>NC_135537.1:151152394-153916561 GCF_045843805.1 Urocitellus parryii
ACACTCTGCCACTAAACTGAACCCTAATGATATATTAATATTTCACTGTTAATCATTTATAATTGAGAAATTTAGCATTTCTTAATTTTCTAATGCTTTCATTTTTCTGAAGGTATTTAAAACGATTCATTCTTTCTTTGGTTTTGGTACTGGATATTGAACCTAGAGCCTTGTGCATACTGGGCAAACACTCTACCACTGTTCTTCGGCTCTTATTTTGTGATAGGGTCTTGCTAATTTACCCATGCTGGCTTCAAACTTGCCATCCTTCTAGTTTAGCTTAGCAAGTAGTTGGGATTGTATGCACTTACTACCATGCCCAGCTGAGAAATGATTCATGCTTATTATGTTTTTTTTTTTAATTTTTTAGTTGTAAATGGACACAATGCCTTTATTTTATTTATTTTTTATGTGGTGCTGAGGATCAAACCCAGCACCTTGCACGTGCTAGACGAGTGCTGTACCGCTGAGTCACAACCCCAACCCCTTATGTTGTTTTTTTTAAACATTTATTTCATGCTATGTATACTTACGTATGTAGGTACTAGATTATGGGGATACAAATGCAAATGATACATGATTTCTGTTTAACTATTTAATGGAACAGAACAGAACTATAATATAGTGATAAGTTGTTGGAGACTGCCGTGGGAGCAGAAACTTTGAGGGACAAGAATGGTCTTTTGGTACATGATTAACTATTTTGATCATATTTTCAGGGATATGAGGAACAGAAAATGAGAAGAAAGACCTAGTAATATAGCAGTAATCTGTTTTATAGATTAAGAAACTATATAGTTAATTGGAAGGCAATTAATAATAACTTAAATTAGCAGAGATTCCAGTAATGTTGAATGTTTAAAAATAAAGTGCTTGCGTCAGCAGCATGTATACTTAAAATTGAAATGACACAGAGAAGATGAGCACAGGATGATATGCAAATTCATGAAGCATTCCATATTAAAAATAAAGACATGTTTCTTTCTATAGATGCATTGGGGGGGTGACGAATAACTTGTGTACATTGATACAGCAGGAATGGGAGCCGTATATTGTAGGACAACAGAGCTATTTATACATTTTGCACAGCTTATCTTAATTAGCATAAACTAGATACATCAGTCAACTAATAAGGAATCTCCACACTTAATGGCTCACTTTTGTTACTTTTCAAACCACTCCCTCTGACATTTTGCCAGGCACCACCCAGACTTGTTTACGAACTCTAACATTTCTCTGGCAAAATACCAGGTGTTATTTTTTACTTATTTACAGACCTTAACAGATGCACAACATGTTAAAGCAAGAAGTTGAAACATCAAGGGTCATTATTAAAAAAAAAAAAATCTTATGTGTTCCTTCATTATGATAAGCTAGAACTGTAGAAATGGAAGAGGCTTAAAATGTTAATGATAATTCATAATCAGAAATAAAACCTGGTGTTTCTACTATTACTCTACTAGTTAAGCTGGGACTTTTTTTTTTTTTTTTTTTTTTTTAAGCAATCTTATTGAGTTGCCCAGCCTGGCCTCCAACTTGTAATTTCCCAGCCTCAGCCTCCCAAGTAACTGGGATGTATGCCACCATGCATGTTTAAACTGGGCTCTTGAGGCTTTCTGTTATTTCTAGTATTAAAGATGTCACACTAAAACTAATGATTTAATCTTTAATTTTCTATATAACACATTTCATAAGTAAACATATGGGTATTCTGGGATTTCAGGTGTCACTGTTTGGAAACACCCTTTACCTTTTCTTGGACCTCTCTTACTGGATCCTCCGTAAAAAAAATGGGAGGTGTGCACCATAGCGCATGCCTGTACTCTCAGAGACTTGGGAGGCTAAGGCAGGAGGATCATAAGTTCAAAGTCAGCCTCAACAATTTAGCAAGGCCCTAAGCAGTTTAATGAAACAGTGTCTCAAAAAATAAAAAGGGCTGGGGATGTGGCTCAGTGGTAAAGTACCCTTTGAATTCAATCCTTGGAACCAATAAATACATAAAAATAAAAATTAAAAGGATTGGAATTGCTACAGTTTACTAATCTGCCAATCTCTTTTTTGGTACTTGATGCCTCCTGGCCCCCTTGGTTTGCTGAAAGTATGTATAGACTACTGATTAAGAATTGTTCTACCCAGTGGCCCTAGAGACTGAGACAGGAGGATTGAGTTCAAAGCTAGCTTCAGCAACCAGGAGGCACTAAGCAACTCAGTGAGACCTTGTGTCTAACTAAAATACAAAATAGGGCTGGGAATGTGGCTCGGTGGTTAAGTGCCCCTGAGTTCAATCCCTGGTACCCACCTCACTCCCTCACCCCACCTCCACCTACCCCCTCAGCCCCCCATCACCAAAAAAAAAAAAAAAAAAAAGTTCTGGTAAATGGCCCACATTGCAAAAGCTCATCATTACTAATCAGTAGGGAAATGCAACTCTAAATTTTATCCTTTAGGATGGCTGTTATTTAAAAAACTAAAATGCACAAAAACCTTTATGTAAGCTTCAGATAGAATCTAATATGCTGCTTTTTTTCTTATTTGCTATTATAAATTTGTAAAATCTTGGATATTATGAATAATGCTTCTATGAATTTGGTGTTCATGTTTTCAAGACTCTGTTTTCATATCTTTTTGGTATATACTCAGAATTGAAATTACTAAGTCATGTAGTAATTCTATTTTTTCTTTTTTTGATACTGGGATTGAACCACAGGATGCTTTACCACTGTAGCCCCAGCCTTTTTTTTTTTTTTTTTTTGTTGAGACAAGGAAAGTTGCGGAGGTCCTTGCTAAATTGCTGAGGGTGGCAGTTCTCCTGCTTTTTTCTCTCAAGTCACTGATTATAGGCATGTGCCACCATGTTCGTCTAGTAATTATATTTTCTATTTGGTGGTGATGCTATGGATCAAGTTTAGGGCTTAAGTATGTTAGGCAAGTGTTCCACTGTTGAGCTACATCCCAATTTTTTAATTTTACTTTTTGAGAGACCTCTGTACTATTTCTATGGGAACCACACCATTTTACAGTCCTGCCAGTAGTGCAATAAGGGTTTTAGTTTCTCCACCTCTTGGCCATTGCTTGAAGGAATTTTTGTTAGTTTTTTGATATCATCATCCTAATGGATGGGAGGTTTTGATTTGCATTTCCCTAATGATTAGTAGCGATGAGCATCTTTTCATATGCTTGTTGGCCATTTGTATATTTTCTTTGGAGAAATACATATTCATGTTCTTTATTTTTAAATCTGTTTATTTGTGGGGTTACTATTATTTATTCTGGAAATTGAACCCTTATCAGATTTTTGTCTGTTTTGTAGGTGACAACCTGTAGTGACATTTGTAGGTCACTCTGTAAGTGACATTTAAAAACTTTTTTTTGTGTGTGTGCTGGGAATTGAATGCAGGACCTTGTATTTGCCAAGCAAGCACTGAGTTACATCTTTAGCCATTGTTATTTTATTTTGAGGCAGGTGTTCACACTGGCCTCAAACTTGTGATCCTCCTGCCTCAGTCTTCCAAATTGCTGGGTTACAGATGTGCACCACTGTGCCCAGTTTGTGACTTTTGATGCTCAGAAGTTTTACCTTTGTTACTTGAGTTTTTGATGTGATATCCAAGAAGTCATTGCCAAATCCAGTTTCATGAAACTTTTCCACTTTGTGTTTTACTCTGAGAGTTTTATAGTTTTGGTTTTATATTTAAGTTTCTGATCCCTTTTTAGTCTTTAGTTCTGCAGTCTAGAAATCCAAAGTGCTGGCGGGTTTGATTTCTGGTGAGGCCTCTTTCCTTGACTTGTAAAGGATTGCTGCTGCTTCTGTTATTGCATAGTTTTTTTGTTGTGTATGTGTGCAGTGTTGGTGTCTCTTCCTCTTCTTATAAGGACATTAGTCCTATTGGATTGGACCTCCTCTTTATGACCTCATGTTGTCACCTTAGTTACCTCTTTTGTAAGGGTCCTGTCTCTAAATATGGTTACATTGGAAGTTAAGGCTTCAACATATGAATTTTGGGGGACAGTTCCTTCTTTAACCAAATATAACTTCATTATTTTGCTTGTGGATATCTGGTTTAATAAAAAAAGTAAAATTTGGTGATTATTTTCCATGAGGATCTGGTATTAAATGTGCAGTTAATGATGTCTTATCATTGATCACATGTAGAAAAAGTGCAAGCCTATGTGTTTATGTATGTGTAGATCAAAATGTAATGTAGGGTAGCACTTATCACCTGTAGTGATGTTAGGAAATGGTGCTGAATTTTTACTTTATTTAGAAAGAAATCTTCAATATATACGTTTGTAATCTAAATTAATGAAAACATTAATAAAAATTTTCTACACATATAATTCTTTTGTTTAATTCACAGAAGCCCTGAAATACATTTTATGTTTTTGGTTATGTAATTGTTTAAAATTGATTTATATTTGCCCAAGCTTAGGAATTTGTTGAAGTAATCATATTTTAATTTTAATTCTAACTTTTTTCCATAATGTATAGATGTGAAAATCACCATGAAAAACTTAGTGTGTTTTGCTGGACTTGTAAGAAGTGTATCTGTCATCAGTGTGCACTTTGGGGAGGAATGGTAAGCAGAACAAGTTTAGTATATTCTTTATCTTTAGAGATTGGAAAGCATTGAAATATTTGTTGGATTTAGTTAGGAAAAAAGTATCATTTATTCTACTGAATGAAAATTAAAATGCATCTAATTTATAAATGCCTTATTAAAGGTATTGTATCTTCTGTTATTCCAGAAGTACCTCTTTTTTTTGGTATGGGGAATTGAACTCGGGCATTGGACCTTTTTTGGTATGGGGGAGTGAACTCGGGCACTGGACCTTTTTTGGTATGGGAAATTGAACTCGGGCACTGGATCACTGAGTCATATCCCCATTGAAGATTGAATATACATTGAAGATTGAATATATATTGAAGATTTCCCCAGCCCTATTTTTTATTTTATTTAGAGACAGGGTCTCACTGAGTTGCTTAATGCCTCCCTTTTGCTGAGGCTAGCTTTGAACTTGTGATCTTCCTGTCTCAGCATCCCCCTGAGAAATACCTCTTTAGGTGGAGATATTTGATGTAGGATGTGTACCTCTTATTTGAATATCTTACTCTGTCCATAAAATGCATGTTCATGTTAAATCATTATTCCTTCTCCCCCTTGCTGGGGTCCAAATGTGGTTCTTGTATATCCTAGATAAGTGATTTCACCAGTGAATTACTCCTCTTAGCCCTGTCATTATTTTTAACTCTTTTGTTGTAGGATCACCTTTCATTAAAGGCCAGGTAATCTGATATACTGGATATAGTTTATAATTTTCATTTCTTTAAAATGGAGCAAAAACTTAGATACCCATGAAATAATCTGAATGCATATATATAGGTTTTATAATTTTACTCCATTTTTAATTTTTTTCCAACATCTTGTTTAAGAGCAATTTTTGTTTTTTTTTAAATGGGCTCTATGTTTCCCAGGCTGGCATTGAACTTTCAAGCTCAGGCAATCCTCCTGCCTCAGCTTCCCAAGTAGCTGGGACTATAGGCATAACTCACACTGCACCTGACCTTTAAAGCAAAGCCTCATATGCACATTCTACCACTGAGGTCACCCCAACCCCACACAAAAGATTCTTGGGAAAATAACTGACAGTGGGAATGGAAGTGGGTAGATACATAGAATGATCTGTTAACCATGAGAATTGATCATTCTTTTTGTGTCAGTATATTTTTCGGAAAGAATGGCAGGCTGAGTTGGTTGAGTAACATTCACTTCAGTGAGCTTTCTGTTTGAATATGAATGCTAATTGCTGATTAGAAAAAATAAATTCCCAAAATTTAATACTTAAATACATGAGTTTTGTAAGGAACAGTGGACAGTTTCTTTCCCATACTTTCTTAAGTGAGCATTTAAAAATCCACATCTCTTTTCTCTCAGAGACCATACTGGTTGGTTTGGCTAAATTAGACAATTCTAGTTAAGAGTTTATTATAGGAAGTGTTCTTATCATAGAAATAGGAGGTTCTAATTACCAGTGATGGATTAAATTACTAAAATCGGATACAAAATTATTTTTGGGTTTTTAATGCCCCCAAAATGTTCTTCAAACTGAATTTAACTGAATTCTTTAAATTGAATGTTATGCTAACTTTTATCAGACTTATATTTCAAAAGTAAACTTTTGTAGCACAAGAAATGGGTTCATTGCTTTTGTTAATTATCTACACTGGGTTTTTCAAGATCTTTTTTATTCAGTCACTTGTGCTAGATTTGGTGATTATGAAGACGTACTAAACAGTTCTATATTTAAATCTGTGTAATACATTTTGGTAATAATAGAGTTGATGAGAATACATAACTATGGGTGCTGATCCTATAACTATGGGCTTAGCTGCAAGGATTAGTGGAATTAATAGCTGCTAAGATGGAGGAAAAATGAAGGAGAATTATTTTGAATAAGAGGGGGTAACTTTAGCAAAGGCCTGCTGGGAAGAAGTTTTGAGGACATGGAAGAAGGCATGTTGTTGCCCAAGAAAAAAAGTGGTTAATAAGGTTGTAGCCAATGGTTTAGACTATAGTTAAGAATTTTTTTTTTCTTTCTTTCCATGGTGCTGGGGTTCAGAATGGCACACATTATATGCAAGTGCCCTATCTGAGCTCCATCACTAGCCCAGTATTTTGGTTCCTTCTAATGAGTCAAGATTTCTAAATGTCAACAATTTTTCTGAAGTCCATTGTTTACAATCTTGAGGAGTTCCTACATGGGCCAGGTGACTTTATGTTAGCACTAACTAAAAAAGATGAAATTCATTTGAAAATATATACCAGTTTATTAATGTCTATGGAGTGTTAAAAAGGATTATAAATGCAGATGATATGTGAAAATGTTCTAAAACTACTCTTGTTAATTTAAATAGCATGGTGGACATACTTTTAAGCCTTTGGCAGAAATTTATGAGCAGCATGTCACTAAAGTGAACGAAGAGGTAGCTAAACTTCGTCGACGCCTCATGGAACTAATCAGTTTAGTTCAAGAAGTGGTAAGACTACTCCCATAAGATTTTTTCTTTCTTTTTTTTTTTTTTTTTTTGATGGTACTGGTATTGAACCCAGAGTTGCTCTACAATTGAGCTAAACCCCACCCCTTTTTATTTTTAATTTTGAGGGTCTCACAAAATTGCCCAGACTGGGCTGAAAATTGTGATCCTCCTATCTCAACCTCCTGGAATTGGTTATTATAGGCATGTGCCATGGGCACCCGGCTTATTATTATTTTTATATTCTATGCTAATATAGAACATAATGTACGAATGTAATAATATGTATATACAGTATATAATAATGCATGTGTATATAAATACAAATCAATTAGATGTTGAAATGAAGATTTGAAAATTAATAGGCTCATCAACTTCAAACTAGTGGAGGAATTTGTATCCAAATTCCTGGTCATAGAGGAAATAGTTGAACCAGAGAATTACCTCTTATGCAGAATTAGAGACAGTGAGTTAAAGAAGCTTATGTGTTACAGATTAATAATGGACTTCTAAATAGTATCAGTATTGTCTTTTAGTAGAATTATTATGTTATTCACTTTGGATCTCTAGCTTTTGGAAGGATTTCTGCTACCAATGAATAAACTCTTTATTCTGTTTTCCTTAATTAGGATCCATATAGTTTAAAGGGTAATATTGAATACAACTCTTAAGATACTGTATGGGTCAAACAGTTTGGGTAATATATGTATCATTTATAAAGTAATTTTATTTTTTGGAAATAATTTGATGATCTTCAATAGTGAAGTGGAAAATATACTTTGGATATATTCTGTTTAAATTGACAGAATGACAGTTGTAAATCTTTGTGTACCATTTCTAACTTAAGAACAGATATTTGCTTTGTTTTATCCCTCAGAAATTGAGATCCAAATCATCATTTGTAATATTCTTTATACAGAAAATAGTATTATTGAATTGCATGTAAGCTGCATTGTAATTTTGAAAAATGAGCAAGTTGTATGGTTTCTATTTGGCCTTCATTTCATCACTTTTTGGTATTCCCTTGTTAACATTAGGAGACTATTTTGTTCGTGACTCTTGATCCGTATATTTACAAAATATTAGCAAATACAAGAAAGATTGATTTTTATTTTCTGTGATATGCCATTTTGAAATATTTGAAACATATGTTACTCTACAATCTTGGAAATAAGTCTTTTCTTTTCGTATGTAGTTCTGAAAACAAAACCAAAATAACTTTTTTATGGGGCTGGAGATGTGGCTCAGCGGTAGCGCGCTCGCCTGGCATGCGTGCGGCCCGGGTTCAATCCCCAGCACCACATACCAACAAAGATGTTGTGTCCGCCGAGAACTAAAAAATAAATATTAAAAATTATCTCTCTCTCTCTCTCTCCTCTCTCACTCTCTCTTAAAAAAAAACAAAAAAAAAACAAAATAACTTTTATGAACTAGAGTATTTAAAAATTGTTTTCATTTGTTTTAGGGTATTTCAGGCTGTGAATTTTTACCTTTTTTAATATTGAAAAAGTTTGTCCTATGAGGGATTTGATAGGAGCTTCTTGTGTGACTTGTGTATATGTTACCTAAACCAGTTTTTTTGTAATTACAAGTCTTTTTATTGATATTTCTGTTAAATTATCATATGTTTTATTATGATTTATTTTTAAGAATCTTTCTAATTGATTTAGTTGAAGATACAGAATTTTTTTTTAAAAGAGAGAGTGTGTGTGAGAGAGAGAGAGGGAGAGATAATTTTTTAATATTTATTTTTTAGTTATCGGCGGGCACAACATCTTTGTATGTGGTGCTGAGAATTGAACCCGGGCCACACGCATGCCAGGCGAGCACGCTACTGCTTGAGCCACATCCCCAGCCCGATACAGAATTTTTTAAAGCAATGAGTTACCTGTGTTATACTAGCAATGTAAGAGTAGTATTATATGTTTTGTAAGTTTTAAAGAGGTAATCAATTTTTTTTAAAGAATTTAACCTTTATTTTTTATTTTATTATTTATTTTAAATGTGGTACTGAGGATGGAACCCAGTGCCTCACACTCAGTTTTCTACCACTGAGCTACACCCTAGCCCTAGTCAATGGACTAATTTCAGTGAATACACTGAGGTCTCTTTGCTTCTATATTTAAAGTTCCCCAATTAAAATTATTTTACCTGTTTTTTTTTTTTTTCTAGGAAAGAAATGTAGAAGCTGTAAGAAATGCAAAAGATGAGCGTGTTCGGGAAATTAGGAATGCAGTGGAGATGATGATTGCACGATTAGACACTCAGCTGAAAAATAAGCTTATAACATTGATGGGTGAGTGTGGGTTTTTGTTAGGTGTTTTTTGTTTGTTTTGGGGAGTGTTTTTCTATGCTGCTAGAGTACATGGTACTTTGAGCCTCCTGGAGGTTCAATCTTTGAAGAATGAGGTTGGTGAGTTGGTACAGTCTAGGAAGGACTCTTGAGATTTTAGATAGTTCCATGTTAGATTCTGCCCAGATGTCCAACTTGTATTTAGAAAGCAGTGGAGAGAGAAGTTTTCATAGATATTTGGGTAAGAGTCTTAATAGCCTAGCCAGGGACCTCATTGTTAGCTTTTGTTTTTTTCCTCCTCTTTTCTAAATCCAATAAAAATTTCCTTTATGCTGTCCTCATTGAAGATGAAGAACTGACATTTATAACTATCAGCATAGTCCTCTCAGCTTTTTATTAGAGATTTAATCTTTTCTTTTTTTTAAGTATTTATTTATTTTTAGTTGTAGATGAACACAGTACCTTTATTTTATGTATTTTATTTTTATTTGGTGCCAGGGGTGAAACTCAGTGTCTCATGCATACTAGGTAAGCGCTCTACCACTGAGCCACAACCCCTCCCCTTAATCTTGTTTTTTAATTCTAGTCTCATTTTACATCTAATTCATATTTAATTATATTTATTGCTCACCTTTTTGGTTTTTCAAATATTCCCTCCTCCTAAATTGATTATGGAGCTTAGGATTGAACATAACTTTTTTTTTTTTTAAAGAGAGAGAGAATTTTTAAAAATATTTTTTAGTTTTCGGCAGACACAACATCTTTGTTGTATGTGGTGCTGAGGATTGAACCCGGGCCGCATGCACGCCAGGCGAGTGCACTACCGCTTGAGCCACATCCCCAGTCCGAACATAAAATTTTAAACATAAAGTTTAGGGAAAAAAAATGCTAGTTTGTTTGGCATGGTTTGATTTAGTGTCTTTGAGCTTAACCTGTAATTTTAGTCCATCTAACATTTTACTGATGCAAAATCAGCTTTGCATTTTTCATCATAGTGTAACATGAAATACATATACTTTAGTAAGGTATGAACAAAGAATTCTTTTACTTGCTATCTTTTATTAAGATGCAAATATCCTTGAGTTTGGATATTCATGTATTATTTCACAAATTGTCTTTGCATTACAAAAATATTTAGTCTTATAAATCTATACTGATCTTAGTGATTTTCAAGACCCAAAGGCAGATCCTAAAGAATCATAACTTTAGATTGAATAGTAGAGCTTACCCGCACAGAGGAGCAATTAGAAGAAACCTATAGACATCTAGTATTTTTTTTTTTTTAATGGTACTACTTTAGATAAAAGAAGTGTAAATGAAAATCATAACTTTTGTTAGGCCCTTAGTCAAAGTTAATTGTATGTATAATGATCTTATATTTTCAGACTTTAAAATGATGTTTGAGACTTTCTTAATTTTATTAAGCCATATAAAGTGCTGGGATGTTAGTATGTACTAGCACTTTTAAAACTGAAGCTTTCTTCGGTGATAATGTGATTTTAAATTGCAGCTAAGTATACATGATTTGCCCTTGCTTTTGTTGAATGAGTTTGCCTCATTGCTTCCTTTGTTTAATTGAATTAACTTAAAATCAAACAAGTCTTTAGTACAGATCTGTTTTTTGAAGACAAGACCTTACTAGATTGCTGAGGTTCAGCTTGTACTTGAAATCTTCCTACCTCAATCTCCCTTCGGTTGCTGGAATTACAGGCGTGTACCATTTCACCTGGTAGCAACTGTGTAGTTTACTTAGTGGAATAATTTCCTTTTCCAAAAATTTAACCTGCCCCCTGTTTTTGTGGTTTTCAATTGATTTTTCATTATGAAAAGTTATTGCAATTTGAAATATCTAAGGTTGTTTTTATAATTAAATAGGATACTTTTAGGCTTAGAATAGCTCTACAATAATCTTACTAGTAGTTGTTTAGTATTATGAGGAACGTCCCACTTTGATTTATATCTCAATTTCTACCACTAATTATTTCCCCCCCCAGAGTACTGGGGATTCAACTCGGGATTATTCTAACTTGGAGCTATATACTCAGTCAAGTAAATACCCAGTTGTAAATATACTTTGGGGATATATTTTAAACTTTGTCTTAGTTTAAGAACATTTTTTGTTAGTACATTCGGACCATTTTTTTTTCATAAACACAAAATCTGAAGGTCTAGAAGCATTCCTTATGAATTAGCAGAAGTTTCTATTTTGAAACAGTCTTACTAAGTTGCCCAGGCTGTCCTTGATTTTGGGATCCTCCTGCCCCAGCCTCCTAAGTATCTGGGATTACAGGCATGTGCCACTGTACCTGTCTCTACCACTAAATTTTAAGTTGATTATATATGGTAGTATTGCCCAAAGTGCTAATGCTTTAGAACTATAGGATGTGGTGATGGTAGACATTATCTCTGATAATGTAATCTGATTTCCATATTTTTGCAATCAAGAACTTGTAATCATTGGACATGGTGGCACATTCCTATATTCCTGGACACTTGGTAGCAAGAATGTAAGGTCAGTGCCACCCTGGGCAATTAAGCGAGGTGCCAACTCAAAAAGGCCTTAAGATGTTGCTCAGTGGGGGCTGGCGTTGTGGCTCAGTGGTAGAGCGCTCGCCTAACATGTGTCAGGCACTGGATTCGATCCTCAGCACCACATAAAAAAATAAATAAAATAAAGGTATTGTGTCCATCTACAACTAAAAAAAAAATTAAAAAAAAAAAATGCCGCAGTCTGGCTGCAGCAAAATAACCAGGGGGGGTGGTGACGAGCAACTTGTGTAGATTGATACAGCTGGAGTGGGAGCCGTTTATTGTAGGACAGGAGTGGTATATATACATTCCACACAGCTTATCTTAATTAACATAAAATAGATACAGCAGTCAACCAATAAGGAATCTCCACACTTAATGGCTCCCTGGCAGTACATCACAAACCACACCCTCTGGCAAAATGCCAGGCACCATCCAGATTTGTTTATAGACTCTAACATTAAAAGATGTTTCTCAGTGGTAGAATGCCCCAGGTTCAATTCCCACAAATAAAAATCTTGTGATTTTGGCTTCAGAAAATGAAAAATAAAAGGTCTGTATTGTCTCCTTTCATCAAATAACACTACTTTATGGGGCTGTGATTGTGGCTCAGTAGTAGAGCACTTGCCCAGCATGTGTGAGGCAGTGGGTTCAATCCTCAGCACCACATAAAAATAAATAAAATAAAGGTATTGTCCATCTACAACCAAAATAAATAAATAAGTAAATGTTCTGAAAGCACCAAAAATAAATAAAACAAGCTGGATTGGTGGTACACACCTGTAATACCAGTAATTCCAATGGCTGAGGCAGGAGAATCCAATGACTGAGGTCAGCTTCAGCAGTGTAAGTTGATTCTTGTCTGGATCCCAAGTTTGGGGACAGCCTGGCAACTTGGTGAGGCTCTATGAGACAATAAACAATAAAAAGAGCTGGGGATATAGTAGCTTAGCTGTATAGTGCTTGCCTAGCATGTGTGAGGCCCTGGGTTCAATCCCCAGTATCAAAAAGATAAAAAAAAAATCTAGAGAAATTAACATTTTTACTTAAAGTATATTGTAATTGTACTTCTTTTTTTTAATGTTGGAGGTGGAATCCCAGGCTTTTATTGTATGTTCGGTAAATTTCATACCCCTAAATTGAATTTCTTCTAAAAGTACTTCAGATTAGTTCTAATTCTATAATGTTGATTTCAATCCTTTAAATTCTAGGAATATCTTTAAAGTAGTCGTAATAAAGAATTTTTCTGTACTTGAAATGGATTTGTTTTTATTGAGTATGCTTTTGGAAGTTAATTTCTTTCTCAAACCAGTAATGAGTTCAATATTGATGTTTTGCTATATTTAAACAGGTCAGAAGACATCTCTAACCCAAGAAACGGAGCTGTTAGAATCCCTTCTTCAGGAGGTAGAGCACCAGGTGATGAAATATTAAATATAATGGTCTTTATCCATTTTAATCCATATTTCCTTTTTTTGGTACCAGTGATTGAACCTAAGGGTGTTTATCCACTGAGCCACATGCCCTAGCCCTTTTCTATTTTTTGTTTTGAGTTGGGGTTTTGCTAAGTTGCTTAGGGCCTTGCTGACTGCTGGCTTTGAACTTTGGATCCTCTTTCTTCAGCCTCCTGAGTCTCTGGGATTACAGGTATGCTCCACTGTGCCTAGCTTTCCATATCTCGCATTGCAAGTTCCTTTTTTTTTTTTTTGAGAGAGGGAAAGTTATGTCTGATCCTTTTTATTGTCTTTCCCATTCCCATCCCATGTCCCTTCCCTTCATTCCCCCCTGTTCAGTCTGATGAACCTACCCCCTGCCATTGTGAGTTAGCATATTCAGCCTTTGGTTTTTTGGGATTGGCTTATTTCACTATGATTGTCTCTGGTTCCATCCATTTACCAGCAAATGCCAGAATTTCATTCTTCTTGGCTGAGTAATATTTTGTTGTGTATATGTACCACATTTTCTTTATTCATTGATCTGTTGAAGGGCACCTGGGTTGGTTCCGTAGCTTAGCTGTTGGGAATAGAGGTGCTATGAACAATGATGTGGCTATGTTGCTTTCTTCTTTTTTTAAAAGTATTTTTATTAGTTGTAGGTGAACACAATACCTTTATTTTATTTATTTATTTTTATGTGGTACTGAGGATCAAACCCAGTGCCTCACAAGTGCTAAGCGTGCATTCTATCACTGAGCCACATAGTGTGCTGATTTTAAGTCCTTTCAGTATAGGCCCAGGAGTGGGATAACTGGGTCAAATGATGGTTTCATTCCAACTTTTCTGAGGAATCTCCGTACAGCTTTCCAGAGTTGTTGGACTAATTTTCAGTCTCACTAGCAATGTAAGAGTGTACCTTTCCCCCCACATCCTCACCAACACTGTTACTTGTATTCTTGATACTTGCCATTCTGAGTGAAATGAAATCTCAGTGTAGTCTTAATTTTCATTTCTCTAATTGGTAGAGATATTGAACATTTTTTTCATGTATTGTATTCCTTCTGTGAAGTGATTTGTTAAGTTCCTTTGCTCATTTATTGAATGGGTTGTTTGGGGGGTTTTTTTTAGTTTTTTTTTTTTTTTTTTTTTTTTTTTTAATATATCCTGGAGATTAGTGCTCTGAGGTGCAGGTGACAAAGATTTTCTTCCGTTCTCTAGGCTCCCTCTTCACATTCTTGATTGTTCCCTTTGCTGTGAAGAAGTTTTTTAGTTTTGATACTGCCCTGTTTATTGATTCTTGATTTTACTTTGTGTGCTTTCAGAGTCTTGTTGAGGAATTTGGTTCCTAAGCTGACATGATGGAGATTTGGGCCTACATTTCTTCTGTTAGGTTCAGGGTCTCTGATCTAATGCCTAGGTCCTTGATCCACTTAAGGTTGTTCTATGTGGGGTGAGAGATAGGGGTTTAGTTTCCTTTGGTTATGTATGGATTTCCAGTTTTCCTAGCACCATTTGTTAAAGAAGCTTATACTGTCCTTGATCACGTTTCTCTCTCTAATCAAATACCGATTTTTTGTTGTTGTTGATAAATTTGCTTATTATTGAGTTATATAAATGGAACTACACTTTATGTACTCATTTTATGTGTAACTTCATTCAACAAAATTAGTATTTAAAATTTTTTTTTTTTAGTTGTTGATAGACCTTTATTTTATTTATTTATATGTGGTCCTGAGAATTGAACCCAGAACCTCACACATGCCAGGCAAGTGCTCTGTCATTGAGCCACAGCCACAGCCCCCAGCAAAATTATTTGCTGTGTGCATCAATAATTATTTTAGTGTTGAGTAGTATTGTATGTTTATTTTTCCATTTAATTCCTAATGGTCATTTGACGTAACTGTAAACCCTGAAATCCAGTTTTTGGCTATAACAGACAAAGCTTCTATAAATGTACATGTCCAAGTCTTTACATGAAAGTGTTTTTTTTTTTTTTTTTCCCTGTTGGGTGTGCTTATGGCTCCATCAAATGGTTGATAAATCATTAATTTTAAAAATAATTGCTAACAGTTTTCTGAATTGTACCATTTTATATTTCTTTTTCTTTTTTTCTTAATATTTATTTTTTAGTTTTCGGTAGACACAACATCTTTGTTTGTATGTGGTGCTGAGGATTGAACCCAGGCTGCACGCATGACAAGCGAGCGCGCTACTGCTTGAGCCACATCCCCAGCCCCTATTTTATATTTCTAACAATATTATATGAAAGTACCAGTTTCTCCACAATACTGCCAACACATGATATAGTTTATTATTTTAACTGATGTCCTGGGAGTGTCTAATTGTGGTTTAATTTGTTTAATTTTGTGGTTTATTTGCCTCATGACTAATGATCATAAGCTCCCTTTTTAACTAACTTACTACCTGTGTATCTTTTTTTTGAGGTGTCTGTTCAGATCTTTTGTCCATCATTTTATTGTCTTGTTTTTTTGATTTTGTTTTCAGAATTCTTCACATAAAATACTAGATATATGCCCCATATCAGATAAAAGCTTTGCAAAGATTTTCTTCATCTCTATATTTCATTTCTTAAGTGTCTTGTGAAGAGCTGAAATTGTACTTTTTTTCTTTTTTTAGTTGTAAATGGACACAATATCTTTATTTTATTTATATGTTTTTATGTGGGGCTGAGGATTGAGCCATTGCCTCACATGTAGTAGGTGCACTACCATTGAGATAAAACTCCTGCTCTGAAATTTTACATTTCTTTTTAAATACCTTTCTTTAATTTATTTTTATGTGGTGCTGAGGATCAAACCCAGTGCCTCACACGTGCTAGGCAAGCGCTGTACCACTGAGCTGCAACCCTAGCCCTGAAATTTTACATTTTAATGAAGTCTAATTTATCAATTAATATGCTCTTGATGTCATATTGTCATATATAGGAAATCTTTAGCTCAGGGCCAAAGGTTTTCCCTTGGAAAATTTATTATCATAGGTTTTATATTTAGGCTTAGTAGTGCCTTTTGAGTGTTTAGTTGTAGTTGGACACAATACCTTTATTTTATTTATTTTTATGTAGTGCTGAGGATTGAACCCAGTGCCTCACATGTTCGAGGCAAGCGCTTTTCCACTGAGCAACAGCCCCAGACCCTTTTTGTTTTGTTTTTGAGATGGGGTTTTGCTAAGTTGCCAAGACTGGCTTCAAACTCAAGATATCTTGCCTCACCCTCCTAGTTAGCTGGCGTTATAATCATGCATCACCATGCCTGTCTTCAAATTCAATATCTTGAATAGTTATAGGGCAGTAAATTCACATTTACTATTTTCTCTTGAGTGAGCTTTGGGAGTTTATGTGTCTTTCAAGGAACTATTCTGTTTCATTTTAATTTATTGGCATGAAGTTTATAATAATTTCTTGTTATCCTTTTAGCAGTTTTAGACTCCTAAAGATGTCACCTGTTTCTTAATTTGTGTCTTTCTTATTTTTTCCCCAATTGTTTTGGCTAGAAGTTTATGGGGTTTTACTGATGTTCTCCAGAAACTAGGTTTTAATTTTAATTTCTTTTTTTTTCTATTACATGGATTTTTGTTTTGATCGAATTATTTCTTCTGCTTACTTTTAGTTTAATTAATTCCTTTTTTTCCTAATATTTTAAGATGGAAGCTGAGGTTATTGATTTAAGACCTTTCTATTCAAATATTTTCTTTTAGGTCTTTGATTTGTTTAGTTTCTAGATATTTGGTGATTTAGAAAATATTCTTTAGTTGATTTCTAATTTAATTTTATTGTGTATAACTGAAATCTATTTTTAACTTACTATTTGAATTTTAGCATGTTTTATTCTCAAAATACAGTACATCCTAGAAAATGTTTTGTGCACAGTTGAAAACTGTATTTGCCATTTTGGGGTGGAATGTTTTATTGGTAGTAATGAGGTCAAGTTGACTAATGATCATTATTACTATATTCTTTCAGACTTTCTATGTACAGGTTGGACATCCCTAATCTGAAAATCCAAATTCTAAAGTGTTCCAAAAATCTGATAGTTTTCCAATTCAAGTATGATGCCACAAAATGGAAAATTCCACGTCCAATCTCATGTAACAAATTGTAGTAAAAAATGTGTGCACTAAGAATAGTTTATAAAATTACTTTAGGCTATGAGAATAAGGTGCTTATGAAAGGTAAGTTTTATATTTAGACTTGGGTCCTATTTCTAAGGTAGGTCCTTATGTTTATGCAGGTATTTCAGTATCTGAAAAAAAAAATTAAGTTCTGACATACTTCTTGACCCAAGCATTTTGGCTAAGGAATATTCAATTTGTATTTGTATTATTAAATATTGGGAGGAGATATTAAAATCTGAGACTGTAACTTTTGATTTGTCTACTTTGTTAGCTTTATCAGGTTTTGATTAATAACTATCTGGAATTATTATGCCTCATTATAAGGTACTGGGGATTGAAGTCAGGGGCACTGGACCACTGAGCCACACTCCCAGCCCTATTTTGTATTTTATTTAGAGACAGGGTCTCACTGAGTTGCTTATCCCCCTCACTTTTGCTGAGGCTGGCTTTGAACAATCCTTCTATCTCAGCCTCCTGAACTGCTAGGATTGCAGGCATGTGCCACCTCTCCCCACTGATAATCTTTAATTTTTGATTGGGATGTTTAGGACATTTGCATTTAGTGTGCTTATCGATATGATGAAGTTTTAGTCTTGCTGTTAGTTTTCTATTTGTCCCATCTTAAATTTATACACACACATTAAAAAAAATGTTTATTTAAGTTGTCGATGGACCTTTATTTATATGCTGTGCTCAGAATCAAACCCAGTGCCTCACACATGCTAGGCAAGTCCTCTACCACTGAGCTACAGCCCCAGCACCCATCTTATGTTTTTGATCTTTTTTCCCTGTTTTTTTCTTTTTAAATTAAATATATTTATTTTTTTGTAGTTGTAGATGGACAACATGCCTTTATTTATTTATTTGAGTGAGAATTTTTTAAATATTTATTTTTCAGTTTTCGGCGGACAAAACATCTTTGTATGTGGTGCTATGGATCAAACCCAGTGCCTTACATGGGCTATTATTTTGTATGCTTATAAACAGAATATATAACGCAGATCCTGATATAACATTTTGGTAAAATCACTATCATAGTGATTTAAAAATATAAACTGATAGCCCCAACTAATATTTATTTTATTTAATTAATTTAATAATCAAATAAATAATTTTATTAATTAAATTTATTGATAAGCTGAGGAGGCTGGCTTTGAATTTGTAATCCTCCTGCTTCACCCTCCCACCTCACTGGGAGGTGGTGCTGTGGATTGAACCCAGGTCTCACTAAGCATACACTCTACCACTCAGCTACACCTCCAGTCCCTCAACTAATATTTAAAAGAGAAAATTAAGATGTGTGATCTAAAATATACTTATGGAATACTGAATCCTAAAATGAAAAATGTATTTGTGTGTGTGTGTGTGTGTGTGTGTGTGTGTATGTGTATATATTTATACACATACATGTATATTTTTTGGCTGATTCTAGAAATTGAACCCAAGGCAAAGTGTCACATGTGGTAGACAAGCACTCTTCCATTGAGCCTCTTCTCTATCCCTGAGAATATATATACTTTTCAAGACACATCGAACAAATTCACCAACTGATCATGTAGTAAGGTACATGGAAATGTGAGGAATTTTCAGAAGTTAATATAAAAAACATTTTCTAAAACTAGAATATAATTAAATAGGCATAATACTTAAAAAATCTAAAATATTCTTTAAAATGTTCAAATATAACTCAATTGTTATGAGTTAAATCACTGTTGAAAATATAAAATTATTAACATGCCAGCTGTATGTAAGGGATGTGTAGAAGAAAATTAATTCCGAAAAACATTTATTTTTTTTAAATTTATTTTTGGGTACCAGGGATTGAACTCAGGGGCACTCAACCACTGAGCCACATCCCCAGGCCTGTTTTGTATTTTATTTAGAGACAGGGTCTCCCTGAGTTTGCTTAGCAGCACCTTGCTTTTGTTGAGGCTGGCTTTGAACTTGTGATCCTCCTCCCTACAGGTTTGTGCCACTGCACCCAACTAATTATTTTAATAAATTATAAAAAAACGAATTGTTCTCAACTAAAGAAACCAGGAAAGCAATAAGAATATAGAAGCATAAAATGGGAAGAAATGGTTAAGATAGATGAAATTAACACAAAATGCCACAAAGTAGTTGAGACGAACAATATAATTGTATCTTGGGAAAGAAATGAGTTAAGTGAAAGTTTAATCAGGTTTGACCAAGAAAAATAAATCATCTTACAGTATAGTGGGAGGGAAAACTGGGATAAAATTGCAAAGGTAGAAGAAATTTGAAGAATAAAAATATCTTTTAAGTAGTTATATAAAGTATTTACTTTATATCAGGCTCTGTTCTATGTGCTTTGCACATTATGAGCTACTTCATTTAAGTAGAATCCACAAGAAGAGGATAATTTTCCAGAAACTTGTAATTAATGAAAGTGACTTAATATAATTTAAGCCAATAAGTGTTAAGTAAATTGTTCATAAGTCTCTTTCAAAATACATCAAATCCAGAGTAATAGAAAGTATTTCCCAGATTTTTAATTATCTGTTGGGGAAGTTTGATCAGTGGGTACTAAGTTATAGTTTGATAAAAGAATAGTAGGGTGACTATAGCATTCCTATACTGTTTATTTATAAAGTTTAAAAAGATTTTCAAAGTCTTAAAAAGATAAGTGTTTGAGGTGGTAGATGTGTTTAAACTGATTTAAATATAACACAATTTATAGACATATTGAAACTTGACATATCACTTTTACATTCATTTTTTTTGTGATTTTATGTCATCTGTTAAAATTTTTAAAAAGTAATCCAGGGGGCTGGGGATGTGGCTCAAGCGGTGGCGCGCTCGCCTGGCATGCGTGCGGCCCGGGTTCGATCCTCAGCACCACATACCAACAAAGATGTTGTGTCTGCCGAGAACTAAAAAATAAATATTAAAAATTATCTCTCTCTCTCTCTCTCTTTCTCTCCTCTCCCACTCTCTTAAAAAAAAAAAAAAAGTAATCCAGGATTGCCTATTGGCAATACTTCTTACCAGAAGTCCTATTTATTGAATTGAGAAAAGTGCAATTTAAATATAGACAGGAGCTGGCACCTGCCTGTAATCCCAGTGGCTTGGGAGGCCCCAGGCAGGAGGATTGCAAGTTTGAAGTCAGCCTCAGCAACTTAGCAGGACCTAATCAACTTATTGAGACCCTGTTTCAAAATATAAAAACAGCTATAGATGTAGCTCAGTGGTTAAAGTAAATATATATATATGGAAAGGAAAAGATAGTACTCTTCATATGCAAAAAGTATGTAGACAATATATTAACTCTTAGACCCTCTTTAGTGAGCTTTGTTGCACATAAAAATCAGTTGTGTTCCTACATCAGGAATAACTAGTTAGAAAAGTTATTTGAAAAAGATTTTATTCATAATAGCAAGAAATACTACTAAAGGATCTGTGCATAAATCTGACAGATATTTAAGATCTTTGTAGAGTCAATTATAAGGTAACAAAACAGCTGAATGAAGAAAAATACCGAGTCTCATTCTCAGATGTACATTTTTTATTTGTGAAATGAGATGTGTCATAATTAAAGGTTTTCTTAATGGCATATAATATAAGCATGCTTAATAGTCTGTTTTACTAACTGGGTATGATGGCATGCCTATGATCCCAGTAATTTGGAAGGCTAAGATGGGAGCATTGCAAGTTCTAGGAGAGCCTCAACTTAGCATGATACTGTCTCAAAAAGGACTGGGGAATGTAGTTCAGTGGTAAAATACTCCTTGATTCAAACCTTAGTACCAAAACCAAAACAACCCCAAAACCAAAAGATAGATATATTATGACAAAGATGCAGAAGGATTTGCTTTTCAACAAATATTGACAGTTATACATTGGGCAAATAAAATTAGATCTTCATCTTAACTCTGATAAGAATCAGTGCCAGATGGATTAAAGACCTAAATATGAAGAGTGAAATTTGATTTTTCATGTTATTTTAAGAGGAAAATATCTGATATAGGGAAAGGAAAGACCTCTTAAGTCACAATAGGCACAAAATATAAGGAGAAAAACTTAGCTATGTTAAAATTAAAACTTATTTTGAACAAAACAATCTTTAAAAAATAGGTTGATGAGCCACAGATTGGGAGAAGTTATTTGTCATTCCCGAAACTGAATTGGTATACAGGATTTATTAAGAAATACAACTCTGGGGTATGGATGTAGCTCAGCAGTATAACACTTGCTGTGAGGCCATGGGTTCAAATCCCAGCACTGCAAACAACAACAAAAAAAACTAACAACCCAAACTATAATATACAGCTAAAATAATGGTACAAAAAGTGATCAAGGATATGGATTAATATACAGATGTGGATGCTGGGTGGCAAGCAAATGAATTTCACTGATAAACTAGGAAACATTTGGTAAAACCATAGCAAAATGCTATCTAATAACCATTAGATTTATAAAAATTTTTAAGTAAAAGAATAAATGATAATATGGAACTTATTCACCTTTGAGAGATTTGCATAAATCTGTTGGACTATTTTGGAGAACAGGTTGTTAATATCTGCTGAATCTGTTGGTATGCTTCTACCAGTAATTCTAGTCTTAGACTAGTACAAATTGTCTAGGAGCTATGTACAAATGTCTTTACTCTAAAGTTAGTAGTGAAGGCTGGGAAACAACATAAATGTGGATAAAGGATTTTTGCTATTTTCATACAAAGGCATTCTTTAGAACTCTTGAAATAAGTTGATAAGTGTCACTACAATTCAGTCTTTGAAGACAATATTGAAAAATGTACGGTACACTGTGATACTGTGGATATTTATGTAAAGTTGGAAAGTGCACAGAACATTGTTTATGAATACACAAACACATACACACAGTTGTAGAAATACATATGTGATGATAAACTTCAGTTGAAGGAGCAAGTTGCTTAGGAATAAGTGGTATCAAGGGAGGATACACATAATAAGTATTCAATAAATATCTAGTGAAAAATATAAATTAAAACTTTTTCTATATATCACATTTCAGTGATTAAAAAACATACCTTAAAAATCAGAATTAGCTAACATTCAGTGTACATTAGATTGTTTAAAGTAAGTTGTTCAGAAAACATCAATGACATGGGCAATGCTTGATACATAATAATGTAAAGGGAAAAATATGCATCTGCTTATTTTTTCTATCCTTTTGACTTCTAGTATGTTGATTGATCCAGTCCTTTAATCATATGTCATTATTCTTGGTAAAACCAAGATTATATTATTCTTTATGAGCTATACAAACTGTTATTCAAAAGATGTTAATCCAATTGTAGTGTGTTGTGTTAGCTTTCTGTTGCTAAAGGAGAAAATTTATTTTGGTTTACAGTTTCAGTCTAAGGTTATATAGCCCTGTTTGGGGGCCTATAATAAGGCATTATGGTGGAAGTTCACGGTGGAGGAAACCTTTTTACCTCTTAGCAACTGGGAAGGAAGAACGAGAGAAAGGGGTTAGGGTCCCAGTATCCCCCTTTTAGGCACATCCCCAGTGACCTAACTTCCTTCTACCTCTTAAAGGTTTTTCCTAATATTTTCATAGGCTGATCACCAAGCCCTTAGCATATGGACATTTGATACCCAAACCATATATGAACATCATTCAAATGGAATTTGATAGTGTATTAGTTTGCTGGGACTGTATAGTAGAATAATACTGCATGCCTGGGAGGCTTAAACAACTGAAATTTAGTTTCTCATAGTTCTGGAGGCTGTTGTGCCTGTAACATAAATTGGGTGATTGGGAGAGAGACAGTTCATTCCTTAATAGGTTATGAAACTGTTTTCACATAAAACTTTGTGTTCTTTACAACAAAATGAATGAAAGAAGCAGTGGTAAATATTATTTCAACTTTATGTGTAAATAGACTTAGTCATGTAAGTACTCATTGGCAGAATTAGAACTCCAAACTCTTTGTTGAATACAAAAATTAGTGGTCTTTTAACTACTATGCTTATTTTTACTAAAGTTAGGTTTCTCACTTTTTAAATATTTTTAATATATATATATATACTTTTTAGTTATTGAGGGACCTTTATTTTTATTTATATGCAGTGCTGAGAATCAAACCCACATGCTAGGCAAGTGCTGTATCACTGAGCCACAACCCCAGTCCCAGATTCCTCACTTCCTACCTTTGAAATGTAGTAGTATTTCTGGAATTGATATAGGTTAAGTAAGGGGTGTGTGTGTGTGTGTGTGTGTGTGTATGTGTGTATTTTTGGTTTATATCTTAAAATTTCTATTACCTATAATGCCATTGAAAAAAATGCTTGCTTTTTATAGGCTTTCCACCCACAGGATTTGTTTGTTAATACAAATAATAGCGTCACTGTACCAGTGTGGAAATATATTTGTAGTTGTTCAATATATGCTTATCCTAAAATATGAGGGGAGAAAAATGGATTCAAATCTTGATTCAACCATTTTATATTAGAATAAAAACTTAGATCCTTTGAAGATTGAGAATTTTCAAACCCCCATTGATTTATTTTTATTTTTCTCTTTTTTTGGGGGGGTATAAAACTAGATTAATTTTTAGTTCTTTACTAAAAATTTTGAGGTGCCATTGAATAGTGATTTTGTTGGTTTAGATAATTCTTTTCCTCACACAGTTGCGGTCTTGTAGTAAGAGTGAGTTAATATCTAAGAGCTCTGAGATCCTAATGATGTTTCAGCAAGTTCATCGAAAGCCCATGGCATCCTTTGTTACCACTCCTGTTCCACCAGACTTTACCAGGTATGACATTTTCATTTGACGTTTGTGTGCAAAGATATACACTTGTTTCCAAAGAATAAATCTTCTTAAGTCTATATAGCTTTATAAGATGCTTTTTATAATGTGATCTCTGTTACGAATGTAAATCTGGTCTCAGCTCAATAGGTGGTACCCACCAGTAATCCCAGCAGTTTGGGAGCCTGAGGTAGGAGAGTCACAAATTTGTAGCCAGCCTCAGCAATTTAGTGAGGCACTAAACCACTTGGTCAGAATTTTAAAAAAATATATAAGGGACGGGGGATATAGCTCAATGTAATGTGCCCCTTTGTTCTGTCCCCAATACAAAAAATAAAAGACAATAGACTAAAAGAAACAAAAAGAGAGTGAATTAAAAACTTTTTTCTTGAATCTTTTATTTATCTTTTGACTTAATTTGTATCTTGTTAAACAGAATTAAGAAGTGGATAAAATGTCCAATATGACCTGGATCTTCAAAGATAGTGGGAGGAAACTATTGCAGCAATTGCAACCTGTGTATGTTTCTAGTGTTCATCTATAAACTTTTCTTAAAGCATATTTTTTATCATATGTAGAAATACACTATTTTTCTTAACACTAATGCTTGAGATTCTGTTGAAAAGTGTCAGTGCTAGACCATACCCCAGTCCATTTGAAACGAATTTTCTGTGTATTTATTAGTTGGCTATAAAGTCTTGACAAACTTTCAGGGTGGCTTAAACAAAACAATTTACTTCCTCACAGTTTTAGAATCAAGAAAAAGTATCAGAAAATTCAGTGTCTGGTGAAGCTTCTGAATTTGCGTTCACTGTCTTCAGGTGACGTTTTCTCTGTTCACACAAGGAGAGATCAGTCTCTCGTGTTTATTCTCCTTATGTGGACAACAGCCTTATTGGATTAGGGCCCCACTTTTACCTCATTTAGCCTTAATTACTTCCTTAGGCCCTAATTCCAAGTCACATGGGGGTTTAGGGATTCCATGTAGGAATTTGGGGTGACAATTCAGTTCATTAACTTTAAGTACAGATTAACACAGTTTGTTCTTTTTAAATCTTAGCTTATTCATAAAATGAGGGCCAATGTTTCAGATTAATATTTTGGTATGACACATTTTATCTTATACTTTAGAGGTGGCTTATGAAAAAACTATCATGTTTTTCTTGCATGTTGAGGAGAGTTATGGTTCATTTAGAAAACAACTCTTGTTATAAAATTAAATTTTTTTTGAACTCACTTTCCTTTTCTCTATAACACAATGCTCTCTAATGGCCATAAGGCATACATTGCACTGGAGTATATGTTGTAAACCAGGGTTTTTCTACTTTGGCATTTTTGACATTTTGAGTTGGATATTTTGTATTATGGAGGGAGTTTCCTGTGTGTTGTAGGATATAGCACCCTCTTGCCAGTAGCTCTCCAACATTATCACCTTGCAGTTGTAACAAAATGTTTCCAGACATTGCCAAATATTCCCTGGCTGGGAATTACTGGTAAATGCACTTGTTCCTTATCCTAGATGGATTTTTAAGGATCATGAGTGGGGGTCCCATAGTCCTATAAACAGAAAGGCAAACTTACTGATATGCAAGGGAAGTCTTTGTTTCTGATTAACAAACCTGATAAAACCAGGCATGGTGGCATTCACCTGAAATCCCAGATATTCAGGAGCCTGAGGCAAGAGGATCACAAGTCTGAGTTCAGCTTCAGCACTTTAGTGAGATCCTGTCTCAAAATATGAAAAGGGCTGGGGATATAGCTTAGTAGTAATTACCCTGGGTTCATTCCCTAGTACCACTAACAGACAAACGAAATACCTGATAAAATAACATCAAAGCACTGAAAAATTTTAAAAGTATTGGGTATTTGCTATCATTAATAGGTTTGGGTGATTTAAGAATATTCACCAGGGCTGGGGCTGTAGCTCAGTGGTAGAACGCGTGTCTAGCACATGTGAGGCACTGGGTTCGATCCTCAGCAACACATAAAAATAAGTAAAGATATTGTGTCCAGCTACAACTATATATATATATATATATATATATATATATATATATATATATATATATATATATATATATATATAAAAAATAAAGAATATTCACCAATGTCCCAGTGCTTCCTCTATTTAACTGTGTGGTCACATTTCAGTTTCAAAGGTACTGTTTTCCAGTCTATGACCAGTGGAAGAAAACATAGCTTTTAACATTTAACATTTAGATTGTTTGGGAAAATTCTACTGCTGCTTTTCCTCTTGGTTTTCCCTCTCTTTCTATTCCCTTTTCTTTCCTCCCTTCCTCCCTTTCTTTCTCCCTCTCTCCCTCCCTTCCTTTCTTTCTTTTTTTTCTTTCTATGGTGCTAGGGATCAAACCAGGGCCTCAATGCATGCATGCTGAACATGCTGTACCACTAAGCAACATCCCCAGCCCTTAGAAAATGCTTCTTGAGCACCCTAAGCAATATTAATATCATAGTATAGTTGGAAAACCACTGATTCAGGTAAATTTCTATCCTGTTACCAACTTTCAACAGTTTATCAGGCAAGCAATAGTGCTTTCCAGTGTGATAATTAAGTGGCTTCCTCTCTAGTAATGCCCACTACCTTTTTGGAAATTTTGACTTTTAGCTTAACTCTAATTTTTATTGGAGACTTAGTTTATTATTGCAATATACAGGAAACAGAGGTGATCTGTTGATAACTTGATCAGCAAAGAAGAGCTGGCCAAATAAAAGAGACTGGCATTTATTGATGTTAAGTTACAAATCAAAGTTTAGAAGTGCGAAGCAGTGATGTTTTAAGCTTTGAGATTGAGACTGGATTGTCTTTAGTTCTGTTAGTTAATGTTTGGTGTTGAAGCCACTATGGAGATGAAAAGGTGCTAGCACTATTGTAGGTGTTGAAGAGGAACTAAAAATATCAGTCAGATGTTCCATATTAAGTAGTTAAGAATTGTTTTTTAAAATCAAATATTTGTACTCATTTATATACCATTTTATATCAGTTCTGAAAAGAAGTCAGGGTATAGACTGGAATGGTCAAGAAAAGTATAATCTGGAAAAGAATTGGGAAAGGCCTTGAAAGATATGTAGGATTTTGTTGGAAAGATGAGAATGGGTATGTATACATAAATGAAAATATGGATATGATAAAAGCTGTTATATTCGGGGGATAACAGGGAATAATCTTAGCTAGAATTTGAAAGGTTATTTATTGTTGGGGCATAATGAGAAATAGAACTGTTTAAGTGTCCCTAAGGAGAACTGAGAAGAGAGAATAGTATAGCTCTGAGTCCATAGAGATTATAAGTTTCTGGGAGAATGGTCAAGTTGGGAGGGAGAACCAATTTTTATGCAGCTTGATCTATTTCCTTAAGGGAATAAAGTGGATACTTGTCTTCTCTTTCCATCCTTTATTCATTAAGTTAGGAGGAGGTCATATTTCTAAAGATGCACAACTCATTGGCTTGCAAATTACTGATTAGATTTATCGTTCCATTAAAGCTTCTTAGGCACTAATTGCATTATTTTTGCTAGAAAGCATATGGAAATCATATAGAAAGCATAGAATGGATTTGAGGCTACTTCCCCATATTCTGTGAAGATGAAGATTGACATCATCACAAGATGAATCCATTCATAAAGAATAGTCTATGTTTGTGAGACGAGGTATAAAATTATGAGGAGAAGATATAGCAATGCATTATGTGTAGACTGAGAATGGTAATAATAAGATTAAAGATAACCTGAATAATCACAATTTGGAGTTGTTAATAAATAGTTAAAGGTGGAATAGACCATTTAGCTGTAGATATGGCTTTGAGTATATAGGTAAAGAGTGCAAAATAAATGTTTGAGCAAATGTTTCTCTTCATGATCTGACAGCAAATATTTATAAATATTCATTCAGTGAATATTTATTTAAATGTTAGCCATGTTCCAAGCATGTGTTAGCAGAAAATGCAGTAGAAGAGCCCTTGTGATTGATGAGTTAGGGTTTAGTGAGAGATGACTGGAGCAGTCATAAAATGTGATGACTGGTAATAGAGGAAGTGTATGCATCCTGTTTTATGCTATCTCATTGCACTAATTTGATATAGTGCTGTTTGTGTCTGCATTTTCCCTGAAAGGTACATATGTAGAAGTATATTGCAATATATTGGATTGACAGATCTATTTTCTGTGCTCTGAGTGTGATCATTTTTTCCTCATCTAGTGAGAGCTAGACTACACTGTAATATCTTGGTTAGTGAGTTTTGGCAACTGTAGTCTTCATCCTGTAAACTTTTTCTTAGATCATTTTCAGTTGACTGGGTCATCTTCTGCTGTTTATATTCTGATAAACTCTTTTAACCCTTAGTGGCTGATGAGGGCTGGGGATGTGGCTCAGTGGTAGAGCCCTTCCTTTTATGTGTCAGATTCTGGGTTTGATCCTCACCACAGTGGGATAATGGAGGTTGTGTGTGTGACAATGATAGTCTGGATTTAAGGTAATAACAACAAAGGAACGATATTACACTGGATGTTGAGGGCATGATTGGAGAAACACTACATAGCTCATCAGGCAGCTGGGGATTGGTTGAAATCTTTAGATACTATGAGGATGATCTAAATATAGGCAAACTGACCATACTGTAAATTACATAAGATTATAGCCCAAAACATACCACTTTGTGAACAAATTTGAGGACTTTATTGGGACTTTATTAGACCTCTGATTAGATTTGTGGTTCCATTAAAACTTCTTAGGCACTAAGGGCATTATTTCTGCTAGAAAGCATATAATGGGGAGACCTTAGGGCTGATTTCCACGAATATCTGACTTCTAAATCACTTACATGAAGGGGATTAAAGATCTAGGGGTGAAGAATATGAGTCAGGTAACAATTGACCAGGGATATGAGTGCTTCACATAGTCAATTTGGATAGTAGTTTTATAGTTAACAATTGCAGGGCAAAGTACATCTCCTTACTGTGAAAAAGATGTGACCTATTTAGCTGAATAAAGAATAATTTATTTTTTATCAATACTGTATTTTCATAGGGCAAATCACTAATTTCTTTAGGCACTATCATAGTGTGACAATGTTATTGATGTGTCCCTATCTTATTTTGGTCAAATTTTTGATGAATTGACTTTAGAAAATGTATCTGAAGATATTGTGAAATGGCTTTCAGTTTGTTGTTTTGTTAAACTTTTTATCAAATTTATAGTGTGTATTAAAACACTGTATATGATAGGATTTTTATAATAAATGGTGCTTTAATGACTTTTGAGGTGTTCTAATGAGAGTACCACACACCATCCACATGATCTAAGGGTACTTACCAGCAAAATGGATTATCTCATATCCCATCTGCTATAGTTATAGTTAAGTTCTCTTTAGAGGAGATAGTATGGAACTAAAGTTGTTTTAGGTAAATTTGCATTGCCAAGAAAGTATTATTATGCTAGTCCATCCCATTTATCTCCTAAGTGATTATGTATTATGTAGGTTTATTTACTAGTAAGTAGTCTCAGAGTATATTTAAAGTCTATTAATATTTCTACAAAGTTGTTTTGAAGGAATTCTTTGGATAAATTATGATATTTTTAACTTTGCTGTTTCTTTTCATTTCTAAAGCCTGCTTATATTTGTTTTATAATTCAAAATTGTAGCCTAAGCACCAATTTCTTTCTTTTTCCTATTTTCTTGAGTATACTTTTTTAGTCTCTTTGTAAAATTTTAAAACTTGGTAGTTTTAGGAATTCATTTAATATTATATTTAACAAGGATTTGGAAATATCTCATAGGGACTAGTTTAATAAAGTTTTAAAGGTATTATTGAGGGACTTTTTGTTTTTAAACTAAATGAAATTTTAAAGTTGCATATTAAGCTAAATAATTTTTTTTTTTTTTTGCTTCTTTTTAGTGAATTAGTGCCATCCTATGATTCAGCCACTTTTGTTTTAGAGAATTTCAGGTAAGGGTTTTTGACAACTTTGTGTTTTTTTTTTTTTTGTATGTATACATAAGGAAAAGTAAAAAAATGTGATTCTTCAGTAGGATAGAGATTGGTGATCTGTGTTACTTAGATTAATAATCTTAGAAGAAATGAGTTTCCTATTAGAAACATAGATGGTGGTCTCAATTGTACAATATCTGAAATGCTAGGACTGGAAGTGTTTCAAATTTTAGATTTTGGAATATTTGCATATGTTTAATGATGCAGAATGTAAGTCTAAACATGAAATTCATTTGTTTTATACACACACATTATATTTGTAGCATGCAGGTAATTTTGTATGGTATTGTTAGTGCCTTGTGATTTGACTGCAACACATCAGATGAGGTGAGGTGTGGCATTTTCCACTGTAGATTCATGTTGGAGCTCAAAGGTTTCAGATTTTGGAATGTTTTGAATTTTAATTTCTCAGATTATTTATGTTCTACCAAGACTGATAAACATTTTAAAGAAGAGAGTCTACTTAGCTTTTGCTAAAGTGCGGGGCCAGATATATAGAAGTCAGTGATCCCCCACCTACCCATCCTACGAAACAAAAGTGTTGGGGTCCATTTGTTTCAGCTCCAAAGTGAGAAATTGGCTATAAGAGGCTATTATAAGAAACTTACAGGCTTCGTAAGTTGCATGTTAATTTTATTAGCCTTTGCTGTTTTTAGTTTAGAAGCAAAGATTCAAAATCACTAAGATCCTCAGGGACTTGTCTTCAAGGGTAACATGAAACTGGGAACTAAAAATATAAGGTCTTTGGGAAAAGAACTTGGAGTAGGCAATAACATCAAAATAAGGTTATACTGCTGGGTGCAGTGGTGCATGCCTTATTCCCAGTGACTTGGGAGGCTGAGGCAGGAGGATTGCAAGTTTGAGGCCAGCCTGTGTAATGTAGCAAGGCCCTGAGCAACTTAGTGAGACCCTGCCTCAAAATGAAAAATAAAAGGGATTGAGAATAGAGCTGATTTGGTAAAACACACTGGGTTAAATATACCCAGTACCCCTTCCAAAAAAAAAAAAAAAAAGGATTTTCCTCATCTAATGTGTTTTTTCTTATGGGATAATTTTGTGGCTAAAGCATAGTCTCTAAGAGGTTTTCCCCATATACATCAAGGTTTAGCAGGTTATTCTCTTGTTTTTCCATATTAAAAAAGGATAATTATACTACACAGAAGTGGGAAATAAATATTTTGCTTTTCTTTTGTTCAGTGCTGGGATTGAACCCAGGGCTTTGCACATGCTAAGCATATGATGATCTACCATGAGCCATGCCTCCAGCCTTTTTGGGGAGTGGAGTGGAGAGATGATGAAAGACTGCTTATTGGGAGAGGTGGAGTGGAGGGATGATGAAAGACTGCTTATTGGAGCAGAATTAACTTCAGGAAACTTAATGATTCTTTTCTTTTCCCTTGAATGTCACAATTTCATTTTTACTGAACTTTATAGATATTGCTGAATATTTCACTATTAAATTTTCTCTTATTTCAGAATGTAGATATTATCTAAACTTAACAGTGAAATCTTGACTTATTCAGTTGCTATCTATGAGTTGTTCAGGATTTCATATAAGTAACTCGAAGAAAGAAGTTGGTTTTTAAACTTATTGCCGTTTTTACAGTTTTGATCTTGGGATTTGGTTGTTTTTTTTCTTAAGCACTTTGCGCCAGAGAGCAGATCCTGTTTACAGTCCACCTCTTCAAGTTTCAGGACTCTGTTGGAGATTAAAAGTTTACCCAGTAAGTTTTTTATATTTCTAATTTTGAAACCAAAGATCATTTATTCTTCCATGGTGTATTAGTTTAATGTTTTAATGGAGTAAGGAAATTAAAGTAATGATGATTTTATTTCTTTGTGGGATACATTACTAAATCTGTGGAAAAATGAGTTAAGTGTGGATATAACAAATCCTGAGACATGATTAAATTTTATTTCTGGTTTGTAAAAGAATTATGCTTAGAAGAAATATTTAAAATTCTTCTTTTAAAAATGCTTTAAAATATTAAAATATAAAACTATAAAAACATTTGCTGATGGTGAATTCAGGATTTGACCCATATATTTTCTTAAATTGGCCCATGAATTTTTGTTTTCTTAGGCTAGTTTTTGTGAAGAGTTCTGTGTATGTTAAACCTCTTAACACTTTTCAGACTTGTTAATCCTTAAGTTGTATGCCTTGATATTTTCACTTTTAATGTACAGAAGTTTAAAACTGTTATGGACTCAGACCTGTTGGTGTTTTATAATTTATTTTATTGCTTTTAAGGTTAAAAATATTTCACAATTCAGATGTAAGATATTAATCTGCATTTTGTTGATCTTACTGTGCCATAAATTTTTCGTTTTTTTGGTGTTTGTTTTTTGCCTTCAGCTTGTGGTTTAATTTTTTTTAAAAATTGATAAACAGTTTCTATTTGCATAACCTTGTTTTTTAAAGAACTTTATTCTTTTTTAAATTTTATTTTTTAAATTTTTTCTTGTTAGTTGTACATGACAGTAGAATGCATTTTGACAGATTGTACACAAATGGAGCACAACTTCTCCTTCCCGTGGCTGAACATGGTGCCAGAGTCATACCAGTAGTATAATCATACAAGTATATAGGGTAATAATGTCTGTCTCATTCCATCACATCCCCACACCCACTTCCTTCCCCTCACTCTCCTCTGCATAATTCTAAGTTAACCTTCTTGTTTTTTAGGATGGAAATGGAGTTGTCCGTGGATACTACTTATCTGTGTTTTTGGAACTCTCAGCTGGTTTGCCTGAAACTTCCAAGTAAGAGTTTAATAAAATAATAACTTTAAATGTGTACCTATCTATATCTCTCTAGCAATTTTCATTAATTACTTTTGTTAATTGCTTTTTTTGTGTTAAGATGTACATTACTGTGGAATCCTTGGCACAATATGATGATATTATGAATAGTTTTAACTGTTTTCTCTCATTTAAGAGTATAAGGATTTATACTGTTAAATTTATTGGGAATCCCAGAGTTTTTCTTTATATGTGCTATATCTGTTGTTATTTTCTGAATTAGAAATTAAAATGGAGAAAAATATTTTAAAAATTTAAAATTCACTGTAAAATAAGCCTATTGCTTATTAACATAAACATTTTTTTAAATGAAAAGTAACAATTTTCCTAAACAAAATATTTATTGTGAAAATTTCTTGCTAAGGGGAAATATTATAAAAAATAGTTTTATAATTACTTATCTTCTTTAATGTCATACTCAATCTGAACAAGCAGTAGTTTGTTTAAATGTTACCTGTGATGTGAATTAAGAGCCATATCAATGAACTTTTTTTCCCCTTATTATATAAAATCTGTCGACTCTGGTACAGAATATCTGTTTATAGCTAACATGGAGTAACAGGGATGGGATTTACCCCTTTCTCCTGCAACAACCCCAAAAAACCCAACATTTTCTAGATTAGGGAACAAATGAAGCAATTCTCAAGAGATAAGAAACAGATTAGTTCTTTGATTGCTCTGTCCTATAGCCATGTGTGTTTTCAGGCTGCAACACAAGGATGGGTATCTGAGGTAGAATCTTGTAGACTTTTTAGTTGAGGAAGTAGTGCTAAGAGTTTAGGACATCCAGTACAGCTAGAATGCATCGTACAGATTACCAGAGAGGACAGAGCAGTAAAGCCACAGAAATCCAGAGATTCATAGTGGGTTCACCTTGACTATTCAGCAGAGTACTGATTAGGACATTCATGTGAGGCAAATGCCTGAATTTGAAAACAACTACCTGAAAGGATTAGAGGGAATAATTGAGTACCTGATGCTTACACAGAACTACACACTATGCTTACTTCCACCAACCACAGTGGAAATACTTAAAATTAATGGGACATTGGGTAGTGTACTGAAGAAAATTTACCCTAAGTAGCAAGGAACAGTTATCCCTAAAGTGAATAATGCTCTGGATTCACCTAATAAATGACTGCAAGACCCAAAAGGATCAAATTGTTTCCAGGTAATTTAACTCCATCCTAGAATGAAGCTCAAGAGAATTTACAAGATTATAAAAGTATCCAACATTAAAAAAAATTATTTGCAGTGTTTGGTGTGCAAAAAAAGATATTAATGAGTATGCAAATAGGCAAGAAAACATACTTAATAAATGAGGAGAATCAATCAATTGAAATTAGGCAGGAACTGACAAAGAATGATGAGAGAAAGACATTAAGACAGAATTGTATTCCATTTGTACAAACAGTTAAGTAGAGATGTGGAAGACATAGAAGACTTAAATTGAACTTCTTGAAATTGAACTATTTGAGGTCACAAATAGACTGGATGGAATGAATGACAGGCTAAATGTTATAAAAGTTATTGCAGGGCTGGGTTTGTGGCTCAGTGGTAGAGTACTTGCCTAGAATATGTGAGGCACTGGGTTTGATCCTGAGCACCACGTAAAGAATAAAAGTATTGTGTTCATCTGCAATTAAAAATATTTTAAAAAGTTATTGCACTTAAAGGCATAGTAGTAGAAATTAGACAAATCACACATACAAACATAAACATGTATGTATATGTATGAATTCCAAAATGGTAGACTGGCTTCAAGTACCTTGAAGTACATAGTCTCTGAAGGTGGGGATTGAAAGCAAATGAAAGAGAATACAAAAAAAAAAAGACATATCTCAATCAGTGATGATTTATTATGCAATGGAGGGGCACATTTTAAGGGAAAAATGATGACTGGCTACAACAAGGTCTGAGTTTTATAGGGCCACATTGCGGGAAAAGTTTGTCATTTACTTTTGGCCGGTGGGCTTTTAGCAGGCCGGGGAACTTTGTCAGGTAAGGGAAACTGCGAAAGATTAGAATCCTCAGTTGTCCTTGTTGTGTGTGTGTCTGTCCCACCCAAGGGTTCTAAGTTTCCACCTCCTTCATTCCAGATGACTTGGGGCGAATTCATCATATTTGGCTACCCTCTGCTGAGGTCTTCCAGTGAGGAAGTGCTGAGGAGGTGTGGAATAGGGGAATTCCCTGTTAGAGATCTGAAGTAGGATAAGAAGGTGGGGGTTATACAGTCCTGGTGGTTGTGGCTTGAGGAGTTATAGAGAAAGGGAACTTCAGCATCTAGTGGGTGATTCCTTATGGGGTTTAGGAGAATCATGTTGTGAGTGAAGGAGGAAAATGGCTTTTGCATGTTCTTAGGAGGTGATCTGGGTTAGTCAGGTAACCTTTTCAAGAAATTGCTTCTGTACAAAGTTAAAGCAGGGGAAAAAAGATTATTATAAGAAAAACAAGTATTAGAGGAGTTAAAAGAGGGAGAAGCACTGGGCATGGTAGTCCATGCCTGTAATTCCAGCGACTTGGGAGGCTGAGGTAGGAGGATCACGAGTTCAGAGCCAGCCTCAGCAATAGCAAGGTACTAAGTAACTTAGTGAGACCCTGTCTCTATATAAAATGTAAAATAGCGCTGGGGATGTGGCTCCGTGGTTGAATGCTCCTAGGTTCAAGTTCTGGTATGCCCCCCCCCACACACACACCTAAAAGGGAGAAGCCAGGAAGTCCACTGTTTTAGGTTTTTCAGTGAGGCCCACCAGGAATCAGCTAGTTCTTTCTACTGTTCCAGTGGGTCCTGTAGTTGTTTAACCTCATTCCTTACCGATCCTGATTGATTGGCATAGAAGCAGTATTCTTCCCTGAGGAAAAGGTAGAGGTCACCTTGTTCCGAACTAAGGAGATCTAGGCCCAGATGATTTTGCAGGATGACAGACCCCAGGGAATCCAATTGATTTTGTAAAGTCAATACCAAATCGGAAACCTGTTGAATATCTTCCATAACCTGTTCTGACAACTTATTATAGTAGTGAAAAGAGGTTCCTGATTCCGCTGCGCCCGTGCCAATTCCAGTGGATATCTCTAGCCCTATGAGTAAGGGAATAAACTGGTGGGCTCATCTAGTGTGTGTCATTATCGGATTAGGCAAACTTTTGCTTATTAGATAAAAGGTCAGTTTGAAGAGTAAGGAAGACCAAGGTACAGAGGCCGTCCAATTTTTTGGTGAGGAAGGGTAAATATGAACCTTGCAAAGGAAAAATACCTCAGAATTTATGGGGCACCAGGACTATGGGGCTGACACAAGTTTCATTTAAAGAACTATTTTTCTTTTAAATGCCCAGGTATGGCTGTACTTTGGTTATAACTGTTTTTGGTAGGTGTTTTAAGATCAATCTGGTCAAATTGACCTTGTTCCTATCTATTGTTAAGAATCAGCTGAGTTCCCTCAGAGGGGTCACTCTTGGGAACTTGAGGGAAGCCTCTTAGCACCTCTAGTGCCATCTTCCAGAAGGGGTCAGGATCTCATTGACCATATGACTTCCTTTGAAAGTATTAGGGACATCTCCTTCTCCAATGGCCCTCCTATTTGCAACTTGTATACTGGATGGCTTTCTGTACTCCAGCATCTCATTGGTCCTCCTGATTGGGAGGTCAGTGGCCCAGAGTTGCAAAGCCCTTAGAGAAGTGCTGTCATTCCCTGGGTCCAAGCTGGCCTCAGAGGGCAAGAGCCAAATATTGGTTTATTTTTCTTTCTTGGACCTTTTATTTCCTTAACTTTAGTCTCTAAGCTTTGGTCTTAAACATTCAGCATGCCAGTTTCACCAGTCTTAACGGTACCAAGTTTTACCTTTAATGTCTATAACTTTATATTTTATCCCTTCTGTTTAATTGGGGTCGATAGTCTTTAGAAGTTGTACTTCTTTTAGGCACTAACAGAGAACAGTTAGGTTTCCAAGGAAAATATAAAATGAAATTAACAAGAGTAAAAATATTTAGTTTGTATAATAGCTATGAGTCAATAAACATAATTTTTATAATCTCAAACCTTTACTTTAAACATTAGTTTCAAGAACACCAGTTTGGTAAAATGTTCTTCTAAACCTTAAACTTTAAAGACTTATATACTTGGAAGATAAGATGAAGAAGCCTTTAAGACTAGTTTCTCTAAAGAATAAAACTTAACACAGAAATTATCCTGCTAGATAAGAGCAGATTAATGTTTTAAGAAATCCTTGTTACTTTAACCTGTAGAGGATTAAACTTTGGTTTATATCAGTACATTTATATTTGCTCATTTACCTGTATGCCAACTTTGATACCATGTACATGATACATGAACACCAGCACATATGTAGACACAACAACACAATACCCAGGTATGCACACATACACAAAACAGGAAACAGATCTTGTAGCTGTTTGTAGGTAGATCTCCACAGGTAGGATTTTGTAAATAGAGATTTTTCCAATGTATTTGAGAGTTAGCCCTCTGAACAGAGTGTAAAAACCTCTATAGTTAGGTAAAATAACTATTTTAATTTAGAAAAATATTTTAATTTAGGCATGCAGGATCAAATGTGGATTTACCATAAAACCACAAGCTGAAAACTACAGAATTTGGGAAAGAACAGATGTTCTAGAAAAAATTGACAAAGCTATAATTAGTAAAGGAGCATGTCAAACATCTTCATTAGACTAGAGTGCACTTTTGGCTCAGATTAAAATTAATTTAGGTATTGAAAGAATGAGAGAGAGCCTTTAATCCTTAGGTAAGTATTCTCAAGTAAGAGTCTATCATTCCATTTTCCCTTCCTTGTGCTGTAGTTTTAGGGAGGAACTTGTTAAGAAAGCAGGGTTGTAGAGTGCAAGAGCAGATAAGTTAGCCAGCCCTAAATTTAGGTTTGAATTTTTTTTTTTTAAAAGAGTGAGTGAGAGAATTTCTAATATTTATTTTTCAGTTTTTGGTGGACACAACATCTTTGTTTGTATGTGGTGCTGAGGATCGAACCCGGGCCGCACAGCTTGAGCCATATCCCCAGCCCCTTAGGTTTGAATTTAAAAGTGACACTTTTTTTTTCCCTTTTGGTCTCAAGCTGGTTTTGGACAATCATCTCTGCAAGCTCTGTAAGTTTGGAGTTAGAGAGATTTGGTTATCGAAGATAAGTAAGGGAAGCTGTTGTTTTGAGCTTAACTGGCAAAACCACATATGAAGAGCATTTTAAACATTTTTTTTTTTCTTTTGTAAAACCAGTCTCTTGAGGTGTGGTCCCAGAGTTTACTTCCTCTGAGACCCTTTTCCCAGTTAGTAATCAGACCAGGTTGAATGCAGAAAATTATTAAGCATCTTCTTTATCTCAACTGTGATTATGTCATCCCCTAATATTACTTTTGATGATAAAGCTTCCCTCTGAACAAAAATAAACAGAACATGGGCACCTTAGCCGAGAAAGCTCTCTCTTTGGCTAGGAGACAGCTCCCTGGTGCTGGAGCTTCTTGGGTAAGCAGTTTCTTCCTTTCCTTCCAGGACCTCTAGCTGGGGCCTCACTCAGTATGGAGGATATTAACTTCGTAATAACTATTTTAATTTAAGGGAAGACATTTGTCAGCTAGTTGTGTCCTTAAAATGTCCTACGTGTTCCCTTTGTCCTTTTGGGTCCTCATACTCCCCAGGCCCATGATTTCATATTATGCCCCTCAATTTGAAGTGGGAGGCAGGCCTGTTAGTGCTCTGGGTGATATCTCCTCTAGAGAAAATAAATAATTTGGATTCCTGAACCAGGATAGATGTGGGGGTAGTTTTACTCCAAGTAACTAAAACAGATTTGCTGCTCTTTTTTCCTGCCAGATGAGAGGAGTGCAGAAGAAAATGTATCTTCTTAGAGCCTAGAGAAGGCTGTCTAATTTTAAAGCTTAAGGGAGCTTTAACTTGAGACTCTCTCATAATGGGTTCCTGTTTAAGAGGCAGACAGTGTGGACAGAATTGGCATAGAAGCATTTCTGAAAAGAGAGAGATTGCTTGGTTCACACTCTGGGGATTAAATGGGTCACCTCTTTCCCAGAGCCCGCAGACCAGACCAAGATTTCATCTTAGGATCTAAGATTCATTGAGTGAGGGTGCCCTCCACCATCAGAAACAGAGACAGATAATGGTCAATATTTGCTACCCCAGAGGGCTGTCAGGGTCAAATTTAGAATATGAGACCTTCGTGCAGAACCAGGGAGTGACCCTGGCCAGCTGTCTTCAGTTGTCTGAAGCCTTCCTCTGTCTCACGCACCAAATTTCTTTCCTTTTTTCTTTTTTTTTTAATATTTATTTTTTAGTTGTAGTTGGACACATTATCTTTATTTCACTTATTTATTTTTATGTGGTGCTGAGGATCCAACCCAGGGTCCTGTACTTGCGAGGCGAGCATTCTACCGCTGAGCCACAAATTTCCACGCACCAAATTTCTCACACAGAAAAGGAACTAGAGCAAGCCAGGACAAATATTCCCAATACCTAGGTGAAAGGGAATCCAACCCACCTCTTGACTTTTGACTGACAGCAGGGTGACATCAGATTTTTCAAGTCCCCACTGTCATGGCAGCTCTGGGTCACCTTGGCCTATGCTGACTGGTTCTAATTGGATTTCTAACCATACATTCTTAACAGATTTTATAGCTGGTAGGAACTATCTTTATCTCCCAGAGTTTCAGAATCTGGTCACAAAAGTCTCCTCCTTCAGAGTAATTTGGGTTCCTTTTGTCCATATTATCTTGAGCTTATATTTTTCCTGTGTGTAGTTTCCTGAGGAATTGACATATCCTGTCTCCTTAGGCTGGGCAGGGCTGCAGGTAAATTGCTTCTTGGAAATGAAAGCATTTGGGGGTTACCAATGGGGCCCATTTGATAGAATTATCATATATAACATTTAGCTTTTATAATGTCACAGATGTCCTCATGAGCTATACTTAAGATGTCTAATGCCATTTGATTTTTGTAAAATACCTTTCTTTTGGCATTACCTATGTGTTCAGTAGAGATCCCTTTATCTGTGTCAATTAGTAAAGTTAGTTAGGACCTTTATGTGCCACATTACATCTTTTAGACCAATATGAGGGATAAATGTTGGAGCTAGATAGTCATACTAGCCTTCACGGAAACACAGATCAAGCTTGCCTATGTAGGAAGTTAGGAAGATTTGTAAGTCTTACGTTAACTCAGAAGAAAGCTTGTGACTCTGACAGTCTCTCTTGATAGTTACCAGGCATTCCTGTCTGTGAAATTTACCTTTGTATCCTCCAGCTTTACTTACTTTTGGTGGGGTTCATCTGCTATTTCAAGGGCAGTAAATGAAGAGGGCTGGGATCAGGGGCTTATGCAATGGGAAGTCAGTGATAATCAATGGTAGAGCAGAGCACAGTGGACAAAATGAGGACTTTGAATAAAAGTAAAAGAAAGCTTGATGGTAAAGAACTTCAGGTCATTTGCCATTTCCTTAGAAGAAATTGTCCAAGTCTTGGAGGATTTGGGGGTCCAGGTCCTGGATTCTGAATTCTGGCCATCAACTTAGGTTGTCTAATTTAGGTTGTGGCCAGATCTGTGTACTTAGCCTAATAAGACATTTACTTTTGAGATCAGATTGGAAGTGGACAATCTAAAAACTTTTTATTTAATGAGACAACCTAAAGGGGAGTCCTATGGGATGGAGCCCCCGTGTTGGAGAGTTTTGACCTGGGTTGGCGGTCAAAATCAAAGCATCCCTTGATGTCTCCCATCACCAGACAGAGTTCCATCAGAGAATGAGGGGGCATCCCCTCCTGCAATCCCATTGGTGGGAAGACTCCTGGAGTCTGGATGAGCCAGAAGGTGAGGGTCTTGGGTAGGGTGTCTTTGTGAGAGAACAGAAGGAATTTTACCTGTCTGAAGAATGAGAAGACTTATGTTGCTTGCAGGAACAAAATGGCAAAAATTGGCTTCTGATCTGTAGGTCTGAATACATAAGAGAAGGAAGAAATAGGAGAGGATAGGGTTAGGAGAATGCCTCCTACACCAATAAAGGACCTGATACATGTCCTTGCTCTATCCATATGGCAGTAAAACAGCAAAAATCTAGCCCATGATTGGGATTGAGTACTGGCTGCCATTAAGCTATGATGTACTTGGAAAGCATGAAGGGCCACCTCCTATCAGGAGGAAAGAAGGAAAGGAATGGAAGGAAGATGAGAAAAGATGGTAGAGGTTCATTAGGAAAAGGAGAGGTAGAGAGTCTCCAATCCTGTTTTGGGTTTCTGCACCAAATGAAAGAAAATACAAAAAGAAAAAGGGAGACTGACCTCAATGGATTGGTTATGTTTTATTAAGCAACAGAAGGGCACATTTTCAAGGGGAAAATGGCGACTGGCTTCAACAACGATCTGAGTTTTGTAAGGTTTAGCAGGGTCACATCATGGGAAGAGTTTGTCATATATTTTTGGAGGGCTTACTTTTAGCAGGCAGGAGAACTTTGGCAAATAAAGGAAATTATGAAAGGTCAGAGTCCTCAGTTTCCATTTTCCCCCAAAGGGTTGTAAGTTTAACCTCCTGCAGGCAGAAAAAATATTTAAATGAATAATGATAAACAGAATCTCAAACAGGAAAAAAAATGTTATATGTACAGAAACAAAAGAATGAAATCAGTCTGAGGGTGTGGCTCAGTGGTACAGCACTTGTTTAATAGCGTAAGATCCTGTAATCCCAGTGACTCAGGAAGCTCAGGTATGAAAATCGCGAATTTTGAGACCAACCTCAGCAACTTAGCAAAGCCCTAAAGACTTAGTGAGAACCTGTCTGAAAATAAACAAAAGGGTCTGGGGATGTGGCTCAGTGTTAAGCCACCCTGATTTAAATCGCCAGTACCACCCCTACCCCCGCTACCCATGGAAAAAGGTGGCAAGAATGAAATCAGATTTCTCATTTGAAATAAAGTGAAATGGTAATACTGTATTTTCTTTTATAAAAATATTTTATCTAGCTTTCTGTATCTACCAAAAATATCGTTTAAAAAGTTAAAATGAAACAAAGACATTTGCAGACATATTTTCAGACCTAGGCTATATAAGAAATGCTTCAGGTAGAAGGGGGAAAATGACACTTGGCTATCTAAATTTGAATCTAAAAGAGAGGGGAGGAAGAAAGAGAAGAGTACCAGAAATGGAAAATATGAGAGTAGATTTAAACATTTTTTAAAAATTAAAGTAACATTGAAAGAGAATTAATGCTTTGGGAAAGTAAATTTATTGAAATAAATGCATGATGGCAATCAGGTAAAGGTTAAAAACTGAGTACATAGACATACAACTTAAGAGTCTGATGTCATTCTGTAACCAGTGCAATTGAAAGCTAATCTGTAATAAGTTAAAGATTATGTACCTTTGTATTAATTTCCTTTATGTGCTTAAAAAAAAAGCCACAAATTTGGTGGTGTAAAACAATAAAAATTTATTCTCTCACTTTCCTGGAATTCAGAAGTCTGCCATCTATTGCTGAACCAAAATCAACCTTTTAGTACCATTGTGCTTATTCCAGAGTCTCAAGGGGAGAACTCATTCCCCGCCTTTTCCACCATCTGGTGACTGCCAGCATTCCTTGGCTTGTTGCCTTACCACTCCAATATGTGTTTCTATGGTTACATTGCCTTGTCTGGTCTCATGTCAGATTTTCCTCTGCTTTCCTCCTATAAGGACATTTATTACACTTAGGCTCCATCTGTGTAATTCAGGATAATTTCCTCAGTCTCATAATTCTTAGCTTTATACAGTGACATGCGCTCTTATTTGCCATAGAAGATAATATTCATAGGTTTTGGAGATTAGGATGTGGATATCTTATGGGGGAAGAGAGAGATTATTGTCCCACCACAACAGAGAACTATAAAGTAACAGATATACAGCTAACATGGCAAGAAAGAAGATAAAATGGGATTATAAAACAAATAGATTAAATTTATGTTAACCCACTTAAAAGATGGAGATTGGCTCTTTTTTTGTCTGGAAACTTGGAAGGTATCAAAAAGAAGATTCCTGGGCTGGGATGTAGCTCAGTGGCAAAGTGTCTGCCTTGCATTCTCAAAGCCCTGGGTTTGATCTCCAGTTCCAAAAATGATGGAGGGAAAAAAAAAAAAACCCACCAAAAAGAAGATTCCTGCTATGCCAGAAACCCCTAAGAAAAGTGAAGGTATTTGGCAGAACTGTAGGTAAAAATCATCTGAGAAAAAGTTTGCCCGAAATATGCTTTGAAAGGCAAGGAGGAAGCTTATCTATGAAGAAGCTAAGCGCTGTCATAAGGAATACAGACAGACATACAGAACTCAGATTTCAATGGCCAGGATGGCATGAAAAGCTGGCAATTTCTATTACCTGAAGACCCATAATAGCATTTGTCATCCAGATCAGAGTTATCTATGGGGTGTACCCAAAAGGTCCATAAGATATTGTACTTTCTTTGCGTTTACTGGATCTTTAATGGCATCTTTCTTAAGCTCAACAGTGGTTTAATTAACATGCTGAGGATTGGGCACACCCATATTTTGTATGGGAGTAATTGAACCTGAAGTTGGTAAATGAATTATAAGTGTGATGATGGCAAAATTAAGAAGTGAATTAACTTGACAGATAAATCGTTTGTAAATATGGCATCATCTGCATGGAGAATCTGATTCATGAGAGATATACTATTGAAAAACATTTCAAAGAAGCAAGTAACTCCCTATGGCCCTTCAAATTATTTTCTCCATGAAATGGAATGAAGTAAAAGACCATTCATTTTGTGAAGATGGAGATAGCTTGGCTAAAAAATGCAAGATTGAAGTAGGTGCGGTCCACCAGAAATTCATTTTAAATATAAAGAGGGTTGGAGATAAATTTAGTTCATAGGTAGAGGGCTTGACTATTATGAGCAAGCCCTTGGGCTTGATTTCCAGTACCCACACCTGGTATAAATGGCATATCATTTAAAACCTTCCTAAAGGCTCTTTCTTTGGGTATTGGGTATTGAACCCCACGCATGCTCTACCACTGAGCTACGTGCCTAGACCTGTTTATTTTTTATTTTGAGACAGGGTCTCACTAAGTTGTTGAGATTGGCCTCAAACTTGCTATCCTTCTGCCTGAACTTCCTGGGTTTCTGGAATTATGGGCATACACCCACTGGACCTAGCCAGATTATTTTTAAGAGCATGTATTTACCAAGATATTACATATTCAGGATCATGAAACATGTCTGAATGAACTCAGAATGATTTAAAGTATGTTTTCTCACCAAAATGGAATTTAGATACTAAACAGATATTTTAAAATATCAAAATATTTGAAAGCTAAATAACATACTTCTCCATAACTTCTGGATCAAAAAGGAAACCACAAAAAAGTGGTTTTAAAAGTGTTTAAAAGTGTTTCTGACTGAATCAGAAGGTTCAAGAGTATTATATTTCCCAGAGGAAAAAGGAAAAGAAAAGTAGGAGACATAGCATGTAAAGCAAAGGGAGAGCAGGAGACTAGAGGAAAGGGAACAGTGAGTGGGAGGAGCCGGGAAGTGCTGGGGAAGGTTTTGGGCAAAATTATATTATACAACTATAATGCACCAGTAAAAAAGAATGTATTTTCATTTTCATTCTGACTGAATGAAAATGAAAATACATTATACCAGAATTTGTAGTATGTTGCTAAAGTAGTAGGTGGATAGACATTTATAGTGCTAAATGTCTATAAATTAAAATCAGAAAGGTCTCAAATCAATAACCTCTACTTCTGTGTTGTAGGTTAGAAAAAAGAAAAATGCAATGTAAGGAAAAAAAAAGATCAAAGCGGAATCCAGTGAAACAAACAAAAAAAAAAAGCAATAGAGAATCACTGAAAACAATTTGAAAGCTAACGCTACGTAGTTTTAAGAATTGTAATAAGGGCTGGGGATGTGGCTTAAGCGGTAGCGCGCTCGCCTGGCATGTGTGCGGCCCAGGTTCGATCCTCAGCACCACATATAAACAAAGATGTTGTGTCCGCCGAAAACTAAAAAATAAATATTAAAATTCTCTCTCTGACTCTCTCTCTCTTAAAAAAAAATTATAATAAAGTACAGTAATCAGAACATTATGGTATTAGCATGAGAATAGGCAAAACTGATCAGTGGAATATAATAGTGTCTTGGAATAAATCCACACATAGAGCCAACTGATTTTTTTGAAATATACAAAGGCAATTCCATGGCGAAAGGATAATAATGTTTAAATATTTCAGAACCCCTGTACACACACCCCTACACACACAATGAACTTGGAGCCACTCATCCTGTATATAACGATTAACTCAAAGTTGACCATAATTTAAATGCTAAAGTTGTTTAGTTTGATGCTGATAGATTCAACCTAGGGACTCTCCCACTTAAATAAAATTTCCAACCCTACTTTAGGAATTTAAAGTTCACAATGTCTTACACATGGTAGTAATCTTACTATTGTTGATAATAGTATTGAAGATTCTATGTTTTAAAAAGATTGGAATTTGTGCATTTATTAGATATTATCTAAATACCTTCCTAGTACTATTCTATTCTTTTGAAAATGGATATAATTTGTTTTTCACTTAACATTTTAGTAACCTTAGAAAAGGATTCGGAATGCTTTTTCATTAAATATTGAAATGCCATTTAATTATGGAATTCAGGGTTTAACAGTAGGGTAGCTGAAATCATGTATAATAGTCCAGTTGATTTTTTAATATGAGAACTCCTCAGAATTGCTTGCATAATTTGATTATACTTAAATATGTTTATAAAGGGTTAGGGTTAGCATACATATATGTAGGATTTCAGGGGAATTTTGCATGTAAGTGACATCCTGGGTTTGATTTTTAAGAGTGAAGAATGACTTCTTTCGGAAAGCAGAAATTTCGAGTTGTTTAAGGAAATAGTTTGATAGAAGGAAAGAATTTGGGTTGTGACATTCATATATAAGGTTTAGTTTTATCTAATGTTGGAGTTGAGATGCTATGTACATAATTTTACTTGGATTAATTGCCATGTGAGAAATGTTCAGTCTTTCTCTCTCATGACCTAAAAGAACTAATGAAAAAACTGTTTTGCCTAAACACTGTATGCCTTTTCATACAAAGCATATGAGTTTTCAGAAATTGTTTTATATCAATTTTAAGCTTTTATCTGAACTTGAATCTAGACATATTTGATCATTTTCATTAATATCCTTTCTCTCCCACATTTTCAATATTCTTGTTTTTGAGTTTCCAGTTTTCACTTTACTTATTTTAAAAGTAGATATAAAAAATTGTTTTTTTAGATGAAATTGACAGTTAATTATTTTGAATAACTTTCCCAATGTATACTTAATTTCCATTAGAAATTTTTATAGGTTTAAATTTTTTAATTCATAAGTTGCTTTATTATAACTTATATTGGAAAAGTATAGTGAAGTATTTTTAAATTAATATTTTAAATTTTAAAATCTCATGGTGATAATTCTCAAAGGATAATAGAAATAGAATATATGTATGGAAATACAAGTAACAAAGGAAAAAACTCACAGCATTGGTAAAATCCACTTTGAAGTATTTGTTTATATGAAATTTATTATTTTAGGTGCTATTTCATTCCTAATATATTGGTAAACTTTTTTTTTTTTTTTTCACTACTAGGGATTGAACCCAGGGCCTCATGCATGCTAGGCAAATGCTGTATCCCCGAACAGTGTCCCAGCCCCCTTGGTAAACATTTTTATGAGGAAAATAGGACCCTTATGCCAGTCATGTTTTGGTGGTCCATTCAGTATATTGCTCTTTTTGTAAACTCGTATAATCCTTTGTGAAAGAAGTTTAACTGTGTGTATGTATGTATGTATGTGTGTGTGTATATATGTTACACACACACGTATATATGTTGTGAAATTTCTTCTCGAATGATTACTGTCCTTGTTTTTTACTTTGCTCACCCTATATTAATAGTCTGTTTTTCAATTTTAGATATGAATATCGTGTGGAGATGGTTCACCAGTCCTGCAATGATCCTACTAAAAATATCATTCGAGAATTTGCATCTGACTTTGAAGTTGGAGAATGCTGGGGCTATAATAGATTTTTCCGTTTGGACTTACTTGCAAATGAAGGATACTTGAATCGACAAAATGATACAGTAATTTTAAGGTAAAAGAAAATATTTGATATTGTGACTTTTATTATGGATGAAATAATGTCAAAATGTTAAAGTCCATTCATTTAATGAAGAAGAGTACTAAAATCTATACTAACTTTACTAGTTTCTTAACTATTTTATTTCAAATCCAAAGTTTTTAAGTGTATAGTAAATATCAGAAGTTTGTTCAACATCTAGTTATTAAGTCCAAGTTAAAGGAAACTATCACAGATTGAGGATCCCTAATCTAAAAACCTGGAATACTCTAAAATCCAAATCTTTTTAAAAAAATATTTTTAGTTGTAGATGGACACAATACCTTTATTTAATTTATATGTGTTGCTGAGGATCGAACCCAGAGTGCTAGGCAAGCACTCTACTATTAAGCCCCAATCTTAGCCCGGAAATCCAGATCTTTTTGAGTGCCAACTTGATGCTAAGAGTGGAAAATTCCACTACCTGATGTCATGTAAGGAGTCACAAGTCAAAATGCAGCCACAGTAAAAATTTTGTATAAATTTCTTCCAGACCATGTGGAAGGTATAATCTGAGAACAGTGAGGTATCAAATGCCTAACTTTTTTTCACTTGACAGGATACATTGTATTTGGTGACTGCTTTTACAAACCAACTTTCTAGAAAACGGGCAAATTCAAAATAGGAGACTAGAGGGGGTCTGGGGAAACTCCATGGTAGAACTCTTGCCTCCACATGTGCAAGGCTATGAGTTCAATCCCCAACACTGGAAGAAAAAAGTAGAATAGAGATAAAGCCAGTGTGTAATGCTTGTTCATATGTTTTTCACCAGAAGGAACAGACTATGCAATCACTGTAAAAAAAAAAAAAAATAGCCCCACTGAATGTTGGGATAGCTTTTTTAAATTATTTTTTTTCCTGGTACTCAGGCTTGAATCCAGGGGCATTCTACCACTGAGCTACATCCCCAGCCTTTTTTTTCATTTGAAACAGGATTTTTCTAACCCAAGGGCTCTCTACTACTGAGCTACACCCCTGGCCCTTTTATTTTTAATTCTTTTGAGACAGGGTCTTACTAAGTTTCTGATGCTAGTAGGCTCAAACTTGAGAGCCTTCTGCCTCAGTATCTGGGATTACAGTCATGTACCACCACCAAGCCTGGCTGAGAACTCAAAATGTTTAAAAGAGGAGATTCAGATGGTCTGAACTGAGAAGTTTCAAAGTGTTTAATGGTTTAGAAAATTTTCATCAAAACAAAATTTTTTACCTAATTTCAATTATTCTGAATTCTTTTTGTCCTTAGCATGCTGGATAACTGAGTTGCCATTTTATCAACCTTTACATTTATGTCTTCTTCCTAGTTTTTCTGGGAGAATAAAAATGTGAACAAAAGGGATACGATTTTTGGTGTAGGAAAAAAACGTTAATGATATTTTTTGTATTTTCTTTTGGGGACATTATTTGAATTCTGCTTCATAATATTTCTGGGTTTTATTCTTTCAGTTATTCACAAAGAAAAATAATATTTTTATTCATTTTTTATGTGGTGCTAAGGATCATAATCAACATTACTATCATTAAAATAAGGCAAGAACAAAGACATGGCTCTTTAGTAGGTTAACTTCCCACATTCATAACTGAAGCATGAAATAGCAACAAATTATTTCTCTTATTGAACTTGGGTATGGTGGCACACTTCCATAATCCCAATGACTTTGAAGACTGAGGCAAGATAATTGCAAATTAGAAGTCACCCCCAGCTACTTAATAAGACCCTGTCTCAAATCAAACTAAAATTGTGGAATTTATAGTTACAGATTCAAGGCTAGACTGTTAATATTTTACTGTTTGATTTATTTTTCATGTGGAGCAATTCTTTTAAGGTTTCAGGTCCGTTCGCCAACTTTTTTTCAAAAATGTCGGGATCAGCATTGGTATATCACTCAGTTGGAAGCTGCGCAGACTAGTTATATCCAACAAATAAATAATCTTAAAGAGGTAAGGCAATAACATCTACTTCTGGTTTAGTGTTTCATACTGTCCATTTTGCCTGTTATATTTGGAAATTATATATTAAATATTTAATGCTTTTTATAATTTTGTAGAAAAAATCCAGTTATCCTGTTTCCCATCTTTTGAGCCTCTAGGTTCTGCATTTTCCCAGTTTGGTAGCCACTAAGCTATGGTTTGGCTATGTTGGTTTAATTTCATTAAAATTAAAGACATAGTAACTTAGTTTCAGTGGCCACGTTTCAAATGCTTGTGTTAGGGATTGCAGATGTAGATCATTTCTGTTATTGCTTAAAATTGTATTGCATGGTGTTGCTCTAGTTTGAGGTAAATTCTCTGTGTTTCTCTCAGTGACTAAGGTAATTCTCCTCCACAATTTGTCTTGGATTTAAAGGATTCAAAAGTTGAATTGAAAGTTTCTTTGTGTCAGACTCTCTTTATGGTTGAATGAGCCTTAGGGAAGACCCATTAATGAATTTTTACTTTAAAATGACAAAATTGCATGAGGAATTTTTTTCCTTACTGGAAATTTGGTGTATTGTTAATAGACAAGAGAGAAAAATATAAACAATATATACATCTGCAGATTTTCATGTTAAGTGTGTTATTTTAAACTATTGGGGCTGGGTATGTAGTGTAGTGGCAGAGCACTTGCTTAGTATGTGCAAAAGCCTTGGGTTCAATCCTTAGCTCTGAGAAAAAGAAAAAATAAAAACCTGCCTGTATTCACTATAATTATTCACTGTAATTGTTTATGTAGCTTGGGCTAAATATGAAAGGAAGAGAATAAAGTATTTATTTTTGCTATAGATTTTTTTCCCCTATAAACAGAGGCAAAAGTGGATGAAAGAGATAGTTCAAGAAATAGTTTTTAGGGCTGGGGATGTGGCTCAAGCGGTATCGTGCTCGCCTGGCATGCGTGCGGCCCGGGTTTGATCCTCGCACCACATACAAACAAAGATGTTGTGTCCGCCGAAAACTAAAAAATAAATATTAAAAAAATTCTCTCTCTCTCTCTCTCTCTCTTAAAAAAAAAAAAAAAGAAAAATAGTTTTAGGAAATTGGGCACACACCTGTGATCCCTGTGACTTGGGAGTCTGAGGCAGAAGGATTGCAAGTTCCTGGCCAGCCTTAGCAACTTAGATCCTGTCTCAAAAAAATAATGAAAAGGGTTAGGGATGTGGTTCAGTGGCTAAGTGCCCCTGGGTTCAATCCCCAGTACAAAAATAAATAAATAAAATAAGTAGTTTAAGGAATATCTAAATCCATTTTTTAAAATTTGTTCTTTTAGATATACATGACAGTAGAGTATATTTTGATATATTGTACATACATGGACTATAACTTCCCATTCTTGTACATGATGTGATGTTATACTGGTTGTGTATTCATATATGAACATAAAGTCCAATTCATTCTACTGGTTTTGCTATTCCTGTCTCCCCTCCTTTCCTCACTCCCCTTTGTCTAATGCAATGAACTTCTATTCTTCTTTCCCTGCCCCCTGTTGTGTATTAGCATCCGCATATCAGAGAGATCATTTGGCCTTTGTTTTTTGGGGGGAGATTGGCTTCTTTATGGCTGAATAATATTCCATTGTGTGTATGTACCACATTTTCTTCATCCATTCATCTGTTGAAGGGCATCTAGGTTGGTTCATAGCTTAGCTATTGCAAATTGAGCTGCTATGACCATTGATGTGGCTGTGTCACTATAGTATGCTGATTTTTAAGTCCTTTGGGTATAAACCAAGGAGTTGGATAGCTGGGTCAAATGGTGATTCCATTCCAAGTTTTCTACGGAATCTCCATACTGCTTTCCATGATGGTTGTACCAATTTGCAGTCCCACCAACAATGTACAAGAGTACTTACCTCCCCACATCCTTCCAAACATTTATTGTTAGTTCTATAATTGCCATTCTGACCGGAGTGAGTTGAAATCTCCGTGTAGTCTTAATTTTCATTTCTTAATTGGTAGAGATGTTGAACATTTTTTTCATATATTTGTTGACTGATAGTATTTTTTCTTCTGTGAAGTGCCTTGTTCAGTTCCTTTTCCCATTTATTTTTGTGGCTATTTGGTTTTATTTGGTGTTAAGTGTTTTGAGTTCTTTATATATCCTAGAGATTAATGCTGTATCTGAGATGCAGGTGGCAAAAATTTTCTTCCATTCTTTAAGATCCTTCTTCACATTCTTGATTGTTTCCTTTACTTGAAGAAGCTTTTTAGTTTGATACTATCCCATTTATTCATTCTTGATTTTACTTCTTGCACTTCAGGAATCTTATTGAGGTAAGTTCCTAAGCCAGCATGATGGAGAGTTGGGCCTACTTTTCCTTCTACTAGGCACAAGGTCTTTTGTCTAATGCCTAAGTCCTTAGTCCACTTAGAGTTGAGTTTTGTGCAGGGTGAGCAATACATGTTTAATTTCATTTGGCTACATATGGATTTCCAGTTTCCCAGCACCATTTGTTGAAGAGGCTATCTTTTCTGCAAAGTATGTTTTTGGTGCCTTTATCTAGCATTAAATAACTGTATTTATGTAGGTCTATCTCTGTGCCTTCTCTTCTGTACCATTGGTCTTCATGTCTGTTTTGTTGCCAATACCATGCTGTTTTTGTTACGATAGCTCTGTAGTATAATTTAAGGTTTGGTATTGTGATGCCTCCTGCTTCACTTTTCTTGCTAAGAATTACTTTGGCTCTCTGGGCCTCTTATATTTCCAAATGAATTTTATGACTGCCTTTTCTATTTCTATGAAGAACATCTTCAGAATTTGAATAGGAATTGCATTAAATAGCACTTCTGATAGTATGGTCATTTGACAATATTAATTCTGTCTAAGAATATGGGTGATCTTTCCATCTTCTTTTTATTTTCAACATTGTCTTTGAAACTCTATGCATTTCATCCACATAAGAATAATAAATACAAGGAACAAACATTGTGAAAAAGGCAAATTACATGATAATTCCTGTGCAAAATTCTTACAAATCTATGAAAAACTACTAGACTTAGTAAGGTTTTACAAAAGTCACAGGGTGCAAACATTAATATCTCTCACAAAATAGTCCAAAAAGTGTTGTTTGAAATGACAAAGATCATTTGTTATTTCCCCATTTTGTGTCTGTCCGGCATTTATATGGGGAGAATGGTGGATGTCAGAATGTCTGGGGACTCCTGATCAGTCACTAAAGCACATCGGAAAGCATCCGGAGGTTTATTCAACTGGTATTTCTGGAGTTGATGTTCCCTGTTGGGCAGGGACCTTGAAGCTGTTACCCAGAAAACCCACATGTAATTTGATCTTTCCATCTTCTAAAGTCGTCTTCAATTTCTTTCTTTAAAATTCTGTAGTTTTCCTTGTAGAGGTCTCTTACCTCTTTTGTTAGACTAATTCTGAAATATTTTATTTTGTTTTTGAGGCTGTTGTGAATGGGATAGTTTTCCTAATTTCTCTTTCAGTGGATTCATCACTGATGTATAGGAATTTGGGTGTTAATTTTATATCCTGATACTTTGCCGAGTTCATTTATGAATTCTAGAAATTTTCTGGTGGAGTTTTTTTTTGAGCGAACTTCTAAATATAGAATCATGTTCTTGGCAGTAGGGGTAATTTGATAGTCTTCTTTTCCTATTTGTATCCCTTTAATTTCTTTTTTCTGTCTAATTGCTCTGGTTATTTCCTTCTGTGTTGAAGGCTTGAAAGAGGGCATGCTTGCCTTTTTCAAGTTTTTAGAGGGAATGCTTTAAATTTTTCTCCATTTAGAATGATGTTGGCCTTGGGTTTAACTTATATAGCTTTTATAATGTTGAGGTATGTTCCTACTATCCCTAGTTTTTCTAATGTTTTGACCATGACTGGATGTTGTATTTTGTCAAACGCTTCTTCTGTATCTAGACCCATTTTTTTTTTTACATTTTTTTTTAGTTGTAGAAGAACACAATATCTTAATATTATTTATTTTTTATTTGGTGCTGCAAATTGAACCCAGTGCCTGACACATACTAGGCAAGCATTCTACCACTGAGTCCCAGCCCCAACTCCTGGATCCATTTTTTAACTTTAAACTGTTTTTTTCTATGCCCATGAGGCACTGCTTAAAACTAATGTTAATGTTGTTCTTGTTTTAAAAGAGACTTACCATTGAGCTGTCTCGAACTCAGAAATCAAGAGATTTGTCACCACCAGATAATCATCTCAGTCCCCAAAATGATGACACTCCAGAGATGCGAGCCAAGAAGTCTGGGTCATGCTCTGACATGCTTCTTGAAGATGGCCCTACTACAGCTTCTGTAAGAGAGGCTAAAGAGGATGAAGAAGATGAGGAGAAGATTCAAAATGAAGATTATCATGTAATAATTAGGCCAGTTTAAGACTTATAAGAGAAATTATAGAATCATGGTTTCTAACATAGAATATAAGGGGAACAGTGTGCTTGAAAATTTTGTCCATTTATTTTCATTTTTGTACATGTTCTATAAATGTTAATGTTTATGAGTCAGAAGTGGTTGAGCATTTCAAGAGTCTAAAAGTTAATTTATTACAGAAAAATATACATTATATGAAGCAGACTGATGAACATTCCAGAAATGAAACTATGTAAATTGTGGATTTTAATGTGTTCTGTTTTCATTCGTTAAAACTAGTAGGTGTCTTATCATTGCATGTCAGTAGAATTATTAAGGGTTAGGAGATAACCATTTTGTCCCAGCTAAAAACAACCAGAAAAAGAATTCAAGAAGTATTTGTTATTTTTATATAGTTAAGACAAGGTACAGAAAGAAGCAAAAATTTTTTTTGAAGTTTTTAATTTTGAGATGGGAAACTTCGGTTTTTAATTAAATGAAGATGTTAAGCACACTGATGAACTAAGGAGGTAACAATGGTAGAATGAAATCGTTAACCCAGATTGAATTTAAAAAAAAAAAAAAAAAAGGTGCAGTTTGTAGGTAAAAGACAACTGAAAGTTGGGTACATTTATGCTTACTTTTTCTATGCAGATATTAAGGATATTTCATGACCTTGAGAAATATGAAGACTACTTTGGTCTTGAGGGATGGTTTGACATATTACTTTGTGAGGAACCTTGCTAGGAAGCTGAGATGGAATATATGAAGCATATCCAGTTCCATTGAGGACCCAACTAAAATTAATAACCATAGATTGGTAGTGATACCAGTTAGTGTTGTTGTGCTCAGCAGTATAGGGACACAAGGGCATAGAATAGAATTCTGAAACTTGCATAATTCTTCATTGTCTGGATTGGATGATCAACAGGGTGGAAAATTTACAACAGAATTCTTCTTTGCTTTGCTTTCATCTAGAATGAGCTTTCAGATGGAGATCTGGATCTAGATCTAGTTGGTGAAGATGAAGTTAATCACCTTGATGGCAGCAGTTCTTCTGCCAGTTCCACAGCAACAAGTAACACAGAAGAAAATGATATTGATGAAGAAACTATGTGAGTGACCCACATTACCTACTACTTATAAAGCATCTGAGTGGTGATTTTTAGAAGCATATTGAAAACTTACAGTGTTGATGTTCAGCATATTTTTCTAGATATGGTGTAATAAATAAAAGAACTTGAATGAAATACTAAATAGACAGCTTCCCTCTCATCTCTAGGCTCTAAGCCAAGAGTTTTGGGTTTTATTTTAACTTTTAAATTTAATTTTGAAATTATTTAATACTTAAGAAAACTTATAAAATATTATTTAAAATTTCCATATTCCCTTCATATGTATTAATTCCCAAATGTTAATATTTTGCTTTATTAAATTTTTCTTTTTTCTATACATAACTTTTTTTCTGAGATACTTGAGATTAAGTGAATATAATTTTCCTTGTGTACTTAAGAATTTTTCTTATATAACTGTAGTGCAGTTATTAAACTCAAGAAATTAATACTGTGGTACTGTAACCTATTAAAATTTTGTCAATAATGTCTTTTGTCTGGTCCAGGATTCTATCCCAGATTACATTTGCATTTAGTTGTTAAATCTCTTTATCTGCTTAAGTTTTAATTACTGTTTTTTTTTCCTTCATGGCTGACATGAAATATATATATAGAGAGAGAGAGAGAGGGGGGGGAGAGAAAGGGAATGTGAGAGAGAGAGAGAGAGGGAGTGTGAGAGTGAGTGTGTGTGTGTGTGTTTTGTTTTGTTTTTCCCCTTGATGCTGGGCATGATAACCCAGAATCTCAGGAATGCTAGGCAGCACTCAGTAGAGCCACATCTCCACACCTCAGAGTAGGTATTTTGTAGACAGTCTCTCAATTGGATTAGTCTGTTTCCTCATGATTAGATTGAGCTGGGAACTTTGGGCAAGAATACTATTGAAGTCTTGATGCATCTTTTTCTGTGCACAATGAGTGGAATTACACATGATATTAATCTGTCACATTACTGATGATTATTAATTTTGATCATCTGATTTAGGTATTGTCTCCCAGGTTTCTCCCTTCTAGAATTACTTATCCTTTTGTTATTAATGAATACCTTATGGGGGCTTTTTGTAGAGATACTGTATAACCTGTTTTTCATATCTCTTGATGATTCTTACTTAAAAAAGATTACTTTGTGATTGCTGTTTTAGTCAGCTTTTTCAATGCTGTGACTAAAAGATCTGACCAGAACAATTGTAGAGGAGGAAAAGTTTTTTTGAGGGCTCACTGTTTCAGAGGTCTTAGTCAAGGTGAGGTAGAACATCATGGTGGAAGAGTGTTAACAGAGGGAAGCAGCTCACATGAAGATCAGAAAGCAGAGAGAGAGAAACTCCACTGCAGGATACAAAATATATATCCCAAAGCCACACCTACAATGCCCCACCTCCTCCACTTATTACTCAGTTAACCCCCATAAGGGGATTTTAATTCACTGATTGGTTAAAGCTCTCCCAACCCAATCGGTTCTTCTCTGAACTTTCTTGCATTGTCTCACATGTGAGTTTTTGGAGGGACATCTCACATCCAAACCATAACAATTGCCATTGATGATTTTCTAATTCCTTTATTCCTTCTATACTCAATAGTGGAATTCTACTTTAAGGAAGAGCTTATTCCTCCACCCCATTAATTGGTATATTAATTTCACTAGTATCAATTCTTATGTTATAAAATGGTTTGAATTCCTTACTATCATTTATTTCATTGCTCAGATTATTATACATTTGGCTAATGGTAACCTGTTACAGCTAAGTCCTGTGTTCTTTGAATATATCTCCATTATTTTTTTAATTTTTATTTTTTGTAGTTGTAGATGGACAGCATGCCTTTATTTCATTTGTTTATTTTTATGTGGTGCTAAGGATCAAACCCAGTGCCTCATACATGCTAGGCAAGCACTCTTACCAACTGAGGTGTATCCCCAGCCCAAGAATGCCTTTATTTTACTTGTTTATTTTTATGTGGTGCTGAGTTTCTAACCCAGTGCCTAATGCATGCTAGGCAAGCACCCTGCCACTGAACTAGTCCTGTCTTTTTTTTTTTTTTTTTTTTGTAGTTGTAGATGGACAGCATGCCTTTATTTTATTTGTTTATTTTATATGGTGCTGAGGATCGAACCCAGTGCCTCATGCATGCTAGGCAAGTGCTTTACCACTGAGCTACAGCCCCAGCCCTCCATCATTTTTAAGCACTTTTTTTTTTTTAGCTTTGTGTTATTGTAAAGCACTCCAGATTCATCTTGTACCTTCTCTGTCCCAGCCCTGTATCAGCTGTTAAATAAGAGTTCATATGAGATGGTTTTGAGTTTGTATTGTTTTTGTACTTTTGCAGTGCTGGGGATCTAACTCGAGCTTTCACACATGCTAGGCAAGTGCTCTAGCCCTGAATTACATTCCAGCCTCAGATGAGATGTTTTATTCTTTGTGGTACTGGAGATTGAACCCAGGGGTGCTCTACTACTGAATTACATGCCCAGCCCTTCTTATTTTTTTATTTTTGAGACCGAGTTCTGTTAAGTTGCTAAGAATGGCCTCAAATTTACTATCCTCCTGCCTTAGCTTCCCATGTTGTAGGGTTTACAGACATGCACCATCACACCTAATCCCAGATGAGACTTTTCTAACATCCTATTGGGTTCCCCTCCATTCTTACAAAATTAGTTCCTCAAAATAGACCATTTAGTTATCTAAAAGGGGTTAGCTAGTTAAAATGTGAAGCCTAGGTACTTTTTAATTCCCCAAATGAGAAGTCCCTAATGAGAATGTGAGATTTTTAGATGACTAGAACTGATTGATTTGAATCAGCATGGAAAATTTACAGTTTATTCTTTAATAACACTTTCTATGATGTGAAGTCCAGCTTGCTAAAAGATTGCTAACAGATATAATTTAATCTGAATTACTACTTTGTCTGTTATGACTCTTGGCTTTTTTTCAAGATTGTTCTTAAAGGCAGCTGGGTTTTATGTAAAACTTGATTCACAACCTTTCTAATAGTGTTTGTGTTGTGTCAATATACATTCATCTACGCTGGACTGTGACCTTGTCAAGACAGTAGGGCGGGGGGGAGCGCATTTACCACATCTATAGTAATATCTTAATTTAAATTATTTTATACAATTCATAGAAGTAACAGCACAAGTTAATTTTCCTTCCTCTTATAGATTGATTCATATTCATTCATTCCTCACCCCCCACAGTACTAGGGATTGAACCCATGCTAGGCAAGTGCCCTGCCAGCAAGAAGGAAAGCTGTATTTCCAGCTGTTCTTCCTTTTATTTTATTTATTTATTTTTATGTAGTGGAGAGGATCAAACCCAATGCCTCACACATGCCAGACAAGCTGTATTGTGGATGTTCCCCAATTTATTCAGCCAATCCATTGAAGGATATCTGGAATGTTTCCAGATTTGGGCTATATTCTGAATAAAGCTGTTATAAATATCTGTGCACAGGGTTGTTTGTTTGTTTACCAGGGATTGAACCCAAGGATGTTTAGCCTCTGAAACACATCCCCAAGCCCTTCTTTTTTTTTTTTTTTTTTTTTTAATTTTGAGACAGGGTCTTCCTAAATTGCTTAGGGTCTCGAAGAGTTGCTGAGACTGATCTTGAATTTGCAGTCCTCCTTCCCAGCCTCTTGAGTAGCCGGGATTATAGGAGTACACCACTGTGCTGAGCCTGTGCACAGGTTTTTATGTCAACATAATTCTTAATTTCTCTGGGATAAATGCATTGTTGGTTCATATGATAATTGCATGTTTTGTTTTAAAGAGAATGTCAGTTATCTAGAATCGCTATACTATTTTACATTTCCTCTAGAAGTGTATGAGTGATCCAGTGGTTCCTCATGAGGTTTTGTATTTTCACTAGTTTTTATTGAATATTGCATGGTTTTATTATAAACAGCGTTGGATTTTGTTATGTACGCTTTTTCGATCTACTCAGAGGGTCATTTTTATTCTACTGATAAGGTATATTATAATTCTCTTATATTGCTGGATCCATTTACTAATATTTTGTTGATATTTTTAATGTGTTGCATCTTTCTCTGTGGCTCTTTTATTTTTAAATATCTTTATTTTATTTATTTATTTTTATGTGGTGCTGAGGATTGAACCCAGCTAAGCAAGTGCTCTACCACTGAGATACAATCCCATCCCCTGTGGCTCTGAACTGGAGTGAGGAGAAAAGTGTATTTCTCTCTCCTGCTTTAAAAGCTGAGCTAACTAGGCAGTGGAGTAGTAAGCTTAGCTCTTCTGAGTTTGCTTTTTTAGCTTTGAACCTTCACTTTATAAATAAGCTGTGACAAGGGCAATTTGGGCCTCAGCATTTTCAACATGCTATACCCAAGTAGAACCTCTATTTTACATATGGATCTGGGTAAAAAGGAATTCCTTACCTTTTGGCCACATACACTTAGACCTTGGCATTAGCAATATGTAGCTGAAGGCAAAATGAGAAATATTGATTTCTTACCCTTCCTGGGAATATATCCTCTTGGGAGCTGCAGGAAGTGGAAGATCTTTGTTCTTGACAATTCCAATCTGGAGTGGGATTTCTGTCTGAATGGATTTGATGGGGAAGAGGAGTGATTTAAGATTCAGGTACCACAGATGCATACTCTGTCTTAATAAATTTTAATACTTTTTTTTTTTTTTTTTGCATTGGAGATTGAATTCAGGGGTGCTCTACCACTGAGCTACATCTCCAGCTCCTTTTTGACTTTTATTTTGAGACAAGGTTTTGCTAAATTGCCTCAGCCTCCTAAACCACTGGGATTATAGTCCTGTTTCACCAGGCCCACCTTAATGTATATTTTTTGAAGTGTATGTTTTTTCATTTGTTTGGTTTCAATAGAATCATTTTGAGAATCTTTAAATATTTTTCGTTGCTTTTGTTTTTGTGATTCTGAAGATTTGAGTCTAGGGCCTCATGCATGGTAAGCAAGCGTTCTACCCCTGACCTGCAATGCCAGCCCATAAATGTTTTATTAAAAAAAACTGTCACCAGTTTTCTCAAAAGCAGGTCTGCAGAGCTCCTTAAACCATCAAGCTGGGAGATGATCTTAAGATTTCTTTAAATATACAAAATAACATTGATCAGCAACCACTTATCAGAGATAACATTCGGCCTTTGGTTTTTTGTGTTTGGCTTATTTCCCTTAGCATCGTATTCTCTGGCTCCATCCATTTACCTACAAATGTCATGATTTTCTTCTCTTTTAATTCTGAGTCGTGTATAATAAATTACAGCAAATAAATAAATGAATTTTTTAAAATTAAAAAAATTGATTTCTACTATTCCAAATAATACTTTGTAGTTTAAAATAGTGTTTTTTAGTAATAAGAGAGTCTTTATGAGTACTAGTAGGAAGCAGCACCTTTTTTTTTTAAAGTTATTTTAGTCCTGTATAGTAATTTGGACTTTTATTTCTTAAACATTTCCTAATTTTACTATCATTAGATTACCAGTTCTTTAAACCTATAGTCTCTTCTATTTACAGTGGTTCTCAGATTTTCTGATTTAAAAATTAAACGTTGCCAACCCTACCTTGATTTTAGTGGGTGACAGTGGAGGGTGGGTACTGGAAATTGAGTCTAGGAGCACTTTACCACTGAGCTGCATTCTCAGCCCTTTTTGAGACAGGGTCTCACTAATTTTCTAAGATTGGCTTTGAGCTTGTGATCCTCCTGCCTCACAACTTCTCCTGTTTCTGGGATTACGGGCATATGCCATCACACCTAGCTTCTACTTTGATATTTTTAAAAAGCTTACATTTTAGGGCTGGGGTTGTGTCTCAGTAGTAGAGTACTTGCCTAGCACATGATCCTTGGCACCACATAAAAGTAAATTAAAAAAAATTAAGTTACATTATAAAAAAAGACTTCCTTCCTTTAAAAAAGTTTATTATTCATGTGGTTGTTTGAACATTAACATTACTCATACATGAGATACTGATAGAAGTTATTATTTTTGCATTTAGAAATGTTATGTCTTCATAGGAGAAAGTTGGTACACTTGTTATAAAATTCTTTGAAATGTATCTATAAATGTTAATTGTATTTACTCTGTGAGAATGATGAATCTTGTTTATTAGGTCTGGAGAAAATGATGTAGAATATAACAATATGGAGTTGGAAGAGGGAGAACTGATGGAAGATGCAGCTGCTGCAGGACCTCCAGGTACAGAGGCCAAGCCCCACAGGCCTTCTGTCTTGTCTGTGCTCTTTTCTGACCAGATCATATTTCAATAAATGAGAGCCACTGCTCTATGTGGTTCATGGTGTTAAAAGTGCTGTATCTTATAGTATAGATTTTAGAGTGTATTACTAGTGATAACTATCATTGGAAAAGTGTTCTTGTGTTTTAGGCATTGTTTGAGGCCGTTAATGTGTACCTTATCCTGTTTACTTAGAAAATTCTCTGAGATAGGTTCTAATAATATCTACTTTTTTTTTTTTTTTTTTGGTACCAGGGATTGAACTCAGGGACACTTGACCACTGAGTCATATCCCCAGCCCTATTTTTATTTTCACTTTAGAGATAGGGTCTCGCTGAGTTGCTTAGCACCTTGCTTTTTTTGTTTTTGTTTTTTTTTTTAAAGTAGTCTTGAACTCAGGGACACCTTACCACATCCCCAGCCCTCTTTATTTTGAGACAGGGTCTAGGTAAGTTGCTTAGGGCCTCACTAAGTTGCAGAGGCTGTTCTCAAACTTATGATCCTCCTGCTTCAGCCTCCCAAGTACCTGGGATTACAGTTGTGTGCCACTGTGCCTGGCAATATCTATTGTTGATAGTTACAGAATCTGATACATACAGAAATTTTAAAAGTTGCCATGTTTCACAATTTATTAAATGTTGTTTTAATTCAAAGCACAAATTATATACTATTCGATTTATGAATCTTTTTTGTGTTAAGGCTTGGTTGATCAAGACTTTGGGTCTGTTGTGATGGAATGAATGTATTTTGTGAGAAGGACATGAGTTTTGTGGGTCCAGAACTACTGCAATAACTAAAGAATATAGACTGAGTAATTTATGGAGAATAAACGTTTATTCAGCTCACAGTTCTAAAGAACAGAAATTCAAAATTGGCCACATGCATCTTAAGAGGTAGTCCTTGCTGGTGCAAACTGGATTCCCAAGGCAGCAGCATAAGGTAGCATATGGGGAGACATAATGTCCTAGCTCAGGTTCATCCTCCTCCTCTTATAAAACCACAAGTACATTGGATTAGAATCTTACCCTTATTAGCCTCATTTAATGTTAATTATCTCCCAAAGGTCTTACCTTCAAGTACCATAGTCAGATTAAGTTTCTACAATGGGGTTTAAATTTGAACATGAGTTTTGTTGGAAATTTTTTTCTTCCTTTTCTTTGTTCCCTCCTCCCTCTCTCCCTCCCCCCCCCTCCCTCCCCCCCCCCGTCTGAGAATTGAAGCTAAGACCTAGTATATGCTTGGAAAGCACTGTAGTACTTAATTACATACCCAGACCTTATTATTTTTTAGACAGGGTCTCTCTAAGTTTCCCAGACTGCCCTTGAACTTGTGATCCTCCTTCCTCAGCCTCCAAAATAGTATGCCACCATATCTGGCTTGGTGGAGATATACAAAACAGCATTCTGCCTCTGGACCCCCAGAACTTACATCCTTCTTTTGTTCAGAATACATTATGCTCCAAAGGCATAATTCATTCCAACTTTGACTCAGAAGTCCAGTATCTCATCTAAAACTCAAGGCAAACTCCTTCCAGCTGTGAGCCTGTGAAATCAGAAGAAATTATCTACTTCCAATATGGCATCAGCGGGACAGACATAGGGTAAACAGTCCTGTTCCAAAATAGAAGAAGGCTTCAAGAACGGCCTATCAATTGAAAGCAAGTACAAAATCCAGAAAGGCAAATAATAAGTTTCAAGCTTCAGAAGAATCCTTCTCTATATATGTTACCTCCTGTACACACTGTGGCAAAGGACAGGCATCCAAGGCCTTAGGAAACCCTGTCTTTTCCTTCGCTGGGCCTGGTTCAAGTGGCTATACTCAGGTTGCATGCTGGTGCCTGTGGCTCTACTATTCTGGGATCTCAAAAGCCACACTCCTGCTCCCACATATCCAATAAGCATAATAGTGAAGAATCTCTGTAGTAGTTCCACACCTGGAGGTTTCTCCCTAGACTCTGGGGAAGTTAGGTAGAGGTTGCCACACCCTCATAACTCTTGGGATCTGTGAGCCTGCAGACTTGAAAACCATGGGAATGTGGATACCACCGAATCTTGCTGTTAGCTCTCTCTGGAGCATAGCCAAAGTTATACGTAAGCCTGCTTAAGCTGTTACTCGGACAGCTGAACACTGTACCAGGATGTAGAGAACAGAGTCCTGAGATGGACCTTGGCAGCAAGCCCTTGAAGAGTGCCCATTTTCTGAAACTATTCAGTTCTCTTAAGCCTGAGGGCTTTTATCCCATTGTCTTGATGATTGGCAGTTGGCTATATTTTATGGAGTTTGTCTGTCTAGCAAGTGCAAGTGGAAAGCTATTCCCTCGGTAATCCCTTCTGAACACCATTTGTCACTCTTTAGGAGGGTAGGCTTTGAATTTTCCAAATGTTTAGACTTTGCTTCCATCTTATAGATTCCAGCTGTAGGTCATGCTTTTGCTTCTGAGTCTTGCTATATGTTGTTAAAAAAAAAGTACCTACAAAGCTCTTGGAATATTTTGCTTTAAAATTTTCTTTTTCTAAATACCTTAGGTTCTCACTCTTGACAGTAAAGTCCTAGGACATGGACATAGTTCACCCAAAATCTTTGCTACTTTAGAGCAAGAATAGCTTTTTGCCAGTTTCCATTAAAACAGTTCTCCATTTAAGACTACATCAGCATGGCTTTTATTGTTCACATTTCTATCAGCATTCTGATCACGATCATGTTGCCAATCTCTAAGAAGTTTCAAACTTTCCCTAATCTCATTGTTTGAGTCCATACCAAGGGTGTGTAAAGTGCTCTGTTTATAGCATTCTAGGCATTTTCTAGCCTACTTCTGCAAACTTGCCCATTGCCCATTTCCAAATCTATTTCCATGTTTCAGGTATTGTTATGGCAACAACCCCATTATCAGTACCGATCTTCTACCAGTTTTGTTGCTATAACAAATTACCTGAGGCTAGATGATTAATAAAGAAATGAGGTTTATTTCAGTCACATGTTTGGAGGTCCAAGAACATGGTAACATCATCTGCCAGCTTCTCATTAGAGCCTCATGGCAGATGGCATCACATCAGGAGTGTATGTGAGAGTGGTGAGTGAGTGCAAGTGAGAAAGTCTAAAACTTGAGGAATAACCTTCCCTTTGTAACAACCCACTCTCACAGTAACTAATCCAGTCTTAAGAGATCTAGCCCAATCTCTCAAAGACATTAATCTATTCATGACCGTGGAGCCCCCATGGCCTAAGAAGAAGTCCTAACACTTCTCAGCAGTTACTTTGGGGATCGAATGTTTTTTTTTTTTGTTTTTTTTTGTTTTTTTTTTATTTAGTTAGTTAGTTTTCGGCGGATACAACATCTTTGTTTGTGGTGCTGAGGATCGAACCCTGGCCGCATGCATGCCAGGCGAGCACGCTACCACTTAAGCCACATCCCCAGCCCCTGGGGATCAAATGTTAAACAAGACTTTGGGTAGAGTCACTCGAACGATAACACCTATGTTGCCCTTATTTTGAGTATATTTCTGGGGGGAGGACATATATTCTTTTGCATACTTGAATAAGACCTCTTTTTTTTTTTTTAACCATTTCGACTCCCAACCTAAAGCACTGCACTCTCCCTGTTTCACACTTTATTTTGGGGTGATCTTGTCCAAACCTGTACTTGAGTAATTCATATTAATTACTCTCCAAGTTGTACATGTAGTCTTTATCTTTCCCATAACATTGAGACCCATGTAGCAATTCAGTGTGACTCAGCACCTCTCAAACAAATCATTACCTTTCTACCAACTGTCTGAGCAGTAGTCATCATTTTACTGATTGATAGTTCTGTACATCTTTCACTTCTTCCTCACCTTCAAACTCTACCTTTAATATATTACCAACATCTGTTGATTCTAGCTCCTTAATAGTGCATAAATTCATCTACTCCCATTCCTGTCTATTACTAGTTCAGGCCTCTTTTTCCAAATAGCCTTTCTCATGTGGGCATTTGTATCACTTATTGCTCTTCTCCATTGTGTGTCCCACATCAAGAGTTTAAATGAAGGGTTTTCCTTTCTTTTCATTAATACCTGACCATGTTATTTCTCTACTTTAAAAGCCTTTATTGTAGGGCTAGGGTTGTGGCTCAGCAGTAGAGCTCTCACTAGCATGTGTGAGGCCCTGCGTTCGATCCTCAGCACCACATAAAAATAAATAAATAAAATAAAGGTACTGTGTCCCAACTACAACTAAAAAAAAAAAAAAGAAAAAAAGCCTTTATTGGATAGGCACAGTGGTGCCTACCCAGTGACGGGAAGGTCATAAGTTCAAGGCCAGCCTTGGCAATTTTGCATTACCCAGTCTCAAAAAAAAAAAAAAAAGAAAAAAAATTGGCTGTGGATGTGGATCAGTGGTGGAGTACCCCTGGACTCAATCTCCAGTACCAGAAAAGAAGAAAACAATGTTTAAAAAAAAAAAATAAGTTAGTGAACAAAAACTGAATTGGGATGAGATAGCAGAATCTGGAATTGCTTTATTTATTTTTTTTACATGCTAGCTATGAAGGTCCATTTCAAACCTGTAATGGTATTTCAGAACTATAGTCATCTAAAGAGTCATGTCATCTAAAGAATTGGTATGTTAGAACATCTGTTAGAAAGGAGGTCAGTCTTATAGAGAGAACTAGGTGTCTTAGTCTATTTTCTGTTACGATAACAGAATGCCTGAGACTGGCTAATTTATATAAAAAGGATTTATTTTGGCTCATGGTTGTAGAGGCTGGGAAGAGAATGGCACCAGTATCAATTCATTTTCTGATAAGACTAACACTGCTCAACTCAAGGTATGCAGCAAAAGGACAAGCAGATACTTTCAAATGAGAACATGAAAGGTAGTCCTCTTTATGTAAACCTACTCTTGCAATGTTATGGTTTGGGTCTCACAGTGTTATGGTTTGGGTCTTAAATGTCCTCCAAAGGCTTATATGCTAATGGCTTGGTTGCCAGTCTGTAATGTTATTGGGAGATGTAGTGTTATTGGAGGTGGTATACATCTTCTAGGAAGTGTGGGGCCTAGTAGAAAGAAGTTAGATCTCCACACTTTATTTTGGATATGCTATTGAAGGGGATATGAGGGCCCTCACCCCTTTTTATTTCCCTCTTTCTGCTTGTTGGCAGCCATCATCTGAGCAGCTTTTTTCTGCTGTAAGCTGTCCACCATGATAGTCTGCCTTGCCATGGGCCCAAGGCCTATACAGAAACTCTGAGCCAAAATAAACCTTTTCTTCTTTAAATTGATTTTCTCATGTATTTTATCACAGTGACAGATAGCTAACTTCTAATACCTAATCCAGTCCCATGAGAGTGACAGTTTATTCCTGAGAGCATTAATATATTTATGAGGGCTCTGCCCCTTGATCCAAACATCTCACTAGGCCCCACCTCTCAACACTGCTATATTGAAGAATGAAACCTCAGCATGAGTTTTGGTGAGGATAAATCATATTTACTAGATATTAAAGTAAAATGGTATTAATAATTTCATTTATAGTCAGTATCAAATAAGGAGATACCTTGAAATAAGAAATACTTATTGAGTCACTTGCTTCCCATAAGAATTGCTTTTAGTTTATTATTTTTATGTAGTGGAAAGAGAATTTTTGTTTTTTAAAAAAGTGCTGAAAAGCTTGTAGGTATTATACTAATCCAAAATATTAGCTCATTGAACCAGCTTTGCAAGAAAACTCTAGTTTTTATTTGCTGGCCATATATGATTTATAAAACATAATGATACTTGAGGAATAGAACACACTTCTAAAACTAACTGATAATTCGTAAGGTTATTAGTCAAAACCTATATTTCAAGGTAAAGATTAAGTTACTTGTTCCACATATGTTTAATGGGTTCCCTGTAGGCATCAGGCACTGCATTGTTCATTGGAATTATAAGAATGACTGAGCATTATCTTTTCTAAATGAGAAACCAACACTGAAAATATTGATAAGGATGGCACCAAATATGGGTGGATCAGCTAATTGGCAATAGACTTTGGTAAGGGAGCTATATTCGTTCCCCATTTTTTTCTTTTTAATTTTGAGACAGGGACCTTACTAAGTTGCCAAGGGTAATTGAAATTTGGTATCCCCCTACCTTAGTCTCCTGAGTCTGTGGAATTACAGGCCACTGCATTTAGTGATTCATTTACTTCTTTGCGGTGTTCAATGTCTTTTCTGTATTAGCTTCAAGATCACTTATCTGTTTATAATTGTAGTGGCCTTATTTTTAATAATGAAAATCCAGAAGAAACCTAATTTTTTCCAATGAATAGAAAAATAAATTGGATATATTCATATACTGGGATGTTACACATCAATAGTGAAGATAAATAAACTGCTATATTACAGCAATATAGATGAATATGATAAGCATGTTGAGTAATAGGCAGGATATAAAAGTTCATTCCCTGTTAATATTTTTGTATAAATTCAAACAGGCAAACCTTTTTATGTGGGCTGGGATATGGCTCAGTGGCAGAGCGCTTGCCTCTCACATGCAAGACCCTGGGTTCAATCCTCAACACCACATAAAAATAAATAAGTGAAATAAAGGTATTGTGTCCAACTACTAAAAAATAAATATTTAAGAAAAAAAAATCCTTATTATGTGTTTAGGTTAGGATGAAGGTACCTGGCATTGAGGCATATGCCTGTAATCCTAGTGACTTGGGAGGTTGAGGTAGGAGGATCACAAGTTCAAGGCCAGCCAGGGTGATCAAAAATAAAAAAAATGAAAAAGACTAGGAATGTAGCTCAGTAGTACAATGGTCCTGGGTTCCATCCCCAGTGCTTGGTGGAGTGGGGGGGGAATACTTTTGGGGAATAGGAGTAGTAAGCAATTTTAGGAGACTGGGGGCGGGGATGCCAGTAATCTGTTTCTTCATTTGGGTGCGATCACTTTGTATATACTTGTTAGACTCCACAGTTATGTATGAGATACATATACATATATATGTTATGTACAGTATGGTAACAATATTAGGTCTCAGGGAAACTGAAATAGATGCTAAAGGTATTGATGACTGTGGGAATATAGTAAAAAAGGATAGGAACATGTGGACAGGGAGTAGCTAAAGTGTATAAACCAACAAGGAAAGCAGTTTTTTTTTTTTTCCCCAGTGAGAGAGTAATTGGCTAGAAAAACAGAAGCAGGATTGGGTTGATGGTTGCTCATGGATTCTGGGTACTAATGAAGTCACTCCTCATCCACTGTGAAGTGTACATCTCTCTAGCTGTCTGGTTTCCTTGTGCTTCTCATGAACATGAAACCCTAAGAGATTTCTAAACATATTTTCGAGCGTCATTAACTACTCTTTTTCTTTTACAAATACTTAAATTTGTGCAAATACATATATTTTCACATCACTCTCTCTTTTTGTTTTGTTTTGCAGGTAATAGCCACAGTTATGTGGGTGCCAGTAGCAGAATGTCAAGAAGAGCACATTTATGCTCTGCCGCTACTAGTAGTTTATTAGACATTGATCCTTTAATTTTAATACACTTGTTGGACCTTAAGGACCGGAGCAGTATGGATAATTTGTGGGGCTTACAGCCTCGGCCACCTGCTTCACTTTTGCAGCCCACAGGTAATATAATTCAAATAATAATTTCTCTTTCTGTTGCTCTCTAAAAGAGAATCGTTGAATTTTTTTCCAATTATTTCATCTAAGTGTTGGAAAATAGTGAATTTCTGTCACAGATTGATTTTTCATTTTATAAGAATGACATTTATAGCAACCAAATCATTATTTTATTATTATTGCCCAAAGGTATTATCTGCAAAAACAAATTATAAATGCTGGAGCCAGGTGTGTTGGCAAATTCCTGTAATTCTAGCTACTGAAGAGACTGAGGCAGGAGGATTGCAAGTTTTAAGACCAGCCTGGGCAACTTAGACCCTTTCTCAAAATAAAAATAAAAAGGGCTGGGCATGTAACTCAGTGGTAGAGCACCCCTGGGTTCTATCCCCAGTACCACAAAGAAAGACAAAAAAGAGCCTTTAAGAAGGTTTTAAATGATTTGTCATTTATATTGTGCCTGGTAGTTTGGTCCATATGAAATTTTTTAGGCCTAACTTCCAAGTGGATGTGTATCCAGATTGAACACAGGAAAAAAAAAAAAAAGCTTTTTATTCATGCTGTGGTGTTCCTCAGTACTGAACAAGAAGGAAGAGAAGAGAAGAAAGCCAGGGACATATCATTTTATATGTATACGGTTGGAGATGGTATTGGGGATCAAACCAAGGCCTGGCACTTGCTAGGTAAGCTCTCTACCACTGAGCTACATCCCCAGCCTGGAGGTACCTAATCCTAATGAACATCTGTTTTTACTCAGTGTGAGAAAGATGAGCCAAGTAGAAACTTTTGGACAGAAATAAAGACAAGAGAACAGAGTAATAGAAGCCAAAGAAAAATAACCCATCTCTGAGGGAAGGCTAATAAAAGCTAGTGTTACAAAAAGATCCAACTTTATCTTTGTTAAAAGGCTTGCTTGGACTTCGAGGTTTATTTTGATTCTTTGTGTACTTTGTTTTTAAAAAATTTTTAAATTTCTTTTGGATATGAGAGTAGAGTGTATTTTGACATACATTATACATACATGGAGTATAACTTATTTTAATTAGGATCTCATTGCTGTGGTTGTACATAATGGGGAGTTTTACGTGTCGTGTATTCATATATGAACATAGAACAGTTATGTCTAATTCATTCTACGGTGTTTCTTTTCTTTTTTTTTTTTGCTTTTTGTAAACTGATTTTTAAAAAAATGACAGAATGCATTACAATTCTTATTACACATATACACAATTTTTATATCTGTGGTTGTATATAAAGTATGTTGACACTAATTGGTGTCTTCATACATGTACTTTGGATAATGATGTCTATCACATTCCACCTTGCTAACCCCCTGCCCCCTCCCTTCCCCTCCCACCCCTCTGTCTATTCCTCCTGTGCTCCCCATCCCTACCCCACTATGAATCAGCCTACTTATATTAGAGAAAACATTCGGCATTTGTGTTTTGGGGATTGGCTAACTTCACTTAGCATTATCTTCTCCAATGCCATCCATTTACCTGCAAATGCCATGATTTTATTCTTTTTTATCACTGAGTAAAATTCCATTGTGTATATATGTCACATTTTTTTTATCCATTCATCCACTGAAGGGCATCTAGGTTGGCTCCACAGTTTAGCTATTGTGAATTGTGCTGCTGTAAACATTGATGTGGCTGTGTCCCTGTAGTATGCTGATTTTAAGTCGTTTGAGTATATCTACTGTGTGTTTCTTAATCCCATCTCCCATCCCTTCCCTTCATTCCCCTTTGTTTAATCCAGTGAACTTCTATTCTCCCTCCTCCATTTATATACTCTTTATTTCAACACATAAAGTTAATGAACAACAACTATGTGTCAGACTAACTGAAAGCCCCTGTTTGTGTGTGTGTGTGGGGGGGGGAATTGTTTTGTTTGGGGTCCTTGGGATTGAACCCAGAGGTATTTTACAAATGGGCCGTATCCCAGTCCTTTTTATTTTTTAAATTTTGAGACAGAGTCTCACTAAGTTGCTGACCACTGTGCTTTAAAAGGAGCATTTTTAAAAGGTATCAAATAATCTGATTGAATCAGATTTTAAGCTATATGTGCTAAGTAGAATTAGAAAGTCAAGCTGGGTTCATTCTGTGGAAGGCCTTTCATGCTAGTCTGAGGAGTATATTCATAGTGGGTAGTAGAGAGCTGTTGTTTCATTTTAGGAACGGGTTGATTGAAAGTATATTTTAGAAAGCTGGCAATGCTGAGAAACCTATGAGAAATGAAAGTTTAATGAGGGTCTGTTTAGGGGTTTATTTAAATCATTCCTAGAATGAGAGGGCAAATTCATACATTTTTATTTATTTACTCAGTCATATACTTTAAAATATCTGGACTTGGGATAAAGTTTTAAGACTCTATACAATAAAAGTTTCCCTTTGGGAGGTATATGGTATAGCTTGGTGGTAGAGTGAAATGGGTGCTTAGCATGCAAAGGTTATAGGTGTGATTCTCCCTCACCCCCCAGAAAAAAGATTCTTTCTTCCTCTAGGGAATACTAAATGAGGCCATTTTAAATTAAGATTTTACTTATAACATGGCAGTGATACTATTTAAAATTTGTGGAATTTAATGTTTATAGGGCTTGGTAACTAATTGGAATGTGATCAAGAGGACTGAAGGACCTTAGGTGACAAGGAGAAGGGTGGCATCATTGACAGATATGAAGTGTGGAGGAAAAGCTATGGAGAATTGTCCTTTGTGAAAGCCATAAGCAACTGATGTGAAAGAAGTATCAGTGAGATTCACTTTTAATTAACTTTATAGCTTAGCACATTCAAAAAGTCTTATTGGCAGAGTGAGAACTTTGAGTTGTTAGTTATTAGTCCCAAAGCAATGTACACTTTCCTGTCTTTGCACTTAGGTAGTACCGAAATTGATTTCACTTTTTCCAGATGGATTTTGAGTTTTGGAGGGTAAAGATTAAGGATTTATCTTATTCATTGTTGTATCCCCTGCCCTTTATAATGCCCAGCATTTAAGATAGGCTCAGTAAATGTTTGACTTATTATCTTATCATGGGAGTTTGTCTGTGTCTTTTTGTATTTTACCTTTTAGGATTTTTATTTATATCCCTAACTCCATCCTTAATCATTTCATAGTAAAAATAAACAGAACCACATGGATTAAGATTTTCCTATTTGTCCATGTAGATGTGGAGTGGGAGGGGGAGCCACAAATATTTTGTTCAGAAAACATTTTTAACCTAAAATATAAAGGGATTTAATATCCACCTTTAAATTGTGTATATTCTATTGATTTGTTTTCTCTATTTTAGGTATATCTTAGTGGTAGATTTTAAGAAATGGGTGCTTAGCATGCAAAGCTATAAGATTGCTGTTCTACTCTATAGATTGCTGCTCTACTCTATAATCTATAGAGTATACAAATTTAGGTAAGAATTAACTTGTGAGGAGGTGTGTAGTTGGTACAGGTGTCTGAAGAAGGAGATATTTTAGATTATATCTGATGAGTAAAGGGACTAGGCAATGAAAAGAATGGAAGGGGGTGTGAACATGGGTCATATATCAGAGTTGCAAGTATAAGTTTAGCATTCCTAATCCTGTAATCTGAAGTGCTCCAAAATCCAAAACTTTTTGAGTACTGACATGATGTTGGATTGTTGGATTTCATATTTTGAATATCAGTTTTGTGGGTTAGGAATGCCCATGTGGTGAAATCTGCGGAAATATTCCAGAATCTGAAACATTTCTGGTTTGGGGCATTCTTTTCTTTTGTACTAGACATTGACCCAAGGGCACTTTGGGTTCAAGCTACATACCAGTCCTTTTATTTTTTGAGACAAGAGTCTTTGCTAAGTTTGCTTAGGACCTCACTAAGTTGCTGAGGGTGGTCTCAAGCTTGAGGTCCTCCTGCCTCAATCTCCTGAGTAGCTATGATTACATATGTGCCACAATTCCTGGCTTGGTCCTGAGCATTTTGGATAAGGGATTCTCAACCTGTAACTCCAAAAGCTAGAGTTACGTTGTGAGTAGAGGTAGAAGATAAAGCCATTGACAAATAAGGTAGAATTAGGGGAATGTCTGGTGTGCCATGTCAGTACCTCCCTAAGTACTATAGAATGCCATGTTAAGAATTCTAAGCAAAAAGTAATAATCTGATTTGGGCTTTAAAAAACTTCTCTAGCATTTTGATGAAAAATGGACTAGATGGGAACAATGTTGCAGAGTATTTTTTCACAAACTTTGAATCTTCTGAGCCTCCCAACAACTGTGATGCTGTATATTGCATTCATTATAAGAATAAGCAAATGGACTCAAAGAAGTTGATAATTTATAGAAGGTTATAGTAACTAAATGATAGATCTGAAACCAAATCCTGGCATTTTAAAATCTCTAGTCATGTTCTGTTATGAATGTTTTCAATTGTAAGTAATAAAATGCTACTAAATGTCAGCTTAAATAATTAAGGCACTTAATTATCATGCATGCTAATTCTGGAGGTGGGTGATTTCAGGTTCATCAGGTATATTGAAGCAGGGCATTGGATGATTTTCCTGTGATATTCTTGCCTTTTCTGTCATGGTAATAAAACAACTACCGCAGTTCAAAGTATCATGTATCATGAGAATATGTCACAAGCAGTAAGTAAAAGACAAGGTAGAGAAGAAACCTTTTTCCCCCACAACCTGGAGAACAAAGTTTTTACTATCAAGATTTTTTGGCAAGGCAGAGATGGGGGGTTTAGGGGTGGTGGCTATTGGGCCAACCACAATGTTTACCTTTTAGGTTTTTTTTTTTTGTTTTGTTTTAGTTGTAGATGGACATAATACCTTTATTTTATTTGTTTTTATTTTTATGTGGTGCCAGGTATCGAACCCACTTCTTCACACATGCTAGGCAAACGCTCTACCACTATGAGCTGCAACCAAGGCCCCTTTTACTGCTTTCCTGTGGAAGTTTTTAGCCACCCCCCCACTCCCGACCAGCGGGAGAAGTGGGAAAAGCAAGCCCAGACCAGGATGAGCCAAGAAAGGTAAAGGTCAACTGGCCAAGTGGGAAAAGCAAGCCCAGACCAGGATGAGCCAAGAAAGGTAAAGGTCAACTGGCCGCCCACCCCAACCCTCCCTCCCAGGAGGACAATCAGATGTGCCAGGGAGAACAGTCAAAGCAGGATCTCCTTTAATAAGGAAGTACATACAGCTTATATACTGCACAGGAGCCAATCAGAATAAAGGTCAGAGGGGTGGAGCACACCCACCCCATAGTCTGTAAGGGAAGGCTGGAGCAGTCCAAGACGGCAGAAGAATCACGGCCCACAGCACCGCCTACTGGCTGATTGCCAGGAGCCGTCCCAGCCACTTGTGCAGCCTCAAGACCAGGAAGCAGGCAGCCACGCCCTACAACTGCCCACAGCCCTGCCTCCTGGCTGATTGCCAGGAGACAGGCTCCAAAGCTGGAAAGCAGGCAGCCAGGCAAATGCTCTACCACTGAGCTGCAACCACGGCCCCCTTTTAGTGTTTTTCTTCTTGTAGCATTATCTAAGCTGGTTTTTCATTTCTGCTAATAAGGAATTTGTTTTTTGTCTAGTAGGTTACGTGTAGGTCCCCAGGTTTTGTTTTTGTACTGGGGATTGAACCTAGGGGCACTTTGTCATTGAGTCACATTCCCAGCCTTTTTTATTTTTTTGAGACAAAGTCTCACTGAGTTGCTTAGGGCGGAAATTGCTAGGGTTGGCCTTGAATTTGGAATCCTCTTGTCTCAACCTCACAAATTACTGGGACTATAGGTATATACCACTGTGCCTGGCTTGCTGTTTTTTAATTTGACTTGGGTATTTTGTTTTTTGTTTTTGTGCTATGCTGGGGTTTGAACCCAGAGTACATACACTGAGCTACATTTCCAGCCCTTTTTTATATTTATTTTGAGATAAGGTTTTCCTAAATCCTCCTTGCTGGTTTTTAACTTGATTTTCCTGTCTCAGAAATTTCCAAGTAGCTAGAATTGCAGGTATGCACTACTACACTGGACTTTTTTTTTTTTAAATAACAAGTCTTGCTGTGTTTCCCAGACTGACGTCAAAAATTCTGAGCTGTGATCCTCCTGCCTCAGCCTCCCCAGTAGCTGTAACTGTAGGCATGTGCCACTGTGCCAGGCTAGTGTTCTTTGACTTCAGAACTTAATTTTGAAGTCCACCTCTGCCTTGCCAAAAGATTTTAGGTTGCAGGAATAATGTTTCTTCTCTACCTTGTCTTTTACTTCCTGCTAGTGACATAGTCCCATGATACATGGTAACTGGAATTGTGGCAGTTGTCTTATTATGAGAGAAGAGGCAAGAATATCACATGAAAACCAAAAGGCTTAATCCCAGTGGCTTGGGAGTTTGAGGCAGGAGGATTAAAAGTTCAAAGCCAGCCTCAGCAATTTAGTGAGGGCCTAAGCAATTTAGTGAGATCCTGTCTCAAAATAAAATCAAAGAGCTGGGGGTGTGGCTTAGTGATTAGGCACTTCAGGGTTCAATCCCTGGTACCATTTTTTTTTTTAACCTCTTTCCCTTCCTGCAGTATAACAGAAGTATATATCTCCTTTGTTTGTATTTTTTAATATTTGGGTAGAGGGAGAAGAAACTAAAAACAACTATAGTTATTTTCTCTGGGAAGAAAGAAAACACTATCCTAATTTAGTGATTGTAAATTTTTTTTTATTATGTTCTGTGGTACTTACCAGGCATATCTAATAGTGAAGCAAACTTTTTTTTTTAAAGAGATAGTGGGAGAGAGAGAGAGAGAATTTTTTTTTAATATTTATTTTTTAGTTCTCGGCGGACACAACATCTTTGTTGGTATGTGGTGCTGAGGATCGAACCCGGGCCGGACGCATGCCAGGCGAGCGCGCTACCGCTTCAGCCACATCCCCAGCCCATGAAGCAAACTTTTTAAATTCAGTTAGAACACACACACACACACACACACATTAATATATGTATGGCAGATTTGACAAAAGTGGCTTCTAGGTTTTTCTTTTTCATTTTTTCAATTATGAACATACTAAAAACACTGCAGAGAATTTGAGAAAAGTGGAGAAGTATAAAGGAGAAAGCAGTATGGCACCATTTATACTTGATAGTGCGTGATTATAATGTGCCTCGGCTGCAACTTTGTAGGTGTGAATAAAGTTAGGATGTGTGTATCTATCCTTAATAATACCATTTAATGTCTTTCTTTTTTGATACTAGCTAAAGCACTTTAGCTTCTTTTATTACACATCAAAATTGCATATATTTGTGGTATGAAATGATGTCATGAATGTTAAAATTTATATTAACATGATTTGTCCCTTTGTCTCTGAAGCGTCATATTCTCGAAAAGATAAAGACCAAAGGAAGCAGCAGGCAATGTGGCGAGTGCCCTCTGATTTAAAGATGTTAAAAAGACTCAAAACTCAAATGGCTGAAGTTCGATATATGAAAACTGATGTAAAGAATACACTTTCAGAAATAAAAACTAGCAGTGCTGCTTCTGGAGATATGCAGACGAACCTTTTTTCTGCTGACCAGGCAGCTCTGGCTGCTTGTGGCATTGAAAACTCTGGCAGATTACAGGATTTGGGAATGGAGCTCCTGGCAAAGTCATCAGTTGCTAGCTGTTACATACGAAATCGTAAGTAAAATGTTCCTTTCTTCGTATTATTTGAGAAACTGGAAGACTGATTATTTTCAGGATAATAATATGTAAACTTCTCTCTTCAAATTAATTAAGACAACAAATACATGCAGACTTTTTCCCCCATCCAAAATTGAATTCTCCATATTTTTTATTATATAATAGAGCTAATAGTTCTTGATTTCTTATTCTGTTTACCGATAAGGGACAAAATGTTAATTTCATGGATCTTGCATTCTAGTGATGGGAATAAGACATTAAGCTTTTTTTTTTTTTTTTTTTTTGAGTTAGGATAATTTGATTTGGTAAGATAATTTGATTGCTGTGAAGGAAACAACAGAGGATTGGGCCGTCATAAATGAGGAATGTGTTACTTTGATTAAGGTAGCCAGAGGAAATATTTGAGGGGGAAACATTTGAATTGAGACCTGAAGGTTTTGAGAGGGTGACAACCACTTAAACATCTGGGGGAAGGAGTTTTCTGGATAAACAGATCAGAAAATGCAAAGTTATTGGCACAGGATTCACTTTGCATGTTGAAAGAGTTGAAGACCAATCTGGCTGAATAGGGTGCATAAAACAAGGGAGATTAGTAAGAAATTGAGTCAGAAAGTAGGCGAGATTTAAATAAGGTAGGGTCTTGTAAGACCTCAGTAAGGATTGTGAGTTTTATGTTGATTGGGGATTGAACACAGGGGTCTTTAACCACTTAGCCACATCCTCAGCGCTTTTTATTTGTTGAGATAGGATCTTGCTAAGTTGCTTAGAGTCTCACTAAATTGCTGAGGCTGTCCTTGAATTTGAGATCTTCTTGCTTTAGCTTCTTGGGTTGCTGGATTACAGGTGTGCAAAAAGTACAAAAAGGCAAAAAAAAAAAAATTTTTTTTTTGAAAAAAATACCCAGTCTCACCTTGTATTCAAGGAATTGGCAGATTTTATCCAACAATGTACTGATATAAGGGGAAAAAAAATACTGCTTTTTGGATGGACTTAGGTGAAAGCCCTTTATTAATAAATTTTGCAAATATATCTCCCCATTGCCATTTTTCCTCCTGGTAATCATAAAGATGTAAAATTTTATTTTATTTGGAAGCCATTTTTGGCTCCAGGCTTATAAAAGTAAGCCTACTTTCTTGTACTTTTTTTTTCTTATTTTATATTTAGGAAATGAGTTCATATATAATTAGTTTTACATATGGTGGTGTCCAAGTTAAATTTGATGATTATTTTTCCCCAAATGAATGGAATATGCATTCTGAAGAATCCATTCTCTTTTTTCCTTTTTTTTTTTTTTTGGTTTGAGGAGTGGGGTTCTTCAGGTACTTGAACCCAGAGATGGTTTACCACTGAGCTACATTCCCAGCCTGTTTTATTTTTTATTTTGAGACGAATCTTTTAAGTATCTGAGGCTGACCTTGCTACATTATTTAGGCTGGCCTCTGATTTTTGATCCTCTTTTCTCAGCCTCCTGAGCTGTGGGAATTATAGGCACATGCCACTCTACCTGGCTTAAAGAATCCCTTCTTTATAAACTCATTTTTAAAAAACCAAATTTCCATATTTACACACTTTTATTTTTGAGCTGATTAATAGAGGTTGAACCAAATGAAATTGCCAATGTGCAACTGTTTTTAAACCACAAAAACAGCAATTTGATATTGTTCAGCCTACCATTTATTGTGTCCTTTATTAGACACACATAGGCATGTGCCACCACTCCTGGCTCTGATTTTAATCCAATAATGTTTTAACAGTTTCCAAGTATTTGGGGATTATACTTTTGTTTTCTTCGTTGAGAAACGTATATTTTTTTCTTGTGAGGTCCATGGTTAATGTAAGTTAAGATTCTACACCATAAACAATAAAATAGGAATACTTTTGTTATAGAATTTCAAATAAATTAGTTAGAACTACAAAAGTACCCTGTTTATTTTTGGACAGTATAGACAGAAAAACTTCCTTTCATGGTAAAATTAAACCTTTCTCTGACTGACTAGGTAGTATATTTTGTGTTATTTGATCATATTCAAAAAATGTTTCTAAATGTCTTGGCAGCCACAAATAAGAAGAATAATTCACCCAAGCCAGCTCGGTCCAGTGTTGCAGGTAGTCTTTCACTTCGAAGAGCAGTGGACTCTGGGGAAAACAGCCGCTCAAAGGGAGATTGTCAGACTTTGTCTGAAGGTAAATTTGGGGAGTTAAGAATATAATTTCATTGGTAGATATCGGTTATTGGAAGTTGATACTAGTATGTAACTTTGGACCTTGAAAGGCACCAAAAATGTTTAGGTGTATTTGAAGCTTTTTGATCTCACCACAGAACAGACCCTTAAGTAAATGTTATCATTTGACTGTATATTCTGAACTCCTTTTATTTAAGCACCTGGCATCAGAAAGACTTGATGTTTTTGTTTAGGAAATCTTGCTACATGTACATTTGAAAACTAATCTAAGAATTTCCATGTTTATTTGCCTTCTTTCTTTTTTGAAGGCTCCCCAGGAAGCTCTCAGTCTGGGAGCAGGCACAGTTCTCCTCGAGCCTTGACACATGGCATCATAAGTGATATTCTGCCAAAAACCGAAGACCGGCAGTGTAAAACTTTAGATTCAGATGCAGTTGTGGTTGCAGTTTTCAATGGCTTACCCACTGTCGAGAAAAGAAGGAAAATGGTCACCTTGGGGTAAGTTAAGTTCTTTTGTTGTTTGGAACTTTAAGTCTGCCTCATAATGAACAAAATTAATTTCTTGGTTAGTTTTTTAATGGGCAAAAAAGTTATTTCATTAAAATCTAACTTTTAAATAATTATAGACCTTGCTGCTGCCATCTCCTTTTTTTTTTAATGGGATGAAATAGGACCAGAAGTTCGAGTTAAATATGTTGGAACTTATTTTCACTGAAGTTAGGATAACAGTGATGTATAACTTGAATGAACTCTGGTGAGGGGTCTATGTATATATTTAAATCTATTCCACACCTTTCAAAGACATTTTTGATGGACTATATTATGCATCACAGGTGTATCTCATGTATAGAACAGAGCACTTCCAGCAATCTTATTTTAACACTGCTTTCCTACTTTAAGCTAAAGATAATTTAAGCTTTTTTACTTTTTTACTTTTACTTTCTACTTTAAGCTTTTTACTATCCTATGAAAGCATCCTCAAAACTTATAGTTGAAATATCTCCAAAGGATATATGGTAATCAATACCTTTATTTCTCTATGAGGAAACCAAATTTCACATCCCATGTCAGTTAAACTTTGAGATGAGTCATAAATAACCATCTGCTGATCTATTTCTATATATATTAAATACATTTCTGAATTTAAATGATGGACTAATTCTATCTTGGAGCCTTTGAAAAGAATTTTGAGGTGGGCATGTTTCCCCACACCTATAACCCCATTCAACTCAAGAAGCTTACTTCTTCTTAGAAGTAAGTACTGGGATTAAACATAGACACTCTATCACTGAGCCCCATCTCCAGTCCCCCCACCCCCACTTTTAGTTTTTTTTTTTCTTCTTCTTCTTCTTCTTCTTCTTCTTCTTCTTCTTCTCCCTAGCCCTTTTTACTTTTTATTTTGAGGCAAGTTCTTGCTGAGTTGCCCAGGGCCTCAAAGTTGTGATTCTCTTGCCTCAGCCTTCTAAATAGCTGGCATTACATGGTACACCACTGTGCCTGGCTAGCTGGTAGTTTCATTTCTTTTAAGCTCACATTTCAGAAGTAGAAAGGTGTTTACTGGTGTTTTCCCTATTACCTACCTGTATATTCCTTTTAGATTAAAGCTGCAACTAGCTTTAATATATTGTTACAGAGGTATTTGTATCTGCTTTTAGTTATCAAGATTAAATGCACATGAACATAGTACCCCCCAAGTTTCCTACACAAATGCCTGCAGCTAGCTATAATTCAACTTTTTTAAAAATATTTTTTTAGTTATACGTGGATACAATACCTTTGTTTTTTTATTTTTATGTGGTGCTGAGGATCGAACCTAATGCCTTATATGTACGAGGCAAGCACTCTGCCACTGAGCCACAAACCCAGCCCTATAATTCACCTTTTACAGTGAATTTTATCTGCTGGTTTACATGGGTGCTCTTCAGCATTTTTCCCTCCTTGATTTAGAGTTGTGTAACAAATAGTTTAAATACTAATATTAAGTGATTCAAAATGAAAGGGGGGAAAAAAGTGAAAATTTTCTCATCTTTATCTCCCATCAGCCTAGTTTTCCAATTCCATGCCCACACACATCCCTGCTCTTCTTACTTTGTGTCTTCTCAGTTTTGATGTATATTTGAACAACTGTGACTCAGGTACAACTTTTTTATTACCTTATTTTCTCAGTACTGTCTCTAAACTATTTCCATATTAGTCAGAACATATTATTTAGAACTATTGTTTATATTTGTTTTTAATTGATTATAAATTTACACATAGTTGAAAGAAATAATAGAGACATTCTGCATATCTTATTCTGTTTCGTCAATAACATTTTGCAGAAGTTTCAATACAGTATCACAACTAGGAATTTACATTAATACAATTGATCACCTCATAATCTTTCATTGTAAATCATTAATGAAATTTTACAAATAAAATTTGAAGTTTAGTATTCAACATTAGTGCATGTGCCCTATACTCTACTCGTTTGGGAGCTCAATTTCAGGATGAGAAGTAAATATAGATTATTGTTTCAGTTACTAGTTATGTGAAAATATCAAGTTGTTTTCTCCCTTCTTGAGGGCTAATGCTAAAGGAGGTCGCCTGGAAGGAATGCCCATGTCTGATTTGGAAAATAATTCTGAAACTGGGGAATTACAACCTATAATACCTGAAGGAGCTTCAGCTGCCCCTGATGAAGGTAAGGCATAATTAGGCAGAAAGCAGAAATACTGACTCTTTTGGTGGCTGTAGTGGTAACTGTGGTGGTAAGTAGTGGTTGGTTTAGTAAAAATGTTACTGAGATCTATGTGACCTTTTTGATCTGAACACAACATTCATTGTACCACTGATTTTGACTTACTAGGACATTAAGCACAGTGGAAGGCAAAATGGATAATTTACTAAATATAAGGATGTAACTGACTAAAAGAGTCATTTACAGGAGGAAAATCTACAGAGAGTTCATCTGTTCCATCAATAAATACAATGCCACACATTGAATTTTTGCTAGGTATGCAAGTATGAATTAGATATGTTCACAGTCTTATAAGAAACATGTGCCCTAAAGTAACTAATTAGAATAGTAAGTTTTAAATCTTTGTCTTTTGAAGTCAGTCTTGACTGATGTCTGTAGATTGCTTTGTCTTTTTTAGGGTGGGGTAGGGGATGGGAGTAATTGCTGGGGATTGAACCCAGGACCTATGCATTGTAGGTAAGTTCTCTACCAACTGAGCTACATCCCCAGCCTACTTTGCTTTTCTTATAGAAGCATTCCAAGCTCTAATTATTTTTTAAATATTTTTTTAAATTATAGATTTATTTTATTTATTTTATATATGCTGAGTATCAGACCCAGTACCTCATGTGTGCTAGGCAAGCGCTCTACCACTGAGCCACAACCCTAGCCCCAAGCTTTAATTATTTTTAAAATTCCTTATGTTCATCAGCCTCAACTCTGCCAGCTTATTCTGTCACACATTCTAATATTTCTTTTGCATCTTCTTCCAAGTTCATTATTCTTAATCTAAAAGTATAGAAGACATTTTGTTATTTTAGATAACAGAAGGTATGTGAAATAAGGCTATGTGTATTGCCTTTGCTATGTTTTTGTATGTTACCAGAAAAGAATGTCAGCTTTCTTAATATTTGGCATTGAATTTTTTTCATTTCTCAGTAGAAATGTCACCTTCTCCTTTGCACTCACTTGAATTTCAGTGATTGATGCGTTGTAGCTCAAAGCATATATACAGGTTCCAACTTCTGTGAGAGAATTGTAAGTGGTAGAACTCTCAGGTTTTTCAGTTAAAGAACATTAAATGTCCTGGTCTTCCTGTTTTATGTGGTGCTTTTTTCTTTCTTTCTTCCTTTCTTTCTTTTTTTTTTTTTTTTGTACTGGGAATTGAACCCCCAGGGGCGCTTCCCCAGCCCTTTTGAATTTTATTTTGACAAATGTAGAACAAGGTTACACTGACTTGCTTAGGGCAATGCTAAATTGCTGATGCTGGCCTTGAACTTGTGATTCTCCTGCCTCAGCCTGGAGAATCTCTGGGATTACAGATATGCATCATTGCACCCATTTTGTTTTCCCTCTTAGATGGTGCTCCTGCAGTGGACAGCAGTATTTCAGTAGAAGAGATTAAATGGAAAGGATTTGTGAATTGATGTGGTGATTGTTAAAACATTAAGAATATATTATGACTTATGATCTTTATAAAGAACCTGTGGAGATTAGTTGCTTTCCATGTGTTTATACACTGGTTATAAATTGTAGCATATTAAATTCTTTTACAGCATGTACTGGGATTATAAACTAATCTTTTTCATACATCATTTTATGAAATGCTTCTAATTTGCCTGACATTGTATTTGATGCTGATAGTAAAACAGTTCTGAATCTATTATCTAAATCAGAGTTCTTCTATCTCAGCATCATTGACATTTTGGATCTCATAATTCTTTTGTTATAGGAAGGCTATTTTTTGTGTTGTAGGATACTTTAGCAGCTTCTTCAGCTTTTAACCACTAGGTGCCAGTAGTACTTCTGTCCAGTTACAACCCAGACTGTCTAAAGAATTTACCAAGTATTCCTTGGGAGGCAAAATTGTCTTTATTCCAACTAGTTAAACTGAATAACTCAATTAGGGGTGATACTCCTTGAGTATCACTTGCCAGAATGTGCCACAGTTACTAATGAGATCAAGTTGTAATTGTCACACATGCTGGATGCGTGTGGTGGGGGATAGAGCAGGGAGAGCAATGAAAACCACTGGTTAAGTGTTGGAGAGACTAGCTAGTAGTCATTTATAATACAGAATAATGAGTGCTGTGATAAGGGTATATAGGGAGCTCAAAGAAGAGGTACGTTGCAATAATAATAATAAAAGAAGATAACATTTATTAAGTCCTTACTATGTTCCCAAGACTGTTCATGACTTTACCATTATTATCCTATGCTGTTCTCAGAATAGCTTTGCATGGTAGTTACTTTTATTATCCTGATTTTACAAGTAAATAAAGTGAAGCCTAGAGGTGCAACTTAAATTACCCAAAGTCAGAGAATTAGTCATTGAAAGAGGTGAAATTTAAACCTAGAGTCAGTGCTCATAACTTTCACCTCTCTACTGACCTAGTCCCTAGGTACCCTTGGAAAGCTCACCCAAAGGAATAAGTGAAAATTAGCCAAGTGAAAACTACCAAAAATGAGGACAGAGTAGTAGTAGAGTCGAGATCGTGAATAAATTATATATTCTTTGCCTTAGCTAGAATCTAGCCTTTGTCTTTGGTTCTTAAGCAAGAGGTGATGCAATAAAATTGTGGTTAGAAATTTTACTCTGGTTGCAGTATGGAGAATGGATTTTGTAGCTGGGAAAGGGGTGTGTGGAATTAGGGACAGGAAAACTTAAGCTTGTTAAATAATCTAGGTGAGAGACTACTTGAAGCTCTTTAATTTCAGCCTCCAACTCATAAACATTATCAGCATTTTTTTGTGTGTAAATAGATAGTTCGAATGGAAAATACAAAGCATTTGACATCAATTTCTTTTTCTTTCTTTCTTTCTTTTTTTTTTTTTTTTTTAATTGGGTATTGAACCCATGAGCGTTTTACCCTGAACTACTTCCGCAGTCATTCTTCTTGTTCTTTATTTTGAGACAGGGCCTCACTAAATTGCTAAGGCTGGCCTTGATCTTCCAATTCTTCTGCCTTAGCCTTCCGACTTGCTAGGATTATAGTCATGCACCACTTCCCCTTGGCATCCACTTTATTTCATATTTAAAGTGAATCTACTGCTTATCCAAAAGTAGAGACAGGTATATATAGGCCACATTTAGGATTGTGTTTAGGATGGCTGCATTTAGGATCTGCAGTACATTTTCCAAGTTGTTTTTTTTTTTTTTAAAGCACCTGATTATTCAAATGGGATTTAGAGCTAAGTGCTTCCTCAATAACACGTTTTGTCTTCATTTAAGGAATGTGATAAAAAGCTCTAAGAACTCAATTAAGAGTTCTTAGAAAGCTCTCTGTAAATATGCAAATCAAAAGTGATATAGAACCAATAAAAATACTTTTAATGAAAACAAGTGATACAGAACTATACACCTTTGAAGTTCATTGGTATCTAAATAGCTTGTTTACCACTAGAGCCCCAGGATAGATAATAAGAAAACAACTAACTGATGAGGCTGGAAGAGGGGAGTACAGTAGACAAAAATAGCTTCATGAACAAATCTGCTTTGTTTGTAGAGGAGAGTAGGGCCTTGCTCACTGCTGTGGATATTATTCTGTCATCAGCAGGAGCTGGTTCTCAGGAAACCTTTATTTTTCACACCTAAAGTCTTGGTAGACAGTTGAGTGGGATTTTCTTATATCCATATTTAGGAAAAAAACAAGCTTTTTATTTGTGCCAAGTACATAGAGAAAATGTTCTGTGCCATATCACTGTGGGTTATTCACTTTCTTGAAAAGAAAGCTATCTGAAGAAACTTTAAAGTAAGACATTGTTTTATTACTGGCTAGGAATTTTGGACTACTAAAATAGTCTCTCAAGTGTCAGTAAAATGTAACACTTTTTCTTAGAAATGACAGCCATAAACAGGCCTTTTCCTTTCTAACTGGGACCATATGGGACAAGCTTGTTTTAGTTATCTTCTATTTAATGTTCTGATACTGAAAAGTCTCCCCCTCCCCAGTTGGTAATCTATAGAATTTTTATAAGTAGGCTAGTTTCTTTCCTGTTCTATGTAAAACTTGAGGCTATAAGTTCCTGCTGCAGTAGCACACATAGCTTTTCTTTAAGTCAGGGGTGTGCAAAACACTTAACCAGAGTGAAAAAGACTTGGCATATACCACATAAAAATCTTGCTAGCAGCCTAGCTAAGAGAAATGAGTCACACAAAGTGTGATGGCTTGACTCTTGGGAGGATAACTGTTAGGATAATTTATTATATTTTAAACAAAAGTTACCAAAAAGTAAAGCAGCCAACTTAAATGATAATGAAAGCTAACTCTCTTGATTTAGAAAGAACTCTCCCAACAAGGAATCATGCATAACTGGTGGGGCAGTTTTGGGTTAGCTGCTCAATGTCATCAAGAATTCATGGGGTGTTTTTTCCATCTTTAGCTTTGCCAGTCTCACTTAGCTCCCCTCAGAGTGGCATCCCTGATCGAATCCAGTGACTCATTCATGTTAGGCAAGCGCTGTACCACTGGGCCACATCCCTGGCCCCCCTGCCCTTTTATTCTTAAGAGCACAAAGATTTTTGTTTTTTCTTTGAAGATGGAGAGGATTTCAGTCATCTAGTCTTTGTCTTCTCAGTATTTAAGGGAGAAGTACTCCCCAAACTTGTCTTGAAAACAGAAGAGGACAAATTTCACCAGTAAGGTGGCCACGTGGGGCTTCTTCTTTGTTAGAAGTTTTTAAATCACAAACTCTATTTCTTTAATAGTTATTCAAGATTTATTTATTTTCTCTGAATGAGCTTTGATATTTTTGTGTATCAAAGAATTTATTTTATCAGTATTCCTGATTTCCTAAGCATGGTTGTTTATGTTTCCATTATTGTCCTTTAATATCCAGGAAAAAAACTGTTGCTTTTTTTTTTTTTTTTTCTTTCCCCCTTGTTGAGAGCCACAGCTGAAGGGGCCCCAGCAAACTTTCAGACTGCCAGCTGATGATTGGCTCACAGCGGCCCAGCAACTTCTAGCTCATTGGCTCCTCTGCGGTAATGCTCATTGGCCTGTTTCCCTGCCCTTTCAGTCTACGGAGCTGCTCATTGGGGGACTTTTTTTGGCTCCGCCCATGCGACCCAGCCAATCGGCCTCAAGAGCAGGAGGATTGTGGGAGGTGGAGAGGCTTGTGGTTTTGGGAGAGGCTTGTGGGAAGCCATGGTGGCAGTTGGGGGTTTTTCCTGAGGAGCCTTTGTTTGGCGGTGTGTGGTTCTAAAAATAAAGTTAGTTTCTTTTGACAAGTGGCTCCTGATTGTGCCCAGCCAGACTGTGGCACCCCCTTAATGAGTTTGCCTTAGAGGCTTTTCAGTTTTATTAGTATTTTTAATTTTATTGATTTTTTTTTTTAAAGAATGACCATGTTTCATTGTTTTTTTTTCTTTCTTTTAATTACTTTGAATTTAATTTGTTCTTTTTCTAGATTTTTGTTTGTTTGGGTTTTTTAAAGTGGTGTCTGGAATTATATCAAGGCCTTGTGCATGCTAGGCAAGTTCTCCACTACTAGCTACTACATCGCCAAGTTTATTAATCTTTTTTACTTTTGCTTAAATCATATATTAATAATTTTAGTTTTAATCTTTCATTTCTACAAAACATTTCATTCTATTTATTTGTTTGTTTGTTACTAGGGATTGAACCCAGAGGCACTTTAACCATTATTGAGTTACATCCTGAAACCTTTTTATTTTTTATTTTGAGAATAGGGGCTCACTAAGTTGGTTGCTGAGGCTAGCCTTAATCTTGGAATCCTCCTGAGTTCTTGGAATTTACGGCAGGTGTCACCAAGCCCAGGTCTTTTGAAAATCTGCCCCTTTAAAGTTAACTGGAATCATGTAGTCTCTTACAGGTTTTTGTTCTACTTAATGAAAAATTTACAGCATTGTCCTTCCATATCTCCTGATTCTTGCTTCAGGTAGATTGTTAGCTTTAAACTTTTAACTTTGGAGCATTCTTTTTCAGACCCCCACCTCTACCCCCCAGAATTCTTATGATCTGTATTGTGGAAGCTTACCTTCAGAGAGTGTTTGATGTGTGTCAAGGGTGTTCTTGAGCATTTTTATCTTCCCTTAAAAGTCATCGTTAGATAATTCCAACACCTGTGTCATCTCACCTTGGTATTTGCTGATTTTCTTTGTTTTAGTTGATGCTGGGGATTGAACCCAGGGCCTTGTGTTTACGAACCATCAGAGCTTTATATACCCAGCCCACTTATTATCTTGTACTGATTTTTCATATGCTGAGTAATTTTGGATTGTGTCCTGGACTCTGGGGCTTGTTTGAATCTTCCAGTTTGTTGGTGAAATTTTGATTTCACCAATATGCCTATTCCTGTTTACTTCCGAGTCCTTAAATAGCTATGCCATGCATTTCGTCTAGATTTTAGTAATGCATTGAGTGAAATAGACAAGTTGGAATGTACCCACTCCATCTTATCTAGAACCTAACCTCCAGGGAAGATTTTGCTGTATTTAAATAACACTAGCTTCTGAATAATTTTATGTTAATTTCTTAAGATTTTTTACTTCAAGTTTAAATCCAAATCTAGTGGCTAGAGGCTAAGTTTTTAGAGTACATGCTTAGCAATTGCAAAGACCAGGGCTCAAAACTTAGCACCACCAAGAAATAAAAATAAAAAATCCCCAGCATAAATTGGGTTTGAATTCTAAGTCTTTTGCTCTCTTTGTAGAGCGTATCTTATACAGACTATTTCTTATCTGTTTTTTTGAATAAGAATTTTAGCTTCTGCTGGATGCAGTAGCATCTGCCTGTATACTCATTAATTTTGGTTTCTCATTAATTTCTTCAACTCTGCAAGTTCATTAATCTTTTTTTTTTATTTATTTATTTTTACTGCCCAGCTACTGGGGAGTCTGTGAGGGAAGAGGATTATTTGAGGCCAACCTGGGCAACATAACCAGAATTTTATCTCTTTAAGAAAAAAAATTCCAAGCTGGAATTTTAGTCCCAATTGCAACTCCTTTCCTATGGTGAGTAGAGTTTTGGGTCCCACTCTCCTCCCCGGCAAAGGAATGTTAAAAATCTTTGCATTGGGCTCTCCAGGATAACTGTAGCATCTGACCCAGTATTATTCTTATCTTGTTTCTCATGCCTGTGAATTTACCTCCTGTGTTTTGGGTTTTATTTTTTGCTACTGGCGATTGAACCCATGGCACTTTACTACTAAGTTATGTCCCAGCCCTCTTTATTTTTATTTTGAGACAGGACTTCTCTAAATTGCTGAGCCTGGCTTTGAAGTTGGATCCTCCAGCCTTAGCCTCCCAAGTTACTGTATTTATAGATGTACACCACTGTGCCTGGCCCCTTTTGTCTTTTAAATGTGACTGTTTGTTAAAATAATGTTCTGTCTGTATTTTATCAAAGTATTTATAAAAATTTGTAGCAGACAAATTTTCAAGTTTTCTGATCACTATCTTGCTAAAATAAATACTTTCTATAGGATTTTTCTTTTAAAGATCAACTGGTTGTGGGTGATTTTCCAAAGAAATTAAAATCTGCTCTTGCATGTTTATTACAGTACTTTTCACAATATCTAATTATGAATTCAACCTGGGTGCTCATGAATGAATGTATAAAAAAAAGTGACATGTATACATAGTATAATATCAGCCATAGAAAAGAATGAAATTCCCTGCCATTTGCAGCAACATGGATGGAACTAGAGGACCTTACATTAAGTGAAATAAATTAGGCATAGACAAATAGCACATGATCTTACTTATATGTGGAAAGTAAAAAGTTGATCTCAAAGTAGAGAATAAAATAGAGGTAACCAAAGCTTGAGAAGAATATAGAGAAGGCAGAAGGATGGAGAGAGTATAGTTAATGGGTAATGGGGTGTAGTTGGGCAGGAGAAATAACTTCTAATGTGTTATAGTAGTAGGAGAACTATAGTTGACAATAATTACTTAATATTTTAAAGTAGCTAATGAAGAATATTTTTAATGTTCCCAACACAAAGAATGATATGTTTCTATGGTAGTAGATATGCCTGCTACGCAGATCTGATCATTACACATTGTATACATGTATTGGAATATCAGTGTACCTTATAAATACATATAATTACTATGTCAATTAAAATATATATGTATTAAATATCCAAAAACTAAATCAACTGATTCATACAAAAACAAAACTAGAGGCCCAAATAGGATAGAAACTAACTTATGACTAGAATTACTGGAAATTTCTATATACATATACTATGTATGTTTATAGCATGTGGTTTTTTTGTTTTGTTTTTGTACTGTTGATTGAACCAAGGGGCACCTAACCACTAAGCCACAGCCCCAGCCCTTTTTATATTTTAAAAACAGAGTCTCACTAACTTGCTTAGGGTCTCACTGAGTTGCCGAGATTGGCTTTGAATTTTCAATCCTCTAGCCTCAGCCTCTTGAGCTGCTGGGATTATAGGCCATGTGTTTTATTATGTTTATTAGTATAGAGACTATGTTTACAGTGAATGAGGATTTTAAAAGTTCCTCTTTTTTCTCTTATGATGTGTTAGAAAAAAAGTGATTTGGAAAAGGTATTCTCAGTATAATTAGTACTGGTTCCGAATAACAACTTTCAAGGACTGTGGTACTCAATTTTAAACTTAGAGAACAAAAGTAACAGCACTGCTCTAAAAAAATTTAAAGAGAATTGAACTTTCTGTGGTTACTTTTTTGGTTTTGCTGGTGTGGTTTCTTCAATTTTTGGCATTTATTGTAAAATTCAGTAGGAATCTCAGCTTAATGGATAAGGAACTTTTCCTCTTTTACTTATAGTGGTTTTTTTCAGAAATATGTTGTCTCCTTCTTTCCTACCAGGAATTAGTAGTGACAGTGACATTGAATGTGACACTGAGAATGAAGAGCAGGAAGAGCACAGCAGCATGGGCGGATTTAACGACTCTTTCATGGCACAGCCCCCAGATGAAGGTGCAACATATAATGTCATCTTACACAGATTAATAAAACCATTGGTGATGATGTTTTTTCTTCTGCTGCTATTGCTTCTACTTACTCTGCTTCTTTTCTTTTTGTCTTTTTTTGTTTTGTTTTTAACATTTTTACATTTTTTGGTAAACTATATGGTATTAGAAAAAAATTGGAGGGTAATGTTTGGCTTGATTAGATAGATACCTGATGAGTGTCACTTCTTTGGAGGAGAGAGACCACAGCCTGCTTTTGTATAGCTTATTTACCTAAGAATGGCCTTAAATTATACAGAGGTGTAAAAACAATGAAACAAAGAAGAATTTTCAACAGAGACCATTTGTGGCTTGTAGTACATAAATATTTACTATTTGCCACCTTGTTTTCCAACCTCTGGGGAAGTTTTAGATGTTTGATCCCCTCCCCCGATTTTCTTTTTCTTTTTTTTTTTTTTCAAGCCAACTATGACTTTTTAAATAGCTTTGATTTCTTAGAAATGCATTCAAATTATGGAATCATTCGTTTTTCTTTTAAATCTTTTTTAAAATTAATTTATTTTAATTAGGTATATATGACAACAGAATGTGTTTTGATTCATTGTACACAACTGCAGCACAACTTTTCATTTCTCTGATCCTACACCATGTAGTGTTGCACCATATGTGCAGTCATAAATGTACCTAGAATCATTTTTTATTCCTTTCTCTCCCTTCTTTCTTGTTTAAGTGTTGGTATCTTTAGGGGAGAAACACCAAGAGAAACTTGCGTAAATATGTATATTTGTATTTTATAAACTTCAATTTTATGGCAACCTCATATTCTATCATATAGAAGTACAGGTAAAATAATGGAATGTGTTTTAGAAAATTATAGAAATACTGGTTTAAAGTCATCCAGAAATCTTAATAATCAACCTGAGCATTGCTATGTAAGATTTCCTGAAATGACAACATTGTCAGGCTTATGTGCATTGTTAACTTTGTATCTTACATATTTCCCTAGTGTTCTAGTATCTTTTTTCAATATAGAGCCAAGTATTGAATGATTTGTAAGTTTTAAGGCAATTTCTTCTGCTTCTAAGACAAGCACTCAGATTTTGGGCAAATTGAATCCTGGTGGGATTCTCAGTAATGTTTGCATGTGTAATTTAGTTGGCTTTGAAATACATTTTGTTTATAGCACCTTGAGTCTGGAAAGTATACTTCATCATTGTTTCTTGTTTCTTTCTCCAACTGTTCCCACCGGTCTGGGAGGACAAAGTGAGGCAGTGCCTTTCATCTTCTAACTATGGGTGTCTATTACACATTTGGGGTTTTCTCCTTTGTTTTTCCTTTGCATTTGCTTGTATCTGACTCAAATCACATATTCTCTGAAGATTTGTTTACAGCTGAGCACCTCTTTCTTCACTAACACATTTGGTAAGATCATTTAAAGAGTTAGGAAAGAAAATACACTTTGTTGTTATATCTGTTTTTAATTTAAAATTTTTTCTTTTAATTTTTCTTAGATACACACTCCAGTTTTCCTGATGGTGAACAAGCAGACCCTGAAAATCTTCACTTCAGTACTGATGAAAACAGTGGAAGGTAATTGCCAGATGAAGAGAATTGACTTATAAGCTACCTTGACCCTGAATCTTGTTGTAGTTGGTGCTCAAATTTGTCATCAACCAGATAATCAGATTTAGGTCTTTTTTTTCCCGTCATCTCTACCTGAAAGAATAATTCAGGAGCTGTTAGAAAGTAGCACGATTCTAGTAAAGAAAGTAGACCATGGGAAAAAAATTAATAGTGTGAGCAGAGTTCTTCCTAATGTAATAACAGTGTTGTCCTCAATTAATTTAGAAAATTAGTACATCCACAAAAGGTAGAAGACCAGTTAACTGCCAGAAAATGTACTAGAGGCAGTGCATGCACTCAGTAACCTGTTCATCCTTGGTGCTCTGTCTTTGGCTAAACACCTGTTGTGTTTAAATGACTATCTTTATATTTCAGGTTTTAATCACAGTTTGTTTCATTAGGACCTATAGATTAGTGAATGGAAAATTTACCTATAAATAGATTCTGTCCTATAGACACTTTTTGTGAATGACTGAAGTAACACTAGACTGGATCTCCTCTTTGGAGTATGTTGACAGACTAAAGTTTGTTTATCTTTTCTTTCTTGTTTAAGTGTTGTTACCTGTTTAACAGCACATCTTTCTGTTGTGTGACTTTGCATATGTATTTAAAATGAACTTAGTTAATATGGATTGGTTATGTTCCTGGTCATGTGAAAGGTCATTGAAAACTATTTCATTTTTTCTGCCTCATAAAATATAGTGCAACAAATATTTTTAAACTCAATTTTCATTGGATATTGCTTCAGAATCAATAAATTTAAATATACATACTGCATAGTAGGTTACATCAAAGTGAAGTTGATATCAGATTAACTTACATACTCATAATTACCCCCAAAATAATTGCCAAACTTTGCCACTGTGCTTCTGAATTTGTGTTTGAGCTGCTATATATTCATGAAAATTACACTGAATTGACCAAGACTGTTGAAAAAGCATGAATAACTATATGTACATGTAAAAGACATCTCATCAGCTTGTTTTACTTAATATTATTCATTTTTCCATATCTAATATCTTGATGAATGCTATGACTTATAGTTTACTTCTTTTCAGAATAGTTTGCACTTTTTGTTAATAAAATTAACTTGAGAAAATGAGGCTCTGCAGTTTATTAAAAGTGGGACCAGATACCCGCTTTTCTATTTCTCTTGCTGGTAGCTGTTTAATAATGTAGACAAGATCATTTTTTGAACAGGGGTGATGGGCAGCTTCTCTTTTAGTTGTTCCATAATTGTAATAAACCTGGAAGACCAAAAGCTTTTTTCATGGATAGCTTTTAATTCAGATTAGTTAGCTTTTAGTAGGGGAGTCTTTGGAAGATATAATTCTTCTCTTCGTTCCTAGCCACTTTACATACCAACTCTGTTTCCAGTTCTTTCTTTTTTAGACAAGGTGTCTCTGTTGTTTGCCAGGTTGGCCTTGAACTCCTGGGCTCCAATAATCCTCCTTTCTCGGCCTTCCAAGTAGCTGGAACTACAGGTGTGTGCAGTACCCAACTTTGTTCCCAGTTCTTTAATGATGCCAGGAACACTGTTTCCCTATTCATTGATGCAGCATGCCTGCGTTGGCCATGCTAGATACTAGGTAGCAGTGAGAATGGGCAGAGGGACAGAAGAATCCCTCACTCTGCTCTGATTGTCCTACCTTCCTGCACCACTGCCCCCGCCCCCTGCCCCCGTACTGGGGCTAAGCCACATTCCCAGCCTTTTTTTATATTTTATTTAGAGACAGGGTGTTATTGCTTAGGGCCTTGCTAAGCTACTCAGGCTGGCTTTGAACTCGAGATCCTTTTGCCGCAGCCTCCTGAGCCTCTGGGATTACAGGTGTGCATGACCATGCCCAGCTTCTGCACCACATAGTGTATCCTAATGGCCTTCACTTTTTTTTTTTTTTTTTTAACAGCTTTTGCTGAAGGGCATTTCTTTCCACTGTTACCTTGCTTCAGTATTTAGTGTCTTTATCTTAATTCCTAGAAAACCTCTGCTGAATAAGGGTTTTCTCTTAGGCCTAAAGAGGTAAGAGTAATGCTTATATTGTGCATGTACATATCATTTCTGGACAACTTTGACCACCTGGGTCATTGAATCCTTCAGTAACCTTTGAGATGGATGAGTTGTGTCTTGTCCCCCTTTGGCAGAAGAACCTGAGGTTCCCGGGAGGTCGTATGATGCTCTTAAGGTTCAACACAAGAATGGGATGAACTGTTGCTCTAGTGCTTTTTCCAGTTCATCACACTTAAATCAAGCCCAACATTTTGATAACAAGTAACTAAAAATCTAAAGATTGTCCTATTTTTAAAGTTTATTTTGAGATGTGCCTTTTAGTCCAGCTTTTGCTTTTGTTAATGCCTTTGTATAACTGTAGAACAGTGATCCAGCTGGGCTGGGGATATAGTTCCAGTGGTAGAGTATTTGCCTAGTGTGTGAAAGGCCCTTGGGTTCGATCCTTTTTTTTGATCTTTGAATTAGGATCCAACACTATGATTATTTCCATAGCTCAGCTTGTTACAGTTTTGGTCACTGCAAACTCTCTTAGGTTTTTAATGTCCTTGTGATATGTCCCCTTTGGTCTGTTCTTTTTTTTTTTTTTTTTCCTTACTACTTGAGGAACCCTGGCTCCTTTTCTTAGAGAATGATATTTAGAAACGAAGATGTGGATGCTAATGTGCTTATTGATACTAGGGCTTCACTGCTTCTAGTCCCTCTCAGTGGATAGAATAGGAAATGTGTGTGTGTGTGTGCGTGCGCGCGCGTGCACGTGCTGAGTCATGCAGATTCACACATTTATATGTATTACTGGATCTATGTGTATAAATCTTTGGGGGGTTTTGTTTTAAGGAAAACACCACCAGTCCAGCTCCACAGGGCTCATTCTAGACCTCCCTCTTACTTATAATGTGTAACAGTGAGAAGCCTGGCTCTCATTAGCTATAGTACGTTAACTTAATTTTTTAACCCTAATGCACAAGTCAGTCAGTTTTCTTAACATATCCCCTTGGGAGGGGAAAAAAAATTACCATCTAGAGTTTGGTGCTTGTTTCTGTGTTTTATTTGGAATAGGAATTTCAGGCTCAGCTCGATCTAGGCTCAAGCAATTCTTCTCAGACTCCCAAGTAGCTGGAACTGTAATTTATGTGCCACTGCACCTGGCTAGTGTATAGTTCTTTTAGTCTCTCAAGATCATGTCACAATACTCTTGCAAAGTTTTTTAGGTCCTTAGATTCAAAACTACATTGGTTCCTTTCTTTCCTCTTTGCTGTGATTCTGGTTCATTTGTGATACAGTTAGATTCATCATTATAGTCTGCTTTCTTTCCTCCCACACACATCCTGGTTGATTTTTTTTTAATTTACATATTTTAAAATTCAATCTTTTTGGTATACAGCTCTGTGGGTTTTGACAAATGTCATGTATCCACCACCAGTGCTACACAGAACATTTTCCATCCACCCTAAAAATTCACTTGTGATAGCCCTTTGTACATATACATCTCCTTCCCAAACTCCTTGTTATCACTGATTTGTTCTCTGTCTTTAATTTTCCCTTTGCCATAGAGTCATATAAATGAAATCATGCAACATGTAGCCTTTTACTTGGGAAAATGCATTTTTTAATCCATATTGTGTGAATCAGTATTTCTTTCCTTTTTTTATTGCCCAGTAGTAGTCTATTATATAATGGAATTTGCCCACTGAAAGACTTTTAGGTTATTTGCAGTTTGGCTGTTTGTGAACCTTATACACATTTGCATATATATTTTTATGTAAGTTTAAGTATTCTCTATAATTTTATATGCCTACTGGTGGGAGTTCCAATTGTATTCCCCACACACAAACACTTGGAATTTTTGTCATTTTAGGCATTTCTTTCTTTCTTTCTTTCTTTTTTTTTTTTCCTTTTTCCTGGTACTGGAGATTGAACCAAGGGCCTAGTGCATGATAGGCCAGCAAACTACATCCCCATCCATTTTTATTTTGTGACAGGGTCTCACTACATTGCCCAGGCAGTCCTGAAACTTGGCAATCCTTCTGCCTCAGCCTCCTGAGTAGCTAGGATTACAGGCAAGTGCTGCCATACCTGGCTGTTTTAGCCATTCTAATGGGTGCCTAGTGGCATTTGTTATATTCCTAATATCTTGCTGAGGATTTTTGCATCTATATTTATGAAGGATATTGGTCCATAGTTTTATTGCTCTTCATCTGATTTTACAACCATAGAGTAATGCTGAACACATAAAATGAATCTCCTTTTTCCTGGAAAAAAAAAACATGTAGAATTGGTTGTGTATATTATTATTATTATTAAATATTTTTAAGTTATAGATGGACACAATAACTTTATTTATTTTTATGTGGTGCTGAGGATTGAACTCAGTGCCTCACATGTGCTAGGCAAGTGCTGTACCACTGAGCTATAACCCCAGCCCAAGATTTTATTCTTTAATTGGTAAAATTTACCAGTGTGATCATCTGAAAGGAGCTTTCTTTTTCTTAGATGTGGTTTTTTTTTTTTTAGGGGGTGGCGGGTAATACCACGGATTGAACTCAGGGGCACTCAACCACTGTGCCATATCCCCAGCCCTATTTTGTATTTTATTTGGAGACAGGGTCTCACTGAGTTGCTTAGCACCTCGCTTTTGCTGAGGCTGGCTTTGAACTCGAAGTCCTCTTGTCTCAGCCTCCTGATCCCTGGGATTACAGGTGTGTACCCTGCAGTTGTGGGGATTTTAGTATTTATCTAAGCTTCTTGGATCTATGGTTTCATGTGTGTCATTAATTATGCGTATGTCACACTGATGTTTGTACAGCTCCTGTGTACTTGTTCTGTTCTGGGTTCATTTTGTTCAGGCATTTCCTTCACTCTTAATGTGTTGTATGTCAGTGAGGGTACTTTTTGTTGACTTACTTCAGGTTTACTAGTTCTCCTCTCATCACCACAGAATTTACTGATGAGCCAATCAGATGTATTCATCATTACAGTTATGGTGGAGTTTTTGTTTTTAACATTTCTATTTAATTATAATTTCCATCTCTTTGCTGACATCACACACATAATCTTACATGTTGGCCACTGCTCTCCTTAACATTAATCAAATTTAAGTAAAATTCTTGCTCGAGCTAGGGGTATAGCTCAGAACTGGAGCATTGCCTAGCATGTGCAAGGCCCTGGGTTTGCTTCCTAGCACTGGCCTTAAAAACAAAAACAAACTCGGTTCCAAAATGCCTGTTATATTTGTCTGGTTTCTAATGATTGCTTCATCTCTTCCAAGTGCAATTTTTCCTTGCCTTTTCACATGCCTCAGTGTATTTTGTTAAAAGCAATCCATGTTAAACAAGATTAGATGCTTTGTGGATATTTATGACTGAAAGTGAGCAGGCCTTTTCTGTTGCTTAGACCTTCATTGCAGAGATTATCTAGTTTGGCTCAAGGCTTGCTGTTGCTATGATTGACCAAGTGATTATTTCAGGTTCCTATTGCAATATCTGGTTTTGCTGATGGGGGTTGAATTGGCAGGGCAGTCTCTCCCCTAAGCATGTAACTTCTATTTGTACCCTTACAGAGGGTCTGCTTTTGTTGGGGGCTATAAGGTTCAAGTCTAGCACTTTGCATATGTTAAGCACATGCTTTACTACTGAGCTAAACCTCTAGCTCCTTTATGCTTCTGGTGATCTCTCATCCTTCTACCAGAAATATTGTGCTGTTATTTGAAGACTGACTGGGGCTGACATTCTCAGATTAAGCTGCAGTTTTAGACACTAGGTTTGGACCGACAGGGCCTTTTCAGTTTACTTGCCCCTTCCCAGGTAGTTGTAGGCCCAGTGACATTCCTGTCCCTACCCTATTGCCTTCCCTCACCTCCAGGAACTAGCCACCAGTGCCCTAAGTGAAGCAGTATTTCCTCCTCCAAAAGAAGAGCACTTCTGTTTCATAGAGGAGATAGGGGGACAGATCTGAACCTTTCCACAAGGTTGTTGTATACCTCTTTTGGGTCTGCACCACAGTTAACTCTTATTAGGGCTCTTTCCAGTCTTTTTTCTGTGAACACTTAGTAGAGTTTGTGAAGAAAAAGCCTGAAGAGAGTGCTTTTTCTCTAGGCCCCCAGGACTCCACACTCTTTCCAGCCCATACTCTGCCTTTACCAGTTGTCATGTTAGCTGTTTTTTCCAGAGTCTGCTCATAGCTACCCTAGGGAAACTAGTGCTCCACTGCCCCTGTAAGAGCCTGTCAACTTTAGGCCAGTTGATTGTTCTTCAACTTCAATTTTCCAGTGTTCAAAAAGTCATAATTTGCAGTTAATCTGGCTGTTTTTCATTGTAGGAATGGAAGCAGTGTTGTTCCTTCTAGCTCTACATCAGAGCAGAAGCTGAAAGTAGGTATTAAAAAAAAAAAAAAGGTGAAGTACATGTTGAAGTAAAGACATTTTAATTTTAAAACTGTAATTCAAAAACAGGCCATTTTTATCCAAATTCTTTTTAAATTTAAATTAAAGAGGTGATTTGTTGAAAGTTTAGAAAATAGGGTGCCGAGCATAGTAGTGCACATCTATAATACCAGGGGCAAGGGAGGCTGAGGCAGGATTGCAAGTTCAATGCCAGCCTTAGGGTCTCGCTAATAAAACATAAAAAGGGCTGGGGATGTGGCGTGGTCAGGTACCCCTGGGTACCAAAAATAAAAAAGGAAAAAAAGTATGTTTGGAAAATAGAAAACTCCAAGAGCATATACTTTTAGTCCGGATTTATAGAAGTTTTAAAACTCTAATCGGGAGGCCTAAGAGAACATGGTAACGTCAGCCATCTATAGTTTGAGACACATATTATGGACTGAGCTGTTTCTTAGAACAGATCAGACACATTTATAGTGACTGCTCCTTCTGTTCCTGCTCTGCCCAGCTAGAGTGCTGGCCCAAGTCCTGCAGCACTGGTAATGTCTCCTAATGTCCTTTTGAAAGGGCTGCTCCCTGGGCTTGTCTCTCACTGTTTTGTTCTTCTTGATTAGTCTATTACAACTCTACTTGGCTTAGTTGCTCAGCCCTTATGCTCTAGCAAATGTCATCCCGAGTAATGACTGGCAGGGACTTTTTCATCTGTCCATCTACTCATTTGGAAAATTGTTTCTCTAAATGTGAATCATTCTGGACATTTTTCACATCCGTTTCCCTGGTTCTAAATCAGGATTAGAAGAATTAGAACCTATGAGGGGCCCTGCTTGCACCATGAGGGTAGGGGCACATCTTACCTGGAGGTTCCATGACTGGAGCTGAATCCTTCAGCTTGGCATGAGAGGCTAGCCAAACCAAGCTGCTCAGTGAAAAGCACTTGAGTCTTGGGAAAGAAACCCATTTGTTTGAAGTACATACAGTTCAGTTTAGTAAAAACTAAGATAATAGATGGCGCGGGGCTGGGAGTGTAGTGGTATAGAGTGTACTTAGCGTGCAAAAAAAGGCCCTGGTTTCAATCCCCAGCACCAAAAAAACAAAAAAAAAACCCAGAATTTTTTTTTTCATTTAACCTTTATTTTGTTTTTATGAGGTGTTGAAGATATAACCCAGGACCTCACCTGTGCTAAGCAAGCATTTTACCACTGAGCTACAACCCCAGCTCCCCATTTTTTTTTTTAACGGTGCTATGGCATGCTAAGCATCTTCTCTCCTTCTGAGCTGTGATTCTTTTCACTAAGTTCAAATGACTTTATTATGCCTTATATCTGGCAGTGTGTTGTTTCAAAGTGAGATTTTAAACAAACCCCTTCAAGTATCCTTTCAAAAAAAATTTTTTTAAAATATTTATTTATTTATTAGTTATTGGCGGACACAACATCTTTGTTTGTATGTGGTGCTGAGGATCGAACCCGGGCCGCACGAGGTAGCAAGGCGAGCGCGCTACCGCTTGAGCCACATCCCCAGCCCCCCAAAATTTTTTTTTCTGTACATGAAGTCATGCTAAGGACTGAGTTAATTTAAGGCTTTCAAATTTTACAATGTGTTAACTAGGTTTAGGGGGGTTAGTTTCCTTAGATGCAGTTGAACCTCCACATTTGTCTCCTGTTATTACAGAAAACCTCCATAAAGACATTCAACCAAATAACTCATTAGATTCTTATCTTCACTTTGCCCATTTAGTTTCAAAAGGAAAATTTGAGTGGTTGGGTGAACATAACACTGACATGAGATTAGAATGGCCCCCACAAGGATAATGTGCAAAGCATTCCCCATTCCGAAAAAGAATGAATTCTTTCGGAAGTTTTGAGTCACTAACTCCACTGTTAATGTCCCTAATTAAGGCTTTCCCAGGATGCTTCCCCCCAAACCCCAATTTGTGTAATTTAAGTATTAAATAATTTAGCTTTCTTTTAAAGAAAAAAAAGACAAATGACTTAGTGATTTTTAAATTGCTGGGTTTTATTAAGATATTGGCAAAATTTCAAACATATTCTTTACCTGAATGAACAGTTTGAATAAATAAAATATGAAGGATCACTCATGATTACAACTGAACTCAAAAGTGATCTGTACAGCAGGTTTGTAAATTTGATAAATTTACTTGATAAATATTCACTTCACTCCATAAAGAATTCTTTGCAGAGAAATGACATGAACAAGAGAAAGCCTGTCTCTCACCAAAGAGCACCTAGAGAGTTAACAATGATGTATCTGGATTATTTAATACATCAAAGTTAATTTGAAGTATTTCCTTTTCAATAGTAACTGCTATATCAGTCTGGAGTTCCCTGTCCTATTTCATTTTTTTTCTAATTAGTAGAATAAATATAGTCTTCAGAATACATAAAATGCTGCTGGAGGAAGTAATTATTTTTTCAGTACAGTACCATATGTCTGGAAGATAGCTGTGTTGTAATACTGGCAGTATTTAATCTTTTCACAGGTCATGCTAATTTATGATCCAAAGAAAAATTTGTCCCATGATAAGGTGTGAACTAAATTGTAGTATCTCCCCTTCTATGGCTTGAAAATGCTCATTGAGTGAACAAATTTTTAAAAATTAAAATAATTGAGGGCTGGGGATGTAGCTCAGTTGGCAGAGTGCTTGCCTCTCATGTACAAGGCCCTGGGTTCCCCAGCACCACACAAAAAATTGAGATCATTTTCTCACAAATTCTCGGCAAGTACTTGGGGAAAGAAGTACTTGACCACAGCAGTCTTATCTGAAAATGGGTCATTTTCATCTGCCCATTGGATGTTGTACTTCTTACTGGCACAGTGTTCCAACAATGGAGTGTGGTTGTCATGAAAATGCAGTGTTGCAGTGTTGATTCTATACCACTATAAATGTGGTCAGAATTTACTAGTTGACATTGACATGATTGACATTGTCCTTGGTTAAGGTGTTAACTTTCAAGGAGCCTCCGACTTAAAATTAAATGTAATAGGAACTCTAGTCGCTGTATTTCAAGGACAATGGATGGCACTTCTAGGTAAAGAAAAGGTATATACATGTGTTTCTACCTGACCCCTGTAGTACAGACCTAAATGGGATTAATAGCCCCAAGTATTTGGTGCTGTAATGTTGCCTAACCTCAGATATCCCTCAAAAGTACACATCTAGAAAGTGAAAAAGGAAACCTTTAAATTAGGGACTGATGCCCCTTGAAACTCACAGTGAATGTACAAGGAGTTTATAATAACTTCAGATGGTGACTTGAAGTCTGTTTCCCTAACCAGTACTACACTTTTCTTGTTTATATTTGTTTTGTTTTTACTATTTCCTATTCTAACAAAACTTGTTTAGCAGGCAAACAAATTGATGCAGATCATGGTAAGTTGAAAAAGGGATACTGCCACTCTTTATGGATTGAGTGTAGAACGTTCACCACCACTAAATTACACGATGAGTAAAGGTACAAAACACATAATTCAGACTATACCTCAGCATTAACAGTTAGTGTATATTATACTTTTATATCTATTATTTTTACAATCACCAGATACACCATCATTAAATACAAGTTACAGAAATGTGTAGATACCATTAGTTAGAGGGTTACTTATTGCTTACGTTAGCAAGCAGCAAATAAGGGCACAGGATTTTAACTGAAGGGAGCTACTTTCTATCACCAGTGGCATTAATATTAACACTGCATTTCACAAAGCACTGCTTTTTATCTACTGTATAGAACCAAGAGCAGCATATATCAGACCAATAACCACTACTTTAATAATATGTGTTATAGAATTTTAAAGGACTTACCTTACAAATGGTACCTAACTACCCTATGATTACGCGTATTGTGAACAAATGAATAGTTGCTATTTTTTACAATATTGGTTTATTGACCACACTAGAACTACTTTTCTGTTTTCTAGAGAGAGCTAATGATATGAGAAATGGAGTTAACACTGCTATATAGTCAGACCTACAAAACCCAGACCTTTAAAAATGTAGGTTTGTCCCAGTTCCATCCAACCATCTTTTTCCTCACTAAAAAAGCTTATCATTGTAACTTCTTCCCTTTTGCCAAATCTGACCAAAAGAGACAACTTATAGAAAGTTCTTTTTAAAAAAAAAGGCATTTTGGACTATAATGTAAACCAATATTCTGCCTGTTTTTTGTTTCCTTAGATAATCTGATTTGAAACTGAGACTGCATCTGAAGGGTTGTCAACATGATCTAGGCTTCAGAAAATGATATAAGTGAGGTACATGTATGGGGCAAAGCATCAGAATGATGAAAATTTGTAATATATATAGCTGGAGACGTTATATTCTCTCCTTTTCAACCATGTGTCACAAGACTGAGGAAAGAATAAATTACTTGAGAGTCAAGAGAAAGCAAATAATGAAAATCTCTACTTAACATCCAAATTTTAAAAAATAAAATCTGTAGATTAACAATCTGATTGTTGCTAAAGTGTTTTTGTTGTTGCTAAAGTGTTTGTTTGTTTTAATTACTTAATATAGCTATATTGGCCCCTGTAATATGCTACAGTCATCTGTGTCTTTGTCTCATCTATGTTATGGAATTTTAGTCCTACTCCCTGGGTCTAGGGAACATAAACCAATTTTATCAGCATGTAAAAACATGATTGGTGGACAGTTAGTACATTCAGCTTGCATGAGCGATCAGTCAGTACAGCAGGGCTACTCCTTTCTGTGGGCATGGCTGGTCCCTAGTCAACTAGGAAAGGGCAACTGGGGGACTCCATGGTTCTGAGAATAAGAGGGTGCTGTCTTTTACTGGCTTAAAACTGCAGAAATAGCAAAATTGTCAAATAGAAATAAATATTGAAATAAGCGCACATCCTGTCCCTGCAGTATGAAGTTGCATGTACCTTATTTCTATTGGCTCATATCTTCCAATTGTAACTACACAGACCTGGCTCAGTAATCTGCATTTTCCTTTGCATTTGGCATCTGTGTTCACTTTAGGCAGTACTTTCAGCCTCCTGCATACCAATTACTTCATTCCCTTGGGAAAAACAATATTAGAGAAGTTAAAATGGGCATTTTTCATTCTCCAAAGCCACTTTTTATATATTATAGTAGTACATATCTTTGCTATGTGTGAACTTAAAAAAAATGGTATTTAACTTTCTTTTTAAATGGCATTTTGAATCTTGTGTATGTTTGTACCTGACATCATCTCTATTAAACCAGTTTTATTCCTGAGATGAGGTACAGTGAAAACACATTAGCATCATAGATTAAAACCAGCTGACAGTGGTCTCATAAAATGACAAATAAAAATTCCACCAAAAGCACCATAACAGGTTATGAAAACTCCCAAGTAACTGCTGCCCTAGGAAATATTTGATTCAAAATGTTTTATGTTACAGAGAAAAAAAAAGTCAATAAATCTTTGACTGTATACTGCCTCACAAGCCTGAGAATATGACACTTTTACACTAGTTTTCCACTTTCATCGTTACCAGTTAAAACCCATATGGCTTTTAGCCTTTCACCTGCCAAAAAAAAAAAAAAAGGTTGGGGGGATCTTTCTTAGTCCCCAGGATCTTGAGGGATGGTTCCCAATTTAGTTCTTCATTGTTCTCTGTAAGTAGATTAGGCACATCAGACCAGATTTCAACTGAGTTGAGATTCAACACTATATATTTCAATATATCCTGACTGAAATAACTTTCAAGTTTCCACTAGTGACGTGAAGGGGTGCTGGAGAGGGGACGTATGTAGGTGTAGAGACACATCACAGGGACCAGTTGTATAATTTTGCTAGTGAAACCGCCAATACTTTTTTTTAGATTGAAAACACTGTAATTTGAGTTTCCTAGAGATCTATTTACATTTAAGAATTGAGCCATCCATGGATTCATACTGAAGCACATGTGTTTAGAAATGTCTACCTTGTTTCTACTCTGATAGTGTTTTTAATTGAGGGATAGCTAGCTAGCCTACTGTAAAGAAAACGTATTATATTTTATGGCTCCAGAGAAGATCTGCATATGGAATATCATTACCCTTTCTGAGCTTTCTCATTGTATTTTCACTATACCCTTTCCAACTATTTTCCCTCCATGGCACATAACTTCTTAACATCCTATTTCTCTTCCCACTTCGAATAAGTGTGGACAGGCTGATGCCCATTTTGTGGGAAGGCTCTCGAGCAGAGAGAAATGAATAAAACTTTGGATTGAACCTGAATCCGTGCCACCTTTTGAAGTAGTAGTGGCGTAAATGATACAATCTAGAAACTCTTTTTCCCAGGTATTTGAACTGTTCATTTTCCAGCCCAGAACAGACAAGAGCCAAGCTCTCCATTCTGTATATCTGCTGCCCTGGAAACTCTCCAGCACCATTCCGTTCAGGCAATGATGATCGAACTGATTTTTCCTTCATTATTAACTCATTAATAAGATTTGCTTGCTTTGGTGCACCAAGACCAAACATCTCAACTGATGGCAAAATCTGGGCACTGTGAGGTTTGGTTGCTTCTATTTGTGTGAGATCTAGGTAGCCTGGGTCTTCCAGCACGTTGATTTGGGACCCTGGGCTCAGGCTAGTTCTATCAGTGAATGAATCCACACGCCCATCATAGCCTAGATCGGCTGGTGCTGAGCACTGGTGCTGAGGCCAAGGGCGTTTGCACTCTCCATGATTCTCCTTATCATCCCCACCATCTTCTTGCCCTCCTTGAAAAGAGTTCTCTGTCCAATCTGATTCCTCACTAACATTTACAGCTTTGTTCATGTCCCTCAGGAATACCACAATAACAGTGATGTTATCACTTGACCCAGCATCACGAGCTGATGCCACTAATTTGTGGGCAACCATACTGCTGTCTCCATTGTTCTCTTTCAGGTGGTCAGACACAACTTTCACTGCCTCATCAGGGTTCACAGTATCATAGAAGCCATCACAGGCCAGAATGAGGTAGTCTTCTGTCCCATCCAAAACAGTAGAGGCGGAATCTGCATCCCCACAGATATATGGCTTGTGTTCAGCATCTCCTGTGGGAATTAAAAAGTGGGACCATCAGAAAGCAGACATCTGATCATATTTTTAATAGAAAGTGGACAGGGGAGGTATAAGGAAAGCAAAAGATGGAAAACAATGGCTAAAAAGTGTCTTGAACCCAGGATGCTTTACAACTGAGCAATGTCCCCAGCCCTTTTTAATTTTGAGAGAGGGTCTCACTAAATTGCTGAGGCTGGCTTTGAACTTGAGATCCTCCTCCATCAGCCACCCCAGTCACTGGGATTGCAGGTATGTCACCATATGCAGCACCCTCTGGGATTTAATGAAAAGAATTTATCAAATAATTTTAGATAAAAATTTCTGTTAATCAGATTCTGCTTATGGTTTCATCCCAGTTAAAAATTTGCCAGTCACTGAGCTTCATTCCTTATCTAGTTTATACTCTGAATCTTGTGTTCTGGCTATTATTTAGGATTTGCTGAGTATGGCAGCAACTAATATCAAATCTAAGTTTGTTGCTGTACTGAGAAATTCAGTCCTTGTTGACTTAGTAGATCAGTTTTTTACTGATGGTTAGGTTTAATTAAACTGTGACTTGAAAAACAAGTCTACAGTGAAAAAAATAAAACCAAAGTTCTGATCATTCTCTTCATTAAATAATTTTTGTTCTATTCTTATTTATAAATCAATAAATAGCTTCATGTTGTGAGCATAGAGAAAGGTCTGAGTTACAAGGGATTTTGAAATTCAAGTGTGGCTCCCTCAAGCCAGGCCTCACACAGGGAACCTGAATGCATGTCTCCTGGTTCCAAGTCCGCCTGGATTTCTAGTTTGTAATGCTGCTTTATTTGACTTCCAGAGAACACACACAAAATATACAACCATTTTTTTCTTCAAATTACCATGTTCTTGCTTTCTTCATATATCTCTGATTACCCCCCTCTATTTTTATTGTTAATCCCCCTACTTCTTAACAACTGTGACACTGCACCGCCCCCAGTCCCCAAGGCCCTACTGGGCCTTCCTTTCTTGCCTTGCTTAGTTCATTTACTCACAGAATGAATTTTGAGCTAAGCCTTGAAGAATATGTTAGTTATCACTAGGCATTTTCCCCCTTGCTTGCGGGAATAGCATAAGCAAAGACACAGGTAAATGTTGGGGAGTAATGTGTACATAGATAAACTAGAGACCTTGGGCCCATGTTTCTATCACCATATTACTAAGATCACCTACATAGTCTTTGGTGCTGGGCATGGTGATGCACGCCTGTAATCCCAGCTACTCAGGAGGCTGAGGTAGGAGGATCTCAAGTTTTAAGGCCAGATTCTATAACTTTAGTTACACCCTCTCTCAAAACAAAAAATAAAAAGGGCTAGGGATGTAGCTCAGTGGTAGAACCCCTAGGTTCAATCCTCAGTACCACAAAAAAGAAGCCTTTGGAACTTTGAGGTTTAGAGCACTAGCCAGCTGCATTCATTGTTTTACCTTTGTTGTTTTTCTATAGTTTAGAGCCTAGCTGGTGTCCTCAACCTCTCAGCGCTAGAAAAAAGAGTGGCACATAACTTAGTGGTTAAGAACACCAACAATGGTGTCTAAACTGCCTGGCTCCAAATTCTAGCTCTTCCAATTAGTAATTATACAACTCATTAATTACTGTCTTTTCCATTACACTAGAATAAACTTTCTGACTAGGGGAAGATAAAATGAAGATAACTATACTTAAGTGACCTGGCTATGTATTCATTGTTCCTCATATCTGTTATAGGTTCTCTCTTGCTCAAAAAGATTCCTTTCCAACATTTTACATTTTTGTTTAATCCTTAAGTAGGTCCAGAAAGTGCAACAAAAACCTCGTGGATGACTCCTGGAACCAATGTAGTCAATATGCTCTACCTGTCCAGTAGTGGCATGGCTGGATATAAGAAAAACAGACAAATTACTTAAAATAAGATCCTAGTCTTATAAATGCTCAGCTTCACCACTTCTAGACTCCAGTGTGTAACTCCCTCACATCCTACTCCATCTCATGGCTCTTCTCCATTATTTCTTTACAGTATAGTCAAAAACATCTTTCTCAAGCACAGTTTTGATTTTACCAGTTTCACTTTTCTTTTTTCTTTTTTTTTTTTTTTTTTTGGTACTGAGACTGGCCTTGAACTTGAGATCCTCCTGCCTCAGCCTTCCAAGCCACTGGGAATATAGGCATGTACCACTGCGCCCAGCCAGTTTCACTTGTTTACTGTATTGCCTGTTAAGAGCTAATTGAGATTTCCAGTCATTGTTTTCACTGTCCTTCACTAGTCCACTTAATTTCTCCACTGCACCTGACTGAATTACCATGATTTTTTAAAATTCCACCTCTAAAAATAAATGTGATCTGAGTCAAACTGTTCCCCAAAATCTTGTTTTAGTACTACAATTAAAAGACTACTGCAACTGTTAGTTTGGAACAGAACATACAAAGATTTGCACAGAGAAAATGCTGCCAAAATTCTGGATTTTCACCTGCTCTACTGTTGGGTGTCAAATTCATGACATTTCGCCCCCAAATTTGGTAGGAGGGCATGAACATCCATCTCATGGTAGAAATGACAACATCCTTTGTCTTCAAACCTCTCCATCTGCTAGGAAACATACCGTGCCTCTGTCAACTTTGGATCATAAATCTGAAGGGCTCATAGAGAGAAACAATAGAAAAGCTTATCGTTTATTTTCTAAGTAGAAGTAAACCCTGCTCCTTAGCACTTTCACTTTTCCCTCCTTATTTAGCCCTTGTTTTATTCTATGAGTTTTCAAAATCTTTCTCAGATTCTTCAATTCCATAAATCCAATAAGCTACTGGATTTTGATAGATGGACTTTTTTTTTCTTTTCATTTTTTGATCCCATGGATTGAACCCAGGGACACGTAGCCACATACCCATCCCTTTTTAAATCTTGAGATGGCCTCAGTAAGTGGCTGAGGCTGGCTTGGAATTTGCAATTCTCCTGCCTCAGCCTCCTGAGCAAGAGATTCACCTATCTCCACTACCATTTTCTCAGAGTCAGAAGTCTCCTTCTCCTTTTCAGGACTAACCTGTGTGCTGGTGCTGCCTCCCTAGGTTTCTGGCTACTTACTTTCTCATTTTTACTTTCTCGTCTGTTTACTCTTTTTTTTTCCCCTATGAACAGGCTCAAATCTAAAATGTCTTCATCCTAAAAACAGAAGCAGTGGCAGCATCCCTTCCCAAATCAGTTTCACCCCTCAAGCCACCACACTGTTTCTTATCTCCCCGCTCACAAGTAACTAGATCTGTACTGGCTCCCTTGAAATTTTTGCCTGTTTCCCCTTCCCTGATTGTTTTTTGAACCTGATGATAAGTTTTTCCACCTACCAATCTAAACTGTTTTTTTCAGATATCACCAATTATTTTCAAATATTAAATCCAGATCATTTTTAAACTCACTTCTCACTTGACCTCTACAGTACTTGACACTGCTGACTGCTATCTTGTAGAAATCATCTTTTTCTAGCATCTCTAATATCCTACTTATGTCTCTGTTCACTTCTTGATTGTCTTCACTGAGTTGTTAACAACAGTGCTAACAATCACTGTATGCTAAGAATGTGCCAGGCTGGTTCTAAGTATGGTGCCTGTGCTACATCATTCAATATAAAAATTTCAGGAGCTAGGTATTATTTAATTATTGACATTTTACAAAGGAGCAGATAGATACAGAAATTTTCCAAGATCCACAGGTTGTAAAGTAGCAGTCAAGATACAAACCCAGGAAACCTGACCATGCAATTCTACCTTCAGTAATGAGCCTCATCTTGGGGTCTTCACACAACATATATTTCTTGGACAGTGTCATCCATGCCTATAGTTTAAGCTGTTTGTATTTATACAATGACAGTGATTGTTAATATCATCACTTAAAATGGGATGAGTTCCCAGAGCTCTATCTCCAACTTAGAACTCTCAGCTAAACTCCAGATCTGTATTTCTAACTGCATACTAATTCTCATCCGAGTTATCCCCATAGTTACCTATAATATAAAATGTATCCAAACTCATTATCTGTTTATCCCCACCACCAAACTGCTGCTTTTAACAAATGTTCTATCTTTCCAGTCACAAGTAGAATCCTGGAAATTAGCTTTCCTCTTCCCCACAGCCTCCCAGTCTGTCTCCCTCCTCCATATCCTCAGCCTCCTGAGTGACTTCCCTGCTAGGCTTTTGCTATTCTAATCCATCTTCTGTAGTGTAACAGCATATATCTTTATAAATAAAAACCTGATCATGTGGCCCCTCTGCTTATTCTCCTGGTAGAGTCCAGACTACTTAGCCTTGGCTATAAAGCCCTTCACATTTGGCAACAACACTTCTAATCCTTTACCGCTCTCCCGTCTGTTCCAGCCTCCTGTGTTTGTTGCTATTCTTAAAACCCATCATGCCCTTTCAAACTCCCAGGTATTTATAGTCCTCTCTGTACCTGGGATTTCCTTTCCTAAACCCTACCCTCCATCCAACTCAAAAGTCACTTCCTCCATGACGTTTACCTTCTTAGATCGTCATTTAGTCAAGGACACTCTTCCCCTACTTTAGTTTCATCTTGTGTTTTATTTTTAGAATTAAGAAAGGGCAGGTATCCTCTCTAGTATATCGGTTCTATAACAAGCACTAAAGATACCCCTCAATCTTCTGACAAAGGCAAAATCAAGAAGCCACCTTTGGTTACAGTTGTCAAAAATAATTCTATATAGGAGTGTATTTTAGAAATGAGAATTTTGGCCTTATTCCAGAGGTCTTATTAACTCCCCCATTATAAGGTAAAAGTAACTCAGTTTTTCAGGAGGTATTTGTAGAATCTTTTAGCTCTATTTCTCTTTCAGCCTTCTGGTGCTCATATTTGGGCCACTTCACAGCTTGCCATCACCTTCCTAAAGAGTGGGAAGAACTCAAATCAGTGGTGAAACTAAATCAATCGTTTCAGATTTTCTTACTGTTCTGAAATTTTTGGGTGGTAATAACTAAGTTCAGGGATTAGATGTGAACTATCCATATTAACTCTATATCCAATTACTTCATGTCTTAGGAAGGCAGAGACTAAAAATTGCAAAATATATATATATATATATATATATCATCCATGTAGATGCATCTTGATATATTCTCTTCTAAAAACTGAGAAGTAAAGGTAAACCACAAGCCTAAAATAAAAAACCCAGGGCCCAAAGTAAGACAAAGATGGAAACAGCTTTTTTTTTTTTTTTTTTTTTTTTTGGTGCTGGGGATTGAACCCAGGGCCTTGTGCATGCAAAGCAAGCACTCTTCAAACTGAGCTATATCCCCAGCCTCCAGCTTAGTTCTTTGAACTTACACTTGTACATTTTGCCCAATCAGCTGTTTAATTTGTTTTAGACAGTTCCATTTTCTTCTACCCTTTTTTAAACAATTTAAGTCCTAGGATTTAGATTCTTTAAAACCTCAGTGTTATCTGAAAAATTACTATATTCCATGTTTGGAAAATGGTTTTCACTTAAAAAGTACAATGTTTTCCCCATGAATTCTGTTATTTATGTGATTTTTAAATTAACTGAAAAAAAAGTAAAGCTATAAACAAAATAAATATGGGTGGGCTGGGATGTGGCTCAAGCAGTAGTGCGCTTGTCTGGCATGCACAGGGCACTGAGTTCGATCCTCAGCACCACATAAAAAAAATAAAATAAAGATGTTGTGTCCACCAAAAACTAAAAAATAAATATTAAAAAATTCTCTCTTAAAATAAACAAACAAATAAATAAATAAATGTAAAGCTTTCCATTCTCTGGAAAATACTGGTTAAATATGACCCAAAATGGAATGAAATGAGGATCATTGTGATTTTAGGCAGATTTGTACACTAACAATTAAAGGCTTCTATTTAAAGGAAAAAGCAATAAACAGATAGAACCTAGGGGGTTTTTGTTGTTTTGTTTGTGTTTTTGTTTGCACTGGGGATTGAACCCAGAGGTACTATACCACTGAGCTGTATCCCCAGCCCATTTTTATTTTTGAGATAGGGTCTCACTAAGTAGCTTAGGCTTGCCTTGTGATTTTTCTGCCTCAGCCTTTAGAGTTTCTGGGATTATGAGTGTGCACCACCACACCTGGCTAAATTCATGCTTTGAATTTCTTGATATGGTCCCTGTTTTATAATGGGATTTAAGTTTACAATCAGGTTTAACTGAATCAAATAATTAAAAAGCGACTGGCAATTATTATTTTACACATATAAACACTGATAATATAAATGATTATCTCCAGTTTCCTCAGATCAGAGATAATATAAGACAGTAAGCTAGAAGAGGAGAAACAAAATTAATTTGTTTTTCCTACCTATAGCTCTGGAGACTGACAGACTTCCATTCACCCTCCAGGCACCAAACCAGACTACACAACCTCCAAGGGCCTCAATTCGCTGTTTTTCATCCTAAAGAGCAAAGCAATAAAAAGAAGCTTACTGGATATTCAGGATTGATTCATCTACTTTAATAGTTAACAGTTTAAATACTCATCAGCTTCCTGAAAAGCTTCTCTTGTGGAATATAGGCACAACTGCTGAGATTAATGGCAATAATTATAATAATTGAGTGAATCCTAATTAATAACTAGAAAACTGCCTCTATGACATGTGCTCCAATAGAACAAACCATACGTACCTCTCTGTCTGGTTTGTGTGGTTTCATTAGTTCAACAGCTTGGCCCTTTCTCACAAGCATTACCTGGGAATCACCCACCCAGGCCACATGTAGCATGTTGCCTCTGATAAAAGTCACCACTCCTGTGGTCCCACATCTTAAGCTCTGAAAATAGTTTAGATAAAACTAGAGTCAATGAAAATAGACACCAAATTTTCATTGAGAAACAATTTATAATTGAACTATTCATTTGGAAGGTAGACTATTAGGCAGTTTCACAAATACATAGCAACTCATGTTTTTCCGTGCATTTTTATATGCATGTTTGTCTTATTAACCACATACACAAATCTACCTGATGTATAATATGCAAGATAGGGGATGATTAATTCCATTTTAAATACAGATTTTTTAAAAACTGTTTGGGTTATGTGACTTGTCCTGAGAGCGAGAGCAGGTAATTTTAGTACACAAAACAGAGGTGAAATTCTTTTTCCTTCCAGTACATTGCTAAATCCACTATATCAAGCCTTAAAGATTTCCATATTCTAGTCTCTGTTTCATTATTGACCTACTATATGTTCAATAGGTATCCCAGCTATACAAAGTCCCAAAATAAGGAGCCAAGAGATAGCATACATTCCCTGAAGTACTAAAGGTGCTTATACCTTTGGGGGTAACATTTTTTTTTTAATGTGTCTACAATATTTTTAGGGGCCTTTGTTTTTGAAACATTGCATAAAGAGTAATAGCCTGGAATTTCACTGCAACATCTACCATTATACTTAAAACCCTTGATCCTAAGATACTAAAATGATATCTCCATTTGACATGAGTCACCACCAAATGAGCATGACTTTCTGTTACTAAGGACCTGGCCTAAATTAGAACCAATGCGTCAGGGGTGGTAAAGGGCTCCTTATATCCAATGAGAAAAACAACTTCCTTATATAGGGAAAGTTTGTTATAAATCCTCACCCACCGATAAAATATCTTCCCACACAGAATGTTCACCAACTCAGCCCTCTGGAACACATGATAAAGACACTTCAATGCATATGCCCTGGAATGAACAGGAGGCTGGGCTGCTTCACAATAGGAATAGCTACTTTTTCCCAGCAGTTAGCAGCACATGGAAGCATAAGGAGAAAAGTGACTAGTGGGACAATTTATAAATTATTGGCAAGATCTATCGGTGAAACTGAGATGCTAGGACCATTGACAAATTAGGTAAAACATGGTCAAAAAAAAGAGAGGGGGATAAATATGGCCATAATTTTTATAAGACAGAAGAAAAGGAATAGACTAGAGGATGAAAAAGACAAAGCAATTTGTTCAGAATGTTAAGAGCCAGCAGCTTCAAGAGAGGCAGAGCTGCACAGTGCCAGTCCTCAAGAGACTGGGAGGATATGAGGTTAACTGTTGTTAACTGTTGTTTTTCCAGCTGCACATCTGTTTGTACACCCTAGTAGTTACTGTTGTTGGATTTTCATATAAATTGAAACTTGAGGGTGGGTATCAAAATACATAATATTTCTCTTGCTTAATACAAGGAGTTTTGAATTATTGATTCATGAATTCTGAGACCCACTATTGCTTTGCAGCATAAGTGTAAGATTAAAGAAATGGATTAAATGATTACCCTGATCTTCCCACAAGAGTTAATGTTTAAGTCACGTGACAGGAGTGGTATTTTTGTGTAATTAGTTTTAAAAACTAGAAGGTAGTTGGCCCCCAGTTAGTCCAATATAGAATACTATACTTACGTGCCAGAATGATACTTAAAAGTTTTTACTTTTAGAGCTTAATACAGAGCCCCTATATTTCATTCACAATTAAAAATAGATCTGATTAACCTTAGGACATGAGCCTGACTTTTCTTCCTGCTAAGATCTGATCAGATCAAGGATCATCTAAGGATTTATCCTCTTCAAACAAATTTTCCAAGAGACACACAGCAAAACACTGCCTACACATTTAGATCCAAAGGTACGGAAGTAATTCTAGTTTCTCTTTCTTTTTTAAAACCATTGTTCTATATTCACCATATCCAGATCTTCTCAGCAATAAAGCTCAGAGAGCTTTTTGGTCCTGATATGAACCTGACAGATGATAGGAAAGATAAAACTCTCCTGCCAGGGGCTGGAGCTGTGGCTCAGTGGAAGAGTGCTTGCTTAGCATGGATGAGGCACTGGGTTTGATTCTCAGCACCACATATAAATAAATAAAATAAAGGTCCATCGACAACTGAAAAAAATCGCTTGCCAAATCCAGCAATGAATGAATCCAGAAAATTATAGCTTGATTGTTTCTATAGGGTATGTCATTATACCCCACTAAACTATTCCTGAAGAGGGAATTAGATTCAGAACAACTGAATCCAGCACCATGGGTCAAGAAGATATAGTTTAGATAATGTCTGCCCAGAAAGAGAAAAGTCCAAAACAGCCCTTTTAACCAAATAGAACAAGGTGAGTTCAGCTAGGACATTCATAGCTGGAATTCATGGGAAAGGGCATACCTCCCTAGCTGCCTTCTGCACAAACCGCTCATCAGTGACCCGGAAGGCCCGGCACAGAGCCTCAGCAGGATCATGGGGAAATACCTCTTGGCGTACTAAATTAACATGTAGGTGAATGGAAGCGTAAATGGCAGCATCTACTCCCCCATGGCCATCAAACACTGCAAAGTAAGCTTGTTCTTCCTGATCCTGTTGATAGAAACACAGAACAGTTAAGAATTATATACAGTGTGGTTCAAATGAATCAATCCCCAGGAAACATTGTTGTCCATCCTCCTTCTCTATGGCATTTGTCATTCAGATTTAAGGTTTTCCTTTTCTTAACATGCCTTTTCAACTGCTGAAATACCTGCAAAATTAGGACATCTGTGTTTACCCATTGAGCACTGGAACACATCATGCCCAATTAGCTCAGGCTGAAGTGCCCTCTCTGTGAAAGTTGTTGTCTTGTACCATGGAAACCACCCACATACTTTACTTCAAAATTGCTGTTACAAGTTGGTGAGGGGTGGAAGAGAGGGTATGAGGATGAATTGAGTGCTTTTTTCAAAATGCCAGAGAACAATAGGAAATAATTGGCCTTCCAGCACAAGGCCAATTAATGTTCAGGTTGTTTAGAAAATATACACACAAGTTCTAAACTATAATGTCTCCTTTATAATCATTCATGGTCAGATCGAGTTTTCATAAATAGCATAGTTAGTTAACCAAACTTGAACCACATCAGATGCCCAAATGCCCTGTGGGGCTGACATCTTTGCCTTGCCCCAAGAACTAAGATTTAGCTTCACATTTTCTCACAAAGGTCAACCGCCAGGGGAGGCTCTTCTAACCTTTTGCTTTATCTTAACAAAGGAAGCCTCATCCTAGATTTACATTTTGACCACTAAGTAGTTTAATTATTCATCTTTAACTCAAGTGTTTAAATCTGACTTAGGGGACCTATGATTCATTCAAGTCTTACTGAGTCTTGACCTCCCCTTTAGGTTAACAATAAGTATGGTTTTTATTTGCAAGTCTGTTCATTTCTCTTTCATTAGGGTCTAGGACTCTTATAGGAATTCAGAGTCTGTCATTGATTTTTAAGCAATCATAATTTTCCCACTTGTTTTCTCATGTTCGGTAGAGTTGAGTTTGAAAGAAATATTAAAACGGGGTATATCTGTGCTTTGAAAAAGTTCTTTTTTATAAAAGTACCAAATACAAAGGTCCATAAAGCAATCTATGGCTAAAACTCATTATGACTAGTTCATTCTGCAATTTAAACAACACCATGTAGAAGGTCATTGAAGACTGACTAAACAATTGTCTTGAAAAACCGTTTGTGTAGAATTTCTATCTATAAAGCAATACTCATTTTTAAACAACTCAGTATGGCACTGGAAGAAATAAAAGGGAGCTGAGTGGATTTCTTTAGAAAGTAGTGTATACTTTTTTAGAAAACATTTATTGACATTTTCCTTATAAATATGATAATTTATGAAAATAAAGAAGTATGGGGGCTGTGGTTGTAGCTCAGTGGCAAAGCACTTGCCTAGTATGTGTGAGGCACTGAGTTCGATTCTCAGCACCACATATATATATTTTATTTATATAAAGGAAGTATGAAAAACCTATAATCCTACCACATGATTTTAAATTCTTTTTTTTTTTTTATGGTGGTATTGGGGATCGAACCCAGGGCCTCACACATGCTAGACAAGAGCCATATCATTGAGCTTATACATATATTTTTTTAAAAAATAAAATTAGGATCATAGTGTACATAAAATTGTATGTACTTTTTGTCATTTATACAGCTTATGAGCATTGATACTATCATTTCCTTGAATGATTTAGGTTACTTCTAATTTTTTATTATTAACATATCAATCAAGAACTCAGGATGCAGCTAGCACATGCAATCCCCAGTACCACAAAAAAATACATGTCAAACAAAATATAAAGGTAAGGCTTGCCAGGTGCAATGGCACATGCATGTAATCCCAGTGGCTCAGGAGGCTGAGACAGGAGGATCACAGCCAGCCTCATCAATGGTGAGGTGCTAAGCAACACAGCGAGACCCTGTTTGTAAATAAAATACAAATATAGGACTGGGGATGTGTCTCAGTGGCCAAGTGCCCAATTTTAATCCTGGTACCAAAAAAAAAAAAAAAAAAAGGTAAGGCTTTTATGCATTTCTATTATCTTATAATTAAAAGTGAAATTATCCTATTTGTGAAAATTCATAAAATTCTAAATACTTGTTACCAAATAGCTCCCAAAGCTTGTTTTACAATTAAAAAGGTGTTCCTTTCTGAGTTAGGCCTTTGGGCTGTTTTAAATTTAGAGGCAAACTAAAAAACCAACCAAGTAAAAAAACTTGCAATAAGATGCTCAAATCAGAATATAATATTTAAGTTGATATAATGATAAAAACATTGTTTATCACCTCGGCTTTGGGTTAGGTTTGCATGAGCATGGATTTGGAAACAGATATCAGCTAATATCTTCATAAGCACCAATTACCAGCCAGTCATCACTGTCGATTAGACCTTGACAGTCACTAAAAGTTATTTAACTGCTGAAGGAAGGAAATACTGTGCTTTGTGTAAATCACTACATTGTATTTTTTAAGTTATGGACTTTAGTGAAGAGGAGAGGCAAGTGACAGGCAAAGGAAACAAACCTACCTCTGTTTGCATTAACATAATACATTTAATAGAAAAAGAGGAGGAAGTGATCAAGAAAATGGTTATTAAGCTGACAAGGCTCATGTGGATCTTTGTCAGTCACAGAAATTCGTAAAATGTAATTCCAACTACTTTCCCATCTCAGAGACCAAGACTTAAAAAAAAAAAAAATCACACAAAATCAAAAAACTGTCTCAGTTTAAATTTACTCCGTATGTTTGTGTTGCATATGGTAATGTAGTGTTATGGGAATTAAATAGTATTTGATTATATCGTAGAAATATTTTCCCTAAAAAAAACAGCTTTATTAATGTAACGGTTTCATTTTTTACTTATATGTTTATAGAACAGCTCTAGAAGCTTACACAAGAAACTGGTAGCTTTCCTTGCTTCATGGAGGGGAACTGGATAAGAGACAAGGATAAGAGAGATTTTATTTTCCCAATTTTGAATCATGAAATCTATTCAGAATAGCAGTGATCCCAATTTTGAATGATTTGAACTTAATCAAAATAACAAATAGTTCCTTTTCTGTTATATAATGCAAGCACATTTATTCTACTTTGCAGTTTATCTTACTCTAACCTATAAGAGATACTATTAGAAATAAATTAATTCTTCTTTTCTAACAGGACCACCAAGGTGTTCCTTTTGTTATTTTTAAATGTCACTGACTCTCCAGAAGTACCCTTTACCTCTAAGTTGAAGAGCATATTAAAGTCAGGAATGCAGACATGTTTGTCCTCCATTTTCCTGCGCATGTTTTTGATGGCATGGATTGATGTTTCATAGTAAAGCTGGGGTCTCCTGCGGAGAGGGAAGTCTTTCACCCAGCTGCAGCAAATCTCATGTAGTTTGCTGAAGACAGAACGGGCCAATTTCACTGTCTCAATCTCTGTGAAAGAAACAGAAACCCCCAATAAAAAGCCTTGTAAAACTGCTTTTTACTTGCCTGCTTAGTAAAGACAGAAGTAGGTCACCTTAGTCAAGCTTCTTAATAGAAGAAATTCTTCCTTCTCAAGAAAAATGAAATGCTGCTTCTGAAAAGAGAAAATGACAGCCTGTCTAATAAAAAATCATCTGCCAACACTGCCACTAAAATATCCTTATGTTCTAAGGAGAAAATCTCCAGCCACGGCAGGGCCTGTTATGAACTTGATTTCTCTCCCAGCCTGGGGAAATATTCTGGCTACTGTATTTACAGCACCCTTTTGTTGACTGCTATGAGTATGACCTGGAGAAGCAAGTCTCTGAGGCTTAGAAGGATGACTAGTATGAACCCTGGTTATCCAGCTTATTGGAACGAGAAAGGCTTAGGAAAACAGCTTACAAACTACAGAATAGGAATAATTCACCTTGAGTACCAATTTGTCTTTGTCCCTCTCCTTCTTCCAGACTTCTTTCCTTATGTACAGTCCCTTAAATTCTCTGGCCCCTGTAAATGATTATTTGGATCTGAATTATATATTTTTTGTTATTTCATATGTTTATTAGGATTTTAGGCAATAGTTTAATTCATTTAGTCAACAGGCTAAATTGTGAGTTAAATGTTTTAGATTTCACAAAGGGGAAAAAAAAGTACTTATATTCTGTCAGTGACAACCTGGATAGAAAAAAGGAGATAGCAATCAGAAGAGCAATACTAACAGGATTCTTCACCTTCGGTCTACTATTTCACCCTATGTCTCCACTACTTGACCCAGTGTAGGCTAGATAACTTTTACTTACTTATTGTAGTGCTTGGGGATGGAACCCCGGGACCCTTTACCACTGAGCTATATCCCCAGTTTTTTTTTTTTTTTTTTTTTGAGACAGGATCTCAACTAAGTTCTTCAGACTACTCTTGAACTTGATCCTCCTACCTCAGCCTTCTGAGTTCCTGGGATTACAGGTGTGTGCCACCACACCTGGTATAGACTAGCTGACTTCTGAGACAGACTTGTATCCCTCAGTAGACTGTTGAATGCATAAACATTTTAACCACACTAAATGGCATACTAAAGAGATCATATCACATCATTTAACCATCCAGTCAAGTTGCAGCTATTGGAATAATCAAGAGGCAATTAGATTTTCTCAGGTCAGTATTTTAAAGTTCTCCTATATCTCAGGTTAAAAAAATTTTTTAATTATTTTACTTTACTAAATCAGATATAGCTTGACAGTCTGAAATATTTTAGAAAGTTCTCCTACATCTCAGGTTAATTTTTTTTTAATTATTTTACTTTACTAAATCAGATATAGCTTGACAGCCTGAAAAAATGTGTGCCAGATGGGCAGTGGCTACAGATGCCTTTAGCAATCCAGAACATAGATCCTGAAGAAAAAAGACGATATGTTCCCAACAGCCTGGGAACGTGGACTCCTGTCCTGCCCTTGCTTTAATCTGTGACTCTATTTACCTGTTTTTTTTTTTTTGGTAAAACTCTTTTTTAATTAACTATATTCAGAAAGCTGACCTCACAATGTTATTCTTTTTTTTTTTCCACTATTAACAGTACAGGGTGGCAAATCTTGTCTTGAGGCACTGTCCACCTAAACAGTTTTATATAACTGAAAATCAAGTGTGCAACTAAAGGAGAAATAAAGTTCAAAGAGCAAATACAGGCTGAAGAGTATGTACAAGAAGAAAACTGAAGCCAATAAATAACCCAATATTTTGATAGTTTTGAGCAATTCTTTTTTGTTATTGTTGTTTTAAGCACCAGCTGCCAGAGATTATTTCTTCTTTTTTAATTTTTGTTTTTGCAGTTCTGAGGGTTAAACCCATAGCCTCACAATGCTAGGCAAGTGCTCCACCATTGAGATACATTCCTAGTCCTAAATAATATTTCTTTCATCCAACAATGACCTACTTGTATCACTGTAACCCATCTGGTCCTGGCAGCAGGAAAGGTCCCCAATGCAGACCCTGAAGTGGATATGTCCTTATTTGACTCAGTCAGAACAGAAGATTACAAAATAAATGAATTCAGAATGTTGGAGGGTAAATGGGGTGCGATAAAACAAATAACTGATACTAACAATTAGAACAGTTCCCAGATAATAATATAAACCACTGCATCATTCTTTGGTTTGTATATTACTTATATAAACATACACGGTCCATCCAATAAGGCAGCCAGTAGTTACATATGGCTATTTAAATTAAAATTAAATACAACTTAAAATTCAGGTTTTTGGTCACAATAGCCATATTGCTAAATAACTACATTGGCCAGTAGTTACCACACTGAACAATACGAGTAGGGAACATTTACATCATTGCTCTATCTGTTGAGTAGAACTGATTAAGGTTAATTTGGTGAAGAAAAGCAATACCAGTTTCCTGCAATATTCAGTAACCACTAGAGCTGTCTACTCCCTTTCCCAGTTGCTCATTTCCTTATGTTCCCATTATACTACACTATTATAATTCTTTTTTTAAAAATTTTTGTTAGTTGTAGATGGATGCAATACCTTTATTTTATTACTTTATTTATTTATGTGGTACTGAGAATCGAACCCCAGTGTCCCACTCATGCAAGGCAAGCACGCTACCATGAAGCCAGAATCCCAGCCTCTATAATTATTCTTAACCACATTTTATAACAATAGATAACATTTATTGAGTATTCACTACATTCTATAGAACATTTCACAAACATGTAAAATCATTCTGATTTTGTTATTTTTGTTGTTGTTATTATTGTTTGTGGAGTTGGGGATCAAACCCAGGGCCTTGCACATGCTAGGCAAGTGCTATACACTCCTAGCCCAGGTAAAATCATTCTTAATCCCAGGTCACACTGTGTCTTTTGTCCTTGATTAGCACTGTGTCTTTTGTCCTTGATTAGATTACAGTATCTACACAGAAGAGTATCATTAGATGTTACTTGAATAAATGAAGATGTAAGCTATTATATAAAATATTATATAATAATACATGATTCTTGATTTTCCATTCAGCTTCACTCATCTCTCCATCCACTTCTATAATGGTAAATAACCTTAAAATATGTTTTAATATCAGGAAGACTTATTTTCCTATTATTACTTTAGTTTCAAAAGATGTGACTTAGGCAGTTTGATCCCCATTCTCCCATGAACTACCTAATCATTTTGCCAAGTTTGGGCAGAAAAACCTGTTGCCATTGTGTTTGGGATAACATTGAATTCATAGGTTAAGCTGGAAAAAACTAAAATATTTCATATTGAGTCTTATTCAGGAATAAATTAATTGAATTATATATTTTTTTTCTTCTTTTGGTACTGGAGATTGAACTCTGAGGTGCTTAATCACTGAGACATATCCCCAATTCTTTTTATATTTTTATTTTGAGATAGGGTCTCACTCAGTGGCTTAGGGCCTAAGTTTCTGAGGCTGGCCTTGAACTTGTGATCCTCCTGTCTCAGCCTCCTGAGTCACTGGGATGACAGGCGTGTGCCACCCACTCTGCTCCTTGTTCATTAATTTAAATCTTCTTTATGTTGCTCAGCTTTTTTGTTGTTGATTCCCCCTACCACCTGATTTAACCCCAGGAGTGCTTAACCACTGGGCCACATCCCTATCCCTTTTTATTTTGAGGCAGGGTCTAAGTTGCTTAGGGCCTTGCTAAATTGCTGAAGCTGACCTAGAACTTGCAATCCTCTTGCCTCAAGCTCCCAAATCACTGGGATTACAGTCATGTGCCACCATATCCATCCATGTTGCTCAGTTTTGATATAGGTTCTTCCTATTTCTTTGTGTGAGTGTATATGTTATTGGGGATCAAGCCCAGGGTTTTGTGTATGCTAGGCAAGAGTTCTAGCATTGAACCATACCCCCAAGCCCAAATTGTCCTTGAACTCTAGATCTTCCTGCCTCAGTTTTCTGAGTAGCTGGAATTACAGGCATGTGCCACTTTGCCCAGGTTCATATTTCCTATCAGTTTATTTCTAGTTATTTTATCTATTTGCTATTTGACATCAGAACTTGCTCTAATTTATTACACATATGCACATGGATTGAAATAGCAAATGTTGCTCTTTTTCCTTCTTGGTCTCAATCCACGTGCATCCTATGGTAAAAGGTGATACAAGTCTAACCAACTAGAGAATCATGTTCCTCTGGCCACAGTGATTGGTTCAGGAATGGATAACTATCCAAGTTGGGCCAATTAGAGCAAATTCTGTGATTTATGTAAGAGCAATTGAGAAAAGCTACTATTGTTTTGTTCAACTTTAACTTGGGCAAATGAAGACATGTTGCTCCCATCAGTCATCTTGCTACCACATGGAGCCTGAAAATAAAATCAAAATGTTAGAAAGTACAGCTTAGAGTTGGAGAAATACCAGCTTCTGTTGACATCATTTGAAGGTAACTGTGCAGTCCTTACTGTGGAACGTAGCCAATAAATTCTGCTTTGCTAAAGCTAATTTGAGTTGTGCTTCTGGCCACTTAACAACCAAAAAAATTCCTAAGTGTACATTAACATAAATGCTACATTTTGGTTTGAGCCAAATTCTGTCCTATCATTGTGGGACATATGGTCAATAATATCTACTGAATTAATTAATGGTCAATATACAAATATTTTAAGATTGCATTACTAAGGCTGAGCCGTCATTTCCTCTTCTACTTTTGTCTAAGGTAGGTTTGGGTATTGTGTTATGCTACACAAATTTTTCTTAATTGTGTAATTAGAATGTCCATTCTAAAAAGCATTGTAATACCTCTTTGGTCATTCCAAAATATTCACCGATTTGGTCAATCCTTATGTTTTTGTCCTTGACAGTGCCTCTTTTTCATTTTAAGTAAACTTTGTTCATTTATATTTTTCCAGTAAGTATTTAGGTTTTCACATATATTTATACAAACATCAAAATCCTCTTAAATTCCTCCATATTAGTGATAATTTTCCCTTGTGTTTTTAATTTTCAGTGGGATATTTCAAATTAGTTTCAGGTGGTCTGAACAAGGTTACATCTACAAAATAAAATTTGTACCAAGTCAGATATGCAAGTTTACTTAGCAGACATACTGTTAGGTATGACATTAATATGAAAAGAACTTTAAGTTAAGGATTTTTTTTTTTAAGTTTCTTTTGGAAACAGCTAAGACGAGGAACAAACTGGTACTTCATTGGGGACCTTCGGTATCTTTAAGCTAGTGACTTCGGGGGAGGGGGGGCGGCTGGGATTGTGGCTCAGTGGTTGAGCGCTTGCCTAACACCTACAAGGCCCTGGGTTCAATCCTCAGCACCATATAAAAATGGATAGATGAAACGAAGATATCATCCAGTTACAACTAAAAAATAAATGTTAAAAAGCTAGTGACTGCAGGCCTTATTCATTATGCTCATGTCCCACTCTGATATATGAATTATCACAATAGTCCCTATAGCAATTCACGCCGAGTAATTTGGATTAATTTGGATTAAACTGATTAAAGATTTGCCAATAGTTTAGAATTACAGTACAGTATGAATCACAGCAATAGAAGAAGACATTACTGAGTAATATCTTGGAAAAATACAAAATTAGAAAATAATATCTACCAAAAGAAAAACCCTTCATTTTACTTTCGCTATCTTCTGGGGTTCAGAAATTTCTTCCAAAATAGGCATATAGGGTAGGACTTCAGTCTTGAAACATTAAGTGTTCTTCTGCAGGGAATGGTGGGTATCAGTACATAAATAATTGCCACATGAAACGGAAAAATAAAATAAAAAGGGGGTGTGAAAAAGTGAAAATCGTTCAATGTAGCAGTCCACCCCCTCACAGCTGTAAATTATTCATCAGTCGCTAATGTCATTGTACTGAGCTGGAGCTGAGTCAGCCATCATGCCATGTACAAGGCTCTGTGCTTTAGGCATCAGTACCAGAGGAAAGACCAATGCTTTGTAGCAGGAATCCTATCCAGCTTGACTCTGGAACAGTTTGGTTCCAGGTAAATCAATTACTCTCACTAAAAACAAGCAGAGTAATTCCTTCCTTGACAACTTTCTGTAAAAAAAAAAAAAAAAAAAAATCTAGAAAGATAAAGAACAGGAATGTTTATTTTTGTATCTGCCTCACATTCTCTGGAATCTAGCCATTCCAATTCAAATTAATAATATACTTCATTCCTTATTTACCTTATAAGCAAATATTTATAACAGAACAAACAGCATGAACTAGTAAAAATTCCTTAAAATTGGGGGAGTTGTGTGCTGGAGACATAGCTCAATAGTGGAGCACATGCTTGACATGGGAAAGGTCCTGGGTTCAATCCCCAGCATCAAAAAACAGAGGGGGCTTAGAGTAATAGTTCTCTAATTTTTACAAAAATCTTTTCTTTCAATCCTGTCAAGTGTATAGGCCTAATACATTAACAAATACGCATTAAGAAATTGAGGCTAATACTATTCCTGGAAAAAAAGACTGTTGACCCATACAATTAAACTACACGTTACATGCCTGTCATTAAGAGCTGGATTCACTGATAGACACAAAGTATAACTAATGAGAAGTTTTGTTACAACTCATTTCTTAAATTTTTATATCTGATTTTTAACTTAGATTTTAAATTTAAATTTTTTAAATGGGTTTTGTTCAAACTTGCACCTCATCCACTTATTGTTGTGTATTCATATTTCTCACTACTTTTTCCATTTATCTACATATTTTTATGACAATCTCCTGTTGTTATAGTTACCTTCCATATACTACTACACTTTTTCCAAATACATTTGTGTTCTCTCACTTCTTTTCTCTTTTTATTGATTTATTTGATAAAAATTTTTGCATTTTTTTCTCTACTCTATAATCAACTAGTGGGTAAATGTAATTAGATTTAGTATTTGCAGATATATTCTGTGGACCATTACACGTGATTTTAGGATTTTTAAACAAATAATGTACAAAGTACTTACCCACACTCCCTTCTGTGCCATCCGTTTCCTTTGGGATATAATGTGCAGAAAGATCACTTTGAAGCACTTCATCTGATGTGGCTCTGGCTAACGCAGCAGCCAAAAATGAAGGGCAATTACTGAAAGAGAAAAATAAAGGCAATTTTCAGTAAAAATTAGGAAATCATACATTGAACATTAATAATTATATTAGTAATAACACCTCAAAATTATACCTTTAAACAATATTCAAGTACTTATTTTTGTGCTATTGGAGACTGAACCCAGGGACACTCTACCATTGAGCTATAACCCTAACCCTTTTTATTTTTCATTTTGAGATAGGGTCTCACACCAAGTTGTCCATACTGGCCTTGACCTTGCAGTCCTCTTGCCTCAGTCTCCCAAGTACTGAGATTACAGGTAATAAGCCACCACACTCAGTCTTACAAATATTTATTGAGGATGTATTGTGTGGTTAAAAACTCTACTAGGCACTTGGTGTATAACACAGAGATGGCACCTAACCTACTAGGATTTACAATCCAGCTAAGGAGATGATAAAGAACAAATAGGATACAATTAAAATGCAGGAAAAGTTTTATAAAGGAAACAAACAATATAGTGACAGAATAATAAAGGGGGTAGTACCTATGTAGGATGGTCAGGAATGCCATTCCTTCGAAAGATGAAGACTCAGTTATGTGGGAGTGGTAAGTCAGGAGAAAATATTTTAGGCAGAGGGAATAGTATGTGTATAGACCTTTATGAAAACTTGGAACTAAAAGAAACTCAGAAGGAGTTCAAGGAACCGAAAGAAACTCAGAGGAAATGAAGCATGGTGGATAAGTACCAAAGCAGAGAATAAAGTTACAGGCTAGGCAAAGGCCAGTTTTGGAGGCTCTCTAGACCATGGTATAGGATTTAGATTTTACTCAAAGTGTAGTGAAAATTCACAGATTTTGAGCAAGAGAACGCCTTAGTCACACACGAATTCAAATATTACTTTGGTTGCTGTGTCAAAGAAAATTAGAAGGAAACAAGAATGAATAAGTGTGATTGATAAGAATACAGTTACAAACCAGGTGACAAATGGAAATGAATTTACTTTAGAGAAAGATAATATAGAATCTGTTGATTATTAATGTAAGAGGAGAAAGGAAAAGAGAAAAGAATTAAAACTTAAGAACTAGATTTTTATCTGAGAAACTAAATGAATGGTATGATCATCTACAAAGAAAGGAAACTAGGAAAATACCAGATTTGTGGAGGAAGTGGGGTAAAGTGGAGGAAGTGGGGTGAAGTAGATAGTAAGAGTTCATTTTAACATGTTTATTTGGAAATATCTGAGATAACTTAGTAAAGATATAAAATGGTTAATTGGACATTCTAGTATGGTGTTCAGAAATGTTGGTAAGTTTGGAAGTCACAAACATATGGATGGTATTGAAAGCTATGGAAACACAATGGATCACATAGAGAAAATGTAAAAAGACAACTGTTTTGGATCAGTGACTTCTATGTGCCTCCTGGTTTCCTCCTTTTGGGATAAGAAGATTATCCTATGCTTTAACATTATATAAGGGGTAATAGGGTGGGGGCTGTATTTGCCTCATAGGTTTTCAGATGAAAAAGAACCAAAGAGTGCAAAGAAGAAACCATACCCAAAGAATCTCTACCTGCACCTAGGTCTTACCTCAGTGAGATCCTGAAGCTCAGCCTGAGCATGATGCCAGTCATGGGATTAGACTTCAGGAGACCTTAGGGGAGAGGTGGAGTATATTTAACATATGAGAAGAATGTGAACTATGTGGCCAAAAAAGACTTGGCAAATTGTCTTTCTAAAAGAGGTCGCAACAATGTCAATGGTCCCAGGATTTTTTGTCCTGTGGTTGTGGAGCTCTAACCCAGGACCTCACAGGCTAGTCAAGTACTCTGCCACTGAACTGCATCCCCAGCCCTCATGCTATTATAGAACCTTGACATTTCCCAGAAAGAGGTGGAATCTGTTTCCCTCTCTTTACATGGAGGTAAGACTTGATGACTACTTTGATTTTAAAATGTGGCAAAAGTGATGCTTTGTAACTTCTGAATTTTGGTCAAAAAGGCCACATGGCCCCAGGCTTCTTTCTTCCTCTTTCCCTCTAGATGCTTGCTCTTGGAACCTAGCCACCATGTTGTGAGGAAGCCCAAACCAGCATACATGGAGAAACCACACAAACAGACTTATGTGGATATGAACTGAGGGCCCCGCAGCTACAGTCATCATCAGCTGCTTGACATGTAAGTGCACAGGCCTTCAAGTAATATCAGTTCTCAGCCTAAGTCTTTCAGCTGATGCTCCAACCATCATGGATCAGAATAGGCCAACTCTGTTTTGCCAAGTCTGTAACTCCTGACTGAAAGAAACTGTCATAAAATAAATTATTGCTTTATACCACTAAGTTTTGTGATAATTTGTTACATAAAGTAATTGAAAACCCAATATTTATAAGCTTGGTAGAAGGGGCTGAAGTTGTGGCTCAGTGGTGGAGTGCTTGCCTAGCATGAGTAAGGCACTGGGTTTAATTCTCAGCACTACATGTAAATAAATAAAATAAAGGTCCATGGACAACTAAAAATATTAAATTTAAAAAAAAGCTTGGTTGAAGATAAGGAACCTATAAAGACTGAAAAGAAACAGCAAGAGAACAAAGAGAGTAGATATTTGAAGGAGAGAGTAGTCAACAGTTCTGCTAAGAGGTCCAATTCATAAGTGAAAAAATGAATACTGAATCTAATAACATGTAAATCATCATCAACTTGAATGTCAAAACAATTCAATGGGGAAAGAACCATCTTTGGTGCTTGGAATAACTGGGTATATATATGCAAAAGAATCAAGTTGGACCCTTTCCTTTTACCATATTAAAAAGTTAACTCAAAACACATCATATGTGCACTGGGAACATAGCTTAATGGTAGAGCTCTTGCTTAACATGTTCAAGTTCTGGGTCTGATCCCCAGAACTGGGGGGGAGGGTGAAAAAGACAAGTAATAACAAGTGTTGGTGACTCTGGGGGCAATTGGAACACTCATATATCCCTAAGTGTGAATGTAAAATTATGTAGTTCTTTAAAAATTTAAACATTATACCATATGGCCCAACAATTCCATGGGATTAACTTAAGGAGACCTTACAGAGAGGGTGAGTATACATACTTGAGAAATAAAAGCATACTTCATAAAAAAACATGTGCATGAATATACATAACAGTATTATTCATAATAGCTGAAAAGCATAAGTAACCAAGTGCACCACCACCTCAGCTGCAGCCAGTGATTTTTTTAAAAAACATCAGTCCATCAACTGATGTTGGATAAATGAAATGCAGTATATTCATACAATAGAATATTATTCATCCATGAAAAGGAATGGAGCACTTTCCAATATATGGATGAAAACTGAAAACATTGTGAGAAAAGCTATATATTGTAGGATTTTACTTATATTAAAAATCCAAAATAGAAAAATCTAAAGAAATAGTAGCAATAGCTTAGGGCTGGTAGGCAGGAGTGAGGGAGAGCAAGCATGGGGACTTACTACTACTTACTACTACTGCATGAGGTATTTCTTTCTAGAGTGGTGAACATTTTCTAAAACAGATTACAATGATGACTGAACAACTGTGAATATATTGAAACCATGGAATTGTACACTTATATGGGGGGCGGGCAGTATAGGCGATTATACCAAGGGGAACTTAGCCATATCCCCAGCCCTTTTATTTTTTATTTTGAGACAGGGTCTTGCTAAGTTAGCCTTGAACTTTTGATACCCCAAGTCACTGGGTTTATAGGCATGTGTCATTGTGCCCAGCTGAATTTACACTTTGGATTACTCATGTTTGTTTTGTTTTGTTTTGTTTTTATTTTTAGTACTGGGGATTGCACACAGGAGTACTCTGCCACCAAGCCACACACTCCTAGCCTTTTTATTTTTGAATAGGATCTCACTATGTTGTCTAGCCTGGCCTCATACTTGCAATCCTCCTGCCTCAGCCTCCCAAGTCATTAGGATTACAGGCTATTATGCCTGGCTCACTGGTGCTTTTTATAAAAATCATTGGCTTAAACTGGAGGTGGTGCTGCGTGCCTGTAATCCCAGCAATTTGGGAGGCTTCAGCAGGAGGACTGAAAGTTCAAGGCCAGCCTCAGCAACTTGGTGAGATCCTGTCTCAAAATAACAAGGGCTAGGGATGTAGCTCAGTGGTAAAGCCCACCTGGATTCAATCCCCAGCACTCTTTCCTGCCCCCAGATCCATTGGCTTTGTCAAAAAAAAAAAATTCACTGAATAGGAGATAAAATCAAACTAGAATGAATTGATTTGTGGTAGGACGTAAGTAGGTTTGGCAGAGAGGGGAAACGATATATGGGGGAATAACTGATAAAGAACATGTAAGACAGGGAAAGGTTGTTGCTCTTGTTGTTTTAGCACAGTGTAGAGTCTGACTATGTATGAAATGAAATGATCCAAAAGAGAAAAACTGAGAGTCAGGTGTGATGGCACACACCTGTAATGCCAGCATCTCAGGAGGCTGAGCAGGAGGATCCTAATTTCAAGGCCAGCCTGCATAACTTAGTGAGACTGTTTCAAAAATGAAACTTCCCTGAAGTTCCCAAAGAAAATGATACCTTTTGTATAATTAAGCTATCTGGATATAGGTTCACCAAAGGTAAGAATACGAAAAACTTTAGAGAATAAGACAAGAACCATTAGTCTCATTAATATGTCATTTGCAGTACATTTTTAGTCACAGTTAATGTAATTTTTTACTTTTTGTCAGACAGAATGAAAATATTTTCAGTAAAATAGGGAGGAGGATTAGATGACTAATAGCTAGATATAAAACATCAAGCTAGACACTTCACCCACATCAGCAATTCCTACATGTCAAAAAACTAGTTAGTGAGAATAACTTCTCACAGTTTTGACTCTGAATTGAAAATTATTTCTGAAAAATCAGAATTTCAAATATATTTTTAAAACACAGTCACATCAGAGAATATTTGATACACCTCAAATAAAAGCTTATCACTAATGTTTGCCACTTTAAGATAATTAACCAGGAATGACCAATATAGCAAACTGCTTTCTTTAAAAACTTTTCTTAAAATCCTCGAAAGATCCTTATACTGGAGGTTTTAAAGTTTGGCAAAAATAATAAGCATAAGAGAGGGCCAAAAACTCATGGCAGTGGGAGAACTAGAACTAGGCTTACAAATGTTACTGTATTGCAAATACTACTGATGTTCATTTAGTATGATTAAATTTTTTTTCACTTTTGCAGTGTGTTCTTTGGGTAGACTGATATCCTAAATTCACATTAATTTTGTTAGGACTCTTAAATATAGTCCAAGAATAATGCTCTTCTTTTTTTACATACCAACATATATTTTTAAGTGCTTTCCCCTTTCTTACCTCTAGCGATTCACATCTTATGAATAAAAGGAAATGTTTTCATACAAATCAGTTTGTTACTTTGTTTCAAAGTACAGATTTTACATATTCATAGATCATTATCCATTCTGTCTCTAAATCATACACAAGCTATACACATACATATCTTTTGAACAATGTTGAAAAATCATTAAGGGTCCCATAAGTTTAAACACTTAAGTAAAATATTAAAGTTTATTAAAGCTACTTATATTAATGAATGTATGAGTGCATATTTGAATTGTGTGTGTACTAACTTTCTCAATGTTGTATACTATAAATCAGAAATCTAGGCTCTAATAAATCATCATAAACTGAACCCAGTAAACAAGGAATGGCAGAAATATCCTTCAGACAGACAGACAAATACCACAAAACCAGGATTCAAGAATGATCTCATTGCTCTTTCCTGCAGCTCACATTGGCTGACATCTTTATCCTCCAAATATTTATCTGGGTAGGTCAGTCTTGCTGTTTTAATTCTACTTCAAAAATTGTGTCTTGGAATATAGTTCAGTGGTAGAACGCATGCTTAATATGTATAAGGCCCTGGGTTGGATCCCTAGCACCCAAAAATGAAAAAACTAGCTAAAGCCCAAAATGTATGTAGTGAAAGATTTAGAATTATACTCTGCATCCTAATGACCATCAACAACGTTTATACAATTATATTAATTTGTTTCAGTATCTGGAGCAGTATTTAAGGAGACAGATATTAAATCATTGTGAGAATTACCCAAATAATTATCAGAATTAAGGCTAGGGTGTATGTAGCTCAGGAGTAGAATGTATGCTTATGTGTGAAACCCTGGGCTCAATTCCCAGCACTAAAAACAACTCAGAATTGTTGGATTGGAATACAGAAGCAAAGTTTTAGTACTGAAGATGTTCATTCCTTATAGTCTAGATGAATACTGATGTCTTTAGGTTTCACAGTAGGACCAAATCATAGGAGAAACGTTAGTATTTTCTTCTCCTATAGTACTTGCTAGAGTTAATTATTATATCTGGATCCTTGATACATATAGATACAAAACACTATTACAGGGCTGGGGATGTGGCTCAAGCGGTAGCGCGCTCGCCTGGCATGCGTGCGGCCCAGGTTCGATCCTCAGCACCACGTGCAAACAAAGATGTTGTGTCCACCCATAACTAAAAAAGAACACTATTACATATACATAGATATCTCAGATACTCAGAAATTAACTTGTACAGTAACTTCTCCATGTTCCTATAAAGATTAAAAAACAAAGGGCTGAGGGATTTGAGCTCAAGACTACAATAAATAAATAAATAAACAAACAAACAAATAAAGATCATTATTAACTTTGGAGCCTGAACACATACAGTTAGTTACATACTGAGAGAGACCTAAAAATTTTGGAAAATTAAGAAAATGGAATAAAGCCAGGTGCAATGGCCCACTCCTAAAAACCACAGCAACTCTGGAGGCTAAGGCAGGAGGATCTCAAGATTAAGGCTGGAATGGACAACTTAGTGGGACCCTGTCTGGGTTCTGGAGATGTAATTCAGTGGTAGAGTACCCTAAGTTCAATTCCCACTACAAAAAAGAAAAAGGAAAAGGAAAAAACAATTGGAATAAAATAACTCTATAAAGTCTATACCAGGTCTAAAATTCTTTTATAATTCTCTACCAAATAAGGGTTCTTTTCCTGCTATTTTTCATTGGTGCATTGTAATTATACATAATGGTGGGATTCAATGCCAAATAAGGTTTTTAATTTCAAAGACGGGAAAAAGGCAGATGAAAGTATAGACTAACCAGGCAATGACACAGACCTGTAGTCCCAGCTACTTGTGAAACTGAGACAAAAGGATCTCCTAAGACCAGGAGCTCAAGACCAGCCTGGGTAACATTCTGAGATGCTGATTGAAAATAAAATAAATGCACACAACAAAACATACTTCAGATCCAAACACGTGTTTTCACATACTTCAGTAGAAAGGAAACAGTATTCTTTCTGTAAGTAATATATGAATAATCTACCTTTACATCAGATATATTGGCAGGGGGTGCCCTAGGGACTGAACCCACACATGTGAGGCAGGTACTCTACCACTGAGCCACATTCCCAGCCCCCTGTACTATATGTTTTCTTAAAACCTGAATGAAATTTATGTTGATAAATGTAATCAATCTTTTAAGTGAATCCATTAGAGAAGAATGCTTCAGTCCCCTGCTGGGATCAAACCCAGGGCTTCATTCATGAGAGGCAAGCATTCACCACTAAGCCTTACCCCCAGCCCACATTTATTTTTTTTAAAAAAAGACATGACTACATCATTAATTTAAAATAAAATAATACTGTTACTCACTGGTTATGAAACTTTGTTAAGCAAGAGTATTATTTCCTACCTCTTATAAACATTTATTTACAATAGCTATTATTTCATCTCTACTGTACAGGCTGGCATCAGTCCAATCAATTAATATTTTCCATTAGAGAAAAGGAAAGGAGTCAAATTATAATTTATTATGAACACTGGCTCTCTTTTAGCACTGTATGTTATTATCTTTTTATAAAACAGGAACCACAAGAGATAAATCAATTATTATGGCATAAAAACATTTAATTTGTATTCATTCTCAAATACCATGGGTGAATAAATTCTGTTAGATGGACAGGTGGTATTTTTTTTTTAAAAAAGGGTAGTATTTTGATAGATCTTTCTTGATAGGTTTCTTTAGGTTATTTTCTAAGTGGACTCAGAAATCTCTTTCATATGCATATTAAAACAATGTACAAGAAAGACAGGAGAATGAATCTAACATAATTTTCCTAAGTACATATATGAAAATACCTATGTGAATCCCACCATGGTGTGCACCCACAAGAATGGGGTCCTGATTAGAATAAGATTTATTCCATGCATAATTGTATCATAATGGAGTCAACTGTCATGTGTAACTAAAAAGAACCAATACAAAATTGCAAAATATAATAAAACAATGTACATTTTAAGACTGAAAACTGAATTCTTGTTATAAGCCAAGCCAGGAAGCATTTTCATCACAATGCCAAACCTACACAAATCACTAAAGACATTATTAGATAAATTAGAGGTTTAAAAGCACATCCTTCCTGACACTGGGATGTGGGCGGCTGCACAGCACCCACAGCTGTGTCTCAGCAGTCTTGGCATAGCATTGCTAAGGTAATAAAAATTCCTGAAGGTGGGAAGTTTCCATCAATTAACTTTGAAAGAGACTTGTCTGGAGCAGCTTCATCTCAACCCACATATGAGAATGATGCTATCTACTCAGTATGTCCTTGCTAGGATGATAGCACTTAAATGTTGAATATTTGATTATCCTCCCTCCACCACAGTTAATCATATGGATTCTAAATCTAAAATAACACATTAAACTAAAAATAAAGAAAGCAAATTCCCCACCTGACTTAGTATTCTTTTCCTTAGTGGACTAAATGGAGTTAAAATCAGGGCTGATTTTTTTTCCTCTTTAAGCTGTTTTCATTCTTTGTAGAACAGCCTCTTTGTAGAGCTCCAGGAATGCCACCTGGAGCCAACTGATTGTAATGCCCACACATCACAGGTTCTTTTTATTAGCTTTTCTAAATCTAAATAATGCCTTCTAAATGACTAGTTACTACAGTTCTGGGTTTGGGGTTCTCAGCAGAAATCTCATTCTCTCCTGCTGCTGTCAGCATAAACTTAGGAAGCTTTTTTGGGGGGTGGGCGGGTACAGGGAACTAAACCCAGGGACACTCTACAGCCTTTTTAAAAATTGTATTATTTTATTTTGAGACAGGTTCTTGACTAAACTGCCCAGGCAAATTCTGTTATGAAATAGTAAACCCTGCATTAATCCTATGGATTCTATGTTTACACCAGGTCTTTTACTATATTTTCCTTAGCATTTGGTTAGCAGGAATGTATATTCTACTAATTTCTTAAGAATATATCAAAGAAATCAAATTTGCTGAGTTCTTTCATGTTTAAAAACCTCTACTGCCTTTTTACCTTAATTACAGTTTGGTTAGATATAAATTTTCTTGGAAACATTTTCTGTCCTCAAGGACTTGATAGATTTTGTTTTACTGACTTCTGGCACTGGACTTATTCTGAGGAGAATTCTGAAGTTAATCTGAATTTTTCTCCCCTTCATATCTTTTGCAATTTTCCAATAACATTACTAGGTTGTACCTTGAGATAACTGTTCTACATAAAATTTTCTGGTTCATGATGTAGCCACTCAATCTACAGATTCAGGTCTGCCTTTGTTTCTGAATAGTTTTCTTGAGAAATATCTTTGAGTATTATATTCTATGGAGTTTTATTCTTCAAGAATAATTATTCTGCTTCATCCATATTCCACATCTAACATTGGTCCTCTAGACCTTTTAAACACTTAGTTAATTTCATTTTACTTATTTTTTTTCTGTTTTCCCATGTCCCTTACTATGTTTTTCAGAAGGGTCTCTTCTTCTTTTGCATTTCTAATATGCCATTTATTTCACTGGCAACTTGATTTTTCTCTTCCATTTATTTCATGAGCTGTATTGGCTAACACTTTGTCTTCTGTACCAAATCTTTCTTGATCTATCTCTGCCTAGTGTTTTGGTTTTAACAAACCATTTACACAGTTGAGTTTGTTATTATTCAAGACTATGTTTTATTATATCTTGCATCAGTTGTTTTTCATCTTCAATTACCTTTTTTTTCATTTTGATCTTTTCAACTATTTTTATATAAATCTCTTGCTGTTTCCTTTATAATAATTAATCATCTGTTCTTCCTGGACCAGCTATTTATAAGAGATTCATGAAAGAAAGCACTAGATTTGTGCTTGGGGCAAGAAAGAATTCTTCCTAGTTCACAATGAAGTTCCTTAGGACCCAAGGTTGTGTCAAAGAGTTATTTTCTTCTTGGCTTCTCCCAGCCAACAAATATTGGCAACTACAAAGCTGTTTCCAGTGAAGGGTTTCTTTCCTCACAATGCCTTTTTTTTTTTTTTAAGTTGTCAAGGGACATTTATTTATTTATTTATTTATATGTGGTGCTGAGATTTCAACCCAGGCCTCACATATCCTAGGCAAGTGCTATACCCCTAAGCTACAACCGAAGCCCTCACAATGCCTTTTTAAATATGGTATATATCCAGTTCCTCATTCAGCTGTTTCTCTCTACATTCTCCTTAGTACCAAGCTAGCTAATAAGAAGCACCTGCTAGTAGTCTTGGAATAGTTCTAAAATCATAGCACCTTATTTGGAGAATACACTCTATTAGCTTTTAGTGAGATCTGCAGATGTAGGCATTCTGTCTCACTTCTACATACCTATTTGGCCTATTTGGCAGCCCTTACTCAATTTTGCAATTTGGTGTTGCTCTTTTTTTTAGTTGTAGATGGACATAATACTAGTTTTTTTTTTTTTTTTTTTTTTTTTTTTTTATGTGGTGCTGGGGATCAAACCCAGTACCTCACATGTATTAGGCAAGCATCTACTACTGAGCCACAACCCCAGCCCTACTGGCATTAGTCTTATTGAAGATAACAATAATGTTGCATTTATTCTCCTCCATTTTTCTTTCTGGTGATTTCTGAGAAAAGCAGACCGTGTCATTGTTACCTCTAATATTGAAAAACATGTACTGAGGCACTCCCCCCACCCGCTTCCCATTTTTTTTTTTTTTTAAAGAGAGAGTGAGAGAGGAGAGAGAGAGAGAATTTTTTTTTAATATTTATTCTTTTTTAGTTCTGGGCGGACACAACATCTTTGTTGGTATGTGGTGCTGAGGATCGAACCCGGGCCGCACGCATGCTAGGCGAGCGCGCTACCGCTTGAGCCACATCCCTAGCCCCAGCCGCTTCCCATTTTTTAAACTGGATTTTTATGGATTTAACTGCCTTAAAAAAAAACTTTATTTTTATTTATTTTTTATTTTTATGTAGTGTTGAGGACCGAACCATGCGCCTGGCATGTGCCAGGCTAGCGGTCTACGGCTGAGCCACAGCCGAGCCACAGCCCCAGCTTTAACTGCCTTTTATAGAGACAATGATAATTACTCTTTTTTTCTCTCTTCCCTGGACTAGGGATTGGCCCCAGAGGTGCCTTGCTACTGAGCCACACCCACAATCCATTTTTAAATTTTTTGTTTTTTATTTTGAAACAGGGTCTTGCTAAATTATTGAGGCTGACCTCAAATACATGATCCTCCCCAATTGCTGGGATTACAGGCATGTGCCACCATGCCTGGGATAATTACCCTGATAATACAAAAACATGTGCATCTTGATTCTTGAGTATAGAAAATAAGTAAAAATGATACTTTGTTAAAGGAGTGCATATTCAGTGAATTGAATCAAATACATTCAACTATGAAGCATAGGGAAAGGAGTAACTCAGGAAGAAAAACTGATATGTGAGGGGTCAATAATGCCAAACAAATTCCATGCTATTTAATTTATGCTATGACCTTTTAGTAGTCATTTTGTTCTCAGATTCTTCTCTGTAAACCTAGAAACATTTAATTCCTGTTCGTGTGTTTTGGATGGGATTTAGAGATCTTAAGTATAAATAACTGAGAAATATTGAGAACTAATATCAAATCAATCAAAATTTATGAAGAATTTATAATTACCTTCCATTTTCCTTCTTGCCCTCTATAAATTATTCAAATAAGGCTAAGGAAGGCTAAATTCAGGCAAAGTCTCTAGCAGATTGTAGATTACTGCTTTTTAGTCTGTACATGTGCACAAAACCAACCAATGTGCATTCACTATAATTTAAATAAATCACTGTAAAGGAAGTATGATTTATTTGCCTATCTTATTCACACAGGGCTTATGGTCTTTCTCTCTCTCTCTCTCTCTCTCTCTCTCTCTCTTTTTTTTTTTTTTTTGATGGGGGGAGGTCCCAGGAATTAAATCAAGGTGTACTTGGGTACATCCCGCTCCTTTTAATTTTTTGGTTTGAGATAAGGTCTTGCTAAATTGCTGAGACTGGCCTCAAATTTAAGATCCTCCTGCCTCAGTCTCCCAAATTGTTGGGATTATAAATGTACATACTGCACCTGGCTACAATTGGTCTTTTAAATACCTGATTGTTATAAATTATAATAGAACCTCAAGTAAATTTGCAGAACAGAGGTAGGAGGAAGAATTTCTGATACAGAAAATAATGACAGCTGGACCTGATGGCACATACTTGTAATCCTAGCAATTCAAGATGCTGAGGCAGGAGGATCACAGGTTCAAGGCCAGCCTCAGCAACCTACTGAGGCCCTAAGCAACTTAGCGAAACCCTGTCTCAAAATAAAAAATAAAGAGGGCTGGGGATGTAGCTCAGTGGTAAAGTTCTCTTGGGTTCAACACCCAGTCCAAAAAGAAAGAAAAAGAATGATAATTTATCCCACTTTTAAGATTTCCTAAAGCAAACACAATTTTAAATGATGAATTAATATTAAACAAACTAATTTCCCAATGATATATATAATGTTAACATAACAAAAAGATGTAACATAAAGAAACCAACTAGTGATTCATGTTAATTGTATCATCATGTTTGGTGGAGCTTACATTCCACCAAAAACATAATAAGTAAGTGACTTTCAGAAGTTATTTTGCTTTTCTTCAAAAGCTTACTTTGCTTCTTGCTTCTCTTCATGGAGTAAATAAGGAAGGAACTACTTTTGAGGGTATCAAATGCAGTTTCCCCCTTCTCAGTACTCTATCATGAAAATATTCAAATGTACAGAAAAGTTAAAATAACTTTACAGTGAATATTCATATATCCATCACAGATTCTGTCATTAATACTTTGCTATACGTCTATCCATTAATCTATCAATACATCTTATTTTCCACATGTTAAAGCAACTTACTGATGTCAGTATACTTTCTCCAAAGTACATACTTCAGTATGTATATCACTAACTAGAATTCAGTATTTGTTTACAAATATTAGTAAAATTTATGCATATAAAAATATACAGCTCTCATATGTACACTTACCATTTTTTTACATTAACCAAATTTTGATAAATGCATATACCTATGAAATTCAAAGATACTCTACCAAGATACATGATATGATTATTCTACAGCATTCCCCAAACTCATTTCCACTCAATCCTCTCTACCAGTCTCCCACTTTTCTCATTTTTTCCACCATTGGTTAGTTGTGTCTCTTTCTGAACTTTTATATGAATAAATTCATATAGGGCTAGGTATGTAGCTCAGCAGTAGAGCACTTGCCTAGCATGCATGAGGCCTTGGGTTTGACACCCATTACCACATTCATACATACATACATACATACATAGACTTTTATAACAAGCATTCTTATCATTAATAGTTCATTTTTTTCATTGCTGAATAGTTTTCCATTTCATTAATATATTACAGTTTATTCTCCTGTGGGAACTGTGGGCTGTATTCAGTTTTTTGCTATGATGAATAAAGTTGCTATAAACATTCCTGTATGACTCATTTTTGTAGAAATGTTTTCATTTCTTTGGGTAAACATCTAGAAGTGGAATCGCTGAGTCACAGAGTAGGTGTATATTTAATTTTATAAGAAATTGCCAGAGAGGCTGAGTCAGGAGGATTGCAAATTCAAAGTTAACTTCAGCAACTTAGCAAGTCCCTAAGTAACTTGGGGAGACCCCGTCTCTAAATAAAAAATAAAAAAAGGACTGGGGATATGGCTCGATGGTTAAGTGCCCCTGGGTTTGATCCCCATGAAGGAAGGAAGGAAGGAAGGGAAGGAGGGAGAGAGGGAGAGGGAGAAGGGAGGAAGGCAGGAGAGGGAAAGCAGAGAAAAGAAAAGAAAAAGAAAGAAACTGCCAGACCCTTTTCCAAATTGACTGTACCATTTGTATATGCTTGAGAATACTGGTTGTTCCACATATTCACCAGTATTTGGTATTGTTGGCCATTTTTAGTTTTAGCAATTCTGGTGAGTGTAGACTAGTATCTTGATGTGATCTTAATTTGATCGTTTTAAGAAATGAGAGAACTGGTAGTAAGTCAATGGTAGAGTCCTTGCCTAGCATGCATGAAATCCTAGATTTAATCCCTAGGGGCTAGAGGGCAGACACACAAAAACAAAAATCAAATAGTCCTGATAATAGTATAAGAATGCTTCTACTCTGAATAGTAAATTTTTCCATAGTGAGAAGGTTTCTTGTTTTTGGTATTATCTGCCAGACAAATCAATTCTACTTTAAAAATAAAACACACTTTTAAGCAATAATCTTTTTTTTCCCTGTATTTTATGGACATGGTCATATAAATTTGATATTTCTAGTAGGTAGAAAATAAATATCACACACTAATACTAATAAACAATACCCTAATAATATGAAGTTTAAAGCAGAAATATTCATGTATATTTGTTTGTTTGTTTTAGTACTTGGGATTAAACTCATGAGCACTTTACCACTGAGCTTACCCACCCTCCCGCCCCCCCTTTTTATTTTTTTGTTTGGAGATAGTATCTCACTAAATTGCTGGGGCTGGCCTTGAATTTGCAATCCTCCTGCCTCAGCCTGTGAGTTGCTGGATTTAAAGGTATGCATCTTATGCCCAGCTTATGCTAAAATGGTGGAAGATAGAATAGATGATACCAAAAGAAATTCAGGTAGTCATATTTAGGGAAAATCTGATATTAAGAAAAATGTTAGCTAATTGTACTTACCAATAGCAACATACATCAACAAACGTCACAGAATTATAAATCTGTATAACACATTAAATAAGCAGATTATCATAGGATTTATGGAGAAGACTCCAGACATAATAGAAACTAAAAAATGTGTACACCTAAAATTGTTCCACCAAAAGATATACTGTTTTCATCAGTGTAGTCTTACTCTCATACTTAATATGAACTTCCTATAAAAAAGAATGGCCCTTAAATTTTTTTTTCATATAATTTTTCAAGAAAGTTGTGTTCACGGTAAGACAATAGAAAAGGCCCCAAATCACCTTCAGGAATTTCAACTTTTATTTACTTAGCACAGCAAACACTACCATACTAGCTTAAAAATAAAAACTTAGGCCCCAGAAAAGTTTTAACTAAAAAATGTATTCCTAGTCAGGCATAATGGCACATACCTGTAATTGTAGTGACGCAGGAGACTAAGGCAGGAGATCCCAAGTTTAAAGCCAGCAACTAAGTGAGACCCTATCTCAAAATTAAAAAAAAAAATTAAAAAGTGTTGGAGATGCAGCACAGTGGTAAAGTGCCCTTGGGTTCAATCCACATACCAAAAAAAAAAAGGAAAGAAAAAAGAATCTATTACTCTATTATAGTTGAATTGTATCCCCTCAAAAATTTTAAATGATGTCCTACATGCTAGTAGCTCAAAATGTCAGAATGTCTTTAAAGAGGTATATAAATTAAAATTAGGTCATTGAATATTTGTGTCCCCCCAAAGGTTCTTGTGTAGAGAACTTGGTTCCCAGGCTAGTAGTATTGGAAAATGGTGTGGTCTAAAGGGAGGTCCTTAGGTCAAGGGGGAATGCCCTTGAAAGGCATTACAGAGCTCCTAGCTCTCTCTGCTTCCTGGCTCAAGATGTAACTGCTTGTTCCAACACACTCCCACCATTGACACCTACCATTCACTATTAGGACTTCATCAGAAAATGAGCTGATACAAGTGTCATGCCCTTGAACCTCCAAAACTGTGAGCTAAATAAACCTCTCCTCTTTATATAGAGCACTGCTTCTGTTATTTCATTGTAGTTACACCTCAGAAGAAAACAATTCTATGACAGCTTGATCCAGATTTATAGTTTATACAACTATGAGAAAATAAATGTTATTTAAGCCACACAGTCTATGGTACTTTGTTATAACTGCCCTAACAAACTATATTTTGTTAAATATTGTAAAATAATAAAGGTATAGGTTATTTATACTAAAAATATGGTATTTATCAAAAATTTTTCTTTGTTCCAGACTAATTTCTTTAGCATCTTGGCCTTCACTCATTTTAATGGCAGTTCTACTAGGAATTTAATATGATGCCAGGTATGATGGCAAATGCCTATAATCTTAGTTTGGGGGGTGTAAACTTGGTAAGAGCAACCCTGGGGGTTCACTCAAAAAAAAAAAAAAAGGAAATCAATGTGAAGGCAAGAACTATTCACAATTCTAAAGTACTGACCTAAGACTCAAGCAAACATGTCTTTTAATCATTCATCCATCCATGAAGTATGGAATTACACTACTCTCATCATTCCTGTCCATTATCCTGTCCATTATCTCTGTATCTATGTTCTACACATTGAACTTTTGCTACTAATCAAACTATAAAATGATTTTTCAAAGTATAACCTTGATAAATGAGGTATGTGAGAGACTTCTAAAGATAGATAAACATCACACAATGTTAAACCAAGATTTAAATTAATTTATTTGAGGTGCTGCTGTTATAGTAACAAAGGCACCTGATGTATCTATTTTGGGGAAACTGAGAACAGTGAAGAAACTGCATCAAAAGACAGCATAATTTTTTTAAAAAAAGATAGCCACAGAAGGTGAAAAGACTAAAAATGCTGTTTAGCTAAGTTTAAAAGTCAGTAATACATTTTCTACAATGTAAAAATGAATATATTTAAAAGCAAAACTATTTATTACAAGTACATATTCTGACAGATCTCAATAAAGTTAATAAAACTAAACTGTGAATTAAAAAGAAACAGTCTCTGAAATTAATCAGTCAACACATTTTTTAAATCAAGAATTTTGTTTCTCATGTTATTAATAACTTGTTTTAAGTATACATTTATTTTATATGAGCTTATGCAATTTGCCTAGTTAATTCAATTAGAAAAATGAGATTATTTTAATTAATGCAAACATATTAGATCTGAAGTTGTAGAAACTGTCATAAAATGGTAATTTTTTTTAAACCAGCTTGTCCTAAAATCTCAAGCTACTCTTCCATTAAATAGAAATGGTAGTTTATCAGAAGGTGAACACACATATACAAAATAATCTGGCAGCACCACACAATTAATTGGTGTGATTTCTAAGGGTATTATGTTAAGTATGCTTTTTTATTATAGCCACACATATACAAACACATGTTTTAAATTATCCAAGTAACAAGCATATAGTTAAACACCAAAAAATAGAAAACACGGGTTTTGTGTAGAGAACTTGGTTCCCAGGCTAGTAGTATTGGACAATGCACACCTGTAGTCCCAGCAATTTGGGAGTCTGAGGCAGGAGGATCTCCAGTTCCAGGCCAGCCTTGGCAAATTAGCAAGATCCTGTCTCAAAATATAAAAGGACTAGGAGCTGGACACGATGGCGCATGCCTATAATCCCAGCAACTTGGGAGGCTGGGGCAGGAGGATCAAGAATTCAAAGCCAACCTCAGCAACATAACAAGGTGCTAGGCAACTCATCGAGACCCTGTCTCTAAATAAAAAATATAAAAAAGGGCTGGCATGTGGTTCCTCCTGCCTCAGCCTCACCAGACTCTGGGATTACAGGCCTGTGCCACTATTTCTGGCTTCATATACTGTTGATGAGAATGTAAATTAATGAAATAATTTTGAAGAGAAATTTGATATATCTAATACTTTGTAAATACTCTTATCTTTCAACATTGAAATTTATCCTATTTATGTAGTTTATATAATAAAAGCATTCCCAAATATAAATTTAAAGATTTCATTGCAACAACAAAACAGAAATAATCTAAATGTCAATAGGGCGCTGGTTAAATATAATGGAATACAATTCAGCCACTAAAAATAATAAGGTTAGGAGACTGGGGCTGTAGCTCAGTGGTAGAGCGCTTGCCTTGCATGCATGAGACTCTGGGTTGGATCCTCAGCACCACATAAAAATAAATGACTAAAATAAAGATACTGTGTCCATCTACAACTAAAAAAATAAATAATAATAATAGTAAGGCTAGTACTAGGTAATGAGATTGATCAAATCATGCTATGTGCATGTGTGAATATGGCATAATGAACCCCATTATTATGTACAATTATAATGTACCATTTTTTCTATATTAATTGAATTTCTAACCTGGAAACCTAACAGTTTTTATTATATAAGCTATTTACAAGTCTTAGGTGACATACTGGCTAGGATTGAAATTTTATCCTTTGAGAATCAATCCAGTCATGCCCTATATTTCAGTCATTGTAAGAAGCCATTGTCTCCAAGGTAATTCCTTATATTATGGTCTCTCATCTCTCTTAAATCTATACATACCTTAAACTGATCCAGACTCATATCCCTCCTCCCAACCAACCCTTCCCCTATACTTTCTGAACTCAAGCAAGTCATCAGCCAGTCCCCTATCCTCAGCCTCTTTGAGCATTTCATTCCATTCACCTCCTTACATTAACGGATCCTTGATTCCCTTGAAGATACCATTTTTCTTGGAGCCCTCTCAGGCAGTGCCAGATCATCTGGTCTTAAGGTATATCAGGTATCTTCCTCATACCTTGCTGCCACCTACATATTAGTGTCCCACCTGTCTCCCTAAAATTTCTCTAACGTGCTATTGGGCTAACTCATTCACTAGTACAATTAGAGTCTTCAGCAGCTCTCCACACATGTATCCTCATTATTTGAATATTTGAACACCTACCTTACTATTACTCCCTCTACCACAACTCTTCCCCCCATTCCCACCCCTAGTATTGGGGATTGAACCCAGGGCACTTTACCGCTGAGCTACATCCCCAGCCTTTTTAAATTTTTTGAGACACAGTGTGACTAAGTTACTTAGGACCTTGCTAAATTGCTGAGACTGGCCTCCAACTTGTGATCTTCCTTCCTCTCCTCAGACTCTCAAATCACTGGGGTTACTGGAGTATGCTATTGTGCCCAGCACACTACAACTCTTACAAAGTTTTGGTTATTTCAATATCTCCACAGGCGATTCTTCCAACACTCCGACATCTGTTTCTTTTTGTTGTTGTTGTTGTTGTTGTTATTTTTTTTTTAGTGGTGTTCACAACATTACAGAGCTCTTGACATACCATATTTCATACATTAGATTGAAGTGGGTTATGAACTCCCAATTTTACCCCAAATGCAGATTGCAGAATCACGTCGGTTACACATCCACAATTTTACATATTGTCCTATTAGTAATTGTTGTATTCTGCTACCTTCCCTATCCCCTACTATCCCCCCCTCCCCTTCCCTCACATCTTCTCTCTCTACCCCATCTACTGTAATTCATTTCTCTCCTTGTTTATTTTCCCATTCCCCTCACAACCTCTTATATGTAATTTTGTATAGCAATGAGGGTCTCCCTTCATTTCCATGCAATTTCCCTTTTCTCTCCCTTTCCCTCCCATCTCATGTCTCTGTTTAATGTTAATCTTTTCTTCCTGCTCTTCCTCCCTGCTCTGTTCATTGACTTCCTCATCTCCAGTGATTTAGTCCTCTACCTCAGTTTAATTACCCAAGCCTATAATCATCTCCTAGGCTATATCATTACTAATAACTAAACTACCTTTATAATCTCCATTTGAAGCATTCTACTCCCCTGTCACTAGCTCTATCTTTCCCAGAATATGGGCTTCAACAATTTTAATGTCACCAGGACCTTCAATTCATTTTTCCTATGATCTTCATTATCTTCCTTTCTTGAACCACCTCTATAATCATTCCCTTGCATAAACTCTCAAATCTCTTTTCCCTTTATCTCTCTGCCAAACTCATCTTGTTAAAGCAACAACAACAACAACAAAAATAAAACTGGTTAAATCCAACTCTTCTCACTCAACACTTCATAGCTGAATGTCACCAAAATAAAATGCAAGCATAAAGACTTGACTTCCTTTAATTCGTAACTAGTAACTTTGAGATGGTTTCTCATTATATTGCCCAGGATGATCTTGGACTCCTGGGGGCCAAGGGACATTCCTATCACAGCCTCCTAAGTAGCTGAAACTACAAGCATGTGCCACCACACCAAGCTCAATGTAGTTTTTCTTAATTGCCACACTTGCTCTTCCTTCCCTGTTTTCATTTCTATTGAAAATATAGCCAGAAGCTATGGTGCAGCAGCCTGTAATCCCAGTAACCAGGTACCATCCTAGTATAAACCATCATTATGCCTCACGTGTATTTATGTCATTATCTACTAATTGGTATCCCTACTTCTACCTACTTTTCTCCCTTGCCCACAGTTTTCTGTTCAGAATTAGAGATGCCTTTTAAAAATGTAAATCAACTACAGGGGGCTGCAGTTGTAGCTCAGTGGGAGCACACTTGCCTAGGATGTGTAAGGCACCGGGTTTGATCCTCAGCACCACATAAAAATAAATAAATAAATAAAAGGCATTCTGCCCATCTACAACTAATTTTTAAAAAAATGTAAGTCTGGGCTGGGGATGTGGCTCAAGCGGTAGCAAGCTTGCCTGGCATGCGTGCGGCCCAGGTTCGATCCTCAGCACCACATACAAACAAAGATGTTGTGCCCGCCAATAACTAAAAAATAAAAATTAAAACACTCTCTCTCTCTCTCTCTCTCTCTCTCTCTCTCCCTCCCTCCCTCCCTCTCTCTTTAAAAAAAAAATAAAAAATGTAAGTCTACTAGAAAATGGAAAGACCACCCACATTCTTGGATAGGCAGAATTGATATCGTAAAAACAGCCACATTCCCAAATATGATCTACAGATTTAATGTAATTCCCTTCAAAATATCAATGATACTTATCATCAAAGTAGAAAAAAATATTAAATTTATATGGAAAAACAAAAGATCCAGAATAGCCAAAGCAATTCTGAGGAAAAAAAAAAAAAAAGTAAAGCTGGAGGCAGGCACCTCAATACCCAATTTCAAATTGAACTACAGAGATATAGTAACAAAGCAGCATGGTACTGGCTTAAAAACAGACATATTAACCAATGGAATAGAACACACACACACACACACACACACACACACACACACACACACAGTCCTTTAATCCTTGGCAAAGGTGTCATAAACATATGATGGAGAAAAGACATCCTTTTTAACCAGTGGTGCCTCTGTGCCAGGCCCTAAGTCTACAATGTAAGTTTGAGACTAGAGAGAATAGGGAACTAGCCTGGAGGATCCTGGCAAATTTCTCCAGAGGAGAGAGCTCAAGTGGACAGGGATTGCTTAGATTGGATTCTACTTAATATATCACACACCATTTTTTTTTTTTTTTATTTTAGTTCTCGGCAGACACAACATCTTTGTTTGTATGTGGTGCTGAGGATCGAACCCAGGCCGCACGCATGCCAGGCGAGCGCGCTACCACTTGAGCCACATCCCCAGCCCTATCACACACCATTGATTTTCCTCATCTGAACAGTGGGTGAAGAGACTGAATGGATAAGATAAGAATGGTTTTTAAACTGTTGTGAACAGAATCTGAAGATGACACAGTACTAGACTCAGCACCAGCCAGTTTTTCTTACCACAAACCTTTTCTGAGTACTGTACCTAATTTTTGCTAGTAGTCTTTATCCTGGGACTGAGTTCACTGTTAAACCCACTTAATGGGTAAATAAACTGAGCAGACATTTCTCAAAAGAAGAAATACATATTGCCAACAAATATATGAAGAAAAGTTCAATATCTTTAGCAATCAGGGAAATGCTAATCAAAACTATAGTGTGAGGCTGGGCTTGGTGGCACACACCTGAAATCCCAGCAACTTGGGATTCTGAGGCAGGAGGATCTCAAGTTGGAGGCAATTTAGTGAAATCATGTCTCAAAAAAAAAAAAAAAAAAAACCAAAAAAAAAACAAACTTGGGGGCTGGGGTTGTGGTTCAGTGGTAGAGCACTTGCCTAGCATGTGTGAGGCACTGGGTTCAAGTCTCAGCACCATATATAAATAAATAAAATAAAGGTCCATCAACAAGTAAAAAAAAAGAATTTTTTAAAAAATGTTGTTTTTAAAAATGACCAGGGATGTAGCTTGGTGGTGAATCACCCCTGAGTTCAATCCCCAGGACTGAAAACAAACAAACTACACTGAGACTTCATTTCATTCCAGTTAGAATGGTAAACTTAAGAATAAAAATCAGAACAAATATGGTAAGGATGTGGGGGAAAAGAAGCATTTATGTGCTGTTGCTGGAATTATAAGTTAGTACAGCCACTATGGAAATCAGCATGGTGGTCCCTCAAAAGACAGAGTCACCAAATGATCCAGCTATGCCATTCCTCAGTATTTATCCAAAAGAACTAAAGTCAGCATACTATAGTAATACATGCATAACTATGTTTACAGTAGTGTGATTCACAATAGCCAAGTTATGAAACCAGCCTGGGTGCTCTTCAACGGATGAGTAGCTAGCAAAAATGTGCTATGCATATACGATGGAGTTTAATGCAGCCATGAAGAGGAACAAAATTGTGTCATTTGCAGGTAAATGGATAGAACAGGAGAACATCATGCTAAATGAAATAAGCCAGACTCAGAAAGTCAAGGGTGGTATGTTTTCTCCCATATGTAGAAGATTAAAAAGGGGGGCCCAGGAAACTGGGTTATGGCTCAGTGGTAGAATGCTTGCCTAGCATGTATGAGGCCCTGGGTTCGATCCCCAGCACCATATACAAATAAATAAAATAAAGGTATTTGTGTCCACTTACAACTAAAAAAAAGTATTTTAAAAAAGGGGGTGGTTTCAAAAAGAAGAGAGAGCAGTAGAGAATAAGGATGCTGAGGGTGAAAGAGAAGAAGGAAGGAACTTGCATGTGTGAGTGCCTTTTGTCTTGCTTTGCTGCCTCTTCTCCTTTAAAAACTTTACTAGCCTTCAGAGATTTTTGAAAATGGAAATTTTAAAACTTAAATTTCTCCTATCTGCCTTCAAAGAAGCTGGCTTTAATAAAACCTATTTTCCTACCTATTGGACTCTGAATATTTCTGGAGCAGTGAGTGGAACAGCCTAATCTCTTCTACCTACCAAGCAGTACTGATGCCTTCATGTAACAACATCCATCAATTTTTACTCTTCCACCAGGTTTCCTACTTGTTCTTCAATGTCACAGTTCACTCATGATTCTCTTTCTTCTCTTTCACACAATGACTAATCCTACCCATTATTTTCTAAGAGCCATAAACCTTAAGACATTTCTCCCCTTTTAGATTTAAGCCTAAATTAACCTGTTCAGATACTCTGAATCAAATCATTCTGAAAATTAGGATTCTAGATTATAACTCTGTTCCAAAGATATCAACCTGTTAGTTTAGTTAGAGAAAAATTTTAGACATCATAAATGTAGTTCATAAAAACAATCCCTTGTCTAGACTTAGGTTTGGGGATTCAAGAAGCAAAGATAATGGCTAAATCTGTATCTTTAAATGCATCTGAATAATGGTTCTCATTATTCAGTATTTTTGAAACCTGTATTTTAAAAGTACATACTACAGTCAAAAGCTATTTTAGGGAAAAAAAGGGAAAAAGCTATTTTAGGGAGTTTATGGTAGGTAGAGATCATAAGTTAAACATTAAAAGAATCAGAATTGAGGGGCTGAGGCTGCTGCTCAGTGACAGCACTTGCCTAGCATGTATGGGGCACTGGGTTTGATCCTTACCACCATATAAAAATAAACAAATAAAAAAAAAGGCTTCTGTCCATCTACAACTATAAAAAAATTTTTTAAGAAAGAATCAGAATTGAGACAGTATAGCATTATATCTAGGCTTATATAAAACAGGATTTTTTTTCTACTTGAGATAAGTTCCAGTAATCTAAGAAGTCTCTAAGTGATACAGGAATTCTACTGGTTAAATAGTTCAGTTTTTGGAGGAACTATTTTTAAATAAGCCTTAAATATACACCAAATCTCCAAAACAGTTGGCAGCTTCAGAAAAACTTAATTACCATCTTGTTATTTTAACTATCCAAGGAAACCGATTCAGTAACTACCATGGTACTTATTACCTGCTGTGAGCACAGTCAAGTGGATTCCCCACTGTTAGATTTAGAAAAATAAACAAGAAGAAGAAGAAAAGAAATAGGAATGCAGATAGGGAAAGTAATAAAAAATGGCAAGCAGGGACAAAATGAGAATCTCAAGTCTGGCTTTTGATACTGAGAAAGAAATTATTTTCAGGAATTCTATGGAAAATATCTAGGAAAATACTTTCATTCATTGTGGTAAGATGAAATTCAAACTAGGATTGGACAATTTATTGCAATTTTCTGTAAATGCTATTTCATAGGAACCAGAGAAAAAAATTACATTTTGATTGTGAAAAGACTGATGGGATCAGTAGATGAGAAATAACAAATAATGGGTCCTAAAACATTTTTTTATGCAGGAAAAATTACAACAGAACAAAATGTGTATTATCATAATGAGAAGAAGAAATAGATGATAGAAGACACTATAGCAAGATTCACAATCATTTTACTTTCTAGCTGTAGCTTTCCTCTGAATTCATCATAAAATTGATCCTGTGATGGTTAGGTTAAATCAAGAATAGTAGCATCAAGCTGCCTGAATCTGATTACAGAGACCTATTATCTATTTCAAAATGGGTTTTGAAAGATATCTTCTTAAAGGAAATGCTGAATTATAACCTTAACCACAGCAACACATCTGGGCATTGCCTTAGGAAAAACTGTCACAGAGTAGAAATAGAAAAAAATAGGGGGAATATATGCTATTTTTAAAAGTGCTATAATCCTTTAGCTGGGAAAGCAAACAAATAAATAGATAGCAAACAGCACAACAATTATAAGAGTAATAAACTCTAGGCCTCACCAGAAAAAAAAGTCAACACATTAGGAGGTGTAGTTTTTGATTTCCAATGAAAAAGACAGTTTTTACAATTACTGAAGGAATCTCTGTTAACTAGTTAAGTAGTGGTGTGTAAAAATATATTTGTATGGTAATTGAAATTTATGAAGGGTCTTCACAGATGTTAGGATTTGATGAAGTAGATATGGAACTCATCTAGACAACTTTGAATGTGCAGGTTAGAATTCTCTCCATAGCATCCCTAACATCTGATTAGTTAGCTTCCATTATAATTTCTTTAGTGACAGAGAACTGAAAGTAAAGGCTTATCAAGAATGATCAAGGGGGGCTGAGGCTATTGCTCAGTGGTAAAGTGCTTGCCTAGCATGTGTGAGGCACTGGGTTCAATCCTCAGCACCACATAAAAATAAATAAAGATACTGAGTGTTCATCTACAACTAAATACATATTTAAAAAGAAAAAAAAGAATGATCAAGGGGCTGGGCTTGTGGCTCAGTGGTACCGAGCTTGCCTAGCATGGGTAAGGCACTGGGTTCCATCATAAGCACCACATAAAAAAAAAAAAAATGAATGTATTGTGTTCACCTTCAACTAAAAAATAAATATTAAAAAAAAGAATGATCAAGGCTTAAATGATTAAATAGGACCAGAAAGAAATTGAAATAAACAGGATTAGGAAAACAGAGCAATAGAAAACTCTGCCTTTATTGGCTATTATGTTGTTTACTTAAAAGTTATTGTGTGCTAGACATTGTCTTTCTTTATATGATTTTTTAAAAAATCTTATAATACTGATAAGACCAGTTCACAACTGCTTAAAAACTGGGAATATTTTCCTTGAAAGTATTTTTTTTTCCAAATCTTTTAACAATCTCTTAAGAATAAGCGGGTGTGCTAGCAAAGCAATAAACCTTCTTTTCCTTTTTCTCAAAAAAAAAAAAAAAAAAACAGAGGAAAGAAAGGCCATGTGAAGGCACAATGAGAAGCCAGGAAGAGAGCCCTCATCAGGAGCTAATTTGATGACACCTTGATCCTGCACTTTGCTATCATGTGGATGCCCAATGTTGCCCAAAGGCCCATGTGTTAAAGGCCTGGTACCCAAGGTGAGAATATTGGGAGGTGGTAGAGCCTTCAGGAGGTGGGGCCTAGTGGGAGGTCTCTAGGTCATTAGGGGTGTGCCCTTGAAAGGAGTTCTGGTCCCCCTCTTGCTCTCTTTCGCCTCCTGGTGATAAGGTGAGCAGTTTTGCTCAACCACATACTCCTGCCATGATGTGTGGCCTCACCTCAGGTCCAAAGCAACAGGGCCAACCAATCATGGACTGGAACCTCCAAATCTGGGAGCCAAAATAAACCTTTTCTCTTTATAAGTTGATTATCTCTGGTATTTGTTATAGTGACAGAAAGCTGGCTAACACAGACTGCCAGGCTCCAGAACTGTGAAAAAATAAATTTGTGTTGTTGAAGTCATAAAAAAAAAAAAAAAAAAAAAAAAAGAATAAGCGGGTGTTGCTCAGTGGCAGGGCACTTGCCTGGCATGCATGGGGCCCTAGGGAACCCCAGTACCAAATTAATTAATTAATTTGTTTATTAATTAAATAAAAACTACATAAATGGAGAACCTCTGGGAATACATGTTGAATAAAAGGCACAGCTAAAGATAAGGTATGAGATTAATACCATTTTTTTAGAGAGAGAGAGAGAGAGAGAGAGAGAGAGAGAATTTTTTTAATATTTATTTTTAGTTATCGGTGGACACAACATCTTTGTATGTGGTGCTGAGGATCGAACCCGGGCCGCACGCATGCCAGGAGAGCGCGCTACCGCTTGAGCCACATCCCCAGCCCTAGATTAATACCATTTTATAAGTGAGAAAATTGAGTTAAAGGATTAGCCCTGGTTATATCTAGTAATAGGGCAGAACCTGAAACACAGATTTTCAATCAACTAATCCAATATTAATTCCAGTCCACATTGCAAAGGAGTAAACTACAATGCATTTTAAGAGATAAACAAGCGGGGGGAAAAAACTCTTAAATTTGCAAAAACAAACAAAAAACAGGGATATAATAAAGTCTTTGATCATTACAACTACTGATATGATATACTTATGGGTTATTACAAAAACAGGCACAAATAGCCAAAACCAGCCCCCACTTACTTCTTTTCCTTTCCCTCACTCTCCCATAAGGACACCTCAGAATGACAAGAATTTGGTACTAAGTTGTGAATAATTGTGGAAGTTAAGGATAAATATCAAAAATCTAGATTTAAATTAACTCTGGGGCAAGGTGTGGTGGTACATACCTGTAATCCCAGTGACTCAGGAGGATCACAGTTTAAAGTCAGCCTCAACAATTTAGCAAAGCCCTAAGCAATTTAATGAAACCCTGTCTCAAAAATTTAAAACGGCTGGGGATGCAGCTCAGTCATTAAGCACCTCTGGGTTCAATCCCTGGTACCAATAAAAATAAAAGTAAATTAACATAGGTTATTGTAGTTTTTAGTGAGTTCAGTCTATGGAAAATAGGAGTGGGTAAATAAAGCTTTTGTTTTGTTTTTTTTTTTCAAAAAAAAATTACAGCATCAAAAGTATGGTGCTTTGGCACGCTGAGTTCTTTGAACTGGAAGGACTCAGAAGCAATATCTGACTTTTTCCTGCCCTCCTGTCTCTCTCCTCTCTTCTCCCCTATCCCTTGCAACAGAGTCATAAAAGCCAGAAATCCTTTTCCCCAAAGTGGGTCATAGAAACTAGAATTCTTCTTTCCCCAAACCATAAAACCTAGAAACGTCACTCTCTTTTAAGGGTCTTGAAGACCCTTATTCCAGAGGGGTTCTGCCCCATACTCAAGAGAAAGAAATGCTACATAAGGAAGCTAAGTAGATTCTGGACTGAGCCCAGCGCAGTGTCGCATGCTTGTAATCCCAGCAGCTCGGGAGGCTGAGGCAGGAGGATTGAAGGTTAGAAGTCAGCTTCAGCAACTAGGTGAGGCTGTAAGCAACCTAGTGAGACCCTGTCTCAAAATAAAAAATAAAGTGGGTTGGGGATGTGGTTCTGGTTAAGTGCCCTTAGGTTCAATCCCTGGTATCAAAATTCTGGATTGGGCTTTCCTCACTCAATATATGACCTTTAGATCAGATGCTTTTGTGTAATCATGTAACCAGCAGCTAAGACAAGGGAACCTGCCTGGATCCTGATTCAGCCACCTGTCTGCAGAAGGAATAGGCAAATAATGGAAAAAGGAAAAAATACATTCTATGCAGTTCAATTAAACTGGATTGCTTCTCTATTTGTCCCAATTTATAGAATCTTTTCAACTCATCATATCATATCAATATGACATCACTGGTGATATTAACCTTGATCATTTAGTTAGGGTAGAGTTTTTCAGGTGTCTCTAAATTCTTTTCTTTAGAAGTGAGTCAGTCCAAACTCAAAGCTGGAAATGGGGGTTAACCCTACCTCCAGGTGAAGGGTAGTTTACCTCTGTGGTATTCTTCCAAAAATCCCCTAACATCAGTCTAGTCTTATGGAAAATATTATTGGATAAACTCATTCTATAAACCATTCAGCCAGGATTTCTCAAGACTGTCAAGCTCATTTAAAAAAATAAGGTTTTCTTATTTCCCAAGTATTTATTTTTTTAGGTGGACACAATATCTTTATTTCATTTTTATGTAGTGCTGAGAATCAAACCCAGTGCCTCATGCATGCTAGGCGAGCGCTCTACCACTGAGCCACATCCCCAGCCCCAGGAAACCTTATTTAAGAAACCTGTCATAGACCACACAAGAACAAGGAAACATGTTGATTAAATGCAATGTGGTATCCTAGATTGGATCCTGGAACAGAAAATACATTTCTGCAAAAATTGATGAAACCCAAATTAAGTATGGAATTTAGTAATAATAATTAACCAATGCTGGTTTCTTAGTTTTATCACATGTACTATGATAATATAATATTTTAACATTAGGAGAAATAGTAAGAAGTAGATGAAAATATTAGCAGCTTTCCTGTAAATCTAAAATTACCTAGAACTAAAAAATTAATTTTGGGAGCATTGGAGATATAGCTTAAGAGTAGATGATTATAAACTCATTTATTACCTTATAGAACATAGGGAAAAATAAACTTTTTCTACTCTCACACTCAATACTTCTGACATCAGATATGTAGAGCTTTTTTCCACACATTAAACAATTCTACAGCAGACACCAACTAGGCATCCTATAATTTAATCAGTCTGATACTACCTGGGAGCATTGGATCCCACAGGTTAAGGGCTTGATGCCAATTACATCTGCCTCAGATGCCAACTACAAGTCCTAGGTTATAACTTGTAATTCTAACCAACCTGTTATGAACTGAGAGATCCCACTCTAACATGGGCTCCTTTAAAATTGTCCCTTGCTCTCTCTAAAGGAAAACCCAGTAATTGCCCTAACTCCTAACTACTGTTATTTCTTCTCCCAGCTAATCTCAAATTCTAGGAATAGTGAGTCCTGCCAGCAACCATCTCCTGATGGGAACTGAAAGTGGCCCCAAGCAGTAATAATTTCCCTGGTGCCAGCAGGACCACAACCAGACCTGAGATGATGATGAATCAGACCAGTTTCACAGACTGCTTGACTATGCATACTTCTTGCCCCCTTGTTCATCTGTTATATAATCTTGGAGCTACTGTCAGTAATTCAGAGGCATTGCTTAAATCATTTCACTGCTGCGTTTTCCAGTGAGGCCCACTGAAATAAATTACTTTTCTGTTTTGCCACTTTTCTGTGCTGTTTGAAATCACCACAGTGTCCATACCTGGTCTGCTGGGACCTCTCAGAGCCAGACCTGTCCAGTTCAGTCAGGTCTCCAGTAACACCAAGAGCCCTCTCTTTTGTTTGATGAATTTGCTAGAATGGCTTACAGAACTCAGGCTAACACTTTACCTACTATTGGCAATTATTCGAAAGGTTTAAGTGAACAGCCAGATAAAGAAACATATGGAGTGAGATTTAGAATGATCCCCATCATAGGAGCCTCTGTCCCTGTGAAGTTACGCTGTGCTGACCTCTTAAAGAGGAGGTATTCTTGTTCACTAATTCCAAAACTCCCCAAACTCAGCCCATTTCTGGGGTTTTATCATTAATGACTGGCCAATTGCAATCAACTCAACCTTCACTCCTTTCCTCTTCCTGGAGGTAGGGAGAGAAATGGGGAAGGAATTGAATGTTCCAACCCTCTAATCACTAACACATCCATTCTAAAGCTACCGAGGAGCCCCCAGCCATCAGTCAATTCATTAGCATATAGAACTACACTTATCACTTTGGAAATACCAAGAGTTTTAGGAGATATATGCCAGAAAATGGGGAGAAGACCAAAAGTATTATGTCTTATTAAAATTCACAATATTACACTGACTATAATAGGGACTAAGAGAGGCTACCTTTTTGAAAGGCAGCTCTTTCTATTTAATTTTTTTATTGATTTTTCAAAACATTACAGAGCTCATGATATATCATCTTTCATACATTTGACTCAATTGGGTTTTGAACTCCCATTTTTACCCCAAATACAGATTGCAGAATCACATCTGTTACATACTCACATTTTTACCTAATGGCATATTAGTGACTGTTGTATTCTGCTACCTTTCCTATCCCCTACTATCCCCCCTCGTCTCCCCTCCCCTCCCATCTTCCCTCTCTACCTCCTCTGCTGTTGTTCAGTTCTCTCCCTTTTTTCCCCTCCCCCTTGCCCCTCATAACCTGAAAGGCAGCTCTTTCTTGGGCATGTAGATACCCAATTTGTAACTAAAAGTAGGATAAAGCTTGGCATCTCTGCCTTCATTTTATATTTGTCTCCTGTTTCCTTAAACTTCCTGACCTGCTCAGCATTACACATAGGCACATTAATCATTTAAGGAGTGTTCATCTAAAAATTGGTATTACAAGGCTTATTAACCCTAAATTTATCTTACCTCTATTCCCCCTGTAAGACTGAAGCAAGATTTTATCTGGAGTGGGGCCTGAAATTCTCCAGAGCAGAAACCTGCAGGCAATCACCCCACAATGAGATTGCTCCCCTAAGCAGGCACAATCATCTCATAAGAACCAAGTTGCCCTCTTCTGGGATCTTAAGTCTGATAGAAAAACATCCTGAGCAACAAATGGAAATTGTCCCATCAAATAATAAGGACTTCTTCAGAGCCTCCTCCCAGAACCAGAACTGAGATAATAATCAACCAGAACACAGTTTGGCTGCTCTTTATGCATCTCTCTTGCCCTCATCTAACCATAAAGTTCATGTTAACACCCTAGGACAATATCAAAGAGCCTCTAACCTAGGGAAGAAAAGGAAAGAAAAGCCAGGCTCGGTGGCACAAACCTGTAATCCCAGCTGCTCAAGAGGCTGAGGCAGGAGGATCACAAGTTCAAAGCCAGCCTCAGCAAATTAGTGAGGCCTTGAGCATCTTAGCAAGACCCTGTCTCAAAAAAAAGTGCTGGGGGTGTGGCTTAGTGCTCCTGGGTTCAATCTCTAGAACAAAAATATAAAAAAAGTAAAGAAAATACAAATTACTAACATGGAATAAAAGAGGAGACATTAGTAGATATTCCAGACCTTATAAGCCTAATAAAAGGAATAGTATGAAACTCTGCCCACAAATTAGATGAAATGGACCAATCCTTTGAAAAGTACAATCACCCAAAGTTCACAGAGGAAAAAATAAACTATCTGAATAAGCATATATCTATTAAAGAAGTTGAACTGATAATACCTAACCTTCCAAAACAAAAAGCACTAGGCTGAGATTGATGTAATGCCCCAGTAAACCTAACATTTAAGGAAGAAATTATACTAATTCTCTACAGAATGTAAATCGGAAGGAATACTTCCTAACTCATTCTATAAAGAAACAGTCCCCTAATGCCAAAACCAGACAAGACAACTACAGACCCATATGTCTCATAAAAACAGATGCAGAATGTCTCAATAAAATAAAAAAATAAAAACTGCTGGGATGTGGCTCAGTGGTTAAGTGCCCCTGGATTTAATTCCTGGCACTCCCTCCAAAAAAAAAAAAAAAAAAAATTAGCAAATTGAATCCAACAACGTATAAAGAGAATTACATATCATGACCAAGTGGGATTTACCCCAAGTATGCAAACTCATTCAACATTCAAATATCAACTTGTAGGGACTGAGGAAGTAGCTCAGTGGTAGAGCTCTTGCCTAGCATGCCAGAGGCCCTGGGTTCAACCCCCAGCACTGCCAGAGGGGAAAAAATTGATTTACCTAGGCTGTCACTTACATCAACAGCTAAAGAAAAATCACATTAATCATAGTGATACAGAAAAAAAGCGCTTGACAAGAGCCAATCTTCACTCATGAAAAAATTCTCAGTAAACTAGAAATAGAGGGAAACTTTCTCAATTTGATAAGGAGTCTGTACCAAAAACCTATTAAGGATGAAAAATCATAATTTTTCAAACTAAGATCAGAAACAAGTCAGGTGCAGTACTGCACACCTGTAATCCCAATGACTCAGGAGGCTGAAGCAAGAGAATCATGAGTTCAAAGCCAGCCTCAGCAAGGATAAGACGCTAAGCAACTCAGTGAAACCCTGTCTCTAAATAAAATACAAAAATAGGGCTGGGGGTGCTGGGGTGTGGCTCATTGGCAGAGTGCTTGTCAAACATGTGTGAGGCACTGGGTTTGAATCTCAGCACTACATATAAATAAATAAATTAAAAGTCCATTGATAACTAAAAAAAATTAAAAATTAAAAAAAATAGGGGCTGGGTTTGTGGCTCAGCGGTAGAGCGCTCGCCTAGCATGTGCAAGGCACTGGGTTGATCCTCAGCACCACATAAAAATAAAATAAAGGTATTATATCCAACTACAACTAAACAAATTTAAAAAAAAATAGAGGACTGGTCATGTAGCTCAGTGGTTGAGTGCCCCTGAGTTCAATCCCTGGTGCCAAAAAAAAAAAAAATGATCAGGAACAAAGAAAAGAAAATTGGACAGGCTTGGGGATATAACTCAGTGGTAAAGCATTTGCTTAGCATGATCAAGGCCCTGAGTTTGATTGCTAGCAGAGCAAAGAGCGACAACAAAATGTGTCAAAAATCTTAATAGTATGTTGTTAAACTGTAATGTTCAGTAGGTTAGGCATATTAAATGTATTTTCCACTTAACATTTTCAACTTATAATAGGTTTTAACTCCATCATAAATCAAGGAGTCTCTGTGTGCTATCACTACAGGATCCAACAATGATTTGAAAATCCAAGGCCACGAAAAATCTGCCTATTCATGATTGCCAAAACCTGGAGGCAACCGAAGTATCATTTATTAGGTGCTATAATTTGGATTTATAATGTCTCCCAAAGTCCTATGTGTTGATGGCTTGGTCCCTAGAACGTCATGCTACTGGGAGAGAATAGAACCTTTAGGAGTTGGGGCCTAATGGAAAGAAATTAGGTCACTGGGAGAATGTCCCTGAAAGGGATATAGATACACTGGTCTTTCCCTACCCCCTCTCTCTGCTTCCCAGCCACCATGAGGCTAAACAGACCTCTCTATCTTACATTCTTTCCATGATGTACTATGCCAGCACAGGCCCAAAGCAAGAGGGCCAAGTTGCCATGATCTGAAATCTCTGAAGCTATAAGCCAAAATAAAACCTTTCCTCCTTTTAAGTAGATTATCTCAAGTATTTTAATCACAGTAATAGAAAGCTAACATAATAGGTAAACGGAGAAATAAACTTTAGTACATCTAGACAATGGAATATTATTCAGTGCTAAAAAAGAAATAAGCAATCAAGCTCATTTGTTTGATATTATGAAGTAAAAGAAGCAATGTGAAAAGTCTATATACTGTATAATTCCAACTATGTGATATTCTGGAATAAGGGAAAACAATAGAGATAGCAAAAAAAAAAACAAACAAAAAACAGTGGTTGCCAGGCATGATGGCACATGCCTATAATTGCAGCTACTCAGGAAGTTCGAGGCCAGCCTGGGCAACTTAGCAAGACAAATCTCAAAATAAAAAAGGACTGGGGATGTAGCTCAGTGGTAGACTTCTTTCTTAGCATGCACAAGGCCTGGGTGTTATCCCTTGAACCATAAAACAAAACAAAACAGTGGTTGCCAGAAATTAAGGGACAGGGAGAAATGAAAGGAAGTGGTAGAGCTTTTGGGGCCGGGGTGGCAGTGAAAATACTCTGTATACAATAATGGTAGTCATAAGTCATGCATTTGCCCAAATCTAACCCACTGACTATACAACACCAAGAGTGAACCCTGATATAAACAATAGACTTTGGGTAACAATGATGTGCCAGCACAGGTTCATCTACAGTAGCAAATGTACTACTCTAATAGTATGTGTTGATAATGAAGGGAGGCTATGAATGTGGGGGGGGGGTATGAGATATCCCATGGCTTTCTCTCAGTTTTGCTGGAACCTAAAACTGCTCCAAAAAATATCAAGTCTTAAGCAAAAATGGGGGGAAAAAGAGGGAAATAACATGATCAGAATCAAAGTAGGAAAGTAAAGCTTCATTTTTAATGGGTACATTATGGCGAGAACGTCCTCAGGTAAACAACTTAAAGTGGTGTCATTTTGAAATACGAAGGGCTCTGATTTCTTCTAAGTCTAATTTCTTCTTTTTCTTCTCTTTTTAAAATTGAATTTCTCAGATTTGATAGGAACATATGTTATCCAAACAATAATGGTGCCAAGTCGTATTATATTCTTTAATTTTAGATTTTAATTGAAAGATCAAAACCTAAGAGCTAGTTTTAGATCTGAGAGTCATTAACATCCATCTATTTCTTATAAGCAGTATACACTAAATGCACCAGCCACATCCACCTATTTCTAAAGAATACTGTATAACATCTGGCATGGTTATCTCAGTTATACCTATAGCTAAGCATCACAAAGTCAGAGTGTTCTTGCGTCAGCAAGCCAACTGCTTCCAATACATCACATTCTCATTTTCTGCCAAACTGTTTACGAATCAGGCAAGGTTGCTAAAAATGAACTAAAATGGTTCTCAGAAGCAAAAAGTGTTTTATTACAATTAAAACCCAAGGAACAGCTCATATGAACTCAAAGGTATCAAGATAACCAAAATTACTAGCAAAGCTGTGCCAGTTTCTGTTCCTACTGCAGATTATTATAATAGGAAAAGTCTGATGAGTCATTTGTTTCTTCAACTATTATCTACTGTGTGCCTGTAAATATATGCCATAAAATGATACCTTTTTATGCTGTGTGGCACAGAGAATATAGAACCCAGTGATCATCAAGTAGTTTATAGCTCATTAAGAAAATTAAAACATTCCAGTTTATGAGTCTTTCTGATGTAATACTTCATTTCATCAGGCTTGGCAGGTACTATCATCATTTGTCAGATGAGGTAATTTGAGTTGAAAGAGGTTAAGTATCTTGCTCAATTACACAGAGTAAGTGGTACAGTAATATAGTCATAAACTATAGAGATCAGAGGAGGGAGAAATTACTTCTAGCAAAGGCAATAATTTTTATTCTATTAGCTGATATTTTTTATACTTCAAATCTTATTTATAGGCTTGTCCTTCAATAGACTTAATTCTGCCAAAAATCCAAGAGGTCTTTCTTGCAGGTACACCACTGTTCTACCCCCAAATAGCTGCTTATTTAGAAAAAAATTTTTATCAGCTCCTACATTATAGTTAAAAATCAGTGGCTTTGACCTTGAATAAAAATCTGCATTCCAATACTTAACTACTCTGTGACCTTGAACAAGTCACTTAAACTCTGAATTCTTTATTGGTCTGTAAAATGAGTCTACTATCAACTCATGAGGGAGAATTAACAGCATAATTAATATACAATTCTTAGTATACAGAGCTATGATATTTAGTACTATGCCTGGCTTATAATAAATAATAAATAATGATATTATTTTCCCTTAGAGAGTTCCTTATGGTGTTAATTTTGTGGAATTTTACTATTAATTCATTCTTTCTTATTCTTTATACTTAAGTTTCATTAGACCAGGAAATGTCATTGAGGATCTGCTTTGTATTCTGCTATTCTGTCAACCTTACTCTACTCCTGGCCACTTCATCATAGCTTTTATCAGAATGTGTAGTTTGGGAGGTATGGTGGTGCAGGTCCATAATTCCAATGGTTCAGGAGGCTGAAGCAAGAGGATAAAAATTCAAGGCTAGTTTCAACAATTTATTGAGAACTTATCTCAAAATAAAAAGAACAGGGGATGTACCTCAGTAGTAAAGCATCTCTGGGTGTAATTCCTAGCATCAAAAAAAAAGCGTCTGCTTCTATTAAGTTTGCATTCTGTAAGAAAAAAGTCAGGCAATAAGCCATATTATTTTATTTCTTGGTATGGGGGATTGAACCCTGGGGTGATTTACAGCTCTTTTTGATACAGGGTCTTGCTAAGGCTGGCCTCAAATTTGTAATCCCCTTGGATTGCTGGGAATACAGATGTGTACCACCATGCCTGACAATAATAATAAATGAAATTGTAGATTTTAAAGTGGGAATAAATCTCCTCTATCACAAGGCCAAGGATTGAACCCAGGGCCTTGTGCATGATAGGCAACCACTCTACCACTGCACTAAATCCCCAGCCCCTTATCCTTTTTATTCACTGTTTATCCCTAGTGCCTGGTAAATACTACTGAAATAATTGCTAACTCACTGAACTCAATGATCAACTGAATTAATTAATGGGACATGGTCTCTTCTCATGACAAGAGTTTTATGGGGAGGATGTACTAGTTAAACAGATATCTCACTACTATGGTTGCCACGGAAAACCAAAAAATGGCCAGGAAACGCAATTTCTTAGCTATTCCAAGAATGTTTGCTTTATTCTTAAACTAAACTTGTTCTTTTCTTCCAGTACAAAATATATATTTTTAAAGCCGACATTTATTCAACTTTTTCAATGTTCCAGGCCCTGTTTTAGTGTTTTACACTTAATCATTCATTTTGAGGTAATAGAAATAAAAATAGAAGGCAGACATAAAGGAAGGACAAAAAAATAAGAACTTGGAGTTCTGCATACTTGTTGTGAGTATTAACATAGACCAAACACATTTGTGTCTTTCCATGGTGTTAGAATTTATTGAATAACAATAAATTCATAGGTTACCCCACTTCAATCAGTGGCAGTTCACTGAATACTGTGGGTCACCTGGTAGTCATAAGCCAGGCAATTACAGATTCTTTCATTCCAATCTTAATTTCTAATATCTTAAACCATGCATCACACTTCACACATAAGTACTTATATATGTATTTTATTTATTTCCCCTCCATTTCCTGACCTACTGCAAGATTACTTATTACATTAGCTTTTGTGGTCACCTGCTTACAAGACTGCCTCCCAACAATCTTGTGAGTGATCTTGGAAGCAGATTCTCTAGCTCTAGTTAGGCCTTGAAGTAACAACAGTCCTGCCAACAACCTGGCTATAAACTTGTGAGAAATCCTAAGCTAGAACCATATACCTGAGATACTCCAGCTTCTTGACTCTCAGAAACCATGTGAGATAACAAATGTTTATTTTACAAGCTGTTAAGCTTTGAGATAATTTTGTTTTATGCAGAGTAAATCACTATTAGATGTCATTTCTCTAGGATTCTTTAATTTGGTACTGTCATACTATCCTTTCTTTCATTGCATTAATCTTTTTAAAGAATACACTATCCTTCCCCCTCATTTTTTTTTTTTTTTTGGTTGTAGTTGGATACAATACCTTTATTTTGTTTTTATGTGGTGCTGAGGATCAAACCCAGGGCCTCCCACGTGCTAGGCAAGCACTCTACTGCTGAGCCACAATCCCGGCCCCTCTTCCCCCTCATTTTATTATTTTTTAATTGACACATAGTAATTGTACTTATTTTATTTAAAACTAGAATACTGCTCATCTGAAATTTGTTGATGCTTCCTCATGATTAGATTCACATAATACATTCTTTTTGGAATACTACATAAACTGATATCATATAGAAAATGTTCTCAGACAACAATGAAGTTAAAAATCAATATTTAGGGCTGAGCAATATAGATCAGTGGTAGAGCACATTTGCCTAATATACATGAGACTCTGAGTTCAATCTCAGCATTGCCAAAAACAAAAACCCCAAATTCAATATTTAAGAGATAACTAGAAGATCATTGTTGTTTGAAAATTATATAATTTGCTTTTAACTGATCCAATGGTAAGAAATATAAATCACAGTATAAAAAATGAAAACAAATTGTGATAATGAAAAGACTATATATATGTGTATATGTGTATATACAAACATATATATATATATATATATATAAACATTAATGTTCTAGGCATTTAAAGAGATTAATGAAAAACAGAAAATTAAATCTAAAAAGGAGAAAGGAAGTAGAGATTGACAGACACACAATAAAAAGTATCAATAAAACTAAGAACTGATTCTCAGTCTCTTTCTTCTAGTCTACTGATCTTCCTTTGTTTTTCATGCGATCACCCCTCAAACTTTCCTTTTTTCCTCTCTAGGTTCCACATATGGGAGAAAACATATGATCCTTAACCTTCTGAGTATGGCTTATTTCTCAACATAATGTTCTCTAGTTCCATCCATTTTCCTGCAAATGACATGATTTCATTTTTCTTTATGACTGAATAAAACTCCATTGTGTATATATACCACATTTTCTTTATCAATTTTTCAATAGCTAAGCCATGGAAAATTGTGCTGCTATAAACATGGGTATGCATGTATCACTACATAGCTGGATCATATGGTGGGCTCCATGCCTATCTTCTGAGGCAGCTCCATACTGGTGTTACTAATTTAGGATCCCACAGTGTTCTTCCACAACCTCTCCAACAATTACCGTTGTTTTCTTTGTTTTGTTTTGGTTTCTCTTTTTTTTTTTTTTTTTTTTTGGTACTGGGAATTGAACCAAGGGGAACTCAACCACTGAGCCACATCCCCAGCCATTCAGCCCTTTTATGTATTTTATCTAGAAACAAGATCTTGCTGAATTGCTTAGGGCCTAAATTGCCTCAGCCTCCCAAGCCACTGGGATTACAGGCATGTGGCAATGAGCCTGGCTTATTGTTTGTATTCTTGATAACTGCCATTCTGGTGTGAGATGGAATCTCAGTGTAGTTTTGATTTGCATTTTCCTAATTTCTAATGACATTGAACATTTTTTCACATATAGTTGGTCATTTGTATTTCTTTTCAGAAGTGTCTATTTAATTCATTGCCCATTTACTGTTTTGCTTTTTGGTGTTATTTGAATTTTCTATATTCTAGATATTCTCTGCCAGAAGAGTAGCTAGCAAAGATTTTCTCCCATTCTGTAAGTTCACTTCACATTCTTTCCATTGCTGCTCAAAAACTTTTTAATTTGATACCATCCCATTTATTAATTCTTGTCATTATTTCTAATGAGAAAGTCATTGCCTGTGCTTATATGCTGGAGGTTGACTTTTTTTCTTTTTTTTTTTTTTTTGATTTGAAAATTCAACTTTATTTACAAAAGTTCTATCAACAAAGATGCCATTCCACCCCTTCAAAATAACTGATAATTTTCACAAAAACCATTTACATAGTTTAAACCTTTCTACATAAAACCATATTATGGGATAAGCAAACAACCTTACAAGATGATTCAAGACATATAAACAAAAAATAAAAAACAACATCTAGCATGAATGCTCTATTGACAGAATGAAGAATCAAGAATCACACTTTTTAATGTGCTGCTCCACCAAGAAATGGAAACATGATAATATTTTGGGAGGTAAAGGCTTCACAATAAACAGTCTTCTTACATAGGATGGTTTAGTTGTGATTATTTAGGGTTGATATTGAAGGCTAATATTTATGCTGATTTTATAAAATAAGTCATCATCATTGTAAAAAGGGTACAGACATTTCTATACAGATTTTTCTACCAATGAAAATGCGGATACTGGCTTGATCTCGTTATTCAGGCCAATTAATAAAATGCATAAAAAGAACTTGAGACCACAATCATCAGGTGACTTACAAAATTAGAATTTTCTCTGAAATCAAAGAGTATTATCCTTTATAGTACGTATAAATTTTAATTCTTCATAACAAGACCATATAGACTATTTAACCAACAGTTTAAAATAAAATTATCCAAATTACTTATTTAACATTTACATGTGATAATTACTTAAAAATTCTTTAAATTTAATCTAGGGGGATAATTACCCTCACATCACAGCTAAGTCACAAGGAACTTCAAAACTTTGGAAAAAAAATTCATCCCTGAGAAGTGAGAGAAAAACATCTAAAAACCCAAACAAACAACCCAGAGAGAGAGTCTTGTACCCTTTAAACAATTTTTACCATAGCACAAACTGTTATTAATAGCCAGTAATCAGATATATTTCAATCTTGGACAGCTACCACCTCTGGTGACTTGATCTTTCTGTAATTAAACTGCAAGTGCAGAATTAAAAAAAAAAAGTCAGATAAATAGAAACTCTGGTTTTATTTTAAATTTTACATTTTTGTCAAGTGAAATATCAGCCTGCTAAGAAATGAATATTCTAGTAATGACTGAAATAATAACTTCACTGGCATCTCTTCTTCTGGGTCTCCATTTCTCCCATAGTTGTTCACCCAAATAATAAAAGCAGTACGATAGCAACTGAGTTTACTATTATCAATGGCACTCGCATTACAGTTTTTACAGATCGAATCAGGTTCATTAGCTGAGATTTAATTCCTGGTTCCTCTCCGAATCCACCAATTCCCTGGTCCTTTCCCCAGCCAAAGTTTTTAAGGAAGCGCTCCTCGTGCAGCACGGCGTTGACACACAGCAGGGCTGCCTGAAGTAGTGAATACAGGGTAAAGGCCATGGTCACCGGGAGCCTTCACGAGGCCCAACTGAACCCTCTCCCGCCGCCCGACTTTTTATCTTTTTTTCCTCTAGGAGTTGCACAGTTTCTCTCTAACTCCTAGGTGTTTGATCCATTTTGAGTTAATTTTATGCAAAGTGAAAGATAAGGGTCTAGTCTCATTCTTCTCCACACAGATAACCAGTTTTCCCAGCACCACGGTCTTTTCTCCAATATATATTTTTGGCACCTTTGTGAAGGATCAGATGTCTGTAGATGTGTGGGTTTTTCTTTTATTCTGTACCACTGGTCTACACTATGCTCATACCATGCAGTTTTGTTAATATTATCTCATAAATTTCAAGTCAGGTGTTGTGATGCCTCCAGCATTGCTTTTTTGGCTTAGAATTGCTTTGGCCATTCTGGATCTTTTGTTCTTCCAAATGAATTTTATACTATTTTTTTCTTATTCTGTGAAAAGTGTCATTGGTATTTTGATGGGGATGCATTGTATACTGCTTTTGGTAGTATGGTCATTTTAACATTAATTTTGCCTATCCATGAACAAGAGGCGGGGTGTGTATGTCTCTCCATCTTATGTCTTCTTCAATTTCTTTCTTTAGGGTTCTACAGTTTTCATTATAGAGGTTTTTTACCACCTTGGTTAGATTTAAATCCTAGGTATTCAGGACACTGTAAATGAAATTGTTTTCCCGACTTCTTTCTCAGCAGATTCCTTGTTGATATATAGGAAAGCTATTGGTTTCTGTGTTAATTTGTAATCTGCTACTTTGCTGAAGTTATTACCAATAGCAGTCTTTTGGTGGATCTTCTTGTATCTTCTAAGCATAGGAGCATATCATCTGCAAACAGTGATAATTTGACTTCTTCCTTTCCTATTTTTATCCCTTTTATTTCCTCATATTGCCTAATTGCTCTGGCTATAATCTCCAGTACTATATTAAATAGGAGTGGTGAGAGTAGACATCCTTGTCTTGTTCCATAATTCTATTTATGGGAATGAATATTGCATATTTTATACCACACTTGCATCTCTGGGATAAAATTAACTTGACTATGACATAGAATCTTCTAAATATGTTGTTGAATATGATTTGTCAATATTTTATTAAGAATTTTAATTTTTTTGGTACTGGGGATTGAACCCAGGGGTACTTTACCACATTCTCAATTCTTTTTATTTTTGAGACAGGGTCTAAATTGCTTAGGGCCTCACTAATGTGATGAGGCTGGCCTCAAACTTGTGTTCCTCCTGAATCAGCCTCCCAAGTTGCTGTGATTTCACAGGTATGCACTACCACACCTGGCTTATTAAGGATTTTTGTTTCTAAGTTTTTTAGGGATGTTGGTCTGTAATTTTCTTTCCTTGATGTGTCCTTATCAGGTTTAAGTATAAGTATGATATTGGCTCCATAGAATGAATTTCGAAATGTAAATATAAAATACAAAATCTCTTTGTATTTCATGGAATAATCTGAGGAGCAATAGGATATAGATCTTCTGTAAAGCTCTGATTCTGTGAGATTCCATCTGGTCATGAACTTTTCTTTGTCAAAAGGCTTTTTATTATTGCTTCTATATAATTGCTAGTTTTTGGCTCTTTAGGTTTTTTATGTCCCCTTGGTTCAATTCTATAGATTGTATTTTGTTAGTGTCTATAAATTATCTGTTTCTTCTAGATTTTCCAATGCATGGAATTGAATTTTAATTTTTTAAAAAATATTTGCTAAGGGTTGCTTTGTGGCCTAAAACATGATCTGTTTTGGAGAACTTTCCATGAGCTGCTGAGAAGAAAGTATATTCCACTCTGTGGATAAATATTCTATAGATATCTGTTAAGTCCATTTAATTTATAATTTTTTCAGGTTTAAAGAGTCTTTGCTGAGTTTATGTCTGGATGACTTATCTATTGGTGACAGGTGTATTAAAATCACCCAGTATTATTGTACTGGGGTCTATCTGAAGCTTTAATTCAAGTAGTGTCTATTTTATGTAATTAGTTGTACCCATGTTTAAGGAATATGTATTCACTATTGTTAAAACTTCTTGTTGGGCTGGGATTATAGCTCAGTGGTAGAGTGCTTGCCTAGCATGAGTGAGGCACTGAATTCAATCCTCAGCACCACATAAAAAACAAATAAATAAAAAATAAGATTAAATTCTGAAAAAATAAGCCTTCTTATTGGGTTGTTACCTTTACTAGTAATGAAGTGACCTTTGTCCAATTAATTTTGGTATTAAGTCTGCTTTGTCAAATATGAGAGTAGCTAACTCCTGTGGAATTGGAGGCTCCATTCACATGGTATATCAATTTCCTTCTTTTCACTTTCAGACTGTGAATATTAAAAAAAATTTTTTTAGTTGTAGATGGACACAATACCTTTATTTCATTTATTTATTTTTATGTGGTGCTGAGGATCGAACCTAGTACCTCACACATGCCAAGCAAGCACTCTACCACTGAGTCACAGCCCAAGCCCCAGGCTGAATATTTTTGCTTGTAAGGTTGAGAGTCTTTTGCAAACAACATATATTTTGGTCTTATTTTTAAATCCCTATGCCTTTTGATTAGAGACTTGAGACCATTTACATTCAATGTTACTGTAGAGAGATGTTTATTAATTCCTTTTCCTTTGTGAGCTCTCAGAGGTTTTTTTTTTTTATTTCTGAAAAGTGCAGATGCTGCATAGAAAGGGTTCTGTAGAAATATTCCAAACCACCAAAGCTGAAAAAGGAAAGTTGGGACAGTAAAAGCTTAAGAGTATTTCCAAACTCAACAGGTAAAAGGGCATAACCAAACAATGTTGTGGGCTGACCAAATACCTAGTTATCATAACAGGACCAATAGGCTTACATTTTTTGATACCTGATTAACATAAATATTGAGCAATGCCCCTACCCAGCAGCTATATAAGCCCCTGGACACATCTGAGTGGCAACCTCTATCAAGACCCCTTCTCAATCGGTGGGAGCTGTTTCTTCTTGGTTGAAAAAAATCTTACTTTTTCATGCTCATCCTCCATTGTCCATGAATTTCATTCTTTAACTTTGTGAAATAAGAACCCAAGAAAGAATCACTGGTAGTTTGTTTCTGATGAGACTTTCTGATAAGCATTGTCTGCTGTGGAGCTACAGCTGTAATACAAATGGGCCCTGCCCACTGTGATCTTAACAGTGGAAACTGCAGTTTCACTACAATTTTCAATTAGCATCTGAAGTGGGGGACAGTTCTTTGAAACTGTAGGATCTTAAGCACTTAAACCAGTAGGCTCTGTACTAACTCTGGTTAATGTCAGAATTATAGATACAATCAGTTAGTGTCTGTAAAGAATGGCAGAATCGCTTTGTGTGGGAAAACCCTCACAATCCTGGAATCAGTAAAAGTACACATAAGCACCCCTACCCCCGACCTCTACTGAAATCCAATTCTCAAAAAAAAAAAAGCAAAGTTTCTCTTTGCTTCTGACTGCCCTTTTATAGATTAACTGCATACTAAGAATGCACAAAACCCTCCCTTTCTGAATATTTCCTAGCCCAAGTTATGGAATAAGATGACACCTAGAAGGATGCCCAACCACAACAAAAACTAGACGCAAGTCACTCTAATAAACACAGAAATTTTGATCCTTTTTCTTTTGATACACTAGACTGAAACTCTCACCAATCTATCTGAACAAGATAAAAAATATTTATCCCACACTTCAGAAGAGGCTATTTTTCTTAATTTTTATTTTGAGACAGGGTCCAAGTTGCTAAGCTGGTCTCCAACTTCTGATCCTCCTGCCTCAGCCTTCAGTCACTGGGATTAGAGGCGTGTGTACCACTACACCTGGCCAGAGGAGCTACTTTTCAAAACTGAGGCACCCACCTAAGACCCATATACTTTCCCTTGGAAAAATCATCTAAAAAGACTCTTGGTTAGACAAGAGCCAACCACCTTCCAACAATATTAGCTTGTTGCTAATAAAACTCTTTATTTCTGTTTCTCTGCCTTCCTGATTCATTGGCTCTGGGGGCAGAAGTAACCTGAACCTCCATATGGTTATATCAGAAGTAAAATACTGAGAGTAGAGGAGAAAAAAGTCCTACTTTTCCCTAACTTTATAATAGATCTTGCTGTTTATTTCAATTAAAAAAGTTATTTTAACTCTTTGTGACTTTCTCTATTAATATATTCCATTTGATTAACAACACATATATTTTCTTCATGAGATAACATAATAGAAACTTACAATTAACAAAAAGTAAAAGGGTGAATTATAATACATTTCTACCATCTTTTAATTCTCTAATGTCTTCAGTGGAGACATTAGAGCAGATGGCAAATTGTTAGAGCATATGGCAAAAGACCCCCAAATACCTTAACATAGCACATCTGGCTCATGATGTCTGCCTCAACCCATTTTTCCCATATACCCTCTGCTCTAGCCATATGCAACTACTTACAAAATACATTACTATGAGTTTTATGCTAAGTACAACCTCACAGATGCTATTTTCTCATCTGGAACCTCCCTTCTTTTCTTCTTCACTTAGTTAGCACTTACCTGGCCCTAAAAAGCTCAGATTTAAAAATTACCCGGGCTGGGGATGTGGCTCAAGCGGTAGCACGCTCGCCTGGTGTGCGTGCGGCCAGGGTTTGATCCTCAGCACCACATACAAACAAAGATGTTGTGTCCGCCAAATACTAAAAAATAAATATTAAAATTCTTTCTCTCTCTCCCTCTCTCTCACTCTCTCTTTAAAAAAAAATAAAATAAAAATTACCTTCTTCAAGAAGCCTGCTTTGACTACTCCTTTTCTTCCAATACTATATAATTTTAATAGCATCCTTTTCATTTATTATTTTATATGTATTGATTTACACATATATTTTTTACTATTCTACAAGATCCTTGAGATAAAAAGGATATATTTAACTTTCTTCCCCAGTTCAGTTTTTATAATAGCATATGATCTCAACAATGACTGTTGAGAGGCAGGATTGTAGCTCAGTGGGAGAGCATTAGCCTAGCACACCTGAGGCACTGGGTTTGATCCTCAGCACCACATAAACTAAATAAAATAAAGGTATTGTGTGACCTAAATACTTTATCCTTTGTATGATCCTCAAGAGGCAAGATCTCAGAGGAAAATGGCTACATGGAGCACCTGGGAAGTTTGACTAAAGGTATTCAAAACCAGCACAGACTCTCTCTCATGCACAAGCTTGACCAAAAAGCCATAATGTCATCTGACTTTAAGGAATTATGTAAATTTATTAGTTATGACCATGATAAATTGGAGATAGGTGGGCCCATCTTCCTATTTGTTTTCTTTTAAAAGATTTTTAGATTCTTGCATTACTTCTGGGGTGAAGAGGATAAAGTAAGGAAAGGAAGGCAGGCACATTCTTTTCAACTTTCTGTATATGTGGTGCAGTACTGAGGATCAAACCCAGGAGCATTCTACCTCTGAGCTACATCCCTAGTCCTTTTCATTTTATTTTGGGACATGGTCTCATTAAATTGCCAAGGCTATCCTTGAACTTACAATCCTCCTGCCTTAGCCTCTGGAGTCCCAGGATTATGGGTGTGTGTCACTGTGCCTGGAAGGAGTCTCCATTTCATAAAGTTAGATAATTCAAAGTCTGACTTCATTTATAAGAAATAATTTTATATTTCTTGCATATATAACTTTTTTGGTACTGGGGGTGCTTTACCACTGATCTATATCCCAAGACCTTTTTACTTTTTATTGTGAGACAAATCTTGCTAAGTTGCTAGGCCTAGGGCTGAGACTGGCCCCAAACTTGTGTGTGATGCTCCTGCCTTAGCCTCCCAAGTAGCTGGGATTACAGGGGTATACCACTGTGCCCAGCTAAAATAGTTGCATTTTAAATATCTAAAAGTTTTCTTAGGATGAAAACAATGATGGCTTTATGTTGATTTTAATAAGAATGTCATCATTATAAGAAGTACACTGTAAGATAAATTTATAATTTGAATTTAGAAACTGCAAACAAAATATGTGAAGGAATAGAAAGAAAAAACAATCTCATTAAATGTTCTATCATCCATAGACAAACCAATATCTCCTTTAGGAAATACTCCCCATCCCACATACTTGACTAAGAAAATAATACCTAATTGGTACTTTATTTTTTATTTTTTTGCAGTTCTGTGAATTGATCCCAGAAACTGTAATACCTCAAATCTGTACTGCTAGATAGGAAGACATATGGACAACATGAAGAAACAAGGGAAGAAAGTGCCCAAAACAAACCAAGCTGATACAATAATAAATTCCATTGACAGCACAGTAGATGAAATGTCAAAGGAGTTCAGAATGTACATAACTAAAATGATCTGCAAAGCAAAGAATGAATTAAGAAAGCAAATACAGGCAACAACTGACCACTCCAACAGAAATATGAGAGGAAATACAGGAAGCAAAAGATTACTTCAAGAAAGAGAGACTCTGGAAGAAAACCAAACAGAAATCCTCAAAATGAAGAAAAAAATAAGCCAAATTAAAAATTCAATAGAAAGAATCAAAAACAGACTAGATCACTTGGAAGACAGAATCTCAGGCAATGAAGACAAAATATAAAATCTTGAAAATAAAGTTGACCACACAGTGAAGATAGTGAGAAACCAAAAATTATGGGACAACATGAAAAGACCATATCTAAAAGTTATCAGGATAGAGGAAGGCACAAATATACAAACCAAAGGAATGCACAATCTCTTCAATGAAATAATATCAGAAAATTTCACAAACATGAAGAATGGATTGGAAATAAAATACAGAGGATTACAGGACAACAAATGTACAAAATTACAACAGATCTACACCAAGGCACATTGTAATGAAAATGCCTAGCATACAAAATAAGGATTACAAGAGAAAAGATTCAGATTACATATAGGGGGAAACCAATTCGGATCTTAGCAGATTTCTCAACGCAGACCATCAAAGCTAGGATATCCTGGAACAACATATACCAAGCTCTGAAATAAAATGGATGCCAACCAAGAATCTTATATCCAGTAAAATTAAGCTTCAGGCCAGGTGCAGTGATTCACACCTGTAATCCCAGCAGCTTGAGAGGCTGAGGAAGGAGGATCATGAGTTCAAACCCTGCCTCAGCAACTTAGTGAGACACTCAGCAAGACCCTATCTCTAATAAAATAGGGCTGGGAATGTGATTCAGTGGCTAAGCATCCATGGGTTCAATCCCCAGTACCTAAAAATTAATTAATTAATTAAGCTTCAGATTTGATGACAAAATAAAACCTTCCATGATAAACAAAAGTTAAAAGAATTTGCAAAGTGAAAGCCTACACTACAGAATTTTCTCAGCAAAATATTCCATGAGGAGGAAATGAAAATCAGCAAAGGGAAGATCTATGCTAAAGGAAAATCCAAAGGAGAAACCAAGTGAAGTTAAAAACCACAAATAAATCAAAATGACTATAAACCATGTCTCAATAATAACCCTGAATGCTAATGGCCTAAACTCATCAATTAAAATTTTAAAAATTGGATTTTTTTTAGTTAGACACAATACCTTTGTCTTATTTATTTATTTTTATGTGGTGCTGAGGATTGAACCCAGGGCCTTGCATGTGCAAGGTGAGCCCTCTACTGATGAGCCACAACCCCATCCCTGGCAGATTGGATTTTTAAAAAGATCCAACAATATGTTGCCTTCAAGAGGCTCATCTCAAAGAAAAGACATTCACAGACTGAAAGTGAAAGGTTGTGGAAAAAACATATCACTCACATGGGCCTCCTAAACAAGCAGTGGTTTCCATCCTAATATCAGATAAAATGGACTTCTTCAAACCAAAGTTAGCAGACCCTTATGAAAAGGATATTTTATACTGCTCAAGGAAACCATACATCAATGAAACATAACAGTCATAAATATCTATGCCCTAAATAATGGAGCATCTATGTATATCAAACAAACAGATCAATTCAAGAAGCAAACAGATCACAACACAATAATACTGGGTGACTTTAAGACACATCTCTCACCACTGGATAGATCTTCTAAACAAAATCTAAACAAACTTAGAACTCAATAATACAATCAACAACTTAGGCTTACCAAACATATACAGAATATTTCATCCATCAGTGAGTGAATACACTTTCTTCTCAGTAGCACACCGATCCTTCTCTAAAATAGATCATGTATTATGCCACAAAGCAACTATTAGCAAATACAAAAAAAGAGATACTACCCTGTATTCTATCAGATCATAATGTAATGAAATTATAAATCAATGATAAAATTAAAATACAAGCTATTCCAACATCTGGAGATTAAATAATATGATATTGAATGAGCAATCAATAGCAGAAGATACCATTGAAGATAAAAAAAATTCTTAGAGGTAAATGAGAACACCAATACAACGTATGAAAATCTCTGGAACACTTTGAAGGCAGGGCTAAGAGGAAAGTTCATCACATTGAGATCATTCATTAAAAAGAACAAAAAGTCAACAAATAAATGACCTAACATTACATCTCAAAGCCCTAGAAAAAGAACAACAAACCAACACCAAAGGTAGAAGACAGGAAATAATTGAAATTGGAGCTGCAATCAATAAAACTGAAACAAAAGAAACAATTTTAAAAATTGACAAAATGAAAAGTTGGTTCTTTGAAAAAAAATTGACAAACCTTTAGCTATGCTAATGAAGAGAAGGAGGAAAAAAATTCAAATTACTAAAATTCATGATGAAAAAGGAAATACGATGGACACTATTGAAATACAGAAGATAATTAGAAACTATTTTGAAAATTCAAACTCCAATAAAATAGAAAATCTTGATGACACTGACAATTTCTAGAAACCTATGATCTACCCAAACTGAATCAGAAGGACATACACATTTTAAACAGATCAATTTCAAGCAAGGAAACAGAAGATGCTATCAAAACCTACCAACCAAGGAAAAGCCCAGGACCAGACAGATTCTCAGCTGAGTTCTACAAGACCTTCAAAGAAGAACTAATAGTAATACTCCTCAAATTATTCAAATACAAAAGGAGGGAACCCTTCCAAACACATTCTATGAGGCTAGCATCATTCCGATACCAAACCAGACAAAGACACATCAAGGAAAGACAACTTCAGACCAATATCCCTGATGAACACAGATGTAAAAATTCTTAATAAAATCCTAGCAAATTATATACAAAAACATATTAAAAAGATAGTACACCATGATCAAGTGGGGTTCATCCAGGGATGCAAAGTTGGTTCAACATATGCAAATCAATAAATGTAATACATCACATCAGTAGACTTAAAGACAAGAATCATATGATTATCTCAACAGATGCAGAAAAAGCATTCAATAAAATACAACACCTCTTCATGTTTAAAACTCTTTAGAAAAGGGGGCCACAGTTGTGGCTCAGTGGTATAGCGCTTGCCTAGCATTCTGGCAGGCACTGGGTTTGATCCCTGGCACCACATAAAAGTAAACAAAATAAAGGTGCTGTGTGTCCATCTATCTATGCTAAGCCCAAGGCCAACATCATTCTAAACAGAGAAAAATTGGAAGCAGTCCCTCTAAAAACTGGAACAAGACACAGATGCCCTCTTTCACTACTTCTATTCAACACAGTCCTTGAAATTCTAGCCAGAACAATCAGACAGACAAAAGAAATTAAAGGGATACACATAGGAAAAGAAGAATTCAAACGATCACTATTTGCTGACAACATGATCTTATATTTAGAAGATCCAAAAAATTCCACCCAGAAAGCTTCTAGAACTAATAAATTAATTCAGCATAGTAGCAGGATACAAAATCAATACCCATAAATCAAATGCATTTCTATAAGTGATGAATCCAATGAATGAGAAATTAAGAAAAATACCCCATTCAAAATAGCCTCAAAAATATAAAATATGTGGGAATCAATCCAACTAAAGAAGTGAAAAATCTCTACAATGAAATCTACAGAACACTAAGGAAAGAAATTGAAGAAGACCTTAGAAGATGGAAAGATCTCCCATGCTCTTGGAAAGACAGAAGTAATATTGTCAAAATGGCCATACTACCAAAACTGTTATACAGGTTTAATGCATTTCCTATTAAAATCCCAATGACATTCTTCATAGAACTAGAAAAAGCAACCATGAAATTTATTTGGAAAAATAAGACCCAGAATAGCCAAAGCAATCCTTAGCAAGAAAAGTGAAGCAGGAGGCATCAAAATACCAGACCTTAAACTGTACTACAGAGCAACAGTAACAAAAATAGCATGGTATTGGCACCAAAACAGTCATGTAGACCAATGGTATAGAACAGAAGAGACAGAGACCAACCCATATAAATACAGTTATCTCATTATAGACAAAGGCATCAAAAACATACATTGGAAATAGGATAGCCTATTCAATAAATGGTGATATGAAAACTGGAAATTCATATGTAACAAAATGAAATTCAACTTCTCTTACCATGCACAAAACTCAACTAAAAAGTATATGAAGAACCTAGGAATTAGACAAGATACCCTGCACTTAGTAGAAGAAAAAGTAGGCCCAAATTTTCATCATGTGGGATAGGCACCAACTTCCTTAACAAGACTCCTAAAGCACAAGAAATAAAATCAAGAATCAATAAATGGGTGGATTCAAACTAAAAAGCTTCTTCTCAGAAAAAGAAATAATCATTTAAGTGAAGAGAGAGCCTACAGTACAGGAGCAAATTTTTACAACATGTACATCAGATACAGCACTAATCTCTAGGGTATAAAGAACTAAAAAAGCTAAACTCATAAAACAAAACAAAAACAAAATAGCCCAATTAATAAATGGGCTAAGGAACTGAACAGAAACTTCTCAGAAGTGATATACAATCAATCAACAAATACAAGAAAAAATGTTCAACATCTCTAGCAATTAGAGAAATGAAAATCAAAACTACTCTAAGATTTCATATCACCCAATCAGAATTTGCAATTAACAAGAATACAAGCAATAGTAAGTGTTCCGAGAATGTGGGGGAAAAGGTATACTCATACATTGCTGGTGGGACTACAAATTGGTGCAACCACTTTGGAAAGCAGTGTGGAGATTTCTCAGAAAACTTGGAATGGAACCACCATTTTGACTCAGCTATCCCACTCTTCAGTCTATATCCAAAAGACTTAAAATCAGCACACTATAGTGACACAGCCACATCAATGTTTATAGCAGCTGAATTCACAATAGCTAAACTGAGGAACCAACCTAGATGCCCATCAATAGATGAATGAATAAAGAAACTGTGGTATATATACACAATGGAATATTACTCCGCCTTAAAAGAGAATAAAAATCTGGCATTTGCAGGTAAATGGATGGAGTTAGAGAATATTATGCTAAGCAAAGTAACCCAATCCCAAAAAACTAAAGGCCAAATGTTTTCTCTAATTAGTAGATGCTGATACATGATGGGGAGGGGGGAATGGGAAGAATAAAGGAACTTTGGATTTAGCAAAAGGGAGAGTGGGGAGGGGTCATGGGGTTAGGAAAGATGGTAGAATGAGATAGACATCATTACCCTAGGTACATGTGTGATTGCATGAATGGTGCATCTCTACATCATGTACAACCAGAGAATTGAAATGTCCCACTCCATTTGTGTATAATGAATTGAAGTAGAATAAACAAACAAACAAACAAAAAGCTGATTGTGTACTTCCCAGCAACTAGAAAGGGTAAGGCAGGAGGAGGATCACCTGAGCTCAGGAATTTGAGACCTGCTTTAGACAACATAGTGAGACATCTATCTCCCCCAGAAAAAAAAAAAAAAGAAAAAGAAAGAAAGGAACAATATAATTTTCTCAAAGAGGAAGAGCATCAAGAGTTAGTTTCTTAGCTGAGCGTAGTGGCATGTGCCTGTAATCCCAGTGGCTCTGGAGGCTAAGGCAGGAGGATGGTGAGTTCAAAAACAACCTCAGCAAACGCAAGGCACTAAGCAACTCATTCACTTGCTTGTTTTTGGTTTGGTGCTAGCAATTAAACCCAGGGTTCTTTGCATGCTAAACACATGCTCTCATACTGAGCTACACACCCATCCTCACAGTCACATTTTTTCTTCTCTCTCTCTCTCTGGCAATACTTGATAAAAAGCTGGTTGTGCACCTTCCAGCAACTATAAAGGGTAAGGCAGGAGGAGGATCACCTGAGTAATACTTCCAGGGATGTTTAATTACTCAGATACATTACCAATCCTTTTTGAGAAGGAGTCTCACTAAATTGCCCAGCTGGCCTCAAACTTGTGATCCTCCTGTCTCAGTCTCCTGAGTCACTGGGATTACAAGCATGCACCACCATACCCAGTAACGCAGATTGATTGATCGATCGATCAATCGATTGATCTTTTTTTGGTACTGGGAATTGAACCCATGGGATACTTTTACCACTAAGCTACATCCCCAGTCCTTTTTATTTTTTGAGAGAAGGTCTTGCTAAGTTATTGAGGCTGGCCTCAAACATGTGATCCTTTTGCATAGGCTGGCAGGAGTAGGCCAGCAACAATCATGTTTTTTTGATTATGATGTTTCCAGTTAATATCTTCCCCTTTGACTGCATCACATCAAACTCTGATAAAGAACCAAGAGTTAAATAAATTAGATGAGAATATGGCAGAAAAACATGGACATATATTTCCCAAAATATAAAGAACTGGCATGACTCTGAAATCAAATTGCCTGAAAATACCATTTATTAGCTATGTGATGATTTGGGGCAAATCACAATTTCCCTATGTCTTAATTTCCTCATCTGTAAAATAAGAGAATAATATTTACCTCATATGCTAGTTGTGATATACATATTTATAGTTATACTAAGAATATACTTAGAATAACTGGTACTTGTGCCACAGTCTGGCTGGGCACAATTCAGGAGCCACTTGTCAAAAGAAATGAACTTTATTTTTAGAACCACACACACCAAACCACACAGCTCTTCAGGAAAACCTTCAGAGCCCAACTGCCACCACTGGCTTCCCACAAGCCTCTCAACCTCCCCCCCTCCTCCTGCTCTTGAGGCCGATTGGCTGGGTCGCATGGGCGGAGCCAAAAAAAAGTCCCCCAATGAGCAGCTCCGTGGTCTGAAAGGGCAGGGAAACAGCCCAATGAGCATCACCGCAGAGGAGCCAATCAGTTGGCAGCTAGAAGTTGCTGGGGCGCTGTGAGCCAATCATCAGCTGGCAGCTGGAAGTTTGCTGGCAGCTGGAAGTTTGCTGGGGCCCCTTGGGCTGTGGCTCTCAACAACATTGTATGTCCTTTATAATAAAGTTGAAGATAAGCACAGTTTCTATCCAGCAATCAACTCCTAAATATAACTAGAGAAACTTTATATGTATTTACATAGGAGACATTTATAAGAATGTTGACTAAAACATAATGTCTTTGAATTATAACAATAAAATGACATCAATAAGAAAATAATAGATTAAAGATTAGATGGGCTGGGGATGTGGCTCAAGCGGTAGCGCGCTCGCCTGGCATGCGTGCGACCCGGGTTCGATCCTCAGCACCACATACCAACGAAGATGTTGTGTCCGCCGAGAACTAAAAAAAATAAATAAAATTCTCTCTCTCTCTCTCTCTCTCTCTCTCTCTCTCCTCTCTCACTCTCTCTTTAAAAAAAAAAAAAAAAAAAAAAAATAAAGATTAGAGATTGTATATTCAAACAATAGAATACAACAGTGAAAACAAATGACCTGGAACTAAATATCTCAATTTTTAATAAATATCAAATACAGAAAACATGGTTGGGTATGCAGCTCTTACAGAGTGCTTGCCTAGCATGAGTAATGTTCATGGTTCAATTCCTAACATCACAAAACAACATAATTTTTTTTAAAAAGAAACCAATAAACCAGGAGAAAAAGAAACATAAGTTTTGACAGCTTTTAAAATAAAATTGTGACATATAATAGCTTAATGTGTTTGACACATTCATATACATATATATGTATGTGTGTGTACATATTGTATATAAACACATAGAAAAAAGTATTTAAAAATGCACAGGAAAGATCAACAAAGTTCTTGAAATATGGCCTAAATTCTTTGACATGAAATGATAGCAAATTTATTTTTTATGGTACTGGGTATTGAACACAGGAACATTCAGTCTAAGCTACATCCCCACCTCTTTTTTAACATTTTATTTACAGTCTCCCTAAATTGACCAGGTGGGCCTAAAATTTGCAATCATCCTCCTCAACCTCCAGAGTAACTAGGATTATAGGTCTGCCACCCTTCACCTTCAATATAATAATTTTAAAAGCTTAAATACTCAAAGACAAAGTGAACATAAGAAAGGACACACAATATATTTTACAATGAATAAAATACTACAATCTATTTTGGAAAAAGGATTTATCACAACAAAGGAAGCTGTATTTCAGGGAACTACAAAAGAGAGATACTGAGAGAAGAAAGTCAACTTGTCCTCAAAGAATTTGGAAAAACCTCACACCTTACAAGTATCAGGTGGGGCTGGATGTGGAAGGACACATCTACAATCTCAGCAACTTGGAAGGTTGAGGCCAACCTGCTATAAATGGCTGGAGATGTAGCCCAGAGATCACCCATGGTTCAATCCCCAGCATCAAAAAAGAAAAGAAGTGTTCTAAATAAAAGGGCACTAGTTCAGATTAAAACAAAAACAAAAACAGATGTGAGATTTGGGGAAGTAGCTTAGTGGTAGCCTAGCATATGTGAGACCCAGTGTTCACTTTCACTGCCCAGTCTTGCTAAATAAATAAATACATAAATACATAATTTGATTTTATTGCCCAAGCAGGAAATTGGGAAAGTATTTTCTAGAGGGATTACAGGATCCTGGAAAAGTCTTCTTCACAGTGACATGCCATAACTCCATCCTAATACCCCAAAGTGAGGTTGACCTACAATAGTCTTATTCCTACAGAGCTTTTAATCAGTTTGAAATAAATGCAGGGCTGAGGTTGGTAGAGCACTGTTCTAGCATAGCTGAGGCTCTGGGTTCAATCCCTAGTACTAGGAAAAGAATAAATAACATAAAAATATACATACATACATAGAGACTCCAAGGATCATCAGAGGAAAGATTAAAATCAAGAAATGAAAGATTTCTAAATTATTCAACAGAGACTATGAAAATCCCCAGAAATGTTAAGAAATGACATGATTCTGGAATCAAATTGCCTATGTAAGCCATTTATTTCATAGATAGAAAATGTAAAAGAGTAGATGCTTTACAAATTCCACGAAAAGAGGACAGAGAAAAGAGAAGAAGGATAATAAGAATAACAACATTTATTAAGAACATACTATGTGTGAGATATTGTTCTAAGTACCTTAAATTAACTAAAATTAACTTTAATTAATTAATTTTCTGTTCACTTTATGAAGTAGGTATTTTATCTCCATTTTATAGATGAGAAAAATTAGGAATGTAGAGGTCAATCTAGTAGCTAATATGTGATCAAAGTCATGTTGACAAAGCTGGAGTTCAAACGTTAAGTATTCTGGGGCCATAATTCACTCCCACCTGCTGTGTATTACTGCTTCTCTATCAAAGAAAAAATTTTAAGGATTTTCAGGGTAAGGAGGCAGAATTAAAATGTACATTCAATTACTCCCTTTCTAGAAACCCTACTAAAACAACAGTCAGGGCAAAATTTGAAATATAAAATCCCAAAAGGTGAGGGGGAAAGGAGGGGAAAAAAACCAATAGATTTTTGTAAATCAGAAAGTAGATGACAGAGTGTTAACTGATTTAGCATACCATTAATTGCCAAGTTCTAAATAGATAGTGAGGAAAGCAATATATTGCTGGCCACTGTGGCGCATGCTTGTAATCCTAGAGGCTCGGGAGGCTAAGGCAGAAGGGTCGCAGGTTCAAAGACAGCCTCAGCAGATTAGCAAGGCCCTAAGCAACTCAGTGAAACCCTGTCTCTAAATAAAAATAAAATATAAAAAAAGGGCCAGGCACGGTGGTGCATGCATGTAATCCCAGCAGCTCAGGAGGTTGAGGCAAGGGGATCACAAGTTCAAAGCCAGCCTCAGCAATTTAGTAAGGACCTAAGCAATTCAGTGAGACCCTGTCTCTAAATAAAATACAAAATAGGGCTAGGGGTGTGGCTCAATGGTCAAGTGTCCCTGAATTCAATCCCTGATACACTACCCCCCCCCACACACACACACAAATTTATATATAAAGGGCTGCCTCCAGGTAATTCATTAGAAAGGCAAATTTTTTGTAATTTCCTCCCTAATTTCTCCCAAGTATGTAAATTGGGCGAATCTTGGTCACAAAACCAAGGGCAAAATTCACCTACAACCTTTAAGAATTGTAATAACTGAGTCTTTTTTTATCTGTTTTCCTTTCTGATTAATTATAGTTTCTAAGATAGTCAAATACATGTCCTTATCAGTATAAGTTGAATTTCCCATTTTAAATAATTTAACATCTCCTCCATTCAGTACCTCCAGGTACTTTTGTGACCCCAAACTGTCACCAATTCCTTTATTTTTATAGCGCGCTCCCACTCTATCTAGTTAATCTAAAATGTCCCTTCGTGGTCGCCAATTCAGCCGCGCAACCAGCACGCTAGCGTCATACTAGAGGTTCGAGGCATAGAAGTTAACTAGTGAGATCAAAATAAACACACATGAACTCAAATTACCTTTTTCTTTGACCAGGTCTGAGATGGCTCTCCCTCTGGCTCCTGCCTGGAGCCACCCAGTGGGGCAGCAAGGTTACACAAGGGACTATCAGGAGAGAGAGGCAGGGCATGCCAGAGAGTGGCCTTTTATTGGGGAACAAAAAATTCAGGGGAAAATTCCATCCAATGAAGGTCGAGGGGGACAGCATTCCAAAGTCAGGGTCAGTGATTGGTCTCAGGGTCAATGGTCAGTCACACCCCCACACGGATGGGCTCTGGCACCTAGAAAGGGTGGGGATTAGTTCTGACACAATTTAGCCGGTCGACTCATACCCAGTCAGGGAGATGCCCAATCACATGCGAGAACAGCTTCCCACAAAGGGCTGAGTATGTGGGCTCAGTGTTAAACCTCCCCCTTACCCACCTTCAATCCGTGGTACAAAAAACAAAAAACAAAAAACAGGCAAGCAAGCAATATGTACTACAGAATCCTCTAAAAGCATAAGAATTCACAATAGTAAGTACCAATGGATATATAGAGATATCATTAGTATTCATTCCCCATAGATTTTATTCTGTTTTAAGATAAGTTCAATTTGTAATATTCCTTATGTGTACAGAAAGTATAAAAACAGGGCTGGGATTGTGGCTCTGTGGTAGAGCACTTGCCTAACATGTGTAAGGCACCGAGCTTGAATCTCAGTGCTGCATGTAAATAAAACAAAGGTTCATCAACAATAAAAATATAAAACAAAAACCCTAAAGAAAACCTGAAGTATAAATACATAAATCATTTTCACTGTAAAATTTTCCAAAAAATAGGAAGTATGCATACATTATTCTCTTTCTTCCTCTGACTCTGTCCATGATATGTTTCCTTACAAATCTTTTATATATATAAAGAAACATGTGGTTTGTGTCCCCCCCTCCACTATATAAATGGGGTCTTAAGTAAAAATAGGTGATTAGAAGCCAATTGGGAAGCCTTTGTATTGGGTGGTTTTAATTTTTTAATTTATTATTTTTTATGAAGATATTTCCACAGCAGTATTACTATAACCACTTTAGGGTATTCCATGGTTTTTTTTTTAATTAATATCTAGTAACTCCTAATTGCCTGTTCCTAAGAACAGATGATACAAGCTGATGGGAGGCATATATAGGATAACGTGGTTAGCCCATTTGTTAGAGAACCTTTTGATTCTAACCAGAATTCATCAATCTGCCTGGCTCAAAAGAGTAAAGGAAGAGGGCTATGCCTAATATTAAAATTTATCATTCTCCTTTGTTTTTCAACATGGTCCATGTGCCCTCAACTATACCTGGTGTTCTCTAATTAAGAGATTCATATTTTATCCTCTCTAGGGAATAAGATGCAAATATCTGCCAGGATTGGGGAATTGTCGGGAAAGGTACTCCCTTGAGGATATGGAGGGAGGGGATCTAACAGCTACAAGTTCTTCTTCAACTACTTTCTCAACAGTATAACGTCTCCATTGTTTTCAGTCTTTCAATTTATGTTAGTTTCTGACTTATTCAGAAATTTTTAAAAAAAATTTTTCTCTGTGACTCTGGATATTGAACCCAAGGTCTCATGTATTTTTTCTACCACTGAATTCTACTCTAAACCTGAAGAATGTTAATTCCTTACATTTCAGGAACAGGAGTTAGAAAAAAAAGTAGCTTGTTCATGAATAAATAATTTTTAGTTTGCCAATATTTCAATTTTTTATAAAAAGAACAAAACACAAAACACATAGTATATCATCATTATAGGACATTCCAAATTCACTCTTAGGTTACAGAATTCTCTATTAGCTGACATTTTGATTATCTGCAGGAAAGCCAAAAATACAAAGCAACATGGAATTTAAAAACCATAAAATGCTTGGTAATCTACTGATAAAATGAAGACTAAGTCTTCTATTAACACAAAGAAAATATTCTAAAATTTAATTAATAAGTTATAATAAACATTTAGTTCCTTCAAAAATCAATCAATGTTGGGCACTGTAGCACATGCCTGAAATCTCAGTGATATGGGAGACTGAGGCAGGAGAATGCCAAGTTTGAGGCCAGTCTGGGCAATTTAGGAAGGAAAGAAGGAAAGGAAAGAAGGAAAGAGAAGGAAGGAAGGAAGGAAGGAAGGAAGGAAGGAAGGAAGGAAGGAAGGAAGGAAGGAAGGAAAGAAAGGACTGGGGATTGTAGCTCAGTGACAAGGGCAAGGCTCTTAGTCTGATCCCCAGTACTGCATAAACACACAAAATCAATCCTAGAAATTTTATCTAAATATTAAAAAATTTAGCCTTGCAGAAGAGATTTTATAGGACATGCTACAAACCATTAATGTGCTACTAAATAGCATTTTGAGTCCTCCCTTAAGTTCATAACATTTAAATGACAAAATATAGCATTCATCATGCAGTCAGCATAACTACATATAACATTCAGGCAACAGAAAAACATAAACCTATTTTGTCCTTTGATGAGATGTAAAGTCACAGGTACTCCATGAAGTCATCTCTTCAAATGAAGGCTTTGTACCATTTCTCTCATTAATGACCGTGCTGATGTGTTGACAATCTTGCATTTTTTTTTTTTACAATTCAATCTATCTGTATCTCATATCTCATGGGTGTCTTTGATGCGCTGCTTTTCCCCTTCTTCTATGAAGAACATAAAGTATTTCCTTTATAAAAGGACCATTGAGTTAAAAACAATTAAGATGCATGGGAGTTCTCTGCCTTCCCTCTGTTTGCCTAAAAGCAGTTCATAGATTTACCAAAACAAAAGGTCTTTCTATCTAAATACTTCCTGCCTCAAGACAGGATGGAAATTCTCCTTTACAACATTTATCAGCTCAGAGATAACACCCAGCAATGTAGGAGCAGATTTTACTTCATTAGTTCATTTCCCATATATTTTCCTTTCCATAGTTCCCTATCTTTGGAAACCTGGAATTGCTTTTCTTTGTCTTATCACTTCCCTAAAATTTGTTGTTCTTTGCTGAAGATAATACATTAGCAGGACTCTAGGTAAAGTGTTCTATCACTGGGCTTCATCCCTAGCCCCATAAGCAGGTATCTAAGCCACTATTTTGAATTATTTTTTAATTGAAGTTTCTCCCTCATGATTATGTGTTGCATGTGCTAATAAACTGTTTTTCTCTTGTTAAACTGTCTCTTGTTATATGAACCTGTCTCAATAATGAACTTATGAGTAGTAAGGAAAAAGTGATTTACAACTCCTCTTCACCTATATTATCTACAGTGTTAGTAATGATTGAAACTATAGCAGACTTAATTATAGTATCTTTCAAAAAAAGTACTAAATATAGTTCTTTGTTCAGTAGGTGTCCATGAATCAAAGGAGTGTTTAAAACAGAGTGCATATAATTCTGTTAAATTGTGTACTGGGTTGTAAGCTTCTTTATGTAGGTATTTATAAAACTGAGAGAACTAATATCTGGAGAATTAATTATACTTTTAGTAAACTGAACTTTGTTCTGCTGTGTGGATCTCAAATTGGCAACACTTGAGACCCTAGGATTTCCAAGTTTAGTATATATCTTGTTCATTCATTTAGAAATAAAGAAAAAGCATTACTTGTATAAGAGGCAAGAATGGAAACATCAAAGTAACTGAGACCTAGTTATACATTCAGTCAAACTCTAAAAGAAACCCTCTTTATTTTTACACATTCCTTGATGTGTCTGTCAATTCTTGTCTTTTTTTCATTGTTTCTTTTCTTCAGACTCTTCTTTTCCTCAAGAGACCTAGATGCCTGCTGCCAATTAGACAAATTAACACTGACTCAAAGATCACATGGTATTAAACATAAAATACACAGCTACTACTTAGTTATTGAGTTACTTGGTGAATGATACTGTTTTCAAGTTAATTTATTTACCTAGAAGAATATAGAGTAGTACTTCAAACCTTCTATTTTGTGTTTATAATTAGCCAAATGGAGAATCATTCTATATTTATTAGAAAGAGAAGGAAAGGGATGGGAAATAGGGTGGGAAGTGGGGAGGATAAAGTGTGGTTATATTTCATCTATTGATACTTCATACAAACTATTTAAATTTAAACTGGGTGCAGTGGCTTAAGCCTGTAATCCCAGCAGCCCAGGAGGTTGAGGCAGGAGGATCATGAGTTCAAAGCCATCCTCAGCAACTTAGTGAGACCCTAAGCAACTCTAACAAGACCCTGTCTCTAAATAAAATATTAAAAAAAAAAAAAAAAAAAAAGGCTGAGGACCTCACAAGATGTCAGACACTGGCAGAAATTTCATCTGTGCCCATAGCTTTCTAAATTATGAAGCCAGGAATGGAAAAATTTCTGTTAACAGCAGTGAAATAAAGATTTTTTTTTTGTTTGAGTCTAAAAAGAAGGGGCTGAGGATGTGGCTAAGTAGTTGAGCGCTCCTGGGTTCAATCCCCAGTACCAATAATAATAAATTAAAAATTTTATCACATAGGGAACAAATTCATACAATTTTTTTAAAGCTCAAAATTTTAATTTTAAAAAACTGTAGAGGAGGCTGGGGTTGTGGCTCAGCGGTAGAACGCTCGCTTAGCAAGTACGAGGCCCTGGTTCAATCCTCAGCACCTTATAAAAATAAAAATAAAGGCATTGTGTCCAACTAAAAAATAAATATTAAAAATAAAACTGTAGAGCCAGATGTGGTGATGCATGCCTATAATCCAGTGGCTTGGGAGGTTGAGACAGGAGGATCAGGAGTTCAAAGAACCTCAGTAACTGCGAGGTGCTAAGCAACTCAGTGAGACTCTGTCTCTAAAATATAAAACAGCGCTGGGGATGTGGCTCAGTGGTTGAATGCTCCAGAATTCAATCCCCAATACCACCCCCCCCTAAAAAAACATGTAGAAATTAAAATATATTTTTCAAAACCAAACAATCTTCTCTATATAGGCTATGTAAGTAACTGCAATGTGAAGTCTGGTGTGGTGGTACATAGCTATAATTCCCGCAGCTCAGGAAAGTGAGATAGGGAGATTGCAAGAAGTTTGAAGCCAACCTGGGCAACTTAGCTAGACCCTGTCTCAAAGTAAAAAGAAAAAATAAAAAGGAGTGGGGATGCAGTTCAGTGATACAGTATCCATGGGTTCAATCCCCAGTACTGGAAAAAATAATAATAAAATAAAAATTGCAATGTGAGCTGTGGATGTAGCTCAGTGGTCGAGTACTTGGCCTGGCATGAGGGAGGGAGGGAGGGAGGGAAGGAAGGAGGGAAGGAAAGAAGGAAGGAAGGAAGGAAGGAAGGAAGGGAGGGAGGGAGGGAGGGCGATGTAAGGAATTTCCAATAGTTATAAACCAGTAACATTCTCTCCTATATCTTTAAAAGTTTCATTTATCCAATAAGTCACTGAGAAAATACCAAAAGGCTTTCTAAAATAAAAGGTACTCAACAATTTCTCAAAGTTCCACATAAGTACATATTATTATTGTAACTGTTATCTCCTGAAATCCAGAATCTACTTTTACCCATCTAATGACATATTCACATAAATGTCTAATGGCATGTACACCTTGGGATAAATCCACCAAACACTCTCAGATATGAAATACTTTTATCTGGGAGGATTTCTGTAACTATAATTTTTCTTATTTTTTTGGTGGGGGAGTGGGGAGTAGGGTGAGGGTAGAGCCAGGAATGGAGCCCAGGGTCTTGTGCATCTATAGAAGAAGAAGAGTTCTACCACTGAGCTGCATCCTCAGCCCTTTTAATTTTGCGACAGAATTTTGCTAAATTAAATTGTCTGGGTGGGTCTCAAACTTGCAGTTCTCCTGCCTCAGCTTCCCAAGTAGCTGAGATTAAATGAAAGCACCACTGCAACCAGCGTGGACATCATTCATCAGGCAGTTAGTTCAGAAGTTTGTGACAAGGAAAATAAAGAAATTTGAGAGCTGGGGATGTGGCTCAAGCGGTAGTGCACTTGCCTGGCATGCGTGCGGCCTGGGTTCCATCCTCAGCACCACATACAAACAAAGATGTTATGTCCAACGAAAACTAGAAAATAAATATTAAAAAATTCTCTCTCTCTCCCTCCCTCCCTCCCTCCCCTCTCCCTCCCCCCCCCTCTCTCTCTCTAAAAAAAGAAATTTGAAATGATATCCTCTGAGGAGTACATAGAGGAAATAGATGTTTTAGTCAGCTTCTCATTGTGTGACCAAAAGACCTGACAAGAACAATTTTAAGAAGGCAAAATTTATTTGGTGCTCACAGTTTCAGGGGTCTCAGTCCACAGACAGCTGATTCCATTGCTCTGAGCCCTAGGTCAGGCAGAACTTCATGGTAGAAGGTTGTGGCAGAGGAAAGCAGCTCAGAACATCACACCAGGAAGCAGAGAGACAGACCTCACCAAGAACAAAATACACACTCCCCAAAGACATGCTCCCAACAACCCACTTACTTCAGCCAAACCCTACCTGCCTACAGTTACCACCTATTAGGGGATTAATGCACTGAGTAGGCTAAAACTTTGTAACCCAATCATTTCACCTCTAAACTTCTTGCATCATCTCACACATGAGCTTTTGGGGGACATCTCATAATTAAACCATAACACTAGGTTATGTTTAGTTTTTACTTTTCAATTTTTTTTCAATACTGAGGATTAAGTCAAGGGCTAAGCAAGTACTCTACCACTGGGCAACCTCTGCAATACTTTATATTTTGAGTCAAGGTCTTGCTAAATTGTCTCAGTTGGACTTAAACTTGCAATTTTCTTGCCTCACCTTCTCAAGAACCCACAATTCTCTTATCTCAGCCTCCCAAGAAGTTTTTATCTGGGAGGATTAATTTAGTTAATTCTAACAAAAATTCATTCTTATCTCAGCCTCCCACACCTAGATCTAGGTTATATTTAGCGAAAACAACAAAGTTCTAGCGGGGTACAGTGGCACACACCACTAATTCCAGTGACTCAGGAGGCTGCGGCAAGAAGATGACAAGTTTGAGGCCAGCCTCAGCAACTTAGTGAGACCCTCTGCAAAGAAAGGCCCTGATTTAAAAACCAAAAGGGCTGGGGATGTAGCTCAGTGGTAAAATGCCACTGGGGGTGGCGGTGGGGGGTGGGTTGTGGCTCAACACAAAAGCTGAGCGTATGGCCCTGGGTTCAATCGTTGGTACCACATAAAAATAAATAAATAAAATAAAGGTACTGTGTTCAACTACAACTAAAAAAATAAATATTAAAAAAAAAAATTTAATACCATTGGGTTCAATCCTAGTACCAAAAAAAGAGACAAGTTCTAGTAACTGCCTTCAAATCTAGAAAAGGTTATCATGTAGAAGATGATGGGTTTCTCTGGAATTGCTCTAAGGTGTAGAAAGAATTAGAATAAACTGTCCTATAAAGACAAAGACTTTTGCCCAAGACAAGCAGATACTAAAAACAAAGAGGAAATGGGCTGTCTTGGAAGACAGTGAGTTGCCTATCAGTGGAAGAATCAAAGCAGTGGCAATACTGTTGTCCTTTTATGACTTAAGGTCAAAAATAGCAGATGCACAAGTGTGTTTATCTCAGCAACCTCCTGAAATGCAAAATTAAAACAATAGAAATACATTAAAGAGATGATAGTGGACAACAAATATTTAATAAATTTTTGAAGGTAAGAATGGAACAGTAAGCTACGCTTAGCAGAAAAGAGAAAGCTGAATCCAAACTATGAGGTGTATATGACATCAAGAATCTAGCTGGCTCTCGGGCTGGGGATGTGGCTCAAGCGGTAGCGCGCTTGCCTGGCATGCGTGTGGCCCGGGTTCGATCCTCAGCACCACATACAAAGATGTTGTGTCCGCCGAAAACTAAAAAATAAATACTAAAATTCTCTCTCTCTCTCTCTTCTCTCTCTCTCTCTCTCTTTTTTAAAGAGAGAGAATGTAGCTGGCTCTCAACAAAGAAATTCAGAAATATAAGTAATTGGAAACACCAGTTTTCTCAGGAGGGTAAGGAGAAGTGCTAGAAACATTGCAATTCATTAACATTATACATAAGAAGGAAATACCTAAGATACTCTTCCAATCCCACTCCATGTAGTCAAACAACTTCTCTCTCCCGCTAGAGGGAGAGATAAGGTTCATTTTCTGATTAAATTGAACTAGAGCAGCTATAAATATCGAAAGACAAGATTAGGTGGTCAGTTACCTAAACCAGGTGGGAAGAGGGACAATAAGGGGAAACAACAAGTAAAGAAGATTTAAAAAAAAATAATAAAAAGTATTCATGAGGGTCAAAGTCCATAGGTCATAGGACAGGAAAAAAACAGAGAACTTTTCTGTTAAAGTAAACTATAAATAAACTATCTGGTCATTTATGAGCCACAAAGAAATATGGGGATGTGGCTCAGTGGTCAAGTGCCTCTGGGTTTAATCCCAAGTATTAGGGGCAAAAAAGAAAAAGGAAAAAAAGAAATGGGAACTGCTATGTCAAATCACCCCTAGCCATAGTTAATTATAACCCCTTAAAGGAACTATTATTTTAAAAACATGTCAGAACCATCTTCTGTGGTCTAGTCATTATGGCACTCACAAAGAAAATTTACTGGAGGCATACAAAATAACAAAGGGCATAACTTGTTAAATCAGAGGGTATATAAGGAAACAAGACAAGAATAAAGAACCCCCACCTCTCTGCAAAAGCCACACCATTCTTTTTGGAGATGGTCTGCTCAGTGCCTATGCTGTGCCTTTCACTTTGATTCTCTCTAATAAACTCTGCTTTCTATTATGTGACTCTTATTTGGAAGCCTGGGGAACACAAAAAACAATCTCTGTAGCCCCCTGGAGCCCCTTTGGCTCCACAGGACCCCCTCTACAACAACACAAAGTACAGTGAGGGGTGGAGGTTAATCACCTTACAGGGAAAATAAGGATACTTTGTGAAAGATTTTATAAAGCTCTCTCTTCTCCTACTCAGTTCCCAAGAGCGGGCTAAAAAGAAGAATCTTAAAAGTTTAAAAAAGAAAAAGCAAGTCATTAACAAATAGAACCAGGAATCAAAATGCTATCATCTTTCTCAGTAACAACAATGGAACAATTAGTTTGAAAATAACAAAGATGATAGAACAATACCTGTAAAATTCTATAGGAAAATGATATCCCAACCTAAAATTCTATACTCAACTATTATCAATCAAGTGGGGATGTAAAGACAAGACATTTCAGGCTAATGAAGTCTCAAAAAAAAATTAACTTTCACTGGGAGCGTGGCTTAGTGATAGAGTGCTTGCCTGGCATGCATGAACCACTGGGTTGAGCCCCAGCACACACAAGAAAAAGTTGGATTAAAAATAAAAAACAACTCCCATGAATCTTTTCTAAGAAGACTACTAGCAGATGTGAACCAGCCAAATGAAAGAGGAAACTCAGAAAAAGAAAGACATGTGAACAAGGAAATTCAGGCTCTAATAAAAAAAAAAAAAAAAAAAAAAAAAGCAAAAGCAAGTACAAGAATTATGATAGAGCTCCAGAACAACAGCCGTACAGGATGTCTAGGGAGTACATAGTCCAGACTGGAGTTAAGTGACTGATAGGCTCCAGCACAGACATCTTAAAGTCTTAACTAGGGGTTGGGGTTGTGGCTCAGAGGTAGTGCACTTGCCTGGCATGTATGAGCTGGGTTGGCTCTCAGCACCACATATAAATAATTAAAATAAACATCTATCAACAACTAATAAAACTTTTTTTAATTCTTAACTATATCAAGAGTGTCTTTATAGTTACATTACAATTTAGAAAGGAAATAATGATAGGTATAATAGAAAACTAAGCAAATCAAAATTAACTCCAGGAAAAATGATTTTACAAGAAAGAAAATGTAACCACACTATCTGGTATCTCAGCTGTGAACAACATTTATATAATCTGAACAATGCAAACATTATTTCTGAGTTGTGATATATTGGGGGTGTTTAAGGAAATGATAAATTGTAATAGGAGCTGTAGAAGATTGTTAAATCTTTATTTTCCAGAGTAGAAAAAAAGTTAATGTCTATAATTGAAAAAGCAAAAAGTAGTAATAAAACCATTATTTAGAGGAAGAAGTAAATCCTAGATGAATCAATTAATTAAAAATAACTTATCAGGTGCTATGTTACATGCCTGTAATCTCAACAGCTTGGGAGGCTGAGGTAGGAGGATCTTGAGCTCAAAACCAGCCTCAGCAACTTAGCGAGAACCTGTCTCAAAATAAAAAATAAAAAGGAGTGGGGATGTTGCTCAATGGTTAAGCAACCTTAGTTTCAATTCCTGGCAAAAAAAACAAAATTGCCTCAAAGGAAGACTAGGGCATAGAGAAGAATAAGAGACTACTTATTGTTGATTTGTTGTTGTTGCTTTTTGTTGTTCTGGTTTTGGTATCAGAAAGTGAACTCAGAGGTGCTTTACTACTGAGCTACATCTGGAGTTGTTTTTATTTTTTGTTTTGAGACAGGATTTTGCTAAATTGCTGAGGTTGGCCTTGAACTTACAAGCCTCCAGTCTCCTGAGTTTCTGTTATTATAGGGGTGGATCACCATACCCGGCTGAAACAATTCTTATTATAAACTTTACAGTATACTATTTTCCTTCACAAAAAAGAGTAAATATATTACACTGAATAAAAATAGCAATTTCAAATATCCATATCAGGACTGGTGATTTAGCTCAGTGGTAGGGTGCTCACATGGCATTTGCGAAAGCCTGAGAATGATTCCCAGCACTGCAAAAAGAAAACAAAAAACACATATATCAATATGGTTAGATTCTGTTATCCCATTCCCAGGCCAACTCTGAATAGAATGATCAGTGTACCTGCACATCATGTTCAACCATAAGGATGGGATCTACTCTGAATAAGTTATACTCCATTTATGTATTACATGGCAAAATATACTCTGTCATGTAGATCTGAAAAGAATAAAAATAAATAAATTTAAATAGCAAAATAAAAAAAATTTAATGGTCATTAAAGATTATAACTGGTTAGTCCAATTAGATAAAGCATTAACATGAGATCATGGATTTAAAGCCCAATGGAGGCTTTGGCATATTCCACAGACTCAAAAAATGCACCCTCAGTCCTATCTAGTAGATTTAAATATGTATGCAAATCATTACAAAGAAGACCAAAAAAGGAAGAAAAAAAAAAAAAGGTTGGGGCTGTAGCTCAGTGGCAGAGCACTTGCCTAGCACGTGTGAGGCACTGGGTTTGATCCTTAGCACCACATAAAAATAAATAAAATAAAGGCATTGTGTCCAACTATACCTAAAAAAAAAATAAAAAATAAAAAAAATAAAAACATAAAATAAAGTCATTATGTCCATCTACAACTACAAAAAAAAAAACTTAAAAAAAAAAAAGAATTTGGGCTGGGGATGTGGCTCAAGCGGTAACGCGCTTGCCTGGCATGCGCAGGGCACTGGGCTCGATCCTCAGCACCACATAAAAATAAAATAAAGATGCTGTGTCCACTGAAAACTGAAAAATAAACATTAAAAAACTCTCTCTCTCTCTTAAAAAAAAATACACATCACTGCTACAAGAAAAATCTCCTTAAAAGTATGTATGAAAACAATAATTTGGTAAAAAAACCTTTGAACATTAAGGATAGTGAGTTACAATGACAAATTAAGACTAATTTATTTCTTGCAATCTAAAATGAAAGATTCTAAGCAATATATTTTTTGTATAATTGGTTTAAATGTACATTCAATATATTCTCTTCCTTCAATAGCTTATCTTTGAGGGTCTTGCTGAATTCTAGTTGCCATAACAACCTGAGGAAACCCTTTATTGCTGTATATATCTATAGCTATTTATAAATGCAACAGCTGGATCTGTCCAGCTAAATTTCTTTTATAAGACACCAAAGTAGTTTTCATTTTCTTTGAATAAATTTGAGAAAATATCAGGCACCACTGAAATTAAAACTATAACTTTGATATTTATCTTAAATATAAATGATACAAACTATATAGAATGGAAAAAATGCATCTTCATTTGTTTACTTAACAGCTATGTTAAGAAAGCTTCTAAACTATCAACTTTTCTTTCCAAATTGAAAAATACTTAGATATTTTAAATGAATTTCCATAGTTACATAAAGCAATACAAAAGACGCAAACACTGGCATTTACATAAAATAACATTTACTATCAGGTAAGACAGCTTAAATTCTTTAAGAAAATTTTATCCTTTCTCTTTCCATTGAAAGAACTAATAATTATATGGGTGTATAAAGGATTGTAATGCATTCCAATGTTGTGTATTTTAAAAAAAAAATAGAGGCTGGGGATGTGGCTCAAGTGGTAGCGCGCTCACCTAGCATGCGTGAGGCAGTGGGTTCGATTCTCAGCACCATATAAAAATAAAATATTGTGTCCAACCTAAAACAAAATAATAATAATAATAATAATAAAATCAATAATTAGATTGGAGAAATATCTATTTTTACTGATATGAGCTTTTTTAAAATATTTTTTTAGATGTTGATGGACCTTTATTTTATTTATTTATATGTGGTGCTGAGAATCAAACCCAGCGCCTAATATATGCTAGGCAAGCACTCTACCACTGAGCCACAACCTCAGTCCTTGATTCGAGCTTTTGAGTACATGAAATTATAAAAAATAAAAGGCTTGTGGCAGTTGATTAGCAACTTCTCAGATAGGCCCTGAGTCTCAAAAATATTGGTTCAAGGGCTAGGATTGTGGCTTAATAGCAGAGTACTTGCCTAGCATGTGTGAGGCACTGGGTTCACTCCTCAGCACCACATAAAAATAATAAAATAAAGATATTGTGTCCATCTACAACTAATAAAATATTTTTAAAAATATTGTTGGTTTGGGGCTGGGGTTATAGCTCAGCAGTAAAGCACTTGTCTAGCACATGTGATTCACTGGGTTCACTCCTCAGCACCACATAAAACTAAATGAACAAAATAAAGGTGTTGTGTCCATCTACAAATTAAAAAAAATTTTTAAAAATATTGTTGGTTCAATAGATCATTCAAATTAAGACTGCTATATTTAGGGCTACCTATAGTTTTCTGCCACAGGGAAAAAGTTTTAAATTATATATAAATTTTTTGACTGATAACTAACATTTTCTATCTTGTATCAAGGTTATCATCTTTGTGCTCACCTTTTTTCAAACATTTTCCCAACTAGAATTCATGTTTTAAAAGCATATATAATATCCTATCTATCAGTATATTTGGGAATGATCTATTAGATTGTATGAAAATTAAATCCTTAGCCAGGCACAGTGGAGCACACCTGTAATCCCAGCAACTCAGGAGGCTGAGGCAGGAGGATCACAAGTTCAAAGCCAGCCTCAGCAATTTAGGAGGGCCCTAAGCAATTTACAAAGCCAGGTCTCTAAATATTCTTTTAAAAGGGGTGGTGGGTTAGGGATAGGGATGTGGTTCAGTGGTTAATAAGAGCCCCGGGCTCAATCTTCAGTCACCAAAAAAAAAGAAAAAAAGAAAAATCAAAATTCTGCACATTGTCCTTATTTAATATAACCCACTTAATTTTGCAGATGATTTACAATAATGTACAGGAAACACCTTCCTTAAAAAGACTCACAACAACCTCAAAGAACTAAATAGAAGATGATCCAGATATCAGTCAGTAATCTTTATCAAATTTCAAAGAATAACTATTAATGTGTAAGAACCATTTTCCTGTATTCATTATTACTGTATTTTGATATAAAATATATCCAAAACTTAAATAAGGCCTTGGTGCCTTCACCTAAATCTTTCAGAAAATAGTATAATCATAATCCTGAGAAATCATTACTGTGACTAGAATTTTAAGAAATTCTGTTTTTCATGTAATACCCACATGATTATTTTCTCATTACTTTCACAGTTCCTTTCCTTATACATTCTATTTTTTGAACAATTTATCAGAAGTGCTACATGACAGCCACGTGTGGCAGTGCCCCCCAGTAGTCTCAGTGACTTGGAAGGCTGTGGTACAAGAATCACAAGTTTGAGGTCAACCACAGCAATTTAGTGAGACCTTGTCTGAAAATAAAGAAGAGTTGGAAATGTAACTCAGATTCAAGTGCCAGTATTGTCGGTGTGGGGGAGTAAGTACTTCTCCTAAATACAATTCTGAGGTAAAAGAAATGGGGATGACCTTATTTTTATATTCTGCCTTCATAGTTTTTAAAAAACTCACATAAATTTTATTATCTGATCCTTACCAACAATGCTTTCACATGGGTAAAACAGATACTACTATTCACATTTTTAAAAATCAGAAAATTAGACTTGGGAGAGTTTGCTCTGGGTCCAAAAAGAAAAGCAATAACAATCAGAGGAAGTCAGCTCTTATGACAGTGTTTTTACACTTTGCTACTTCATTATTTTATAAGTGTCAAAGAGAAGACAGTGGGCAACTGACATGAGCAGCCCTCAGTTGTCACAGACCCTGAACAACAGAATCAATTAAAATCTATTCAATATACAATCAACAAATCCTCATAGTATGGTAGAACTGACCGAAAACTTTAATTTATGCTTGTTATAATTAGAATTTCTCCAACAGAAAAAAAGCATATTGTGTTCCAGAAAAGACTCACCGATTAAATTGAAAGTTGTATGCTTTCATTCATGGCCAAACTGTATTTAAAACATAAATTATCTTAATTAAAGAGTTAATTTACAAATGTCTATGGATTGTACCTTTAGGAATATGAACATGTTCTATTTATAGAAAACATTTAATCCTAGTATAAAGCCAGAACAGAAGGGCAAAAGAAACTGGCTACAACTTTAACATTCTTCTTACCAGCTAAGAATACAGCAAACACTTAGATGATTACTCTAACTAATTATCAGCTAAACTTATAACACAATCAGAAGCAGGCTTATACTTCTTGCTTGAGAAACGGAGAAGAACAAGAGAGAGAGAGAAGCTAGGTATTTGGAACTCTCAAAATATATCAAACTCACCACTTACCATAATTGACAATGTTGTTCTTTTGTTTATTTGGTTGAGTTGGTTTGTTTTTGGTATTAGGGATTGAACCCAGGGGTACTTAACTACTGTCACACAACCCCCTTTTAAATATTTATTATTAGAGACAGGGCTTGCTAAGTTGCTGAGGCTGGATTCGAACCCATGATCTCCTGCCTCAGCCTCCTGAGTCACTGGGATTACAGGTGTGCACCAACGTTCCTGGCCAACAATGCTGGTCTTGTTTATGCCTGCTCCTATTCATATACTTGTTGATCTCAGTCAGTATTATGCTTCAGTGTTTCTTTGGCTTCTTTTACACATTTTTTTTGTCGTCATCAATACTTGCCGACCTGATTTTCATATTCTTTCCATCTTTCTTTTTGGTAATTCTCATTTCTATGTCTTCTGCCAGATTCCTTCTTGAAGCTGCTATGTCAACTCCTACTTCCTTGCCTTCCTCAACAACTTATGCTTTAAAATGAACTTTTTTTTCCTTGATTTCCTTTCAAAATTTTATTAACTTGATGTATCTCACCTAGTTATTAAAAAGGTAGGTGATTAAACTAGAGCATACTAAAAGGTGCATAATGGTTGACTAATTGGTATTTTAGACAGGATGGGAGAGAAATTGAGAAAAAGGAGAGTTTTCATATAGTTCAGACCACTCCCTTATTATTAAAGAGGGAGTGGACTATTATTCTATTTCTTCTGATTAGTTTCTTAAGGGAAGGGAGTTTGTTGTTGTTTTCTTCTGTTGCACTGCATACCATTTACACTTTAAATATTTTATATTACAATTAGAATTAAGCACATCATTTAATTTTTTATATTAAGTTATTTTATTTGATTGTAACAGAATTTGGTATCTCCTACATTTTCAGTTTGTTCTTTGAACAGCATGATAATCTGTTTATCTAAAATTAGCAGAACCACTGCTACCAACCCTTAATTATGACTCACTCCTGCAAATAAAATTTCCTTTATTCATGATATATCTAAGTGAGAGCACATAGAACAATAATTCTGCTGAACTTCTACCACAATTTGGATATGATGATGAACTAATAGTCAATGATATGCATTCAGTCTATTTCACTCATTTTAACTTATTCATATAGTCCGTCAGTATTTTGGTCACTTTATAAACATATTATCTATTTGTAGTCTAAAGAGAACACTCCTTTAGGACTTTGATCATATCTTTTACAGTTGAATTCCAAATAGTGTGAAACAGGGAAAAAAGTTATTCAACATGAATGAATTCTGAACTTAGTTTAACACATCACACACACTTACATTTGATACTCAGGGGCACTTAACTGCTGAGCCACATCTTCAGCCCTTTTTTGTATTTTATTTAGAGACAAGTTCTCACTGAGTTGCTAAGTGCCTCGCTAAGTTGCTGAGGCTGTCTTTGAACTCCCGATCCTTCTGCCTCAGCCTCCTGAGCTGCTGCAAATATATTATCTTTTATGATGAAGAGAAGCTATAAAATGCTTCCTTCAAGTAAAGCATTTGCATGGTAATACTACAGTAACCACCCTCCACCTTACATTGTAACACCCTCAGTGTGTGTGCCTGAAGCTATGGATAACACAATATATATTTTTGAACCCTATATATTTTTCCATTTACCTATAAAAATTAATAAATCAGACCCAGTAAGAAATTAGCAACAATAACTCATACTAAAATAATTGTAACAATATATTATAATAAAAGTTATGTGAAAATAATCTCTCAAAATATTATATTGTAAATCTTAGCAACCTCAATGTATTAAGTCAAGAACTTTTCACTTGAAGGAAGCAGTTTACAGCTTCTCTTCATAAGCATGTCTGAATTGCCAGCATTATTGCTCTTGGACTTTGAGGGACATCATTAAGTAAAATAAGAATCACTTCAGCACAAGCACCATAATATCATCACAGTTATCTGATAACCAAGATGACTATTAAACGGTCAAATGGACAGGTAAACAGACTGGATATGCTGGACAAAGGGAAAAATCACATCCCAGGCAGGATGATGTGAGATTTTATCATGCAACTCAAAGCACTGCACATAATTTAAAACTTACGAATTACTTATTTCTGGAATTTACCATTTGCTATTTTTGGTTAGTGGTTAACTGTAAATTAACTGAAACCATGAAAAGCAAAACCATTAAGAAGGCACTACTATATTGTCAAATCATACTTTCCAAATAAAAAACTTAAGGTTTAAGAGGTTTAGTACCATGCAATCAATTAAGGGGGGCCAGGATCAATTCCAGGTGTCTGACACTAAAATCCATGCCTTTTATCATTGTATTATTACAGGAAAAAAAACTAAGTAATTAAAAGTACAGCTATGAAAACAAGGGTGAAGGGCAGATATCAACAACTATAACAGTTATATTATTAGATTTCATTATGTTATTTGATAAGCATTATAAAAAAACAATTCATGGACATATTTGTTCATCAAACATTTATTGAGCATGTATTATATACCAGGCACTGTTCAATGATTCCTGGGTTATGGAGCTTACATAAAGACATTCTTTCAGAGGGGCTGGGGTTGTGGCTCAGCAGTAGAGAGCTTGCCTAGCATGTGCAAGGCACTGGGTTCGATCCTCAGCTCTACATAAAAATAAATAAATAAAATAAATTATTGTGTTCAATTACAACTAAAAAAAAAAAAAAAAAAAAAGACATTCCTCCAAGCTGGGTATGGTGGTGTACACCTGTAAAAAAGCGACTTGGGAGGCTGAGGCAGGAGGATTACAATTTAGAGGCTAGCCTCAGCAACTTAGTGAACCTGTGGCTAAATAAAAAATAAAAAAGGGCTGGGGATGTAGTTTAGAGGTAGTGTTCTCCTGGATTTAATCCCCAATTCAAAAAAAAAAAAAAGACATTTTTCCAGAAAGCAACAATGTCATGGAAATAGGACAGAGATACTACTATAGAACAATAAACTAACAACAAAAAAAGTGGTTAGTAGTAAATTTCACCCAGGATCTAGGTGTTTAAATTATTTTTTGCTCATAAATGTGTTGCCAGTACCTAAAATACCACAAAAACAGTAAAACTTAACACTAATGAAAATTTATATATGAAAATAAGTAGCCTTTAAATGTCTGTAATGAAAGTTCAGTTACTTTTTTTTTAAACCTGTGTCCTTACAATAGTAATATTAACTGTATTGGGTTAATCTTCATTGTAAACTCCAAAGATAGGAATAAAGACCTATTTATTATCTTCATCAGTGCCAACAAATAATCACTAAAGATGTTAGAGGTAAATATGAACTTAATACTCATTACTTAATACTCATTACTTGTATAATGTTAGACAATTTATTTTTTTAAGAGAGAGAGAGAGAGTATTCTAATATTTATTTTTTAGTTTTCGGCAGACACAACATCTTTGTTTGTATGTGGTGCTGAGGATCGAACCTGGGCTGCACGCATGCCAGGCAAGTGCGCTACTGCTTGAGCCACATCCGCAGCCCCTAAACAACTTATTTAATGTTAGACAGCTTTATTTGTGCTTCAAGTTTCTCATTTACACAATAAAGATGAAGTTAAGACTTTCTTCCCAATATGGGCTGTTGTGAGGTTTAAATCAGAAAATGGGTTAAAAAATAATTAGCACGTGAAACAAAAGAAACAATTGAAAAAAATTGACAAAACTAAAAGTTGGTTCTTTGAAAAAATAAGATCGACAGACCCTGAGCCATGCTAATGAAGAGAAGAAGAGAGAGAACTCAAATTACTAGCATACGAGATGAAAAAGGCAATATCACAACAGACACTACAGAAATGTAGAAGATAATTAGAAATTATTTTGAAACCTTATATTCCAATAAAATAGAAGATAGTGAAGTCATTGATAAATTTCTTAAGTCATATGATTTGCCCAGATTTGAGTCAGGAGGATACACACAACTTAAACAGAACAATATCAATGGAGGATATAGAAAAAGCCATCAAAAGACTACCAACCAAGAAAAGTACAGGACCAGATGGGTGTACAGCACAGTTTTACAAAATCTTTAAAGAAAAATTAATACCAATACTTTTCAAATTATTTCAGGAAACAGAAAAAGAGGGAGCTCTTCCAAATTCATTCTACAAGGCCAACATCACCCTGATTCCGAAACCATACAAAGACACTTCAAAGAAAGAAACTACAGACCAATATCTCTAATGAACTTAGATGCAAAAATCCTCAATAAAATTCTGGAAAATCAGATTCAAAAACATATCAAAAAAATTGTACACCATGATCAAGTAGGATTCATCCCTGGGAAGCAAGGCTGGTTCAATATACGGAAATCAATAAATGTTATTCACCACATCAATAGATTTAAAGATAAGAACCATATGATCATCTCAATAAACGCAGAAAAAGCATTCGACAAAGTACAGCATCCCTTTATGTTCAAAACACTAGAAAAACTAGGGATAACAGGATCTTACCTCAACATTGTAAAAGCTATCTATGCTAAGCCTCAGGCTAGCATCATTCTAAATGGAGAAAAATTGAAGGCATTGTTGAGAGCCACAGCCGAAGCAGCCCCAACAAACTTCCAGCTGATTGGCTCACAGCAGCCCCAGCAAACTTCCAGCTGATTGGCTCCTCTGGGTGATGCTCACTGGGCTGTTTCCCCGCCCTTTCAGATCTCGGAGCTGCTCATTGGGGGACTCTTTTGGCTTCACCCAGGCGACCCAGCCAGTCGGCCTCAACAGCGGGAGGAGTGGGGAGGTTGAGAGGCTCGCTGGAAGCTGGTGGTGACAGTTGGGCTCTGAGGGAATTCCTGAAGAGCTCATGTGGTGCAGTGTGTGTGTTCTAAAAATAAAGTTCGTTTCTGCTTGACAAGTGGCTCGTGAATTGTGCCCAGCCAGACTGCGGCAAGGCATTCCCTCTAAAATCTGGAACAAGACAGGGATGCCCTCTCTTCACCACTTCTATTCAACATAGTTCTCTGGCCAGAGCAATTAGACAGACAAAAGAAATTAAAGGCATAAAGATAGGAAAAGAAGAACTTAAATTAGCACAATTAGCGGATGACATGATCCTATACCTAGCAGACCCAAAAGGTTCTACCAAGAAACTTCTAGAACTAGTAAATGAATTCAGCAAAGCGGCAGGATATAAAATCAACACGCATAAATCAAAGGCATTCCTGTATATCAGTGACAGATCCTCTGAAACGGAAATGAGGACAACCACCCCATTCACAATATTACCAAAAAAAATAAAATACTTAGGAATCAACCTAACAGAAGAGGTGAAAGACTTATACAATGAAAACTACAGAACCCTAAAGAGAGAAATAGACAAAGACTTTAGAAGATGGGAAAATATAACCTGTTCATGAGGCAGAACTAGCATCATCAAAATGGCGATATTACTAGTATGGAAGTATGTATAAATATGTATAACCAATGTGATCCTGCAATCTGTACAAGTGGTAAAAATAAGAATTCATAACCCACTTGAATCAAACGTATGAAATATGATATGTCAAGATCACTGTAATGTTTTGAGCAACCAATTAAAAAAAGAAAAGAAAAAAAATAATTAGCACAGGACTTGGCATATAGTAAGAACTCAATAAAACTTAACTAAGTTCTATTTTTTTCTTGTTTAATGTTTAATTTTAAACTGTGATACTTATAATAAACTTGATATAGTATAGATTTAATTTTGGGAAGAAGAATCATAATTCTTTTTTTTTGAGAAATACAAGCATTTTCTAGGAGATAACTAAATTCAGTTTGTGTGTGTGTGTGTGTGTGTGTGTGTGTGTGTGTGTGTTTGTATGGACACAATATCATTATTTTTATATGGTGCTGAGGATCAAACCAAGTGCCTCACACATGCCAGGCACTACCACTGAGCCACAACTCCAGCCCAAAATTCAGTGTTTTATTACACAAGTTTCAGAATTATTGGGAATACTAAGTGTTAACTAGTTTGAAAATTGACATAATTTATTTACAGCATGTTTTACTTGCAGGAATGCAAGAATCTTTCTAGCTTCTCAGGGCATGAATGCCAAAGAAATCAGTATTTAATATTTTAAATTTAGAGAACTGAAAAAGAGAAAAACCTAAAAAGGAAATTCTAGAAATGTGATTGCCTCCAAAAACACATTTGTGAAATTCCAAGACATTTTTCTTTTTTCTTTCCTTCTTTCCTGGAATTAATCAAACCCAGGGTCTACCACGCTACATACCCAGCCCTTTTAATTTATTTTTAAAATTTTGAGACAAGGCCTCCTAAGTCACCTACACTGTCCCTACTCTTGTGATCTTCCTGCATTAGCCTCCCAAATCTCTGGGATGTGGGTTTTTTTTTTTAACTTAAAATGAAATAGTAAACATTTAAAATAATAAGATTCCAAACTGTCATTAAATTAAAATTCATGCCACTGTGAAAAATTTGGCTGTTCTTCAAAAAGTTAGTCAGAATTGGCATGAATTCCACTTCTAGGTATATACCCGGAAGAATCAAAAACAGGGACTCAAACTAATACATTTGTACACCAATGTCAACAGAAGCATTATTGGGTCTGGGGATGTAACTCAGTGATAGACAGCTTTCCAAAAATGTGCTAAGGCCTTCAGTTGGACTCCCAGCCCCACCGCCCCCCCCCACACACAGTTAATCATAATAGTCAAAAAATAGAAATAGTCCAAATCTCCATCAAAAGACAAATGGATAAACAACACGTGGCGCATATATATATATATATGAAAATTATCAGCCATGAAAAAAATGTGATTATGGACTATGGGATATGGGTCAGTGGAAGAGCACTTGCTCAACATGTGCAAGGCCCTGGATTCAATCCACAGTGCCACCAAAAAAAAAAAAAAAAATTGATTCCCTAACATGGTATGACCCTTGAAACATTAAGTGAAATAAAACAGATATGATACAAAAGGATAAGTATTAGTGCATTATTCCACTTAAAGATGCTTAGAAATAAGTAAACTCATGGAGATGGGAAAGTAGAATAGAGGTTCCAAGAGGCTAGGGAAGGTGAGGTGGGAAGATGGAGTTATTGTTTCATGGGTACAGAGTTCTAGTTGCAATGATGAAAAGGTTCCAGAAATAAGGCAGTGATGATGGTTACACAATGTTGTAAATGTACTCAATGCCACTAAATTGTATACTTCAAAATGATTAAAACAATATATTTCATGTTCTATATGTTTTATCACAATAAAAAATTTAAAAACAATGCAGGAAGAATGCATATAATATTCCTAGGTAAACAGAAAAAAATACTTTCAAATTTAGAAATAGGAAATTGAATTCCACAGATAAATGACAACTATAAAACATTTCTTTTATCATTGAGAGTGAGAGAACAAAATTATATGACAGCTCAAAATTCTAATCTTATAAAAATGTGAGATTTTATATGATTAGCCTATAATATCCTAAAAAGGGCAATTAATTTATTCATAAACCAAGATTCAAAACAAATATCAAAATCAGCACTAGTACATAATCAACATTTGATTTATACAATCTGACATGAAAACTTTTAAAAGAACTAAAGGAGAAACACCTCGGAAAATATTTCTTGAAAGGATTGGCAGCAATAGCTACAACTAAGTTAAAACATGAGAAAGTCTATATCCTCCCTACTCTTTCTGGATATCTCTGGTAGAATATATGCTTTTTTTCAATCATTAATTATATTTCAAGAATGATGCAGTGGCAATCTGTCATAAGCTATATGATTATTACTACAAATGCTAATTCTGCAGAGATCCAAAGCAATATATATTCTCCAGGTGAAAATCCTAGATTACACAAAGCAGCAAATCACATGAGAATTGATATTATAGTGACTGTTATAACAATGTCAAAGCCATAATTTCTAGCTAATCTAACTTTAAGAAATTCTAAACATTTGTGTATTATCACTCTTACACATCTAATTATAGTTAGTTTGATGGAAAATTGTTTTTATTTTCCTACTGAGAACTGTAAAATTAGTTGAGGGCAAAGGTTTAAGTGATTTACTCAAAAATTCAATAGCAATAACTTTAAAATGGAAGAAAAGTGAGTAAACGGGCTTTTATCATTAAGCACTGACATGTACTAAGCTATAAATATTTCTGTACTATAAATTAAGATTTCTTGTGGCTAGTGCAATTTATTTCTTAAAACAATCTGTGCCACAGAATTTCAATCTGTGCCACAGAATTTCACAATTCAAGATTTACCATTCACATCCTGGTCTATGTGAGTAGCAAACTTCAGAATGTGAGCCAAACCTAGCTCGGCATCTATTTTTGTCTGGAACTTTTATTAGAGAACAGCCAACACCTATTTGTTTACATACTGCCAATGACAGTTTTTGTACCTATAATGGTAAGGTTAAATCACTGTGACAGATACCTTCTGGCTGGCAAAGCCTAAAATAGTTACTACCTGGTCCTTTACAGCAATACATTGTCAACCCCTACTTTGTGTGAATACTGCCCCTGAAATAAGGCAGTATAGAGCCTAGGCAGTAGCCCTTGAAGCAATTAACTGAATAAAATATTATCTGTATTTGATAGATAAGAAAGATTGGGATTCATTAATGTGGAAGATCAATCTTACACATGACTGAATCACACTCCCCGGCTGGGTGCTGAGGCTCTCAGTCACAGAAATGTGGCAGAGCTTTCCCCACCTGTTGAGAGCCACAGCCAAAGGGGCCCCAGCAAACTTCCAGCTGATGATTGGCTCACAGTGGCCCCAGAAACATCTAGCTGATTGGCTCCTCCACGGAGCTGCTCATTGGGCTGTTTCCCTGCCCTTTCAGACCACGGAGCTGCTCATTGGGGGACTTCTTTGGCTCCGCCCACGCGACCCAGCCAATCGGCCTCAAGAACAGGAGGATTGTGGGAGGTGGAGAGGTTGGTGTGGGTAAGAGGCTTGTGGAAACCAGTGGTGGCAGTTGGGCTCTGAGGGTTTTTTCCTGAGGAGCGGTTTTGTTTGGCGTTTGTAGTTCTGAAAATAAAGTTAGTTTCTTTTGACAAGTGGCTCCTGAATTGTGCCCAGCCAGACTGCGGCACCCACCCTTCTTGGGTTCTAGGGTCTGTGTCTTGTGCATGGGTGTGTCTTGCTAAGCCTTATGGGTGGAGCTATGCTCACCTGTTCCTTTGTAATATAACCCCTTGCCCTGTTTAGGATAGAATCTTCCATGTAAGTGCCTTGTGTGTGTCCCCTTTTCTTACTGTGGCCTACCCAGGTTTCAGTCAACCTGCTGACTGAACATCATGGACATCATGAAGATAGACTCAGCTTCCTGAAACCTGACCCTTTGCCTCATTTGAATAGCTTCTCCTCAATAAAAGGGGTCAGCGCGTGCTCTCACTCTCTCTCTTCCTGCGGACTCTTAAGATCAGAGGAGCTGTCACATCGACCCCAAACAAAAAGGTATTTGTGTCTCTCTTTTTTTTTTAAAGGTTTATTATTTATTTTTTTTATTGGTTGTTCAAAACATTACAAAGCTCATGACATATCATCTTTCATACATTTGATTCAAGTGGGTTATGAACTCCCATTTTTACCCCAAATACAAGTTGCAGAATCACATCGGTTACACATCCACATTTTTACATAATACCATATTATTGACTGTTGTATTCTGCTACCTTTCCTATCCCCTACTATCCCCCCTCCCCTTCCCTCTCATCTTCCCTCTCTATCCCATCTGCTGTTATTCAATTCTCTCCCTTGTTTTTTTCCCCCTTTCCCCTCACAAACTCTTATATGTAATTTTGTGTAACAATGAGGGTCTCCTTCCATTTCCATACAGTTTCCCTTCTCTCTCCCTTTCTCTCCCCCCACTCTTCTCTGTTTAATGTTAATCTTTTCCTCATGCTCTTCCTCCCTGTTCTGTTCTTAGTTGCTCTCTTTATATCAAAGAAGACATTCGGCATTTGTTTTTTTAAGGATTGGCTAGCTTCACTTAGCATAATCTGCTCTAATGCCATCCATTTCCCTGCAAAATCCATGATTTTGTCGTTTTTTAGTGCTGCGTAACACTCCATTGTGTATAAATGCCACTTTTTTTTATCCATTCATCTATTGAAGGGCATCTAGGTTGATTCCAGAGTCTAATTATTGTGAATTGAGCTGCTATGATCATTGATGTGGCAGTATCCCTATAGTATGCTCTTTTAAGGTCCTCAGGGAATAGACCGAGAAGGGCAATAGCTGGGTCAAATGGTGGTTCCATTCCCAGCTTTCCCAGGAATCTCCATACTGCTTTCCATATTGGCCGCACCAATTTGCAGTCCCACCAGCAATGTACAAGTGCACCCTTTTCCCCACATCCTCGCCAGCACTTATTGTTGTTTGACTTCATAATGGCTGCCAATCTTACTGGAGTGAGATGGTATCTTAGGGTGATTTTGATTTGCATTTCTCTGACTGCTAGAGATGGTAAGCATTTTTTCATGTACTTATTGATTGTATGTCCTCCTCTGAGAAGTGTCTATTCAGGTCCTTGGCCCATTTGTTGATAGGGTTATTTGTTATCTTATTAATTTTTTGAGTTCTTTATACATTCTGGATATTAGGGCTCTATCTGAAGTGTGAGGAGTAAAAATTTGTTCCCAGGATGTAGGTTCCCTATTTACCTCTCTTATTGTTTCTCTTGCTGAGAAAAAACTTTTTAGTTTAAGTAAGTCCTATTTGTTTATTCTTGTATTTAACTCTTGGGCTATGGGCGTCCTATTAAGGAATTTGGAGCCCGACCCCACAATATGTAGATCAGAGCCAACTTTTTCTTCTATCAGGCGCAGAGTCTTTGATTTGATATCAAGCTCTTTGATCCATTTTGAATTAACTTTTGTGCATGGCAAGAGAAAGGGGTTCAGCTTCATTTTGTTGCATATGGATTTCCAGTTTTCCCAGCACCATTTGTTGAAGATGCTATCCTTTCTCCATTGCATGCTTTTAGCCCCTTTATCAAATATAAGAGAGTTGTAATTTTGTGGATTGGTCTCTGTGTCCTCTATTCTGTACCATTGGTCCACCTGCCTGTTTTGGTACCAGTACCATGCTGTTTTTGTTACTATTGCCCTGTAGTACAGTTTGAAATCTGGTATCACTATACCTCCAGATTCACACTTCCTGCTTAGAATTGCTTTTGCAATTATTCTGGGTCTTTTGTTTTTCCATATGAATTTCATGATAGCTTTATCTATTTCTACAAGAAATGCCGTTGGGATTTTGATTGGCATTGCGTTGAACCTGTAGAGAACTTTGGGTAATATCACCATTTTGATGATGTTGGTTCTGCCTATCCATGAACAGGGTACATTTTTCCATCTTCTAAGATCTTCTTCTATCTCTCTCTTTAGGGTTCTGTAGTTTTCATTGTATAAATCTTTCACCTCTTTTGTTAGGTTGATTCCCAAGTATTTTTGTTTTTTGAGGATATTGTGAATGGGGTGGTTTTCCTCATTTCCATTTCAGAAGTTTTGTTGCTGATATACAGGAATGCCTTTGATTTATGCTTATTGATTTTATATCCTGCCACTTTGGTGAATTCATTTATTAGTTCTAGTAATTTCTTTGTAGACCCTTTTGGGTCTTCTAGGTATAGGATCATGTCATCTGCAAATAGTGATATTTTAAGTTCTTCTTTTCCTATTTTTGTGCCTTTAATTTCTTTTGTCTGTCTAATTGCTCTGGCTAGTATTTCAAGGACTAAATTAAATAGAAGTGGTGAGAGAGGGCATCCCTGTCTTGTTCCAGATTTTAGCGGGAATGCCTTCAGTTTTTCTCCATTTAGAATGATGCTAGCCTCAGGCTTAGCATATATAGCTTTTACAATGTTGAGGTAAGTTCCTGTTATCCCTAGTTTTTCTAGTGTTTTGAACATAAAGGGATGCTGTACTTTGTCGAATGCTTTTTCTGCGTTTATCGAGATGATCATATGGTTCTTATCTTTAAAGTCTATTGATGTGGTGAATAACATTTATTGATTTCCATATATTGAACCAAACTTGCATCCCAGGGATGAATCCTACTTGATCATGGTGCACAATTTTTTTGATACACTTTTGTATTCGATTCGCCAGGATTTTATTGAGAATTTTTGCATCTATGTTCATTAGAGATATTGGTCTGTAGTTTTCTTTCTTTGAAGTGTCATTAGACAGATGTTCCAGACAAAAGCTGAATAAAGAAACTATAGAACTCAATGACACAATCAATAACCTAGACTTAACTGACATATATAGAATATATCAACCATCATCAAGTGGATACATGTTCTTCTCAGCAGCACATGGATCTTACTCAAAGATAGATCATATATTATGCCATAGGGCAACTCTTAGTAAATATAAAGGTGTGGATGGGCTGGGGATGTGGCTCAAGCGGTAGCGCGCTCGCCTGGCATGCGTGCGACCCGGGTTCGATCCTCAGCACCACATACCAACAAAGATGTTGTGTCCGCCGAGAACTAAAAAATAAATATTAAAAAAAAAAATTCTCTCTCAAAAAAAAAAAAAAGGTGTGGAGATAATACCATGCACCATATCTGATCATAATGGAATGAAACTGGAAATCAATGATAAAAGAAGGAAGGAAAAATCCTGCATCACATGGAAAATAAACAATATGTTACTGAATGATCAATGGGTTACAGAAGACATAAAGGAGGAAACCAAAAAATTCTTAGAGATAAACGACAATTTAGACACAACATACCGGAATCTATGGGACACAATGAAAGCAGTTTTAAGAGGGAAATTCATTTCCTGGAGTTCATGCCTCAAAAAAAGAAAAAACCAACAAATAAATGAACTCACACTACATCTCAAAACCCTAGAAAAGGAAGAGCAAAATAACAGCAAATATAGCAGAAGACAAGAAATAATTAAAATCAGAGCAGAAATGAACAAAATTGAAAAAAAAAACATTGAAAATTGATAAAACTAAAAGTTGGTTCTTTGAAAAATTAATAAATAAGATCGACAGACCCTTAGCCATGCTAACGAAGAGAAGAAGAGAGAAAACTCAAATTACTAAAATACAGGATGAAAAAGGCAATATCACAACAGACACTACAGAAATACAGAAGATAACTAGAAAGTATTTTGAAACCCTATATTCTAATAAAATAGAAGACAGTGAAGATATCGATAAATTTCTTAAGTCATATGATCTGCCCAGATTGAGTCAGGAACACACACACAATTTAAACAGACCAATAACAAAGGAAGAAATAGAAGCAGCTATCAAAAGACTACCAACCAAGAAAAGCCCTGGACCGGATGGGTATACAGCGGAGTTTTACAAAACCTTCAAAGAAGAATTAATACCAATACTTTTCAAGCTATTTCAAGAAATAGAAAAAGAAGGAGCTCTTCCAAATTCATTCTATGAGGTATTTGTGTCTCTTGTGTGGTTATTTTGTGCAGCCTAGTTAGCCCAGTTCAATTGGAGTGACCCCTGAGCATTTTAGTTGCAAACATAAACCCGGCACAGAAATATATCCAAGGTCATGTTGCTTTTAAGTGACAAAGCATTCAAATCCAGTTCTAATTTTCAATTACTAAAATTGAATTTAGTAATTTTCAATTACTAAAATGTTCCATATGATACTCAATTCTTTAAATGTGAACTCCTCTCCGTAACTTGTGATTTTTTTCTTTAAAAGACTAATATTTCATCAGGTTGATCAATATAATATACCATGTATATTAAAGGTAGTAATAAGTACCTCCCATAACTCTTATTGTCAGTCTCAAACACGTACATGACAATATCATAGAAATCTTGGTTGTTATTACTACATAGTAAATATTAAACACACAGAGAGCTTGATCTTATATTCTCCTTTATTTTTTTCACAAAATTGGAATATTGAACTAGGCATACCTCCGCAATTACTAGTCCCTCAAAATGAGAACTTCATTAAATCCATTCTACCCATTTTCTATCAAATTATTCCTTCTTTCACTGAATCAACTTAAAAGGCTGTTTATTCTGTTATTCATTTTAGAGATGTGGTCTCACTATGAAACCCAGACTATTCTTGAACTCCTGGACTCAAGTGAACCCCCTACTTTAGCCCTCTCCAAGTTGCTGAGACTACAAGTATGGACCAACGCATCCAGCTAAGAGCTATATTCTTTCTTTTTTAGTGGTCCGGGGGTGGGGGGAGATAAATCCAGGGCCTCTCACATGACAGGCAAATACTTTACCACTGAGCTGCATCCCAGCTTCCTAAGTCATAATCTTAATGATACTTTCTTTGCTTTTATAATTAATATTATTTTTTCTGTTTGTTCCTAAACAGCATGTTACTGGAAATTGTTTAACATTTGTTTCATTCTATTTTCTTTACTAATCTATTTCCATTTCTACTATAATATTATATTATTTTTTAATTTTTTTTTAGTTGTTTGGACACAATACCTTTATTTATTTTTATGTGGTGCTGAAGATCAAATTCAGGGTCTCGAAAGTGCTAGGCAAGGACTCTACCGCTCAGCACAACCCCAGCCCTATTTTATATTATTTAAGAGTCTCTTTCTTGGGCTGTGATTGTGGCTCAGTGGTACAGCGCTTGCCTAGCATGTGTGAGGCACTGGGCTCGATTCTCAACCCCTCATACAAATAAATAAATAAAACAAAGGTCTATAAACAATTAAAAATATATAAATTTAAAAAGAGACTATTTCTTATTAAAAGAGAGACTATATTCATGCTTATATCCACCTCAACTTCCCTGTTCCTGTAGAGGGGCTATCAAAGTTCCTCATAATAGTATATATCCACTGAAATAGATTCCTGGACATTGTACACCTAGTTCTGTTCTATGCGCCAATCTGTTGCCCATCATGCCAAGCTAGGTTGCCTCCAGTACATCTGTCCACTTCTCAAAAGGCAAAAGAAAAGCTAGAAACTATTTAAAGTGAAATAGAATTTTCAATTACTAAAATGTTCCATATGATACTCAATTCTTTAAATGTGAACTCCTCTCCGTAACTTGTGATTTTTTCTTTAAAAGACTAATATTTCATCAGGTTGATCTATTTCCCCATTTAATCTTTAAACTAAATTGGTCACACTAAAATCCTTCACCAATAAACACAATGTTCCAAACTCAGCTGTTGGCAGCAGAACATGTTCACAATTAGTAAACCCCACTTATCTTGGCACGAATTAAAGAATTAGCTAATTACAATACAGTCTCCTATATCTGTTTTCATTAGGATAAGAAACAATCTGTATATATTGAAAAGCAAATGATCCAAAAAAAGATATTTTGGGTTCTTTCAGCAAAGATGGCAGTCCTTCCAAAGACACTATAGGTTGAGTTTTCTCTGCCATGTGCATAATTTTTCTATGACAGTAAGAAAAATTTTATGATATGGGGTTGTCATAAGAAGGAGATGGAACAGATCACATTGTACAAGCTAGCCAAGAGAAAAGTAATAAGACAACACCAGAAACTTGCAGTGGCCAGAAGTTTTACAAAAAGAAGATAAAGACACACAAAGTAGAAGACAATCTCTGCCACAAAAGAAAAATATTTGCAGGAGAAAATATGAAAATAAATTAATGATGGTGCTACGCATTGATCCCAGGACCTCACACACATGGGCAAGCTCTTTAATAGACAACTCCATCCCCTGCCCTTCTGAGACAAGTTCTCACTAAGTTGTCCAGGCTAGCCTCAAAATTGCAATGCTCCTGCCTCAACCTCCTGAGTAGCTGGGAGAAATCATATCTTATACATAATAATTCCAAGTATTTCTTTTGGGTTGAGGGTATAGTTGAGCGGCCAGAAGAGTACCTGCTGAGTATATTCAAGGCCCTGCACATCCCCAGCATCAAAGAAATAAAATTTTTAAAAATTTCAGAAAACTTTTTTCATCTCTCACTGCTATATTTAAAAATTATTATAACTATTGGACTCTTACCATAAAACAAACACAACATAATTTGGGCTTTAAGATTGAGCCACAGAGACTGAAGTGGGAAAAGAGGATATACTTTTTCACTTTTCTTCATTTGTATTCCATTTGCTTCTAAAAGTACTAGAGGAAACATGCAGAGTTAAACAACAGGTGCAGGCAGGGGTTGTAGCTCAGGGGTAGAACACTTTGCATGAACAATGTCCTAAGTTCAATCCCCAGCACTTAAAAAAAATTTTTTTTTAGAAAGTCCCTCCAACAATGTAGAAAAGAAAATGCATCTAGGCACTGAGGCGACTAGGTGACATTTAGACCAAAATGATGTGAAACAATTTCAATCTTCTACCATTTTCTTACAATACAGTGTAAAATTACTACCAAATGTATCTTTTGCTATAAGGTCTACCATAAAGTCACTGAATAGACTATATTAGAAATATCCATTCTTAGAGAATTTTGAATTAAAAAGTAAAGTAAAATTCCGAGATACCTGTCCTGACTATCTTTTGTTCCTCATCTTTTATTTATTTATTTATTTATTAGTTATACATGGATACAATATCTTTATTTTGTTTATTTATTTTTATGTGGTGCTGAATATCGAACCCAGTGTCTCATACATGCAAGCAGAGCAATCTACCGTTCAGACACAATCCCAGCCCTGGTTCCTCATCTTTTAATAACAAAAGATGACAGTATTAAAGAACAAGATCTTATATACTTCTCCAGCTCAGGATGCAAACTGAAAGAACAAAATTGTGCCATTAGAGCAATAACACAAATTTACTTTGTACCTGAAAATCAACAATTTGTAACATTTCATAGAGACAGGTAAAGGGATACTTCTCAGATACCTAGACACCTATAGTTTAAGATAGCGCCTTAATGACAGAAGGGGAAAAAAGTCTGTACTTGTTTCCTAGTAATTTTTGTTCTGCTGCACAATGCATAGAAAGTAATAACAGTCTTTGAAGATGTAAGACAACTTAGTTACCAGATGATCACTTTTAACACAACAGTGCAAAGAAAAAATTTCTAAAATTTCTATTTTTCACTTATATTATTATAGTTACATGTTGAGAGCCACAGCCAAAGGGGCCCAGCAAACTTCCAGCTACCGGCTGATGATTGGCTCACAGCGGCCCCAGCAACATCTAGCTGATTGGCTCCTCTGCGGTGCTGTTCATTGGGCTGTTTCCCTGCCCTTCAGACTGCCAGCTGATGATTGGCTCACAGCGGCCCCAGCAACATCTAGCTGATTGGCTCCTCTGCGGTGATGTTCATTGGGCTGTTTCCCTGCCCTTCAGACTACGGAACTGCTCATTGGGGGACTTCTTTGGCTCCGCCCATGCGACCCAGCCAATCGGCCTCAAGAGCAGGAGGATTGGGGGAGGTGGGGAGGTTTGTGTGGGGAGAGGCTTGTGGAAGCCGGTGGTGGCAGTTGGGCTCTGAGGGTTTTTTCCTTTGGAGCTGTTTTGCTTGGCGTTTGTAGTTCTAAAAATAAAGTTAGTTTCTTTTGACAAGTGGCTCCTGAATTGTGCCCAGCCAGACTGCGGCAGTTACATAAGTAATCTTTTTTCTCCCTAGTGACTTAACTACCACAATATTTTATACATTCTATTCCATGTCAATAGAACACTACCCTGGAGGCAGGAAACATTTCAACATAATTCACCTAAAAAATGCTAGCTAAAATATGAAAATCATCTCAAGACAAAGTACCAGTGAAAATAAATTCACAAGCAAAATCACAAAACAAAGCAAGCCACTGACTGAGGGTCAGTAGAAATAACAAACATGAGCTGGGTGCAGTGGTGCATGCCTATAATTCCAGCAATTTGGAGGCCAAAGCAGGAGGATCACAAGTTTGAGGCCAGCTTCAGTGATTTAGAAAAACCCTCTCTTAAAATAAAACATAAAGGGACTGGGGATGTAGCTCAATGGCAGAGGACCCCTGAGTTCAATTCCCAATTCAGCAATACATAAATAATAATGATGAAAAAAGATGATGATGATAAAAACATGAAACTCAGACCACACAGATAATGGAAGTATTGGCTAAAGAAATAAAATTTAAATAAATAAAAATAATTTAAAAACAACAGAGGAATAAGACTTTATTCAATGAGCAGAACGATATGAAAGGAATCTAATAGAATTTCCTGAATTGGAAATACAGTAATTAAAGTTGGAAACTTGGTAGACAGGTTCAAGAGCTGGGGTTGTGGCTCAGTGGCAGAGTGCTTAACTTGCACATGTGAGGCACTGGGTTAGATCCTCAGCACCACATAAAAATAAACAACAAAATAAAGATATTAAAAAAATATTTTTAAATACAGAACAAACAAAAGACCAGGGGAGATATAAAGCTAAAGTGAGAATTAGCATTTTAAACTGGAAGACAAGTCCAAAGAATTTACCCAGGTGCAACATGTAGACATAAAAGAAGTGAAAAATGTGAAAGAAATAAACAGGAGGGCTGGGGATGTGGCTCAAGCAGTAGCGCGCTCGCCTGGCATGCGTGCGGCCCGGGTTCCATCCTCAGCACCACATACAAACAACGATGTTGTATCCGCCGACAAATGGAAAATAAATATTAAAAATTCTCTCTCTCTCTCTCCCTCTCTTTAAAAAAAAAAAAGAAATAAACAGGAAAGAGTGAGAATGTTTAACATATAGAGTTCCAGAAGGAGAAAATGGGGAAAAGAGTCAAGAAGCAATATCCGAAGAAGTAATGGCTAAAAATTTTTCCTACTTCATGAAAACCATACAGAGAACCGAAATCTAAAGCAGGATTAAGAAAAATAAACTACTCTCTATATACTGCCATGAAACTGAAGAACACTAAAGACAATGAAAACATTTTAGAAGCTCCAAGAGAAAAACCCTATGTGAATGAACCTCTAAAGTATATAATCTAGAAAGCAGAAAACTTGGAAGAAAAGGTCTGAGATGCTGAACTTGTGATCCTCCTGCCCCAGCCTGCCGAGTCACTGGGATTATAGGCATATGCCACCATACCCAGCCCAACTATTCCTTTTTATTTAAGACCTAGCCTCAGAAGTTACAAAAAGTGATGTGCATGGTGGCACATGCTTATAATCCCCAAAACTGGGGAGGCTGAGGTAGGAGGATTGCAAATTGAAGGCCAGTCTGGGTAATTTAGTAAGGTCCTGTCTCAAAATTTAAAAAGACTGGGGTAGGTGGTGGGGGCACGGGGGGGGGGGAGTTCTTTATGAATTATTAAATATTAAGTGAAAATTTCTTTTTAAAAAATGGGCTGAGGGTGTACGTAGCTCAGTGGTAAAGCATCCTTGGGTTCAATCTCTGATACTGGGAAGTTATTCCATCATATTCTGTTGGCCCAAAAGAAAAAAATTAAGACTTTTTTGTTGGTGGTGGGGGTAGGGGTGGGGCTGGGGAATCAAACCCCAGGACCCCTAAATGCCAAGCAAGTACTAGACTCTATTTCTTAACATGAAAAATAGCATTCAGCCAGGTACAGTGACACATACCTGTAATTCCAACCATTCCTGAGGCTCAGGCAGGAGGATTTTGTGAGAAATAGAAAATTTGGTGGTCCATTTTTAGAATATAGTATTTAGCCTTAATTTGGATGTAAGATCTAATCATAGTCATTTTGAAATCCAGTTGTAGCCATTTTAACTATAGCCATTCCCTTTACCTGCCCCAATTTTAAAATTAGCCAAGTTTACAGATTATAACCACAAACTCCTCCTGTCAGGGCAAGTGACAGCTACTGTTAGGGATAAAAGCAGGTAGACTGCCTGTCCAAGTGTGCTTGCTTGCTGGAATTTCTTTGTTAGCACCTTTTCTGCAGAAGTAAAGTTTGCTTTGCTGGGCTACTTCTGAGCATGTGTTCGATTCCTGGATGCATCCCAATATTTCTAACAATCTCAAGTTTAACCTCAACCTAAGGCTATTTAGCAAGACCCTCAGCAACTTTGTAAGACTATCTTTTTTTGTGGGGGGGATTGGTACTAAGGATAGAACCCAGGGGCACTTAATCACTGAGTCACATCTCTAGCCCTTTTTTTATTTTGAGACAGGATTTCAGATACTAAATTGCTTAGGGCTTCCTTAAACTGCTGAGGATGGCTTTGAATTTGCAATCCTCCTGTGCCAGCCACCGGAGCTACTGAGATTACAAGTGAGCGCCACCATGCCCAGTAGACCTTGTTTTAAATTAAATAAAAAGGACTGGGGATATAGTTCAGGGGTAAAGCATCCCTGGGTTCAACCTCCAGTACCTGGGGAAGGGATAGCACAATATACAGAAAGGGAAGGAAATAATGCTGTCAGTAGCCATTCAACTACCATGACTGGTCATTTGTTTAGGTTCCCCCTTTACTACCAGATCATAAACTGTTATGGCAGAAATCATAACTGCCTTCCTTTTTTAAAAATAACTTTCTTTTTTTTTTTTTTTAGTTTTCTAATTCACTTTATTCTTTGTTTCTTTCTTTTGTTGTATAAATTTAGGTTGTGTAACAGTATGTTTAGTAATATATACAAAGAAAAATTACTTCCATAGGTAAGCAATTTAAAATATGATCAGAAAGTATGTTAGATACTCACAATGGTGTATTATTTTTCAGCCATATACAAAAATGAGATCCTGTAGTTTTTGTAAAAGTAGATGGAACTGGAGGATGTGATACTAAGTGACAAAAGACAGTACAGAAAGAGAAGTATGTGTTTGTAGCATTTTTACTTTGGGCTGATCTCATGCCCATGTGGCAAATAAAATCACACAGTTTCATTCATTTCCAGTTTGCTAACCTTCTCTCCTTTCATACAACACTAAAAATAACTTTCTTAATCAATGACTGCCACATAGTAAACCTTCAACAAATTTTTGCTGAATTAATTTTATTCTATAAAAATTTCAAAAAAATTCTATAAAACTTTCAAAAGTACACAAAAATTACCATGCATTTTGCTAGAATTAAAAATTCTGTAGTGTCTGATTTTGAACAAACAAAACAAAAACAAACAAAAAACCCCAAGTCCCACAAACCCTGGTAATTCAAAATATTCTGATACAAGATGTACAGAAGAATGTAGGCAAGATATCTAACTAAATCTTGGGTAGTAGAGATGAGACAATGGTAGTGGCAATAGTCGGGGAAAAGAACTGAAGCCTGACAAATTAGGCTACTTAATAAAATGAGAGTATGGGATAAACAATAATACTTGCTCAATGTCTGAAATAGGGAATACAGTTTGTGTGTGTCATACAGGGAGAAGGTAATAGGCTAGATATTTATATTTGCATAGTATACATACATATATTTGAGGGGTTACTTTTGTTCAAATATCAAGTCACTGTCAAGTGAAAAGAAAAGCACCATTGTGGTCATTATTTGATTTTTCAGATACAATACCCTACAATGACACAGAATGCTAACTGGTGAATTTGTGGTTCCTGGTATTAACTTACAGTGACATATGACAAAAGCATGGTAAATTTAACTTACTACTAGAAAGAAGAATGTAAGTAGGAAAGCAAGCTAGAAGGCAAAGAATAATGAAAACCTGAACTAAGGTGGCTGCAACAAGAATGGAGAAAGAATGAAATCGAAGAGCCATTTCAAAGTAAAAAAATAGAAAGTAGATCACTAAGTAGAGGTGGGGATAGAAAAAAATGAGCATAAACTTGAACAAACACTCACAAGGTGCTATTAGGTAAGAGGCAGAATCTTGATTTGGATGTATCTAATGAAAAATGAAATGTTTATGTTCTTTTAGAAGTATGGCTTAAGTTTTAACTAGAGTATAGAGCTAGAGGTATAGATAGGGACTTTGAAAGAAAAGGTAATTTAATTGCTTTTATTAGTTATCCTCTCAATCTGAAACAGATATACATTTATATATGTTAAGGTTTTTAAATTTTTTAAGTTATAGATGGACACATCTTATTATTCATTTATTTTTATGTGGTGCTGACAATCAAACCCAGTGCCTCACACATGCTAGGCAAGTGCTCTACCGCTGAGCCACAACCCTAGCCCTATGTTAAGTTTGATAGTCCACATTGTGGTATGTTATTTTGAAAATTCTCAGTTTTGAGGATATGAAGGCAATGTAGCCAAATTCATTATTTAAATTTATTTGTCTGATTTAGCTAGCTAGGCGAGCTCTGTGGCATTGACAAAAGCAAATTTACAGGGCTGGGGAATACAGCCCAGTTGGTAGAGTGCTTGTCTTGTTGCCTTGGACCCACGAGGCTTTGGGTTCAATCCCCAGCACCACACAAAGAAAAAAACAAATTTACCAAAAATCATTTTAGCTAAAGGTCAAGTCACTGAATTCACTTCTCTCTCTAGATGATCCATTTAATCTTCATAAAAGTATATAAAGGAATATTCAATTTGTTTTCCCTAACTGCCTGCTATTTTTGCCCGGGGAGAAGCAGAGAAAGGAAAAGGACAGGACTAAAGTCTTCAAATTCTCCAATGATAAAAAATATGTTCATTTTGATTACATACTTGAATATAAAAAATTATTTTCTACCTCTTCAAAGGCAGTAGAGAACTGGAAAAGAAACAAATTGAACATTCTTTAAATGTTACTAAGAAGATGAAACCTGATCAACTAAAACTAACTAAAAAGAAGTAAATTCAGGGAATTGGCATTTCAGAAATGTACTGTTTTTGCTGAATAAATGAACACTTCTTTCCTTAAAATTAAATGTGAAGCTATACCCTGATGAAAGATTCTGACTGAAAAAAATCATTCTTTTATCTATGGCACACAAATAACTCTAGTCACCTTGCTAATCTTGAGAAAATAGTCTAACTCTTGGGATAAAAATGAAAGACAGAGTTTATGCCATATAATGGGCTTAAAGATGGTAAAAATAGAAACCTGGAACAAGGGTTTGTGTAGAGAACTGGCATTTTCACATTTTTTTTTAATTTTTTTTTTTTGCATTTTCACATTTTAAAGAAAACTGTTATCTCTGAAAATGGCAAAAAGCATTTTTTTAAGATCCCTGAATTTCAAAATTACAGACTTTTTTAAAGCCTTATTTTGTTCTTTTATAGTCAAAATTTTCATCTTCATATTTTAGGATATAACAATAATTATGAGATGTGCATAATAATTTCAAATAATAAACACATTTAATAATTCTACAACTGAAATAGCTACTAACATCTAAATTATTAACTATATAATATATATGTATATATAATATAGAAATTAGATGTCTGAATTAGCCATGGTATTTTGCTTATATTTTCTTCACAATACTAAAATTTATCAGACATCAAAAAATTTAGATTCACATTTAGGTATTAAAAATTCCTAATTCAGCTGGGCCCTGTGATGCATGCCTATAATCCCAGCAACATGGGAGCTGAGGCAGGAAGATCACAAGTTTGAGGCCAGCTTCAGAAATTTAGTTAAGACCCTCAACAACTTAGCAAGACCATGTCTCAAAGAATAAAAAAGGACCAATAATATAGCTCAGTGATAAAGCACCCGAGTTCAAATCCCTTGTACAAAACAAACAAATCCTAATTCATTTTCCATTTTCTTTTTTACTGAAGCATTTACTCATTTAGTGAAACAATTTCTATATTTTTATGTATGTTCTCTAGATCCTTTGGAATGGCAAATGCTATACAGTATAACACTGTATTTATTGCAAATGACACCTTCAAGAAAGTGAAAAACACACTGAACAGGAGAAAACATTTATAAAGCATGGGGCTAGGGACATAGCTTAGTGGTAGAGTATACTTATAGCACAATGAGACCCTGGGTTCAACTGCCAGCACACATACAAAAAATTTTTAACAAATCTGCTAAAGTTCCTATATCCAAAATGTATAAGAAACTCAATAATAAAAGATGGCCCAATTAGAAAATTGGTGTTATGATTTTGATATCAGGTGTCCCCCCAAAAGCTCATGTGTAAGATAACGCAAGAAAGTTTAGAGGTGAAATGATTGGTTTATGAGAGTCTTAACCCAATCACTGAATTAATCTGCTGATAGTGACTGTAGGCAGATAAGATGGGACTGGAGGAGGTGGGTCACTGGGTATGTGCCTTTGGGGTACATATATTATGAGCTGAGCTTTATCTCTCTCTCTGCTTTCTGGTGTCATGTCCTGAGCCAGCCTTCCTCAGCTATACTTTTCTACCATGATCTGCCTCACCTCCAGCCCTAAAGAATGGAGTTGGTTTTATGTAGACCTGAAACCATGAGTCCCGAAATAAATTTTCCTCCTATAATTGTTCTTGTCAGGTCTTTTAGTTAAAGCAGTAAAAAAGCTGCCTAAAATAATCGATAATGGATTTGGACAGACTTTTCTCTAAAGAGGATGTACAAATACCCTATAAATATCACACTTAAACTGTCTTTTAAGAATTCACCAAAAATTTTTTTGAGCTAAAGTCTCTCTTCCTATCATCTTTGGTCCCAGAGCTGCTTTATGGCTCAAATAAGTCTAATTCTTTTTCCACATAAAAAAAGAACTCATCTTGTCATTGTACATATGTCAGTTTCCTTCAAATATGGTACTTAAATCTGGATACATGCTATGTATGGCTAACAAAGCTTGGAAAATTTTAATAATTCGATTTTACAGGCAAATCTTATCTAATTCATATTAAATCTACTAACAGTAAAATTCCATTTATCATAATGCTGCCATTAGGCGATTTATCTTTTGTAAATTCTTCTTTCAACTGATTTTTTTCCAACTTAAATGCAGGATTAGATATGTAGTTTTACTGAATTCTTTATTTAAATCAATTTATTAAGTTCTTAATGCTATAGACTTCCAAATTATTTTCATTGTTTGTATAGAGATCCATCAAGCTTTGTGTCATATTTGAATTGTGATCAGTACTTGAATTGTGATCAGTACTGTTAATGTCCTTACTCAGACTTACCCCAATCTTCTGGCATGTGCCTATTCTTAATAATCCTCAAATTTCAGTTTTCTCACATACAAGTACTCACAACATCTTCAGATATAATAAATTCAAGTTAAATGACAAGATCTTATTGAGTAGTTAAGAAATTTTTTTCTTTTGTTTTTTCTTTTTGGTACTAGGGATTAACCCAGGGGTTCTTAACTACTAAGCCACATCTCCAGCTTTTCTACATATTTTATTTAGAGCAGGGTCTTGCTGAGTTGCTTAGGGCCTCGCTAAGTTGCTGAAATCCTGCTACCTCAGCCTCCCAAGCCACTGGGATTACAAGTATGTTTGATAGGGCCAGGCAAAAAGTTTTCTTAATTTCACCTATTTTTTGTACTTCACTAAATGATATTTTTTTTATTTTTTATTTTTATTTATTTATTTTTTGTGCTATTATAAAGATTGTTCTCCCTGGGCTGAAGATATAGCTTAGTGGTATAGTACTTATCTAGCATCTATCACAAGCACTACAAAAAACGAAAAAAGAAAAAAAAACTAAAAGATTGTTCTTCATAAAAAATATGGGAAGAAAACAGGAGCTATTAATATTAAATAGGCATATAGAGTCCTTATTCCTGTTTGGCTAATAAGATTTTTAGAATTATCTTTTACATTGTCTTCATATCTGTTAATTCTGAATTTTAACTTTTCTTGCACACTTAAATGTTTGTGGGGCTGGGATTGTGGCTCAGTGGTAGTGTGCTTGCCTAGCATGTGTGCGGCACTGGGTTCAATTCTCAGCAACACATACAAATAAAGGTCCATCAACAAAATATATATTTTTAAAATGTATCATTTTTCTGTATTCATCTTCTATAAATATTGCAGTCCCCTTTGTAGTGAATGCCTAAAGCTACAGATGGTACTGAACCCCAATATATACTATGTTTTTTCCAACACAGATATACCTAAAGTTTAATTTATAAATTAGGCACTGTAAGAGATTAATAAAAAATAGAACAATTAAATCAATACATTGTAATAAAAGTTGTGAATATTGTCTGTTTCAAAATATCTTTTTCCCCCTAATCTTCAATGCTGGGGATTGAACTCAGGGTGTTACATGTGCTAGACAAGTGCTCTACCACTGAGTACCTCCAAGCTGTCAAAATAGCTTACTGTGCTATTTTTATCTTTTTTTGTATGTGATGTCAGATGATACAAGGCCAATGTGATATGATGAAGTAAATGAGATCAGCATTACGATGTAGAGTGGGCTATTAAATGTTATTTAAATACAAGCACTGCAGTAACATAGCAGTCAAGATAACCAAGATAATTATTAAATGATTTGTGAGTGCTAGTGTGTATTCAGCATTGATAATGCTGGACAAAGGGATGATTCATGTCCTGAATGGGATGGATCAGGACACTGAGAAACGTCATTGTATTACTCAGATTAGCATGCAATTTAAAATTATTTATGGGTCTGGGATTGTGGCTCAGTAGTTGAGCATCTTGCCTGGCATGTGTAAAGCCCTGGGTTCAATCTCTGGTACTAGGGGAAAAAAAAAGGAATTATTTTTGGAATTTTCATTTAATATTTTTTAGACCAGGGTTGACCATGGGTCACTGAAACATCAAAAGAGAAACTGTAGATAAGGAGTATTTACTGTATCCCTTATAAAACTTGAGTTAAAATTATTCTAAGTGGTCAGGCTTGGTGCCACGCACCTGTAAACCTAGAAGTTCAGGAGGCTGAGGCAGGAGGATGCAGAGTTCAAAGTCAGCCTCAACAAATCAGGGAGGCCCTAAGAAAATTAGTGAGACAATGTCTAAATATAAAAAATAAAATGGGCCAAGGATGTGGCTCAATGGTTAAATGTCCCTTGATTCACTCCACCAAAGAAAATTATTCAAGTAGATGCATAGTAGTTTTGGTTTCTTTTGCCTTTCTAAAAACTCATTGTTGTAATTTTTTAAAAATGTTTTTTAGTTGTAGACAGACACAATTCCTTTATTTCATTTATTTATTTTTATGTTGTGCTGAAGATTGAACCCAAGGTCTCACACTTGCCAGAAAAGTGCTCTACCACTGAGCCACAACCCCAGCCCCTCATTGTTATAATTCTATGTACGCAAATATCTTTTAGTGTTTCCTAACTTTCCTAGTCTTAGGTTATAAAGTCATGACTACATATTTTTAGATTAGTGTTTAAATTTTTTTTCCTTCAATCTGGACTATATATGTATGTGGATACTTCTAGAATTTTCCGCCCTATCACAAACTTTTATGGTCATTTTGTCTCCAGAGTTTCTATCTTTTCTGTGCACCAAGCAATTATTCCTCATTAGCCATAAATGGATCCAGAGCAGAAGAACTCTTCATTCCCTAGTATTTACTAAAAACACAGGGGGAAAAGGGAAAACACGATAAGCACAAAAAATATCTTAAAATATAAAATTGTACCATCTAAAGAAAATGACTGCTAATGATTTGATATACATCCCTCAAGATTTTTTTCTCATATAAATATCTTTTTTTCTCTTTCATTTTAAGTCAGAAAGTGTCAGCAATGCAAGAATTTTCTAAAATCCAAAATTATGTTTTAAATTAATTTGGCTGGTCCTGAAGCCTGCTGAGAATTCTGCACTTTTTGTTTAGATGTTTTTCCTATCCCAAAAATATCCTTTTCCAAATAAATCTCACATTCATGCTGTATTCAACTTTATCTACAATCATATTCCCAACTTTCAACTTAAGTATTTTGACACAATTAGAACTCCTTTCACAAACTCATCCTAATTCTAAGAGTTATTGGGTTGTAGCTCAGTGGTAGAGCGCCAGCCTTGAATATGTGATGCACTGGGTTTAATCCTCAGCACCACATAAAAATAAACAAATAAAAATAAAGGTATTGTGTCCATTTTTTAAAAAAGAGTTACTTAATTATCAGAAGTAACACTCAGATATAACAACTTTAAGTAGCAGAATGTAATGGTATGCAATATAAAATTAATTACCAAGGAATAAACATAGTTATAAATATCTACAGGAAAATAGAAAATAAGAAAAGTAGGTTGGTTAGACACTTTTGAGCATGACACAAATCCCAGAAGTCATAAAGAAAAAAATAAGTCAATCTAATGGAGTTAAAAAATTAAAAGTTCCATACAGAAAAAGATTTCATAATTAAGTTCTCAAAAACAACTTACAGACTAAGAGAATCCATTTTGAACATATTATCCAGAAAGATACTACCCATAATGCATAAAGATTTCATACAAATCAACAATATAAAAGTAACACAAAAGTTCATGAAAGGGGCCTGGGGATGTGGCTCAAGCGGTAGCGCGCTCGCCTGGCATGCGTGCGGCCCGGGTTCCATCCTCAGCACCACATACCAACAAAGATGTTGTGTCCGCCGAGAATTAAAACAATAAATAAATAAATATTAAAAATTCTCTCTCTCTCTCTCTCTCTCCTCTCTCACTCTCTCTTTAAAAAAAAAGTTCATGAAAGAATATAAACCAGTAATTCATAGGAAAAAAAAACATCAATAAGCACATGAAAAGTTGTTAAATCAGTAGTGAAAAAGTTGACTAAAACAGGTACCAAGTTGGCAGCTTACTTTCAAATAGTTCACAGAAAACAAAGTTCTTTACTATGCTTACAATTTTGGTATAAATTTGAGATTTAAAGAAAATTTATAAACAAGCAAAAATTAAACATAATTGTTTGCTCACTTGGATTGACCAAAGTCAAGTTGAACATATCTAATGTTAATAGCATAGGGAAAGCTTTACTCTCATATACTATTGGAATTAGTATAAATTGATCTATTCCTTTTGTAGGACAATTTGAAAAATTAAAAAATTGGGGGGAAGGCTGGGAATGTAGCTCAATGATAGCACTGGCCAATGTGTGAAGCCCTAGGTTCGATCTCTAGCCACAGACACGCGCACACACACACACATTTTTCAATGTGCATATCTTATATTCCAACAACTTCAATTCCAGGAATTCATTCTACAAAAATAATGCAGATGTGCACAAAGATCTACATATAAAAATTACAGTGCAGCTGGGCATGGTGATACACACCTATAATCCTAGCAACTGGGGCGGAGTGGGGCGGGGGGCTGAGGCAGGAGGATTCCCAGTACAAGGCCAGCCTGGGCAAGACCTTGTCTCAAAATAAACCAAATAATAAGGGTTGAAGGGATATAGATCAGTAGAATAACATCCCTGGGTTTGATCCTCAGCACCATGAAAAAATAAATATCACTTGTGTAGACTGTTTACAAGTGCCAACTCCAAAACTGTATCACCTCATAGCCTAGCCATTTTCCAGTTGTGTTAATTTAAACAAATCTCTTTCTTCTGTACCAAATTTCCTCACCTATACTACATGGAGGATAATAATGCCTATTTCATTTGGTTGTTGGATTAAATGAATTAATGTATGCAAAGTACTTGGATCAGTGCTCTACAAACTTTATTTAAACATTTATCTTTATTATTGTAAAAGCAGCTTAAGTTTATAAAACTATGATATCACACTAGAAATAAAAGAACTACCTGGATGAAGATTCATATTAGACTTGTTTGCTACAGTTTATTCCAGTTCTTATCAAATTCAATAACGCATTAACAAAGAGTTAGCATTCTATCAACAATTCCATATTTTAAAAACTGCAGATAACAAAAATAATTCTAAAATACAATGTGTTGTTAAAGAAAGTAGAAAATAATTGCTAAGTATTATCTAAACCATAATATTTATGACAATAATATGCACAAACAACATCATAGGGAATCATTCTTAAAAGGCAATCTATGGGGCTGGGGATGTGGCTAAAGTGGTAGCGTGCTCGCCAGGCATGAATGAGGCACTGGGTTCGATCCTCAGCACCACATAAAAATAAATAAATAAAATAAAGATTTTTTTTAAAAAAAGGCAATCTATGGGGGGAAATACAGGGAAATGACATTGGCAAAATTATATTTTACATTGTGTGCATGTATGAATATGCAACAATAAATCCCACTATTATGCACAACTATGATGTGCAATTAAAAAAATATGGAAAAAGGGCAAACTATGCAGCCAGGCACAGTAGCACATGCCTATAATCCTAGTGACTTTGGAGGAGGAGGCAGAAAGATTGCAAGTTCAAGGCCCTAAGCAACATAGCAAGGCCATGTTTCAAAGTAAAAAAATAAAAAAGCTGGATGTTACTTAGTAGTAAAACACCTCTGTGCTCAATCCCCAGTACCAAAACAAAGAAAGAAAAGGGCAATCTATGCAGACAGCAATATAAGGATGTGTAGGTACTATGTTCAATATACCTTTTCTGTCTTTAATGATAAAACCTTCATGTTTTACTTCAAATACATTCATAGAAAATGGTCAATATTCGACTTTATTTATATCTAAACAAAGATGAAAGTTACAAGTTATTAAATATTGATCTTCACTGACAAAGAAAAATTTCCATTGAAAGTATCTTCATTTTTTCTTGTATTTTTACCTACTATGTACAAAATATTAGTTTATTAACATTAATATGCATCTAATTTCATATAAATGCAATATTAATTTAGATATTTACATTCTAATACAGTGGTTCTCAAACTTTACTGTGTATGATAATTGCCTAGTTTTTTTTTTGAGAGAGAATTTTTTAATATTTATTTCTTAGTTTTCGGTGGACACAACATCTTTGTTTGTATGTGGTGCTGAGGATCGAACCCGGGCCGCACGCATGCCAGGCGAGGACGCTACCTCTTGAGCCACATCCCCAGCCCAGCCTAGGGTTTTTATTCAAAATATATTCTTGAACCGGGCACAGTGGCACACACCTGTAATCCCAGGGGCTCAGAAGTATCAAGAGTTCAAAGCCAGCCTCTGCAATGGCAAGGCACTAAGCAACTCAGGGACACCCCGTCTCTAAATAAAATACAAAACAGGGCTAGAGATGTGGCTCCGTGGTCAAGTGCCCCTGAGTTCAATCTCCGGTACCAAAACACAAAAACAAAACAAACAAAATGACATATTTTTGGAACTCAAATTTTCATTTAGTAGATTATGCAAAAGCACAGGAATTTGCATTTTTAACAAAATATTCCAGATTTTTTTTTTTTGGCACCTTCCCAATGCACATTCCCAGCCCTTTTAATTTTTTGAGACAGGGTCTCACTAAGTTGTTGAGGCTGGCCTTGAATTTGGGATCCTCCTGCCCCAGCCTTCCAAATCAGTGGGATTACAGATACACACCACCACCATGTTGGGCCTCTTGATGATTCTGATGCAGGTAATTTGTATTCAACACTTAAGCACTGCTATAATAATTTAATTCATGCTATACTTAAATTCATTAAATATTAGCGCTTTATGTGTATGAGGCTTTAGTGCTATGAATCAAACATGAATTCTGCTTCAAGGAAGGTACAGTTTAACAAAGGAGATGAGAAATGCATATAGGCAGTGTGGTGGCACACACCTATAAGCCCAGCAATTTGTGAGGCTGAGATAGGAGGACTGCAGCTCAAGAACAACCTCAGCAATTTATTGAGACCCTAAGCAACTTTTAAGACCCTCTCAAAATAAAAAATAAAAAAGGCTAGTGGTGTTGCTCAGTGGTCACAATCCCCAGCATCAAAGGAAAAAAAAAAAGAAATGCATATAAATTGACTGGGGAGGCTGAGGTAGGAGAGTCAGATATTCCTCAACAACTTAGTGAGACCCTGTCTGAAAATAAAAAGGGCTGGGATGTAGCTCAGCAGTAAAACACCTCTGGGTTCAATCCCCAGTACTGACAAAATTTTTTTAAAGCCACATATAAATGATTTATAATAAAAAGGAAAGAATTGCTGAATGTCTTTTTAAAAAAATAAAAATGTGGGTTAGAAGTGTGGCTCAGTGATAGCATACTTTGAGGCCTGGGGTTCAAACTGTAACACAACAAAGGGGGAAAAACGTAAAAAAAATATATATATATTGGGGTAGTTCAGTGAAGAGAATGCTACTTCCAACTTCCCTCAGGGCAATTTTTCTAGTAGATGATAGCATCTGAAATTAAGTGTTGAAGGCTGCATCTCTACATTATAAGGAAGAAGAAAATAAAAGAATAAAAATCCTATCAACGAATGACAAATGTTTTTAACATCACTATTTCAAACTCAAAACAATTATTTCCTATCTCCTAAATTTTATGTATTGATTTATAATCTGAGTTATGGTCTCATGTTGTCCTTCATATCCATCCACAGCTTGATGTGCTTCCTATTTCTCCAGACACATCCTTGAAGGGCTATGTTTTAGTACACTGATCTATCTGAAAGGTCACACACACAGTGGATACTGATACAAAAAACAAAACCAAACAAACAAAACATACTTCTCTTTTCATAAATCTTTAGGAAGTAAATAAAATTTAAGCATAGTGAAATAGAAACACTTCAGGCAGTTTTCAGTTATAAAATCTGCACACAGTTTGATTTTAGGTAGCATGAAGACAGAAATAATGAGATGGAAAGAGAAGGAAGGTTAGGATAGACAGACATTCTACAACTTAGTAACCATTGTGTGTGTGTGGGGGGGGGGGGTGGAGATTGAACCCAGGGCCTTGTGCTTATGAGGCAAGTACTCTACCAACTAAGCTATATCCCAAGCCTGAAACCATTGTTCTTTTTTTTTTTTAACTTTTTTTTTTATTGTTGGTCGTTCAAAACATTACATAGTTCTTAATACATCATATTTCACAATTTGATTCAAGTGGGTTATGAACTCCCAATTTTACCCCGTATACAGATTGCTGTATCACATCATAAAAACAAAAAAGGGGAGAAAAAAAAGAAAGAAAAAGAAAAAAAAAAGTAGGCCAGGCCAGCAGCTCAGGAGGTTGAAGCAGGAGAATCGAAGGTTAGAAATCAGCCTCAGCAACTAGGTGAGACTATGTAAGCACTCTAGTGAAATCCTGTCTCAAAATAAAAAAACTTAAAAGGCAGGGGATGTGGTTCAGTGGTTAAATGCCCCTAGGTTCAATCTCTGGTACAAAAAAAAAAAAAAAGAGAGGGCAGAACAAAGAATGTTAAGCTTCCTCTGTTTTCTGATTCTGTGGCATTTTGTTTAATATTTTGTTTTGCATTTCAATGATCAAATACAGTCTACAGTGCCCAATATTAACTGAATGAATGAATGATTTGGGGGTCATTTTTCCACGCTCTTTGCAGGTTTACCCTTCTTTATTAAAATAAATAAAAGTTAGCCAGATATGTCCCAAATGGTCTGCTTTCTCATCTCTGTCTTTGGACAGCAATCTATCTTTTTAAAAGATACTATTTTTTTTAAGTATTTTTTTTAGTTGTAGATTAACACAATATATTTATTTATTTATTTGTATATGGTGCTGAGGATGGAAACCAGTGCTTCAGGCTCTACCACTGAGCTATAGCCCCAACCCTAAAAAGATACTATTTTAATAATTTTTTGAAATTACTACTAATTATGAATACTATGAAATATAAAATGATTTAATATATTTTCTTTGGTACTTTGAATTGAACCCAGAGGTGCTCTACCACTGAGCTACATCCCTGACCCTTTTATTTATTTTGAGAGAGGGGTCTCACTAAGTTGCCAAAGTTGACTCAAACTTAAGATCCTCCTTCCTTAGCTTTCTGAGTTGCTGGGATTACAGGCAAGTGCCATAATAATTACAGCAAAACCCATAATTTTAAATGTGCAGCCAGTTAAAAATTAAAAGGTTCTGAGGGTACAGTGACACATGCCTGTAATTGCAGCAACTCAGAAGGCTGTGGCAGGTTCAAGAAGGATTGCAAGTTCAAGGACAGCTTCAGCAATTTAGCAAGACTCTGTCTTAAAGTAAAAATACAAAGAACTGGGAATGTACTCAGTGGTAAAGTGTCCCTGGGTTCAATCCCTAGTACCAAAATAAGTAAATAAAAGGCTTTTAAAACCAAGAAAATTCTCAATAAAAAAAACTTAATTGAAACCTTTAGGAGTCCTTGGGGAAATGAGAAGAAATTCATTTCAAGGGTTGATAATTTTGACTTATGTAAGAAAATAAAAATACACTAATTACTAAATGTAAGATTTAATGGACTCTTCCACTGTGATGTTTAATTAGTTGATTTTTTTAAAGTAAAACTTTAAGGCATGTTTTACTAGCACCCCTAGGTTCAATCCTCGGTCCAAAAAAAAAAGGGACCTATTTAGAACATGATTCTTGCCATCTAGGATTTTAGCCTAAGTAAAAATTTCATACACATGCACCTTACATACACATATATATATCACCTACCTCAACAGACTTTCAAAAATACCATATAGAGTGTGCATGTTTCTGTGTATTATATATAATACACATGTATAATACATATATACCACCCTTTAAGGGAATTACATTTTATTTTTTGTTGTTTTGGGTTTTGGTTTAGGGTAGTAGTGATTAGACCCAGGTATGCTTTACCATTGAGCTAAATCCCCAGGCCTTTTCATTTTTTATTTTGAGATAGGGACTCACTGAATTGCTGAGGGTTTCTCACTAAATTGATGAACTTGCTATTGTTCTATCTCAACCTCCCCAGTTGCTGGGATTACAGGCATATGCCACCGTGCCTGGCTGTTATTTGCTTTTCTTATGTAAAGATCAATGTTAGCTATGGTACAATATACTTCTCAAAAAATAGTCTTATCAGTTATTTTATTTTTTTATTTATATTCACAACATAGACAAATGTGAATAATGCCAAGCATGGTGATACACACCTGTAATTCCAGCTACTCAAAGGCTGAGGGAGGGAGGATCATAAACTCAAGAACAGCCTGGGGAATTTAGCAAGATCCTGTTTGGTGGGGGGGGGGGAGCAGGGTGGTGGGGATGAAGCTCAGTGGTACACTACTTGCCTTGCCATGTGTGTGGCCCTGGGTTCAATCCCAAGTACCACATAACAAAACAGAATGAAAAAGAATAAGAAATTACTATATAAAGATCAAAGATCAGAGGTTGTGTCTTGTGCTAAATGTAGGCCAAATAATCTATAAAAGACTATTTTTCCCCCTAATACCAAAGATTGAACCCAGGGCTTCATTACAAGCGTGGACCACCAAACCCCACAGAAATGACCTTATAAATCAATATGGAATCAAGTCAACAGGGGAAAAATTAGCTTTGGTATTTCTAGCCAACAAATAAGTCTTCTGGTTCTTTTTCTTTGTTGACTTCAACTAAGAAAGGCAGTAATAGACAAGTCTTTCTCAAAGCTATGCAACATAAGGTAGTTTTAAATGAAAATACACAGTAGGAATTAAGAAAACTCTCGATTTTTTAACAAGCTCATGACTCTAGTATTATTTTTCTTTAAACTTGTCACTGTTCACAATATTCTAGAATTACATGAGAGTAAGTTTTTGGGGAGGGTGATGTTGGGTATCAAAAGAGAGGACCTTGTACGTACTAGGCAAGCACTCAACCACTGAGCCACACCTCCAACCCTAGTTGTTTTTTTTTTAAATGTAACTGTACATATTTGGAATACTCTTTCAAACCAATGAAAAGTGTTTATTTACGAAGTTGTGGAGCATTAGTGGTAATGACAATTGTAAGTATTTCAATAGTTTTGTTAATATAAAATATTAAAAACCAAAATAAATACACTGATAAAAATAAATATAAAAAAAGAAACCAAGCTTAAAGGAAAAAAATAGATATATTCTCTCCGGCTTTTTTTTTTTTTTTTTTTTAACCTTTTGAGACAGAGTCTTGCTAAATCCCAGGACCTCGACAAGTTGCAGTTTGGTCTCAAACTTGCAATCCTCCTGACTCCAATCTCCTGAGTCACTAGGATTACAGGCATGCACCACCACACCCAACTATTTCTTATTTTATTTTTTAGTTGTCAATGGACTTTATTTTGTTTATTATATGTGGTTCTAAGAATTGAACCCAGTGCCTCATTCATGCTAGTCAAGCACTCTACCATACCCAGCTATCCCAGCCCCACACCCAACTCTTTTTCTTCCTTTATCTCCTCCCTTTCAGAGGACAGCAGAAAAGGGAATGAATATGCCTATAAAAAAAATGGAAAGGAAACAATCTGGTAGACTGAGCAAAGTAGAAGATTTAATAATTTATTTACTTAAGTCTTCTGGTACTTTTTCTTTGTTGACTTCAACTAAGATAGGCAGTAATAGACAAGTCTTTCTCAAAGCTAGGCAGCATAAGGTACTTTTAAGTGAAAATCCAGGGCTGGGGTTGTGGCTTAGAGGAAGAGCACTCGCTCAGCATGTGTGAGGTACTGGTTTTGATCCTCAGCACTACATAAAAATATAGTGTCCACCTATAACTAAAAAATAAATATTAAAAAAGGGAAAATACACAGTAGGAATTAAGAAAACTCTCGATTTGTGCTTTTTTTTTTTTTTAGACTTTTATTTTATTTATTTATACATGGTGTTGAGAATAGAACCCTGGGCCTCACACATGCTAGGCAAGTGTTCTACTACTGAGCCACAACACCAGCCCCTAATCATTTATTTAATATACACTTACACTCAGTGTTTAACATTTGCTAACACCTGTACTGGGTGCTGGATACACAAAGAAAATAATTCTTTATTCTGAGGAAAAGACACTGAACCATATGTTTAAATTGTGATAAGTGGATATACAGAAAAAGCAAAAGATGCTATAAAATGTAAAAAGTAAGACTTTAGACCAGGGGTAAAGAAACACTTCTTATAATGGGGAGATGTTTAAGATAAAATCTAAAGGTTGAATTGGACAGTTGGGAAAGTTGCTTGGGCAAGGAAAATAAATATTCCTGGGGCAGGAAAGAGCAAGTTATGTGAACTAAATCAAGACCATTGTGATTGGTGCATAGTAAGAAGTCAAAAACAAAGGTTGCTGAGCATATTGGTATAGGACTATAATTCCAGCAACTCAGGAGGCTAAGGCAGGAGGATCAAAAGCCCAAGGACAGCCTCGGAAGCTTAGTAAGACTCAGACTCAAAACAAAAAGGGATGGGGATATAGCTCAGTGGCAGAGCACACCTGGATCAAAATTTAAGTACCACACACACACAAAACAAAACAAAATGAGGTTAATTGATGCTGGGTGTGGCTGTGCACACGTGTAATTCCAGCAGCTTTGGAGGCTGAAGCAGGAAGATCACAAGTTCAAAGTCAGTCTTAGCAACTTAGTAAAGCCCTGAACAAATTAGCAAGAACCTGTACCAAAATAAAAAATAAAACAAGCTGGGATGTGGCTCAGTGGTTAAGTGCCCCTGGTTCAATCCCTGGTACCAAAAAAAAAAAAAAAAAAAAAAACCAGGGGTGGGGTGTTAATTGAGGTGTAACCAGATGAAGTAACCACAGGCAAGATTAAGGTAGTATGATTTGAAGACACTGATGGATTTTGAGCAGAAAAGTGCAACAGTATCTATTCCCAATAAAAGAGAGAACTCTGCGATATAAAAAATTGTAGGAAAGGAACTGTGGAATCAGATATATGAGTTAAGAATACTGTTACAGATCAAGCTATGAGCTGATATTAGCTCAGAAAATTTGGTGGGAATGGAGACAAAAATAGGCAGAGCATTTTATTTTCATTTAGAAATGAAATGAAATTAAAAGATCTTTAAACAAAATAATTAAAATGCTGTTCCATCTTGTTTCTCTACCGTGGTGTGCAGAATTTCTAAAATGGCTCCCTAAAGATGCTCTAAACACTGAAACCTAGGAATATGAATGAAATATTACTCCTGTGATTGTATTTGTTCTCTGTGCAGCTGGGGATTGAGCCCAGGGTTTCTTCCATGCTAGGCAAGTGCTCTACCACTTAGATCCACCCCTGCCCCAATGTGTTAATTTTCCTATCAACTTACCATAAAACCTATCTGTGTAGATCCTATTTAATCAAATAGGCCCTTAAAAGCAGTTTTCTCTGGTTGGCAGCAGGAGGAGCCTGAGAGATGTGAAGCATAACAAGGTCTCTATGTGCCACTGGTAGTTTAAAGTTGGAGGAATCCATGTGAGAAGGAAGGTGGGTGGCCTCTAGAAGTGATAATCAGTCACTTCCTAACAGCCAGCAAGGAAACAGTTGACCTCAGACCTACAACAAAGAACTAGATTCTACTAATAACCTGAATGAACATGAAAGTGGATTCTTCCCCCAAACCTGTGGCTGACACCTTGACTTCAGCCTTCTCAAATTCAACTGACTTTGTCTTAACTTCTTACCTACAGAATCATGAGACAACAAATAGATGTAATTTTAAGCCACTAATGTTGTTTGTTATTTCACAGTAATAAAGAAACTAAATAGAAAAATCACACTCACCTGCTCCCCCCATAAACTCTGAGAAGAAATTAACAATTCAGTAATCTCAATCAGCACCAGGTTGCAAATGGTCCCCCATTGATGAAGATTCAACTTTAAAATTTTGCACTTTACAATGGTGTGAAAGTGATAGCATTCAGTAGAAACTGTACTTTGAATTTTAAATGTTGATCTTTTTCCAGATGTGCTGTGATACTCTCTTGCTATGTTAGGCAATGGCAGCAAGCTACAGCTCCCAATGAGCCACTACATCATGAGGACAAACAACTGATACTCTACACAGCACTGTGTTGCAAGCTATGACCTGTTCAGCAGGTTAGATGTATTAAATGAATTTCTGAATTAACAGTATTTTCAATTTGCAATAGGTTTCCACTGGAACTTAAGGTGCATCTATATTCTCTGGTTAAGAAAAAAATCTAAGGAAAATCAGCAGGTTAGATGTATTAAATGAATTTCTGAATTAACAGTATTTTCAATTTGCAATAGGTTTCCACTGGAACTTAAGGAGTATCTATATTCTCTGGTTAAGAAAAACCTAAGGCTTGCTGTTGTCCTGAAGGCTAAATAAAGACATATTTTGTGATTGGAGCAAGAGCCTTTTAAACTATGATTTTGAAATTAAATATCATACCTGTGTTATAGAATTTGTTTTTGTTGTTATACTTGTGTTTTGTTGGTACTGAGATTGAACTCAGCTATGCACAGTAGCAACCACTTCCTTTTAAAAAGTAGCACCGCCAAAAAAAAAATAGTATTAAGTCTAAACCTAAAACTGCTTGATATGGCAGCCAATAACCCCATGTGGCATTTGAAATGTGATACTCCACTGGTATAAATATAAAATATACACAGGATTTTTTAAAAACTTGAAATAAAATATATAAATGATATTTTAATATAGATTACATGTTGAAATGGCAATATTTTGGATATATTGAGTTAAATAAGTTATTAGAACTAAATTCATGCCAGGCGTGCGTGATGGTGTACATAAGCCTGCAATCCCAACAATTCAGGAGGCTGAGGCAGGAGGATCAAAGGTTCAAAGCCAACCTCAGCAACTTAGTAAGGCTGTAAGCAATCTAGTGAGACCCTGTCTCAAAATATAAAAGTGCTGGGGATGTGGCTAAATGGTTTAATGCCTTGGTTTCAATCCCTGGTACCACAAAAAATAAAAAATAATTAAATTCACCTGTTTTCACTTCATAAAATGTGCTCAACAGAAAATTTTAAATGATTTATATGGCTTATATTACTGCTGGACAAAGCTAGTGTAGATTTTTAGGCAGTGTCCTCTTCTAAAATACCCTAAATCAAGATCATAGTCCCTATAAGCAGTTTCTGCTTTCTCATATAATCCAGTGGCAATAGCACATAGCTGTGTAAAAATACAAGATGGGTAGTATGGCAGTTCTAACAGTAGCAAGATTATAGAAAAAACAGACCACTCATATAGTGCTGTTGGACAAAGCAAAAAAAAACTTACAAAATATCAATCTGATAATCTCACTTCTAGATGTACACCTAAGAAACCTATATACATGCATAAGGAGACAAATCCAAACTACAGCATTATTTGTAGGACAGAGGCTATCAGTTACCCCACCAAAGTTTTGTACTTTTTTTTCCATAGGATAGAGTTGTTTCTTGGAATTAACTGCCAAACCAGCAACTACAATCCTAGTGCCCTTTGTGGAGAAATGTAGGCCCTAGTTATTGTTATATAACTTGAATTCTAGCCAATAGAAAGTGAACAGAAGTAATATATGCTACTTCTACGGACTTGTGCCTAAAAGTCTAATACATTCTTCAATCGCTCCTTATGGTTGCTGGAGGGATGCTGGTACTAGAGCAACTTTGGAAAACATAGACTGAAGATCACAGAGCCTCTATCATCTCAGGTGCCTTCATGACTCCACAGGATACAACTCCTTCTTCACCACTGAATAGAAGAAATAAACTAATATTATGTTAAGCCTTTGAGATATCAGGATTTATCCAGTACAGCAGCTAGTAGTATAATATCCAAAAATTAGAAACAACCCACATGTCCAACAATAGGAGATTGGATAAATAAATCATAGTATAACTATACAATGGAATATGTAGTAGCTAAAATGAAAGAACTAGTTCTATATGTACATATTTCTGAAAAGGGGGTTAATCTTGAAATAGATGGCTACCAAAATATCAAAAACCCCACCACATATTGATTGACCATATGTTCATGTGTAGTAAAAATATAAAAACAGACCAGAAGGATATATTCCCAGAATTCTCAAATCACCTCTGAGAGTAAAAGGGAAGAAAAAGGGTTACAATGAAATCTTCAAATTATGTATGAAGTGTGTTATTTTCTCAAAATAAAAAAATGGGATAATTTGTTGAAACTGGATGATGGGTATACTGACATTTTGTTTTGTTATTTTTTTATTTTCTAAATGCTTAAATACTTCATAATACTAACAGCCTTTTTATCATATAGTCATGCCTGGCTGAACAACAGAGAAACATTCTGAGAAATATGTCCCTGGCAATTTTGTCATTATGGTAACATTACAGAATGTACTTACATGAACTAAGATGGCTATAACAAACATCACTAGGCAATATGACTTTATGGGATCAACACTGTACATATGTAGTCCACTGTTGGTCCTAATTTTATTATGCAGCACAAGATAATATGTACTTGCTTCAAAAGTTAAACTGCCTTGTTAGAGGACATTTTTAAACAACATCTCAAAACTCTTTTAAGTATCTTAAATATCTTAACATGCAATCACATCACTAAATATATCTTGAAAAAATTAGAGACTTGCTCAAATAATGATCATCACAAAATTTCAAATAATGATCATCACAAAATTTCAGAGTAACCAAAAATTGGTAACACTTCAAATGTCCAAAAGAATTGATTCAATTTTTGAATACCCATTTAAAAATTACATAGAACAGCTGGGCGTGGTGGCTCATGCCTATAATCTCAGCTATTTAGGAAGCTGAAGCAGGAGGATTATAAACTCAAGGCCAACCTTGTCAATTTAAAGAGATCCTGTCTCAGAATAAAAATAAAAAGGGCTGGAGATATATAGCTAAGGGATAGAGTGCCACTAGGTTCAATTCCCAATGCCACCAAAAAAAGAAAGGGGCGGGGTAGGGATTTCATAGAACATAAGGGAAAGTGAGATGGGATGTATGGGATTATAGATGAAACAAATATTGTTTAAATTTTCTATAATAAAAAGTTTTTAAATGTGAGACTAAAAACTAAAGTTTAAAAAAAAAAACAGGATATAATAGTAAGAATAATATCTTTTTTTAAACCTCTAAGTGCATTCATAAATAAGCAAATATTTGTTGTATGTTATAGTTGGGAGAGACATCATAGGACCTAGGAACATAGATGGCAAATAAGTAGGTAGTAACAATTCTTCCAAATGTTTGCTCAGATACTCTATCAAAAAATTTGAGTTTAACCAATTGTGGTGGTGCATGCCTGTAATCCCAGAGGTTCGGGAGGCTGAGGCAGGAGGACCGAGAGTTTAAAGCCAGCCTCAGCAAAAATGTGAGACACTAGCAACTTGGTGAGACCCTGTCTCTAAGTAAAATACAAAATAGGACTGGGGATGTGGTTCAGTGGTCGAGTGCCCCAGAGTTCAATCCCTGGTACCTCCTCCCCCCCAAAATTTTGAGTTTCAAAAATCACCCAATATATGTATACTTATACATACATGTATATATGCTACATATACATGCATATATAGACATGTGTATACATATATACATATGGATATATGTATGTATATATAAACATATATAAAACATACACGGATACATAAAAACAAACACCGTTCTAATATTTCAGTATTTCTTTAGGCAGTATTTCTTCATCCTTTTTTTTTTTTTCTTTTCCAGTGCTGGGGATTGAACCTACATGCTAGGCCATTGCTCTACTACCACTGAGCCACATCACCAGAAAAAAAATATTTATATGCATATATATATATGCATATATATATATATGCATATAAATATATTTTTTTTTGGTTTTGGGTACTGAACCCAGGAGCACTTTACCGCTGGCTGTATTTCAGTCCTTTTTATTTTTTGAAACAAAGCCTCCCTAAATTGCTTACACTGGCCTTAAACTTTTGATCCTTCTGCCTCAGTCTCCAGAGTCACTAGGATTATAGGTGTGCACCACCATGCATGGCTTATATTTCTTATACACTAATATTTCACATAATCTACTCAATTACATTATTTTTCTTGTTTCTGAAATGTAATTATACCTTTTTTTAAAAAATAAGGTAAACCTAAGAAAGGGAGATGGGTTCTTAAAATTTTGATGCTTCTTTTCTTCGGTACTGGGGACTGAAGCCAGGGGCACTTAATTACTGAGCTACATCCCCAGTCTTTAAAAATATAAAAAATAAAAAGGACACTTCCCTTTTTTATACCTTTATTTATTTTTATGCAGTGCTAAGGATTAAACACAGTGTCTCACATACTAAGCAAGAGCTCTACCACTGAGCTACACTGTTATTCTTCATTTTGAGACAGTCTCACTGAGTTGCTGAGGGTCTCACTGAATTGCTAAGATTGGCCTTGAATTTTTGATCCTCCTGCCTCAGCCTTCCAAGTCCCTGGGATTCACACCCAGCCCAAGTTTTGTTGTTTCAGATGCTTGTATTATGAATATTATATTCAGCCCATGATTTCTTTGCAGGGATTTTAAAAGTTATTTGTCCATTTTGTGAGGGTTAATATTGCTAAAACCAGGAAATATAATCTATAAAACCATTTGATCCAGCACAGTACTTTACAGTGTCCTGGGAATTAGTGAAAAGATGACAGTATCAACCTGCAACCCCAGAGCTGTAGAACTTGTACTCCCTCAGGATTAACATGCTTGATAGAAAATTGATTGTCATTCAGAACAATTTGTCAATCTCAATAACACAGCAAATATTAATTGTACTTGAATTCATATTTTGAATAGCATTACATATATTTTAACAATTTTTAATCTTTGCCCTAATGAATTATTTTAGTTTTTTTTTTTTTTTTTTTTTTTTTTTTTTTTTTTTTGGTGCAGAGATTGAACCCAGGATCACTTTAGCACTGAGCTACATCCCCAGCTCTAATTTTTTGAGACAGGGTCTTGCTTAGTTGCTCAAGCCGTTTTTGAATTTGTGATCCTTCTGCCTCAGTCTCCAGTCACTAGATTTTAGTCACAGGCCACAGAGCATGGCTTAGATACACCTCATTTTCAAGACCATTGGTCTGGTAAGGGAAAATATAAATATTTTTGACAAAAAAAAAAAAAAGAGAAAAGAATTTAATAAGCGACAAGAGGAATAAGCACTTCATTCTTTGGAGGGACACATGGAAGAAACACCTGACTCATAAGTGTTAGGATTCAAACTATACTTTCAGGTATCATTTCTATAGTTTGTGCAAGAATGGTGAGCAAAGGCTTCCTGAGGAACCAGTATTAAATAAAGACCTAAAGGATACCTAAGATATTATATGGGAGTGGGGGTAATGCAGTGTGATATTCCAAAAACAGGGAGTAATATGCTGTGTATGGAGGTACAGAGTAAGATAGAGAGACAACACATTCAAACTAATATATTAGTATATAGCTGAAAGTAGTTTCTAAAAGTATAATGGAATGGAGTGGGTGATAGTGATTCCAGAAATGAGGCTGATGAGGTAAGCCTTTACTTTGGAATTTTTTTTTTTTTTTTTTTTTTGGTGGTGCTGGGGATTGAACCCAGGGCCTTGTGCATGATAAGTAAGCACTCTACCAACTGAGCTATAATCCCCAGCCCTTGGATTTCATCTTGAAGCAAAAGAGACAGGTAATGAAGGGTAATGTAGTAAATAATTTGGCCTGCCCAAAGAAGTTTGTACTTTGTGCCCAGCTCCTAGGAGGGAACCTTTAAATCCCTGGCAATTCTGAAGTAACATGAGTATTTTTATTATTCATTGTGGGCCACTCGGACTTCAGACCACACGGTATTTGCCTGACCTCTGAAGAGGGAAGGACTGGAATCTAAATTCCATCATGGGACAGTAAGTTCCAATAAAAACCGGATAGTGAAGCTCAGGTAAGCTTCTTGTACTGGCAATATGCTGTATTGCTACATATTCATTCTGGGGATTCATTCTGAGCCTTCCAAGTCCCTGGGATTCACACTAATTTTAATTTCCCCTGAGAACAGAGGAAATCTCACATCTATGACCATGGATGGCACCTCATGTATGTTTTCCTTTTCGTGGTTCTAATTTGTAGCTTATCCTTTTAATAAACCATATTCTGGGGCTGGGGATGTGGCTCAAGCGGTAGCGTGCTCGCCTGGCATGCGTGCGGCCCGGGTTCGATCCTCAGCACCACATACCAACAAAGATGTTGTGTCCGCCGAGAACTAAAAAATAAATATTAAAAATTCTCTCTCTCTCTCTCTCTCTCTCTCTCTCACTCTCTCTTTAAAAAAAAAATAAAAAAATAAACCATATTCTGAGTAAAATAGCTTTTCAGTGAGTTCTGTGAGTTTTTCTAGTGAAGTGTGGAATCTAAAAGTAGTTCTGGGAAACCCCCAAACTTGCAGTGATATCAGAGATGATGATGGTCTTATATGAACTCTTCCCTCTAACTCTGTAATTGGACTTTCACTCCTTACAGAAGCTTTGACAGACTTTATGGTTTGGAGGAATGTGCCCATAGCCTTGTAGTTTAGCCAACTCCAAGCAAAGGGCAATAATCTTTAAGCAGTGTGACAATTACACAATCTACATAATCTAGATTCTTGAAAATTATTCTTTGGCTATACTGGGGAAAATGGTATTGCAGAAGGGCAAAACTCATAAGAGATGACAATGAGAGCAAGAATAGGGAAAGGTATTTATAAAATATTTACAAGGCAGAATTAATGACTTAATTGAGAGGGAGAGGGATGAAAAGAGAAGTCAGGAACGACACACTAAAAAGAATGTAAGTTTTTTTGGGGGGAAGAGATTGGAGAATTGAAATCAGTTTTGAACAGTTAAATATGAGGAGACTTTAGACTCTAGGTGGAGTCATTCCATTAGCAGTCAAAAAAGGATGGTGATAAGGGAGTCATTAGCATAACCACAATAACCAATCATGATTGATAGTGACTAAGGGTAAAAAAGTCAACTAGACTTGAGAAGACAATCAAGGATAGACCACAATTAAAAAGATAGGCAGAATATGAAAAGATCTGGGTATGATGGTGTGCACCTATAATCTAAGTGACTGGAGAGGGTGAGGCAATTTAGTGATACCCTGTCCCAAAATAAAAAAAATAAAAGGCCTGGGGTGTAGCACCACCACCATCACCACCAACAAAAAGGGCAATCTAAGAGGGAAGAGAAAAACAATAACACTGAATGATATTTGATAATTTTTGCTTAAAGGAATTTTCTCTACTTTTTAGTAATCATTTACTATTTTTAATAAAATATTTAATTTAAAAATGATTGATATTCTATGACTTGCAACCATGCATTTTTCCACATACAATATGTGAAAATGAAACAAAGTTTTATGATTTTCTGACCTATCCCAAAGTCACTCATGATTCACACAATTTAATTTAACTGAATTATTGGTGTCTATAACTAGTTATTTTCTTTTCCAAACCATTTTTAAAGTGCCATCCTCAACACTACTGCAAACCATCTGTAACTTAACTTTGCCAGCCTGCTCAGATATCTGTCTCCCTCTTGGGAAGCCCATCCCACACTAAATCAATAACTGAGGAAACAACTGCTCTTAAAATGTAATGACTTACAGCTCTAAAAAAGACTTTTGAGTATTTGTTTATTCTAGGTTAAAACAAATCTATCACTAGTATTGCATAGAGAAAAAGATAACAGGGGCTGAGGATGTGGCTCAAGCGGCAGCTCGCTTGCCTGGCATGCGCTGGGTGCTGGGTTCAATCCTCAGCACCACATAAAAATAAAGTTGTTGTGTCCGCTGAAAACTAAAAAATAAATATTAAAAAATTCTCTCTTTAAAAAAAAAACAGCTTTGACCCATATAATCTATATAAGTAGACATATATTCACATTTGCTATATGATCAGTTATACATTTCTTATTTAATAATTACTTCAAAACTGTATGATATTTCACTTCCACCTTTTCAAAAAGTCTCTCATTAACCTCAAAAAATCCTAAGATTACGTTATTAGAAAACATTTTAAGCTCTCAAGAGACATTTATATTTAGAAAAGGAGTAAAACATGGGTCCTATTCCTATTTCTAGGCGAAGACTCCAACTCATTAGGATTTTCTTTCTTTTTTTGTGGGGGGGGGGCGGAGGGGAGGTGTTACCAGGGATTGAATTCACGGGCACTCAACCACTGAGCCACATCCCCAGTACTATTCTGTAGTTTAAATATTTAGAGACAGGGTCTTTGCACCTTGCGGTTGCTGAGGCTGGCTTTGAACTTGCAATTCTCCTTAGCCTTCAAGTCACTGGGATTACAGGTGTGAGCCACTGCGCCTCGCTAGGAAATTTTTATTAATAAGTAATAAATTAACTCAGCAATTCTAAATTAATGCATGACTTTATTACTGATTTTTGAGGTTAAATAGAAACAAAATTGTTTATATGGCCCTTTAAAATACTGTTTATTGTCCACAAGAAAGGTTTTTCTCATCCAAAGTCTCCCCTTCACACACATGGATTGAACCCAAGGGTGCTTTACTATTGTGCTATATCCTAAACCCATTTTATCTTTTTATTCTGAGACAGTGTCTTACTAAATTGCCCAGTCTGGTCTGGATTGTGAAATCCTCAGCCACTCAAGTTGCTGGATTACAGATGTGTACCACCAAACCTGCCTTCCAGCGGATTTTATTATTTATTTCATTTCAAAATGTCTTATGTTGTTTTTACCTAGCAAAAGAAGATTCTCATTTTTAAGCTAAAAGGTAAAATGTTACCCTAAATATTGCTCTGAAAAATTTTTAAGTTGACAATTATAACTATATTTTGTTAATTTAAACCTTGACTCTTAAAATCTAAATAACTGCTTATTTTAAATTAGTTCCAAGCTGTGAGTTTACCAAAATGAAGAATGATAACAAGTCTGCTGTTCCTATTCTAAAACTTGAGGGAAGCAAAAAAATGAGACAAATGTTGTCACTATAATACTTTTCTAAAAAGCCAAAAAAAAAATTTTTTTTTTGGAGTGCTGGGAATCTAACCCAGGGCCTCACACATGCTAGACAAGCATTATTCCACTGAATTACATCCCCAGCCCCAAAAGTAAAATTTCAATCAATGCATACATAAAATAGTATTGTGAAGCTCCTTTATTTCTTCAAGAGACCCACAATTTATTTAGCAGCCATGCATTTTTCTAAAATATTGACAAAAAAACACAACAGAGACTTATGAAACTGGTATTAAATGAAGTGGTTTTTTTTCTTACACTAGTCTCAAATTTCAAATTCATAAATATATAGTTAGGTAATTTCACTTAGGAGTTTTAGCACCATTTGACAGGTATCACCAGGGTGGGTGGGTATTTGAGAAAATATGTAAGGAAAAAACTTTCATTTTTCATAAATAAGCAATCTCAACATATTTATAATCAGAATTATTTTTAAGTATTTCCTTTGAAATGTAAGAAATCAATGTTTCAACTATGTTGGAAAGAGTTTTAAGGTTCAGAGATTATATCAAAAAATGTTGGAATCATTGTACATATTTGTCTTTTCTGAATCCACATAGATCTATAGATTTCTCATCTGTAAAATGAAGCATTTGAACAGAAAAATGATCTATCCCTACCAAGTCTTCTGGTACTTATTCTTGTGACTAAGTCATATGCTTTTTTTAATCAAAAAATAAAACTCCAATGTCATTAAAATATATTTTAGAAAACTTTTTAACCCATTAAGGACTTCAAAGATACTTTACAGAAACAAGCCAACCATTTTATATCTGAATAAAAAGACATCAGTAGCAACTGCACAAAGCACAGAGTTCTGATTTTATGTGAAATCAGAATATTAAATCTCTAATTTAAGATCACTTTAGTATAATTAGATTTTATTTCAAATCTAAACTTCTGTTATGAAGTTCATGGTCACTGTATTATTTGAATCTTTTTTCTGGCTTATAAGTGTGCCAAAATTAATCTTGTTTTTCCTTTATATACGAAAAACACATTTTCTTACCATTGTCTTTATATAGGTTTCATTAAAAAAAAAAAAAACCCTTCTCAAATGGGAAATAATCAGGGTTGTACTAAACTAATGATTCTTTTTTGGACATTCTCCAATGTTTAAATTTGTTTTCCTTCAATTTTGTAACCACATTTGTAAATGTAAAAATTAAATATCAAAATATTACTAGTCTGATGCTGAAATAAATTCTTTCACTTTGGTAAATATTTCCATTTTAAGCAAAAGCATTAATTGTCTTTAGTATAAAAAATGACCTTCCAAAAGGTCTTTTCTATGACAGTTCACAAAGACTAGAAACACTCAGACATTAATGCTGTTTATCCCTGAGTGGTAGTATTACACGCCATTTTATTTTTTACATTTCCCAAAAAGGATTATTCCCTTGGTAATCGAACAGTATATTTAAATTAAATTTTAGACAGCTCATAAGGTATGAGACATCAACACAGTGTACTTTTACAGGAGATTTGCTAATTACTTTTTTTCTCTTTGATAAACTGCTGCTTTAAGAGGAGAATGATTTGATCAGGTGTCTATTAGGCTGAATGAAGACAAAACAGGTTTATATTCCAGATCCTTCTTTCATTTAGGCTTTTGAGAAAATCCAAGAAGTGAATTCGAACTTAATTGCCATGCATCTGGCAGTAGTAAACTTTTTGGATGGTCAGAGTAACACCTTTCATTACAACCATTAGCTGAATGGCAAAAGACTCTCAGGTTTACCAATGGTTTCAGAGACTTCTTAGTGTTCTCCTCTGTCATTATTTCAGAACAATTCCATTTAAAAGAAACGCAATTGTAAATCGTTTCTATTTCAAGCCTATGAAAACCAGAATTAGGATGAAAGGCAAAGCCTTGACCTTTCTATTTTAGACTTTCATCTGTGTAGCTAAGCCATCTGCTTTCCCCCATCTCCCACCCCATCTACTTAATGAACTGAAAATACTACACCTAATTGCAGTGTTATCAAACCAGCCTGCCTTTTCCATTTTAACGAATTACGACTTTCACCTGAAGATTGGCTTGGTAAAATTTTATTTACGCTTCCTTACCTCCCGCCTCAATTATGAGCTGTCAAATGTCTCAACTAAGATACTAGGCTCCCTTGTATTAAGCCATCTAAAGAGCTCCTCACTTTCAACATAGAGCGCCTAACGGAAAATCTACGAGTCTCTCCTCATCTGGATATGGGGCCGGTATTATCATTGTTGTTGCGGTTACGCAGGAGGCACCTAGCAGATCAGCCTGGAAAGGAGTCGCGCCTCTGTAAAGCCAAACCAGGGACCCAACCCGGGGAAAGACTGACTGAGATGGGAGGAAACCTCCAGAAAGAAGGGAGCCGAGAATAAGAGGGCTCAAGATTGGAGAAAAGACCTTCCGAGGCAAGAACAGAAAAGGGTGTGTGAAGTGGAGCAAGAACCTGGCAGCAGAGGCGAAGGAGGAAGAAGGGGCCAGAGGCCCGCGGAAGGGCCGGGAGAGCGCCTCCAGGACCGGGTAGGAGACATAGGAACCCAGGCAGGCGTGGGCAGCTCGCAGCCCACCGACCGAGTCCGAGCAGCGGGGGCGTTTTCAGCGGCGGTAGCTGCGGTTTCGGGATTGAACAGAAAAGATAGCAATTTGAGAGACCGAGGAAGCCTCGTCCGAGGCCGGCGCGACGGGGACAGCGGGCCCACCCCAGTTGAGCCCCGCTACTTAACTATTTGTAGAGCTGCTGCAGGCACAGGTCCAGGCTCTCGCCCTCCACCTCCTCACGGGTGATGCGCTCCGACAGCGGTCGCGGGAGCGGGGGCAGCGGCGGCAGCTGGGGCTGCGGCGGCGGTTGCACGGCCGAGTGCCCCGGGGCTGCCTCCTCCTCCTCCTCCTCCTCGCCCTCAGCCGCCGCCACCGCCTCCGCCTCCTCCTCAACCGCCTCCTCTTCGGGCTCTGGGTCTTGCTCCTGTTCTCCCTCCTCCGTTGGGTTTACTGTGGCCGACTCCTCCCCGGGATCCTCGACCGAAGCTTCGGTCGCCTCAGCTGCTACCAGTTCAGGTTCGGGCTCAGACTCAGGTTCAGGCTCTGGCTCGCCCCCGCCGCAAGGACCACGAAACTCGCCCAGGAATAGCTCCAGGAAGCGCCGGTAAGTTTTCTCTTCTGGGCTGCAGCCGGCCATCGCTGTTCATGCCCCGAGACCGACCCGGAAGGGAGTGAAGGAAACCCAAGAAGGGGAGGGGGCTGCTTTTGAGCCTCAGGCTCCCGCTACGACGTTTAACGGCCGCACCGGCACGAGCGATCAGCACCAGGTTGCCTGGAGAGGGCTCCCGCAGGCGTGCGCGCCGCCGAGCGTGGACGTGCGCGGCCCGGGGGCGGGGGCGGAGCGCGCCGCCCCTCTCAGGTCTGGAGGGAAAGTTGGTGGCGAGCGCGCGCAGGGTCCAGCGGCGGCCCACCCTCTATCCCTACCGAGAGCTCAGCCCACGCTACCTAGAGACTGTCGCCATGGCAACCGGTTCTAATTAAGAATTTCAGGGTCCCTCCCGTCGAGTCCGCCGAGTCAATAAGGACATTGGATGTGTTTGCTGTCCAACTCTTTTGTTTTTATTGATTGGAGACCCTTGCCTCACTTTAAGAGTGAACTAAGATGTCTCCAAATCTAGCTGTTGGTTCCCACTTGAATTGCATTTACTTCAGTTTTTCCTTATTCGTTCCAGATGCCACCACTTTGTGAACACCTTTTGTTGATGACAGTCACTGATCAAGTAGGGAGAAGATGGGGCCCCAGGAATACCTAAGAAGTTGTAGCTTACTTTGCACAAGCTTTCTCATTTGATTCTGTGTTGTTATCCTCTTTGCTCAAAAACAATGAAAATGAAAATGAAGATAGTAACTTAGTTGCTCTAGGTCTCAAAACTTTTAGCTATGGCATTAGAATTAGATCGATCGTTAATTTACAATGCCTTTTAGACCCCTTTTCTCTGAAAAGTCAATAGGGCATGGTGTCCATATTTGCCTTATTTGTATAGGGCTTTGCAGTTTGTAAGTTGTTTCCATCCCTTTAACCCTTAACACACTCCTTTGAGGTGGAAGACATTACCATTATGATTCTTTTTTTATAGATGAGGAAACCAAGCCTTGAAGACATGGTGACTTTGCTCAAGGTCACAAGCAAGTGATGCAACATGGACTCAATCATGATTGATTTCACCCATTGCTTTTCTATCACACCAAGATGCCCCTCTTCAGTTACTGCATAATGCATATTACACTGTTTTACATAATATGTATTTTTATATTTTGTTTGTTCTTCCCCATCCCCTCCTGTGTCTTTTTTCTTAAGTTGGAACTGAAACTACTTTAAATGATTCTAATTTTCTTACCAAACTACACACAAACCTATTATTTTCAAGCCTTACTGAGGGGGGGTGGAAGAGGGAGAAGCTGTGCTGTTATACAGCTGTATAGATGATAGCATCATTACTGCATACTTCCATGTCCATGGCAACATATAATTCAGCTAACAGTAGTTCTTTCTCTACTTTGAAAAACATGGTCTCACAAATTATCCACCTCATCCACTCCATTTATTGTTTGTTTCTGGGTTTCAGTTGGATTTAGGGTCTGAAATACCATTTTCAGTCAGTTATTAATGGCAGAAGAAGGAGTCTCCTTGCCAACTGTTTTCATGTAATACTGTATTCTAAATCCCTGACCTGATGCTGTTATTTTAAGATTAAGTGGGTTGAGCTCACTAATGTACATTATGGCATCATGTAAAATAGAGTTCCATGCTTTTTCCTAGCTTAAGATTAAATTTATGATACAAAGTATACAGTGAGTAATGCACTTGAGTTCTCTATATTTATTTTTAAAGGTAGATGGAAAGACCCAATAAGTCTGTTTCCAGACATGCTAAATGTATTTATGTGTGTTTTGTTTAAAACATCACCAGTGTAAAGCAACTTCTCTGTGAGATGCCAAGAAAGCCTTTAAACTCATTTGTCTTTGTTTTCAATCCACCTGTTCATTTCCATTTCAAATGTCTACGAAAGATTGACAAAACTTTTTAGGCTGCAAACCTAAATGTCCACAGTTTTACATTCCAACCACTGTTAATATCTCAGAATTTGACATAATGACATTCAGTTCAAGAGTACATAGCTGTCAACTGTAACAATTCATATCAAACTACACCTTCCTGCTTCCTAATGTAGTTGCCTCCCTCATCTAGATGACATTTGTGACATTAATCTTATGAGTCAACCCACATATCAAAGGGAAATGATATATGTTGGTGAAACATTACTTCTAAGAGTAAAAGAAAAAGCCCACATCTCTTCATTACTAAAAATGAGAGGCGTGTTTGCTTTAAAAGATCAATATGGATCCTGTTGCATCCATTTGACAAAGCAGCTTTGCTCGAAGATTCCTGAGAACAGTGCTAGGATCTAAGAGCAGCTATGTAGGATAATTTTACCACTATCAAGAAGTCTTGTGGGACTGGGTGGCTGTAATGCCAGTGACTCGGGAGGCTGACACAGGAGGATCACAAGTTCAAAGCCAGCCTCAGCAACTTAGCAAGGCCCTAAGCAACCTAGCGAGACCCTGTCTCAAAATAAAAATTAAAAGGGCTTGGGATGTGGCTCAGTAGTTGAGTGCCCCTGGGTTCAATTTCTAGTTCAAAAATTTAAAATTAAAAAAAATTAAAAGCCTGTTTTATCTGTTTATAGGCAAAAACAGAAATACTATTTTCAAAAGTCCCCTCAATTTTCATGTTGCTAATTGCAAAAAGCATTGATATGAAGCTAAAACCATGTCTCAAGTAGTAACTTAAATGTTTTAAAATACTAGAGTTTTATATTTTTAAGTTACAATAAAACACATATACCTCATGTCCAGTGGCCTACAGATCAATGCCTATGCAAATATTTTAAGGCTAGGCCTAATGATGAATGTGAAGTAGAAATATAAAAATGTGTATTTTAAAATCCATATTTGAAAACTGAAGGAGGAAGACTGGGGTACAGCTCAGTAGCAGAATGCTTGCTTAGCATGCATGAGACCCTGGGTTCAACCTCTACCTCCACAAAAACAAACTGAAGGATAACTAATATATCACTTTTAAAATATTAATTTAGCTAGTTGTATTAATCCCAGAGCCTCCAGAGGTTGAGGCTCTTAGCAATTTAGGAGACCATCTCTGAAAATCGAAAGGGCTAGGGATGTCACTCAGTAGTAAGCACCCCTGGAGTGTTTAGTACCCCAGTACGGGGGGGGGGGGGGACTGTGGTCAAACTGATTAGTAGGGAGCAACAGAATATCTGGCCACTGAAAAACCAACTGAGCAAATAGAAATGTTTTAAATTGGAAACTTCCTGCTCTGATTCCCAAACCAATTGTATATGGTGGGTTTTTTTGTTTTTGTAATACTGGGGATTAAACCTAGGGGTGCTCTACCATTGAGCTATATCCCTAACTTTTGAAATTTTTTGACACAGTCTAAGTTGCTAAGGCTCACCTCTAACCTGCAATCATACTGCCTCAGCCTCAGCCTCCTGAGTTGCTGGGATTACAAGTGTGCGCAACCACACCCAACAATAATATAATTTTTAAATCATCCCCACATACTTGCAAAAACATCACTGCTATAATTTATTACTTTTCTATTGCTGGATAATATGATCAAATTACAGGCAACTGTTCAAAAATTAAAGATCTCTTCCAGTATTAATAGGTCCACATGTACTAAATTTCACTAATTTCTAACCTTTTCCTTAAAGTTTTAACCATTAATAACGCTTTTTCTTGGGGCTGGGGTTGTGGCTCAGTGGTAGAGTCCTCGCCTAATACGTGTGAGGCATTGGGTTTGATCCTCAAGGCCACAAAAAAATAAATAAATAAAATAGAGGTACTGTGTCCAACTACAACTAAAAAAAAAAATAACAATTTTTATTATCTTATGTAGTTGTTTGAACAATAAAAACTATTTTTGTACTTTTTATGATATCCTTACAAAAGAGGAAGGCAGCAAGGGTTGATGGTAATTTGATGATGGTACCATAAATGGCTAACATATGACATGTTCCTTCTATAATGAATGACTTTTCTAAGAGCTGGGGAGATATCTCAGTTGGCAGACTGCTTCCCTCAAATGAACTAGGCCCACGGTTCAATCCCCAGCACCAAAAACAAACAAAAAAAAAGAAACAACAACAACAAAAAAGTTAATGGATATAATGAATGACTTTTCTAAGGTGAACTGAGTGAAAAAAAATCTGTCAATATTTTGCTACTAGTTTTCACTTTATAAAAATCAGAAAATGGTAAAAATTTACCTTTATTATCACCTAATTTTTAATTATTTTTTACGTAGAATAAATATATGTAAGCATTCAGAATGATATTGATCATTTCCCTATTCTAGTCAGCAGATGACTAGAGCAAATGAAAACAAAAAACCCAGCTGCTTTTTTAAATAAAAATTTAACAGGCAACTAAATGTGAAAACTGTTCACAAAGGTGTTTTCCATGCTTAGATAGTAATGAATACTTTATTCTTAGTTGAGCTGATGGAATTGAGCCATAATGACATTTGTGACTCGAAGGGAAGATGGAAATGATTCCATTAACCTAGAGTGCGGTAACATATGGTAATCATAGGTGGTAGAAGAGCTGTGTTGGACAAGGGTAGAAGTAAGCCATGTGGCACAGACATTATCAATTACCACACATGGTAACCATGCTGACTTAATGTATCGTTTCCAGAAAGGAAATGATTTGGGCATATGAAGTGGTTTGCAGCCTTGTGAAGGAGTAATCTATAAATGACATATCTGGCACCAATACAGCACACATGGTTTCCAATAATTCTGCATGAGGATTAAGATTTGATGAGACTCAACTGGTCATAATAGTGCATACCTGAAATCCTAGCAACTCAGGAAGCTAAAGAAGGAGGAACCCAAGTTTGAGGCCTGCCCTGGTAACTTGGCAAAACTGTCTCAAAATAAAATAGGGTTGCTCAGTGGCAAAGCACCCCTGGGTTCAATCCCTTGTACCCCCAACCAAAAAAAAAAAAAAATTGATGAATCTCTATACCAAATAACAATACATCAGTTATTTGCACAAAGGCAGCAAATCAAAATATGTATGCAAAACACTTGGGTCTTTCACACGTAAAATTTTTTCTCAAATATTTAAAATTGTTATATAAAAATTCTGGAATTTTTAATTTCTGGAAATACAGGCCAATAATGTTAAGACTATATGATATAGGGCTGGGGATGTGGTTCAAGCGGTAGCGGGCTCGCCTGGTATGCGTGCGGCCCGGGTTCGATCCTCAGCACCACATACAAACAAAGATGTTGTGTCCACCAAATACTACAAAATAAATATTTTTTTAAAAAAAAGACTATATGATAAAAAGTCTATGGGCAAAGATTCAAAATTATATTTAGGGAGACAGAATTATAATTATTGTTTCAGGGTACTGAATTGGAAAGAAACAAAGATTAAAAAAAACTGTTTTAAGAAAATTTAAGCCAGGCATGGTAGCACATGGCTATAATCCCAGCACTTCAGGAGGCTGAGGCAAGAGGATTGTAAATTCAAGACTACTCTCAGGGAGCTGTAAAAAATAAATATATAAATAAGCAAATATTCCTTCAGATGAGTGCAGGATGAATTGAAGAAGAGATTAAAGACTGGAATCAGTTGGGCAATGGAACATAATGACAGTACAGGAAAGAATGGTATCTGTGGGAATAAAGATCTGAAATTCTCAGAAGGCACCTGAAGATACAATTTGGTAAGATCCAGCAGAGAGGCTCTCAGGTGGCTATGCCAGTTACCTACTGGTACAAGACAAACTATCCCAAATCTGAGTAGCTACAAAACTATACTATGTTTCATAACCCTGTAGGTTGACTGGGCTCAACTAGGTGATTCTCACATGCAGGTCTCAGGAGTTTACAGTCAGATAGTAGTTGGGATAGAGTATTTGGAGCCTCAACTGGGCATGATGTCCAAGATGACTTACTCACATTATAAATTTTTCATTAAAAAAACAGTGAGTGAACAATGATTAACATGTAAGTATTTTTTCAAGATATTAATTTGATTGTGTTGCTAAACTGGCAGTTGATACTAGCTGATGGCCAAGAGCTCAGCGAGGATTGTCAATTGTAATGTCTACACATAATATCTCCAACATAAAAACCACAATGACAGCTATGAATTTACAGTGAGAACTATTAATTAAAAGGAGACCAGACATTTGCACTGATCTGCCTTTAACTGGGAAATCCAATTATTAACCAGTTGATAATTTACATGGAATAACACTTGGCTATGATTAAATATTTAATGGCATCAAGTCAGTATAGTTTTTATACAACTAAAAAAATGTAAAATCACAATATGAGATGTCATTTAAAAACTATCAAGCTGGCAAAAAAAAAAAAAAAACAAAATAATGTCTTATCAAGAGTGAGGCCACTCTTGGGCTGGGGCTGGGGCTCAGTGGCAGAGCGCTTACCTAGCATGTGTGAGACACTGGTTTCAATCCTTAGCACTATGTACAAAAATAAGCAAATAAAATAAAGGCATGATGTCCATCTACAACTACAAGAAAAAAAAAAGTGAGGCCACTCTCAAAAATCACTGGTGGAAGTATAAACTGGCAATGTCTCAGGAGGACAATTTGGTAACATCTGTCAAAATTTTAAATGCATATACATTCTGAACAGTTCCTTATGTCTTTATTTAAAAAATGAATCTCAAGGGCTGGGGATGTGGCTCAAGCAGTAGCGCACTCGCCTGGCATGCGTGCGGCCCGGGTTCCATCCTCAGCACCACGTACAAACAAAGATGTTGTGTCCGCTGAAAACTAAAAAAAATAAATAAAAATTCTCTCTCTCTCTTAAAAAAAAAAAATGAATCTCAATATCCAACCTCATAAAAGTGATTAAATAATAGTAATCATTCAATAAAATGCCATTCAGTGATATTTTAATTGAGAAAATTCAACAATTGCTGATACAAAAAAGAAAAGTGCAGAATAGTATGTATGTTATTTAAGATGTGAGTGTTAAATTAAAAATAGAACTGGGTGTGATGTTGCATACCTATAATCAAAACAGCTCAGGAGGGCTGGGGATGTGGCTCATGTGGTAGCGCGCTCGCCTGGCATGCGTGCGGCCCGGGTTTGATGCTCAGCACCATATACAAACAAAGATGTTGTGTCTGCCGAAAACTAAAAAAAATAAATATTAAAAAATTCTCTCTCTTTAAAAAAAAAAAAAAAAAAACCAGCTTAGGACGCTGAGGCAGGAGGATGGCAAGTTCAAGGCCAACCTCAGTAACTTAGTGAGATGCTGTTTCAAAATGAAAAATAAGGGCTGGGGGTTGTAGTTCAATGGGAGAGTACTTGCCTAGCATGTGTGAGGCACTAGGTTCAATTCTCAGCACCACATATAAATAAAATAAAAAAGTCCAGGGGCTAGAGTTGTGGCTCAGCGGTACAGCGCTCGCTTGGAACATGCAAGGCCCTGGGTTCAATCCTTAGCACCACTTAAAAATAAATAAAAAAAAATAAAGGTATTGTATACAACTAAACAGTAAGTATTTTAAAAATATAAATAAATAAAAAAGGTCCAATGACAACTTTAAAATAAATGAAAAAAAGGGCTGGGGATGTGGCTCAAGTGGTTAAGGGCTCTGGGGTTCAACCAGTACCAAAACCAAAAGAACTGGTAGACTTTCTATCATTGGATCAGTTGTGTATGTAATCGATTAGTTTTTCTCTGAGCCTTGATTGACAAGACTTCTTGATACAAATTTTCTTTATATTATATGGCTATTGGCCTTTGTCTTTTATCTTGTAGTTTTTAATTTTGAAAATAGGTTAGAATACAATTTCTGTGAGTTCCCAAACCCTTCTGAGGGAACCCAAGTTTTATATCCTCACAGAATAAGTAAAACATAAAATCACAGAGTAATGGTATGTTTAAAAACTCGCATTTTACTACACATAATGAGAATCAAATGGATAGTTGAAACACAGAAGGGCATATGTCAATGGTGAACAAAATTGGAAAAGAGGCAAAGGAATATACTGTGGTCAAAAATACATGAAATCTTGTCAACATATTTTATGCCAAAATCAGTTCTGAGGGAGCAAAATGTTCTGTAAATTTTAACAGTAACAGTAAATTTAGGCACTGATGTTAACTAAAAATACATATTATGAACAGCCAGCCTCTCTTCTGCAACTGTTTTTTTTAAACAACAGAATATTTCAACTTTGCATCTCAAAACTGAAATTCAATGTCTTACAATGGGAACCTAAGTATAAAAATGTATTTATACTGGACTCTTTTCAATATTTTCAGTATTGATCATTTAAAGTAAATATTTAAATAATACCTCTACAGAAATAGAAACCACAGAATTTAGACCAATGAAATTAAGCAATCACTTGGTCCTAGCTTGCTTGTAAATAAGATAAAGACATGACAAAATAAAGATGCCAAAATTGACATGACTTGTTAATGTCTCAACTGGAATTAGAATGCAAGTCTTGTAAATCTATTCTTATGATCTTTCTGTCACATTATACTATAATTTTATCAAGATGCAAATATTTTAGTAAAAACGCTACTAAGAAAAATAAAAAACAATAACTAAAGGGAAAATAAAAAATAACTACAGAATGTAAATGAATTATGATTAAATTAAATATTCCAAAGCTAAATCAGCTACCTACCCTAAACCTGGTTAGCAATGAAAGTCCATAAGTTTCAGAAAACAAAAAAGGTATTATTTTATAAAAACTTATAAACTACTAAAACATTTTAGAAATAATCCAAATGTCTAGCAACAGATGAAATATATAAAATACAGTGTATACATAAAATAGAATACTATTTAACCATAAATAGGAATGCCACAATATGGACGAAGCTTAAAATCATGCAGAATGAAATAGACTGGAGACAAAAGAAAAATTATTATATGATTCCACTTAAATGAAGTATTTGAATTTAGCAAATTCATAAAAACAGAAAATGATTACCAGGAACTGGAGGAAAGAAGAATGAAGAATTATTACCTAATAGGTTCAGTTTCTGTTTAGGGGCGATAAAAAGTTTTGGAAATACTGGTGATGGTTGCATTACACCAAGAACATAACTAATGCAAATTAGGTGTACATTTAAAAAATAAAATAAAGATATTGTGTCCACCTATAACTAAAAAATAAATATTAAAAAAAGTAGAAATCTTATTTGAAATATTCAATAAGTAGTAGTTAAAAGTGTTAAGCATTGATGGACAGATGTAAAGAAGAAAGGAAAAAAGCAGATAGGACAAACTATCACATCTATCTTATAAAAGTGTTAAAACAATGAATGATGTAAAAGTGCTTCATAAATAATAAAGCACTATATAGTGAGCTGGAGTTGTGGCTCAGTGGTAGAGTACTTGCCTAGCATGTGAGAGGCCCTGGGTTTGATTCTCAGCACCACATATACATAAGTGAATAAAATAAAGGTCCATCAACATGTAAAAACAAATAATAAAAAGTAATAACAACAAAGCACTGTATAAACATATATCCCCACCACACACACACACACACACACACAAGCACATTTGAAAAAAATTTATGATGAAAGATGATGGTGGGATAATTTCTGTTTTATCCAGCAATATAGATCTCTATCTGCATTTGAAATGTTAAGCTCTGTCCTAAACAAAACAAAACCCTGAATTAGATTATGTGAATCTTTTTAATTAATTTTTTTTATAATTGTAGATGGACAAAATGCCTTTATTTTATATATTTTTATGTGGTACTAAGAATTAAGCCCAGTGCCTCACACATGCTAGGCAAGTGCTCTGTTACTGAGCTCCAGCCCCAGCCCTATGTGAGCCTTTAACCTCTATATTTTATTATATACTATACCTTTAATAACTTACTTGGAATCAAACTGATTTTCCAAGTATATAAGTGTAGAAAGAGTTTCTCAAAGAGCAAAATTTAGAGTACTTATTCTTTCCAGAATGAATAATTTTAAAAAAATGTTTTTTAGTTGTAGATGAACACAATACCTTCATTTTATTTACTGATTTTTATGTGGTGCTGAGGATCGAACCCAGTGCCTCACATATGCAGGCAAGCATTCTACCACTGAGCCACAACCTCAAACCCAGAATGAATAATTTTTAAAGTAGACTGTATTTTTTTGAGAGAGAGAGAGAGAGAGAGAGAGAGAGAGAGACAGAGAGAGAATTTTTAATATTTTATTTTTTAGTTTTCGGCGGACACAACATCTTTCTTTGTATGTGGTGCTGAGGATTGAGCCCGGGCCGCACGCATGCCAGGCGAGCGCGCTACCACTTGAGCCACATCCCCAGCCCAAGTAGACTGTATTAAACAGCCTGTGTTGTATTAACTATAGCCAAGGAATGGTAATATACTAAACTAATATTTTAAAAAAGAACAATGAAAATGTTTTCTATGTATGTGTGCAAATGTATTTATGTTAGCTTTCCATCACTATAACAAACTCCAGAGATAAGCGACTTATTAAAAAAAAAAAAAGTTTGTTTTGGCACACAGTTTCGGAGGTTCTAGTCCATGATCAGGAGGACCCATTTATTTTAGGTCTCCACTGGGGGTGCTGGATGGCAATGGCAAGAGCAAAACTGGCAGAGGAAAACTGCATAGCTCATGGTCAGGAAATAAAAGAGGAAAAAAAGGAGAAACTGGGGTCCCAAATCCCTTTGGGGCATCTCTTCAATAACATAAAGATCTCTTACTATGGCAGGTACAGTGGCATACACATATAATCCCAATGGCTCAAGAGGCTAAAGCAGGAGGACTTCAAGTTCAAATAGCAACTCAGTGAGGACCTGAACAACTTAATGAAAACTTGTCTCAAAAATATAAAAGGCCAGGGCTGGGGTTGTGGCTCAAGTGGTAGAGTGCTCACCTAGCATGTGTGAGGCACTGGGTTCGATCCTCAGCACCACATATAAATAAAATAAAGATATTGTACCCACCTAAATCTAAAAAATAAATTTTAAAAAATTATATATGTGGCTCTGGGTTCAATCCCTGATATTAAAAAAAAAAAAAAAAGAAATCTCTCACTAGGCCCCACCTCTTAGTTTCCACTACTTCACAATAACACTTACCCCCATGAACCTTTATATTTATGTATGTTAAAAAAAAAATCACCAGAAAGGATGATCATAGCAATGGCATGAAATTGAGTAAGGCAATATACATCTTTTCAATTTACCTTACTAACTACAAGATAAAGCCTGCATGAAGCACTGGTCTGCCAGAAAGTAAGACTTGTAAACTTCTAAGCTCATAAACTGGGGACAATAGATATAATCTCACATCATGAATTAAAACCAAGTAACAGAAAATGCTAGGGGAAAAGTTTACAAACTGAAGAAGAAATAATAATCTTTGAAAAATTAAGCTTTTAAAAAAATAAGGAGGCCCGGTGTGACAGTGCCTGCCTGTAATACCAGCAACTCGCTGAGGTAGGAGGTTCAAAAGTTTGAGGCCAGCTGGGTACAGTGGCACACACCTATAATCATAGAGGTTCAGGAGGCTGAGACAGGAGGATTGTGAGTTCAAAGCCAGCCTCAGCAAATTATCAAGGCCATGTCTCTAAATAAAATACAAAAAAGGGCTAGGGATATGGCTCAGTGGTTAAATGCCCCCAAGTAATCCCTAGTACCAAAAAAAAGTTTGAGGCCAGCTTCAGCAATTTAGCGAGACCCTAAGCAACTCAGAAAGACCCTGTCTTCAAATAAAAAACAAAAAGGTCTGGGGAAGTAGCTCAATGGTAAAGCACTACAGGTTTAATCCCCAGTACCAAAACAAGAGCTGCACCATGGCTCAGTGGTAGAGCACTTGCCTAGCATGGGCAAAGGCATGGGTTTGACTCCTAACATTCAAAAGAAAAAATAATTTTTTCTTTCTTTCTATATAGGAAACAAAGTAAATTTTGTAAATGTATTCAGAAATATTAAGAGTCAAGTACCAGACATTTTTATATGATTTGGAAAACACTCAAAAATCCAAAATTTTAATTTATTCAAGCAGGGTTAAGATTATTCAAAGAAGGGCTGGAGATGTGGCTCAGCGGTAGCGCGCTCGCCTGGCGTGCGTGCGGCCCGGGTTCGATCCTCAGCACCACATACCAACAAAGATGTTGTGTCCGCCGAGAACTAAAAAATAAATATTAAAAAAAAAAAATTCTCTCTCTCTCTCTCTCTCTCTCTCTCCTCTCTCACTCTCTCTTTAAAGAAAAAAAAACGATTATTCAAAGAAAAATGTCAATACATCTATAATTCTAGAATGAATAACATCATGCTTCAAAATGTAAAAATAAATAATTGCAGGCTTATAACCTTACTCTAAAATGTTTTAAACAATTTCTAGATAACTGCATCAAAATATTTCTTGTAACATTTTAAAATAACAAAAATTAAACAAATGGCTTAGGTTTTAGAACTGAATTCATTAAAATCAATTTGATCATCTAAAATTTGCATCCTACCCATAAAACTGAACAGGATATGCTGACTCATGGTTTTTACTTTACAGTCAAAAAAAAAAAAAAACAGGTTATTTTATTTTTTTATTTTTTTTTAAAGAGAGAGTGAGAGACAGTGAGAGAGAGGGAGAGAGTGAGAGAATTTTAATATTTATTTTTTAGTATTTGGCAGCACAACATCTTTGTTTGTATGTGGTGCTGAGGATCGAACCCGGGCCGCACGCATGCCAGACGAGCGTGCTACCGCTTGAGCCACATCCCCAGCCCCCAAACAGGTTATTTTAAAGAATTATTAAAACTTCATTTAAAGAGAACAAGTAAGGGGGCTGGGGCTGGGGCTCAGTGGTAGCGTAATTGCTTGGCACGTGTGGAGCACAGGGTTCTATTCGCAGCACCATATATAAATAAATAAAATAAAAGTCTATCAAAAACTAAAAAAAATTGAAAAAAAAAGAGAACAAATAATATTTTAAAAATCCTTTATTCCTATGATTTTTCTAAGCAATTGGGAAAAAAAATTTACTAGTCTGAACAATAAATTCAGATCGGCCACATGCGAACAGCTTTCCACAGTTGGAAAATGTAATACCTATGTAAGTTACCTCTTACTGAAGGCTACTGAAAATGAAACCAAAGCAAAATGTAATTGTAGGAACACTGCTTTAGAAAACATTTTTCAGAGAATCACATTCCTTAAATACTTTTCCCATTTACTTAATATAATCCTGATTCGTTCATGTTATTGTGTTTATACTTTAAAGTAATGAGTATACTACAATGAATTTCACATCAATATATTTGTATATTGTAGATTTGTTTTTGGGTTACTGTTCTTCCTCTGGTTCTCGTGACCTTTTCCGGGTACTCGATGAACCTTCTGTGGCAACAGCATCTCTAAATCCCTGAGGCTGAAAAATAAAAAAATATACAAACATGTTTTAAGAACATTTAAAATAAAGACTGGTAGACAAATATTTTTAAGTATGAAAGCTACTTTTTTCTTGAGATAGAATTTATTAACCATTGTGAATGAAGAGGATAAGCCTTGTGGCTGGTCCAAGCCAGGATTATATTGAATACTTATTTACCACAAATACAGAAAAAACACTACATTATAAAAATATCTTCTAGGCCAGGCACAGTGGAACACTCCTGTAATCCCAGCAGCTTGGGAGGCCAAGACAGAAGGATTGCAAGTTCAAAATCAGCCTCAGCAACTTAGCGAGGCCCTAGCAACTTAGTGACATCCCATCTCTAAATAAAATATTAAAAGGGGCTAGTGATGAGGCTCAGTGGTTAAGTGCCCCTGGGATCAATACCCAGTACTTAAAAAAAAAAAAAATGTTTTTTAGGACCGTAAGTATATGTAGCTCAGTGGTGAGGCTCCCAAGCACCCTAAAAACAATCAGAAGTTCTCTAAAGAACAATTCTCAGAAACTTTATGGTAGCTATATTGGAAAACATGAAATAGTTTGTACTAATTCTTAGGTACTTTACAAATTTATTTTCACAATTAAATACTTCTAAAATAAAAAGTTTTCCAAATAGGCTATTTCAAATGCACCTGGGTAGTGCAAAAATTAAATGGTTAATTCAGCTGCAGAATCTCCATTTCTGTTTTTGTCCTTATAAAAATGAGATGCCAAGATATACTTGGGCTCAGCAATGTTGATAAATATGCATATTTCAGCCAAATATGTATGTTCTATGATGTTAATTTACAAGAAAATTAACATTTTAAAGTGTACTATATTTGGTGGCTATGATAGATCTATATTATCTACAGACCAAAAAAAAGGTAATGTTGGTATTTTTTCTTTTCTGAAAATCTCCAACAACTTTCACTTTAAAAATCTTTAATATACTGACATTACATATGCCATGGAACATACTACCCCAAAATAAGTATTTCCTCTGTTCTTAAGAATAAATTTTAGTCCAATTATGACTACAATATTCTGTATATACAACTATTTGGGGGATGTTCTAAACATCAAAAGCTGTCCTCAAATATGTTTGCTGCCTACAGAAGCTAACAAAAGCAATCTGTAAATGATCTCTTCAGATAATTACTGCCCACCACACCAAAATCCCACTAATCAAAAAATACTGACTGTGATCTGAAACAGTACTGTGGATTCCTTTTGGCTTGGTGATTTGTACAATGTTGCCAACCTGCTTAGAGAAAAAGCATACAAATATATAACTTTAATTAATTACTTCATATGACTGATTTCATAATATATGCTAGTTTACTGTAATTTAATCATTTGGTTCTTAAGACACAGAAGGGAAAGAAACATAAAAAATATTCTCCTGCTAGAGGAAGTGGCACATACTTGAGTCCCAGTTATCTGGGAGGCCCAGGGAGGAAAATAATTTGACCCCAGGAATTCAAGGCCACCTCCTAAAAAATTTAAAAAACTCCCCTCTAAAATTACCTATACTCGGGCTGGGGATGTGGCTCAAGCGGTAGCGCGCTCGCCTGGCACGCGTGCGGCCCGGGTTCGATCCTCAGCACCACATACAAACAAAGATGTTGTGACCGCCGATAACTAAAAAATAAATATTAAAATTCTCTCTCTCTCTCTCTCTCTCTCTCTGTCTCTCTCTTAAAAAAAATAAATAAAATTACCTATACTTATGCATGTAATAATTATAATAATATAATAACAATAGATTGTTTATATAAATAAAATTCCAAAGCAACAAAAAAATCCAATGATTCAAATTAATTAGTTTAGATACAATGAAGATGCCACTTATGCTAAAAGGAAAGGTTAACAGAAAATAATGATAGGAAATTATTATTAATAAGAATTAAAAGTTATAATGCATGATCCCTCCCTCCCCTCTCTCTCTCTCTCTCTCTCTCTCTCTCTCTCTCTCTCTCTCTATATATATATATATATATATATATATATATATATATGAGACATCTCTTAAAAAACTATCCCAAGACTACAGTGGCAAACATCTGTAATCCCAGCTACTCCAGAGACAAAGGCAGGAAGATGGGGATGCAGTTCAGTGGTAGAGTGCCTCCTGAGTTCAATCCTCAGTACTAAAGGGGGAAAAAAAGCTAATAGTTATTACAAGGTGAAAGTTACTTATTCATTTATATATTTATCTACTTTTTCACAATCCTTCTGCAGTATTTGTGCACTTTTATGTGTTTTTAGAAAAGCAGTAAGATAATTTCTTGGAATATAAATGAAAAATTTATGATAAAAAGATAGGAAGATGCACTGTTTTAAAATGATTATATAAAAGAAAAATCAGTGTCATGACAGAACAAGATCTGTTTAGGTAGAATTTTATTATGTACTAAACAAAGTAAAAAGTAAAACTGAAAGTAGTTAAGAAATAAAATCCTAGCTAGAAGCAGTGGGAAATGAGTATAATCCCAGCAGCTTAGCAGGTTGAGGCAGAAGGATCTTGTTAATTATATTCAAATAATGTTAACAGAAAAAGAAGAACTTTAAGGCTTTTAAAATTTACTTTAAAAACAGATATAACAGCCACAATAGCCAAAAGACAGAAGCAACTCATGTTCATTGACAGATGAATAAACAAAATGTGATACATACATACATAGAATATAATTCACTCTTACAAAGGAAGGAAATTGGAGGGGAATGGGTATGGGAGTAGGAATGATAAAATGAATCGAACAGTATTATCCTATGTGCATATATGATTTTATATCACCTGTGTAAACTCTGCATCATGTACAGCCAGATGAAAGAGAAGTTATACTCCATTTATGTAGGATATGTCAAAATATATTCTACTGTCATGTTAATGAATTAGAATTTTAAAAATATCATTAACTATTAAAAAAAAAAAAGAAGCAAATTGACTACGCACTGGAGCATACAGATAATTCCGATTTGAGCTAAAGCAGGAGAATCCCAAGTTTAAGACCAGGCTCAGCAACTTATCAAAACCATCTCTCAAAATGAAAAGGACTGAGAATGTAGCTCAGAGGAAAAGCACCCCTGGGTTCAATCCCCAGTACCAAAAATAAATAAAAAACTAAAATTCTAATAAGAATGGTAAAAATAAGCTGGGATTGGTGGTATACACCTGTGATCCCTGTGACTAGGAAATATGAGGCAGGAGGATTGAAAGTTTAAAGACTGAGTGGGCAATTTAGCAGACCCTGTTCCAACTTTAAAAAAAAAAAAATACTGGGAGTGTAGCTCGGTGATATATAGCACACCCAGGTTCAACTCTCAGTATCACAAAACAAACAAATAAACAAAAAAACCATAAAGGCTAAAATGAGTCAGCTTCTCAGGAGCTGAAGCAAGAGGATCACAAGTTCCAGGTCAGTCAGGACAACTTAATAAGACCTTGTCTCAAAAAAAAAAAAAAAAAAAAAGGGCTGAGGATGTAGCTCAGTGTTAGAATCCTTGATTAGCATGTGAGGCCCTAAATTCAGTCCCCAGTATTGGGGTGAAAAAGGTAAAATGGTAAATTTTGTGTCTACATAAATGCCATTTAAAAAAACTAATAAAATACAATGCAGATTCTAACTTAGAGAAGTAAATCACAGACTTTCAGGGTTATAAGGATCATTTATTTGCACACAATTCAACACTGATTTGTTTTCAAAGTTAATTCAAAAAAGACATTTTGGTTATGATTTGTTACCTCCCTAATTTCAAAATTATCCCTCTCTTCAAACATAATTCAAAAAAAAAGCAATTAGAGACTATGGTCCATTAGCTTTCTGTTCTAAGTTTGTACTTTCAGGATGAAAACAGCAGAATCCAAAATGTCATGTACTCTATAATTACAACTTAACATACAAATAAAATAACTGCTAAGTAATACGTAAGAAAAGAACATTTGTGTTAAGAAATGGGATCCTTAAGTTTTTTCAATGCTTTAGGGTTGATTTTTTTTTTTTTAAGAGGTACTGGGGATTGAACCCAGAACACTCTACCACTGGGCTATACCCTCAGTCCTTTCTTTTTAAAATTGTTTTATTTTGAGATGTTATCTCATTAAATTGCCCAGGCTAGCCTTGATCTTCCTGCTTCAGATTCCTGAGTACCTGGGATTACAGGCATATAGGCTTTGATATTCTATCTTTAATGCATAAATATTAAGATAAATAAAATCACTTTTTTTAAAAACAGTGCTGGAAAATGAAACCAGGGTCTTGTGCATGCTAGGCAAAGGCCCTACTATAGAGCTATATTCCTTGTCCTCCATAATTACTTTTTGATTCAAGAAAACAAAAATTAGCTAACTTGAACAATTAATATCTTAAATCACCTCACATCACCAGTTTGTCCAAAAAGGTACTCAATGCTTCTATTTTTTTCTGAGAAAATTATTAAAGCAGTACTAAGCTTTTAAGAAGTTTACACATTCATTAAGAAGCCTAGCTGAGCTCACTGGCACACACCTGTAATCCCAGCAATTTTTGAAGCTAAGGCAGGAGGATTGGAAGTTCCAGGCAAGCCTCAGCAACTTGGCAAGGCCCTAAGAAAATTAGCAAGACCCTGTCTCAAAATAAAAATATTAAAAGAGCTGGAGTTGTGGCTAAGTGGTAGAGTGCCCCTAGGTTCAAGCTCTACTACCAAAAAAAAAAAGAAGAAGAAGAAGAAGAACACTTAAAGAGAGATTAAGATTTCAGATTGACGGGCTGTGGTTGTGGCTCAGAGTGCTTGCCTAGGATGCATGAGGTACCGGGTTCAATCCTCAGCACCACATAAAAATAAAATGAAGATATTGTGTCTACCTAAAACTAAAGTAAATAAATAAATATTTTTTAAAAAGATTTCAGATTGACAATCTACTCCAATTTCTAGGTGAAAATAAGTTTTTAAAATGATATGTCTGGATCTCAAAATATAGTCTCAAGCTTCCCCCTTCCCTTGCCATGGGGATTGAACTCAGCAGGCCTCACTACCTCGGAGCAACATCCCCAGTCCTTATTTATTTATTTTTATTTTGAGACAGGTCTTACCATATTGCCAAGGCTAGCCTCAAACTTATGATCCTTTTGCTGCAGTCTCCCCAGTTGCTGGAATTTATAGGCATGTGCCACTGTGCCTAGCATCAAGATATCTTTTTAAACAAGAAACTGAACTAAAGAATCACTTGGCTCAAGGCCCCAACTGAGATGAAGCTTAACATATGGCTGAACTACATAGTTTGGGTCAGGAAGAAACAAGACAGAAGCACAATTTGTGCTCTAAAGCTGAGCACACATATGAAACACTGTGTGGGGGTGTTGATATATTACTCCACTCTACCACCAGATCTTCTTGGCAAAGAGTACTGTAATTCTGAACAATCTTGGCCTCATATTATGAATATGCAAATTAGAGGAAAACCCACATAATATGAGGACACAGATAAAAGCATTTCTTTTAGAACTTTTGGAATATTATTCCATCATTAGCCAAAAGTTAGAAGTCAGATGTTACTGATAAAGGATGGGGGCTGGGGTTTATAGTATATTTAAGTTCAATTCCCAATATAAATGTGGCTATTCAAGGGTTTTCAGATTTGTGTTTGTTTTTTGGTGGTACTAGGGATTGAATCCAAAGGCACTCTAACACTGAGCCACACCCCCACTCCTTTTTAATTTTGAGACAAGGTCTCACTAAATTTCCAAGACTGGTCTAGAACTTGCTATCCTCCTGCCTTAGCTGGGATTACAGGCATGTGCCACCTCACCTGTCAGGTTTTCAGTTTTTTATCTCAAAAAGTGTTCATTTTTATAACTGTTTTCCTCTGATATAAGTTTCTACTTCCATCCTTTCAAGAGAAACTAAAAATTTAAAAGCATATAATATTTCATGCAACATTGGGTTGAGAGGTGTAGCTCAGTGGTAGAGCACATGCTCAGCACATATGAAGCCTCAGGTTTAATCCCAGACACTCAATTGACAGTGACTTCAGCTGGGAGTGGTAGTACATTCCTGTAATCCCAGTGGCTCGGGAGGTGGAGGGAGGGAGGAGGATCCCAAATTCCAAGATAGCTTCAGCAACTTAGTGGGACCCTAAGCAACTTAGTGAGACCCTGTCCAAAAAAATAAAGAAAAAAAAGATTTCATACTTTTTTTTTTTTTTTTGCACTCAATCACTGAGTCACATCCTCAGCCCTTTATGTATTTTATTTAGAGACAGGGTCTTGCTTAGGGCCTCGTTAAAATGCTGAGGCTGGCTTTGATTAATAATCCTCCTGCCTCAGCCTCCCAAGCTACTGGGATTACAGGTGATTTCATGCAATTTTAATGACTTGAAGATATCTGGTTTCACACAATGAAGAACAAAATTATTTTAATTCTACTAAATAAAGCTAACTTATTCTGATTATTATAAAGTATGTATACTACTTTTCATATATCCATAGGCTAGAAAAAAAAGTGTAGAAACAGGATTTGGGAGGGGGGGTTGGGGGGAGTTACTGGGGATTGAGGTCAGGGGCACTAAACCACTGAGCCAATCCCCAGCCCTTTTTATATTTTATTTAAAAACAGGGTCTCACTAAGTTGCTTAGGGCCTTGCTAAGTTGCTTACGGCCTTGCTAAATTGCTGAAGGTAGCTTTAATCTCTCAACCCTCCTGCCATGGTCTCCCAAACTACTGGGATTACAGGCATGCATCACCATTCCTGTCATGAAAAAAAGATTTTACCTAAAAAGAAAATAAGAGCTACACATTCAGATTTGCTGGCAATCAATGCAATACTATAATTACCTTCTAGAAATAGTTGTTATAGGAAAAAAAGAAACAGACTCTATCATAGAGTCAGCTATAAAATGTGCATAATACTATCAACTTTATAGTTTTCTGGAAAATAAAATGAAAGTATACATATACACAGTGTTTATTCAATAAAGGACATAATAAATATTCAACAAAAGGAAGCTGTTATTTACTAAGCTAACCTTTCTGGGTTTTTTATTTCATTTTTGCTTTTCTATTTGTTTGTTTTTTCACCTGGGGATCAAATCCAGAACCTTACAGATGCTAGGCAGGCACTCTACCCCTCAGTCACAACCCCATCTTGGTTCTCTCACTTTTAATAATAAAAGGCCGAGGGCTGGGGATGTGGCTCAAGCGGTAGCGGGCTCACCTGGCATGCATGCGGCCCAGGTTCAATCCTCAGCACCACATACAAACAAAGATGTTGTGTCCACCAAAAACTAAAAAATAAATATTAAAAAAATTCTCTTTTTTTTTTTAAGAGAGAGTGAGAGAGAGAGGGGGACAGAGAGAGAGAGAATTTTAATATTTATTTTTATTTTTTTTTAGTTCTCGGCGGACACAACATCTTCGTTTGTACTTGGTGCTGAGGATCGAACCCGGGCCGCACGCACGCTAGGCAAGCGCACTACCGCTTGAGCCACATCCCCAGCCCCAAAAATTCTCTCTTTATTTATTTATTTATTTATTTTAATATTTATTTTATTTAGTTCTCGGCGGACACAACATCTTTGTTGGTATGTGGTGCTGAGGATCGAACCCGGGCCACACGCATGCCAGACGAGCGCACTACCGCTTGAGCCACATCCCCAGCCAATTCTCTCTCTTTAAAAAAAATAAAAGGCCTAGATTTTTCAAAGAGTTATTGAAAAGATTATTTGAAATGTTGAACATTAAGTTCTTAAAAAAATACCTAGCACAAGCAAGCATGTACAATATAGTGTAGAATATAGGGAAATTTTCATAGTACAGTAGATTTGCCTGGTTCGATCTATATTTAGAATCAATGTTCTATACTGTTTTTTAATTTCTTAAGAAAGATCTGTAAGAAACTGAATTAATATAATCGTTAACTCTTAAAAAGTAAGTATGAGGGGCTGTGGCTGTGGCTCAGTGATAGAGCACTCACCTGGCACACATGAGGCACTGGGTTCAATCCTCAGCCCCACATAAAATAAAATAAAGGCATTGTGTCCCTCTACAACTAAAAATATAGATATTAAAAAAAAGTAAGCATGATTTTCTGACCACATGGGTAGCTGACCAATGCTAACATCTAGAATTTGACAAAGGCAACAAACTCACCCTTTCTGTTGAGTTCATAAAAAGATGAAATGTCTTTCTTTGCTCCTATTATTTTCCTTACTTCTTAAATACATTCTATTAATGAGTATTCAGTAACAGTCCAGACAAGAGCTATTGTATATTAAATGCTCAGGAGAATTCCTAAGAGCACATATACAATAGGACGTACTTTACAGAATAACCTAAATCTGGGGAAGTATAAGCAATGTGGTGGTGGGTTTTTTTTTTGTTGTTGTTGTTGTTTTTGTATCAGGAATTGAGCTCAGGAGCACTTGACCACTGAGCCTCATCTCCAGCTCTTTTTTGATATTACCCAGAGACAAGGTTCCACTGAATTGTTTAGCACCTCACTTTTTGCTGAGGCTGCCTCAGCCTCCCTAGCCACTGGGATCACAGGCGTGCGTCACTTTTGCCCAAAAAGCAATGTTTTTAAAAACTCTCAGCTGGAGAGCTATTACCAAGTCTCTAAATAAGGTTTGTTGCTAAGAAGAGAATTCCTTTTTTGAATCGAGTACAGGTTAAGTATCCTCAATCTGAAAATCCAAACTTCTACAAAATGTGAAACTTTTTGAGCACCAACATGATGCTGTAAGTGGAAAAATTCCAAATCATGAAACTTTATTTCATCTACAAAATTATGAAAACTTGTATAAAATTACTATCAGGCTATGTGTATATTAAAACACAAATGAACTATGTTCACACTTGGGTCCTATTCTTAAGACATCTCATTATGTATTTACGAATATTCTAAAATTTGGGGGGAAAAAAAAGTTCTAAAACAACTTCTGGTCCCAAGCATTTTGGGTAAGGAATACTCAATAAGTATACAATAATTTATTTACAGAATTAAGGGGAAATAGGTAATTGTAAAACACCATTCATTACTTTTATGGTTTGAATCTGAAATATTCCCCATAGGCTCATGTGTTAAAGGCTTGGTCCTCAATGTAGCAATGTTCAGAGGGGATTTTCAGAAGTGACTGAATCATGAGGGCTCTAACCTCATCCATAGTTAGCCCATTGATGGATTCACAGGTGAATGGATATTGGTAGGTGGTAAAAACTGTAGGAGGTGGGACCTAATTGAAGGGATTGGGTCCTTGGGGACATGTTCCTAAAAACTACATCTTGTCCCCAGCTGCTTTCCTGGGCCCCCTCTTGCCACCATGAGGTATGCAGTTCTTCTCCACAACACCATGCCATGATATTCTCTTCAACAGAAGCCCACAGTGATGGGGACCAAGCAATTATTGAATTGCTTGAAACTGTGAGCCAAAATAAATATTTCCTCCTTTAAATTTATTTTCTCAGGTTATTTTGTCACAACAATTAAAAGCTGACAAAATTATGGGGGAATTTTACCTAAGCTCTTTGGAAATACCATCTCTCTCTCTTTTTTTTTTTTTCCCCAGTCCTGGGGCAATCTACCAATAAGCTACATCCCCAGCACCCCCACCCCCACACCCTTTATTTTATTTTTTTTTTTTCAATTTTGAGAAAGGGTCTTGCTAAGTTGCCAAGGCTGCCCTCGAACTTGCAATCCTCCTGCTTCAGCCCTTCCCAAGTAGCTGGATTTACAGTGTGTGCTACCATGCCTAGCTGGAAATACTAATCTTTCAAGGAGACAAAGACTACACAAATCAATGCAAAATATGTATGCCCAAGTGTAATTAGTTTTGCTATGAGCTTAGTGTCACTAAAAACTAACTTAGGCCTGTTTTTTTTTTTTTTTTTTCAGTTTTAGAACAAATAAATGCGACTTAAAAAAAACAATGTCACTGACTAGGCCAAATATGTTTTTAGGTGATTATTCCATCTTTACCCATGTACTGCCCCAGTTTCCTCCATTATTAGAGTATTTCCATGCCAAGGTCTGTAGGTAATTCCAATTAATCACAAGGCAGAAAAGCTGGCATGAATCTGATATTTTTTGAAGCACGGAATAAAAGACTTCATAGCTTTCAATGGCCTATTTTAAAGAAAAAGAAAGCTGGTTCATTCAATAGCTCAGCAGCTTTAAAAACAAACACAAAGGTTTCATGCTGCCATGATTTTTTTTTTAAAGAACAATTCTTGTGAAAGGCAGGTAAGTAACTGGGTAATAAAAGCAGAATAAAAAAAAGACACAATTTCATACAAGAATTATATTAAGCAACTAAAAAGCCATCCTATTTTCCATATTAAAATTAGTCCTAAAGCTAACCTCAAAATTTTTCTTTTGTCTTGATTTTATTCTTCTTTCATTTCCTTCCAGGAACACAGAATACCATTCTGTATGGCTAATAAATTACTTTAGAGAGCTTTAGAAGGTGGCATTCCTTAGTCACCTACTTGTTTCAGGTGCATGCACCCCATCATTTTAAAATTCCAAAAAATTCTCTATGTAGTTAAATGTGTAACACAACAATATGCTTCTATGTTTAGTATAAGTAATGCCAGACAAGGCAGCAAAAGCATTAGTTTTGGGTCACTATAAATCTCATTCTGGGAACTACCTAAGAAACTAATAAGTAATGAGCATAATTAACCTAATATTCACAATTATTAACTTGTTTCTGTACCTACCTTTGCATTCTGTCCCACTGAAAAATTAGCCGTATTGTAGCAGCATGTCCCCAACTCTCCCCTGAAAGAAAAGAACATAACTTAATATTGCCTTGCTGACTAGGCTATAAGTTCCTTAGAATACCTCTAACAAAATATAGTTTTACTTCATCAAATTTAACATAACAAGAATGTACTTGGATTTAAAAATCCTAGGACGTGAGTCACATGCTAAAATTATAGAGTTTTACCAATCTAGGGAAATACTATAAATCATTAGCCTCTTTTTTTTAAGATGGGATCTATGTTGTCCGGGCTGCCCTCAAACTCCTGGACTCAAGCAAGCCTCCTATCTCAGTCCCCCAAGTAGCTGAAACAAAAGATGTACATCACTGTGCCTGGCAAAAAAAAAAATATATATATATATATTCTTACAGATTTTAGTGGAAATACATCTTGTGGCATTTTGTTCTAACAAAATCATGCTGAGGCTAGGAACATAGTCATAAGTCTACTCATGGTAATATGATATGTATTTAAATAGATTACTCTTTTCTCTTAACTAACACTGTGAGGTTTTGATAGTAGCAGTAATTTTTTGAATATTTGTATTTCAGGTACTTGACAGTAAATATTCAGTAACTGTTTGTTAAATTAGTGAAAGGACACTGTGCTTGGTGCTAAGATTTATCAATAAGCAAAATAAACACTCTCTGCTTTCATAGACCTTATAGCACTCAACAAACATCAAATGAAAAGGCAGAAAAAATTGTTAAATTAAAAATGCTCATCTCATTAATTTACCTACCTAATGCAGGAACCAGCAAGGCCTGATTTTTATCAATCTTTGTTGTCATTTGATTGGTTAAAATTACCTAAAAAAGCAAAAATGTGGGAAAGTCAGACTCACCTGAGTCTCTCCCCAAAATGATCAAGTATACTCTCCTGTGATTTCTAAATACAATAACTGCTAAAGAAAATGTTAAACACAAACATATTTAGATTAAAAATTTTTTCCAATAAGTTTCTTTAAATATACCCATAAGGCCATATATGGTGGTACATGCCTGTAATTCCAATGGCTTGGGAGGCTGAAGCAGGAGGATCACAAATTCAAGGCCAGCCTCAGCAACTTAAGGAAGCCTTAAGCAACTTAAGAAGACCCTGTCTCAAAATAAAAAACAAAAAAGGCGGGGGATTTTGCTTAGTGGTTAAGTGCCCTGGGTTCAAATATTTAGTACCAAAAAAAAAAAAAAAAAAAAAAAGTGTGCTCATAAAAATTAGTTATCTAAAAACTTTTTTCCCCCATACGGAGGATGGAACCCAAGGCCTTACCTACATGCTCTACCACTGAGTTACACCCCAAGCCTAGCTGCCAAGTCTGAAACTTGCAACCCTCCTGCTTCAGCCTCCCAAGTAGATAAGACTACAATTGTATTCCACCACACCTAGCACAGTATTAGCTACTATTTATTGAGGGCTTGCCACAAACCCAGTAACATTTTGGGTGCTATACATATAAATACAAATATTAATCTTGTCAGTTTTAGAGCTGGAGAAACTAAGGCAGGAAAAAGTTCGTAACTTGACAAAGATCATAGCTGTTGAACAGAGCTGGTAGATCCCAAAAAAAGAGTATATTGAGCCAGGTGCGGTAGTGCACACCTGTAATCCCAGCGGCTGCAGAGGCTGAGGCAAGAAGGATTGCAAATTCAAAGTCAGCCTCAGCAGCTTAGTGAGGCCCTAAGCAACTCAGTGAGACCTGTCTCTAAATAAAACATAAAAAAGGGCTGGGGATGTGGCTCAGTGGTTAAACACTTATGGGTTCAATCTCTTCCCCACTAAAAAATAAAGAATGATCATTAATGGCAGGCAACAGTTGCAGCAAAGCAACATCAAGAATTGGTGTTACTCTCAGGAAAGAAAACTGTACCTCTTCCTTGTTCACAGTGCTCTACACATTCAGAGAAAAAAAAATTTTTTTTTCAGTACTGGGGACTGGACTGAGCTACATCCCCAGCCCATGCTGACAATCAAACTTACAATCCTCCTGCCTAAGCCTCCCAATCAGAAAATTTTTTAATAAGAATGGGAGGGGGGAGGGGGCAGTAGAAAGGTGGTATGGCATAGGTTGGACTCTAGAGCAAAACTCTGCAGGTTCCTTACCATCTGTGGCCTACTGTGAATTGCCTAACTTTGGTAAGAACAGAGAAGTTCTTTCTGTAAAAATGTTAGAATAAAATAAACCAAACCAAATAATACATAAAGACTCAAAGAACAAAAGCTTCATAACTTGGAGAACTAGAAAAACTTCACTTTTAAGTTTTAGGCTGGGGTTGTAGCTCAGTGGTAGAGCACTTGCCTAGCATGTGTAAGGCACTGGGTTTGATTCTCAGCACCACACACAAATAAATACTTAAAATAAAGGTTCATTAACATCTAAAAAATATTTTTTTAAAAAATTCAAATTAAGTCAGTAAAATAACCAGAACAGCAGCAGCAACATCATAGTGGTAATGAATATTTATTGAGTACTGAATACATTCCAGAAACTTTTAAATACAATTTATTTTCATTACCTTATCTAATTTTTACAACTATTCTATAATGGGGTACTATATATTTATTTACTTATAGTATTTTTGGTACTGTATTTTTGCAGCTTTATCACTGAGCTGCATTCCCAGACCCTTTAATTTTTTATTTTGAGACAGGGTCTCCCAAAGTTATCTAGAGCTTTGCTGAATTGCTGAGACTGGCCTTAAGCTTGCAATCCTCCTGCCTCAGCCTCCAGAGTCTCTTGGATTACAGGGGGCACCACTGCATGTGGCTAAATTGGATTGTTATTCTAGTTTTACACATAAGAAATCGGAGGCTTAAAAGATTCAGTTCTTTACCATTATTGCCTCCGCAGAATATCTTTTTTTTTTTTAAGCAGAGTCTCCTAGATTGTCCATGTTGACCTTGAACTCTCAATCCTTCTGCCTCAACCTCCCAAGTAACTCAGATTATAGGTGCATGCCACCATGCCCATCTATTGTTTTGTTTTTTCTTTTGTACTGAGGATTGAATTCAGGGGCACTTGACCACTAAGCCACATTCCTAGCCCTATTTTTTGTATTTTATTTAGAAGCAGGGTCTCACTGAGTTGCTTAGCACTTTGCTGAAGCTGGCTTTGAACTCGCGATCCTCCTGCCTTAGCCTCCCAAGCCACTGGGATTTTAGGCATGCACCACCGAGCCTGGCTAGAATATCTTTATTCAAAGGAATAAAAACCTCAATGTTTTTATGTTTAGAAAGGAGACAAATATGGCATTAAAGTTTATCATTTTACAGAGAAAAAACAAGTGAGAAAAAAATATGAGCTCTAAATTCATAAAGTATAATACAAATATTAGTAGAAAAACTCAGTAACCAGGTCAAATTCTAAATTAAAACTATAATACTTTGTTAGTAATAACCAGTTGTTGCTATACTCAGAGATAGCCTTCAAAGCTAAAAATATTACTAATTATCTTGGATGAAAAAGTGGCCTATGGTAAAAAATCCATGTTTTTATTTTAAAATTTTTAGTTGTAGATGGACATAATACCTTTATTTATTTATTTTTATGTGGTGCTGAGGATTGAACCCAGTGCCTCACACATGCCAGGCAAGTGCTCTGCCACTTAGCTACAGTCCCAGCCAAAGATTCCATGTTTTGACAATCACTTTATTTTTTTATTTTAGGGATTGAACCCAAGGCCTTGACCATTCTCCACATAATCAATGAGCCACCCCTCCACACAACCCCAACAGTAAACTTTTATATTTTTTGGTGGTACTAGGGATTAAATCCAGGGCACTCTATCACTGAGTTACATCCCTAGCGCACACCCCATGCTTTTTTAAATTTGTTTTTCTTTGCACCAGACTTTTTACTGGTGCATATAGTTGTACATGATGGTGGGATTTATTGTTACATATTAGTACATGCACACAAGATAACAATATAATCTGACCAATATTCCCACCCCAGCACTTCTCCCTCTTCCCTGGTCCCCCTCCTTTTCCCCTACTCTACTGATCTCCCTTTGCTTTTCATGTGATTACCCTAGCAACTATCTTTTCCTTTTCCCTCTCTAGCTTCCACAAATGAGAGAAAACATAGGACTTTTGAGCTTCTGAGTTTGACTTATTTCACTTAACATGATAGTCTCAAGTTCCATCCATTTTCCTAAAAATGACATAATTTCATTTTTCTTTATGGCTGAATAAAACTATACTGTGTACATATGTCATTTTTTGCTTTGTTCATTCATCTATTGATGGACACCTAGACTGATTCCATAGTTTGGCTAATGTTAATTGTGCTGCTATAAACATGGATATGCATCTATTGCTACAGTATCCTGACTTTAATTCTTTAGGATAAATACTGAGGAGTGGAGGGCTGGGGTTGTGGCTCAGCAGTAGAGCACTCACTTAGCACGTGCAGGCACTGGGTTCGATCCTCAGCACCACATATAAGTAAATAAATAAAGGTCAATCAACAACTAAAAAAATAAATAAATAAAAATTAAAAATACTGAGGAGTGGAATATCTGGGTCATACGCTGGTTCCATACCTAGTGTTTTCAGGAACATTGATACTGATTCCCATAGTGGTTGTACTAATTCATAATCCCTCCAACAGTGTAAAAGTGTTCCTTTTTCTCTATATCCTCTCCAGCATTTATTATTGTTCATATATATATAATTGTTTTGCACTGGGAATTGAACCCAGAATCACTCAACCACTGAGCCACATCCCCAGCCCCTTTTTTGTATTTTATTTAGAAACAGTTGCTTAGGGCCTCTCTAAGTTGCTGAGGCTGGCTTTGAACTCAAGATCCTCTTGCCTCAGCCTCCCAAACCACTGGGATTACAAGCATGCACCACCAGGCCCAACCCAAATGATTATTTTAAATATTCTTCCATTACTAAACATCCCTCCAGAAAGAAGACAGTTACTTTTGCAAGCTGAAACTCTTAAAGAAAAAAGAATTCTCTGAAAAGCAATATAAGTTGCCTACTTAAAAAAAAAAAATTGTTTGAAAGAAAGAAAGAAAATGCTGTTCAGGATGTGAGGATGATCTGACTATAAAGTCTGGCACCCATTCATCACCAGGGATGATTCAGCTGACTCTGGATGGCTAGAAGGGTATCCCTTCTTCCCTCACCGCTCCCTGTGCATCCCTCCCAGAGCTGCATGCTCAGTCCAAGAGGGAGATCTTCCCTGATAGAGGACTTTTCTTCAGTCAAGGGTATATGAGTAGCTTGTTCCCCTGCTAGAACCTCCAAACAAGCTCTCAAGAAAAGGCTGTCTGGGCTGGGGAGATAGTTCAGTGGTAAAGGACTTGCCTAGCATGCATAAGGTCCTAGGTTCGATACCCATCACCACATAAAAAATAAACAACAAGGGGCTGAGGCTGTGTCTCAACGGTAGAGCACTCGCTTAGCATGTGCAAGGAGCTGGGTTCAATCCTCAGCGCTGGGTTCGATTCTCAGCACCACATAAAAATAAAGTTAAGGTTAAAAAAAAAAGATTTCTAAATAATAATAGTAATAATAATAAAATAATTTTTTAAAAAACAAAAGGCTGTTTAGCTGTTTCTATTGTAATGCAACATAACTAAAATTTTTGTTTAGCTAGAAATAACTCTGTAGTTCATTTTAATCTCAATCAGATACCAAATGAATTACATGACTTTTTAAAATTATTCACTCCTTAAGTGCCACAGTACCTTCCTCATTCGTTGCCTCATACCAGGCATCTTAGAAAAAGCTAGACAGGAATTTAAATTGGTAATTTACTGAAGTGTATGACTAACCAGCTTCCCCAAAATGCTGAGTAATACATCTTACTGTACACTCTGCTTAAGTTTTAGCATCTAGAATATTTGCTTATGCCCACACTTTTTATTTAGAGATATGATGACCAGATCCATAGCCATTAGTCACACGTAGCTTTTTAAAAGTTAAATTAAAACTAGAAATGCAGTTCCTCAGTAGCATTAGCCATATTTCAAGAACTCAAAGGTCTATACTGCAAATTTCTATCTTTTCAAAAGTTTTATTGGCCAGAACTGGTTCCTAGTATTTAGCTTATCCATTACATATATTCAAGAAAACGAACCAGCTGTCCAACATCCTAAAATTCAATTTTGAATTATTAGCAAATCTTTACAAAATAATTACACTATTTCTACAAAAATATTGGACTCAACATGATACAAATGACCATGTGATTACTCCAAGGTTCTCATAAATAAGCCTTTAAAACAGTAAAATTAACAATCATTTTGAAATTATAAACTTCAGAGCTTTAAAAATACTTTCACGAGGCTGGGATTGTGGCTCAGTGGTAAAGCACATGTGAGGCACTAAATTCAATCCTCAGCACCACTTGAAAACAAATAAATAAAATAAAGGATAAATTCACAAAACAAAACTTTCACTATCCAAATGTCCTTCAACTGATGATAAACAAAATGTGGCATATTCAGAAAATGCAAAACTATTTAGTCATTAAAAGGATGTTGAGGGCATGGTGGTACCTGTCCATAATCCCAGTGACTTGGGAGGCTGAGGCAGGAGGATTATAGATTTGAGGCTAGACTCAGCAATTTAGCAAAGTCCCAAGTGGCATGGTAAAACTCTGTCTCAAAATAAAAAGTAAAAGCTGTGCATGGGGTACATGCTTGTAATCCCAGTGGCTTCTGAGGCTGAGACAGGATGATAGAAGTTAAATGCCAGCCTCAGCAAATGAGCAAGGCTCTAAACAACTTTAGCAAGACCCTGTCTCAAAATAAAAAATAAAAAAGGCTGGGGAAGTAGCTCAGTAGTAAATTGCCCCTGAGTTCAATCCCCAGTACAAAAGAAAAATAGGCTGGGGATGTGGCTCAGTGGTAAAGCACCTTTGGATTCAAGCACTAATATCAATAAAATAATAAAAGGATACTTATATATGCTAAAACATGGATGAATCTATGTGTTTTTTTAAATGTTAGGCAAGTATTTCACCACTAAGCTATATCCCCAGTTCAACATAGGTAAGTATTGAGAACATTATGCTAAGTGAAAGAAGCCACACAAAAGAGGTCATATATTACATGATTCTATTTACATGAAACATCTAAAAAAGGCAAATTCAAAGAGACATAAAGCAGATGAGTGCTTGTTAGGGACTATGGGGAGGGCAGAATGGTTTTTGTTTTTAAATTTGGAACTATATTTTATGGAATTACTTTCCCTGTATATGACATCAGGTTTGCAATAGAAGAAATTTCCATGAGATCTTAGAGAAGAAAATAAAGGTATAGACATTTTTAATAGTCTGAAGGGTCATTGTGGAGCAGAGATTTCTTTTGGGGAGTGACTAGAAATGTCCTAAAATTAGACAGTGGTGATTTTTCCTTGACTTCCTGAATTTGCCCAAAACATTGAATTACTTACTTTAAAAGGGTGAGTGATATGTGAATTACACCTTATTAAAGCAGTTATAAAATTTTTGGCTAATAATTAATGAAATACATTTATTTTTTGAGGGGGGTGTACTGGGGATTGAACTCAGGGGCACTCGACCACTGAGCCGCATCGAGACAGGGTCTCCTTGAGCTGCTTAGCACCATACTTTTGCTGAACTCACAATACTTCTGCCTTAGCCTCCCAAACCGCTAGGAGTATAGGCATATACCACCAAGCCCGGCTAGAAATACATTTTTTTAAATTTTTTTTAGTTGTAGATGGACACTATATCTTGATTTTATTTATTTATTTTTCTGTGGTGCTGAGGATTGAACCTAGTGCCTCACACATGCTAGACAAGTGCTCTACCACTAAGCTACAATCCCAGCCCTAGAAATACATTTTTAAAAGGACTTTCCTAGGCAGGCATGGTGGCACAGGCCTGTAATCCCAGTGGCCAGGGAGGCTAAGACAGGAGAATTGCAAGTTCAAAGACAGCCTCAGCAATTTAACAAGGCCCCAAGCAACTCAGCAAGACCCTGTCCTCATTTCATTTTGGAAAAGAGTTAAAAGACTGGTAATACCAAAGGGTGAGAAAGATGTGGGAAAACAAGAATTTCCATTCATTGCTAAAAGAGAGCATATTTTGGAACATGCTTTCTGAGAGTAATTTAATAGTATGAAAAAAAATGCTCAAGCAAAATGCTTAAAAACAGAATCCTTTGCCAGGTGTGGTGGCATACACCTGAAATCTCAGCTACTAGGGAGGCTGAGAAGAAGGTTGCAAGTTTGAGGCCAGCCTCATCAGCTCTGCAAAACCCTAAGCAACATAGTTAGATCCTGTTAAAAAAAAAAAACAAAAAACAGGCTACGGGTATAGCTCAGTGGTAAAGTACATCTGGGTTCAATTCCTAGTTCTTCAGGGAGGGAAAAAAAAAGATTCCTTTGGTTTAATACTTTCACATTAAGAAATTTATTCTAGTTGGGCATGGGGCACACACCTATAAATCCAGCAAATCAGAAGGCTGAGGCAGGAGGATTCCAAGTTCTAGATCAACCTCAGCAACTGAGCAAGACCCTGTCTGAAAATTAAAATTTAAAGAAGGGGTAGAGATAGAGCACCCTGGGTTTGATCCCTAGTATCCCTGCCCAAAATAAGAAAAATTGATTTGAAGCCAGATGCAGTAACATGTGCCTGTACTCTCAGCCACTAGGGAGGCTGAGTCAGGAAGATTCCAAGTTTGAGACCACACTTAACAATCTGTCTCAAAATAAAATATAAAAAGGGCTGGGGACATAGCCCAATAATAGAAGGCTTGCCTATCATGTATGAAGCCTGGGTTCCATTCGCAGGACCACAGAAGGATAAAAGAAAGAAAAAAAAAAAGATGAAGCTATTACTGTTAAAACAAAAACCTAGTTAAGTGCAGTGAAACACCCATGTAATCCCAGCTACTCAGCAGGCTGAGGCAGGAGGATCTCAAGTTCAAGTCCAATCTGGGTAACACAGTGAAATCTAGTCTGGGGAAAATAAATAAATAAACTTTAAAAAACTATGCAACCCGTTAGTCTTGAGTGCCCTCTACTGGGGATTCTTCACTGATTCAGGTATTAACAAGGCTAAATTAATGGCAAAAATTAATTCAAACATAGAAGCTATCCTTCTCAGAATATGGCAAAAAATCTGAAACTCAAAGAAAATATGTATGTTTTAAATTTTATAGAGAGAATTCTTTATTAACTTATAATGTATTGCAAAGATGTGTTTAAAGACTCTAATCAGGGTAAAAACAAAAAAAATTAAGTAAAACAGTTTGATCTTCCATCTTCCTCCTAACAAAAGTATATTTGTCAGTGGTAAGATAGGGTAGCAGAGTGGAAAGTAATGGTAAACAGGTGGTTTAAAGTTTAAAAAAATAAAAAAGCCACATGAGGTGTGTGTCTTTAATTCCAGCTAGGAATTACAGGAGACTGAGGCAGGATTGTAAACTCAAAGCTGGTCTGGTATTTTGTGTGATAGCAAAAAAAAAAAAAAAAAAAGCTTACTTTTTTATCTCTTTATTTCTGATCTTATATTTACCTCTCTTTTCACATTCAAATCTCAAAGAGTTGGCTCTACCTTAATACACTAGGTTGTTTACATTATGATTTTTTCCAATCCATGAGTCTATGATTTTTTTAGTATGAAGTGATGAAATACTTACTAAACAAAAACGAGGACATTATAAACATAAAATATATATTTAGATAAAGACAAAATACAATTACCAAAGGTGGCATTTATTTATCAAAGTTTGTTTTTTAAAAATTACATTGATTATGCTTGTTATTTTGCAGGAAAACAGATACAAAACACTTATGACTAGTACTAATTCTTTTTATAAACCAAACCAAAATAAAACAACCTTCAAAACTGTGTTCACTGGGTGTGGTGGTGTAATCCACCTGTAATAACCCAGTACCTCAGGAAGCTGAAGGAGGACGATCAAAAGTTTGAGGCCAGCCCCAAGCAATTTAGTGAGACCCTATCTCAAGATAAAAAATTTTTAAAAGGCTGGAAAATGTGGTTCACTGGTAAAATACCTCTGGGTTCAATCCTCAGTACCAAAACAAAACCAAAAAAACCCTGCATGTACATATTTTTTCCTTTTTAAAGTAAGGCAAAATCTACCTTGGTATTTGTAGTCATTAATATTTTATACAGTCTTGACTTTATTAAAGAAACTCTCTTGACCAGTAATACTTACAGCTAATCTGTGATTATTTGCAAGGCTGATCATTTGCTGGGCAAGGCCATTTAGTAATCGAGTTCGAAGGGATAGGTCATCAATGTCATGGCGAAAAGGAAAAGCAATGCTATCTACTATCACTAATCGAACCTAAAGAAAGAGATAATGATATTAAAAATAATAAAAAATGGCATCCAAAAAGCATAATTCATTACAAAAAATACTTTAAAATCAAGGGCTTTTTTTCTAACTCCTCAAAGAAAGGCTTTTATTTGGAAATTTATAAATCTATTTATACAATGTTTTCTGAAATAATTACCAAAAATAATTATTTTTTTTAAAGAGAGTGAGAGAGTGAAAGAGAGAGAGAGAGAGAGAGAGAGAGAATTTTCAATATTTATTTTTTAGTTTTCGGCGGACACAACATCATTGTTTGTATGTGGTGCTGAGGATTGAACCCGGGCCGCACGCATGCCAGGCGAGCGCACTACCACTTGAGCCACATCCCCAGCCCTAATTACCAAAAATTAAAAGGCACCCTTGTTTTGACAATTTAACTCAAAAAGAAAAAGAAATAATAACAATTTTCATATAACTTGCCAGTATACACAGCTTTTTATAGAGGTATTTTAAACTGATAAAGCACATTTTTTTTAGTTATAGTGGAAACAATATCTTTATTTTATTTATTTTTATGTGGTGCTAAGGATTGAACCCAGTACCTCACGCATGCAAAGCAACTGCTCTACTACTGAGCTACAAACCCAGCCCATATTTAAAGTCTTGGTAAAGAACTGGAGGTACAGCTCAGTAGTAGAACACTTGCCTACCATGCATGAAGCCTGGGTTCAATGCCCAGCATCGTGGGGGAAAAAAAAAAAAGCTAAACAAATTTCTCCATTAAATATACCAATTTTATGCACATATGTACATATTTTGGTGTTTGGAGTCAAACCCAGGACCTTGTGCACCCTAAGCACACATTCTAACACTGAGGACACCCCCCCACCCCGCCGCCCAATTAAACATAACAATTTTATTTTCAAGGTTCCTGTTATATTATAAACAAAACAAACAAACAAACAAAAAACCCTCTTCAGCAGATGCAGGCATGGTGACCCATACCTACAGTCCTTTACAGGGGAAATACCATAGAAAGACAGGCTAATGAATGTTGTCTCTTCTTCCACCTCCATGATCAATGCCATCAAGTCAATAGCTTGAAATCATCTATAATGGCAGTATTTTCTCCATGGAAATCAGCTAACAAATTAGCCACAGATCTGAGCTTATTTTATTATCTATAAAAAGTCCATGTGAGGTAGAAAATGTCCAAATCAGAATTTTAAAATGTGTTGTATCTGTAGCCATTACATTGTGAATTTCACCAAAAATCTAGGAAATATTCAGCCAAATATACAGTGGCATGCATCTGTAATCCCAGGGGCTTAAGTGGCTGAGGCAGGAGGATCACAAGTCTGAGGTCAGCCTAAGCAATTTAGCAAGGTCCTAAAGCAACTTAGTGAGACCCTATCTCAAAATAAAAAATAAAAAGGGCTGGGGATGTGGCTCAGTGCCCCTGGGTTCAATCTCCAGTACCAAAAATAAATAATTTTAAAAAATAAAAATAAAAAAGGGTGTGCTGGGGCTGTGGCTCAGCAGTAGTGCACTTGCCTGGCATGTGTAAGGCACTGGATTCAATTCTCAGCACTGCATATAAACAAATAAAATAAAGGTCTATCAACAACTGAAAAAAAATTTTTTAAATAAATTAATAAAAATTTAAAAGTGCTGGTGATATAGCACCCCTGGGTTTAGTGTCTACTATCCAGAAGGGAGAAAAAAGTCAATTCAGCAAAACAAAATGAAACTTAGCCAATTTTATTGTTTTATTTTTATCATATTAGTTAACTTAAGCAAAAATGTAACCAACATTCATTTTTTAAAATTTTATTTTATTCATTTTCATGTTGATGGAACTTTATTTTTTATTTATATGTGGTGCTGAGAATCAAACCCAGTGCCTCATACATTCAAGGCAAGCGCTCTACCAGTGAGCCACAACCCCAGCCTCCAGCATTCATTTTTACAGCAGTATTTGTTCATTAATGATATAGTCAACCTCTTGTATCACTTGACTATTCAACAGACTATTAAACATAGTCAAGTGGCTATGGGTAGCTTGATTTTCCAAATCATGGCATAGTTTGGATATGAATACAAGTTTAGAAAAATTAAAATCAACAAAACCCCCATACATTGTTGGTGGGAACATAAAGTGGTTCATCCACTGTTTAAAAAAAAAAATTGGGGGTGGGTCCCCAAAAAGTTGAAACACAAGATTACCATATGATTCAGCAATTCTAGACATACCCAAAGAAACCTGAAAAATGGTACTATAACAAATATTTATAAATACATGCTCATAGCAGCACTGTTCACAACTGCCAAAAGAAAAGAAATAATCTAAGTATCTATCAACTAATTAAAGGATAAACATATTATACTATATACATACAATGGAATATTATTAAAAAGGAATAAAATTCTGACACATGCTACAATGCAGATGAACTCTAAAAACATGTTAAGTGGAAAAGCCAGACATAATGATCATATATTTATTACATGAAATAACCAGAATACGTAAATCTATAGAAACAGAACACGAACTGATAGTTGTAGGGGCTTAGGAGAGAAGAATAGGGAACGATTAAGAAATGGGTAGGGCCTTTCCTTTTGAAGTGGTGAAATTTAAATGAATAAATAAAAATAAATATTTACCAGCAGACCAATGGAGAAGTAAGAGGAATTGGTCAAAAAGTCATGCATAGTGGTACATGCCTATAATCCCAGCTACTGTCTAAGGTGAAGCAAAAGAATCTAAAATTCAAGTCTAGTTTAAGCAATTAAATGAGACCTTTAAAAAGGGCTGGGAGTGTAGCTCACTGGTAGAATACTTGCCTAGCATGCAAAAGGCGATTGGTTCAACCTCTAGTACCCCTAGTCTTCTATATTTATTCAGTGATTCTCAAAGCCAGGTGATTGGATAACATAATTGAACTGACAAAAAAATAAAAATAAACCAAGAGTTCTGTAACTGGTAAAAGAATAAGAATATAAAAATGAAAGCACATGCCTAATGCCAGTTACTTGGGAGACTGAGGAAGGAGAACTGCAAGTTTGAGGCTAGCCTGACAATTTAGTTAGAACCTGTCTCAAAATAAAAAATAAAAAGGGTTGGGTAAGTAGCTGAGCAATAGTGTGCCCCATGTTTCAATCCCTAGTACCTTCAAAAACAAACAATTAAAAAAAAAAAACATAGGTGATTTCAAAGTTGACTCTTATAATTTGTAGTTCTATATATTCTATAAACTACTACCAACAGTGAATAACGAATTATTGTTCCCAGGGAAAATAAAAGGTTACATTTCAATGAACCTCTGGTTACATTTTTCATCAATTGATTAATGTATATACTCCACCCTTTCCCCCACCCCATACTGGGGACTGGACCCAGGGACATTCTATCCTACTCTGAGCTATATCCCCAGCCCTTTTTGCTTTTTACTTTGAGACAGGGTCTTGCTAAATTGTCCAGGCTGCCTCCAAATTGTGATCCTCTACTCCTATCTCAGCCTTTCAAGTAGCTGGGATTATACACACCACCATACCAGGCTACATAACCTTATTTATGTGTATTCCTGTTTAAAATATTTATTATATGTTGATTTATTAATATTGACTTACAACCAACAGCACAATAATTTACCCAGGAATAAAACTTATCTAGCCAGGTGCAGTGGTACACATCTATAATCCCAGCAGCTCGGGAGGCTAAGACAGGAGAATCTCAAGTTCAGAGCCAGCCTCAGCAATAGTGTGGTGCTAAGCAACTCAATGAGACCCTGTCTCTACATAACATACAAAATAGGGCTGAGGATGTGGCTCAGTGATCGAGTGCCTCCAAGTTCAATCCCCTGTACCAAAAAACCCCACAACTTATCTAATACATGTATTTTCTCCATAAGGCATAATACACCCTTCCTGTGCTTAGAAACACTATCCAGCAGTTACGCACTATACCTGAGGGACATTTTAAATATTTAAATCACCAACAAAAAGAAAAAAATGCAGCATTAAAAAGAACACACAATGGGCTGGGGTTGTGGCTCAGCGGTAGAGCACTCATCTAGCCCTGGATTCAATCTTCAGCACCACATAAAAATAAATAAATAAAATTGGGCTGGGGTCGTGGCTCAGGTAGAGTGCTCGCCTAGCATGCACGAGGCACTAGGTTCGATCCTCAGCACCACATAAATGTAAAATAAAGATATTGTGTCCACCTAAAACTAAAAAATAAATTTTTAAAAATAAATATATATATAAATAAATAAATGTATTGTGTCCAACTACAACTAAAAAATTAAAACAAACAAAAAGAACACACAAAAAAGATACTCATATTTACAGTATGAGAGCTAAAACAAGAAGGTGAAGCATCATCTTCTTCAACCTCAGCTAGGAATGTGTTGGAAGGAAAATCAGTTTTTCACATGATATAAATGTCTGCAACTATGAAATGAATTGTTCCCCCCCAAAAAATATTCACAGGTTGAAAGTCTACCCCCAAAAGTGTCTGTATTTAGAGAAAGGGCCTCAAAAGAAATAATTAAGGTTAAATGAGATAATAAGATATATATCTTGATTTGACAAGATTAGTGACTTTAAGAAGAGACACTAGATACTGAGTTCAGTGATGCATGCCTGTAATCTGTGGTGAAGCTGAAGCAGGAGGGAATCTCAAGTTTGAAGCCAGCTTCAGAAATTTAGAGAGATCTTATCTCAAAATTAGAATAAAAAAACTGGGAGATAGCTCAGTGGCAGAACACCCCTGGGTTTAATCCCAAGTAGCCCCCCACCTGCCCCGACACACTCACAGAAAGCTCACCAGAAAGCCTACTCCCTTCTCCCAACTGAGGACACAGCAAAAAGGTGCATCTACAAGCCAAGAAAGCCCTCACAAGAAACTAAATCAGCCATAACCTTGATCTTGAACTTCTAGTCTTCAGAACTGTGAGAAATTTCTGTTTTTAAATCATTCAAATCTATGATATCTTTATTATGACAACCAGAGCTGACTAAAACACATTATAGTATCAGGAACTGAGGTACTACTGTCACAAATACCTGAAAATGTAGAAGTGGCTTTGGAACAGAGTAATGAGTACAAACTGGAAGAGTTTTGAGATGCTTGCTAGATATGTGGACATTTTATACACACACACACACACACACACACACACAAATAATATGGATGATACTGAGCAGGACACAGTGGCTTACACCTGTAATACCAGCAACTTGGGAGACTGAGGCAGCAGGATCGCAAGTTCAAAGCCAGCCTCGGCAACATAGTGAGGCCCTGTTTCAAAATAAAAAAATAAAAAGGGCTGGGGATGTGGCTCAGTGGTAAAATGTCCCTGGGTTTAATCCCCAGTACCTAAAGAAGAATACAAAAAGGAGCCAGGGTGATTCTGGTGAAGTCATAGAAATGAGGAACCTATAATTCAAAATTGGAGGAAAGGTGATCCTTGTTATAAAGTGGCAAAGAACTTAGTTGCTGTAGTCTAGTGTTTTGTGGAAGATAAAAAGTGAGAGAGAAGAAAACTGGCTATTTAGCTGAGATTTCTAAGTGTTAAAGGAAGTGGCTTGGTTCCTCTTTGAAGCCTACAGCAACAGTGGATGAATTGAAAGAGGAATTGGTAAGCAAAGAAGAACCAGTACTAGTCAGGCAGCAACTCTGGAGGCTGAGGCAGGAGGATCACAGTTTGAGGACATCCTCAGCAACTTAGCAAGATCCCGTCTCAAAATTAAAAAAAAAAAAAAAAGGACTGGGGAGTAGTATAGATCAGTGATAAAGTGCCCCTGGGTTCAATCATCAGTACTGGAATGCAAATATCTACCTGATGCCTGTCCTACCACTGTATTTTAGAAGCACATAACTCTTCCGTTTTCACAGGCTCACAGCTAGAAAGGAATTCTACCTCAGGGTGAACTCTAACTTGAGTCTACCAACACATTTAGATGAGACTTTAAATTAGACTTTATTTATTTATTTTTTTTTTAGAGAGAGAGAGGGGGACAGAGAGAGAGAGAGAGAGAATTTTGACATTTTTTTATTTTATTTTTTCTTAGTTCTCGGCGGACACAACATCTTTGTTGGTATGTGGTGCTGCTGAGGATCGAACCCGGGCTGCACGCATGCTAGGCGAGCGCGCTACCGCTTGAGCCACATCCCCAGCCCCCTAAATTAGACTTTAGAATTGATACTGGAACCAGATAAATCTTTTGAGGTAACTGTGATCTAATAGATGTGTTTTGCATGTAAAAAGAATTTGAATTTGGGGAGGGCCAGGGGCAGAGGCTAAGGCCTGAACTATGTCCCCCAAAAATTCATGTTGAACCCTTAACATACAACATAACTGTATTTGCAGAATAGGCTTCTAAGTAAGTAAGTAAGGTTAAATGTTAAATAAAATGAGGGTCATAAAGATGGGACCTTGATCCTTCAGGATTAGTGTCCTTGTAAGTAGAGACAACATGCACATGCACTCTCACTCACTCTCATGCTGTCTCTCTTTCTCCTTCTCTCTCACTCACAGTCAGTCTCTCTCTCCCCCCCCCCCCACCACATGAGGTGACTGTGAGCCAGGAAGAAAGATTTTGCCAGCAAGCAAATCATCCTGAACCTTTATGTTGGATTTCTAGCCTCCACAACTGTAAGAAAATAAAAATTTGTTGTTAAGCCATCCAATCTATAGCATTTTTATTATGGTAGCTTAAACTAACATATCTACAAATAACTATAAAGCATTGGTAGTATTGATTTGGGGGTTACAAATAAATCTTAGCAACCAAGCAAATTTACATTTATATACTTTGTCAGTATGGGGTACATACACGCCTATAAATCCAGCAACTTGGGAGGTTGAGGCAGAAGAATCATAAATTCAAGCCCAGCCTGGGCAACTCAGTGAAACCTTCTCAAAATAAATAAAAAAGAGTTGGAGAGCATTTGCCTCACATGCATGAGGCACTGGGTTCAATCCTCATCACCACATAAAGTTAGTAAATAAATAAAGACATTGGGTCCATCTACAACTTAAAAATAAATAAATAAATAAAAAGAAAAGAGTTGGGGATGTAACTCAATGGTAGAATGTCCCTGGGTTCAATCTCCAGTAGGGGGTGGGTGGAATCTGTGAATAATGAAAATTAAGTTACTTAATGCTGAAATGAAAACTTTTCCCCAAGATCAGTAATAAGACAAGAATGTTCACTTTCATCAGTTAGTCAACATTACACTGGAAGTCTAGCTAGAGCAATAAAGCAAAATAAAAAATAAATATAAGCATCCAAATTGGAAAGTAAGAAGTAGGGCTGGGGTGTAGCTCAGTGGTAGAACACTTGTCTAACATGTGTAAGGCCCTGGGTTCCATCCCAACACTGCTAACTAAACAAAACGAGCATTGTGATAATGGCAAAAGAAGAGATATGTAGATCATAAGAACCAAGAAATAAACTCAACTTTATAGTCCCTTGATATTTCAATTTTAAAATTATTTAAAAAATAAATAATAAATAAATAAAATTATTTAAACTTCAAAACTACCATATATACACACATATACATAAGTAGTTTTGAAACTGAAATTTGAATAGTATATACGTATATACAAAATAAACATAAATGTATATAAATATATTGTAGGACAGGGAAAGAAGAGATATTCTTTTTTGACTTTAATTTTGTGCTACCATACTTCATAGTTATTTTTCATGCTTATCAAATACATCCAAAGATAGTTAGTTAGTTATATTTCAGTTGTTTGACTCATACCTTTGAATGACCTGAAAGGAAATCTGGAAGAAGATAAACTTGCGCCAGTAGTTCTGTATAATCATGACAACGAAAATAGTAAATATGGGAAAGAATATTTTCAAGAGTGAAGTCCTTCAAAGCTCTTTGGTGTTCTGAAGAAAAACAAAACAGCATCTTACTAAGTTTTACTCGTATGGATATGTTGATGATTATAGGAAAATAATACCTTTGTGTGTGGGAGGGGACTTTACTGGGGATTGAACCCAGGAACATTCTACCACTGAATTACATCCTTAGTCCTTTATATTTTTTATTTTGAGATGCACCTGCTAAGTTGTGTAGGCTGACCTCAAAAAACTTGCAATCCTCTCGCCTCAGCCTAACAAGATGCTGGTAATATAGGAATACACCAGCACATCTGGCTGGAAAAAGTGTTTTTTCCTACTACTTTCCCAAGTTCTCTGGCTGAAATAAACTAGACTGACAAAGACAGTTTAACAATAGAAAAACAAAAATTGAATAACATATGCATCACATATATAACAAATGGGAGTCCAAAGATTAGTATCTCAAAAACTTGGTTAGAATTTTGGCTCATTTTACCAAAGGAACAATAAATTCTTAGAGAAGTGAAAAGACAAAAGAAAAGGACCTTGAGTCTCTAGAGCTAGCAAATTGTAGGAAGGCAAATATATGGGAAATTAATGGAAGATAAAGACTAGCTAATGAAGGGCTGGACTGGGGCTCAGTGGTAGAGCGCTTGCCTAGCATGCGTGAGGTACTGGGTTTGATCCCCAGCATCCCATTAAAAAAAAAAAAAAAAAAAAAAAAAAAAAAAAAAAAAACCTAAATAAACAAAATAAAGGTATTGTGTCTATCTACACCTAAAAATATTTTTAAAATTAAAAAAAATAAAAAGACTAGCTAATGAAGTTTGTTACTTAGATTCCTCTGTTGGCTGATTCCTCCATGCTGACAGAGTCTAAAATTGTCTCTGGTGATTATTTTTTGTCTTTCCCTGGCAGAGAGGGGAGAGAAAACACCTTAGCACATTTGCGTTGTTTTTATGAAAACACGGACAAGGTAGAAAGCTTTCCTTTATATTTTTTCTCAATTGCCTTCAGCTCAAAATAAACCTTTTGCCAAAATGGCATATTTGTGGGTGACATGTTCTGCCAGTGTACAATGTCTTTTAGTAGATGTTAATGGTAATTAATTAAGACACTTAGTACCTACATGAAAATGAAAATATACAGCTAATTATACTTGCTCAATGGAAGTACAAGCATCTTATGAAAAGCATCCCTTTCTTAAACTTCTAGAGAAAAATATAAGGACTGCAAATGCCTGTAATTCCACCTACTTGGGAGGCTGAGGCAGGTGTCTAAAATTAAGGTCAGCCTGGGCAACTTAAGGACATCTGTCTCAAAAAATACAAGCCAGGTACAGTGGTGCATGCCTATAATCCCAGCGGTTAGGGAGGCTGAGGCAGAAGGAGCTCAAGTTCAAAGCCAGCTTCGACAACTGCAAGGTGCTAAGCAATTCAATGAGACCCTATCTCTAAACAAAATACAAAATAGGGCTGGATATTTGGCTCAGAAGTTGAGTGCCCTGAGTTTGATTCCCAGTACCAAAAATAAATAAAAATTTAAAAATAAACAAATAAAAAAGACAAAGTGCTGGGTATGTGGCTAGTGGTAGAGTGCCCCTAACTTCAATCCCCAGTCCTACAAACAAACAGAAATAATAAATAAATAAAAATAAAGGGCTCCGGATGTTGCTCAGTGGAAGAGCATTTTCCCAGGATGTGCAAGGCCGTAGATTCAATACCCAGTACCACACTTACAAAAATAAATAAATAAGATGAAGATAAAAATAAAGCAAAAGAAAACAGTCAAACTACCCACTTGCTTTTATATAATAATTAAAAAGATAAGAATGGGGGCTGGGGTTGTGGCTCAGTGATAGAGCGCTTGCCTAGCATGTTTGAGGCACTGGGTTCGATTCTCAGCACCACATATATATAAAGTCCATTGACAACTTAAAAAATATTTTAAAAAAGAGATAAGAATGGGATCCTAATTGGAATAAGTTATAATCCATGTTTGTATAATGTCAAAATGTAATCTACTATCATATATATGTAAAAAGAACAATTAAAAAAAAAGTAACTGAAAGGACAAGAACTTGAATATAAACTATCTTTTTAAAAAATCCTTTTTAATCTAATAAATACCCCCTAAAAGCCTCCCAAATTCTTAAATGATACAATTAATGTAGTTATAAAGTAAATTATATACTATTCAAAGCCCCCAAAGGTCAATCGGCTTAACATTCTGAACATTTCTAGATGTAGATTTCAAAGCATTTGGTTATTGGAAAACCAGTGTGGAAGTCAACATATACTGAATGTACATAACAACATTCACTCATAATATGATGTCCACATTAGCTTATATCTGGCCAGTTGGAATATGATGTTTTGAAGTCATACACTGAAATACATGCATTGGTTTGCCCCAGAATTACTACAATGAGGTCCATAGAAGGGGGAGAAAAAGCCAGTTCCAGCTATAGTGCTTGTAACAGATGTAAGAGCATTTGACATTAATACACTGTTAAACCATTAAGCTTCACATTCAGAATGGTCTCTTGCTGAGATCTGAGATGGGTGCAAATGCAAACAACCTTCGTTACACAGAAAGAAAGAGGATCATTTGTTAACTTACCTTCTTCCATGTGTGTTCCTGCTATAAGATGAAGATGCTGAATGCAGGCAGTAGCAAGGTCTACCACTCTGTCAACCATAAAGCTTCCCTCTGTATCAATAAAAACTGCTTCACCTGCCACTCCTCCAAAACATTCTGGTATCTGCACATCGATTGCCAACTGCATACTGTCAAGAAATAAGTTATCATGATCATCTACTGCAGTGTTTTTCGAACTCCAGGTAACGACCAGTTAGGTACCACTAAAGTTTTATAAATGCAAATACACTCCCCAAGCAAAAGAGATGGCTGACTCTCTGTGGACCAGATGATTGTGAATCAACTGATGCTTGGATTAGGGGAAGACTGTGCCTATAAAACCAAGATTAAGAAATTTTTAGTGCTTTCTAGGCTTCTGGAAATAGAAACCTATCTTATGCATAAATCCACTTTCAAACATTTCACTTTCCAATATATTCTCAGGAGTGAATTAATAACAGAAGACTGCCTAGTGACCACATCATATTGCAAAGGAAACATTTTTGATACCAAAATAATTGTTTCAATTTATCAAGATATGGTACTGAAGTAATATAAATGGTAAACTGGGTTTTGTTCTATGCACACACACATATACAAAATTAAGAGCACACCTTTTATGGTTTCTTGATTGTAAACACACAGCACACCACACTCTACTACTTACATAAAATGTTATTAAACCTGCCCTTAAAAGGGGAACATCTTACTTTACCATAATTGTGTTTTTCCAACTCCTGGTGCACCACAAATTTCCGTTGTTTTCATTAAGGGTACTCCACCGCCAAGAATATTATCTAGTGCAGAACAGAAGGTAATAATGAAGCCCTGGGTTTGCTCCTGCTCGAGAAGTTCCAGTGCTGTACACTTCCTGCCTGACTCTGGCGCACCAGCATATTTTGGTTTATTTGTGAGACATTCTCTTCTTATAATCTGCAGAGTTTCTAAAGCCTCCTCTTTAGATATTCCAACTTCTGAAAGTAAAATAACAAATAGACCATTAATTTTAGAGATTTAAAAAACAAACACAATTATGGGTTGTCTTCATTAATTTTTTTAGATAACATGAGTGATAGTAAAGTCAGGTGCAGTGGCACACGCCTGTAATCCCAGCCACTTGGGAGGCTGAAACGAGGGGCACCAAGTTCAAGGCCAGCCTCGGCAATTTAAGGAGGCTGTGTCTCAAAAGGGCTGACCGAAGATGTGGCTCAATGGTAGAGCACCAACCAGAGTTTAATCCCCAGTATGGGGGGTGGGGGGAGTCCACAAACACGGTTTTCCCAACCATCCAGTGAACAACTGTTCTTTGTTTTGGTTTCTTGTGCGTGAGCGCGTGTGTGTATGTGTGTGTTGCTGCCCCACGATTACTGAGCTACTTCCTGGGCCCCTTCGGACGAATTTCAAGTGGCCTCAAGGAATTCTTTCACTTTTTAAACGAGGCCGCGGGAGGCAGCATGCAGACAGTGACTGAACTGAAGCCTGAGAGCTGGAGAAAGAAGACTGAGGTGGCGGGGGCGAGAGCGGACCCCGTACCTAAGCTTGCCGTCAGCAGTCCTTACCTTTGCTGAGTTCGGAGGGTTTCACCTCCAGGAGTTCCTCAGCATTCTGGAAACCTGCAGACACCAGCTTCACCCGTACTGCAGGAGACAGCGGGAAACTCACCAAATCCCGCTGCATTTCAAAGCGGAACGTCTCTGTACACTACAGCGCAGACCCTACCCCTGTAGCTAAGGAGACAGCGGGAAACTCACCAAATCCCGCTGCATTTCAAAGCGGAACGTCTCTGTACACTACAGCGCAGACCCTACCCCTGTAGCTAAGTCCGGGAGACCAAAACTCCGCACTCCCGCGCCCGGGCTGTGACGTCAACCGTAAAGCGGAAGGGGCGGGGTCTGCGGCCTGACTGCACGAGGCTTTAGCTTTGCGACTGTGGGGAGTACGTGTTTTCTTTCACACCTCCCAGGCTTCCGATGTGATTCCTTCATATACCTTTGATGGTTTCTCCGTTTAATGTACACGGTGACAATAAAAAGATGGATGGCCTCCATCTTAGGAATGGAGAGCTTGGCACAGCAGGCCCTACACATCACATTGTCTCCGAACTGTCCTGTTGAGTGGAAGCCTCAGTCATTAACAGGAATTAATTCCCTGAGTGGGGATAGTGGGAGCAATAAAAGAACACAGGCTAGTTAACCAATTTTTTGGTGTGACAAGTCCAGGAAGCAGTCATATAAGGATTAATCTATGCTTACTATAGTATTCCAGCCCCTTGACTCTTCTCGCTAGCCGTCCCCCCTTTTCTGCCCCCCCCCCTTTGCCTTTCCCGCCCTCGCGAGGGATTGTGGGCCAGACCCCCCACCTCCGCGGGGAGACTCTTAGTCCAATCCCCGCACCCACCACGCCTTCCCGCGAGTCAACCCTGGAGCATGGAGGCTTCTGAGACCGTTAGCACTTCACGGCCTGCTTAGCTTGAGAAAAGTAAGCATGTAATGACCTATAGTGGACTGGCCTCAGCTCCCCGTGTCCTGAGCTAGTGGGGGTGGGGGTTCGACTCCCAGTAGAGTTGCAAAGGGTGTTGAAGGCCTGGAAACGACCGCTTCTAAAACACAAAACTTAGGGGGAATTGGGAGCTGGTTTGGAAGGTGATTTTTGAGGTCATTTCTTTCCTAGGGATTATAATTTATTTAGGGGAGTAACTTATACCCTACTTGTTGGCCACGATTTTTTTTTTGGGGGGGGTGGATTGAAGCCAGGGGCGCTGTATCTCTGACTGATAACCCCAGCTCTTTTTGAGCTTCGCTGAAATGCTGAGGCTGACCCATCAGACTAGGAATCCTCCTGCCTCGGCTTCCCGAGTCGCTGAGATTACAATTACAGGCATACGCCACTGCGCCCAGCCTTGGCAACGATCCTACCCTTGATTTTTCTTCCCAGCTTAAAGGAATTTTTTAAATATCATGAAATAAAACTAAGGAACAACATTCTGCTGAGCACTGTAACAAATCCCATACATTTCAAATGCTCATAGCCATGCCATGAGGAAGACTAGGACGTAGAAACTCAGCAGGTTTCTTCAAGCCAAAATTCAACCTAGAACATTCTTTGTTACCTCGAGTTACCACCAAATTGTATACCTCTTTTGAGAGGGGAGGATTTCAGAAATTCCTAACTTGGTAGGGTAGGGAAAGTTTGGTAGAGATAGTCAAAATGTGGTTGGTATAAGTACATTGCTTAACATTGGGTTTTTTTTTTTTGGGGGGGGGGGAGCCAGGGGCAGGGGCATAGGAATTGAACTCCGGGACACTCGACCACTGAGCCACATTCCCCAGCCCTAATATATATTTGATTTAGAGACAGTGTCTCACTGATTAACTTATGATTTATATCTGGTACTCAGTGGCATTATCTAAATATTGTCCTCTTGAGAATTCACACTTATTTTTGTAAAGCAATCAGGTTCTTGGGTGAAGAAGACAGTGTTACCTTAGTCAGCAATAACTCTTTCAGTTTGGTGAAACACAGTGGAATTGGTCATGTTTAGAATTTCGTTTCATCTGCAGGGAGAGTTAAGAAACTAGTCAAGTGCTAGGGATATATAGCTCAGTGGTAGAATACTTGCCTTGCATGTACAAGGCTCTGGGTTCAATTCCCAATACTACCAAGAAAAGAAAAGGAAAAAGAAACTAGTGGACTCCATGTGAAGCTACACAATTAGCTGCTATTAGTATTTTCCAACCCTCCCTGGACTTGCCTATAATAATTACCATTTTTATCATCATTCTGTAGTAGCTGTAGTCCCAGCTACTTGGGAAGATGACTTGAGCTCTGGAGTTTGAAAACAGCCTGGGCAGCATAGTAAGATCTCTCTCAAAAAGAAAAAAGAAAGAAAGCTTGGGATGTTGCTCAGTGGTTACCACAGGGTTCCATCCTGGTACAAACAAGCAAACAAAATCTATGGTTCTGATGATTCTTAATCCTTATGCTTATTCAAATACAGTCTTTTGCTTAATCTATATGTTGCAAATATCTTCCCACTTTGCCATGTGTATTTAAATTTTGTTTTATGAGGGGTTTTTTGTTTTGTTTTTTACTTTAGAGAGATTTTCTGTATGTAACCTAGTCAAATTTTGTATTTAATCTTGATTTTGGTAACATGCTTAGAAAGTCTCTTCAAAATTAGAAGCATGGCCATACCCAATGGTACACATCTGTAATCCCAGCTTTCTGGAGGCTGAGACAGGAGGATCACAAGTTTGAGGTTAGCCTGGGTAACTTAGTGAGACCCTGTCTCCCAAACTAAAATATATAAAGGACTGGGGAATGATCTTAGTGATAGCATGCTTGAGGCCCCAGTTTCAATCTCCAGCACTAAAAAAAATAAAAAGAAAGAAATTATAAGCATAATTTTTTAGCATATGACTTATATTTACATTTGAATATTTTAATTTGACTTTTTTAAAGAGAGAGGGAGAGAGAGAGAGAGAGAATTTTTCAATATTTATTTTTTTTAGTTATTGGCGGACACAACATCTTTATTTTGTATGTGGTGCTGAGGATTGAACCCGGGCCGCACGCATGCCCGGCGAATGCGCTACCGCTTGAGTCACATCCCTAACCCCTTAATTTGATTTTTAAAAAGAAATAGGTGAGTATTGTGTTGCACACCTGTAATCCCAGTAACTCAGGAGGCTGAGGCAAAAGGATCACAAATTCAAGGACAGGCTTAACAATTTAGACCCTGTTTCAAAATAAAAAACAAAAAGTACTAGGTATGTAGCTCAGTGGTAAAGCACCCCTGGGTTAAATCATAGGATAGATAGATAGATAGATAGATAGATAGATAGATAGATAGATTACACCATGAGTAAGGCCTTAGGTTCAATCCCCATCCTTGACCTCCAGCAAAAGGTAGGAAGGAATTGGTTTTTTTTCTTTCTTTACAGTGGTGAGCTAATTTAGCAGTCCTTATGAAGTAGTCAATCCTTTCCCCATCCATATGGGATGCCACTTTATCATATACTTTATGTACTTAGGTCTTAACAGTCCTGATATAAAACCTCTTTAGTCATCTGGGATTTTTTTGCTTGTTTGTTTGCTTGTTTTTTTAAAGAAAGCCTTTTTTCGGTGGACACAACATCTTTATTTTTATTTTATGTAGTGCTGAGGATCGAACCCAGAGCCCTAGGCATGCCAGGCGAGCGCGCTACCGCTTGAGCCACATCCCCAGCCCCAGTCATCTGTTTTTAATACCCTGCTAGATTCAGTTTACAAAGATGTTATACATATAGTTAAAATAGTTCTGCATGGCCAGGCACAGTGGTGTGTGCCTGCAATTCCAGCTTCTCAGGAGACTGAGGTAGAAGACAAGGGTTGCAAGTTTGAAGCCACCTTGGCAACCCTGTAAGAACCTATCTCAAAAATGAAACAAAAAAGACTGAGGATGTAGCTCAATGGTAGAATACCACTGTATTCTATCCCAGGTTCTGAAAAAAAAAAAAAAAAAAAAGTTTTGCTTTTTTGTTCATAAGTAGATTGATCTATGGGATTATGTCTGCTTTGGGCAAGTTTTTTGTTTGTTTTGTTTTGTTTTGTTTTTGGTGCTGGATTGAACCCAGAGGTACTCTACATTGAGCTACACCCCAACCCTTTTGATTTATTTTTTATTATTATATTTTTTTAGTGTCAAGGATTGAACTCCAAGCACTTGACCACTGAGCCACGTCCCCAGCCCTATATTGTATTTTATTTATTTTATTTTTTTTTTAAAGAGAGAGTGAGAGAGGGGAGAGAGAGAGAGAGAGAGAGAAAGAATCTTTAATGTTTTATTTTTTAGTTCTCGGCGGACAGAACATCTTTGTTGGTATGTGGTGCTGAGGCTCGAACCCGGGCCACACGCATGCCAGACGAGCGCGCTACCACTTGAGCCACATCCCCAGCCCCTATATTGTATTTTATTTAGAGACAGGGTCTCACTGAGTTGGTTAGCACCTCGCCATTGCTGAGACTGGCTTTGAACTCACGATTCTCCTGTGTCAGCCTCCTGGGCCGCTGTGCCCAGATCCCCTTTTATTTTTTATATTGAGATGGTCTCATTAATTTTCTTAGGATCTTGCTAAATTGCTGAGGATGGCCTCAAACTTGTGATCCTCCTTCATCAGCCTCCATAGTTGCTAGGATTACAGACATGTGCCAATTCCCCCAGCTTCAGCTTTTTTTTTTTTTTTTTTGTACCAGGAATTAAACCCAGAGGCACTTAACCACTGAGCCACATCTCCAGCCATTTTTTTAAAAATATTTTATTTAGTGACAGAGTCTCATTGAGTTGCTTAGGGCCTTACTAAACTGCTGAGGTTGGCTTTGAACTTGAAATCCTCCTGCCTCAGCCTCCTGAGTGTCTGGGATTATAAATTGTGATACTGGGCCTGGCTGCTTATTAATCTTTAATAAGATTTTTAAAAATATTTTTAGTTACAGGGCTGGGGATATAGCTCAGTTAGTAGAGTGCTTGCCTCACATGCATAAGGCCCTGGGTTCAATCCCCAGTACCACAAGAAATATATACATACACACACACACACACACACACACACACACACACACGGTAGATGGACCCAATACCTTTATTTTAATTATTTTTAAATGTGGTGGTGAGGATCGAACCCAGTGCCCCATAAGATTTTTAAAACAGTATTATTTCCTCCTGCTTTAAAGATATGAAACTGAATAATTTATTTTGGCAGAGGAGATAATGTCAGAAAAATTCTTCTGCAAAGCAAAAAGGCTTCAAAATCAGGTATGGTGACACAGCCTCTCATCTAAGCAATCTGGAGGCTGAAGCAGAAGGATAGTAAATTTGAGGCAAGCCAAAAAAAGACTTGGGAAATAGGGTGGTTCAAATATGATCTTGGGGAGGCACTTAAAGATCACTATTAAACTTAAACACTCTAATTCTAGCGTACAGTGAGGAAGAAAGGAAAACATTGAGTGATACTATTTATTATGTGGATGTCGAATACATTAATTATTCACTATTGCCTGAGACACAGGATTTGCTTTTTTTTTTTTTTTTTAAAGGAATCTAACAGGATTCTAATAGAGTTCAGGAGTTTCTTGTAGAATGGATTCTCCAGTGGTCCAGTTCTAGATTTAAGAAAAACCTGTGGAAAAAACAGATAGTTGACCCTGTACCTGTGGGATTAAGTAAGAGAAAATTTAAGGTACATGGAAATATAACTTATTCCTGCTTGAGAGGGAAGACAGTGATCATGGAGGTAAGGGTCATCTATCACACTCCAGATTTAGAATTAGGGACTAGGAATATTTTCCTAGTTTACTTCTTTTCAAAATTAGTATTTGTGGGCTGGGGTTGTAGCTCAGTGGTACAGTGCTTGCCTAGCATATATGAGGCAATGGGTTCAATCTTCAGCACCACATAAAAATAAACAAAAGTATATTTTTTAAAAAAGGGCCACTCTGCCATTAAAAAAAACTTCCTAAAAATATTATCACTTGTATAATGGGTCTTTCAAGTAACAATGATGACTTGCTGTATGTTTGAAAGAAAGCATTTTGCACTTATGCTTGGTGCTGTGGACTAAACCAACTTTTTACAGTATGTTCACTGGGTTTTCTAATGTATTTTTTTAACTTTCTATTTTTATTTTTCCTTCATAGGGTTGGGAATTTAACCCAGGGCCTCAGATGAGCTAGGCAAGCACTTTACCAATAAACTATACCCCAAGTCCTTCAAATGTTGTTTAACCAAATTTCATCTTTTCAGACCTGCTCATTCAGGTTACATAACAGCTTTCTGAACTGTACCGCAAATCACAGTAACCAGCATCATAACCTTTGAAGACAGGAGCTAGTGTATGTTGTTTAGCTTTTGATCTGTAGAGTATATTTATCTTTACATTTTATTTCAGTAGCATCACCAAGCATACTTCGAAAGTTGTGCTGAATGAATGAGATCAGTGAAAGGGGTGTGGATTATGTAAATAAGCACAATGACTGCTGGTCATTCTTATCACAGGCCTGTATTTTCCAAGATGTTGCCATATCCAGATGCACAATATTTGCCGCGTGGTTACTACATTTTGGAATCTTTTCATTTTGGAATTATGGGATTGTCAGGCCTCTTTCTTATCTGGCAGGTGAGATGCTGATGCTGCAGGTTACTGGTGACAAGTTCTACTTCCCCAAATGTTGAAGTTTGAACAGTAGAGAAGCACGCCGAAGCAAGCATAAAAACCGGGTTTATTTAAAAAGGGGTAGTATAGACTTCTCCAGGGAGGGAGAAGAGGGGGCATAGCTGGTATCCTAGTATCCCCAGAAGTGAGGTATTCTGCCCTTTTTATATGTCCTAGGATTCCTTTGTTCTCCTGCCTTTCCCCCTTTCTCCTTCCTGTATAGGTGACTAGGCCCAGTAATGCTCGGTGGGAAGGCCAAAAGGTGGGAAACAGGTGGGTTGAAGGGGGAAGGGCAGGGTGGAGTAGCCAAGGACACATTAATAACCCTCCCTGTAGGGAGGGAAATTCCTGAGTCAGGTTACTTTGGTAACAGGTTGGAGCAGGAGCAGGTTCTTGATAAGATCCCTCAGGGGTCCCTTATCTCCAACTTCCCAGACTCACTCAAAATTGGCCTCCTTGATCCAATCTGACTCGATTTAGCTATCTACACTGACTACCTGTCTAATTCTGGCTTCAATACCATGATCACAAAGGTGGTTTTCCCACGTGAGGCTCATCCATTGCACTTTGGATGTGCTAACTCCTGTGATTTCCCCAAATGTGAGAAACTCAACTCCATAATTTGTGGTAGTGGGGGATTGCTTTCATACTTTCCTCTGACTTGATTTGTTCAAATAATAAATTTCTGATTGCAGCCTTTTTCAGGCCAGACATAGTATTTATGAACACTTACAGTTTTTTATGTGTTTGTATTATTTTTTCTTGTTATTAGCAGTGGTTTAGGTTAATTTAATAAAGCTATTTTCTCCTGGAGTTATAGTTTGTGAAGTAGCAGGAATATGGGGATAGCATGAATAATAATTATTATTTTTTTGTAGTTGTAGACGGACACAATACCTTTATTTTAGTCATCTTTATGTGGTGTTAAGGATGGAACCTAGGGCCTCATATGTGAGCGGCAGGCGCTCTACCACTGAGCTACAGCCCCAGTCCCCTATTTTGTATTTTATTTGGAGACATGGTCTCACTGAGTTGCTTAGCACCTTGCCATTGCTGAGGCAAGGCACATGCTACATTTCTTAGTTTTGTGCTACCTTCATCCCAATTTCCAAACTGCCCCACAATTCAGCATTGTTTTTCTTTTGTAATACTGAACCCTGAGTTCCATTTTCTGTACTGGAGAAAAATAAAGCAAAACAAAACACCCTAGGGCCGGGGATGTGGCTCAAGCGGTAGCGCGCTCACCTGGCATGCGCGCGGCCCGGGTTCGATCCTCAGCACCACATACCAACAAAAAAGATGTTGTGTCCGCCGAGAACTAAAAAATAAATATTAAAAATTCTCTCTCTCTCTCTCTCTCTCTCTCTCTCTCTCTCTCTCTCCTCTCTCACTCTCTCTTAAAAAAAAAAAAAACACCCTAAAATTGAGCTAAATCCTCAGCCCACTTTTTTGTTGTTTTGTTTTGTGATAAATTCTTACTAAATTGCCAGACTGGTCTTGAATTTGCAATCCTCCTGCCTCATCCTCCTGAGCGCCCAGGATTACAGGCATGCTCCACTGCTCTTACATCTTTATGCAAATTATGTCATTATTTTAGGCACACCTGATAATCTCTGTATCTCAAATCCTTACATCAGCAGTACCCTTTAGGTGGAAAGTAACATTTACCGGTTCCAGGGATTAGGTTTTGGACATTTTTGTGAGCTGTCATTTTGCCTACCACATCAACAAAAGCCTCAGATTTGTCAGAAGTTTTGACGTCATCAAAAGGGGCTTGGTATATGTAGATGACCGCAGTGCCTTCTGGACTTGTTCATCTATATACATTTTTGAGTTTTTTGTAAATAAATATAGTAATCAAACTGTTATTGTTTGGTTCCTACAATTTGGAGAAGTCGTTATATTGAAAGTGATGGGCTAGAGTGTGGGCAAAGATAGTGACCCTGTGCGAAAAGTGTCTAGAGTCTGAGGGTGTGATGCCTGGCAACTATCCCCACTCATACTTACCTGGCAGGGGAGATACCATGATCACGAAGGTGGTTTTCCCAGGGCGAGGCTTATCCATTGCACTCCGGATGTGCTGACCCCTGCGATTTCCCCAAATGCGGGAAACTCGACTGCATAATTTGTGGTAGTGGGGGACTGCGTTCGCGCTCTCCCCTGTATTTTTTTGTTCAAAGTCAGGAATATGCTTCTTCAGTAGTTGGGTTTCCTAAGTTATTCAGGCTTGTATTGTTTCATTTTCTTGGAGATCAGTTTTTTTTCTTAAGTTTGTTTATCTATTGCGTACTCGTGATGCTCTCGATTCTTATTCCTTGGAAGCTGGGAGGAATTTCATAAATGGCTGTTAAGTGGATTTTTTTTAACTTTGGAGTTTTCATTGGGTTGCTTGATTCTTGTTATAGTGTAGGAAATGTGGTTTAACTCTCTGAAGAACTTCAGTATCAGTAATTCTTATTTACAAGGCGAGGAACAGGTTCAGAGGTTAGAAGTTTATTTAGAGGCAGGCGGTATAAAAAAGATTTTTAAATAGAGGAGTGCGGTATGAAGATTGGATTTTGCAGACTGGGATATCAGTGCAATGATAGAGCACGCGCCTAAAGTATGGGGCCCAGAACCTCCAAACAACACCATAATGCTCCTACTCTTGCCATACATCCCGCTAGCATGGTGTGTGCTCCCTATTAAAATAGGAGGAAGTGATGTTGGAGTGGTGTAGTACGTCCGTGTCTCAGTATGAAGTTGGCTCCTTGACGTTCTTTTGCTCAGGGTGGCCTGTCCTCACAGGGAGATCGGAAGGCTTTCGACTACGCCAAAAGTTAGGAGAGAGATGGATTTCTGGTCAGAAAAATAGCCCGATAGGTGTCATTTAGGACAATGCAAACAGGAGGAACTGATATTTGGAAGCTGGCCCAGAATGTTGTTCAGCTGTCGACCAAAAGCAACGCAATTTTTCGCGATCACCAACCCGGCCTGCGCGTGACGTAAAGCCAGGAGGCGGAGTATGTAGATTAGATATTCAGTGCATTTTGGAAGCAGAATCCCTGGAAATCATCTTTCTATCATATCATTTCTATCAGCAATAATAGAGAAATGCAGTGTGAACGTGAGCAGATCCAAATATGGGGATTTCAGTGTGTTGATACAGCCCATCTAGAGCCTATTCAGTATTGACCCGAATCGTACAGTGGTGTGCAAGGCAGTGGGGAGTGTCAGGGATAGCTTGAGCTCATACTTACCTGGCAGGGGAGATACCATGATCACGAAGGTGGTTTTCCCAGGGCGAGGCTTATCCATTGCACTCCGGATGTGCTGACCCCTGCGATTTCCCCAAATGCGGGAAACTCGACTGCATAATTTGTGGTAGTGGGGGACTGCGTTCGCGCTTTCCCCTGATGTTTTCGGTTTTCAAAGTGTAGAATTTAATTATGTTTTCACGTGTGTGTGTGTGTGGCACACCATCGCATATTAATAAAGGTCCGTCAGCGACCTAATGAAAGTGGTGTACTACTTATTACGAGCCCCATGTTCATTTACATCTATGGCAGATGAATTTAGTAATTTTTTTCATACAATGTAAATAGTGTTTGGGTCAGCTTTTTTTTTTTTCCCCTCACTTGGTATACATTGAGATGATGTAGTGTTAAAATTTCAGATTTAAAAATTTGGTCACTTTACAAAATTTAAAATTTATTTTAGATGTAGGTGGACACATATCTTTATTTTTCATATGGTACTTAGGAATGAACCGAGGGCCTCACAAATGCTAGGCAATCACTCTACCACTGAGTTTTAATCCCAGCCCCTCACTTCATTTTTTTTTTTTTTTAAAGAGAGAGAGAAAGAGAATTTTTCAATATTTATTTTTTTGGCGGACACAACATCTTTGTATGTGGTGCTGAGGATTGAACTGGGGCCGCATGCATGCCAGGCGAGCAAGCTACTGCTTGAGCCACATCCCCAGCCCCTCTCACTTCATTTTGATGGGGCTAGGAGGACCACAATTTTTAGGCCAGACTGGGAAGTTTAGAAACCCAGCCTCAAAATGCATTTATTTGTTTTATTTTTTATGTACTGGGAATTGAACCCAGGGGTGCATAACCACTGAGACATATCCCAAAGCCTTTTTTATTTTTAGAGTGTCTTTGCTAAATTGCTGAGACTGGCTTTGAACTTGGGATCCTTCAGATTCAGCCTCCCCAGTGGCTGGGATTACAGTCGAGGGCTACTGTCCCTGGCTAGGGTCCTTACCTAGCATGTATGAAGTTCTGGGTTCAATTGCCAGTAGTAAAAGTGTTAGATGTTGGCCACATATTCTAGTGGACAAGTTTTTTTTTTTTTTTTTAATAACTTTATCTGGCTGGATTTTTGTTTTGTTTCTGGTACAGGGATGATTTACCTATGAGCTACACCGCCCACCCCTTTTATTTTGAGACAGGGTCTTACTAAATTGCTTAGGCCCTCCTAAAACTTGCAATCCTCTTGACTCAGCCTTCTGTGTTGTTGTAATTATAGGCATGGGCCACTGCGCCATTATTGCCACCTTTTTATACTGCAGAAAGAAAACCTTGTGTTACTTCTGTAAATTCACAGGCTTGGTTTTGCTGGAATGCCCTGCCCTTCATCTACCTGGAAAAAGTGTATTTGAACTGTTCCTCTTGTGAAGCTACCTGGGATCCATCTGGATTCCTACCGAATCTAGGGAGGGTTTATACATTAGATACCATAAGCCTAGGGGTTTCTAATCAGAAAAGAGGGCTATTGTTGTGGCTCATTGGTAGAGCACTTCCCTAGCATATGAGAGGCATTGGGTTTGATCCCCAGCACCACATAAATAAGCAAAGTAAAGGTATTGTGTCCATCTACAGCTAAAAATAATTTTTAAAAACTCAGAAAATTATTTTTAGGTAGAAGAAAATATTTTATACGTAATAATAGGATATATTCATCTTTTCATCAACGAAATCAGAAGATAGACTGTGCGCTGAGTGCGGTGATGCATGCCTGTAATCCAATGACTCAGGAGGCTGAAGAATCAGGATTGCAAGTTCAAGGACAGCCTCAGTAATTAGTGAGACCCTGTCTAAAAGTAAAAAGGTCTGGGGATGTAGTTCAGTGGTAAACTCCCCCTGGGTTCTATCATCAGTACCAAATAAACAAAAAGTCCTGAATGGATCTGTTATTCTAATGCAGCTCTGTCAAGTCCGCTTGCCTTATAGATGGTGATCATGTTTATTACTGCATTATTCCTCATAACATCCCCATTGCTCATACTACTGACTGGCATTTTAGAAGTTTAAATGGCTATGAGTAAATGAGAAGTATGCACCTCATATAAGTAATGACTCAAAGGCAGATGATTTTCATTAGCAGCACTCAGAATTTCAAGAATGCTTGTCGAATAGAGAAAATATGAAGTAGGTATATGGTCATCAGAAAGAATTCCTTGGCAAAAAAAAAGGGGGGGGCATGTGAGGTCAAAGCTATAGGGGACATAAATAAATAGTTATAGAGGCCTCAGAACTGTGGCCAGCCAGGTATTCATGGATACTATCAAAACAGCCAAAATGTTATTTTCCTCATGTGAAATTAAGCCTTCTGGAATAAAATTAGGAAAGTAATCAATAATGAGATGATAGATGTAAGGTGATCTGGGTCACATTTTTTGGATGAGGGTATCTAGCAAATGTCTAAAAAATTACTGTGATTTGTAATGCAGAGCCTTTGACAGAAATATAGGCCCAGGGCAGTGTGTTGAGAGTGAATGGGTAGCCAGGCACAGTGGCACATGCCTGTAATCCCAGAGACTTGGGAGGCTGAGGCAAGAGAATCACAAGTTCAGGGCTAGCCTCAGCAACTAAGTGAGGCCCCCAAACAACTTAGTGAGACCTTGTCTCAAAATAAAATATAAAAAGGGTAGAGATGTGGTTCAGTGGTTAAGCACCTTTGGGTTCAGTCCTCAGTACAAAAAATGAAAACACACAGCCAAAAAAACAAAACAAAACAAAACAAAACAAACAAAAAAAACATAAACAATGAATGGATGGGTTTGCCCCTCAAGGTCCATAGAGTTTTTCATGCTTTTTTAGTAATAGACATTTATAGATTCAGTTATATTGGCATTATGGACTTTCTGACAAGCCACACCTGCCTTATGGAGTTGTTTTTTGTTTTTTGGGGTTTTTTTTTTTTTTTTGGCATCAAGGATTGAACTCAGGGGTAATTAACCACTGAACCATATCCCCAACCCTTTTTTGTATTTTATTTAAAGGCAGGGTCCACAGAGTTTCTTAGGACCTCACTAAGTTGCTGAGGCTAGCTTTGAACTTGAGATCTCCTGCCTCAGCCTCCAGAGTCTCTGAGATTACAAACCACATCTGGACCTTAAGAAGTTTTATAAAATAAGACTCAGCTTTTAAAAATTACTGAGTATTGGTCTGGCTTAGAGGTAGCATTTCTTGCCTAGCATGCATAAGGTCCTGGTTCAATCCTCATCACTGGAAAAAAAAAATTCTGGAGTATATATGCCACCCTTATTGTATTTCTGGGCAGCAGTGATCTCAGAGAAATGCAGTGTGCCTGCCGGTGTTGTCCTTCCCTAGATATATGTCAACTCTCCAAAAAACGTTGTACTGAGGAATTGTGTTCTTTCATCTATTCCTATTTGGGGCCTATGTAACTAAATGAGACCCTGTCTCTAAATAAAATACAAAATAGGGCTGGGGATGTGGTTCTGTGGTTGAGTGCCCCTGAGTTCAATTCCTGGTACCAAAAAAAAAAAAAACAAACCAAAAAACAATTTTGATGTGGTCTTGCTGGGAAGCAAAAACAGTTTAACAATATTTCTTTTTTTAATATTTTTAGTTGTATATGGACACAATACCTTTATTTTTTTATTTTTATTTTTACGTGGTGCTGAGGATCGAACCCAGTGCCTCCTGCGTGCTAGGCAAGCGCTGTACCACTGAGCCACAACCCCAGCCCCTTAACAATATTTCTGAAAGGATTTAGTCTGTCACTGGGTATAAAATCAGCGACATTTGTTATCATTTCAGTGAGTTTGCCTTCAGTAATTTTCCTTAAGGCTTCACATTTTTACCAAATTGCAGTCATGATATAACACCATCTCATAAGTTTTTTCCTCTTAACCTCATGGAATAAAATTTTCCTTTCCTCCCTCCCCCATGCTGGGGATCAACCCCAGCACATCCAGCTCCTAATTTTTTGATATTAATCATTTTTATATGATTGTTGTTTGATTAATAATCTATTTTCCTGTTGTTTTTGTTTTTTTGGCACCAGGGATTAAACCCAGGTGTACTTTACTACTACTGAGCCACATCTCCACCCCTATTTATTTATTTATTTATTTTAATTTTTGAGGCAGGACCTCGAACTCTGCATCCTCTTGCCTCAGCCTCTTAAGTTGCTGGAATAACAGGCATGTGGCAAAATATATGCATATTTTGGGATTATCACAAAACATCAAGAAAGTGTAACAGTGGTAACTTTGTAGTTGGATTGTAATTGATTTTAATTTTTAAAACTTTTCTGCCTTTTTCAAATTACTTATAAGGGAAATTTATCACTTGTAGTAACTAAAAGAACACACCCCCAAAGTACCAAACAAAAGAAAGCCTTTTTTTTTATAGAGACTATAAGGAAAATACTACTAAAGCCTTTGCTACTATAGTCAATACAAATTATAAAAAGAATTGTTTTGCTTGGAGCAAAATGTAGAAGAAAGGACAAGTAGCCAGTTTGTTCCTAAATACAAGCTGGATGCTGTTCTGCTTGTGCTATACCTGTCACCAGTCCAGAAGCAGAGTGGCCTGAGTGGGGTCGGGAAACTAGAAGCTGCATTTTATATTCATTCAGTTCTTACAGAAACCGTGTAAGGCAGGCAGGCAGAATTATTTCCACTTTACAATTTTTGGAAATGGAAACATACTGAGGGTTTGACCGAGAATCTGAAACAGCAGTTCAGACCTGACACAACCCACTGTACTCCCATCCCTACATACCCCGCCTCGCCAGGGCCTCCCAAGCTGGTCAGCGCAACAGCGCACGACTAAGACTTGTTCATGCCAGAATTTTTGCGGACATCGAAAAGGCAAGGAATATTTAAATCTTTTCAGCCACGCCTGCAGACGTCTTTTGGAGACAAATGAGGGATGGTTCCTTAGAGCCAACTCATCCATAAGGAAACTGTGAAAGGAAGAAAGCCATGAAGGAGAAACTGACGTCACTAAAGAGGCGGAGATATGTAGATAAGAGTACGATGATTGCTGGTTTGAGAGCGTTTTTCTCGCGGCAAAATTTCCAGCATATATCCCGGAAATTGTAGCTTGATCTGCAACATATAAAGAAGTGTGTAGTTTGAAATAGAACACCTAAAGAACTTGAAATTGGATTGACCGTGACTAAGTAGTGTGTTAAGGACGAGGGTGAAGTGGCACAAGTGGGAAGCAACTCATACTTACCTGGCAGGGGAGATACCATGATCACGAAGGTGGTTTTCCCAGGGCGAGGCTTATCCATTGCACTCCGGATGTGCTGACCCCTGCGATTTCCCCAAATGTGGGAAACTCGACTGCATAATTTGTGGTAGTGGGGGACTGCGTTCGCGCTTTCCCCTGGTTTGTTTGTTAAGGACAGACTAGAACTTCATGTTTTGTGTTTTTTCCTATGGTTTTAGTTCGACAGTGAGTTTAGTGTGGATGTGAAACATCTAGCCAACTGAGTCCAGAGTGCTTTTTTTTTTTTTTTTTTACTACTTCGGAGTAAAACTGTAGTTATATCCCAATTGGAAACTGATTAGTTTTTTTTTTTCTCATCTATTGAAGATGAAGCGCTTAAAAACTATCAGTAATTGATAGTGAATATTAACGATCTTGTGAGCATGATTAAATGTTAATTTCAAACATGACAGCCTATGTTATTAATTATTTGTTTGCTAGGGACTACCATAACAAAATACTGCAGATGGGAGTGGTTGAACGATGACGTTTATTTTCTCTCCAAGATGTTTTAAACCGCCCAAATAAGATCAAGGTACTGACAGAGATGGGTTCCTCACTCCTTGATTTTTGAGATGCTGTATATTTGCTGCCTCTTCATACTGTGATCTTAGCCTCTGGGCTGTCCTTCCTCTTTGAAGGACATACATAAGTCATTGGGACTGGAGATGTGACTCAATGGTATAGCACTTGCCTGCCATTCATGAGGCCCTGGGTTCTGTCCCCAGTACTGCAAAACAGAAGAAGACACTATTGTTGAATTACATTCCCACCCTAAGGATCTCATTGTAATTATTCATCCCCCCCCCCCAATCTGTACTGGGCTGGGGATTGAACCCAAAGCCTTATGAATTCTAGGCAAGCCTCTACTACTCCCTTCTTGATTTTCTTTGTTGCAGTGCTGGAAGTCAAACCCAGGCCTCATGCATTGCAGGCAAGGCCCCCATCACTGAACATCATCAAACACTCTAAACAAACACCTAAGGTATTGAAAGTTAAAACACTTGAATGGGGGGGGGTGAGAGCTCCCAATTTTGTTCATAACAATTAGTCATCTAAATCATAATGATACTATGCCATTTTCTGGGCTGGAGTTGTGGCTTAGTAATAGAGCACTTGCCTAGCAAGTGTGAGGCACTGGTTTTGATCCTAGCATTACATAAAAACAAATTAAAGGCATTGAGTCCATATACAACTGAAAAAAAATTTTTTTTAATTAAAATGTGATTTTCTAATACCGGGAAAAAGAGGAATTTCAGCTTGCTATAAAACTTTGGTTCATATGCATTTAAGACCAAACTATTTTCTGAGCACTTTTTTTAGAGAAAGTTATGCCAGGTGTGGTGGTGTATACCTGTAATCCCAGTGCTTTGGGAGGATGAGGCAGAAAAGATTGCAAGTTTCAGCAATTTAGTGAGGCCCTGAACAATTTAGCAAGACCTATCTCAAAATTAAAAATAAAAGGGACTCAGATCAATGTAAACACCCCTGAATTCAATCCCTAGTAACAACAACAACAACAACAAAGTTGTGATGCTGTTGGATTACTAGAATACTGCTTGTAGTCAGTGACATGGATATTAACAGATACCAAAAAAAAAAAAAAAAGAACTTAATTTAGTACTTTCCACATTTAGTCCCTGGATAAATCAAGGAAGTGTTATTTCTCAGTTGGTTGCTATGTCACAGTTGCTAATTCTAGTGTTTTGGGAGGCTGAGGCAGGAGGATCACAAATTCAAGGCCAGCCTCAGCAACTTAGCAAGACCTTGTCCCAAAATCAAAAATATAACTAGCTGGGAATGTACCTTATGTTAGAGCACCCTGGGTTCAATTCTAGTACCCCCCACCCCCCAAAAGTGTTACTTTTCAGTAACCTACAATCCCTGAGCCTCCTGGCTGAAGATCCATTAAATGTATCAGTCTTTTTGACTTTTTCTTTTACTTCACCTCATTTCATACCTTCTGTGCTTCCCCTTGAGGTCCATTCTTGGGGATTTATGTGAATGGGATTTAGTTGTCTTATTGTCTGTAGAACATAACACATTGCCACTTATCTGCCTTGCAAGACTATAAACATTGTGGTAGCAATGATCTAATTTTAGGTGTTTTACTCATTACCTGTCACATTTGAAACACATAGTAGATGTCTTAGCCCATTTTGTGCTGCTATGTTGAAATGTGCTGCTATGTTGAAGTGTCTGAAAACTAGTTATTTGTAGTAGAGAAGTTTATTTCTCACAGTTTTGGAAGCTGTGAAGACCAAGTTGGAGGGACCAGCTTCTGAAGAGGGCCTTCTTGCTGCTTCATCCTGTGACAGAAGGAGGGAGGCACATGTCTGTAATCCCAATGACTCAGAGGCTAAGAAAAAGGATCCCAAGTTCCCAAGTTCAAGACCTGCTATGGAGATGACTGAGCTACATCCCAGTCCTTTTTTTTTGGTACCGGCTATTGAACCCAGGAACATGTAACCACTGTGCAACTTCCCCAGCCATTTTGAAAAAAATTTAGGGGACTGGAGATATAACTCAGTTGGTAGAGTGCTTTCCTTGCATGTACAAGGCCCTGGGTTCAATCACCAGCAACACACACACACACACACACACAAATCTATCTATCGCTATCTATCTATCTGTATCTATCTGTCTGTCTATCTATATTTATATTTTAGAAACAGGGTCTCACTGAATTGCTTAGGTTCTTGCTAAATTGCTGAGGCTGGCTTTGAACTTGGGATCCTCCTGCCTCAGCATCCTGAGCTGCAGGATCACAGGCATGTGCAACCACATCCAGCAGTCTCAATACTTTTTAAATTTTATTTTGAGACAGGATCTTGCTAACTTGCCCAAGCTGGCCTCAAACTTAAAATCATCCTGCCTCAGCCTCCCACACTCTGAGATTACCAGCCTGCAGCAACTCACCTGGGTCAATTCTTTTTTTTTTTTTTTTTTTTTGGTGCTGGGGATTGAACCCAGGGCCTTGTGCATGTGAGGCAAGCACTCTACCAAATGAGCTATATCCCCAACCCCTATTATTTAACAATAAATAACATTAATGGCAGACACAATGGTACATGCTTGTAATCCTATCAGCTCGAGAGACTGAGGTAGAAGGATTGAAAGTTTGAGACTAGTCTCAGCAACTTAGTGAGGCTCTAAGTGACTTAGGGAGACCCTGTCTCAAAATAAAAATAAAGGGCTAGGAATGTAGCTTATTGATAAATGTATCCTTGCTTCATTTCCCAGTACCAAAGCAACAACAACAAACAAACAAAAAACAGTAACATTGAGCATAAACATTAATCTCATAGAGTTTCTGTAATTGTTCCCCTAAAATCCTCTTCATTACAGCTGACCCTCTGAATTCATGAATTCTACATCCTTATATTCAACCAACCTTGTATAGAAAATTATTTATTTTTGTGGTGCTCGAAATGAAATTCAAGGCTTCATGCATGCCAGGCAAGTGTTCTACCACTGAGCTACATCCCTAGCCCCTAGAAAATATTTTTAAAAACTTGCATCTTTACTAAATTTATACAGGCTTATTAATATTATTATTATTATTATTTTCTAAAAAATACAGTATAATAACTATTTACATAGATTTACATTGTATTAGTTGTTCTAGATAATCTAGAGGTGGTTTAAAGTATACTGAGAGAATTCTAGCCACTTGGGAGTTTGAGGCAGGAGGATCCTAAATTCAAGGCCAGGCCAGCCTCAGCAAATTAGAAAGGCCCTAAGCAACTTAGTCTCAAAATAAAAAATAATAAGGGCTGGGGATGTGGCTTAGTGGTTAAGTTCCCCTGGGTTAAATCCCCAGTAACCCCCTACCCCTCCCAACAAAAATACCAGGAGGATGCACGTAGGTTATACACAAGTACTGTGCCATTTTATGTAGGGGACATGAGCATCTGTGGATTTTTTTTAATATTTATTTTTTAGTTGTAATTGGACACAGTACCTTTGTTTTATTTATTTTTTTGTGGCGCTGAGGATCTAACTCATGGCCTTGCATATGCAAGGTCAGTGCTCTACCGCTGAGCCACAACCCCAGCCCACATGTGTGGATTTTGTTATCTGCAGGGGTCCTGGAGCCAGTCCCCTTTGGATACTTAGGAACAATTGTATTAATGAAGATGAACAGGTTTCCAAATGTAAAGAATCTATTTTGCTTCTTTGTATTTTTGGTTCAGTTAGAATAAGTATGCTCTCTTTTGAAACAGGATGTCTCGGGCTATTCATCTTCCAGTCCCCTGTCCTGTTCGGCTTGGTACCTTAAGAAATGACTCCTTGGAAGCTCAGCTTCATGAATATGTCAAACAAGGGAACTATGTGAAAGTGAAAAAAATTCTTAAGAAAGGTAAGTACTATGTTAAAATAGCAGGGGCAATTTAATCTACTTTTTCTTTTTTTTTTTTTTTTTTGGTACTGGGAATTGAACCCAGGGGTGATCTACCAGTGAACTACATCTCTGCCTCTTTTTATTTTTATTTATTTACTTATATATTTGGTACAAGGAATTGAACCCAGGGGCACCTGGGACTGAGTCACATCCCAGCCCTTTTTATTTTTTATTTTGAGACAAGGTCTCACTAAGTTGCTTAGGGCCTTGCCAAGTTACTGAGGCTGATTTTGAACTTGCAATCCTTCATTTTCAGCCTCCTGAGCTGCTAGGATCACAGGCATGTACCACTGTGCCCAGCCACCTCTTTTTATTTTTTATTTTTAGATGTGGTCTTGCTAAGTTACCCAGACTGGCCTTGAATTTGGGATCCTTCTCCCTCATCCTTTCAAGTAGCTAGCTTTATAGGTATATACCACCACAGTGACTTTAGTCAACATTTTTGAATAGTGTTTAAAGAAAATCTAGGGACATTATAAAACTATGAGTAAATACTAAGGGAAATCCAGTAGTTAATTTAGGAATGACTACCAATGCAGTCTTTATTCAGTAGTGGAGGCCTTAAATCCTGTTTGGAGGCTGTTCTTCTGCCCCCCCCCTTTTTTTTCGGGGAGCAGTATACTGCAGATTGTAGTGAGGGTCTCTTTCCCACTGAGCTACATCCCAGCCCTTTTTTAAAATTTTTTTAAAGTTGATGATGGACCTTTATTTTAATTATTTGTATGTGGTGCTGAGAATCCAATCCAGTGCTTCATGCGTGCTAGGCAAGCTCTCTGCCACTGAGCCACAACCCCAGCCCCCCCAGGCCTTTTTAATTTTGCTAAATTTAGGGCCTTCCCAAATTTCTGAGGCTGGCTTTGAACTTGTGATCCTTTTGCCTCAGCCTCTCAAGTTGCTAGAATTACAGGCTTATGCCACTGTGCCCAGCAATAAATAAATAAATTATTGATGTTTAATTGGAGTATGGATGGGGTTAACAGGTATAATTGGATATGAAACAGGACTTCATCTGTGTCTGGGAATTATGTGTAAAGTTCAAAAGTGGAAAACAGGAGTAACACATTCCCCCTCTAATGCAGATCTTCTTATGAGATGGCTAAAATGATCCTTGGACTAGGTACAGTGGCACACACCTGTCATGTCAGAGACTTGGGAGGCTAAGGCAAGAGAATCACAAGTTGAGGCCAGCCTGGGCAACTTAGACCCTGTCTCAAAATTAAAAAAAAAATTAAAGGACTGGGGATGTAGCACAATGGTAAAATGCCCCTGGTTATAATCCCCAGCACTTGTCAAACTAATAAAAAAATTAATCAATTAATCAATCAGTTCCAGCCTGCTTAACAGCTGAAATATGATACCCTTTCCCAGTTTCCTCCAAGGTGACATGCAGAGAACTTGTTTCTGAAATTTAGGAGTCAGGAGATCAGCCATCTATATTGAAGAGTCCTTGATGACTGAATGAGCAAGGGAGACTAGCAGACTGATTAGCCACACTTCTATCAGGCATGGAGGGTATGCTGGAGCATGTAGATTGCACAGAAGGTAGCTGAACCAAAAGGCATCTTACTCATGAATGAAGAATTTCAACAGAGAGTAGAGAGGTGGAACCTTGGAGGACAAGAGCTGAGGGGTTGCAAGAAGTCCACAGGAGAGGGCATTGGCCTGCAGCAGGATGCTGTGTACTGTAGTAGGGGTACTGGAATGATCTATTAACAATTTTCACAAAAGAGTAAGCTTTAGTATGAACACAAAGCTACAGAAAGCATCAGCTAAGTTAGAAGGTCTTTGTCTCCTATCCTACTCCTGTGTATGTATTTATTTGTTTATTTATTTACTTACTTACTTACAGTGCTGGTGATAGAACCTAGGGCCTCCCACATTTCAGTAAAGTACTCTGTCACTGAGCTACATCCCCAGCAATTCCCTTTTTTGTGTCATTGGTTCTTACCTCTATCTCAGCTTTGGAGTTGCCAAAAGTAGCCTTGAAGTCAGGCATGGTAACTTGGGAGCCTGAGGCAGGAGGATCCCAAGTTTAAGGCTAGCCTGGGCAACTTAACAAGACCCTGTGTCAAAATAAAAAATAGAAAGGGCTGGGATGTGGCTCAGTGGTAGAATACTCCTGGATTCAACTCATAGTACCAAAAAACAACAGACAAACAGTACAACCTTGAGATCAGAGGAAGAGTGGAGAAACAAGGAAAAACAGCACCTCTGCTGAAATGTGGAGGGAAGGAGAAATTAGAATTGGATGTAAGATTGAACGGTTTTTTGTTTGTATGGCTAATTTTTTTTAATTTTTTATTTTTGTAATGGTGAGGATTAAACGCAGAACCTTGTATGTGCTGAGCAAATGCTCTACCACTGAGCTATAGAAGTTTGTTCTTGTTTTTTTTTATTTTTCAGTTGTAGATGGATACAATATCTTTATTTTTTATTTTATGTGGTGCTGAGTATTGAACCCAGGGCCTCACACATGCTAGGCAAGAGCTCTACCACTGAGCCACAACCCCAGCCCTTGTTCTTGTTTTGTTGTTGTTGTTTTGATTTGCTTTTAGTGGTACTGGAGATTGAACCCAGGGGTACTACCATGACCCACATACCAGCCCTTTATTTCATTATTTATTTATTTACTTGGCACTGGGGATTTAACCCAGGGGCACTTTTGCACATCTCCAGCCTCCAGCTACATCTCCAGCCTCCAGCTACATCTCCAGCCTCCAGCTACATCTCCAGCCTTCCATGCCTTTTCATTTTTTGAGTTAGGGTCTCCCTAAGTTTCTTAGGGCCTTGATAAATTGCTGAGGCTGGCCTTAAGCTTGCAATCCTCCTGCCTCAGCCTCCTGAGCTGCTGGAATTACAGGTGTGCACCACCGTATCTGGTTTAAGACTGAAGTTTTGATTTCAATAGAATTGATACTGTTGGTCATCGGTGAAGAGTTCTGCTCCCTCACATGTTTAAGTTTAAACATTAAAGAAGTATGCCGAGGCAAGGAGGGTTTATTTTAAAAAGAGTAACATTGACTTCTCCCAGGAGGGAGAAGCAGGCAATAGCTGGTATCCCGGTATTCTAAGAAGTGATGCAGTCTGCCCTTTTTCTGTGTCCTAGGCTTCCTTTGTTCTCCTGCCCTCTTCCCCTTATCTTTCTTCTTCCTGCATATGTGACTAGACCCAGGAATGCTCGGTAGGATGGCCAAAAGGTGGGAAACAGGTGAGCTGAAAGAAGAAGGGTAGGATGGAGCAGCCAAGGACATATTAATTAACAACCTGTAGGAAGGGGCAATTCCTGGGACAGGTTACCTTAGCAACAGGTTAGAGCAGGAGCAGGTTATGGTGGAGGAAGGGCTCAGAAGGAATTAACATTTCAGTCTCAGGGGACAGTCTCCAACTTGCACTCAAAATTGGCTTCCTTGATCAGACCTGACCCTATTTACCTATCTATACTGACTGTCTGTCTAATTGTAGCTTCAGAAACACAGTATCACATAATCAAGCAAAGAAAATTAAAATCACAACTGTGAAAAGTGCTGCAAAGGAGAGGTCTGTGTGAGAACCTGAAATCCTAAGAGCTAAAGATTTAAACACTGTTAACCAAGGAAAAAGGGCAAGGAATAGCATTTCAAGGAAAGTTAACAACCAGGTAAAGTCCTTTTTTGGTCGTTTGGAGCACAGTGGATATGACAGATTCAAATAAAGTGAACAATTGTGGGGGCAAGAACAGAAGTGAGCTGAATAATGAAGTTGGAGGGGCTGGGATGTAGCTCAGTGGTGGTGGATTTGCTTACCATGCTAGAGGCCCAGATTCCATCAGAAAAGAAGAGGGCCGGGGGCGGGGTCGTGGAGACTCAGGGAGGAAGCCAGGACATGCAGGGCTTCATAAGCCATTGCCAGGTGTTTCTCCTTTCTCCTGACAACTTAGCCATCAGTTTTGTGGATGTTGGCAGAAGATAATGGACTCCTACGTCAGAGACAAAAACAGTTTACTGGTCCCAGCAACAGTAATATTGTCATTTTTGTATTTGAGCCCCAGTTCCCAGTGAGTAATGCCAGGAGGGCCACATGATGCCTGTATACCCACGGTTTGTGTGATAGGAGAGGAGATTAGTAAATGGAAGCTTAGGAAACCTGAATTTTTTTTTTCAGTGCTGAGTATTGAAACCCAGGACCTCAAGCATGATAGGCTACAGCTACAGCTCCCACTCAAGTCTTTTTTTTTTTTAATATTTATGTTTTAGTTTTAGGTGGAACAATATCTTTATTTTACATTTATGTGGTGCTGAGAATCAAACCCAGTGCCTCATGCATGCTAGGCAAGCGCTCTACCACTGAGCCACGACCCCGAACTCTCAAGTCTTTTTAAAATTAATTTTCCCCCTACAATTTCTTATCTCTTAACTGAAACACACAGCATTTACTGAGGGTAAGGACCTACAAGACAGAGATTGGCATTGGGAAATCCACTTAGACTTCTAAATTTTCCATTCTTCAACTGCTTATTTCTAAGACTAAATGAGGTAATCCATGTAAAGGAGTTCATAGGGGACCTTGGAACATTAAAATATAGGAGAAATGTTTGCTGCTGCTGCTTTTGTTATTGTTTAAATGAACAAAAGAAATCTCATTTAAACCAGGTTTTTTTTTTTGGCGGGGGGTGGGGATATGGAGAGAGACTGGGTTCTCTTCCAGACTCACCAGAAACATTATTATTTTATTTATTATTATTGTGTGTATTTTTGTTGTTGTTGTTGTTGTTAGGGATTGAACCCAGGGGCACTTTACTACTGAGTTGCATCCCCCAGCTGTTTTTATTTTTATTTTGTGACAGGGTCTCTCTAAATTGCTGAGGCTGGCTTTGAACTTGAGATCCTCCTGCCTCATCCTCCAGAGCCCCTGGGATTATAGGCATTGGCAGCCACACCAGGCCATTATTATAATTTTTTAAAAATGTATTGTGAATTTCTTTCTTTTTTTTTTTTTTTTAAAGAGAGAGTGAGAGAGGAGAGAAAGAGAGAGGGGGGGGGAGAGAGAGAGAGAGAGAGAGAGAGAGAGAGTTTTTAATATTTATTTTTTAGTTCTCGGCGGACACAACATCTTTGTTGGTATGTGGTGCTGAAGATCGAACCCGGGCCGCACGCATGCCAGGCGAGCGCGCTACCGCTTGAACCACATCCCCAGCCCCATGAATTTATTTCTTTAAATCTTTATTTTTGTTTATTTTTATGTGGTGCTGAGTTTTTTTGGTTTTTTGTTTTTGTTTTGTTTTTTTAAAGAGAGAGAGAGAATTTTAATATTTATTTTTTAGTTTTTTTTCGGCGGACACAACATCTTTGTTTGTACGTGGTGCTGATGATCGAACCCGGGCTGGACGCATGCCAGGCAAGCGCTCTACCGCTTGAGCCACATCCCCAGCCCATTATTATAATTTTTTAAAAATAATGTAACATTTAGACTGGATTTGGATATATATGAAGTTGGGGATTGAACCCAGGGGTGTTTTGCCACTGAGCTACCTCCCCAGCCCTTTTTTTGAGACAGGGTCTCACTAAATTGCATAGGGCCTCACTAATTTGCTGAGGATGGCTTTGAACTTGCAATCCTCCTTCCTCAGCCTCCTGAGACACTGGGATTACAGTCGTACACTCTGCACCCCCCAAAAAAGGGCAGAACTAGGGGATGTGGTTCACCAATAAATTGCCCTTGGGCTGAATCCCTAGTACACAAAAAGAAACAAAAGTTTTCCAGTTGAGCCCCAGCGAGTGTCTCTTCTGTCCATACTTGCCGGGTTTCTGATCTCGCGACTAAAAGGTTCAGGGGTCACTCTAGTTAAACTGGGCTAACTGGGCTTCACAAAATAACCACACAAGAGACACAAATACCTTTTTCTTTGGGGTCGCTGTGATGGCTCCTCTGACCTTAAGGGTCCGCAGAAAGAGAGAGCAAGAGCACACGCTGATGCCTTTTATTGAGAGAAGCTATTCAAATGAGGCAAGGGGTCAGGTTTCAGAGGACTGAGTATCTTCATGATGTCCACTGTCAGCAGGTTAACTGACACCTGGATAGGCCACACCCAAGGGCACAGTAAGAGAAGGGGACACACACAAGGCACTTCCATGGAAGATTCTATCCTAAACAGGGCAAGGGGTTATATTACAAAGGAACAGGTGAGCGTAGCTTCACCCATGGGGCTGTAGCAAGACACACCAATGCAGGAGACACCGACCCTCACACCCAAGAAGGGTGCCACATTTCTGTGACTAAGAGCCTCAGCACCCAGCCAGGGAGTGTAACTCAGTCACGGGTAAGGTTGGCCTCCCACACATACTCACATGTCCAGCACATGGATTCTTTAATCTACCTATTAACTTCCAAAATTTAGGATATTTTTAAAATTTTTTCCTTTTGTGGTGCTGGGGATCAAACCCAGGAACTCATGCATGCTAGGAAAGTGGTATACCACTGAATCACATCCCCAGCCCTTACCCTTTATCTTTTATTTTTTTAAAACAATTTTTATTTTATCTTCTTACACAAATGGAATACAACTTTTCATTTCTCTGGTTGTGTATGATGTAGAGTTACACCATTTGTGCATAGGGGTAATGATGTCCAAATCATTTACCATCTTTCCCCCCATACTCCCTCTCTCCTCTTCTTCCTCCCCTCTGCTCAATCCAAAGTTCATCCCTTCTTCCCTTACCCCCTGTCCATTATGAGTCAGTATCCACTTATCAGAGAAAACTTTTGGCCTTTAGTTTTTTTCAGATTGGCTTACTTCACTTAGCTTGATATTCTCTAATTATGTTCATTTACCCATAAATGCATTAATTTCATTCTTCTTTAAGGCTGAGTAGTATTCCATTGTGTATTGTGTGTGTGTGTGTGTGTGTGTGTGTGTGTGTGTATACCGGTTTCTTTATCCATTCATCTATTAAAGGGCATCTAGCCTGTTTTCACAGTTTAGCTATTGTGAAATGAGCTGCTATAAACATTGAAGTGGCTGCATCTCTATAGCGTGCTGATTTTAAGTCCTTTGGGTATAGACTGAAGAGTGGGATAACTAGTCAAATGGTGGTTCTGTTCCAGGTTTTCTAAGGTATCTCCATACTGCTTTCCAGAGTGGTTGTACCATTTTTCAATCCCACTAGCACTGAATCAGTGTACCTTTTCCCCCACATCCTTACCAGCACTTACTGTTGCTTGATTTTTTGATAATTGCCATTCTGACTGGAGTGAGATGAAATCTTAGAGTAGTTTTGATTTGCATTTTTCTAATTACTAGAGATGTAGAACATTTTTGATAAATTTGCTGATAGATTGTATATCTTCTTCTATGAAGTATTTGCTCATTTCCTTAGCCCATTTATTGATTGGGTTATTTGTTTTTTATTAAGTTTTTTTTAATATTTATTTTTTAGTTTTCAGTGGATACAACATCTTTATTTTATTTTTATGTGGTGCTGAGGATCGAACCCAGTGCCCTACGCATGCCAGGCGAGTGCGCTACTGCTTGAGCCACATCCCCAGCCCTATTGTTAAGTTTTTTGAGTTATTTATATATTCTGGAAATTAGTGCTTTATCTGATGTGCATTTGGTAAAAATTTGCTCCCATTTTGTAGGCTCTCTCTTCACTTCATTAATTGTTTCTTTAAAAACAGCACGGTATTGACACTGAAAAAGACTTGTAGACCAATGATACTGAATAGAGGACACAGAGACAAACCCAAATAAATACAGTTATCTCAGACCAGACAAAGGTGCCAAAAACATACATTGGAAAAAAGATAGCGTCTTCAACAAATGGTGCTGGGAAAACTGGAAATCCATATGCAGCAAAATGAAATTAAACCTCTTGTCTCTTCCTTGCACAAAACTCAACTCAAAGTGGATCAAGGACCTAGGGGTTAGGCCAGAGACTCTGTACCTAATAGAAAAAAAGCAGACCCCAATCTACTTCATAATCAGCAACAAGACTCCTAAAACGCAAGAAGTCAAATCAAGAATCAATAAATGGGATGGTTTCAAACTAAAAAGCTTCTTCTCAGCAAAACAAACCCTTTATCTTTAAACAGGTCAGAAAGTGTTTAGTGTTTTTAGGGACAGAAGTCCCTAGCTTCTAATTGACTTTTGTCTGTGTAAGGTCAGGCAATGGCAGCAGCCAAAAGGAGGCATATTTAAAAAGGCCGTTAAAGGAGGCTTTATTGAGTTGTCACTCCCAGGGGCGGGAGCAGAACAGATAGGAAGAGGGCCTGAGGAGAAACCTCATGGGGGCTGGATGGAACTGGAATTTTATGGGGCTTACAGGAGGAAAGGAAGGGCTTGGGACAGGAAAACGGATTTTTAGAGTCCCTTGCCGTACTAGAGTTGGTCCGGGGAACTGGCTGAGATCCAGGATTGGCCAGGAGACCCTGCTGATTGACAGGCAGTTCCTTAGGTGCCTGATATGCTTCATTCACCCAGGGGCTGCTTGGTGCTTTGTTCCTAAGTCACCGACACAAACCTGACAGTCTGTAATAGGCTAATTAATAACAAGTCTTGTTGGGCATGATGGTATACATGATGATGTAATCCCCACTACACCATAGACTGAGGCAGATCAAGTCCCTGACTCAAAATGAGATTAAAACGGTTGGGAGTGTGTTTCAGTGGTAGAATACTTAGTAGGTGGGAGGCTCTGACTTCAATCCCCAGTACTACGGAAAAAAGAGAGAGAGAGAAAGGAAAAAAAAAATTGTGGTTTTAGAAATTTTCAGGCCTGGCGTGGTGGTGCGCACGCCTGTAATATTCCATCCGCCCTACCCCCACCCCCAGCTTCAGCAATGGGAGATGCTGAGCAACTCAATGAGACCCTGTCTCTAAAATACAAAATAGAGCTGGAGATGTGACTCAGTGGTTGAATGTCCCTGAGTTCAATCCCCGGAACCCCCCCCCCCCAAAAAAAAAAACCTTTCAGAAGTATTCAGAATATTTTTTTGAAAGTTGCATATAAAACAACACCCTCAAAATATATTTATATGGTATTTCTTCGACAGTATGTGGAAAAATCTTGTCATCAATTAAAACAATATAGCTGTAATAGACCCTGCAAAGACCGTGCTTTCAAGGTCAAGGCTATTTTCATGGGCCATTTATTTATTTATTACTAATTTGTTTACTTATTTTTGGTATCAGGGATTGAAGCCAGGGACATTCAACCACTGAACCACATCCCTAGCACTTTTTTTAAAAATAATATTTTTAGTTGTAGATGAACATAATACCTTTATTTTATTTATTAATTTTTACCTGGTGAGGATTGAACCCAGTGCTTCACACATGCTAGGCCAGCACTCTACCACTGAGCCACAGTCCCAGCCACCAGCACCTCTCGCCTCGCTAAGTTGCTAAGGTTGGTCTTGAATTTGTGATCCTCCTGCTTCAGACTCCCAAATCCCTGGGATTATAAGCGTGCACCACCATGCCCGCCTTCATGGGCTATTTTTATAGTTGAGTCTAGAGAAATTCCTCTAAAACATATAAGAAAATGACAAAGGAAGAGGTGCAACTTTCTCCCGAGCATGAAACCAACTCTTGATGTTGCCTTGCTGTAACTGTTGTTTGTCATTGATGATCATTCTTTTCTTTTGGGATCTACCAGCTCTGATCAACAGCTGTGACCTTATTCAAGTCACCTAGTTTTTTCATGCCTGAGTTTCTCTGGCTATATAGCTGAGATGATTAATATTTTACATGTAAAGCACTCTTGAACATACTTGTAGTGACATTAACTTGGAAGGCTGTGGCAGTAGGATCACACATTTGAGGCCAGCCTCAGCAATTTAGTGAGACCTGTCTCCAAATAAAAAGGGTCAGGGGTATAGTTCAGTGGTAAAGCATCCCTGGGTTTAATGCCAGTGGCCCCCCCCCCCCCCCCGCCAAAAAAAAAGCCCGCAAAAAAAAAAAAAGTTTTGTTGAGGGGCTGAGTTTGTAGCTCAGTGGTAGAGTGCTTGTCTGGCACATGTGAGGCACTGGATTTGATCCTCAGCACCACATACAAGTAAATAAGTAAAATAAAGGTATTGTGTCCATCTACAACTAAAAATCCCCCCCAAAATATATTGAATATGTGACAGACTGTCAGTAAATGGTAGCTAATGTGCTGTGCATGGCGGTGGATTCATGTAATCCCAGGGACTGGGGAGGCTGGGACAAGAGGATAATAAATTGGAGGCCAGCCTGATCAATTTAGCCAGATCCTGTTCAAAATAAAAAGGGCTGGTGATATAGCTCAGCATAGAGTGTGCAAAAACCAATTTTATAATAGAATTCTCAAAAACAAAACAAAACCCAAAATCCCTAATACAACCCTAATGGTTGACACACGTATTTGTTCACGGAAGAAATAATGCCCAACCTACCAGACAATTAGATTTATTTTTAATATTCAAAGAGTGATCGGTAATTGCAAACACGGCACAAAACACAAAAGGTTTTGTTTTCCAAGTGTTGGGTCTCAGTCACCCAATTTCCCTCCTTGCCACGGTCACAGTGACCTGCCTCTTAACTAGTGCTTGAAAGTTATATTCTTAGGCAGCTGTTTTGAGCAACTGCTCTGATTTACCAATCACCAGAAGCAACCAGAGTCTCAGAGGCCACGCCCGCCCTTCCCTTTAGCTGTAAGGGGCGGGGCCACATTTAGAACCAAGGAGAGAACGCCTACTTGGCTCTAAAAACTAGGTCGTGACTGGCTGTCGTTAGTCATTATGTTAATTCAGCTGGATGTGTTGAAAACTTTTTAAAAACTTATATTTTCATCTAGAACGTTAAGCTGTGTTGTAGAATGACAGTGTTTGAAAATACTGTAGTGCAAAGTGTGTTTTATGATTTATAGTGGAATTAGAAATGGGGGTGGGGAGGAGGGGAAACCTACCTCATCTTCATCTAAAAGTGAATAATCATGGTAGACCAAGCAGGGCCCGGTGGGAGTGGGTCAAGACTATACTTTCAGGGATCATTTCTATAGTATGTTACTAGAGAAGTTTCTCTGATTGTGTGGAGTACCGGAAACCACGAGGAGGAGTTGAGTGGTCTCTCCTGAGCGTGAAGCAGGCTCTGGGCGTTGCATATTTGCAACTGCCCTTTGCCATTGATGATCGTTCTTAATTCTCTTTGGAGGTTAAGAGGGAGAGAACACTGTCTGAGTGGTTTCTGTTGCAAAAAGTTCTTTTCTTAAAGACAGCAGTAGTCTTTCTTTCAGGCTTGGTAACATCACAGCTCTGTCTCATAAGGATTTATTTAGTTGTAAGCGTAGTGATTTTTTTCCTTTTCCAATAGGGTTCCTCTGATTGCCCTCTGATTTGTGATCCTGCTGAATAGCTGGGATTTTACGTGAGGAATGCAGCATCACACCAGATTTTTCAACTTTTTAAATTTTTTTTCCCTCTGAAGGACATCTGTATCACCTGAAGAATGGTGACTCAATGCCAGGGGAGTGCCACACCTTTAACCCCACAACTCAGAGATGGGGGTGGCTGAGGCAGGAGGATTGCAAGTTTGAGCCAGCCTTAGCAATTTAGGGGAAACCCTGTAGTAAAATAAAAATAAACCTGAAATAAAAGGGGCTGTGGATTTAGCTCACTGGTAAAGTGCCTCTGGATTCCATCTACTCAGGGCCTCCAAAAATGCTTCCTAGTCCCAAGATCTTGGTTGGGTTTATTTGCCTCACCAGTCCCAGGGATTAATAAACCTGTTTCCCTTATCTGTGGTCCTTTCTGTCACAAACTGAATAGTTTACGTGTTAGCCTGCTATAGGTTTATGGTTGCTGGTATAAAAGATGAGATGCCTGGGTCAGAGATGAATGATAGTTTGTTACAGTAGCCAGAATATAATTTTTGTGTTTAGTTCCTCTAACCCCAGTTCTTATAGAGCCAAGCAAAGAGAACCAGATGATATTGTATATGTAATGGGTTGTTTTACAGTAAAGGAACCTTGAGGTTAGGGAACATGGATCCTTTATAATAGACAGTATACCCTTTCCTGCAAAGGGAAAATTATCTTTATTTTATTGGACAGTAAGCATGTATTCACTTTGCCCTAATGAGGATTCTATGTCTTCCAAAGTTTACAAAAAGATCAAAGTGTAGTTAGTACTTTGTTCCCACAATAAGCAAAACATCAGACATCCATGGAGAGGTCTTCCCAGGGACACTTTAACACTGAGCTACACCTACAGCTTGCTTTATTTATTTATTTATTTATTTATTTATTTATTTATTTATTTATTTCTACCAGGGATTGAGCCCATGGGTGCTTAAAACCACAAACCACATCCAATGCTTTTTAATATTTTATTTTATTTTGGGGGGTACTTGGGATTGAACTCAGGGGCACTTGACCACTGAGCCATATCCCCAGCCCTATTTTATATTTAATTTCAAGACAGGTTCTCATTGAGTTGCTTAGTGCCTCACTTTTTGTGGGGGCTGGCTTTGAACTCCTGATCCTCCTGCCTCAGCCTCCCTGGCCACTGGGATTACAGGCTTGTGTCACCTTGCCCTCCTTTGTGGGAAGCCATTCTTGCACGTGATTGGGCACTTCCCTGATTGGGTGTGAGGCGTTCTGGCCAAACTGTGTCGGAGCTATCCCCACCCTCTCCAGGTGCAAGAGCCTGTCTGTGTGGGGGTGTGACTGACCATTGACCCTGAGACCAATCACTGACCCTGACCTTGGAATGCTGCCCCCCTCCACCTTCATTGGATGGAATTTCTTTTCTTTTCTTTCTTTCTTTTTTTTTTTTTTTTTTTTAGAGAGAGAACTTTTTAATATTGCCTTATTTTATCTTGAGACAGGTCTTGTCTAGTTGGCTAGGCTGGCCTGAAACTTGTCATCTTCCTGCCTCGGTATCCCTAGTAACTCTCTGGGATTCTACGTGTGCATTACAATACCTGGCTTCCCTCACTATTCTTTGCTGTTCTCTACTGTTAGGCTTGTTTGTGTTGGACAGATACCAGGTACTGAAATTAAGGAGATACATTTGGCAGTTCCTCTAGAGTAGGGGAGACACTCTAATAGGGGATACAAATATATCACATATACTTGGTAATAGCAATCCCTGAGCAGTAAGAAATATAAACCCTGCAAGCACTGCTCTCACCATGAACACTGCTTCTTCTTACTGGATGTCTCTGGTGTCAACACTGATCCTCCTTTTTGGAAGTCTTACTTCTTTTGCCACCACAACCCACCTTCTGTGTTTCCTCCCATCTCTGTTTGTACCCCCTTTCCCCACCCTCAATCTTTTCTTAAGATGTTAGTAGACCTCAGGACTGACCTTAAACCCTTCACAGATTGGGTAGTATCTTTGTTGACTCATCTCCTCCCCAGTTTAAGAATGGCTAATAATATAATGTTAACCAGCCCTATCTAGCCCTATTCTATGCTCTTGGATTTATTCATTTAATACTAGGTGCTTGAGATATTGTGAATGTAAAACCATGCACAATCCCTGCCCTTCTGGAACTTAAAAGTCTCATGCAGGTTATAGGCATCAATCAAATAATCACATATAGAATGATCTAAGGAGGTTGAGGAAAGATTTGGAGACAATAGCACTTGGTTAGATGTCTAAATAATGATGTTGGGGTTTGGAGGTTGGAGGGAAATGTCTGTCAGAACAGTTTGTAATGACTTCCTGGCAGAAGAAAATATGATGAGTATGAGGAACTATATGGCCATTGTGGATAGAGTAAGAGAAGTGGGTATAAAGAAAACTAAGGAGGTGAGTGTGGATTAGTTTATGCAAGGCCTTCTAAGGCTGTAGAAAAGTTTTGTTTTAATCCAGAAGATGGGGAGCCACAGAAGCTTACAGCAGAGGAATAATACATTGACCTGTTCATTTAAACAGAAACCATGTTGTTTGTAGAAAATTCTTTGGGGGGAAAAAAATAATACATCTTTGGTATCTCTGTGTGGGCATGGTTTTCATTTCAAATATTTGTGAAAATACCATTATTCCTTCAGACAAACAGAAGATTACCCCCCCCCCAGAAACTTATGAACAGAAATTGACAAAACAGAGTCAACACTGTAGTGAAGATGACTGTGCACCACAAAATGGAGTTCAGGCAGGGAAGGGATAGGTTACCCATCACAGTCAAATTTTAGCTGCTATCAGGGCATATCTTGCAGTGTTCACAGATTATCAGTTCTATTTTTATAAGGTTTGGCTATAGCACAGAAATTTCATTCATCTACTTGACTACACCTCTGGCTGAGGTGCCATTGGATCAGTGCTACCCAAAGTTATTGGTTAGCCTACCTTTGCCAGTAAAAAGACCCAAATTAAAGATCAAGCTTCTTCAGAAATCATTTTTATGGATAGCAAAGCATCAAGACACACCAGAGTCAATCTAATTTTGGGAGTTTGGTTTGTTGAAAGGCAGTGCTCACCGTAAACTCTTCGGAAACTATGCACATCCATGAGCTTCTCGTGGGCCTCACAAGACGCTTATTCCTGTTTTTTGTTTTGTATGTTTTGGTACTGGGGATTGAAAACAGGGGCGGTCTACCACCGAACTACATCCCAGCCCTTTTACTTTTCGTTTCGAGACAGAGTCTCGCTAAATTTCTGAACCTGGCCTTGAACTTGCCATCCTCCTGCCTCTGCTTTTGAGTGGCTGCTAATACAGGCGAACACCACGCCCGGTTCCCTGGTATTTTGATAACAGGATAAAAATTTTAAAATAGGGCTTTGGATTATCGCTTTCACTCTTAATTGTTTCGTTTTTCTGGTGAAGTCTCATAGCTTCGACCACGGGTCCAAAACGAGTTATGATTGCGATGGTTGCCGGGGCTCCGGCGCGCTTGGTAGACGTCAGCACTTGTCAGTGGGTAAAAAAAGCTGCGTAGCGGCACTGGGGCGGGGCTGGAAATAACTGGCGTGTGATTGGCTCTTTAACAACCGAATGTTAATTAATGTGCCAGTTTGTAATGTCTTTGAAAACTCAAAAGCGTATTCAAACCGCTTTACATAACTATTGTAATAGAGAGATTTTATTTAGAAAACATCTGCCAATATACGTTTTAGAAGTCTGGTGCTGGAAGACCAATTCACCATCAGCAAAATGTGTGTGTGTTTCATGCACTTGGGAAATGAAGGTGAATGGCTGTTAAGACTATACTTTCAGGGATCATTTCTATAGTTCGTTACTAGAGAAGTTTCTCTGATCGTGTAGAGTACCGAAAACCACGAGGAGGAGCTATAGCGTTCCCTTCTGAGCGTGAAGCAGGCATTTGGTGTTGCTTTATTGCAACTGCCTCTTGCCATTGATGATCGTTCTTCTCTCCTTTTAGGAGGGCTAGAGGGAGGGAACGCAGTCTGAGTGGTTTCCGTTTTTTTATTTACTGTTACAAAATGTAGATGTAGTGAGGTTTAATTATTTTTTTAAATAAGCTTATTTTTAGTGTTACTGTTTGTTAGTCTTCTTGGGTGGCAAGGGTCATTTACTATAAGCAACTGTTCTCGTGGGTAGGGAATCTTTGTGGGGTAAAACTGCTGGCAGTGCTTATCCTTTTATGCTGAGGCTCGCTTTGAAATAGTCATCTTCCTGTCCTAATCTCCCAATTCTCTGGGATTAGTGGCGTGGGCTACCTGGCCTGCCATCGTGGGGTTTTTATGGGTAGGTTACATAGCGTTTCCTTTTTAAGACTTATTTTTAAGTTGGGTTTTTTTTTTCTTTTAAGTTTATTGTTATTCTATCTACAGAAAGTGGGAGAGAAAATGATTAACTTTTTTTTTTTTTAAAGAGAGAATTTTTAATATTTTTTAGTTATCCGGGGATACAACATCTTTGTATGTGGTGCTGAGGATGGCCTGAGCATGCCAGGCGAGCTACCGCTTGAGCCACATACCCACATACCCAGCCCCTTAAGTTGGGTTTTGAATGTACAGTATGTTGTTCCGTCTACAGGTTGATTCATCTATCCTGGCCACTCTTGAAATATCTTTTTTTTTTATAGATGAAGAGTGGTTTCTGATGAAGGCAAGGCTTTTTTTCTTTTTTTTTTTTTTTTTTACTACGTGTTTAAAAAATTAACTTCCTTTTTTATTACCTTTATTTATTTTTTATTTTAATATTTATTTTTTAGATGTGGATGGAAACAATACAATAATACAATGCATCTATTTATTTATTTATTTATTTATTTATTTATTTATTTATTTATTTATTTTTATTTAATGCCGTGCTGAAGATCGAATCCAGGGCCTCCCACAAGCCCTGAGTGAATGCTCTAACACTGAGCCACAACCCCAACCCCATACTTTGTTGTCCTTTTTGGTATTGGACTTGAACCCAGAGGCACACACAACGCTGATGCACATCTTTAACTCATTTTTTTCAGTCAGTGGCTCAACTAGATTGTTTAGGCCCTCAGTAAACTGAGATTTACATCAAATTTGGAATTCTGCTTTTCATCCTCCTTGAGTCGCTGGGTTTAAAGGCATGTGCTACCACTCCAGCCTTAATTTCTTTCATTCTTTCTTTTTTAGAAAATAATACCAGAGTGTATTATTTCAGCGCAGTTTTTGAAACATATTTGATAAATAAAACACTAGGTTTGCCTTCTAATTTATTTGTGCCCCTCTGTGTGTGTTAAAATGGATCCATCTACCCTTTTTTTAAAAGTTCACAGCAGTAATTCAAGAAATATAATGTAATTTTATATTGAAATTTTCTAGTTTCATTTTAGGAAGATTTCTGATGTTTGCATTAATTCTGTATTTGCTTTTGTAGGAATTTATGTTGATGCAGTTAACTCTTTGGGCCAAACAGCACTTTTTGTTGCAGCATTATTGGGCCTTACAAAGGTAGTTGATGTTCTGGTGGATTATGGATCAGACCCAAATCAGTAAGTACAATAACATCAGTAGCTAGAAAATAAGTGTTCTCAAGGGTAGTCCCCTCAACATTCATACTGAAGATAGAACCCAGGGATGCTCTACCACTTAGCTATATCCCTAATCCTATTTGTTTAAGTACCAGGGGTTGAATCTAGGGGGTGCTTTACCACTAAGCCACATCGCCAGCCCTTTTTATTTTTTATTTAGAGAAAGGGTCTCTATGAATTATGTTTTTTTATTAGTTGCTCAAGACAATACAATGATCTTGACATATCATATATTTGATTCAAATAGGGTATGAATTCTCATTTTTCCACATGTACAGATTGCAGGATCACATTGGTTATACATCCATGTGTATACATACAGCAATCCTAGTGTCAGTTGTATTCTGCTGCCTTCCCTATCCCCCCCTCCCCTCCCCTCCCCTCCCATCACTATTCTCTACCCATTCTACTGTGACACTTATGAATTACCTAGGATATTGCTAAGTCACTCAGGTTGGCTTTGAACTTGCGACCCAAAACTATGTATTTTGATTCCACTTGGACCTGTATTCCCTTGCAAGGTGTTAAATGAAAAAATTTAGGTGGGAAACAGATTATACAATATATTCATATTCATGCTTTTGTATATACATAGAAAATCCTGAAATGATAGAAAAACTTGTAATAGTAGCTGCCTTTGGACAAGAAAACTGTGTATCTTGAGTTGCAAAGGTTTTTTTGTTGTTGTTGTTTTGGTGTGTGTTGGCGGGGTGCCAGGGATTGAACTCAGGGGCACTTGACCTTTGAGCCACATCCCCAGCCCTATTTTGTATTTTATTTAGAGACAGGGTCTCTATTTAAGTTACTTAGCACCTTGCTTTTGCCTCAGCCTCCCAAGCCACTGGGATTACAGGTGTGCACCACTGCTTCCAGCCAAGAGTTGCAAGGTTTTAAAATTTTTTTTCTTTGTTCCTTTGTTAACTTCTTTTCCTTTCCTTTCCCCTTCCGTCCTCCTTATCTCAATTGTGTTTGTTTTTCAACTAAAGGGCAAAACTTCCCATGTGGTTCTGATGTGCAACCAGGTTAAGAAACTAACTATACATCACACCGTCACCATACCCTAGTCACAATAAAAGCCATACCTTGTCTCACATAGTTTAATGGCATTGATGATATTTTTTTGTGTGGTGTAGATCCTTATCTGAATTGGTTATGCCAATGTGTTATGGGTCTCAACTGCAAGGTTTAAGGAGGGGTGGCGCCTAAAACAGTTGTCTCTTTTTTGATGGTACAACCGAATTGAGGGGTGCTCTTCCAGGCTTCCTACCACCTAACTACATCCTAAGTAAGCCCTTTTTGGTTTTTATTTTGAGACAGGGTCTTGCTAAGTTACCCAGATTGACCTTGAACTTGCCATTCTCCTGCCTTAGTCCCTAGGATTATAGTTGTGCGCCACGATGCTTGTCTCAGAACAATTGTCACACGAGAGATGGTTTCCGGTTACTGTGCTTGACCAGCCTGACCCTAGGGTACTGTAGACAAAAAAGGGCAGTCAATATCAGGGGGTGCTAGGGCAAGAACACTATGGTTTGTAGTCGGACACATATTTATGTATGAACCTCAGCCTTGCCCTTTTGTTTCCTTATTTAATGGAAATGGGAAAGATAATATCTTGGAGGGTAAAGTTAATGATGGAAAAAAGATGAGTGTTAAGCTCCTGTTGGCACAGATCAGGGCATCGTGAATAATCACTGAAGGTTGCCAGTGTAAACTGGGAGCCCTGTGTTATGTATTGAATCCTCCATCCTGGAAGGAAGGAGTTTTGTCATGGACACTCACTGTACAATTCCTCCCTTCCTACTCCCAGCCGCTGCTTTGATGGGAGCACACCTGTTCATGCAGCAGCATTTTCAGGAAATCAGTGGATCCTTAGCAAACTGCTGGATGCAGGAGGTGACCTGCGGCTCCATGATGAGAAGGGTCAAAACCCACAGACCTGGGCCTTGGCAGCAGGGAAGGATCGCAGCACTCCGGTAAGTATGGATCCCACTTTGCAGTCATACCCAGTGGAAGAACACTGAGTTGAGAGTGAGTATCCTGGTGTAGCACAGGGCTTGCAGCAAGTCTTAACATTGGCATTAGACACATATGCCTGGGTTAAAGCAAATTACCCTGTAAAACCTAGGATAAGTCTAGTGAACCTTTCTAGTCATCTGTGCAGTGGGAATGGAGAACAATTATAATTTGTCTAACCCATTTAACTACTACTTACTAGGACTCATGTTCTAAATGTTTTTCATGTAGTAACTTACTTTTAATCTAACAACAACTTCTCAGGTAGACAATAATATGTTCCTCATTTTATAAACAGAGAAACTGAGGCCTGTTGACATTAAGTAACCTGCTTGAGTTCACACACTGGCAGGTGTGATGTATTGTTTTTTGGGGAGCCCTGCACTGAAAAAACAAACAAACAAACAAACAGAGTACATGTTTTTTTGCAATAGGGTATCATTGAGTGTCTGAGGCTGATGTCAAACTTGCAGTCTTTCTGCCTCAGCCTGCTGAGTAGATGGAATTTCAGGTGTGCACTACCTCACTTAGCATTGTGATATGTTTTAATGAAGACTAAATATCATAACAAATGTAAACAAAAGGTCATGTATAGTGTGAGCACTGTCGCATCCAGTCTCCTTCCCTACTTCTGGCTCTCCTGCTTATTAGCTGTTGGTTTTTCTGCACATTTTCTTCATCTGTTGAAGAAGGGAGTTGGAAATCATTGACAAGTCTTCTCCCTGGAAAGCATTTCATATCTTTAGAAAATCACTTGGAGCCCTCCCTTTTCCAGAGATTTACCTTTTTTTTTCCTCAGACCATTCATCTTCACATCCAAGCTTCCAACTCCCATTAAGGGCTGGTGTGGCCAGCATTGAGTGTCTTTGCCTTATGTTGCAGATGGTGGAGTTTATGCAGCGCTGTGCCTCACACATGCAGGCCATCATCCAGGGCTTCTCTTATGATCTTCTGAAGAAGATAGACTCCCCTCAACGGCTCATTTGCAGCCCGCCCTGGTTTGGGGGTCTCATGCAGGGGTGAGTATGGCTTCAAGCCAGAGTGAAATGTTCTGCCCTTCCCCAGCATTTTTGTGTGGGAGCCCTGGATTGTGGGCTGCTTCAGTCTGCCTCCTCAGTACCTTCTGGCATCCGGCCCACCAAAAGTGATGAACTTGGAAAGAGAACCCATGCCCTTGATAAAGATTGGCCAGAGGAACATCTTCAGCCATCTCTTCCCTCCCTCTCAGAAGGTCTAGAGGAGATGGTTTCAGTGGGAATCACCCCATGGTTAGCAGAAAATGAAGTTCTCAGATCTGAGGAGCCCAGCAGAAAGCTGGGCAGTGGGGCAGATGGCTGACTCTTCTGTGTTTTCTTGTTGTTGTTTGTTTTTTTGTTTTATAACTGGGGTTTGAACCCAGGTGATTTAACTACTGAGCCACATCCCCATCTCTTTTTATTTTTAATTTTGAGTCAGGGTCTTGCTCAGTTTCTTAGGGCTTTGCTAAATTGCTGAGGATCGCTTTGAACTTGCTATCCTCCTGCCTCAGCCTCCTGAGCTGTTGGGATTACAGGTGTGTGTCACCAGTGCTGTCTGTTTTTTGTGTGTGTGGTGTTTTGTTTTGTTTTTTTTTTTTTTTGGTACTAGTGATTGAACTCAGGGGCACTGGATCACTGAACCACATCCCTAGCCCTTTTTATTTTTCGAGACAGGGTCTTGCTAAATTGCTTAGGGCCTCACTAAATTGCTGAGGCTAGCTTTGAACCTGCTGCCTCAGCCCCCTGAGTATCTGGGATTACAGATAATTCACTACTGTACCTGGGCAGAATGACCTTTTTAAAATGGAAATTGAGATGTGCCATTCTACTAAAAACTCTTTGGGACCTTCCTTGTTATCAGGATAAACTCCTTGCGAGGTCAACCTCATCTCCTGCCCCTGTCCCTTGCATGCGTTTTCCCATTTATAGTTCAGATTGTCATCATTTTATTTGTATGTGTACTCCATTTTCCTAGTTAGGCAGACAGAAACCCTCACTGATTAGCAGCCTGGTGCTAGGTAGAGGCTCAGTACAAGGAGGGTGGGTTCATAGGCCAGCCAGAAAGGAAAACCCAAGTGTTTTGTTTTGTTTTCCTGGTACTGGAAAGTTCTAACCACTGAGCTATATACCCAGTCTTACTATTTTATTTTGTTTGGAGACAGAGTCTCACTAAATTGCCCATACTAGCCTTCAACTTGAGATCCTCCTCAGCCTCCTGATTAGCTGGGATTACAGGTGTGTGCCACTGCATCTGGCTGGAAAATCCAAGTTTAAGTGTTGATAAACTTGTAAAATTTTACTTATAACCTAGACAGCATTTGTTTAGAGTGTCACATCTCAATTTCCATTTTAAAAAGATGAAACATTCTAACTATGGGGTGAATAGAATGTTTAATGGAAAATAAAATGGAATGTAACTGCCAACTTTTTTGTGGAACTTTCTTTTTTATTGGTACATTATAATTATGCATGATAGTGGGATTTGGTACATATTCATAACATGCATATAACATAATTTGGTCCATTTCATTTCCCAGTGCTTCCTTTTTTTTCCTCTCTTCCTTTCTTGGTTCTCTTCCTCTACTTTACTGCTCCCCATTCTATTACCCATCTTTTTTTTGTGTGTGTGTGGTACAGGAGATTGAACCCAGAGCCTCACACATGCTAGGCTGGCACTGTATCACTGAGCTACATTTCCAGCCCACTTCTTTTTTTTTAATAGAAAGAAACCACACAAGGGCTGGGGTTGTGGCTCAGCGGTACAGCAATTTCCTTTCACGAGCGAGACCCTGGGTTCGATCCTCAGCATCACATAAAAATAAATAAGTGAAATAAAGGTATTGTGTCCAACTACAACTAAAAAATAAATATTAAAAAAAGAAACCACACAAATCCTGGGAATAAGAGTTGGCCTTTTAGATCTGTGAGTGGTGCCATATCAGAACCTGGATAGTAAAAGAAAATAAAATCACTGAATTGAGAAGAACAGGTAATTATGGTGGTAGATAACTGGAGTTAGTTTTTTCTTCCCTTCATGCAGGCAAGTTTAGTTACATAGATATGGATAGAGAAATTTAGATAAGAGCAAAACATAGTGGTCTGAACTATAATTTTTGTCCAGGTCACTCTTAGAAAACAGTCTACTCTGTTGCTTAGTCAGAACTCACACCCTCAAAGAGCCACAATGCTGCCCAGGGGCCCCAGGAGGATGGGAGGCCTTATTAGTGACACCTGCTATTCTGCTGCTTGGTGGTCTCAGCCTCACAGCCAGCTCCAAGTCTGTTTCCATGGGCAAGAAACAGTCCACCATCTCCTAGGTCTTTGAGGTATAAGTACATATACTTGGTTTCTAGAGGACACTGCTGAGGTGATGTAGAAGAGGAGCCTTTACCTCATAGTGTGTCTGTTCAAATAATGTGACATGGTTGTCATCTACACTGACTGAGAGTAATGATGCTGGGCCATCAGATGTAAATTAGGATGTCTTATTTACTTCCTTCTAGATGTCAGAATCTTCTCTTTAGTTGCTTGGCAGGTTAAAGCAGGGAAGAGCCAGCCTGGCACTGAAGAGTTGCTGAGGAGACAGAGTCTGTACTTCTGAGGAGACAGAGTCTGTACTTAAGTACAATGTCTACATCTGTTCATGAATAGTGGCACATGGAGATTCACAGAACTAGTGCAGGCTGGAGCTTGGAATGCACTGTCCCTCCAGCCTCTGCCATTTGTCAAGAAGAGGAACTGGCTTCTGTGGCAGTAGAATGTTTTTTCCTTCAGTCTGAGCAAAAATTATTCAATTAGCAAGTACTAATTCAGTACTTACTGTCTTGGTGTGAACTGATCCATATAACCAATAAGTCATAGACATATGTTATAGACTATAGGAATAAGGTAAGATAATTTAGATAAGCAACAATAAGACATAAGTTCATGGAAAAGTTCATCAGGAGTAAGCCTAAGTAATAATAATAAAATCATGTAACTGTAATACAGGATTTAAGCCACAGGAAAAAAGATGGAATGGTGAAAGGTGTTAAGTCAATATGCCAGTATAGTTATAGATAAATATAGGCTGATAGGTTAATATAGATACAGACAAGGTTAAATCAATATAGTTGTGAACAATTGTATTAGCTAAAGTAGACATAAGGCTTTTAGATATCAGTAGTAAAATGATGAGTAAATGAGATAACTGCAAGCATCAAATAAGTTACTAGTACTGGGATAGCAGGAATAGAATCACTGTGGCTATACAAACAAAAAGTATGGCCATAGGGTCTCCATCTTAGCTGTTCTAGACTCTATTCTAGTTTTCTGTTACTGCTCCTGTGAAGAGGGAACTAACTGCATGACCCATTTTTTAAAAGAAAGCTGTCTTTTAAAAAATTGTTTTTCTTTATACCCCACAGAATGTACCCAACTCAGGATATGATGGTGGTCATGGTGTGTTACATCCTGGGTTTGAATACATTTATAGGTCTACATGACTTTAAAATAGATTATCGCCCCTGCTCAGCTGAAACTCAGGATACTTGTTTGGACCTGAGATGTGGTTAAGCTGACTGCTTTTTTTTTTTTTTTTTTTAACTTCTGTAACTTGCGTGCTTGCATGACACTGAGAAAAGCCCCTGAGTTGTGGTTTTCATCCTTAAATTCCCAAGACACAGGCCAGGAAATTGCTGTTCTCCCACAGAGCTTCAGTCTCTACAAGTGGGTGACAGTCCCTGGCCAGATAAATTAAGCTCTCTTTGATTTGAATTTGGACTTAGAGTGTTTTCTGAAGCGGCTCCTCATAATGCTACCACGTTCATGACATAATGCCAGGCTCCAGGAGCCAAAGAAATATAAGGTATTACCACTCCTTTCAGGGTACCTCCAGTTAATGGAGCCCTGGTGTGCAGGTGGTGTTTCGGGTGTGGTATACAGGAAGAGAAGTAGCTACATGAGCAGCATCTAGGTCTGGTTTCTACCGCTGTTTTCTTACTTCAGGCTAGCAGGCTTCCCCAACCAGGGCTCTGTTTTCCCATCTGTAAAATGAGAAAGTTTGAGAATAAATGTTTTAATATTCTTTGCAATTCTGGCCGTCTGTATTCATTTTCTGTCACTGCAAAATGAATTGGCCCTCAAACTTAGCAACATTAAACATTTTTGCCTCATAAAATTTCTGTGAGTCAGGAATCAGGGAACAGCTTAGCTAGATCACAGTCAAGATGTCATTTTGGGCTGCCATTATTAAAGGACTGACTAGGGATAGAAGATCCAGTTCCAAGATGGTGCACTCATATGACTAGAAAATTGCTACTGGGTGTCAGACCTCTCCATAGGACTACTTCAGTATCCCACAATTCCCCCAGAGCAAGTGATTCTCCAAGAGAGATCAGGGCAGAAGTCATGGTAGATGTCATCTTGAAAGTGATACTTCATGGTTTCTGCAATATCCTACTGAGATAATGTGTCTGACCTTCAAGGGATATGAATACCAGGAAGTTAGAATCATTCCTTCTCAGAGACTGGCTACTATACAATCTGTAGACAAACACACACATACACACAGAAAGATCAAGCAGTCATGCTCACTTAGCTATCACATGGACTAAATTTGGTATGAAGAGAATATTAGCATGGCCCTTGTATAAGGATTATGTGCAGATTTTTGAAATGTGCCATATTTTTCATTGTGGCTATTGGTAGCTAATGTTGATGCAGATCTAGAATAAGGGACTGATCCTCTTCCCCACCACCTGAAGGGAGCTACATCCCTGGCCCCATTTCTTTTTATTTGGAGATGAGATCTCACTAAGTTGTTGAGGCTGGCCTCAAATTAAAGTCCTCCTGCCTCAGCCTCCTGAGTTGCTGGTATATTGCCCAAGGTCTTTAATGTATATCTTCTAATGAAAGAGATTACATTCTTTTTTTAAAGTCATCTGGCAAAGCAAAATGCACTACACATTCTGAAAACTTGGTTTAGTAATTTTTCTCTGGATATTTGTTGTTAATTCTTATTTTTTTTTTCTTTCTTTAAACATTTCTAGGAACCCTAATGGCTCTCCTAACCGGCTGCTTAAAGCTGGAGTCATTTCTGCCCAAAATATCTACAGCTTTGGATTTGGGAAGGTAAGAGGTTGCCAAGGTTGAGAATCTGTGGTCCCCTCTCTGAACTTTGTTCCCTTCCTCCTTCCTTATCTTCACCAATGCTTTTTGCTCCTTTCTTTCCCTTTGAAGGAAAGGTATTTCATAATGTTCTTGTTCTTACTGACAATGGTTAAAAAAAAAAAAAAAGTTGGGAGTTCCCTTGAATAACCCTGGGCTAGATTTGAGGAGTTTAAAAGATGATCTTTTAATTTTGAGTAAAGGACCCGGAGAGCCACACTGTCCTATCTCTGTGGATTTGCCTCTCAATGACCTTGCCTTTCCACACACAGCCTGTGGGATGTTTGTTTGGTTCTGGGCGTTGAATTCAGGGACCCTCTACTGCCGGGTTTTTGTTCTCGCAACTAAAAGGCTCTAGTTAAACTGGGCTAACTGGGCTGCACGAAGTAACCACCCAAGAGACACAAATACCTTTTTCTTTGGGGTCGCTGTGAGGGGTCCTCTGACCTTAAGAGTCCGCAGCGACAGCACGCACTGACCCCTTTTATTGAGGAGAAGTTATTTAAATGAGGCAAGGGGTCAGGTTTCAGGGGGCTGAGTCTGTCTTCATGATGTCCACTGTCAGCAGGTTGACTGACACCTGGATAGGCCACACCCAAGGGCACAGTAAGAGAAGGGGACACACATAAGGCACTTCCATGGAAGATTCTATCCTAAACAGGGCAAGGGGTCATATTACAAAGGAACAGGTGAGCATAGCTTCACCCATGGGGCTGTAGCAAGTCACACCCATTTCTGTGACTGAGCACCTCAGCACCCAGCCAGGGAGTGTAACTCAGTCACGGGTAAGGTTGGCCTCCCACACTCTACCACTGAGCTATATTCCCAGCCCATTTTTATTCAAATATAGGGACTCACCAAGTTGCCCAAGCTAGCCTCAAATTTGCCATTCTCCTGCCTCAGGCTTCTGATTATGGGGATTACAGGCATACTGGAATGATTTTAAGGAATTGAGATTTTTTAATTGAGGAATATTTTGAGGACAGATAGTATCTTTTGGGTCCTTGTGTCTACCTTTAACAGAAATAGTTAGGAAACATTGCTGAGTGAGTGAGTGTTGTTTTACAACAGCTCAAAATTCTGTTACTTGTGCTGAGGCGACTTGGGGGGGGTGGTAGAGGTCGGAGAAATGTGAGCTTTGGCTACACATAGGCCTGGGTTCTGAGGGGGTCACAATAGGCCCCTCATTCCCATCCATAGCACTTCAAGTGGGCATCTCATTTCTTTCTGTGAGCGTCGGTTTCTTTATTAGTGAAAGAGTGTTACAACCTTGCAGGGTTTCTAGGGAGAATAATGTAAATTAAGGAATAAGTTACAGTGCATTTGGATATTCAGCAGTTTAGTAAGTGGCAGCTAGCATCATTTTTAGTTGTGTGACAAGATTCTGGAAGTATTTTGCTTTTCCTCTTTTTTCCCCACGATTTAAAGCTGTGCTTTGGTTTCAGTTTTATCTCACAGGGGGGACGCAACTTGCCTATCTAGGATCTCTTCCGGTAATTGGAGAAAAGGAAGTGATTCAAGCTGATGATGAACCCACTTTCTCTTTCTTCAGTGGCCCCTACATGGTCATGACTAAGTAAGTGGAAGCTGGCTAGTGGGAAGAGTGGGCTGCATGTGACTTCCTTGTGTATGGAGGTTTAGGGATGTTGCCTGGTGGTAGAGCACCTACGTGGTGTGTGCAAGGCCCTGGATTCAGTCCCCAGTACTGCAAAATGCAAATATAGAAAGGAAGAAGGCATGTCTGAATCAGGGTTTCTCACTGTGGACTTTTGTGGTCAGATGATCCTTTGTTGTTACACAGGCAGTCTTGTGCATCATAGGATATTGAGAAGTGTTGCTGTTTTCTACCTACTAGGTGCCAGTGACAAACTCTTCTACATTTTATTTGTAACAAATAAGCTATTTGCATTTATCGCCAGATGTCATTTTGGGAGAGAACTGAGTTCTGAAAGATTATTCATTACAGTATTTCAGCCTCTCTGCTTGCTTGCTTTTTTGGCACTGGAGATTGAATTCAGGGGGTGCTCTTCTAATGAGCTATAGCCCCAGCCCTATTTACTTATTTTTTAGTTTTTTAGTTGTAGATGGACACAATACCTTTATTTATTTATATGTAGTACTGATGATCAAACCCAGTGTCTTACATGTGCTAAGCAAGTGCTCTCCCACTGAGCTTCAACCCCAGCTCCCCATTTTATTTTTTTACTCTGAGACAGGGTCTAGCTAAGTTGCGGAAGCTGATATTGAACTTGTGATTCTCCTGCTTTAGGCTTCCAAGTTGCTGAGATTACAGTCATGCACCAACGTGCCTGGCCTTAACTTGTCTGCTTTCTAAAAAATTAGAGGCAGCTTAGTGGTAATTGTCTTGCCTCTTTTGCAAGCCAGAGGATATTAGGCTTCTGGAGAAGCTAGAACAGGTATCAGCTGAGACTGTCATCAATCAAATCTAGGTGAGGAGTATGGCAGCAACAGGTTATGACAAAAGTCCCTGGGGTATTTTCAGTCCTCAGAGGTGTAGCCCCTGCAGAGTTCCAGGGGATCCCATGGCCAAGGTCTCTGAGCTCCTTGAGCTTGGTTGCTTCTTTCTTGCTTAGAAGAAAAATTCTTTAAAAAAGGTCTCTGCCAGATTTGTAAGGCCCTCTGTCCTCTTGTTTTCCTGCCTCTGCCATGGATTTGTTGTGAAGTCCCCTCTTCTTTGACCCAAAGATAATAAAACAAAATACCCAACCTGATCAACACTCTTTCTTGAATCCTTTTGTGGTTTCTTTTTTTTTTAACCACCTCACCTAGTTCCCCAGGATGCTTTAGGACCTGGAGGTGGTGGGAATAGGGATGTCACAAAGTCTGTGTGAACTCCACTCCTGGCTGGGAAGACTCACTGATGCTGTGGCTGCTCATTCCTTCTGTTCATGCTCTCTCCTGCCCCTGTAGCCTGGTGTGGAATGGGAGCAGGGTCACAGTGAAAGAACTGAATCTCCCCACTCACCCTCACTGCAGCAGGCTGCGACTGGCTGACTTGTTGATTGCTGAGCAGGAGCACAGCAGGTGAGAAGGAGGCCTATTATAGGTCAGGCTCTGTACAGACTCAGGTTCCGTGTGTTGGGCTATCCCTGGGCTATGGAGCATTTTCTCAGCCTCAGCATTTCCTAACTGTTGGAATAATTTATTGACTTGACTTCCAAAGGCTGCCAAGAAAGAGAAAGAAATAATGAACAATCTGAGGGGTGGGAATTTTGGTGGTAAGAGACTCAATTCTGTCAACTATTCCATAACATATGTCTCTGGATGGTCCAGCCTCTTGGCCCATCTCATTTTCTTGCTGTAGCCCTGAAGCTACTCCATTTAAGGCCCTCTGCTCATCAGAAGAGAATGTGGCTGTCCTGTTTTCATAGATCATGGCTGTGCATGAGATCCAGACATCTGAGAACCATACCTCTGCCATTCAGGACATGCCATGGGTTCCTTAGGTTTCCTGTGGCTCCAGGGTTAGGTCCTTCAGCTCCTGCTGGGTTAGGCTCTTGATTCATGGTTTCACACTAGGGCCACCAAGACCCTGAGCTGGACATTGAGCTCTATCCTGAATTTGCCACACAGCTGTTATAAGAGGTCTTCAGAGTCCAAGTCCTTCCTTTTGGAGAAGTCAGCTGGTGAGCTGGAAGGATTTGTAGGCATAGAGTAGGCTTTGGTGTGAGAGTGAGTGGGTTGTGTGACTTTGGGCAAGTTCCTGACATTTTTTTGACATTGGTTATCTCATTTCTAAAATGAGTATAGGAATGCATTTCTTGCATATGTGGTTCATCTTGCTCAGTAGCTCTTAGCAACATTGTCACTGTTCTCACAGATCCCACCAACAGAGACCTCTATCCCTATTTCCTTTTTTCTTTCTTTCTTTCTTTTTTTGGTACTGGAAATGGAACTCATGGATGCTCTACCACTGAGCTTCATCCCCAGCCATTTTTGTTTGTTTGTTTTAATTTTTAAACAAGGTCTGGCTAGTTGCCAGGGTTGGCCTTGACCTTGCGATCCTTCTTCTTCAGGCTAGGATTATAGGCACTATAGGCATGGGCCACTGAGCCTTTTACATATTCTGTTTCTTTGAAAAATGCTATGTACAATGGTAACTGTTTAGAATGTATTCAGAGGGTTCAGAAGAAAGGACACCATGTCCTTCTACCCTTGGACCCCTTCTGAAGCTTCTTTTTGTTTTTCAGCAAGCTGCGGCACCCTCACCTGCTACAGCTGATGGCTGTGTGCTTATCCCAGGACTTGGAGAAGACCCGGCTTGTGTATGAGCGCATCACCATTGGCACTCTGTTCAGTGTTCTCCATGAACGAGTAAATGACTTTTCCATGATTTCTGCCTAGCTGCCCTCCCCACTCCTCCTGCCCTCTCTCCCCTGCCTCAGCACAGGGTTCCCCATTTGTGCCTAGAAGATACATTTCCAAAGCCTTTTTCTTTACTGGGGCTGTGTAACATGCCATTTAAAGCTGACAGGCACATGATCAGAACTAATGTGATGCTGTTATTGTCAGTTTTGCTTTATCACTGTCTAAGAGCTTGACAGATTCAGAACAATGAACACACTTCTAGCTAACAAAGCCACTAGCTTTTTTTTCCTACATTTTTCACTTGGGCTCTATCCTGGTTTGTATAGAGGCCTCCCTTCTTGCCTCTCAGATTTCTTTGAGGTGGGGGACAGATTTCCTGGCAAGGGTGCTTTGGGCTGGCATATGGCCTCAAAATGAGCTCATGGAGGGTTTCTCTTTCTCCATGATTTGTTCTAAAGACCAAGTCTTTAGAACTGGGTAGGGATAAAGAGAGACCCTCCAAAAAGGATCCTTTTCCCACATGGCCTGCTAGTCCTCCTGCCTGAGGACCTCCTAATCTTTCTGTTTTTCATTTTCTTTCCCTGACTGAGGGCATCACCTTAAAATGCTGTTTCTCTGGAGGAAAAGCATCACTTGGGTACATTGATGAGAGTAAATTTCTATCCTCTTAGGGTGATCATTCTGGTTCATCTGACTGGTATAGGATCTGGACTGCTTACCTGCATATTGTGGGGTCCTTTGAGCTTCTAGATTCTCTCAAGAGCATAGGCTTGGACAGAGAGGGGCCCAGGACATGTTTACTGGTAGTAGTGGAGGAACTTCCCCCGAAAGTCTCCCCAAGGTTGACCCTGCAGGTGTATACGAGGCTTTGAGAACTTTCAGCTTAGCTGAAGGAATCTAGGTTTAGAGCTAGGGGGCCTGGATCAGTAGGACTTCAGGCCAGTCACCTAACCTCACTGAACTTAGGTTCTCCACCTATACATTGGGATACCAGATGGCTATAAAGATCAAATGAAAAAACTTTGGAAATTACAAAGGATCCTACAGTGTCAGTGAGCCTTTCCCTTTTGTCCCTGGTACTTTTATCTCTCACTTGCAGCGGTCCCAGTTCCCAGTGCTGCACATGGAGGTGATTGTGCCCTTACTGCTCCAGATCGCTGATGCCCTGAGATACCTGCATTCTCGAGGGTTTGTCCACCGCTCCCTCAGTTCCTACGCTGTCCACATCGTCTCCACAGGGGAAGCAAGACTGACGAACCTGGAGTACATGATGGAAAGGTGGGTTACAACCTCAAATGTGGCTTTCTTCTGAAGAGGGTCTCCCTGGGGACCTTTTCTGTAGAGATAGAATATGACCTGGGCAGGTTTCTTCATTGATGGGCAGAATTTTGCATCGGTGGTAGAAGAGATTTTCCAAATGGCTTGTCTTGTCTGCCAAGCCTGCAGAGACTTTAGAGAACTTACTTCTGCTCAGGACATTCTCATTTTAGTAAACATGTAACAAGAGCCCATGTTAGCCATGGTGTGTAAAGCCTCTAACTACCCACTCCAAAATTTTCAGTGGCTTAGCACAACTGAGGTGTATGTCTTACCTTGCAATCTAGCATGTGCATTGAAGTGGGCACTGTTATGTGTTCGTCCCATGAGTAGCTCTGCGTTCTGAGGCAGTAAGTGCATAATCACCTCCATGTGCAGCACTGGGAACTGGGGCTGCTGCAAGTAAGATAAAGTGCCAAGATGGAAAGGGAAAGGACTCGCCTCAGTCCTCTATTGCATTCTTTGCATTGCTGACCAGGGAGCAAGAGTGAGCAGCCTAAAATGGACATGTCACAATATCCCAATTTGCCATGGACAGAGCCCAGGCACTTTCTTACTACATGGAGGCTGGGAAACATGCCCAAGCTGTAGGTGAGAGAAGATGGTAGGTGCCAGCGAGCTTTTTGGTCTAACATATCTCCTACATGGATACTAAAGTCATTCCCTGACTTCAGGATCTCAGAACAATGAGAGGTACTCTTACACCCTCATTAAAGGGCTGGTGCATGAGCTTAGTTTGCTGTTGGGCTGGAGTCAAAGGCTGCCTGAGTGTTGGGGGCAGACTCCATGTTCTACCCAAGACTTTAGGAGGAAGAGGATCTTTTCTACACTTCTTTGCTGCCATCCACAACTTTGAGCCTTTGGCCCAGTGTTGGTTTTGCTCTGCTGAGAAGCCTCAGCCACTTGCTCAGCCAGTAAGCCTTACTTAGGTCCCCTACCATCTCTTATCCATGTTTCCCATCCATCCTTCTCTCTTGCTTTGTTTCTGAATCTCTCAACAGGTCTTTGCTTCTCACGTACTCTGTAATTTATTTCTTCCATGAGATGCAAAGCTCCATGAGGGCAGGGATTGTTTTATTCACTGCTGTATCCCAGGTACCTAGAATAGGCCTTCACACAGTGGGCATGCAGCCTATTTTTAAAAATTAATTATTTTTTTTAATGTGGTGCTGAGGATCAAACCCAGTGCCTCACATATGCTAGGCAAGCACTGCACCACTGAGCTGCACCCCAGTCCACGGCCTGTGTTTTTTGAGTGAATGAAACTGAAAGATTTTCACATCCCCAGACTTGCCCTTATGTCTGTAGAAGAGAGCAGGAGCTAGATTTTGCTTGGTCTTATGGGCCTCATCAAGGAGTCTGACTTTAAACCTAAGCCACTGGGATGCTCTGGAAGGAGTTTTTTTTTTTTTTTTTTAACATTGTGGTGAAGTGGGTGATTTATAAGTTAAGATTGCTCTTCTTCTTGTGTGTGAAGGGACTCTGAGGGAGCAAGAAAGATGCAGGAGAGTAGTGAGGATGTGCCCAGAGCTGTTGTAGTTTCTTTGTGGGAGCAGGCAGAGGCAAGATGACTATCATCAGCCAAGCTGCTAAGCCTCAGAATATTTATTCTCAGTCTCAGTTAAAACCTTTTAGGGGGATGAGGCTGTGGCTCAGTGGTAGAGAGCTTGCCTAGCACATGTGAGTCATTGGGTTCAATCCTCAGCACCACATAAAAATAAAGGCATTGTGTCCATATACAACTAAAAATACACACACACACACACATACTTGAAAAAAAAAACTTTCAGGGAAGGTATGGGGGTGGAGTTCAGTGGTAGAATGCTTGTCTAATATATGTGAGGCCCTGGGTTCAATCTCCATCACCAAAAAACAACAAAATCAGCAAACAAATAACTTTTGTTGTTGTCTGCAAGATCAAGTCAGACACCTTTGCAAGGTGCAGAAGCCATCCTAGGTGGGACTTTACCTGTAGTGTCAGCTTTATCCCTTCCCACTCCTACTTGCCATTTGAAACCACTTTCATTCTATTCTGTTGGAGTGCTGTTCCCCCATCTGGAATACCTGCTCATGTTGACTTCTTTTATTTTTGTTTTCATATTTTATTTTTATTTTTTTTACCATATGATTTATTTTAATTTTTTTTAGTCATACATGACAGCAGAATTCATGTTGACTTCTTTTAAATTCACTTCAGTACATCCCCTGAAGCTGCATCAATACCCTTATTCCCGAGGTACTTTTCACATCCATTTTCTCACATGCACTTCTACTTAGTGTGTAAGCCCTACTAGGTAGTGAATTCCCAGGGAGCAGAATGACTTGTTTATCACTGTCTTCAGCAACCACATAATATATGCTCAGTCAAGTCATGGTTAAATGATTAGATGAAATCTAGCTAAAGGAAAAATGGTCCACAGAAGGTCCAAAGTTGACCACTTTGGCTGTGAATTCCAGACCAGTGGGAACTGAGGAGTTTGGACTTTTTTGTTGTTAATAACACCACCAGAAACTTTTCAGGAAAGCTGACAAGATTCAAACTATTGGTCAATGATGGAGCACCATCTGTTGTTGAAAAGGAGGAATAACACTTCCTTCTGCTTTTGCTGTCCCATAGAAATGTGAATCCTAAAGTGATGGTTTGTCTGGGCATGTTCCCCACCCCTCCTCCAGTGCTGCAATCCCAGGCCCTTAGCATGCTAAGCAAGGGCTCTACCACTGAGCTACACTCTCAGGCCATCCTTGTCCTTTTATATATGAGGCCCGAAGAGGTTAAAGGATGGTTGGTTGGTTAGAGTATAATTAGATCTAGAGCCAGGTGGGAGAATATACCTCTAGGCCACAGAGGCAGTATGGATTGGGAGATTGAGTACAAGATCAGCTAGGAGGCCATAGGGTGGAGCCAGTGGATCAAAAATGCAAAGAAAGATGGGATCAACTGTCCAGATGGTAGGGTCAATGGCTATGGCAAGAAAGTATAGATTCTCATTTGGGTTTATTGAGCTCAGGATTTTTCTTTTTTTTTTTTTTTTTTTTTTTGTGCTGGGGATCGAACCCTGGTCGTTGTACTTGTGAGGCAAGCACTCTACCAACTGAGCTATATCCCCAGCCCGAGCTCAGAATTTTAGGCAGAAATGTTAATTGTAGTCACAACTATAACAATGTACCCTTTTTTGAAAGTTGATAATGTGAGTTGGTTATCCAAGAATCAAAAAAAAACTGTCAATTTCACGTTTATTTTTGGTAACACTCTACTTGGGCATATTAGTTTGTTGAATGTAATTGTCAAGGGTCAGCACTCTCTCTTGATGTAAAAGTGATAACAGCAGTGTTTCCTACTCCTCAGCTTTTTCTTCTTCTTTTTTTTTTTTTTTTTTTTAGAAAGGAAAGACAAGAAAGGGTGGAAATGCAGAATTAATTTTTTTAAAGAGAGAGAGAGAGAATTTTAATATTTATTTTTTAGTTTTAGGCGGACACAACATCTTTGTTTGTATGTGGTGCTGAGGATCGAACCCGGGCCGCATGCATGCCAGGCGAGTGCGATACCGCTTGAGCCACATCCCCAGCCCCCTCAGCTTTTTCTTAATGGAATCTTTAGAGGTTTTTTTTGCAAGTGGTGTCACATACCTGAGGCCAAATGTAATTTTAATGATGTCAAAGCTAAAGCTCAGACAAATAACTTTACCACCATGACAGCCAGAAAAGAAGATCCCCACACAGATGGCTTTAACAGAGAAGGAAGAAAGGATTGTAAGAGAGGAAGGTGAAAGAAAATAAGAAACCTGGATTATAAATTACTTGTCCCTTGCCAAAGCTTTAGACACCCTTGAGAGAGGTGGGTATTTCCCTCTTAGAATTCCCTTCCAACTTGAAGAGTCGTGTATGCTGCTGCTTCATCTCCAATTCTGACAATACAACATTCCTTTGCTTTTCTGGGGGCTCAGTGATTGAGCATATATAAAGCCCTGGGATTGATCCCCAGCACAGCAAAAACAAAACAAAACAAAACAAATTGCCTTTTCTGTGATATTAATATAACCTGTATTAATTTATTGTATAATTGTGTAATGATTATGCAAACACATTAAATTTATACATTAAAGATGTACACTTATATATTAAGCATGTATTTAAATATCAAATATGCAAGTGTGTACATATCCATACTGCTCACACTACACAAAGCCACATCTACTATTCAGCAATATATCCAAAAATTTAGTACCACGTATTATAACTTCATGGTTTCTTGGGGATGAGGCTCAGTGGTAGAGTGCTTGCCTAGTGTGCACAAAATACATTCAATACCTCATAACCATACCCTTGTCCTCCCCTGCCAAAAAAACCCAAAACTCTGCTGAAAGAAATGTTATTTAGGTATTTAGGGAAGTTTACCCAAAGTTTGAAATGGTCATCCTTATGCCAGACCAGGAAAGAACTTACTGTCTCTTGCTTTTGTTTTGCTGTAGTGAAAACTGCAGACCTTGTGCATTTTAGGCAAGTGCTCTACCACTGAACTATATTCCCAGCTTTTTTTTTTTTTTTTTTTTTTTTTTAATTTGGAGACAGAACCTTGCTAAGTTGCTGAGGTTGGCCTCAAACTTGTGATACTTCTGCCAAAGTCTCCCAAGTTGCTGGGATTACAGGTGTGTGCCACCATGCATGCTAATAAGGTACCTACTCTCAAGGAATTGACTCCAATGGAGAGGAGGCAAATAGTAAACTAAAAAAAATGAACAAAAAAAAATTCAGATAACAAGTGTCCTGAAGCTAATAAAACAGGACTATTTTAGAGTAGGTAATCAGAAAGGCCTCCCAGAGGAGGTGACTTTCAACTAATACTTTAGTTACAATTTGCTCTAGGATCCTTGGACAGAGCATACCAGACAGAAGAAAACACCTGTGCAAAGACTTGAAGTGGTAATGTGGTTGGCATGTTGGAGTAGCTCAAAGAAGGTCCCTGTGACTTGAGTGGAGTGAGTGGGAGAATATTCTGATGAGGTTGGGGGTGGGCAGGAATCACCAAGTATTTCGGGTGTTTGAACAGCTCCATCCAGGGCAGTGGGGGTTAGCTCAGGATCTGGCTTCATTTCCAGAAGCTTAAAGAAGTTGCCGGTTTTCACAAATATCTCATCAGTGCACTGTGTGGTTATCACAAAGACCCTTTAAGACATGAGCCCTGCCTTGTGTGTTTCCTTCTGTAGCCAGGACAGTGGTATACACAGGGACCTGACTCGAGTACCCCTCCCCACTCAGCTGTACAATTGGGCCGCTCCGGAGGTGATCTTACAGAAGGCGGCCACAGTGAAGTCAGATGTCTACAGCTTTTCCATGATCATACAAGAGATTTTAACAGGTGATCAAGGAGCATGTTAATGTTGTTTTAATCCTTATTTTCAGGTTGGGTTCCCCCACTTGGGAGTTATTTAGTTTTATGAAAATGTACAACTTAGAAAAATATTTTTCTTTTATTTATTTTTTGGTACTAGGGATTGAACCAGGGACAGTTTCCCACTGAGCTGCATCCCCAGACCTTTTAATTTTTTAAATTTTGACACAGGGTCTTGCTAAGTTGATAAGGGTTTCAGTAAGTTGCTAAGGCAGGTCTCAAACTTGCTATCTTCCTGCCTCAGCCTCCTGAGTCGCTGGGATTACAGGTTTGCACCACTGCACTTGACAGATTCGTTAAGGAAACTTATCTGTGTTTATGGAAGATGCAAGATGGTCTCCCAGAAACCTTTCTCTTTTAACTGTTCTTTAAGATTCAGCAAAGCTTTTTCGCCTGCTCGTTCATGATAATGCATTTAATCCAAGCAAAGGTTTTTCTTTTTCTGTAGTGCTAGGGATTGAACCCAGGGTCTTATGAATGCTAGGCAAATGCTTTACCACTAATCTACATCCCTAGCCCCCAAGCAAAAATTTTAAACTAAGTTTTTTTAAAAAATATATTTATTTTTTTTATTGGTTGTTCACAACATTACAAAGCTCTTGACATATCATATTTTTAAACTAAGTTTTGATGTCAGTACTTTTGAATCTCTGATGTGCCTCTTAAGGATTGATAAATGAGGGGAAGATTGGCTTCTGAGAAGTAAATATAAAATTAGGCATACCCAGGGTTCAGTAGATATATAACCAGTGAATGAAATAGAAACCCTTTCAATCCTACAAGAGTATAATGTGAAGTAGTCACATATCAGAAGATATAAGGACTCCTTCAAAAGAGGAACACACACACACAGAGTATTCACTGAGGGAATACCAAGAGTTAGGAACCTTTCGTGGTATTTGCAGTCCCACAGGTAAAACCATGACCTTCAATGAGATAAATGTATTGGGCTGTCCAGTCTAATGCCATGAAACTTTCTTTGGTCCCCAAGTCTGTCAGTGAGGAACCAATGTGTACATGATGCTGACACTATTACTCTCTGTCTAAATGTCAGGGATTTCCCTGGTAAGTGAGTAGTTTTTTGTTTGTGATTGGGCTTCTAAGTAGTTTTTCTACAGAAAGAAGTGAATGTTTAAAGAGGTTGGGTGACTTGACTAAGGTTATACAACTTCAATTTATTTCTTAATGTTACCTATGACTTTTTCCTTACAGACAACATACCCTGGAATGGCTTAGACGGCTCAGTTATTAAAGAAGCTGTAGTCTTGGGAAATTATTTACAGGCTGATGTCAGGCTTCCAAAACCTTACTATGATATTGTTAAATCAGGCATCCAGGTCAAGCAGAAAGACCGAACTATGAACCTTCAAGATATCCGGTATATTCTGAAGAATGACTTAAAGGCAAGCCCTAAATTTGTTGGGAGTTTATTTTTGCTTACCCAACTCAGGAGAATAGGGAGAAACTAGAGATGAATTGTAGGAAGTTTTGGAAATCTTCATTTTATTATACTCTTCCTGTGTTTCTGAGAAAAGCCTAACAGCTTAACCTGGTGAGGACAGCAGCAAATTGAGGAAGAGAGTGGGTCCCGGGGTTGGGGAGGTAGAGGTCAATGCATCACAGAGGCACACTATAAGCACATAGCAGAGATTCAATGAATAGCAGTTATTATTGCTTTCAAGGTTTTGGAATAACAATAAATTGGCTAATGAGAACTGTAGTTAAGTCAACCCAACACAAGTAAGAGGGAGTTTATCCGTTACCTATTTTGGTTTCTGAAATATCAGTGACATTCAGATGACTGCAGATAATGTCCTTGACAATATTTCCGGTGTTAATAGGAATTTATTGGAGCCCAAAGAACTCAGCTAACTAAGAGCCCCAGGGCACAGAGATATGAACCCCATCCTGATGTCAGTGTCTATCTAGGATTGACTTCAGAACATCCAAAAGCAACCTCAGACTTGGAAATCAAAGAGCTAAAGGAAACAGGTATGGCCTAATTCACAGCTTGAATATTATTTTTGACACCAGTGTGTTTTGAGAGTCACATGAATGGTAGCTAATTGATTCCTCAAACTGCACATGTAATCCATGCTGGAAAAAGATGGATTCCTTAGGTTTAGGGAGGTTGTGACTTGCTCAGGGTTACAGAAGTTATTGTAGAACCTAGGCCTTCTAATTCCAAAGTCAGTTGAATTCTCTTGACAGGACTGGAGACCTTTAGAGTGGTCCCTCAAATTCTCATTATTTCTGTTCTTCATTCCACTTACTTCAAGCTTACAACAAGGATGATATGCAGTCAGCTCTAGCATTATTTTTTAGAGTTGAGTTGTTTTTTGGAGTTATTTATCCTTCCCATGAGAACCATGTCTCAACTGCTTTTTATTAGATGCTCACCAAGAGCATAATTCTAGCAGGGTGTGGTGGCATGTGTCTGTAATCCCAGTAATCAGAAAGCTGAGACAGGAGGATTGCTTGAGATCAAGGAGTTCTAAGATAATGTGGGTGATATACTGAGACCTCGTCTCAAAAAAAAAGTACCAAGCATATAGCTCTGACTCACATAAATAGTCACATGCTTTTGTATATAAAGAAAGCTGAAGCCAGGTGCTGTGGCACATGCCCATAATCCCAGTGGCTATGGAGCCTGAGGCAGGGGGATCATGAATTCAAAGCCAGCCTCAGTAATTTAGCATGACCCTATCTATAAATAAAACATAAATAAAATGATAAAGGCTGGGTATGTTGGCAAAAGGATCACAGGTTCAAAGCCAGCCTCAGCAACAGCTAGGTGCTAAGCAACTAAGTGAGACCCTGTCTCTAAATAAAATACAGAATAGAGCTAGCTATGTGACTCAGTGGTCAAGTGCCCCTGAGTTCAATCCCTGGTACCAATATATATATATATATATATATACATATATATATATATACATATATATATATGTATATATATATATATATAGTGTTAGGGATTTGGCTCGGTGGTTAAGCACCTTTGGTTTGCTCAGTCCCTGGTACCAAAAAAAAAAAAAAAAAGAAAGAAAGAAAGAAGAAAGAAGGTTTAGTATAGTCCTTGTAATCCAGGGGTGTATAATTTTGTATTTCTTGACATTTAAACACATTTTATTTTGTTTCTGATTCTGGCGATATAGCCCAGGGGTGCTTTACCATTTATCTACATTCCCAACACTTTTTATTTTCTATTTGGAGACAGATCCTTACCAAGTTTCTGAAATTGACCTTGAATTTGTGATCCTCCTGCCTCAGTCTCCCAAGCTGATATGATAGGTCTGTACTACTGTACCCAGCCAGTTAAACACATTTTGAGCACATTATAAATGAAGTTCGGAACATTTCTCTTAGGATTTGGCATCCCATCCTTATCCCTTTTTATTTATTTATTTATTTATGAGATAGTGTCTTGCTAAGTTGCTTATGGCCTTGCTAAATTGCTAAAGTGGGCTTTGAACTTACAATCCTCCTGCCTCAGCCTGCAAAGCCACTAGAATTATAGGCATGTGCTACTATGCCTGGTTCATTTCTATATTCTTATGCCTCTTAAGCAATAGCTAAGTCTTGGTACAAAGGATTGAACTCAGGAGTGCTCTACCACTGAACTATATTTCCAGCCCTTTATTGAGAAAGAGTTTTACTGAAGTGCTCAGCAGCCCTCAAACTTGGTGATCATCCTGTTTTAGCTTCTGGATTAGCTGGGATTACAGGCGTACATCATCACACCTGGATGAATGTGATCCCTTTAATCAGATGTATATTACTCCTCTTTTTCACAGGTAGTCAGCCACATTCACCAAGGGGTCACTTTTCTCCCACCGCAAAGGTAACATTAGCTCCTCAGATCCCTGATTCAAGTCTGATGGCCCAGGAATCTCAGAATCCAGGTACTCCTTTTCCAGCCCCTCCATTTATGGCAGAAGAGATCCACAACCCCCGAACAAGTCAGGAAAGTCTCTGTAGCTTTGAAATCAATGAGATCTACTCAGGCTGTTTACATTTGGGGGATGACAGAGAGGAGGAGCACCCAGGAACTGCTTCATCTCTTGAGGGGTATAGACCAAACCTGGTAGGTGAACTGCAGTCTATGGAAGAAGAGTTAGAGAAGATGGAGAGAGAGGCTTACTTTTGTGATGAAGATGAGAGCTCTTCAGAAGTTGACACAGAGCTCTCCTTTGGGTACTGGCAAAATGGTTCACTTGCTTCACTCAGCCTACCTGAGCCAACCAGAGAAGCCAAGGGCAAAGTGAGCAGCAGGTCCATGACTGAGGAGTACATCAGTAAGTGTGTGCTGAATCTGAAGATTTCACAGACGTTAATGCACCAGAATGCTGATTTGCTGAGGAACACCCAGCAGAAAATAGATGAACTTGAGTTGTTAGAGAATGAGCAGGAAACATGCAGGTCTTTATGGGCTACTTCAAGAGAGTTTTCAGACACCTATGACTCACCTTCAGCCCTGGGCCCCCCAGCTTTGAGTTATATTCCTCCTGTCATGCAGCTCTCATGGAGTCCCAAGTCAGACACCAGTGGCAATTGCCCAACCCTGGCAAGGTCTCCAAGAACAGTGAAAGGCTTTGAAGGGGGACATTTGGGCAAAAAACCCAAGAAAAGAAGTGACTGTGGCTGGCAGTCTTTCACCCAAGTATCTGAAGAAAGCACTGGGGAACAGCCAGAGACCAGCCAACAGGTAAATCAGAGTGGGAGGAAGGGTCAGCCTAAGATCCAGGATCAACTTTGCCCCTGACTTATGTGCAGGAAATGACATATAAAAGCACCAACTAGTAGAGGCTTTATTTCAGGTGGAATTACAGGTGTGCGCCTCCATGCCCAGTTTCCCAGCCCTTTTAAAATGTTTTATTTTGAGGGCTGGGGATGTGGCTCAAGCAGTAGCGCGCTCGCCTGGCATGCGTGCGGCCTGGGTTCAATCCTCAGCACCACATACAAACGAAGATGTTCGAGAACCAAGAAAAAATAAATAAATGTTAAAACTCTCTCTCTCTCTCTCTCTCTCTCTCTCTCTCTCTCTCTCTCTCTCTGTCCCCCTCTCTCACTCTCTCTTTAAAAAAAAAAATGTTTTATTTTGAGACAGTATCTTGCTAAGTTGTTGGGTCTCGCTAGGTTGCTGAGGTTGGCTTGAACTTGCAATCCTTCTGCCTCAGCCTCCTAAGTCCCTGGAATTACAGGTGTATACTACCATGCTCATCCTTTGTGACCACTTTTGATGTCTCCTCTCACTTTTATGTGTCTTGCTGCCATCTCCAACTCCCACTTTTGTTGCTTTGATTTTCAGTAAGCTAGGAAATTAAGTTTGTGAAGATTATGCTAAAGTTTGGAAAAGCAGATCCAAAAATCTCTCCTTTAAAAATTTTTTTTTCATTTGTTGATGGACCTTTATTTATTTATATGTGGTACTGAGAATTGAACCCAGTGCCTCAACATATGCTAGGCAAGCACTCTACCACTGAGCTACAATCCCAGCCTCCAAAATCTCTCTTTTGAATGAAGGACATAAACTTTGTTTCTTCTGCTACTTCCAAAGTATCATAGCCTTTATTTTTAATTTCATAAGATCCCCACTGGTAGGAATTAATGGTCCCTGTTTTATGGATGAGGAAACTGAAGTACAGGATTCTCTCAGATTAGTCTTGAGTGAAGCTTGGATTAATGCCCAAGCCCAGGGTTGCTACCACAAAGGTCTGCTGCCTTCATGAGCAGACAAAATAGAAATTAAAAATACACTTTACTGGGCTGGGGTTGTAGCTAAGTGGTAGAGTGCTCGCCTAGCATGCACAAGGCACTGGTTCGATCCTGAGCACTACATAAATGTAAAATAAAGATATTGTGTCCACCTAAAATTTAAAAATAAATAAATATTTTTAAAAATACACTTTACTGCTGGATTACATGGCACACGCATGTAATCCCAGGGGCTCAGGAGGCTGAGGCAGAGGATCACAAGTTCAAAGCCAGCCTCAGCAAAAGTGAGGCACTAAGCAACTGTCTCTAAGTAAAATACAAAATAGGGCTGGGATATGGCTCTGTGGTTGAGGTTCAATCCCCACCTCCCCCCTGCCCGCAAAAAAAAAAAAAAAATCACTTTCCTGAGCATTTTCCATTTGTATTCGGTATGGACTGGGTTCTTGGAGTCCAACATTTCTAGATAAAGTCCTCCAACTAAGAGAAAGATTACTAGATAAGAAACACAGAAAAAAAATCATCATGGTGGGTCTGGTAATTTCTACACATTTAGCAAGAATGGCTTTGAATGGTGGTGAAAGCGAAGAGAATTCCCTCATCAAAGCACTGAAATATATATTTATTGCTTTGTAAGCTGCCAACTGTTTGTGGCCCTGGAAAACAGAACATTGATGAGCAATCTCAGACCACTCAAGGAGCCAAGAACAGTTTGGAAAGAAGCAGGAACCAAAATAGTAGGTGGGTCAATATTTTATTTTTCTTTGTGTCACTATGTCTTTAGATTCATGTGGCCTTTGAGGCCACTTAATGATCTTCATATTTTTAGTGACAAAGAGATTGTGAGTAATGAAGAAGAGTAATTCAGAAACATATTTTGGTATGTTCTCTCTACCAAGAGAGTTTAAAGAGTAGCATAATGGAAACTTACAGGATATATCACAGGCAAAGTGGCTGGCAAGTTAATCAGAACTCATCAGTTGTCAAAAGCAAAGCATCAGTCTCAACAGCTTATCAAGGCTCTAAGCAACACAGTGAGACCCTGTCTCTAAATAAAATACAAAAAAGGGCTGGGGATGTGGCTCAGTGGTAGAGCACCTCTGAATAATTTCCCCATGCCAAAGAAAGAGAAAGAGAGAAAGAAAGAAATGGCAGATATTTCACTCACCAGTGCTTCAGAAATCAAACTAATCAGAAAACTGCATTGTTGGTTGTTTAAAGTATGTGTTGCTAAACATCACTGTTACCCTGGGGTGTCTGATCTGAAGCCATATCAATGAATTGGTTGGATATTTTTTTTTTTTTTTGGAACTAGAGAAGTGAACACAGGATTTCACACATGTGAAGCAAACACTTTACCATTGAGCTACATTCCAGCCCAATGAAGTGAATTGGCTTTCTCACAGATAATTCGTAGGAGAATATATAAGGGGTATTATTATTTTTTACTATTAGTTGTTGTTTTGCAGTACTGGGAATTGAACCAGGGATACTCTACTGCTGAGCTATATTCCCAGCTCCCTAACCTGCCTCCTTTTTTTTTTTTTTTTTTTTTTTGAGACAGGTCTCACTAAGTTGCCCAGTCTGGCTTCAGTCTTGATCCTCTGGCCTCAGTCTCCTGAGTTACTGGAATAATAGGCACATATAGGGAATTACTAGAGAAGAAATAAATATGTTTTCTTTTTGTGTGTATGGTGCTGGGACCTCACACTTTCTAGGAAATTGCCCTCCCACTGCACTAAACCCTTATCCCCACATGTGTTTGTTTTTATAATTTTTAAACTAAAAAGAAATTGACAGATAACACTGTTACCATATACAGCATAATTTGTGTGATTGGGGGAGGGGGGCTGGAAATTGGACCCAAGGCCTTATGCCTGCTATGAAAGCACTTTACTTTTGAGCTACATCCCTAGCCCCAACATGCTGTTTTGAGGTATATATTCATTGTAGAATGGTTAAATCTAGGTAATTATCAATTAAATTCCTCACATAACTTATCATTTTTGTGGTAAGAGCACATAATGTTCCTATTATACTCTCCCATTATACATTTTTGAAGAATATATCATCATTAACTGTAGTTATCCTGCTATACAACAGATCTCTCTCTTTTTTTTTTTTTTTTTTGTACTGGGGATTAAGCCCAGGGTATTCCACTAGTAAGCTGCATCTCCAGCCCTTTTTATTTTGTACTTCGAGATAGGATCTCTCTGAGTTTCTCAAACTACCTTTGAACTTCTAATCCTCTTGCCTCACTCTCCCAAGTAGCAGGGATCATAGGTATTTGCCACCATGCCCAGTAAATCTCCTATAATTTATTTCTTCCATAAAACTATAATTATATATCTTTTGGCCAACCATTTCTCCCCCCCCCTTTGCCTCTAACAGCCCCAATCTCTGGTAACCACCATTTTACGCATTCTACTACTTCTATGAGATCAATTTCATTCATTTATTTATTTACTTATTTATTTTTACTACTGAGAATTGAATCCAGGGCCTCACATGTGCTGGGCAAGTGCTCTACCACTGAGGTATACCCCAGCCCTTTTTAAAATGTGAAAAAAATTTGAGACAGTATGTTGCACAGGTTGGTCTTCAATTTGTAGTCCTCCTTCCTCAGACCTCCCTAGAAGCTGGGAGTGTACCAGGTGTGCACTACAGCACCTCGATGTTTTTAAAAATGGTAAACTTGTTTTTGAAATTGTTGGTTATCCCCCATTGTAGATTTTTAGGTTGTTTAATATTTTTTTATGTAGGAACAAGGACACAGTGACTTGCAAATAAATTTTTTTTCTGCATTTTGGATTATGTCCTCAGGATAGATTTCCAGAAGCAGAACTACTAGGTCAAAGAGTTTGAATATTTTGAAGATTCTTGATAGTTGTTGCCAAAAAGTTCTTTAAATAAGCTGATCAGAGCTGATTTCTCCACCTTCTGGTCTACCTGGAGTGTATACATTCTGGACAATGGGGAATTTAGATCACACATTTTTGAAGTTAGATTAATAGATGATAAAATGTATACAGTCATTTTGCATATTAGGAAGTTTCATCTAGAGAGACCGACATTGGCCAGTCTGACAACTGACCCAGCAAAGTCAGTGTCCAGAACTTGGTGAGACTAAACTGAGGGTGTTGGATTCTTCTTCAGGATCTTTGCAAATGTTGTTGGTTGTGCTATCACTGATGTAGAGATGGGCCTGTTACTGAAGAATTCTGTGGAAGGGTAGAAGTAGAACTGTTAACCTGGGCTATCACCTACGGTTATATGAGGGGTGGATGGACTCTGTGTGGTGAAATTGTTTTAATTGTGGGTTTCTTCTGTTTCTGAAAATTACCCAAGAGCATTTTTAGAATCATGAAATCTGTACTTGGAAACTGAAAAAAAATTTAGAGATCTTCTAGCCCAATCCTTTCATTTTCCAGCCAGGGAAGGCCTAGAGATACCAGTGAGCGAGCCCAAGTCACACAGCTAAGTAGTATACTCTTTCCGGAGTCAAGCCACTCAAAAAGACCTGCTGGGTCACCCAGCCTTCACCAGGGCTTTGCAAGGTAAGGAACCTTGCAGTCTGAACTCTGGGAGTCCTGTGCCCTCTGGTGGTAATAAGGAGTCGGTGCTGTTTTAGGAATAGCTGCTGAAGTAGGGGACAGGTCTGAGTAGACTAGTGGGCTTTGAGTTTTGTTAAGAACTTGAACAAATGTTTTTGTGTCCACCCTTTTCCCATTCCCTCCCTCCTAATTTAGGACCAGTGTAGAAGGTGTGTCTTCTGAAATCTATAATACAAAGTCAAGAAATAATGAAGATGATGGAGAGATACACATAAAATGGAAAAGTAAGTATGAATTCATGGGTTTTGTTAGGCAAAATGAAATTTTAAATATATTTCTCATCTTACTGATATTTCTAAGTACACAGGCTGTATTTCACTATTTCAAGCCACAGCAAAGTCCTCCCATATTTTTCTTCTGAGATCTTTCCATTTTAAAAGCAAGACCCTTCTGGCTATAGAATATCAAAGGGAAATGATTTTTTATTTTTAGATTTTGTAGGAAATATTTATATGTATATAAATGTGTATAAGTTAACATGTGTAATAAAACAATATACAATATGTATATTTAATATGTAAACACCCTTGAAATGAAGATCATATAGTGTTGCTCTCACACATCCAGTACATTATCCTTCTGGAAACCAGTTTTAAAAGGATATGTCTGGGTTTCTTTTGATTTTTTGCTTTAAATATTTATTTTTTAGTTGTGGTTGTACACAATACCTTTATTTTATTTATTTATTTTTATGTGGTGCTGAGGATCAAACCCAGGGCCTCGAACATGCTAAGTGAGCACTCTACTGCTAAGCCAGAACCCCAGCCCCCCCATATGCCTGTTTTTTTAATACTAGTACTAAGTGACATGAACAGAAGTGTAGAACATTTGAAATGAAAACACATATAATCTCACTATAGTCTACAAAGGCTAAACAAACTCAAATAGAATCCTTTTCATTAATTATTATGGGCTGGGAATTTCAGATGTCATTTTTCTTGTTAAATTAGTAGGAGGGTCCATTTACAAGTTTTCTGTTGCCATCTACTCTGGAATTCAACAACAAGGGTGTTGTTTAGGCTAACCAACTGAAATTCCCTTCCCTTGCTCTGTCATTTGTTTTCCCTTTAAGCCAAACAGGGCAAGAGAAGATAATAACTGTAGAAAGGCAATCATTATTACAATATGAGCTATAGTAGTATTATACATTAAAGATGAAGGCTTTTATTTACAATGTTCATAGTGATGTTTTAAATACTGGTTTCTTTTGTGCCCAGTGGAAGTGAAAGAAATGGCAGAGAAAGCAGCTACTGGGCAGCTCACAGTACCTCCTTGGCATCCTCAAAGTACTTTGACTTTAAACAGTGAAGCTGAAAATCAGCTTGCTCCTTTGATGCAGCCCCCTGTTAAGGGCCCTCAAAACATGGACTGGAAGCAAGTTGTAGTGTATCACAGAGAAAATGATGAGCCAGGAGGAAATGTCAAATTTGGAAAAATGGACAGTAGTGGCTGTGACAGTGACAAGCACAGCAAACAGCCTGAGCCTCAAAGATTCACCAGTAAGTTTGGTTGGGGGAATTGTGTTAGGTGAACTCTATCAAGTTATCTGCTCTCAGAAATAAGTAAACCTGGCATATTTCCTTTGATTCATACTCTTTCCTTTCTTACCTTTCTGGGAAACTTGAATTCCAAAGAAAAGCAGCAGACCCCTTATACGGTACTGTGCTTCACACAAAGCTATCCAGAGATTCATAAGTTTTTTTTTTTTTTTTTTTTTGTACTAGGGATCCCCAGACCTTTTTATTTTTGAGACAAGGTTTCACTAAGTTGCTTAGGGCCTCACTAAGTTGCTGTGGCTGGCCTTTAACTGCCTCAGCCTTCTAAGCCTCTGGGATTAGAGGCGTGAGCCGCTGAGCCTGGTTCTTAAGTTTTTCTATTACTGAAACAAGATTCCTTTGTCCAAAGGAAGTAAAATAATCTTCATTTACTGACTCTGGTCCTGGAGGTAATCTAGCAAGTAACTGAACCTTCCTTACCTGAGGGAGGAGGTAGACCACGGCTTCCTACTGTTCATTTCTTTGCTTTTTTGGGGGGAGGGTACTGGGGATTGAACCCAGAGGTGCTATACTGAGCTACATTCCCAGCTCTTTTTTATTTTTATTTTTTTATTTTGAGATGGTCTTGCTGAGTTGCATAGGGCCTTGCTAAATTGCTGAGACTGGCTTTGAACCTTCTATTTTCCTGCCTCAACCTCCCAAATTGCCAAGATTACAGGTGTGTGCTATTATGCCCAGCCTTTGTCTTTTATTCTAAGCTAGAAATAAATCCAGAGGAACCTAGCAATAAGCAACATTTACTGTCATTAGTTAATAGATTTACAGGTTAAAAATGATAACTGTATTTCCACTTGGTAATCTGCTTACAATCAGGACATGAGATATTATTTCACAGTTGTGAGTTAAAAACACCTGAAATTACCATTGCTGGACACAGTGGCACATAACTGTAATTCCAGCAGTTCGGGAGACTGAGGCAGGAGGATTGCAAGTTTGAGACCAGCCTCAGCAATGTAGCGAGGCCCTAAAGCAACTTAGGGAGATCTTATCTGAAAATTTTAAAAGAGTCAGGGATGTAGCTCAGTAATAAAGTGCCCCTGGGCTCAATCCCCAGTACTGATAGATATAGATAGATAGATAGATAGATAGATAAGGCTCGATTTTGTGTGTGTGTGTGTATGTGTGTATTTGTGTATCTTTTTTCTTTTTTTTTTTTTCACAGTGCTGGAGGTTGAACCCAGGACCTCATATTGCTAGGCAAGCACTGTACACTGAGCCACATCCTTAGTCCCAAGTATCACTCTTGAATTTTTGGGCAAAAGGTTGGATAATCCAGGGCTGCATTTTTTGGGCCAGGCTAAACTAACAGTGTCTGCTCTCTACAACGAAGCTAACATATGGGATGTGGACACCCTTGGCAGAATACTTGTGTGTCTCTTCTTTCACACTATCTTTTATCCCTTTAATGTTATCTGAATATCACTACATGACCATGACCTTGATTGTGAATATAATCATTAGGTATCAGGCACCTGTCCCCCAGAAAAAATGAGCAGCCAGAGCATAGTGAATCCTTTCAAGCAAGTTCTGATGCATCTGTGGCAGTTGAGAAATCCTACAGTGTAAGTAATATGGTCTGGAGAACCAAGTTGAGCCCAAAGACCTAATATAGTAGAGCAAAGTTGTCATTACATATTATGACACCAAAATAATATCTATAGAAGTTAGAGATAGAGGGGCTGGGGATATAACTCAGTTGGTAGAATGCTTGCCTCACATGCACAAGGCCCTGAGTTCAATCCCCAGTACCACAAAAAAAAATTAGGGCCATGACTGTTTATAGAATATAGAGAGAAATTGATAATGACACATATAAAAATACAGTAGTGATAAAATGTAAAGTCTTTTGAAGAATCCAGTACAGCATTGTATTTAATTATATTGTACAGAGCACTCAGGATAATTTGTTCTTTCTCTCATGTGAGGACTGGAAGCGCATGTTACATTGAGCTGAACAAGCAGGTCAAGGAAGGAGCTTCCCTGTAGTATGGGAGAGACTAGGCTTATCTGAGAAATTTCAATGTGACAACTATTAAGTGTACTAGGAGGGAAAGGGTGCAGCAAAAGCAGTGTCCAAGGAAATAAGTCACAAAATGTCTGCAAAGAGATGTCTGAAGGTAGGGAAAAGAAAGTTGTCTGATGCTGTGGTAGTCAGGGCTTCAATGTAGCAAAATAAGCAGAAAAAGGAAGGGTAGAATGGATATGCTCTGTACTTTTTAATATTTGGATTTTATTTTTTATTATTGAGATTTCATTGTTGTTCCAAAAGTCATGCTCATTCTCTTGCCTCTAAACTGTAATACCTGAAGGACTTCCAAGTACTAAGGAGCCTCACTCTCCTCATGTGTACCATGATGCCAACATGCAGACCATTTCTGTGCCTTTGAGGGATCAGGGTGTTTAAATTCTATCTTCAGCTTGAGTTGTCAAAGGGTTTTGAGCATCGTTTCCCTAATCTGCACCCATTCTGCATATTAGATGCTGAGACTCAGGAATATTGTTCTTCCATACTTACTCCCAGCAGTTCATAACCACCTTTTCCCACCACAAAGGAAGGCAGAGTACTCAAGTTAAGTGCATGAGCTGACTGCTGGGTAGTTTTAGATGACCTTTTTTTAACACTGTGTTTTGCTGTAAAGACATTTGCTTATAATAAATAGCGACTTAAAAGTGATTTCCTGTATTATTAATAGGACCAATCTGTACAATCAACTTGTTCACCAGAATCTTCTGAAGACATAACAGATGAATTTTTAACTCCAGAATATGAGTATTTTTACTCCTCTACTGTTCAAGAAAACTTAGCTCTAGAGGTAAAAATCACATTCAGGGTAAAGTATGTTTTCAAGTTTTTCTTTTGCTTTGTTCCTTTTAAATCATTTTTATTGGGTTGGGGTTGTGGCTCAGTGGTAGAGTGCTTGCCTAGCACGTGTAGGCCCTGGGTTCGATTCTCAGCACTGCATATAAATAAATAAGGACTATTGACAACTAAAAATCTTTTTTTAAAAAAATAGATCATTTTAATTAAGAAAACTAGTTTACACATAGACGTATCCAATGCCCACTTACTATTGTTTGCATAAATGATTTTAAAATTTTGAAAAATAAGAGTTTTTAAAATGAAAGGTCATATGCAATTTCTCCCCCAAATTAAGGTATCTGCATCTGTACAGCACTTTGTACTTTTTTCTAAATACTTTCTTTCATTCGCGGTGTCTGATTCACGTGTTTTTTCTGTGGGGAAAAGAACAAGGTTGTCATTCTTCTCTACGAAGAACGGGTGGCTTGCAGATGTAGGTAATTAAACCCAGTTTGCCAAGCTTTAGTGGCAGGAGAACCAGGACAGAAGAAATCATTCAGCAAAAAAACATGAGACTGTTCAGTACTCGGGTTTTCTTGGGAGTCTGCTAGCTTTTTCATGAACCTGCTTGTACAGAGTATTTTCATTTGTAAAATGAAATTAATTGGATTCTTTTATTACTTATATGATTTCTTCCCCATCTCTCCCCAATCTCTGCCACTGTTTTGGGAAATCTTTTTATCAACATGAAAGGTGGGGTGGAGGAAAGGAAAGTCACATCATTTGACTGACAAGAAGAATTCAGAATGCATCAAAAGTATAATTATTACATGGGCTGGGGTTGTAGCTCAGTGGTAGAGTGCTTGCTTAGCATGTGTGAGGCACTGGGTTCGATTCTTAGCATAACATAAATAATTAAACTAAAGGTCCATTGACAACAACATTTTAGAAAGTATAATTATCACTTGTTTCCACTTCTGAAAACCCGGAACAGTTTTCCCTTATTAACAATCCTTTAAGTATTCTTTATTAACTATGCATAGACTGAGATGTTAATAAATCTTTAGTAAAAATATTTTTAAAACATACACACTCGTGTAGGATACACATAGCACACATACATGTCCTCTCTTCTAATTTGTTGGGAGATTGGGATGAGCTGGAGAGAGCGATATAAATGAAGTCACAAAATTCCTCTTCACGATAGGAGATGGAGGGATGGCTTGTTGCTGAGAGAAATACCATAAATAAAAATGTCTGTGAAGCAGGTTTGTTCTTTTCCTATAAAAGATGTAGGGACTTTAGGATCAAGAGGGCTATGGTAAAGCACTTGCCTACCATGTGTAAGGGCTTGAGTGCCACAAAAGAAAAAAAAGAAAAAGAAATCAAAGTCAGAAAGAACAGTATGCCCTGCCCAATGGAACTCTTACCCAGCTTCAATAATTTTCAATAATTTTTCAGTTCCTTCTGAAATTTTTTATATTTATGCCTCAATTGAATCTTCTTTCTTTACTCTTCTTTTATTCTTTGTAGACCTCAAGTCCCATAGAAAAGGACTTTGAAGAAATACAAGGTGCCTTTGCCCACCCTCCAGTCTGTGGTAAGCCCTAGGGCAGATTCATTTAATAGCCATTGCCTTTGCTTTCTTTTGGATCATGGATATGCAGAGCTGGAAGTGACCTTAGAGATAACTTCATCAAGACCATTTTGCAGATGAAGAAAACAAGGCACAGTGATCTCCCCTTATTAGATTGACTCCTCTGCTCCTCACCAGCCTAATGATATATATATATATGGTGTTATTTATACTTCCCCTTGTATTTTTATAAATACACTGTAGTACTTGCTGCTCCTTGCCCCATTACCACCACACACACTCTTTTTCACTAGATTTTAGGATCCTTGGTGATACACAGAAAGTACTGTTATTTTTGCTGAGCAACGTGAAGGATTTGCTCAAGCCACAGAGCTAGTTATTGATACAAAAAACCCTGGGAATTTTGGTTTTCATGTTTTTCTCTAGAAGGCAGTTTCATCTTCATTTCTCTTTGCTTGCTTAATATCTTAGCATAAAGTTAATAATAGCCAGCTGGGCACAGTATAATCCCAGTGACTTGGAAGACTGAGCAGGAGGATCACAAGTTCAAGGCCAGATTCAGCAATTTGGTGAGATCTTGTCTTAAAATAAAAAGGACTGGGAAGGTATCTCAGGGTAGAGCACCCCTGGGTTCAGTCTCCAGTACCTCTGCCCCCATCCCCGTCCCAAATTAATAACAGCCAATAATGCAGATTCAACTCAATATCACCCCTTGGGAGGCTTTGGGTTCTCTGCAGCCAGGAGAGTGGCGCAAGACAAGGTAGAAATGAACTATTGGTACTGTTATAGACATTTAAAAATTTTAAGGTATGCAAGAATTTTTGTTTATTTCTTCCTTTTTTTGTTTTTGCAGTACAGGGGATCAAACCTAGGGCCTCACCCATGCTAGTCAACCCTACCTTTGAGCTACGTCCCCAGCCCTTTTAAAATTTTGAGACATGGTCTTGCTAAGTTACTGAGGCTGGCCTATCTCAGCTTCCTGAGTAGTTGAAATTATAGGTGTGTGCCACCATGCCAGGCTAAACATGTATTTTTAAACCAGAGTTATCCACCTAATGGGCTATGTAGATCTCCACAGTGGCATCTCAACCTTCTGAACCTGGACAGATGGGGTACCTCACACCTACTGCACACTCCAGCTTCCAACCCTAACTTGATTCAAGCTCCTATCAGAGTCAGGAGCATTTTAAGAAGCTACAAGCTTTTATTTAAACAATTACATTCTCAGGATATGTATAAGAAAACCTCAGGGACTTGAGTCATTCACCTTTTCCTGCTGAAGCTTTACCCATGATCACTATCTGTGGGCCTACTCTGAACATGGCCACTTGTATTTGGAGGAGAGTTGAGTAGCTTGGAGAAATAGAAAGGCAGACAGGTCAGAAAACCAGAGCCAGTTTCATACAAACATCTGAAGTACATGTATTTTACTCCCTTCTTTCAGGCTTTTTGTACCTCCACCCTTAGGGCTCTGATATATTATCTCCTTCTTCACCAGGGAACAGGATGAGTACAGTGGGATGCATGTTAGATTATCACTTTTTTTTTTTTTTTTTTGTACAATACCAGGGATTGAGCCCAGGGCCTTCCACATAGTAGGCAAGCACTGTACCACAGAAGCACATCCCCAGCTCCACATGATAGGTTCTAAACTATTGTTCTGCCATCAATTTTTTTCTGCGTACCTTGAACAAGCCACTTCATCCCAGGGCCCCACTCTCCCCTAGTATAAAGGAGAGGAGGTCAGACTTTTAAAAAATCTCTTAAGTTTTCTTCGGTTCTAGTTGTGCTTATTAGGAGATATTTTTTAAAAGTTTATGCTATCTATATGTTTATCATTTTTAAGAGAGTCACAGGAAGCTGGACACAGTGGTACATGCCTATAGTCCCAGCAACTTGAAGACTGAGGTAGGAGAATTGCAAGTTTGCAATTTAGGAAGACTCTGTCTCAAAAAATAAAAAGGACTAGGCATGCAGCTTAGAGGTAAAGCTCCCCTGGATTCCATCCCAAGTACAAAAGGTGGTAGGGGGAATGTTGAAGGAAGAAGAACCCCAATGTTTCTCTACTGGTGAGTGTTTTAGAGCTTCTTGGTATCTGTCTGCTAAAGGCAGGATTATTCTGATATGCATTCCTAGTGCCTACCAGATCACCTGCCCCAAAGGATTAGGATAGGTATAGGGAGTTTGAAGCATTTGGAATCAGGGCAGGCTGCTCTGTATGCCCCCATCTTCATAAACTAGAATAGTTAATACTGGTAAGGAAAATGGATACTACTTCTATTTGCCTAGATATCTGGAAAGTATTTTCCTGAGAATTGGGGAGGAGTAACTTCAGACACTTGATGCTAAGGGAAACAAGACAGTCAAACTAGCTCCTCATATTCAAGACCCCACTCTCTGCCCCCTCACTTTAGAGGGTATTTGATGGCTAAGAGGCACAGTTAACTCTCTGGGAATGCCCAACTAATATTTTCTGTATGGTAGCTTTAGTGAACAAACCATTCTTGGTTTCAACGCCCCCTGGTGTCCATTGACTGGAACTGGGTCAGTTAGCATTCTTGAAAAGACAAACAACATTTGTCTCTAGAAATAACTGTGTGGTTATAACTGAAAGGCCAGTAAATAGCTTAATTGTATTCTGAGTGTCAGAATATAGTTCTCCCCTCTGATCAAGGAAAATAAACTTTCAGAGCAAAAAACCTTCTATTCAACATTCAATTCAAACCTAAATAGGGAAGTACTTTTCTATGCAGATTATTTTTCATTCTAGACTAGATCAAGGAAAATTCTAGAAAATGAAGATAATAATCTGTATTAGTAAAAATACATTTCTTTATTCTTTAAGGTAAGGAAATATTCCAAATGAGAAAAATCCTTGGAAGGAATGCTGAGATTTTGACCAGGCCTCAATTTCAACCTATACAAAGGTATGGGCTGTTGTATCTTATACAAACATATGGGCATTGTGTCTTATTCAGTTTCATACTCAGAAGCAATGTTAATGTTGAGAAAGCCACATGCTTATGCATTCATTACTTGTTTTCACATGTGTTTTCCCCTATCTTACAAATATTAGTTTTGAACAGCTTAACTTTTTTAGGACTTGTTAAACAGAATTTAAGGGGTAGAAATCATTATCTGTATGCAGATCCTGACTCTGACATTCTATTCATGTGACCTTGGTAACATTTCCCTTCCCTCTTCTGTATCCTCATCTGTAAATAGGGATAAGAATGTTGACAGCTGGGGTTGTAGTTCAGTGATAGAGTGCTTGCCTAGCACGTATGAGGTACTGGGTTTGATCCTCAGCACCATATAAAAATAAATAAATGAAGGTATTGTGTCCATCTTCAAAAAAATAAAATAATAAAATAAAGAATGTTGAAATTGGAATTAAAAGTAATTCTGTAACTTCTGAGCATCTGTCCTAGAGAAATGAAGACTTAATGTTTACATAAAAACAATGTACCCAGGGCTGGGGTTGTGGCTCAGCATGAGAGCACTGGCCTAGCATGTGCAAGGCCCTGGGTTCGATCCTTGGCACCACATAAAAATAAATAAATAAAATAAAGGTATTATGTCCAACTACAACTTAAAAATAAATATATAAAAAATGTACACAAATATTTATTAGAAAATGCATTTGTAAAAACTCCAAATCAGAAACCCACATGTCATCATAATATGTATGATGAACCAGACTGTGGAACATCTATACCAAAGGGTACTACTCAGATTAAAGGGGAATGAGCTATGGATACATGCAACACATGTATAAATCTGTAGAGAATTATGCTTACAGGAAGAAGATATCCCCAAAAGTTATTTACTGTTTGATTCCATTTACATAAAATTCTTGAAAATGTTAGAATTATTAAAAATAGTAGGGTGTGGTAGGTATGCCTGTAATCCCAGCAGCTCAGAAGGCTGAAGCAGAAGGATTGTGAGTTCAAAGCCAGCTAAACAACTCTGTAGGACCCTGTCTCTAAATATAATACAAAATAGGGCCGTGGATGTGGCTTAGTGGTTGAATGCTTCTGAGTTCAATCTCTGTACCACCTCCCTCCCTACCGCCTCTGCCAAAAAAAAAAAAAAAAAAAAAGATGTGGTGAGGGTGGGACAAAATTCAGAAAGTTTAAATATTTCTAAGTTCACATTTCTAATCATTCAGGATTGAGCAGATTATACTATATAAGACCCCTAAATTTTAGTGGTTTAAAACAACTGAAGTTTCTTTCCTTTGGGGGGAAGGGTACTAGATACTGAACCCAGTGGCACTTAATCACTAAGCCACATCCCTCGGGCCCCCCCTTTTTTTAAAATATTTTTTTTAGTCATTGATGGACCTTTATTTAATTTATTTATTTGTATGTGGTGCTGAGAATTGAACCCAGGGCCTCACATGTGCCGGGGAAGCATTCTCAAACTGAGCCACAGCCCCCCCCATCCCTTTTTATTTTCTGTTTTGAGACAGGGTCTTATCTAGTGGCTTAGGGCCTTGCTAAATTGTTGAGACTATCTTTGAATTTGTAATCTTCCTGCCTCAGCCTCCTAGCTGGCATTAAAGGTGTACACTACCAAGCCTGAAAAAAGTTTATTTCTTGTTCATGCTTCATATTTATGGCTCATAGGTTGTCCAGGGATGTTCTGAACTATATAACCTTTTATTAGGGATGTGGACTGGGGGAGGCGCCATCTTTGTACATCCTTGATCACCACGACAGGAAAAATGGAACCTGGTGAATTGTACACAGACTAATCAAGTCTCTGTCCAGAAGTAACTCATTACTTTCACTCATATTTCATTGGTTAAAACAAGTCTTATGGGCTGGGGATGTGGCTCAAGCGGTAGCGTGCTCGCCTGGCATGCGTGCGGCCCGGGTTCTATCCTCAGCACCACATACCAACAAAGATGTTGTGTCCACCGAGAACTGAAAAATAAATATTAAAAATTCTCTCTATCTCTCTCTCTCTCTCCTCTCTCACTCTCTCTTAAAAAAAAAAACAAGTCTTATAATCATTTATGTAAATTAAGAGCCCCAAAATATGCTGTTTCACTGTGTGCCTAGAAGGAGATACATTTTGGTGAACAGAATTAATAAAGTTAAAAGTCAACCTAAAATCCACATTCTTTTCTTTATACCATTGGTCTTACAGGATTGTTGCAAAAATTAAAAATGTGAAAACACGGAAGAATTTAGCATGGGATCTGCTTTATAGTTAGTGTTCAATGAGTATAGAAATTGAATCTTAAATATTAGTTGAAATAGAAATGGGCCAAGTTCATCTTCAATATTTTCTTGCCATTTTTTGGCACAAGCCTCTCTTGACCTTTCTTGGTATTCTATAGCAGGAAGCTGTCTCATAGTTGCTAAATCTTCTTGGTTGTGCCCCTGCTCCAACATTTACCTCCCTATAAAGTTCCTGTGCTCCACTGATTTTCTTAGGAATTTCCTCATTGTCATATTGAGTTATTGGTTGATTTCAGGACTGGGCTGACCCTTATAGAGTAGTCAATCTCTGAAGAAGAACTGAGGCCCAGACATGTCAGAGAACTTGTAGCTAGTTAGAAGTAGAACCAGAACCCACACTTTTCACTTCTAGCTTTGTGCCCTTTCTACTGTTTGTTACTGGGTCAATAAACTGGTCTCTTGTATTAACTTAGTGCATTTGGCTAACGTTGATTTTATTTATTTATCCCTCACAGTATTGAAGGAAAACAAGAAGAGACATTAAAGGAATCACCAAAGGAACTGAAAGAGAAAGACATGTATGGCCACCAAAGAGTAGCCTAAGAATGCTTGTGTAAAGTATTGGTTTTATGGAAATAATATTTCCTTGTTGTAAGAATCTGCATGTTGGGCTGAGGTTGTAGCTCAGTGGTGGAGTACTTGCCTAGCATGTGTGAGGCACTGGGTTCAATTCTCAGCACTACATATAAATAAATAAAATAAAGGTCCATAGACAACTAAAAAAAAAAGAACATACATCTTTGCGTTTTTATGTGTAGATTTAATGTATGTTCCTTCATTTACCAGGAAACTGTTACTAAACTGATGATGTGATTTATAATTAATAGCATCTTATAATCAAGGAAATATAGTGATAGTGATGATGGTAATAAAAGTTTATGTTTGGGATAGATTAAATCTGCCTTCCACATAAATATCCTTTTATCTATTTTTAGCTGCCAAGATGTCTTTAAAGTTAGTATTTCTTTTTTAAGGTTTCTCTAATATTCTCTCTCCTCCTCTTCCTCATCTGGCTTCCTTTCCCTCTTCTCCTTCCTACTTCCCCTCACACTTCTTCCTCTTTGCTTTCCCCTTCTCCCTTTCCTTCTCTTCCTCCTTCTCCATTTCCCCCCTCTTTCTTCCTGCCTCCTTATCCTCATCCTTATCTTCTTCCTCTTTCTTTTTTTTCTTCTCTTTTTCCTCTTCCTCTTCTCCCTGCATCTCCTCCTCCTTTTCTTCTTTCTTGTTTGACCCAGAGTCTTGTTTTGCTGCCCAGGCTGGTCTTGAACTCCTGGACTCTCAAATACCTGAGACAGTAGGCACATGCCACTGTACCTGACTCTGACATTCTGTTTAAGACATTCTTTAATTCTGATCTATTGACAAAGATTTTTGTCAAGAATATACTTCAAAAATTCTTGGGCTGGGATGTGGCTCAAGCGGTAGCGCGCTCGCCTGGCATGCGTGCGGCCTGGGTTCGATCCTCAGCACCACATACAAACAAAGATGTTGTGTCCGCTGATAACTGAAAAAAAATAAAATATTAAAAAAATTCTTTTTGCTGGGTGTGGTGGTGCATGCCTGTAATCCCAGCAGCTCAGGAGGCTAAAACAGGAGGATCACAAGTTCAAAGTAAAATACAAAATAGGGCTAGGGAAGTGGCTCAGTGGTTGAGTGCCCCTGAGTTCAATCCCTGGTACCCCCCCAAAAAAAAATTCTTGTCAAGAATATATTACTTGATTTTTCTAAACATCTTCTCAGAATTACTGTGTTCTCTTAATTCTTTAGATCATTGACAGATATTCAAGACCTGTCTAGTATCTCCTATGAACAAGATAGCTCTTTTAAGAAAGCCTCATGCAAGACACCCAAAATAAACCATGCACCTACTAGTGTCAGCACTCCACTTAGCCCAGGTAATCATGAACAGGGAGAAGTGTTTTGGGAAACGACCTCACAACCTCTGCCCTTTAGCTCTGGGAAGTCAGGCCAGAGATCAGACCTGATGGCTGTTTTCTCCCAGACCAAAAGTATTTACTTAGAGCCAAAGCTGGAGGGAATAATCCCATGGGAGGCAAGGTAGTGGTGGTTGTAGTGGTGGTGGTGATGTTTAAGTAGCTGTTACAGTAGTAGGGACATGCAAATGTAGGGTCTATTCTGTACTCTGAGCACTACTGAATTTAGTGTAGAAATTTGATTATCTATAGAGTTTTCAATTTAAAACAAACAGTGCTTAAATATCTATAGTTCTTGAGTCCTACAACCGTATACAGCCAGCATCAAATATATTTTCTTTAGTGTCCATATTTCCAGTATATTTGTGGTCTAATTTCCCTTTATTTTATTTTGATAGCCAGGTTTAAATATTCTCATTTTTTATAACTTGAGGAGCTAGGTCTCAGATTAGTGATTATTTCAGTTGTTAGCAACTTTGGGAAATCTGCATAGTTAAAGAATTTTGAGTGTTTCATTTGTAATGTAAAGAATTCAGATACTAACCACCTTTTTTTCTCCAATAGGGTCAATTTCTTCATCTGCCAGTCGGTATAAAGACTGCCTAGAAAGTATCACACTTCAGGATCAAACAAGGTCTACCTCTTGCTGGAATAGCCAAGAATCTATTCGAATTTTTTCTGATAAATTTATAACCATTCGAGAGAAAGCAAAGAGCCTGGATTCTCTCCTTACTTCCTCTGAGACTCCTGCTCCAAAACTGATCAATCTGGTAAGTTTACCAATTCTGCTTTATACTCTCACAGGATCATGCACTCATAGGATCAGCCCAAGGGGCTCAGAGATATGAAGGACCAAGATTTTTCCAAATTAATTACACAGCAAGAAATAAGCTGGTTCTTCTTCAGGCTTCCCTCGGGCTCTTTGCCTAAATCTGTATTGTAGGAGGCTTATTTACTTTCTCTTTGATGCCTCCATTGGTTACTTCCCTGAAAGTATTGATTACTTGTCCTCTTCTCTGAACTCCTGAACTGATAATCTGCAGGAAAAACACTTAATTGTATCCTATCCTTTTTTGACCTCTTTTTTCCTCCTCTCTGACTCCCTAGGGTTTTTTTAAAAATATATATTGTTTAGTTGTAAATGGATACAATATCCTTATTTTGTTTATTTGTTTTTATGTGGTGCTGAGGATCAAACCCAGTGCCTCACATGTATGAGGCAAGTGCTCTACCAATGAGCCACAATCCCAGCCCCATGTCTCTCTCATATTTTATGTGTATATTTTTTTTGAGAAAACCACAGATTTCTTAACTTCATACTGCTTACTAACACATAGTATCGTCTATAGACAGATTGATTATTTGCTTTGGCCCTCAATGAAAAAATTAATTGTCATCTTCTTTGGGCATTGTGCTCACAAAACATTTACTCAGATCTAAGGAAATGAACCAAGTACAGTGGTGCACATCTATAATCCCAGCTATTTGGGAGGCTCAGGCAAGAGAATTGCAAGTTTGAGGCCAGACTGAGTGAGTTGGTGAGACTCTGTCTCAAAAATAAAAAGGAATAGGCATATAGCTCAATAATACAGCACTTGCCTATCATGTGTAAGGCCTGTGTTCAATCCTTAGTACAGCTAAATAAATAAATATAGGAGTTGGGAAATGGTAAGGAATTTACCCTTTTATTCAACAGACTGTTGACTAAATAGATTCTGAGTGCCAGGCATCATGTCAGACCCTCTTCCAGTCATCTAAGACATATACTTTTCTTCAGAGTTGCTCATTGTCTAGAGAGAAAGAGAGGCCTAATGTAACACAGAGGTAAGTACTGAGGCAGAAAGGGATGAGAAGGCTTCCAGAAGAGGTCTGTTGAATGAGTCTAACTTACTAGATAAAAAAGTGAATGGGCTGGGGTTGTGGCTCAGCAGCAGAGCACTGCCTAGTGCATGTGATGCCCTGGGTTCGATCCTCAGCACCACATAAAAATAAAATAAAGATGTTGTGTCCACCGAAAACTGAAAAAAAAAAAAGAATATTAAAAAACTCTCTCTCTCTCTTAAAAAAAAAAAAAAGCTAAGTACCAAAAAAACCACACAAATAACCCAATCAATAAATGGGCCAAGGACACTTCTCAGAAGAGGATATACAATCAATCAACAAATATATGAAAAAATGTTTATCATCTCTAGCAATTAGAGAAATACAAATCAAAACTACTCTAAGATATCATCTCACTCCAGTCAGAATGGCAGCTATTATAAAGACAAATAATAATAAGTGTTGGCGAGGATGTGGGGGAAAAGGCACACTCATACATTGCTGGTGGGACTGCAAATTGGTGCAGCCAATATGGAAAGCAGTATGGAGATTCCTTGGAAAACTGGGAATGGAACCACCATGTGACCCAGCCTCAGCTATTCCTCTCCTCAGTCTATACCCAAAGGACTTAAAAACAGCATACTATAGGGATACAGCCACATCAATGTTTATAGCAGCACAATTCACAATAGCTAAACTGTGGAACCAACCTATATGCCCTTCAGTAGATGAATGGATTTTAAAAATGTGGCATATATACACAATGGAATATTACTCAGCAAAAAAAGAAAATAAAATCATGGCATTTGCAGGTAAATGGATGGAGCCGGAGAAGATAATGCTAAGTGAAGTTAGCCAATCCCCAAAAAAACAAATGCCAAATGTTTTCTCTAAGGAGCCTGATTCCTACTGGGTTAGGGAGGGGGAGCATGGGAGGAATAGAGGAACTCTAGATAGAGCAGAGGTGTGGGAGTGGAAGGGAGGGGGCAAGGGGTTAGCAATGATGGTGGAATGTGATGGATATCATTATCCAAAGTACATGTATGAAGACATGAATTGGTGGGAACATACTTTATTATACAAACAGAGATATGAAAAATTATGCTCTGTATGTGTAATAAGAATTATAATGCATTCTGCTGATCCCCAGCACCACATAAAAATAAATAAATAAATAAAATAAAGGTTGATCAACAACTAAAAAATATTTCTTTAAAAAGTGGAAATGATTGAACTGCATGTACTTTTTTACTCAACACATGTGTCAGTTACTATTTTTACATCTCACTTGTAGAAAAGATTGTCTGCATGTGCTGTAGTTGGTTCCTCTAGTATGGCTACCACATCTGACACATCAACCCAAGCCACCCAGAGAAGGAGCCTGCCTAAAGGTACCTGTGTGTCATATCAAAGTAGAAGTTCATAATAGTTAGCCAATTTAAGGAGACTTAAATCGAAGCTATATTTGGTTCAAACAAAAATGCTATTTCCTCCGATTGTGAAACAGATTTGTTATAGAAAACTTGGAGAATAAAGCAAAGCTTAAAAAATAAAATAATTATATAACTGTAATTTTTTAATTTCATGTATAATTTTAATATATATCTTTCTCACAGATTTAGAAATATATTAAAAAATAGCATAGTTGCATATCAGTTCTAGACTGCTTTTTTTCCTTGATGATATATATTTAACCTCCTTCTCTGTGAGTACCACATCCACAAATTTAACCAACAGCAAGTCAAAAATATTTGAAGAAAATTGTTCTGAACATGTATATGCTCTTTTTCTGTTCTTATTCCCTTAACAATACAGTAAAATGACTATATATATAGCATTTACAACGTATTATTATTGTAAGTAATCTAGAGATGATTTAAAGTATATGGGAGGATATACAAAGATTATATGCAAATACTGTACCATTTTATGTAAGAGACTTAAGTGTCCATGAATTTTGATACCCTCAGGTAGAAGAGATCCTAGAATCAGTCCCTTATAGATACTGAGGAATAACTGCATTTTGAGTATTTTCCCTTGTCATTAAAAACTATTCATATATATATATATAATAACTACATAATAATCCATTCTATTTAAAGTCCATTCTATTTAATAGTCAATGTTATTTAACTCTTTCCTAATGTCAAAGATTTATGTTGCTTTCCAACTTTTTGCTCTGTGTACATAAATCTTTAACTATACTTCTGATCCTTTTCTCAGGACAGATTCTTAGAAGACAGTTTTTTAATCAAAAGGATCTGATACTGTTAAGGATTTTTTTTTGGTGGATGGTGGGGTATTGGAAGTTGAACCCATGCCTCACATATGCTAGACAAAGGATCTGATGTTTTTACAACTCTTGAGGCATATTGCTTTCATTACATTAATTTTAATATCTTAAGTCTTTGGAACAAAGACTTGAAATTTTCCCTCCAGGAATGGATTTTGTCTTATATTGAGGGGTTGTTATTATAATTGAGCTCTTGGGGCAAGACCTGAAGTACAGTTGCTTTTATATCACCTGGCCTGAAAATTTATAGACAAAGGCCTTCTACTTCGTGTTTTGTCCATTTTGGCTGGTCTATAACCTCTATATTCCTTAAGCAATTCTGATCCAGATTGGATCCCCCAGCCTCTTAGTAAGAACCTACTTCAAATATCCTTAGCAAGGGAAGGGGCACAGGCCAAACAATACTGAGGTAAGTGGGATAGAATAAGAGAGGTCTCTACTAAGAAAATTATTTAAGAGAAGGAGGTATCTATTAGGACAGAAGAGAAGGAGGTATCTATTAGGACTGTTATATAAAAGACTTTCTTTTACCCTTTATTTATTTCATCATTGGAAATCCTCAGTCAGATTCATGAGGGGGCTTAGAAAAGTCCACTTCAGATTCAGGAGAGTGTTAAGTCATTTCTTCCTTTATCTTTTTAAAGAACTAATGGAAGCCATTTCACAGCATCACATTGATGAGCTACCACCACCATCTCAGGAGCTACTTGACGAAATTGGTAAGAGACTGTTAGCCAGCTTTTCATCATTGTGACCAAAGTATATGACACAAACTACTCAGAAGAGGAAAGGTTTATTTTGGCTCATGGTTTCATTTCATGATTGACCAATTACATTACTCTGGGCCTGAGGTGAGACAGAATATCATGGTGAAAAGGTGTGGTAGGGGAAAGCTGCTCAGTTTGAGGCAACCAGGAAGCGGAGAGAAAGACAGAAGAAGGGACTAGAGACAAGATAAAGTCCCTAAGGACATGTCCCCAGTGACCTACTAATAATAAGTCAGAACCCTCATGATCCAATCATTTTCCCTAAACAGTACTGCACTGGGAATGAAACCTTTAACACAGAAGATTGTGGGGGACATTCCAGACCTAAACCGTAACAGGAACATTTAATACAAAATACACTTGGTCTTGTCAGCTATTGTCACTGACCACAGCATGGTTTCCTTATCTCAGATATGAGCACTAATAGAAAGGGCCTACAAAGTTCTGGTTGAATGATAAAATCAGAAAGGGACAGCTTTCCAATAAAAGGGACCACAACAACTTAGCTGGGATATTGGCCTGAATCTGTTACATTTTGTTTCTTAAAGGTAATGGTGATGATTGTGAGGGGAAATAAAAATATTAAAATGATTTATGATGATAAACTTCTTTTATTAAAGAAACTCTTATCTTCTTTTTAAACCAAACCAGCCATTCCTTGGAGGCCTGAGTAGGAGGCATTCAAAGTATTGAAATTGTGGGTAAATCCCTTTCCTAAGAGTCAGTGTCATAAAATTTAATGAGACTAGAATTTTCCATTTCAGGCAGAGACTGAGTAGTACCAACTCAATTTTATTTGCATTTGGGTTGATGTGAAAAAATGATGCAAGGTTATCGAAAAATTTGCAGGCAGGTAGTCTGCTTCCCCGGCAGCTTGATGGACCATCCCCTTGCCCTTAGGGGATGCCTCTCATCAGATTTGTGAGAGTTTAATTATTTTTTTGATGGTCCTATTCTTGCTATGGAGCTTGTAGAGAACTTCCTGGACACTAGTTGGTTTTCAGAGTCTCTGAGGTTTTGAGTCTCATAAGAAGTGAGAGCTTATTGGTCTGACTCTAGGACCAGCTGCCTTCTAGTCTCCTTATAACCCTCAGCCCCTGTTCTTTGACACGTTTAAGTAGATCCAGTCAGCTTCTAAAACCTTCCTTGCTTGGTTTCTTTTCCCGTAGTTACAGGCCCTTTTCTTTTTTTATTTTTGCAGTACTGGGGATTAAACCCAGGGCCTTGCACATGCTGGGCAAGTGCTGCACCACTGAGCATACCCCCAACCCTATAGCCTTTTGTTGCCTCACTTAACCTTGCCTTCAGTGCCACAGGGTCATATAGGTCACAGGCTTTTATGGGTCAGGCTCTTAGGCCCATAACCCTACCTCTCTACTTTCCACCTCTGAGACTCTCTAGTTAATCTCTGCAAATTCTTCCTCTGTAGTTAATCTCGGCAAATTCTTCCTCTGTAGTTGCTCTTCTTAAAAATAACAGAACTGTTGAGATTGGAGGTTATCCTACATGTGTACTGCTTAAGTAGATTTTTAGTATCATTTGTTCCTTAGCAATGGCGTAATTTTCCAGAAATACAAAGTAGGCTTAAATAGGTACTTGCAAGTTGGACTGTAATCAATACTTGCCTGTGGATCCTGCTGTCCTTCTACTGTAGTTACCACATGTGAACCCTCTCTCACTTTCTCCATTGTAGCAGCTGTGTTCCCAGGTTTCCTCCTGGGTTCTGGTCTCATGGTACATACCCCAGCACAGTCATTTCACTTATGGCAATTATCTGGGCCAGGTTTGTAGGTGATGTCTACACTTTGAATGGCTCAGTAATTTTCCAGAAATACAAAGAGCAGAGGATCCTTTTTTAATTTTGTCTCTCTCCCCCTCAGGGAATTGTCTCTTTTGTTAGTTGTTTGATCCCCAGATTCTAGAACAGAGCCTGGTATATAAAAAGAACTCAATAAATGTTTATAAAATAAAAGAATTGAGTTTTCTATGCAAGTAGTAAGAAGCCTTCCATAAACTCAGACTGCAAGCAGTCTTTTGAGATCACCCAAACATGAAATCCCTGTCCTTTTTCTCTCTTAGTCCTTCCCCAATACCCAAAATTACTTGTCTGAAGGAGGCCAGACCTCTTTGTACTGACCCTGTGTTCTGACCCTGCTTACAGGACTGCGTAAAGATATCCATATGAAGAAGTGACTCTTCCCAGCCTTACTACATGATTCTAATGCTTCTGTCTAAAGCATTACAGTTTTAGAAAAACCCTTGGAACTTTTATCAGAGCCTGAGTCACCAATCCACACTCATTCTTCCTCAAGGAAATTAGATTTTGGATTTGTGCACTCACCCTCCCCCACACTAGACCCATTAGGCCTTGAAGAAATGGGAGGTACCTACTCAACTGAAGAACTCCCTAATGATAAATCAAGGGGGAAAAGTTCACCAGTGGGCTTCTGCCTTCTCCCTCTAGGAGGTCCTGGATGCCTTATGCAAATAATCAAGTAGAGGGTTTTTGAGTAGTTTTTCCTGATGATGGGTTTACTCATCTGGCTATTGTATATGTATTGTTTCCCCTAAAGAGATTTCTGGGGAATGACCTGCTGTTACTCTTTTGGAGGACCCACATTCAAATCTCTAGATTCCTGACAAGAACCTACAGGGGAAATTTTAGAACCCTAAGATATAGGTAATCATTTAAGATCAACAAGGGACTAATCAGGATTAAAATGGATTTTTAATTTCAAACTATATAAAATGATCTTATAGGGCCCCTTGATGCCAAGCTCTGTGAGGTAGGACCTCTTTCCTACTCAGCAGGAAGGGAGCCAACTTGTACCTTCCCAGAACAAGACCAGCAAGCTCAGGCTGGTCTGCCTGTGCTCCCTGCAACTGACTTTTTGCTCTGCACTGGAGAGTACTTTGAGGAGACTGAGCACTTAATAAATGCAGAGCAGCCACTGATTTTAGCAGATGCTTGTCTTTAGTAAGTATTTCTTTAGGAAATGGAAATAATGGATATTCTCTGCCTCTTGTCTTTCCATAGGCCGGAAGAGATGAGGAAACATTTGAATTATTGTGATGTTGTAATAAAATTTTTTTTACAGAGTAGAATATAGAGATTAGGAGCATAAACCTTACAGTTAGAACTGCCTGGATTCAAATCTCATTCTTCCCACTGATTTTCTGTGTGATTTTAGGCAAGTTCTTTAACCTTTCTTAGGTTTTAGGCAAGTTTCTTAACCCTAATTTCCTCATTCACTAAACACAATTAACAATAATGCAGTCAGTTGCATAGGGTTGTTGTAAAGATTGTGAACATTAGCCTCACATGCACAAGGCCCTGGCTTCAATCCCCAGCACCATACATACACACAAAAAAGATTGTGTGAACATTAATCCTGAGTACATAGGGTGCGGCAAAGTATTACCTATCTTCTGCATCATCATAATCATCTTTTTTTGTCTTACTTGAAAAATTTCCTTCAAATTAGGAATGTCCATAAGCAGTAGTTCTCCAACTTTATCAGGCATCTTGAAGGTCTTGTTAATACACAGATTGCTGAACCATACTGCCAGAGTTTTAGATTCAGTAGGTCTAGGATAAGGCCCAAGAATTTGCATTTCTATCAAGTTCCTGGGTTAAGTCAGAGCTGCTGGTCTGAGGACCACCCTTTGAGAACCACTGCCCTAGAGTCATTCAAAGGAGGAATAAGTTGTCTTTTGCTTTTGTACTGTGACAGAGCACCTGAAGCAGCAGCAGAATTCATCCACAGTGTTGCATGAGAACACAGTACATGATCTGGGCATCACTGCAAATGGTGAGCATATACTCTCAGATTTTTTCATCAGGTTCTAGGTGTAATGTTGTCCTTGGCAACAGAGTAGTACATATGGGGAAGTGTGACCCTGAGGTCAGTCAAACTCCACCTCAATTCTGACTCTACTAGTTTTTGCTTTTGCGGTGTTAGGGACTGAACCTAAAGGTTCTCTACTTCTGAGCCACATTCCCCTATTTATTTATTTATTTTTATCTTTTAAGACAGTTTCTTGCTAAATTAGGGCCTTGCTAATTTGCTGAAGCTAGTCTCCAACTTGTGCTCTTCCTTCCTCTGCCTCCTGAGTAGTTGGAATTATGAATATGTGCTACTGTCCTAAGTCAGTTATATGACCAACTGTTTAATATCTGAGCCTCAGTTGTCTTTATCTGTAAAATGGGGATAATAATTCCTATATTATGAAGTACATAATAGCTCCACAAACAGTGCATGGTACATCCATAAAATATTTAGCAAATGTTAGTCCTCTTTCCTTTATGGGACTGGTGACCAAATGAAATGAGATAGCATATGTAAAATGCTTATCATACATTAGAGGGTTTCTTCCCCACCCACATTCCTTCCTGGGGCTCCAACCTAGAAACATTTCTAAGAAGTAAATTTATTCAGTTTGTTCTCAGGGCTGCTTGCCTTATCTTTTGTGTGACCTTTCTTTCCTCTGCTTGTTCTTATCCATCTCTGAACCTTGGCACAGGCTAGATTTCCTAAAGCTTCACCTGGCACCAAAGAGCTCCCAAGACCCCAGATGCAGCTGTTGTGAATACAGGTGTCCTATAGACTGCCACCTGTCCTCCTGCTCTAATGGGAAGAGAGGAGCTAGTCCATTGCATACTTAAGGAACCACTGATAGGCCTTAATTTCTATACTCCATTTTAAGGCAGGCTTTCTTAATGTTTTCATTCTAATAAAGCTAATTCTTTGAATTGTTTTTAGATCAAAAGCATTTAGAAGAACAAGAAACTGACCATAATAAAAATGATAACATTTTGCTTTGGACAAGAGAAACTGAGGATCTAGAAGAGGACACAGAGAGGTAATAGAAAAAGCTAGACTTTTGAAAGGGTTTTAAAAATTGCATTGTTTTTATATTAAGTGTTTTCCCCAATATTGACAAATAGGAGGAAAAAAATCTTGCCCCATACTATCCTAATAACTTCCATTCCTAAAAGGTTTTCTGCTTTTTAAAAAATTTAACTGTGATAAAATACAAATAATATATGTTACATGTAAAATACATTAATAAAACTTACATGCAACATACATACACATTATATGTAAAATAAATATAACATAAAATTTGCCATCTTGGGGTAAATTTACCATCTTGGTTGTGACTCAGTGGTAGAGCACTTGCCTAGCATGTGTGAGGTATAGGGTTAGATCTTCAATACCACATAAAAATAAATAAATAAAAATAAAGGTATTGGGCTGGGTTATGGCTAAGCAGTAGAGTGCTCACTTAACACGTGCGAGGTCCTGGACTTGATCCTCAGCACCATATAAGAATAAATAAATAAAGGTATTGTGTCCAACTACAACTAAAAAATATTTTTTAAAATATTTATCATCTTAATAATTTTTATGTGTATAGTTCAGTAATATTAAGTATACAGAGTGGAACTGGGGTTGTGACTCAGTGTAAAGCACTTGCCTAGCACGTGTGAGGCACTGGGTTCAATTCTCAATTCCATATAAAAAAATAAATAAAATAAAGATATTATGTCCATATACAACTTTTTTTTAAAAAAGCATGTATATGGTCCCAACTTATGATGGTTCAACCTATGTTTTTATGACTTTATGATCTTTTCCTGGGATAGCAATATATGGTATGATACTCTGAGTTCCAGACAGTAGCAACAAGCCATAGTTCACAGTCATCCTCACAATCATGAGGGTAAATGACTAATACTCTACAGTGTACTGTCTTGCTCAGCTTGCTGTTTGGTTGGTTAGGTGTATTAAATAAGAAATGTATTTACAACTTAACAGTATTTATAATATAAATCAAGGGCATCTGTACTCAAATTGTTATGCAACAATTCTCCACACATTTATCATTTTACAAAACTGAAACTCTTTCTGGCTTGTCAACTCCCATTTGCAAGATGGCAGCTATCCACACACCAGGCAGATGATATAAGCAGGTGAGACAAAGGAATATATTAGTTGATTCTGCCCCATTTTATCTGGAAAGCAAAATTTCCCAAGAAACTCTTCCCAGCCCACATCCACTTTATCTAATAGACCTATTGGGTACAAGGGACATCAGAAATTGAATTAACATCCCAACTGCTATAAAAGGCAGCAGCAAATAAGAGTGTTTTGACTAACTTTTGGTTAATGAATCTAGTGTCTGTCATATTCTTCAAGGGATATGTTATTCTTTATAAGAAGGAAAAAGGAGAGACCTGGAAGGGGAAAGGTCTGGGAAGTAGAGGAGGAGACTGGAGCCCTAGGATCTGAGAAGAAAATAGAGAGAGGGTTAGAGACAGTGAAAAGAAAGAAGCAAGAAGGGGAAATTTTTTTTTTCAAGGGATGTTTTAGAAAATTTTTATCTGTGATATTACCGTTCCTTCTATCTCCCCAAAATGCTGTCATTAAAAAGCTGAGCCATAATTTAAGGTAAAAGAATAATTGCTTAAGAAGACCAAGTTAGGTTTGGCTATTCAAACATAAAATTCTTTGTACATGGTCAAAAGTTAGCTAATGTTATTGTCTCATCCTTTTCCAAAAGAACTGGTGGCAGTACTTACCACAGACATGCTCCACAGATGCTCAGACATTTCAGTGCTATGAATGGTTTGTCAGTTCTAGGGACCAAGCTAGAGTGGAAGATATTTTTTTGATGGGGGGGATATTTTTCAGGCTTTCTTAAAACACCCTATTTTCATCTTCTAGCCTCAGAGATAGTTCTTAGAAAAATAAATAGAAAGTATATGCAATCTTGACCTAAGGTAGAAACTGACTTAATGACCTAGATTGAGACAAGAGTCAGCATTTGACATTGGGATATCACTATATCATGGATGCCATGGCTTTTTGTCAAGGGACTATGGGACTATTTTGTATACATTTAAATTAGATCTATGTGACCTCTGTGAGTCTACATACAGTCTGACCAAACTTACATTTCCTCAACTGTATAGAGAAAGCACAGTTTTAAAGTTTCTTGCCACTCTATAGAGTGTTATGTTTCCTTGTCAAGGGAGAGGGAAAAAGACTATTGTCACCATTCTCTTCACTTTCCCTTGGATAGAGCTCATTCTACTCTTGATGAAGATCTGGAAAGATGGTTTCAGCCATCTGAGGAGAGCATGGAGCAGCAGGACCCCCACAAAGGCTCTACAAGGTTAGTATTCCCCATTGGGGGTTCTTCTTTTTTCCTTACATAAAATTTATATAATTCCTAAGGCATAGAGGTATTAGACTCCTATTTTCTTCTTTTTGAGGAAATGGGGCTAGGTTTTAGACTTCTTGGAGAATGAATGTCTGGTAATAGCATTAAACTGCTGTAGATAAGCCAGCCCTGACTCCAAGGGTGTGCATTCTCACCCTTGTCTCTCTCCCTCCAGTCACCCACAGTGCTCAAGATATTGATTAGCAAATTGATATCAGTATAGGAGAGGCCTCTAAGATTACTGTATTTAGGCCCTGCTGATTTCAACCTTTTCATCAGTCATTTGAATTATATCAGGAAAGGCATATTTATCAAATTTTTAAATAACAAATCTAGGAATGAGTGCTAATGTGATGGATGATAGACTGGGGATTCAAAATGGTATTGACAGATAAAGATAGCAGGCTATGGAGGCTCGTGCCTGTAATCCCAGCAGCTCTTGAGGTTAGGACAGGAGAATCTCAAGTTCAAAGCCAGCCTCAGCAACAGCAAAGTGCTAAACAACTCAGTGAGACCCTGCCTCTACATAAAACATAAAATAAGGCTGGGGATGTGGCTCTGTGGTTGAGTACCCCTAGTTCAATCCCTGGTACCAAAAAATAAAAAATAAAAAAGATAAAGCCAAACACAATGGTGCATGCCTATAGTCACAGCTACTCAGGAGGCAGAGTAGGGAGGATCTCTTGAGCCCAGGAGTTCAAGGCCAGTCTGGGCATCTTAAAAAAAAAAAAAAAGATGAAGGTAAAAGATTCAAAAACATAGAGTACTCCTAGGACACTTGGCCTGAAAAAAAATTTTTAATTGGAAATTCTTACTCACTATAGTTACATTAATGGCAGGAATTCTTAGTTTTGTATACCAAGCACTTAACATGCAGCTTGAGACATAGTAACAATCAATAAATTCTTGAAGGCATGGACATGACTCTCTGAAGCTCAGGTTGATGCAGTTGTTGAAAAGGTCAATGCAACATTAGTGCTGTATAGACAGAAATGTATTGATTAGATCAAGGTGATGTGTGAGACCGGTAATGTGCTGTTTAGAGCACTCCTAGGGTGCAATGTGAGACTACTTTTTAGTGCCACATTTTAAGAGATATTAATAAACAGAATAGGGTAACCACAGAACAGTCACAGGTCTGCAAACCAGGTCATATGAGAACAGCTGAAGGAGCTGGGGAGGCTTAGCCTGAGAAGAGCAGATGGAGTGGAGAATTTGATATCTTCCCTCAAATACCTGAAATACTGTAAAGTGAAGAGAGTCAGCTTACTCTCTTTTGCCCCAAAGGACAGAAATAGTGACTAGAAATTACAGAGTAACTGATTTGTATTCAGTAAAGCACAGACTTTCTAGTGGTCACAGCCACTGGATAGGGAGAGCAACTGGCTTTCCAGTTACTTCAACAATGGCTACTGCTGCTCAGAAGAGACTGGATGAGACTCTGATCTGGGGCATTTGGACACAGGCAGAAGACAACTCAAACACCTCCTCCCACTCTTTTTAAATATTTTTTAGTTGTAGATGGACACAATACCTTTATTTTATTTATTTTTATTTTTTTTTTAAATTATAGATAGGCAGAATGCCTTTTTTTGTTGTTTTATTTTTATCTGGTAGTGAGGATCAAACCCAGCACCTTATGCATTCTAAGCAAGTGCTCTACCCCCGAGCTACTCTACCACTAAGCTACAGCCCCAGCCCCTCCTCACCTCTGACCCTGTGATTCTGTTAGTGGAAGTTAAGAGAGGAAAAAAGTCTCTTTTCACCCTTTCTGTTTAATTCTCATTCATTCTCTCTATCTCTCTCTCTCTCTCTTTTTGCAGTGCTGGGGATTGAACCTAGGGCCTTACTCATGTTGGGCAAACACTGAGTTATATCCCCAGCCCTTCTCATTTTACATATTTTGTTTTTACTGTCCATGAAATGAAAGCAGAAAAAGAATCCCTAAATAGTGTTAGGTTCAGCCAGCTTCTCTTGAGCATTGACAATGAGCTGAACACTGTGCTAAGGCAGGAGGTGCACAGGGGGATCAATGACTCTGCCTTTAAGGAGCTTATTGTTGAATGGAGGTTTCTGCTTAAAAGTTTAACAAATTTGTTCTTAAACTGTAACACAGTCAAATTATTTAGACATTTCATATCAGAGGAAGTTGATCAAGTGGTGGTCTTTTTTAAAACCACCAATTATGACATAAAATGAGGGGTTTTTTCCCCCCTTTGAGGCCAGCTATATTGTCTAGTGGTGAAAAGCAGAGTCTGATTAGGTTGGCTGTCTAGGTCAGATCCCAGCTCTAGGACTTAGCAGGTATGTAATATCTTTGTGCCTCAGTTTCCTTATCACAATGGGGGCATTGGAGGTAACTACTTCATATAGTTGTTAAGAGAATTAAGCGAGTTAAACGGTACATTAGAACTCTTAAACCAACACCTGGCCCAAAGGGAACACTGTGATACTCCTAATTGCTGTTTCCTTCAGAGTACAGTCCTGCCCCTGGCTGTTATGTATGTGGTTTAATGCCCTAAATCATTGTTCTTAAAGGGAGAAAGCAACCAATGATCAAGAAGTTGGTGAAAAGCATAGAAAAAGGGAAAAAAGCATCAAGCCAGAGAGAAGGAAATCAGACAGCTTTTTAGGGGCTTCAGAAGAAGGTATGAATTAATGATTGTTTATAATGCAGTCTGCAGTCCTTAGGCTTTGATGAGCATCAAAGTTATTAAATAATGTTTCCAAATGTTATACACAATCTTCCTTCCTTTGATAATTTCTTTACCCTTGCAGTTCATTGTAGGTTTTCTGTTAATTGCTGATCATAGCTTCATCACAAAAACAGTAACAACATCAAGTTATATTTCTTAAAAAAAAAAACATTGGCTAATCTCATTGTCTGGAGAGATGTTTTGCTTCTAGTTGTCCAACATCTTCAAAAGAATTTTAAATTTAGCTTACACGGATGCTCCAGACTCCACTAAGAAGTCATATATTATGGAATTTAAATGAGGTTTACAAGTAATGAAAAAGTCATAAATTAACTTTAATTTCAAAACTGTTTTAATAGAGCTTTAGGCTATTTACAAACAACAATCTCCTGTTTAAGAGACATTAACTCTGGGTTGGGATTGTGGCTCAGCAGTAGAGAGCTCCCCTAGCATGGGCGGGACCAGGTTCGATCCTCAGCACCACATAAAGGCATTGTGTTGTGTCCATCTACACCTAAAAAAATAAATACTAAAGAAAAAACATTAACTCTTTCAGGTCATATGGTATCCCTTTCATCCTTTTCTCATTTAATTTTTCTACCTTGCTTTGTGTCCCGGGATGCTGACTCTAGTGGACTGCCTCTCCCTAGCTTCCTGTTGGCCAGTGGGAGGCCCTGGCAAAAGAGCAGAGGGCAGAAGCAATGTTAAGGGGTTACTTTCCCTCCCTGCCTGTTTCAACACCTTGCATCTGATAGAAGTGGTGTTCCTTCACAAGCACAGCTTCTATGAGACAGTTCCAGCTGTCCTCTCATCCCCATTCCTCAGTCCCTTCAGACCTAGGTTTCCCATTGCTGCTAGTCACCGAATGCCTTGCCATTCCTTTTTTTTTTTATGTAGTTACTTAAGTAACTTAGGTAATCTTTATCTGTATTTGCCATGGGTACATTTTGTTTCCTCCAGAACCTTGACTAGACTATATGGGCTTTTAGTTAGTATTTGCGAATTAGTGTCATTGGTGTCCATTGCTGTGGCAAAGAGCTGCAGAATATTAGGAGGGAAAGCCATTAACCATTCTGCCTCTATAGAACAACTGTTATAGGTAAAACAGTTTACACTAAACTAGAGAGAACACTAATGTGAATTCTGAATTCTGACACTCTTTAACATAGAAAGTAATCAGGTTGTTTTTTTCTTCCTCTTATATTTCACCAAGATGAACTAAAACCGTGTTTTTGGAAGCGACTGGGTTGGTCTGAACCATCCAGGTAATGAGATATCCTGTGTTTATAGGTTAAAGTTTACCATTTACATAAGCAAATTGAAATATTCACTGGTTTCTAAATAAACATTAATGACAAAGACTTGAATTAAGACCAAGTTGCACGGGGTTGGGGCTGTAGATCAGTGGCAGAATGTTTGCCTAGCATGTGTGAGGCACTGGGTTCGATCCTCAGAACCACATAAAAATAAAGGCATTCTGTTCATTTACAACCACAAAAAAAAAATTAAAAAAGACAAAGTTGCTCAGTTTATAGATACATGTTTCTGTTTATTAAAAAATGTGAAATTAATTCTAACTTTATTTAAATTAGTAGAAGCAGCCTGAGAATACTTTTCATACAGAAAGTATACATAAGTTGCTGCTGTCAATTGCTTTGCATCATTTTTGCATTTCCATTTTATGTTGCTGATCATAATATCCCTTGATTACAAATATCAAAATCCCTGGGCTGGGGATGTGGCTCAAGCAGTAACACGCTCACCTGGCATGTACGGGGTGCTGGTTTCGATCCTCAGCACCACATGAAAATAAAATAAAGATGTTGTATCCACCAAAAACTGAAAAATAAATATTAAAAAAAAGAAATATCAAAATCCCTTTTCCTTAAATTCAGTAGAACAGAAAGAGGATATTGTTTGTATCTTTTGAAAAAATGTATGTAGGGTTGGGGCTATAGTTCAGTGTTAGAGTGCTTGCCTTGCACATGTGAGGCACTGGGTTTAATCCTTAGCACCACATAAAAATATATTGTGTCCATTAAAAAAAGTCTGTATTGGGAAGGGCACAGTGGTGCACATCTGTAATCCCAGTGATTTAGGAGGCTGAAGCAGGAGGGTCACAAGCTCAAGGCTAGCCTGTCTCAAATAAAGCATTTGAGATGCTTGGGATGTAACTCAGTGTTAGAGCACTTACCTAGCATGTATCAGGATCTGAGTTCAATTCCCAGCACCACACAAAAAATAAAAACAAAAACAATAATAATAAAAAGCATATATATCAACTGGAAACTTTTTTTTTTCTTTTTGTCTTTTAAAACACGTAAACACAGGATAATTGTGCTGGATCAGAGTGACTTGTCAGATTGACTGGAAATGGATCACAGATGGATTCTGACCCAAGTTTGAGCATCTTGGTTGTGAGCTCTTCTTTCTTCTGCTGCAGTTGCCATTGGGGCAGTGGTTCCAGTTCCTTAACTCACAATTTGTTCAGCTGCTACAGTAGACATAATGGTTTGGCCCCATCTGTGGGCAGCATATGTAACCATTTGTTTTTCCATCAAATTTCTGAAAAGTGTAAGGTAGTTGCAATTTTAAAATTTTCTCATTGTGCTCAGAATGGTTTTTGGTTTTGTTGGTGTTAATTTTTTTGAATATTTTAACTCCTGTTATATAATAAAATGTTTATTTTCAATACCATTTAGGTTCCAGCTATGTATTTCTGTGTTTAAGAATTGGGCGTGGGGGGTGGGGAAAGGAACTTCTATTCAAAAACCTTCAATTTCTGTTATAGGGTTTGGCACATGGGCAGCTACCTTCATATATGCTGGTACCAGTTGTCCCTGTTTTATCATAGAAATACTGCCCAACCTTTTGGCTGGGATTGCCCTATTCCCATTCCAGCTAGAAGCAACTTAGTAAGAGATAACAATAAAATGCTAAGATTTTTTGAACTGTTCAAGGTAAACAACATCTTCTCCATGTGTTTTTGATTGTGAATCCCACATCATTAGTGTACTACAAGAATGAAATTGTGGTAATACTAATCACAACGTTTTGTTTAGCTTAGCCTCTTTTCATTCCTGGCCTATGTGTAGCTAGCCTGATTTTTAGAGGGTTTATATCTTTCATTACCTCCCATTTGGAATCTTCATATATGAATAGAAACCCTCTCTTGGAAACTATGTGCTACACTGCAGCACTTACCAGCTAGCATTTTGTTCTGCCTTGGTGAGTAAGTAGCAGGCCTGTTGTTTGTGAAAACTGAATAGTTCCTATTGTGAGTAGTGCCCAGAAAATTTGCCCTGCACAGATAAAATGGGAAGGTACAAGTCTGTTTGGCTATTTTATAGCAAGAAAACAGTTCCTTGCCATTGTATCCAGCAGAAAACCACCAGAAAACAAATTCATTTATAAATAATACTTTGAGAAATACAGATATTTATAATACATAGTCTTTCTCTCAAACAACTTATTATAATTGATGAGACAGAACCAACATAAGTAAAAATATAAGGTCTAATAGCAGATATACAATGATAAATGGTGACTTATGTTATTATCTGTTAATATGCATCAAGGATATAGGTCCGGATCTAGGGATGTGGCTCAAGTGGTAGCACGCTGTGATCCTCAGCACCACATACAAAGATGTTGTGTCCGCCGATAACTAAAAAATAAATATTAAAAAAAAAAAAGGATATAGGTCCTACACCAACTCCCTGTAATAAGGGTTGTAATCTGTCCACACAGAAAATTATTTTATTTGGCCCGTGACTGTAAAAAGTAGTGGTCAGTATTAGTAATCATAATGTTGATAGATATTATTTATTGGTTATAGAGCAATTATTATATACCAGTTGTTTTATTTATATTAATCAATTTTTCTGCACATGGGAGTCCCACTGTTTCTTTCACTCATCAGCTATTTTTCAAACTGTCATCTCTTACTTCCTATCAATACTCAACAGATGACTTCAGAGAAAATATAAGCCCTCAGGTGGGAGTTAACTCAGCTTCCTGCCACCAAAACTCCAAACATAATTACCTATATCCCTGTAGAACAGAAGTTGTTGTAGGTAAAGCAGTCAATACTGGACTGTACATATTCTTTCCACTCTCCTCCCTGTTTTAATAAAGGCGGTGTCCCTCTTCCTATCCTTAGGTCAATCTCATCTTCTGTCCACTCAGGGTTTTCCTTCTGAGGTTAACATTTCTCTTTTTAGTAGCTTCAACCTTTCTTCTTTATTAGCTTCTTTTCATAAGCATTAACACACTGGGCTGGGGATGTGGCTCAAGCGGTAGCGCGCTCGCCTGGCATGCGTGCGGCCCGGGTTGCACCACATACCAACAAAGATGCTGTGTCCGCCGAGAACTAAAAAAATAAATAAATAAATATTAAAAATTCTCTCTCTCTCTCTCTCTCCTCTCTCTCTCTTTAAAAAAAAAAAAAGCATTAACACACTTAGATTTTCCTATCTTTAAAAAAGTGTTCCCTGGATCCCACCTTCCCTTCTACCTACTATACCATCCTTCTCCTCCCACAGAAATTCTTGAAACATTCTTGTCTACATCTGCTATCTTTAGTACCTCACCTCCCACTCTTCTCAACCCACTCGAATTCTACTCCTTCCATTCTCTAGCAGTCACTAAGGTCACTGATGACTTCCATATTCCTAAATTCCTCAGTCACTTTGACCCCATTGTCAGTTTCTCTTTCAGTCTATCCTCTTAGCTTCCTTGATGTTGCACACTGTTATTCTCTCTCTCTCTCTCTCTCTCTCTCTCTCTCTCTCTCTCTCTCTCTCTCTCTCTCGTTGCCTCACCTCACCCTCCTTTACAGGCTCTGCCTTTGTCTTTTCTTACTGCAAGTTTTCCTCCTAAGCAACATAGTTTATTCCCGTGATTTCAGTTAGCACCTATGGACTAACAATTTCAGATTTGTATTTTAAGTGTACAACCAGACCTCTATTATGAGCTATCTTATCTCTTATACTTCAGGTATCTTACTGATATACCCAATATTGAACTAATGCTATAAAGACAATAAATAGGTTAAAAGTAGTAGTAAATGCTGTAGGGGAGGCAACTTAACATCAGGTCAGGTGTTCAGGTGAAACTATTCTAAAGAAGGGATATTTGGGCTTTGGTTGAATCATGAGAAAGAGCCAGTCTTACAACTCTGAAGGTAAGTTGTTCCCAACAAGGGAGTTGACTGGAAGGAAGTGAGGATGGAAACTGAGCAAGAGGATTATAAAACTATGGCCAAACATGGGAATCCAGTGGAAGGTTCAAAGCCAGGGGACAGGAAGTAGGGTAAAAGCATTTTTAAAACTTTCTTTCGTACTCTAATTTTTTTCTCCAAAACAATCTTTTCATTTATTTTTATTTGCAAAATGATATTTTTATGTACAAAGATAATCGTTTCATTTCCTTGTCCAGAACTTTGCCCATTGCTTCTAGAACTATGAAACTTTTCTCAATTCTTCAAATATATGGCACATGTTATTCTTGACTAGAATATGCCTCTCCTCAACTAACTACTTCATTGTTTGGTTTTAGCTTTCACTTAACTTTTTTAAAGAGATTTTCTAAAGTCCCTGAAGCTTAGTCTAGGTTAGGGACCTCTGAAATTCTTCCTTAGTAGCCTGCCTGCCTTTTCCCAACCCACACATAGACCATATTCCATAAGGCCAGGAATTATGTATAAGTTGTTCACTGAGTTATTGCCACTTACATATATTAGGTGCTCAGCAAATATTTGTTAACTGGACAATTATTTTTAATCTTCACAACACCACTAAAAGTTATTATTCTAGGGGAGGCTTCTTAAGTTCCCATGACCTACCCAGGATCATACTGGAGCAAACATATTTTGTATTCTTAAATGGTAGTCTTCCATGATTGGAGTTCAAAGTATGATTATGAAAGTTAAATAAGAGCTAAATTCAGACTAAAACTCTTTAAGCCCCATTCCTATCTCCTCATCTATTCTGTGGGTTTGATGCTGAGTTTTTGTAACATACTGAGTCCTTCACTTTTCCTCAAGATGGGAAAGCAGACATGTAACAAGTTCCAGACACACAGTAGATAAAGATTGGCTTACTAGAAAAATAATAAGCAACCTTGCTTAAGCAAAGAAAAAATAAACATTGGCTAACTACTGAATTAAATCACTAAAGCACCCTTGGAAAACTAGGATTATTAGGACATTTCAGATTTGTTTTTTACTCATACATGTTGGTGTTAAAAGTGGGTTATAGTGAGGTATCCCCAAGAAAGAGCTTAGAAATAAGATGGTCCTGTGGAAGTTAAGTAAGCAAACCCCACTCTCTAACTTAAGACTGTTAATTGTATAGTTGCTATTCTTGGATATGATTTGTTCCCCAAAATTTCATGTGCTGGAGGCTTGTTCCTTAATGTAATAGTATTGAGAGGTGGTGGAACCTAGTAAAGTAGGCCTTTAAGGGCACCAACTTGTGTCCTGAAGTGGGGTAGGTGTTGTGAGTCTAGATTGGTTACTGCTGGAGTAGGTTTTGATATATAAAGTGAATTTAGCTTTCTTGGCTAGCCTTCTTGCTTTCTCTCTTGTCATCTGACACCTATCCCCCTCACATGTGCTCTCACCAGACACATGACACTATCTGCTCTCACCAGAAGCTGATGCCAGCACCATCCTCTTGGATTAACAGAACTGAAAACTAAATAAATCTGTTATCTTCATACAGTACCAAGACTTACATACTTTGTTATAGCCACATTAAATATTAAATAGAGTAGGGCAATAGTGGAATAGGAGTTTATAAATGAAAAGGAGTTTATAAATGTTTGATGGAAGCAATACTGAAAAGCAAGAGTAGGGATTTATACTACTACATACTTAGGAATAATGTAAAGTTCAATAATTAACAGTATGGCATCAACATAGAAATGAATATTTATAGAATATAAAAAGAGTCCAAAGAAAGAACTAAAGTATAAAGTTTTGGGAATTTAGAATATGAAATAATCTGTATCAAGTTAGATAATTTAATGGGATATCTGACCAAACATTTGGAAAAACATAAAAGCTGAGTCCTTGTACCAAAAAATATGTCTGATTAATAAAAATTTTTAATTAAAAATAAATACATAAACATTAAGAAATATGTGACAATTTTATTAATCTTAGAGTGGGTTCAAAGTGAAGAGATTTTTGAATTTTACTATATAAAAATGTAAAATTTGGGGCTGGGGTGGCGGGCTTAGTGGTAGAGTGCTCACCTAGTGAGAGCGAGGCACTGGGTTCAATCCTCAGCACCACATAAAAATAAAGGTATTGGGGGCTGGGGTTGTGGCTCAGTGGTGGAGCACTTGCCTAGCATGTGTGAGGCACTGGGTTCAAGTCTTAGCACCACATATAAATAAATAAAGTCCATTGACAACTAAAAAAATTAAAAATAAAGGTATTGTGTCCACCTACAACTAAAAAATAGATTTCTTAAAAATTTAAGGGCTGGGGCTAGAGCTCAGTGGCAGAGAACTTGCCTAGCATGTGTGAGGCACTGGGTTCGATCCTCAGCACCACATAAAAATAACAAAATAAGGCATTCTGTCCATCTACAACTACAAAATTAATTAATTAAAAATATAAAATAATGGCTGAATGAGGATAAAGTCAACAAATGATAGAGTTGCAATATATTGTATGACTAAAAGGTTTATATTCCTAATATCTAAAGAGATCTAATAGCTTCTAAGAAAAAGACAAACACCTTAATGGAAAAACATGCAAAGAGCAATTCAGAAAAGAAGCATAACAAAGGGCATGGGGTTGTGGCTCAGTGGTAGAGCACTTGCCTAGCATGTGTGAGGCACTGGGTTAGAATCTCAGCACTGCATTATAAATAAGTAAAATGGGGGCCATCAACAACTAATAAAAATATTTTTTTAAAAAAGAAGCATAACAAGTAACCAGTTAGCATATTAAAAGATGTCTAGTTTCACTGATAATAAAAAATGTAAATTAAAATAAGATAACTAAAGAGGAAAAATATCGGTAAGATCTAAGTTTGGTGGGAGAGTGGGGAATCAAGCATCTGTGTTGGGGATATGAATTGGTGCCACTTATCTACAGAGAGATTTTTGAGTATGTATTTTAAATGTGAATGTTTTTTGATCTAGAAATACCATTTAGACCAGCACTTCACAAATTTTATTTTACAGATGAATCACCTGGAAATCTTGTTAAAATATGGATTTGTTGCATGTCTGTAATTCTAGCCACTCAGGAGGCTGAGGCAGGAGGATCGCAGGTTTGAACTCATGCTGTGAAGACAATAAATAGGTTAAAACCACAGAATAGATGAAGAGATAGGGATGGGGTTCAATGAGTTTTAAGCCTGGGCAACCTAAGCAAGACCCTGTCTCAAAAAAAATGAAAAGGGCTGAGAATGTAGCTTAGTGGTATAGTGCCATGGTTTCTATCATTGGCATAAATTAAGTAAGTAAGTAATTAAGTAAATGTATATTCTGGAATTGAGGTCTGAGGTGATGTCCAAGCTTTTGCTTGTCTACCACTCTCCCAGGTGGTACACTTGGGCTGCTAGTTCATGCACCACCTGAATAGAATTCAGAGGTCTTTATCTTAAAACAATGGTCTTTAACCATAATTGTACATAGAATCATCTGAGGCATTTTTAACAAATACTGATGCTCAGGCTTACCACCATCTGATTTATTTCAGTAGATTTAGAAAAGGGGCCTTTAAAAGCTCTTCAGGAGGACTGAGGTTGTTGCTCAGTGGTAGAGTACTTGCCTTGTATGTGTGAGACACTGGGTTTAATTCTCAGAACCATATAAAAATAAATAAATAAAGGTCCATTCAACTTAAAAAAAGGTATACAAAAAACTCTTCAGGAGAGGCCAGGATAAAGATTTTTGGAACCAGAGATTAAACTCAGGGGAACTTAACTACTGAGCCACATCCCCAGTTATTTTTTATTTTATTTAGAGACAGGGTCTCACTGAGTTGCTTAGGGCCTTGATAAATTACTGAGGCTAGCTCTGAACTCAAGATCCTCAGCCTCCTGAGCCACTGGGATTACAGGCATGTGCCACCACATCTCGATCTAGGATAAAGAACTATTGTCCTAAGGAGAAAAAGATATAATTACATTAAAGGATGTTTATTTCAGTGTTGTTTATAATTTTGAAAAACTGGAAACAAGCCAAGTGCCCAGCAATAAAAGGTTGGTTTAAAAAAATAATAGAGGGGCTGAAGTTGTGGCTCAGTGGTAGAGCACTTGCCTAGCATGCACAAGGCCCTGGGTTCAAACCTCAGCACTACATAAAAATAAGTAAATAAAATAAGGGTATTGGGTCCAACTACAAAAAAAAAATAATAGAATGAATTTATCAACAATTTTATGGAATAATGCTACTAGTACTATGCTAGTAGATATAATAGGGCCCTATAAATTTGTAGATAAATATCTACATATGGAAGTGTATAGAAAGATATATGGAAAGATGCTTATTAAAATAGTAAACTGGGGGGGGCTGGGGTGTGGCTCAAGCGGTAGCGCGCTCACCTGGCATGCAAGCGGCCGGGGTTCGATCCTCAGCACCACATACAAAAACAAAGATGTTGTGTCCACTGAGAACTAAAATAAATAAATATTAAAATTATCTCTCTCTCATCTCTCTTTTTTAAAAAAAATAGTAAACTGGGGGCTGGGGTTATAGCTAAGTGGTAAAGCACTTGCCTAGCATGTGTGAGGCACTGGGTTCAATTCTCAGTACCACATATAAATAAATTAACAAAATAAAGGTCCATCAACAACTAAAAAATATTAAAAAGATAGTAAAGTGGGCTGGGCACAGTGGCACATACCTGTAATCCCACCAGCTCTGGAGGTTGAGGCAGGAGGATCACAAATTCAAAGCTAGCCTAAGCAACTTAGCAAGAGCCTGTCTTCAAATAAAATATAAAAAGGGCTGGGGATGTTGCTCAGTGGTTAAGCACACCTGGGTTTAATCCCAGGTACAAAAAAAAAAGAGAGAAAGAAATAGTAAAGTGGTTCTTTGGGTGATTTCATTTTTTGCAATTTCTTCTACAAAAAACTTTGAATTTAGGGGAGAAAAAAAGGTTTAGGAATTCTTAAAACTAAAATCAATGGGAAAGAGAACTATAATGTTATAATTAGTAATGAACAATTTTATAACTCATTAGAAGAAAAATGTTTAACAGAAGAGAATGGTCAGTATAGAGCACAGAAAATGAAGCGGACCACTAATTACCTTGATAACCCTTTGGAGTAAATAACAGAAATGTTGGATATGATAGGGTCTATGTCCAAAAGACAGGTAAGGGACCTATAAAAGCGAGAGAAAGACAACAAACTTATCCAGAATAGTCCTCCACATTGGAAAGTCACTCTCTAATCAAGAGGAACCAAAGTCCAGCTGATTGGATTGCTGACAGGAGAGGATCATGAGAAAGGACCCAAACATTTATTGTGTGTCACCCACATACCAGGAAGTGGTTTCCAGATGAAGAAACTAAGACTCAGGTAAGTCAGGTAACTTGTCCAAGGTATACAATTAGTCATTTATAATTGAAACTGATACTAAATCCAGATCCCTTCTACTAAGGACCAATAATATGAGACTTGAGTAACCTAGATTTTTAACCCAGAGTCAACTGAAACACCCGTGAAACCTGGAAATTGCTGGAGCTTTATCTTTGAGTATTGGGGGGAAATATACTGGGGATCAAACCCAGGAATACTATACCATTGAGCTAAATTCCCAGCCCTTGTCATTTTTAAATTTTGAGACGAGGGTCTTACTAAGTTGCATAGGCTGATCTTGTGATCCTCATCTCAGCCTCCTGGGTCGCCGGATTACAGGCATGTGCTGCCAAATGTGACTTGGAGGTCTACATTTTGACTTTAACATACAGTGTGGTTTCAAATAAAATTGGGTAACTTTGTACAATATAACATACCTTATTAAATCTGGGACTAACACAGCATGATTGATTTGAGTAGCCTTGCTTTCATAACTCTTCAAGCTGATTTCTCTGGATGAGTTCTGAAAATTCTTGGAACCTAGAGACAGTAAGGAAACCTCTATATACAAAGAAATCCAGATTTTGTTAAGAACCTGGCCAAAGGTTTGGTAGTGTCAAGTCCAAAGATAAATTCAGTTTTCTTTCAGGTACTGTTTGGGTTTCTCTAAAGAATTATGTACAACAGGATGTTTAATAGGAAGCTTCTTCCTTTATGACATCATCAGACAGAAAGGTAGCTAAGGGGACTATTTGAGACACACAGAACAACAGCCACTTTTGTGGGAGTCCAAGAACAGCAGCTTTTTAAAAATGAGAGTAAATATTCAGGCTTCATTAGGATCCTGAAGACAAGCCAGCGATAAAATATGGCATCTACCCAGAAGGGCACAGTCTTTCAGGTGGTCAAGACAAATAAAACTGGGTCCAAGGTAGCAGTTTCAGCACATAAAGGGGCTGAGGTTACTACTTCCACCCCTCATCGGGGACATGGGTACCTTCTTTCCTCAAGCCACCGAAGTGCTGCTGTCTCTTTGAATCCTTCTCCCCAGCAAAAATTAGAAGCTGCACTTCCCACTACTCCCCATTCAGCATCAGACTACTCTCGATTTGTGTCCCCACATTCAGGGCATGTCCACTCTACAGCACAATTCCATCGGGGAACTGAGACCCGAACAAGAACAGAGGCACACCGCCATCACTCTCCTCATCGAAAGAACCAGCAAGTTCAGACACCGGCTTCCCATTCTACAAGTGTACATCGGCACCTTAGTCCAGTCAGAGAGGAAGCAATGCGAAGAAGTGGTGAAAGCAAGCCAGGGCGTGAAGTTGGCCATCGTATCTCACCCCCCGATGCCAAGTCTACCCGTCGCTTGAGTTTTATGGACCAGAAGGATAGCTTGCAATTACATAACTTGCAAGAAGACCCACCTTCCAAGGTCCAGAATCCTCAAGGGGTCAGAGTTCCTCGTAGGATTTCAGCCTATCCAAAGGATGAAGCAATACAAACAGAGACCACTCGAAAGATTTTGAGTGTTGGTGAGGTCAGACCTCCAAAGCGTCCCTCTAGCCCAGAGCATGGCCACAGCCGTATGGTAGACCATCGGACAGTCCATAGAAGGCTCACTAGCCCAGAGCCAGAAGTGGATCATCACAGCTCAACTCCTTCAGAACCCAAGGCTTTTCAAAGGAATATGAAAATGGCATCATCCCTCAAACTCTCTGTCCTTAAAGATTTAGATGGTGGACACCGAGCAGCACATTCAGCTCCTGAGACTCTCTACAAGCATCCTGCGTACACCGAGACCAAGCATTCTCCAAAGGTCATAATGTCATCAGAGGTGGAGTCCAACATGAGGTCCCCAATCCGAGACAGCGAGGTTGGCCGTGAGGTCAGCCGCAAGGCCACCATCTCTCCACAAAGACAGTCAACTCAGCGTGTGACATCTCGAGCAGGGTCTGAGGGCCCCCACAAATCTCTCGTCTTTGTCACTCCAGAGCCCGTCCATAAGCAGCAAATGCAAAGGCCCCCAGAAACTATCTACGTGTCCCCAGGACCTGCACTCAGGTATCAAGAACCCTCCCGAAAGCCCTCCATCCATGCAGAAGTGGAACTGACCCCTCGGCCCTTACCCCCTCGGTCCTTACCTAGGTATGGGCCTGACTCCTCATGGTGGGCCTTACTGAATCCTGAAGTTGAAATACCCCAAAGCCGGCCGACAACACCTGATTTTGAGCCTAAGTCTCCTCCTCCCCTAGACCCTTTAGTGTCCCTTTTTGAAATGGACTCAAGCCCTTTCTGTGAGGACCTGATGTTCCAGAGAGAGAAGGCAAGTCCACCATCACCACCATCACCAAAGGAGTCTCCAGGTCGGGTACCATTGAGGGAAGTGCCTCAGGCCCCCAAGCACACCATCAAACAACCCATTCAAAGGTTTAATGCTTTCTTCCTGGGTATGTGAAGAAGCATACTGCCCAAGTGCAGCCCCAATTTAGTGAGATGGGACATTGGGGTGGGCAGGAAAGGCCCCCCTCTTCATTTCGGGCCTCAGGGCTGCCCTCCGGCCAGTGTCAAATCTAGTTCCATCTTTGAGCCCAATGCTCCATGACTTTTCTGCCAGCTTCTCTGAGCTCCAAGTTAATGACCTCGATGATGATGCTTGGGCCTGGCGTCAGGCATTGACTCTTCCAGGCAATGCTGCTTAACTTGTCAATGGAAGGTAGTAGAGAGTGGTTTGCAGGATCGGAAGCTGATTCCTGAGAGTGGAGATGAAGAACTGAGCTGGGGTGAGGGCTGGTAAGGGCTGTTGAAAAGAATAAGGGCCTCAGGTAAATGTTCTGGCATCAACGTGGAGTAGGTGGGGCACAGATGACTTGAGACTTGGGCTTACAGGAGGGGGAAGACATTAATGGTGGTGAAGAGGGAGGGTAGAAGGAAGGGAGAGGGAAAGGGGAATATGATATTTGGGCCTAAGTGGGAGGAGCTCTTGGAGAGAGTGGAGGGCTGAGGGCACCTTTGGGTGGAGACATAAGGAACTAGAAAGGTAGATGATGTAATGGGGGGGAGGGGTGTCATCCCACAGACAGAAGAAAGCAATAATCAGTCTGTTATTTTCAGATGTCTCTGAGGAAATGCAGAATCGAATCATCTGGTGGCTAAGAGGTCTGTGCTTTTCCTTCCTATGGGTTCATTGTGAGACGTTGAGGAGCAGAGGGTGGCCTTTTTATTCTATTATAGAGCTTGGTCTTTTAGTAGAGTCCCTGCTGGGGTTTTGACCTAAAGGAGCAGAGGAACAACTTGTCTTGCCTATAATTTCACCACTAGAGCCATCCCTTTGGGAATTGGAACTTTTTTCATTTTCAAGATTCTCCTCTTAATGAGAAGTCACTGCAGGAATGAAGAATGATTTAAGCCTCATAGCTTTTTGGCTTACCTGGTCCTACTTATCATGTCCTTAAAAAAAAAAAAAAACATCAAAGCAAACTCCCTGCTTCATAGTCTTCTTCAGAGCTGCCTCCAGACTAATTCATGTGTCTCTCTGGCTCCTCGACCCTCCTCAATCCCCAATACTATGACCTGGGGATATAATAGCTGTTGCCCAGAAAGGGTTTCCATGTATGTCTGGACCTTCTCCTTGTGGTCATCAGTGGGTTTTGTGGCCAAGGCTAGAAGCCATAAGTGTCCTCAGGACCTCAGGATTCTCCTTTCAGTTTTTATTCTTGGCCTCTCTGGTCACAGTGGAGGGTGGGGATGAGCCCTCAGAGAGTAAATCTCAGCAGCAGGGACTTCTTGCTTGTGAGCATTGTGTGGCCCAACATAAGTTCCAGTCCCATGAACGCTATAGACGCCAGGGATCTGGATGAAGAAGTTATTGGGGAGGAGAGAGCCCTGGGAATCCAGTCATTCCCAACCAGAATGAGCCCTCTGAATGATAAATTGCGAAGAATAGAGAAGGGCAGCTCTGTCTTTCAGAGGGAGCAAAACTCTATAAAAACAGGAAGGTAACAAAGTATGGATTCTGGGATTGTTTTATTGGTTTGAGCCCCAGGTCTACTATTTCCTGACTATGACCTTGGGTAAGTTATTTTACCTCTCCAATCTTCAGTTTCCCACAGGTTATGTGGAAATAATGGCTTTCTCTAGGTTATTGTGTTCACTACTTAGCATGGAACTTGTCCACAGTGAGCACTCAGTAAATGCTAGCTATTGTTATTTGGGCCACTTGGAATAGGTGGGGATTTGGACCAGGTTATGCCTATTCTCACTGGACATCTTTAGTAAAATTCTCTTTTTCCCCTTCTGTTGGTACTGTCTGATTCCACTTGCTGCCCCCTGGGAATGCCTGGCTTCTACTTCTTTGTTATGACAGATGAAGAGGTAAGAATGCCACTGGGAAGTTATTTCCAGCCATTCAGTGCCCCACCCCCTTGTTCAAGTCCTCCTCTAGTCCTCTGAAGGAAGTGGGTGTGGAGGGATATAGAGCTGCTTGGTATGGTTGGGTAGTTTGTCCATTGCACAAGTGTGCTTGTGTTCCACTTGCCAAGCTGTGCACCTGTGGCACTGCTTCTCCCCAGAGGGAGATCTGCACAAGTGCTATATGAGCTAGTTGCAGCCCTGGAGAGAAAGAACAGAGACGTTTTAGCAGATGATGAATCTTGCCAAGTGCTCTGTGGGAAGACAGGGCAGCTATGTGTTGGATTAGTCCCCACCTAACTCCCTCCTCTCCTGCCAGGGGCACTCCAGAAAGGGGTCACTTTTCTGGGTTACACACTATTTGGGTCCTTAATTTGGAAAGGCATAAGGTGGACTCTGCTTTTGGCAGTCCTCTGTCCTAAATTTGGCAGCGTCCTGATTTTGCAGTGTATTTTTTGTTCCCATAGTACTTTGGCTCTTCTTGGCCCATGTTTGATAAGATGGTCAAAGCTCTTCCTGTTTTCATTCTTTCTCTTGTCATATTCCTCTCTTATCCAACACCTAGCAATGACCTCTAGTAGGTTCCATCCATGGGCTGGCTGGCCCAGGCCAAACAGTTGACTACAGACAGAAAACAAATGAGAGGGGGACAACTTGAGAGCTCAGATAACCAAGCAGCTGAAGGGGAGGTATCCAGGAATGCAGCTTCCACCTCCTCTGCCATTATCCAGCCTCCAGCCCCCAGCCCTGGGCTCAGCTGTAGGTGGGAGCAGCCACTTTTAGAGATTGCCTCCATGTAAAACAGTAAATCCCTCCTTCCCTCCCTCCCTCCTTCCCTCCAACCTTCCCTCCTTCCTTTTCATAGACAATTTTTATTCAGATACCTAGCACTCTAGGCACGCTTGGGGAAAAATCTCATAGTACACACATAACATTCTTTGGCAGTGAGAAACTGACCATCTGGTTGGGAAGATAAGATATGGACAGGAAACATTTAAATAACAATTTGTAATAGTTTGTATTCAAATGTCAAAATAAACAGAACAGACTGAATAGGTACCCTTGGAGGGTCTTAGGAGAGAGGGAGTCAGCAAGAGGTGGGTAAGGGGGTTCAGTTACACCCTCTTTCCCAAAACCAGGGGAGTTATATTAACAACTGGCTTCTTGCTTACCTCTTAATTTAAATCTATACCTTTGGGAGGGGGCACTATTTCCCTTCGTTCAAGATTTGATGTTTTTGACAGAGAAGGCTCGTCCCTGTCCTCCCCCACCCTCACCCATTTTTTTCTGTGCATCTTGTTTTAGTTTAGGAAGTCAAAAGCCTTGGCAGCAGGACAGCTCCTTCCAAAAATAGCTCTTATCCTGTCTGGATAATTACAGCTTTCCAGCCCTGTTCGGCAGCAGAGCTGCTCCCCAGAAGCTGGGAAGAGAAGCTCCCAGGCAGCTGGGCTTCTGGTCTTCTCTGGCTCCCTGAAAGTAGGGGGCTATTGATGTGGGCCAGATAGTCTCCCTGAAAAATATAAGATAATTAGGTTTCTCCAGCTCAAGCTGCATGGTCCTCAGGCAACCTCAGAATGGAGACTCTGGTGCTAGTGTCCAAAGCCTCTGTTTCCTCTGATCTGAGAACGGTTGACCATAGAGTCTGTTCCAGATTCCATTCCCAGCAAGAATTCTCTGGTGGCCCACTAGGCTTGCCTGGCTCATGGAAGACGGCATGTTTGTTGTTGAGCTTCATAAGGCCCTGTGGGTCCACAGCTGGGGATGGTGCCTAATTCAGCCTACATCTGTCTTTGTCAGTCTCCTCCCCAATGGCTCCTCAAGGCCCTTTTGTCTTAGGGGACAGATACTTGTCATCCTTGGATTGGGCATTAGGGGCTAAACTCTCCCCAAAGGAGGTTGTGCTGGATCGAGGGAAGCATTCCTAATAGTTTGTTGTTGTTGTTGTTGTTGAGAGAGAACTAGCAGAAGCTCTTTTGGGTCAGTAATGGCAGGGGGATCGGGGGGCTCCTTTCTCATACAGCTCAGGGGAGTTCCTCTTGAATAGGTGGAGCCTCAATTCCTCTGATGGACAGAGCCACCCCAGCTTCAAGATCCTGTGTTTTCAAGGCACCTGTCCTACTCACCCTCATATAAGACTTCTCAAGCTGTCAGAGAACAAGATGGTTATATTATTCGTATGTGTGTGTGTTCATATACATACATACACACATATGAATGTGTATATATATAATGTATGTGAATATGTGTGTGTGTGTGTGTGTGTGTGTGTGTGTACATATATATAAAAAGAAACCAACCAACTCTGGAGAATAGGCCAGGAACCAGAGAAGACCATCTTTGTGATACCTGAGACAGACCTCAATGCCTTTAAGATAACATGTCATTTGACCCCCGAGGGACTGGACAGTCAGCCTCTTTTTGACTCCTGAATTACTGGGAAGTTTTGCTGAGGGGCACTTTGTTTATACAGAAAACCTCAAAGCCTTGGAGGGTCCTGGAATGTGTCTGCATTCATGGGGATGGTAACAATCCTAGGATGTGGCTGTCTGAAAGCAACCTTGTAGACTGTTTTTTCTCACCTCTCCCATTACCTTTGCTTTGTATAGAGGATCATAATTGAGAGGAAAGGGAATTGTTGAAAGAAAGGCTGAAAATGGGGCAGAGCATCACAGGAGGCTTTTCATAATAGCTTGACCCTACCGCGCAACTTCCTAGGAAGCAGCCATCTCATCCAGTCAGATGATACCTTGATCATCTCCAGCTTCCATGGGTTGCTAACTCCAGAGCAGGACAAAGTCTGGTGACCTTTCACCACGACTTGTTAATTTGGGGATAGGCAAGGTGGAACAATTAATTCATAGGGGTTTAGCACTGAAAGTCCTGTGTTCCAAGGATCCTTTCAGTCTTGGGCACCCCATGACTGTTAAGTCATTGGGACTGGGACAAGCTGTGGTTTACCTCAACAAGAATCCCTGGAAGCACAGGGCAAGGGAAATGATTTCCTGGATTCACTGTGAGATCTGGACAGGTCCCTCCTTTTTTGCCTATGAAATGGGCAGAGGAAAACGTGTTGCCTTCCTCTCGGGTTTGATGGCAAAAGGGAGGACACCCTTTGTTCTTTGTTCTGTCCAGAAAAATCTCACATAGGAAGGAACTTGCCATATCTACTTTGAACTTTCTGGTATATTGTCAGAAGCTACTTGCTTTCCTGACTGGAATCCATCTCCAACATGATATCTTTTCATAAGAGTACTTTGGTGGTGTTTGAAATGGTGGATTTTTCCAGTCAGAGGAAGAATAGTAGGCCTGGGTGAAATATGGAGGTTGGCTTTAGAGGGTAGGGTACATACTTGGGTAATCCATAACCCAGAAGCCACCCCAACAGCTGCTCAGCAGAAGAAGGCTTTCCTAAGTGGCAGAAATGGTCATGTCCCTTCACCCTCCTCTGCTCAGCTGCTTTTGTCTCAGCTGCTGTGAGGGGAACATCAAGAGACAGCTGCACCTTGGGGGCTGAATGAAGGCTGGAGGAGGGGAACAGAATGTGAGGCAGTTCCTGAGAAATGTCCAGCCTCTGAAACTGAGTAAGAGGACTGGGCCAGCCAAAGTCTCTGCCTTGTTTGGCACACTAACCACAGGCAAAGTCATCTAGCTCCATGGGGTCTCCATAGTGGCTGTCTTCAGGAATTTGGGTTAGTAGGTCTGAAACCAAGACCTGCTTTCTAGAGATGGAGTGGTGTCCAACTGGAAAAGCTGACTCCATGGGAGCCAAGAGCATGGTCATTCCATTGTCACCTTAGTCTGAGGAATTACTCAATTATTCTTTCTCCTCCCATATGTCTACAACCATTATACACGCACATTCCTAATCCTCAGGAGAGAAGGCATTTGAAAAAATCATAGTTGACAGTGGCTGGTTTGGTGTAGATAATTTTCCCAAGAGCTGAGATAATAGCTACCATTCATTTTGGTGATTATACCTTGTTAAATGTGTTAGTGAATTTTTACAGCAATCTCTGAGGTATACCTTTTCCTATTTGATATATGAAAAAACTGAGGCTCAGGATTTGTTCAAAGTTGGAAGCTCTTTAAGAAGATCTTGCCCCAGAGTTTCAAGTATGTGGTATAGAAATCCTTCTTGTGTAGCCATATCTTCCTGGCAAAATAACTTCCCATACAGACCATGTTGGCCTGCCCAAAATAATTCTCAACAATATCAAGAATTATGAGGGGCTGAGGTTGTGGCTCAGTCAGTGGTAGAATGCTTGCCTGGCAAGCATGTGTGAGGCACTGAGTTCAATTCTCAGTACTGCATATAAATGAATAAAATAAAGGTTCATTGACAATAAATAATATATTTTTAAAAACTACAAAGAGGATGGTTTTAGTGGGAGCAGCATCCATTTACTTGCATGTGAATTACGAGCCCGGGAGGTGGGCATGAACTTGAAAGCAGCCAGAATTAAGGGCAAGTGATGGGTCAATGAAGCCCACAGCCTCAAGGCTTGTCCCGCTCTAAAAAGTCAGAATGGAACACTAATCAATGCATCCTTTTAGTGAGTTCATATTGATCAGTCAACTCTTGGGGGCAGGGACCTGGTTACTAGGGCAGACATCACATCACATGTTGACATCATGTTCCCTGGATTGAAATGAATAGAGGTTAAAATAGAAGACAGGCTCCTGCCCTTGAGGGGCTTATGATTAATTTAGGAGAGAAAAGTACATAGATGGGTCACTTGAGAGGGTGTGGACAAGGACAAAGCAAAGTTCAATGAAATGAGTCAGCAAAGCTTCTAGTATGGAAACACTTGGAGGGTAAAAGACAGGGGGACACAGATTTTGGCTCAGTTTTGAGAAAGACCTTAGAACTCAGCTGCCCAAATGTTGAAGTCCAATGTTGTTAGTTGGCCACGGGAGGTATTCAGATGGAGGCAGGAAAGATAAGGAAGTTCATTAAGAGAGTCAGACATTCAGCTAAATAGTCACAAGGAGATTTGCAAGTCCCTCCAGCTCTGAGCTCCTACCCTGCCTAGGGTGGGTGTTAGAAGAACATGCCCTATCAGGGTGGCTGACTTCCAGCACCCTGCCACCTTTGGAACGCCTCTCTCTGTGACTGTTCAGCAGGAACCAAGAAATACAATTCTTAAGATATTTTGATTTCTTCCTTCTTCACAGACCTTGCTGAACAGACTGGCTGAGCTTTCCTTAAAAGACACAACCTAGGGCTGGGAATGTGGCTCAAACGGTAGCGCGCTAGCCTGGCCTGCGTGCGGCCAGGGTTCGATCCTCAGCACCACATACAAACAAAGATGTTGTGTCCTCCAAAAACTAAAAATAAATATTAAAAAAAAAAAGACACAACCTAGTGATGGCCCTTTGCCCCCACCCCTCTAGGGCTCTCTTGACTATATCATCAGTGACTCATCCACCTCTGGGGGAAGGGAGGTACAATTAGTTCTTGCACCACTTAAAGAAAACAGCTACTGAGAGGCAAAAGTAGTCTTTTGCTAGTCATGCAGATCTGAAATCCTGATTTCCTGTGGTAATCCGTCTTTATTCTTGGCCTGAACCTTGGCCCTGGCTTGGTCTGAGTGCAGTCTCCTTGCTTATTAGCACCTGTGCCACACAACCTTTGCCATGTGTGGTCAGGAAAGACCCAGTAGAGGGGGCTGGGAGGTTTTCCATACAGACCATGTTGGCCTGCCCTAAATAAAGGAGTCACAACAACATGCGGGAGCTGTGGTTACTTGAGTTTACCAGAGGAGTCACCCTTTTTGCTAAGCTAAGCAGCTACTCCCCAAACATTTGGCTTACCACCCTAGCAGTGCCTGAGAAATTGTACTCTAGACAAGGACATTAACACCTGGTGGGATGTTAAATATCAAGGAAAAGTCAGAGCTGAGTTGTGCTGAGGCAAATTTGGCTAGGCCACCTGCCGGCTAGAGGTGGGAAGGCACTCTGTCATCAACCACTTATAGGAGGGCTGCTGTAAGTCGGCCCTGCTTCAGATCAGGTATGGGAACTCCAGCAACATGGAGCAAGAGGGCTGGAGTTGGGGGAGTTCGGCCTCTTTCACTGAGGGAAATGAGCCCAGGCAGGGAAAAGGACTTTTAGGCAGTGATGTTAACAGTCCAAGCTGGCATGGGGACATATGCCAAGGCCAACTTCTCTGAGAACTCTCTAAATGCTACAAGGCTAGCATACTGGGGCTGTGCAGGTAGAATGGCTCAAGTCTATTTGCAGCTTTTATTTCACCCAGCATGTCTTATGTTAGACCTCTGGTACCGTGGTTAGAAAGGGACTCAAACCCCAAGATTCTTGGCTTGGAGCTAAGTTCCATGGTCTCAGTCCTCTCTTAGGGCCTCACCTCTCTCAAGGCAAGCTGGCACCATCATGCCTTTGGACACAGGGCTTTCTGGAGCCTGAGCAGTGGGTGCCAGAGAGGAGTGGGGATTCCAGCACAGGCAAGGATGAGTTAGCTGAACTAATTATTTTTTTGTGTGGTGCCAGGGAATGAACCCAGGGTCTTCTGAATGTTAGGCATTGAACTGCCTTTTGAGCTGTTTCTGTGTCCACACTTTAAATACAGCTTGAGTTCTGGGGAGGAAGGTTCTTATGATAAAGGAAAATAAGACTCTCTGATGGGGCTGCCTTCTCTTCCTCCCCACCTCAAGTCACAGACTACTGATTGGAAGCACCCAAGAGGTATTCTTCTTTTTTATTTTTGTGCATTATAGTTTTACATAATTGTGGGGCTCAGTTTTAACATATTCATGAATATAGGGTTATATATAATAATAATTATTATAAATTAAATACTAATATAAATTATTAATAATACTATAAATTATTATTTCTAATAATAAATTATATAACATAATTTGCTCAATTTCGATCCCTGGTGCTACTCCTTTGCCTCTTCTCCTCCCTCCTCCAATCCCTGGCCTCACCTCTGTTGGTCCTTCTAATAATTCATTTTTAAAAATTGGTGTGTTATAGTTACTCATTAAAGTAGAATTTATCCAAGATAAATGTACCTGCATCAGTAATAGGGGACTAGGGCTTTGAACAGTGGGGTCTCATGACGGTTGGATCTGATGGCAGTAGCCACTACTGCTTCTGCAGACTTCTAACAGCCATTGATTATCTCTTTAGGTCTTTTGTCCTCCTGAGTAAGCTTCAGATCTCCTGGGTCTACCCCAGGCCTTTTCTGGGAGCCTCTCTAGAACTTCAGAGGTCCCCTCTCACTGGAGTCAAGCTGTAGATCCCCATTTTCCTATGCTTCCAGAGCCATCTGAATCTCTTCAAGTCCAAGTTTTCTTTAGTATCTCCTTCTGTTACCTTGCTTTCTTCCTCCAAGGCCTACAGCATACCCTCCTTCTTCATTACTACTTTTAGAATGCCAGAAATTGCAAGGAAACTTAAAAATAATCTAGTTTAATTCCCCTTATTTTCAGGAGGAACTAAGAGCCTGAGAGGTGAAGTGAGGTGCTCATGGTTGCCCAACTACTAGGAGTTTTTCTCCTCAACTTGCTGGTTAATGAATATTTGCTTCTGATGTGTTTAAGCAACAACCTCTCTTAATCTCCCAGTGCCAAATATCCAGTCATATCTCCTACAGCAGTTCCATGTTTTCCAGAGCCGGATCTTATCTGCTGTTCCTCCCTTGACTGAATACTGACTGGTCTCAATTGAGGCCAGTAGCTCACAGATCAGATAGAAATAAGATAGGCAGGCATCTGACACTTCCACCCATAGACAGCGCCATACCTATGGGGCTCAGTTTTGTCCATAACAAATACAGGCAAAGGCCAGTCAGCCTGTCCTTGTAGGAGGGCTTTTGGAGTCTGAGGGGGATGCTTCTGGACCTCACCAACTCCCCACCTCCAAGCATGTACCTCTCTCTAGCTGTTGCTCTGGCGCTTCTGAGCTTCTAATGCTTTTAAAGATGCTGAAGCATCTGTCCTACAGCATCTCACCTGCTTGTCAGAGGAAGTATGGTCCAGCTGAGCCTGGGTCATGCCTAGGCTGGCCTCCCTAGAGGCCCTTCCAGCTTTCCTCAGCTCTAGGCAAGGCTCCAATGCCCTATTAAAGCCACTCAGCCTCCCCCTTCTAGCCTTCCAGCAGATGATCCCTAGATAATTTCTGCAGTAAATCCTCTTTAATCTCTAATCTGAGGTCCTGCACAAAGGGAACTTACTGCTAACCTGTCTTTTCCACAGCTTGGATGGAGCTGGAGAATGTTTTGACATTCCCCTTTAGGAGGTGTGGTGAGGGTATGGACAATCAGTAACTTGGAAATCAGTCAACTTCCATAACACTTTGATGAATCCCTGGGGTGACCAAATATTTCTCTCCAACTCTTATGGCAACTCCTCCTCCCTTTGCAAAGGCATCTCCTTCTAGGGATGCTAGGTGGTTGTTGCTTTCTTTTTGGGTACTGGTTTAAACTCCCGAGGTCCTGAGCTGTCCAAAGAAGCCACTCCAGGATTAAAAAAAAGCCAGGTAGCCAATGTAGCCCAGGGTCAAGGAGCCGAGGCCTCCACCATGCTTTATGCTTCAGGGGATGGCTGGCGCCCCAAGCCTAGTTCGCGCAGGCACCCACCGCGGAGGTGCAGGCCCCTCCCGGGGCCCGACTCGCCCCGCCCCCGCCGGCTCGCCCCGCCCCAAGCGGTCGGGACTTGGGGAGGCAAGTGGGGGCAGGCGGTGCGGTGAGGTCCGCGCGCAGCTCCATCCGCGGGTCGCTCGGGCGCTGTCCAGGCGGAGCCGGCCCGGCCCGGGCTGCAGCCATGGTAAGACCGGCGGGTGCAGGGCAGGGCCAGGGCGCTCAGGGCCCGCCGCTCCCGGGCGGCTCCGAGGAGACCCGCGGCGCTGCAGCCCCGGCTATGCGGGGCGAGAGGAGCTGTCGCCAGCTCCAGGCTCGGGCAGGCACTGTTGGCGGGTGGCGCTGCGTCGCCGTTCCCAAGTTTCTCCCCCCAAGCCAAGCAGCTACCGAACAGGCCGCGACCCGCGACGAGTTGCCCTTGGTCTTGGGGGAAGGGGTGGGTCTGTGTTGTGGGAGGTGCCCGCGATAGAGACCAGCATGTTGTTCTGGGGAAGGCGCGTCAGCGATGAGGGTGGTGAGGGTCTCCGCCCTTGCCTGAGTCATCTGTTACCTAGATGATCCTTCCTCACTCATCTACCGGGAGCGCAGAAGCTAGCACCAACTTCCTTTGGAAAACATAGAGGAGATCCACAAAACTGCCAGCATCCTAAAAGGGATGGTGAGACTCTTGGTCCCTCCTTTCCAAAACCTGGCAGCCCCTTTCTCAAAGAAACACCTGAACACCTGAGAGGAAAGCCCACCCCACCATCCCGTGGGGTGGGATCAGCTGTATCATTTGCCTCCCAGACAGGAACAGTAGGGAAGCTTCCTCTGCTGCACCTACCCCCCCCCCACACTCCCCAACTAGGTCCTTCTGCAGTGTGTGGGGGTTGGGGGGGACTCATTCCTGCCACCTGCCTGTAGTGGGAAGAGAAGCAGTAACCCCAGCCAGCCTTCTTAGAGGTTCCCAGGTAGGAGGTTTTGATGCTTGGTTGTGAGGATGCCAGCTCTTTTCTTGACATTGTTGCCAGAACCTGCCACAAACATAGCCTGTGCTGTCTGGGCCTTCAGGCCACATCCATCTTTCCCAATCTGGAAGCCTCCCAGTCTTTGCCCTCTGCTTTGGGAGGCACAAGCTGTTTACAGCAGGAGAGGATTCTTGACCACCCTGTGGGGCAGGATGTTGGCTGAGGGCAGCCACCAGAGGGAAACTCCCTGCATCCTGTGGAATCAGAAGCTTTCAGGTTTAGAAAGGCCAACCTTTTGGGCTCTTGTCTTTCAAGCTGTGTCCAGGCGGAGGCCCAAGGCTTGGACAGGAAGTCTTGGTGACCCTATAACCTTCCCCAAAGAGGGTTCCTTGGAAAGGCTAAGTGGTGCCTGTCCTGATCCTGGCCCTACTCCTTTTCCCCACTGGGGGATGGACAGGCTGATTGTTCCAGGGATGGAAGCCTGGGGAGACACTGTTTATCCCCAGTGCCAAGCCCAGCAGGGACCAGAGGGACTTTTTCTGTTACACACCAAGTTCAGTTCAGCTAAGGTCTTGGTGCTTTCAGTTTGGCTGAGGCCACCCTGTTCTTTTCTAATTAGAGACACCACCACCAACAAAGTCTCCAGTCTCAGGCCCCTGCCCTTAAGCTAGCCAAGTTCTTAGGCTGACTACTGGTTCATGTCAGGCCACAGTCCTCTATAAGGGTCTCCTTGTGAAAGGAGGATGGTGTCCTAGCTGCTTTGGGAATCAGTGTAGAGGACTCCCCAGCCCAGCAGCCCCAGGGAATTTACATTTACATGTGAAAAGAATGACAGATCAACATTAATGACTATACTGGGACAGGAGTATTACTTCTCTCAGGTTCAAAGCAGCTTGAGGTATCTCAGAATGATTTCTCTCCCCAGTCTCCCTGGGAGGCAAGGAAGGGCCATTCACAGTTGAACATTAAGACCCTGAAATTAAAGACACTATTAAGACTCACATGGGGGTGTTTCCAGCCCAACCAGAAACACTGGCCTTCTGACTCCTAGTGGAGTGCTCCATTTGTACACTGCCACCCAGACCCCTCAATTCATCTCCCACCTAAATGGCAGCTCTTGAGCCTCTGGAATGTCAGTTTCCCATATGCTTGAACCCATGCCCCTCAGAGACCAAGTGCTAGCAGCTCATTGATTTTGTGAGAATGATGGGATGATAGAATTGATACCCATCCTCCTGAGTGAGAGGTCAGGTATACTAGGGTAGTCAGAGTCCCTGGAGCCAAGCTGCTTCTGTGGCTGGGATTCTCTGCAGGCAAATCTAGGAGCACATTTTCTAAGATAGTGGGATAGCAATTTCTCCTGCTGGGAGAAAACAAAGGGACACTTGGGAAGACCCCTGGAACTTATACTCAGAGGATCATTGGATATCCTACCCTACTTCAGCACTGCTTAAGGTGAGAGATGGGGGGTGGAGTTGGGAATAGGTTTTCTGGGTGAGTGTCCTGGGTGTACTGGTGGGTCAGGTCACCTTGGGGGACAGTTCATAGTCTTCAGGCAAGCATCAGGGTCCTTGGGGGTTAACAGAAGAGGCCAAGTGGATCAAGAGTCTGTGCTGCAGATAGACTTGGGAGGTTGGTGCTGTGCCCACCAGGGCAGTCAGCAAGCAGGCGTCATGGGGCAGCCAATCAGAGGAGGAGGGGACTGCAGAGGAACCAAGTGATCCTGCTGCAGCTGAGCTGCCCTTGGAGGGTGGGAGCCAAGGGAAGGGGAGGAGGAGGAGGGAGTGGGGTAGGACATTCCACAGGCTTTTTTGGCCCCTGCCAGAGACAGAGGGAGGTCAAAGAAAAAGGGAAAGGAGCAAGTCCGGAAGCCAGATGACAACAAGAGCATCAAGACAAGGCTGTTTCTGTGTGTGAGGAACTTTGCCTGGGAGATAAAATTAGACCTAGAGCTTGCTGACAGGGAGTCTGAAGTGTGGGGCATGGACCGTTCACTGGGATGGCAAGGGAATTCTGTCCCTGAGGATGGGACTGAAGCTGGGGTAAGATGCTGCTCTGGGAGTTGGGTGGACCTGACTTGACTTCCCCCTGCCTTAACTGGGAGTGGTGCTCAAAGTCAGTGGCAGAGTTGGGGGGTGTGGACAGATGGGAGGTGAGGATCCTAGTGTTGTGACTCTTTGGCTAGAGCCCTTTGGCTTCCTCCATGCTGAAGCATAGCCAGGGTTGTCAGAGAGGACAGTGCCGAGTTCCTGGTGTCTCTGCTGGAAGATTGTGGGGGGACAGGGCTCTCCATCAGCACCTTCCCTTTTCCCTTTTCTGTTGCCCCTCTGCTCAGTACCCCCTGAGCAGAGTTCTCTCTCCCATTCTTAGCCAATCCCCAGACCAACTGCTAGGGCACTGTGGGGTTGTGTAGAAAGAGATGTTTCCTGGAATTCCCCAGACTCATTAGCTGCCAGACAACAGGACATGCTATCCCTCAAGCCCCATTCCTTCTCTGTTGCTGTATCATTAATTGTCCAAGCTGGGATAATTTTGAGAGTTAAAAGGGACACAATTAAATCATTATGCGAGACCAATAAGCATAAAAGGGGTTGTATAGTTAACCCAACAGATATCACAAATATCAGGCCTGCCTTAGGATTGCCTCTTGTGATCACTAAACCTCCACATGCCAGTTCTAGTTTCAGGCTAAAGGGTCTCTTTCCTTCCTTCTGTCCAGGCAAGCTCCGAAGTTTGTTATCAGCAGGTATGGGGATGAGAGGTGACGCCTGAAAGTTAACTCTTAGGAGACTTTTCCTTCCAGCTTCCCTTTCCTAGTCCTTTCTGTCTGGCATAAACTGACAGTGTGCACATCTGCCTCTTTCATTTCATCCCTTTGTAAAATGGAGCTATGCAGGAAGACTCTGACCATCTTATCTCCTTCACTTTGCCTGGGACTCCACAGTGGTCCAGGGTAGCCCCCTTGGCTTGGCCAACCCCCAGAGGGTGAGTCAGCTTCTGCAGCCGGCCGTTGTCCATTGTCTGGGGGTGGCACGTGGGTGTTGTGAGGCAGAGCTGAGCCCAGCACTGCCAGGCACTCCACAAAGGACGTTGACCCCCAAAGGAGAGAGGGGAAGATATAGGGTCTAGAGCTGAGGGGGAGCTGCCCATCTCCCAAGCTAGGGGTGGAGTGGAACTGGCTTCTATAGAGGAGCCACTCCATTCTCTGCCTACCACCACACTGTGACTACTGAGGGGTTTCCCTAGATGTTCCTCTCATTTGGGGGCCGTCAGCAGTCTTGGAGGTCCAGCCAGCCTTCCAGGCTCTTCCAGTATCCTCCCAACCTCTCACTTGGTCCCTCCTGGCTGCCCTCTGTCCATATTCAGCATCCACTGGTAGGTTTTTTCTTCTCTCCTGGGGTCCAGGGCCAGATTCTGGTGTGGTTTTGCATCTGGAGTAAGAGTAGGGTCAGCAGGATTGAACTCTGGGCACTGAACCTTGGAGAATGAGAACTCAGGGTAGAATCCTTACCTGGGTTTTCCCAGCTTACTGACTAGCAGTGACAGACACAGAACCTCCTGCGGGTTATTGACCTGCTTGGGAGGCAGCTCCTTTCTTTCTGTCCTAATTCCCTGTGCCCCTAGCCTTCTGACTCCCTGTACTCTCCTTGAGTCCTCAGCCACACTGTTCTCCCTCTTATTCAATTTAACTTCCTGGCCTTTGGGGCAGTCCCTGGATCCTGGCTTGTCCAGACCCCCAGAAAGGGCAGCCTCAACAAACATCCTGCTGAGAGGGAGCTCCAAAACTGGAGAGCAGGGCTTTGGAGGCTGCCTAGGGATCCTCCTGGACCCTGGGGCCCTTCCCCATGTCTTAGCTTGGGGATACTGGTGAGAAGGTAAGGCCTGGCTGCCAAGTTCTTTCCCTTCTAACCACGAGTGCCTCTCCCCTCTCCTTCTCACCTCCTATGTCTGCCTTCTTCCTTGTTCTTCCCTTCCGGTTCCCTCCTGCCACCTCCCACCTACTCCATCTCCCCACCCCACTACCTCTAACCCACGTCCTCCAGATCAAGCATTTCCTGGAGGACACCACGGATGATGCAGAACTGAGCAAGTTCGTGAAGGACTTCCCAGGAAGCGAGCGCTGCCACTCACCGGAGGCCAGAACCAGGGTGTCCAGGCCCCCAATCCCGGAGCCAAGGCCCCAGGCCCCAGACTTCTATGATGATGACCTGGAGTTCAGACCCCCCTTGTGGCCCCAGTCCTCTGACAGCCAGCAGTACTTCTGTGCCCCAGCCCCTCTCAGCCCCTGCACCCGGCCCCGCAGCCCATGGGGCAGGCTTGATCCCTATGATTCCTCTGAGGTAGAGACTTCAGCCCTGCCTTTGCCTTTCAGTGGGTGGGTATAGGAAGACCCAGGAAGCGGGCAGACAGCCTTGGGGTTTATGTGCATGTATGTGTATATGTATGCACCTGGGATCTCTTTCTGTCCTGTGTCAGTCCCAACTCCTCTCTTGTCTGCCCCCAAGAGCACTGGAAACTGATAGTATCAGCAGGGGCAGGAGGCCCAGCTGGTGGCTTCTGATGAGAATTCAAAAGAGTCTGGCACTGCTCCTTTAAGACTGGGGAAAGATCGAGAAGAAAGAAAGAAAAGACTGGTCCTGGGTGCTAGGGCCCCTCTTGTCTCTCACCCTGATGCATTCTGCCTTCCTGTCCACTAGGATGACAAGGAGTATGTGGGCTTTGCAACCCTCCCCAACCAAGTCCACCGAAAGTCTGTGAAGAAAGGCTTTGACTTTACCCTCATGGTGGCAGGTAGAAAAGGGCAGGGATGGGTTGGGCAAGGGATGTTTTTAGGTGGGGAGTGTGTATGTGTGTGTGTGTGTGTGTGTGTGTGTGTGTGTGTGTGTGTTTGAGAGAGAGAGAGAGAGAGAGAGAGAGAGAGAGAGAGAGAGAGATAAAGGGGCATGGGTAAAGAAGAAGGAGCAAGCAGCAAATGCCTGAGTCTTTGCAAAATAGCTAGGAGTCTTTGGTGGCCAAAAATATGTATATGTTGGGGGGAATGAAGTAGTGCCAGAGTTTTGTAGTGTAGGCTCCTTCTGTGTGACCTTGGGCAGTCTGTTGCCTCTCTTCATTCAAATGAGACAGCTGGATGAGCTGATCTCTGCTTCCTTGTAACTCTAAAATGCCATGGTTTGGTTAGTCTAGTCCTGATTGATAAGAAAACAGTTTTCCCACCAAACCTTGATCCAGTGGAGCTGCCCTTTGGCTACAGATCTTACCTTCTGATTTGGTGCCTCTGTCCTCTCTCCTGTCAGGAGAGTCTGGCCTGGGTAAATCCACTCTTGTCAATAGTCTCTTCCTCACTGATCTATACCGGGACCGGAAACTCCTCAGTGCTGAAGGTAAGGAAAAGAGAGGAGCATAAAGACAGGCAGAGAGACCTGTCTTGGGATGTTAAAGTCACTACAGAGTCGGGGGTGGGGATGAGGGAATGGGGCCCTTCCCAGCATGCCGGAAACCATGACCTCCTAGAGAGATTGACAACATCCCTCCAAAGGCCTGTCTGGCCTGGCATCCAACCAACCAGCTCCCTAAAGATTTGGGTGCTGAAGCAGGGCAGGGATCAGAATCCTGCTCTTTGAATGAGACTCTGACCCCCAAAGGATTCCAGGAATCCAAAAAGGCCGGGAGCAGAGGAAAGGCTGGGGCCAGAGCCAACAGCCACCGGCATTTCCTGTGTTGGGAAATGTGCTCCTTGCTGGTTCCCAGAGAACAGGCCCTTAGGCAGCCTGTGGGTGGGAAGGGGGGCAAAGTGGATGAGGCAGTCTGGGCAGCAAAGCTGACTGGGGTGGGTAGTTTGTGCTGACTGGGAAGGTCCCTGCCCTTGCCCTTGCCTCAGTTTCCCCCTTCTTCAGAACGGATCATGCAAACCGTGGAGATCACTAAGCATGCCGTGGATATAGAAGAGAAGGGTGTGAGGCTGCGGCTTACCATTGTGGACACACCAGGTTTTGGGGATGCAGTCAACAACACAGAGTGGTATGTTTAACCAAAAACAACCCCAGCTGCCCCTGACCCATCACTAACTTCGCAAACACACACAGGTGCACACACAGCCACACCTGTCAGGAGAGAGGGAGGGTTTTGTGACCTTAAGCATATCACTCCCCTTACTGGATAATTGTCTTCTTCTCTGTAAAATGAGAGGGAAAGGGTTGGAATAGATGATTTCTAACATTCAACTCTGACCCATAATTCTATAATGGCGGTGGGAAAAGAAGATAAAAAAGAAGAGCCTCAAAAAAAGTAAACATGAAGCACAAGGCCTGACACAGTGGGTGCTCAATAAACATCTTTCTTTTAGATGCAAGGTCTTGTTGAAAGGGAGGGGTATGGAGGAGCACGGAGGGAGGGCTGAAGGGAAGGAGAGGCAACACGAAATAAATGGGTAGAACTTTGTTTACCAGGCACCATCCAGGTTCTCTGCCAGAAGAAAAGGTAGTTTTGTCACACACACACACACATGCACACTTCACCATTCCTAGCTATTTTTTTTTGTGAACTGGAGAGAAGCTGAGGTAATGGTCAGATGTACGTGAGTAGATGAGAATAATTTAAAAAGAAAGAAAGAAAGAAAAGGTGGTACCTTTAACAAAGTTAGGCAGGTGGTACTTGGAGCCCTAGACTCACAATTCAAATCTTGCATGATCTTGAGCATGGCTGCATTCTTATTTCTTAAAGTTGGAAAATACTAGTCTTTCTTGGTACAGTGATGCACCCCTATAATCCCAGCTACTCAGGAATCAGGAAGATGGCAAGTTCAAGGCCAGCCAGAGCAACTTAGTGAGAACCTATCTCAAAATAAAAAGGGCAGGGGATGTAGCTCAATGGTAAAGCACACCAGGGTTCAGTGGGGATTTTTAAAAGTTTTTTTAAAAATTAAAAATTAAGGGCTGAGGCTGGGGCTCAGAGGCAGAGCGTGCGCCTAGCATGTGTGAATCACTGGGTTCGATCCTCAGTACCACATAAAGTAAAATAAAGACATCGTGTCCATCTATAACTAAAGAAATTTAAAAAAAAATAGAAAAATACCTTCCCTTATCACCTTAACCAGTTGATCTGATAATCATCCCAGAATGATGCCTGTGCATTGGAAACTGTAAAGGGCTACTCATACTCACCAAATTTTGTAATGATCATCGAAGAACCAATTATAGGGCCTGTTGTTCAAAATTATTAAGGATTTCAAGATAGTAACAGCAGAACATCAAATCAACCCTTCTAAGTGCAGGTCCCTATGTGACTACACAGGTCCCACACCTCACAGACTAATCAGACTCTAGTAGACCTTTCTGTGCTGTGAACCCCCCATTATGTGCTTCATCACTACATATCATTACTTTAAGCCCAGCTAACCAATTCCTTTTCAACTTCATAAGCCTTGAGGGAAAGCTGTTTCTTATATTTTTCCATAGCACTAAGCTACTTCATGGGACATGGTCTTATTCCTGGTGGGGTTAAGTGATTTCCATATTGTCGTCATCCTTCCCACTCTAGCAGTATGTCTCAGCAAACCACTTGTCTTGAAATTCTAGTACCAACCAGTACCTGCTTCTTACTGTAGCAAGAACTGCTTTCTCCTTTAGTCTATTTACCTTCCATGATAATATTGGTAATAACTTCAATTGCAATAATAATAAAATCTCCATATCACAGTTTATAGTGTAACTTAAATTTTTTTTTGTACTTGTAGAAGGACAGAATGTCTTTATTTTGTTTGTTTTTATGTGGTGCTAAGGATTGAACCCAGTGCCTCACAGATGCTAGGCAAACGCTCTGCCACTGAGCTACAGCCCAAGCCCTATAGTGTACCTTAATAAACTCATTTAGTCAATCAGTAGGAATTTATGAAACACATGCTAGGTGCCTAGCCTGTGTTGAACATTTTAAGAAATGCAGAACAAATATGAATGGTCCCTGTGCCTGAGAGGTGTACAGTCTAGTAGGTAGTGGTGGAAGATTGAGATGGGGGAGCAGTTCTCTAACATAGGTATCAATCAGATGAAAGTCAGTAAATGGGTCAGGCCAATGTATAATGGCAAACACTGATCTAGGAGTCAGAAAGCCAGGGACTCAGGTGGGTAGAGAATTTACTAGCCAACTGATCTAGAGCAAGTCTCCTAGCTGCTTTGGATTTAATTTTTTTATATATAAAACGAGAATGACAATGGTCAAAATGCATAATATCTACCTGTACAGAGAGTAAGAATTACACTAGATAATAGAAGGCCAAAATTGAAATTCTTAAAAATATTTATATAGTCATGCATTACTTTATTATGGACATACATTCTTAGAAATGTGTCCATCAGGTAATTTTATCATTGTGCAAACATCATGGGACATACTTACATGAACCTAGGTGATATGTCGATCACTCAATGTGACCTCCTGATGCAATCAAGCGATGCTTAAAAACATGAATCTATGAGGCATAACACAGCAACTTTTTTTTATAACAAACTCTTGTTTTGTGCTGGGATCAAACTCAGAGCATTGCATATGCTAGGCAGGCATCCTACCTGTATTCCCAGGAGCTGTATTCCCTGTCTTTTTTTTTTTTTTAATAAATAGAAGGCATACACTAAAATAATGATAAAAAGCATAGTATAATAAATATATAAATCAGTAACAGAGTCAATATTGTTATTAAGTAGCACAGTAGGTTTGTTTATACCAGCATCACCACAAACACATGAGTAATGCATTGGTGCTATAATATGATGGCAATTTTTCAGCTCCTTTATAATCTCTTGGGGACTGCCATAATCTGTGGGATCCAAAACCGATGGAAACATCATTTTGTGTAAATATATAGCTTTGTAGTGGAGGGGAAAGCAGTGTGCATTGGTATAGTTAAAAGAGCCTTCATGGAAGAGGTGGTTCTTAGATAGAGCCTCTAAGGATGGAGCAGGTTTGGAGAGGTGGAGGAAAGAGTGGGAACCATATGAGCAAAGGCTCTGAGGCTGGGTTTAGCCTGACGTAGGACTTCCCTGGCTTCCAGTTGATGTTTGCCTCCAGCATCTTACTGTTCTTAGGGCTTTGTTGGGTCACCCGCACCCTTTTCTTTCATCAAACTAGTATTTATTGAACTCTGCCTATATACTCAATAAAATTTTCTATCAGGACATGTGAAATACACACCTGTCCCACCCTGGAATCTCTCTGAAGGTATAGTAAGGCAAACCAAAGAATAACAATATCTTGAAAACACTACTAGGGGAAAGGGTTACTTCTTTGCAATCCCAGAGCTCACTAGGCAGCCCCCACTCCCACAGTTTCTCTGCTTGTCTGTCCCTGCCCCAGCTGGAGGCCTGTGGCAGAATACATCGATCAGCAGTTTGAGCAGTATTTCCGAGATGAGAGTGGCCTGAACCGCAAGAACATCCAAGACAACAGAGTGCACTGCTGCCTGTACTTCATCTCACCCTACGGCCACGGGTATGGTCCAAGCCTGAGGCTCCTGGCACCGCCGGGTGCTGCCAAGGGAACAGGCCAAGAGCATCAGGGGCAGGGCTACCACTAGCAGGTGGTCACAGATTCCTGTTCCCCAGGCTCCGGCCATTGGATGTTGAATTCATGAAGGCCCTGCATCAGCGGGTCAACATCGTGCCTATCTTGGCTAAGGCGGACACACTGACACCTCCTGAAGTGGACCGCAAGAAACGCAAAGTGAGGGAAGCTGGTGGTGGGCGGGGAGGGAAGCAGGTGGGCTTCTAGAAAAGATGCTGTCCCCAGAACTGTGGGCTCCTCATCTATTTGCCAGATCCGTGAGGAGATTGAGCACTTTGGAATCAAGATCTATCAGTTCCCAGATTGTGACTCTGATGAGGATGAGGACTTCAAATTACAGGACCAAGCCCTAAAGGTGGGGCCATCCCAGGGCATGCCTTTTCCATCTTTTTTTCTTGGGCAGAAGAAGAGAGTAGACTTTTATATAAGGACAGGCTCCTGGGGAGGAGGAGGACCCTGGCTTCCTACAGTGAAGCAGAGAAGATGAAGATAGAGGTAGAAAGGAACAGGTGAGAACAGGGGGTTCTCCCCTAACTTCTTTCAGGAAAGCATTCCCTTTGCGGTAATTGGCAGCAACACTGTGGTAGAGGCCAGAGGGCGACGAGTTCGGGGCCGACTCTACCCCTGGGGCATTGTAGAAGGTAAAGCACTGAGCTTGGGACCAAGGTATTTCCTTCACTTAGTATCTCTCCCCTACACATGCCCCTGGCTGACTCCTAGCCTTGCTATGCAGTGGAAAACCCAGGGCACTGTGACTTTGTGAAGCTGAGGACAATGCTGGTGCGCACCCACATGCAGGACCTGAAGGATGTGACCAGGGAGACACATTATGAGAACTACCGGGCACAGTGCATCCAGAGCATGACCCGCCTGGTGGTGAAGGAACGGAATCGCAAGTATGACTGGAAGCCAGCAGGGGGATCCCAAATGCAGCCTTGGATGAGACCAAGCCCCTCCTTTATTCCTCTACAGGCCCTGGGCTCAACCTAAGTTGGTGCTGGGATCCCCTAGCCTTACCAGCCCTCCTTTCCCCTTCCCCTTAGCAAACTGACTCGTGAGAGTGGTACCGATTTCCCCATCCCTGCTGTTCCACCAGGGACAGATCCAGAAACCGAGAAGCTAATCCGAGAGAAAGATGAAGAGGTGAGAGCAGTGTGAGGTGGTAGGGGTCGACAGTCTGGGAAGTCCCCTGTTTAATCATAAACCTCAGTATCGGTTTGGGAAAAGAAAGATTTCCTGGCTCTGGTGCATATTTTGGACATTGATTGGTGGTTCTGCCCAGTTTCCATCATATGTCCTAGCTACCAAGGCCCTGACTCAAAGGATTAGAACTTGGGGACACTTCCCCAATACCATGGGACTCTCCAGAAGGCCCCATTTTGATGCATGTGCCTGTTCCAGCTGCGGCGGATGCAGGAGATGCTACACAAGATCCAAAGACAGATGAAGGAGACCCATTAACTGGATTTCAGTCCTGGATATTTAAATTTCTTCTTTATGCTCATGCCAGCCCTCCCAGCACCAGCTCTGCTCAGGCTCCCGCAGCTACTGCCACTTCGCCTTACATCCCTGCTGACTCCCCAGAGACTCAGAGGAAATAAAGTTTAATAAATCTATATGTGGCTTCTGGTATCCCTGTCTGCATCTTTACCACCTCTTGGAAACCAAGATCCTAGGACCCAGTTTGAAAGCCTGATGGAGGGGGATGCTGGTGGCTTGTAGTAGGGAAGGAAGAGAGGGGAAAATTTCCCTTTCCCATTTCAATCCCTGCTTAAAATATAGCCTGACTTCTTCATCTTAATGATCGAATCTATCCTACTGTACTATCTGGGGCCTGGGCCTGCCTGTATCTTTCTTATATACAGTAACCTCAATTCTATAGCAGTTTTGGATTTGATACCAGCCCTTGGGAAAACATAATGTATAAACTGCACTCAACCTCCTGACTTCCTATTTCCCCCCATCTTGGAAAAGGGGACATGCAGAATTAAGCTCTAGGAAGCCTATGATAAAGCACTGAACAAATGCTGAAGGCCCTGTAGTCACCAAATACTATAATAAACGCTGGGAGTGAATAAAAGCACCATCATTGTCCTGGAGGAGTTCAGTACTCAAAAACTAAGCATCTGCTCGGCCACAGTCACTGTTCTAGACCCTGGAGTTAAAATATTGGACACAAATAAGGTTCGTGTCTTCCTGGAACTTACTGTAATAAAAGTTCCAGTGCTCTAGGTGGGAGCAACCGTTGCCACGTCTGTTATCCCAGCTACTCCGGAGGCTGAGGCAGGACCACAAGACCTGTCTTGAGAGCTCCGATGATTTCCTGGTTTTGATCCCCAATACCGGAGGGGAGGGGGTTTGCAATACTCTGTAAACAAAGACGTTTGGAGATATTTTAGCCCGGTTGCCTGGTGTTATACATTCAAAGCCCACTCCAGAGTTGAGGATTTTTGTTGGCAATCTGCATCGACAGTTCTCCATTTCTGTTGGTGGTATCGCGAGGCCACGGCGACCTCCAGCGGCCACCTTCCGTCCTTCTTGACTGCTCTGTGTTCCCAGGGGAGAGGGAGTTAGGTACTTGGGAATGCCCTGTTGCCCTCTTCCTTTACGGACAAGAGGCCGCAGCTAGTTAGTGGCTGCCTCAGATCCAGTTTTTCTATCTCTCGGGTAAGAGATCTGAACTAAGGACTGCCGGCACAAGTGTTGGAGGAACCTGTCAAGACAGAGGAAAAGGGAAAACCAGAGCCACCAGTCGGAGAACGAGCTTCATTCAGGCTTTCAGCCCTTCCCACTCTCGAGCCCGCTTCCCCCTCCACCCCCTGCCCCATTTCAGCTTTGGGACTGGATAATCGCATCGAAACCCAAACAAGATTGGACATAATAAGGCACCACCGGGGATATATTTCAGAGATACCCCTAGGGCGGGGTCATCACCGGAAGTGACTACAAGACCAGCACTCCTACGAGGCACCGCCCCCATTTGCGCTACCGGTAGGCGACAAGCCGCCCCCACTTCCGGCCTCTAAGGAGTCAGGAGCTCTCTATTACTGCTTTCTCATTGGCTGCCGCAGGGACGCGCTGTGATTTCCCATTGGTCGCGTCTGAACTCTGGCGCCGCGCCTCCTCCCTCCAGGTACAGTCTCATCTTTGGGCATCTGATAGGTTAAAGGCTAGGAAGGCGTCTGCCCATTTGACCAATAAGGGGAATGTAGAGTGAGGGCGGCGGCTGCGTGGTGGGGGCAGGGCGGGACTTGGCATGGCTATTGGCCAGGGCGGGCACAGGCCAGAGATGCGATTGGCTGGGTAAAGGGACACCGTGGTGGGGTTCGAGCTGCGCGGCCTCAGCAGCTGCGGGAGACGGAAGTCGTGAGAGCTTTGCCTTGGAGGGTCGGGCGGACACCGCCTGGGTGAGTCACTGTGCCCTGTGCACTGCCAGCCTGGGAACTGGGACCACGTCTTGCTGGGGCCCCGCCCCGGCCCCCACCGGTTTTCTTGAGTCCCGCCTTCTGTCATTCCGGGCTCCGCCTCCGAGTCTTTAGGCTCCACCTCTAGAACCTGGGCACCTGGAATCCCCTGCCAGCCTGGCCTGTCTCTGGGGACCTTATTCCGTAGGTCCGGAAGCCCTGGGCCTTCTAGGCTTGGTCCTTGTTTCCCCTTGTCTCTCTCCGTTCCTCTGAGGCTGCGTGCCAGTGGGCGGTGAGGCAGCACCTCTGGCTTGCCGCTTGCGGGCTCCCCCATGAGGGAGGGTGGGCTGGGGAAGAGAATACTGTGATCCCCGAGGCAGGCAGGACCGCAGATGGAGGCTTTTATCCTTGCAGCCTTTTGCGGAACTCTGCTGCATTGCCCCTGAGTATAGCAGGCAAAAAGGAGTCAGCGGACCTCTGGTTCCCTAAGTGGGTTTAGGAGGCCTCATCTTGAAATCCCCGTTACTTGGACCCACTAGACAGATGCTGACTCCAAGACCCGACTGGCCTGATTTTGCCCAGATTGTGGTCTTTTGCCCCATAGATTCCACCTCACTTGATGTTAAGTACACTCAGCAGGACTTGTCCAGCCCTATTGCTCTCTTATCACAGGTGGTGGCCCATTCCCTCTTGTCCTCTGCTCTGGACTCTGGAGGTCAAGTGGGTGCTACTCCCAGACTCAGACTGGCAGAACAGTCTTGTGGATTCCCCCACTAGGGCCAAAAGTGAGTCTTAATTGGACATTTTTTGTGTCTTCAGAGTTGGCATTTCTTCTGTTCTCTTGCAAAGAACAGGGGTTGGAGTGTTCTACTTCTTGGTCTGGGAGTCAGGACTCTTGAGTTCTGCTGAATAAGTCTGGATGACACTTCCAGAACTTTGTGACTGACTTCACACTCTGCAGGATCACTTGTTGCTTTCTTTCCATGTAGCTCCCATTGTTTCTGTCTGGTATAGTGACTTGTGAAAGGCTGGATCCTCTGTAAGGGAGGAAAATAAGAGTTGAAGAGAGATTTAAGGGTAGATGTGTGGGTTTTGTTGATTCTATGGTGACATCAATGGTGCTATTTACCCTTACATTCTTCTGTTTCCTTATAGTGACAGCAGTCAGCCAGGACCCTCACCACGGTAGAATGGTGAGTACTCTTTCTTTCCTCAAATCATTGTTTTCTGTAACCCTTGTGTCTGTTTCTGTGAAGCCACCCCACCTCTCTTGGACTTTGAGCTCCAAGCTACTTTATTCAGCTCCTAAACATGTTCATATGCACTGGAGGTAAATTAGGGTTTCTTGTCTTTTCTTTTCCTCCCTCACCTTTTTTTGAGGGCCTTGTCCATGCTAGGCAGGTTCTCTACCACTGAGCTATACCCCCAACTCAGGGTTTTTTAGATTGAAAGCAGTATAAAACACTGGGATGAGAAATATCTAGAAGTTTTTTTCTGCATGTTCTAAGTCATTCCTTCCCCTTACTATCTATATACCACTGACTTCCTTAGCCTTTCATAACAGCTCTCCTCTTACTTTTCTTGAGTCTCTAGTAAATCTCTGTGTTCCAGTCTAAAAACCATACCTTCTATATTTAAAACCCTTGGACTTCTGGTGGGCCCCTTGAATAGTGTGGGTGTTGTGTCAAATGACTCTACCAAAATCATGGGCTTTTTTAGCTCTTAAGTGCTGCTGCTAAGCCACTGCAGACAACAGCTGGCTGAATGTATAGTAGGAAGGCATCCTGAAGGTACCCAAAATATGATGAATCACTAGGGGTTTAGTCCTGTAAATTTCCCATTAACTGCACCTGCTCTTCTTTGACCCCAAGTTCAGGGTACTCCTTATATCCTGAGAGCTAGGAGGAGGAAGCAGTGAGATGAGAAATGAGTACTAGGCCAGACCAGGCCCTCAACCTGACTGCATCTTTTCAGTTTCTTTCAGATGTCCCCTATGCTTAGGTACAGTTAATACATTCAGTTGGTGAGAGGACTCTCTCCTTCTTCCCTTCCTTCCACAGACATGTGGATCTATGATGGGTGAAATATTGGTCTGGTCTCTTCTCAGTAAACCTATTTTAGATTAATTACATACTTTTTCTCTAGGCCTGAAGTCTCACTTGAAAACACCGTAAGGCTTACTTCTTATAGGTTTGAAAGGTTTTAGTGAGGTAATGTTTGAAACAGCTTGACCTATAAGTAGATGCTTAAAATGTCAGATTTTCTCCTGTTTGTCCCCTCCTCCACAACAAAAGCCCTACTTTCTGAAATTTACTAGACACAGAAAGTTTGGGGTTCCAGCCGTCTCCTTCTGACTGTTAGTGATACTGAGTCCCTTATTGTTTTTTTGTTTTTTAAAGAGAGAATTTTAATATTTATTTAGTTAGTTAGTTATTGGCAGACACAACATCTTTGTTTGTATGTGGTGCTGAGGATCGAACCCGGGCCGCACGCATGCCAGTCGAGCGTGCTGCCGCTTGAGCCACATCCCCAGCCCAATTACTTGTTATTCTTTGGACCTTTACCCATTTTTTCCAGCCCTACCCCTGGGCTTCAAGTTTTGTTTCTGTATAGCTTCTGTGGTCCGTAATGCCAGTTCTTCTCTTTCCCAGACTAAGAAATTTTTTCTCCAAGAAGGATTTTCTTTCCAGAGATCAGAGGATGTGAAACAAGGGAGATATGGAGTCGAAGGAGTAGGGTTGAGCAGGGCCATGAAATAAAAAAACATAAAGGACTTCCTTTCAGGACTATGAATGTCTAACCTGGCACTAGAGTAGGATCCATTCTAAAGGAACCAAAAGAATTTTTTGAGGTCAGGGGATTGGAAGATGACACTGATGGACCTGGTATGGTGGGTGGTAGTTTTGGAGGGAAGGAACAAGCACTGAACTGGATGGCAAGGGCATGGGATAGAGATACTGGTGAGGTCCATCTTGGGATCCAGAGCTGGCGTTGGGGGAACCTAGGGAGGAGGGGAGGACGGAGAGAAGCTTGTATGATAAAAGAGGAGTGGGTTGAAATGAAAAGGTAGAGGCGGGCTTTCTTCTACCTCCCCGGCAGCCTTGGGCGGTAGCTCTGCTGGGACTCCAGAAGGCCCTGGGTTGCCCTCCCACGCGGTTACAGAAAGGGAGGAGCTTGGGTGGGGGCGGGCCCCCGCACAGCAGCCCCGCCCTGCCTCCGCCTTTCGGGCGCCATCCCGGGGCTCTCCCTTTGCCTTGCTCCCCTCCCTTCCGCGCTTGTGCTGGAGGGCGGAGCTGGGCCCGCTCCATTGTGGACAGGAGGGGAGAGGCGCGCGGGAGCCTAGCCGGTTCCCCGCCGCCAGCCGCTCGCTCCTGGCCGCCTCTGCTGCACCTGGCAGGCCCCGCAGCCGGGATGCGGCGGGCGCCCGGGCCTGGCGGGCAGCGCAGCGGCTCCGGGGACATGTGCGCTGGCCCAGACCGCCCGCGACCATGAGCCTGACCGCCCGCGTCTCTTGCTCCATGCTTAGCTGCTTCGTAAGTGTTAGCCCTGCCTGCGGCGTCCGGGGGGCTCCAAGGATTGCTGCACTCGCAGCCCCGCCCAGGTCCAGCCTTTGGGATATTAATTTTCAACCCTGCCCCTTCCTCAGGCCCCTGGCCCGACCTGGACGTTTGGGGAATTGGGAGAAGGGTTAGCCCTTTTCTTTCTTGGACTTCCTTCAATCTTTGGATGCTGGGGTTTATCGAAGGCCTAGGATAGAAATTCTATGGCCCATTCTAGTCCTGCAGCCACTGCCCTTGACTGCAGATTTCCAGGCCCCGCCCTACAGGGGTACATCCCTTTACCTCCGCCTCTCCATCTTGGTCCCACCCGCTGCATCCTCTCTTGGGGATGTGGGATGTGGCTAGTAGGCTGTGTGGGATGTTAGGGGGCTGGTCAGGGAGCAAAGGATGTTTGCGAGCTGCCTCCTGGGTTCCAGTCCCCTCCCCCTTCCATAATCCTATCCTTCACCTGACATGCCATTCTTTTCTCCTTGACTGTCCCCCAGACAACCTCTCTTTTCTCCATCTTCCCTGCCACTGCAGGGCTCTGTACCTCTGCATCATTCCTAGTCTTCCCCTCCTCCCCTCTGGCTAATGCTCCTTCTCAGCTTCCCCCATCTGTCCTCTCAGATGTTCCCATACACCCCCCCCCCCCCCCCCCCGTGGGTGTCTGCCAGGCCTTCTTTCTTTCTCTCCCCTGGCTGTCCTTGGGTCTTCTTCCTCCAGGTAGTGGATCCCCTCTTTTCTCCTCCCTGGTGGTTAGGAGGGGAGTAACTTCTGCTTGCTATGGGTATACCTCAGGAATTCCCCTCAGAGCAGCAGGCTGGGCAGGTTCTTGGCAGGTAGTGGGGGCTTGATAGCAGTGTGGGCCTAACAGGAAGATAAACTCAGCTCCAAAACATATCCTCCTTTTGAAAGCTCCTTGAAGGCCCTCTAGAGGCTTGCCACTGAATCCCCCCAACCTGTTCCTCTTTGTCTCCTTCACCCACCAGGTTGGTGCTTCAGTGGCTGTAGGTTAGCTGCCACACTTGGCTCCTTTTCCTCAGAACAGCACTTTCCCACTCCTAGTCTGATCCTTACATTAGTCCCCCCCCCGCCCCCCGCTGTTTTCTGCCCTCTTTCATTTGAAATTTTGATTCCACAGGAGAGTTCCTCCTTGGCTTCCCTCACTCTCCAGTTACGCTTACTAGGCTTGAGTACCCCCTCTATATTACCCTTCCCCACCTCCAACTAAGCCAGGTCTCCTTTCTCTCCTTGGATGTCAGAACCTTTTGGAAGCATGTGTGGGAGCTGGAGGCAGTGGTGCTTGCCTGTAATCCCAGCTACTCAGAAGGCTGAGGCAGGGAGATCACAAGTTCAAGGTTAGCCTGGGTAATTTAGTGAGACTCCTGTCTCAATATAAAAAATAAAAAGGTCTCCGGATGTAGCTCGTGGTAGGGTGCCCTTGGGTTCAATCTCCAGTGGCATTAGAAGAAGAAGGGGAAAAAAATGAGAAAAGCCAGGCACTGTGGCACATGCTTATAATCCCAGTGATTTAGGAGGCTGAGGCGGGAGGATCACAAGCTCGAGGCTGGCTTCAGCAACTTAGTGAGACCCTGTCTCAAAAAATAAAAGGGCTGAGGATCTAGCTCAGTGGTAAAGCAACCTGAGGTTCAGTCCCTCACCCCACCCCCCAAAAAAGAAAAGAAGCGAGTATGTGTGTTTGTGTGGGGGGCTGTAGATTTATTAGTGGGAGGAGGGGAATGAATGAGTCTGAAGGGACAAATTGAGCCTGGCAACTCACGGCTCTGGCCTTCCAACAGGGTGAGGAGGGGCCTCCCAGCCTGGAGTATATCCAAGCCAAGGATCTGTTCCCTCCCAAGGAACTGGTGAAGGAGGAGGAAAATCTTCAGGTAAGGAGGAATTAGAGGCTTAGATGGGTAGGGCTCTCTAACTCGTTGAAACATACCCTCTCTTCCCATTCAAAATCTCCAAGAGGTTCTAATACTGAAGCTCTGGCTTCCAGCTCTCTGAAGGGATGTCATAGGGTGGTGTTGAGGGGTCTGTGTGTACATTATGGAGCCTTTGACCTCAGAGAAGGAAAGGCAGCTTTCCTGTGCAGCGGTTACTTGGTATCGACTGTGGAGAGGATTCTCCTTTGCTGCCTTGGTCCAGTTTTGCCACAGAAGATTCTACAGAGCAGGGACTACAGAGGAGAATGAGGGGCAACACAATTATGGACTGAGGGTTCCTCTGCCCCTTGGCAGGTACCCTTCACAGTGCTTCAGGGAGAGGGAGTGGAGTTCCTGGGCCGGGCAGCCGATGCCCTCATTGCCATCTCTAACTACCGGCTGCATATCAAGTTCAAGGACTCTGTCATCAACGTAAGTTCTTGTCTTGTTTTCCCACATCCAAGTTTAACTCCCTGTGAGGTTCAACGTGATATTGTTCTAATGCTGTACCTGATTATTTCTCCAAAACAAGTTGGAGTTCCTTCTCTTTGTCACCAACCTCTTTCTCCTAGTTGTAAGTCTATTTTTCTGTCTCTCAGGCTCATTCTTCCTTTCCCCCCTTTGTTTTACTCTTGCTGGTTCTTCGAAGGAGCATTGTTGGCAAGGTGCAGGCTTTGGGGTTAGCTAAACCTGAGCTCTTTTCCTGTACTGCCACTTACCAGCTGTGTGACCTTCGACAAGTCTTCTAACTCACCTTGATTTTTCTCCTTACAATATAGAGTGAAAATATCTGCCTTGCAGGGTTATTATAATTGTGAATTGGGGCCAGATATGTCAGGGATCCAGCATAGTTACAAGGCGCTTAACAGTTTCTCAATAAATGCCAGTTTTCTTACTTCCAATGATACATCAGCATCTGGGACACAGTGGGATTGAGGAGTGGTGCTGAGGTGAGGGATCTGAACCTCAGTTTGTCCTTCCTCTGAAGGTACCTCTCCGGATGATTGACAGCGTGGAGAGCCGTGATATGTTCCAATTGCACATTGCCTGCAAGGACTCCAAAGTGGTGAGGTGAGAACAATGGGACCTTACTTAGGTCCCCTCACCCTAGTCTTGTGCAGACATCTCTGCTGCAAGTTTCTTTTGAGCAAGAGAGGAAAGATACTATTTTATTTTTCCCATTAGAGGAAAAGGTAAAAACTGTGCTCAGTTGGGAAGGTCAGTTTACTGACCTATAGTGTCTTGATCTGAAAAAATAGGGATAATATTTAGCTCATGGAGTCATCATGAGGATTAAATGAGATAATGCACATAAAAGCAACTAGGATGATACCTGGTACAGAGCACTCCACATTATTGTTGATTCATCTGTTTATTCATTTAACATACACTTATTGAATACTTCAGACCAGTCTATCTTAGGGAGTAAAAATAAAACAGAAAGCAAATAGATAATTTTTTTTTTCCTTATGGAGCTTATATTCTAGTGGGGAGATTCTGGCATAAATGATAACTATAAAGGAAAAAAATTAAGCAAGGAAGGAGCATGGAGTGCTATGGGGATGAAGATGATAGCTTTAAACAAGTGATCAGAAAAGGTGACTTGAATCAAGACCTGAAGAAAGTGAATGTGTGGATATTTGAGGGAAGAGTATGCCAGACAGAAAAAACAGTGATTGCAAAGGCTCTGAGGTGGGTGTATACCTGTGCCTGCACACTGCAAGAACAATGGCAGGAGACAGTGGACTGGAGTGGAGTGCATGGAGATGATGATGGTGGAATATAAGGTCTGAGAGCAAAGCAGAGAGTCCCAATGACTGACTTCTACTTTGAGAGAATTGGGAAACCCCTGGTGGATTTGAGCTAAGGAGTGATGTGATCTGAATAATGTTTTTTGGAATCATCTGGCTGCTGTATTGAGACTAGATGGAAAAGAACAGGAACAAAGCAAGGTAGAAACTGGGAGGTGAGTTAGGAAGTTACTGCAATTATCTAGGCAAGAGATGGTAGCGTCCCAACCAGGGTGGTGGCAGCCAAAATGCGGAGAGGTCGTCAGATTCTGTGTGTATTTTAAAGGAAGAGGTTACAGGATTTGCTGAAAGATTGGGTCATGGGAGAAAAAAGTGACTGAGATGGCTACAAGGAGTATTAGAAGGATGCTTGGTTTAGGGCCTGCCATATGCTCAAATCTGGAGCAGATTCAGAAAGAATCCACCTTGCCCTTTGCCTCACAGAAGCTAAAGTTTGGTTTCTGAAGGAAGACTTAACATGTAGCAGTATGCTATGGAAAGCCATATTTAATATTCCAGGTGCTTAAAATGCAAGAGAAGAAGGAATCTGGAAGAGGATAGGCTAGGAAGGACTCAAGGAAGGAGTGGCACTAAAACCATGTTCAAAGTGTCAGTAGAGACAGGCAGAGACAAGGCATTATCAAGCAGAAGAAGAGAAAGAACAAGGAGGCAGGAGTGATGTGAACAGGATGTCCTGCCTGAAGCAGAAGGCTTGTGTTAGGGAGTCATGGGAAATAGCACTGACTGGTAGGGTAGGAACAGGGAGTGCAGAGATTCAGGGCCATGTGGTAATTTCTAGATTTGACGTAGGGACTCACCAGAGGAGATAAGTATGTCTCAAACACAGAAGTTCTTGGGAATTGTCACAAGAGACAGCTTCTCTTGAGTTCAGGTCAGTGTCCCTTGTCCCTCCCCCAGGGCACATCTGTCCCTTGCCTCTTCCCTTGCCCTGCAGGTGCCACTTCTCCACTTTCAAGCAGTGCCAAGAGTGGCTCACAAGGCTAAGCCGGGCCACAGCAAGACCTGCCAAACCTGAGGACCTCTTTGCCTTTGCCTACCATGCCTGGTGCCTGGGGTTGACTGAGGAGGACCAGCATACCCATCTGTGTCAGCCAGGTGAGCGAGGTGCTTTCTTTGGGAGGCTGCTTCTTATCCCTCAATTCTTGAAACTCCTCCACCCCTGGACATTCACACTCTGGGAAGCTGACAGACTGTGGGGACTGTGTTGCAGGAGATCACATACGATGTCGGCAGGAGGCAGAGCTTGTCAGGATGGGCTTTGACCTGCAGAATGTTTGGAGAGTCTCACATATCAACAGCAACTACAAGTGAGAGGGCAGGGGTGGGGGAACCAAAGCAGGGTGGCACAGCTCCTGGGTCTATGAGATAGGAGGGCTCCTGATCCCTCTTCCCATACAAAAATATCCTCTGAGTCTTGTTATCACATAGACCAATTCAATAATCTCCTCTGGTCTCTTCTCAGATTATGCCCCAGTTACCCCCAGAAGCTGCTGGTTCCTGTATGGATCACAGATAAAGAGCTGGAGAATGTGGCTTCTTTCCGTTCCTGGAAGCGCATCCCTGTGGTTGTGTACAGGTGAGATAGTGGGAGATGGAAAATGGAGGCTTTTTTTTTTTTTACTCAGTGGGGAAAGAGACAAAATCTGAGGTTTTTGGCAGCCTGCTGGGAATGGATATGCTTTGGAGAAGTGACGGAAATAATTTAAAAATGAGAATTGCCTTATTTTTTCTTATAAGGATAAGTCTTTGGGGATTTATTCACTTTATTTATTTATTTACTTATTTTTGAGAGAGAATGTGTATGTATGTGCATACATGTGCGTGTGTGTGCATATGTGTGTGTGTGTGTGTGTGTGTGTGTATGAAGTATTGCATTAATACAGGAGTTGCAACTGGCCTGTGGACCAAATCTGTCCTACAGCCTGTTTCATGTACAGCTTGTGAGCCATGAATGGCTTTTACATTCTTTAAAGTGTTATTTAAAACAACATAAAGAAGAATAACAACAGACTGGTTGTGACCTACAAAGCCAAAAATTGTCTGGATTTTTACTGAAAAAGTTTACTGGCCCTTGCACAAGAACATTGTACTAAAATAGAGTGAAACAGGTAGTAATCATGAGGCTTAGAATTGTTCATGTTCTTGGCTCAGATCTTGTTCTCTTGCTGTATGTCTGTACCTGGTGCAGGTTTGATGAGTCAAGGTCATCTTGGGAATACAGAGCCCATTTGAGAAAATGTGTGTGATAGCACTTTGTAAACTGTAAAGCTCTCTAGAGATGATAAAGCTTTTGGTTGCTATTATCATGGCCAGATGAGTTGGTAGCCCCTGCTGGCTCTGGAGACCTGGGTTTGCACCCTTGAGGTCTCTGTGGTAGGCTTCTGGAGGATTGAATGCCAAGAGCATTATGTTTTTTTTTTTTCTTTTTCTGTTTCGTCAGACACCTTCGCAATGGGGCTGCCATTGCCCGCTGCAGCCAGCCTGAGATCAGTTGGTGGGGCTGGCGGAATGCTGATGATGAGTACCTGGTCACATCCATTGCCAAAGCCTGTGCCCTGGACCCAGGGACAAGGGCCAGTGGGGGCCCTCTCAGCACTGGGAATAATGATGCCAGCGAGGCATGTGACACTGACTTCGGTAAGGCATAGGTGTTACTAGACCCCAGGCAACAGGCCCCCTCTAGTGAGAGGATGGGAGAAAGATGATACAGAGTGTCTAGGTCCCTGCCTTTTGGAAGGCTTTGGGGTATGAGATGGGTAGTTTTCTAGTTGCACATTGCTCTCTTCTGAGAGTGAGTACCAGAGTCAGAGTGAGGCTGGATGTCTAGCTGACCCTGAGTCTTCTTCCTTATGTGTATTTAGATTCCTCTCTGACTGCGTGTTCTGGGGTGGAGAGCACAGCAGCCCCTCAAAAGCTACTGATCCTGGATGCGAGATCCTACACAGCAGCAGTGGCTAACCGTGCCAAGGGTGGAGGTTGTGAATGCGAAGGTATTGCTGTTACCCCAGTGTCTGCAGGCACCCTGTGTTTTGGGGTCTTTGGTGAAGATGTGGTTGGGGGGCAACTTGTGGAGTGGAAAGAAACAAACAAAATTGCTTAGAACTAGGACTCTGCCATTTACTATAGTTGTGTTGAAGTTCTTCATCAAATTTTATTTTATCACCTGTAAAATGCGAATAATATATACCTTGCAAAAGTTTTTAGGGTGATTAGAGGCTGCATATATAAAAATTAGTTGCACAGAGAAGCTACTAGATTTTTTGAGAATTTACTAGATGTTGTCATTCTTACTAGTATTACTGTCATTAATATTACTAGTACTAGGGGAGGGGGGATAGTAGGGGATAGGAAAGGTAGCAGAATACAACAGTCACTAATATGCCATTATGTAAAAATGTGAGTATGTAACAGATGTGATTCTGCAATCCGTATTTGGGGTAAAAAAGGGAGTTCAAAACCCAATTGAGTCAAATGTATGAAAGATGATACATCATGAGCTCTGTAATGTTTTGAACAATCAATAAAAAAAAAATATTACTAGTACTATATAGCACCAGAGAATCCAGAGATAAAAGTTGATTCAGATTTCAAGAGTATATTTGGTTCCCATCTGGAGTGTTCTTCACTGCTGGGGATGTTTGTCCACTAGAACTGCTTTTGACCTCGGTGCCTGGGTGCCTATTTCCAGGATCTGCTTTTATGCTTCACTCTCCTCTCATGTCTACAGAGTACTATCCCAACTGTGAGGTCGTGTTTATGGGAATGGCCAACATCCATGCCATCCGGAACAGCTTCCAGTACCTCCGAGCTGTGTGTAGCCAAATGCCAGATCCCAGCAAGTAGGTGTTCCCTGCTGTGATTGCAAATCCCTCCAGTCTCATTCTTTACTCAGTACTTTTTGTTCTTGGAAGATTTTGAGGAGATGGGAAATTTGGAGGTACAGGAGACCTCAGAGCCTAGGTGGAATTGGGTTCAGTGGACCAGTTCCAAGAATACTACTTCTCAGCCAATACTTTGGCACTGTCACAGGACATTGGATTCTTTTTGTTTAGATCAGTTGTCCTACTCAAAGAACATAGAGAACTGGGGAGAGAAAGTGGCTAAATGTGCTTGTCATGCTTTCTAATTCCTTTTTAGATTCTAAGAGGCTCCTTTCTGCCTCAGGTCCTGTCTTCCTTACCTTCTTGCTAGGTACTTTTAGCAAAAAGGCCGTGGGTGGTCCTCTGGGTTCCAGCTCTTACTGGGGATTTTGTTGGGTTGAACTGTCTGTGAGTGGTGGATAGCCCTAGTACCCTTAGTGATGGGCTTCATTTCTGTTCTTGCATAGCTGGTTGTCAGCACTGGAAAGTACCAAATGGCTGCAGCACTTGTCAGTGATGCTAAAAGCAGCTGTGCTGGTGGCTAATACAGTAGACCGGGAAGGCCGGCCTGTGCTGGTGCACTGCTCTGACGGCTGGGACAGGACACCGCAGATTGTAGCCCTGGCCAAAATATTACTGGACCCGTATTACAGGACATTGGAGGTATTGAGAGGGGGTCGGGTATAAGGGAGGAGGGATGGTGGTGGGTTCTGAGGAACTGTCTTGGGAATCTTTTGATAGAGGACGTTAGTTCAGTCTTGTTCTTCTATGAAGGCACCAGCTCCTTGCTTTGGGCAGTCTCCTGGGAAGTAGCACAATAGCCTTTCCAGAGAGACCCTATGCTTGGACTGTTTCCTTTGCAGGGCTTCCAAGTGTTAGTGGAGTCTGACTGGCTGGATTTTGGGCACAAGTTTGGAGACCGCTGTGGCCACCAGGAGAATGCAGAGGACCAAAATGAACAATGCCCTGTGTTTCTCCAGTGGCTCGATTCTGTTCATCAGTTGCTTAAGCAGTTCCCTTGTGTGTTTGAATTTAATGAAGCATTCCTGGTAAGTCCTAAAGCCTGTGACCAGGGTTGGGGGAATGGCATCTTGAGGCCCCCAGGTTAAGCTGTCTTGGCTCTCTAGGTAAAACTGGTACAGCACACGTACTCTTGTCTCTATGGCACATTCCTGGCGAACAACCCCTGTGAGCGAGAGAAGCGCAATATCTACAAGCGAACATGCTCTGTGTGGGCGCTCCTGCGAGCTGGCAATAAGAACTTTCATAACTTCCTTTATACGCCCGGCTCAGACATGGTAAGTCCAAGCCATTTTCCTGTGAATGCAACTTAGAAATCAGTAGCGTGAAGAGGCTGAGTCAGTGGGGAGAATAGAGAGCCAAAGGCTTAGGGAAGGAGAAGGGACCAGGAATATCTTACAAAATGCTAATATTGGGCCACTCCCTAGGTCCTGCATCCCGTTTGTCATGTGCGAGCCCTTCACCTCTGGACAGCTGTTTATCTGCCTGCATCATCTCCGTGCACACTTGGAGAAGAGAATATGGATCTTTACCTTTCCCCAGTGGCCCAGAGCCAGGAGTTTTCTGGCCGCTCTCTGGACAGGTGAGAAAAGCCCTTGTTCCCTCTCTACCAGAAAGGTAGTAATTGATTCCTATCTTGCCTAAAAGTCATTTTTCTTCTTTTAATGAGCTATTTAAAAGCAACTTCTTGAATCAGTTAAAGAAGAAACATGGGTATAGCCTGGGATACACTCTGTGTGTTTTCAAGGTCTTCTCTTAAGATAAGGTTGGTTACCTTCTTTCCTGGGGCTGCTATCACCCCATGTGACATACCCAAGCAAGGGAGAGGAGAATGAAAAAGAAAGGACTACTTCATGAAGATTTGTGGAAATGTTGTTGATTTTTGTTCACTTAATACAAGGCATGGGAAGCTTGCTATCTTAGTAACCTTTACCTTTACAATGTTTTTAGCTTCCAGAAGCATCTGACTCTTGGGGAAATGGGTTCCCAGCAGGGAGATGGCCTTTACTCCCTCAGAAACAGGCCAGAAATTAAAACAAGAAATTAAGTAAATTTTCTGGTTGAATTTTTGTGGGAAAGAGGGATGGAGGCTGTTTAATTTATAAAAGCAATCCTTGTTTCTTATTTAAAAAAAAAAAAAAGTCAAACAATATAAAAAGACATAACAAAAGTACTTGCTCCTGATACTTGTCCCCACTGATGTCTATTGTCAAACACTTCCAGTTGTTTTTCTCTCTTTATCTCTTCCTTTTTTGCAGTACGGGATTGAATCCAGAGCCTCATGCATGCTAGGCAGGCACTTTACCGCTGAGCTTTATGCCCGGCCCCCAGTGTGGATGAATCTATGTAGAGATATTTGTAAACATCTCTATATAGGTACACCTGAGTCCCCCAGGTGCAAGCTGTCTTGGCTTTCTAGGTAAAACTGAAACAGCATACATACTCCTGCCTCTATATTATATTTGTTTTTAAAAAACAAAACCTGAATGTTTTGCATATCATCCTGCAATTTTCCCCCACTTTGATCAGGCTGTCATCCCATGACAATACATATAAAGCTACTTTATTGTTTTTACTATTTAAAAAAAAAATATTTTTCCTGTGGGGAATCAAACCCATAACAAAAAAATCATGGTAAAATACATTTACCATCTAAGCCAATTTTAAATATATAGTTCAGCTGGAGGCATAGCTCAGTGGTAGAGGATGTTCTTAGCATGTGCATAGCATGGGTTCAATCCCCTTTCAAATGTGCATTTTAATAATATTTTTTATTCATATATCTTTGCATTTGTGCTAGTATTTTTGTTAGATTCCTAGAAACAAATATGCTGTGTTCAAAGCATGTGCATACTTCAAATTTTGATATTTGTTTATTAGATGAAGGTTTTTAAAGTTAAAATGTAACATTCTTGGTTGAATATTATAAAAGATGACAAAACCCCAACATTTTAAGTTTTTGATTTTAGGTTTTTTTTTTTTTTGTTGTTGTTGTTGTTGTTGTTTTTTGCAGTGCTAAAAATTAAATCCAGGGCCTTGTGTGTGGTAGGCAAGCACTGTACCTCTGAGCTACACCCCAAGTCCAGTTTTAGGGTCTTTTGAGTTGAGTTCATTGTCAGGGGATAGGCTTTGGAATTCTGTGATTTTCTCCTTTCCCCATACTATTGCAGAATTTGGGTTTAGGTTCAAAAGTTTATTTTTCCAGGGAAAAGCTTTTTATCAGATTCTTTCTATTGTGGGTGGGGGTGTTACCAGGGATTGACTCGGGGCACTCAACCACTGAGCCACATCCCCAGCCCTATTTTGAATTTTATTTAAAGACAGGGTCTCACTGAGTTGCTTAGCACCTCACTGTTGCTGAGGCTGACTTTGAACTCTCAATCCTCTTACCTCAGCCTCCTGAGCTGCTGGGATTACGAGTGTGTGCCACCATGCCTGGGTTTTCAGATTTTTAATAAGCTCTAGGATCTGTTTAATAATCATTACCTTAAGTTAGTAGCTTATTTCTTTAATACTTGCAAATGGCAACTTGGGGTTGTGGCTCAGTCGTAGAGCACTTTCCTACATGTGTAAGGCACTGGGTTCAGTCCTCAGCACCAATAAATAAATAGATAAAATAAAGGTATGTATCCATCTATAACTAAAAAAATACTTACAAATGGCTTAGTGTTTTACAAGGTTTTGTGGGCTATAACAAAGTATAGAAGATACAGATCCTACTTTGAAGATACTTTTAAGCTATAAGATAAAACACAGAACAACTAGAGAACAATTCTAAGCATCTAAGCAAGTAAAAATGTGCGTATTTCAAAGCTGTTTGAGAAATGAGATGCTTTAAAGTATCATTTGGTGACTATTTTACTCAGGAAATTTTCATGAAGGACCAGATAGGAGCAATGTCATTTTTTACGTCCCAGATGCCTAGCTCAGGCCTGGTTCATAATAAGTGCTTTAGTAAATTTTTAAGTGGGCAAAATAATGCATGGGACATAGGGGATTGTGGGGTTTGTAATAAGGCAGGCAGAGAGAGGTCCAAAGAAACTGGGTACGTGGAGAATTTTGAAAAACAAATTTCTCTGGAGCTGGCAGAGGTTGAAAAGGGGTTAGCCTGAGAAATGGAAAGATATATATGGGACAGGTCACTGAGTACTTTAAGCATTAAAAAAGTTATTTTGATTTATTTGTCAAAAGTCAGTCAGCGTAGGAAGTTATTGTGACGTACTGATGATGGGATTTTTGGAGAGCTTATCAGTGAGCAGGGTAGTTAGAGGCACAGAGACCAGCCAGCATCATTGTAGTAATTCAAATATAAAGAGAAAAGTCCCTGGAAAAGAGGATTCAATTCAGAAACAATAGTAAAGTTATTAGCAAACTATGGAATTGGTTGAAATTTGAAGAATTGAAGTGCAGAGTGAAGTCTCTTCAAAGTCAAGATAGGTCCCAAGTGTCTGAGCTTAGAAAGTCAGAGAATCTTAGTGCCACCAATGCTCATTGAAAAGGTGAGAGGAGCTGGGAATGGTGGCTCATGCCTATAATCCCATCATCTCGGAGGCTGAGGCAGGAGGCTTTCAAGTTCAAAGCCATTCTCAGCAATTTATCGAGACCTTGTCTCAAAATAAAATATAAAGGGCGGGGATGTAGCTCAGTGGTTAAGCAACCCTAGGTTCAATCCCTGGTACCAAAAAAGAAATGAAAAGGTAAGAGGGCAAACCAGTCTGGGGGAGAAAGAGGTGTTACAGGGAAGTGGTTTTTTAAATGTTAGTTGATAGCAAAGGGGTGTGTTGTAAGCAGCTCAAAAAGGTGCTTTGGGTTTAGAGGAATAAATGATATAAGGATTTGAAAGGAATCGGTTTCTGTAGCAACTGATCTGACTTCCTTTGGTTTTACTTTTCTCTAGATCAGAAATGTTGTTTTTACTTTCCTCTTCTTCCATTGAAGTCTAGTACATTTGATACCCAGTTCAAATCCTACCATTTCAGTGTAGCCTTCCCTGAGCTGGATGAACTCTCCTCCTTCTAAGTTCCTCAGGCATGACTGTCTATTCCAGCATCACTGATTAAACCTATGGTGCACAAAGGAGTCAATTGTGGAGGATGGCAGGCTATTGCTGTTTGATTGTGGGTGATGAGTACATGGGAGTTACTAATAGTCTTCTTTTGTATGCTTAAACGTTCCCATAGTAAAAAGCAAAACAAGAAAAGAAAAAAAGAGAAAGTTGTAGTATTTCTTTAAAAAATACACTGGGCTTGGGATATAGCTCAGAGAGTGCTTTCCTACCATGTGGGAGGCCCTGAATTCTATCTCCACCACCACAATAATAGTAATAATAATATCAGAAAAAATACAGGTGTGTAGGCCTAATTCTTGTTCTTCTCATTTAGTAGATCCTGGATGGACCCTGGAAGCTCCTGATATATACCATTTAGCCCTACTGATCTGTTCCATTCACTTGGAACTTACCAATGGAAACTTGATGTTAGGTTCTGAGCTCATTCACTCTGCACATTATGTGCCTGGTTCTATGCTAGGTACTGGTGATTCAAATAAGACACAGTCCAGCTCTTGTGGAATTTCAGTAGAGGGAAATAAATAAGTAAACAGTAAATGCAATAACACATTATAAGAAGCACTGTGCAATTTTTTTTTTTTTTAATGGGGCTGGGGATGAGGCTCAAGCAGTGGCTCGCTTGGCATGTGTGGGGCGCTGGGTTCGATCCTCAGCACCACATAAAAATAAAATAAAGATGTTGTGTCCACCGAAAACTGAAAAAAAAATTATTTTTTCGTTGTAGTTAGACACAATACCTTTATTTTACTTATTTATTTTTATGTGGTGCTGAGGCTCGAACCTAGGGCCTCACCCATGCTAGGCAAGGACTCTACCGCTGAGCCACAACCCCAGCTCTGCAATATGTTTTTTATTTTTTTGATGGACCTTTATTTTATTTATTTATATGTGGTGCTGAGAATCAAACCCAATGCCTCACACGTAGGCAAGCGCTCTACCACTGAGCCACGACCCCAGCCCTGAGCAATGTGTTTTAATGCACATTATTTTTGTTTAATCCTCATGGTATCTTTAGGAGGTGGGTACTTTAACCTTTCTTAGAGTTTTCAAGCTGGGATTTGAGCCCTGGCTATGAGACTTCAGAAACTGTAATAACCACTGGTTCTGCCTTTCTGGAATTTCCTGCCATTTTATTTGTCCAAAACCAAAACAAAACAAATTAGCCAAATGTGGTGGTCCACACCTGTAATCCCAGCTACTCAGGAAACTAAGGCAGGAGGATCACAAGTTTGGGGCCAGCCAGGCAACTTAGTGAGGCCCTGCCTCAAAATTAGAAAAAAGAAAATGAAACTTGATCACAAAGCTAGGCACAGTGACACATGCCTATAATCCTGTCAAGTCAGGAGGCTGAGGCAGAAGGACTGCAAGTTTGAGACCAGCCTCAGCAACTTGGCAAGACCCTGTCTCAAAAAAAAAAAAAAGAAAAGGCTAGGGATGTAGCTCATTGTAGAGCACCCCTAGATTCAATCCTCAGTACTAAAAAACAAACAAACAAACAAAAATTTGATGAGAAAAGTAATCTTTTTTAAAAAAAAAATTATTATTTTTTTATGTGGTGCTGAGGATGGAACCCAGTGCCTCACATATGCTAGGTGAGCACTCTTCCTCTGAACCACAACCCCAGCCCATGAGAAAAGTAATCTTAAAAATATATTTAAAAGATTTATTTATAATAAGATTTCAAAAGTCAGCTACTTAAAATAAGCTATATTGTTTACCTTCAGGGGATTTTTCTCTATGAGCCAAAGTGACTAAGGCATCTGAAAAGAGGAGCCCACTGATTTCTGTTTTCTGGTGAATTTCCTTTAATTTTCATTGCTTTAAGGACTTTGAACTACATTAAAAGTCAGGATAGGGGGCTAGGGTTGTGGCTCAGTGGTAGAGCACTTGCCTAGCATGTGTGAGGCACAGGGTTCAATTCTCAGTACCACATATAAATAAAATAAAATTAAAGGTCCATTGACCACTAAAAAAATAAAAATAAATTTTAAGAAGTCAGGATGGTCATTCTAGAAAATATCTGAGTACTTTTGAGGTCATCTTAATAAGTCTGGGTGGTTTCCTATATTTTGAATCCTTATGGCACCTCTTTATAAGGTATAATTTATTACCTTATTTTCCTCCACTACTGGGGACTGAACCTAGGATATTCTAGGACTGATCTACATTGCCAGCCCTTTTCATTTTTTATTTTGAGACTGAATGCTGCTAAATTGCCCAGTCTGGCTTCTAACTTGGCGATCTTTCTCCCTTAGCCTTCCAATTGTGTATACCACTGCACCCAGCTTTAACATTTTATAGAGGGGGAAATCAAGTATCCAACAAGTTAAATAACTTACTTATAATTGTATAGCTCATCAGCATTGGTGCTTATGTCATCTAGCTCCGGAACCAATCTTCTTTCTATCTTACTCTGATGGAGAATATGGGAAATTAGGTTTGAGGCTCAGGTGTGGTCCTGGCTAGAATAGTAGATTTAGAAGGCATCAGCATAGCAGGCAGTTGAAACTATGAAAGTGGTTGATATTGCCCAGGGAAGTTGTATGGGTTGAATACTGACAAAGCTGAAGACAGATCCTGGGTTCTTAACAATGAAATCCATGTTTTTTCCTTTTTGCAGTTTTCTTTCATGGAATATTGGTTATTTGTAACCTTAAATGTTGTTTTTTATCTTGTGGACTCTGGCTTTGATACTGCTCTTAAGACCTGATTCTGTATTTTGGAGATGGCTCCCATTTCCTGAGCTGGAGTTGTTAAAATTTGTCTGTATAGGGCTGGGGATGTGGCTCAAGCGGTAGCGTGCTCACCTGGCATGCATGCGGCCCGGGTTCGATCCTCCGCACCACATACAAACAAAGATGTTGTGTCCACCGAAAACTAGAAAATAAATATTAAAATTCTCTCTCTCTCTCTCTCTTAAAAAAAAAAAAGTTAAAAAAAATAAAAATAAATAAATTTGTCTTTATATTGGAGATGGTACCCATTTCCTGAGCTGGAGTTGTTAAATTTGTCATTCTAGGTTACCTAAAACCAGATCCATGGACGATCTTCTTTCTGCCTGTGACACAAGCAGCCCCCTGACTCGCACATCCAGTGACCCTAACCTGAATAACCACTGTCAGGAGGTCAGAGTTGGCTTGGAGCCCTGGCACAGCAATCCTGAAGGATCAGAGACAACCTTTGTGGAATCCGGGGTAGGAGGTCCCCAGCAGACTGTAGGAGAAATAGGCCTTCCTCTCCCTCTGCCCAGCAACCAGAAAGACTACCTGAGCAATAAACAAACTTTTAAGAGTCACAAAAGCTCTTCACTAAGTTATAAGCTGCTTAATACTGCTGTGCCCCGGGAAGTGAAGAACACCTGTGATCCTGAGATCCAAGTCCTGGAAGAGACTAAGGCACCAGCTCCAGACCCTCCTGCTCAGGATGAGCTGGGTAGGACTTTCAGTGGCTCAGGAGAGCCACCTGAGCCTGAAACAGAAACCATCAGTGTGCCCTCCAAGATCACTCCCTGCAAGTATGGCGAAGTCTGTGATTTTCCTCAGTCTGCCCAGGACTCTCTTATGGGTGCCGCCCAACAGGCACAGATAGAATCTGTGCTAGGTGTGACCTCCAGATGTGTTCTGAATCAGAGTCTGGGCAACCTTTGCAATCCACCGAGTGCTGCCTGCCAAACTCCTCTAGAGCCAAGCACCGACTTCCTCAACCAAGATCCCCCAGAGTCTGTGGCAGGTATCTCCCATCAGGAACAGCCCAGTTCTGTGCTGGATCTGATCCGTAGGGAGGAAGACACTGGCAAGAAAGGAAATAATAGGAGTGGGCAGTTACTGGAAAATCCTCGCTTTGGGAAAGTGCCATTGGAATTGGTCCGAAAACCAATTTCTCAGAGCCAGATCAGTGAGTTCTCTTTCTTAGGGTCCAACTGGGACAGCTTCCAAGGCTTGGTGACTTCATTCCCAAGTGGGGAGACTACCCCTCGGCGGCTGCTTTCCTATGGCTGCTGTAGCAAGAGGTCAAGCAGTAAGCAGATGAGGGCCACAGGGCCCTGCTTTGGGGGCCAGTGGGCTCAGAGAGAAGGTGTGAAGTCACCTATCTGTTCTAGTCATTCCAATGGACACTGTACTGGCCCAGGAGGAAAAAACAACCGGATGTGGTTGTCTGGTCACCCAAAGCAAGTCTCCAGCACAAAGCCTGTCCCACTGAGCTGCCCTTCTCCAGTGCCTCCACTCTACCTGGATGATGATGGACTCCCCTTTCCCACAGACGTGATCCAGCATAGGTTACGGCAAATTGAAGCAGGGTACAAGCAAGAGGTAGAGCAGCTACGTCGACAGGTGCGTGAGCTTCAGATGAGACTGGATATCCGTCACTGCTGTGCCCCTCCAGCAGAGCCCCCTATGGACTATGAGGATGATTTTGTAAGTATTCACCAATTGCCATTCATCCCTTCAGTTATTCTATTCATTTAGCCCTCCATCCATTCAGCATTCATTTGTTGAGCACTTGCTGAGTGTCACTGGGCTTGGGCTATAGAATGAAAGGCAAGTAAATATCTTGAAAGTTGTTGTATTATGATTGAGGAAGGTATTAGGTGTTAGGGGGTTAAGAGTGGAATGAGAGGTCAAGGAAGGCTGTCTTGAGAAGATAATGCTTGAGTTGAATGAAGAATGTGTGATATATGTTGCTAGATATACAGTGAAAAAGAAACATTTGCAAAAGCAAGGAGGTAACAGGTCCTGCAGTGGCCTGGCTTAAAAGGGTTGAGTGTGTGGCCGTTTGGGTGCAGGCATGCATACATATTTGTGCTGGGAACTGTGAGGGAGAGGTGAGTGATATGGTGGGGAGGAGGAGAATTAGACAGGGATTGGAAGGGTCAAGTATCCTTCTTGTTTGGATTTTTACCCTCAAGGCAATGAAATTTTAGGCCAGTGGGAAACATCATCAGATTTATATTTTAAGAAAACTACTCTTGTAACAGTGTAGAATTTTAAAAATATTTTAAGTTCATCGTTTTTTTGGATGTAGAATTCTGAACTTATACAATTTGAATAAGCCTTTACTGTGTGTGTGTGTGTGTGTGTGTGTGTGTGTGTGTGTGTGAGAGAGAGAGAGAGAGAGAGAGAGAGAGAGAGAGAGAGAGAGAGGGAGAGGGAGAGGGAGAGGGAGAGAATTATTGGGGATTGAACTCAGGGTCTTGCATATGGTAAGCAGGCATTCTGTCACTGAGCAAGAGCCTAATAAACAGTGTAGGATTTTGTTTTTTATTTTTGGTACTGGGGATTGAACTCAGGGGCACTTGACCACTGAGCCACATCCCCAGCCCTATTTTATATTTTATTTAGAGACAGAGTCTCACTGAGTTACTTAGTGCCTAGCAGTTGCTGGGGCTGTCTTTGAACTTGTAATCCTCCTTTCTCAGCCTCCCGAGTCGCTGGAATTACAGGCTAGTGCCACCATGCCTGGCTCAGTGTAGGAGGTTGGATCCAGACTGAGAGGCTGGTTAGGACATTTTGGAACAATCCTGGTGAGAGCTGAGGAGGACCAGGCAGGCTTTACTGTGTTGGGTTGCTTCAGGTTTTCGCATGACAATCCTGGGGGAGCTTCTAGGATCCATTCTCTCCCCCATTTTTTTTTTTTTAACCTTTGCTTTATTTATTCATTTTGTTATGTGGAACTGAGAATCTAACCCAGTGCCTAACATGTGTTAGGCAAGTGCTCTACCACTGAGCCACAACCCCTGCCCTCCCCCATAATATTTTGCTATATAGGCACTTCCATTCCATCTGTTAAGGCACTCCCACTTGTTTTCTGCCCACATCTCTCTAGTGGCGTGGATGGAGCTAACAACTTAATATTCAGGGTAATGCTTTTAAACTGAAGTCAGAAAACTCAATTTTTTTAAAGGCCAGATAGCAAATATTTAGGGTTTGTGGGGGCCATACCATCTATGTCATAACTATGTGGCCTTTGTAGCACAAAAATAGCCATAGATGAGGCTGGGGTTGTGGCTCAGAGGAAAAGCGCTCGCCTAACATGTGTGAGGCTCTGGGTTCGATCCTCAGAACCACATAAAAATTAAATGAAGGTACTGTGTCCACCTACAACTAAAGAATAAATGTTTAAAAAAATAGCCATAGATGATTAATGTAAATGAATGAATTAGGCTATGTTCTAGTAAAACTTGATTTATGAAGATGGGCTGGATATATTGGCCTATATTGTAAATATTGGCTTGTGGGCCAATTTGCTAATGCCTGGTTTAGGATGCCACAAGAGAGAGTCTTTCTGCCCTGTGATATAGCATACTGATTAAGAGCATGGGTCTGAAGCCAGAATATTAGGTTCAAATCCAGCTTTACCACTTACCAAAACTTAAATCTATCTTTCTGCCTGCCTTCCTTCCATTGAACTCAGGGATGTTTAATCAACTGAGCCCCATCTCCAGCCCGTCTTTTAAAATTTTTTCATTTTGAGACAAGGTTTTGATAAGTTACTGTGAGCCTCACCAAGTTACTGAGACTGGCTCTGAAATTTTGATTCTCCTGCCTCAGCCTCCTGAGTCCCTGGGATTTCAGGCATGTGCCACAATGACTGGCATGAAACTTAATTTTCCTCTGGCTTAGTTTCCTTATTTGTAAAATGAGGATAAAAGTACTACACAGTGAAAAACTATTGTGAGGAATTAAACAAGTTTATGTATATAATGTACTTAGAATGGTGCCTGGCACGTAGTAAACAGCATTAGTGGTGATAAAGGTGATATTGATATTTTCTGCCTTTTTTTCAGACTTGTTTGAAGGAGTCAGATGGCAGTGATACAGAAGATTTTGGCTCTGATCACAGTGAAGACTGCCTTTCAGAAGCAAGTTGGGAACCTGTGGATAAGAAGGAGACTGAGGTATGTCTAGGCAAATATGTGGTGGGTGCTTCATGTGAGCTAATGAGTTATATTTCTCAGAGATAAGTCACATGCTATAGACTGACCTTTCCCCCAGATTCATGTCATTTTCACCTGGGCTGCTCTCCTTGTTGTAATGTTGCTCTTCCATTCTATTGACAAGGACCTAGGATTTTTCCTTGTGCCTTTTGTTAGGTGACTCGCTGGGTTCCAGACCATATGGCATCGCATTGCTATAACTGTGACTGTGAATTCTGGTTGGCCAAACGAAGACACCATTGCAGGTAAGATGTTCTGTGTGACTCATAAAATAGTGCAGTACATAGGGGCTGAGGCTCAGTGGAAAAGTGCTTGCCTCGCAATGTGTGAGGTACTGGGTTCAATCCTCACATTCAATTCACCACATAAAATAAATAATGATACTGTGTGGTCATCTACAACTAAATAAATATTTAAAAAAAAAACAGTGCAGCACATAGTTATTGAACTAATTTGAATTACTCTGAAAATGGAGATATTAAAGCCTTATAGGAATCATGTTTGCACCGACCTTTCTCTTTGTTCATTCATGGAAGGCCTTTTAGATTGTAATTCTTTCTCAGCATACTGGCATTTCTGATTAACTCTTCCTTCTTTGTGTTTTGGCAGAAATTGTGGGAATGTATTTTGTGCTGGATGCTGCCACCTGAAGCTGCCCATTCCTGATCAACAGCTCTATGACCCAGTTCTCGTCTGTAACTCATGTTACGAACACATTCAAGTATCTCGTGCCAGGGAGCTCATGAGCCAACATCTGAAGAAACCCATCGCTACAGCTTCCAGTTGAATGCAAAGGAGATGACCTGTCCAGTTTTAACAGGTTTGAAGGGAAGATCTGCTTCAGGTGTAGTTTGAAAGGTTCCTTGGTATGGCTCATGAAATCACAGAGCTCAAAGATATCATCTTGAGAAATCCTACTTGGTACTTTGAGACTGGAGCAGAGGAATTTCAATTTGGCGGAGGTCCTTTTCTGGAGAGACCCTCAACTTAGGGTAATGGTCCTGATCCAGACCCAGAGTCTGGAAGCTTAATGTTGAGTTGGTGACTCCAGCTTCTTTCTCCTGGGGGGTCACAAGATGATGATTTCATAGATACTGCCTGGTGCAAGGTGTCCAAACAGCAATAGAAAGGCATATGTATAACCAAACTGCAAGTGATAACCAGACCCATTTCTCCTCCACCTTGAAAAAAGCAGATTATAGTGTACAAGATAGGAATTCCTATCCGATTCGAGATGAACTCTTTTCTGTACCTCTGTGCTCTGTGTCTGTGCATGAAGGCTCAGTCTTTAGAGGCACTCCCTCTAGTTGCAATTAGTACTGTCTTTCTGTGGAGTATGGTTTAAAGACTGGTTGGCCAAGTGGAGGTTTCAATGTATTTTTCACTTGGCTCATCAGCCAGCATCAGTGAATATTCAGTTTAGGGGGACAGTTCTAGGGAGTGAGACATTTTTGGGAGCAGAAGAAAACTCTGCTGATGTTTAGTCTTGGAAAAAATCAGAGCTGTGAAGGCAGTGGTCACTCTGTTATGCCAAGGCAGCTCTGGAGGTATGCACTGTGAATGAGAAGGGAGAAGCAAAAATTATCTTGTGAAATATCTGCTGATTGTGCCCTACCCTTCGCACCTGACTTTTCCTAGTTGTCCTGGTGCTAATACAGGAGCTCCACCTTGATCCTCTCCTGGCATGAAAATAAAACAAAGGTTTTTGTTGTTATTCCATTTCCCATTTCCCCCATGTTGTCTTTCCCTTGGCTGCTGCCTCCTCTGAGTCACACTGCTTCTTATCCTGAACACTTGACACCTTGAGGGTAGAATTTAGCATTTGGTTTTTACCTCCTAGAATATGCTGTTTGGTATGTGAGGGTTTCAGTACAAATGCTGCTGTCTATTTTTGTGCACTTAACAATGGAACCCAAACAAGAGAATGAAGCCTTGATACCAAAATTGGGAGAGAAAATGTGTCCATGTGGACCAAAAAAAAATTTTTTTTAATTTTAGTTTTAATTTTGTTTTTTCATCTTAATATGTACCAGTGGCACTTAACCAAAAGATAGTGATGTAGCCATGTACTGTGGTTGGGACAGATACAGTCTCCTTGTTCTATAATGAAACTATTAGGATTTCCTTTATACATTTTCCTTAAGTCATTGGTGTATAAAAGGCAAATGACATTTAGGCTTATTCTGTTTTAAAACTGTGGTAGTTGTCTTTCTCACTGCTACTTTCATGTTGCTTTCTAGAAAAAAAAATTCATTCCAAAATAACTAGAATCTGCATTTAGAATAAGAATTGTTATTTGTCCTGCCCTTTTCTTCAGTCTACAGAGAAGCATCTGTGCTGCTTTTATACTTGCCATGGATGTAACCTAAAAAGTTTTGGCGTATTTAGGTCAGCCTAGCAGAACTTTTTTTTTTTTTTTTTCATTTAAATGGAGCTGAATAATGGAGATTTTGTGTCTGGGAAATTCCTGAGATCATTGAAAAAGTAACAAATTCTTCCTTGTCTCTGATACATAAAATTCTTTTAACCATTTTCTCAATCATTAAAAATTACTGCCAGTCATGAGTGGCTTTTTAATTAACTTTACTTTGATTGCACTTCACTCTGCCTGTTTTCAGGGGGAGTAATATTGGTAACATTTGGGGAGACTGTATCTGTCTATTTTGTGTGGCTGTTTTGAGGGATTGTCCCATCAGTGAATAAACTGCATGGCCTTGGAGAGAGACTCTGGGCTTTTGGCTCAGATCCGTTCATCAAATACTCCTTTCAGAGCTGTTGTGGGTGTAAGTGACATGATGTGGCCAAAAATCCAAACTGTGCAGTTGCGTTGTGACAAACATGCAATGTGCTGTAAAAACTCAATACAGTTTAAATAAAATCTCTATATTAGTGCTGCTTTGTTGGGTCTTTTTATTCCTTTTAGTTTTTAAGTAAACATATTCATTGTTCTTTTGACCATGAAAAAAGGACTAAAACATTAACCTCTTTCCTCTAACAATTTCCATTTTTAAAATGGACTCTTTTTTTTAAAAAAAAAATCAGCACAGCTTTTGTTGTATTTGAGCTTATTGATTGGTTAGGGATATATTTACTCATTTTCAGTTTTATGGGGCTTGGAATGTAACCTATAGTCTCCTGCATCTAGGCAAGAAACTCATTGGAACTACATCCTCAACCCTGAATAGATTTATTCTTAAGGATTCTATAGAATTCTGTCCCATCTAGATGAGGTTTCTCTTTAATGTTTGAAATGTCACCAGCTGGTTGAAAGCACACCGAATTGTATTCTAGTGATATCCTTCTGTCAGGCACCTGTTTTCATCAAACCTTGAGTAAACTGAGCAAAATACTGGCTTAGAAGCATGTATTTTTAAGATATAAAATGCTACTATCTAGGGGCTGGGGTGGTGGCTCAGTGGTAGAATGCTCTTGCCTAGCATGCGTGGGGCACTGGGTTCAATCCTCAGCATCATATAAAAATAAAGATACTGTGTCCGCATGAAACGAAAATAAATTTTTTAAAAATGCTACTATCTAAAAAGATGAATTTATTTACTTGGGATATTGCACATCCACCCCCACCATTATTTTTTGGCAGGAGCGGCAGTTCAGCTGTTGGTTCAAGTTAGAGTTAGGTCCTTTGTTCTCAGGAACGTGGCTCTGCGTTGCTTAACGCAGACTGTCTGCATTCTGAATCCCCACACGCTGGCTGTGCTCAAGTACCCGACCCTTGGTGTTCCACTGTGGATAACTGGGCTTCTTTCTTTGCAGGACTTAGAACTCCCTGGTGGGCGACGCTCCTCCGCCCGGAGCGGGCGGTTTGGGGACGCCAAGGAATGCGGCCTTCTCCCATCCATGTCCCAGGCCGCCGCTGGCGTCAGGTGGCGCTGGCCTCGCGCCGCTTAGTGGGAGGGCCGCCTCGCGCTGCGTTGGCCACGCGGCAGGAACTCGAGGCCCCATTGGCCGCGCTGGAGTGCGCGGTAGGGACTCGTGCGCCAACGGTCCCGGGGTCTGCGGCGTCCGGGCGCTGGCAGGAGGGGGCAGGGCGAAGCGAAGGCCGAGGGGATCGAGAACGGGGTGGGAGAGCCAGGCTCGGCGGGGCGAGGCCCAGGGCCCGGGCGGGGGTGATGGAGGAGGCGCTGCTCTCCACCCCCATCAACCCCAACAACTTCCCCGCCAAGCTGTGGCGGTTGGTGAACAGCCCCCGGTACCGCTCGATCCGCTGGGATGGCCGCGGCGAGGGGCTGCTCATCGACCAGCCGCTCTTCGAGGCTGAGCTGCTCAGTCCGCCTGGGCCGGGAGCTGGAGGCGGCAGTGGCGCTGGGGGCAGCGGCGTGGGGGCCACCGGGGCCGAGCCCGAGCTTTTCAAAACCACCAACTTCACCAGCTTCATCCGCCAGCTCAACCTCTACGGCTTCAGAAAGGTGGTGCTGGGTGGGCCGGGCGCGGCGGGGCCAGGGCCGGGGCCAGGGGCCGGCGGACCGGCGGGCGACGGACCACTCCACCACTTCCACAGCCCGCATTTCCGCCGTGATCAGCCGCAATTGCTCGTGCACCTCAAGAGGCTCACCAGTGCCAACAAGGCCAAGCTGGCGGCCGGCCTGGAGGTGCCCTGCCGCCCACCCAACCGCTTCCAGAGGCTCCTCATCACGTCAGCCTCCGCCTCGGCCTCGGCTTCCACCTCCCCGCTGCAGCACCAGGATCCGCCGCCGCCGCCTGCGGGGCCCCGGCCAGAGCCGCATGGTGAGTCTGGACGCTTGGATACTCGCCCTCCGTGGGCACACGGGCAGCAGGGTGCTACAGCCAGAGAGTATTTCTGCACATCCTCACCTCGGTGGTGTGGCGAGGGTGCTGGGGACCCGCTTCACTAGCATCATTCTCGCCCCAGTGCTCTAAATTGAGTGCGTGAGCATTTAGCTTCTCTGTGTCCACTAGCAGCAAGAGGGACTTCTGCTTTAGGCTCCCCCGCTTCCCCAAAAGTTTGAACCTCAAGACTTTACCAGCTTCCCAAAGCCCATAGTCATTTACCTTCCCAGGACCCAGTTTCTCTACTGTGACCATCTAGAATAAATAGTCCTGTGTGAAGCACAGGGTCTGAAAGAAACCGAGAAGGGCCTGTGTTGCTCCAGCAGGAAGCAGAGCACAGTCACTCTGCAGGTTAAGGCGTCAAGGAACAAAGTCACAGCTAAGAAAACTTAGAACATTGTACAAACCAATGGAACGTGGAAAGTTGGAAAAAGGTACCTTGAATGGAAGTTTGTCCTTGAAAGGATATACTACTACCTTTCACTACCTGACTTAAGAAATCTTGGAAGAAGTGGTATAACAGTAATAAGATTTAAGTTTCCAAATAATGTGTAGCATGGTAGACATTGTTTGTATCTCTTAAGGGCAAAAATATAGATTTACAAGATATTGTTCCTATGTAGAATGAATTAGCTAAATATTTCTTTTGTTTCAGTTAATGAGCGCTTGATGCCCATGACTTAGGTGTTATGGTTAGACAAACAAGGCAAAAATGGTTTACTTGTTTTAGTTAAAAAGAATTGTAGAAAGCACACATTTATGGCCTTTGGATTTTTCACTACTAGCCATACTCTTTCAGCATTGAAAAGTCTTTATGTAAGTCAGCATTTAAATAAATTCAGAAACCCTAGCAATAGAGAATTATTTTATGGATCTGATATTCTTACCCCTTTGCAAGGAAGGTGAAGTTAGCAATATTCCCTTTCTCCTAGTAAAGAGTCTAAGATAGGAAACAGTACACTAAGAAAGCAACAGAATATTACTCTGCTTCAGCTAGGAGAATAACAAACATTTTCAGCATTATCATGGATTTAGCATAGAGAAGTCTGAGTTATTTTTGAGTTTTGGAAAAAATTAAAGTGTGCAAATAACACTGTGTTCAATTTTACTTAGGCCCAGTACCAAGACAGTACTTTCTTCATTTGGAATTTAGAAGATAAGGGACCAGGTTTTGTGTCTGTGGAGTTTAGAAGATAAGGGACTAAGTTAGAGTTCTGTTGTCAACTTGGGGAAATAGCAGTGGCAGAGGAATGTTCTAAAGGAATTCTAAAGGAATATCAAGCCACTTCCAGGTGATGGCCATTGATTTCAGTGGTGAATTATATGGGGAAAGACAGTGGAGACAATACAGTGGTGGACATTTGGCAGAATGTTTTGACATGGTCCTTTTTTGTTTTGTTTTTCTCCAGGTTGTATCTCTAGTGGGCATAAGGAGAAAAGACTAGAAAATATATTCTTGGGAGAAATGGGATAACCACTTCAAACGAAGAAACATGTAAAAGCCAACTTTTGCTTGCCTTTGTATCTTCTTTGATCCTGCTCACTTACTTTTTTTTTTTTTTTTTTTTTTTTGAGGGGTACTGCGGATTAAACCCAGGAGTACTTTACCACTGAACTACATCCCCAGCCCTTTTTACTTTTATTTTGACATAAGATCTCAATGAATTGCCCAGGCTGGCCTTGAACTTGAGATTCTTCTGCCTCAGCCTTCTAAGTAACTAGAATTACTATACCCAGTTTCTCTAATCTGCCTTAAACCAATTTGTATTCTAAGGATAGAGTTCATTTTAATTAAAGAAATACAAAGAAAGATTATCTAGAATTTGATTTTTTTCACTTATAATTCAGTTATTGGCATTTTAAAGATTACTGTTTGTTGAAAATAATTAATCCATGTCTTCTCAGTATAGGTAATATATTAATACCTAGGTAATTGTTATTTTCATGCTTTTTTTTTTTTTTTTGCCATTCTACCTGTTGCCATGTGCAGAAGGATGTTAATTGTGGATTGTGTACTTCACAGCCTTGCTTTACTAGGGAATTGTGTTTCTGATTTAGGTGGAATGTAATTCTGTTATAGATTCAAGAATACCAGCACAATGTTGTTTTGTTCTCTTAATATTTTCTTTTTTAAATACTTATTTATTTTTTTAGTTATCGGCAGACACAACATCTTTGTTGGTATGTGGTGCTGAGGATTGAACCCGGGCCGCAGTATGCCAGGCGAGCGCGCTACCGCTTGAGCCACATCCCCAGCCCTATTCTCTTTATATTTTCTAAGTCCTTGGCTTTTCTATTTTTTCCACACCTAATTTTTATTCTACTTGAGTCTTGCATTGATTATATGCCTGGGTACACTGCTGCTTCCTAGTTTCCATTTTGTTTTCTGTCTTCTACTTCAGTTTATGGTTTGAATATTCTTTTTTACAGTAAAATCATCTATTCTAGGACCTAGTTCTCTTATTTAGATCCACTGAGCCAACTGTCTTGTTCACCTTTCAAGAATGTACTTGATAAGAAATGTGAAGATCCCATGTTTTTCCCTTTTTTATTCATCTGCTTTTGTTATTTTGTTTTTGGTGGCAATTTATTTTCCAATATTTGTTAAAATGTTCTAAACTAAGTAGCAAGTCTGGGAAATAGATAATCTCTCTTTGCCTGGGATCAACAGGCAAGTTTTGGGATTCTTCCCTGGCAATTGATTAGTTTCACTTCTAAAAAAGGAGTAGAATCTTTAAAAACAAAACCATTCTGCCCTACATTTCTAGAATTCTGGACTCAAACTTTGCCAAATATATCTTAGAGATAATGACATAGACGAATCTTTATAAAGTTTATCAGAATAGAGTCCTATGAGGTAACACTTAATAGAAGAATAACTAAGAGGTGAATATATTTCAGGACTTCATTTTTTTTTAAAAAACAAAAGAATGCCCTTCTAATCTTGACAGTATTGTTATGTTATCAGCATTTAAAATAGATAATTAGCTGGGGTTGTGGCTCAGTGGTAGAGCACTTTCCTAGCATGTGTGAGGCCCTGGGTTCGATTCACAGCACCACATATAAATAAATGAATAAAATAAAGGTCCATCAACACCAAAAAAAAAAAAAAAAATCTGTTAAAAAAAATAATTAACCTTCACTCAAGTTTATCATGATGGAAGTAGAATTTATATTTTAATTCAGATATAAACTATAATTTGAGAAATCAAGGTAGAGAATTCTTTATTTTGCTGCTTAAGTTATTGACATTCTGAAAATTAATTCATAGGTTATCCCTGAAGAGGGTAGAAGAACTAGCGAGCTATTGACTGTAGGCAACATGTAGTTTTGTCATTTGAAGATACATCCAAGGAGAAATCAAGTGGGGGTAGTTTGAGACACCTAGAAATATCCATTGTGAAGAGTAACAATTTTTTTTAGGAAAACAGGATTGTCAGTTGCAAGTTCAAAGTATGCATACATATGGAATTACTAGTCAAATAGCATCATAAAAACTAGTTTTGGTACTTTAAAGGAATAGTTGTTTTAAAGAGATGTATAATTAGAATATAATCAGTCTTCTGAATTAGGATTTTTATTTCTCTCATTAGATGATTTTTATTTCTCTCATTAGATTGATTTCCAGGCCTCCAGAATTGAAAGGTTTCTAATCTAATTATTTTGAAAAGTAGAGTTTTGGGAGAGGGAGGGAACTGAGGATTGAACCCAGGGCCTTGCACATGCTAGGCAAGCACTCTGCCACTGAGCTACATCCTCAGCCTTTTAAAATTTTTATTTTGAGACAGAGTCTCACCCAGGCTGGTCTTGAATTTGCAATCTTTCAGCCTCAGTCTCTCCAGTAGCTAGGATTACAGATGTGCACCACTATGCCTGGCTAGAATATTTGAGTATCATCTTTCAACATGTAGTTTAGGACCTGAGTAGCATGTAAGATAGATTTTCCCTCTGTTTTACAGATTTATGAAATAAATTGAATCTAATTTGTAAACCACATAATTTTAACAGAGAACTTTTTTACATTTATTTGTTTATTTTGTATCGGGGATTGAACCCAGGGGCACTTAACCACTGAGCCACATCCTCATCTCTTTTGTATATTTTGTTTAGGGACAGGGTCTTGCCAAGTTGCTTAGGACCTCATTAAGTTGCTGAGGCTAGCCTTGAACTTGCTATTTTCCTGCCTCAGCCTTCCGAGTTGCTGGGATTACAGGCATGTGCCATCACACCAGGGACAAAACTCTTTAGGAGTAAATTAGGCTATCTTTTTTTATATTCAAGAATCATGATCTGTAAAATAAAGTTTAGCCTACAACACTTATATTCTTTCTTATTACATACTGTTACCCCCTCTCTCTCTCCCTCATGTTTTCACTTTCTACCTTACTAGATAAAGGAAAGAATTATGTGCATGAGAATCTTTTGAAGCTGGTATGTTTTAACAACTCTCCAGATGATTCAGATGTATATCAGTGTTTGAAGGCCACTGAGATCTGGGCAGGGTCACTACTAGAGAAACCTAAAGGAAAAAAAGACCAGGGAAAATGATGGGTTGATTTAGAGACAGGGTCTCTCTGAGTTGCTTAGCGCCCCCACTGTTGCTGAGCTGGCTTTGAACTCCTGCCTCAGCCTCCTGAGCTGCTGGGATTACAGGCATGGGCCACTGTACTGGCTCATTACATTATTTTTGGCTCATGTCATTATTTATTCTACACATTTTCTATGTATATGATAGAGTGCTTATTTTTCTGATCATTAATAAGCTTCCCCTAAAAGGTTTGAAAGAATGAATGGAAAACTTCTAGGGAGTAGTTTACACTTTGGAAAAATCTGGGTCAGTCAACTGAGGTAAAAGGTAATATGATATGGCTGGGGGCTGGCGTTGTAGCTCAGTGGTAGAGCACCTGCCTCACACGTGTGAGTTATTGGGTTCGATCCTTAGCACTGCATTAAGAAAAAAAAAAAATAAAGGTATTATGTCCATCTCCAACTAAAAATATTTTTTTATAAAGATAATATGACCAAAATCATCTATAAAAGGGTTTAATTTGAATGTTTTATTTAACCTTTGATTTAATGATGTTGGAGTTTACCTCTTATGACAGTAATTTGAGAACAAAACAAAAGGTTATTTGTTTATTCTTTCAGCATTGTATGTATAAACCCATATTCTGGATTCTGAACTTGCTTTTGCCGAAACTAAATTTCTGTTGTGTTAAACAGCTGATAGGTGAACAAGAGTATTTTTTTTAATTGTTGAATCTTTTTAAAAATGTTTTTGTATTTTTTATACCTTTATTTAATTAATTAATTAAATGTATTTATTTATTGATTTATTTTATGTGGTGCTGAGGAGTGAACCCACTGCCTTACACATGCTAGGCAAGTACTCTACCACTGAGCTACAATCGCAGCCTCTAAAGTATTTTTTTGACCTTTGGTTTACTATGTCTGGTGGTTTAATGTAAAATTAGTAAATGTGCTCTTCCTCTTTTATGCAGGACCAGTGGCTGTAGGACAATTTCACCGGTCATTCCGGCGAGATAGTTTGTCTCCTTATTCCTACGTATCAGCTTCATCCCACAACCACAGTACTTTCCCTCTGAAAGGTTTAGATCGGACCCCGATTCCTCCAAGAACATGGCAGAACTCCCTTGGAATGCACCCTGGACAAGTGGACACATCTCCTACTTTTTCAGATAAAGGGGTTCCATTTCCTGTACTGCAGAGGTTTCCAACCGAGGTTACCTATACACTGCAGCCCAGTGCCACATCTGTACACGTTCAACAAGGCCCTCAAACAATGGTCAGCTCCTCCCAAAAATATAGTAACTACACACCCTCAGCGCAGTACTCCCAAGCCTACTATCCAACAGGTATGAGAAGTTCAAGTTCACTGTCTTCTATTAAGGTAGTTTATAATCATATTTATATTTTAATTCATTTTAGTCTCTGTGTGCTTCAACATAGGTGGTATGAATATTAAAAAATGTCAAAGATTTATTAGGAAATATTTTAAAACAATACATAAAATTTTATGTGTACTTAAGGATTGTGAAAATTTTGTTGATGCCTAAAAAAGGGTATGTTTTCAGTGAAACCTTTTGTATTCTCAAAATGTGTTCTATTTTTATAATTAAGACTTAGTATTCTTTAATTTTGCCCTTGGTATAATGTTTTATTTTTTAAAATATATTTTGTATGTGATATATTTTGTCTGTAATATCATAGATGAAGTTTCATAGTGAAATTATTTTAGTATCTCAGTCTGAAGTTTATTAAAAAAGCATGCTCTCTGAAAATTAAATTCTTTAGTAAAACATGGTAAATAATGAAGTCCCTTCAATGTTCATCACAGCCAAATAAAAACAGGGGAATAACAGCAGGAGAAACTGACAATGGCAGCTGACCTGGCATTCAACCAAGAATTGAGGATATGCTGATAGATCCCAAGCCATTAACTGGGAATCCTTATAATAGTAACCTTGTGTCTTGCTTCTCAGAAAAGGAAAAAAAAAAAACTTTTAATATATCTTTTTTGCAAGATAATGGTCTTACCATTTATTTCAAATTATTTTCTAGTTTGAAGAAACACTATAGCAGTGTTAAGTGTTTCATTATGTAATATACTTTACACAGAACGATGAAATGGGGCTATAGAAGGGTCAGAGCCTTCAGAAAAGACCAGAAAGAAGGAACATGGCATTTCTTTGTCCTAAAAATTAAGAATCTGGAAGCATTAATTTTCTCGGTTTTATAGATCTGTAATCAATCTCTGGAAGTATTTTGTTAGAGCATTTCTTCCAGGAAGGACTTAACAAATATAAATAAATAAGTGAAAGGAATGTAAATCAGGAAAGGATAATTTGTTACCATTAAAAGTTATAAATCTGGTGCCTGTTCTATTTGTAATAGTACTTAATATTTTCTAGTTGTTAATATTCAACTATATACTTTTACTATTGACTTAATGCTTTCTACCTAAAAGTAGAAGTAAAAAGGATTGCTTTGTTTTCCCAAAACATTTAATGTTGTAGATATTAAAATAACAAAACTAGAATTTAAATTAAGCGGGGGTTCTATAGCTTTTTAGAGCTGCTGTTCTTTTGGTGGAAGGAGTTGAGAAGGAAAAGGGGACGTGAATTGTATGGAGTAAGGATGACATAACTTTTAATCATTTTGCATAATAAAAAATAGAAGAAAATGGTTGTCTTATGTAGAAATCCTTTAGGCCTGATTTTTTTCCCAAATTTTCAGCTATTACTTTGAAGAAAAAAAATTTAGGGTTGGGGTTGTAGCTCATTGGTAGAGCGCTTGTCTAGCATATATGAGGCACTGGGTTCGATTGTCAGCACCACATATAAATAACTAAATAAATAAAATAAAGTTCCATTGACAACTAAAAAATTTTTTAAAAAAATTTATGCAGTCTTTAAAAATAAAAGATGACTAATTTCATGTTTATAATTTATGTATCTTAAATATAGCAGTAAGTGTGGTTGGATTTTTATTACTAGAGAGTTTGATCTAATATTATAATAAATTAGGTATTGCTATCAAAGTTCTTATTTTGTCCACATTCCATGTATGCATAGAATATATAGAGAGGCAGACTTTGTCTTTCTTGATTTACATTTCATTTCTCTTAATCCCCTCCTTTTAACTGAGACTAAAGAATTGCCATAAATGTTTCCCTTTGTTTTTTTTTTGTTTGTTTGTTTTTTTAAACTACTAAAGACTCAGAAGCTTCTGTAGAGTTGGAATTTGGAAGGACTGCAGCAGAAAGGTGTAGAAATGTGCTCTGACCTTTCAATTTGGAATTTTGGAGGTATTTCCCTTTGGAAATATTAGATAGGGTGGCTGGGTGCTGTATTGCTATAATCTTTAAGGTATAAATGGTTATAGTCTGTATGTTGTTTCTCTGGGAGGTTTCTCTTCTAAGTTCCAGGCAACCCTCATAGAAACTCTTAGTTCTAAATTTTATAAGTATTGCTTACAACACCAACGACCACATCAATTAATATTATTCATTCATTGTAGAAATACTATTTGTTAAATTATGATGATCTTGGATATATTATTTAAAAATATTTTAACTTTGTTGTAAACTTATAAATTGAAAGTCATTTCCAAGAGTTCAATATAAGGACTAGAAAAGAGTCGTTTTAAAAAGAGCAAGTGACCTGAGGTGTAGCTCACTTGACTAGCATGATTGAGGCCTGGGTTCCAGCTCCAGGACTGAAGGAGAAGCAAAAACAGTTTTTGTAGTATACAAGCACTTATAAAATAGAATCTTGTGTTTTTTGAATTTTTATTTTATTGGTCTCCTTTAATAGGGACTTAAAGTTTCTGAGGTTAGAAGAATAAGAAATTTCATGATAACTTCTAATACATAGAATAGTTCTATGATAAAAGTAGGTAATACTACTTTGAACATTCAGAATATTATGTAAATAAATTGTTCAGTTAAATATAAAAGAACTGCTATAGAAAAGAAAGTGCCATAAAAATACTGTACAAGTATTTAATTCTTCCAAATTATGGGTGAATGAAGCAAAAACTAATGAGTAATCTCACCAATATTTGTTGAGGCCTATTTAGGAACATCATTACAGATTATTTCCCCAAAATGACATAGAATATTGGCTCGCAGAGAAAAGGTGGTGATCACTCATATTCATCTAAATTATAACAAAAGGACTAATTTAGACCTTTCCAAATGAACTATTTGACTTGAGGTTTCAATCAAGGTGTTTTTTTTTTTATATCTTTTATTTATTTATTTTATGTGGTGCCCCATATGTGCATGAGGCAAGCGCTCTACCGCTGAGCTATAACCCCAGCTCCTTAATCAAGTTTTAAAACAACACTCCGTATACAAATTTGTTGTGTTCAAAATAAGCTTAGATCTGGCCTTGATTCAAATAGTACATTTTGAATTTTATATTTCATAAATTATTAATTTCTCTAGTAAAGCCAAACTCTGAGACTAAAGAATTGCCTTTGGACTGACTCATGAAATGACTCATCAGAATCACCTTTTATTTCTTGTCCTTCCCTGAAAGTGTCAGTTTTCTTGCTTAGCTTGTTTACATTTTTTTCACTCCCTCAAATGACAAAGTATCCTTTATCCAGTATTAACTGACTCTTTTTAGTCTTGCCCTATCTAGAATTTAGTTTTTTTTTCTGACGCTTTTTTCAATGTGCTAGTATAATTTAATTTCCCTCTTTTATTAAAAAAAACTTCATTTTTAGGCCTTTTTATTTTACTCATTCTCCACTATGTATTTGAGCATACATTCATATTCATACATTCATATTTACATATAGAGTCCTGTATCAAGGAATATTTCTTTTTTTTTAAAGAGAGAGAGAGGCAGAATTTTAATATTTATTTTTTAGTTTTCGGCGGACACAGCATCTTTGTTCGTATGTGGTGCTGAGGATCGAACCCGGGCCGCACGCGTGCCAGGCGAGCGCGCTACCGCTTGAGCCACATCCCCAGCCCATCAAGGAATATTTCTTTAACATAATTCAGAATTAGCTCAAAATCAACTTTGCCTCCTTTTCACAGTTACATTTTGAGTTTTCACAATATTGATTAAGAAATTATAGCTGCCATTAATATCATAATTTATTTAACAAATACATGGCAATCACGATGACAAGGCACTCTTCCAAATACTTTTCAAATATTCATTCATTTAATCCTTATAATTAGCTTATAAGATAAGTAGTATAATTATCCTCATTTTATTGATGGGGAGACTGAAGCATAACTAGTAAGTGACAGACTGGGAAAGAAACCCCTGCAATCTGGTTCAGTAATGCTTTCTTTTGGCCACTATGCTCTGTTGCCTGCCTGCCTCTCATGGAGAGTCTTTTATCTTTTTTTCAGGGAATCTTCTAGTGTTATCTCTTTCCCAGATTTAGATATTCCCAGATAAGTTAGATAGTTCAGAAACTGATGGTAGATCTACAGTTGTCTCCTTCTGGTGGTAATGTTACTATTTTGGATTATTGATTTATTCTGTCCAAATAGAGGGAACATACTCCAGTTGCTAGAGTAGGAGATTTAGTTTGATAGCTCTGGGGAGAGGAGCTGCCTCTAACTCATTTCTGTATCCCCTACACCTAGCATAGTGCTTGACTATATTGGGCCCTTAGTAAATAATTTATTGAATGGAATGAACTAGCTCTAGTCCCAATTTTGCAGTTAATCTTCTGATGTGACTTTCAGTGGATTGTTTTACCTCACTAAACCTCAAATTCTTTTCCTATATAAAGTGGCCTTGATACTTTGGGTCAGAAACTAAATGAATTAATGAATATAAATAGATTTTTTGATTTGAAACATGATTTACATGTAAGATATAAAATGTTTTAAATCTTTGTAAAATGAGCCTAGATATTAATATTTATGGACTAGGGGCTGGGATTGTGGCTCAGAGGTAGAGCACTTGCCTAGCATGTGTGAAGCACTGGGTTCAATCCTCAGCACTACATAAAAATAAATAAATAAAATAAAGGTATTGTGCCCATCTAAAAAAATTTTTTTTAAAAAAATACTTTATGGGGCTGAGGCTGTGGCTCAGTGGTAGTATACTTGCCTGACATGTGTGAGACACTGGGTTCAATTCTCAGCACCACATATAAACAAATAAAATAAAGGTCTATCAACAACTAAAAATATATATACCTAATTTATTAAAAAATACTTTATGGGCTAAAAATTTATAAGAATATATACTTTTCCCTAAGGTACACATGATATTTTTAATGAAAACTATATATCCTATCATTATTTCAAATGTTTCCAAATTGGCCTTTGGGTAAAAAGTGTTGCTTATTAATGTTTTAAAGTCTATTTAAATCTTTTTTGGGGGGTGGAGGTACAACCCAGGGCCTTATTCATGCTAGGCAGAGGCACTCTACCACTGAGTATACAGCACAGTACATTTAAATTTTAAAGGTTTGAACTTTAGATTTGAAGTCCTACAATAATGTGCATGAGCAAATATAGAATATGGAGTTATAATGGTTTTCTAGCACTGTTACTCTTGTGCACAGGTAGCCTATATTGTCAATTTCTCTGAAAAATCTTGATTTTGTGTTTGTATAAAAGAGGAACTTGTAACTAGGAAGACTTTTTTCTTTTTTTTGTTTTACCTGCCAAGAGAAACAAAGTGAAAGCAGATTTGTCTTTTTCATTGTAGTAAAATATCCATAACATAAAACTTAACATATTAATTAATGTTTTCTGTGGCATTAAATACATTTGCCATTAACAACCTGCATCTCCATAATTTTTTATCTTCCCCAACTGAAACTCTGAACCCCTTAAAACACTAATTCCCCATTCTTCCCTTCCCTACCCCTGGAAACCACCACTCTGCTTTCTGTCTCTATGAATACTATAGATAGGAACCTCATATAAGAGGAATGCTGTAATATTCATCCTTTTGTGTCTGGCATATTTCATTTAGTATAATGTCTTCAAGGTTCATCCACATTGTGCTACGTGTATGTGTCAAAATTTCCTTTTTAAAAGGCTGACTCATAATGCATTGTGTATATGTACCACGTTTTATTTATCTGTTTTCCTGCTGAAGGACACTGAGTTGCTTCCACCCTCTGGCTATTGTAAATATTGCTACTAGGAACATGGATGTACAAATATTTTTTCACTTCTTTCACTTTTTGCATTGTATTCACTTCTTTTGGGTATTCAGATGCATCTAGAATTGTAATGGGATTATGTCCCAGTAAACCTATCATATGTTGAAAATATTATGTAAAATTACCATACCAAATTATCATAGCTTAGTAATACAATACATTGTAGAGTATTGATTGTTTACCCTCATAATCCAGTTGTGGCTCACTGCTACTATCCAGCATCTCAAGAGAGAGAATGGTGCCTCATGTCACTAAGAAAGAGATAAAAATTTAAAAATCAATGTCTGTTTTCTACTGAATACATATGCCTTTCGCACCATTATAAAGTCGAAAATTCATAAATGAAAACATTGTAAATCAATGACTATATGCCCAGAAGACTTTTTCTTTACCTCTTCATAGATATTGGAATTCTAGTTGCTATAGTAACTTATCTTGAAATTAAATTTACTATTAAATTTTCAGTTTCTTTTGAGCATTTATATTATTGGACATTTTCTCACTGTTAACACTGGGCTATCCTGGAGGAGATTCAAATCCAAAACAATTATATACTTGAAATTACTTCCATAGGATAAAGTGTACAAACTTGTTTGCCTCACCTATGATCAGAGTAATAATTATGAGTAATTCTGGCTTTTTTATTACTCAGATTTTTAAAAATTTTATCAATGCTTATATTTGAAATGAATTTCTGTTCATTTACACCTTTTCCTTTCATGCATGGTTTAATACCTTCATTGAACTTTGCCTTCATGAAGACCCGAAAGATCTTTATGCAGATGAATGTCTTAGCACATAGTGATATTCAGTTTTATAATTTTTAGTGATTTCATAATGCACAGATTAATTTTTCCTATATTAGGCACATATTGGATTTTCATACCTAGGTTTCCTAATTAGTAAATTTATTAATGTCTTGCTTTGTTCTGTTTTATTGGTTGTACAAAGTGGAATTGCACTGGTAAGGAAATAGCCATTGAGGAATATTTTAGAATTGTAATCTATTCAAGTCCTCCTTTTCTTCATACAGGTACATTTTTACTTTTCATTTGTTTTTGGAAATTTTAACAGACATTCACTGTTTTGCTGTTTTCTTTCATACAAATGAGCTATCAACTATATATTAACATTTTCTCTATTGAGTGTTGTAGTTTATTTCTCCGAGAAATTTATTTTAAAGAACATTTCAACAACTATTCAAAGTGTGTAATTAGTAGATCCAGAGCATTAAAATATCAGACAAAACAAATATAGCCCTGTCATTGATTTATTTGTAATGAAACACTACTTTTCAGCACGGGGATGGGATGAATACCTGCAGCTCTTAACTGAATCTTTCCCTGACACTAGGGGGCACTAGGTTTTTTCCTTAGTTGTAAGAATTCCAGGGGGGAATAGTCTTTTTTTTTTTTTTAAGTTTTGGCATACATTGTACCAAAATTTTAGTGGTTAGCTATTTGGATTCTCAGGATATTTTTGCTTTTAAATACCTTTGGGAAATCATATTCAAACCCCAAACATTTTAATTGGGTAATAACTCCCAACGATCAAGTGTAGGCGTCTGTTTGCCTAACTTGCATTGGAAGTGACAATAGCTAGAGTTTTATCTAGTGATCTTAATAATATATGGCCTTTGTGTGTGTGTGTGTGGTACTGGGGATTGAACCCAGGGATGCTCTATCAGTGAGCTACATCCCTAGCCCTTTTTCCTTTTTTCCTTTGAGACATGGTCTCACTAAGTTACCTAGATTGACCTTGAACATGGGACTTCCTGCCTCAGCTCCTGAGTCACTGGGATTATAGGTGTGCATTGTAGTACCTGACCTTTTCTGGCTTTTTAACATCACTAAAATTATTAAAAATCATATAATTCAGAGAAGATCAACACATATTTATATCTGAATTTAGGATTCTGTCCACTATTTCAATTTTTTCTTTGTGCAAAATTTAGTGTCTTAAATTGCACATGATATGATGTAAAAATATTTATTTCTAGTATAACTTTATGAACATCTGATATTTTAAAAATCAATAGTCAATAATGGAGAAATAGGGAAGCACTTCAATTAATTTTTAAATTTGTTCTTTTTTAGATATACCTGATAGTAGTGTCAATTTTTACTCTCCTCCAGCTAATTTGCTTTCTAAGATTAAGAAATGGGATTACTCAGTAATTTTTTTCCCCTTTTTTGCCATGCTGGGGATTGACCCTAGGCCCTATGCATGATAGACAAGTGCTTTACCACTGAATTACATCCCCAGCTACTTAGTAAAATTTTTTTTTAAACTAGGGATTGAACTCAGGGGTGCTTAACCACTGAGCCATAAACCCAGTCCCTTTTTGTTTAATTTTTATTTTGAGACGGGGTCTCATTAAGTTGCTTAGGGCCTTGCTAAGTTGTTGAGGCTGGCTTTGAACTTGCAATCAATCCTCTTGCCTCAGCTTCTATTTAGTAATATTATTATCACAGTCACAAGGTAGAACGTGGAGATAAAAGGGGAAAGTTGCCATTTTATGATAAAGACATCTTTATATATATTAACAAGTAGAGTTCTATTTAATTAAATTTTTGCTATTAAAATTTTACATTTCAGGAAAAAGGAAAGCTTAGGGAAGTACTGTGTTATAAAGAGCATGTGTTTTGGAGTTTGGATACTGGCTGTCACTATCAGTTTTGTGACTTTTGGCAAATTAATATCTTTTATTTCCCTTATTTTATAAAGTAATGTTAATACTTCATATGATTGTTGCTTGAAGTGATATATGTAAAGCATCTACCACTGTGCCTGGAGCATGGTAGGTACTCAATACATACCATCCTCTGTTTACTCCAAAGGTGTGATGTTATAACTGATTCTCATTCGTACTGGAGAGTCTCTCTCTGGAAAAGAGGAGACTCAACCTATTAAGACTGCATCTGTAAGTATAACCGTTCCAGTACAAAGAATCGATCTTTTCGTGGTGTCCTAACTATAAAGAGAATGTTTGGAAAAATGTATTTTTTTGGTTCCATCCCCAGCACCACAAAAAATAGTTTCTTTAGTTAAAATCATAGCTGCTTTTGTTGATTGCTTACTGTCTTCCATTACTATTCTAAGTGCTTTGTGCATATTAGCTCATTCATTCCTCATAACTACCATATTAGGTAGAGTCTATTATTATCCTTATTTATTATCCTGAGACCCAAAGAGGTTAACTATGCTCAAATTAATACAGCTATTAAATTGTGGAGCTCAACTCCAAAGTCAAGCAGTCTGGCTCTAGGAGCTACATTCCTACCCATTTGCCTAAATGTTAAAACATTTTTTGCATGTATTTCTAGCAGATGCATTGTTTAATGATAAGAACATTTGGAGAATATTTTATACTTATTTTACTCTTTTAAAACACTCCCCCCTCTTAATGGTTGTTACTGCTAAAATGATTGAAATAATTATTTAGGAATTCCAAATATATTTTGATATTTTCAATAAACTGAAATTACTTTCAATAAGAAATGTTTAATTAGAAAGGTAACAAAATGTTTAGGTGCTAAAGAAATCACTTATAAAAGTAGACATGGACCCTTTTAAAGTTTATGAAAAAGTTTATTATATAATCATGATATTTAAAAAAAATAGCACCTGATTGGACTAAATACAATTTTTTTAGACACATGAAGGAAGCTCTTCTTTGGACTTCTTTCCAGATCAAAAGAGGGCAGAACCTTGAATGGTGTAGAGATTTATTTTGGTTGATGGCTTGTCTGTGTTTAAATTTGTTCCAGCTGTTCTACAGTGCTGCTCTCCTTCTACCCACATGGACGCTCTAAGTAGTTGTGTCACTCCCACTGCCTCTTCCTACGCACACTGCAACTACTTCCAGGTAAGATTCATGGATATGATGTGTTTCATGTGCAATATTATTGACCTTGCAAAATTTCAAAGTGTAATTTTATATTAATGAGGTAGCCATAGGTAAGCTTGGGTTATGGACTCAGTTTTCTCAGTTCTCAATAATTTCTTTTTGGTACCAGGGATTGAACTCAGGGGCACTTGACCACTGAACCATATCCCCAGCCCTAGTTTGTGTTTTATTTAGAGACAGGGTGTTACTGAATTGCTAAGTGTCTCACTGTTGCTGAGGCTGACTTTGAACTCGATATCCTCCTGAGTTAGCCTGCCTTAGCCTCCTGAGCCACTGGGATTACAGGCATGCGCCACTGCACTGGCTTCTCAGTTCAAAATAAAAGAGGATTGATAGGAATGATGTTTTGAGTATTCTTCTAGGGTATCACTGTCGAATATGGTAGCCACTAGCCACATGTGGCCTTTTACATTTAAATTACTTGAAATGGGGTGAAATTTTAAAGTTCATGTATTCATCACCCTAGCCACATTTCAAGTACAAGTCTCATATGAGTAGTGGCTCCCAAATTGTTCAGCACCAAAATAGAACATTCCCATTGTTGCTGAAAGGTATTTTATATAGTGCTATTGTAGACTTTTTATGAATACCAGATATGTCACCAAATGACAGAATCTTCCAAGATGGTAAGACTTTTTTTTTTAAGAAAAAAGGAAAAATGATGTCAAAAAATAAGAAATTCAAGAGCTAGTCCCTAGCCTTATCCTGAATGTTATATACACTGTTCTTCAAATATCTTATTATTATTTCTTAGGAAATAATTGCTTTGACTAAAACGTTTTATATTGCTATTTATAGGATAAGATTTCTTTCTTTTAATCTACATGACAAGTAAGTAGATAATCAAATTATTGTTAGAAGAGTATAGAATCAGATCAAGGGGACAAAGCAACTTAGTTGGCTGTTTTTCATGGCCAGTATCATCAAGCATTATCAGTGCTCAGTTTGTTCTTCTCTGGAGGGACATACCTGTCCCACCGTGCTCTTGTTTGTAGATCCAGACACAGTCATGGATCACATTGGAGATAATCTGAAAGTATTTATATCTTGATTCTTTTATGTTTTATTTATTTATTGATTGATTGGTATCAGGGCACTTAACCACTGAGCCATATCCCCCAACCTTTTTAAATATTTTATTAGAGACAGGGTCTTGCTAAGTTGCTTAGGCCTTGCTAAGTTGCTGAGGCTGGGTTTGAACTCATGATCCTCTTGCCTCATGTTTTAAATTAAACATTTTTGAAGATTGTTTCTTACTACAACAGTAGTACATGTTTATTTTAGGAATAAAGAAATAAGGGGACATAAAATTTAAAACTTGAAAAAGGAAAAGCATTTCAGAGTACATCCTGAAAATCAGTGCAGTTAGACTGTAGGTACTGGTGAGAATGTGTATCAAAGGTCAGTATATTGTCATAGTTGAGAGCAAAAGATCTAGAGTCAGGCAAACCTTGAAACCTGGCTCTGTCAGTTATTTCATTGCTACTTTGATTAAATTACGGTATTTCTCTGAACCTCAGTTTTATCATTTGGAAATGGAGAATATGACCTGTCATGGGGTTCTTATGGGCATTAAATGAAATAATTATTATATAGAGTATTTTTTATGTTCCTGTCACATAGTAAAGACTCATGGTACTATGGTAATGGCTTGATACTTATACTCTTTGAATTTACATAATTTATTGGGCATTAACCTCCTAAAACTCATTGGTATCATCATTGTAGTACATTTGACAACATCAATTCTTTGTATCTATTTATTCATAGCTCTTCTGTATTTTATGTTTATAACTGAGATAATTAGCAAACACATTGAAAGCCTACTTTGTGCAAAACACTATATATGTAAATAAATAATTTAGACATTTGTATGAAGATCTTTATGTCTTTATACATTTTTTAGATAAGTATGAATAGATACATATGTATGTTTATGGATATGTCTTAAAGATATAAAACTAAATGCACAGCTATTCAGGTTTGTTGTTTCATTATCGAAAGTAATCTCAGGAACCAAAGGACATTGATATTCTATCCATCTTTTTCCCCAGATCATTTGGAGCAGAATTCAGTACCTTCCCCTGATTCTGTAGAAGGATTGGTGGATTTATGAGCATCTTGTGCTTGCCATTTACTTGCTGTATTCCTAAGATAGTATAATATAAATAAAATAATGTTTTGACTATAAACCTTTATGGAAGAATTTGGTTATATAGACATCGATCGGCAAATGGGTATTTAGATATTATAGCTTTTTGCTTTTGTGAACTTGAACCCTGAGAATTAGTGCTTTACTCCAGTATTAAACTTAGTATAATGGCTGACATATGGTAGATACTAAATAAATATTAACAATACATTTGAAGCTGCCATTGCTGAAAAGATTAGCATTCAGATTTTCTTAGTGATCTTTAAGCTTATAAATCATATGTGCTAAGCATTGGTGAGCCTAAATGTTGTTTTTTTCCTCCTTAATCTCATATTTGATTTTCTATCCAAACAGTCCTATTTTCTCTTTTCCCAGAATCCTCCAATGCAATCCTCCTATCCAGTTGAATTTTTGCCTTCTAATTGGCCTTGCAGTTCTACTGATGAAAATAAAAAGACGGAAGTAAACCTAGAGGCTGTCTTTCAGATAGTAGATGAGTTGCATTCCTCCCCTAAATTGGAGATGGTGAAGGTGGAACCTGTTGAGAATCAGTGCCCAACATCTCAGTCTAACAGAGGCCAACATATCCTAGCTAATTCAAGCAACAGCAATCCATCGTCCACAAGTCAGGCTAGCCAGCTGGAGCCACTTACTCCTGTAGGCTCAGATATTACATCTTTTGTGGTTGGAACAGAACAAGCAATTACCTGCTCTCTACCACAGTCACCTGAGTACATCTATACCATCCACACAGCTCAACCTGTGGAAAATAGCACAATGCAGGAATCTGCAGCCATACAACAAGCTCACGTCAAACTGAAGGAGCAGCTAAGTCATAATCCATCTCCATCTTCAGTAGTATTTGTGCAGGAAGGGCTACCATTCAACACACACCAGGTAAGAGGGCAAACAAAAGAATTATAATAAAGTTCAAAGTACACAATGCTTCTTGTTAAAGAATCTTCTAGCGGAATTTTTCTAGGTTTTATTTGGGTTTAATACCAGTTCATTTCACTTTCCAAAAGGATCACATCCCTGTGGTTCTGCACGAAAGATTCATAAAGGAGTTACCTTAACCCCTAGACATCATCTTACTATTGTTATAGTTTGAAGTGGCAGACTGGGCATTAAAACTTGTTTTCATATTAAAATTATCCTTTGAGTTTTGCTTCCTATTTTAATTTGGATGGACTAGATATGCCTGACTAATATGGAGTGGTTTATTTGCCAGATGATATAAGGATTTTCCAAGTTATTTGTAGATGGAGGTAAGGATATGGTTGGAGATCTTTTCTTAACCATTTTTTTGACAACATCACTGCATTTGAATAATGAGTGTATTGTGTTCAAACTTCTTACTATTGCTTGCATTCCCAAAGCAGAATTCTGACTGTAGTTTGAGGGACACAATGTGAAGGAAGAGATTAATTCCTTTAGTACTGTTAGTATATGATGATAAAATAAATAAACTTTGATTCTAAATAATTAGTAAGAATAACTCATCAAAAGTGTATCCAAAAGTAATATTATCTTGTGAGTTAACTTATTTTTTTTCTGACTTTAATTTTTTTATGGATCTTAGCCTGATAAACGTTTTTCATTTTGGATTTTTTCTTTTTTTCTTCTTTGTGTGTGCGGTGTGTGTGTTACTGGGGATTGAAGTATGAAGTATCAGGAATTCGAACTTGCTAGGCAAAAGCCCTATTACTAAACCCCCAGCACTTTTTTTTTTTTTTTTTTTTTGAGACAGGGTCTTGCTATGTTGCCCAACCTGGCCTGAAACTTGAGCCTCCTGAGAAGCTGGGATTACAGACGTGTGTCACCAATGCTTGCTGATTTTTTTTTCTTTTAATAGGACTGAAAATCTTTTTATTGTTAGATACTCCCAAGATAACTTTTGGTGTGTTTTGTTTTGTTTGCAGCCTTTTTTTTTTTTTAGTTCTAATTTTAGATCCAGATGTCTTAAGATTCCTATCAACTCTTTCCTTTTTGAGCCTATTGAGATCTATTACATTAAGATAATGATGTTAATTCAGTAGGAAAAAAATTATGTTTTGAATATATCTGTAGAAAGAATACAAAATTTGTCTTTTTTTCTTCATAGTCACATTTAGAATATTGGATTTTGTATCTTAAAATTGCATGTACACAGTTACTTTTTCTTTCATTAGTATATTTGAACACCACAGCTCATGAAAGCTGTTTTTAACTTTTAACCTTGTTTTCATTATATAGTTTAATTTTAAATAAATGATAAAGAAATTGAATATTTTAGAAATTGGTCACCTTGACAAAATGATTTAACAATCCAAAGATGATCATTTGTGAAACAAATGAATTTAAATTTTATAGGGACTAAAGCTTATACAATTTTGACAACCTTTTAAAGACAAAGAATACAAAATTAGTAAAATAAAGTATTCAGCTTTTATTGACAGAATTCAACAGGATTATGACTATGATCATCTCAGCATCGCCAACTAGTAGGGGAAATCTGATGGAACATATGCTAGAGTAGAAAAAGATGGTGGTTTTTAGCCAGTTAGGGTTTAAAATATCTTACTCTCTTATAAGTTAAAAATCATCAAGTCTCATGGTAAATCTTTGATCATAATAAGTGAATATTGTAGTTCCACATACATTTCAATGGTTTGAGTATGGGGAAATAAACATCTTACTATTAAATAATTAGATAGCAAGCTAATTAAAGGTACTATTCATAAGGATGAAAAGCTTTAAAAGCATGTTTGTTGCATCATGGTTGTGTTGGGGTGGATTCTGGGTGTTTGAACACTCTACCACTGAACTACATCTCCAAGCTTTTGTTTATTATTATTATATATATTTTTTGATACCAAGGATTAAACCCATAGGTGTTTAACCATTGAGCCACATCCTCAGCCCTTCTTATTTTTTAATTTTGAGACAGGGTCTTGCTAAATTGCTTAGGGCCTTGCTAAGTTGCTGAGGCTGGCTTGAACTTACGATCCTCCTGCGTCAGACTCCCAAGGAGGTGGGTTTATAGGAGTGCACTACTGTGCCTGGCTGGATCATATTTCTGTAACACAACCCTCTGATAGATTAATTAACTTTTAGTACATATTTTGGGGGAAATCTCAGAATAATGAATGAATTTAATATTTTAGGTGGATGCCAGTATAAAATGCCAGACCAGTCCACCTGAGAATATCTTGCCTTCAGAACAGATGGGATTCCTCATTTCAGAAATGGGGCCAGCTAGCAAATCTAGTAAAGACACAGGCTTATCCACTCCAGCCAGATACAGAGAGCGAAGAAGCAACTCACAACAAGGAAAGTCCCCTGGTAAGGATTATGTAATTTTAAGCTTTAGAATCTATAGCTCTAGAATGCTAGAAATAGAACCACAGTATAAAATTAATATTTAAATGACAGTTTTTCTATGTCTTCACTTATTATTCATGATTGTATTATTTCTATCACATTGCTTTTTACATAACTGTAAAAATTATCCTTGTAAAATATGTAATATTTTCCTAATATTGCATATAAGAATTTAAGCTTTCAAAAATGCTGAAAATATTTAAGATAAATCAAAGAAATTAGGTTAACTTGAAGAGGGTAAAATGAAGGATGACTTAAATAACTGTCCTCAGATGCCAAAGACTTATAATTGTAGATGTACTTATTCACTTATTAAAAGACTGTAGGACACAAGGTTATACACTTAAATTGTGATGGGAGGAAATTAGATGGATATAAAAGATCCTGAGTACATAAAAATGCTATAAAGTGTAACTCTATATCAGTAGGATTGTTTTTCTCTTTATTTATTTTTAAAATGTTTTAAAAATATTTTTTAGTTGTAGTTGGACACAAATAATACTTTTATTTATTTATTTTTATGTAGTGTTGAAGATTGAACCCAGGGCCTTGCACATGCTAGGCAAGCATTCTGCTGAGCCACAACCCCAGACCTTTCTTTTGATTTTTAAGAATCTAGAGGGGATGGGGTTGTAGCTCAGTTGTTGAGCTCTTATCTTGCATGAATGAGGCCCTGGGTTCGATCCTCAGCACCATGTAGAAAGGAAGGAAGGAAGGAAGGAAGGAAGGAAGGAAGGAAGAAAGAAAGAAAGATATTGTGTCCATCTTGTTTGGGGCACTCACTGTTGGTTCTACTTTTTTTTTTCCTTTCTGTTTTTGTTTCTTTTTTTTTTTTTTAATATCAAGAAACTATCACCTCTGGCTTTCCTGTCCAAGGAGTCTCTAATTTGTTCATTTTCTTTTGAAGAGAGAGAGAGAGAATTTTTTAATATTTATTTTTTAGTTTTTGGCGAACACAACATCTTTGTTTGTATGTGGTGCTGAGGATCGAACCCAGGCCACACGCATGCCAGGCGAGCATGCTACCGCTTGAGCCACATCCCCAGCCCCTTGTTCATTATTCTTAAAGGTAGCCTCATCTGCAGTGGTCCTCATGGAGTATGTGTTCTTTTGTTGGAATGATCCAGCTTTTGTTACCTATTTTCTAAAGGATAAATCTCAAGTGTCTGAGGATTAACTTTAGGGGCTGAACAATTACACTTCTTAGCATACCAGACTTGTTAATTCTCAGGCATTTTAATTAACAACAATAACAATAATAGGCATTTGCATAAAAAGCAAAAACAACAACTTGGAGCCAAGTGCTGTGGTATATACCTGTAATCCCAGCTATAAAAAAGCTGAGGGAGGAGGATCACAAATTCAAATCCAGCCTGGTCAACTTAGTGGATCTTGTCTCAAAAAATAAAAGGACTGGGGATATTTGCTCAGTGGTAGAACAGGCCTGAGTTTAATCCCTAGTGCCACAAGAAACAAAAAACAAATCAAAAGTTGGTAGATGACTGCTTTGTTGGCCTTGCTTGGGTCATTCCAGTTGAAAGCCAGGGATCTCATTTTAGGTAGTGTTAAGCTTGACAAGTCTGATATTTGATTTGCAGTCTATGCTTTTCCCATTCCTTAGTCTGAGAGTGGGTTGAATCTTTGCAGTAGAGTTCTCTCCCATTGTCTATCAGAGATTTCCCCTCCACCCTGATGCTGAGGATCGAGCCCAGTGCCCCGCGCATGCCAGGTGAGCGCACTACCGCTTGAGCCACATCCCCAGCCATCCCCCCTGCCTTTTTTATTTTGAGCTTGGTCCTCACTGAATTGCCCAGTCTTGACTTGAACTTGGAATCCTCCTGCCTCTGCTTTCTAAATAGTTGAGGCTATAGTTACGCACACCGCTCCTAATTTTCAGAGGTTCTTACAACAGGTGCTTGAGAAAAGGTTGAGGCTCCCTGGGTTTCTGAAGCAGTTGGATGTATGACCTAAACTAATGAGCTGTAGTGAATAGATTGTCAACTACAGGAAGAGAAATATTCCCATTCATCTTTGCTTGCACACTGAGCTCTAGACTGAGCTCATCTCTTCTTTTAGGACTTTGCTGAATGTGTTAAGAAATAGTCAACACAGTGTGAATTTTGTCAGCCTTTTCCCTATGGTTGTATGCACACTTGTTCTGTGGTCTGCCTTCCAGGGTATCACAGGTAATGAGTTTACCAAATGTTTTGGCACAAATAAGAAAGATCACCAACATTCCAGCCTGCTATATCTTAACCACCTACTGTCTGACTAGTAAGCCCATGCCACTTTTTTTTTTTTTTTGATACTTGAATTGAACCACTGAGCTATACCCCAGTGCCTAGAACCACATTTTAAAATTTGAATTATAGCAGCACCTCACATCTAGATTCCAAATTGCCTATTAGGATATAAATTAGAACAACATAATTATATAAATAATACATTAGAATAGAAATTGTAACAAATAAAACAAAAGGGACTAGAGATGAAGCTCAGTGGTAGAGCATTTGCCTAGCATGCATGAGGCCTTAGGTTCAACCACTAGCACCATAAAAGACAACAATGGCTTAAAAAAGATAGAACTTTTTTTTTCTTTATAATAAAGCCTATCCTGAGTATAAACTGTCCAGAGTGGTAGCTTCCCTTCTTTCTGCTAGTCCTCAGGTATTGCATGGTTAAAGATGGCTTACCACTCTAGATAGCAGGCTGCTATAAATATCTTTTCCTCATATGCACTAAGTTATCACATATGTTCACATCTTTTTGAACAGAACTTAAGTCACAGAAGACCAAGTTCTAGCTATAGGGAAGCTTAGAAATACAGTCTTTGGCTGGGGGCCATTTGCCTATTTAAAAGAATACCATAGGACTGGAGATGTAGCTCAGTAGTGGAGTTCTTGCTTAGCATGCACAAGGATCTGGGTTCAATCTTCAGCACCACAAAAATAATAACTATTAAAATAACACCATGATGTTAAGAATGAGAATCAGTGTTAGGAGACAACTAGCATGGCCTTAAGGAAAATACTTACCACATAAATGTATGTATCAATATTACAGACGAACCCCTTACAAATCAGTAAAAAAAATGCAAACCAATAAAAATAAATAAAATTTAATTGGGGGGCTGTGGTTGTAGGTCAGTGGCAGAGCATTTGCCTAGCACAGTGAGGCATTGGGTTTAATCCTCAGCACCACCTAAAAATAAACAAAATAGGGACTGGGGCTGGGGCTGGGGCTGGGGCTGGGGCTGGGGCTGGGGCTGAGGCTCAGTGGTAGCGCACTTGCCTGGCATATGTGAGGCACTGGGTTAGATTGTCAGCACCACATATAAATAAATAAAATAAAGGTCTACCAACAACTAAAAAAACATTTTAAAAAATAAACAAAATAAAGGCATTCTGTTCATCTACAACTGCAAAAAACATTTTTTAATTATATTAGGGGATAGGGTTGTGGCTCAGTGGTAGAGCACTTGCCTGACATGAGTGAGATATGGGTTCTGTCCTCAGCACTACATAAAATAATAAAGATATTGTGTCCATCCACAACTAAAACCAAATTATATTAGTATGCAGTTTAGAAGAAATAAAAATGACTAATAAATATATAAAAAGATATTCTTTTCAACCTTTGTTTACCAGAGAAATACAAATTTATCCAGCTACTTTTTCTTCAATCTAATTGGCAAAACTTCAGCTGTTCCTAATATTAGACTTGGTATAGTTATAAGGAAGCTGGGTGTGATGGTGCATACCTGTAATCCCAGCTATTTGGGAGGCTGAGACAGGAAGATTTGAAAGTCCAAGGCTAGCCTGGGCAATTTAATGAAATTCTTTACCAAAATAAAAAAAGAAAAGGACTGGGGAGATAGCTCAGTGGTAGAGTGTCCCTGTGTTCAATCCCCAGTAGCACCCAAAAAATGGTGTAGGAAAAAAGGAACCCCCTATATGCTGCAACTGGAATGTAAAAGTCTATTGCTTTTTGAAGGGAGGGCAGTTTTTCATTATCTATAAATAATTAAATTACTCATGTGTTTTAACACAAGAATTCTACTCCTATGAATCTGTCCTACTGAAATATGTGTATTCCCAAAGATACCACAAAAAAGTTCACTATATTATTTTAATAGCAAAAACCTAGAAAAAGCATAAATACCTGACAGTTGGGAGCTAGATAAATTATAATAAATTCATGTAATTAAATGCTGTGCAACTATTTAAGAAAATAGTTTGACAAATTGTGACCTGGAAAGATTTAGTGAACATTAAGTGTCCATAATGTATTAGTATACAAACAGGTTGCAGCACCATATGCCTAGCTAGCACAGTTCTCTTTCTAGAAAAAAAAAACAGAAAGCTAAGTGTATGCTGTATAATTATAGAAAAAAAATCTGAAAATGTATGATAAAACTGAAATATGTAATAATGGTGACCTTTGAGAAGATAGAAATGAAGGGTACAGGGATATTTTTAACAACTTAATTTGTGTATGTATGTATATGAGAGTAGGATTATGGTAAATTTTCTGAATTTTAAAAATTGAATTAAAAGCTGAAAATACTAAAAGTAAATACTTTACAGCATTTCTGTAGCATGAATATAAAAGCCTCACAATAGGCCTGGGATTGTGGCTTAGTGGTAAGTGGTAGAGCACTTGCCTAGCATGTGTGAGGCACTGGGTTGGATCCTCAGCACCACATAGAAATAAATAAGTAAAGGTATTGTGTCCATCTATAACTAATATATATATATATATATATATATATATATATATATATATATATTCACAATAATAGGAATGAGCAAATTTTTAAAAATTTATTTATTCTAATTTGTTATATATGTCAGCAGAATGCATTTCAATTCATAGTACACATATAGAGCATAATTTTTCATGTCTCTGGTTGTACACAAAGTAGAGTCACACCATTCATGTCTTCATACATGTACTTTAGGTAATGATGCCATCTCATTCCACCAACTTTCCTACCCCCTTGCCTCCTCCCTTCACCTCCCTCCCCTTTGCCCTGTCTAAAGTTCTTCCCTCCCTCCTATGCTCCCCCCCAGCCCCTGCATTATGGATTAGCATCCACATATCAGAGAAAACATTTGGCCTTTGTTTTTTGGGGATTGGCTTCCTTAGCATGTATTCCCCGACTCCATCCATTGCACTCCATCCATGCAAATGCCCTGATTTTATTCTCTTTTAATGCTGAGTATTATTCCATTGTGTATATATACCACAGTTTTTTATCCATTCGTCTATTGAAGGACATCTAGGTTGGTTCCACAGTTTGCCTATTGTGAATTCAGCTGATGTGCTGTGTCCCTGTAGTATGCTGTTTTTAAGTCTTTTGGGTATAAACAGAGGGGTGGGATAGCTGGGTCAAATGGTGGTTCCATTCCAAGTTTTCCAAGGAATGCTTTCCAGATTGGTTGCACCAATTTGCAGTCCCACCAGCAATGTATGAGTATGCCTTTTCCCCCACATCCTCGCTAACACTTATTGTATTCTTAATAGTTGCCATTCTACCTGGAATAAGATGAAATCTTAGAGTAGTTTTGATTTGCATTTCTCTTAATTGCTAGAGAAGTTGAACATTTTTTCATATATTTGTTGAATGATTGTATATAATCTCTGAGAATTGTCTGTTCAGTTCCTTGGCCAATTTATTGATTGGGTTATTTGTATATTTGGTGTTAAGTTTTTTGAGTTCTTCGTATATCCTAGAGATTAGTGCTCTATCTGTGAGTGTGGTAAAAATGTGCTCCCATTCTGAAGGCGCTCTCATCACCTCACTGATTGTTTCTTCTGAGAAAAAGTTTTTTAGTTTGAATACATCCCATTTATTGATTCTTGATTTTATTTCTTGCACTATAGGAGTCTTATTAAGGAAGTTGGGGCCTAATCTGACCATGATGAAGATTTGGGCCTTCTTTTTCTTCTCTTAGGCACAGGGTCTCTGGTTTAATTCCTATGTCCTTGATCTACTTTGAGTTGAATTTTTCACATGGTGAGAGATAGGGGCTTAATTTTATTTTGCTGCATAGGGATTTCCAGTTTTCCTAGTACCATTTGTTGAAGAGGCTGTCTTTTCTCCAATATATGTTTTTGGCACCTTTGTCTAGTATGAGATAATTGTATTTATGTGGGTTTATTTCTGTGTCCTGTATTCTGTACCATTGGTCTACAAGTGTATTTTGGTGCTAATACCATGCCATTTTTGTTACTATTGCTCTGTAGTATAGTTTAAGGTCTGGTGATGCCACCTGCTTTACTCTTCTTGGTAAGGATTGCTTTAGCTCTTCTGGGTCTCTTATTTTTCCAGATGAATTTCATGATTGCTTTTTCTATGAGGAATGTCATTGAGATTTTGATTGGAATTGCATTAAATTTATATAGTGCTTTTGGTAGTATGGTCATTTTGACAATATTAATTCTACCTATCCAAGAACAAAGGAGACCTTTCCATCTTCTAAGGTAGTTTTCATTGTAGAGGTCTTTCATCTGTTTTGTCAGAGGATTTGTCACTGATGTAACGAAATGCCTTTGATTTATGGGTGTTGATTTCATATCCCACTACTTTTCTGAATTCATTTATTCTAGAAGTTTTCTGGTGGAATTTTTTGGCGTCTCTAGGTATAGAATCATGTCATCTGCAAATAGTGATAGTTTGAGTTCTTCTTTTCCTATCTTATCCCTTTAATTTCTTTCGTCTGGCTAGAGTTTCAAGAACTATGTTAAATAGAAGTGGTGAAACAGGGCATCCCTGTCTTCCCTGTCTTGTTCCAGTATTTAGAGGGAATGCTTTCAATTTTTCTCCATTTAGAATGATGTTGGCCTTGGGCTTTGAATAGACAGCATTTACAATGTTGAGATATGTTCTTGTTATCCCTAGTTTTTCTGGTGTTTTGAACATGAAGGGTGCTGTATTTTGTCAAATGCTTTTTCTGCATCTATTGAGATGATCATATGATTATTATCTTTAAGTCTATTGATATGATGAATTACATTTATTGATTTCTGTGTGTTGAACCTACCTTGTATCACTGGAATGAACCCCAGTTGATCATGGTGCACTATTTTTTAATATGTTTTTGTATTCGAGCTGCCAGAATTTTATTGAGAATTTTTGCATCTATGTTCATTAGAGATATTGGTCTGGAGTTTTATTTCTTTGATGTGTCTTTGTCTGGTTTTGGAATCAGGGTGATATTGGCCTCATAGAATGAGTTTGGAAGTGTTCCCTCTTTTTCTATTTCATGGAATAATTTGAGGAGTATTGGTATTAGTTCTTCTTTGAAGGTCTTGTAGAAGAACTCAGCTGTGTATCCATCTGGTCCTGGGCTTTTCTTGGTTGGTAGGTTTCTGATGGTGTCTTCTACTTCATTGCTTGAAATTGACCTGTTTAACTTGTATATATCATCCTGATTCAGTTTGGGCAAATCATATAACTCTAGAAATTTATCGATGCCTTCGATATTTTCTATTCTAGTGGAGTACAAATTTTCAAAATAATTTCTAATTATCTTATGTATTTCTGTAGTGTCCATCATGATATTTTCTTTTTCATCACGGTTGTTAGTAATTTAGTTTTCTCTCCTCTTCATTGGCATAGCTAAGAGGTTATCAATTTTTTGTTTATTTTTTCAAAGAACCAACTTTTTGTTTTGTCAATTTTTCAGTTGTTTCTTTTGTTTCAGTTTCATTGATTTCAGCTCTGATTTTAATTATTTCCTGTCTTCTGCTTCTTTTGGGGTTGATTTGTTCTTCTTTTTTCTAGGGCTTTGAGATGTAATGTTAGGTCATTTATTTGTTGACTTTTTCTTCTTTTAAGGAATTAACTTTATACAATGAATTTTCCTCTTAGAACTTAGTACTAAAAAATTTTTTAAAAGCTTCATAATAATAAGAATGAGCAACTTATAGAATTTTTAGAAAATATATTTATATTCCAGATATTAAACTGACTTTCAATGTTTGAATATGATTGACTCAAGCTAACCTTAGCCTACATAAAAATGCCTTTTTAAGATTTCTGGGACTTTTTAGGGCTTGCAAGTGGCTTATTTATTTATTTTTATTTTATTTTTTTAGTTGTAGATGGACACAATATCTTTATTTATTTATTTTTTTATGTGGTGCTGAGGAAGGTGCGCTACCACTGAGCCACAGCCTTAGCCTCTTGCAAGTGGCTTTTATTTTCAAGTTTCTACTTCTGCTTAATTCCAGATTTGCCCCTGTCTTGCCTCCCAGAGTTTTTCTCTATTGGCTCCATGCTATACTAAATCAATTATTTTTATTTCAGTTCATGCACACAGTCTACCAATGTGCTCTATTTTTGGTCCTGGGGTTGAACCCTGGGGCACTTTACCACTGAGGTACAACCCCAGCTCTTTTTTTATTTTATTTTTGTTTCTTAGTTTTGAGTCAGGGTCTTGCCAAGTTGCTGAGGCTGGCCTCCAACTTGGGATCTTCCTGCCTCAGCCTTTCCAGTTATTGGGATTATAGGTGTTTTTTCACCACTCCCAGCCTCCAGGCTATTCTATAAACAGAATTAGCCCTCTTTCTTTGATGCCTTTCCCCTTCCCCAAGCATTTGCACTAGACACTTGCATATGCAGCATAATTTCTGAAGATTTGTGGAGGTAGATAAAGTTTACATTTAAAATACTGCCAGTAATTTTTAATGACTCTTCCTGAAAGGCCTTTGGTCACCTTACTACTGTTAGGTTTCCTTGTCACTAGTCATGGCCTTCTACAAAGTTACATTCTTTATTTGTACTAGCAACAGACCTTGTCTCTTCTTCTCCATTTTCTTAAGGCCCTTAATTTCTGTTAATTTAGGCAGAGAAGTTTCTCTATTTTCTGGTATCTTTGAGAGGCCTCTTCTCCAACCCAAACAACCTATCGAGATATATTTCTCAACAAAGACAGTCACCTTCATAAGAGGAACTCTGGTGCCTGATGTTAAAATAATTTCCTTTTTTCACTACATGTTATGGTCATAAGTGTAACTGACAAAACAATTAGCACATTAATTATCTTTATTAACTCTTCCTGTTGGTTTTTTCTAAGTAAGGCCTTATCGTTTGGTCAACAGTGTTGATAGATGGTCTTAATTGACCTTGGCTTTCTACTGGGAAGCCTAAGAGTTGTGAAACATTGGCACCATCATAACACCTAATCACACTTTTATTTTATTAGGGACAGGAAAGAAATGACATATAATTAAGCAAGAATCTCTCTGCTAAAAAGAAGTTTATTTTTAGAATTAAAGCATAAGCAGAAATATAATTTATGAAGTTGCAAATTTTTCTTCTCTGATAGAACTTAGTCTAACAGTCTATGAAAACATAGCCCTAATAAGGTCCTATGGCATATGACCTCAAGTCAGTGTGAGATGAAGTATGTTACCTACTTGAACCACATAGTTAGAAGGAAGAAAGCTTTTGGTATTAGAAAAACGTAAATGTTGATAAGTCTCAACTCTTAGGTCTCTTTTCTTAGTCTATCTCTAATTACTATGTATTCTCAATCAGTCTTATTGCTTTTATTATTATTGATGCTTTTATTATCATTGCATTATTATATTGATGGTTCCTGAATTTATATCCTAAGTGTTAATCTCCGAACTTCAGACTTGTTTATTCTGTTGTGTGCCCTACATAGTTTCAGCATGCCTTTCTGTGATCCTGTCTACTTGGTAGGCTGAAGCAGGAGAATCACAAGCTCCAGGGCAGCTTCAGCAACTTAGTGAGACCCTGTCTCAAAAAAAGAAAAAGTAAAGAAGACTGGGGATATAGCTCAGTGATGAAACACCTCTGGGTTCAATCCTCAGTACTGAAAAAAAATGAAAAAATAAATAAATTCTTGGAAAAAAGCTGTCTTCAATTGGCATTGAAACCATTTTTAAGTGTATCATTCACCGGCATTACGAACATTCACATTGTTTTGGTGCCATCACCAACATCCATCTCCAGAACTCTTTTCCTCTTACAAAATTACAACTCTGTACCCGTTAAATGATCGCTCTCCATTCCCCTGCCTAGCCTATGGCAGCCACCATTCTGCTTTCTGTGGCTGTATCTACTTTTTGTCTTTTTGAGTAGTCTTTTAGTTAGCCACAGAGAGATAAGGTTTAAACATCTAAGGAGCCAAACTACCCCTTCATTTTTTTTTTTTTAACAAATACTCACTGAAAACTACCCTACTGTTTTAGGTACCAAATGGATATACAGTTCTATTTTATTGACAATAAAAATTGCATATGTCTTACTAAAAGTTTATTCTATATCTCATTACCATGCTCTGATACTGAAAATTAAGAAATATTAGGGTATGAATTTTATGTTTTATAGACATTTCCTAATTTCCCCTTATTTTCTGGAGTTAGTTCAAATTGATGGGAAATGTAACTTTTTTAGGTAAAATTTATAAAAAGCCATTTTAAAGCAAACAAGTCAATAGCCTGTAGTGCATTCATAACAATGTGCAGTCTCTATCCAGTTCCAAAATTTTTTCTATATCCCTTCCTTTCTCCAGCCCCTGGAAACTACCAATCTGTCTTCTCTATTTATGGATATACCTACTCTGAATTTTTCATGTAAATGAAATCATGCAGTGTGACCTTTTATGTCTGGTTTGGGACACTAGCATAGTATTTTAAAGTCCATCTGCATTGTAACATGTGTATTGGTACTTCATTTCTTTTTTTTAATATTTATTTTTTAGTTGTAGTTGGACACAATACCTTTATTTATTTTTATGTGGTACTGAGGATGGAACCTAGGGCCTCACACATGCTAGGTGAGCACTCTACCGCTGAGCCACAATCCCAGCCCAGTACTTCATTTCTTTTGGCCAAATGATGTTAGATTGTACGTATATACCATGATTTGCTTATCTATTTATCTGCTAATAGACATTTGGGCTGTTTCTACCTTTTGCCTATTATGAGTAGGGCTGTTATGAACATGTGTGCACAAGTATTTGTCTGAATACCTGTTTTTCATTCTTTGGGGTACATACCTAGGAGTGGAATTGCTGCATCACATGATAATACTATCTTTACCTTTTTTTCAAAATATCAAATCTTCTTTAATATCCCTTAGTTAATATTAATCTGAGTGAAGATGAAACTATTTTCCATTTGCTTTATTTATGGATTTACCTAAGAAAACACTGACAAAATTATTTTGTGCTTAATAAGAATTAGGTAGCCTACAGGTCTGTCCTTGGGTTTCTAGAGAGGTATTTACAGGGAAAAAAGTAATGCAGGACTACTTTGAATATTTCTGTGTCTCCACTGTGTCATGTCCAAAGAATTTGTGACATAGAATTTCAATCAACACAGGCATTTAAGTCATCCTTTCCAAGGTAGAGAGAGAATTAGATCAAATTATTCTTTTCCCTTCTCAAATTTCAGTAAAAACCTTTAACAAGATGTAAAGAGTTCGACATCTCTTAGCAACAAGGAAAAGTAGATAGAAACAGAAACAAACAAACAACAACAACAAAAAACAGCATTCTTCAACACAAGTGTACTGTTGGGATTACAACATCTAAAGTTGTGGCCAGTACAAAACAGCTTTTCCTGGACGTTCAAACCTCAGAGGTAACTTCTACATCAGTATCATCACTTAAGGACTTCGAGTCCTTTAGGTCATCATTTTTTTAACTTTAATAATTTTTTTGTCACTTACTTTCTCTACTTCCTTGACTTGCTTGCTAAATATAAAGAGCTTCAACTTTTATTTAAACAGCCAATTACTCTGATACTTATTTAGAAAATACGTCATCTATAGTATCTGAAACAATGATAGTACCTATATCTTGAGCCATTACATATAGGTGTATCATCATTTCTTAAATTTCCTAAAAATCCCACCAAGGTTTTTCCTAAAAGCCATCCCATTCCTCAAATCCCAGGTCCAGCCTACATGTCTCATCTTGGGTTAAATTTTCTGTTGAATCTTCATCTTCTCTAGAATTTCTGTGTTTATGCTCTGAGGTAGAAAGTATGGGCATTATTGCCTTCTTTGGATCTTTTTCTGGAATTGGAACTTTCTTTTGTACTTGGCTTCAGTTGGTCTTCGTTTGTAATCCTATGCCAAGAGGGGAAGTCTGAATAACATCTGTAGTAGCAGTGATTCTTCTTAGCATATCATAGAGAGGGTGAGATCTTTCTCAGAAGCACTGACATTCTAAAAGTTTTCCCAAAAGATCTCTACCACAGTATACCATATCTGCTCCTATTGATCATAAACTGCTTTACCATTATATATACTGGCCTAGATATAGTACATTACCTCATTATCAGTGAACATTTCTCCTTGGGTATCTGGTCCCTGCAAAATCTTCAAGAGTGGCAGTTTACTGATGATTTCTAAAGAGATCCTGTAAGCACTGTCAGATGTTGAATGCTAGGCAGAAGTGGAATATGATGTCATTTTGGCAGTGAAGAAATTGCAGTCTATTGATAAAATTTACAACTGCCCCAAGAGTGGCTCCCTCTCTGAGCATGGAGGAGGTGGGTGGCAGTTGTAGGTTCTAAGACCTTGGCAGCATTTTAAAATCACCTATCTTTAACTTTTTGAGGAACTACCAAAGACATTTTCCAAATGTATTTTCCTTAATGGATGAACTATTTTACATGACTTTCAGCAATGTCCATTGTTCCAATATTTCTATATCTTTATTAATACTTGTTACTTTCCATTTAAAAATTATTATTAGTGCTTTCATAACAGTGTGAAGTGATACTTCATTGTGATTTTGGTTTGCATTTCCCTAAGACCTAAATTCCACAATTTTCCTGTGCTTGTTCACCATTTGTATATCTTCTTTGGAAAAAATATAATTTTATGAGAACTGTGATGATAATATTCAACTCGATGCCTCCTGTTTTGGTTAAATTTCTTTTGATTGTATTCCCAGTGTTTGTTCTTATAACAGGAATTGATAAACTGGCCCATGAGCCACATCTAGCCTAATTTTACGTGGCCTGCCAACAGCATCATTTTTATATTTTTTAATTGTTGGGGGGAAAATCCAAAAGAACATTTCATTATGCATGAAAATTATATGAAATTCAGATTTCAATATATATAAGTAAAATTTTACTGGAATATACAGATATACCCTTTCATTTACACATTGCCTATGACTGTTTTCATGCCAGTGGCAGAGTAATTTTAGGCCTGCAGTGCCTAAAATTAATTACTATCTGGCTCTTTACAAAAAATTTACTAATCCTGTGTTAAAAGTTCCTCCTTTTTAGCTTCTGATCTTTTCACAGCCCAGAGAGTAATGAGTGAGGAGATCTTAAAATGGATTACTACTGGTCAGTTTATTTCTCCTGGATAAGCAAACATTTTTTTTCTCTTGATAGATAAATTCCAAGGTTAAATTTTTAATAATAGAGACCAAATATGAAAGTCCTAAAGTAGCACTTAAATTTTAACTATCATTATCTCTGAGTATCTCACATTAATAAGATTACAACTCTCAAAGCAATTATTTGTGGTTAAAATAAGGGAACTTAATAAAATCACTTCTAAAATCTGCCTTGCCCCCCAATTTTGAAATATTGTGATTCTAACATTAACTGTTAGAATTTCATGTTTCTCAGTAGTTGAACAGAAGCATCCCATATTCCAGAATGTATCTGTGTCCTTCTGTAGCTAAATTATATTTAAAACTTTTTACTGTTTGTAATGGAGCATTTTCTTATACTTTAAGCTTCCTTTGACTTGGGGAGGTAGGAGTGGAGTGCTGGGAATTGAAATCAGGGCCTCTGTGCTAAACAATTTATTTACCCTTGAGCTACATCCCTAACCCAACTTTTTTTTTCTTTGTAATGAGACTTAAAGTTGTTTAAGTATCCAAATTATAGTGGTTTCAATAATGTGTATTTTGTTAGAAGATTGTTAGTCATAGTCACTAATGTGCCTTTTAAGCACATGCTGACTTAAGAAAATGGCTTTTAGATCAAAGATACAAAGAGGTAAAGAATATTAGGCTCTATCATGCCCCTCCAATTTCTATAATAGTCAAACTGAATGTACCCAAATATTAATCCCATTATGGAAGCTCTCCTTTCTTATGTTATGATAGGATATGTAATTTTATAGCTAAGGGAAACTGAATGTTTAAGAGCAAAGTTCAATTCATTTCTTAAAAAATGACTTCCCATTTTGTAGCTATTGAGTTATAGATGAGATTTCATTAAGGCAATAGCCTCAAAACCCTAAGGGTGCTTTCAAGTAGAAACGAACATTCCCAAATAAGTAGATGCAGTGCTCTTGTCCCTCGAGGCCTTTCACCTCTCAAGCCAACCTAGCTGCTGTGCTTCCCAAATACTTACCTTCTTTGATGAACATGTAAGGCTCTCTTTTGAGTGAAGACATCAACCTCTAGCAGCACCAGGCTAAAATACAAGTCCTGGATATTTATTGCTTTCTGTTTACTACTTGATTGGCAGTTGTTAATGAAAAGCTCATTCTAATAAAGTTACTGTGTTTAAATGTTTGTTATTAGAAGTTGTGGGTCAAGTGCTATTTTATCTTTTTCAGCCCATCATATAAAAAGTTTGTTGTTGCTGCTGCAACAACATGAGATTTATAGTAGCTCTAATAGTTTTTACTTTTATCATTATCAAGAATTTCTACTCTGCTTTCAACCCAGGGTTACAACTGGATTTATTCATATCCCCAAATCTTATTTTAGTATTTTCTATTACCATATGGCCTGTGCTTATTCTAATATGGAACTGAGGTATTCAGAAATAAGCATAGTTAGATATTGCTTCCAGGTCTTTTAGTCAGCTTTCAAAAACCATGATGCCCAGGTTGCACTCCATTTCAATTAAATAAAAAAAAAATGTCAGCTATCAGTATTTTTTAAAGATCCCCAAGAGATTCCAGTAGGCAGTAAGGTATGGAAACCACTGGCTTTACTTATCAGCCATATAATAGCTTAGAGGTTCTACCTAGTTATATATTTACTCCTTGGGATTAACTAGGTGTTATTATAATGCATTTTAGCTACTTGAAAAAATATGTTATATAAACATATTATAATTATCATTATTGTTACTGTAATTATCTAAACTATAGAGAAACTTGTAGCTCTTCTATATTATAGAAACGTGCCTGAGCTCAATTTTTTTTTTATTTTTATTTTTTTAAAGAGAGAGTGAGACAGAGAGAGAGAGAGAGAGAAAATTTTTTAACATTTATTTATTTTTTCTTAGTTCTCGGCGGACACAACATCTTTGTTGGTATGTGGTGCTGAGGATCGAACCCGGGCCGCACGCATGCCAGGCGAGCGCGCTACCGCTTGAGCCACATCCCCAGCCCCTGAGCTCAAATTTTTATCCACCTCCTTTTTTGGTCTGGTACTAGGGATTGAACACAGGGATACTGTACCACTGAGCTACATCCTAGCCCTTTTAACTTACTTTTTTTATTATTATTTTTAAAATTTTGAGACAGTGTCTCATTAAGTCTCCCAGGATGACTTCGAACTTGCAGTTCTTTCTCAGCCTTCTAAGTCCCTGGGATTATGGCATGTGCTTTGGTGCCCTTTCATGCTTAAGGAATCATTCTGTCTCTTAATCTCTGTGAGAGCATGACTTCTTTCTTACATACGGTCAGCTAGGTGTTTTTGTAAGAGTTCAGCTGTGTCAGTAAGTGGGAAATTTTTATGGAGGCAATCTACTTGGGAAAAGTAGCAATTATTTAATATTGCTTTTCTGCAGGCATTACCTTTTCATATTTCCACAACCCAGCCAGCTGTTCTTACAGCATGGAAGAAATGAGTTTTATTTGTATGCTTTTATTTCACTTTGATTCCTTTCACATTTTCCCCTTCTTTTTCATTTATAATAACAAGATAATTGTATTGAAAAGAGGCTTGGCCTTACCACTGAGAAGGAGGGAAATTTTAACTTTGATCTCTTTAGGTTTACAACTGGGCTGCATCAGTATGCTTTAGAGTTATAGGAATGCTCTAAAATTGTGAGTCTGGTGAGAAAATGTAATTTTAGAGCCAATTCTACAGGTGCAACATAGACAAGTTGTTCTAATCTGAAGACTTGTCTATAGAAGTCTATAGTCTGAGAGGCTGAGAGTGAGTAAATAATCCTTTCTTTTTAGATCTTCATCTGCTGGTGGACGTGGCCTGCAAGCAGGAGCACTTTCCAAAGGAGGAAGAATTAAAAGAGTGAGGAATGGATGACAAATGTGACATTGTGCACTAGCCGTAGCTGGAGGCAGACTAGTCTTGCACATGACACACTGTTGGGATTTTTTCAGTTCTGTTAAGGAAAAAAAATATTTTTTGTTTTGTTTATTGAGAATTTTGTTAATTGAAAATTGGGAGTTTGGTATTTACTACAACTGTTCAGTTCAGATTGTTTACCTTGACAAACTACTAAACATCTAGCAGCCATTTTTTTTTTTTTTTTTTTTTTTTTGCTGCCCAGATCCCTTTCAAATGAAAAGTCCTGGCCTTCTGTTACAGTGAAGAAGCATCTAAAAACTGCTGCATCTATGGTACTGGAGCATAATGTGTGCGTGCTGAGTTGTCTTGCCACTCTCAAACGGTAGTCAGCACAACTCCAATGGGGAGTTCAGTCTATCTGTTTCAAGTCACAGTGTGATCCTTTTATAGAAGATTGTGTGAAAAACAAAGACACGTGAGGTCACCGAGATCACAGATCTAAATGGGTCAGGAATTCCAGGGAAGAAATTTTGGTAAAGAGCTAATTTTCCAAGTGATTAACCAGGAAATTCTCTTACTTCCTAACCTAGCATTCTGTTCCAAGAGCAAGGCATCCGGACTTAGACCATCCATCACACTTAACAGCCCCGATTCTTTTATATTAATGAGAGCATTTTTCTATTTTCATATCTTTCTTTAATTTTAATGATACATTGTCATAAATGGTAAGGTTTTGTTAATATCACTTACTTAAATGTCTTCTAAAGAAAAATATTTAAATTGTTTAATGTAATTGTATTCATAAATGCTGGTAGGTTTAAAGGTTTTAAAGCTTTATTTTTATTAATATTGCAGGATAGAAGGATAAAGGATGCATGTGTAATATTTTTATTTTGAAGGGGAATGTACAATGTGTGAACAAAAACATTAAGAGATTTTACATAGTGTTTTCTTATTTTAGATTTTTACATTCAGCAAGTACAAATCCTCATATATATAAGGTATTGTGTACAAATTCGGGGTTAATCTGATTAGTTGTCATTTACCAGAAGCTGTGCTCCAGTATTTTTTCTGTATATATCTGGTTTGAGCTTCTAAGAGAATTTTAGATAGTGGGATGGACTATAATCCCCTCTATAGGTTTCTACATTTGAGTAGTAGGATTGTGGGACTGTTATGGAGAAGACATCTTAGATGTCCATATTCTGTGGTTGTTCCTTTATTTGCCTGTCCAATGACAGCAAGAACCTTTCTGATTTAGAGTCTTTTAAATTGACTAGAACTTTTCTTACTGTATTATGCCTTAGTTTTCCTAGTAAACAAAAGGAAAGCCTAGGAATATGAAACTAATAAAAAAGGCATTTAGTGATATGACGTAAATACTTTGCTAGACATTGTGGATGTAACAGTTCATTTCTTATATTGCATTGTGCCTTTCCAATGATGTCAAGCCCTAGAAGTATTACAGAGATATGGCTCTTTTGGAAAAGGGTGAGCTTTGTATTGGTCTGCAGTGACTCAATTAAGATATGGTAGTAAGTTCTGAAGAGCTGTCTGGTTTTTCTGTTGTCCATGTTATGGGCATTTATTCATCTTTATTAGCATGGCTTAAAAGATGGACAAATTATCAAGACATCTACATTTTTTAGCCAGGCAGTATATTTTGGCAGAGTACATGAAGAGGAGACCTTATTTCCTAATGAGAGAACTTTGCTTTTCTCTGTCATATTGAAGAGTTGGTGAAATGTCTTAAGTGATACTCCTTCCCTTTAATATGCCTTTCTTAGCTTTATATATGTTGAAAGAGATAATATTATTTGAGGAACATGTGTCAAGCAGGAACCTTGGCATAGATTTGGTTTCAATGGTTTTAAGGCTTAATTAATGAAATGCCTTGATCAGCCTTCCAAACTTTTTTATATATGTATACAACAGACTAAGGAGCTGGATCTCCTGCTATACTCACATGCCTGGTACCTATCAAATAAAGCTATCATCAATGACTTGGGCAAAATGGCAAGAGGTAAAATAAAATCTTCATGTGAATTAGCCAGTAGGGTCTGACACATGCTAACAAGGTTCCTGACTAGCACCTCAGTATTTCAGCACCTTAAGCACTGATGAATTTCAGTCAACAATAAAGTGAGTGTTCCAACTAGACTTGTGTCTTGCTTGTTTTTCCTGTTTTATTGGTGATAAATAGAAAACTCCATCATTATAATCATTAATTATTCTAGTAAAATTCAAAATAGAACATACTATGTTTTAAAAGAATCTGATTTTTAAAAATTATCCTGACTTTTTTTCCATTTGCACTTGAGTAGAGATTGAATTTAAAAAACTGATATATTTTTAATACCTTTTTAAAAATTTATTCATTTTTATGTGTTGCTGAGGATCGAACCCAGTGCCTTACACATGGGTTCAAGTGTGAAGTAGGCAAATGCTCTACCACTGAGCCACAACCCCACCCCCTAGATATTGAATTTTTAAAATGTCATTAAGTATAAGGACAATTCTTAGACCTCATGTCTAAAATTAGATTGTAGATGTCAGTGAGACAGACTTTTCATTACCACACAAACACCATCTTTACGACATCTCTGGGAAAGTGTTGTGGTCTATCAGCCTTTGAAGAATAACTTTAATTTTGAAGCCAGGGAATAATTTCTCTTGCTTCTCCATCCTGGTGACCTAAATAAACACATGATATCAGTAAAATAAACTTCATAGAGCTGTTTGGCTTGATCCTGCCTATCTCTAGGTCCCCAGTTTCATAATATGTATCATCCTCATTTCCAGATATCAAGGTTTCCTCAGAGAAGAGAGTTTGAGGGCACTAGTTACATTTGTAATTTTTTTCAACTGTGTATATTAAACTATTAGATTATTTTCAAGCAGGAAAAAATGAGGCAAAGTCCATTTGTAGGTAATTATTTTAGTTTACTTTTCAAGATGATTTTATATATGTATCAACTTTCAAGATAATTTTGCATATGTCAGTGATATATAATGATGTGTATTTCCAGTATTTATGCTGTATAAGTACGTGATGTACATAAAATAAAAAATACACAGTAATAAACTTTTAAATTTTTTCTATAGCATCCAAACAAGGCTGAAGCAGGAGGATCTCAAGTTCAAGCCCAGCCCTATGTGAGACCCTGTCTCAAGATAAAATTTAAAAAGAGCTAGAGATGTAGCTCAGTGATGGAGCATCCTTGGGTTCAATTCCCAGTACCCCTGGACAGACACAAACACACACACACACACACACACACACACACACACACACACACTTCTCTTCAGAATTAGAGCTCATGCTATTTCTTAGGAAAGGAACTGCCAAATATCTCTATTGCATTATGTTCTTAAGGTCCAAAAAGGAAAGGAAAAGTGCTAAATTAAGAATTTATTTTAACTGGGTATGTGGCACACACCTCTAATTCCAGCAACTCTGAAGGCTGAAGCAGGAGGATGGCAAGTTCAAGATCAGCTTCAGCAACTTAGTGAGACCCTGTCTCAGAGTAAAAAATTAAAAGGGCTGGAGATGTAACTCAGTGAAAGAGTGCTCTTGGACTCAATCCCTAGTACTAAAAACAAAAATATCTACTTTTTGAACTTACCTCTGTTCCAAACTAGTTATTAGGTCTAAAATTCTGAAACCACTTTCATAAACCTTCTAGCAGAAGAACATGCAAGTTAAATAGGCCACTTACACTTCTTGTTTTTAGAGGCATGTCGTTTAATCTTTATAACAAACCTACAATGCAATTATTATCCACATTTTATACATGACTAAACAGGGTCATTTGTATATGAGGTAAAGAATATAAGATTTATCATAACTTTTTTTAAGTGTATACAGTTCAATAGAGTTAACTGTATTCCCATTGTTGTTGTTGTTAAAATTTTGAAAGTTTTTGTCAGCAGTCCAAAAATATAATGTTTGATTACCATCAAATATAATCTGATAAACTTGAAAATTTAAATATTAAAAGCATGTTAGAAACTTTGGCATTATTTCTAATGGCAAGGTTAGTATATAAGGGTTATAGTTGATGAATGAGGTAATTAACTGAAAATTAGTGGGGTTTTGCCCACATTCTTCTCATTTAAGCATATTTTACCTTTAGTTTGTATTAATGATAGACTTTCTTGTAATCTTACACTGAGAGCAGAGGTCTGATCTATAGTAGTATTTCACTTTGAAGAGATTCGAGAAGGAAATAACAGTTGGATTCCAGATCTCTGACATCAGCCTGATCTGAAAACTTCATACAGGCATAGTTTAGACAGAGCTACTGAATTTGAATTAATAAGAGCGAAGAAAAACTATGCATATAGTGGGCAGAATCCTTCCCTGCTTAGCAGATCTAAGCAGCAATAAATCAGTAAGTACTATAGTATAGGATCACTTTATTCTGGCTTTGTGCCATTTGTAGACACTAAAACCCAGAAAGACCAGAAATCCCTTTGAACTTATATTTGAAAAACCTTGTGTCCATTCTTTTATCTTTTGGAGTTCTTTTATTTTTTCTGTTTATTTCCTCATACCACCGCCTGTTGGGTGCAGAATCTGCTTGGATATATTCCAGCGGCCTCAGCTTACATGTGGTAACTTGCTTACCCAGAGAAAGGTCTGGAGGACTGAATTGGATGCAGTTGGGCCTTGGCTCACTAGAGGGAGCAGAGGACCCGAGAGAGGAGAGAGGGAGAGAACGTGTCTGGTTAAGTGTGGTGTGTGCGCACCAGGAGGAGGAGGGCCCGGTGGGGGTGGCTGCCTTTAACTGCTCCACCCTCACTTTGTCAGCAGGTAGAGAGCGTGATTGCAGTCCTAGGGGAGGGAGTCAGAAGTAGAACACCAATTACAAACCACAGGCTTCCTGCTCTAGGGAGTTTATCCAGAGTTGTCTTTCTGAAAAGGAAGCACTCGAATCCTTCCGAACTTTCCAAGTCCATCCATGATTCAGAGATATTGCCTTCTCCCTCTGGGATTTTCTGTTTCTGGTAGTGAATTGTTGCTGATATATTTGCTACTTGTGCTTCTTTTCTCTTTCAAGATTTGATTATTTAATGTGCTGTTCGGAGAGAAAAAGAACTTTTGTTAGAAAGGAGATTTCAGAAGTGATTTTGGATCGTCTATAAGTGTTTTTAGAGTTCTTGGGGACAGTAGCTCTCACCCTGGAATAAGTTTCTGCCTTTGATCTGCATGGATTATTTTTTCAGACTGCGGAATTTCTCGTCACCTACTTGTAGTATGGGGCACTTGGTTTGGTTGCAGAGTAAGAAGGTGGAAGAATGAGCTGTACTTGGTTAAGCAGTTCAAACCTTTTTTGAGCAGGATCTATAAAAGCATAATTGAATTTGTCACCCCCGTGGATTCCAGTGGGCCCAACAGCGCAACAGGTTTGCAGATTTCTTTTGAAATTCTTTTTTTTTTCTCCCTCTGCCTCAGAAAAAGAAAAAATCTCTATAGTAGGTTCATATTCAGTTGCTCAGCTTTTCAGCACTTATTTTGAAGACTTTATATGATTTTTAAACTTGACCCTGGAACACAACGGGTTTTGTGGGTGAAGTGCACTTATGTTTACTTAAAGGTGCACATTTAAAAACCTTATTCTGTGTTTATCCAAAGCTCCCAATTCGTATATGTGCTTACAAATAGCACAGATCTACCCAGGCTTCATTGTATTTTTTCAGGGTGTTCTACTTAAAGCCTGTGACTAATCACCTTCCTAATCCCCCTATCTTTTATTCCCCACCCCCTCAAGGAATTTGAAAACGTGTTAGGAATAGTCCTTTGTTTTTCTTATGAATTTAGAAAATTACGGATTATAAAATCTGGATATTACTTTACCAAAGCATCTCATGGGAAATCAAAGTGCTTGGCATTCCCAAGCTGGAGAGTAGAATTTGGAATCCCTAAGAGAGAAACGAAAACGGAGATAGAAATATGAACTTTAACTGGGAAAGATAGTTGGAAACTATACCCTTTTCATATATTCTAATTTTCAAAGTTAGAAAAGGTTGTGATGTTCAGGATTATCCATAATGTGTGAGGATATATAAATTAGCACCTAATTTATAGGCAACTTTAAGAAAACCCCCCAAATTATAGTATGTCCAAGTTTATGAAAAATATTTAAATTCAATGGACCTAGAACTTTGGGCTACAGTGAAATTCAATTTAACATGGAAACTTCTCTGTGTGCTGTAGCATCTTTGGACATCCCTCAAGGTGTGGCATGAATTTTTTTATCATTCCGTCTCTTCCCCTATTAAAAAACAAATCTCCTGTGGTCTTTAATTATTTACAGTTGACACATTTTGTGGCTTAAAAGGGCCACTTCTCCATTGTCTAAGCTGGAGTTCTTCACTCTCACTTTTGATGCATGGCCTTAGCTGTTTACTTTGTCTTGTTTTGTTCATCAACATTGGGGTTAGTTGGTCGACAACTTGATGCATATGGAAGACCAACACCAAGTGATCTGACATAATAAAAATTCATAATGTGACGTTCAATTTCAAGCAAAGTTGGAAATTCCAAAAAGAAGTGGTGGTTTTTTTGCTAGTCAGAGTGAAAATGGAAGAAAATGACATACCTGCTGCAGAAGTGGGCTGAAAACAGTCTTCTCTGCCCAATCAGGAATGCCACCTGTTCTTGGGAATATACTGTAGAGAAAGGAAGGGTCAAAACTGTGACTTGGCTTTCAGAAACAGAAGCATAAATTTTCTCTTCCTGCATTTGTCTGGATCTGAGAACCTGCACTTGGTGTTAGCCAGTGGAAGCAGTATGTATGGCCGAAGTGCATTGCTGCAGCTGGTAGCATGAGTGGTAGCCACCAGCTGCAGCTGGCTGCCCTCTGGCCCTGGCTGCTGATGGCTACCCTGCAGGCAGGCTTTGGACGCACAGGACTGGTACTGGCAACAGCGGTGGAGTCTGAAAGATCAGCAGAGCAGAAAGCTATTATCAGAGTAATCCCTTTGAAAATGGACCCCACAGGAAAACTGAATCTCACTTTGGAAGGTGTGTTTGCTGGTGTTGCTGAAATAACTCCAGCAGAAGGAAAATTAATGCAGGCAAGTATAATTTTATTATATTTCACTTTCCATCTGTTTGAAACATGCCTTTCTTCTTTTGTCTCCCAAACCAAATACCATACAAGGGCTTCTGCCGCTTAGCTTTCTGTTTGTTCCATCCTTTAAGGATATTGCCTTGTTGGCATTCTAAAGCAAATTATTTTATGCTCAAGAAGAAATACATAAATTCTATATTTTAGAAGATTATTTGTTTATTTTTAACTGGTATTGCATTGCTTTTTTAGAATCACATAATAAAACCTTCCTTCATAAGTCATATATTCTGGGTACTATTTTTTGATAAATGAAATATATGGGCTTATATTTAATTGATCTCGGGATTATAGTTTACTTCCTGTTAAAAATCTGAATTGAGCACTAAGGAGGTTGATTTTAATGGTCAGCAGCACCTTGAAATTCTAGACTGCCCTTGAAGCATATTTGAATATAGTGTCACTTTTAAAATTCAGTCAAGCTTGAATGGTACGACTGGCTTTATACCACGTGTGGCACCCTATTGCTAAGCCCAAAATGGAGAGGACTGGATTACAAAATGGACACAAAGTGTAAACCTGTTTCCTGATCCCTTTGGTCTTATCCACACATGATTTTATCACTTTCTAAATTTTAACATCTGTCTTTTTCTTGACCCACAAAGTTTTTCAGACACAGTTGCTTAGGCATTCGGACTGTGAATTTTGCCTGTAACTCATTCACAACTAACTATTCCTTATGTGTCGAATTTATGAACTGATTGGGGCCATAGCTTTTCATAGCCAATTCTCATTCCCTGTGGTGAAAACAGAGCTTAGTGGGGCTGTATCTTTTTAATGGGCATTCTCTTGTCTTATTCCATAAAATGGTGTTGCTGATTGATAAAAGCATATAATTTTATAAAATGACACTTTTTGCTGTAGCTCTTTGGACACAGGTTAAAATGTCCTTAAATATGATCAATCTCAGCATCCAGCTCAGATTTTTAATTTTATGATTATGTATGGACTATAAACAGAACCAAAGTATTATATGAATTTAAGTTTTCATTTACTTAGAAAAAGAAGGTAGGAAAACAAAAAATTTATAGAATTCTTTTCCAAATTCAAGTTTTTAAATATATGGGTTGATAGTTCTTCCTTACATTTCTTTGGCAGTATTTTAAAGCTGGGAAAATTATTTAGAAGAAGAAATGGGTAAAATGGATGGTTCTAGTATTCAGAAAAATAAACAGGAAAGAAGAGTATATCTGAAAAAAAATGGTGTTAAAATTTTTTGGTTAAAATGTCAGTCATTTAATTTAGATTCTAGAATGAAACTGGGAATACTTAAAAATTGAAATAAGAAATCATTTAGAATGTAACCATTGGAAAGGAAACTTCCTTACTTTGCCTCCTTAATATCCTGAAGCATGAAGTGTATGTTCAATTTTAATCTTTAGCATAAATAATTTTCTTTAAAGTCATATTTTTATATCTCTGAAGTCTTGGGAACTTTGTGCCTTATGCCCTTTTGATAGCATGTTCAATTGATTATAGGCTGCTTAAACTAGTTTTCTCTTTTATTTTAAACTTCTTATCTTCTATTATTATAGAGCTCTATATAAAACTTCTGTTTTTTTTTTTTAATAAAGGAACAGGTAAATGAGAAGCACCAGTTGGCATTCTGTTTGCCTTCCTTTTTTATTTTATCAATCTGTATATCCTCTCTTATTTTGCCCTTTTTCTACTCCAGCAAATATTGCTGATTGTTTTTTTTTCCTTCTAACTATGACACTCTCAGTATACTTTAAGTATTACAGTATTGCTTCTTTATTTTCTAAGGAAGGAATTTCACTGTATTTTAGCAAGGACCTTCAGATTTTATCCTGGACAGTTATACATCAGCAGCAATTTTAAGTCTTTACCTTTTCTGTCCATTCATACCGCTTATGGTCATTAATAAATTTTATGCTATCCTAAAATTAGTCTCTGGACACATTCAGAATTGGTACTGGTTTATTGCATGTTAATCAGTTGTTTAGTACTGGTCCTGGTTTATTGTGTGTTCATCAATTTTTAATCCACACCAGTTACTAAATTTTCTTAATTGCCTTTTATGAGAAACTTTATTTTTAAAAAACAGAGAGCAACCTTGTGTATTGTATGCATTGTTTTTTCTTTATCTACCATTTGATTAACTATTTCAAAGAACTCTAGTGTGTTGGGGACACATGGTTTACACTTCCAGAATCTGTGCTGTTTGTTCCTTATCAGATTACATGCAACTCAGGTTTACTCAACTGTGGTTAACCAGGCCTTCCATTTAACTGAAGATCCGTTTATATCTTCTACATTTGTGCTTTGTAGCACTTTGGCTTTCTTGATGAATAGCTATACCCTAATGTCACAAATATAAAGATAGTCTTCTATATTGACTTTGAGAAATTTCGGATAATTCTGTATATCCTCCTACCTACAAATTATTCTAGCTGCCTGTTAAAATTAGTCATCTCCAAAGACAGAGTCAGATCTTTGTAAAATTGGGGTGTCATGTGCTATAAAACTGAAAGGTATGAAAACAGTAATTTAAAAAAAAGAATTTAAAAAAATATATAAAAAAGGATAACATTGTGGTTTTGGGACTTCACCGAGAGTTTCTGAAAATAAAACTTTACATTTTGCTCAGTTAATTCAGGGTATGTATCTCACAGGGACCAAATTAACTGGATTTTCATTTATATTAAATTTTAACTTTTCTTAGACAAAGACTGTGCTTCCAATTTAATAATAAAATAGACTGTAGAGGGCTGGGGTTGTGGCTCAGTGTAGAGCGCTTGCCTAACATACATGAGGCACTGGCTTCAATCCGCAGCACCACAAAATAAATAAATAAATACATAAATAAATAAATAGACTGTAGAATTGGCTCTAAAATAATTTGTCTCAACTTTATCTGATGGCTGTACATACAAGAGCATTGAAAGCCAAGAATTGATTAATTTTTCCCCTGATTCTTATCCTTCACCCTGTGTGCTAGGATTTTTCTTTGCCAACAATACTCTCCATTTTATAAGGTGTAAGTTTTAAATATTGATATTCTTCTAAAAGTACTAAAATTCAAAATGAAAGAGGAATGTTGCCTTTATTGTATATTTTTCTATTTCTGAATCTTCTCTTTTCCATGCAAAAACTCCCTATCTTAGTCTTAACCAAATTGTGTTACTTTCTATTTTGCCGGAAAGCTTTTTCTTCACTTTACTATATCATTTCAAATCTCCGAGCTGGTTTACTGTTGTCTTTAAAGTGTCTAATTCATAGATTTCCCTTACATTTGCCAAAATCTTTGTTCCTTCCTCTTCTTTAATTCCTTTCTACCTTTCTTTCCTTTTGTTTTCCACTCAATTTGTATATTTAGGATAGCCTTCCCCTGCTAGTATTTCTCTTACTAGTCATCAAAAAAACAGGACAAGAAAATGTTCCTCATCTCCTACTTTCTTGGTGGTGTCTGATAAAAAGGACGACATGATAATGATTACAACTGCTTACTATTTTTATATTCATTTGACTATTTTTTTCCTTTTTTATACTGAAGAAGGAAAACATACTTTGTCTCATTTCCAGTTTTCTGAGTTGTTTACCTTTTACCAATGTTTGTTTCTATTATTTCTAGTAATGTTGCTACAATTTCCAAAAATTGTTGTAGTCATTTATTCTTTATTAAGTATTATTTAGAAGGACAATGCAAAATTAATCTCCTTTCTTCTTAGACTAAAAACGAAGAGGATCCTAGTATAGCCCAACAGAGGTCACCAACTCTGTAACTATCACATTCTTCCTGCTCAGCTGGTTGTCCTGGATTTTCTTAGACTCCAGGATAAAGTTATGATCAAGATTAGAATGTACTGCCCTGAGGCTGGTGACCTACAGTGGGAGCAGGGTGGTTTCACGTTTGGCCAGGAGCAATAAACAACTCCTCCTGGACAAATTCCCCTTTGCAAAATGTCTGTGCTTGCCTCTTAATTTTACTTATTAGTTAATGCATAATTATCACATCTTTGAATTTTTACTTTATTTGTAGTCAGGCCTTGAAACTTTTAAATTAAATTTTTAAATTTTGGGCCAGAGTTAGATAATCCTGTGTAGCAAAGTAATTGATAAAATGACTAAACTGCAATTCAAAGTTTTTGACTTTCAGTTCTGACCTAGACATTAAATAGTTGTATGATTTGTGAAAAAATAGTTTTTACCTTTCTAGGTTTTAGATTCCTTGCCTGTGATATTAAGATATTGAAACCTAAATAGCTACCAAACTGATTCTATGTACTCTACATGTTTTAGCTCTCTAGATTTTTATAACTTCATGATAGAAAAAGTTCAGTGCTTTTCATTTCCACATTTTACAGATAAGGAAACTGAGGACTTAAGTGTTAATATTTGTCAAAGCATTAACTAATATTTGCAAGAAAGTGGTATAGCTGCAACTCAAACTGCAGAACCCATGGTTTTCCAGCTCTAAGTTTCTGTACATCTAAGAATGTCACAGGTGACTAGAACACCAGAGTAGGTTTTATATAATTAGTTCCAAAGTAGAAAGGAATGAAAGTGATGTGTACCGTTGTCTGAGTTGATCCAGAATACACAGCATCCTGCTACCTTCTAAAAATCTCCATTTCTTCTATTTTTTTCTCATTTGGTATTTCATTTCCACAGATATGAGCAAATCAGAATCTTTATTCAGTATCTACATTTGATTAACTTTCTCTTCGTTTTAAAACAGCCTACGATGACTACTAAAAGAGGAACTTGAAATAATAAACTCTGAAAATAGCATGTATTTAATTGGCATTGCTCAAGTTAGAGTTCCTTGGATGCAGATTTCAGAGTGATTTTGCGATTTTACTTTGATGCCAGCCTTTAAAAGAAGTATAGAATAAATATTGAAGACATAGTCAACTCACAGTTATGTTAATGGAGGTGCAGAGAATCCAATTAATTGCCAATTGACTTTGGAATGTAGTCAGAAGTACACCATTGGACACAGTGTGTGCACAGCCATTTTCAGGTGCTTGCCTCCTACGATCCCTGCTCAAAGCCTTCTAGATTTTGTTGTTAGAAGCCTGGTACTCAGAAAAGAAAAGCTGCATTTTTTTTTTCCTTCAGTACTGGAGATTGAACACACGCTATGCAGGCTTTCTACCATTGAGCCTCATACCCAGCCCAGGAAGCTGCAGAAATAGAAAAATATGCAATGATAATTATTCAGGTTAAACAAGGTATCTCTTTTGTAAGTAGCCATCAAAGAGATTGTATATATAAGAGAGATTTATATACAGAAAGATTTGTATATATAAGATTTCTGTAATTCACTTGAAAATCCAACAAAAAAAGTTCAAATTCACAAATCTCTTTGATTAATAGGAAGTACTACGTGAGGAATGCTCCTGGCTGTTGCTCCTATCAGGTTGCTTGTTGTTAGTAGATTCTGGGGGCATATATTTCCTTGATTTTGTACTAAAGTGCATATGTATGTACATGTATGGAGTGATTTTTTTAATCTAAAAAGTAGCCACAATTTACTTTTTATATGATATTAAAAGTATTACTAGAGCTCATGGTTTTGTTTGTTTTTATATAATACCTTTATATTTTGTTCATTGGAAAGAGCTTATTGGAACTTTTTTGTGCTTTATTTTCTTACAGTTGTTAAGTACAATAAGGGGAAATGTTGTAAATGAGCAACGTATCATTACTGTACATGTTGGGAGCCAGAACTGGTAGCAGATATTTTCTCTAAGTGTGGGAATGATGTCCCATTGAATTTGAATAGTAATTTTCTTCCAAGAAGCTTAAAATGATTCACGAATATCTACAACCAGATAAGAACAGGTAACATTAACTCCACTTTAATAAAAGGAGGAAACCTACTAGGGGAGAGAAAGCAAGAGCAGAGTCACACAGAAGCTGACTCAATCTGCTTTGCAGGAGATAGAATAATAATTCAATCTTTAAAAGTTGTCTGAGGATGTGAGAACTCAATTTTTTATGGAAATCCTAAAAAGATAACATACTGTCAATGGCTGAGATCTTCTTTTTGGATCATTGTGACAATTCACAAAAAAAACTGTTGGTATAAAGCTATTGGCCAGTTTTATATTTCAGAAAAACCTATGAACTAATACCCTGACCTACATTTGTTGATCTTTTGAGAATTATTAGCATAAAAACCAGTATTTAGAATGACCTGTAAGGCTCCTGTGATCTTGCCTTATCACCCTCTCCTGTCCTTCCTCTTCCCTTCACTTGACTCCAGTCACCAGGGCTTCTGCTGTCCTTCAGTTAGATCAGGCATACTCTCACCGCTTGTTAGTCTGTATTGACTTTGAGGAATTTTGTAATAGTACTTGTAGAAGAATATCATAATTTAAAACTTTGCATGTACCTTATAAAATGGATATTAAACAAAGAGGTATAAGAATAAGAACAAAAATTCATTTTTAAAAAATATTTATTTCTTAGTTTTAGGTGGACACAATATATTTATTTTATATTTATATGGTGCTGAGGATCGAATCCAGTGCCTCATGCATTCGAGGCCAGCACTCTACCACTGAGCCATAATCCCAGCCCCAAAATTCATTTTTGATATAAGACTTACATTCCATATATTTTCTTCTTAGTTCTCCCAAATGTCACCCCAAAGTGTCAAATAACCTTCTCAGACTATCCTGTTCTGAAGGATTCTTCCTATTTCCCTCAGGGCTCATATTTCTTTTCCCTAATTTAATTTTCTATACAAAATTATTGTCATGTGATATGCTATAATGTTTTACTTGTGTAGTTGTCCATGTCCCCTCTGTAATATATGAGCTTGGTGAGTCAGCCTAATGTCATGCATGTTATCCCAGCTACTTGTGAGGGAGAGGCCAAAGAATCACAAGTTCAAGTCCAGCCTAGGCAGCTTAGGGAGACCCTGTCTCAAAATATTCAAAAGTAAAATGGTCTGGGGAGGTAGCTTAGTGGTAAAGTACCCGTAGGTTCAATCCCCAGCACCCCCTGCCAAATGTGTGTGTGTGTGTGTGTGTGTGTGTGTGTGTGTGAGAGAGAGAGAGAGAGAGAGAGAGAGAGAGAGAGAGAGAGAGAGAAAGTAGGATTTTTGGTCACTTTTGTTCAAAGCTCTCTCTCTAGAGAAGCACCTTTAGTATACTTAATGCCTTAGACATAGTAAGTACTCAATAAATACTAAGTGAATATAAGGAACATCTGGTGTTACTGAGTAACTCTAATAGCTGGGAGATAACTCTAGGGTAAAATATTTATCTCATCAGATTTTAAAATATAAAGTCAATTATTTTAAGTGTTTTGAGTGATAGAGTATGCTGTATTTCTTTTTTTAAGATGTAGGTGGATCCAATGCCTTTATTTATGTTTACATGTGGTGCTGAGGATTGAATGCAGTGCCTCACAGGTGCAAGGCAAGTGCTCTACCACTGAGCCACAACCCCAGCCCAGTATGCTGTATTCTTCTACACCTCTAACTTACTAATAACCTAGTGTCGCCTTGATTGTTATTTCAAAAACAAACACAGCTATACTGAATATTTTTAAGATACTCCTTTACATAGCATTTATTTATTTTGATAGGTTAGCCCTTGCTCTTTAGGAAATTCTGGTTTTCCAAGGAAGATTTATGGGGTACTGATTTTAAACCTTTGATTATAAAAAGTATTTGTATATATGTACAAAGGACCGGAACTCACCTTCTTAGTTCTTAAAAAAAAAAAAATATATATATATATATATATATATATATATATATATATATATATATTAGTTATAGGTGGACACATACCTTTATTTTATTTTTATGTGATGCTGAGGATCAAACCCAGTGCCTCACGCATGCTAGGTGAGTGCTCTACTGCTGAGCACAACCCCAGCCCCACCTTCTTAGTTCTTAAACTTGTGATTCCCAGTTCTGATTTGAGATTCCATAAACCATTAATTTTTAATATTTTCTGTGTGTGTCATATGTCTCTTTGAGAATGTGATAAAAATTATTGATTATATGTACGAATACACATATATACTTAATATATAAAATTTTGTATGAGATTTCAGTGAGTTGAGTCTCTGAGATACATCTGACTTTAGATGAAGAAGCTGTTATCCTAAAATAATCCCAGCTATTTCAAGAAATGAGACAAAATTTCAAAACTAATTTACCCTTAGTTTAATTTTATAAAAACATTTGTATATGTTACACATCAATAATATTACGATATAGTTAACATAATATTATGATATAGTTATAAGAAAGTGACCTGATTGTAGATGTAACAAAGATTTGTTTGTGTGTAGTAAAGGAATATTCTCTCCAAATATTAAGTGAAACCGTGCATAAATTTGAGAAATGCTTACAATGCTTCAGCATGGTGGTTTCACTTTAAGACCCATAAGAATAAAGGTTATTTTAGTGATGTGGTTTTTTTTAATTTGTTTTTTTTAGTTGTCAATGGATATTTATTTATTTATGTGTAGCTCTGAGAACTGAACCCAGTGCCTCACATTCTAGGCCAAACGTTCTACCACTGAGCTACAAACCCATCTACTGATGTGTTTTGATACAAGTAGAACAATTGTGGCCCTACTTGGTTACCAAATTCTGAAAACAGAGGTATAAAGCAAATTCATTTGGGTTACTTTCCATCTCTTTGGTTTCTTTCCATTTTTTCCCTTGGGGTAGAATTCCTTGGGTTCTTAAAATATCTATTTGCTTTAATGGAAAACTTTGCTTAGGTTTGTTGTTCCTTGCTTGTTTGTTTTTAAACAACAGATAAGCCATTTTACATTATTCTTACTTTTGTCTGGGTTCTAAACCTGATGTTTTATGGATAAATTTTGTTTTCTTCTATACTTTTTAATATGTTGGGAATTTGTGTTTAGCTTGCAAATTTGGAAACACTAAAATGATCAGAATGATTTAAGAGTTAACATTTTTAAACTTTGCAAGCACAAAGGTGACCCACAGTATTTCTTCAGATAGGAAATTAGATAATTTAGAAATTCTGGTCCCTGAATCTAAAGCAGTGATGGTTTCTTCAAAATAGCAACACTCCAAGAAAATTATTTTTTTAAATCTAGAACACTTCTTTTATGATAGAATTGACCATAGTACAACTGTAATTTTAAATAGCACTTTGAATTATCATGTATCCATCAATTTTATATATGCTAACACATCAAAAGTGTACTGTTGTACATATATACTATGATACTTGAGAAATACTGTTGTCATTAATTCTGTAGAATGATCTGGATGAGACTGAAGGCCTAAATCTTTTACGTCTACCGTTCTTGCTATTTTCTAAAAGTGATTACAGATTTCCACTCTTTTTTCCTCAAAACCATTTTTCTACAGTTTTGTGAATTATATACTCTTAAAAAACTTAAATGATTCAGGTTTTATTTTTTTGTTTTTGTATCATCTATTTAGAATCATATTGATTATCTAACATTAATATTTTCATGGCCAAGTTTCTTTACATTTGTGAAGGACTCTATTGGCCATCTATGTTGAAATTAAGTTCTATTAAGTTTTTCATTCCTAGAGTAAAATAGAGTTTGGTGGCAGAGGGAGATAATAGGAAAAGGTATTCCATTCATGCAATAAGTTTCAAATTTCAAGCTAGAAGAAACATATAGTCCAATTTTCATTTTATAGATGAAGAAATTAACCCAGAGAAATTAGTGCTTTCCAGTCAAACAACTGCCAATCTACTGCTCTGTCTTACTGGCCAACATTTATTTTTTACATTTTTTTATACAGGTCTCTGTGTACGCAAGGCAAGCACTGTATCAACTGAGCTATATCCCAGCTCTGGCCAACATTTTTAGCAAAGTTTATTTATTTATTTTAAACATTTTGGGGTCATTGCAGGGAAATTTTTAAAAGCAGGTATGGGAAGAGATTTTACCCTTGAACATTCCACTTAAAAAACATTATGGACTGTCATAGAGTTTCTTTCCTCTTTGATCCCTTGTCAACTATAAGGCATGCTATAAAACAAGTGAACAAACAAAAAATACCTTGCCACAATTTAGCATTGCTCTCTGTGGTGCACATGTTATCTGCCATTAAATCTCTGCACACCAGGTGGCCTGTAGCCTTGGATCATCTCCTCAAAATGGTAGAGGCTCTCTCTAAAGTTTAGGCTGAGAACCTCACCAAGATGGGAGGTTGTGCTATATTTCCTGGATCCTTCACAGTGTGGCTCCTCTATTTTGTACCATATGCTGTGGCAGATTCTATAGGAATTCAGAGAACATCACCCCAGCCTAGTCCAGCTGAGAAGATAAACAGCAAAAAGATGATATGTGCTAGATGCATAAGTGCCTTAGAGCTTTGGTTTTCATTTTCTCAGGAATCATTCAAATGATTGATAATTCTGTCTCTGGTTCCTGCAAGTGAAGAAAACTAAACAAAAACATTAAATTTTAACCCAGCTTTGAGGAATTTCAAGCTAGAGAACAACTACAATCCAAGTAATCATCGTTCCTGGTTTATCACTGTTATCAGTTAACTACAGGTTAAAATAGTTCTTGTATAGTATTCCTATATTATAATATCACCCATAACATTTTTTGATGCTCTAATGACAATTGCAAACTGACTTTCTAAAATATGCAAGAAGTTTCTGTTAAATTATAGTAAATTTAACTTTTATCAGAATTCAATGTATTGAAAGTTTATTTGAATTGATAATCTCACCTGGTTTGGTTTTGACTTTTCACAAACTGAATTCCATAAAAGAAATAAATAGCCAGGCATGGTGGCACATGCCTGTAATCTCAGCAGCTCAGAGGAGTCTGAAGTAGGAGAATCTTTGAGTTCAAAGCCAGCCTCAGCAATGATGAGGTGCTAAGCAACTCATTGAGACCCTGTCTCTAAATAAAATACAAAATAGGGCTGGGGATTTGGCTCAGTGGTTGAGTGCCTCTGAGTTCAAAAAAAAAGAAAAAAAAAAAAGACTAAGACTCTTTATGTAGAAGGTGAAGAGGGTTTGAATATCATCTCTATTTAACAAGATTGTTTATGATACCAAAGATTTTTGTGCTTTTTTTTTCTCCAAGAATTTTTTAAGTTATGTGTTGGTTTTAACATAATAAGAGATTTTTACAACATTATGTTATCAATAAAGTTAGTAAACTCTATAGTATGCATCATACTATATTTTATTATCATTAGATTATTTAGGATTATTTAGTTGCTCCCTTTGGATATGAAAATTCTACAGTTGCTTTATGATCATTTAAAAAGTAAAAGCAAACCACTTAACCTTTCATCTATTGGAATGGGGTTAGTGGGGTAGCTAATCTTTAGGATCCTTTCTAGCTCTGAACTTTTAGAAGTTGTACTTATTTTAGAAATAGACTTAATATATTAAAGGGACATGTATTCATTTCTTTCCCTGAGGAAAAAAATTGGTAGATGATACCAAAAAAAAAAAAAAAAAAAAAAAAACAAATAAGAAAACCTGACTAAATTACATAAAGTCACACAACCATTTGTTAGCAAAACAAAACATCACACTTAGTTGAACTTTATTTTCTGGTCTTATCTGTTTTTATGTTCCAGTTAAAACATACAAAAGGGAGTCTTTCCCTAGACTTATATTTTAAAATTAAATTTCTTTAGTGGTTTGGGAATTCTAAATCCTTCATCAAGGCTGTTTCCATAATTGAACCATATTGTCTTCTACCACTAACTTACCCCTACCTACGTCAATCTCTTGTAACCTTTGGAAACACTTGGAAAAGCCAGAGATAACCCAGAACCAGTCTGGGTCATAGTAGTAAAAGGAGTAGGAATATTTTGGGATCAAATGCATCCTACTCCATACTTTATGAAGTTGAATTATTAGAGATAAGATTTCAGAGCCACTGATAGATGTTAATATGTGGCATTAGGCAACCAGTGCTCATTTTCGGGGAGTGGAAATGGGGCCATCTGATTAGTAACTATGCCTTGTTATTAAACTGTGACTTTTTGTATATCTCCAGAGTTGGATAACTTCCACTGACCACACAGACACACACACAAAAAAAAAAAAAAAAAAAGAAAGAAAGAAAAAGAAAAAAAGAGAGGGTGAGGGTGCTGCCTTGCAGACTCTGAGGGCCGTACAGTAGACACAAAAGCGCCTTCTTAAAGGCCTTCAGCGGAGGCAGCCTGTACAGGCAGGCCTGCTCCTCTCAAAGACTGGGAATCAGATTCTTTCCCCAGGGGGTTTCCAACTAGTTTGCACTTCAGAAAAACCTTTTCTTTCTCCTGCTGTTCACGCCCTGCAAAGAGTTTTCTTCCAACCAAAGAAATTGTTTTATAATCAAAGATCCTTGTCCTTAGTTGTTGAACATCAAAGAAAGTTTGGAGTAGACTGAGGGATTATGTGAGTCCCTAGAATTTATTTTGAATGCAAACTTGAAACATTAGCAAGTCCCCCAAAGAATATACTCATCTCAGAGCTGGGAAAGAGCCTAATAAAACTAAGTCTTTATTCTTCCTTTTTTGGACGTGCTACTGTAAGGTACAAATGAGTTGACTGCTCTTGCTGGACTTAATCCATGAACGTTTGGTTCTTGAGGTGCAGACTTACTGAAAGAGCACCCCCTACATTGTCTCTCCTTCCAAAACCTGATATGCAGAAACACTTTGATAAACTTGAAACAACAACCCCTCTTTTTTTAACCTTCAGTGCTTCCATTCTTGGGAACTCAGGGTTTCTCCCAGGGCAGTTGATGATATCACCAAGGTTAGGAGCCACATTCTCTGCATTCCCTGGTGTAGCTGAGGTGTTGATGATGTCACTTTCTCCCACAAAGGAAAACCTCAGCACCCTGAGGGCCTGAACTCAGGTCTTGGCAGGTAAATGAAGGAGGAACTTACTTTTGGATTTAAACTGATTGAGTCAGGCATAAAGAGGCACAACGCGTTATGTCCTAGCATCACAGACTCATCTCTGAGGCCTGAACAAACTGTTTATCATTTTTATGAGAATTAAAACTATAAAGTTAAGAATTATTTTGGGGTAGGAACAATGCTTCATTTAACATTTTGATTTTTACATTTCAGACCATTTACACGGCATTGTTCTCAAAAGATTTTGCTCTCACTGAAGTATCCTTCTCTGAATCCGTGAATTTTCCAAGCTTTTTTGGGAACCCATTTATAAATTATCCAGCTTTCCTTCCTAGAGCAGATTAACAACAATAAAAATAATTAGGAAAAATGAAATGATATATAGGGCCGATTTAAGCTGAATATGCTCTGTGAAAAGTACATTCATATTATTTTGATCTTGGCTCTGTGGTTATAAACTGAAGAGAACGTTGGCTCCAGAAGACTTCCAATCTCTTCCTATCCCCTCATCACAACCACAAAGCAGTGGTTGGAAATAGAATTCCAGGAACACCAAAAATGCTCAAAATTTCCAATAGTGGCAGCTACGGTGCCCCCACAAGGATTCCTTGAGCAGAGCCTTCTTGCGGTGTCCTTGTGGTCAGGAGTGCACATCATCAGTCACAAAGGCTTGCCCTGAAGATAAACCTGCTAAAAATGTCACTTGTCAGTCTCTGCCACTAGAAACATTTCTTCATACTTTCACTCTATTCTGAACTAACATGTTACAGGTTTTTTTTTCTTTCTTTCTTCTCTCTCTCTCTCTTTCTTTATTCCCTTCTTCCTTTGGGATTATCAAAAGTTTTCAATGCACTAGTTTGTCCTAGGAAAGTTGGGCAGAATCTGTAAAAGTAAGCAAGATTTGCCAAAGATTTTTATTCCACTCAGCAATGAAAACTTGACTGTGTTACTATTGTGAAAGTATTAAGTTGCAGTTTATTTTTTCACACTAGGAGTATATGAGTAAAATTCAAGGAAATGAAGTGACTGTTTAGTTTATATAGGGGAGTAGAGAATTGAGCTATTAGGGAAGAAGCCAGCCTGCAGCTGACTTTATATTTTCATAATCTTGTTTCTCCTGAGTAGTTGTTGTATGTTTGAACCAGATTAATGTTATTACCTAGGGCTGGTTATATGGCTCAGCAGTGGAGTACTTGCCTAGCATGCACAAGGCCCTGGGTTTGATCTCAGTACCAAAAAAATAAAATTATTATATAAAATGCCCTAGTTTTTAAAGCAGTGTCAGTCTTCAGAATATGGAACAGAATTTGGCATCTTGTTTCCATTTTTATTGCTTTGTTTTCTAAAGGGAAGTTTGAGTTGGAGACTGCCTGGCAGGATTCCATACTTTCACCATACCACCTGTCCTGGCAGAGACAATGAACTCAAAAGTCAAGTTCTTTATAACCGCACCTGCCTTGTAAATGCTGCCAGAAGATCTGATTTTCTCTTGCAATTAAACTCTACCCAGAAACTATAATACTTAGCACCCAAACAGTTTATGCATACCTAAATTTCATGAGGACTAGTACAGAATTCATTCTCCCATTGACTTCCTGGGTAATTTGGGGCATGGTATTCAATGATTATGTTATTATTTATCAAATGGAAGAGATGTAACTTTATGGCTTACCTGATTTTCAAGACATTTGTGAGGATCTAATGATGATGAATCATTTGGTAATTTAATATTTGAAAATTGTCTTATGCAATTCTGCATCTAATGAGCATGAAATGGAGTATGATCTACCCAAAATATAGATTAGGAACATATTCCAAAGACAGACCACCATACAAAGTTCCCAGGGATGGGAAACTGCCATTTCTCCCTGCTTTTCACTTTTCCCAAAAAAGCAGGTGATCCTTCTGGCCACCAGTTGAATGCTCTTTGATTAGGCAGTTGTTTTAGAGGCAACCAAACAACTTGATGAGAACTTTTTCCTTTTGAATTATTAGAGTGTTTCTTGGGTTCCCTCAGGGCAGAATTACTTCATTATCTTCCTACTTTATGTATAACTGGAAACCTTCTGGCCTAAGAACATAATTTCTATCACCAATCAAATAATTGAAGATAATATGCCCCCAAATGATGCTCTTTGCATAGTCTCTACATATAATGATATAATATGATAATAAGGCTTAAAGGGTTCTCTAGAAGGGTGGCAACATCCTACTATAAGAGTTCTCAGTAGACTTGTATTTTAATCTCTGCTCTGATTCTTAGCTTTATGACTGTAAAGAAAATTGCTTTACTTCTTTGAGCCTGTGTCCTCATGAGTAAAGTGAGGACAATCATAATAAGTGGCCACTACCTAAAATGAAATAGTGTTTGAGAATTGTGTTTGAAAATTACACATGTAGGGCTGGGATTGTGGCTCTGTGGCTCAGTGGCAGAGCACTTGCCTAGCATGTGTAAGGCACTGCACATCAATAAATAAAGGTCCATTGACAACTAAAAAATTGTAAAAAAAAAAAAAAAAAAAGAAAATTACACATGTAAAGTATTAATACTAACAATAATTAGACTTGAGCTCTCTCTTATTAACTTAATTACTGCCAGAAAAATCACCACCTGTGAGGGTTATTGATTTAGACCCAGTAAACTTATTTGGTATTATCCTAATATAACCATCTAGACTATTTTTTTTTGTAGCTAAAAAGATAACGCTTTAGGTTTAGGATTTTGTGGGTCAAAGGGCCAATTGAATGTTGCCATAATGTAGCCCAGGGAGCCTCAGTGGCTTAAGAATGACTAATAGCGGATGACCTCTGGGGTAGGAACTTGGGTTCTCTTACTGCCTTGCTTTGCTGTGGTGAATCACTTGCCTGCCCTGGACCTTTGTACATGTGACCATTCTACATTGGTAAACCCATCAGTTTCCTTTCCCTTTTTGAAGTTTTAAAGTATTTTTTAATTACTTCTAATCCAAAGCAATTACTCTCATTGCTGAAGCTTTATCTTGCAGGCGTGTTTCTAAGAAGGCTTAGAAGGAAAGGAGTTCTATATTGTGACCAGGACTAATTGACCCAGTTCATTTTACTGTGCTGGTCCCAACATGTTCTTTGAAGCTCAGCAGCTTGGCCCCTGAGACTCCTGGGTCCCCATCTGAGAAGAATTGGATCAAAATGAGAATAAGCCAAGTTTTAGTCTTAGTACTTATCAAATATTTGTGAACCTGACATAATTTTCAGGGAAAGATCATCCCTTGAATTATCCCAGAGACTCATATTCCACAATATGAAAAATCTGTATTCAATGTTTTATAACTTTACCAATTTGAAATCTGTCCCCCAAATAGGTAAATAATAAGATAAAAGTAATTATGGTTTTCCTCATCTTTTTTACTTACCTGTTCCCTGACATGATTAAACACACACAGCTTAGAAGAATCTTTTGGAAGCAAACTCAATTACCATTATTATCCTTTCAGCACTTGTATGGTGTTATAACTCATTTCAATCACCAGTACAACCCAGTGGGAGTTAGAAAACAAGCTGGGGTAGGGTAGAGATAGAAAGGGGCAAATGTTTTCCCTTTTATTGGATAGCATACTCCTTCTCTAAAGACACTTGGGGAAATCTGTTTTTTCCCCCCCAAGGCCTAATAAAGATTAGTTAGCGATGTCTGTAAAGCATTTGAAGCTCTTTGAAATAAAGGCATGGATAAACACTCAGTATCACCATCATTATCATTACCAAGGAAAGCTCAGCATGTGATGTTTAGGGTTACTTCCAGCGGTCTTGTTTGATGTTCATGATTCCTATTTTGACCTTTACCTCTTCATATCTTTATACATTTATTGAGGTGTGTTGGACAAAGTCTTGAGATCCCAAGCAATAGGGCATTAAGAATGAATGACTGTTAGCCTCATTTCTGTGGATGGAATTTCTGTAAACGTCCCCTCCGCCCATCTTTAGATACCCTGTTTTTCCAGTGTGGCAATCCTGGTGGCTAATTTTGTATCTAGTCACCTGATTTTACTTCTCATTCTATTTCATATCTGAGAAGCAGTGTTTTATAGGAAAATTTTCAGTAAATAAACACTAAAGTAACTAGAGTTTTGTTTTGTCTGAACTATGCTTATGAACCAGAGAAAAGAGAAAAAAGGAGATATAAAGAACCTAAAACAACAGCATCAACAACACAGGAACTTCCTTGGAACATTATAGGTTCAGCCCCATCTCTTTAGTATGTATATTAATGTAATTAATTCATGCTAAAAATGACCATAATGATAAAAGGGAGAGTATGATGTATTTTGGCAAGGAAATGCACCAGTATATTTTAGAGTTTCAGCAATACAGATTCAATTTAAAAGGACTTGCTGTTTTTTTGGAAGGGTAAGAAGTCACAACTTTTATTATTCTTTTTCAAAGATCGGTGCTAATCACAATTCTCTATTCCCTGATTGGCAACTGTATTTGACTTTTGTTTTGTTTTTATAGTGCTGTCATCTAACCCAGGGCCTCAGGAATGCTAAGCAAGCGCTCTGCCACTGAGCTACCCCAGCCCTTTTTCTTTTTTGAGACACTCTCCATATGTTACCCAGTCTGTCCTTGAACTCCAGATCCTCCAACCTCAGCATCCCAAGTAGCTGAGATTATAGGTACGCCACCTCACCCACTGTTTTAAATTTTAAATGGCTATCCTACAATAAAGTTTCCTTACAAACACACACAAATACACACTCACACATACACCCTCTTCTAGTTTTTCAGTTGAGTTTATTGTTGTTGCTGTTGTTTGATTTTTTCCAATTCCCACTCTAGTTTCCACACCCCTACACATACAGATTTTTGTTTGGGTTTGGGGTTTTTTTTTTTTTTTTTTTCTTTATGGTCCACTCATAATTTTAGTTAGGAGAAAATAATCAAGTCCAACCTCTTCAAAAACTGACTTCTTTCCATTTTAGCATTGTCTAAAATTCAGCTTGTACAATCTGTTTATTCTTTTTTCTGTTCAATTTTGCTGCTTCTCACTCTTCAGTCATTTGGGCTATCTTGCTCTGTAAGAATTTTAACCTGCCTAATGGCCCTTCTGTTTCTTGTTTCTCATTCTCATTTTGGGGTCATTTAAAAATCTTTCCCTGATGGTGATTCAAATGTTTCTTTCCATTATGAAAACATATCATTTTGGTACCTTCCATATTATATTGATCTTGTTTACATTGGGATTTTGATGACCAGGCCTTTTCCCTTCTCCTCCGTATACCGTACCAAGTTCATTGTCTGAGTTTCAATAAATGTTATAAAAATAACCATCATTTTGTTGGATAAGTTGGTGTGTTGCTACTGTTATTCACCAGGGACAGTTCTCTGCATGTTACCCTAAGAGGCAACTGAGCTGCATGCCAGGCCACGTGCTGACAGCTCTGTCTTCCCGTTAGAGAAAGATCCTTTTTTTCACTCCTTATTACATGAAAGACTACATTTTCAAGAAAATCACAAAAAACAGAAAATGAAAGAGAACTGAAATCACAGTATCTGTGGTTTTCTCTGTCATTAAGGGTAAGGCAGCTCTCTAGATGATTTTATTGTAATATATTGTTGAAATGTTTATAGTCAGCCTTTTGCAGTATGTTTAGAAAGTAGTTCCTGCATCATCTAGAAAACTTTTAGCTAGAGAAACCACATTTCTTTTATTTATCTCAAGCTGCAGAAACCGTGTGATCTCCCCCCCCCCATAGTTTAACACTTTTTATAGTAAGGGAGTAAGTTACATGATCTTTCTTCCAAAAGTATTTATCAGGGCTGGGGTTGTAGCTCAGTGATAGAATGCTTGCCTAGCATGTGTGAGGCATTGGGTTCATTCTCAGAACCACATAAAAGTAAATAAAGGTCCATCAACAACTAAAAATATATTTTAAAGAAAAATTTATCAGATTTTTTTATTGTATAATTTTCTGATTTCATTGTCAGATTTACTTGTGAGGGGACTGTGACTAAAAGCGATATGAAAAACCGTCCTTCTTAAAGAAGGAATAATATCATAACTCTTGCTATGATAGCAGGTTTGGATGCATCTCACCATGGAACTAAATCTCTGATCAGAAATGACTGAGGTGTGTGTATGTTTAGTTAGAAAACGTAATATTGGCTGGGCACAGTGGCACATGCCTAATCTCAGTGGCCTGGTAGGCTGAGGCAGGAGGATCACAAGTTCAAAGACAGCCTCAGCAATTTAGTGAGGCACTAAGCAACTTAGTGAGAATCTGTCTCAAAATAAAATATAAAAAAGGGCTGGGGATGTGGCTCAGTGCTCAAGTACTCCTGGGTTCAATTCCTGGTACAAAACAAACAAACAGCACATTGGATTGTTTCTTATTGACTAAACTCTTTCCATAATCTTTGGATGGGTAGGGTATGTTATGACAACCTATTGGCTGTTGCAAAGCCATTACCTTACTTTTTCTCCCAAAGGAATTTCAGATCCTGTTTAATATTTGCTAGTTTTGCTAGGTACCAAAGGAAGAAAGAGGTTGTAATGGTAATCTCATGAGGAAGGAAATCAGTGTTTCTTATCTATTTTCCATATATTGTCAATCTGTCCAAGCGAACCTATTATATGGAAAACTGATAAGGAACTTTGTTTTTCTCTTGATATACTTGCCTGCACAGCACCAAGCCCCACTTTGAAGAGCCCTATGGCAGAGTTTCAGTTCTCTAGATAAGGTGGAATATCTATAAAATAGCTGAACTGAACCATTGTGCCTTCATAGATTTTTTTCCAACTCAGTGAGAAGAGTTGGGTGAATGAAAGGGGGCTATTTTTTCCCTTAAAATTCAAAGACATAGTTGGTATTTCATTTCAACCAATGCATCATGAGCAGCCCACTTACTGAAGAGGTTACAATTACACTGTACCCTTCCTGTTCTATTCTCTGAAATATTTGTCTAGGTGGCCCTTGCACTTCCCAGCGAATCACCTACTTGGGTTGCTTTAAACTTTTACAAAGTAAAGGTTCTAAGCAGTGGATAGTAAATACTCAACAAGTGTGCTCTCCTCCATCCCATATGAGGAAGATTGTTGAACTATCTTGTTTCTGCATATTTCAAAAATGCAATTAGGTCACATTGTGGCTCACTTGACTTCTTGTTTCTGATAATAACTTTCTAAATGATATCGCTCCATTTGTACCCAATTCAATGCTTTACTTTTTTTGTTCTATCTGATATCAAGACATTGATAAGCTCCAGACATGTTCTGTTCCTTCTTTGAACTGTTTTCTAAAAGAATATGGAGCCTGATTCTAAGGTATTTTCTGGAATTTCTTCTAAAATTACCATCAACTAGTAGGGTTTCTTTTATAGTTTTACCTATCAACTCATATTCTTTTCACAGTTTCAGTGCAAACATGATTTCTGTTTGTATTCTGAAAATCAAACTAAACTCTAGTTCCCAAGAGAGAAGTGTATCCCCAGTAGGGAATGTTGAAAGTGCTTCTCTGAAGCAGCCCAATAATACCCAATTATGTTCTATTGAAAGCATGCTGATGGGTTCTATTCAAAGTGAATGCACATGGCGAGGTGGGGTGTAGCTCAGTGGAGGAGCATGTGCTTACATGCATGAGATCTTGGGTTAAGTCCCCAGCAACAAAACCAAAAGCAGGTAAATGCACACAGGTCATGGTGTGTTATAGAGCATACAAAGCATTACAGTGAATGTGAAAAATCAAATCAGGTTAGGGATCTACACTGAAATCAAAATGGTAATGTGAAGTTCAATTCCTCCTCAAGGTAGATAGCCTGAAGAATAGTCTTTTAACATAAAGGCCTATCTCCCACTACACAAGGTGGGTACCCCTGCTCCATAATAACAACATTATCCAGCAAGTTAGGACAGGAGAATCAAACAACCATATCCAATTGAAGCTGCAAAGGATGTTCAAGGAAATAATGTAATGATGATGATTTTATTCACATTATGGATAAAAGAGCACAAATTTCATTCACTATTACCAAATTCTCCTTCCCTTCCTCCCTGCTTCCTTCCTTCCTTCCTCATGTTTTCAGGTATGCTAAGCATATACTCTGACACTGCTACACCCTAGCCCCAAATTTTCTTGTGAGGGCATTTTGTGGTAAGTTGTATATCTTCAACATGAGACCTCGTATGGAAATTAATAAACCATATATCCCTCCTTAGATTTTGAAGAGAAATATTTCCCTTTTAGTTATTGTAGTGATAATAATTTTGGTGTAAGTATGCAATTATTTTATATATTGACTTTAGATTTATATGTCTTAATTGTAGGAGCTGCCACTTATTCCACTTTCAAATGTATTCAGATGCCAATAGGTACTTAATAAAGAAATCATAAAAACCCCTAATTGCCTTTGGAGTCCATAAGTTAGTGTATAATTAAATAACAATTAGACTCAGTGTCCCTGGGTTAAGTGCTCTGTAATATTTTTGTTTCCAAAAAGCTTTTCCACTGTTATGGGTGATAAATCTACATTTCTGTCATAAGCTACCTGGCTTCCCATCATATCTCATGATTAATACTCAGTCTATATTTGTATGAAAAGCATTTTGATAAATCTCAAACAGATGTCATTCAGTCTCTTGGGACTCACCTCGATAAAAAGATGTTTTCTTAGCTCCGCCTAATTTTACTTACTATTATTTTTGAAGTCTCCTATTCTTTCCTGGCATGAAACTGATGTTCTTTTATATTTTATGCATTGCCTTGGAAAAAACAATATATTCTCCTCCATCCTCTATCCACTGCTCCATAATATTAAGTCCATTCTTCCGGATCTTCTGTCTTGGGGGCTGCTTGCTATATCATATAGTGTAGATTTCGGTTTCATCTCAAGGGTCCTCTTTTCCTACCCCCATCATCCTCTAGCTGCCAGCTGCAAAGACTCTTAGCTACACCTCCTAAACTGCTTAGAAAGGAATCTGGTTCTGCTGGCCCCAGGGCTGACCTTGACCCTTTCCTCAGTCCTGAGCAGCCCTAGAAACTCAACATTCTCAGCACCTAATTTATGCCTGATAGTCGGACTTTTTTGCTCTGGTCAGAGAGAGAGAGAGAGGAGAGAGAGAGAGAGAGAAGAGAACGAACCGAGAACACACATTCTGAACACTCCTCCTTTTGTGTCGGCATCTCTGTGAGGTGCTTTGGAAGGACTCCAGCCAGGCCTGGAAGGGCTCTTTGATACTATCTGACGGGTGGGTAAGAATTTCAGGCACCTGGCCAAGATACACATTGCCTGTAATCGTTAACTCAGTCTGTAAACAGTTCAAACGGCACTGAGAAGCCGTCAGTTATTACATTAGAAGAAGCCTTTCATCTCCTGCTCAGGAGCCAGGCGGCCAGTATTGGCTCCCAGTGTGGCTATTGGAGGCATAGTGCTCTGCACAGCCATCAAGACCCAAGACATGCAGGGACATAACAATGGAACCTGCTCTAAATGACTGACTTTCAAGCTTTAAGCTTTGGAGCAATAACTAAATCATTAATTTCCTTTTGTTTTGTACCTAGCTGATGCTGGAAGGGAAAAAAGGAAAGGGGGTGGGGCTGATCAGGAATAAAACAGTGGGGAAGGAATTAGAAATCTCTTTTTTCAGCTCAATTTCTCCACCTATGTTCATGTCTGAAAGTGTTGCCGCCTTAACCCTCATCCTCCCATTCTGCCCCTTTATTTCACATTGATTCTTTGCAAGTTTGGTTCTCGGGGTTCTTCATGTCTCCAGTAGCTTTACAATTACTCAGTATTCCTAGGGCCTAGTGCAAGTCATGGTGCTGGGTCTTAGAGAGGGTCCAGAGGAGCAAAAGCTAAACACTCCTGCCTGCAAGGTGCTTACTGAGACCTTAAGATAATATTAGATATATACTAGAGATAACTCCATCAGAGAGTTTATAATAAGTGCCAGATAAAGTATACAATGAGTTTCTACAGGGATTCACAATACAGAGAACAGCAATGTAAATAGGGGAAATGAGAAACTCCTTTCCATTTTGTGCAAAAACAAAAATTGTTTTTTCAGTACTTTTTTCATTAGTGTCTTTTCTTTCATGGTCCTTCCCTTTCCTTCTGCCTTTTTGTAATGCAGATTACTAATTTTGCTGAGCAAATTTTGAGTGTACTAGGTAGGTACTTAGTAAACAAAATTGCTAAACTTGTTTTAGAATATAGTAGATGAGCTAGAATTTTACAGAGGTGGAATTATGAAATATGCCATCCAAGTATTCTGGAACCAAAAGATGGTGCAGGAAAACCAAGCATAACTTATTCTGAGAATCTTCAGTGCAGAAGATTCTTCTGATTGTGGTAGGGGAGTACTGGAGAAGGAATCCATGGGCACTGTACCACTAAGCTATACTCCATCCCTCATTATTTTTTATTATGAGACAGGTTCTAACTGTGTTGCACAAGCTGGCCTCATATTGGATCCTCCTGCCTCAGCCTCCCCAGTAGCTGGGATTACAGTTGTGTGCTGTGTACCCCAGCTTCTGATTAATATTTTTAAGAATTTCAGATTCATTGTTGCAAAATCATTTTAGTCCAGATAGCATAGGAAAATATTTAGATCACAGGATTTAGTTTTCGAACTTTTTTTGTTTGTTTTCAGTGCTAGGGATTGAACCCACATGTGTTAGGCAAGTACTTTACCACTGAGTTGCACTCCTGGCCGTATGCCACAGGTAGTATATAAAAGCAAAATAAAATCCTACCTCACCTAGTATTCCAAGACGATTCTTCCCCTTTACAAAGTAATATCTTAGCTTCGCTTCACTTTCTTTGAATGAAGGAAAATGAATACCATGAGACATCCTTCCAGGAAAAAAAAATGTACTGCTTTTGATAGTTTCAGTTCTGATCTGAAGCCTTCTTTTTCCTTTGTTTATTTTCCATTTTGCTCAGCTTTCTGGGTCACCTTTTCATTCCTTCTACCCCTTTTGGACTTGAAGTTTGTTTCTTTGCCACCATCCAGGTTTTCTTTGTTGATTCCAAATGTGGTTTTGGAAGAACATGGACTCAACAAATGAGAAGACAGAGGCTTGCAGTCCATATGTGCTCTGATTCCATTTTACCAGTTTGGTGAGGATGAGCAGGGTATCCTTTCTTTCTTCTAAGATGTCTACTTCATGGAAAAAGTGGTAGCTCAATCTTGAAAAGAAATTAGGGCCACAGATATGTATAGCTCAGTGGTAAAGCCTAGCATGCATGAGGCCCTGAGTTTGATCCCCAGAACCCCCAACCCCCACATGCATGTGTTACCTCATAGTTATATAGTAAAATTGTGGAAATACAGAATTTGTAAGGTACTCATACCAGGAAGCTTTGAGGCATGCTCGCTGATCCACTCATTTCAATGCCATGCTTAATTGCAAGTTCGTTGACAGGTTTAATATGATGGGGAGATAATGGAGGAAAACCTTCCTCTTGTATTTAAATATAGAGACTTTCTTTTCTGAAGTGATCAGCCTTGAATTTTGGCTTCCATCCTGGTTGCTTTCCTTCTACATATAGTAGAGAAAGTGCCTAGAATTGTTTTGGTCCTGCTAGATCACTGTTTCAAAAGTTTCATGTGTCTCACAACCAGTTTTGGAAGGTTTGCTGAATTGCAGGTTGCTGGACCCCATCCCCAGAGTTTCTGATTCAGTAAGTCTGATGTGGGACCTGAAAATTTGCATGTCTAAAAAGTTGGACCCTCCTGCCTCAGCCTCCCGAGTATCTGAGTTGGATTTTGGCTTTGTGTTTGTGTGTGTGTGTTTGTGTGTGTGTGTGTGTGTGTGTGTGTGTGTGTGTGTGTGTGTATACACCAGGGATTGAACTCAGGGGTGCTCAACCACTGAGCCACATCCCCAGCCCTTTTTAAAAAACTTTACTTAGAGACAGGGTCTTGCTGACTTGCTTAGGGCCTCGCTAAATTTGAACTCTTGAGCCTCCTGCCTCAGCCTTCCAAGCTGCTAGTATTATAGGCATGTGCCACCTTTCCCAGCTGGATTGTGGCTTTAATGTCTATGAGTGAACATTTGGTTATGGGAGACTAAGTGCAGCCTGAAGGTCAGGAGCCTGTAGCTAGTGGCCTGAGGCTAGATACTTTACCTACAGGCCATTAGACAAATGACTTACTGACTCTTTGAAGCAACTAATAGCAGGTGAGAGCTTGCATTAAGAAAAACTATTAGCTGGGCTATAGAACTAAAAATATGACATATGGAAAATAAAACCAATGCTCTTGATCCGTTTTAAAGCCATCTTCAAAGAGATTTCCAGTCTGGCCAAGCATGGTGGCACATACCTATAATCCTAGCAACTTAGGAAGCTGAGGCAGGGGGATTGCAAGTTCAAAGCCAGTCTAAGCAACTTAGTGAGACCCTTGTCTCTAAATAAAATATTTAAAAGGCTGAGGAGCTGGCCTAGTGGTTAAGCACCCCTGGGTTCAATCCACAGTACCAAAAAAAAAAATTCCAGTTTGCCTTGTCTTTAGGAATTTCCATTTTTCTTCTTTTCATTCCCTGAGGCCATTGAACCTCTTAGGTTGTACATTAGATTAAGTTAGAAACTAAGTGGTTTGAGTTTCCCTCTGGCATAGCAGGCCTCACAGCATCATCCCTTCTGAATTTATTGTGGTGAGACCAGCTCAAATGAACCAAGAGCAACAAACTCCACTTTTAGTAAGTTTCATTTATTCAGTCATTTTTAACTTTTTCTAAGCATTTTTATGTTTTTTAGTAGCAGTTGGACATAATACTTTTATTTTATTTTACGTTTTTAAAATTTATTTTCGTGTGCTGCTGAGGATTCAACCCTGTGCCTCGCATATGCTAGGCGAGTGCTCTACCACCTAGCCACAGCCCAGCTCTTTTTTCTAAGCATTTTCATGTATTAAACCTAACATTTACAATGCTACATCAATAGATCTGTATCTGAAGATATATACACTGTATGACAAATTTGTATCTCTAGCTCTGTCTTTTCATTCAAACTCCAATTCTTATTTCAGACTTACTGCCTATCAGACTTAAATTTCATCTCTTGTTTAGTATTCCCAAAACTGACTTAAATCTCCCTGCTCAAATCTAACTTCATTTCCCAGTTTTTCACTTTTGTTAATGCAACATCTTTTTTTTCCAATTCTCTAGGAATAATACTTTAACTCCTCCCTTTCCTTCATCCCTGTAATTCACTCTGTCAGAAAGTACCCTTGATGTTTCCTCCATAATTTCTGTAACTCATCCCTTCTCCCTCTTATTGTTACTATCAGAGTTCAAACCCCCTAGATTCTTGGCACAGCTTTCTCCTACTACCAGTTTTTCCTTCATTCTTCTATAGTTTTATTCTATAATATAATCTTAAAATTTTCTGCTTCAAATGCAGTTTTGATTATGAGCTCCCTTTGCTCAGGCACCTAGGGTAAGTCTTTTTTCACATATGAGAGCAAGCTCTAACTCTTTATTTAGCATGCAATTCCTTCATAATGTGACCCTACCTTGGCTCTTCAGACCATCTTTGCAGTCAGATCTGGTTTTGGTTAGATAAGTCTTCTTGTACCTGAAAGATTTGAGAGAAACTGGTCTAAACCCTTAATTTTTCCTTCACTTGGTCTCTTGTTTCTGCTTAAGACTAAATCTCAGAGGTTCCAAAAATTCATTTCACAGATGCCAGTGGAACAGATGCTGCTTATTTTATCTGACTATTTTTCTCCTATCCAAATCCTGTCCTCTTTAAAATCTAGCTTAAGATCCATCCCTCCACTACCATCATCAATTCCAAAGAAACTATTGGCTGTACCATGCAATGTGACATGTGATAATCTACCATTTTGTATCACCATTTAATTTGTGTATATTGTATGTATTATCTCCTCAATAAGACTAACTCCTGGCAGGACCCAAAACAGTTTTAGGAAGTAGATGTTCATCAAATATTTGCCAACTAAGAGGCCATTTTTCAGGTCCATTCTGATATACCCATGAGGAAAGTCTCTATGTATACCTACCCATCATCCTGCTCAGTGGTAATGTCAAGTGAATTCCCTTATCTTAATGAGGAACACTTGGGAACCATCAATCTCTGTTATAAGGAGTTTGGAGGAAATTGTAGCATCTGTTATTTTAGGGAGAAAGATGGCTCCAGAAACAGGTCTGATGATGTCCAGGCTAAGAATCAACTTAGTGACAGAGAGTAGTTAGGTGTTTGGCTAGGAAGGGGGTTCAGCCTTTGATGTATTTCAGGTAGGTGTTGGCTTAGCAATTAGATATGCTGCTGCCTTCTGAGGTCAGCCTACCTAAAGACAAAAGCATGGTCTGATGACAGGGTGTTACTCCTGTGCCTAAAGAACTCATTTATAGGCATCTGCCCAGAAGTACCCACCCGAACAAACACTAAGAAGAAGCAAAGGAAAGTGCCCTAAGCATAGTCACTGTGTCAATAGAAATATCAGATAAGGTTTTTATGAAGGGGGGTGTGGTGAGGGGAAGAGTCGATGCACCTGTGGTTGGTGATTCAGAAACTTGGTGCCGTATTATATGGCACCATGAGGCCACCTTATGTTCCAGCCACCCCATAGTGGCTGATGTCATTTAATTACCCATTTGCTAACTGGGCCAAGAGGAAATGTGTTGGATGAAAGCCAGAGTAAGGTATACTTAAATCTTAGCTGAGCCACTTTGAGAACCTATGGAATCAAATGGCTCTCTGGATCTTCTTTCTACACTAGTGAAGCTATTGTCATTGTCAGACTAATAGAGATTGATTTCTATAGATAGCATACAATTTGTCTTTCTGGTTCCTAAATCAAGGAAGTTCTCATTTAAATGTATTAAAATGGGTTTCTATGGCTCATACAAATTGCCACCTTATGATCTCAAGTAGGAACAGGGTCTATACAATTCCTGGTGGCTGAACTAGGACTGAATTTAATCCTATACCAACTTAGCCTCTTTGTGAGTAGTTTGAAACTTTGATCTCCCTCCAGAGATTATTTCTAAAGTGTGCTCAGTGTGAAATATGAATCAATCAAATGGACTCTTGGGAAACCAAAAGCTCAAGCTTTTAGTATTAATTCAGCACACATTTATTGATTGTTATGTTGGAGCGTTCAGCTGCGTGAGATATAAAGACACCAAGAAAGTGAAAAGTGCTGTTCAATAAAAGGATACAAGCAAGAAGAGATTTGGGGTATTTTGAATGAAGAAGAGATTGTTCATGAAAGAGGTAGCATATAAGGTTGTTTTTGAAGGCTAAGTAGGATCTTATAGAACAGGAGGAATAGGCGCTCCAAGAGAAGGTGAGAGAATAGTGAGGAATACAATTTGGTTTGAACAGGCAGTATAATACCTTTTGGAGGGAAGTGGGGATAAAGCTGCGAGATAGAGGGGAGGCAAAGGAACCAATACTTTTTGAGTACCTACTATGTGCAGGAACCGCTGATATTTTATGTCATTTAATTTTATCTGTACACTGATTTTGGGTAGATAGTGGTGGCCCCATTTTAAAATTAAGACTTAGCTAGCTTTGGAAATGACACAGTTGAAGTGTGAAACCAAGTCTATTGATGGTAGAGTCAGTGCAGGGCATTGAAGCCTTGATATGAAAGGTTAAGGAATTTGAATTTAATTCAGGAAATAGTTGATATTCAAACAGGACAATGTGATAGCGCTCTGTTAGGAAGGGTATTCTTTCAGTGATATATAAGGAGCTTTAGAATGGTGAGAGATGAGAGACTGTTGTAATGGTTCAGACTCAAGACACACAGCAAAGGTAGGTTTTGACAGACTAGTGATTAGATATAAGGAAGAGGAATCCTAACTGAGGTGCTCAGCCTGAGTCTCTAGAAAAATGGTAGAGCCATTAAGCATAATAGGTAAGTCGACAGGGGCTATTGGTTTAGGATGGCAATCAGGGAGAAAGTGATATTTAGGTTTGGTATATTGGAGTTTGGGGTACCAGTAAAACAACAGAAATAATATCTAATGGGCTTTTTTGTGCAGGGTGGGTGGTGGGGTGGTGGTAGCTGGGTACCAGAGATTGAACTCAGGGGCACTTGACCACTGAGCCACATCCCCAGCCCTGTTTTGTATTTTATTTAGAGACAGGATCCCACTGAGTTGCCCAGCACCTCACTTTTGCTGAGGCTGGCTTTGAACTCCTAATCCTCCTGCCTCAGACTCCCGAGCTGCTGGGATTACAGGCCTGCACCACCATACCCAGCAGGCTTTTTAAAGCATAAGAGAATTTGACTTTAGAAACCAATTTGGTAATCATAATTGAAGGTATAAGAAACCCAGAAAAGAGATAACAGAGATTGTTAGAAAAAACATATATATATATATATATATATATATATATATGAAAGGGAGAGGAAGAGAAGAAAGAAGAGGCAACAAATAAGGACAAGTCAGATAGGTGAAAGAACTAGTATAGCATTGTGTCACCAATGGTAATTGACAAGAAGCAAGAAAGGGGTAAATTATGGGTCACAGTAATTTAGGGATATTTGTCTTGCTTCAGCATCATCCCTTTCTTGGGAAACAACTGACACCATGAAGTTCAAACACATTGCTTTTTCTCTGTTTCAATCCTGTTTAGAGAGGAAATTAGGAATTCAAGTTAAGTTTTCCTATTAACAATGTGTTTGGCAGTCATATTTTTAATTTAAGCTAGTGAGAGTTCTCAATTTTATTGCTAGCAAATGAAGTAAAATTTTGCAGTCTTTTATTAAATCATTGCAGGTTTAGCTCCCAAGAAAGCTCTTATAGTTTCGGTGCTTCTGTTCTTTTATTCTGTGTGTCAACTCTTCTGTCATTAGACTTAGTACAGAAAATTCATGCCTAGAATTTCAGTCACAAGACCAGTGTGCATTGTGTTGTCTGGTCAAGCCTCAGTTAGCTAATTTGTGAAATGGGTGGTGCTAATAAAGGGAGAATAAAATAGCTAATGAAGGATTATAAAGCACTTTGCTAATATAAAATGCAACATCAAAGCTGAATAATAATCTTAATTTAGGGCAAAGGGTTCCATTAGCAGAGTAAAAATAAAAAGGACAAAGGGTAGTGTTGCTTTGTACCTTGATAACAGTGTACAAATCAAAAGTGCTACTATTGATCCTCATTGCCCTGTGAACTCTCAACCCAGGAATTTGGCTCCCCTCCCTAACTCTCTAAGTACTTTCCTTTCCCACTCAGCCTGGTGATGCCACCTCCCTGAATCTCCTGACAGATGCAAACAGGAACTTCTGTTCAGCAGAGCCAACTTGATAACCGAGAAGATTCCTCTACCATTTATCAGCACTTTGATTATCTTTTTTGTATCTCTTACTCTCTATACTTAGCAAGAAAAATAAAGAGGTTTGAGCAATTAGGAAATAACAAAGGGCTCATAGTCCACAATGTGCATGTCAAGGGATGTTTGGAATATTTGAATATCTACCTGCCTTTGGTGTGAGGTAGCCGGCACAGTAGACAAGGTAGGCTGGAGAGCTAATGGAGCCACTGGGAAGCTGAATGGAAGAAGGGTGATAGAACCCTGGGGCCTTAGACACATCAACTCTTCAGGGCAGAATGGATGGAGAAAAGAAATCTAATTCATCTCTCATTCCACCAAAGGTAAGAAAAAAGACCCACTCAGAAAAAAATATGGAATACTATTAAGAGTGTATTGACTCTGAGTGTTCCCAGAACTTTTCCATGCAGATCACTGGGCCAAGTCCTCATAAAATCTTGGTAGGGATTGAAGTTCACTTGGAGACACTCAGCCAGCACAATGGCTTAAAGCCAGTGGGGAGCAAGAGTTTTTTTTAGTCGATGCTAGAGGAATTTTTTAAATTTGGTTTGAATAGTCTCTGAATGTCTTCTCCCAAGAAAGTGCTTCCCATCAAATCTGGGAGATACACAGAAAGACCCAAAAAGACAAAAAGAGAACTTCCAAAGCAATATAGCAAGAATAAGTTGGTCTACCCATTCATTCACAGTCTATGTGCTCTGCTCTGTGAATTTCCATGCTTATGTATTTTTTGACAAGAGGCCTAAAGACCCATGTGCATGTGCGTGTGTACACACAACTAGAGGTTTACAGTCTGATTCTAGTCTCCTGAGAGCAGGAACCCTCCCTTTTTTGGTGGTGGTGGTGGTGGTGAGGCTATTGCTTTCTGACCCCTTTAGGATTATGCTTGATTCAGCACATTGATACTGAGGGAAAACAACAGAAGTATAATTGGGCCTGGGTTATTGAGCAGGACGGTTTTCCTGCAAGAAGTGAGCTTTGGAAGAAATTTGTGCATGGTGGTAAAAAGGAATAGAATTCTCCTTTATGATGAGGTAAAAATTGTGTCAAGCTGACTTTAAATATGAAGCTTATCAGGAGTCTGCTGAAGGTTTCTGAAGAGAAAGTAGTGATCTGGAAATAATCCTATCCTGGTCAAATGACAAGGCAATCACCAAATTTACCTTATCTCACATTTATTGTTAAAACATATAATTTAACATGCATTTTTCTTTTCTTAACATCTGCTGTGTACCTGGCATTATGTGAGTGATGATGAAGACTTAGTCCCCAACTTCAAGGAGCTCAGGATCTGCTTAGCAAGAAGGAGGAAAGGACTAATGTTTTATTAAACATCTACTAAAACCCAGGCATTGGGCTGAGGAAATGGACAAGAGGGTGGGTCATAGTAAAACACTGATTAACAATAAAGTGTCATTCAAGAAATTTGGATAGATGGCTTGGGGGGGTCTATATGGGAGAAAGGGTTTAATTATGGGAATTGAGGACAGGTCAGAGGATTAGAGAAGGACCCTGGCTGAGGAGCTGAGGTCAAAAAGAGGTAGAGAGCTACAGGATTGAAGATTTTGGAATCTGGCTATCAGGGCATAAGAGAGGTACCTTCCTTGCCCCCCTTCTATAGCGTCAAGGAAATAGGCAAAGGACCCTGGAAAGACAAAAGAAAAGGGAACTGAGCACAGAACAGAAGTATTCTCCCACCATACATTTTCTCCTAAGAACTAAGTGTCTTTCTGGTTTCATAGTTTTTCATGCCTAAAATTCTACCACAAGAGATTACTTTTTAGTTTCTATGTGCTCCGAAGATGCTACTAGTAAGAATTACTAAAATATTCAAAGGATGGAAATACCAACTGGTACCAATGCCAAGATATCCAGGCACCCTCCACAGCCCAGTGAAAAGCTGAGCCCCAAATGGCCACCCCTCCCAGGCTTTCCAATGCCATCTCTCACTTTTTCTTTTATCCCCTGCCTGGAAGGCTACTCTGTGGGTGGGAATAAAACTCTACTCTCCTGTTGCATCCAGGCAGCTGCCAGCAGTCTGTTTGCCTTGTTCTTTGCTGGCAAATCATTAAACAGTCCCCCCAAAGCAGGCCTCTTCCCCAGGGCCACCCCATGGACAAGGATTCAGAGCTGTGGTCAAAGGGCTGTCAGCAGTCATGCTGGAGCCCTTGGGCTGTCTCCAACACAAGCCTTCCTGGCTGTTGCCTCTTCTGAACAGAAGCCTTTTTGGCCTGATGTCAACCCCCCAATGGCTTCTGAGGGGAGACTCTGGGCATCTGAGTTGGCTGGTGACTTGAATAATTTTGTCCATTTCCTCCTGATATAATTTCTAAGTGCTACCACCCTTTGTCCTCTCTGTTTTTTCTTTATTGAGGCACAGGACCATCCTCCACATTTTTCCACTTTGTAGTGTAAATGCAATATTGTGTGTAACTATCTAGGAGCAGGGGACAGGACCAGCCAAGTAAATATCCTAGCTCACCCCATCCTCACTCATAATATGCCCATTAAAACCTGCATGCTGAAGATTGAATCAAGCTGGCCCATTTGGATACGATATCTGCCCTCAAAGGAGTTATAAGCACCAGGGCAAGTCAGTTATGCAGACAGCAGTATGGGGCAGAGTTTGTAGGACAACTTGAAACTCTGTCTAGTGTCACAGCAAGAGACTAAGCTGAAAGATAATGAATGTGTGTGAAGTAACCAGGTTAATTAAACCATTTCACTCTCTTGCATTGAAATCACCAAACTTAGCAGTGCTAAGTAGCTCTGGTGGTAGTCCAGATGGGCCTCTGTCATACTTAAATAAATATCCTGTTTTCCTCAAATTTCATTTCATTGATGTTTTTCATTAGGACTGGTTTTAGATTGGGGACTTTGAAGCATCAAAATATTGGCCTAAATGATTACTTAAAAACAAATGCTACCTATTTCCAACAGGTTTCTAAATTCCTGCCAACTTGGGCATGAGTCTGCCTGGAATAAGAAGAGCAAAAGCATAAGGCAGACTGTGTCTAGGATATCTACAAATAGTATATTGGGTTAAGAGTGAGAGTTAAGCAGACTGCCTCGTTGTGGTAATGGTTAAGGCCATGCCTCAGAAGGGCCTTGGCCAAAGCATGCTTAAAGCCATCTCCTGGAAATGTGTTGATTAGGTGTCACCCTTAGCAATAACCATCTTGGCCTTTCTATGGAGGACTCTGGGTGACAGCTAGACTTGGTGCTGCATCCTATAGGACGAAGGTCTTCCCTAGGACAGTGATCAGACTGAGGTGACCTTTCAGAACTTCTTAGTAGGATTCTTTGGTGATTGAGTCCTGAGTTCCTCACCTGGGAGGTAAGGAGTCCAAACCACACGACTAGGGCATATCCTAAGGTCTTAAATTTTATGGTCCTTAGAACTTTGGTATTCTGTCTCATAGCCTTCCTTCCAAAGATCTCTGATGTAACCAATGATATTTGATGGGCTTCTTTTTCTCAGTTCATAACTTTAGGAGTAGCTTCTTAGTGCACCTATAGCTAGAGATCATTCTGGACTGAGTCAGACAAAACCTGACAGTGGGGATGCATTCTTGGAAATGTGCCTTAGGCAGTTTTGTCATGTGAACATCACAGCCCAATTACACAAACCGACACGGTATAGGTCACAGTGTGGCCTCTTGATGCCATCAAGATACACAGTAAACAAGATATCTGAAGCTGTTGCCTGTATTACACTATATTGTGTTTTATAGGAAACTTTAAAAAATAAGTAGAGGGCATTAAAATAATTATAAAAAGTATAGCATAGTAAATACAGTAACACAGTCATTGATTATCACCACCAAGTACCATGTCCTACACATAGGTGTACATGCCATATTTTGATGTGACTGACAGCACTGGGGGTTTGTTTACACCAGCATCATCCCAGATGTGTGAGTGATGTGCTACACTGTGATGTCATGGTGTTGTGACATCACTAGGTGATGGGAATTTTTCAGCATCAGTATGATCTTATAGGAACACTGTCACACAGCAGTCCAGTATTATCTAAATGTCATAATGTGGAGCACTTGGGTGGAGGCTGAGATTTTCCTCCTCTCTGTCTGGTTGCTGCCAAACTTTCTTCTCTAATATCAGTTTATTTCTAAAACAACTCAAGGGCTGAGGATGTGGCTCAGTGGCATAGGTGGAGGCTGTGAATTCAATCCCCAGCACTAGAAAAAAAAAAAAGTTAACTCTTTTTTATCCTAGTGTGGTGATGCACCCATGTAATCCCAGCAATTCAGGAGGCTGAGGCAGAAGGATTGCAAGTTCAAGGCCAGCCTCAGAAACTTAGTGAGACTCTGTCTCAAAATAAAAATAAAAAGGTCTGGGGATGTAGTTCAGTGGTAAAGCACCCCTGGGTTTGATCCTCAGTACCAAAAACAAATAAAATAAAACAGCTCAGATAGTTAGTTCTGCTTCTTTCTCCTTGCTTTCCTCTGCTTGCCTGTGACCCTGTGAATCACCCATACAAATCTGCCAGGCAAAGTGTGAAGTCAGGAAAACCCCACTGTGGTAGCCATTTCCATATAAAGAAGTCTAGTTACATCACAGAGCTTGGACACAATCTGAGATGGGGATAGATGAACCTTTAAAATTAAAGAATGAGGCCCTTAATGTGGGGTAAGGAAGTGAGGGAAAGGAGCTTTATTTGGGTCTGAGCTTCTGTGACCTGTAATTTCAGGACACCCCTGTCTCATCCTATACAAACAGGGACTGTTCACCGAGAAAGCATCTCAGCATGGCGTCTGGGTCTGGCTGCCTTTGTTGTGGCTGGGAAAAAGAGATGAGATAAATCCTCAAGGAAGGAAGCTGAGGCTGGTAGGCAGAAGGAACACAGGTGCAGAGGCAAGAGCAGCAGAGGGAATCAGCTTCTGTCTTGTTCATGGGGTTCTGAGCCTCCACCACAGGTCCCTGTGCTGTGGTGTTGGCTAATGTTTGCCATTCCACACCAACTGCCTCCCCAGCATGGTTCCCGAGGCAGCATGGTGGTGCACAGGGACTGAACCTAGGAGACCTCAACCCCCTGTAACTGGTCATATAACCACGGGCAGTCTATAATGAGTCCCACTTTCCTCATCTTCTGCTTTTGTTTTGCTTTTTTGAAATGGAGTCTCAATGTGTTGTCTAGGATGATCTAACACCCAGGCTCAAGTGATCCTCCTCCTTCCACCTCAGCCTCCCAAGTAGCTCAGACACATGCCACCACCCAGAAGTTTTGAAGGTCCCTAATAGGGACTGAATAGGACCATCCTGAACCAGGCTCATCTGTTAGCATTTCACATTTCTTTAATAAATTGTAGGGTAGATTCAAATTGAGTTTGATTTATTCATTCACCAAATACTAAAGTCCTATGATATGCAGAAACCCGCATGGGACTTTCAAGTCCCCACCACTACCACCAACTCCCCCTCCTGGCCCAGACTTTGCCACCTCACTCCCTATTAGATTCTGGCTATCATTTTAGTTCTACTTTTTTTTAAAAAAAATTTAGTTGTAGATGGACACAATATCATTGTTTTATTTATTCATTACTTTTATATGGTACTGAGACTCGAACCCAGTGCCTCACACCTGTGAGGCAAGCACTCTACCACTGAGCTACAACCCCAGCTCCTCAGTTCTACTCTTGACAGCTTTGTTGTTCACCGCATCCCTGTCACCCCAGGAAAGTTCCCTGAATCCAGTAAGACACACTGGAGTCCTCTGCCAGCCATCTTCTGCAGGTGCACTCTCATCCAATGGCCTAAGGTTATGCTTCCCTCTCCCCACTGACATACTTTTGTAATTTAAAAGATTATACAGTGAAGCAGGAATACACTTGTTTATAAAAGAATTTTTAACAAAATAGACAAAGAGAAACTCTTCTTGACAATTCCCCAGCCTCCCAACTTTATTTGTTAGAAAACTCAGCCATCCCAGAATGATAGAGACAAGTTGAGTTGAAGCTGGCAAATAGATCTAGAGCTTTCCAAATCCATGCCCCTAGGCTCTAACCTGTGGACGAGAGTATTGTCCTCCTTAAATAGTGACCAAGGTGGCTGGGCACAGTGGCACATGCCTTTAATCCCAGCCACTTTGGAGGCTGAGGCAGGAGGACTGAGACCAGCCTTAGCAATTTAGTGAGAGCCTGTTTCAAAATAAAATTTAAAAGGATTAGGGATGCAGTTCTGTGGTAGAGCACCCCTAGGTTCAATCTCCAGTACCCCAATAGATAAATAAATAAATATAAAATATGAAAACACAAGGTGACCAAACTGGAACTCATTGGAGGCTGTTCTGGTGCTGGGAACAGGAAAAAGAGACTTCAGGTCCCCTAGCAGCAGGAGCTCTGCTTTATGGTTCTGGTGTGTCCTGCTACAGGAGATAAGTCAGGTAGTTCTAAGTTCAGATAATGGAGGTTGCACAGGAGAGGATGATTATAAAATCTGGAAAGAGGAAATGAGGAGAAGGGTGCCTTTGATGCCTGGCCAATGTTCCTGATTACGAAGGCAAAATTGTAGCAGGCAGGAGCGTTACCTGTCCAAGGCCTGGGTGAAGGTCTCAGAGAACTGAGAGGTTATTGCAGCAGAGGTGGGGGAGGAGAGAGGCTGGGAAACAGGAGACAGTCGAGAACAAGAACGGCTTGCAGAAGCACACGCCCTAAGAGGAGGAGATGCCGTGGATAAAGGAAGGGCAGCATTAAGTTTGGGGCTCAGTTGAGCCCTGGAATGCCCTTTGTGAGGAGGTAATGAGATCACATGGCTTCCTTCATGGGAAGGAGGCGGGCTGAGAACTGGAAGAGCTTGTTCAGTGGGGTTTGGAGGCCTGAGAAGAGAAGGGAAGTGACTGTGGATAATGAGCTGTCCCAGATTTCGCCTTGCAGAAGGCTGGCATTTAGAGGCACTCTTGACCTCCAAGGGAGAAAGGAGTCAGAAAGGGCTTTGTCTCTTCCAGGAATAAGAAGAGTTATTATTACAGATGTAATAATAAAACCAGCTCTCATTTAATGAGCACTTGCTGAGGGCTGGGCTCTGTGCTAGGCACTCAATATCCATTATCTTTAGTCTTCACAACAATCAAGAAGTATTTTTGTTCCTGTTCTGTAAATGAAGAGTAGGAGGCTCAGAAAAGTTAGGTAACTTGCCCAAGGTCACACAGGTAAATGAGTCAGAATTCGAACCTTAGGTCTGTCTTGAGAGGGAGAGGAATTAAATCAGAACAAATCAACTAAAAGAATGAGGATATAGAACCCATTAAAAAATATGAAACACCAGCTGGGTGCAGAGATGTGTACCTATAGTTCCACCTGCTCAGGGGGCTGAGGCAGGCAGGAGGGTTGCTTGAGCCCAGGAGTTCAGGGCCAGCATGGGCAACAGAGCAAGACCCTATCTTAAAAAAGAGAGCGGCAGGGCAAGGTGGCACACGCTGGTAATCCCAACGTCTCTGGAGGCTGAGGCAGGAGGATTGAAGGCCAGCCTCAGCAGCTTGGTGAGACCGTGGCTCAAAATAAAAAGGCTAGGGATGTGGCTCAGTGGTTAAGTGCCCCTGGCTTCAATCCCTTTTGCCAAAAAAAAAAGAAAGAAAGAAAGAAAGAAAAAGAATAAGAAATAGAACACATGCCACCAAAGGAAAATTCACATGTCTTTACATAGGAGTATAAAATGTGTGTAAAATTAAGTTCTGAGTCAGAATGACCTTGAGAGCAAATTTCTCTCAATTTGTCCCTCATGGTAGCCTCTGGAACAGGGGTGTCCCAATTCCTGGACTTTCAAGAAGATGAAGACTACCAATCCTTAAATTTCCCCAGTTTCCATGATCCCTCCCCAGCAACACCCTCACCAAATTCCACAAGCTCATTTTCTTGGCCGTCTCCTGGTATCACTAAGAGTACTGGTGGCTCAATCTGGAAACTGTGTTTGCATCTTTGTTATAGGACACCTTGCATCCCAAGGAAGCAGACATCTGGGTCTGTTTTCTCCTCAGGAGCCCTCTTCCTGGCTGAGACCTCCCTGGAAGAGGGGGCAAAGACAGCCTGGGTGTCACACACACCCACGGAAGACTGGCGCTGCCTTGCTAGGTAATGAACAGTCTTGCTTGAAATGGCTGGTTTTTGTTTTCAATCTGAGAATATTTGAAATACTTTCATGAAATCATACAAATGAAATCACATAAAAATATATGAATATTGGCTCTCATGCCACTAATATGGCTGTACAGGAAAATGTCACTATATTGTCTTTTTTTAAATAAGTTGTAATTGACACAATACCTTTATTCTATTTATTTGTTTTTATGTGGTGCTGAGGATCGAACCCAGGGCCTCGCGCGAGCTAGGCAAGAGCTAGGCAAGGGCTCTACCACTGGGCCACAACCCCAGCCCCACTATATTGTCTTTTTATCAGATTAAATCTAACTCCAAGGCCCTGTCCAACTAATTGGGTAGAAATTTGTTTCAAGGGAGCTTCCCTCAACAGAGGAGCACAAAAATCCCAGGGTTTTATGAAATCTAGAATGTCCAAGGAACTCCTCTGATATTTGTTCATGCCGGGTCACTACAAATATGTCCATTGTCCAAACATAAATGTTCCCTTGAAAGCCACGTAAGCACATCATCTGTGCCAGGGTCTAACCTCCCAGCATCTGACATTCGGTCATTCTACAGAGGCGCTCCCTTTCTGGGCCCCACTGCGATTCTGACTGCTTACTTAGCTCATCCCCAGATCCTTCCCCCAATCCCTCCTGGTTCTAGAGGCGCTGACCATATGCACTCACGCTCCTCACACTCCTTTCTGCCTTCAGGATGCTTACATTTCCTCAACAGGTTCAATTTTTCACACACACACACACACACACAAAAAAAAAAAAAACAGGGAAGTTTTTAAGGCTTTTGGCAAATGCCCCAAGGCAAGCAAATAGAAGGTGAGACTACCTTCTTGGACTGGAAGGAGGAAAAAGACACAGAGCAAAGCTTTCATTACACATAGCTTTCATTCTCTTTCATTCTTCCCCAATAGCATAAGATAAAACTCAGTATCTCAATATATTATCCTATGATATTCAAAGCAACACACCAAAGTCCCCCTTTACTTCCTCCTAATTCCTCTCCCAGAGCCACCATTATCAGATCTTTGGTTGTCTTTTTAGTTAACCACCAGTTATCTGGTTATAGGCCTTCAATATTTATCAATTTTAATGATGTAGTAGGCCCTGAAGGGCAACTAGGTGGGGGACAGGATAGATTTCATCACAGCCTGGGGGGGAGACGGAAAACAGCAGAGAATTCCAACACAGTGGGAAAGTCTCTGGTTAAGGAGATGCAGGCAGGACAGAGCAGCAAGTGCCAGAAGTGTTTCTGGAATTCAGTTATTTTCTCTGGAACATGGGTTGCCAGTGGGGAAAAGGCAGGGGGTGGAAAGCAAGCCATGGGGCAAGACTGGGGGGCAGGGCCCAGTCCAGACAGGGCCTTTTAAGCTGTGTTTAGGAGTGCAGACTTCATTCCAGGAGCTATTCAGAGCTGTGAGAGCTTTAAGTAGATGGTAACATGCTCAAGTTAGCATTTTAGACTGCGTTGGCTACGTGAGTAGGGTAATGTGAACCTGGTCGGGAGGTTATTTCAGTCCATCAGGATATCAATGATCGTGGCATATATTAGAGTAGCCTTAGTGAGAATGGAAGAAAGTGGTCAAATAAGAGGAATATGTAGGAGGTAGAATTGTTAGAATTTAATGTTTGGATATTGGTGGTTGGAGGTGGGAGCAAGGAAATAGAACAGGCTAGGAGGATAATATCTGGCTTGGATAACAGATGAATGAGTTCTGATCTCTAAGATAGGGAATCCTGGTGAGCAGTTTGGAGGGAGAGAATGACTTGTTCCATTTTGAACAGGCTGAGTTTGAGAATCTCACAAAGATTCTTCAGGTAGAAGGGCCCAGGGGGCAGTTGGATATATGTGTCTAGAATTCGAGAGAATACAGGCTGTGACCTAGTCTTCTGTATGAAGAACCAAGGCTCCGGGATTGACTGGGTCACTCAGAGAGCACTTTAAAAGTGAGAAGGGCCAGACACAGTGGCCTCTGCCTGTCAGCCCAGTGACTCTGGAGGCTGAGTTAGGAGTATCCCAAGTTTAAAGCCTGACTGAACAACTTAGTGAGACCCTGTCACTAAATAAAATATTTTTAAAAAGATCTGGGAATGTGGCTCAGTTGTTAAGTACTCCTGGGTTCAATCCCAGGTACCAAAAAAAAAAAAAAAAAGTAAACTGATCTTTAGTTTTTTTTTTTTTTTAAGCTTATTTTATTCTACTACTACTTTCCATTTCTTCTGATCTTTATCATTTGCTAGCTGTGTGTTCCTGGGCATGCTGCTTAACCTTTAGTGCCTCAGTTTCCTCATCTTTAAAATGAGGATAATAATAGTTTCCATATCATAGTTTTGTCATGAGTATGAAAATAGTTAATACCTAGGGCTGGGGTTGTGGCTCAGTGGTAGAGCACTCACCTAGAATGTGCAAGGCCCTGGGTTTGATCCTCAGCACCATATAAAAATAAGTAAATAAAATCAAGGTATTGTGTCCAGCTACAACTTAAAAATAAAATTTTAAAAAAGAAAGACTTAATACACAGAAATGCTTAGAGCAATCACTGGCCCACAGTAGTTACTCAATAAATAGAAACCACTATATCATCCTCCTTATTTTTATTAGCATGGACAATGATCCTATTCATTTGGAGTTCTATGATTCCAGAGGATGGAGTCAGACAGCTAACTTCTAATCTTGTGTGACCTTGACATCTCTGAGTCTCAAGCTCCTCTTCTTTATATGGGGATGATAATATCTACCTCATAGTTAAATAATGTCTGAAGCCCTGGTGTGAAAGAGACATTTACTAATGGTTAATCTCCCATTCCCTCTTCCATAGTTGTTGGTTTAGAACCAGGCAAATCTGGTGACTCCGACACCAGGTTTCCCACTTCTGTCCTGTTCTGCTTTGTAGATGCTGGTTCCTGGTTAAGGCCTGCGGGGCAGAGTGGTAGGTAAATATTTTCAAATCCTTCTCCAAAATGACTTTCTCCCTCTCCCTGTCAGCCCTCTTGTCAGTGAGAGGCTTCTTGTGGTCATCATGAGAATACTGGATCGTTGGGGAAGGTGGAAGAGCAAGCAAAGCCGTGGGTCTGCTGGATGCAGTGGTGATACACCTTAGTATTCCAGCTATTTGGGAGGCTGAGGATCTAAGATAAAAAGGGCTGGGATGTAGCTCAGTGGTAGAGCACCCCTGGATTCAATCCCCAGTACTGCAAAAAAGAAAAAGGCAATGGACTTCTGTTAGAAGTCTATTCTTTCTTCCTTCCTTCCTCCCCTTATAGCGCCAGCAATCGAACCCAGGACCTAGCACATGCTAGGCAAGTGCTCTACCACTGAGCCACATCCCAGCCCTTACATCTTTTGATCTACTGGAGCAGCTGACTTGTGATTCCTTACCACACCAGATGAGATCTCTGCAGTCACCAGGGCAATCCTTCTCAAATGGTTCCTGCCCCGTGACTTATTCTTGCTGGCCTTTGCAGCCTTGTCTCCTGCCTTCTCTTTTGTGACAGACCTATTTTCCTGCAGCCCATCTCAACCTGGTGCCTTGGCACAAGTGGCTTCCTCTGCCAAGAACATACCTCTCCATCACCATCCCTTTTTGCTCGTCCATTATGTGAACAGTACCTGTTTAGCCTCCAAGGAAGCTTCAAGTCATCTTTATCCTCCACGTAGGATTATTAGTCCCCTCTTTTTTTATTCTCCCACAGGCCCTTAAACAAACTGTCATGGTAACCTCACAGAATGATGTGTTTCCCTGCTTGTTTCCTGAGCTGCTTCAAGACAACAAGTTTCTCTTATTTGTCATTGACTCCTCAGTGCATTTTACAGTGCCTGGCACTCTGGGATCCTTCAGTGTTGATAGAATTAAAAAATGAATGAATGTATGAACAGATGAATGGACAGGTAGACAGACTAATTGAGTTTGTTGAACAAGGAGCTATATCTTCACTCAAGTAATTATAGCCCAAGCCTCATTCCAGCCTTTTTCTGGGGACAGGGGTGAGTAACCTTTCTCCCTCACCAAACTTCAATCACCACCAGCCTAGTAGTCCTTAAATTCTCAGAATAAGATTGGAAGTCCTTCCTATATTGACACACCTGACCTAGAGATTTTTGTTCACAAGGATACAATTCAAAGCAAGGTAGTACTTATTTATTAAGAACCTACTATGTTCAAGGGACTGTAGTGATACAATGAGAGGAAATAGCTGAAAGTGCTTTCAGAAAGTGACTGTGTTTCTAAATCTATCTTCAACATTATTGTCTTCATAAATTCAAAATTCTCAATGGTTTCCCTGGTGGTTCCTTCTGGAAGTCCTTCAGACTTCAGCATGAGTGGAGAGGAAAATGTGGGCAGCTCCCTGGGAGGAATTCCTTTCTTTCTAGGATACACTGAGTTTCCACCATATGGGAATCTCTGGTAGATAGGATTATCCAGAATAAAATAAACCATCCTTTGTTCTCATAGCACTCTGTCATTTTATTCAGGAAAAGTTGTATTCCAGTGAGTTTAAGAATCATCTTGAAAGAGAAGAGTTTTAGTAGGGCAGTCTCATCCCTTTGATGAGGGGATCCTCAAATTTCTGCTAGCTCATGCTGGCCCACTTCTCTTTTAATCATTGTTCAGCATCAACTGGGCTTAGAGGCACGGGGACTAGAACTGGACCTTCAGAGTAGATGGGCCTTGCTGGCTCCTTCTCCACTGCATCTTTTTGGGGACAGGAGGAGCTCCTAGGAATTATGCTAATCAAGGTTTAAGCCTTAACCAAGTCCCCTCCCAAGATAGTTGCTTCTCCCTATCAACACCTTGCTTGATCCTGTTATGGGCATAGGGAACAGGCAAAGGAGGAGAGTGGGAGAAGCAAAGTAGCATCAACTTAGAAGACCCATGCCATGGGAGAGATGAGAATCTACAGGACAACAGCTGCTGGGAGCATCTCGGGGAGGCAGGAGGCACCAGCAACACCTAGTTGTTGGAGCAGGTAGAAGGATCAGGAATTGAAAAGTTGGGGCCAGAAAAGGAGCTCTCTGCATCTGGCCAGTTTAGAAAAGCAGGAGGGTTGTTGGAGCTGCTTTGCAGCTGCCTCTTCATTTATACTCCTCTAGGAGAGCCTTTCTCCAACCTGTCCTCCCACCTGTATCCTTGGCCCCAGAACCTCTGAAGTGACAACTAATGGTTACTAGCATACCATCAAGCTATCCAGTAATAAGGCCCACTCTTTGGTACCACCAAAAGGCCTACTTGGAACCTGCCTAGAACAGTTAGAGGGCTTGGTTCTCCATCCTGCCTCCTAGAGCCTTCCTAACCCAGCTCTTTGTCTCTCTCTCTCTCTCTCTCTTTCTCTCTGCAGTCCCACCCCCTGTACCTGTGCAATGCCAGTGATGATGACAATTTGGAGCCTGGATTCATCAGTATCGTCAAGCTGGAGAGTCCCCGACGGGCCCCTCGCCCCTGCCTGTCACTGGCCAGCAAGGTAGATTCACATTTGACCCTCCAAATGCCCTGAATGCACCCAGCTCCAGGCTGTGAGAGGCCCCTGGGCTGTCTTGTTACCTTGTCACTTAAGAGTGATGTGCTTGATTCCCTCAGGTTTTCCTCACCTGTGACTGGTCAGAGAGAGGTGAAAATCCATGCCTCTGCCTTTTCTCCACCAACCAGCACCAGCAGAACTTTTTGACTTGCATGCTAGCTACCCAGCCTCTTCCTCCTCTATCACTTAGGAATTCCTAAGTCCCTTCTCCTGTCCAGATCAGAGCAAAGATGATTTAGATGAAGGGCTCTTCTGTCCTTCAGAAATACTTACTGAGCACTTTTCCAAGAACAGCAAAACAGAAGCCATCGCCCCTACCCTTAAAATGTTTGCCTGTTTTTCCGAAGTTGTGAACTGCTGGCCTGCAAGCTAGCTTTGGCTTGCACAACGGTTGTGCTTAGCCCACACAATGACTTTTCAAAACATAAGTCAATTGCTACATTTAAAGATTGGATATGTTTACATAAAACTCCAGATTTTCAGCTTTTCTGGAAGAAAACTCAGAAGCTCCAACAGCACTTGCCCCACATTCTCACAGGCCACAGTTGGCAGGAGCTAGGGAGGAGCTGCCTCCTCTCTACAGCTGCGGGCTCCCTCTGTTCGCCATGTTCTACTCTATCCTGCTACCTCACTGGCCCTGGAAATATTTGTTCTTGTGATCCCTGCTTTAACTAACAATGATAGTTGCTGTTTTCTATGTGATTACCACTGTACCCAGATTTACATACATCAGATTCTTTGTATGTATCATCTCATTTACTTTTTACAACAATCTGGAAAGGCAGGTATTCCTCTCCATTTGGCATAGGAGGTAAGTGAGAATCAGATACATTAAGTGACTTGCCAGAGCAACACAACTCAGGAGGGGTGGAGCTGATATTTGAACCCAGCCCTGTCTGGTTCTCAACTTAGGTTTTTAATCTTTCTACTGTGCTGCCTTCCATTCTAGCTGGAAAATTTGAATGTATGCATACAGTATATTTAGATTGTATGTGGCACAGATGGGTGTACTTAAGGGAGAGGATCCTGCCTCCAGCGTTGGTAAGAGAGGAGAGTAATACCCACAATCTTTGTGCTGGTTCCTTGTACTCATGCCCAGATCCCCTGGGGATTTCCTGATCCTCCTGAGATTCAAAGGGAAATAACCTGAGGTTCTTAATTCATCCCACAGAGGGATATGGGCAGATTCTGAATATAGCTTTGGGGATGTAGCTCAGTGGTAGAGTGCTTGTCTAGCTTGCACAAGGCCCTGGGTTCAGTCCCTGAGGCCCCCACAGGTAATTGATGATATTCTCCTAGTCTGGCCATGCTAATGCAGGAGGGGTTCCAGGGAAGGTAGGAAGCAGGGGCTGGGTCACATACAGAGGAGCTGGAGACTGGGGCATCCCTGAAAAGCACTAGAGATCTTTAATGAAAGCAGAATTTTGTTAGGCTAAAGCTGCCCTGTTTCTGGGTATTTCATTTTCCCTGTTTGACAATTCATTTATTCATTTGGTAAGCAGCCTGGACTACATGAAGTAGAGTGTGAGTGTGAGTAGACCATGTGTTGGGGGAAGGGGGAAGAAGTGTTCAGAGAAACTATGATGGGTTTCTTGTTTCTTTCTTCTTCTCTTCCTCCTCCTTCTCTTTCTCCTTCTTCTTCTTTACCTATTATAAAAGACAAATATGTTTATCTGGAAATTTTACAGAAAATTGTAACTAAGTTCTTAGAAATGTCTAAAATTCTGCCACCCAGAGTCCCCACTGTTCTTTTACTGGAGTGCATGCCTTCACAGCACATAGACACTTGGTAAACTCAGGGTGCATCCATGGGGGAGGCTTCTCTTTGACTCTGGAGGACCGCACTACTGTAGAGAGCTGGGACATGTACACAGATGCTGTGATCAGCGCCCTTTGAAGTGTTGTTTCCTTCACCATAAAATGAGACTTTGATTTCTATCCCCATGATTACAGGGATAAAAATGATGTATGTCAAGTGCCAAATAGTACCTGAGTTAAAACAAACACAAAACCATAAACCGTTAGGGTTTAGAAGGACTACCTGGGCTGCACCTGGGCTGCTACCTCGTGACCACAGTCCCTGCTTCCTCCCCTGCACATACTCATTGCCTGGTTTCTCCCTGTCACTCCGTGGGAATTACTCTAGCCCCAGCCCATAGCTTCTGATTGGTCAGTTCCAAGCCTTCCTATAGGTTTCATCCTTTGACCTGACCAAGTAGCTCCTACCTGGGCTCCCGGATCAACAGAGGCCTGTGAGAGTAGTAATATGAGTCTTTGAACTACTTCCAAGGTTTCAGAAGTCCCTTGGGCTTGATCGAAACATTTGTTTTTGCTTTTGGTTAGAATTCTATCAGTTAAATGTGTTAATATAGATTATCTCATGGGAATATGAATTGCATATAATAAATGTAGTTAGTTTAGCATGTATTTTTTAATATAGCCATGGGGGGTATAAGAGTAAGTTGACATCTTTGGGAAGGTAAAACTTGAAAACCATTGACCCATATTAGCTCTGTTGTGGTTTTTCCTATTAGTATCAATGTTGCCACCATCATTGACAAAGCTGGGATTTGTGAGAGTTTGAAGCCTAGTTCCCCCACTGTTCCTAGTATGACTTGGGCATTTTAGCTCATCTCTCTGAGCTTCTGTTTCCTCATCTATAAAAGTAGAATAATAATAGGATATATGTCATAGTAGTCATGAGGATTTAATGAGACAGTACAAATAGAAGCTCTTAGCCTTATGCACATAGTAACCATTCAATAAATGAGTGCAGTTATCATTCTATCATCATCATAGACATCATTATCCCCCACTTTTTTTTTTTGGTGTTGGGGATTGAACCCAGGGCCTCACATGCTCCACTATGAGCTACACACCCTCATCACTAATTCCAAGCTTATATAGTTCACAAAGCTGTCCCCTCTACCCCTTCTATTTTTTCCTCTCTCTTGCTCTTCTCTGAAACCCTCACCATAATTCTTTGGGACTTTTCCAATCTTGTCACCACCCCTAGCTAGTCACCCAAATTGGTTTCTGTTTCTTTATTTCCACACTCATCCTAGTGATAAGCCAGGCCCTTATCATCTCACGCCTGGACTAGTGCAGATCTGGAGAGAAGCAGGTGGATGCAAGCCCTGCCTCTGTTACCATGGAGACCACTGCTTGGTGTTAAGGGCAGGCACTCTTGAGGCAGAAGTCCTAGATGGGAGTCCTGCCTCTACTCCTTATCTGTTGGTGACCCTGGGCAAGTTATTTAGTCTCTCTGAGTCTTGGTTTCCTCAACTTGAAAGTGGGGCTGATGGGACTGGGGTTGTAGCTTGGTGGCAGAACGCTTGCCTAGCATATATGAGACACTGGGTTCTATCCTCGGCACCATATAAAGATGAATAAATTATAAAATAAAGGTATTGTGTTCATCTACAACTAAAAGAAAAAAGACTGTGCCTTGAAATAAAAGTGGGGTTTATGGCTTTCTTATAGAGTAAGGCATAAATGAAATTGTGTATGCAAAGCATGTGATAATAGCTGATATAATCACAACCTAATACTTAAGGAACACTTACTATGTGCTGGGCCCTATTTTAAGTGCTTTCCATGAACCAATTTACGTAGTCCTCACAATAACCCTATGGAGTGGGTCCCTTTATTATTCCATTTTACAGAAAGGAAAACCAAGGCACGGACAGGTTAAAGATCTTGCTGAAAGTCTCACAGCTGACAGTTGGTAGCAGAGTTAGGATTCAAATCTAAGCAGTCTGGACAGAATGGATCTCAATAAAGGTTATATCCTTTCTCCTTCTTTCTACCCTTGCTTTCAAGTCTGGAGGAATCCCACCTCTCCTATTGAAACTTTTCTTCCTGGCACAGTAGAAACAGAAATTCCTCCCTGCAGCACACCGCCAGCAGTTAGGGTCCTTGATGTGCTGTCAACATCATGTCCTGCTCTGTGTACGTTTCATGGAGGTGCCTTGGTGTAGGGGTAGGCAAGGGCCCTTCCCCCACTACCCCCACCTCAAATGAGCTGCCTCACATTGATCTGTTTTGTATACTGAATATTTGTTTCAGATCAATATCTGACAGATAGCGGAGGCAAAGGCATTCTGAAGTGAAAAACACTGGACTACTGGTCTATTCCATTCATTTGTGCTCTAGAATATTATCAACATCATAATTTGTGCACATACATGCCTTATCTCCACAACTAGATCATGAGTTGTTCTAAAGGGCCTGGCCTTCCCTGGCTTGGTGCTTACTCAATCTTGGATGAGCAAGAGATATACAGACAATGTCACTGTGGTCTCTAAGGCCTAGAGAAAAACAACAGCTGACCAGTGAGCCCAGTGAGCAGAGGCAGGATTTTATCTCACTCTCACTGCTCACTCTAATAACTCACAGGCAGGCTAGCTTGTTCCTAGGGCTGGCCCACTCTGCAGTATACAGCAAGGGCTCTGGGTGGTCCTTTTGAAACCCAGTTTTCTTTCCTGTGGGCCTGTCCACTCTCTGTCTGCCTTCTAGATTCTAGTCCCCAAAGAAGTACTTTTTTTCTCCCTAACTCCTATTCTCTTGGGAGCAGGTGGGATAGGTGGCATTGGGCTGCCATCTGTCCCCAGATCTTGCTTTTTATTCCTAGAATTCTGGACACAGGAACCCCCTACCTGAAAGTTCTGTTTGTTTTCTTCTGTTGGCCAACTCTCTGGGCTCTTTGATCACTTTTACAACTTTGTAATTATGGGCTGTAATGGGTTAGGGTGTTTGAACATCATAGTAATTGCTTTCCACTGTTCCTACCCCAATTCTTCAAAGAGAGAGGGGTGGACAAGCAAGAAAATCTCTAAAGAAGCAAGTCTTTACTTTCCCACATGCTATTCCGGGCCAGACTGGGTCCAGGGTCTTGTCTGGGCATAGGAAACCTAAGGTCCCTACTTCATGACAACTGGAATGTGAAAGTGCCAGTAGGGTTCCCCAGCCAGGGATTCCTTTCCCTTGTCACCACTCCCTCACCCTTGCTTTGGAGGGCTCTGAAGATAAGGGAGCTTCCTTCTGCCTGGAGGAGATGAGGTAGGGTAGACTTCCTGGGCCAAATTGGATGAGGGAACAATGGAAGCTGTGACTTCTCCGCTCCTTCAATAATTCCATTCTGAAGTCTTCCTGTGAATTTCCAGTAAATTAGCCTTGGCTGGGTCCAGGCTGGGCCTAAATGCTGGTAGAGGGCCCAGCCCAGATCCTGGGAGAAGGAGAGAAGAAAGAGGGAGTTATCTTCCTAAGCAAAATGGAGCCCCATTTGAGTGTCTCCACCACCTTCTCCCACTCCCCTGCCTGCAGGCAGCTGGTTCTGAGGGGCCCCCTGGTCTCTGTCTCTGCTTGAGGAGTAGGGAGCAGGAGCAAGTAGCTGCTCCCAGCCTGCCTGGCAGGAGACCTGCCCCAACAGGCTCTCCCTGGGAAGGCAAGCAGAGATCAAAGCCCTGAGAGATGAGTAAGTCCAAGCACTGGCTCCTCTTGCTGCCACTACCACTTGCAGTAGGGTTAACTCTTTCACTGCATGCTGAAGGGCTCAGAGACTCAGCAGGGGCCTGGGATGGGAGGTCACAATCTGATACCATTAAAATGAGCCTTTGCTCTAGGGAGGAAGGCTGGAGGGTGGCTGTGCCCAGCAAGGAGACCCAACACCAGGCCAAGAGCAGCTCCCTGGCGGTGCCTGTGCCTGTAGTTGGTTGTTGGTTTGCTATTGCACCTCCATCCCACCCTTAGCTCTTATCTCCCTCTCCTGACCCCTCCACAGCCCTAGACCCCTGCTTCTTGTTCTCTTCCTGGCTCTGATATCTGCTCTTCCTGGTGGCTAGGTTCTGCTTCCTCGCCTGCTCTTGGAGTCCTTTGTGACCATGCATCTGCATGTGGACACAGTTGTGTCCTTGTGGGAGCAGCTCCTCAAGTCCCTCCCTACTCGAGTCACCCTAAAGGAGAGGATGAAGCAATAAAGCACTGGACAAGGACTCCCCTAGGTCCTGGAATTGTAGCCAGAGAGAGTTGGCAAGCTGAGAGTGCTGGGGACAGAGCCTGTGAGATGGGTTGAGGCAGGGCTTTCCACAGAGAGGAGTCGTGTGGGAACAGTGTCCCAGGCTCTCCTGCACTCTGCCTAGCAGGGGATGCCCCACAGGCTCCTCTGTCAGGAAGGGCTGGGTCCTGGAGAGTCCAGCCCTGTTCCAAAGTTCTCTGCTTTCTTCCTCTTCCTGTGTGTCCTCCTCCCAGGGGTTCCAGTCACTCATTACTCCTTGTTCTCACACCACTTGTGCCCCGAGGGCAGGGACTGTCCTTAATATATCCTTCACCCACTCTGAGTACCCAGAGCCATCACTGGGTATCCAATAAACCCTTATGTTTATTCCAGTATGAAGGGAAAGACTGAATGTTACCTTTTGAAGGTGGGACCTGGGTGGGCTCAGGGCAGGGAGTACTAGGCTCCCTGACTCCTTGCATGTGGATATGTGAGTGTGCAGAGGTGTGTTTCATCCAAAATCCTTGGAAGGGATAGATGTGCAGTCTCAGGCCTGGCCTTAGACAGTTTGTGACCCTCTCTGACTCCAGCCAAACCTCTGCTGTGTGTCTCTGTAGGCCCGGATGGCCGGTGAGCGAGGAGCCAGTGCAGTTCTATTTGACATCACAGAGGATCGAGCTGCCGCTGAACAGGTACCCAGGGACACTGGGATGTTCAAGAAGGGAGCTGAATGAAGTTCCCAGGGGGAGGAGAAGTCACAACAGCCCTTGTGGACACTGTTTCCGTAGCTGCAGCAGCCCCTAGGACTCACTTGGCCAGTGGTGCTCATCTGGGGCAATGATGCAGAGAAGCTCATGGAGTTTGTATATAAGAACCGGAAAGCCCATGTGAGGATTGAGCTGAAGGAGCCCCCTGCATGGGTAAGCACACAGAACCTCCATCTTTGCCATGGCACATGTTCTTACCTCTGTTTTGTCCTGTGGCAACTCCTACCCTGACCCCTAAGACTCCTGGAGCTGAAAGAAACTCTAGAAACCCTCTGGGTCTAAGTTCATCCCTCATCTGCATGCCTTTGGGCAAGTTTCTCTCCCTCTCTGGGCCTCATCTACTGAATGAACAGGTTAGGTCCGAAGAGTTCTGAAGTTGCTTTCAACTCTGTGGTTTCATGGTGTGGAGCAGCAGAGCTTGCAGACTTAGCGCTCTGACCCATGACTCCTGGTGGGTACTTTTCCACTGGCCAGGAATCTCACCCAGCTGATCCACCTTGTAGAGGGGTCTCTTTCCTCCTTTTCCCTCAAACACATGGGTTTCCACATAGCATTTCTCATAGCTGCACCTGGAAAACCCTTTCCCATGAGTGCCCTGGGCAGAGAGGGACTGCCTAATCCCACTTCTGGTTCATGCCTTCCTTATCCCTCAGATGAGAGACTCGAGGCAACCCCTGCTCTCTGTGTGTCTTCTGTACTCTACCATTTCCTCCCAAATTGATCCATTTTCTTGTGAAGTGTTATCTTTTCCCTCTCTGTTTGCCCCCCAGCCAGATTATGATGTATGGATCCTCCTGACAGTGGTGGGCACCATCTTTGTGGTCATCCTGGCTTCTGTGCTGCGCATCCGGTGCCGCCCCCGCCACAGCAGGCCGGTAAGCAGTGTGGGCTCCCTGGTGGAGGTGGGCATGGAAGTAGGAGGGAGGGAGGGGGACTAAAAGGAGAAAGTGAGGAAGACAGGCACCTTGATGCTCATGAAACCATCCACTGACATCTAAGTACCCTGGCATCTGCTCTGTTGAATTTCTGGCAGCTTCTCCTCAGATTGCTCATCCATTTTTTCCCCAAATATATTTAGCAGCTATTATGTCAGACACTATCCCAGTCATTAGGAAGAGCACAGTGAGAAAACCACAAAAACTAGACCCTCAAAGAGTTTTTATTCTAGTGGGAAGAGACAGACAATAGACTAAATACATAAAATAAATAAATACATAATATTTTAGATGATAGAGAAAAAACCAAAGGGGAAGAGAATACAAAATGGACAAGGTTGTTTTTATTTTTAATTATTTACATATTTATTTATTTGCAGTTCTAGGGATTGAACCCAGTGGTGCTCCACCATTGAGCTGCATCCCCAGTTCTTTCTTTTCTTTCAATTGTTGATGGACCTTTATTTTATTCATTTAATTGTATGTGGTGCTGAGAATTGAACCCAGTGCCTCACCCATGCTAGGCAAGTGCTCTACCACTGAGCCACAGCCCCAGTACCCCAGTTCTTTTTATTTTTTATTTTGAAGCAGGGTCTCACTAGGTTGCTAAGGCTGGCTATGAACTTGTGTTCCTCTTGCCTCAGTCTCCTGAGTAGCTGGAATTCCAGATGTGAGCCACCACTCTTGCCTCTGTGATAGGCAAGACTAAAAAAAGAGAAACCAAATGGAGGCTATTACAGGAATCCAGGTGATAGTAATGGTGGCTTAGATTAGGGAGGTAGCAGTGAAAGTGGTAAGAAATAGTTATTCTGGGTATATTTGATATATTTTGAAGGCAAATCCAACAGGTTTACTAAAGGCTTAATGTGAGTTATTGGTGTGTGTGTGTGTGTGTGTGTGAGAGAGAGAGAGAGAGAAGAGAGAGAGAGAGAGAGAGAGAGAGAGAGAGAGAGAGAGAGAGAGAGAGAGAGAGAGAAAGTCAAAGATGGCACCAGGATTTTTGGCCTGAGCAATTAAAATAATGGGATTGCCATTTATAAGATGGAAAAGATTGAGGGAGGACAGGTGTGAGGATGGGGGTGGTTAATTAGGACTTCAGTTTGGGACATATTAAATCTGACATGTCTATTAGATATCCAAGTTACAATGTCAAGCAGTAGTTAGTTAAGAAAGTATCTATCATGGGTCATCAGAGGAAGAAAAATTTAATGAAAGAAGGTAGGCAGGAGCTCTGAAGGGATAAACTCCCAAGGGTGGCCAATTGACCATATAATCTAACTGGATGACTGGGAACTAAGTCCAAGCTAGTGCCCATGCAGTGGGTGAGGAAACAGAATACTTTGCCCCATTCTGAGTCCCACTCCTCTTCCTAGGACCCCCTTCAGCAGCGAACAGCCTGGGCCATCAGCCAGTTGGCCACCAGAAGGTACCGGGCCAGCTGCAGGAGGGCTCAGGCTGAGCGGCCAGACTCAGGTAGCAGCTGTAGCTCAGCCCCTATGTGTGCCATCTGCCTGGAGGAGTTCTCTGAGGGCCAGGTAAGGCGGGCCTGTGGCTCACCTGCATGACCAGGTAGGGAGGCAGATTGAAGCTAGGGTGGGAACTAGGGTGGGAGCGGACAGGCCTAGAACTGGCATCGGTGCTCTGGCTATGTCTGTGTCTTGTGTATCCTGCATGAGACAGAAGCAAGGGACTTCTCTGAGATTTGGTCACTTTCCTGGAGAAGAGCACCATTGTTTGTGGAAAGAGAACCATGCACCAGACCACAGTGGTACTTTAGATGCATTATCTCATTTAAGCCTCATGACAGTGAAAATTGAGGTAGATTTGTCTTTTATCCTCATTTTGTAGCAGAAAACTGTTAAGAGACTTGCCCAAAGTCATGCAGCTAAGTGGCAAAACCCAAATCCATATGAAACCAAAGACCACACCCTTTCATTCTCCTGTGAGGTCTTTTGTGATGAGGTGAATGTAGGAAAGAAAGGCCGATGGGAACTGATGGGAATCTGGGAATCGAGGGATCTCCTCCTGGTCCTGGCCCCTCCTATGATTTGGACACTTTTGTTTTCTCCAGGAGCTTCGGGTCATTTCTTGCCTCCATGAGTTCCATCGCTCCTGTGTGGACCCCTGGCTACATCAGCATCGGACTTGTCCCCTCTGCATGTTCAACATCGTAGGTAGGAGCTGGGCCAAGGACTCCCATGTGCAGGCAAACAGGTCTAGAATGTGGCTTCACTCTGGGAAAGGGTTTCTGCCATGAAGCTGATGAGGAAGATCTGTCATGGTAGTCATTTCAGTTGTTCACTGCTTAAGAGCACCTCATGGACAGGAGGGAGTACATTCAGATAGTAGATATCTTTATTATCTTAAAATTTGTTTGAAGTTTATAATAACCTTTTTGATTCTAAATCTGGGTGATTTGCGTATTTACTGTTCCAATTTCAATAATGTACCCTATTCTAAAAAAAAAATCCAGTATATATGACAATTTTCTAAAAGATGAAAGTGAAATAAATATCTTAAGGAAAGAGAACCTTTTGCTAATCCACCCAAAGGTACAATATGGGATATCAGTGGCCCTGGGGGAAAGAGTCCCAAATTACTAGTGGGAAGAGCAGGGATTGACTACATGGTAGGACTCCCAGGGCAATCAGCCTGACTGGAAGTAGCAAAGGAGCCAGGCAACGTAGGGACATCCTTGGTCCCCCAAATTCTGAGCTCACAGGCTATGCAAGCTCAAATAGGTTTGCTACAGCCACATCTTTATCATTTCAACCTTCATATGGGTTTATGGTATCAAACACCTGTGCTTTTGGTTCTTTTTTCCAGAGGGAGATTCATTTTCCCAGCCCCTTGGACCCTCTCGATCTTATCAGGAACCAGGCAGGAGACTCCACCTCATTCGCCAGCATCCTGGCCATGCCCACTATCACCTCCCTGCTGCCTACCTGTTGGGCCCTTCTCGGAATTCAGGCACTCGGCCCCCTCGACCTAGACCCTTTTTACCATCCCAGGAGCCTCGGCACCAACGTATCCCCAGAGCTGCACATCTCCGGGCTGCAGGTGAACAACAGCGTCAGGCAGTGGCTCAGCACCCCTATGCTCAGGGATGGGGGCTGAGCCACCTCCGATGCACATCTCAGCACCCCACATCTTGCCCAGCGCCTCTGCGCCGGGCTAGGCCTCATGACAGCAGCGGGTCTGGAGAAAGCTACTGTACAGAACGCAGTGGCTACCTGGCAGATGGGCCAGCCAGTGATTCCAGTTCGGGGCCCTGTCATGGCTCTTCCAGTGACTCAGTGGTCAACTGTACAGACATCAGCCTGCAAGGCATCCATGGCAGCAGCTCTACCTTCCGCAGCTCCCTGAGCAGTGACTTTGACCCCTTGGTGTACTGTAGCCCTCAAGGGGACCTACAGGGGGAAGAGATGCAATCCAGTGTGACCTCTCGGCCCCGTTCCTTGGACTCAGTAGTGCCCACTGGGGAAACCCAGGTTTCTAGCCATGTCCATTACCACCGGCACCGACACTACCACTACAAAAAGCGGTTCCAGTGGCATGGCAGGAAGTCTGGCCCAGAAACTGGAGTCCCCCAGTCCAGGCCTGCTTTTTCTCGGACACAGCCTCAGCCAGAACCACCTTTTCCTGATCAGCAAGTCACCAAATCCAACCCAGCAGCTCTTTCGGGGCAGCCCTCCAATCCACATCGGCCCAGGGCCCTCACAGAGCCAGCTTCTGACCCACCTGAAGCTGCCAGTTCCAGCCCCAGTTCCCCTGGTCTTTTAAACTTGCAGAAATCCAGTCTCACTGTTCGACATCCACAGAGAAAACGGCGGGGTGGTCCCTCAGATCCCACTCCAGCCTCTCGGCCTCAGGATTTGACTGTGCACCCGGCTTGCCAGATGTTCCCGCATTACAGCCCCAGCCTGGCATACCTTTGGCCCCCAGAGGCCCACCCGTTGGTCTTTAGACCTCCAGGCCTGGATAGGAGGTTGCTACCAGAAGTTCCAGGCCCCTGTTACTCAAGTTCACAGCCAGTGTGGTTGTGTTTGACTTCACGCCAGCCCTTAGGTCCTCACCCACCTGGGGAGGGGCCTTCCGAATGGAGTTCTGACACCCCAGAGGGCAGGCCATGCCCTCACCCACACTGCCAGGTGTCGCCAGCCCAGCCAGGTGAGTTTTCAGGGGAAGTAGATGTGGTGGGGAGAGGGGACTAAAGCTGGGATTCCAGGACAGGTGAAGTCAGTCAACAAGGGTTTATGGAAGCTGAGAAGTCTACAACAGAGGTGACATTCAAAATATGGAACAACTGGCATAGCATATGATGTTGTTAGAGTACCCTGACTCTGCCAAGTGCTATCCCTTTAGTTGCCAGATCATAGGGAAGCCCCAGAGGAGGTACTACTGTGGCTGAGACATGAGAAAGGCAGTTGGGATGGTTTAGGGCAGCAACTCAAACCTAAGTGTTTAATAATCTGATAATTGGTACAGCTCTACCAAAGCCACAGCTCAACATTAGCTCTACATATGAAGAAGGCCTTGGGGAGACCATGGTCTTATAGAAAAAAATACTTACAGATAACCATAACACTAAGCCATATAGCTACATGAATGATGGAGGAAAAAATGTAGAAATCATATAGGTGGTTCCCAGCCACCCTGGGAATCCTCAGGTTTTGGTAAAAGAATGTTACAGCTTCCCTATCAAGTACCTTTTAAATAAGACCAAACTCATTTTCTTGTGGACTCAGTGAATCCCTATGTTATAACCAGTGGTGACAATGTAAATCCTCAGCTTTAAACTGTGGATATTTATTTGCCTGAATACTCCTCTTCCCCTTTCAGGCCCTCTACCTCCCATACTTCCCCACCTTCTCCCATTGTGTATGATATAGCTCTTTGTCTATAGTCATCTCTGGAATTCTTTCACCTCAAAAGAGGACCTAAATATCCTAAAATGTAAAGCCTCATAGTCTAGGAATCCTATAGGCAGAACCTGAGAGCTGCTGTCATTCATTTATTCACTTCCTCTCTCCTTTTTTCCTTCTGATTTCATGCTTACTATGTGCCAGCCCCTGAGGACATGGGACTTGCCAGCCAGGGAATCCAGGTCTGTGGGAAGACAGGCATACAAATAGTTATAGTATATAGGATAAATCACTTCCATAGAGCCATGTGTGTGGTGATTCCATACTGATGGCCCCTGTCCATGTCTTAGGTCCAGCCTGAAGATCAATGCAGAAGCCCTCCCCAGGGTCATGAAGGCTGCAGCCGCATATCCAGTGTTGTGCAACACAGCTCCCCTGCTCCTCTGTCTTCTATACTGTTGCCAGGGTCATCTGCCTTACACAGAACTGTCTAGAAATCTTCAAATGTTCTGTCTACAGTAAGGAAAACTCCAACAACCTGGTTTGGCCTTCATGAATCCAACACCAACTAGCCCATCTTCCCAACCTAATTTTCCACTTTTTCCCTTCCCTTCTCTTGCCAACTATACTTTAGTCAAACTGGAAAATCACTTCTTACAGTTCTTGCACCCCAGAATATCCTGCTGCCTTTCCTTTTCCTGTAAGTTTAATTCTCATCTATTCTTGTAAAACCAACTCATGTATCTTTATTTCCAGGAAGCCTTTCTGATTGCTGCACTTGGACGTGGTCTCTCCCTTTTCTCAATGCATCTCTTGTAACCCCAGTCCTGTCCTACTGGCATAATAGCCATTTGCATGCATGCCTTCTCTCCTGTAAGGGTGTCAGGTCCCTGCTTATTGTTTTGGGTCTTCTATTTGGCAAATGGTAGCAGGCCAAATTCACAGTGAATGCTTAATAAATATTTATTGGGTGAATGAATGAATAGTAAGTATTGATAACACACTGGTTGCTGTATGTGTTTCTCTAGATTTGTTTTTTCTCTCCTAGTTTCCCAACAGAGCCCTCTCAGCTTTCAGTCTAATCACCTTTCCAGAGCTATTCCCTGATCTTCCTTTTTGTGCAGTTCCTTCCCAGCCACACTCTCCACAGGTGGGAGAAGCAGGATCCCATCCTAATCCATAATGACCTCTTCCTCCCTTCTCTCCACATATAGGATCAGAGGAGGAGCTTGAGGAGCTGTGTGAACAGACTGTGTGAGATGGTCAGGCCAAGCTCCAACCAAGAGTGTGCTTCAGTCATTTAGACTCCTACCTGGCACGAAGTCCACTTCTGGGAGAAGAAAGGACCTCAGCAAACACCCCCCTTTTTGCCATACTTCCTGTAACCACTAGGAGAGGAATGGTGATATGGGGGTAGGGGGCTACTGTTTCCAGATCCTGGCTCTAGGTATTGTCTGCAGTGCAGAGAGCCTGTGTCCAGCCAGGCAGCCTGCTTCTACCTGTGTGCATTTGTGGGCTGGATCCAGTGCTGAGCTGTCGAGGGAAGGAAGCTGGGGTGGGTAGCTAGGTGTCACAAAGGTGCTGCTCCTTCCCCCAGCCCTGCTCATTCTCCCTCCCCAGGCCTCATGTTCATACCAGCCAATGCATTCAGCTGAATGCATGACCCTTCTCACCTCCTGCCTTGAGTGATCTCTGCACATGAGCTTTGGCTCTTCTCTGGAAGGCCACAGCATCAGGGGCAACCCCTAGTTTTCTTATTTTCCTTCTTTACAAAAGGACGAGGAGCATAGGTAACCCCTAACCCCTAAAAAGGGAGGTCTCTGCAGCTTTTCTAGGCAGTGCATAAGGAAGAATATTTTCCCCTTCTTGTCCTTGAATTGTTCTTAATATGGCAGATCCACAATATTAAGTCAGAGAGATGCTCTGGGAACCCAGGGCATAGAGTTCTATCCTGAGGTGGGAGCAGCTCCTTGAAGAATGTGGAATGAAGCTTTTGATCTTCCAACTCCCTCTATCAGCCCAGTTCCTCAGGGGATGGAGGAAAGGGAGAGGGAATGACTCTTCCTTGAAGATCTTCTGTTTCAAAGACCCAAAACAGGCAAAAAGGAGAGAATTTCTGATTGACTTTGGGAAGGAGGAGGATGGAATGAAGGTGGAAAATACAAAATTACAGCTGAGAAAAACAACCAAGAGTTCTTCTCTGAGAGAAGTTTTGTCTCAGAACAGGGATGGGGAACAGGGGAAAACAAAGGAAGAGCAAAGTATGACCCCTTAGGTTTGGAGGGCCCAGAGGCCCAGCTCCTCAGTATAAGCCATGTAGGCCAGGGACCAACCAGAAGGTGTGCACCCAAGTAGAGCTGGAGTAGAAAGTTGGCCTGGGTATCTTGTACTGAATGAGCAAGGGCTGGGGGACTTCCTGAGGGTGACATTCACTTCAGGACATTCTGATCATTTCTAGTCCCTCAGGCTTTATCCTTGCCTAGAATGTGAATGTGGGGGCAAAATGGGCACGGGATTCTACTTGGTAATGTTCTTCCCTCAATGTCAGCGGGGAGACTAGCACCTAGGCACCCACATGGGTATTTATATCTGAACCAGACAGAAAGACGCTTGAATCAGGCACTATGTTGAGAAATGTATTTATTTGCTAATATATTTATCCATAAATGTGGTCTGGTCTTGGGTTTTATTTTGTCATGACTCACTCAGGGTAACAATTTCATCTTTCTACATGGAGAGAAATAAATTATTTCTGATATCAGAGGCTAGTCTCTGATTTACAAAAGGCTAGTGTAGAGTGATAGGCTTGTCAATAACAGATTTTTTTTAAATTTATTTTTTAGTTGTAGTTGCACACAATACCTCTATTTATATGTGGTGCTGAAGATCGAACCCAGGGCCTCGCACATGCTATGCGAGCGCTCTACCACTGAGCCACAACCCCAGCCCCAATAACAGATTTTTTAAGCCCCTTAAAAGCATGGCATCAGGGAAGAAGAGGGCATGCATGGATTCTCATTATGGTTCAGTCACTAGTTATCTGTATTATGGTTCACTTCACACTTTAATTTAGGATGCTTCAATGACTTACTTTGTGACTTTAGGCAAATATTCAGAGCTTCATTTTTTTTTCCATAAAATGGGCATACTTAGGCTGGGGTTGTAGCTCAGCGGTAGAGTGCTCGCCTTGCACGTGGGAGGCCCTGGGTTCTATCCTCAGCACCACATAAAAATAAATAAAATTAACGTATTGTGTCCAGCTACAACTAAAAAAAAAAAAATTTTTTTTTAAATGGGCATACTTCATAGTCAATATAGGGTGTACACAAGACAGCAGAGTAAAAATGTGTTCAGGGAACATTCAGAAACAGAAAACAACCAGACCCCAGTCACAGATCCCATCTGGACACAGCATGGGACAGAAGCAGGCAACAAGAAGCAGGTCTGCCTTGAAGAAGCTGTTTCAATAAGGAGGCCAGCCGCAAGGATAGAACAGAAGGGCCTGAAACTATTTATATCCTGAAGCTCCAATTCAGATAAACACAAATGCCTGTGCTCTGCCTACACACCAGAGAGCTGGTGCTTTGTATGAAGAATTCCCCAGGGTCAGGAGGAGCTTTGGCTCTCTTCCTCACACTGCACAATTCTTTTGCTTCTCCCAGAAGATTTGGTAAGGGTGCTAGTTGCCTAGTTTAGAAAGAGAGAAAAAGACATTTAACTTCCTTTAGGGTGCGATGGGGAAAGAAAGACACCTAATCTATAGATGTTCCTAAGTAAAGGAATTGTCTAAATTTTACTAAGAGCTGTACAAAGTATAAATTATCAGCTGGGACGCACTAGCGTAGTCTTTAAGCATTTCCCGGCTTTCAGCTCACAGGCCAGCATTCCTGTGGACGGCAAATGGAAACCCTATAGTGCTCTCTCACAGTTAGGGAGGAGGGTGGGGCAGCCTGTGCATTTATTTTCGGTCTCTGCAGAGATAATCCAGAGACATGGATTTTTCTTTATTTTTATTTTTTGTGATGCTGAGAAGGAACCCAGGGCTTCCAGCATGCTAGGCAATCCTCTACCACTGAGCTACAGCCTCTGTCCTGCTCCTGCGCTTTTAAAACAGGAAGACAAAAAAAGAATCTGGGCTATCTTCGGGGAGCCTTCTAAGGGAACCATGGCGGGGTTCCAGCGGCCTACATTAAATGGCCCGCGCGGCAGCACTCACGCTCTGGCTCGGCGAGCTTCCGCGCAGGCGCCAACCCCGCCCCTCGGGGCCAGCCGACGGGCCCAACGGCCGCCTCCGAAGGCCGCCGCGCGGCCAGGTGGCAAGGCGCGCGCCGGCCCAGGTGGCTGCCGGCCGCCCCACCTCCGCTCCCCGGCGGGAGAAACCATCTCCTCAGGCGGGGGGGGAGGGGCGGGGCCGGCGCCCTCCTACACCGGAAGAGGAAGTCGGGCCCCAGAAGTGACAGGCATTCTGGGTAGTGAGCTGTTTACTTCCTGCGGTGTGGAGGCTGTGGTCGTGTACCCTGTTGTTCTTCGTATCCGAGAGGATGGCTTTGGAGACTGTGCCCAAGGACCTGCGGCATCTGCGTGCTTGTCTGCTGTGTTCTCTGGTCAAGGTATCTGTCGGGGTCCTGGATGTAGGGGCGACGTGGGGGAAGAAGGGGAAAGTGGGATGAGACTGGTGACAGGGGAAAGAAATGTCCAGGACCCCGAGAGATGGCCAGGGGAGTGGGAATTCGAAGGACGCCGTTGTTTACGTCCTGAGAACGCGAGCAAGTCTTGCCCCTAAGGGTACGGGCTGTCTAAAATGCCTCAGGCGTGGCTCTACAAACGTGCTGTGAACTTAGGTTGGATCCGAAAGACCCTGGGAGTCAGAAGACTGGGAATCTGCAGCTGAGGGTGCCTGGCCCAGAGGAGACTAGAGAAAGGAAAGATCAGCCGGAATTGGGAACAAGAGAGGGAGGAGTGTGAGAGTGGAATTTGGGAATGGTGCCTTGGTTCCCTTAGGTGGGGAACCTGTTGAGACAACTTAGAGAACCAAGAAGTTGACCAGGTGGAAAGTATTGAGAAAACTACTTTTTCTTTTGTTGTCCTTTTTTTAAAAATTATTATTTTCCACTGCTTAGACAATAGACCAGTTTGAATATGACGGTTGTGATAATTGTGATGCATACCTACAAATGAAGGGTAATCGAGAGATGGTATATGACTGCACCAGCTCTTCCTTTGATGGGTAAGCTCCTTCAGATTCCTTAATTCATTTCTTTTTGGGTCATCTTGCCCCACCCCCACCGCGTCCAGAGTTCATAGGGCAGGCTTTTAAGGTAATAATCCCTAGTTGGTTTCAACCGTTATTTTGAGGTACACTAGTCCCATATATCCACTAACTTCATGGGCCTACTGGCATTTGAAATGTGGCTCATCCAAGTGAACATTTGATTTAAGTATAAAATATACACCAGATTTCAAGGACTTAGCATAGAAGAAAGAATGTAAATAATCTTAATTTAAAAAATTAATTACAGTGCTTAAATGATAGCTCTAGATGTATTGGGGTTAAGTGAAATATTGAAATTTCATCTTTTAGTATTCACTCTTAAGATGTGACTACTGGAAAATATAGAATGATGTGTCTTTATTGTATTTCCATTGAACACTGCTTTACTAGATGGTCAGATCATTCATAGTGGGGACTGAATTTATCTTGTGCAATATTACATGGCACAAGGCCCAGAAGGTGGTAGATGTTTATTGTATGTTGAGCACCTTGAGGTAAAGTGCGTGCTTAGCATGCATGAGGCCCTGGGTTTAATCACCCAAAAGAAATACCCCATTGAATACATAAAGATTCTTTTTGACAGTAAAGCAAAAGGAAGGGAAAATAATGGTAGATTATTGCCCCAAAGTTGATTACCTTAAAGAAGTCCTAGAAGAAGAGTTTTCCTTTGGCAAAATTGACCATTGGGGAGAAGTGGAAGGGAGAGAAGCATACTAAGTAGCTAGATCTTCTTCCTCAAAATAGTAGCCAGAAGATCATTTTCTCTGGGGGCTAAGGAGGTACTATTAAGTACTTGCTGAAGTTCTTTTAAGGTGGGCCAGCTCCATTTCTTCTTTGATTTCCTTTAGCGGGGAATAAGAATTGGTCAAAAAAAGATGTTAGCGTAGAACCTTTACTTTCTATGATGCATATGACACTCAAGATACTCTGGCATCCTTTTTTTTTTTTTTTCTTTAAGCATGATATTGTTTTATTCTTGTTCCTTAAATAATTCTTAAAAACTTTGTTTACTCTGGCATCCTTACTCATTTGTTAGCACTATACCATTCAGTGCTAACAAAGTAAGGGACTCACATCTTTGTGTAACATGCCATGTTAGCTGCTGTGAGAGATGTCACAAGTTACTAGTAAGAGAGATACAATGTGAAGTTTTACCAATTTAACCATTTTAAGTATGCAACTCAGTGCCATTAGTGCGTTCACATTGTTGTATAACCGTCGTCGCTATTGTTCATCTCTAGGACTTTTTTCATCTGTGCCAATGAAACACTAACTTCCCATTCTCTGTTCCCAGAATGGTCTCTAGACTTGAATTATATCATGTCTTTTGTGGCTGGCTTATTCAACATTTAGCATGTCTTCAGGGTTCATCCATGTCATAGCATGTGTCAAATTTTCCTTCCTTTTTAAAGCTGAATAATATTTCATTGCATGCGTATATAAATTTGTTTATCCATGCATCTTTATGTGGTCTCTTGGGTTGCTTTTACATTTTGGCATTTGTAAATAATACTTCTATAAGAATCAATGCACAAATACATGTTTAGGTCCCTGCTTTCAGTTCTTTGGGGGTTTATATCCAGAAATGGAATTGCTAGATTATATGATAATTCATTGTTTAATTTTTTTTTTTAAGGAATCAAAAAACAGCGCTGAAGTGTTCCATATCCTTGCCAGTCCTTGTCATGTTTTTTTTGTTGTTGTTTGTTTGTTTTTATACTAGCCTTTCTGAGAGGTTTTTTTTTTGTTTGTTTTTGTTTTTTTAATAATAGCTATCCTGGTGGATATGAATTGGTATCTGGTGGTTTTGATTTGCATTTCCTTAATGATTATTGTTGTGGAACCCCTTATATGCTTGTCTGTTTAGATCCTTTGCCTCTTTTTTAAACAATGGGGATTGAACCTAGGGACTCTTACATGATAGGCAATGGCTCTGTCACTGAGCTATACCCTCAGCTTGCTGTCCTTTTTGGAATCTGGTTGATTTTTGTTTTTGTTGAGTTGTAGGAATTATATGTTCAAGAGCATATTGGTTTTTAAAAGAGTAGGCAAATCAAAGGCTAATAAAGATCAGAGGAAGTTTGGATGAGTAAAGGAGATAGCACTCTTTCCTCTTAAAGACAAGAAACAGGATTTTTGAGAAATTTGAAGTGGAGGGTTAGAAAGAACACTTCAAATACAAGGAGTGACTGGAACAAAGGCATGAGGTAGGAAAAGTCAGGGATGTTTGGAAAACTGAGAATTCTGTATAGGTAACATTTGTTGGGTAATAGGATAAGGATAGATTTGTGAAAGACAAAGGAAAATATACTTGTGGGAGGATGGCCTTCATACATGCCCATCCCAGATCAGTCTGCAGGGCCAGTTAGCTGTTCTTCTGCTTTTCAACCCTGGAAGTGAGGTCAGTTCTACTCAAAGCACAGGTGAAAATGTAGGATTTGGATGAGAAGGGAGTCTCCCCTAAAGTAAAATCCAAGATTGTTACTAAGAGAACAGGAAATGCATATGGAGGAGGCAATCCACAAACATAAGCACCTAGAGCAGACCTGACATGATAGGCAGTCATTTGATTGAATGCATGGATAACAACAATTACCTCAATAGCTTCTGGTAGCAGCTGATTCTGATCTTTCTTGCCCAAATAGTGGACTTCTAGCCCTTGAATAGTCTTTTTGTTAGCCATGCTCTGGAATTGGAGCTACCTGGGAAGGCCTTTTAGTATAATAAGAGCTAATGCTTATTTAGCACCTGTTCTGTGATAGTGTGTGTAGTATAGTATATGTTTTCCATGAAATTATCTCAACCTTTGAGTCTCATCTTACTGATGAGATTCTGTGAGAGGTCTTCATATGCACTCTAGCTGCTCAGCTCATTGGAGGAGGGGCTTGGCCAAGTATAGCTCATTTCTGGTAGGAGGATCCATTGTTTTGATTCACTCTCCCCTTTGTACTTGGCCTAGCCCCCTAGTGGTTGTGTTGGTTGTAATCTGTAATACTGGCCATCCACTGCTAAAGCTGTCCCATCTCCTGGGAATTTGTAAGCTCAAGATTATTTTCCTTTTTTTTTTTTTTTTTTTTTCTGGGTGCAGTATTGATTGGGATTGAACTCAAGGCCTTTTACATGCTGGGCAAGTGCCCTACCATTGAGCTGCATCCCCAGTCCCTAAGGATGTTTTTGAGCCTGGTGAAATTATCTTTTGGGAATAGTAATTGACTTCTTACTGGCAAGCCAGGGATATAAAAACAAAGAATCTGTTGATACTAGCTCTGTATCACCCCTTCCCAGCATTAGAATTCAGTTTCCCCTGCTTTCCAACAGAAACTTAACACCTGGCTTCTCCTAGTATTGCTTTTCCAGGACTATTTTGCTGGCTGAGCAGCTCACTTGGTCTTCCTCCTCTCTAGCAAGGGAGGCTCAGAATGACACTGTTTCTTTTCTCTCCCTAGAATCATTGCAATGATGAGTCCAGAGGACAGCTGGGTCTCCAAGTGGCAGCGTGTCAGTAAGTGTCTCCCATTCTCCCTATCCTGGCTTATGTGGTATTGGTACTGTGCATCAGGGCCAGCAAGATACTTAAATAGCAAGGTCTGCGGCCCCAAGGTGGGAAAGATAGTGTAGGAAAATCCAGGAAGCCATAATACAGGACATATACCTGTAGCCAAAAGAAGTGATGGCTCATCTCTTGAGTGGTGACACTTCTCTTGTGTTTAACTCAAGCCTTCATTTAGTCTTAACTCACTCCCACTGCAACTTCCTTTCTTCTCTTTCAGGTAACTTCAAGCCAGGTGTATATGCAGTGTCTGTCACTGGTCGTCTGCCCCAAGGTAATAACAATCATAATGACAGCTAGTGTTCATTTATTGTACCAACTGCTGCAGAAGTCAGTCTTTTTTTTTTTTTTTTTGAGTTGGGGTCTTGCTTTGTTGCCCTGGCTAGTCTCATACTTGAGGGCTGAAGTGATCTTGAGTAACTGGCACTACAGGTGTGTAGTACCATACCTATCTGGGAAGTCAGTCTTTTAGGTGAATTAACAACAATCTTCTTAACTCTTAAGGAGCTCTACATTTTACAGATGAACTGAAGCACAGAGAGATAAATAACTTGCCCAGTTTCATCCAAGAATTCTGGTTACAGGCATTTGTTGTTTTTTGTTTTTTTTTGTTTTTTTTTTTTCTCCTTACTGAAACAAGGCCTCAAAAAATTGGTTTAAGACTCAGAGTTGTTGTTGTTCTCCATGGAAATTTTTTCTTTTTAATATTTATTTTTTAGTTTTATGTGGACACAATATCTTTAATTTATTTTTATGTGGTGCTGAGGATCAAATCCAATGCCTCATGCATGCCAGGCAAGCGCACTACCTCTTGAGCCACATCCCCAGCTCCCTCCATGGAAATCTTTTGTAATTGAAAGATTTATGCAATCTTAAGAGAAACCAGAGTATCAGGCATTTGTTTTTGATTGACTACATGAGTCCCTCTTTTTCTTCTAATTTCTTACCTGGTCAATGTTTGCCAGGACTTGCCTGGATCTTCATTGGTAAGAAACCAACAAAGCAGGACTCATCGATGAGCAGTCTAGGAACTCCAGTTTGCTTATAGCTCCCCTCTCAGGTGTCAGATAAGGACCTTTCTTCGCCTACTATATCTTCCCTCACAGAGCTGTTTCTTTTCTTGCCACAGGAATTGTGCGAGAGCTGAAAAGTCGAGGAGTGGCCTACAAATCCAGAGACACGGCTATAAAAACCTAGCAAGATTCAGGCTGCCAGCATCTTTTCTGTCCACCTCCTTCCTCTGCTTATTTTTTGTTGTGGAACTAAACAGGAAGAACTTCAAATACTACTTGCCCTCCAACTCTGAGAATGAACAGACAGTTGAGAGAGTAGCACATCCTTTCTCCACCATTTCACCTTGGGATAGTGGTGGAGATGGAGGGGTTGGGGCTGGAGGGTTCACAGAGACTGAATTGAGGGGAAAGGATGCTGGTATTCCTGCTCACACCCTGGGCTGTGCTTTTGCCCATGGGCAGTACTTTGAGTTAAATTCCAATTAACATGAACCACTGGAAAATTCTTAAAACTATGACACATGGCTTGCCTCCCTCTCCCTTTCTTTCAGCTAGGCACAATAAGGGCTCACTTGCCTGGTAAGCACCATCCAGCACAATAAAGGCTCTTCTGCTCTTGTCACCTGTTTCTGGGCTTCAGAAGTGCAGCCTTCCCAGCATACTTGCTTGAGTTTCATTGGAAGGTCTGCTGTTCTGTGGCACAGTAACCCCTCAGTGTAGTCCCACTGTCTAGTGCTTATGTCTTGCCCTCTAGACCTGTCATATCAGTCTCTTGAAATCTTGAGGCTTAGTGTTCTTTGCTCCTTGACTTTGTTTAATACTGCTTCTTTTCCTTCTTTGTCTCTTTATATTTACTGATCTACCTATACTTTTGGCTAGTCTCATCGTCATTTTACATTCCCCTCTCTGGAGACCTTCCAGCCTCAAGTGGCTGCTGGGTCTTGTCTGGGAGTTTGTGCCTCTGTGGGAAGTTGGCCTTTCCTTCTCTAACATGGTAGGGTGCTTTGGGTAACTACAAGGGCCAAGGTGAGTTACCTGTTTTAAAATTTAAAAATTTGGGCTGGAGATGTGGCTCAGCGGTAGCGCGCTCGCCTGGCATGCGTGCGGCCCGGGTTCGATCCTCAGCACCACATACCAACAAAGATGTTGTGTCCGCCGAGAACTAAAAAATAAATATTAAAAGATTCTCTCTCTCTCTCTCTCTCTCTCTCTCTCTCTCTCTCTCTCTCTCTCTCACTCTCTCTTTAAAAAAAAAAATAAATAAAATTAAAAAATTACCATAAACTCATTTATTTAAGTTTCCACAGAAATCCTATTAGTATCCCCATTTTGATATAAGTTCATCCATAAAGTGACTTAAGTGATTATACTCTGTTTACTTCAAGATTCTTGTGATCAGAAATGAAGCAATGTGCTAGGCATGGTGGCACATGTTATAATGAGGCAGGAGGATCACAGGTTCAAAGTCAGCCTCAGCAACTTAGGTTGTAAGCTACCTAGTGAGACCCTGTCTCAAAATGAAAAATAAAAGGCTAGGCATGTGGCCCAATGGTTAGGCACACTTTGGTTCAACCTCTGGAACCAAAAAAAAAAAAAAAGATGAAACAGTGTAAAAATTCTAGAATATAAATCTTACAAAAAGCAAAATTCCTGTGTTCTTTGCTTATTATTCATTTTTTTTTTTAGTGTATACAATATGTGCACATAATCAAAATAGTTGTGGGCGGGGATGTATGAAGTGATGCCTATAACCACAACTGCAGGGTGACCTCTGACTCACTAGCAGAGCTGCCTGCACCAGGCTTTGTGTCCCTTAGCCACCTGGTGTTGCTAGTGAGTCAGTTTTGGATTTACCTGTGACCCTGCCTGAGAAAGAAGAGAAATGCTGACTCTAGTGTCTGTCTTCCTCCACACTATGTTTGTCCCCTCTTAGGCTTGTGGGATGATTGCTGGGACTGATCAGGCCACTCATATCCACTCCCAGGTTCTCCTCAAACTGGAACCATTTCACTAGTGCCATCAAGTTCTGAGGGAATGGTCTATTAACCTCATTTTCCAAATTCGGCTCTATGGGTATATATTTCTCTCAGTTGGAATTCAATCTGAAAGGAGCTTTGGTCAGCAACCCTGCCAGGACACAGCTTACATGAAGTGTAAGCTTCCTGAAGTGAAGAAGTGGGATTTGGCAAGAGTGCCTAGGCTGTGCAGCCAACCCCCAAACTTTCACTGGTTTTCTCAAAAAGTCCCTTGGAAAGTCCCAGCTGCCGTCCTAGGTGTCTGACCCGGACGTGGCTGCTTAGTGAGAATGGAAACAGTTGTGGGGAGAGAAGACAGGAGGAGCTGTGCACAAATAACCACACGTGGCTACCTCAGTCCCACACTAAACTGGGTGCTGCTAATCTTGCAGGAAGTGAAAGACCGGCACTAATGGTTGTGGGGGAAGGGGCTTGTTTCAGCTCTGCCTGGGAGTTGCTTCTGAATCACTTTCTTGCCTTCTCTGGTACTTGAATAGTGCAGATTAAGATGTAGGAGTCCCATCCTGTAGCGGGAGCCCAAAGAAACTAAGATGGACTTGGTTCCAGGCTCTCTGAGGGTGAGTGGTGCTGGTACTGCTGCCCTGAATTCCACAGCCATGAAGGCTCCATCCTGCCCATTGTGTCTGTTTTGGCTCCACTCCATAATCTGGGGTTCTGAGTCTGCCCAGGATATTAAGATCTCTTAGGCTCTTGCTTTTAGTACTTTGATCTCCTTCAGAAGGGCAAGATTCCTCAATTCAAGACAGACAAATCATATCAGAGACTAGAAATAGTAGGCAGGTTACTTTCCCCTTGCCTGCCTATTCCTCATTTACCTACCAAGTGCTGTTCAGTTAGGGTCTCCTCAGAAAAGAATGGCAGTGCACTGGGGACTACAGCCACCAGCCCAAGGAGGAACTGATAGCTGATAGATTAAGGGTCAGAACATTCTGGTCTTGGAAGAGAGGGGCTGATGAGAATCTAAGCTCAGACTGGGCTCATCAGGTTTGGGGACTGAGCCCTTGCACTTGGTGTGGCCTGTAACTTCCAGCCTGTCCACAATCTGCTGCTTAATCTTCATGTCCCTTCCCTGATGTCTGATCTCTGCATAAAAAAAGAGGCAGGTATGTAATGGGAAGAACAGACTAAAAATATGTTGTCCGGAAATCTGGTTCATGTTTAGTATCAGTAAAACCTTTTGTGTAAATAGTATTTTGCAGTTGACAAAGGGCTTTCACATTCTTTGTCTCATTTGATCCTCACAAAACCCCTGAAACAGTTAATAGCCTTATTTAGTGATGAGGAAACAAGTTCAGAGAGTTGATTGGCCTAGCCATGATTAACTAGTGGAGCGGAGCGTTAGCTCAAGAAATAGAATGCCCACACCCAGTTGAGAGCTGCTGGTTCCCCATAATTATCCCCAAACACAACACTTTGTGAGAGTTCCACAGAACCAGTGTGAGGCATTAGTTTTCTGTTAAAACATTGTCCTTACACACTGAATCCCCACCAACCACCCTACTCTCAATACCTCTATTTCCCTTTTTATCCAAAGAGGGAGAGGCAGTGGGGGTAATGGCCCAGGGAGGAGATCTTTAGGACTACTCAAGGGTCCAGCCCTTCATTTTCCTGGCTGCATCTTCTCCATTCCAACCTTCTTGGACACTTGCTGACCTGTGCCCTACATTGCCCAACCTCTCTTCTGCATTTTCCTTCTCCCCACCTACCTCCATCTGCAGCCTGATAATGGCACCATCACACCCACTGGAACACAGACTTGTGTGATGAAAATGTGTATCCAGCTAAAGGCACAGTCCTTGGTTTCTAGCCCCACTACCTCCACCTGCCACTACCCCTGTGATTTTTTTTTTCTATTTTTTTAGTTGTAGTTGGACACAATACCTTCATTTTATTTATTTTTATGTTGTGCTGGGGATTGAACCTAGGGCCTCATATGTCTAGGTGAACCTCTACTGCTGAGCCATGACTCCAGCCCAACCCCTTCTCTAAACAAAATTTCTTCTCGACAAAATGCAGTTGACAGAGCTATAATGTAAAGTGGCAAGATAGTGGTTCCTGTGACAGGTGTGGATGGAAGAGAGCATATTCTATATGCTGGCTATATTCTATCTTGATGTGGATGCTAATTGCATGGGTCAGTTCACTTTCTGAAAACTTGATGTTAAATACTTGTGATTTGTTCGCTTTTCTGTTTGTATGTTATACTTCAAATAAGGTTTGCTTATAGATGTAGTTGGTGGTCCCTGTCTTAGGGTCGCTGTAAGATTCAAATACTTAAAATTGCTTTCAAGTAAGCAATTTGAGAGCTATGAACTACTAAGTGTATGAAAGGGATTCTCCTTATCCAAAGTCACCTACCTCTTTATTGTAGGTAAACGTGGCTAGAATTTTATCCCTTTAGCATTGTTGGGTAACATTTGTTCCAATACATCTATCATACATAAATATTTGTTCAGGGACCAAAACTGCTTTTTGTTTTAATCTTTCTGTTCTTGTTTTTTTTTTTTTTTTTTTTTTTTTTTGGTAAGATTTTTTTTTTCATAGTGCTGGGGATTTAAGCTAGGGCTTCATGCATGCCAAGCAAGCACTCTACCACTGAGGTATATCCCCAGCCCAATTTAGGAAAAAAAAATATTTTTTTAATTTGGAATTGGGGATTGAACTCATGGCCTCATGCCTCGTCCTTGGGTACCTTAGGTGAATACTCTACCACTGAGTTATACCCCATATCTTTTATTTTAAGACAGAGTCTCACTAAATTGCTGAGGCTGGCTTCAAACTTGCCTTCCTCCTCCTGCCTCAGCCTGCTGAGATTACAGGCATGTGCCACCATGCCCGGCTCCATTTTTTTTTTTTAAATGTATTGGCTACTTTGCTGTTTGAATACAGGATTCTGAATGTGGTTTAACCTACTTGATCCCAGAAATGATTACTTTTCTACCTCTTGGATTCATAACCTGTCTGCTCTAGCTTCTGTTTCTCCTGTGTTGCTATCTCTATTTCAGTTTATTTGAGCCAGAGAATAGATATCCCTATTTGGGGCTATCTTTGCCTTTGGCTGAGCCAGTAAACTTAGATTAAGGAAAGCACATGGCTGCCTGCCTGGGCCTTGGGGTAGTATAGAGACCTTCACCTGTGGGAGGGCAAGATCCAAAGTGCTGAGACTGCAGGGAGTGAAGGAAGACCATAGAACATCAGGACTGGGAGTCATGAATTGTCCAGCCCCACATTTTATGAGTGAGAGGACTGAGTCCCACACACAGTGTCAGACCAACCTTGAGAGGGATCACTGTCACTTTGTATGTCCTGCATTGCCTGGCTCAGTGCTTTTTGCCTCAAGAGACTGCATTTCTCTTCGTGTGAAGAGTTCAGGAATCAGGAATTGAGTGCAGAGAAAACTGCCTTATGTTGCTGGCACCAAGATGCCAGATACTCTGAGAATTATGATGGACAACATCTCCCTTCTAGGTTTTGGCATTTACCATTCTCAACATTTCCCTTCAGGGCAGAGGGCAGGCAATCTGGTATGTGAGGACTTAGAGCCTGAGGAGCTTTCCTTAGGGGTCTATCCTAAGGCAGTTAGAGACCTGGGCCTCTATGACAGGGTGGGGGGGGGGGTGTGTTGGCAGACCCATTTAAGAGCTCTACAAGCTTCTTCCTGCCTGAGCCTTTGTACTACTTGGAGAGCTTGAGGGAAAGTAAGGAGCAGTTTAGGACACCAGGGTGGAGGACCCCAGCTTCCAAAAGGCATTCTTTTACCTAGTTCCCCAAACCCAGCACCTGCCACCCTTCCAACTCCTCCCCCATCCCGGAAAATACCTGGAAGGAAGTGAGCGCTCTGGGGCCACTAGCCGGAAGTGGGGGTTTAACTGTCACCTCTTCCCTTGGGGCTTGGGTAGCAGAAGACAGAGGGGGAAATGCAAATCCATACTTGGGAGGGAGAACTTTGAGAGGAAGAGGGTAGCAGCCTTGCCCCCCCCCCCCCCCCCCCCCCCGCATTCCTTCAGGGCCTTGTGGTCCCAGCTAGGACTGGGGAGGCCTATAGAAGGGAGTGATCAAAAGCCCTGGAACAAGTTAGCAGCTGCCCCACCCTGTGCAGGGAGAGGCAGCACTTTCTCTGAGCAGCTGAGAAGACTCACTTCCTCAGCCCTGCACCCTGCAGAAGCAGAGGAGATGGAGGGCGGGGTCTCAGGCAGAGAGGTGGGGCATGGTCTGAAGCCAGGCCAGGGAAGAGGAGGCAATGGAGCTAGACATGGCTCTGGAGAATGGGTTGCAGGGAGAGAAGGTATCTACTCTGTGTCTATAGCAGACAGGAATAAGCTTTGATTTGGAGGACCCCCTCCGGCCCCTGTACCTCCTCCACTCTTAGAGCCAGAATTGAACCACATGGTGTCTTGCAAAGGGATCTCTTACAGAATTGGAAGTAAGAATATGAAGGGGAAGCAGACCATGGGCTTGTATTTGTACAATAACGTACATCAGTTGGCAATTTCCAGGTTTGGCCACCTCCATTATTGCATTTGATCCTCAGTGACATCCTGTGAGGCATTATTATTCCCCTTTCACAGATGAGAAGACTGAGTTTCCGTTAGATCATTTGCCTGAGGTGAGGTTGGGGGCCAGGCCCTACCAGGCAGCACTGGTGTTTCAGCCCAGCCCTTTCCTCCTTGCATAGCACTGCTGTCCTTAAGGCTTCTCCTCAGTTCCGCCATAGCAGATGGGGATTGTGGTCCCATAACTAGAGCAAAGGTTTGGGGGTCCTTCTTTTCCTTTTGCCTCCTTGAGCTCCAGTCTATATGTGGGGATCCTGGGGGTGCAGGTCCACCGACCTCAGCACCAAGGTCTATTTAGGAGTGAGGGACTCAATGCCTCCCCCTTGAAGAGGGGCAGCAGTGTTGAGGAGAGTTCTGCCTGTCCCTCTCCTGCCCCCATTAGGCCTCAGACTCTCCCCTCCCCTTCACTGAGCCACAGCTCCATGACGAAGCCACTGGCACCCTATTGGCCCGCCTAAGAGCATTTGCCCTTATTTGGCCAGCCCTGCTCTAGGCCTAAGCAGGGCCTCCACCCCCAGCCCAGCCCCCGCAGGCCTGTCTCTCTCACTTCATCTTTTTGAGGTTTGGCTTTGGGGCCCAGCAGGCGCCTCTTCAAACGCACTTTCTGGTTGAGTCACTTTTTAACGGCTCCAGTGCTGTGAACTGCTGCTGCTGCTGTTGCTGCTGCTACAGGGGGCCCCCCCGGCCTTGGTGGCCAACCTATCCTCCTCTGTGCTTAAGAGGTTGTAGAGGAAGGGGCTGGGGGACAACTGGACTTTGGAGAGATTCTGCAGACCTCTTGGTTGCCCACCTAGACCCCTCTCCTGGGGAGTCCTTTCCCAGCTCCCTTCTCCGGTTGAATTTGTGAGCAGAGACAGTTCTCTCAAAAGACTTGTTCTTTTGGGGGGCACTTTCAATGTGCTCCCTTGGGAGAACAGAAACATGGGCTGCAGGCTGTTGGCCCATTTTCAGGAAGGTGAAACAAGCTTGCTGAGCTTCCGGTTCCTCATTTCTGAATTGGGGATACTATCATTTACCTCAGCATGCTGATCAAATGAGATTCAGACTGAATGTGTTTAGGAGTCCTCTGCCTTTCCCCAGCTCCGCGTCTAAGGACATGAGCGTCCTGATCCAAGAGCTTCAGCATAGCTCAGTCTCTTCTTCCCATTTCTCCCCTTCTACTTTTCCAGATGTGCCTGGGATACAAGGAATCCTGTAGGGGACAGTAGGTTGTCAGGAAGGAATAGGTAACCCTTTGCCCCTTGTTTTCCACCAGATTAGGGAACAATTCTGTTAAAGAGTCCTTGCTAGCCAGCCTGCCTTGGCTGGTCTTCAGGAGGCCTGTAGCCCTTGAGGCAGCTGGGAAGATCCATGGCTGCTCTATGAATAGGGTTTTAGAACACAGATGCTGCCACTTCTTCCTCCTCCAAGGTCCCAGCCCCATTGTTCTTGACTCCTTTGCTTAATTCCCCCCACCCTGCCCTTGCAATTTTATAGATGAAGAGACAGGCTGGGGGAGGGAGTTGAGGGGCAGATTAAGGCCCAAAGTTATACTGTAAATAGCCACAAGCTAGGGACCAGGCCCCAATCTGTTGTCTTCCAATTTTGTCCTCTTAGTGGCCCTGATATTGAGGTAGGGAGTTGGGCTGATGAGACATCATAGTGGGTTTCAGGCAAGGAGAACCAATTCTCTCTCTTTTCTCTCTCTCTCTCTCTCTCTCTCTCTCTCATGCACACACACCAGTGTTTATTCAAAACAGTTAAAACTAGGGCAGATGCAGCTATGCAAGATAAGCTAGGCACCCCTGAAAAGAGGGAGCTTTCATTTCCCTGCTTACGTCCCTAGGAGATCCCACAGAATACTTCTGGTTTTATGACCACGCCCATGGCAGTGGTCAGGGTGGCCTTCGTCCTCCCACTCACACCTCCCTTCCTACCCTGCCCCTTTGCCTTTTCCCAGATGCTGTGGAAAGAACCCTGAACTTGGTTCTAACTTGCTTTATGACCTCAGGCTGCTTTCTGTCTCTCTCTGGGCTTGCAGCATGGTTCCCTGACTCAGGGCCAGTTGCCCGAGTTTGCTACTTAAAAGTCTTGGATCTTATGATCTGAAGAGAACTGAGCCAGAACCTGGTCCCAGAGCAAAGTTGTTGCCTGGGGAGGGCTGCTGTGCACTGGAGCTGTCCCTTGTCAGATGAAATAGAGCAGGAGAGCATGAAGTTAACCCTAGAGGACCCCTGGGCAGAGTAGGCAGGGCCCGCGGGGAAACAGCTGCTCACTGCCCTTGCCTGGAGGCCTCTCAGCACTCTGTGTGTTCCCAAGGGTCTGAGATGAAACAGGGGATCTTCCTAAGTGCTGAGATGTCCTCTGCTAGGGACATGCCTTTCTTAGGTTCTTGAGGTACTTCCCTCTCATTTGATACCTGTTACCCTTTGGCTGCCCCTCCAGGGAGGTGGGGAAGGGTCCCAACATTTAGGACTTTTGACTGCAATTAGTTCCAGCTCCATTTTGCAATGCTGGGGGCTCAGTTTCCCTTCTTTGAAACCAGGCCTGCCTCCAACCTTAGCTGACTGAAGGGCGGGCCTCTCTGCTTCTTGACTTCCTGTTTGTGAGTGGTTAGGTCCTGTGGCTTCTCTCTTGTTGTCTCTTCACAAGTCAGGTTATCTGGGCTGCCATCTCCTGCCTGCTAAGTGAGGGCCCCAGGCCCATGCAGCTGGAGAGGAAGTCTTGGCTTTCTTCTTATTTCTCTTTCTGGGCCTGCTCTTATTATAGGATTATTCTTTAAAAAGACCATTTTTCTCCATGTTTCCTCTTTGCCCAGTCTCTGCTTGTAAACCCTCTTCCACCTATACTCAGTTCCTTTTCTGATGGGCCCCCTGTGACTCTGAGTTTGCCACTGCAATATTCAAACTGCCCAACTCCCTGGGCCCTGTGAACCCCATGCTGGACTACTGTACTTGCTATAATGTAAAAAGTAGGTGTGTGTAATGTTCATATATGAATAAACAACCTGTGAAACTCCACATCATGTACAGCCACAAGAATGGATTCAAATTAGAATGTTATATTCCATGAGTATATGTCAAAATACACTCTATTGTCATATATAAAAGAATAAAATAAAATATTTTCAAAAAAGAAGTAGGTGTGTGTAGAGGTATGTATGTGTGTTCTACTTCACCACCTAAGATTCAGTGTTCACTACATTTAGGAGCCAGGTGTCTCAGACCCAATGCTCAGTCCCTACTCTGGCCACAAACTGTTCACACCAACACTCAAAACTCCCCTACGTGGTCTATCAAACTGGGAGCACTTGATGACAGGTCCTGTGACTTTTTCTCCTCAGACTCAGCTTTACCTGCCATAGTCTCAGCTTGGCACACAAAGATGGTTGCCCCTAAAGTCAGTGTGGAGGGGATGGGAATGAAGGATTATGACCTCACAGCCCTTCAGGATCCCAAAATCATACTCCAGTGGCCTCACCCCTCTCAGCTGAGAAAGGGCTGTTCTCCCAATCCTAATTCCTCTAAGCAGGAATCTGATCCCTGGAATAAGAATGTCAGAATCAGAAAAAACTCTGGAGAACATTTTTATAACAGAATCCAAGGGAGCAGAAATTGCCCAGTAAATGTGTGGCCCAGCCCAGACCTACTGCCAAGAGGGTGGAGTTTGGAGTATCAACTTGAACTCTCCCCTCTACCAAGTCAGACATCAAGACCTCCTCTTTCAGCCACAGGCCACCATCAAGGGTTTAGTTTCTCTCGTCCTATGTAACTCAGGCAATAGGTGTCTTTAGGGGGTGGGAAGGGGAGTTAGGCCTCTCCCACAGAGGACCTGTCTTCTCAACCCACCCCAATTCTTTCCAGTCACCCTCCCAAGCACTGGACCTGGAGTCCCAAGAAAGGCTTCTTGTGTCTTTCTGGGAAGAGGCAAGTGTGTTCAGGAGTGTGCAGTTGGCCTTTCTCTAGGTGTGTCTGTAGGCCTGAGCTGGCCGTGTCGACAGGGTTTCTGTGGCTCTGGGCCTGCTGTGTCTCTGAAAAGAAGACTGAATCTTTGGGGCTTTTCAGGCAGTGTGTATGTGGGTGTGTGTGTGTGACCACACAGGCACCTGCTAGTCAGTCACACAGGCTATACATGTTGGGGCTGGGTTGGGTCAGCTGAGAGCAGAACTTCCAGGCCAGTATCCTGGACCACTTCACACATTGTACACTCACTCTTCCAACACTTCTTAGTGTCTCTGTGTCCTTATCTCAGACTCTGCCCCTTCCCCTGTCCTTGATTTTGATTCTGGTCCTGTCCTATTTCTTCTGGTTTGAGGCCCAGCAGATCTAGCAGTCACTTCAGGATGGAGAAAACCAGGGAGCAGGAAGCCTGAGCCCCTCCTCAATTTCATCCTTCATCAGCCCCAACTCAGGATAGGAACCAGGGCAAACCCCAGCCTCTCCAGAAACCTCCTGACCCCAGAAGCTCTGTGGACAGAGAGGCTGGGCTCTGGCCTCTCCCCTTAAAACAAATACAAAATACCAAGGAAAAGTAGCTTCTTGTTACAAGGGAGCAGCCATCAGGGACACCCACACCCTGCTCAGGGCAGGGGAGGAGCTGGTTTGGATACTGTTAGAGTAATGAGTGTGTCCCTTGGAACACTGAGGGGGTCCGGGACATAGCTGGGCCCAGAAGACTAGCCCTCTGCCTCCCATTCTATATAGCTCCCTTTTGCCTTTGAAGTTATGGCTATGAGGATGCTTTAAGCAGGGGTGGGAACAAGATGCTTCAGGAGGAGGGCTTGAAGAATTGAGGTCCAAGAACCCAGGTTGCTGCAGGACTTTGATATTCTTATCCTCTTATCGCCTGGGGCAGTCACTTCCCCTCCACCCAGGTCTGAGGCAACGGTGGTCTCTTAAAGGAGCAGTGTCTATTTCTGACCAGTGACCCCACAAGGCCTCCTTGTCTCTTTTTCTTTAGACCCTTGTAGAAAGGCCCTGTTTCACCTTTCTCTGTTCCATTTTGGGAGGTTGGAAATGGAGAGCAATTTTCCAGTTCAAAGGTCCCCCGTACTGCAGGGAAGGATATGGGGCAATTTCCCTCTCCCTGAAGCCCTAGACCAACACTATTCTGGGCCCTGAAGTCTATGTGGGCCTGTTCCTGGATGGTGGAGCTAGAGAAGAGGCCCATGGCCTTCTGGGAAGGAGTCAGTGATGGTTCGTACACACTCCTATCTTTTCTACTTTCCTTCATATGCATTCCTCTTGATTCCAGAACCAAGCCCACTGAGGGGTTTTGACAACTCTGGGGAAAACTTATGGCCCCAACTCAACTACCCCAGTTTTCCTCCCCCCAAACTCACACCCTGCTACCTTCCCCCAGCCAGGGGCCCTGGGCTGGGCAGCTTCCTGTCTTCCCCATGGGGAAAGCGGGGGTGACATGCAGGTGGGCGGGGTGACATGCAGGTGGGCGGGCCACCATGCCCACATCCGGTGGCCTCCAAAACCTCTCCTTGGAGTCTTTTTTCTCTCCTTTCCTCCAATCCCCCCTTTTCTCCTGTCCCTACGGCCCCTATGCCCTACCCAAGGGCCCTGGTCCTCACCAATGTTCTGCCCTGCCCTGAGGGACATAGGAACACACAGCCCAGTGCCAAGGCCCATCTGGCCTGCATGTGACCCCCATGTTGTGCTGAGGGGACAGGCCTAGTCTGCAGACAGGAACTAGGGAATGGTATAGTTCTGGAGGATGCTGAGGACAATTGACTCCAAGGAGGGTTTTGGGGTGTTCTGGCCAGGGCCTCTAGCTCTGTGACATGCATCGGTAACTCCATAGCCTCACTGGGGAGCACATAGAGAGGAGCCATGGCGTGGTCTGAATTCTGACAGAGAAGAGAGTTTTCTGGACTGAAGTCAGTGGGGGTGGGGCTCAGACAGAATGTCCTTTTCTTGTGCTGGAATTCAGTACTTGTTTGGGGCACTCACGGAAGGCTCTGTCAGGGAGAACTTGTCTTCTAGGGTCACCTCCTATGCCCTGAGTCAGTCCTAGACTCTTGAACATCCCTTGGAGCTGGTGCCATGGGGGAAGGGCAGGCCTGGGATCCCAGAAGCCACCTGCCCAGGGCATGTAAGATGGTCGCTTCAGGCCCCCTCCCGCCAATACCCAGCTTTGTCTCTGGTTTCCTGTCAGTCTGTCCTCCCCAGGGAGGGGAGGGGTGGCTAATCTCCACTGCGGTGTGGGGGCGGGCTCCAAGACCGTTGGGCGCCCTGAGATCTGACCCACGTGGCCTTGCGTTTATAAGCCCTGCCCGCCCTGAAGGGAACCCCACTTCGGAGCCTGGAGCACAGGGCTTGCTCCCCTCAGTACTGCAGCACCAGGTAAGGACTTGAACCTTCACTTTAGCCTCAAGCAGGGCTCCTTCACTCTGGGCCTCAGGGGGCCATGGGGGGGCTTGGGTTGCAAGCTCTGGGTAGAGATGCTTGGGGTGGGGAGGTCAGGAACTTGAGTGCCAAGGCTTCCTGGCAAAGCTCTAGGCAAAGAGGTGCAATTACTGTCTAACTCACCTCACCTGGCTTCATGAGGGGACAGTTCCTTAACATCCTTTTAAACCTCTACTAGAAGTAGGATTAAAGGGTAAAATGGGGTGGGTGCGGTGACGCACGCCTGTAATCCCAGAGGCTCAGGAGGCTGAGACAGGAGGATAGCTAGTTCAAAGCCAGCCTCAGAATTTTAACAAGCAATTTAACAAAATCCTGCCTCACAATAAAAAATAAAAAGGGCTGGGGATGTGGCTCAGTGGTTAAGGGCTCATGGATTCAATCCCTGGTACTAGGGGGGAAAAATGTAAAATGGCTCCTCTCGTCCCCAGATGAAAGAGGTACCCAAGGCTCTGAGGAAAGAGGGCTGAAGAGTAGGGTGGGAATGGGCAAAGGTCCAAAAGCAGGACCAGTGCCAGCAACAGGCGCTAAGCCCCTTCCTCCACCCGACTTGGCCACCATTTCTGTTGATATACTCTTAGGCTCCTGCCTGGGGAGCAGCCGGCAGTGAGGGAGTCAGGGCCTTGGGCTAGTGGGGAGGCTGAGGCCAGAGGCCTTGGAGGGGAGGAGGCTGGGGGTGCCTCAGTTGAACTCTGGACAGTGGGTAGTGTGACTGGGAGGGGCCAGCCAGGGGGTTGCATAATTGGAGATGAGTGTGAGACCCCTGAAGTAGCCAGGGTCTCTCTACCTGAATGCCCCTGAGAGTGGGGGTGGTGGTGGGGTGGAGCCCTAGGGAGAAGGGAAGAGGGAACCAAAGAGGAAGTGGGGGGAGGGAGGTAGAGGAGGCAAGTATGGCGCCATGCTGAGTCACGGCCCACAAGGCCCTGGGCGGGCCCTTTGGGGGCCATGGGCTGGTGGAGGGGTCTTAGGAAGCTCCTGGGAGGGCTAGGGGATCTTGAAGCAGGAATCAGAAGGAGAAGCGGGTGGCCTGAAGATCACACGCAGACGAACAGACAGACAGTGCAGTCACCCATAAAGTAGAAAGCACTACTAACAGCACTGGAGGGTGTAGTGTTTCCTACTTTATGGATGAGTGTACTGTGGGCTTCGGAGACCACGCCACGCGGCCGCCACCCGCCACCGTCTTCCTCTACTTCAGGACCCTGAGACAGGTGAGCACCTCACTATCTCCCCCACCCTGCCCAGACTTCTGGAAGGCCTCCACTTCGCCCCCACAAATGCTGCCCTTCCTGGTCCTGGACAACTGGAAACATAATACATCAGGTCCTCTGCTGTGCTGAAGTCCTGGAGGGTGTGGGGAAGGCTGGACATGTGGGCCCTGGTGCAGCAGCCGCAAGATGGAGGGAAATGTGTGGGGTGCCAGGGGCCCTGATGCTAATAAAGAATGGACTCTGCTTTTCTTTTGTCTGAGACTCTGTTGCTGGGCAAAGGGGTGGTGGGGTGCTGAGTGGAGTAGCAGGCACTTGGACAATGTGGGTGCACAGAAGGCTGGGAAGGGAGTCCCTCTCACTTGCCTGAGAGAAAGAAGGCTTGTCCCTGACCACAAGATCAGGAGAGGATTCCAGGCCTGGCCAGGCTACAGTGGGGGTGGGTTGGGGAGGCCTGGGCCACTGAGCAAGGACATCCTGACAATCTGAAGATGGGCACCACATGGAGGGGCAGAGTTATGAGGGGTTCTTCCATCTTTGATCCTAGCTCTAGCCCTGCCCCCACCTTGCTCACTATACCCCAAACAGAAGGCTGCTTGCTTCTGGTTTTAATCCAAATCTAGGGGTCCTTGGTACTATAAGAGTTGGACAAAAACACTATGGCACACATCTATAAGATGATGTGTACAGAGCATCCAATAGATAGACAAGGGCACAGAGACTAATATGCAAAGCATACATACACATGCACGTGCATTGACAGAGGTGTCATGCATATATGCCAACAAAACACATATGCAGTTATATATGGACACGTGACGTAGCTGGCATATCACACAATGACACATAGATATACATTCAGCCAGGACACACACATATTCAGTAACACAAATAAAACATGAAAATACACATATAGTAACATTCACATACATATAATGACATTTTTCATACATGGTGATATATAGAAATATATAGATATACTATGGCACATTGTGCGCACAGCATCTTATAGATAGACAAGGGCACAGATACTAATACACAAAGCATACATACACATGTGCATTTGCAATTACATAGAGGTCCCATGCATATATGCCAACAAAACACATGTGCAGCTTCTTATAGACCTCCAACTGCAAGTATGTGTATATGTATACATATATTACACATGTATATATATATATATATATATATATATATATATATATTACAGTTATATACATATATGCAATTGTCCCTGTGTGGGTTTCATATCCAAGGATTCAATCAGTATTGGATTGAAAATATTTTTTAAAAAATTGTGTCTGTAATGACCATGACTTTTTCTTGTCAGTATTCTCTTAGTAATATAGTATAACAGCTATTTACCTCACATTTACATTATATTATGTATTATTAGTAACCTGGAGATGATTTAAAGTTTACAGGAGGGGCTAGGAATGTAGTTTAGTGGTAATTTCCTAGCATGCACAAGGTCCTGAGTTAGATCCCCAACGCCACAAAACAAAACAAAACAAAAAAGGAGAAAAAAAAGTATATGGTAATATGAGTGTAGTTTATGTACAAGCACTATACCATTTTATAGAAGAGACATGTACACCATTTTATATAAGAGACTTGAGTGAATTTTGGTATCCTGGGAGGTGGGTCTTGGAACCAATCCCCATTAGATACAGAGGGATGATTATATGTGTAACCATATCATCAAATACACATGTCATTGTATGTCATATGCATATTTACATGTCTATATGTGTGTCATTATATATTGTTAATGCCATATAATGACATCCATATACATATATCCTGATTCAGATGTTGCAATTTATAAACTCACACGAGAATGCCCTCTCACACACATAATAGGATATGCACAGACACTGGCAAATAGATAGACGCAAATAGACACACCAATGAGATTCATAGACAATGGCACAATGTCCCCCAAGTGCAGATAAATAAATGTATGTTTATGTTATATGTGCATGGACATAATCACTATGTGCATGTGTACATTCACTGTCCTAAACAGCGGCAACACTCATCTTGTAGTGGCATGCATACTGCTCTACACACTGCTTTAGGGAAGTAAAGATGTCACCTCCTCTCCATGTACTCCCTCCCCTTAGTTCCATTAGCTCTGGCCTGGGTGGAGCCCACTGTCAGGGGCTCTGTGGTTTAGTGCTACTGCTGCTATTCCACAGGGGTGCCACAAGAGGGCCCCCAACCTTGGTTGAGACTAGCTTGTCTGCTAAGACCCAGGTTCAGAGGAGAAAGGGGCTGCCTCTCCAAGGCCTCTTCAAGTATCTTTGTTTCTAGGAACTCTATCTAGTCCCATATCCCATGGGCTGAATCCTGGGTCAGGGGGTTTCCCAGATCCTTGTTCTCAAAAGTCATTTTCTTATAGCAAAAGAGTCTAAGACTAGGGGGGAAAAAAAAGAAGAAGAAGAACTTCCTGACAATTCAGGGCAAAAGCAGCCCAACAGGTCATGAGGTCTCCCCCTGCTGGCCTGGGACAGGCAGGTTGGTTTCCAAATGTGGTCTGCCAGAAGGAAGCTGAAGCAATTTTCTCAGCTGATTTCTACCTCACTGCTTCTATCTTCCCGTTTTTATCCTTTTATTTCTCTTTGTTTTCTTCAAATCCCGGGTTTCCTGGTCCTGCTCTTCTCCATGGTTGGATCTGTTACATCCTTCCTGTCTCCGTCTCCACCGGTCTCAGCAGTCTGTACGTCTCCAGCCTGCTTGGACCCAGGAAGGTGTGAGGGCACATGGGGACAAGGGGTGGGGAGGCCACAAGTGGAGGGCGCTGAGCTGACATCCCGTGAGGAACCTGCTCTTCCCTCTATCCCGACCCTGCCAGCCGGTCCAGCCCACCAGTCCAGCGCCATCGCCATGGAAACCAGCAGCTGACTTCCTATTGGTGGGCGGGAGGGGAGGAGGAGGGGGAGGGGTGGGCAGGCTCTCCCCCGCTCCCCCTCATTCTGAGGCTCAGCCTTCCTCCGCGCCCACCATCTCCGGGCTCCGGGACTGTAAGGGACCCCTGCAGTCCCCCGAGCTGAGGCTAGCAGGGACAGAGACTATGAGGCAAGCAGCCCATCGACCCAGGCCTCCTTAGGACCAGCCCAGCCACCCAGCAAGCGAGTGAGCAGCAGCCGAGAGAGGAGCGGAGATAAAAGACCACAAGGAACCACTGGGGATCACCCCCAACAGCTCCTGAGGACCCTAGCCAGGCTGAGGGGTCATGATGGATGACCAGACTCACAGATGCTGACAGCCACACACCGATACCGATGCACGCAGCTGCACAAAACTGACACACTCAGATACAACCAGTGACAGCATCACACATTGCCACAGCCCTGCAATACAGACACCCCCACACGCAGAAACAACTGGCAACTCTGTAACAGGCACAGACAGTGACATACAACACCACACTCTTCAACACACACAAGTGGGGGCACCCATCCTCCAAACACACACAAGATAGCATTGACCTGCAGGGGACAGACCTGGAGACACATACGCATACCCTCACCCAGACACTGCTGGTGGTGGCCTCGGCACATCCTCCCCACCCCCACAGGGACACCCTCACCTCCCCATATACCCGAGCACTCACACACAACCACCAGCCAACATACCCCCAGCTCCAGCTCTGGCAGCCCTGACGCCTTCTGCAGCCTCCTTCGCCGGTGGGGAAGGGCTCAGCCAACCTTGGATGGAGCTTCGGTGAAGCCAAGAGCTCAGAGGGGAAGGGTCTAGCTTGGCATGACCATTGAAAGTCCCCTCACCTGGCTGGGTGATGTTCCCTGGCCTAGGTTCTGGGGTTCCTTGGCAGTACCATGGAGCAACTGACAACCCTCCCTCAGCCTGGGGATCCAGGAGCCATGGAACCCTGGGCACTGCCAGCCTGGCAGAGCTGGACTCCGGGCCAGGGGGGTGAGCCTGGAGACAGAGCCCCAAGCATTGCTGACACTCCGACAGCTTTGCAGGTTGGAGAACTGAGGCCCGAGGAGAGCTGCGAGCCTGAGGGAGCCCAGAGCCCCAGGCCCATGGGGGGCATTGACCCTGAAGGAGCAGAGGCTGGGCTGCCCAGCCTGGGGCAGCAAGCAGTGATCTCTGGTCGTGTTTGTCTGGGGCTGAAGGATGAGGATGTGGAGGCTTTGACTAAGGTAAGGGGGTTGGGGAGGGCTGGGGGGTCTGCAAGCTGTGCCTCCCCCATGCTGGCCAGGAGGCAAAGCAAAATATGCAACCCTGCTGCCCACCTCTTTTCTCCGTCTGTTTGTCCGAGGTTCTGTCTCTGTGACTATCTGTCCTCTCTTCATTAGATATGAATCTCAGTGGCTCCATTTTTTTTTTTTTAACTATTTGTCCTCTCTACCTGTCTGTCTATATCTGGCCCTGCCCCTCTGTGTCTCTGTCTGACAGTCTGTCTGTCTGTGCCTCCTCCTCCATGAGTCTCTGTCCTCAGGGGGCTGGGGGATTTTGGGGGTGTGAACGTGTATGGTAGAATCAGAGTACAAGGAAAGATTCAGGGAGAAGGCTCAGTGTGGGGCCGAGCCACAGAGGACAAGGTCTGGGTGAATGCGAGCAGGTTCCTGTAGAAGATGGAGGGATCAGGACTTTGGGAGAGGACAGGGGACTCACCAACCAAGAGCAGTCTGGAGAAATGGGGTGGAAGCTTGAGCTGGCACTGGCCTGGAGGGGTCAGGGGACAGTTGTGTGCCACCGGGAGCAGGGAGGATGGGATGGTCCCTTCTCCTAGACCCCTGTGCCCCTCTCTGAAGGCCTGGGACATAGGAGAGAACCTTCTCAACTCCATGTCTCCTTAGACTGTGGAGGGGAGATGCTTTCACATAGAGCGCTTATTGGATGGGATGGGTCTCTGAGGCTCTGTACCTGGTCCTTTCCCATGCCAGGCCAAGGTGAACATGGGCTTTGGTGACAGACCCAATCTGGAGCTCCTGAGGGCTCTGGGTGAGCTGCAGCAGCGCTGTGCCATCCTTAAGGAGGAAAACCAGATGCTGGTGAGACTCGGTGAATGGGGTCTTGATTCCTGGCTGGAGCCAGGCCCTCTGCTCAGTGTCTTCCCTTACCCCTTGAACATCTCTCCAAGAGATGTCACAGTCCCAAGACCTGGAGAGGGTGAACCCTTGCCCAGAGTTGCTAGGGATCCCACTGTGGTCCTGGGTTCTAGTCCAAGCCTGAGAGTAGGAATGGGTCTGGGGGGTGCTCCCTACATGCTACAATTCTGACTGACCCCTTGTCAGAGAAAGAGCAGCTTCCCAGAGACAGAGGAGAAGGTGCGGAGGCTGAAGCGGAAGAACGCAGAACTGGCGGTCATTGCCAAGCGCCTGGAGGAGAGGGCCCGGAAGCTCCAGGAAACAAACCTGAGGGTGGTGAGGACAGGAGACTTCTGGGCTGAGGCTGGGTGACCAGGAAAGAGGGGAAGCAGGGGCTGGACCTCAAGGGCTGGGACTTGGGAGTCATAATCTCTTAGCACCTAGAAAAGCATGAATCCAAGGGCTAAGGGTAGGAAGGACAAATGTTGGCCTGGTGAGGGGGCTACAGGAGGGAGAGAAGGGCTGGGTGGGAGGTTCCTGAGCAGACAGGGAGAAGAATTCTGGATTACCCTTTGCCTGTGCTGGCTGCTGAGCTAATCACAGGAGGTACAGAGCTGGAGTGGGGGCAGGGACAAGATCCATCATAGTGATAGCCAAATTAACAGCCTCCTTTGGGTCTAAACTAAGATGTGAAGTTAAACCCTTTTAGTCCTGGTTGGGGACTGTTGGGATGGGGTGGAGTGAGGCTGCCTGATTTCTGCTACCCCAGACTGGGTGGAAGCCGGAAGCCAGGTTTCGTTTAAATTCTCCTTTGGGAGAAGCTGAGGAATGGGAGAAGTGCCCTAGCCCTCAGGTGACCACTGGCCTTACCCCTCCTCTGGCTAGGTAAGTGCTCCGGTGCCTGGACCAGGGGCCAGCTTGGAGTTTTGCCGGAAGGCCCTAGCCCGCCAGCGAGCCCGGGATCTCAGTGACACAGCCAGTGCACTGCTGGCCAAGGACAAGCAGATTGCTGCCTTGCAGCGGGAGTGCAGGGAGCTGCAGGCCAGGCTCACTCTGGTGGGAAAGGTGCGAGGAGGCCCGTGTCCCCCTTTCCTCAGCCCTACTCAGCAGGGCAGTCTGCCTGGTTGTGGGATGTGGACAAGATGTTAATGAGATGCAAATGAAACGGGAAGGTGGAGGCTGCTGGGGAGGAGGTTCCCCTGGCAACGGCCCAGGTGGGAGAGGGGAGAAGGAGCCTGAATTGAAGGGGGTGGAGCCAAGAGTCCCAGACCAGGACCCCTCCGTGCTTCAGGTTTAAGGCTGTGTGCCAGTGGGTCTGTAGGGTCTGGAGGTATGAATACCCACAAACTTGTGAAGGAATGTTCACCAGGCATTTAGCAGATTTAGTGGAGGGCACACTGCGCGCACCCAGTAAATGAGTTGCTGGGAATGTCTGTACAACGCCTGGTGGAAACATGTGGCTGTGTACGCAAGCACATATGACCGGGCATGCATGCACAGGAGGGTGCGCAGGTTGCAGTACATCTGAGCCCCTCTATCAAGGTGGAGGTCTGGTTCTGCCCGGAATGGTGTGGGGGCAGGTAGGGGTTAATTAGGTTTGACTCCCCTCCTGGTCCTCCACTCCAGGAGGGTCCCCAGTGGCTCCACGTGCGGGACTTCGACCGGTTGCTGCGCGAGTCCCAGCGGGAGGTGCTGCGGCTGCAGAGACAGATCGCCCTGCGCAACCAGCAGGAGCCGCCCCCGCCACCCCGGCCCCCGGGCTCTACTGCCCCGGCTAGAGCAGGGGCGCCAGCCCCGGGGGCTCCGGGAGAGGTGAGAGCCGGCGCAAGGGCAGGTGTGTGGGTGTGCGCAGATGAGGGGTGGGGGCGACCGGGGGAATCTCCTCGCTACTTCCCCATCAAAGCCATACTCGCATTCCCAGGGTGACGTGCGCATTCCTAGGGTCTAGGGAACCCTCCCGACCGGGGGCAGTGTCTCTTCTGAGCCTCCTGCGCGGCTCCCCCCAATCCCCCGGGGGTTCCGCCCTCCGCAGGCCTGCTCCCCGCGGGGCCAGCCCGGCCGCCCCTGCCGCGCCGCCAGTGGTACATCCCAGCCGCAAATCCCTGGTTGCCCTGGCAGCCGCCCGGGGCCCAGCCCGCGCCGCCTCCTCCCGCAGCGGCAGTAGAGTGGGGACGCCCCCTTCAGCGCCTGCCTGGCCAGGCCTGGCCCCGGCTAGCTGGGGGTGGCAGTGCATCCAACCGGGTTCCAGGTACGGGTGACCTTCACTGAGTACGGGGCTTAGGCAGCCCCTACCCCGAGGGCCAGGGACCAACTCCAGACCCCAGAACCTAGAGATCTGGCTCTTCATCCTAGGTGGGCAGCATCTAGGTCCGCCTCTTTCTGGGGAGAGGGGTGGGAGGAGGGACTCAGTAGTGACGAAATCCTCTGGGTGGGGGATGCTGCTTGCTCAGATTTTGTCCCTCTGGGTGTTCCACGGAGGGAGCCCCTCCCATCAAGACTTATCCTCCCCAAAAGTTTGCACTTCGGGTGCGATAGGGTGGGCTTGGGGAAAGACAGAAGGAGGGACTGGCTAGGCTTCCAATGCTGCAGGCCAAGCCCAGATTTGGATGATCCAGAACCCCTAGCTCTGGGAACACCACATCCCTGGGGGCCCACACAGCCTCCTAATTCTCTGCCAGTCGCTGAAGGACACTCAGGACAGTTATTGAGTGCAGAGCAGGGCAGCTGCTGGAAGCTAAAAAGGGAAAGCTTTGGCCTGGATAAAGGACCCATCTCCCAGAGCACACGTGGGTCCCACGATCTCAAAGCACTTATGGCTGGGGTATACCGGGTACTGCCTCAGACTTCTTCATCAGCTGATGTTGGGAGAGGGTGAGCAGACAGCACCCTTTCCCTCCCCTTCCCTGGCAGGTTTCTCATTGCTGACCATGCCATGAGGTGGGAACCTCCCATAGGTAGGCTGGGCTGGGGACAGGCTTCCCTAGGGCTCTGTTCTCAGGTGCCAGGCCCCTGTCCTTGGGCATTTCCAGGCCACACCTCAGGAGGATGTGGAGAGCCCACCCGTGGTCCTAGGGGAGCCTGAGAAACAGCCAAGGGTGCAGCAGCTGGTAAGTCCTAGGTCAAGGGCTGGAGGCAACCTGCTATGAGCAGAACTGCCTTCTACCAGGTGCAGGCCTTGGTTCTGACCCCACAGGAATCTGAGCTCAGCAAGAAGCGGAAGAAATGCGAAAGTCTGGAGCAGGAAGCCCGGAAAAAGCAGAGGCGATGTGAGGAGCTGGTGAGCTCACGAGGCTGCCCAGGTCCAGCTCCTCCCTTCTCCCAGGCCAAGGGGCGCGTTGGGCTCCCTCAGCTTTGCTCCCATCCCACCTACCCTTAAAAACACACTTTTCCTCTTGTTCAGGGGTTCAGGGGTGCTTTTCTTTCCTGGCTGAAGCGGGTTCCCAGCAGGGGAGGGAGGCCTTGCTTGGGAGGGCAGGATTCTCTGTGTGAAGAAAGAGGAATGTGGGTCCTGGGCCCCTCTTCCAGAGGTCCACTGTTCCCCTCAGGAACTGCAGCTAAGAGAAGCCCAGAATGAGAATGCCCGCCTGGTGGAGGAGAACTCTCGGCTCAGTGGGAGAGCCTCAGAGAAGGAGCAGGTACCTCTTCTGCTCTGCGAGGTCTTGTTCCTGGCCTGGGGGACGTACTCCTGGGGTATTCTCCTCCGTGAGGGAGCAGGTGGGACAAAGTGCACACATCCAACTCCCTGCCAATGTCCTCTTGCCAGGTTGAGTGGGAGAATGTGGAGTTGAGGGGCCAGCTCCTGGGGGTGACACAGGAGAGGGACTCAGCCCTTCAAAAGAGCCAGGGCCTGCAAAGCAAGCTGGAGAGCCTGGAGCAGGTGCTGAAGGTGAGGAGGCTTTGTAGGTAGGGGAGGCTATTGGGCCTTGGTACAGGGAGAAAGCGAGATAGTAGAATATGCCCTATGTGGGGTATTGGGGACTGAGGTCCTGTCCCCGTGCAGCCAACCTCTTGCCTTCTTTGGCCTCAGTTTCCTTTTTTGTTTTTTAAATATATATATATATATATATATATATATATATATATATATATATATATATATATAGTTGTTGATAGACTTTCATTTTACTTATTTATATGTGGTGCTGAGAATCGAACCCAGTGCCTCACCCATGCCAGGCTAGTGCACTACCACTGAACCACAACCCCAGCCCCTCAATTTCCTTTTTGATAGAGGATTTCTGGAGCAGATGGTATCTGAGGCTCCTTCACCTTAGATTTTCTGTGGAAGTGTGGCAGAGTGGGGGGCTCTGGCCTTGACCTAGAGTCTTGTTTTCAGCACATGCGGGAGGTGGCCCAGCGGCGGCAGCAGCTGGAGGTGGAGCATGAGCAGGCTCGGCTCAGCCTGCGGGAGAAGCAAGAGGAGGTTCGACGGCTGCAGCAGGTGGGAGCAGGAGTGAGGAAGGTGGTAGGCTGCTGGGGCCCAGCTTTGCCAGCCACTCTTTCAACAAGCATATACTGAGCACCTACTGTGTACTAACACTGTGCTAGGCACTGGGGGGGGGGGACAACAGCAAACAGAGACCTGGTTGGTTCCTGACCAATCAGCAAACAAGCAGACCCATGAATGAGATGATTTCAGACACTAACACGCACAATGGTGATGTGACAAGAAGGGGCTGGGATGGGATGAGGAGCCACTTTAGACAGGTCATCAGGGAAGGCCTTCCTGAGGAGGTGACAATTGAGCTCAGAACCCAGACATGAGAAGGTATCAGTCAGGAGAGCCAGGGCAGAGCAGGCCAGGTAGGGGGGATAGTTGTAAAAACGCTCTGGTAGGGAGGAGCTGGGGGGAGGGCCCAAAAGCAGTGTGACTAGAGGATACAGGGGACTGACAGAGTAGCAGGAGTTGGGCCTTAGACCCTGGGGGAAATTTGGCTCTTTTGTTCTATGAATGGTTAGAATCTGTTGAATTCTCAGCAGGGAGGTGACATGGTCTGATTCATAATTGGCAGAACGGACAGTGGGAGCAGCATAGAGCAGGTGATCAGATGTTGGTGGCTATGGCCGTGGTCCAGGAGGGAAGTGATCATCTGGAACAGGGTGCAGGTGACAAGGGAGGTGGAAACAAGTGGATACATGGGAAATATAGTTTGGAGACAGAATTGACAAGACTCACTGTGGGGTTCCAGTTGAGTCCCAGCTCAGTCGACCCTGGGGAAGGTAGGGCTTTTCGCTCCCCATGGGGTGAAGGATGACGGGGCGCCAGCTTTGAAGGGCAGAGAATTCTGAGTTCTGTTTTGTCAAGTCCAGGTCCTGCGCTAAATGTTCAAGTGGGGGTGTCCGTAGGCAGTTGGATGCTGGAGTCTGGAGTTCTGGGGAAGTTGGCCTCGGAGATGTTTGGAGCCATCAATGTGTTCCGTTGTGTGACTAGACCCTTGAGGAGAGAACAGGGAGTATAAAGTGGCCCAGCACTGTGTCCAGAGGAACCCCAACATTCCAAAATCCCCAGGGGTAGAAGACAAGAGGCAGGCAAAAACAAAAACAAAAACAACAACCTAAAACTCAGAAGGAGCATGAGAGAGGTAGGAGGGAAACCAGGAAGTGGATGTTCCAGAAAGAGAAACCTCTCCCCACCCTTCTCCCTTTGCTAAGGTGGGGCTCAGGCTGGGAGTAGGAGGGAGAAAGCCTCAGCCTCCTCCTTCCCAGACCCCTTTCGTTTGTTCCCTCCCTCCCTCCTTCCCTCCTTCATGCTCCCTTGACCCCACCCCTAGGCCCCAGCCTTCCCTACCAGTATTTTGCCTCTTTCCATTGGTAGGCCCAGGCCGAAGCCAAGAGGGAACATGAAGGGGCCGTCCAGCTGCTGGAGGTAGGGTCCCTGGAGGTGGCCACCAGCTCCTCTACCTTGGGGGAAGGCAGGGGACTTCAGATAGAAGAAGTGTAAAGAAGTGGGGGGTAGGGTGGGGTTGTAGGAGGGTCTGGGGGAATCCCCTCCAATTTTGGACTATTTCTCAAGCAGGGGCTTAAAGGGACAGGAGCTCCTGAGTCTGGTGGCAGCCATCTCCCATTGCCATCCACTCCAGAGGCTGCCTTCACTGTGAACTGCCCTTTCATTTAGCCTAGGAGCTGACTGGATGGTGTCCCTCTAGGCCCCGTTCTCTCTCTCTCCCTCCCTCCCTCCGGCTCAGTGTTCTAACTTCTCCTCTGCACTTCCCTTCTCTGCCACAGTCCACCTTGGATTCCATGCAGGTACAACCTCCTTAGGCCTCTCTCTCCTTTAGATATCCTCTTCCTATGCCTCTCCCAAATCCCTTCCCTCGGGGCCCAAGTGGTACCAACTCTCCTGTCCAGCAGAGGGGATGTGTCCCATAGTAGACCTCAAACTCTGAAGCTGGGCTGAGGTTCCTACAGGACAAGTGGGCTATTCCCTCATCCCAGACCCTTCCCTCCTGTGGTCATGAGGAAGTTCGTCACCAATTGACGCATGTTCCTGGTGATAGTGGCCAGGGGAGAGTCCCTGATCTCGGGACTCTCCTGTTACCTGAGGAAAGTTCCTGAGAACTGGCCCATTCCTGTCACAAAGCTGTCCCTACCTTTCTGTGGAGTGGAATCTCTCACGTACCCTTCTGAGGGCAGGGATTTGAGTCACTGTGGGAGGGTGACAAGGGAGAGAGCTGAGAAAACTCCTGTAGTGATACTGGTGGTGGTGATGAGGAGGGAAGGGTCCCTTTTGGCCTGCAAATTGTTCAGAAGCAGGAGTGCCACCATCCAGGGCATGTGGGTTGGTAAGGTGTTCAGGATGGGAAGCTGGGTAGATGTGGTTTGAAGCCCAGTGTGAGGCTGTATGGAGCTGGCACAGGCTGGCGCTGGGCAGCTCTGCCTGGCTGGTGTCTCATGGTGGATCTTGGCTCAGGCCCGGGTTCGAGAGCTCGAGGAGCAGTGCCGCAGCCAGACGGAGCGTTTCAGCCTCCTGGCTCAGGAGCTCCAGGCTTTTCGTCTGCACCCAGGCCCCTTGGATCTGCTCACTTCTGCCCTGGGCTGCAGTGCCCTGGGGGACCACCCACCACCCCCCTGCTGCTGCTCTACCCCCCAGCCCTGCCGGGGGTCTGGCCCCAAAGGTAAGGGACCCAGCAACTTTGTGGCCTGGAATCCCCAGGCCTGGGGCTTTTGTATAGAGCAGGAAGTTCAGGATCAGAGAGGGCCAGTAACTCCCCCAAAGTTACCAGGACCTGGCTAGAGCCAAGCTCTGATGGGAAAAACAAAGCCCATAAGAGTTCCTATCCTGAAGTGTGGCCCAGGCAACTCAGGCCACTGTTCCTTTTCCTCTGCCTGGATGTCTCTGGACGTAGCTGGGAGTTGGTTGCTAGGCAGTAGGATTCAGTAGCAGGCCCTGGGAAGAGTCCAGGCTTGGTGGGAAGGGGCTGATCAGTCACAGCTGCTGATCCCAGCACCACTCAACATCTAGTGAGATTTTGAGCATATTCCTTAACCTCTCTGGGCCATAGTTTGCTAAGGCCTAAGCAATAATTAAATGCAAGCTGATCTGAGGACCCTGTGAAAACATACACCTCTGCTTAATAAGTTTCCAAGCAAATATTTCCCTTCTTAAATAAGTCAGGAAATCCGGCTATGGAGGGCCTGACCCCCATACCCAGGAGGCTCCACCCTATCTTCCTGGTCCCTCCTCAGGCCACAGATCCCAAGCCCACGTGCCATCTTCTCTTTAGACCTTGACCTCCCGCCGGGCTCACCAGGGCGCTGCACCCAAAAGTCTTCCGAGCCTGCCCCTGCCACCCTTACCGGGGTCCCTCGAAGGACAGCCAAGAAGGCAGAGTCTCTCTCTAACTCCTCTCGCTCCGAGTCCATCCACAACAGCCCCAAGTCATGCCCTACACCAGAGGTCAGTGCTGGGGAGAGGGCCCTGGGGTTCTGGCATTGGCATGGACCAGTGAAGATTGGCCCTGACTTCTTCTGGGGACCCTAGGAGTTGGGTGGCCTCTGGGCCCAAGTTGGGAGGTACATGGGCTATGGATCCCTTCCATGGGTGGGGAATCTCAGGAGGAGCCCATACCTCCTCTCTAGGGCTGGCCCAACAGCTCCACCCCCTAGGGCTCCAGGGAGGCCCTAGAGTCCTGGGCTGGTTGGAGGAGACACTTTGGCACCAGGATCCACATGAAACTGTTCATAAGAGCATCTGCAGAGAGGCAGATGGTTGTATAAGAAAGAGTACAGCTTCTGGGATTTAAATCCCATCGTTGTCTAAGACAAGTCACTCACCCTTTTTGGGCTTTGGCTTCCTTATCTGACTATTGAGGATAATAAAATCTGCTTTCTAAAGTTGAAAGGATTACGTGAAAAAAATATAAGGAAAAGTGCCTCCGTGCCGGGCACCTAGTAGATGCTTAATATGAGGCAAACTGTTAGCATTACCAGGTTGTTGGGCATCACTCACAGTTCTTCTAATCGTGCCATCCCTTTTTCCTACCCACAAATTCCCCAAAGTGAAGGGGAGCAGGTCAGGAGCAGCCTTGCTAACCAGGTTTCAAGAGGGGTAAAACCCAGCCCCAGGCCTCTGCTGCCCCCTTGTGGGATAGAATGGTGGTGCTGGTTTGGGATTTGGTGGTGGAGGGACGGTCCACAGGGAGACCCAGTGGAAAGGAAGTTCTGAGTTCCAGGACTGAACACTGTTCCCTGGCTAGAGTCAGGGACTTCTCCAGCCCCTTCTGCCTCCTTGCTTTCAGCTCTTTACAATCAAGACGCTTTGCTGAGTTATTAATCTTAAGGAGCCAAACTGCCATTGATGTCCACTCTCTTCACCAGTGTGGCCTGGCCCCCTCTGAGGTGCGGGGAGCACCCTTATTTACTGGGCTGGTTCAGCAGAGGCCAGGACTCAGGAAAGGGTCCAGATTGTCCCCACTCCCCCTGCTTAGGGCAACTGGGTGCACCTTTAGAAAACATTGGGTTCTTGTTATTCCTGGTCTTGCCAGCATGTGTGCGCTCACTCTCCCTTATCAAAGCAGTGGGTCTTCCTCTGGTCCAGTCTGGAACATGCCTGCTTTGTCTTTGGCTCTGGGTCCTGGAGAGAAACTAGCCCTTTCTGTCTACCCCCAGGTGGACACAGCCAGTGAGGTGGAGGAGCTAGAGGTGGACAGTGTGTCCCAGCTCCCAGCAGCCCCGGAGGGCAACCCAGGAACAGCCAGGATCCAGGTCTTCCTAGCTCGCTATAGGTGAGCCCCTCACCCTTGCTTCTCCCCTACCAGCATTTGGAGTGTGTGGGAGGAGTGAGTTGGATGGAGACAGACCTTTAGAAATGGTGGGAGTGGGAAGGACCCCAGTTGGACATATTTTCAAAACCTAGTTGAGCCAAGGTGGGTGCAGTGAATGTTCTACTTGTCTTAAGGTGGAAAGCATGTCTTCATAAAGGTTCAATGCATGGGGAGAGATGACAGGCATGGAGATACAATAGGTTTCTTCTGTCCTCTTCTTCCTTGCCACCTCCCCAACAGCTACAATCCCTTTGAGGGTCCCAACGAGAATCCAGAGGCAGAACTTCCCCTGACAGCTGGAGAGTACATTTACATCTATGGCAACATGGATGAGGATGGCTTTTTTGAAGGTAGGACAGTATTAGGGCTCATTCTGTCCATCTCCCTGCCTTTAAGCCCCAGTTCCTAAGACCTCCATCCATCCATCTCCACTCCCCAACATGCTCAGTCCACCGTAACTCTTCAGACTCAGTTAAGAGGCATACAGAGATCTGACAGCCAGTGAGAAAAGAGGAAAAAAAAAGGGGTCTGGTTTTCTGCAGGACAGGTCAGGGCATACTACTCTGTCCAGAGAATGAACAGAGTGTCACAGGAGATTTGTGTAAGAGTAATTTTAGTGCCAGTAGAAAGAATATGGCACTATTTAACAGTAGTGATACTTGAGGCCAGGCATGTAGCATAGATTTGATGCTGGACTCCAGTTAAGTATGAGGAGGAGGGACCAGGGGGCAGATCCCAGGAGAAAGTGTTAGCACATGGTAATCTTGTGTCAGAACCCAGACAGGGCATGAGCCTCAGAGCGCATCAGACAACTGAGGCAGATGCTCCACTGAGACTAGGCCACATGGCAGAGCCTGCAGAAGGGGATGACCTTGGGAGCTCCTCCACGGTGGTCCTGGCCCAGGTACCAGACTGTGTCCTTTAGCAGTAGGGAGGGTAGAGACTGGAATGACATGTAGGTAGGGCAATGGAGTCAGGGGTCTCCTGTGTGTGAAGATTTAGGAAGGGGGTCAGATCTGAGTGTGGAACACGGAAAGCTTTGGAACCTGCTCAGACCTTTCCCTGGGCCCTTTATATGAGTAGCAACTGGGAATAATGGTATCTGACTTCATGGCCCAAACAGCTAAACTCTCCATAGGAGTAAGTTCCAAGAGCAGAATTAAATAGCTTCCAGGACAACAGTATTTTTTTTTTTTAGTATTTATTTTTTAGTTGTAGCTGGACACAATACCTTTATTTTATTTATTTGTATGTGGTGCTAAGGATTGAATCCAGGGCTTTGCATGTGCTCGGTGAGTGCTCTACTCCTGAGCCCCTGCCCCAGCCACACAAGAGTACTTTTTTATGAAAAGAAAAAAAAAATTTCAGGGGTGGGGGTGGGCAACAGCAAAAGCATAAGTATCACCTCATCCCAAATTACTGGAATTCGAACTATTGCAGCCTAGGGGAGACTGGGATAGAGCCATGTGGACAACTGGGTGCAGGACACCACATTCCTTGTCCAGCTTTAGTAAGGGACTGCTTTGTCTGGTCCAAGCTGTACTGTTCTCCGTGGCATGAGCTTCACAGCCCACATGCCCAACTCTGGCCCAGACTTCAGCTTTGGTCTTACAAGCTGTGGATTCATGTAGTGTGCGGATGCTTTAATCCCACACTCCTTAATGCCGTGCTATATTAATTGTCTACGGCTGCCATGCAAATCTCCACCTACCTAGGGCTTTAAACAACAGACTCCTGGAAGCCATAATCTGAAACCAAGGTGTCAGCAGGGCTGTACTTCCTTGAAGGCTCTTGGGGAGATCCATTCCTTGTCTCTTTCCGCTTCTGGTGATTCTAGGTGTTCCTTGGCTTGTGGCCACATCACTCCAATCTCTGCAATTGTGGTCACATTGCCTTCTCCTCTTCTCTGAGTGTCTCTCCTCTGGTGTGTTATGAGGACAATTATGAAATTTAGGACCCACCCAGATAATACAGGATGATTTCATATGAAGGTTCTTAATTACATTTGCAAAGATGTTTTTTTGCTATTAGGGTCATATTCTTAGGTTCCAGGGATTAGAACACGGACATACTTTTGAGTGGCTACTATTTAACCTGTTACAGGGCTTATTATATTATCTAACTTATTGAGAATCCCTATTATTTCTTCAGATTCCCTTTATTTTTCTCAAAGTATAAAGGAGAGAGAGAGAGAGAGAGAGAGAGAGAGAGAGAGAGAGAGAGAGAGAGAGAGAGAGAGGCACAACACAAATGACTGTGGGGAAAACTCCCAGATGCCCTGTAACTCAGCCCTGATGATATCGGTCCTCTGCCTGGAGCCCTGGCTCAGGCTTCTGCTTCTTCCCAGTAAGGCCCTACAGCCATCAGCTGTCTATTCCCTGAAAAGTTATTTCCTTCTTTAAATTGGCTAGGACATGGTGTGTGTGGGTCCAGCTTCCTTCTCCATTAACATCCCTCAAACAAATGTTTTAAAAACTCTCATTGAGTTTTTAAAGGAGAACTGACACAGGTCAAAAACTCACTGCTGATCACTGCCTGAATTGACTGCTGGCCATGCTCCTAGACGTGGACTTCTGTGGGTCCTGGTCCCTTCTAGAACCCACAGTGACTCTTCTCTGGCACTTGTTGTTTCTAAAAATGCATTCCCTTTCCCTTTGTTTAAAACTCACTGCAAAATTCCAATCAGCAGAATTTCATTTTCTTCTTCTTCTTCTTATTTTTTTTTGGTTCTGAAGATTGAAACCAGAGCTTTATACATGCTGAGCACCAAACAACACCTCCAGCCATTAAAAAAAATTTTTTTTTCACTGCTTGAGTCCTTTTTTATTTTTTAATTTTCTATGAACTCAATGCATTTAAAAAAATTTAAAAAGAATTTGAGAGAGCATTTCACTAAGTTGCCCAGGCTGGCCTCAAACTTGTGTTCTTCCTGCCTCAGCCTCCACAGTGGTTGGGATTGCAGGTGTCCACCATCATGCTTGGCTTTTTAAAAATTTTTAATTTGTTCTAATTAGTTCTACATAGCAGTAGAATGCATTCTGACACATTGTACACAAATGGAGCACAACTTCTCCTTCCTCTGGCTGAACATGATGCAGAGTCACAACCGTAGTATAATCATACATGTATATAGGGTATAATAATGCCTGTCTCATTCCACCGTCCTTCCCATCCCATACATCTTCCCTCCCCTCACTCCCCTCTGCACAATCCAAAGTTTTTTTTAAAAACCTTTTTAATATGAAAGTTTTCAAATGGGTAGAAAAATCAAAGAATAGTACAACAAACACCTATAGATTTTACAGTTGTTTATACTTTACCGAATTTGCTTTGTCCATATGTAGGTCAAAAAATGATTTTAAAGCAAGTTGTAGACATCCTAACATCTTACCTAGAAATACTTGAACATGCACTGCTTTAACACAAGGACATTCTCCTATGTCCTTACAGCACCAGCATCTCCTGAGATCTTGCCAGAAATGCAGAATCTTGGCCCCAGCCAGACCTAACTGACTTAGAATCTGCATTTCAACAAATCTGCTATTGACGCATATGCATGTTAAAATTTAAGAAGTGCTGTCCTGTATAACCAAAATACTATTGTTTCAAATATGCAAACCAACAATAATTCTCTAATCTGGACTTTGCCTATTTCTGTCTTTTAAAAGCACTGACAGGTAAATGTTGATTGGATTAAATACTTAATTAAGACCACCCACTGGCCGTTGCTAAAATGCATTTATTGGACTGGTTTTTCTTTACCTCCTCTCTGTCTGTCTTCCCCTTCCCTACCTTTTCCTGCCCTCCCTCTGCCAGGGGAGCTCATGGATGGCCGCAGGGGCCTGGTCCCTTCCAATTTTGTAGAGCGTGTGTCTGATGACGACCTCCTGACCTCTCTCCCTCCGGAGTTGGCTGATTTGTCCCACAGCTCAGGCCCTGAACTCAGTTTCCTGAGCGGAGGTGGGGGTGGCAGCAGTAGCGGGGGCCAGAGCAGCGGGGGACGTAGCCAGCCCAGACCCCAGGAGGATGCCGGGGATGAGCTCAGTCTGAGCCCCCCACCGGAGGGCCTGGGCGAGCCTCCAGCTGTGCCTTATCCCCGCCATCTGGTGGTCCTCAAGCAGCTGGCCCACAGTGTGGTGCTGGCCTGGGAGCTGCCTCCTGAACGCGTGGAACTACGTGGCTTCCATATCAGCGTGAACGGGGAGCTGCGTCAGGCTCTGGGGCCCGGGGCACCTCCCAAGGCTGTGCTTGAGAACTTGGACTTGCAGGCCGGGCCCCTCCATGTTTCTGTCCAAGCCCTGACCAGCAGGGGCAGTTCCGACCCTCTGCGCTGTTGCTTGGCCCTGGGTGCTCGGGCTGGGGTGGTACCTAGCCAGCTGCGGGTCCATCGGTTGACAGCCACGTCCGCTGAGATCACCTGGGTGCCCGGCAATAGCAACTTGGCCCATGCCATCTACCTCAATGGGGAAGAGTGCCCATCTGCCCGCCCCAGCACCTACTGGGCCACCTTCTGCCACCTGCGGCCTGGCACACTGTATCAGGCCCGAGTGGAGGCTCAGCTCCCATCCCGAGGGTCCTGGGAACCAGGCTGGGAGAAGCCAGACCAGCGGGCTGCCACCCTGCAGTTCACCACGCTCCCAGCAGGTATGCAGGTGCGGGCACCCCTGTCTGTAACACCTAGGAGGTGTGATGGCAGCAGAGGAGACTGGCCTTATTTGTGTTTTCAGGGGAGTGGCAGATTGGGCTGATATCTATGGCAGGAAGTATCCTTTATTTCTGGATCTTGTGCCCCACTTCCCTCAGGCCCGCCTGATGCCCCGCTGGATGTACAGATTGAGCCAGGGCCCTCCCCTGGAATCTTGATCATTAGTTGGCTCCCAGTCACCATCGATGCTGCTGGCACCTCCAATGGAGTCCGAGTCACAGGCTATGCCATCTATGCTGATGGGCAGAAGGTATGACCTGGGGACCCCACCTGCCTGTACCCTGGGGACAGGATGTGGGTCCCATGCTCAAGGTCTAGTCTCCCTGGCCTTGCACAGGTGCCCAGTGCTTGGCATTTGGGCACTAAGTGGAAGATTGGTTAAGAGCATGGGTTTAAGAGTAGCATATGAAGGATTTGAAAATGGCCAGGAGGCCTGGGTGAGGTAAGGCATGAGAAGGGCTTGGCCCAATGCCCCTCAGGATGCGGGTGCCACTGTTGTCATTGTCATCACATTGGCTGTTTCGGCCTCATCTTCTCCTCCTGTGCACCTTCCCCTGCAGATCATGGAGGTGGCGTCACCCACAGCCGGCAGCGTGCTGGTGGAGTTGTCCCAGCTGCAGCTGCTCCAGGTGTGCCACAAGGTGGTTGTGCGGACCATGTCGCCCCACGGAGAGTCGGCCGACTCCATTCCAGCCCCTATTGCTCCAGCCCTGACTCCAGCCTGCTTGCCAGCCAGGGTCTCCTGCCCCTCACCACGACCAAGCCCAGAGGCCAGAACACCCCTTGCTCCAGCCTCCCCAGGGCCTGGGGACCCCAGCTCTCCCCTCTGGTGTCCTGCCCCCCATGGAACTCAAGATCCCCCAGGAGGCCCCCCAGCAAGCCCTTCCAGAGAGATGCCAAAAGGATCCCAGGAGGAACCACCAGCCCCTTGCTCCCAGGTACCCTGTCTGGGCAGAGGGGAAGCAGGTGCAGGTTGGGAGAAGGGCCCCAGGTTTGGGCCCTTTCTCAGTGCTCTGCTTTTTCCAGGAGGAGGCTGGGGCAGCTGTCCTGTGTGCCTCAGAGGAGAAGAGGGCCAGCGAGCCAACCCTGGGGGAAGGAGGCCCTGGTCCCGTAGCTTTCTCCCTGGCTGAGCAGGAGGCCGAGTGGACGGCAGGAGAGGCCAGCCCCACAGCCTGCTCCACTCAGGCAACACCGGCCGAGAGGATGCCAAATACTGAGACCTGCTGCAGAGGAGATCCCGGGCCAGGACCGAGACCTAGGGCTGAGGTAGGGTTTGGAGACACACTGTGCCACCTCATAGAATCAGGGCTTGCCCCTTCCCTTTGCCTCCTTCCCAATTAAAAAAAAAAAAAATAAATATATATATATATATATATATATATATATATATATATATTTTTTTTTTAGTTGTAGATAGACATGATGCCTGGATTTTATTTGTTTATTTTCATGTGGTGCTGAGGATCAAACCCAGTGCCTCACACATGCTAGGCAAGTGCTCTACCACTGAGCCCCAGCCCCAGCCCTTCCCTCCCAAATTTGGTTGCCCTCTTTACTTGTCTTCTTCTCTGCTCTGGCTCTAGCACCTTTGTGTCAAGTGTTTCTATTTTTTTGTTATGTTTCTCTTCCCAGATTCCCTCTCCTGTTTGGCTTCCATCCCCACCCCACTGCACCGCCCCCTCCCCCCAACTCTGAGCATGCCTCTTCCCTCTGCCAAGGAACCCTTTCTTACTCTGGCTAGGGGCTGACCCTGTCTTGGGTCCCCCCATACCTCCTTATCTTCCTTGTCTTTCTCCTTGCAGAAAGAGGACATGGCAGAGCTTGGGGTTCGCCTAGTGAACTCCCTTGTGGATCATGGCCGTAACTCAGACCTGTCAGACATCCAGGAGGAGGAGGAAGAGGAGGAGGAGGATTTGGAGCTGGGTTCTAGGACCTGCTCTTTCCAGAAGCAGGTTGCTGGCAACAACATCAGGGAGAATGGGGCCAAGGTAACGAGGTGGGGAGGGGCTGGTGGGCCCCAGACCTCAGGCTCCAAGGCTACCCCATGTGTCTGCAACTGCTCCAGTCACCACTGAGTGCCAGCAACATCTTAGGTGTGTGGTCTGGGCCCTTGTCCTAAGCAACAGACATGAAGAGGCCCAGGATGGGCCTTGGCCCTACTAGGAAGAAAGGGGAGGAGGAGAGCTTGTATCCGCACTTCGTTCTAGCTCGCCCGATGTAGCACCCCGACCAGGGGAAGCTGGTGCCATCTGAGAGCCTCTGGGAGGGATGGGGAGGCCCTCCCACTATGACAGGCACAAATGGCTTGCTCTCTCATGCTCTGCCCCTCAGGGGCTGGAGCCAGATCCTTGGGTGTATTCCCTGAATCTTCCTCTGGTTCTGCCTAAACATGTGTTTGACTTTGGGCCCGCCACTGTCCCTCTGGTTGCTTCCTCTTGGAGGAAGTTGAGGGAGGCCATTAGGGTTGCCCTAACCCCTGCCCCCATTTAAGGGCAAAGAGCACAGTTCTCTCCTCTTCCCCACGGACCTCTCTTCCCTGCTGCTCTCTTCTCCCCATCCTCAGTCCCAGCCTGACCTCTTTTGTGAGACTGACAGCGATGAGGAGATCTTGGAGCAGATCCTGGAGCTGCCCCTCCAGCAGTTCTGCAGCAAGAAGCTCTTTAGCATCCCCGAAGAGGAGGAAGAGGAGGACGAGGACGACGAAGGGAAGCCAGGGGCAGGCTGTCCTTCCCAAGACCCTGGCCCACCTGAACCTGCAATGCTGGGGCTGGGCTGTGACAGGGGTCAGCCCCAAGGACCTGGCCTGTGTCCCCTGTCTCCTGAGCCCTCCAGGGCCAGGGACTACCTGGAGGATCAATCCGGACTAGTCAGTGGAAGCTGCCAGAGGAGAGGAGGTGGCTCCCCTGAGAAGCCCCTAAACCGCCGGCGACCTCCAGACCCCCGAGAACACTGCAGTCGACTTCTCAGCAACGGCGGCGGGCCCCAGGCCTCGGCACGTCCAGGCCTCCCTCGGGACAGGAGTGTCCTCCCTGTGATTGAGGGCACCAGGAGTGGTGTAGAGGCTGGTGGGCGAGGGCGACCGGGCCCTTCCCGGAGGTGCCACCGTGGCCGGGCCCCGGAATCTGGACTGACCAGCTGCCTCTCCCCGAAGTGCTTGGAAATCAGCATCGAATACGATTCTGAGGACGAGCAGGAAGCAGGCAGCGGGGGCATCAGCATCACCAGCTCCTGTTACCCGGCAGATGGGGAGGCCTGGGGCACAGCACCTATAGCAAGGCCCAGAGGGCCTCTGAAGGTCAATTCAGGCCCCCATCCCTCCCCACGCCTCCCAGCCTGGGAGAAAGGGGAGCCAGAGCGGAGAGGGCGCAGTGCGACTGGCAGAGCCAAGGAGCCATCCTCCCGGGTCTGTGCCCTCTCCCCAACCTGGGCAGCCCCCTCCTGCTGCCGCCTGGTGGCCCTGCTTGCTGCCCACTAGCCACTCCCATTCCACGCTGCCACCTTCATCAGCAGAGGTGGGGCAGGGCCTCCAGGCTGCCTCACCTGCCTCCTGCCACTCGCATTCCACTGCTTTGCTGCTTCTGCTGATTGGAACCGGGATGCACAATATTCTGTTGTCACTGGTCGCCAGTTGCTACCTTCAGGCAGCATGGCCCTTTTCTCTGCATAGCTAGCTATGTCTTCAGGACAGTGACTGTGATGCCATGTCTAGAGTCACCAGCCCCGATGCTGACAGAGACTGTCTTCTCATATGCTCCTCGGCCACCTCAGTCCCCTCCACTGCACTCATCCACTAGGGGGGCCGGGGCTGGGGCCTCCCCTCCTGCCCTTCCTGCCTCTGTAGGGGTGTCTGATGTCTCCATGAGGCTGGGCCGAGGCCCCTGAGAGGAATGCTGTGCTCCTGTTCTGCTGTGCTGCTTACGCTGCTGCTGGGGCAGAACCGGGGGAGTGCGGGCCCACAGGGGGATGGTGTGTCACTTCTGCCATCTGTTGCCCTGTCTTTGCAGACAACGGAGGCTGGCGAGCCCAGAGGGCAGGATTGCTCTGGGCGGAGGGGACCCCAGAAGAGAGGGGCCCGGGTGCCCAGGCCAGGTGCCACTGACCTGGGTGAGCTTCTACTGGGGGCTGGGCTAGGCCTGAGGGAGCCTTTCCTAACCTCTTCCATGGAGCTCATTGAGTCACTGCCCTTTGTCCAATTCTCTCCACAGCTCCACCGAGGGGCCCGCCAGAAGCACTGGACCTACCTGTCAGGCTCTTTGTGGCTCTGTTTGACTATGACCCTGTGTCCATGTCACCCAACCCTGACGCTGGCGAAGAGGAGCTCCCTTTCCGGGAGGGCCAGATCCTGAAGGTGATTGACACACCCCTTGGGCCCAGAGCTCCAGATTTTAGCCAACGTCCTGCTTCTGCCCTCCTCTCTCCACTGGTGACATCACAGAGCTTGGGGATGGGGTGGGGAGAACATGGCCCCTGAAGCCAGCTTTGGGGTTTAGACCTGCCATGTCTGTGGAGCTGTGGAGCTAGCCTTGAGTAGAGTACCTAACCCCTCTGGCGCTCAGTCTCCTCATTGGTAGAGTGAAAATGACACAGTGTGTGCCTCCTAGGGTTGTCTGTGGAGTAAATGAGTTGATGCACATATTGTGCTAAACCTGCCATAGCATAGTGACGATTTGTTGTTAACATTACCATTTTTATTGTTCCTCTAAGTATTGACTGAAGCTTTTTGCTGACTCTCTGAAGTTGGGGAGATCCCATCCGGGTGCATGGAGGGAAAGTCTCTGACAGTGATGATGATGATGCAGAAGGGCTTTTTTTTCTCCTTCTGATTCTGATTCATTGCTGCTCCCCTGTCCTTTCTGTCCCATGGCCTTCAGAAGAGAAAACATTCTTCTGTGGTTCCAAGTGGGATGCTTGCTGGGTTCAGGGCCTGGGGGGTGCAGGGAGTGAGCTGAACTGGCCTCCTGAGACAACTAGATTTTGCCTCCAGGTGTTTGGGGACAAGGATGCCGATGGCTTCTACCAGGGTGAATGTGGGGGCCGGATGGGCTACATCCCCTGCAACATGGTGGCTGAGGTGGCTGTGGACAGTCCTGCAGGGAGACAGCAGCTCCTCCAGCGGGGTTATTTATCTCCAGATGTTGTCCTTGAGGGCTCAGGTATGTCCCTCATCTACTTCTTACCACCCCATTTCCAAACTGACTCATTCTGAGTAATTTGCCTGTCTGGGATGGCTGGATGCCTACTTACCCAGAGTCTAGCATAGCCACTGGAGCCTCAGAGAGACCAAGGGGAGTGTGGCCACCCCCTTGGTCTCACCATATGGAATGGAATCTGTTTAGGAGCCCCAGGAATGGCCTTTTTAGAGGATGCCATGATACCAGCCATGTATTTTGGGTCCTAGGTGACGGGTGGAGCTTTTAGTAGGGACATGAGATGAGGGCCTTAAAAAACATGCTCAGAAAGCCCTGAAAGAAGATTCCAGAATGTGTCCTGTTCTTCCCACTTCCCTGCCTCAGTTTCTCTCTTATATCCATTTGCCTTCCTGGATCAGGGAACGGTCCCTTTGTGTACTCTACAGCCCGCACACCTGGGCCTCCTCCCAAGCCCCGCCGCTCCAAGAAAGGTAAGACCACATTCTCCCTTGGGTTCCCATGATGGTATGTGCAGATTGGGAGTGGGGTGGCATGGCTTGGGTCTCTGGGGAGATGTGTGGAGTTCTGAGCAGACCTCCAGTCACATCCAGCCCCTCCAGTAGGGGCCTTTGTTCTAGTGGGGATTGAGGCTGGTTTACCAGGACTTGGGTTCCCAAAGCACCTGACTGTAAATTCTGTGCAGTGTGGAGCATGCCACTTGCCCTTTCTGGGCCTTAGTTCACTGAACAAATGTGTTGGGCTGATGTGTTCTCTGAGCCTCCTTCCCCTCCTGCATTCTTCATGTGAGGGTGAGCCTCCTCGCTGCCCTGGACCACTCCCAGTCTGGGATGAAGACCAAGGGCAGGACGAGCCTCAGAGGCACATTCTCTCCACAGCGGAGTCAGAAGGCCCTGTCCAGTCCTGTCCAGGTGAGGGGCCATCCCCGGGCGGGGGTGTTAGGGGAAAGGGGTAGGGTGGGGCAGTTTCTCTGGCCTCCTCCCAAGGGCTACAACCAGTAGGGTGGTGGTGAACAGAGGGTCCTCAGGCCTCCAGTGTAGAGGATAGTATGGAGTGGGGGCTCCTGAGTCCCGAGTCCTGAGTCTTCTCCCCTCCCTCTGTAGGCCCCTCCAAGCTGATTCCCTCTGCGGACCTGAAAGCTCCCCGCCCCATGGTGGCTGCATTTGACTACGATCCCCGGGAGAACTCCCCCAACATGGACGTGGAGGTGAGGACCCTCAAATACTGCCTGGTGGTGGTGGTGGCGGCAGGGCCTCCTGGGCCTGATGCCTACTTCTTGCCCTCTCCACAGGCAGAGCTGCCCTTCAGGGCCGGGGACGTCATCACCGTGTTTGGGAGCATGGATGACGATGGCTTCTACTATGTGAGAACATTATGGGGGAGGGCACACCGAGCCCCAGCTCTGGGGCAGGGAGATGGGCAGGGGTCCTGGAGAAATGGACCAGGTGCCTCTCTTGATAGTGATGTTGGCTCCAGGCTGTTCTCCAGGGGCCTCAGGATCAAGGAGGCAAGGCTGATCTTTCCGGTCTCAGTCTCACCAGTTTCTCCTCCCCAGGGGGAACTGAATGGACAAAGGGGCCTAGTTCCATCCAACTTCCTGGAGGGACCTGGGCCTGAAGCAGGCAGTCCAGATAAGGAGCCTGGGATTCCCCAGGCCGAGAGTCAGGTCAGTGAGGAGCTGGGTTCCCAACTCAGCATTCGGTCTCTACCCTGCTGGTGTGATGGGAACAGGACCGTGGTGGGAGAGGCACAGCCAGGGTGATAAAACAGCTGAGCTCTGGGATCAGGGCAGAGCTGCTGAGTTGCTACCAGAGGGGGACACTGCAGCCTGCCCCCAGCATGTACCCCTGTTTGCAGAGAAGGGATGCTATGACCCTGGTCCCCCAGGCCATCCGACCCCAGCTGCCAAGACTCTGGGGCTGATGGCAGGGGAAGGGGCCCTGTGGAAAAGGACCCCTCCACCCTCCACCTCTGGCCAGTCACAGCCCTGGTTTCGGGTGCATTCACCCTGTTGGGCTTTCCACTGCCTTTTGAAGCTAGTGGCCCAGCTTCCTGGGTTCTCACTCTCATAGCTTGCCTCTCCTTGAGGTGGGTGGAATATAAGGAAGCTTCCAGGTTCAGAGAGCAGGGAGAGGGTGAGGAGGCCGAGCCCCAACCAGAAAACCCAGGGCTTCATAAGCAGATGCAAAGTGGGAGCCACCCCATACCTGGGCCACCTGGTGACTGGGCAGAGAGCATGCAGGCCTGTCAATAACCCCTCTCCTCTCTTTGTTCCTTGTTCTCAGAGAATGAGGAGGAGAAGAGTCCAGTGCTAGATGGAAATAGATATATGTAGAGAGAGCAACATGTAAGTGGGGGGACTGGCCCCCTATGTGCCATGTGACCCTGCTCCCCAGTTCGCCCCAACCAGACAGTACCCTTTGTTGCCAATGGAGCTGACCTGGCTTTTCCATTGTCTTCCAGGGAGTGGGGGAGGGAGATCTTGCCGTGGACTAGATGTGGGTGTGGGATCATCCTCCCCGTCTCTGATCCCTTGTCTTGCCTTTTCCCTGGGAGCTGTCATAGGAGTACATGTCATCTTAGCAAATGATGTCGTATGTTAGCTGACTCGTTTTCTGTAACATACGCAGCTTATATAACATTACCTGACACCTGTATTATGACTCATCAGTGGTATTATGATACTATATGACTATGGTATTATAATATTGTGATTATTATTGGTGATGGAAAGATGGCATCCTAATGTCACCAGTAATAATAGTCTCCCCACCCTTGTCCTCTGCATTAAGACCTGTTAGGGAGATGAGACACATGCTTTTAGTTGAAATTCACAGGTAACTTCAAATTATTCTTCTCTGGGGCTCAGAACCCCCCTCCTTTTGTTCCCCAGTATCCCCTCCCACCTGGGGGTTTGTGGAGGGAGCCAGGAGGGAATGGGAAAGGTCTGGGGCTTCCCAGCCGGCTGTTGGCCTTGGTGGTTGACGCTTCAACCCCCAGGTCTGAGCAGACCTCTGGCAGGCCCTGCAGCTCACCCACAGCCTTGAGGGAGGGGGCCTATGGCTGTGCCCCCAGCTCCCTCGCGTCTTGCCTGGGCTCCATGGTTGCTTCTGACTGGGAACTTGCCAGGCTCTGGGCAGGGATGGGGGTATGAAGATGGGAGGCAGGACAGGAGGACATGCAACCTGACAAGAGGTGACAAGGGCTGTTCCAGGTGTGGGACAGCCAGGTGGGGATGTGGGAATATGGGTGGGGGTGGCTTCCTCGTGGCTCCTCTCTTCACCAAACCCCATCTGTAGGGCACCAAGGAGCACTGGGTGGGTGGGTCTGAAGCAGAGGGTGCAGCTCAGGGTCATGAGTAGAACTAGGAGCAGATTCAACAAGAGAAAAAACCCTAAAAAAGGGGGCGGCCTCCAGAGTTTGTGATGAGGGCTGTGTGATGCCCCCATCCCCACCCCCACAGTCCCATCTGGACCTGGCTTTCCTGGAGTCCTCCCAGAGGCTATTCAAGGGAGAGTCCGTCCCCATCTCTGTCCATGTGGTGTAGGCACTGGCTTCACTTCCTGAAGATCCTGGGGACACTTCATTTACTAGGTTGGTGTGGATGCTCTTGTGCCTATGAGGTGCTGTAGGCACTGCCTTCTCTGAGGGCACAGCAGCTGCTAAGCTATTCTTGTCCTTGCTCTCCCTTTCTTGGGAGTGGAGATGGCATATAGGAAGTTGAGGGCACCCATCTCATGTGTCATTTCTGAGAATTTTTGAGCTTTGTCAGCCTGTTACCCTGTAGTAAGACCCAGGGAAGGAAAAGGGCTTTTACCCAGGGTCACAAGTTAGCAAAGCTCAACTGAGATCATGTCCCATGGGGCTCCTAGCACAATGCTCCTTGACATCATCCCCCCACCCCCTTCACCTCTGTGCTCTGTGTGTCCAGGACAGTGGCGGGATGGTGAGGCTCTGGTTCTTGCCCATGAGTTGGTGACATTCGAGGCTTGGACACCTGAAGCTGCAAAGAAAGGGGTCAGGGTGGGGCAGGGACCAGCCCTGACCTTTCCCTTTCTCACATTCCAGGACTGGGTCAGCATGACACAAAGGCCTCCAGTGCCCCCAGGCTGGCATCGTGCCCCTAGCCCTGGAAGCCCCTCCAGGACTGAACTGGGGGAGCCTCAGGGCACAATTGAGAAGGTATGGGGTCTCCTCTCCAAAGGGAAGCAGCTCCTCAGGAAACTGGGCTCTGGGAAGAAGGAGTGAAGCTGTGGCCCATCCTGCAGGCAGAAGCGGACCCCAGAGATTCCCAGGAACCTGTCCTGGCTGGGCAGGGAGGCCCCAGCACTCCCGTTCCCCGACTGAACACTGGACGGGAATCAGAGAGACTGGGCAAAGGTGGGAGCTAGACGGGTCCTCACGGGGGGAGTCCTCCAGATGGGCTCCTTCCTCTTCCAGGAGGGTAAACTGAGCCCTACAGTGGCCAGTGTCACTGAGCACCCACTCAGAGCAGGACTGGACCCCAGACTGTTGACTCCAGTCCACCACCTAGCTGACTCCTCGTTTCCCAGTGCACTCTGCTGATTTCTCCTTTGGCCCTTCCTGCTCCCAGGATGGGACCCTGGGGGGTGGAGAGAGGGGCCTGCCTCTTCCTCCTGATCGTGTCTTCCCTCCCCTGAAGGAAAGTTGGCACTGGAGTCTCCCCAGTGCCGCGGGCGGAGCCATGTATATATGTACATACTCAGTGCCTCAGTCCAGCTCCTCCATCTCGCTTCCACTGCACACAGGTCCGGGAAGGAGAAAGGCCATGCCAAAGCGGGCCTAACCCCGCCCCACAGTGCTCCACCCCTCCCTGCCCAGGCCTCCTGGCCCCAGTGTCATCCCACCCCTAAAAACCTTGGGGACCAGGGGACAGAAAGCAGGAGTTGGGTTTGCCTTATTTTGCTCATTGGATTCAACTTCTCTTTTGCATTGTTTTCTTCTGGCCCCTGTGGGAGTCCAGGGGCTGAGGAAAGGACAGATTTATGCAGCTATTTTCATACATTCCCTGTTGAGAGTGGGTCGGGGTCCTCCCTTTAGCCTAACCATCCCATCCTTCACCCTCTGGCTGGGTGAGTCTCTGCATGTTTCCTTCACCGTGGTGGGAGATTGTTTGACTGAACCCCCACCCCCGCCTTGGTCTCCAGGAGTGTGGATGGTGGGGGATTTGTTTAAAAAAGACATTTTATTATAATAAAGTCTATTTTCACAAAATTCATGCTGGACTCTACTTGGGCAAAGGACTCCTTGGAGGGGTGGGTGATGCTGGGCTCTGGATTCATGGCTTTAGAACCCAGAAGTGATACCCCAAGGGTGAGAGAGGCAGAAACCAATCAACACCAAACAGCTCTTGAGTTCCTTTTCCCTAAGAAGTTTTGGCAGTTTCCTGAGACCTTAAGCCAGGTATTTGGAGTTGTGGTGAGCTGGGGGAGGGGAAAAATCTGGGATAAAGGACAGAAGAAATACAAAGAGAGGGGCCTTCGGTTTCAAGATGACAGACTGAACACATACTGCCATCTTTCTTCCCTTATCCCAAATCCTTAGAGATAATAGACATGAGAATAGGAGGAATAAATGAATTCTAGATAGGACATGTATGAAGACACGAATTGGTGTCAATATACTTTATATACAACCAGATATATGAAAAATTGTGCTGTATATGTGTAATAAGAATTGTAATGCATTCCACTGTCATTTTTTTAAATCAATAATAAAAAAAAGAAATAATAGACATGAGAAAAACAGAATAAATGAGCCGGGTGCTGTGGCACATGCCTGTAATCCCAATGACTCGGGAGGCTGAAGCAGGAGGATTATGAGTTTGAGGCCAGCTGCGGCAATTTAGTGAAAACTTGTTTCAATATAAAAAGGGCGGGAGATGTGGCTCAGTGGTGAAGCACCTCTGGGCTCCACCCAGTATCCCTCCTCCAAAAAAAAAAAAAAAAAAAAAAAGAGCAAACAAGCACTATACAAAGTTCCAATTAAAAACAAGAGAAAGGATTCTGGAATAGGCAGAAACCACATGGAGATCATATTCAGCCTCAGAGCAGGATATACGCGGGAGAGAGTTCTGCACACTGCTCCATTCCTAGAGGTTGTGTACATGGGGCAGAAGAGACCCCAGGCTCAGGGACTGTGGCAGCATGAGCAGTAGGGACTACTGGTGGGTTGATCGTGACACATTCTCTTCTTCCCATGGGCTCAGGGGCAAAGGCAGGTGTCAGCCTTTAGAGAACAGTGGTGGTGACACCTGGGACCAAATGCCAGGCAACTTTGATGGCTGAAGACACCCAGTAGAGACAAGAAACATCGCTGCCTGGTTGAAGAACCACCAAACTGTAGCACATTGTGTCTTTTTCCCTGTGTCCCCAACCCAGCTGTCTGCAGGGACTCTCAAACACAAAGGTCAGAACACAATTAAGATTCCTTATCAACTTGCTAAGAGATAGAGCGCCTGCCTAGCATGGACAGGGCCCTGGGTTCAGTTAATCCTCAGCATCACCAAAAGTGTTGGGGAGCTAAACTCTACTTATGTAAGCACAATTATTTTGGGATGGGGGTGTGACTCAGTGGTAGAGTGCTGGCCCAGCAGAAAAGAAACAAAGAGAAAACAAATCAGAATGGAAAAATACACAAGGCAATAAAGCATTAAGAGAGATGTTTAGGAGACTAAATTTATTTTTTTTGAGAGAGAAAGGAAGGAATTACATAAGTGAAGAAAAAAAAAACAAATAGTAATGAAAAAGATCCCAGTAGAGATTTTGAAAATTTTAAAAATGTATGTTCTTGTTAAAAAAAAAATAAGGACAAAGAGTATGTAGTTCATAGTTGAAGAAAATTAATAAGCTTTAAGTTTGAAGTAAAGAATTCTCTCAGGGCCCACCATGGTGGCTCATGCCTATAATCCCAGTGGCTCAGGAGGCAGAGGCAGGAGGATTGCAGCTTTGAAGTCAGCATCAGCAACTTAACCAGGCTGTAAGTGGACCTAATGAGACTCTGTTTCAAAATTTAAAAATGGGGGTGAGGGCAGGGGTCTTCTGGAGATGTGGCTCAGTGGTCTCAGTGGTTAATGCCCCTGGGTTCAGTTCCTGATTTAAAAAAAAATCTTGGAGTTTTATGGAAAGAGATAAAGAGATGAACAAAATGGAAGAAAGATTGCATGTGGAAGATGAAGTCAAAGGTTTCAACATGTGTCTTTAAGAATTTGTACCCAATGGAAGAAAATAGCATGGGTGATAGAAGAAATAATGGCTATAATACACGATTTTGGCTAAGGCTTTTCTGTTGGATTTTGCTTTGGTAAGTGCTCTTTATCAGGTAGAGAAGTTCCAGTGTATTTTAAAGTAGATATGGAAGCTGACTGTGTAATTCAGTGGTAGAGTGCATGCTTAGCATGTTTGAGGTCCTGGATTCAATTCTCAGTACTCTTCTTTTTCTTTTTTTTAAAAAAATAGCTTTTTAGTTGTCAATGGACATTTATTTTATTTATTTATATGTGGTGCTGAGAATTGAACCCAAGACCTCACAAGTGCGAGGCAAGTGCTCTACCACTGAGCCACAACCCCAGCCCCAATCCTCAGTACTAAAAACTAACTAACTAACTAAATAAATGAATAAATAAGCTGGAGCCACATGTGGTGTCACATGCCTGGAAACCTAGTTGCTCTGGAGGCTGAGGCAGGAAGTTCTCAAGTTTGAGGCTGGCCTGGGCAATTTAGCAAGACCCTGTATCAAAAAAATTTAAAAGAGCAGGGATGTAGTTCAGTGGTAGAATTCCTGGGTTCAATCGCCAGTACCAAAAAGCAAACAAACAAAAAATAGAAAACATATGTATACACACACACACACACACACACTCTCTCTCTATATATATATTTATGCGTAAAATCTTTATATTTATTATATATGTATACACACACATACATACATTGTAGTACTTGCTTCAGGGTTGAACATACATATTTAACTTTTTATTACTGAGATCAGTATTTTAGCACTTCTGGTGGGATTTAGAGATTTAGATACTTACCACCATGTATTTCTGTTAATCCTCCTCTCTGGTTGTCTTGTGTGTTACATTTATATATTTGGAAAATTACAACAGACAATAATTTTTTATTTGTTCTTTCTAGATATACATGACAGTAGAGTGTATTTTGATATATTCTACATTCATGGAGTATAACTTATTCTAATTAGGACCCCATTCTTGTGATTGTACATGAGGTGGAGTTATACTGGTGGTATTCATATACGAACATAAGAAAGTTATGTCTGATTCATTCTACTGTCTTTTCCTATGCCCATCCCCCTCCTTTCCGTTCACTCTCCTTAGTCTAATCCACTGAACTTCTATTCTTCCCTCCCCCATCCTTGTTGTGTGTTAGCATCTTCATATCAGGGAGAACATTTGACCTTTGGGTTTTTTTTGGGGGGGTGAGGTGGGGATTGGCTTATTTCTCCAGATCCATCCATTTACTACTGCTGACTTAAGTCATTCTTTTTTATGGCTGAGTAATATTACATTTGGTATACCACATTTTCTTTATCCATCCATCTATTGAAGGACACCTAGTTCCATAGCTTAGCTATTATGAATTGAGCTGCTATCACCATCGATGTGACTGTGTCACTGTAGTATGTTGATTTTAAGTCCTTTGGGTATAGACCGAGGTGTGGGATAGCTGGGTCAAATAGTGCTTCCAATCCAAGTTTTCTGAGGAATCTCCATACTGCTTTCCAGAGTGGTTACACCAGCAATGTGTGAATGAACATTTTCCTCCATATCCTTGCTAATATTTATTGTTAACTGTATTCTTGATAATTGCTCTTCTGATTGGAGTGAGATAGAATTCATGGTAGTTTTAATTTGCATTTATTTAATTGCTAGAGATGTTGAACACATTTTCATATATTTTTTGACTATTCATATTTCTTCTTCTCTAAAGTGCCTATTTAGTTACTTTACCCATTTTTGATTGGATTATTTATGCTTATTTTTTTGAGCTCTTTGTATATCCTGGAGATGAATAATGTTCTGAGTTGCAGATGGCAAAGATTTTCTCCCATTCTGTAGGATCTCTCTTCCCGTTCTTGATTGTTTTCTTTGCTGTGAAGAAGATTTTAGTTTGATACCATCCCATTTGTTGATTCTTGATATTACTTCTTGTGTTTTAGGAGTCTTGTTGAGGAATTCAGTTCCTAAGCTGACATGATAGAGAATTGGGCCTACATTTTCTTCTAGTAAGTGCAGGATCTCTGGTCTAATGCCTAGGTCCTTGATCCACTTTGAGTTGAGTTTTTTGCAGGATGAAAGATAGAAGGGTTAAATTTCCTTCTGCTACATATGCATTTCCAGTTTTCCCAGCACCATTTGGTCTTCTTCTCCAACAATGTATGTTTAGAGTCTTCTTCTCCAATGTATGTTTATGGTGCCTTTGTCTAGTATAAGGTAACTGTATTTATGTGGGTTTGATCAGAGAATAATTGTAGTATTTGCTTTCAACCAGCAAACAAAATTTAAAGAACCCAAAGGAGGAGAATAGTCTATTATATTGAACCTGGAGAGGAACCATTTCTGTCACTGTCCCTTCATTCCCACCCACGTTTTCTTCTGGTGTCATTTCAGAGATGATCTGTTGGTGAGGAGTTCTCAGTATTTTTGCACCTGAGAATATTTTTATTTCACCTTCATCCCTGCAGGATATTTTTACTTGGCAGAGAATTATGGACTGACAGTTCTTTATTTCAGCACTTGAAAAATATTGTTTCACTTTTTTTTTGTTTGTTCTCATAATTTCGGATGACAAGGCTGCAGTGATGCAGAGTGTTCCTCTACAGTAATCTATCACTTTTCTTTGGATGCTTCCAACATTTTTTTTTCTTTGTCTTTCATTTTCAGCAGTTTGATTATGTGCTGAGCCTAGATTTCTTTATCGTATTTGGAGTTTGCTGAGCTTTTTTGATTCCACAGGTGTATGTCTTTGACAAAATCAGGGAGTTTTCAGCCATTATTTCTTCAAATATTTTTCTATACCTCGCTCCTCTCTTTCTAGAACTTGATGACACAAATGTGAGACGTTTGAGGATCATCCCACAGGCTCTTTAAGGGACTGCTTTCCTGACTCCTCCCTCTCTGACATCTTGCTGGTGCATTTGGATTCCCTGACATTCTTGGTCCTCCTGCCAAAAAGCTGGGATTTATTTATGGAGTTCTGTGATGCACTTCCTGTGACCATGCCTGTTATTGGGACCAGGCAGTGGAAGACAAAGAAAGGAAAAAAAAAATGCACCAGAGGTTTGCCCCATTTTCCTGGGAGCCCCCAGCACTCTGATTGGAGAGGAAGTTTCCCCTCAGAGTTAGAGGCTCCCTCTGGCACCCTTTGCTGCTGACTTCACTGCTACCATATGATTGCTTGGAAGCTGGGGTGCAAGATAATGCAGAAAAGAAATAAGAAAGGGAAGCGGGGGAGAAGGGAAAAAAGAGAGGGTAGAGGGAGTGAGAGAAATGGGGCACTCTCTGAACCTTAGGAGACTCCAGAATCTTTGTTCCTCCATGCTCTCTGGGCAGGGTTTATGGCTGCACTCACTGAGAGAGTGTGCTTAGGCACATTCTGTCTTAACTAGAAATGAAAATTTTTTTTTTTTTTTTTCTGTACTGGGAATTGAACCCAGGGACACTCTCCCACTGAGTCATTATCTCTAGCCTTTTTTCTTTTTTTTAATTTCTAGACAGGGTCTCTCTAAATTGTTGAGGCTGGCCTCAAAGTTATGATCTTTCTGCCTCAGCCTCACAAATCACTGGGATTATGGGCACGTGCTGGAACTTCTTTTTCCTAGGATTTTTGACTGAGATTGCATTGAATCTGTATGTCAACCTGGGAAGAACTGACAATTTTGCCATGTTGAGTCTTCTGATCTATAAACAAAGTGCATCCTTCAATTTATTGAAGGTCCTTAATTTCTCTTAGCAATATGTTGCAGTTCTCAACACAGATAGTACATATCTTTTGTCTGATTTATCTCCAAGTATTTTGTAGTTTTGATGCTATTGTGTTATTGTTATTTTTAATTTCTGATTGTTCTGTTATATAGAAACACAACTGCTCTTTTGGCCTTGTATATTTTGATCTTGCTAAACTCACTTATTAGTTTTAGTAGCTTTTAAAAATAGAGTCTTTAGAATTTTCTACATATGTGATCAGATTATCTATAAGCAAAGACAATTTTACTTCTTCCTTTCAAATTCTGATGCCTATAATTTCTTTTCCTTGTCTCAATGCATTGCCTAAATCCTCTAGAACAGATGTCCTTGCCTTGTTTTTGATTTTAGGGAAAGAAGCATTCAGTCCTTTATTATTGAGTACATTTGATTTATATATAAATATGTATATATTGGCAGGTAGATATCAGTTTATCAGGTTTTTTTTTTTTTTTTTGGTACTGGGGATTCAACCCAGGAGTGTTCTACTGATTCCCCTCCCTTTTTATTTTGAGACAGAGTCTTGCTAAGTTGCCTACACTGGCTTTGAACTTGTGATCCTCTGTCTCCCTAGGAATTTCCCACAGCTCTTTTTTTTTTTTTTTGTTCTCCATTTCACTCTCACTTCACTTCTGTGGTATTCCTGTGGCCAGATTGGGCTGATGGATCCTGCAACCCATGTTAATTCTTCTCTGCTTGAAATAAAGGTGAATATTCAGGAGCTAGAAGTCTACTGGTAACAGAATTTACCAGCAATACTTGGTGCATAAAGACAACTGAGTAATATTGTAGTGGCACCCCGTTTCTCCACAGAAAAGTGTTAACTGGGCTTCTCCAGAAATCTTCACCATGGCTGATTTTAGAACTGTCAGCAAAAGAGTCTCTACGAAAGAGTTCAATGTAGATAAACTTCCTATTTTTGTGTTCCCCTGTTTTACTTGGCCACTGGCCGGGAAGAAATCAGCACTCCATGTGCTGGACGCCCCCTTACTAGTTTTTCACAAACATGTATCCAGTAGTTTGTAGAAATGTGTAAACAAGGCCTCTGGCCTTGAGCTGGGCTTCACAGAGATGTCTACATTTCTAAGATAAGAGAAGTTACCAATTGGGCTCCATGGTAACAGCTGGCAGGGGGAGGAAAGAAAGGGGAGAAGAAGCTCTCCCCTTCTCAGGTGTTGTCCTACAAGGGTTAACTTGCCCAGAACAGTGAGAGAAAAAGCTGCTTTTATGTGAACTCCTGAGCCTCTCCCCTTACATGCTGGGTATAAAATTCTGAAACTCCCTGAACTCGGGGTTCAGGGGATTGATTACAATAAAAGCTGTGCCCTCTGAACCTGGCTGAAGCCAAATAAAACTGTTTCCTGCTATCTTTGGTGCCTTGCCTCGTCTGTCCCTACCACAATATCACCCTAATCCCAAATAGAAAGAAACTAGAACTTTAATTTTATATTTAGCCAAATGATTAGTCACACAACCCACACCTCCCATAGGGGATGTGCTTGCTCCCAAATGCCATTTAGGTCACTGCCACCATTTTATTCTTGGTTGATGTTTGGCTTCATGTTAAGAAACCAATGTGGGCTGGGGGTGTGGCTCAGCGGTAGAGACTTGTGTGGGTGAGGTCCCAAATTTGATTGCCAGCAGCAGGGGAAAATAAAACAATGTAAGAGTAATTCAAAACTATTGATTAAAATAAATCAAAGCCTACTCCATCGGGGAGCTGGGGTGGAGAGAGAAAGATTATCAATTGTTTCATGTTTCAGTTTTTACATTTTGCTTGTAAAAGTTTCGAACAAAAGGGCACTGGATAGAAAGCAAAAGCCTTTCCTCCTAGCCTTTTTATTTCTTTCCCCACAGGTACTGGATTTTAGTAGGCCTTTGTGTCTTCTTCTGGAATTTTCTATGCATATCGAAGTACTGTGTGTATGCACAGACATGTGTGTTTGTATTTTGCAACATGCTGTACAGAATGTAAGTAGGTATTTTCTCTTGGCAACATTTCTTTCCATTTTATTACAGATATATTTCCCTCATTATTTTTAAAGACTGCCTTAAACACCACTATGTAGCAAAACAGTTTTGGTGGGCATTTGGTGTGTTCCCAGTCTTCTGGTTTATGCGTTCCTAAGAATTCAGCCAAAAGATAAATTACTTCCTGGAAGTAGAATTGATGAGCCAGAGCATTTTGGAGTTTGAAGGACATTGCCAAATTGTCACCTTGTGGTATAGGGTCTATTTACATCCCCCACTCCCTGCCTCGCACACCCTGACCAGCACTGGATTTATCAGTCTTTTCATTTTAACTCATTTGGTTGGTAAAGAAACTGTTAAAAAAAATTTTTTTTTTTTTTCAGTGCTGGGGATTGAACCCAGGGCCTTGTGCATGCTAGGCAACTGCTCTAACCACTGAGCAACACATCCAACTAATTTTAACTTGAGTTTAATGTTTCCCATACCTTTATTTTATTTATTTATTTTATGGGGTGCTGAGGATCAAACCCAGTGCCTCACACGTGTTAGGCAAGCGCTCTACCACGGAGCCACAACCCCAGCCCTAATGTTTCTAATATAGAGTGCCTCTTGTGTAACTTTGGCTCTTGGAAGCTTGCCATCCGCCATCCAGGCCCAGTAACCACGAGCATAAAGAGGACTGACTGAATAAACTAAGCATTTATATAATCATGGAATTTAACTTAACTTTTACAATACTACCCTAGACAAGCAATTGTTTGAAACCAACAAAATTTTGAGTATTTACTCTTTTAAAAAAGTATGCCTTCATTAAATAGACAGTGTAATCTGAATCTACCATCTAAAGAGAACTAAAGAAAAGAAGCATATTGTTTTTTTTTCTTTAAAATACTTAGCTTGAATACTTTTTTTAAAAATATTTTTTTTAGTTGTTGATGGACCTTTATTTTGTTTATTTATGTGTGGTGCTGAGAATTGAACCCAAGGCTCACACATGCTAGTCAGGCACTCTTACACTGAACCACAACACCAGCCCTTAACTTGAATACTTTTAAAGAAAACAATATGCTTATAAGATTTTACAAATTCTATGGAGAAACTTAATAACTAAATTTATATGATTTTTTTTTAAAGAAGTACTTAGGAACAAACCTAACAAGAAATAAGCTCTTTTTTTTTTTTTTTTTTTGGTACTGGGGATTGAACCCAGGGGACTTGACCACTGAACCAAATCCCTAGCTCTATTTTGTATTTTTATTTTTAAAGACAGGGTCTTAGTGAGTGGCTTAGTGCCTCACTTTTGCTGAGGCTGGCTTTGAACTCACAATACTCCTACCTCAGCCTCCTGAGCTGCTGGGTTACAGGCGTGCAGCACCGTGCCCGCCTAATAAGCACAAGCTCTTAATGAATAAAATAATAACATTCGAATGAAGAATATAAAAGAAGATCAATAAATCGAAATATACAGTATATTACTCAAATATATAAACTCTATGAGAGCAAGTTTTATTTATTTACTGAATCCCCAGTGCCCAGAACAGTGCTGGCAAATAGTAGGTACTCAGTAAATATATGTTGAATGAATGAATATGCATGGATGGGAAGGCAATATCATACAGATGTCAATTGTTACCAAATTCATGTATAAATTGAATGCAATGTCAATAAAATCTCAACAAAATTTCTTATGGAACTAGACAAACATTAAACAATCCTTAAGAAAGAATGTTTGAATGTTGAAGATTCTTTTGAAAAAGAAGAATGAGAAAGGAGAATTTAGCTTACCAGAAATCAAAACATATTAGAAGATTATAGAAATTACACGGATGAGGTATTGATGCAGAGATAAGTAAACAAATTAGTAGATTGGTAGACTAGAATAATCTGGAAATAGCAGTTTAAGGTAGGTGACAAAAAAAAAGTGGTGTCTCAAGTCTGTAGGAAAATGATGAATTATTCATTTAGAAGCATTGGGACAATTAATTTTCTGTTGGGGTATAAAAATTAAGGTAGCTCCCTATCTCATATTATTCATACACAAAAGAAATTCTAAATGGATTAGCAAATTGCATATAAAAATAAACTATTAAAGTCTTGTAAGAATGTGTAGGAGAAGTTTCATGATTTTGAAGAAGGGAAGATCTCCTTAAAGAAGTGAAAAAGGCAAAATCCACGAAGAAAAACATTGATGTTTGACTACCTCAAAATTAACACACTGTAAGCCAGGCACAGTGGTGCATGCCTGTAATCCCAGTGGCTCAGGAGGCTGAGGCAGGAGGGTCGTGAGTTCAAAAACCAACCTCAGCAACAACTAAACAACTCAGTGAAACCCTGTCTCTAAAAAAGATACAAAAAAGGGTTAGGGATGTGAACTCAGTGATTGAACACCTGAGTTCAATCCTTGGTACAAAAACAAAAAACAAACAACAACAACAACAACAACAAAACCCACACTGTAAGAAAATAGAAAGTGATAAAGAAAATATTTGCAACATACACAACTATAGTTTTAGTGTTTATTCAGAATATAAGATAACTTTTATAAATCTATAAAATAATGACAATCCAATAGAAAAATGGACAAAACACAGGAAATTCCATAAGTTGTAATAAAATAAAATAACATCCAAACAAGGCACAATGGTGCATGCCTATAATTTCAGCAACTTGGAAGGCTGAGACAGGAGGATCACAAGTTCAAGGCCAGCTTGGGCAACTTAGCAAGGCCCTATCTCAAAAATGAAAAATAATAAAAGAGTTAGGGATGTGGCTCAGAGGTTAAGCAGTAGCCCTGCTACCAAAACAACACCCCTCCCCCCAAAAAAATCCTCAAAAACATAACAAAAATCAGATACAACCTCATTTTTCATCAAAGAAATAAAAATTGAGAATTGAGCAAACTCTGTGATACCTTTTTATTTCTTCTTCTTCTCCTTCCTTCCTTCCTTCCTTCCTTCCTTCCTTCCTTCCTTCCTTCCTTCCTTTCTTTCTCTCTCTCTCTCTCTCTATCTCTCTCTCTCCTTCCTTCCTTCCTTCCTTCCTTCCTTCCTTCCTTCCTTCCTTTTTTGTTACTGAGACTTGAACTCAGGGGCACTTGACCACTGAGCCACATCCCCAGCCCTATTTTGTATTTTATGTAGAGACAGGATCTCACTGAGCTGCTTAGCACCTTGCCACTGCTGAGACTGGCTTTGAACTCCACCTGCTTCAGCCTCCCAAGCCGCTGGGATTACAGGCATGGGCCACTGAGCCTGGCTGGTATCTTTCTTGGCCCATGGGACTTTGACAAAGTTTGGAGAGCAGTTTGACAATATCTAGCTCCTCAAATTTTAAATGCACAAAACCTGTGGCCTACTTTCCAGTTTTTACCCTGGAGAGCATTTGTGTGTGTGCATGAGCAAGAAGGCTTCCTGCTGCATTGCTTTTAGTAATAAAAAAAAAAATAGAAAAATGTCAACTTTCATTAAGAGAGGAATGATGACATAATGGAGGGAGAGTCCAACTAAAGAACATTATATAACTGTTAAAAGGTGAGATTGTTTTTTAAGTAGTTCACCAAACATCTGCAAGATGTATTTTTTTTTTAATTAATTAATTTTTTTTAAAGAGAGAGAGAGAGAAAATTTTTTAATATTTATTTTTTAGTTTTCCGTGGACACAACAACTTTATTTTATTTTTATGTGGTGCTGAGGATCAAACCCAGCGCCCCGCGCATGCCAGGCAAGTGCGCTACCACTTGAGCCACATCCCCAGCCCATTTTTTAAATTATTTTTGAACTGTAGGTGGACACGATATTTTTGTTTTATTTCTATGTAGTGCTGAGGACCGAACCCAGTGCCTCACGAATGCTAGGCGAGCGCTCTACCTCTCAGCCACATCCCCAACCCCTGCAAGATGTATTGTTGAGTGAAAGAAGCACGTAGCAGAACAATACATACAAGGTGATACTATTTATGAAAAACTAAAGGCAGCAGAATATTTCCCATATGTCCAGACACATGAATGAATAGAAAGCAAAAAGTTTGGAAGGACAAACCCCAAAATGACAACAGTGTTTATGTCTACAGAGGGGAGGAGGGGAGTGGAATTGGGGATAATGTAATAACCTAATTTAAAGGGAGCTTTAATCGGATCTTTAATTTTACATTTTGTTCAATATTCATTGTGTGTAGAACTCAAAATTAATTTAAAAAAGATTTTAAAGAGAGACCAACAATTGGGGTGTCTAAATAGTCACTGTTCTATCTCATCCTCAGCTTCCACAGCCTTCTGGAGATACCTCCTTCTCCCCAACCACATGCATGTCTCTCTCTCTCTCCCTCTTCCTCCCTCTCTCTCTCTAACACACACATACATACACACAGGAAATCTGGCATAATCTCAACTGACTTTTTTCCTAAACAGCATTAAGAAAGAACAAGCTGTTTTTGCAAGCAGTAGCCTTGAGGGCTGTTATCTCACTGGCAGTTGGGCTAACCCCTGGGTGGGGGGATGGGGGTGTTTGGGAAAGCTGCGTGGGGAGCAGGGAAGACAGAGTATGCTCCCTCCAATGACTCAAGTCATAACATGTGGCGGTTCCAGCAGTGCCCTCCAGAGGCCACCCCTCAAGGTGGAGAGCTGGAGTGTGACTGATGGCACAAGGCTTGCTTGAGACCTCTTCGCAGGGAGCAATATTTCCTGGTTTCTCTCTCTCTCTCTCTCTCTCTCTTTTTTTTTTTAGTTGTAGATGGACACCATACCTTTATTTCATTTTATTGATTGATTGACTGTGGTGCTGGGGATTGAACCCAGGGCCTTGTGTATGCAAGGCAAGCACTTTGCCAACTGAGCTATATCCCCAGCCCCTTTATCTATTTTTTTTTTTTTTTGTGGTGCTGAGGCTTGAACCCAGTGCCTCATACATGCTAGGCAAGTGCTGTACCACTGAGCCACAACCTCAGCCCCTCCTGGTTACTCTTCATGCTGAGAAATCTTTGAGTCTCAAACACACCTGGGCCAAATAGGCCCCTGGTGAGGGATTGACAGAGGTACCGGCAAGGGAAGATGCTGGCCTTGCAGGGACCACAGTTGGGTTATTTTTAACTGTTTGGAAACATTTTTAAGTCTCAGAGCATCTCCAGCCCCTGCCTTTGTGGCTCCCGCAGGACATGAACTTCTCAGCAGGTTGTCAAGTGTGTTGGGTCCCAGGCCCCTGCCTGCCTCCCCAGCCCCCTCCTGCCTGTTCTTTGAACTTGCAGTAGAACAGTCTGAATGAAGCTTTCTTGTGTCAAGGCCTTTGCTGTATCATTCTCTGGACCCAGAATGCCCTTTCAACCTGAGTCTACTTGGTCAACTTGGAAACAGTCTTAAGAAGCAACTCTTTGAGGAAGAGTTGATCAAAGTGAATTTTGTTGTTGTTTTTGTTTGTTGTGGTGTTGGGAATTGAATCCAGGGGTGCTCTAACACTGAGCTACATCCCCTGCCCTGTGTGGGTGTGTGCGTGAGTGCTCGTGTGTATATATACATATATTTAATTTTGAGACAGGGTCTCACTAAGTTACCCAGGCTGGCCTTGAGCTTATGATCCTCCTGTCTTAGCCTTCTGAGTAGTAGTAGCCACCATGCTGGCTGATCTAGGTGCCTTGACATTTCCTAAGGACCGTGCACAAGCTCATGCTGTGCCATTTGTTTGCCACTGTGAGTTCCTTGAAGACAGGCTCACACTTTGCTGGGTGGAATATGCCCACTGCCCAACACAGTACTTGGCTCATGCAAGGTAGGTTTAACCAATAAAGCATATAAAATCATATAAAATATGTAAACCCTGGGAATGATTTTGACCAAATTCTATTATTTTGTTGTGTGCATATATGAGTATATAATCAAGAATCCCATCATTATTGTAATTATAAGGCACTAATAAAAATATAGGGAAAAAGTCCCTTCCACAAATATATGCAGACATAAAAATGAAGTACACCTGCAACTTTTTAATAAGTACTAGGGATTGAACTGAGGGGTATTCTACCACTGAGTAGACCTTTTTATTTTTTTTACAGAGTCTCAGTAAGTTGTTCAGGCTGGCCTTGAACTTGTGACCCTCTTGCCTCAGTCTCCCTAGTCACTGGGATTACAGGTGTGGGCCACCACACCCACCTATAAACCTGTGTTTATTGGTGTAGGTGTTCAGGCTAAAATTGTTAAGTACTAAAAGTAGGTTGCAAAATAATAGTTAAAGTTGTTCTTATCACTGTTTAAAAATACATCTATACATGATATATTGAATTACTAAGTAGAGTATTGGTGACTGGTGGGATTATGGAAAATTTCTATGGCTTATTTATGTGAAAAACAATAACAAACCTTGAAAGAAAATGGCCCACACTCTAACTTAATTTACTTTTACTTTTTGTAGATTTGTGTTCTCCAACTTCTCATCCATGAAAATATATTACTTCTGACCAGGCATGGTGCCCCACACCTATAATTTCAGCAGCTCTGGAGGCTGAGACAGGAGGATCTTGAGTTCAGCAATTTAGCAAGCCAGCCTCAGCAATTTATCAAGGCCCTAAGCAACTCAGCAACTTAGTGAGACCGTGTCTTTAAATAAAATGTGAAAAAGGGCTGAAGATGTGGTTCAGTGAGTAAGCATCCCTGGATTCAATCCTTGGCACCAAAAAGAAAAAAGGAAAAGAAAAAATATTACTTGCAGGCATAGAAAAAGTATTTCCAAAGTCTATTAGAATTCTAGAACCTGATTCACAAAGAACCACTTGACCAAGTTACATACAAAAAAAAAAAAAAATCACTGGCAAAGCAAGACTGGAAAATTGGTCTCCTCTCTCATAAGCCTTGGGCTCAGTTTCTGGGCAGGTGACCAAATCTCTGGGCACTTTGGGAAGATGTTCTGGGTTTGTTGTTGTCCTTTGTTCTTTGCTCAAGATGTTGCCCGGTCCTAGAAGAATACGGAGCAAGAAGGTGGCTGAAAGTAGGAGGTGTGGACAGACCAAAACAGGACCTGGGGGCCATGGTTGTTGGCAGGAGCTTAGCCTGAGGAAGGTCCAGCGGGTGGACAAACACAGATAGAAGTTACAGGTGCTCTTATCCTGAGAATGGCAGCCCTCTGCCAGTTTTTCTCAAGGGAGAAACTCCCCCCTCTTCTATTTCAGAAGGATCTTGAATCATTAACCCAGTTCCTCCTAACTCTACTGATCTGGTCCCAGAGAGGCTCTGGCCGTGTCATCCAACTGACCCACTAACCACAATTAGCTTGTTCTTTCCTGGTTCTTGAAATCCAGGAGCAGATGGCCGGGGTGTTGGAGACAGCCCCTCACCATAAGCCAAGAAGAAAGCCGAGGGAAGAGGGATAGAGGAAGTTAACTTGGTTCTGAGCCTGTAGCTCCCAGAGTCCTTCTGGTGAAACCCAACGGTCTCTAGCCAGACTTCCTGTCCCCTTGGCCCCACCAAGAACTGGGGGCTGCCTCCTAGGCTGCCCACAAAACCAGGTGACTGTTGGGATGGGAGTGGCCCCCTGAGGGAGGCTGGCTTGGTCAGCATCACTCCAGGTTTCCCCTTCACCCTCCCTTAGGGGTCACTGCAGCCTCTATAATCCCTTAGGCTGTTGTTCCTGACTTTTGTCTCTTTCAAAGGAATCCTGGATACAGCTTAGCCAGAATTTTGGAGGGTTTAGCCATTAGTGGTATAGGCATACAGTTAGGGAGCTGAGAAACCCTGGGATGAGGGTGGTAAGTTCAAGAACTGGGACAGTCCAACGACATGGCCTACACCTGTAGTCCCAGCTGCTAGGCAGAAGAATCACAAGTTCAAAGCCAGCCTGGGAAACTTAGCAAGAACCTATCTTTTTAAAAACTATTATTTAAAAAAAAAAAAAATATATATATATATAATATATATATTTAGTTACACACACATATATTTAGTTGTTGATTGATCTTTATTTAATTAATTATTTTTCAAAATAATTTTTAGTTGTTGATGTACCTTTATTTTTTATTTATTATTTATATGGGGTGCTGAGGTTCAAACCCAGTGCCTCACACGTGCTAGGCAAGCACTCTGCCACTGAGCCACACACCAGCCCTTAATTTATTTATTTATATGCGGTGCTGAGAATCAAACTCACATGTGCTAGGCAAGCACTCTACCACTGAGCCACAACCCCAGCCCAAGAGTCTATCTTAAAATAAAAAATAAAATAAACGTGGGCTGGGGGTACAGCTGAGTGATAGAGTGCTTAGCTAACATGTACAAGGTTCTCACTCCCAATGCTATAGGGGAAAAAAAACCTGGGGGCAACTCTGATCCCTTCTTTTGTCCTTCTCCCCCATTTCAAGGGCCTCTGTGCACCAACCCCAATGGGGGAGGAGAGAGTTCAGGCTCTTGGGATAGACCTCCCTCTGCCCTGCCCCGCCTCCACCTTAGAGAACATAAAGGCCAAGATTCAGAGAGAGGAGTTACCAATGTCAGATCAGCTGTGGAGTTGAGGTCCTTGGGGGCTGATGACTACAGTTGGCAAGGGGGTGAAGGTGCTGTGGACCCTCTCTCAAGGAGGCCTGGCTTTGCCCATACCAGGCCCTTTGAGTTGGGGCTGGAGGGTAAAGGTGGGATGAGGGGCCTGGGAATGGAGGTGGGGCTCTTATTGGTTGGGGGTCTCATTGCAGAGATGAAGCTGCTCCTGACCCTAGCAGGGCTCCTGGCCATTCTGCCCATGTCCCAAGCCTCTGGCAATGCCACTTCAGGTAACACTTCAAAAAGAAGGGTAAGGTATTCCAGGGGTGAGTCCCAGGGACTCCTTGTTCTCAGCACATGCCTCCTAGGTTCTGAGGCCTGATGGGGGCCTCCATTCCTGACTTTGTGATCCTTGCTCTGGTCAGTCCTCCTGGGAGAGGTGGAGACCTCAGTGGTGCTGACCTGCATGGAGGAGGCCAAGCGGCTTGTGGACAAAGCCTACAAGGAGCGGCGGGAAAGGTGGGGTGTGGAGCACTGCTCAGCTCTGAGCAAAGCTGTTTCAGGCCTTTCAGGGAAAGAGTGGGCAGCAGGGAGTTTGTGCAGGGAGGTGGGGAGTATGGGTGGGGGGAGCTGGGCTGTCTGTCCCTGGGTCTCTGGGTGCAAGAACATCTTGAAAGCCACCCTTGCCATGGACTTGTTACCATCTGGACACCCACATCCATATCATTTTTTTCAAAAGAAACCTCTTCCTGCCTGCAAGTCTATCTACATTGTCCTGCCTATCCACCCCTGGGAAAGGGCTCTGCTGCGTGTCTCTGTACCCCTTCTTTGGTCCCCCCTCTTCCATGCAGTATCAAGCAGAGGCTTCGCAGTGGCTCTGCCAGTCCCATGGAACTCTTATCCTACTTCAAGCAGCCAGTAGCAGGCACCAGGACGGCTGTGAGGGCTGCAGACTATCTGCATGTGGCTCTAGACCTGTTGAAGAGGAAGCTTCAGCCCCTGTGTCCAGGGCCTTTCAATGTCACAGGTACTGCCCCCTCTCCCACCTCCACTAGGATCTCTCCTAGTAACCCTCGCCAGGTCCTGTGATCCCCACAAGTCCTCCCTCTAAGGAGTCTCAGAGGCGTCTGAGCATCCCCTTCACTTCTCAGCCTGTGCCCCACTAGGGTATTCAGGGCTTCTCCGCCTCAGAAGAGGAAATGGGGGCTTGGTTCCCACATCCTGCTTCTCCCTTGCAGATGTGCTGACACCTGCTCAACTGAATCTGCTGTCCAAGTCAAGCGGCTGTGCTTACCAGGACGTGAGGGTGACATGCCCTGAACGGGACACATATCGCACCATCACGGGGCAGTGTAACAACAGGTGCAGCCCCAGGGCGGGACTCCGGGAGGGTTGGGTCAGGCCATCGGAGCCACTTGGCTTTAGCGACCCTGCGCTTTTCTGTAGACGCAGCCCCACGCTTGGGGCCTCCAACCGCGCCTTTGCACGCTGGCTGCCAGCGGAGTACGAGGACGGCTTCTCGCTGCCTTTCGGTTGGACTCCAGGGGTCAAGCGCGGTGGCTTCCCCGTGCCCCTGGTGAGCACCTGGTGGGCAGAGGGGGAGGCCCAGCCTGGTGCGGCGCCCCCTAACGCCCCGGTGTCCTGCAGGCTCGCGCGGTCTCCAACGCCATCGTGCGCTTCCCCACGGAGCAGCTGACCAGGGACCAGCAGCGGTCGCTCTTGTTCATGCAGTGGGGCCAGTTTCTGGACCACGACCTTGACTTCACCCCAGAGCCTGCAGCACGGGCCTCCTTCATTACTGGCCTCAACTGTGAGACCAGCTGCCTGCAGCAGCCACCCTGCTTCCCGCTCAAGGTGCTGCCTTCCTCCCACCCACTGTTGGCTGTGGGTGGAGAGGGGACATTGCTCCCAGAAGCGGCCATCTTCTGTGTCCAGCTTTCTTTTCTCAGCCCCTGATGAGGGCAAGGGCTGCTTCCTTGTGTTGTCCAGAGCCTGTGCCTGTCCTGGCTCTGACCAGTCCCCTCCTCAGGACCAACTGTCAGCCAGGGCATCTCCTTTGTTTACTGACTCCCCCAGACCAAGGGAGAGAGCAGTGGTTCTGCCCTGCCTAACAGGAATTACTGCCCATTCGTGAGGCTGCAAAAGAGTTCTGGGATGAGGACCTCTGGTGTCTCTCAGACTTCCCAGCATAGATGCCCTGTGCACAGTCTTGTTTTTCCCCCTCCCCCCAGGCCTTTCCCCATCCCCACATCACAGAGAGCAGAGAGCTGGGGGAGGGGGTGGAGCTCCCAGAGAAGTCCCATGGAGTCACAGGCTGAATAGGGAGGGAAGAGGAGAGAAAGAAGAGAGTCTGAGAGGGAAGGAGGGAGAGGGATGGGGCCAGAGTGACAGGAAAGGGACAAGGAAAAGGAGAAAGGAAGGAAAGATGAGACAGAATAAGAGCGTAGGGACCAAGTCCAGAGAAGAGGAGGGGAGGAGAGAGAGGGGAGATTTAGTGAGAAGGGGTCAGAGGACTGGCACTGCCTACCCCTGGGGTGTGTCCCACATTCCCGGTTCAGTGTTCCGGGCCACTCCTGAACCTCAGAGGCACTCTGCTGGTGGAACCTCAGACTGATCCCGCTGGGGCCTTGAGAGACCACCTGAAGATTCAGGGGGCCAGAGGTCCAAGGGTTAGATTCTCTTGCACGGTCCCTCATGAACCCACCTAGCCTCTCTGTGTGGCAGATTCCACCTAATGACCCCCGCATCAAGAACCAACGTGACTGCATCCCTTTCTTCCGCTCCTGCCCGGCTTGTCCTGGGAGCAACATCACCATCCGCAACCAGATCAATGCGCTCACCTCCTTTGTGGACGCCAGCATGGTGTACGGCAGCGAGGACCCCTTGGCCATGAAGTTGCGCAACCTGACCAACCAGCTGGGGCTGCTGGCTGTCAACACCCGCTTCCAAGATAATGGCAGGGCCTTGCTGCCCTTCGACAACTTGCATGATGATCCCTGTCTCCTCACCAACCGCTCTGTGCAAATCCCTTGCTTCCTGGCAGGTCAGAGGTGTTCCCTGCAGGAGCTATAGTCAGCCTGTTTGTGAGCAGCGGGTGGGTCTGTAGTGGGAGACACTGTCTTCACCAACTTTAGGGTCATTAGTCAAGCTGCCTTGGTCACAGGTTGGATGGAGACACAGGGATGTCCAAGAAGCCTCTATCACGTTCTCTGTTTCTCTTTTCTCCTCTGGACTCTGGAACAGAGGAGAGTTGATTTCCTTAAGGACAGAGAGCACAGTGGTGTGTCCATACCCTGTCCAATATGAAGCCAATAGCCACAGGTGGCTATTTTAATTTTAATTATTTTAAATTCAATGGAATTAAAAAAAAAAAAAGCTTTTCGGCTACACTAGCCACATATCAAGTGCTCAGTAGCCTCATGGGCTAGTGGCTCCCCTAACTGGGCAGCACAGAGGTAGATGGTTTTCATCATCTCAGAAAGTTCTAGTTGAGAGTGCTACTGCCCACCTTGACTACCCATAATTATAGAGGGTGGGATTTCAACCTTAAACACCTGAGGGTTTGCAGGTAGGGTTGGGACAGTGATGGTGGTCATGCCCAGAAATTTTCCAATGTATTTTTTAAAAAAATATATATATTCGTTGGAGTTGGATACAATACCTTTATTTATTTGTTTATTTTTATGTGGTGTTGAGGATGGAACCCAGCACCTTGCACATGCTAGGTGAGCACTCTACCACTGAGCCACAACCCCAGCCCCATCCAGTGTGTTCTAATGAAAATCCAATGGTGGGTTGAGGGCTCTTTCCTCCCGTTGCTTCCCTCTTCTCCTGGTGGCTTCTGGTGATCTCTTCCTGGGCTCCTGGGAGAAGAATCAAGGTCAGTGCCCAAGTGATCTTTCTCCTGAGGAAGGGGCCACCCTTCTTGCTAGTGAAGCAAGAGCAATGGTCCTCAGGGATGACAAGCTGTATGTCCCAGTCCTGGATCACCATGACCTCTCACTGCTCACGGGATGGAGAAATCGCTCTCAGAGAGTATCCTTTCCTCCTAGAATTTCCTTTCTAGAGTTGGCAAGAGCAGAAGCCTGTGTCCTGCTGAAATGGCCCTGACCTTAGCCCTTCCAGAGAAAGTTTTGGGGCAGACTAGTGGAACCAGGGGGGTCTTGCTTAGTTTTCTTGAACAGAATCCCAGGCTACACCAGTCTACACTCCACCCATCCCGTGCCCTAGCCCACCCTGAAGCAGGCTGCAAAATTGGCATGTCACAGGATGATGCTGTCAACTCTGTTTCAATGGTAGTGTTCCTCTAGGGTTCTGTGTTCAGGAGGCTTCTGAGGTTGCTTGCATTCAATGTTAGCAAGAGTGCTGTAACCGTTAGTGGTGTCTGACACAAGCATGGAAACAGTCTGTGCCAACATGCACGTTACTTTTTGACTTTGCTTGAATCAGGAGAACCAGCTAACTAGGTAGCATCATGGATCTTACACTTGGTACCAGGCGCGGTGCTACACCCCAGAATACCTCTTATGCCAGGGGTCGATGGGAGGGAGGATGAGATGCAAAAAGGCACAAGCCTTGGGCCCAGTCTTGGAAGAGCTCCCAGTTTCAGCTAGGGTAGTCACGAGTTGGATCCGAGGTCTTACTAAGCATCTCTGGCTAGCCGTGTCCCTAACAGGAGAAAAAGTTATGGTGGACAAGGGCATCAGAGGAGGACCCATATAGAAGTATAAACTCAGCCTCGGGGGGAAGAGATGGGTGGAGAGGAGGGTAAGTAGGAGACAGGGAGTTTCAGTGGAGCAAATCTTTTCTGGGACGAAGGTCTCAGGAATGACAGTGGCTTTTGCCTCCTTAAGGGGACACCCGCTCCAGTGAGATGCCTGAACTCACCTCCATGCACACCCTCTTTGTTCGAGAGCATAACCGGCTGGCCACACAGCTCAAGAGCCTCAATCCCAGGTGGAATGGAGAGAAGCTCTACCAGGAAGCCCGGAAAATCGTGGGGGCCATGGTCCAGGTAGGGTGTCCTGAGTGTCACACTGACTTGGGATCCAGGTTTACCTCTGTGACAGCCTAGCTGTGTGATCTTGGGCAATTTGCTAACTCTCCTAAGCTTTGGATTCTTCATCCATGATGCCATTTCGATTAATGGACCTACTGCAAACACCTGGCAGATGTGAAATGCTTGGTGAAGGCTACTTCCCTTCCCCCACTTCCTGCCTTGCTTCCCTCTTTGCTGTGGGCCTGGGAATGGTGTTGGGAGAATCCACAGGAGAGGTCTCTGATGCCCAACAGCAGTTCAGTGGACATTTCTCTCTTCCTCTGTTTCACTGTCACTCTTGGCTCCTTTATCTACTCTCCTCTTCTTGGCCATTATTACCCAACCAAACTCCTTGGCCTCATTTAACCCTGGGGTAGTGTTCCTGCTTCTCTCTCCAACTTTTGATGCTCCAATGCCCATCCCTTTTCTTCCCAAGAAGCATGTGCATGCTCGTGAGAGAGCACACGCACGTGTACACACACACACTCACACACACTTCTGGATTCTGGACAGGGAGAGCATTGCAGATGCTGAGGGTGAATATTCAATTTGTACTAAGAACACACGTGGGATTCATGTCAGCTTTGGAGGAAATTCTAGAGTCTAGAGTCTAAAGTGAGATTATTCCACCTTTTCCATTTCTCTTTTCACTGGGGGAAATTCTAGAGAAGCCTTCATTTCTTTCTGCCTCTCTTTTTTCCACAAACCTATCTACTCAACCCTACCGTGGGCCAAGCATTTGCTGTCAGTGTAAATAATTTTAATTTCTCTGTCTTTCAAGGAATTATCATGAGATAACGGGAGAAATGAGACATTACTAACTCAGGGCAAGGGAGTTAATGCAAGGTCTAACAAAGCTCCTTGTTATTTAACCTTCTAAAACACACACACACACACACACACACACACACATAATTATCCTATATAATTATCTCTAATTTACAATTGAGGCTCAAAGAAGTAAGTAAATGGCCCAAGGTCATAGAGCCAGCAAACAGCAGAGCTCTGCTTATGCTCCTTAGTGCCACTCTGAGATGTTGGATGTGTGCAGCCTTCTTCTCTAACCCCCTGTCCCCACCTGGACTGAATCAGTACTGTGGGATTCATTGCACTGACCTAGATGGATAGGAGCGATCACCCAAGCCTGAAGCAGGTGGACACTGCAGTGACCAGTGAGTGGAGAGACTGTTCCAAGTGACTTTTTTTTTTAGATCATCACTTACCGAGATTACCTGCCCCTGGTGCTGGGGCCAGCGGCCATGAGGAAGTACCTACCCAGGTATCGCTGCTACAACGAGTCGGTGGACCCGCGCATCTCCAACGTCTTCACCAATGCCTTCCGCTATGGCCACACCCTCATCCAACCCTTCATGTTCCGCCTGGACAGTCAGTATAGGCCCATGGAGCCCAATCCCAAAGTTCCACTCAGCAGGGTCTTTTTTGCCACTTGGAGGGTGGTGCTGGAAGGTGAGTGGGACTTGGACCAGCAGAGAGGGTGCTGGCAGTTGTGGGTGGGAGAGGTGGGCTGGGGTGCAGGGAGCTAGGGCAAGAGGAGCTCTTTCTTTCCTTTTGGGGGGATCTAGTCTGATCTTCCATTCTCAGTGCACCTGACTCTACCTCCAGATCCAAGAATAAAGAGTGAGGGTGGAGATAGTCCTCAGACAGTTGGCTCTTTCCTATGTGTTAGGACTCTGTGAGTCAGGAGGCCAGGGAAGGGATGCATCCCAACCTTGCAAACCTGAATGACATCATCCCCTGAGCCCTATATGCCCCTGGGGTCATGTAGTGCCCAGTGAGAACCTGCCCAGTGGGGCCACCTTGGCACCAAGTGTTGCCTATGCCTGTCCCTCTTCTCCAATCCTCTGACCCCACCTGGCCTTGCTCTGGCTGCAGTCTGATCTTTGATACTGAGCTAACCCTTTCTCTCAACCTTGCTCCTCTTGCCTTCAGGTGGCATTGACCCCATCCTCCGGGGCCTCATGGCCACCCCTGCCAAGCTGAATCGCCAGAACCAAATTGTGGTGGATGAAATTCGGGAACGATTGTTTGAGCAGGTCATGAGGATTGGGCTGGACCTGCCCGCTCTGAACATGCAGCGCAGCAGGGACCATGGCCTCCCAGGTGAGGGGCTGCAGGAGTCTCCCTGGCCACCTGCAGCCCCCATCCTACCACCCAGGGAGGCTACAGCTCCCCTTCCCACTCGGGGCCCTGCCCTTTCCATGCCCTGAGCTGACCAAAGCTTCCCTCACCCTAGCACTTTGTCCTCAGGAAGTCATCTGAGGTCAGGCACCTCCCTCTCCCTGGACCCCTCTGATCAAACTCTAGCTTCTCCCAGGCTCCTTTGCACGTTCCAACCTGCAGGAGCAGCGGCTGCAACAGTAACTCAGTGTGAAAATCTGTCTCCACCATCATTTCATTTTGACCTGTTGTTCATGAACTTGGAGGGGAAGAGATTGTTACTTCCGCTTGACTGATGAGGAAACTGAGGCATAGAGACAGTCAAAATCTGGCTAGGTTCTCTAGCCAAATCAGTGACAGATCACAAACTTGGACCCAGATCAGCCTGACCCTAAAGTCTGTGCATGGGTTATGGGTGGCCTTTGTGGCTGAGTCTTTGAGACGCCCTTTACCCATCATGGGTCAGAGGTAGACACAATGGGTTGCTCCAGGGGACAGTGAGATGCCCCGTTCTTGGACCTGGCAGGAGTTATGGCAGTTTGGTGTTTGCCTTAGGATGGGAGAGCAAAGGAGAGACAATGAGGGTCTGGGGAGGCCTAGCTGTCCCTCTGGTCCTGAGTCAAGGGGTCAGGGCTCCCTCTATGGCCTTGGGATGTGGAGAAGTTGGGTTTTCTGGGTTAATGGCATACATCTGAATCCTCCCTGCTGTCCCAGTGTCCTCCCCACCTTGTAGCAGGCAGACCATCCAGAGCTCACTGCCCCCTCTCCCATGCAGGGTACAATGCCTGGAGGCGCTTCTGTGGGCTCCCGCAGCCCAGCACAGTGGGTGAGCTGGGCACGGTGATGAAGAACCTGGACCTGGCAAGGAAGCTGATGGCACAGTATGGCACGCCCAATAACATTGACATCTGGATGGGTGGCGTGGCTGAGCCCCTGGAGCCCAACGGCCGTGTGGGCCAGCTCCTCGCCTGCCTCATTGGCACCCAGTTCAGGAAGCTCCGGGACGGAGATCGGTGAGGAGGTGTTGCAGCAGCTCAGGCTGGCTGGGTGGGTGGCCATGAGCCTATCTTTGAAACTGTCAGGGGCCCCAATTTCCTCCTGTCAAGTTAAGGGCTGCAAAGAGTCATTGATTTCCCTCTGTGTCTCAGGGAGCCTCCAGGTCATCTTTAATGTGTCCTGAGCCTGTAGGGGTACAGCAGGGAGGAAACTGGAGTCCTGATTTCAAAAGAAGGAAGACAGAAAAAAAATGCCACTCTTACTACTTCGTTCTCTGGGTTTCTCTGTGCAACTATGGAGATGTCAATCACCATCAAATAGTCCCAGCATAGCTTTCCCATGGCTTCCCTTTGTGTCATTTCATCGTGGTCATGACACCTTCATGTCCAGTTCTTACATGGTCCATATTGCACCTTTGGGAATATTAGAAAGTGTCCCCATTCCCCCTTCCTGTGGATGCAGCCCTGGGCACAGGACTTCATGAAGGAGGGTGGGCTCTGCTCCCTCCTTTCTAGTATGAATGGTGTCCTGGAGGCTGCTGGGCTGGGGCCAGAGCAGGTAACCAGAAAGCTGGGCTTTACTCTGTTTTGTGAGTGGGAGACCCCTAGTCTTCCCTGTACTGAAAATCCCTGTATTTCTCAAGGGCCTGGAGCTCTCCTGAGCTTCTGGGTGGAGCCTTGCATCCAGGGAGCACTTCAAGCTAGGTGACACCCTCCAGCCCAGAATATGCCAGCCTCAGGCACAATATCTATGGATCCCCCCATGTAGGTTTTGGTGGGAGAACAAGAATGTGTTCAGCACAAGGCAACGGCAGGCCCTGGCCAAGATCTCCTTGCCCCGAATCATCTGCGACAACACAGGCATCACCACCGTGTCCAGGAACAACATCTTCATGTCCAACTCATTCCCCCGTGACTTTGTCAACTGCAGTTCTCTCCCTGCTTTGGACCTGACTTCCTGGAGGCAGGCCTAGAGCTGGGTAAGAGCCTACCGCAGTGAGGGGTAAACCTGGGCTGGCTCATTGGAACGACAGAGAGCTCCCTTCCCTAGATGAGCCCAACCCCGTTCTGGGTGCCAGTTGAGAAAATGACTGAACATTCACTTGTGTATATTTGTGTGTGTACATGTGTGCATTGTATGTAAATCGACATGTCAAATATTTGTGTTGTCTGTGAACATGGGTAGTATTGTATGTGCATCATTCATGTGAGTGTGCTTGCTGCTTATGAGAATATTAAGTATATGGAAGAAGCAGAGCACAGCCCAGGAGCCAAACCACCTGGATTTAAATCCTGGCTCTGCAGCTGGTTAGCTTCGTGATCTTGGGCAAACCACTGAATCTCCTTAAGCCTGAGTCTTCTTCCTTATAAATGACAGCTCCACAGGGAGCCTGTTTGCATTCTCTAATTCTTTTTGTTGTTTGTTTGTTTGTTTGTTCTAATCAGTTATACATGACAGCAGAATGCTCTTTGATTCATTGTTCACAAATGGAGCACAATTTTTCACTTCTTTGGTTGTACAAGAAGTAGGGTCACACCATTTGTGCAATCACACATGTATCTAAGGTAATGATATCTGTCTCATTCCATCATTTTTCCTACCCCCATACTTCCTACCCTCCTCTCCCTCCCCTTTGCCCAATCTGAAATTCCTCTACTCATCCCAAGCTCCCCACCCATTATGGATTATTAGTATCTACTTATCAGAGAAAACATTCAGCCTTGGTTTGGGGGGATTGGCTTGCTTCGTTTAAGATGATATTCTCCAACTCTATCCATTTACCACAAATGCTCTAATTCTTCATTCATTGAGCACCTACTCTATGCCAAGCACTGTTCTGGGCATGAGAAACAGAGGCAAGAAAGGCAGATACCATTTTTGCCCTCAAGAAGTTTTGTCCTCCATAGCAGAGGTGAACCAGCCTCCTCTGGAGGACGGAGCCTTTAGCAGTGGGCTGTGCAGTTGAGTGATGGCTCAGGGCAGCTAGGATCGGTCCATAGCTCTCCTTTTCCTATCTTACTCTGTTCTCTTGCTTATTCACAGGAGCCTGCCTGGAGAGGAAGGAGGGGCTGTTGACCTTTCTGTACCATTTGTTTGTACCTGATGTTTATAATAATAAACTGTCACTGCTGGTGATCTCCCCTCTGTCTGTGTCTGGGAAGGGGCTGGAGCCCCAGCAGGAGGCCCATTCTGTGCCCTAAATTGGAGCCAGTGTGGTGGGTGCCTCTGATCAGCTGGGAGGGCACCAGAGAGTCCTCTGGCCAATCCATACCTGGAGGGCAGTCAGTTCTTAGAAGTCTTGGGGCCAGGCCAGGCTGAGCAGGTTCTGGTCCCTCACCTTCCACCTCTGCCATCTGAGGAACAGGAACATGGTCCCCAAGCCCTGATGTTCATTCATTATTCTGGCAAATGTTTACTACATGATCTGACTGTGTCAAGTGCTGGGAAACAGAGGGGACACAACCCTGTCCTGTCGGGGAGAAGGATCAGAGGGCTGGCAGGAAGACCCTCCCCAGAAGACAGGGCACCTCTGGGTCCTGCATCCTACAACCTGGGACAGTGATTCAGAGGCCATCGAGATGGTGGAATCCTCTTTCCAGATTTCAAATCACCAGGCCCCTAGAGCAAGGACAGCAGATGGCTGGGTCTGGAGGACAGGGCCAGTGCTGAGGGAGAGGAGGCATCCCCCACCCCAGGATCTGGACCCCCGTATCTGACTGGTGGAGCCCCTTTCCTGCCCTTCTGTCTTTCCACATAGAGGGAGGGGTACCTGCTACTGGAAGCCAAAGGTGTGTGGGATGTTGGGGCCTAGTGTACTTGTGGGCCCCCAAAGTGAAGCTAGGCCCTCACTGTGGTGAGTGGCAGGATGAATACCAGTCACCTCCATGTCACTGATGAAGAGAGGGCTGTGTGGAGAGGGGAAGTGGGCATCAGTCAGGCCCTCAGCCCAGGTCTTCTGCCCTGGGCTCTTCCCACAGGACAGCTGAGTGTCTCCTACTCCTACCTGTCAGTCACCTGGGATGACCTTCCTTTGGAGGGCCATTTTTTTTTTTTAAAAAAGAATGTATGGAAATGCACTGGGCAGCAGCTCAAGGAATGTTCTGGAATTGCCCCTTCAGAGGCTTGACAGGCTCTAAGGACTGCACAGGAAGAAGAGGGTATTTCCCAGAGGGTAACGAGAAATGAATTCTAGCTGTAGGGAAACCTAGGCTTGGTTTCCCTTCCTGTTTTGTCCCTGTAACCCCTCCCCCACCACATCCCCCTCCTGAGGCCTTCTTCTGCTACTCCGTGGCCATTGCTTCATGTCCCCAGGAGCCCCCTGCGACCTCCCTTCTTTGAGAGTTCTTGGAAATCCCACCCAATCACTCCTCTCACCCCACACACCCATGCACAAGACAGTGTAGGGCCAGCCACTCTGGACTGTAAGCATCTAGTTACTTATCTGGCAGTGTTCCAAGGCCTGCCTTCAGAAAGGAGCAGGGCCCTTGCTAGCACCTTTCATCCACGATCAGCTGTTTATTGAGCACATAAGTGAGCTGAACACCATGCTGAGTGCCTTGGGCTCTACGCAGAAGCAGGAGGAAGTCCCTGGCTTGGGAAGTTCACAATCTCGTCTGGGAGGAAGGAGGAAGGATCAGAGTCCAAGGCCCCAGCCCCAGCCCCAGCCCCAGCAATGATTGTTCAGGGGAGAGGATGGGTGACATCAGGCAAGCTGGACTGGCAGGCCATCCTGGGGGTCTGAGTCTTGATAGAAAGACCATTTCCTGGGGCCGAGGGAATGGGCGTGGAAGTGGTAAGAGCCAAGTAGATGAGCTCCGGAGGCTGAAATGGCACCCTTGGGCTTGAGTGAGCTGTTCATCTGCAAGACAGGTCTGGCTAAAGGAAAGGGCAGGGACTGGGGTGTGGAGTTCTAAGGGACCAGGACATTGAACTTGCTTCAAATGGCAACATGGGCCAACAGGAGAGTTACTGTGCAATGCAGGAGGCCATGGCCCCAGAGCACCTAATTCTCCACTGAGGCCCAGGGTGAGAGGTCCAGCGTATCAATGGCTGAGCAGTTTACAAAGTCTTGGGGGTAGCTGTTGGCCTGGAATGGGTTCAGTGGGACTGTGGTGATGTGAGTGTTGTCACAGACCAGGCGTGAGAAGGACATTTTTCGCAGAGAGTCTTGCTGCTTCTCTGTGAAGACCCCAGGGTTTTCCCACCAGAACCTGCAGAGACAGAAGCGGGGTCACTCCAGGGTCACGTCCAGCTGCTGGCCTCTCCCCACTCTGCCAAAGGAGGTCACTGGGCACATGAAAAGCTCCACCTGTGCTGGAGCTGGAGTTAGTCATGGCACAGGACAGTGGCCCAGTCACCTCAGAGAAGGGCTCCATCCAGGCCTCCTGGGTGGAGGTGTCACTTGCCTGTCTCCATCTCGGATCCGCTGGAACTGCTGGCCTAGGAGGCAGGCCAGGAGAGGCCCCACTCGGCCTCCTTCTACCAGGGGCTCAGCAATGGCCCCTATCCAGATGTCGATGTTGTCAGGGGTCTTGTAGAGATCCAGTAAGCTTCTGGCCAGCCTCTCGTTCCTCAGCACAGCACTCAGCTCCTCTAGCGTCTGTGGCTGTGAGAGGTGACAATAGCCTCTCCAAGAGTTGTACCCTGGGGTGGAGAGGCTGAGGCTGTTTCATCCCAGGGACTTCCTGCTCATGGTTCCCCTTGGGGACAGACCCACTCCAGCTCCATAAGCCCCCAAAGTCTAGACTCACAGTCTTTGGGACAGGGGAAGTAGTGAGCCGTGGTTTTCTGTGTGTGGCACTGCAGTTGGGGAATAACTAGCAGCTTTCCTGGTGACTGCTACGGGCCCTAAGCTAAGCACTGTACAAATGTGTAAACTGAAGGAGAGAAATGGCCCAGAACTAGTCAATGGCACAGCTGGGATTTGAACTTGGGCAGTTTGATTCTTAACTACATTAAATTGCCATTACGGGTATCAAAAAAAGTTCCAGTGGTCATTGGCTTCTCTCTATTGTTTTCTTAATGTTTTCTGGGATTCTAAGCTCATTTACAAGGTAGTTGTTGATCTCCTTTACAGGAGAGGAACTCCAAGATGGTACCAGGTATGTGCTCCTGTCTCTGCATTAGGGAAAATGAAAGATTCCATTTCAGGGATGAGCAACATGGGTTTTAAAAAACTGGCCTGCCTTCTGTTTCAGAATCGATCAGATGCTCAGGGTTACAGAGGAGAATCTCCAGGGACCCTAGAAAGTAGCTACAAGTGCTCCAGGCTGGGCCAGACCCTTGGCCCACTTACCAGGCTGCCCATGGTCCCGGCAGCGCTGGATGTTGATGGCAGCCAGGTCGAAGCCATGGATGGTGCGCGTCGGCTGGAAGAGCTTGTTGCGTACTTCTCCTGTCATCATTTTATTCTGATTCATCAACTTGGCCTTCTTGGCCAGCAGGCCCCGAACCAGAGGATCAATTCCACCTGCAACGGGAGACCCAGAGGTCATCCTTAGGATGGAAGAGGAGGAGGACGTCTCCCACAGCCAGCCCCTCCCTCCACCAGACAAATTACCTGTCTAAAATAGGGCCAACTAAACATCTCTGGCTGGAAACAGCAAGAGAAGAAGATAACACAGGTGAGCTCAGGGAAAGGGGAGTCCAGATTGCCCACTCCTGGGGTGTTAGGAAGGGCCATTCATGGGACGGTGGCATGAATATAAATATCAAGACTGTTTTCAAGTTCTAGTTCATCGAGTCAGCTCCTTCTCTTTCCATCCATATATTGCCTTGAAGAACACTGCAGCATGGGAAGACGGGGGTGGGGGAGGGGTGGGGGATGGGGGGGATGGGGGGGGTGCACATCTTTAAGAAATGGCCCTGGCTTGCTAGGCCCTTACTAAGCTAGTTTCAGCACAGAACAGACTGGAGTAAAGGACAGTTGCATCTAACCTCTGGTACCTCATGGGGTGGAAGGTTCTAGAAGAGAGCAGAGAAGAGCTATTTGAGAAGACCATGAACTCTGTCTTCACAGGGCAGAGAAGCCCTAGGTCATAGAGAAGAGGTAAGGAAATCCCAGGCAGCTTACAAGTTAGAAGGAAGAAAGGAATAACTGATAACCTCTTGTGTGTTAGGAATCATTTTAGGGTTCTCTACACATCTATTTCCTTTAACTTTTTGGATATCCTGACGAGATGGGTACTATGATTGTCCCTATTTTACAAACAAAGAAAATGAGGCTCAGTTAAGATGAATTCACTTGCCCAAGGCCCCACAGGAAGTGCTTGCAGTCTGACTTCCAGGCCAGGTGTCCCTAACAGCAAGCTGCAGCCAGGGGGAGTCAGGAGAGGGAGGGCCCTTTCCTGATTGGACATACCGTCTTTGACCATCCTCCAGGTGTTGAAGAAGAGCGTGTGCAGGGGGAGTTCCGGTTCTGGACCCCATGGCTGATAATTCTCATCCAGGCGGGACACAGTAGGGGGGATCTCCAAGTGACCAAAGCGGAATGCAAATGTAAAGACGTTGGAAATTCGGGGATCTACGGATTCATTGTAGCCTTGGTATGGGGGGATCCACTTCTGCATCTCAGCACCTAACACGATGGGTAGGTAGTCCCTAAAGGTGATAATCTAGAGGGAGAGGCAAATGAGGAAGAAAGAATGTGAGAAGGCTTAAGCCTCTACAGAGGGAGGCTGAAGAGGAGCTGCCACCAAGGGGCATGAGCAGTCAAGGGTGGCAAACAGCCTTTGTACCTTGTTTCAATTCCTATGACCGTGGCAGACATTGTTAATCAAACATGACATTCTTTCTGTGATCTCACATGATTTGTTTCCACATAGGCAAATCAGTCATTTGAATTTGGCATTTGATATATACGTCTCCATGCTTCTTTGCTCTAAGTTTATGACCTTGGTGCGAAAGTGGCAGTGCTCATATGTCATTTAAATGTAACAATGTCTTATTATTAAACTTTTCCTCACAGGCTAGGGCAAGAGGGATGATGAACTACAGAAATGAGTCAGGGACCACCAAGGGAACTTCATTCCATCCCCAGTTTTGAAAGAAGTGCTGCACCATAGAGAGGCTGATTCCTGGTTTGGTTTTACTCAAATTAATGAATTACTACAAAAAGAAAAAAAAATCTCAATATTTATCCTTTCTTTCTTTGTCTATATGATGCCTATTTTGACACAGTTTTAAACCTAGAGAGCATTTCCTCTCTGTCAATTAACATTTTCCACGTTTCGACCTAGCTTTCACAATTATTTTAAACGTGTGCAATATTCTAATGCATTCATTGAGATTTACTCTCAGGTTGGTTTCTAGTCTGTCCATGGCTTAGCCTGTGGGGATATCATCCGACCAGCAGGCACTCTGCTCCCCAGGCTGTAGAGGATGCAGGAGACAGAGCCCTGCCTCTGGCCACAGTGACTGGCCCATCTGTGGCTCCAGAACAAGCTGGTATGATTCTATCTCAGGAATTTAGATTCTGGATATAGTTATTTCAGATGGTGCTTAATTTGAGAGGACAGATGAGATCACATGGGTGGTTATTTTTTTACCATCTACTGGAAAGCAGAGAAAACCCATCTGCATTGAGAGTGGAGAAGTAGAGAGAGGAGCAGGGAGGAGGGAGCTAGCAAGAGTAGTTGCCTAACTTCCAGATGATTTCCATTTCCTGGTTTAACCCTGGATGAGGCTTTAACCACTCTGCTGACTATGGGGGTCCCAGGAGAAACCCTTCTCATCTTCCATTTGACACTTCGATGGGGTTGAACCTAACTGAACATCTGAACTAGACTGAGTTGTTTTCTTGTAGGCCCAAAAGCCTTGTAATGGATGAACTTGTGTCCCCTGCTCATCCATATGTCAAAGCTTCCAATGTGTGCATATTTGAAGATGGAGTCTTTAAGGAGGAAACTGAGGTCATATGTTGGTACCCTAATCCAGTAGGGCTGGTATCCCTATAGAGAGGGAGAGAGGGAGACAGAGAGGCAGGACAGGAATGAGAATGAACAGAGAAAAGACCAAGAGAGGACATGGGGGAAAGATGACTATAAGATAAGGAGAAAGACCTGAGGAGAAACCAGACTTGCCAACACCTTGATCTTGAACTTAGCCTCCAGAACTGCCAGAAAATTCTGTATAAGCCACCCTAAAATATTAACACTCTAGTATTTTGTTAAGGCAACCCCTAGCAAACTAATACAATATTTAACTCATGCAATCTTCAGGCAGACTTTTTTTTTATTCTGTTGGGTGATTTCCTACAAACATCTCCAAAAGCATGATTTTGGGTCCTGATTTTTTTTTTAATATGAGAATACATCTCTTTGATAAAAAAAAAAATAGGTGCATGAGACGTCTGGTTTTAGAGTGGAGTAGACTCATTTTACCTTGCTCTACTCTACTGAATATAATTAAGAACCCTGGAAATTATTCATCAGGCAATAATAAGAGGGATCTAAAAGCTCACAAAAAAGAAGATGGATTGGTTGGGAACCTCAGGACTTGAGGAATGTCAACTTGAGGAATGTCATACCCACAGACTGGGAGCAGAAGAGGCCGTTGGAGAATAGGAACAGGTAAAGAGAAGCCAAGAAAAGCCTCCTGTCTCCTTCTAAAGCGCTAGGACGAGGGAGAGCCAGCACAGACTCAGAGGAAAGCCCCAGTCCCCGCTTCACACCCTGAGTCCTGGGGAAGCCCTGCCATCCCAGCCTTCCATCCACAGTCCACGCTGGCGGGTGGTCTGATCAGCCTGCAGCCGTGGCAGCAGTGAACACTGTGTCCCTTTGCTCTTTACCTTTGATTTTCACCAGGGATACCCAAGTATGTGGCTTCTGCTTCCCCAGAAGGTTGCTTAGCAACAGCTGACAGCCAGGAAAGAACCTTCTTGCACTGTAGACAGGACCAGCTGGGCTAAATGGGGAGCTCAGAAGCACCAGAAGAATGAAGCAGACCAGATCAGCATAGGAAGGGCTCAAGAAACTAAGCTGTCACTGGAACTAAAAAGAACCAGAACCTTCGTGCTAAACTTAATCAAGGTACCTGCATGCTAAAACAGATTTTTTTTAAAAATATATTTTTTTAAGTTGTAGGTGGATACAATACCTTTATATTATTTATTTTTATGTGGTGCTGAGGATCGAACTCAGGGCCTCACTCGTGCTAAGCAAGCACTCTACTGCTCAGCCACAACCCCAGCCCCTAAAACAGATTTTAAACAGGATCAAGCGTCTCCTAATAGAAAAGCCAAAATGCCTTAAGAAACAACTGAAAGTCATTCATAATACCAAGAACCAGGAAAGCCACACTGGTGAGCAAAGACAATCAACTGATGCCTCTAGAGACATGAATGTTGGAATTATCTGATAAAGATTTTTAAAGCAGCCACTTTAAAAATGTCTCAATAACTAATTATCAATTCTCCTCAAGAAAAGAAACGAAGGACAGAATATCTCAGCAAAAAGCAGAAGATGAAATAGATGAAATTATGGGACTGAAAACATAATACCTGAAAAAAAAATACTTGAATAGACTCAATAACAGTAGAGTGGACATAACCAAGGATAGAAATGAAGACAGATTAGTAGAATTTACTCAATCTGCACATCAGAGAGAAAATACACTGATTAAAAAAAGGAAAAAAATAAATAAACCTCCAGCAAGACAGAGTCACTGGTTCTGTAGGACAATAACAAACTATCTAACCTTCATATCAGTGGAGTCCCAGAAGCAGAGGAGAAAGGGAGTGAAACTGAAAAAGGATTTAAGAAAAAAATGCCTGAAATTTTCTCCAAATTGGTGAAGGACATACATTTACACATACAAGAAGAGGAATGAACCCAAAACAAGATAAACCAAAAAGAAGTTCACTCCAAGACACATGACAATTAGATTTATGAAAACTAAACACACAGAAAAAGTTTTAAAAACTGTCAAAGAGAAGCGACACATTACCTAAAAAGAAATATCAATTCATGTAATAGCAAAATTCTCATCTGAAATCACAGAGGTCAGAATGAAGTGGAACATTTTTTAATGTGCTAAAAGAAAAGAATTGTCAATCCCAAATCTAACATCTGGTGAAACTGTTCCTCTGGAACAAGAAGACAGTAAAGACATTCTCAAATAGAGGAAAGCTAAGAGAATTTACTGCTAGTCCATCTACCCTTAAAGAATGGCTACAAAGTTGGGTGTGGTGGTGCATGTCTGTAATTCCAGTGGCTTGGGAGCCTGAGGCAGGAGGATCACAGGTTCGAAGACAACCTCAGCATCTTAGCCAGGATGTGAGCAACCTAGTGAGATCCCATCTCAAATAAAAAAATAAGAAGGGCTGGGGATATAGCTCAGTGGTAGAGCACTTGTCTAGCATGCACAAGGCCCTGAGTTTAGACTTTACAATCACACAATGCATAATGGCAAAAAAGTAAGCATAATCAATTATTTTCTATCCTATAGGTTTCTTTAATAATATTTTATGACTGGAAGCTCTATATGAGGTGGTGCTAAATGTATATAGAGAAAATACTTAAGAAGAATTAAACTTAAAAAGTAGGTCAAGTAAAAGGAAAGCATTCTGACATTTGCTACCAAAAGCACAATCCACAAGAGAAAAAACTCACAAAAATGAGCCTCATTCAATTTAAAATTAAAAGTTCTTGGTCTGCAAAAGACCTGTTAAGAGGATGAAACCCCCCAAAATAAAACCAAAATCAAACAAAACAAATTACCATGCATATGGAAGAAAAAAATACTTGCAAGTCACATGTCTGATAAAGGACTTGTGTCTAGAATATGTAGAGAACTCTCAAATCTCAATGTTAAAAGACAACAGCCCAAGAATACATGAACAGAACATTGAAGAGGCTACACAAATGGCAAACAAGCACATGAAAATATGTTTAACATCACTAGCCACTAAGGAAATGCAAATTAAAACCACAATGAGATACCACTACCGACCTATCAGTAAGGGTAGAATAAAAGATAATAAGGATATCAAATGTTGAGCAGGATTCAGAGAAACTGGATCATGCATACATTGCTGGTGGGAATGTAAAATGGTACAGCCAGTCTGGAAAATAGTTTGGCAGTTCCTTTTAAAGGCAAAAAGGACTTACTATATGACCCAGTAATGGTACTCTCAGGCATATATTCCCTCAAAAAAAAAAAAACCACCTTATTTTCACACAGAAACTTATACATGAATGTTCATTGCAGCTTTATTCATAGTAACCTTAAACTGGAAGCTATCTAGATATCCTTCAATAAATGGTGGTAATACACACCATGCAGAAGGAAGAACTATAGAAATGCACAACCATTTGAATGAACTTCACAGAAATTATGCTAAATAAAAAAGCCTATCTCAAAAGGATATATACTGCATCATTCCATTTATATAAAATTTGTGAAATAGCATAATTATTGAGATGGAGAATAGATTGGAATTTTGCAGGGGTTAGGGACATAGGGGTGAGGACAGAGATAGTTCTAAAGAAGTAGCATGAGATGGTGCAGTATCTTTATTGTGGCAGTAGTCACATAAAGCTATACCTGTGCTAAAATTGCATGGAGCTTCACACACACACACACACACACACACACACACACACACACACACACACAATTCCATTTATGACTAGTAAAACCTGAACAACGTTAACTTCCTGGTTTTGCTACTGTACCATGGCTATGCAAGATGTCAACACTGGGAGAGGCTGGGTTAAGAGCCCATGGACCTCTCTGTACATTTTTTTGTTGGTTTGTTGGCTTGCTTTGCAACTTCTCAAGAAGCTATAATTATTTGAAAGTAAAATGTTTAAAAAGTATATATAGGGTAAATATCAACCAATCATTCCAAGTCTTTCTAGTTAGATGATCAAATCTGCAATACCAGCTGAGTGTGCCCATGACACGTGGGTTAGGTGTAGACAATTAAAAAAGGAAGAGAATCAAATCAAAAGAGTACAGGTCACTGCTCTATAGCAGTCCCAGGAGGAATGCTGCCTACAGTCCCAATGCTGGCACCAGGGCAGGCATGCTGAGGCACCAAGGTATGAACAACTCTCTGACACTCGGAACCCAGGGTTTCATTTTGGGACAGAGAAGCTGAAGAAACAAAAGGGGGAGGATTTTAAAGAGCAAGACAATGGAAGAGAAGCAGTAAGGAGAGGAAGGGGCAGGGAGGTGTGGAGAACAGCAGAGGTGGCTTGGGGTACCACAGTGAGCCGAGGACAGAGCCTGGAGCAGGAACCGGGTGCCTGGCAGTGGGTTCCTGCACCTCCGTACCTGCATGAAGGCTCCCAGGATTTTCCGAGCTTCCTGGTACAGCTTCTCTCCATCCCATTGAGGGTTGAGGGTCTTCAGTTCCCTGGCCAGCCGGTTGTGCTCTCGAAGAAACAGGGTGTGGGAAGTGGCCAGCAGGATCTGCTCTGAGGCTCGGGCATCTCCTGAAAGCCCAGAAGACAGGAAGATAGGTTCTCCCTGAGCAGAACTCGGTGACCAGCACAAAGACATGATATTGCCCGCAAGGTGCTCTCCTGGGGGCCCTCCAACCAAGGGAAGCCAGGTGGAGAGGGATAGGAGAGGGTGGAATCATAGCTTTGCATCTGAATTCTATACATGTATTCTTTAGCTGGGTGATCTTGGGCAGTTTACTTGACATTTCTGAGCCTCAGTCTCATAACTTAGGTGGGAAATTTTTTTATGAATTAGTACCCAACTTTCCAAGAAGGGCAGTTCAAATAAACAAACCTAGGGGCTTTTTACTTTGCAGAGTATCTTTGAAAATTTTATGAAAGCAGGTTTGAGGGCAGGAGCCTGGGTAAGGCTGAATTCCTCTGGGTAATAGAGGGAGAAGAATCTGGAGATGGGGCCTGATGGGGAGAAGGAAAGAAGCAAGGAGGGGGAGGCAGTCAAAATGGTGAAGATCGGGTGTCTCACCAGGGGATTTCTCCCTGTGTTCTTTAGGCTTAAGAAAGGCCTGTTAAGGGGCTGGGATTGTGGCTCATCAGTAGAGTGCTCGCCTAGCACGGGCGGGAGCCAGGTTCGATCCTCAGAACCATGTAAAAATAAAGGCATTGTGTTTATGCCAAAAAATAAATATTAAAAAAAGAAAGGACTGTTAAATTTGCTAATGCTTGGTGTTAGTGGCTATTTTTATGAAAAACTGGAAAGCACTTGGTTCCATGTTTGGATTGGTGTGGGGTCTATGTGGGCACACAATTCAAAAGATCTACCAAAAGTCCTTGGCCTATGGTCTGGCCTTCTGCTTTGTTAGGGTGGCCAGAGATTTGTCTTGGGAGAGTAAATTCTGGAGGGTATGTTTCCAGAAGCCAGAGACACAGAGGACCAGGAGAGCATGAACCCCTGGAACGAACAGAATCAGGAGGACTCTGGTTGTGCACAGATTGTGTGGAGAGGTAGGTTTGGGCTAAGGTTCTTCTTAATCTAGAACTTTCTTGTTGAGGAAAATGCCTTAATAAATGTATTAAAAATGAGACCAAAGATTCATCAACAAGAATGTTCACTACCTAAACACTAAGAAAACAAAGAGAAACTAGAATCGCCTCCAAAGAGGATCCAAAAAAAAAAAATCAATTTTGGTTAAGATATACCACAGAATATCAGGCAGCCATTAAAAATCTTGTTGTAGAAGAACAGATAATGATGTGGGATATGTTAGGTGAAGACATCAGATTATAGAGCATAATTTATAGTGTGACACATAAAACGATGAAGAACTATGTGAGAGAAAAAACTGGAAAGATTGGCATTAAAATATTAATGATTGTTGGTGGGTGGTGAAATTATATGGATTTTGTTTATGCTTTTCTGGACTTTTGTACTTGTTATACAGTGAACACATGTTCCTAGATTTTTTTTTCCATCTGGGCCGCTCTGCCAGTCCTGAATCAGTGCCACAGACATTGGTGCCTTCTTGTGCATTTTCCCAAAAGGATGTTGAGAAGGGAGCAGTGGTAAAGCTTCCCTGGATAATCCCTTGTCCACAGGCCCAGCATTCTCTTCCCAGCCTAGACTCACCTGCCAGGAAGCAGGGCACGCCAGCTGTCTTGTTGATAAACTCGCAGGGGCTAGGCTTCTTGGTGACAAAGGGCAGGTAGGGCAGCCCGTGGTCTGAGAACTCCTCGTTGACAGCCATGAGGCCCAGGGGGCTACTGAGGTTGCGCAGATTACTGGCCAGGCTTGGCTCAGAGCCATACACGAAGCTGGCATCCAGGAAGGAGGTTAGAGCATTGATTTGCTCTCGGACTAGTGACTGGTAGGGTGGAGTGGGGCAGACGAACCCAGCTCGGAAGAAAGGCATGCACTTCCCTTGAGTCTCCAACTTGGGGTCATTGGGTGGGAACTGCAGAGACATTGGGAGTGGGTGACTGGGCAGGAACAGCACACTAGACTGACAGCCTCTCTCCCTGGTCAGACTGGATACAAAGATGTGATGGTACCCTCCTGGAACCCTGGTGCCAGACACTGACCCCAGATGTCTCCTTAGGGACATTTCACTTCCCTGGCCCAACATGTCATGAAGTTCATTACATCCTGTGTGTAAAGAGCTGAGAGTAATAATTCATTATTTCACAGCAAAGGCTCTGAATTTCTGGTGGGAAGGATGTCCTAGGATCCCTGGACAGGGAAGTAGCACATGAGATGGGAAAGGGTTTTGTTAACAATTACTACCAACATAAGTAACCCTTTCTTTATTCTGGACCCACCAGATGCCAGGCATTAGGCATACTTTATCTCAATTCAGTTCTTAAAACCATGTAAAGTAGACCATTCAGACCCCTTTTATGCATAAGAAAACTGAGACTCAGAAAGGTTAAGTAACTTGCCTAGGCACTTACAAACTGGAAGGGAAAGATGTGAAATTCAGATCCAGATTGACCCCATTCCACAGCTCCTGTCCTTTATACCACAGCATGGAGCCTTGAATTGTTATTTGAGTGAATAAATAACACTCTAACTGCAAAGCCCACAAATAAGAAGAAAGGTACACCATTACAAGCTCGTCTCCCTGTCTGCTGGACATTGTCACCAATCCTTGCTGCTCACTGACTCATACATCAAGTTTCAGTTCCTTCTGGGAGACACAATCATCCTTCAGGATTCCACCAACTTTAAATACAGGATGAACCTCCTGGGATATTGGGAAAATGTAGAATCTATTTTCCAGTGTTTGGAGGAGCCTTGAGATTTTGCATTTCTAATAAACCCTCAGGTGATACTGATGCTGTTGGGTAGGGGATATAACCCCCCACCCAGCTTCCCAATTTTGCAATTAGTAGTTTACTTGTCCATTTCCCACACTGAGCCTTTGTCCTTGAGAGCAGGAACAGTGTCTTACTCACCTTCAAATCCCAGTGCTTGGTGCATTGCCTGGCACAGGGTAGATGGTTAATGTCTAATTACTGAATAAATGAATGCATGAGGGAGGTTTGGAAAGCTATCAAATCAGCATCCAAGATCCATCATGAGACCCTGGTCTTTAGGCTGGGAATGTCTGTTACATGGGGTGGGCACGGGGCTTGTCAAGGATGTCCACCTGCTGGGGCTTACCATGATGGGGAAGCAGTTGCCTCCCTGGATACAGTACTCATCACACTGGGTTTTGGAGTACTCGCTACTCCCCATCTCTGTATCAGGGGCAAAGTCCAGATCGTGGTCCACAACTTGACCCCACTGCATGAAGAGCAGGGACCTGTTTTGATCCAGAACACCATCCTCGTTCAGATAACCAGCAATCTGATTGGATACCTCCCGGGCCTACAGATGCAGAGAGAAAAGGAGGGCAGATTGAAGGAAAAAGTGTTTTGAGGATTCAGAGTCAATTTACTGAGCACAGTGAGCTTGTGAGGTGGGTAGCATTAGTCCACTTTGTAAATAAGGAGAATGAATCCTAGAGAGGTGAAGTCAATGCTCTCAGGTCCTGGCAGGCATGGTACTGAATCCAGGTCTGTATCCCTTGACCATGCACAAGGTCAGTGCTTTCTCCACTACTGAGAGGGGAAACAAAAGCCGGCTGCCCCTGAAGTAAGTGCCACAGAGGGGCCAGGTGTCTGGGCGTAGGACAGGGGCTCTGGGGAGGTGCTGCCAACTCAGTTGAGGCCAAGAGATAGGACCCCCCAGGCAAATGACAGCTGATGCACCCCAGGGGCTGGGGAAGGGTAGGCAGGAGCAGGATGGGGCAGGGAAGCCATCTGCCTGGAGACCCCAGGGTATCTGGCCTGTGGCAGCTGGGACGTGACCATCACGTGGCTGGACCCCAGGCTCTGCTGCCCTCTAGTGACATTTTGGGGAACAACCCACATCATCTCTACTGGTGACTCCGCCGCGCATCCCTCTAGCCTCCCACCTATTTCTTTTCGTTTCCCTTGCGTGTTTGGGGCGTGCATCGGTCCCCCTCTGTCTCCCATCCTTCACCCGCATCCTCGAGGGCGCGCCCCACCCTGCCCGTCCGCGCTCACCAGCGGGATCGGGAAGCCGTTCCGCGTCCTCCCCGGCGTCCACCCGTAGGGCAGGGAAAGCCCGTCCTGGTACTCGGCGGGCAGCCAGCGAGCCAGGGCCCTGTTGGCGGCGCCCAGCGCCGGCTTCCTCCTGGAACCCAGCAAGACGGTCTCAGCCCTGGCCGTCGGTTCTGTAGCACTGAGTCCCTGAGGCCTGGGGTTCCAGGACGCACGACCCCGATGGGGACGAAGCCGGGAGCTCTGACCCAAAAAAGGGGACACCTGGAAGGTGCCTCTTAAATGTGGGGTCCTGAATCCCCACCCCCAAGGTGCGGGCCTCCTATGACCTGGTGAAAGGGGACACTTCCTGAGGGATACCGTGGCTCACTGGAGACATGCAATCTTTAGAAGGATCCAGAAGGACAAGGCGTGGGAGTTCTGCCTGGCTTGGCGGGGGCTGGGCAGGTGGGATGGGCGTGGTGGATGGAAGGCTCTGTCCCCCACACCCACCCCGGCCCAGTCACCTGTTGTTACAGTCTCCCGTGATGGTGCGGTAAGGACTGCCCATGTCGCATTTCTCTCCAGGAGCAGGGGCTTCACAGCCCACCTCCCAAGAGAGCAAAGTCAAGTTCAGGCTGGAGCCTAAAACAGAAGGGACACCAAAGGGACCTGGTTCTTTTTCCATTCTGAGGTAGGAAACAGGGTGTCAGCTCCCGGTTACCCAGAACAAGATAGAGATCTCATCACTTGCGAGATAATACCAGTAAATCCACCTGACACAGGAGGCTTAAATGTTGCCTCCACTGACAGAAGTGGTGACACCGGGTTTGGAACAGGGAGCCTGTGTTTATTGACCTTAGCACTTCCTCCAAGTAGAGGCCTCACAGATGGTATTACACAAAGAACGCCCACACCCCTCATTAGGAGCTGGCAATGTGACCTTGGTAGGTCTGAGTTCATTCATCTGCAAAAACAGCAGTGGTCTAGCTGTCCTCTAAGCACCTCCTGGCTCTGCCAGTCTGGCCTATAGCTCTCAGGGGGGAAGGAATGCCAGCTTCCAGCAGGCACTGCAGCTCTTGGCAGCCTCTGCTCTTTTCTGTGGGGAGATGATTCCTCCTGACCCCAGAGGGCTAGTGAGTTTTCTGTACCTGTGACGTTGGTCAAGGACGACTCCTGCCTCAGTCTCTTTAAGGACTCCTCCCACACCTGCCCATTGCAGATAGCTACTCGGGTTTGGCCTTTGGCTTGCTTGAGGTACTGTGAGAGATGTCGGGTGGTGGGAGTCTCAGACATCAGGGAGGACTTCAGCCTACAATGGAGAGCAACAGGGGGTCCTGTAGAAGGGAGTTGGTGGCCCATTGGAGGAGCATGGAGATGGTGTGTGCACAGGGAAGAGCCCCTGGGGTGTGGGCAGCACTTAGGATCTTTTCTTCATTTTTCTTCTAATACCTCTGGAAAACTTTTTCAGGGAGGAGGAAGCTACAGTGGTCGTTAGGTGTGTGTCAAGCTCTGAGGGAAGGTGGGGAAATGGATGAGAGCAGTCCCAGAGGGTAGTACTGGGCTGTCCTGAAAACTACCTAGGACCTATGACATAGACTTGAGGAACCCCTTGTTTTAAATTAGGTATATGACAGCAGAATGCATTTTGATTCATTGTAAACAGCTGCAGCACAACTTTTCATTTTTCTGGTTGTACACAATGTAGCATTGATCCATATGTGCAGTCATACATGTACCTTGGGTAATGATGTCCATCTCATTCCACCATCTTTCCTGCCCCCATGCCCCCGCCCCAACCCTCCCTCCCCTTTGCCCAATCAAAGTTCCTCCATTTTTTCTATGTGCCCCTCTCTCATTATGGATCAGCATCCACTTATCATAGAGAACATTCGGCCTTTGTTTTTTTGGGATTGGCTTACTTCGCTTAGCATGATGTTCTCCATCTCCATCCATTTATCTGCAAATGCCATAATTTTATTCTTTTTAAATACTGAGTAATATTCCATTGTGTATTATGCCATAGTTTCTTTATCCATTCATCTATTGAAGGGCACCTAGGTTGGTTCCACGGTTTAGCTATTGTGAATTGAGCTGCTGTAAACACCGGTGTGGCTGTTACTATAGTATGCTGATTATACTGAGTAATGGGATAGCTGAGTCAAATGGTGGTTCCATTCCAAGTTTTCTAAGGAATCTTCACACTGATTTTTAGATGGTGAACTTGCCCTTTCTTATCCCTCCCTTCCCCCAGCTCAGCCGCCAAGGAGGAGGAAGAGGGGAAGTCCAGGAAAGAGGGAGAAGGTCACTGGGCTCCCTCCCCAAGCCATTCTGAGCTGAGGGAAGTGAGCAGCCTGGGGCTTTGTCTCATGCTGACCTTTTAATTCCTGAAATGATACTGCTCTGGGACCAGAAGTGACTAGAGAACATTTCATCATCAAAAAGTCACCCAAAGAGTTATGGGACTGCTTCAGAGTTCATTCAAGGGCAAGGAGGAGAGAAGCCCTAGGTTTAGTATTAGGGACAGAATAAGAGGAAAGAATAAGGGTATTTCTACTGGGTGCATGGTCCCTCTTGTCTCTTGTCAGCTCTCAATGGAATGTGGGGTCCTGAGTGCAGGAATCCAGTCTTCCTTGTGTATGTCATGAGTCCCAGTCCCTTCATGGGCGGAGGGTGGCTGATTGTGCTGGTGCCCTGGGGGATCCCAAGCTCTCTTGAGTGTGTTCTTTCCCTAGTTGTTGTCAGTGCAGCCACTAATAGCTGACCCTGTGACCTCGTTGGGCACTTTTTTTCTGAGCCATTGGAGCTCCCTGGCTGGAGGTCCCCAGGAGTAACACGAGTATGCTCCAGTACCTCCCTGTAGCCCCTAGCCTGCAGCCACATCTGCATGATGTGGGTAGGCAAAAGCCTTGCTCCTATTCTCCAAGCTGGGACAGGCTTTGGGGTACACCTTATACTCCAGGTCTCCCTGTGCATCAGGCTGAAGTTAGACCTGAACCCACATCCTCACTTAACTTCCTTCTTTTACTTCTCTTCCCTTCTCTTTTCATTACAGCTTCCCTGGGAGACCTCCCGTTCAGAATTACCTGCAAGCAAATCCAGGCCTTGGTTCTGCTCCTGGGGAACCTGACCCAAATTAGTCCATATTAATTAAATGAATGAAGATCTTCTGGTGAGGCCCAGTGGCTCTAGCCAGGCATGGTGGCACGTGCTTATAATCCCAGCTACTCAGGAGACTGAGGCAGGAGGATTGCAAGTTAGAGGCCCACCTGGGCAATTTAGCAAGACCCTATCTCAAAGTAAAATGAAAAGCATTGGGGATGTAGCTCAGAAGTAGACTGCTCCTGGATTCTATCTTCAGTACTGCAAATAAAACAAAGCAACAAAAAGACCTTCTACTTGGAGTCTTTCTGAGATGAGTACACATAACCCAAAGAAACATTAGGCCAAACAGAAAGAAGTCTCTACAGGACTAGATGAGATGTCCTTTCTAGATACTTTAGAGGCTGAGGATTTTAGGAGATGGGAGCTATTGTCCCTCCTTGACACATACTTGGGGGTGAGGGGCAGGCGGAAGGACAAGCTTTATAATTGCTTTGGCTCACTGGCTTGTCAGAGCTGACCTAGATACGCTGGTTGTTACCAGGAATCCTGTGAGGGGAAGTACGCATATGCATCTCATATACATACCTGGTTCGGGAATCCAGGAAGGCCTTGTTGACTTGGACCTTGACCTGACTCACAGCATCTGAGATGGAAGCAGTGCTGTTGAACTGAGCTAGCGGGTGGGGAGGAAGGAAGAAGCAGAGCATCAGACACCACTCACTGGAGAACCTCTCGCTTCTGTCTCCCTCTTTCTCAGTCATTATCCCCACCAATCAAATCTGAGCAGTCAGAAGATCAAGACTAAGAAACTTTGAGAAGACTCTTTAAGGGATGGAAGCACAGAATGGGATGAGTACTCTCTAATCTTCAACAAGATGTCAAAATTACTCTTCCAAATTCTTCTTGAACACCCAGTGATGAGATTATTGAGTATCTGGTGTAACCACCCAAGTTGTCTGGGGCTCCCAGGCTAGGGGGATTTTTTCTGGCTCCTTGGGGTGATGGTTCCATGGACCATTAAACAAGTCTGTCAAAATTTGACTGAGCTGACATGGTGGCACTGTAATGCCAGATTCGTGGGACCCCAATAGACCTCTGGGAGCCGAATCTGATGCAATCACACAAGAGCCTTTATTGCAAGCTTGAGCCTGGACTCACAACCGTTTCTGACACAGCGGTCCCAGAGAGAGAGAGTCCCAGTCCTTTTTCCAGTGAGATCTTATAGGTTTGGGGGGGATACTCTATGCGTCACAACATCACACAGCAAATAATTCCATACTGCAGGAAAGTCAAACAACAACTCTTAACATTGATTAGCACATTCACTGGTGGGAACAAGTTGGGTAGGGGTGATTGGTTAGTACAAGAGGGAGATTCCTTTGAACTGATTGGTTTAGGCCATGAGGGGTGTACGTGCTAAACTACATGGTTTTCCAACATGTTATCAACCACCATGAACTACTGGAGGGTCATCTGGCACCCCAGGTATTTTCCCTGTCTCATGCTGATTGGAGGTGGCTAGGGGGGTTGCTATGGGTCCTCACATAGCCTAACGGACAAACAACTCAGCAGGGTGGGTATGTGCTTAGGAGTGCTCTGTGGGTTTTTCCCAGGACAAGGATCATGCCCCCTTCCTTAGGACAGGCCTTGAGGTAGAAGCTGCTGTTATTTATTTATTTTCAAAAATGGAGTCATCAGTTTCTCAGAACACACCTGTAATTCCAGGGACTTGAGAGGTGGAGGCAGGAGCATTGCAATTTCAAAGCTAGCCTCAGCAAATTAGTGAGGCCCTAAGCAACTTAGCAAGACCCTATCTCAAAAGGAAAAATAAAAGGGCTGGGGATGTGGCTCAGTGGTAAAATACCCCTGGGTTTAATTCTTAGAACAAATAAAATAAAATAAAACAACTGATCACCAGGACTCTGAAGTAGGGAATGGAATGGCATGAAGGTAGAGGCAGGATTCCTTGTTTTCATTCCTTTTGGAGTCTGGAGTGTAAGGGGTAGTCTCCATTCTCTGAACAAGGAGAATGTGGTGGATTGAAGATCCGTCCAAAACTCATTGCCCCTTGGAACCTCAGAATGTGATCTTATGTTTGCAAATAATCTTTGCAGATATAAAATGAGGTCAAACTGGATAAAAGGTGAACCCTAAATCCAACCCTAAATTTTGTGAGTAGAGAAGTGGACACACAGAGCAGGCCATGAGAAGGCTGAGGCAGAGACTGGAGTCATGCAGCTGTGACTGGAGGACATCAAGGATGCCTAGAGCCACTGGAAGCTGCAAGAGGCAAGGAAGGATCCTCCTCTAGACTCTTCAGAGGGAGCATGACCTTGCCATCACCTTGATTTTGAATTTCTAGCCTCCTGGATTGTAAGAGTATAAATTTCTGTTGTCCTCAGTCACCCATGTATGCTGCTTTGTTACAGCAGCCCCAGGAAGCAAATACAATGTGTCACTTACCACTTGTGTTAGATGCTGCAGCCTGGAGTGAGATCAGGAAAGTCAGGAAGGCTGGGAGCCAGAGAAGGACCCTCATCACTAAAAGAGATTCAGGAATACGGTGAGTCTCTCTGGAGCTCTAGTGGTGGGGACCGAACTGCAGAAAGGAGAGAAAGCCCCAGAGAACACCAGACACCCTAACATGGGAACAGGAAAGGGAGAACCACACGAACTCATTAAGCATCTATTGTATACACAGGCTCGTTGTAGGTACTGAGAGAGATGAAAGAGGCAATGGTGGGATTCAGACTTAAGGCCCTGAGCTGTAGTTCTGTATTTGCTGTAGCCTTGATCTGTGATCTTGCCCAGTTACTTAAACTTCTCTGGGCCCCTGGCCTGCCCAGTAAAGGGTGAGACCCAGTGATCCAGGATGTCTGATTCTGCCCTGACATCCTGTGATCTGAGATCCTATACCTATTTTGTGCCTGATCCTATATGAGAAATGTTGTTACAAACCTCTTAGAGAGCTCTCTCCTCCCTCCAGGACATTTTCTTTCCTTCCCGTCAGTCTCCACTGGTATAGCACCAGAGTGGTGTGCCCAAGAGGCAAACACTCATGCCCCTCTTCAAAAACCCCACAGGACTTTCTCCTGCTTCAGAGAGTCAATTTGGTATGAAGGGTCCCCTGAGGCCACAGCTGTGTCCCAGGCTTCTTGGAGAGATTCTGGTTCCTGAAGTAACCCCTTCATCATGACATTTAACTCTGAACCTAAAGCAGCAGAGTAAAAATTTGACAAACTTTGTCTTTTTTCAGTATTGGGGATCGAAGTCAGGGCTATAAGCTAGGCAAGCACTCTGTCACTGAGCTACATCCCTAGCTGTATCCTGGGCAGCCTTGTCTTTTGATGAGGGTTTTCATTGGGCTGAGTGAAGTTGACTTAAAAGATCTTTTGAGGAGATTCTGGCTGCACTCTGGGGCAGGGGGTGCCATGGTGTGCAGATGGGATATGGTGTCATTATACCAGGCTCTTGACAGGATCCTCAGCCTTCAAAAGAGGGTCTGGCTTTTCTCTACATCACGATGTTCCCTGGTTGGACTCCAGAAACTGTCCAGGAGAACAACCTCAGATGGGCCACCCCCTCCGTATCTGCACAAAGCTCCCTGCAGTTCTGAAGCTTTGCCTCAGAGCAGCCCAGCCCACCTCCCAGACACTCCCCAAAGCGCCTCCCCGTGGGGCAGCCCGGACCAGAGAAAGAGAACCATGTCCCTGGACCATGTAATTTTGGCCTCCTTCACACACCTCAATCTTCCCCTCTGCCCTTGTCTCCCCAACCCCTGAATGATCTTTATTTGTTAAATATATTTTTTGTAAACAAACTTTAGAAAGAAGGCAAGATAAGAGAAAATATCTCTCTGGCCAAGAACTTCCCCCTGCTCCCCACCGCCACCCGCCAGGGAGAATTCTCCAACAGTTCAACCCCTCAGTGGGCTCTTGTCTTTAGACGTGTATGGTCCTGAGTTGGAAAAGCTGACTCTGTGACCTTCTCTCCCTGTTTCCCTTTCTTTGTGGGTGCGAGGACCACTTGAGGGTTCACTGAGTCAACAGAAATCTGCCCTTTCAGGCAAACAAAGATGTTGGTTTGGAAGTAAAAGGTTTGGTTGGCTTTCAGAAGAAAAAAGGTATGATTAAAACACACACACACACACACACACACACACACACACACCACACAGCAGGGCTGTGGTTGTGGCTCAGTGGCAGAGCGCTTGCCTAGCACATGTGAGACACTGGGTTCCATCCTCAGCACGACATAAAAATAAATAAATAAAATAAAGGGTCTTGAGTCCATCTACAACTAAATTTAAAAAAAAAATTTAGATGTACAAAATATTTTATTCATTTATGTGGTGCTGAGGATTGAAACCACTGCCCCACACATGGAAGGCAAGTGCTCTACCACTGAGCCACAACCCCAGCCCTACAACTAAATTTTTTTTAAAAAAAATCTCTGATGTTAAATTATTTAAAAAGAAGCACACAGCATATTTACTATCTTACCACTCAGGATAGTTCAGAGCTCTAGAATATTTATTTATTCATTTATTTACTTATTATGGTACTGGATTGAACCCAATGCCTCATGCTTGCTAGGTAAGTGTTCTACCATTGAGCTTCATCCCAGCCTTTTACAATTTTAATTTGAGACAGTTTTGCTAAATTGTCCTGGCTAACCTTGAACTTGCAATCTTCCTGCCTCAGCATCCAGAGTAGCTGGGATTACAGGTGTGCATCCTTGCACATGGCTAGAACCTTTTCATTCTGCAAGACGGAAACTCTACTCATTGAAACCAACTTCCCATTCTGTCCCTGCTCCAGTCTCTGGCAACCTCCATATCACTGAACAAGGACTGATGGGCACGTGAGCATTCGTTCTATTACTCTTTGAATGACTTAAGGACACGAATTATGATTAAAAGATCAAACTATGAAAAATGGCCTCATCAGAGACTGAGGAAGAAAAAAATATCACAACTGAAAGATGAAATTTGAGAAATCTGAGCAGGAAACAAAATTGAGATACTTGTTTCTCCACTCCTTTTCTTTGAGACATTTTTCATGCTTTCCTCCCTGGAAAATTAGGGAGGGAGGAATTCGAGGTCAAAGCTGAATAATTTTCTGTGTCTTGGCCATGTTCCTGATTGGTATGAAGGAAGGGTGTGGTACAGAAAGCAGAACCAGGCAATTTGGGATCGTGCCACTGAAAGATGGGTATGCAGAAAAATTATGGAAAGACACTGTCAGCAGCCAAAACCAAGCAGGGCAAAGGGCAGGGGCCACGGGTTTCAGAGTATACAAAGCCAACAAGAGGCTTCTGTGATGTTTGGATGTTTACCCACATTCTTATCCTCACAGTTAAGGCAGAAAGCTTTTCTCAAGTCCCTGGGTTTTTGCCAAAGCCTGCAGCCTTTCCAGTGCCCCAGTCTCTGCCCCTCAAACGTCAAGTTGGTCCACAATCCCATGACTTGACTTATGCAATGTCCTCTATGCCTCATAAACTCTGGTAATTCTTTAAAACCCACACCAAATGCCTCTGTGAAGTTTACCAAATTCTCCAAAGTTAGGTCATTTCCGCACCTTCTGGTACTTTCTCTTACACTACTGTTTTCATGCCTGTGTCCCTATCAGCCCATAGCTCCTTAGGGCAATATCATGTGTGTTTCCTTTTCCAGTGCCTAAGCATAGTGTGGGTACTTAATAGGGGCCAGGTTGGTGCTGAATGAATGACAGAGCAGAGAAGTCTTCCATCTGGACATTACCAAGGGACACAGTGGTGTGTTCTCTTAGCAGGCTTATCACATCCTAGTGTACCTCAGAATCACCTGGGGATCTTGGTAAATGCACGTCTGCAAGCTCCCAGGGGAAGCTGCTGGTCTGTAGAACATACTCTGAGAATCATGCCTTTTGAGAGTTTGGCTCCCACACTACTGAGCACTCACCAAAGAGACTGGAGGAAGGCCTGAGAAGGGAAGGAACTGGTGGGATTCTTTTTCATGAATGGTAAGAACTCTGTTGAAGGTGGTAAATGAGCAATAGGAAAGCCAAAAAATATCAACGTGCCCTTTCCCCGAAAAACACTCTATTTGATCTTTTGAGCAGCTCCAGAATCAAGAGGAGGCTGAAGAGGAGATAGCTGTGATATGATGCATGCTTTTTGGTTTTCATCCATAGTACCTGGCTCAAAATGCCCTCCCTAGGTTAGGCCATACTAGAACTTATTAGAACATATGAGAACATACTAGAACTTTTTCCCCCCAAGACAAGTCACAGAAGCTCTGATCCCCTGCCTTTTTTGTCTTAGAGCTAGTGATAATAAAATTCTCCAACCTGCTTTGTCTGATAGGTAATAGTCCCATGTCAGAAGGGTTCCTGCTCCATGTTTGGGAGGGTGGAATGCTGCCCAGAGAGGTCAAGAAGAATCTGGATAGGCTTGCTGGGTTTACCCACTCAGCCTATCAGCATTAGATCTATATGGTTGTCTGGGCTTCTGATATGCTTATCTAATAAATATCCATAAAAAAACCCAAAAGGACAGAATTCAGAAAGTTTCTAGTAGTTGAACCTATGGAGGTTTCTGGAAGGTGGTTTGCCCTGAGAGGGCATGGAAATTCCTTGTTTCTTTCCTTATATCTTGCCCTATTGCACCTCTTCATCTGTATCCTGTCCAATATCTTTCATTATAAATTGGTTAAACATAAATGATTGTTTCCCTGAGTTTTGTGAACAATTTTAGCAAATTAATCAAACCTGGAGAAGGTGCTGTGGGAACTGATTTATAGGCTTGTGGTTGGCACATGGAGCAGCTAGGGGTGCGGTCCTGAGGCTGAGCTTTCAACCTGTGAGATCTGATGCTATCTCCAGGTTTACAGTGTCAGATATGAATGGGATCAAAAGGTATACCGCTGATGTCCACTACTACAGCACTGCCTGCTTGGTCAGTGGAGAAAACTCACACACACCTGGTGCCAGAAACATGTTGTCAGAATATAGTAGAAGAAACTGAATTTGAGTTTAAATTTGTTTTCCTTCTATAGATCAATGGCTCTCATCAACCCTGTAGAGCAGAAATAATCTTCTACTTCTGTTGAAAGTGTTGGTTACATGCAGAATGCATCTGATTGCATAAGAAACAATATGGCTTAATCATCCAGTCTCCAAAAGTGAATCCCAACTAGCACTGCACCTGATCATTTAAGGTCATTTAAGGCACTAGGGACTATTCAGGGCTAATTAGATGTTCAGATCTGCTACAGATTGCAGGCAAGCGATGCTGTAGATGAGATGAATGTCTGCAAGCCTTGGTTAAGGGAGCCCCTTAAAACATTGCGGAATTTCCACTATAGTGAAGGGTCATACTATTTTACACTCATCTCAAGAACACCACATGGACCACCATTCTGTTACTATCCCCCCAACTTTCTGGGTGATCCTGCATGCCAGTCTTAAGCCTCAGTTCCTAAGCAGGATGGGTTCTAGGAGGTATACGGTACCTTCTAGCCCTGAGAGTTTATGATTCTATGACTTAGTTTTCAGGAGCCGAAAAACTTCCTTGCTCTGTAGTAGATTTAGACACATTTTCTCTCACACCAAACAGGGACGATAGCCAAATCTGGGCGCACACCCACAAAACCCCCAGGAAGACAGATCTAAATTCTGCACTAAGCTTTCTGAAAAGTCTTTAGGAAATTTCACCAGCAGCTTTGCAGAAACCAGGAAAGATTAATGTGAACAGGTCTTACCTGCCAGTGCCTTGGCCTCCTGTGGCAGCCAGGAGAGTTGCTGTGTTCTGAGGAGCTGGTCTTTTATACTTTCTTGCAGGAATTTATTTCTGGGAAAGGCCCAGAAGGAAAGATTTTGAGGGGCTGAAGTGGCTTGAAGGAGACACTCAGGTTGGGCAGGAAACACCCTTGTGACTCCAGGCAGGTGCACGAGGAAACTGCAGAAATGTTAAGGATTGGCTGGTGTAATACTGTTGACTCTGAGTGAAGCAACTCCTCTTCTTCCCATTTTCCAGTTTAAATATACCTGGTAGAGTCGGGGAAGGCAAAACTCCAAGACGGAGCATGCTTGTCTCTTAACCCCTAAGGTTCCAAATAATTCTTTAAATTGCAAATAATTAAATGGCACTCTTTTCCCATTCATTTTTTTTTTTTTACTGCTTTTTGACTCCTCCTTTGCCTTTCATCCAATCTATTGTACAATCAATGGATTTAGTTCTGGAGATTTAAAGTGATTAAAAAACATTAACTTTTGTTGGTCAAAATGGTAGACAGGTGACATTTTAGAGGAAGCCACTGTCTGTCAAGTTAAGAGCCCTAGGGTTGTCATCAGGCTGGTAGGTTTCAGTCCCTGCCTCTGTCACCATGTGCCTCTGAACAAATCACTTCACCTTTTGATGTCTTCAGTTTTCTAGTAGTAAAATCAATGGATGGTTTAGATTTTTATTATGATTATGATTCTATGACTTTATGCCTTCTACAGGTTGCCCCATTAAAAAATACCAGCATCCTAGAAATTAACGATCTAATGCCTGGGTATTAATGTTATATGTCTTCTACCTCAATAGCTTTAAAAATTCAAATTCATTAGATCCACACCAAATGAAAACAGGAAGAGTAAAAAAAAAAGTCATGAAAGTGTATTTTACATACAGACATTTTAAAACATAAGCCTCTTTATGAAATGATACTTTGAATTGGAAATACTCTGGGCATTTAGACATTCATAAACTTGTCTAGCTGAACCCAGATCCTTTGGCTTACCTTAAAAAAAAAAAAACTGATGTCCCTTTTCCAGTAGATGGGCTGTATCTAAAGTCAGTTTCTCTTGCCATGAAGCCAGGCAAATGAGGTGGGCATCTCAGAAGGCAGCTATCCAGGGAAGGTGAGTAAGACTTCAGGCTCTTCTTTGAAATATGTTTCAGTTCCTTGGGAAAGCACTGTTTATCTAATCATTCCCTGAATGTTGGAATCTGCTTCTGGGTTTCAAACTTAGGGTCCAGGAATCAATATCTTTAGATTTAGATGTTAGGGTTTGTTTGTTTGGCTGTTTGGTTTTGGTGGTGCTTGGAATCTCACCCAGAGCCTGACACATGTTAGGCAAATGCTCTACCACTTGAGTTATATCCCCCGCCCCTATAGAGGGATTTTGATCTCATTGAGTCTGGATTATTTCAAGACGGAACTTCCTTCTAGAAGATCCCATAATACAACTTCCTGTGGGCAATATACTATGAGCTACCAGAGTTAGGGTATCAGCAAAATGAGGATCTGACTGCCTCTGGGTCTTTGTTATGCTATGACATCATGTGGTATGTCCTAGCTTGGACTTTTACGTAATGCTAGAGAAGGAGCAGGTCAGCTGCAGCCTAGTATGATTCATCCAATGATCTTGGCATGAAGTATACTAGTAGACATGTTGCCATCTTACAGTTTATTTGTATTTTCATAAATGTGCTGACACAACATGGATGACATGTTTTTGTGGGCTTCTCTTAGTCTAGTTAAATCTGCTCAGCACAGCTATTAGATGTCCTCCCAGTAGGTAATGTCAAATTAGTCTGGTAATGGAGATTGGGAGACAGAACATCCAGGAGAAAAACTAAAAAAGTCAGCAACTTCTCCTAAGGCAACACAGAGATTCCAAGATATTTTAGCAATAGCAGCAGTGGTGTCAATGGAGAGTGCCCAGTGAAGATAATGTGCACACCCAAAACATACATCCAAGACTGTGCACACACACACACACACACACACACACACACACACACACACTTTCCAGAAATTCAGACATGGTTGGCTTACCTCTGTTGCCTTTCAGAATTAGAATGTGGCATGCTATACACACACCTTCGGCTGATCAAGGGACACTCATGGTCAGTGATAGAGTGACCCATCTCTTTGCTTGAGGTGATCGTAGCATTCACATAGGCTCATGGCCTCCCAGCCATCCCCACCACCACAGGTACCATCTCCCTTTGGAAGCCCAGCCAGTCTCTTCCTTAGCTGCCTGTTGGGCAGTTATTCATCCCTGGGCAGGTTATTTTTTTCTTTCTGAGCTAAAATACATCTCCTCTTGTTGATTTCCTAGAATACCCAACAAACAGACTTCTTGTCCTGAGTACCGCTCCATATGCCAATGTAACCTCTTTGGAAATCATCTACTTGTTCAACCTACCCCAGAGAGTGGAGAAACCCAGATGTCGTGGCTTATGCCATCCCTGGCCTCTGGAGTGGTATGCAGATGACAAAGGGTCTCTGAATGACAGCTCTGAGCAGTGCAGGCTCTGGAGAGGGCTGGGGACACTTCCAGGCAGCCTCCTTCAGAGTGAGAAAAGATTCATGGATAAGAAAAATTAATGCCTGGGGTAGATGGTGTTTCCTTTGGGACACAGGAAGAGGCTCTGCTATTTTGCTAAGTATTTTTTTTTTTTTTTTACTGGGAGGATTGATCTGGTATCTAGTGGCTTCTGAGCTTGGCATAGCATAAGGGTTTTGAGGGCAAACCTAGTGTTCAATTAGCCATAGCATATTGGGCCTGAAGAGCTTGTCTCATACAGGTACTCCCTGGGAACCAGCCTAGTGGGGAGGAGGGTGAATTCCCAAGAACCTCCCTGGTGGGTGGGTAGAGTGCTGTTCCTCTCTGCTCTTCATGAACGGAAAATGTCTTTTTCTAGTCAAGGCCATTCTCCCATTTCCCATCAGTGATCTGTTTCTCCTTTCTTCCTCTTTTCCTCTTTCCCTTAAATATTCATTAAGCACTCAATATTATGTACTTCTTATTTTTTTCTTACTTTCATTCCTCTTTCTTCCCAATTAGCTTGAAAATTATGAATTTTAATAAGTTTGCTTCAAACGAAAAAGGTGTCAGATCTGTTCCTTGTCTTGGCAGGGTAATACAGAGATATGGCTGGGAAAAGTGACAGATCTCAGAGCTCATCCAAGACAACTCGGCCCAAAATAAATCCTGAAATGGCTGGGCTGGAGATGGGGTGATAAACGACGAACTAATCAAATAAGTCACAAATAAACTTAGGATTTTAAACCAAAACCAATCTCGAATTATTATTGGTACTCTCTAGGAGCCTGAGGAAGCAGGCTTCATGGTAAATTCATAGAGAAAATGTCACCTCAATAAAATGCCAGGTTTCTCAAGCAAGCACATGTGTGCACACCCCCTCCCCGAGATATGACAATGAGCAACTAGTAGAAATGCACAGAACACTGAAGTATTAAAGCTCCATGAGCCAGGTTCTAACCCTAGCTTGCTGATCACTGGTGGGAAGTCACCCTTCATTCAAAGGCCTCAATCTCCTTATCTATGAAGAGATGTGGGTCCACTCAATAATAGTGGTGGTTCTCTTGGGCCCTAGTGGATAGAATTCTTTCATGAACCATCAACTAGATCTGTGAGGTCCTAGCTCCAGTCTGCTTCTCTTCCATTGTACCATCTTGTACATGTCACACATCCTCAGGCTGCCTTTACACAAGAGGGATCAGAATCCTGTTATTACTGCTTGGACCGGTTAGGATGTGGTTAAGAGGACGGTTTCCCCAAAGACCATTCTCCTTAATTCCAAGGGCAGCCAGAAACAGAACAACAGGAGAAATCTTGTTGAGAAAGAGGAAGAAAAAATTCATGTGTGGTCATCCTCTGAGTGACTGAAGTTGGAAACCTGGGAATGATCCTGGGCTATTCACTCTTCTTTTCTCTTTCTTCTTTCTCTTATCTCCCCAGCCATGGAATGCTGCCTGCTTTTCCTGCGTAAATCTCTTGCCTCAGTTGCTTTACCTTCCCCTCATTTGGGTTCTGCCCAGAATCATCTCTATCTCACTCCAAATCCCATCCCCTTCTCACTGGTCTCCCTGCCAGGCTTCATTTCCACCCATCCCCACCGGTTACACTAAAGCTTTTGCTATACAGCCTTCTACTACCCGCAGAACAAATCTCAGAGGCTTCTACACTGCCTAAGCTGTTATCTCTCTAGCTGGTCACATGTCACTCTTCTTCATTTCAGCCAAACCAGCCTGTCCATGTGCCATGACATGCCACACGCTATCCTACATCTGTGTCTTTCCCTCTGCCAGCCCCCATGCCCGAATTGTTCTCTTCCTTCTTGTTCAAGTCTAATATCTAGCTCAAGTGTTCTTTTCCATGAATCCTGTTTGCCGAGCTCCAGATAGTTTTGTATATTGCTTCTCTTTCTCTCCCCTTTGCTTTTCTTCTTTATTTCCTCGTGTCTTTCCTCTTGCCCAAATTAGATTAGAAACTCCTCAGGAGCTCTAAATTGTGTCGGGCCGTCAATCATACTTGTTTTGATAATTAAGATGATAACACTGGTGTAACCCAGTTTTTCAAACCTTGACTGTCAGTTCTAAAGTTTGTCCCAGAAACCATGTTCTAGCTTGATTGAGACACTGCAGCTATTTGAAGTATAGCTAGAAAGTATACTCTTTGCTTATTTCTCTTCTCTCTTCCTTTTTCCCTGACTGAGAGTCCCCCTGGCCCATCAAACTGGTCAGAATCAGAGAAAGCCAAGTGATCACAAAGAACATCTGAATATTGGTTCTCTTACAGTTGAGAGAAAATTGTATCTAAAGCCCCATTTTTTTCAACCTTAAGAGGATCTTTAATGCCTGTTCCCCAGATGCCCAAAGAATCTTCCAGAAGTAATACAACCCATGTGCCCCCAGTCTTGTACAGTTGCGTTCTTAGATCTCTGTGTCAGATGGAGGCTGGAGTCCTGAATGGACATTCCAAAGAAGGCTTGGTTCTTCCCTGCTGAGTAACCCATGATGGTGACACTAGGGTGTGTGCTTACACACACCTTACGGTAGGCACAATAAAAGGCTGAGTTCTCTCTCCTTTCCTGGAGCTCACGGGGTGATGTAGAGGGCACCAGGGTAAAAGATGCTGTGGAAGAGTGGGGTGGAGGCTAAAAAAGGATCAAGTGCTGGGACAGATGCTGTGGTGGCATTCCTTCTACTCTGGTGAGAACCTGGGGAGGGGTAAGGGATTATTTGTCTGTCATTTTTCTCACAGTGCTAAGAGGTAGGCCGAAACCAGGGGAAGGGAAGGGTAGAAACTTTACTGTCTTGCTCTTTTGTCTTTTGCTTCGTGAATACTATAAGCATGCACTGGGGAAGGTCCTCCTACTCGGAAGCAACCAGGTGGGGACGGTGATTTTCAAATATGGCCCCTGCTGCGCCATGAACAAAAGAGGACAGTAACCATGTTCCTTTGGAGAAAGCTGTCATTTTAAATTTCTTTAATATATCATATTTTTGAAAGAAAAAAAAATTTATTTTAGTACAGTTTTAGATTTACAATATTATTAAAAAGCACATAGTTCCCATATACCCCACATCCAGTTTCCATTATCATTAACATCGTACATTAATATGGTATATCTGTCACAAGTAATGAACCAATATTGCTACATTATTCACCAAAAAGTCAATATTTCACATTATTTAAAATATTTTATTTTTGGGTTGTAGTTGGACACAATACTTTATTTCACTTATTTATTTTTTAAGGGGTCCTGAGGATCAAACCCAGTGCTTAGCCGCTGAGCCACAACCCCAGCCCAATATTTCACATTTTAACTTTAAAAAATTCATGTATTGTGTTCCACTGAAGAACTTATCTGTTTGGTTTTATATAAAAATTTAAAATTTTCTTTACCCTGAGCTAAAATAGATGTTTGGGAAATATGAACTGTTTAGCCCATGCTTTGTGTTCTCTGGGCCACAGCTGCAGTCCCCAGAGGGAGTTTCTAACCAGCGTGGACTGCAGGAGTCACTGAGCTCAGAGTGGGTTCAGGAAAAGGTCTCACAGGTCCCTGTCAACCCTGCTCCATTGCTATGGAAGCCCAGGAGAGTCACTCCATCTCTGAGCCTCGGCATCCTCCTTGGTGAGCAGGAATAACAGCAGCCTGCATCCCAGGGTGCTGTGAGGATAGGCTGAGATACATATGCAGACATGTAAAGTGTGATTCAAACGTGAGAGATTTTTATCAAGATGATTTCTGAGTCTTGGGAAGTGAGCAGCTACCTCAGTGTGAACTGGTCCTTGAGATGTCACCTTGTTGCTCTCTCAGCCTCATCTGACTCTCCACTTAGCATCCTGATGAGGGCCAGAAGCTGAAACTAAGAAAGGAAATGGCTGCAACCTCACATCCTCATTGCTAGGTTGCATGTCACAGACAAGGGAGACAGAAAAGAAAGGTTTGTTTTCTGTCTTCTGCTGCTGGATTTTCTGTCTGTCCTGATGACTTGTGGCTTCCCTATGGTCTGCTTGCTGGCTGATGAGGATCACCCCCTGCCCCGGAGGAGCCAGATCTAGGTTTCCTCTGTTCTGGGCATGTGGGTGTGAAGTACACCATCGCCAGTCTCAGCACAGCAGCTGGCCCAGCCAGGATTTCTGCTCTTGAGCTCAGGAGCCCAGTGCTAGTTGCTTGCACTTCTCAGAAGTCCCCATGGACCTGGTTGTTGCATCATTGGTGATACCCAACCTGCGAATAAAGCCTCTCAGCCTTACATCTGATCACCAGCCCTCCCTGCTTATAGGGACCCATGTTGTTGTTGTTTTTTTTTTCTCTTTGTGATGCAGACTTTATGAGTTTATCTTAATCTAAGGACCCAGAGTTAATGCCCTCACTGTTAACTTCTCCTGTCTAAACCTTGGAATTTTTCCCTGAATCCCAGCCTGGGGCACTCCTGCTACTAATAATTTAATTGAGTTCAGTACCCATTCAAATAATTATACATTGAGTAATTGTTTGGGTAACCTGAGGATACAAAGATAGATTGAGCCTGTTCTTCCTCTTAGAAAGCTCACTGGTTAGTGGAGCAGAAAGACAATTGTTTAGTTAGTTATTAGACATATGCCTCCACATGCTGGGAATTTAAGTTCTGGGGATGACTTGGGACTAAAGATAGACAGGATTTCTGTCTTCATGGAGCTTAGAGTTGACAGTAATTAAAAATAAATATGTACATTGTGTAACTATAAACTGTAAGTATGCTGGGAAATCAGGGTCCCTAAAATCCGAGGACATATAACAAGGGGCCTAACACAGCCAGAGGTGGGGAGATGGCCCTGGACAAGGGGCATTTGAAGTAAGAAAGAAATGTAGGCTTAAGTGGGAGAGTCAGAGGGAAGGAAGAACAATAGGCAGGAGAGACATGGGGTGCTTGCACTGTGATGGAAACACCCTGAGTGATGGGAGGCCCCTGGATGCTCCCCTACCTGGACTGGTTTGAGTGTGGTCAGATGGCTCAGATGTAGTCTGCCTACACACCTACTTTCGTCCCTTCAGCCTGTGCCTAAGGGCCAGGACACCTCCCAGGGCACATCTTCTGGGCTTTCCTGTATGTTTGCTTCTTTCCAGGCTACCACTTGAACTCCAACATGGTCCTCACTGGATTTCACATCTTACTTATTCAAATGGCTCTTCTCCTAACTCCCACTGCAGAACAGAAGTCCAGTTTCAAGTTCTGGAACCTGGCCCCCTGCTTGCCTCCATGAACCCTTTCATGTGTGGCTACTTTATAGAGAACAATGATGATGAGTGGATAGAGAAACAAAACAAAACAGAAATTTCTCAAATCTGTCTGTGATTCTGCGGCATTAAAACTCTACAGATCTGAATTCTCTGCTCACAGCTGCACAGGAGCAAGAGAACATGACTCCTACAGGCTCACTTTGGATGATTCCTGTTTGTAAGATGTTTTCAATGTGTCACAAAACCCTAGATTTCCTTGCTATTTTTTTTCCTGTGGGAAAAAAAATCTTCAAGAAACCCAGTGTGAAAGTTCCTTTTTTAAACACAATTATGTTGAATCACCAAGGGCTGATAGAGCTTGAAAAATCATTAATTTGGTTATTTTGAGAGTACAATGTAAATCTGATCTTCAAAAGGATAGAAAATGCCAATTCTCTAAAGGGTCTAGGAGTCATAAATAATAGGGACGTGTTTTGACCATGATCCTATTCATGTAATATAGCAGGAGAAATTTAGTCAGCCTGACTTTGCCCCATCCTGATTGATATTTGTCAAATTCTTAAGAAAAGGAAGCCTAGAGTTTATAATAAATTCAGGAAGCCTGGAGCTCAGTGGTTCTCAAATGCTATGTCTGAATTTGTAGAAAGTTTGTTTAAAATATGTGTTCAGACCCTGCTCTTAATCTATGGAATTAAAATCTCTAGCATTGGAGCTAAAGAACCTTGATTTTCAATAAATACTCGGGTGAGTCTGACATGCAGGCAGGTTTGAAGATTACGAACCTAACTGAACTTTCGACCTATTGGAGAATTTTCTATTACATCCTTACTATTCAAAGTGTGTCCAAGGACCTGCAGGAAAAGAATCTTCTGGAAGCTATGTAGAAATTCAGAATCCCAAGTCCCATCCTAGACCTACTGAATCAAGAATCTGCATCTTCATAAGATCCCCAGGTAGTATCTATTCACATTTAACTTGTCAGAAGGTCACTGAGACACTGCTTGAACATTCCTGGGTTGGAAAGTTCATTATGTAACAACTTGCTTCATGTCTGGGTGGCTCTAATTATTGAGCTCTTTCTTTTTGGGGGAGGGGATACTGTGGACTGAAGTCAGGGGCACTCAACCACTGAGTCTCATCTCCAGCCCCATTTTGTATTTTATTTAGAGACAGGGTCTCACTGAGTTGCTTAGCATCTTGCTTTTGCTGAGGCTGGCTTTGAACTTGTGATCCTCTTGCCTCAGCTTCCTGAGTCATTGGGATTACAGGCATTTGCCACTATGCCCGGCTCAAGCTCTTTCTTATAATTTACTCACTCACCCATTTATGCATTCACTCTACAAATATGGGTAGACTTTAGAAAGTTGACCAAGATGGGAAGAATCCCATTATCACAATTCAGCCTTTGTGTGTGTGTGTGTGTGTGTGTGTATCTGTGTGAGTGTGTGTGTGTTGCTGGGGCTCAAACCCAGGGCCTTGGCATGTGAGGCAAGCACTCTATCAACTGACTATATCCCCAACCCCTTAGCCATTTTTTTCTAATTGCAGTTCACAGGCCGAGAGAACCTCTGTCATGTCCACAGCCCAGTTGCACCAGGGCAGTGGGGTAGGTTGCTGAAAGGCCAAATAAAGAGCCTGGAGACAGCATGCAAGTCATAAGGTTTACTGGGGAAGGAGTACAAGAGGTCAGTGACTGCTCCAGGAATGGTTCATTGGTGGGATGCTAAAGAGACAGCACTTCTGTCCCTCACTGTGCTTCACCAAGCAGTACTTCCTCTCCCTTGTGGTGTTTTATCCAGTGACAACTGGATGAACAAATGGCTCCTATCCTTTCCAAAGTGCCTCAGTTCTGTGTCAGTCACCACTGAGAGAGGAGTTTTACATGTTGGGCTGCAGAGGTGTTGACATCATTAACATTAGCTTGCTTGGTTAGCTTTGTTTGCTTGCATGACCAGCCACCCAAGAAGCAACTGTCCTAGCCTGTGTGCAAAAAGCAACTCGCTACAGATAACGCTAACTTGCCCTAGTTCTCAATGCACTTAAAAGAAAGCCAGTGTCCAGATAACACGTATCTGGATGTTCCAACACAGGCTTGCTCTCCTTTTTCCTTTAACATGGCTGGGTTTTTGGGAACAGAAAGAGGGCACTCAAGGACATGATGTTCTACTGCCCCCCTTTTCTTTAGAAATAGTATACCTCTCTTTATAGAGATACATTTTGTTCTTTGTTTTTACACAGATAACCATGTCTCTTTCTGTTAGTGCCTTACTGAGGGCTCTATGAAGCTGCTAACAATCCAACACCCTGAATTTCCCCCACCATCCTCCTAATGCGATGATCCCAATTTCGCAGTATGCCAGTTTAACTCCTTGCTACCCAAAGTGTGGCCCATGGTTCAGAAACATTGGCATCACCTGGGAGCTTGTTAGATATACAGAATCTCCAGTCCCACCCTAGACCTACTGAATCAGACTCTGCTTTTGAACAAGATCCCCAGGTGATTCTTTTTTTTTACACACTAACTTCAAGAGGCAGACAAACTACCTGTTTCACAATCATTCAATTATGATTGCTAATTTTGTAGCTCAGGATCAAGCCCTATCTTCTTAGCTTAGCCAAGTCCATCAATTTAAGATGTGTTAATTATGGTGTTCCTTCTTCCTGGAATCATATTTTACACTAATTACACTTAGCATTTATTAGCTGGGTCCAACTTTAAAAAAAAAAACCTGCTCAAATCGGTTTATCTAATAAGGAAAAAAAATCAAGTTCAATGTTGAATACATATGTGGCGTTCCATATTTTTGTCGTTCTTATAATGGTTTCTTTCTCTAAAATTTACCATCTTAACCAATTTTAAAATGTGTGTTTCATATTAAGTATATCACATTGTTGTGCAACCACAACAATGTTTCATAGTTCGATCCTCTGAAATAAAACAAAACAAAACAACTCTTACAAGAATCTGCAAGTAGGGAAGACTTCAGTGTTAACTTGATACCCTACAGTTCTCCTGGCTTTTCCTCCTCCATGCGTCAACTCCATCCTTCCTTTGGGGCCAAGATGGCAGACAACTACATCCAGGGGAGATCCAATCCAAAAAAGAAAGAATTGATTTTCCAAAGATCTTGGCAAGCTTTTTCTCACATCTCACTGGTATGAACTTGATCATGTTCCTGTTCCTTAATTGGCAAAGAGATTTTAAGGGCCATCAAATTATAGATCACTTTGGCTTTGGCCCAGGAAGAGCTGGAGAAAATAAGACTAGAAACAGAGAGGTCAGTCAGAAACCTGCTGCAGCATCTAGGCAAGAATTAATGTAGCCTGGAACAAAAAAGTGGTTTGGTGGTTTTGGAGATGGAGGGCTGGAAGGGCTCCCTGAGATGCTCATGTGATCGAGGTTTTTTTTTTTTTTTTTTTGTACCAGGAATTGAACTCAGGGCACTTGACCGCTAAGCCACATCCCCAGCCCTATTTTATACTTTATTAACAGAAAGGGTCTCACTGAGTTGCCTGGCACCTTGCTTTTGCTGAGGCTGGCTTTGAACTCACAATCCTTCCGCCTCAGCCTCTTAAGCTGCTGAGCTTACAGGCATGTGCCACTGCATCCAACATGATTGAGATTTTTAACTCCATTTTCTTCTTCTGTTGAAAAAATAGAAATGCTTTTCCCCTTAGCCCCACTCAAGAAAGCAATTTAAGTTTTGTGTCCTGGGTGAAGCTGAGTTTTTCCTTGCCTCCTGGGAAATTATAACAAACCACTGTTTTGAAAAAAGAAAAACAAAATAAAACAGGCAAATGAACAATAAACAACTTAACCAACTGATTAACCACCACCACCACCACCACCACCACCAGCAATAACAAATAATAGTGAGCTCTACTGAGGCACTGCAGGAAGGCAAGAGAATGAGAGGAGAGTTGGGGATTTCCTATGCCTGCAGCGATGGCAAGGGTTGCTGGTTACCCCGGAGATCAGAACCAAGAAACAGGGAGCTTCTGTTCATGGAGCAGGACCAGAGTGGCACATGTATATCTAACACTGGACCCTAATGACTCTGGTCACAGGGTCGGGGGCAAGTTGGTCATGAGGAAGTTAAACATGTGAGCAGAGAGCAGGCACTCAGTCACAGACTTGAGGCCTCCAGGTGGACACAGGGCTGGCTCCCTTGCCATCTTTAGGAATTTGCTTAAAGAGCACAGTCTTAATGAGTGTTTCCTGATTTCCCTTTTTAAAACTTTCAAACTCTTCTCCAACAATTCTTAATATCTTTTCTTGTTTTATTTTTCTTTTTGGGACTCACTGCCATATATTTTACTGTTTTACGTCTTTGTTTATCTACTCCAGCCATAATGTAAATTCCATGAGATAGAGATTGTTTAGTGTACTACATAGCCCCACACCATCAATTAATAAGTAGTTGTTGAATGAACTAATTTATGAATTGTGGGACAAACTCTTAACCACCACATCTTACAGTCTCAGATAGGATTGCTGAGAATCCTCGGTCAAAGCAATTTGCATCACTACCAAATTTCAACTCTAATAGTTGCAACCAAATATTCTTTTGACCCAAAAGGCAAAACTTTGTATGTGGGAGGCCATCACGTCATGTGACCAGCATTTTTTCTCTCCTGATCAGTGGAGGCACTGTCCGTCATCCCACTGATGATCTGGCTACTCTTAAGTTGCTGAAGACGGTAGCCTCGATCTTGAGGGTAGAAATAATGCAACCAAATGTGTCTTCATGTGTAGGCATGCCTTCCTGCAGCCCCATGGGTCGAGCTAAGCTCACCCGTTCCTTTGTGATATTAACCCCTTGCCCTGTTTGGGATAAAATGTTCCATGGAAATGCCCTTTGTGTGTCCCCTTCTCTTACTCTGCCCTTGGGTGAGGCCTTCCTAGCTGTCAGTCAACCTGCTGACAGTGGACATCATGAAGATAGACTCAGCCCCCTGAAACCTGCCCCCTTGCCTCATTTGAATGGCTTCTCCTCAATAAAAGGGGTCAGCACTCACTCGCTCTTTTTCTGTGGACCCTTAAGGTCAGAGGAGCAGTCACAGGACCCCCAAAGAAAAAGGTATCTTTGTCTCTTATGTGATTATGTTGCGCAGCTCAGTTTCCCTGGAGTGACCCTAAATGTTTTAGGCGCCAGCAATACGACACTTTGACTCAAAATTATGGTGTGGATATAAATGTATCCACTGAAGGGTACGTTTCAAAAGATAATTTAGGCTTTGCATAAAGTCAGAGGGTTATAATGAGACTGAACTTGAAAAAAAATCCTGTACTTGGCAGAAAATTCTGGAAATAAAAAAAAAAAGGAGAAAGCTGACTTACTAGAATTTGTTGAAGAGATTAATTTCTTTGTGATCTCCAGGAAAATACCAAGAAATGGAGGAAAATGGGAGGTGAATTTTTAAAAATTTAAGAATTTAAATAAAATTTAAATAAAAATTAAAAATTTAAATTTAAAAAATTGACACTTTAGGGTTGGGAGTGCAACTCAATGGTAAGGTGGTTACCTAGCATGTGTGAGTCTCTGGATTTGATCCCTATTACTATAAAAAAAAAATTACACCTCTTTTCAGAGTGGAGTGTACAGGAACCAATATTATTAAAGATATCTACTATTTAGGTCTACCTACTATTTAGAACACTCCTATTTCTCCGAGTCTTGACATATCACTGGAGACCTGGGCTAATCTGTGGGGACACTTTGTAGGGAAAAATGGGACTGCCCAAGATAAAAGCAATCAATTATCAGAAGCTTAGTATGTTTCTTGGGAAAAGGCATTTGAGATCTGGCTAGGGCTAGTTTAAAATTCACAGCAAACTGCTTCAGAGGCTGAGCTTCTGGGTATTGCTGAGCTATTTTATTCACCCAGAGACTTTGATGCTGTCAGTGCTAATATCCCTGTAGTCTCATCTGTCCTATAGGCACACTGTCTGGAAGGAAACTGGGAAGGGTGGGGTGCTCACTCTCTTAGTGCATTAGCAGGTTGACCTGGGTTTAGCCCCACTCCCATACAGCTTCCTGGGATCACCTCCTCCAAAAGTACTTGTAGCAGAAACTGTTGGTGCCCTCTCAGGTCCCCTTTACAGCTCTGAGCATGTTGACTATTAATGGTGCACACCATAATCAGGATTGTCTTGGTTGATGGGAGCCACTGAGCCAAGAGGTACTTACGAGGTTCCATTTTGCTTCTTCCCTGGGAATCAATCATTTCTCCAAGAAACCCTGATTCTTTTATAATGGAGAATGGTATCTAGAAAAACTAAGGTCTGGGTTTTAGGTGTGCTCATTTCTACTGAGGTGTGACTGCTTCTATGCCCTGCAGTGGACAGAGCTAGGAACTATAGGTATGGATACTCATTCATGCATACATTTACTCATTCATGCATACAAATATACACAGCTATACTTCTTTCTGACCATTTGTACATGTTTTAGAAAACATCTCTGAGTTTTTATTCCTAACTCCAACTTGGATCCAGCATCACTGGGTATACTCTTGCCTTTGCTTTCTGTAATTTCTTTCTTAGAGGAATGGTTCTCATTACCTACAATATATTTACTTATTTATTCAATATACATATATAGCAGTTTCAGAATTGTTAACCCAGCCCCACTGAGAAAGAAATTTACTAAGTGAAGTAGTGTTTGGACAATTTGCTCTGTCTTTAGTCTTCAGTTTCCTGTCAAAACACTGTTTTTGAAAGTTACTTAGGTTGGCTCCTTTCTTCCTCACCCCTTCAGTGTGGTTATGATTCATTTGTGACACAATTAGATTCATTTGTCATAGTTTGCATTCCATTTAAGTACCTCTTGCCACTGGTAAGAAGTTTAAAATTCACATACAGTAAAATTCACTCATCGTGGTACATATTTCTATAGGTTTTTACAGATGCCATGATCTGTGTACCACCACCATTGAGCCATATAAAACAGTCCCATTATCCCCCAAATTCCTCCACACTACCCCTTTATAGTCAATCCCTATCCTCAAATCCAATCCCTGACAACACTGCTCTATTTTCCATCTTTATGTTTTTTTACTTCTGATAATTGATTACTTTTATCTTGGGCAGTCCCATTTTTCCCTATAGAGTGTCCCCAGAGGTTAGCCCAAGTCTCCAGTGACATGTCAAGAGTGTTCTAATAGGAGTGTTCTAAATAGTAGGTAGATCTAAATAGTAGATCTCTTTAATGATATTGATTCCTGTACACTCCACTCTGAATAGAGGTATAATTTTTTTTGTAGTAATAGGGATCAAATCCAGAGACTCACACATGCTAGGTAAGCACTTTACCACTGAGTTGCATCCTCAACCCTAAGGTGTCAATTTTTTTTAATTATAGGAACTCTAAAATTCACCTCCCATTCTCCTCCATTTCTTGGCATTTTCACGGTATAAAGTCTTTTGTGTCTGGTTTCTTTCATCTAGCCTATGATTTTGAGATTCATTCATGTGGTTTTATGTATCAGTACTTTGTTTTTTTAAATTATGAAGTAGTATTCCATTGTATAGGAACAATACAATCTGTTTAAACATTTACATGTTGATGGGTATTAGAGCTTTTTCCATTTTTACTATAATGAATAATGTTGCTGAGCACACTCACCTACACTGTCATTTCTATTGAGTAAATACTTATGAGTGGGAGTGGTAGATCACATGAGCAATCTCATGAAAGATCCATTAAACATGAGGAACTGCTTCTTTCTTGCTGTTTTCCAGATTCTCCTCTTATCATTTGCCATTTCGATTACAATGCGCCTCGATATGTATTCTTTGAGTTTAACCCTACTTATGATGTGTTGAACTTTTGCCTATAGAGATAAATGTTTTTAATCAGATTGGGAGAATTTTCAGCCATTCAGCTTTCTGACTCCTTCTTACACTATTCTTTCTGCCCCTTTCTTTCTTGAATTTTCATTATTCATATGTTAGTATGCTTGGTGGTGTCCTACAGGCTTATAAGGTGCTGTTCCTTTTTATTCAGTCTTTTTTTTCTCTGTTCCTCAGAATAGATTGTCTCAATTGACTGATCTTAAAGTGTGCTGATTCTGTCTTCTGCCAGTGCTAATCATTAGAACTTGTTTCATATTCCAGAAGTGGTCTAGTTCAGTCATTGTCCTACATGCACTTGAAAAGACTGTGCATTCTGTTGTCGGGCGGTGTGCTCTACAAATGTCAATTAATTCGGATTGGTTGATGATGTTGTTCAAGTCTTCCATACACTTACTGATTTTCTATCTACATGTTTTTCATTAACTTGGAAAAGTATGGATATATTCAACAATAATTGTGGATTTGTCTACTTCTCCTTTATGTCCATCAATTTTTGCTTCACGTATTTTGAAGTTCTATTAGTAAGTAAATAAACATTCAAGTTTCTTATGTCCTCTTGGTGAGTTGATGCTTTTATTATTTAAAAATATACTTCTTTAGCCCTGCAGTACTCTGTGTTCTGAAATTTATTTTGTCTGCTATTAATATTGCAATTTCAGCCTTCTTTTGATTAGTATTTGTATGGTATATCTTTTCCCATCCTTTAACTTTCAAGCAATCTGTTTCTTCATATTTAAAGTGAGGTCTTTATGCTGGTAGACAGCATATGGTTGAGTCTTACTTTCTCATTCAGTCTGATAATCTCTGCTTTATAATTGGAATGTTTATAATTCACATAGCCCCTTCTTCCATCTTCAAAGTGGGATAGAGAGAAAAGCATGAATCAGATCTGTTATTCTTTGTAAGATTGTTTCATTTAAAAACATCTGTTCCTAAGACCAAGGTGAATACCAGGGATCATGATTAGGCAAAAATATGGACATTCTGGGACCCAATAGAGTCTTATCTTCTGCTCTCATAAGTTCTTATAATCAGCATAGCCCAGGTGTTATCAGGCAGTATAAGATCCTGCCCACCTGAAGAGAAAAGAGTTTAGGTCAGAGTACTCACTGCTCTAGAAATAAAAAAAAAATTCAATTTGATAGGAAGATAGGTTTTTTTCATTTTTGAAGGAAGATAGAAGAAATTTAATTGTTTCAAAAGTTTCATCTCTGAAATCCCTGAAAATTAGCAGAACTTTTAAAGAAGAGACAAGAAAGTGGCAAAGGGCAGGGAACCCATGTGCAGATTTATCTTGTGTTAGACAAGCCTGAGTGGGCAATCTCTCCTCCCACCTTCTTTGGTGCCTGTCAGAGTTGGGGATTGCAGCCCTTTAGCTGCCTTCTCTCAGCAAGAGAAATGTGTTCCCGGTTTTTTTTTTTTTGGGGGGGGGGGTGAGTAGTCCCCAAATTTAGTCTGCTTTACAGGTACCAAGTAGGGAGGGAGAAGAGAGACTGGAAGGCTGTTCAGATGTTGCTCAGATGGGCCCAATTTAGGAAAGAAAAATTGGCAGAGGAGCTGGGGATGGGCACAGAGATAAGGAGTCAGCACAGTTTAAAGGATTCATATGTTTGAGTCAGACCATGTTTTTTTAAACTTTAAACACAGCTTATCGAGGAGTCATTGACATTGCACGTGGATAAGTATGTGCGGATAGTGCAGATAGGTTTTGACACAGGTATGCTTTGGTGAAAACTGCACACAGTCAAGAAAATGAACAAATCCATCATCCCATAAAGTTCCCCTATTTTCCTTTGGAATTTCTTCCTGCTGACTCCCACCCTCCATTGCCTACCGGACCCCAGGCAACCACTTTAGTCTGTTTTCTGTCACTATAGCTTAGCTTGTGTTTTCTGGAATTTCAGGTCAATAAAATCATATATATACCCGTTTGTCTTGTTCCATTCAGCATAATTATTTTAAGATTAATTCTTGTTGTTAAGCGTACCATTATAGTCAGAAAGAACTTGACCCAGGTAATGCCCTTTTGAAACATATTCTCCATCTTAAAATAAGAGCCACCTCATGGTCACTGTGACTCTGCCTGACCTAAACTCCAGACAATACTCCATCATCATACAAAGAAAGGAAATTGTTGTCTGGGACTGGAATCCTGAAAATACCTGGTTCGACATGGATCAGTGACCACCTCAAAGAATGGAGGTGACAACCACAAGGACCCTTCCCTTACAACCTCCTAGCAACCGTCTAACCAAAAAAATGCCCCCACTCCTTCACTCCCCTGTGACTTCCCCAGGCTGTAAGTGGAAGGGGGGTCTCGGTCTCTGCTAGGCCTCCCTCTGCAGGTTTGTACCAAATAAACCTGTGTTACTGTTGAGGTCCTCTCCTCTCTGTTTCCTTCATTTGGTTCTTTTCTTACAATTAGCCCATTCCTCAGGAGCACTCTATTATCAGAACATTTGGAATATAATTCAGGCTTTATGCTTCTGAGTCATTTGACCATAAGCAATCCAATTATTGCCTTGGTTTACAATCTGTTGTGCAGGTCAATTTTCTTTTCTTTTCTTTCTTTTTTGTCACTGTGATCAAAATACTCAACAAGAACAACTTAGAGGAGGAAAAGTTTATTTGGGACTTATAGTTTCAGAGGGTTCAGTCCACCTTGGGCTGATTCCATTGCTCCTCATTTGGACCCCAAATGAGGCAGAACATCATGGCAAAAGGGCACAGGGGAGCAAAGCCACTCAGCTCATGGCAGCTGGGAAGCAGACTGACAGCAGGAGGAGCTAGAGACAAGACACTAAGGCAGGCCTCCAGTGACCTCCATCCTCCAGTCATGCTCCACCTGCCTACAGGTACAACCCAGTACAGTGGTCCTTTCAAATTATTATTCTATGAAATGGATTAATCCACTGCTTAGGTCACAATCTAATCATCTTATAATCTAATCATTTCACATCTGAACACAATTGCATTAATACGGGAGCTTTTGAGAGATTGAGACATACCTCATATCAAAACCCTAACAGGTGTGAAATGAAGATAATAATATTTAGTCTTTAGGATGGTTTATGCAAGTGTTTCTTAAACTAAAAATTTTCTCCAAATAATGTGTTATTTTAGAGAGAATACAATAAATGTCAACTCTGAACCATCCTGGTTGGGAGGAGGGGTAGAAGGGCTACCACTGATGTCACAGAAAGTTTGGCCATTGTGCTGTGTGATCTAAAACTATGCCTTTCAATGAGATGTTGGAAATGAGTCTAGTGGAGAATCAGGCCATTCTTGATATCAGGGTATAAACTCTTTCTAGAATCTGATAAAAATAATGAACTTTTTCCAGAAAATGCCCCATACAGAATGCTAGAAAAGATCCCACTCATGGACCTCAATTTTAAGAATCCCAATTTATAGAATCAGTAAGCAAAGAGAAAGCATAAAAATCCCAAGGGGGCTGTGGCTGTGTTTCAGTGGCAGAGTGTTTGTCTTGAATGTGTGAGGCACTAGGTTCCATCTTCATCACCACATAGAAATAAATAAACAGAATAAAGACATTGTGTCCATGTATAATTAAAAAAAATTAAAATAAAAAACTTGAGGCACCCAGGGCTTCTAAAGCCATATAATCAAACTGGCATGAGATTCCTGAATTTAGGGGACAATTGCTTATGCTGTTAGGGAGTAACAGATGTCAAAGATTTACAGCTGTTGACATCCCCACAGTGCTGGGAAGCCAGACTTATGTTGTATTTGATTGATACACCAACAAACCATAACTTCTAAATAGCACTTTGTTGGTATTTCAGGGGGCCAGTGTAGTATCTAAATTGGCTTAATAGCCCAGAACAAATACACCCAGGAGAAGAACCAGTTCATAGAAACACCTTTTCCTTCATTACTGCTGGTTTTCTTTTCTTTTTTTCTTTTCTTTTTAACTGTCAACTTCCTTGGTTCAGTGAATACCAACTCAATGACTAATAAATCTGACACATTTTTTTTTTTCCAAAAAATATATTTTCGTGTCTGCGTAAGTGACCTAACCTTCTGACTCCTTTAAGAAGAATGAGTCCATTCTTTCAGTCACGTCCACCGATTTTCAGGCCAAAGTTTTTATGCATTCAATGGAAGGCAGTGTAGTGGGAAAAGAGGACCGCGAAGATCTCCTGGGTCTGGTCCCCGTCACCATTTCCCCATATATATGAAGCGGGCTGGTGGTGGTGCCTATGTCCTCATCTGAACAGCGCCTCAAGTCCTGTCTTGGGCCGCAGAACCCCGGGAATAAGCGCTCTAGAACGTGGCAGAACGCTCCGCCTGGGCTGCAGCGCCAGGAGCAGCGCAGCGGCGGGAGCAGCGGGTTGCGCGCGCAGCTCCTCCACCTCCGACCCAGCGTCTCGGTTGCTAGGGGAACTGGACCAGGCGCGCTTTCCGGCATCGTTGCGGCGGTCATGGCGGAGGCCGTCTGGAATACCGACACTGGGGAGGCAGTGTATCGCTCCCGGGACCCCGTGTGCAACTTGCGCCTCCGGTAGTTACACCCTAGCCCCGGGGTTGCATGCTTTTAGGCCTTCAAATAATTCGAGCCTAGACTTTTCCTTGTTCTGAGGCCCAGTTCTGCCGACAGTCCTAATCAGTTGCTTCTCGATCTTTGCACAACTCGCACTACCCGGACCCTTCTCCACTCACAGCCTTCACAAGTCCTTTCAAATCTTTGTCGTGCTCAAAGCCCTCAGGGTTCCTGTCCCCAAACTCCTCTCATCCTAACTTCCCGGTAGTGCCCCGCTCCCCACCCTATGAGTTGTCTGCAATCCGCACGCCTTTGCAACTCCACCTCCTCAGTTTTGTTTCCTGATCCACGCTGTGTTCATCTTCTGGTTGAATGTCTTGTAATACAAATTTTGGGCTTCTTTTTCCTTGACAGAGTTCATCTGCAAAGAATCACATCGAGCAACTTTCTTCATTACCAGCCTGCTACCCAGTCTGGGAAGGACATCATAGACTTAGGCACTTTTAGGCCTCATCCAACTGCCAGTGGGTGTTATGGTGGTGATGCCACCTTTTGGGGGTTAGTGAAAGTGTCTGGGGCAGTAGAGTTACCTCTTAAAACAAACCCAGGCAATCTTAATGACTTTGTTGTATTGTGTATGAAAATTGATTAAGATATGATTCCTCTCATCAAGATACTGATCCAAATTGTGGTCAATGTAGTGAAATCACAAACACTATACTTTTGATATGTTGTAAATTTCTCTGGCAACCTGAATACCATCGTGACTTTTTTTTTTTTTTGTCTTAAGAGAAACTGTGCTTCAGATTCTAAATATACACATAAGCACTTTAAAGAACAATTTTAAAATTGAAGACTACTTGAAAAACATGCATTTGAACGTTCAGTTCCTTCTAGCTCTAGCATTCTTGGATTCCCTGAGAGTTGGTTATGAAAGCATGTCAAATAATATCAGCACTAGAGAAGTGATTTGATTAGCAGCTACAGGAACAAAAGATTAAGTATTCTCAGTAGATCTGTTTCCTTGTGGTGACCTTTTGAAGTGTTCTTTTGATTTTCCTTATCCAGGAAGCCAAAAGAGTGAGGAAGAGAGGGCAGAGTGCTTACATAAGGTCATTAGTCTTTCTGCTTTTGTTGTTTCTATTTAGAAGTGTTCCTGGGAAGAAGTATAAGCTGATGTTTTGTGAAACATGTGACTCTGAAAAAGGCAAACTCATCCAGGAGTGTTTCAGATTTGGTTCTTTAAAAAAATCATTTGCTTGCCTTCTCTGTCCTCTCCTGATGCTTGTCTCCTAAATGACAGTGTGATTCTAGATATGGCTTCAGGAAAAGGGTAGGGTTCTTATCTAGCAAATGCAGACAGTTAGGACTAAGGAAGGACTGGCTTTTCGGCATATATCTAAATTTCATTTCCTGACACTGAATTAGATAAAGTATTTTCTATAAAACAAGACCTTTTATTCAGATTAGAGTAATTAAGACTTCAGATTCTAATCTTGGCTTCTACTCATACTCTTTGGAGTCCATCCACAGCCTCTCTAGCCTTTGTTTAGATCAAATGCTTTACAAATTACTGAACTCCAACTGGTTTTGTAACAAATACAAGAATATGGACTTTAGTTATAATCAACTTCAAGAGCAAGAAGTGCTGGTTTGGCTCAAACATTTAACTCTGTTGTCTTTGGAGGTGGACACCGCCCAGATGAAGATGAAGAAGAAGAGATTGTGATTGGATGGCAGGAGAAGCTCTTCAGCCAGGTGAGCCATTGTCACTCATCTGCACATTCTATATCTACCTGTCTGGTGACACATATTGCCATCTGATTTCCAGAAAAACTGTAATGATTTATACTTTCCCCTGTTGTGTTTATGTTGACTGATTGTACTGACTACCATTACTCAGATTTATGATCCTGGGTAAGGTACTTCTTACCTCTGAGCTGTATGCCATCTCTAACAGCAGAGTTGGATTAGACCATCACTATAGCTCCTTCTGGCTTCTAACATTCTTGTATTCCCTGCCCTCCATCATTTAAATAAATAAGAGTTGATTATGGTATGTCAAATAGTATCAACTCTGTAATAATGATTTGATGAAACAGTTATAGGAACAAAAGTTTGAAGTATTCTCAGCAGATCTGTTTCCTTATGGTGACCTCAGTTTGAAGTGGATCTGTACCAAAATGAAGCAGCTTGTCAAAGTCCTTTGGATTATCAGTACCGTCAAGAAATTCTGAAGCTGGAGAATTCTGGTGGCAGGAAGAACCAACGAATTTTTACCTACACTGACTCTGACAGATACACCAACTTGGAGGAGGTATTGTTCTTTATTCAGGTGTCATAACTTCCTTCTTTGTCTTCCCTAGTTCTGTGGCCTTACCAGTTCTGTTTATTAAAGCAGAAGCCTGGTAAGTAAGGGAAAATCCAATAACCTGTCTAGCAACTTCTATGAGCTTCTGGCAGCCAGGCTGAACTGGAATGAGCACAGACTGCAAGTTATGAGGCTGCTATGTGGCTGCTGTTCCCCTCTCTACCTGCTGCAGGGCCTGGGGAATCAGACAGTGTGCAAACTAATAAGACAGTCTGTGAGGTCTAGAAATGTCTAGATGAATTTCAGCCCAAACTCTGAGGGTATGCATTTGAAGAGGAATTTAATGTGCCACAGGGAATGACTTGTCATCATTTTGTCTGTTACGACATACCCTGTAGACCTATTTTACATTTCCTCCTTTGTATATGTTCTGTTTTGTCTTGTCAGAGAGATTTTAAAATCATTGAAACTAGATCCTCTATTTTCTGATTTCTTTCCTTTTTTTTGTCTATTACCCTTTAGGTCTCTATAAGGAGTAGGTATTAAGTGAAAGTTTTTGAAAGATTAACATGCTTTTTTCAGGAATTCTATGGGTTGGGGGCATATAAAATTTGGGTTGTCTGTTTTGGAAAAGCAAATAAAAATATGATTGGTACTCAGTTACCCATGAGAGGATTTTCCACAAAACATTTGTATCCCATTTGGCATTTTCCCAGCCATCTACTTAATTTCAGTGTGTACCATAGAAACTAATCTAACTTTTTATTGGCGTGTGCTCAGAGAATGCAAACCAATTTTAATATTAGCATAAATAACTCTTTGTAAAATTCAAGGACAAAGACATGATAGGAGTCTTCTTTGGGTTGTCCGTGCCTCTCTCCTGTTCATTATTGTGTATAACTGAGGTGGCTGTGCCTGTTACGTTCAGGTCCTGGAGGAGGTTTTAGAAAAAAGACTTCCCTTCAGGTGCCTGGCCCCATGTGGCCCTGATCAGATGACTTTCACAGGGCTACTCTCTTTTCCCAGCACTGTCAGAAAATGACCACTGCAGCCAGCGAGGTGCCGTCATTTTTGGTTGAGCGAATGGCAAATGTCAGGCGGCGACGGCAGGACAAGCGAGGGATGTGAGTGCGAGTTTGTGTGTTGGGGGGTGGCTGCAGGGCTCCTCGCTGTCCTCCTGTGCCAATGTTCTCAGTATTTCCATCCACTGGAGCTTCCCATTCTGCTATGCACCTCCAACCGGGGTGTGCTCCCCTAGGTTCCCCTTCAGGCTTTTCGGGGGAGGGTGCCATGGAAGTGACCCTTTCTGTGGTCCCTCCCAGGGAAGGTGGCATCTTCAAGTCACGCATGGTCACCTGGGAACCCTCAGAAGAGTTTGTCAAGAACAACCATGTCATTAACACCCCTCTTCAAACAATGTACATCATGGCGGATCTGGGACCCTATGGAAAGTAAGTCAAGTCCTCACTGCCAGCTCAGGTCCCTACCCCTTCTATCACTAACCATCCTTTCCTATAAAGGTCACCTGGCGGATATGGGAGGGAGGATCTTCTTTGTGTGTGTGTGTGTGTGTGTGTGTGTATACTCAGAAGAAAGTCTTTTCCCACACTACTCCTCATTATATCCTCTGTCCTCTCCCCTGCATTTCTTCTCTTCTTTCCCTGGAGGAGGCCCTGTGATCCTGAACCTTGATGTTGATTTCCTGGTTTCTAGGCTTGGCTATAAGACCTATGAACATGTCCTCTGTACCCTGAAAGTGGACAGCAATGGTGTGATCACAGTAAAACCTGACTTCACTGGTCTCAAAGGACCCTACAGGTGAGGGGAGGGAGGAAGGGGTTGTGAAGTCTGGCATGCCTTCCCTGGCTTCCCTTCTTGCCCCGAGTTGAGGAGATTCCCAGAAAGTCCTACATATGTTCCAGCTTTCCAATTCCCAAACAATGGTTCACATTTTGTTGTGGGTAATAGGCCATTAGGAAATTGTCAGAAAATGTGCAACTAGCTTGAAAGGGATCTTTTCATTAGCGTAGTGACCTGAAAATGATTCTCCGTACTGCTAAATATAAACAGACCGACCAGAACATGGAGGCGTAAACTCAGTCAGGCCGGGCTGAATTTGCTCATCTCTAGCTGATGTAACAGAACCACAAGTTATAAACTACCTGGGCCAACCTGTCTGTTTTCTAGGTGAGAGGACTGGGTGCCAATGATGTTGTGCTTTAGGATTTCACTGTGACTTTGAGATGGAAATAGGCTCAGAAGCTCTCTAATCTGGTGTGAGGCCCTTTCTGCTCTGCCACTTTGTACCCCTCTCCTGGTCATCTCTAAGGCCACTTTCATCATCATGAATTGACATGAGGTGTATGGCCTGTGACAGCTCATCCCTGGGCTGGATCTGGAGGGTACCTTATCTCTATCATCAGAGGTGGTCCTTTTGTGGTCTTGACCTTACAGAATCGAGACAGATGGGGAGATGCAGGAGTTATGGAAGTATACGATCCACAACGTGTCCTCCCTGGCACAGCCGGAGGAGGAGGAGCGGGAACAGCGCGTGTTCAAGGACGTAAGAGCCAGTTCATTCCAAGCCCCTGTGTCTGGGAGATGAGGCTGCCTCTGAGGAGATGTCAGCAGTTGTTTGGGAAGAGCCTTGCCCTTCACAGCCCTCTTCTGACCTGGAAGCAGACAGAACTTTTGATCTTATCATAATATAGTAAGAATAACAGTGGCCATTTATTTGAGTATTTATCAGGTCCTGTGCCAGGCACTTCACATGCATCAGTTAGGCCTTACCATAGCCCTTTGAACAGGTGAACACTTTTATTATTACCATTTTAGAAATGGGGAGGCTGAGGTTGAAGAGCTAAGTTGACTTAGAGCTTTTAGGTGTGAGAGCCAGGATGCAGCCCCAGACCTGCTGACCCCAGAGCCTCTGTGCTTCACTTTAAAAAGTGTCAGTGGCTGGGATGCTTGGCCCTGCGACTCTCGCTGCCTTGCCCATTATTGTTTCTTTTCTCCCTTCCATTCAGAAGGGAACCCTGGTTTGCTTTGAGCTGCATCTTGAAGTGTGGTTTGGTTTTTTCCCTCAGCTTTATGGCCGACACAAGGAATATCTCAGCAGCCTCGTGGGCACTGACTTTGAGATGGTGGGTAGCATGGCTTCCTGCAATTTTGTAAGGACTGTCTGACTGTGGATAGTAATAGTACCTCTCTTGAAGGTCTCAAAAATATGCTATGCATTATAAAAGAAGGCCAAAAGAGCAGCAGAGTGGGTGTAGTCCTTATTATGTGTTTGAAAACATTGACACAGAACCGTTAATACCTTTTTAATAAGGTCTGAAGGGGTGCACATGTTCTGAGGGTGACTTTCTCTGGGATGAGATGAGGTTGGGAGGTGGCAGATGGGTATTGGGTGGTGAGAAGAATATGTCAGGGATTGTTGCTTTTTAATTCTACAAATTCAGGTGTTCAGGGTTTTTATCAGTGGTAACACATTCATGTATTATTTATAGCTAATTTTAAAAATAAATATTAATATGAAAAATGTCTTTTTCACTCTTCATGTGATATTTTTCCAAACTTCCTCATAGAAAAGGGGTTTCAAATATTTTGGCTCTTAAAAAACAAAAGCAAAACAACTTGGAGAGGTTATTCTAGAGTCCTTGTATGCCTTCCTCATTCCAGGAACAACACTGCTGTCCCCCCACATGCACACTGTAGTGTTGCTCCATCCCAGGGGTTCCACTATTAGATTTGGAAACAAGGAGAACTATTCACTGTTCTCTCCCCACCCCCATAAAAATTTACTTTTATTATTTCATATTGTGCAAGCAACAGATATCCTTGTTAAAGAGTTAGGTAAGACAGAGCTGATTGTAGTGGTGCATGCCTGTAATCCCAATGATTTAGGGCAGGAGCATGGCAAGTTTGAAGCCAGCCTGGGCAACTAAGCAAGACTCTGGCTCAAAAAAAAAAAAAAGAAAGAAAGAAAAGAAAAAAAATAACCATCAAATAAACAGGGAGTGCTGGGTTGTAGCTCAATGGTAGAGCACCCTTGAGTACTGTTAAAGAAAGTTCAACAAGACAGATACACTACTAATTGAAAAAGAAAACTCAATTTCTTGACCTCAGCCATCTAAAGGGTTTCTGCTTCCTATTGCTACTATTGCTTATCTTGGTAACTTCCCATACTACATTGCCCTCCCTGCCATTTAAATTACGTACCTTTCTCCTATGAGTTTTAGAAATGAAGAAAACATTTCTGTGGAGAAATGTCAGGGAGAAAGTGCAGTAGAAAGTGCAGTAGTACATCTAGTGTCTGGTTTTTTGCAGATTTGGGGACAGGGCTGGAGAAGTGCCGGTTCCCTCCACCCCTCCTGATCTTTTCCCTCTTTCTTCCACCTTAGACCGCCCCAGGTGCCCTCCGGCTTTTTGTAAATGGAGAGGTGGGTAAGTGAGATCTTTTGATGCTTGGGCAAGAGTCCATTGGAGGGGTGGGTTATCTGTGCCACCCTGGGCTACCCCATACCTTATGATGTCTGCAGTACTTGGGAAACTTGATGGGTCTTTCCTGGACATACAGAGGGTTCCTGGCCCTCTGAAGGTCTGCTTTCAGAACTTACAGGCCTCTGAGTGCTGAGGGCTGAGGGTGGTAGCACAATAAGCTGAAACAATTTCCTCTTTTCTCTCTTAGTTTCCGCCCAAGGCTACGAGTATGACAATCTCTATGTGCACTTCTTTGTGGAATTGCCAACTACTAGTAAGTGATGTTCATAAGTCTCTCCTTCTGTACCCAGTCTGACAGTTCTAGAGGCATTCGATCAGGCTTCTTTCTCCACTCCTCATTCAAGTTCATGGATCACTTCTATATTGCCAAATCCAGTGGTGACTTTCCCCTTACTTAACCTCCCTGAAGAATTTGACACTCACTTTTCTTTGTTTGGTACTAGGGTTTGCACCCAAGAGTGCTTTACAATTAAGCTACATCCTTGGCTCTTTTTTATTTTGAGACAGTCTTGCTAAGTTGTTGAAGGCCTCCCTAAGTTGCTGAGGCTGGCTGTAACACTCTTCACACACACTGCCATCTCTCGCCTAGTCAATGCATCCTTCCTGACTTATCCTCTTGCTTCCTCTCTTGCTCCCCTTTGCAGTTCCTTTGCCACATACACCGTGGCCACACTGAGCTTTTAAAAATGCAAACAACCTGTGTCTCATTTGAGTGGGAAAAACCAAGCAGCTTCCTCACTCACTCAGCATAAACTCAGTCCTCATACCCTGAAAGAGCTGGTTCCCGCTTATCTCTCCCCTATAACAGTCCAGTTATTCTTCTTTTTCTTAAACATTGCCAACCTCATTCCACCTTAGGCCTTTTTAGGACCATTTCCTTTGAAACTTTGGGCCATGTCTTCGCTTGGATGGTTTCTCTAGAGTTTAAGTCTCATCCTGTCTCTTCTGAGGCCTTTTCTTACCCCCATTCTAAATAGGCCTCCAAGTCACCCTGTGCCTTTTATTTGTAGTGTAGTGCTCATCACCACCTGATAGTCTGTTATGTCTGGTCTGCTCTTCCCCCACATGCACACTGGAGTGTTGCTTCATGAGAGAGAGGGCTCTTTTCTATCTGGTCAGCAGGACAGTCCCAGGATACATTAGCACATAGCAGGCACTCAGCAAATAGTAATGGGTGATTGAATAAGTGAATGAGTAAAGCAGCTACTTTCTTTTTTTCTGAAGGGCTTGCTCTCCTCCTAGGTGAGCTTACTGTGTCTGGTCTTTGGCTTTCAGACTGGTCAAGCCCAGCAGTCCAGCAGCTCTCAGGAGTCACACAGACCTGTGCCACCAAGTCCCTGGGATTGGTATGGAGGATGAAGGAGGGTATATGGAAGGGAAAAACGGTTTGCTTCTGAGGTGACGTTTGAAGCTATTTCAAGCTAACAACACTGAGGAGAAGTCTGAAGTTAGGCCTCACCCTTCTGTGTGAACTGTGCAGGGGCTGCCTGGCCTCTCTTGGTCTTTTTGAAAATGGCAGAGGCTTTGTTTGGCTGTCCCTTTGCCTCTTAGCCTCTTATTTCCCACTGGGGTGATAATTTTTCTTTTTCCTATGCAAAGGTAACCTTGTCATTAGCCACAGGGAGAACATATTCCAAGTGAGGCCTTGCATACCCTATGACACTCTTTTTTAGGACAAGGTGGCTTACTTCTCCTACCCGTTCACATTTGAAGCTCTCTTCCTCCATGAGGATGAATCTGCTGGTGAGTAGCTCAGCAGTTGATCCTGGATCTTGGTTCTCCAGGCCTGTGCTCTCTTGGTGAAGGCCTATGACCTGGACGCTTCCCTTGCTTGTTCCCAGATGCACTCCCAGAGTGGCCTGTGCTCTACTGTGAGGTCCTCTCACTGGACTTCTGGCAGCGGTATCGTGTGGAAGGCTATGGAGCTGCGATGCTGCCTGCCACCCCAGGTAACCTCTTGTCCCTGCCCTTTAGATGGCCCATATGCCCCAGGTCCTGGGAACAAGTCTAACATTCCCAAACGGTTTGAATGCTACTGGTGAGAAGTAAGAATAATTAGGAATCAGAAGCATCTAATCTGAAAGAGTCCTTGTTCCTTTGAGGAATTTCTTCCCCTTCCATTAGAGACAGCTAAGTGAAATTAGAGCTAGCTTTCCTGGGACCGAGCAATCTGGTGGTCTCTGTTATGTGCTCTGGGCTCCTCTGGTTGGATTTACAGCCTCTAGGGAGAAGCTGTGTGGTAGGTGGGCTCTTGGCGTTTGTTTAGCCAATGACTCAGCATTTGTTTTTCAAATAAAAACCATGGTTAATGAGTGCCAGACATCATGCTAAATGCTTCTCATTCTCCCAACCACTCAGTAAGGTGTAGGTGTTGACATTATTTCCATTACACTGAATGAGGAGAAAAGGCTCAGGAAGGTTAAAAAACTTGTCCTGGCCACACAGGTGAGCACCTACAGAGGTACGATTTGAATTTCTGTCTGATTGGTTTCCAAGTACATGCTGTTAACCACTGTGATATCATACATCAAAGGTCAGGTTGTCATTGACCAGGAGTGTGAGCAGCATCAAGGCCTGTGTCATTGCTGGGGAGCCATTGAAGGGCCACATGCCCTTCACAGATCTGGCCCCATTCTCTTCCCTTGCCCAGGCTCACACACCCTGAGAGTCTCCACTTGGAGGCCTATGGACCTTGGCCCTGTGGCTGAGCTGAGGAGATTCTTCATCGGTGGTTCTCTGGAGCTAGAGGACCTGTCCTATGTGCGGATACCAGGAACCTTCAAGGTGACTTGCCTCAGGGAGACTTTATGTTGGGAAGTTCTGTTCCTATTTCTATTCTGTAGAAGGTGGGGTCTGGGTTAAGGTCACTCTCTTAGTTGTTCATCACTTCACTATTACTTTGACCCTTCTTCCCGTGGCTTAAACTGGAAATCGTGGCCACATTTTGAATGAGGTACAGATATGTACACTGCCATCCTAGCAGGTCTCTTAGAGATTTCCTCTGGTCACTGTCGGAAGATCTGGCCCCTTCTTCCTCCTATTACTGAAGGACTCGGTAATCAGATGTGATAAGGAGTCAAAAGGGACATGTAACCTGCTATTCTCAATAAGGTTGTAATACTCCCTGAGTTACAGTTAGGAACATGGTGCTAGCCTTGCAGTATATGAATGGGGGCGGGGTCTGAATGATGGAATGAGGTTTCCCAACAGCTGCTCTCCCCAAGAATGAGGATAAGAATGGCAGTGAGGTTAGCAAGGCTCTGAGGGTCTACAGTCTACTGAAACTGATGCTGTTTCTACTATGTGCCCCAGGGGGAGCGCCTGAGCCGCTTTGGACTCCGCACAGAGACCACAGGCACCGTTACCTTCCGTTTGCACTGTCTGCAGCAGTCCAGGTAAGTGACCCTGGACCTCTGCCTCGGGCACCTCATCCCTGAAGGCTGAAGAGCAATGTGGCCATATGATGGGCTTCCCTGCAGGGCCTTCATGGAGTCGAGCTCCCTCAGGAAAAGAATGCGGAGTGTGTTGGACCGTCTGGAAGGATTCAGCCAGCAAAGTTCCATTCACAATGTGTTGGGTAGGTTCCTCCCTCCCCAGCTGCCACCTAGAGTCAGAGGGGCCCTGTTCCTTCCCACACCTCACTATATGCAACATCTCCTTTCCTTGCAGAGGCCTTCCATCGAGCCCGGCGCCGCATGCAGGAAGCCCGAGAAAGCCTCCCCCAGGACCTTTTGAGCCCCTCAGAAACCTTGGTCACCTAGCTCACTGCTGCTGTGGCCTCTGGCGCAAGAGGACAAGACAAGGGATATGTGAGGCTGGTGTTCTCCTGTCTCTTCATCTTTCTTAAAAGAGACCACATTGGCCTGCCAAGAACTGGAAGAGCCTGGAAATTCCTAGGCTGGCCCCTCTGCCTAGTCTTTATCAGGGTCCTCTTCCTGCCATGTAGAAAGAAAGCAGGAGCCCTATGTGGCCCCCTCTTTATATTTTAGCTCCTATAAATGGACATCACAACAAGGCAGGCTTTTTGGTCAGAAACTGGTTTGGATTGACCCCATAACCTAACCTTGACACAGCCTCTTTTCTGGCTTGTCACATAGTCTCACTAGCAGAGGGTTGCAGAGATCTCTGGTTTCACAGCATTTAAAAATGAAGGCTTCTTTCTTTCCAGAAAGGAGGAGGGTAAAGAGAGATCTCAAATCCCTGGCTGGTGAGTTTCAGGGCAGCTTCATTCTACTGCTTGGGGCTTGCTGAGTTTAGGATATGACTTATTTATGGAATGAATGAAGGCTGAAGGCAGTTCCCAATCCTTTCTACTAGATGGGTGGTATCTATTATTATGGTTTTTGCACATAAAAACTATTTATATTGACTGAAGTTCTGTGGCTATTTCTCTGCTCAGGTTGCCGGCCTGATTGAGCTATTTGTAATGTTGGCGCCCTAATGCCTCCACCCTTCCCCTTTCCCTTCTTTCCCTGATCCATAGTGTTTCTTTCAGCTCTCTTAATTCAGCCTCTAGGAGTGACTTCAAGATGAGTGCCAGCTTGCATCTTAGGAGTGCTCCTCTTCAACATCTGGGCAAAGCTTAGGACTGAGTCCTCACCCTCCCCAGCCCAACACAGAGACAGCAGCCCCTGCCCTCAGCAGTTTTATTGGTTGAAGCAGAGAAGAGCCTGTAGCATACAGGGGATTGTGGGGTGGCTAGATGCTGCGACTGTGTGGTCTCCAAGCCATGGTGGTAGTGGTGGGGAAAACAGAAGAAAACTCTGGAACCCTCCAGCTGACTCTTGCCAGGACCTCAGGGCCTCCTGGCTTGACCCACAAGTCCTAGCTTGTGGCACTGATTCATAATACTTAAGAGGCTCCCAAGGTGAGTCGGTGCATTACCACTAAGAACACCAACTCACTCCCAGCCAATGAAGCCAGCTCTGAGCTGTCGCCATCAAAAGCACCAGCAGGAAATAGTTGCTCCAGGGTGGAAAGAATCATGATTGTCCCCATCCCCTTGTCTCCGAGGTTTGGGGGCTTGTCATAAACTCCTGTGGAAACAGCAGAATTGGATAAGTGAGGAATTTACTGGGCATCCAGGAATGTGCCATTTTAGGGCATTAGTGACCAAACTGAGGACACTTCATAATTAACCCCCAAAGTCCTAGGCTCTGAGATTGACCATCAGTGCAGAAACTAGCACATTGGGAAGCCACTAGGAAAAAGTCCCCTGTCCCAATGACAAGTTTTGTTATTTCTGCTTAAAGGCCTGAAAGAACTCAGCTATCCATCCAGGGATGGACATGAGGGCCTCACCCTTCCCAGACCTCCCCTTACCTGCAGAAGCCTCATTTGCCTCGCCAGGCTGACAGGTTCAACTTGGGGATTTGTCTGCAGCTCACAAAGCCCTTGGGGTAGATGTTGGCCCTGAAGATGTCCCTCGAAACGGTGGTGATACCGGTGTTGTCACATATAATTCGAGATAAGGAAATCTGGCTCAGGGCCCTGCGCTGTCTCTTGGTGAAAACACCCCATTTCTGCCACCAGAACCTACCAGGAGGTCAAGAGATATGGGAGAATGAGCACCTGTCTGTGCTGGGTATTTTATATACAGCATTTCCTGCACTTCTCACAACTTTCTGCAAGTTTTATAAATGAAGAAACATACTCAATGATTAAATAAATTATCCAGTATTAAGTTCACAGTAACTTATGTGGCCAGGGCTGGATATGAACCCGGGCAGATGCCACATCCAAATATGGAGTTGGCTATTAAGCCATAGCTTATCGAAAGGAAACCAGATTTTGCTCTTTTCCACTAAGTCTCTGGGATCTGCTACCCAGGACAGTGAGGCTGACAAGTCTCTCCTAGGATTAAGGAGAGACTTAGGCAATGTCAGCCTTGCTAGGTCAGGTTCTCTGTTCCTTGGACCCAGCTTTGTAGGGAGGAGCCTCATAGTCTTAGATCTCGTGAACTTGAGTGAAATGCAGCTAAAAAGAAGCCCCTTTCCTCTGTTGTTTAGTCATGGAATTCTAATGTTTTTCTGCTCTGCCTCTGGTGCTGATGTCTTGTAGTGTGCATCACTTACCTGTCTCCATCTCGGGCTCTTCTGAACTGGTTCTCAAAAAGACAAGCCAGAAGAGGCCCCACTCGGGCCCCCGGCAAAAGAGGCTCTGCAATGGCCCCGATCCAGATGTCAATGTTGTCGGGCGTCCCGTACAAATTTAGAAATTTCCTTGCCAAATCATGGTTTTTCAGCACCCGGCCTAACTGTGCCAGGTTCCGGGGCTGGGAGAGCCCACAGAAGCGCCTCCAAGCATTGTAACCTGTGTGGGAGAGGAGAGAATTGGCCTCAGCTGTGTTGATCTCTCATTAACCTTTTTCCCCACGAGTTCTCCAGAGACAGCTATGGTCAGTCAATATTGGGCCAAACAAGAAGATCCATGGTGGTTCAAACACCAGATCACTGTCTTTAATTTAAAATGCAAGTGGACAGCAGGGCTTTGTAAGCATCAGACTGAGGGATGTGTCTAAATGTAAAGAGCTGTTGTAATCAAAAACAACCGCAAATCTGACATTTAATGATATTATTGGGTGGATGTACATTAGTTAGGTACAGTACCCAAAACATAAAAAACTCATGTTTGTAGAATGAATGAATGAATGAATGAATGAGCAAATAAATGAGTGAACAAACCAACAAATGAAAAGCGTGGATAAATTTCACCTACTCAGAAAAGGACCTCACACTGAGTAGCCATTATTACAAAGTGCGTTTTGAGGGTGATAAAAATGTCATGATGTTAGATCATGGTGGTGGCTGAACAACTCAACATACTAAAATCACTGAATTATGTACCTTATATGGGTGAATTTTATGGTGTGTTAATTATATCTCAATCGATTCTTAAAAAGGTTTTTATGTAAGAACCTTCCAGAAACTAGTGACATTGATTTCTCAGCTATCAGGATCCTACACCGGGATCAAGCCATGTGATATGCTGTGGACAATCAAGTTGAGAGGTAACTTTGCCATGACCTGAAGAAACACCAGCTCCATATCATCAGTTGAACTACAACTCAGAAACACTGTTCCCCAGCCAAACAAAGGACAACTGTACAGTGTTTATCATTACTCAGCACTGTTGCTTGAATATTTCTTGGGAGCCCCCAAAACTGTGAGGTGCTTTTATGGTGTGTTAATTATATCCAGTCATTTAAAATCAAGCAATCATGACCTGTCCAAAGTCCCTTCACTATCAAGATCATTCAATTCCAAATTTGGTGTTGGACTTGGGAGGAGACTGCAAGAGCTGCCATCTAGGTAATATTTCTGAGATGTCATGGAAGGAACCAATATCAGAGGGGAACAGAAAGTCACTGAGACAATTTATGTGGCTAGCAATCTCAGGCCTCCAGCAGGGGGCGCCCACAGCTCCTTAGTTGTCAGGAGCACCCAAGGTTAAGGAGGTAAGAAATACTGAGTGCCTGCTGTGGTGAGTGCAGTAGACAGTAGCAAGTTCCCTGACTCCTTCATGCATAATGAAAGATCTGCTGGGGTGATGGGGCTTCAGGTTCTATCTATACAGGAGGTAGGAGACAGGGAAGGAGGGAGGGGGAAGGCAGTGGCTGAAGGCCTCCCCAAAGGAGTTGAATGGGGTTGACAGTGGGAAGAAGGGGGGACATTTGAAATTTAATTTCAAATTTTTATTACTTCTTACTTGTATTACCTTGGACAAATACTTAGCTGTCTCTGAGCTTATTTTCTCCTCTATAATGTGGGAGTTATAGCTGCTTGTCAAGGTCATTAGGGGGACTAAATAAGTTATATAAGAAAGTGCTTATTCTTTCTTTTTTCCTGGTATAGTCTTTTATCAAACAACTAATGCAGCCTTAATTTTATTCCATTTGTTCCTTGCCTCTAGGCTTTTTGACTTTTACCCCACCGGAGCAAGGAGCCAGTTTCTATAGCTTTGGAATTGTACCCTTTCTCCTTGGAACTTTCCAGAGAGGTGGCGATTGAAGCAGTCCTCTGCTTTTTATATCTACCACTTTTCTCTACTTGGAAAGTCCTTATCTCCTTTTTTCCAGCTCCTGCACTCAAATCCTTGTCCTGTGGTGAACCTAAAGCTGGAGGCCCTACAGCATATGGGGAGGACTTGGCAGGATGGCTTTCAAAGGCTCCCAGGGGTGCTTTGGTACATCAGCCTCAGCCTTGGGTGCTCTGCACCTCTGCACATCCTGTAGACAGTTCCTGTCAGAAAGAGGCTCCCAGGTCTTCTCTGAACCCCCTGAGCAGCCCATACCCGAGTGAAGCCTGTGAGGAGAGACAGGCATTCCCTTACCTGGAAGGCCGTGGTCTCGGCTGCGTTGCATGTTGAGAGCCGCCAGGTCCAGCCCAATCCTTCTCACTTGCCTAAACAGTCGGTCCCGGAGCTCATCCACCAGCATAGAATCTTGACGGTTCAGCTTTGCTGGAGTAGCCATGAGGCCTCGGAGAATGGGGTCAATGCCACCTGGTGGCGGAGAGTGAGAGCGGCACTGATTGGACCAACCTTTGAGAAGCCCCTGATGCCAAGCTAGCTAGAGCTGCACAAGCCAGTTGCATATTTTCTAATGTTTGTTAGAACCTCTGTGGGTGGACATGAGGGAGCTGGAGCTGGGAGGGATTAACCCACTTCTTAAAAGAGGGATGGTGAGCTCCTTGCAGGTCCACAACGTGCCATGCTAACATAGGTCTCAATCCCTTCATCCCTCAGGGCCTGGGAGGTCCATGCTTGAGGGTCTTGCTGGCCCTGCCTTTTCTCCACAGTCCTGGGGAGACATTAGCAGCAGCCTTCGAGGCAGCCTGGCCTCCTGGCAGTCAGCTGGACCCACCTGGGGGAGGGAGTGCTTCCCACCCTCTCTTGCTTTGCCCTAGGAAAGCCTCACCCTCATGCACAATTCTCCAGCTGGCAAAGAATGCGGAGCTTAGTGGAACACGGGAGTTGGGTGCTGAGGCCCGGTATTGGCTGTCCAAGCGGAACATGAAGGGCTGCAGCATGGTGTGGCCAAAGCGGAAGGCCAAGGTGAAGACATTGGCCACGCGTGGGTCCACGTTGGAGCAATACCCTCTGTAGGACCCCAGGGTTCTTCTGGCCCGGGCCTTTCCCAGAACTAAGGGCAGAAAATCCCTGTAGGTGATGATCTGGCAGAGAAGACATACAAAGAATGTGTCCTGAGTGGCTGCCCAGTCTACATCTGGCCTTCAGAGGGACTCATGCCTTCAAAGGGTTGCTCAGACATAGCAAGTCATTATGATTATCATGTCAAATTTGGCAATGTTAATTTCCCATTGATAGGTGAGATACCGAAGGCCAGAGAGGTTGAGTGTCATGGACAAGGTCATAACTAATTAGCAGCAGAACCCATGGTAGAGGTACCTCCCAACCCCAGTCACTCAGACCCACCCTTCCCACACCCCACCCCCACCCCCTACCCCCATCAAGGCACATCCCCAAGCATGTGCTGAGAAAGGTGGAAGCCACTCCCTCAGATTGCGCCTCAGGCCAGGTTGTTTTCTGGGGGATGCTGGAACCCAGGGTCCCCTACCTGGACCATGGCCCCCACAATCTTCCGAGCCTCATTATACAGCTTGTCTCCAGTCCAGCGAGGATTGAGGCGTCTCAGTTCGGTGGCCAGCCGGTTATGCTCTCGCACAAAGAGGGTGTGCATGGACGCCAGTTTGGGGGTTTCAGTTGATCGAGAATCACCTTGAAAAACCCAAGTTCAGAGTTGCCAAAGCCCTGCCCAGAGAGAGTCTTTGTGCAAGGGTAGATGGAGGTCTGGGGTCTGGGGAGATGGAGTGAGCCTAGCTCTGCCCTCACTCCATCTTCCTTGATTTGCCATGAGGCTCCTCACTGACCACCACCCTCCTCCCAGTACTACAGCCCAGGAGGGGGAGCAGAGTGGGGTCTTGGGTCCCTAAGTGGCTGGAGAGGTTAGGGCCAGGCGAGGAGCACAAGGCAGCTACTTGTTCTCAAATGGAGAGACCTTTGCCTAATGATTCTATGTACAAACTGACCAGATTCATAGCCCAGGACAGCGATGGTGGGAGATCTGGAGGCCTCAGGGAACCTTGACTTTGGGACTGCATGCCTGTCTATCTGCAGCTATCTGCATATGCTCTACCAAGGGCTGTATCTTTTTCCATCTTTGGACTTGGTTACATGTTGCTCTCCCCAGGAGGTCAGAGGGAAAGAGAAAGAAAGGGAGAGTTGAGCAGAGCCCTACCCAGACCAGAACAAGTAAATTCAGTCATCTGCTACCTTCAAACAAAGCCTTGTAGCAAAAGTCTTGTTAGAGTAACAAAGACTTCTTATGAATGTACACACTGCTTCTTGGAGGAAACAAATGTACAATTCTTACAAGGCAAGCTGGAGCCACTGGCCTTGAGGCAAGCAGTGGGCCAGAGGAGACTGCAGAGACATGGGAACTATACTGGCTTTACCTGTGGGGGCGCTGCCATTGGAAACTCTTTGCTTCTCCTCCCTAACTCTCAGCTTCTCATCTGTAACATGAGGGTGATAGTTTCTGTGTTTCAGAGCTGCTGTGAGGTTTAGAGATGGCCCACTGGAATATCTTGAATAACTGGAAACAATTCCATGATCATTACAACCACACACATGGGGGCAAAGACTTGGAGGAGAGTTCAAAGTATGCATCCAGAGGAAGGACCAGGCCACAGTGTCTAATAAGTGTGTGGGTGGGTGGGGAACTAAGAAAATTTAGCCTAGAAAAGAAAAATATCTATGTGTAAGTAACAGGTCCTTTCAGGTAAGTAAAGGGGCTCTTCTCTGAGGTTCCAGAAGCAAGACAAAGAGCAACAGGTCTAGATATTGGATCAAAATAAGGGGAACCCTTCTTAGAGCCAGTGGAGCTGCCTGGGAATAGGTTGTGATGCGTATATAGAGTGAGTCCTTCATCTCTGGAAAGTCGATCAGGGAGCTCTGGATACACACAGGGATTGGCTAAGGGACTCCTTCCAACTGACTGACTGACTGATGACCATACTCAGATATATGGTGTGAACACTGAGGTCCCCATCCAAGTCCCCTAGCCCACTTCCCACCACGACTTCCCAAGACATCATCTTCCCCCAAGTCCAACCTGCCAGGAAGCAAGGGATGCGTGCAGAGCGATTGGTAAGGAGACAGGGGTCGTCTTGCAGGTTGTCGAAGGGCAGCAGGGCCCTGCCATTGTCTTGGAAGCGCTGGTTGACCGCCAGCAGCCCTAGGTAGTTGGTCCGGTTGCGGAGCCGAAGGGCCAGGGAGACCTCGCTGCCATACACCATGCTGGCGTCCACAAAGGAGGTGAGCGCATTGATCTGGTTGCGAACTTTGTTCCTGTTTTGGGGGCATGAGGGTGCCGAGCGGAAGAAGGGGATGCAGTCACGCTGGTTCGTGATGCGGGGATCATTGGGTGGGATCTGAGATGGAAGAGAAGTCAGTCACACCGGCTCGCTCCTCTTGGTCACCACCTCCCTGGAAACCTTGCTCGAAACTCCTCCCTCCAGGAAGCCCTCCTTGACTCCCTCTGACTCCCTCAGACTCCCGCTGCTTCAGTTGGAGTGTCCTTAGCAAAATTTTTATCACAGTCACAAAAGATTAGGAACGCTTGAGGCTTTTGAAATTATTTAGAGCCTCCTCTTGCAGGTGGGGAAACTGAGCTTCTCTGAGGGGGGATGTGACAACCATTTGGCAGGAGAGATGGGATTAGAATTTAGTTCTGACAGTTCAGCCTGTGCTCCTTTAATACCCAGCAGCTGGACAGACACTTCCTAAGCTCCTTTCTTTTCAGGTGCTTTGGAGACGATGAAGGTCTAAAAACTCAGTACAGGCCTGGCACAGTGACACATGCCTGTAATCCCAGCCACTGGAGAGGCGGAGGCAGGAAGATCACGAGTTCAAGGCCAGCCGCAGCAATTTAGTGAAGCCCTAAGCAACTTAGCAAGACCCTGTCTCAAAATAAAAATAAATAAATAAAAATAAAAGGGGCTTGGGATGCATCTCCATAGTTAAGTGCCTTTGGGTTCAAACTCTGGTACCAAAATAAACAAGCAAAAATCCTAGTGCGGGAGGCAGGAAACTGACAGTGCAGTGCAAACACGCACAGCTAAGTAACCAAACTGAGGGGCATTTGCTATGCTTGATATAGACCTGAGAAAGCTCTGCAGAGGAGGTACCTGCACCAGGGCTTAAGGAAGGAGTGAGGTGACAGCAGGAAGTACTGTGTCCCCCTCCACTCCAGCAGAGATTCTGTCTGCTCCCTGGATTCTAGATTCTTCTCTTTCTTTTTTTTTTCTTCTTTCTTTCTTTTTCCTTCCTTCCTTCCTTCTTTCTTTCTTTCTTTCTTTCTTTCTTTCTTTCTTTCTTTCTTTCTTTCTTTCTTTCTTTCTTTCTTTCTTTCTTTCTTTCTTTCTTTCGTGCCTATGCCCCACATCTTCCTTGCCTTCTGGCTTGAAGGGTAGAACCCTGCTCCCAGCCCACTCAGGAGGTGCCCAGGGCTGCAGGGCCCTTGGACCACCCAGAGGAGAGAAGGACAGGAGCCAAGAGACCCTAAGAGCTTCCAAAAGTAGAAGTTTCTGCTATTGGAATCAGCCCCATGGCAGAGGCCTATCTCCAATCAGTCACTCCATAGAGCTCTGACCTTCTGGCACGTTGCCCACTGCCACCCTGGTCTATGCCCAGCTGTGTTTCTTGGGGTCTGGATTACACCCCAGCTCCTTCAGGATGGGGTTTCAGCCTCTCAGATCCCCACCTGCAGTCCACTGCCTGAGTTGTAGGCCTCCACAGGGGCCTGAGTACCTTGATGGGAAAGCATGGGGGCAGCTGGGCACAGGTCTTCTCACAGTCAACGCCTGCAGTGAAGGATATTCTGGCTGGAGACTCAGGGGAGAAGTCCAGATCATGATCAATGAACTGGCCCCACTGCATGAACATGAGGGCCCGGCCCCGGTCAGAAGCCAGCCTCTCATTGGGGAAGCGGACAATCTGGTTGGAGACAGCCCGGACCTGTGGGGAAATAAGGTCAGCAAGGGGCTTGGACAGCTCATCTACAAGGTGCTGGAGCCAACCCAAGACTCAGGTGAGGGCAGCAGCGCCCCCTGCTGGAGCTGATGCAGCCTCTCCTCCTCTTCTGCCCTGAACTCTCCTGTCCTCCTGTGTCCCAGGAGATGTAGCCCTCCCTGTCGTGGCCATCATTCCTAGAACTCTGGTCTCTGGCCTAAATCCTGAGAAGCCCAGCAGTAAAGAGAAGGAGAGGGGCAGGGTCAGTGACTCAGACTCACCAACTCTTACACAGTGGTAAATAGAGTAAATTGTTAGATTGACGTATAGACCGGTAGATGATAGAACTGACTCACAGATGTGTGGACTGGTTTTAAGGGGGTAAATAAAAAAGAGAGAACTGGCTAGATAGATGGAAGGATCAATAGAAGAAAAATTTACAAAGATATTGATAGGGGGATAGATGACAGACTGTCATTTTGACATATGAAGGGAAAATTGATAAACATGAAACAGATTCAACCAGATTAAGGTGTATAGTGCTTTATGCTTAGCAAGATACTTTGCCACTAAGTCTCTCTGAAAAGAAACAATTAATATTGTTATGGCTAAGATTAAGAGACATGTCTTTATATGACTTTATTTAATATTTGTGCTAACTCTCTGAGGCAGCATTTTCTGCCATATTATAGATGAGGAAACTGAAACACAGGAAGTGATCTTTTTTGTCCAAAGCCCCCCATGTGGTGAGCAGGAAACTCTGAGTTTGATTCCTGTCTGCCTCACTCTGGGCTGTTTTACTCCCTGTATTTAAAAGAGATGAAGCAACCTCCAGACCCTCCACCCTGACTCACAAGAGGGAGGAGGAAACCATTGCGCTTCTTGCCAGGGGTCCAGCCGAAGGGGAGTGACAGTCTGTCTTCATACTCAGCTGGCAGCCAGCGGGCCAGGGCCTGGTTGGAGGCCCCCAGCCAGGGTCTCTTCCTGTAGCCGTGAATGGGTGGGATTAGTGGGGTTCAGGGACATGGAGGAAGGCAGCGGGGAAGGTGGCCCCTGGCACCCACTTGTTGTTACATCTCCCAGTGATGGTGCGGTACTTATTGCTGCACTTCTCAGCCTGGTCCTGAGGAGCGCAGCCAGTGGCCCGGGACAGCAGGTACAGCTGATGTTCCGTTAGCACATCTGGAGGACAAGTGGGAGGAGTCCTGAGTCTGGAGTCCTAGCTCCTTTCTGAGCTGGCCTGCTCCATCCCTTTACCATCCCTCCTCCCCAGGGCTGTGCACCCGCCTCTAATCCTGGCTTCCTTCTACCTCCAGCCCAGTGCAGGCCCTGGGGGTTCAATGGAGAGCATAGTACCAGTGACATTGAAGGGTCTGGATGTCCAGGGTTGTAACTTCTCTTCCAGTAGCCCTAAGGCCACATGCATATAATCAGCTGCCCGAACAACTGTCCTGGTGGCTGCTATGGGTTGCTTGAAGTAGGACAGGAGGTCCATGGGGCTGGCAGAGCCGCTGCGAAGGCGCTGCTTGATGCTGCCCGGGAAATGAGGAGGGAGGGCTGGAAGAAGGTGCAGAGCCACCCAGTAGAGCCCCAGCCCAGAGGGTGAGTCATCAGCACAGGGCAGGCAGACCAGGATGAAGGGAGGGAGGTTCTGTACCAACCATGGCAGTCCCATGGCACCCAGGGGTGGGTGTTGGGTGAGATGAATGGCTGGAACGACCCTGCCCCACTGACCCTCCCAGGCCCAGGCAGCCCCCAGACCCAGGTCCACCTCTTCTGGGTCCGATTGTAGGCAGCATCCACCAGCAACTTGGCCTCTGCTATGCAGTCCTGAAGGAGCGAGTTCTCCACCGCCCTGGGGGTGGCTGTTCAAAGGGGTGGGGACTGAAGGTCTAAGGAGCCAGAAGACCCCACACATCCACATGCTTCTCCGCCATTCCCCTCCCCTCAGACTGTCCCTCTTCCTTGGCTGTCCAAGGGGCTGTTACCTGAGACAGTGCTGTCACCGGGGTGAGGGAGGATGAGTGTGGCTAGGACCCCAGCCAGGCCCAGGAGCAGCCGCATCTCCATGGTGAGACCTCCAGCCACAGCTGGGTGAGAGATACCCTCAGCCTCAACAGGGTGGGAGTGGTGTCCCTTGATCCCTTCCTGCCCAGAGGACCCCCAGGTGACCTCTCACTGACTCCTGCTCTTCTCCAGAAGTAGCTGGGAAGGGGCTTTTATATTCCATCTTGGGGTGGGGAGGACAGCTCTGGGCCACGGGAGCCCCGCCCCTTGGGTGGAGCTCTGAGCCCTCTGGTTTCCAGGGGGGTCATTGGAACACTGCACCCCACCTGACCCTGAGTCAAGGGATGCATCCACCTGAGTCAAGGGATGCATTTCTCCCAGGGCCAGGAGCAGTGCCTGGGACACAGGTCTTGCCTAATCCATATCTGCAGGATGACTGAGGAGGAGTGTGCCTCAGAAGGGGACTGGACTTGGCCCCGTCACTCACTAGCTGAGGGCCTTCGGGCGAGTTACTTTCCCTCTGCAGGTCTCGATTTCTGCATCCTAAAATGGGAGTTGGGCTAGATGGTTGGAAGGGCTCCTCTCCTCCCCACCTGGGGTCTACCTTACTGTTGTATCCCCCTCCCAACACAGCACAAGTCCTGGTATTCAGTAGGTGCTCAGAAGTAAATATTTGTTGAGTGAATGAATGATGTGTGATCAATGATTTGACTCCTCCCCTCACCTTTCCAGCCCTATCAGGTCCTTCCAAGGTGGCTGGGAGGGGGCAGTGATGGCTGAGGCAAAGCTTGAAATACCTCTTGGGGCTATTTGGGGTCCCAGTAAAATGTCACAGGTAAAATACTGGGTGAGGGAGCTGAGGACCTGCAGGACTTTAGGCTTCTCCAGGTGTTTCCTCTGCACACAGCAGTTCTGGGTTATTCTTAGCTTCCTCTGGGCTGGACTAGAGGTAGCTTGTTGCTGTGGCTCAGACTGTCCTGAGTTTCAGTCTGGCTCCATCACTAGCAGTGTGGCTTTGGGGGAACCCCCACTTCCAAAGCTTAAATGTACATGTACTCCAGGCAGTCTGTCCCTGAGGGCCCATTCCTCTCACACCTCTGTCTTTGCCTGCCTTGCCTTTGGCCCTTCCTTGGGTGGACATGTCCATTCTTTACTCAATGTGGACCTTGGACTCGCTCCAGAACCCCACAAGGGTTCCCATCATCCTTGTCTCCTCCCGCCCTCCCCGTTCCACCTCAACCTGCCCAGTGCCCTCCCTGCCCCCTCCTCCCACAGCCACGACACCAGCCTCAGCAGTTGCTCTTGACACAGCCACTTGCTTTGGCAACTCCTTTCACAAGCTCCAGGCCCCCCCGATCTTATCTCCTGCTTTCAGCAGAAGCCCCTGACCTATGACAAAGGGCCTGCATGGAAAGTCATTGTGTAGGTGCTGAAAGTGCAGTGGGTTCCTTGCTGACCCACTGGGTGACTTTGGGTAAATCACCACCCCTTACACACACTGGACCTCAGTTTCCAAATCTGTGAGACAGAACAGTGATCCTAATGTAGGAGAGAGCTCTTTAAGATTGTAGCATGATCCTCAACCGTGGGTCACCTCCCTTGTCCCCAGGAGACCAGATGCCTTGGGTTGGAGCCAGGTGGGGTGTCTGAGGCCCAGGTCACCCTCCTCCCAGGGTCTCTGCACTCAGAGTGAGCTCTGCTTTTCTACTTATTCAGCAATATTGAGTTGTGCAAGGGTTTGGCCACAGCTATGAGCCCAAGTCAGAACCCTGGGTCCTAGACGCAGCCCTACCTACCATGTTGGCCAATGTCTTGGGAATTTTGACCTGTGGATTGCTTATGGTGGTGATGAGAGGAAAGCAGAAGGAAAGGGCCCACTGAGGAGCCCTGCACAGGCAGACTATGGAGGCAGGTTCTGGGGTGCTGCTGGGGCTGGGCCCTCGCATCAGGACTGGCAGGCAAAGGTGCAGACAGCAAGGCTAAAGAAAAATCAGGCCTCCTGGCCTGATTGAAGGATCCTTCATCCAACTGCTGCCCTCTCACAGGACCCTGATCCTAGGTGCTGACCACCTTGACCTTCTATCTACAAAATTCACCTTTTTTGTAACAGAGCCCCCTTTGAAATTAAAAGCCTCAACTCCCCAATTTCTTGTAAAATTGTTTTTCAGCAAATGAGTCAGTCTCCTCATGCTGAGCATGAAAACTGAGGAACTGGCCCCAAAGCCTGAGCAGACACCAGCAAAGTTTGAAAAACCAGAATTGTCCTGGGCTCAGTGGTGCAGGCCTATAATCCCAGCAGCTTGGGAAACTGAGGCAGGAGGCTTGTGAGTTCAAAGCCAGCTTCAGTAACTTAGTGAGGCACTTAGCAACTCAGTGAGACCCTGTCTCTAAATAAAATAGAAAAAAGGGCTAGGGGTGTGTTTCAGTGGTTAAGCATCAGTGGGCTCAATTCTCAGTACAGAAAGAAAGAAAGACCAGAATTGTAACAGACCTCTATCTAACACAGCCTGGCTGAATCTGCATATGTATATTTCTGGGCTATAAATTGTAACATTCCTGTAGGACAGGCAGAGGCAGGGTAGCTGCTTTCCCAGTTTCGGGCAAACTGCAATTAAATTCACGTTTGCTTTTTTTTTTTTTTTTTTTTTTAATGGTGCTGGGGATTGAACCCAGGGCCTTGTACATGCAAGGCAAACACTCTGCCAGGTAAGCTATATCCTCAGCCCTCATGTTTTCTTTTAATAAGATCTCTCTGATTTCTTTTTTTTTTTTAAAGAGAAAGTGAGAGAGGAGAGAGAGAGAATTTTTTTTAATATTTACTTATTTTTTAGTTCTCGGCGGACACAACATCTTTGTTGGTATGTGGTGCTAAGGATCGAACCCGGGCCGCACGCATGCTAGGCCAGCGCGCTACCGCTTGAGCCACATCCCCAGCCCTCTCTGATTTCTAATGTGGGCAGGGTACTGACTAGGCCAGATGCCTGAGCCGCAGTACTAGGCACCAGGAGCCTAATGAGGTCAGTATAGAGAGATGACTACGCTGTCAACACCTGAAGCAAGCCTGAGGCCACCTCCATACTGCCAGATGGAGGTCTTTCTGTGGTCTACCTGGTAGAGTCCTTAGGAGAATCAGTGTGAATTGCTGACACCAGTGGTGCCTGGTCTGAAGCAGGTGCTCAACAGTGTTGCTGAATAAGCTTTGTTGTTTCCTTGATTGAGCTCATTTGAGGTTGTTGCCCAAGGGCAGGAATTGCCATCAACTTGAAAGTGGGTAGGTGCAGTGAGTGCTAGGGCTTTGCAGACCCTTCAGGGCTGGTCACCTGGAAGGGAGGCCTCCAAAGCAAGGGTTGTTGTCCCTGTCTCTCTGAAGTAGGGCACTGGAAATTGAGCACAAGGACAGTGATGGAGGCCCCCCTCTAGCCTTGGCACCCACTGTGTGGCCTTCACCAGGGAGCCAGGTCTTCACCGTGGTCTGCTTTGACATGTGCTTTTTCAGGGCCAGTCACATGCAGGGACCAAAAGAGGGGCCATAGTCCCTCTGCCCTTCCACATGGGCTTTTTCTCATGCTAACTGGGACCTCAGTGAAAGTTTTCCCTCCAGGATTAGCTTTGCCCAGTGTCTACCAAGAGTATGACTCTGGAGATGTATTATCTTCCATTAAATGAAATAAGTTATAGTTGGGGCTGGGGTTGTGACTCAGTGGTAGAGCACTTGCCTAGCACGTGCGAGGTGCTGGGTTCCATCCTCAGCACCACATAAAAATAAATAAATAAAATAAAAGTATTGTTCCTTGAGGACAATAGTTGTCCATCTACAACTAAAAAAAAAAAAAAACAACCATACTTTTTAAAAAGTAATAATAATGGCCAGAAAATAAATGTGTGAATTTTCTTTTATTGGACTTTGTTTATATAATCATGCCAATAAAAAATACAACTAAAGATATTACACTATTAAAAAAAGAATAATAGAGCTGGGGTTGTGGCTCAGTGGTAGAGTGCTTGCCTAGCATGTATGAGGCACCGGGTTCAATTCTTAGCACCATATATAAATAAATGAATAAAATAAAGGTTCATCAACATCTAAAAACTATATTTTAAAAAATATTGAAGTAACACTTTAATTATATAAATAGTTTTAAATAAAAGAAAAACACCTACATAGTGGTAGTTTTAATACTTAAGTCTATAATTACAGTTTCTATTTTCTTGATTTTTTTTTAGTTTTTATATGAACAATTATAAAGAGGAGAATAAATTCAATCTTTGAGATATGATTAAAATTCAGGGGTCTGGGGTTTTGGTTTTTCTCCCACGTGCAAGGCCCTCGGTTGGATCCTCAGTACCACATAAAAAAATAAATAAATAAGAGTTATAAAAAAAAAAAAACTCAGTAAACATTTAATGAGTGAAATAAGATTGACGCTTAAAAATACTCCACAGTTTGCACTCATTCACTGTTTTAAATACAATTTAAAACCACAGTGTTCATTACAACCTCTGTGTCGTCGTTGTTTATATCACATCAGCTGTTTAAACAGAATACACAGTGCTGTTGGCGGGACCTGGGACCTGTGGCTGAAGCCTGCCTGCCTGTTTTTGGACAATTAGCAGTTATTCTCAAAGCAAATACACGTAGCTGTGGAAGCCACTGAATTATTGGGAATCATCTGAATTAACTTCTATATAGAGGGCAGTGCTTATTAAGGATGTGCAATAAAAATGCACTAACTTGAAGCTTGCATGGTTTACCAATTGCAGCAATTTGGGGGACTATAGATCAACCCAAGCTCTCGTTGAGAAGGAGAATTTTTATTACTAAAATTATTTAGAATTGCCACCCGGTGGTGATCGTAGTCAACAGTCTGTCCTTCCATCTGTGTTGTGTGGTGAGCAAATTCCCTACAGACAACACACACCTTGTTTTCTAAAAAAGTATTGCTTAACATTTTCTAAGTTGTAGATGGAAACAATACATTTATTTTATCTGTTTGTCTTTATGTGGTGCTGGGGATTGAACCCAGTGCCTCACGCATGCTAGGCAAGTGCTCTACCACTGAGCCACAACACCGGCCCTTGCCCCTTTCATTTACCGTCACTAAATGACAAGTCAGGAGGCTTTTAAGTCCTTCCATCCCCTCAAGCCACCCCCCACCACACACACACACACACACACACACACACACACACACACACTTTGGGTCCCTGGGGAGAGGGAGGAAGGGAGCACTGGACTCTGAGCACCTGGAGGGAGAACGGGCCGCTCATGCTGTACTGGAATCCGCCATGCAGGCCCCATCTGGGCTGGGTCACTCTGTGGGATCGCACAATATCTCTTTAGCAGCTGCCAGGGATCCCCAGATCCTTCCATGGTTTCCCAGGCCTGCAGGACCTCTCCAGCCTCCACCCACTTCTCACCAGCCTCCACGCTCCAGCTTGATCTCCCTAAAGTTTCCTGATACACTGTCTTCCCCTCACCTCTGGGTCCTTGTACATGTCCCCTTGTCAGACTAACTTCTACTCATCTTCTCGCCTGGGTTGGGTTGTCACCTCCTCCAGGAAGCCTTCCTTAGCCCTTTCCTATTCAGACCCCCAATTCTGTCTCAGCTGCAGGGCATCCCACACTGATGCCTCCTCAGCCCATATTGTGCTGCACCGAAGGAACACTGTCACCTGGTCCATCCCTGGACGTGTGCCGAGCACCTTGGGGACCTCAGGCCTGATTTTGCCAGCAGTTGTATATCTAGCACCCAGCACAAGGCTAGGCCCAGGGCTGGTGCTCAGGAATGCTGTAGGACAAACAGGAGAGTGTACTTAACTCCAGGAGTTCACATATGCTTTCCACCTGGAAGGGAAGAAAAGTCACCTTATACAGCCACTGGGATTTCCCAAACCTCCAGGGGACAGTGGGGCCACGCCCAGGGTCTTGACCCCAATAGGCCAGGGGGATGGGGTGAGGAAGAGGGTGGGGGCCATAATGGAGGTGATGTAGAGATGGGAGGGCTTTAGGGTGGGCACTAGGTGGTCCCCCAGGGCACGTTAAGAGACAGGAGCCCGAGCTCTGGGTGATTGGAGTGGGTGCTGCTCAAGGGCTGTGAGCATGAAGAACCCACTGAGCACGGAGGCCACATGCTGGGGACAGGGCGGGTGGGGCACCCCATGGGGTTGGGTGTTTGGGAGCCTGTGTGAGCTTTTCCCTCAGCAAGTGGTATCCAGAACCCACTGCTGGGCCATGGGGACCTCAGAAGTTGGGGAGTCTCAGAGGTGAGCTCTTCCTCTAAGAGGGAAAAGGGTGAAGTAAAAAGCCAAGGACACCTACACAGACCCATGAAAAAGGCCACTCTCGGGATGCCAGGAGGTGGCGAGTCTGCTTGGAGACCAGGGAAAAGAGGGCCAGAGGAAGCTGGGCGGTGTCCTCGGGGACTAGGGGCTGTGGCTAGAGACAGCCCCTCGACGGTTCCCCCTTCCTTCCAGGGTTGTGGGAGTGTGAGGCTCTGAGGGACTTGGCTCTACAAGCATCCAGTCCCCTCTGCTGGCTTCTCCTGTCCCTCTGAGCAGCTTTTCCTAGGAAAGGAATCTAAGGGGGTCACCATCTGGCTCCCACCCCGAATCTCATCTCCCCCTACACCCACTGGCTTTCGGCTCCTGAACGGGCCTACCCCCTCCTCCTCCAGGTCTCAACCCCGAGGGCTCTTCCCCCTCTGCTGGCGACTCCTTCTGAGTGTCCAGGTCTCATTCACAGGGACCCTTTCCTGGTCCACCCCCCAGACATGATGCAGTTGGTGGGGTCTTCCTCTCCCTAGGCTTCCAACTCCTTTCCTCAAAGTTCACATCATTGTAATTATACTCGTGTCTCTGCGGTTGGATTTGGTTAAACTCCAGCTCCCTGCAGGTCTGTGGGTGTCCACACAGAATAGCTGTGCACCTGTTTTATGGCTCAGTAGCCTCAACACTTAACATAGTGCCCGGCAAGGAGCCAGATGCTGATTTGTGGAATGGATGATGTCCTGTGACCTTGCCTGTCATGGTTCCGAGGTTGGGGGATGGATTTGTGCCTGGACATCTGCCAGGACCAGGGGCATTGCTTTCTCTGGGCCATGCCAGCCCTGGGTCAGGGGATGCAGTTGGTTGCAGGCCTGGCCCTGCTAGAATCACATCCAGACCTTGGACCATGAAGGAGGTCTCCCTCCAGGGCACCTTTCAGCTTCAGTACACTTGAACCTTCCCGCCCAGCTTCCCCTGGCCAGCTGATAACCTCAAGTTTCTGTAATCACTTTCACAAGAACCGTCCACCAGCCACAGGGGAGCTGCTGGCCACAGGCCTGATTTGATCTCTTTATCTGCTCTGCTCCAACCGCCCCATCCAGACAGCGGGGTCTGAGCAGGGCTTGGGGCCTGGTAGGCCTGCCTCTGCTCCCGTTTTCAGGGGTTCTGGTGGTGGGGTCTTTGGCTTTATTCTAATGATGAGAATACTGACCTGCACAGCGGGAAAGGGCCTGTCTCAAACTTCCGAGGCTCCACTTTAGGCAGAGTCTAGGATGGACCAGGAGTTTGTGCACATGTATGTGAATTTGTATATATTTGTGTTCCAGAGCTGAGGACTGACCCCTTGAGGGAGGCAGTTCTGAGTCTCTGCCTTTAGGAAGCCTGGAGGAAACAGGCTTTGGAGAGCTACCTGGTGGTCCAGCACCATCCTGCCTCTTGAGAAAGAGCTTGACCTCTCTGATCTGCTAATCAATTCGCCAAAGGGCAGGAAGGTTCAGGAAGCAGAAGGGTCAAAACATGAGAGGTCATAGGTCTAGACTGGGGAGTCAGCCAAGGCAAGCGCCCCTCCCTTCTCTCCTCCCACCTGCCTTGGCCTTCTATGAGAGCTTGTTACCCCACCTCCTCCATCAGACTGGGGATTCCCAGGAGCAGAGACTGGGGTACAGTAGGGGAATTGTGGCCTTGCAGACAAGGCAGATCCTGCGTCGATTCATGACGTCATGAGTGAGAAGGCTCAAAGGGCCATATGACTCGGAGGGTGCTGCTGTTTGTAGTAACTTGAGCCCTGGCAGCGCTGGAATCCAGCAGGAATGGCTGCAGCAGATGTGCGTGTTTTCTTGTCCTTGCTGTAGTCAGCCCAGGCCTCACATGGGCTAGGCGAGCGCTCTACCACTGAGCCACAGCCCCAGCCCTGGGACTTCATTTTTAATGTTGAAATAAAGAAAAAACAATGCATCATGGTGCTCAGGAAAGGGCCCTCAGTAGGGGTCTGACTTACCAGCCAAGCTCCTAAGGGCACAGATGTGACCTGATGGAGAGAAGCCCCTCTGGGGGCTGGCAGGATGCCTGAGCCTAAGCAGGCAGAGCATGTAGAGTGGGGGCCTGGAGCCCCTTGTGCTTGAGGGGAACACTCCAACATTTCTCATTGTTTCAAGAGCACAAACCACAAAGAGAAAGCATCCTTTTTTCCTAAAAAACTGAATAAGTTGTTCAGTGTCAAAGTCCATAGACACACACACACACACACACACACACACACACACATCACTAAAAAGATGATTCTCCCAACACAGGCTATGAGTTGAGCAGATATAGTGTCTCTCTCTCCATTTTACAAAGGGAACAGGTCAAAGAGAAGTGATTGACCCACAGTTACACCTTTTTACAAACCAGCCAGTGCATCCCTAATCTCTTCACTGCTGCCTGCATCTCCTGGTTCCTCAGGGTGTAGATCACAGGGTTGAGCATGGGAGTCATGACCGTGTGGCTGATGGACACAGCCTTGTCCATGGGGAAGGGGGTGAAGGGCCGGGCATAGAGGTAAATGCTCGGAATGAAAATCATAGACACCACGATGATGTGGGTGGTGCAGGTGGAAGCTGCCCTCCTTCTCGCCTGCACCGGGTGGGACCTCAGCATCACCAGGATGACCAAGTAGGAGGTCAGAAGGATGAAGAACCAGATGACATCCAGCATCCCACTGTTGGAGATCATGAGGAATTCCAAGAGGGAAGTGTCCGTGCAGGCCAGTCTCAAGACCTGGGGAACATCACAGTAGAAGTTATCCAGGATGTTGGGGCCACAGAAGGGCAGGGGGAGCATCAGGGACAACTGGATGATGGAATGGAGGAAGCCTCCTATCCAGGCTGCCCCCACCAGTCCCACGCAGAGCTGAGCATTCATGATGGTGACATAGTGGAGAGGCCGGGAGATGGCCACCAGACGGTCATAGGCCATCACTGAGAGGAAGAAGACCATGGCGCCTCCCAGAAAGTGGAAGAAGAAGATCTGAGCCATGCACCCCTGGAAGGAGATGGTCTTCTGCTCAGAGAGGAAGTCCACCAGCATCTTGGGGGCAGTGACGGAGGAGAAGCAGAGGTCTATGACAGCCAGATTTCGGAGCAGGAAGTACATGGGTGTGTGGAGCTTGGAGTCTGAGGTCACTGTGACAATGATGAGGAGGTTTCCCACGACGGTGGTGACGTACACAAATAGGAACAGCAGAAACAGGAGAGGCTGCAGCTCCTGAGTCTGTGAGAGCCCCAGGAAGACAAAATCTGACACCCAGGTGAGGTTCTGTGGTCCCATGGTGTCTTCTCCATACAGCTAAAGAAAACGAAACCCAGACATAGATGTTCGAAGTCACTACTTGCCCTGTGAAGGCTCAGGGGACTCAGACAAAGTCGTTGATGGACATTCTCATATGCAGACCATGATACCTGGTGCTGCTCTGTCCCTGAAGGGTTCCCACGTGGGTGTTGGCATACAGATTCCTGAGCTATCCTAGAGTCATCCAGAATTATGCATAACTTGCCTTTCAAAGATGGAAATAGTCATAGGAAAACACTTGGAGTGAGGCAGATCTGGAGTCCGGTTCAGGTCTTCCATTTCCTTGAGATCAGACTGAGCATCTTCCCTGTTCTGTCAGGATCTGAGCTTGCACATCTATAAGGTGGGAACAAAAAGGCTTTCTTTATAGAATTTTCTGTGGGCTTACATGGAGGGACACATATAAAGTCTCTAGAATGATGCCTGGCATAATAAGCAGTAATTCCTCTCCTCTGCTAAGACTCCTAGTTTGAAGCCATCCCTCCTTCCAGTCTCTAAGATTTGGACACAACATTTAACACATGAAAATGTTAAGAGCTGGGGCTGGGATTGTGGCTTAAGAGGTAGAGCACTCACCTAGCATGTGTGAGGCACTGGGTTTGATCCTCAGCACCACATCAAAATAAAGTAAAGATATTTTATATGTCCACCTATAACTAAAAAATAAATATTTTACAAAAATGTTAAGAGCTTTCACACGCCTGCTTTTCCTCCACAGTTCAACCATAAGGTCCTAGAGACTGGGGTCTTAATTTCACAATTTATTAGTACCCTTATGTGTCCATTCTTGTCATAGTCAGTACTCAATGAGAATATGAATAATTATAGGATGTCCAAGTCCTTGTGGAGGAACCTCTGAACCCAGCTGGATTCCTGGGTTACCCAGTTTCTTCCCAGTCCCCAACATAGGTATGACTTACTTTGTAAGGTTCCACAGGACATTGTGGAGGCAAAGAGAGAGATGGGGGAGAGAATTCACTGCATTAAGAAACAGATGATGGATATTGCCTGAAGGTGACTGAATTCTTCTGAAAGGACAGCAACTTTAGAAGATTTACTGAATCTAAGGGTAGAACAAAAAGGAAGAAGTTGAATGAAGAGAAATGGGAATAGATGCAGTAAAGGAGATTAAAGGGTGGAAATGGAGTGATATAGGACAGGCAAAGGGTGGGGAAGGGGAAATACTGGCGCTGGGGAGAGAATGGGCCCATTTGGAGAAGCACATGGAGGAGAAGAGACATTGACAGAGTATGGAGTAAGTGGTCTCCCACCCCGTGTCCTGTCTCAGTCTCCCCCACCCTCTCTCCCCTGGACCATCACAATCTAGTTTCTCCTGGAGGTAATTCTCTTCTCATCCTTCACTTCCATATGCTCCCTTCCATTCCAGTTCTCCTTTTACACAGCTGCCCAGGAGATGTTTCAGTGCAGGTTGGACCATGCTCCTTTCTTGTTATAATCTTTAATGATTATTTTGTGCTCACAGCTTAAAACTCAAACTCTTTGAGTTACCTCAAATGCTTTACGGATAGAACCAGGCGAGAAAAACATACATTAACATGTGGGTGCAACTCCCTCTCAGAATTCCATAGGAAGTAATAAAATATTCCCTCCATATACCTTTCTAAACAGTATTCCTTGTCACCAATTACTGCTTAAGGAATTCATATTTTCTACATATGCCATCTATTTAGTTATTACCATATCTTTGGTAATAATTCCTGATCCTTTAAATACCTTTTGCTGTCTTTTCAACCTAAAAGCCCTCAGATACCACCTTCTTCTCTTTGACTCCTTCCCCCATACAGAATTAATTATTCCTTTCTCTGAATTCCAATAATATTTTTCAAGTACCTCCATTTTAGCACTTACCATTTTTTCCTGTTGTCTGCCTTAATTACATTAGAAATTCAATAACATAGTAGGTTCAACAACTCTCACTTAGTAATTCCTTAAAAAATTTACCAACGTAATGTATTAGCAGTTAATTATGTGACAAAAAAATTATGGCTAGGTGGAGAATTTCATAGTTGATTTTCTTCATCTCTTTTTTTCCATTGCTCTTTGCATCTTCCCTTAAAATCCCAGGGCCAATTCTACGTTGGGTTGTTTTTGTGGTAAGCTGGAGCCTCTGTTTTTAACAACATATTCTACCTGTTGTACTTCCTGGCTCTCTCCTGACACATTAGACTCACTCACATCAAGTTTATATCACTTGTTTCTTACTCCCGGCCTCCAGCAGATGTTGCAGGTGAGCAAACTCTGTCCTCGCACCTTCCTTCAGCCCAGAATGGGACTTTTGTGGTCTTACATCTATCTTGGAGATCTTTGCTGTAGCTGCAGCTTCCCAGCCCTGTCCATTCCTCATGTGTATGCTCAACCATGGGGCCCTAGAGGAAGTGGTAATAACCTTGGGAAGAACTATTGGACAGGGCTCAGGAATCAGAGCTGGGCTAATTACCACTGGGACCAAGGGAGAAATGGGAGTTGTTAAAAAGTTTCTATACGTCTCAAAACATATACTCTTTGAGAGGTCTTCCTTAGGGACCCAGAGTACCAAGAACACTGGAAATTTTAGAGATTTTGGGAATGTGGAGTTTGCAGGAAAACATCCAGAAGGATGAGGCCATCTTCCAAAGAAATGGATTCTCTAGTAGTTTTAGAAGAAACTATTTCTTAAATCATTGATTCTTACTCTTGAAAGAATCACCTGAAGGTTTGTTAAAAGACTGGCGTGCCCAGCCCAGACTTTCTCATTTGGCAAGTCAGTGGTAAGGCTAAGAATCTTACTAACCCAAGGCATTTGTAACGAGTTTTCTGTAAGTACTGGTGCATCTGTTCCAGGGACTGGACATTGAGAACCTCTAACTTGCTCATCCGCATGATGGACAGTTCTCCCGTGGCTTTGTCAAGCTAAATGATTTGATTTTCCTTTCTTCTCTTTCTTCTTCTTTTAAACTGAAGTGATCTTAGGCAGTCATAGGTAGGAAATTGTTTGTACACTACAACAGAAACTTAATACCCCATAAACCACGTTCTTCTTTTTGCCAACAGACCACCACAGTTAATTCACCACTCATATCCAATTCTATTTGCACCAGCAATAAGGTGCTTGCATTCTTCACATGTTAATTATTACCCTCGTTAATATAGTAGTTGGTACAGGAAACCCATAGATGCTCTCATTATGAGGAATTGATTTTAAAAAAACTCAATTTAACTAGAATTATAAACTTGATGTGATGTAAAAATGATGTAACTTCTTAAGTAGAGTTCTCTTCTGGGTGAGGAAATGAAGATTCCACCTCTAAATGAAACGAATGAGAGCATCATATTGTGAGGAAGAGCTTGCTGAATGGAAGGTGCCAATGTGGATATCTTGGAAAAATAACAGTATGGCACAAACCAGATTTTTAATTTCCAAGAATTTTTTTCTCATTCCCTGATTATACCTTTATGAAATGCAATCTTATTTCGTGAATCTTGTTTTGTTAAAGCTTTTTCAAAGTGTCCCTTTCTCTGTCTTGACTATATTCATGTTAATCACCTGGTTGTGATATGATACTATAGTTTTGCAAGATATATCTGTCTCAGCCTGTTTGGACTGCTAGAAATTTATCTCTCATGGTTCTGGAGCCTGGGATATCTGAAATCAAGGCACTGACATATCAGGCATCTTATGAAGGTTCTGGCTTACAGGGCTGACTTCTCCTTGTGTCCTCATGTAGTGGAAAGAAGAGGGAATTCTCCAAGGTCTCTCTTATAAGGGCACTAATCCCATTCATGAGGGCTCCACCCTCATGTCTTAATCACCAACCAGGATACCATTACGTGGGCTATTAATGTTTCGACTTGTGGATTTGGTGGGGCACAGACATTCAGCTAATAGTAGTTACCATCAGAGGAAACTGGATCAAGGGAACATGAGAGCTCTGTTATTTCTTACAATTTCAGGTGAATCTACAATTACTTTTAAATGAAAGTTAATTAAAATCTTTTTTTTAAGTTTTCTTCTTTTACTTATATTATTTTTGTTTTCTTATAGTTCATTTTTTTCAGTTTCTTGGGCTTTTAAATTTTGTTTTACTATCTTTTAAGTTGATGTTAGTGTCTACCTTATATCTTTTATATTGTTATTCATCCGTCTGATAGTCTCTGGCTAACATTTAAAATTAAACCTGAAAATGCTGACTGGAAGCACTTCATGCATGATCAGGGTTGAGAACCTGTAGGTCTCACAAAGGCTGCTCAGGTCTGTTGTTTTTCCAAAAGATCTCTGAGTGCCAATTTGGAAAGATGTCCTGGAACTGTTTAGTGATCTATAAATAGAATCTTCTGGTTTTTCTGTAAGGGCTCAGATATTGGAATTCTGCATTAGGGTTGATGGAGAGAACTAGGAGTGGGGTTTTCTTTTGCCTGCATAAGCACTTCCCAGCCCCTGAGCCCACTAATCTTATTCATGTTATTTGTTGGCTTCACTAGGCTTTTGATTTTATGACCCCTCTACATGACAGAATTTTCTCATTGTCAAGATTTTCTCTTACAGCCAGTTGTATCTCTTCCTGCTGCCAAAGGCTTAAAACTACCTGACAGACTCTATTGTTTGCCATTCCCAATGCTTTATTTCTTTTTCATCCTGGCTAAAATAATCAGATATTCACCTTTGTATTCCCCTTTATAGACTGGGATGACCATATGACGATGCTGGCCAACTAAGTCATGTAAGAATTCTACTGACATGGTCTAAGAAAGTTTTCTTTCCCAATAAACAGGAAAAGGTACATAAGTGCTTTCCTTCTAAAATTAATTTAATTTAATTCTAATTTTTGTGAAACTGGGGATTGAATCAAGGGCTTTGTGTAGGCTAGGTAACCATTTTACCACTGAGTTATATCCTCAGCTCTCTGAATGAATGTTAATATAAATATATGATTCCTGAGCTTTGGCAGGCATATTGCCATCATGTGGGGAAAAGTAAGGAATTGTAGAACAACCCACTAGAAGCCCTAACATTTTTGAGCTACTAAATAACCAACTTGAAATTTCCTGTTGTCTAGTCATGTATTAGCATGAAATGATAACTTTCTCATTATCAAATCTGCTGTCATTTGATTATCCTGTTATTTGCAGCCCAAACATCTTATTTATCTATATTTCAAAGGATGTAGCTATTGTTTTCTAAAGAATGCACACACCCATTTCAGCTGCATCATATTGTAAGCATCACATTTTAAGAGGGAGATGTTGCTGAACAAGAGTGAATGACCGAAGACTTGACCAGGATGGTGGAGTCAGGAAACTAATACCAATGGGACAATCAAGGAAGTGCAGATATTTTATCTTGAGAACAGATCATTTGGAGAAGGTGAAAAATATCATCAGGTATTTTAGTGCAAAAAAGTGAAAAACCCACTCCCACCTTCTGTCCCTGAACAGTAGAGGTTGCTCCATCATGGTCCACTTTGAGAAAAAGGAAACTGAATTCAGGAAACTCGCAACAATTTTGGGCATTTGCATGATCCTCGCCCTATGTCTGCCTTGTCCACTCACTTGCCATCTGCCACTGTGGACCTCTGGACGGCTCTGATGCTGAATGCCCTCAACTGTCCACACCCCACCCGATAGAGAAGAAGGACTTTGGTTTACTTCCCCCCCCCCCAGCTTCAACCCCTTTCAGCAGGAAGCAGTTTTGGAGAGGTCATTACCCATTTTTCCATAGAAATGGAAAATAGGAATTGACAGTGGGGAAATGTCCCAGTGGTCCACTCTATGCTTTTAATATGACCCTTGCTACTCTGCCACTGCAACTTATTTTTTAAATAGATGTGTTTCTTTTTCTTCCTCTCTCCATGCTCCTCCCTAATCTCAGGGGAAACAGGATTACCTTACTTCCCCATCCTAGGCAGAGTTACCCGTCTCTGAGCACACACCTACCATAGGATGGTGGGGATGGTACCAGAAGATCTCAGAAATGACTATCTCCCAAATTAACAAACAAATTACAACTCCAACAGAACATGTGGAATGTAGCCTTCACATCACCTCTTTAAAAGCCTGCTGATGGGAGAAGCACAGCATTTGGGACAGGACTCCTGTGTGTTTCTCTTTTGCTAGAAAAACAATGAACCTTCTTTTTACTTTTTCTCGGAATAAAAATAAAATAAAATAAAAGGGTGAAAAGCCTGTTCCCAGGGATCACACAGCTCAAATAAGACACAAAATCCACTTCCATTTCCCTCAGTGCTCATTTCCAAAGTTTGGCTATGAATATGGGGAAATGTATGAAATGGAAAAGGAATAGAAGTGAAGGAAGATAGTAAACTCATTTATGGCTTAGAGAGAAACCAAGAAGAGCCTAAGACTTTTATTTCTTGGATGAAATGATTGCTGGAAAGGAAATAGAAACAAAAAAAGGCTTCAGTAGTATCTTCTTAACTTTGGATCAATATTTATTTGTTTGTTTTGGCTTAAACCAACACAACTTTATTATTTTTTGGTTCAGGGGATGGAATTCAGAGCTAACAGTGGATCTCACTGGCTAAAAGCAAGGTGCCAACACAACTGTATTCTTTCTGGAAGTTATGGGACAGCCCCTTACCTTGCCATTTCCAGCTCCTGTGTTCCTGTATTTCATCTGTATTCCTCATTTCTTTTTTGTTTTGTTTGTATTCTTTTTAAATTTTAATTTGTTATATATGACAACAGGATGCATTACAATTCATATTACACATATAGAGCACAATTTTTCATATCTCTGGTTGTACACAAAGTAGCCTACCAACCAAGTAAAGACCAGGACTGGACGGATACACAGCTGAATTCTACAAGACCTTTAAAGAAGAATTAATAGCATTACTCTTCAACTTATTTCAGGAAATAGAAAAAGAGGCAGCACTTCCAAACTCATTCTAGGAAGCCAATATCACCCCAATTCCAAAACCAGGCAAAGACACATCCAAAAAGAAAAAGAAAAAAGAAAAAGAAAGAAAGGAAAAGAAGAAAAAAAGAAAGAAAGAAAGAAAACTTCAGACCAATATCTCTAATGAACATAGATGAAAAAAATTCTCAATAAAATTCTGGAAAATCAAATACAAAAACATATCAAAAAGACAGTACACCACGATCAAGTGGGGGTTCATTCCATGGATCAATATTATACAGAGACCTTCACGAAAGGATGCATACCCCACAGGACACAGAATAAACACACAGAAATAGAGAGAAATGAAAAATAGATTTTGAAATTGACAGAAGGAAAGAAAGAGCAGTAGAGAGGAAAAAGTAAAATGGTCAAGATACTTGGAAAATTTAAAATGAATAATGTATATATTATGGTTTAGATATGAAGTGTTCTCCCAAAACTCAGGTGTGAGATGATACAAGAATTTGCAGGGGCAAAACGATCAGATTATGAAAGGTATAACCGAATCAGTGAATTAACGCACTGATATGGATTAATTGGGTGATAACTATAGGCAGGTAGGGTATGGCTGGAGCAAGTAGGTCACTGAGGTGTGCCTTTGGGATTTCTGTTTCGTCCTTAGTGTGCTCTCTCCCTCCCTCCCTCCCTCCCTCCCTCCCTCCCTCTCTCCTCTGTTTCCTGGTTACCATGACCTGGTCTGCTTTGCTCCACCATGCCCTTCCATCATGATGTTCTCCTTCATCTTGATCCCAGAGCTGTGAAGTCAGCTGACCATGGACTGAATCTCTGCAATCATGAGCCAAAATAAACTTTCCCTTCTCTAAGTTATTCTGGTTGAATATTTTGGTCACAGCAATGCAAAAACTGACTAAAACAGCAATTGGTGGTGAGAAATGAGGATGCTGCTGAGACTAACTTGACAATGTAGTTCAGAAGCCTTTGGAACTGGTTTTCACAGGAGAGGAATTTTTGAAAAGCTTAAAGATACAAGGTGGAAGATCTTTAGAATACTGTAAATGGAGCTTAAGGGACAATTCTTGTGGGGGCTCAGAAGACCAGAATGCTGATAAGACTGTGGACAATAAACTCTGAACACATGAAGCTTCAGAGGTTGACTCTGTTGAAAATTGGACTAGAGGACATTCATGTTCTGGCAAAGAATTGTCCACATTTTCCCCATGTTCTGAGATTTTTCTGTGATGCTAAACTTAAAGGTGAGGGACTAACCTAGTAGAGGAAATTTCATGGAAGAACAATGTTCAAGTGGTAGCATGGGTGTTGCTGTCATAATTAGGAGCAGAAAGCAAAAGCAGAAAGATTTGAAAATCTTGCTGTTTGGCCAGAAAAGCACACGTAAAACTGGGGCTAAGGAAGGTGTGGTTAATAAAGAGATTATAGCCACTAAAGAGGTGCTAAGTACTTTGAAGAGAACAATTGGAAAGATGGCTTGAGGGCATCTCAGGAATTGGCATGATCACACTCAACACAGTTTCAAGGCTTGTAGAAGTAAAAATTCCTTTGAGAAATGACTGTAATGGTAAATTTGAATTGTTAATTTTATTGGATTAAAAAATGCCAAGGATTAAGAGGCTTATGGGTGTGTCAATGAGGGTGTGTGTAGAAATAACTGGCACTCCTGAAATGGAGGTCCTCTTCTCTAAGTGTGGTCAGCACTGTCTAATAGGATGATGGCTTGGATATAATAAAAATTGGAAAGACAAAAAAGCAGCAGCAGATGCAAGCTCTATTCTTCTTGAACCGGTTCTTGATTGCTGCTGAGAATATTTAATTCTCATCTCTTCCCTCTTCCAAAGCAGAATCTGTCAATGATTCCTCAGAAGCTTTGGGTAGCACCGTTGATCTCTCTGGTTCTGGGGCTTCAGCCTCTTGGACTGTGCAGCTACTACTGGTTCTTCCAGCTCTCTAGCCTACAGACGGCCACTGTGGACTATCCAGCTTCTGGTTGAGAAAGCCAACTTAATAAGTCCCCTTTTTATAATTATACTTCCTGTTGATTGTGTTCCTCTAGAGAACCCTAGATAATACAGAGACCATGGGGGCACCCTTCTTGCACAAGGTGAAGGATGAGGGCAGGGAAGACCTAGGATATTGTTTTATGTACTTTGTCATTCAGACACTCAGAGGCTGCTACAGCCATGTTCCCAGGAGTCTCAATTAGTGCTCAAGATCGTGGCAAATTTTAGCTTCAACATAGTGCTAATTCTGCAAGAATGCAGGATGCTGGAGTTAAGGGGTCATGGATTTCCACCAGGATTTCAAAGGAAGTTCTGGGAAGCCAGGCAAAGTATAACAGGGTTGAAATCCCTGATACATGAAGATGTGAGAAGATAGCTGAAGCTGCAGTGGAGACTGCTGAGATTAACAGAGGACAGTTCTATGGAACATCTGCTGATGAAAACTGCAGGAATCAAATACAGACAAGATAATATAGAGGCCACATGTGCTGCAACCAACAAGACCACAGGGTCAGGGCCACACAAGAACCTTGGAGAGAATATCACTTTGTCATGTGCCCCAGACGATGGATGTGAAGCTGCAGAACTTGTTTGCCCAGTTGGATTCTGGTCTTTTTTTAGTCCCATCCATTCTTTCTATACCACTATTTATCCCTTTTGGAATGGAAATACTTACTCTGTGCCACTGTATAATGGGTATATGCAACTTGCTTTTGATCTTTACAGGGGAAAACATCCAAGGGTTTGCCTGGAGTCTCAGATGAGATTTTGGCCTTGGAATTTTGGTAATACTGGGACTGTAAGACCATAGAAACTCTTAGAAATGGACTAATTTGTTAGTCCATTGTGAGATGGGTGTGAGTTATTGGGGGCTTGGGCAGAATGCTATGGTTTATATGTGAGGTGACCCCCAAAAGCTCATGTGTGAGACTATGCAAGGAAGTTTAGACGGGAAACAACAGGTTGATGAGAGCCTTCACCTAACCTGTGCATTAATCCACTGATATGGATTAACAGGGTGGTACCTTCAGGCCATCAGGGTATGGCTAGAAGAAGTAGGTCACTGGAGACTTTTGTGGATATTTTGTCCTTGGTGAGCAGCGTGCTCCCCCACTCCTTCCTGGATGCCATCTTCTGAGCTGATTTCCTCTGCCGTGCCCTTTTCCCATGACATTCAGTTTCACCTCTGGCCCAGAGTTATGGAGTCTGCCAACCGTGGACTGAGCCTTGGAAACCATGAGCTGAAATATACTTTCCCTCCTCTAAATTATTCTTGTTGACTATTTTGGTCATGTTAACCCAAGGCTGACTAAAACAGTATGCCCCCTGTCCTCAATAAGATCTCATTCTAGAGTGGGAAGTTCAGGAGAAAGGCAAAGCAAAGCATGCATGGGGTACAGCCTTGGAACGGAAATCATTAACCCAAAGTTTGAACTTTAATAGCCATGGTCCTGTACTCTTTGGCCTTTGTTCCCCAACCATATTATGCCATCCTTCTCTCAGCCACACTGTCACTATCCAAATGAAGGAAATATTACGTTGGATAATGTCTTGGTTTGTTATACTGCTACCAAAAATACCTGAGGCTCAGTAATTTATTAAGAACAGAAATTTATTTTCTCACAGCTCTGGAGGGTGAGAAGATCAAGATCAAATCCCTGGAAGGTTTGGTTGCCTAGAGAGGACTTCTCTTTGCTTCCAAAATGGTGCCTTCTTGCTGCAGCCTCTGGAGGGAAGGAATGCTGTGTCCTCGAACGGTTAAAAATGAAGGACAATCCCATTCACCAGGGAAGAACCCTGAAGGCCTATTCTCCTCCAAAGTCCCCACCTCTTAAAGTTGGCCAGTTGTCTTAAACCCATTTCTGCTGCCATAACAAAACACCACAGATGGAGTAAATTATAAAATAAAAATGTATTCCTCACAGCTCTGGAGGCCGGGAAGTTTTACATCAAGTTGCCAGTATTGTATGAGGGTTTTCTGGCTGTGGGATGACATGGCAGAGGGCATCACCTGAAGAAAAGTGGTATCGTTAGAGTTCACGTCACTCTTCCTGATTTTATAAAGCCATTAATGCCACCATGGGGGTGTCTTACCTCTTCTAAGTACCAAAAAAGCTCCTCTTCCAAATACCATCAACATATAAATTTGGATACTAAGTTTCCAAGTCATGAAATTTGGGGAAACACCATAGCAGGTAAGTAACATATTTTGAAGATTGTCCAGGAAGTATTTAGCAGAGAAAGAACAAAACCAAAGGGAAAGTGCCATTACAGGAAACACCTGGACAATGTTAAAAGTCCAAGCACTAAAAAAAAAAAAAAAAAGTTAGAGCACTGCCAGGTGTGGTAGTACACACCTGTAATTTCAGCATCTTGGGAGGCTAAGACAGGAGGATCATAAGGTCAGAGCTAGTCTCAGCAACTTAGCAAGGCACTGAGCAACTTAGTGAGACTTTGTCTCCAAAGAAAAAAATTAAAAAGGCTCAGTGGTTAGGCATTCCTGGATTCAATCCCTGGCACCGAAAAAAAAAAAAGGAGAAGGAGAAGGAGAAGGAGAAGAAGAAGAAAAGAAAGAAATGGAGAAAGAAAGAGTTGGACTATTTCCTAAATACCACAGTGGGAATGAGGTGGGGAGACAAGGAGCAGAAAAGAACATGATTGTCCTGGAGTTGAGACAAAGCGGTTGATCATTCACCAGAAATTCATCTATAGATGAGGAACTCTCTAGGTTTTCCTTTGTGATCCTGGGAGAGTCTCAGTTTCAGATACCATCCATATCTTCTGGCCCTAAACTTGAAGTCAGAGGAACAAACCTTTTCCCCTTACTTGCTGCTTACCTTTGAACAAGTCACCACTCCCTGAATTTTCTCATTCGTAAAACTCTTTAATAATGATATATCCACCACCAATTTTGTGGGGGGAAAAAAAACAAGAATAAAGTGTGAAAGTGCCTGACCTAGTACGTGACCCAGGAGGAAGTTTTTAAGAAATAGTGGTGTAATCTGATTTGTTGTACTTTATAAAGACTTGCTGCCGTCTTTTCACATGAGATAGCACAAGTTCAGAGTGAAGATCTGTCTTGGAAGTCAATCTATTTAAAGTTCACTCCCTGCTGCAAATCACTAGGCGTTTGCCTAGTCTCTTCATGGCTGCCTGCATCTCCTGGTTCCTCAGGGTATAGATCATGGGGTTGAGCATGGGAGTCATGACGGTGTAGCTGATGGACACAGCCTTGTCCAAGGGGAAGGGAGTAAAGGGCCGGGAGTAGATATAGATACAGGGAATGAAGATCATGGAAACCACAATAATGTGGGTGGTGCAGGTGGAAGCTGCCTTCCTCCTCGCCTGTCCCGAGTGGGACCTTAGCATCACCAGGATGACAGTGTAAGAGACGAGAAGGAGGAGGAACCAGATGAGAACCAGCATCCCACTGTTGGAGATCATGAGGAGCTCCAGGAGGGATGTATCTGTGCATGCGAGTCTCAATACTTGGGGAACATCACAGTAGAAGTTATCCAGGACATTGGGGCCACAGTAAGGCAATGGGAGCATTAGAACCAGCTGGACAATGGAGTGGACAAAGCCCCCTGCCCAGGCGGCCACCACCAGCCCCACACACAATCGAGTGTTCATGATGGTGACGTAGTGGAGGGGCCGGGAGATGGCTATGTACCGGTCGTAGGCCATCACTGAGAGAAAGAAGACGGTCCCACCTCCCAAGAGGTGGAAGAAAAAGATCTGGGCCATGCATCCCTGGTAGGAGATGGTCTTGGTCTCATGAAAGAAGTCCACCAGCATCTTTGGGCAGGTGACTGTGGAATAGCAGAGGTCGATGACGGCCAGATTTCGGAGCAGAAAATACATAGGCATGTGGAGCCGGGGGTCGAAAGTCACTGTAAGCATGATAAGAATGTTTCCCACGACAGTGGTGATGTAGACAAATAGGAACACCAGGAACAGGAATTCCTGGAGCTCCCGGGTTTGTGAGAACCCTAAAAGGACAAACTCTGACACCCATGTGATGTTCTGTGGTCCCATGGGGTCTTCCCCATGTGCCTAGAGAGGAGCAAAGAAAAAAATCAAGAAAATTTAATTATTTTTCCTTTGGAAGGTCAGGTTTGAGTTGATCAAAGTCACTGCTACGTGCCATTCTGAGATGCAGCTTGGGGGAGCCTTCCTTCCATGAGGATAAATACATATTTAAGCATCAAGGGAAATCTTCCTATGTGGTAGCTTCAACAGCATGGCTTGGCCTCCCTGAGACAGCCCCTATCCTCGGACCCTACACTCCCAACCCTCAACCTCCCACTTGATCACTGACTTCTGAAATGCCGAGAGCATACTTCATTATTTTATCTTATGCCCTTTATCCCCACTAAGAGTATGACTGCCAGGCACAGTGGCACATACCTGTAATCCCAGCAACTGCGAAGGCTGAGGCAGGAGGATCGCAAGTTACAGGCTAGCCCCAGCAATGTAGCAAGACCTGTCTCAAAATTAAAAATTTAAAAAGGGTTTGGGATGTAGCTCAGTGGTAGAGAACTCCTGGATTCAATCTCCAGAATGCAAAAAGGAGGGGTATCTGTGAAAAGGGAGAAGACTGTGTGCAGCAAGATTACAAACTGCTGGAAATGTCTGGAAAATGATGATGCATACATTAAAATTCAGCACAATAGCAAGGCATTGTGGCACATGCCTGTGATCCCAGAGACTTGGGAGGCTAAGGCAGTAGGATCACAAGTTCAAGGGCAGCCTCGGCCACTTAGTAAATCCCAAAGTTACTTAGCAAGACCCTGTCTCAAAAGTTTTAAAAATTAAAAATAAGAGCTGGGAATGTGGTTCAGTGGTTAAGTGCCTCTGGGTTCAATCCCTGATACCAAAAAAAAATAAATAAATAAAAGTAAAAAGAAAACTCAGTACACTACTCTCTCTATTTGGTACACTACTCTTTCTACTGGTGGGTGTATAAATATTTCCATGGTAGATGAAAATTCAATGATACACTCATTTTGATCCCGATGTCTTTGTGTTACTTGAATATTTTTACTTTGAACAATGCACAAGTCATGGTGGAAAGTAATGGATATGAAAATAATACATGCATGGATTTTATCACCTAGAAGTGTAGGTGATACAAAAAATGATTTTGTAATTCTTATAATTGTACATAAAATTTGTATATAATATGCCTGATATAAATTTCACAACACAAATTAAAAAACCATATCATCATTACCATCAGCCTACTCCCAAATACCAGGTAGCACTCTCAACTCTCTCAGCAATTTACCTGTTAGTATAAATGAATTTCCATTCATTCCTGAGAGCCAATTATGATCTTGAGAGATGTGATAGACATGCGCCTGATGCTAGAAGATGCTTTTGAAATGCTGAATGATTCAAAACTTATCTTTTAAAAATATTCATGACTTATTATTACCTATGGAGAAAGAATTCAAACTTATCTCAAATTCATCTGTCATTGAAGATGTTCAATTAAAATATAACAAGAGGCAATTCATTTCTTGAATTATCACATTGATAAATAATTTTTTAAACTTGTAAACTCAGCACTATTGAGAGTTTGGAGAAATAGCAAATCACTGGTAGTGTAATCATTCTGAAGACAATTTGAAAATATGTATTAAAACCATAAATGATTCATACTCTCTGACCATTAATTTCTCTCTTGGGCATCCGCTTTAAGAGAACAAAAGTTAATTTTTTAAATGTATGGTTAAAGTTGTTCATCAGAGCAGTAAAATATCAGTATAATATCAATAAGAAACATTACAAATGCACAACTCTAAGACATCGGTTAAATTAAATGTGGTACTTGTGAAATACTAGTTAGCAATAAATACATTTAATTATATGGGATTTTGTTTTACCATGTAGTGCTGTTGTTTTATTTTTTAATTTTTTTTTTGAGAGAGAAATTTTTAATATTTATTTTTTAGTTTTCGGTGGACACAACATCTTTATTTTATTTTTATGTGGTGCTGAGGATCGAACTCAGTGCCCCGTGCATGCCAGGCGAGCACATTAACACTTGAGCCACATCCCCAGCCCAGTGCTATTGTTTTAAATGGAGAATTACAAAACATTTTGTTAAAATATGTTATGTTGATATGCTCTATGTATTTTATATATGTTATAAAGGCAAAGGGAAAAAAGAAGACCAAAACGTAACAAGGTCTACAATGGTTACATCTGGTTGGTGGGACTGACTGAATACATATTTTTATCCTTTATAATTTTTTTATTTCTCATATTTTATAGTCATAAAATTTTAATAAAACCCCAAAGAAGTACTACAATAAAACCAAAAGGGAAACAAGATAAAGACTGAGCGGCTTCTCAGGGTTACCCGGCACCAGCAGTGTCAAGGGCTAAAGACAACCCAGGTGTGGAAGGTGTGGATTTCAGGGTACAGGAAACCACAGAGCCCTGAGGAAAGTCAAGAGGAAATAGAGGAGAAGAGAGGTACAAGTGATGGGGAGAGGAAATGTCCCCCCAGCCCCCCACCCCCGTGGACAGAAGGAACCATTGCAGAACCACCCAGTTCCTTTCCTCCTGATAATCAGTTCTCCTTCACAGTTCCCAGGGTCTCTTTAATGGGCACATCCTGTTGGCAGCCACGGGTCCTTTCTCCTCCACATCCCTGTGCCATGTGGACCAGTGAGCTGTCATTATCATTCTGTAATCATTCTTTTTTTTTTTTTTTTTTTGGATGGTGCTGGGGATTGAACCCAGGACCTTGTGCATGTGAGGCAAGTACTCTACCAAATGAGCTATACCCCAGCCCTCTGTAATCGCTCTTATTCCTTCTCTACCCCAACATCACATTCCTTTCTGGATCTATTTCTGCCTCTTATGCCCTGGCCCAGCTAGATTTCTCCCTTGCATTCTGCATGCGTTGTCACCAAGGCTCATTTGTTCTTCCTCTGCCTGACTCATCGCTATGGGCTTCCAAGTGCCTGCCTGCCTCTAGGTTGAGCTCCGTTTTAATCCACACTGTGCAATACAGCACATATGTAAACTTCCTAATAGACATCTTCCCCCTTTAGTTCAAAGTGCTTTCAAAAATTTCCATGGCTATTTATTGTCAGTGGAACAGGGCTCACATTTAGATGGGTCTTAGGGGCTTCCTCACCACTCGCCTCCTCCCTTTCTTTCTAGACCTATCTTCCACTTACTAGAAACCGTTTATTGTTCTAGTAGATGTGATTGTCCTCAGAGTAAACAGTTATTCAGTGTTTACTATGTGCCATGGTGAACATTTTAAGTATTATCCTATTTAATCCTCACATATTGGTCTGATGCTTATAAAGTATAGTACATGAATAATTCATATATATTTATACATAAAAGACCTGGGGCTTGAAGAGGGTAAATAACTGCCCCCAGATCACACTGAAAATGAGTAGCAGAGCGGGGATTTAAGCCAGGTCTGACTGGCCCCAGAATCTGCACTCCTACCACCAATCTCTTCTTCCTTTCTCCCCTCTAAGACTCCTCGACTCCAACCAAGCTGATCTCCTCCTGGGTTCCTCTGTCTTAGTGCTTTTCATTGGGTCAGGGTCCTGCTCCACCATAACTGCCTTTCAGAATTCTACCCATTTTTTTTAAAATTTATTTTGTGGTTTCTTCTTAGACATGACAGTAGAATCCATTCTGATAAAATTATACAAGCATAGGATATATCTTATTCTAATTAAGACCCCATTCTTGTGGGTAGGCATGATGGGGGTCCACTTACGGAATTCCATGTGTGTACAAAGGAAAATTGTGTTACATTTATGCTACTGTCTTTCCTATTGAAATCTACCCCTCTTTGAAGGTTCACTGACAGTTAGCTCTTCTATAACACTGCACGTGTTGGCATTTTTCCATGAGGACAGCCCTGTCCCGTCATATGGATTGTAATTTCACTGTAAATCCAGGAAGTCGAGTACACTGTGGCACCTAGAGCCCACGGAGCCTTTCTACAAGTGGTTCCCAAATGAATGCTTGATTGCCTGATGGTGGATGGAGTGCTGCGATGGGCCAGACCACTGAGAGTTGAGAAGAGAGGAGACACTGGAAGACAGAGAGCAGTTTGAGAAATCTTGAAGGAAATCCAAGAATCCTACTTCCTAACTTGACCAGATTTGTGAACCTACAAGCATCATCTCAGCACAATCAGCACTCTTTCTGCAAACTTGCAAGAATCGTTGGGAATGCTTCTCCCACCTACCTGCACAGAGAGTACATTTAGAGGGATTCTAGACAGGAAAGGAAATAATGAGATATAGGGGAAGGACACAAATGCATGGGGAAAGGGAAGGATTCCAGGCGCCTTTCTGTTGTTTCTCAGTCATGTCTTCCACAGGTCTCTGCTCTTAGGAAATCAGTCCACGTGGTGCAAAGAGGGAGCAGGGGAGGAGGAATACGTGGGCTCCAAAAATAAGAGAGAATCTACTCTGTGACAATTTGGGAACAATAATAGTTTTCAATAAACACAAATTTTAAGAACAGGGAGGCTAAGGTGAAAGGGTGGAAGCAGGAAGGAATGAACTCAGGAGTGAGTGGGAGAGGTGGTAGGCAGGAGAAGGAGGAAGGTGGAGAAAGAGAGGAGAACTAAAAAGGAAACACTAGAGGGTGGGAAGTGTAAGAATAAGACCTGGTTGTATTTTCTCCTAGGGGTGGGAAGAAGCTGCATGGTGGATGTGGGAGGTGGGGGAAAGAACAGTGCATGTCTATATTCTGCTCTCTCTCCCACCTTCTGTCCTAAATTCCACCTAACACATAAACCATGTAGACAAAAGTCTTAGTTCTAGATACACGTAGCTGTTCTCCAAATGTCATTGCTCCAGAATTCTTGCCCAGTGGCTTCTTCATACCTTCCCCTCCCCACACTTGTCTCACCATAGGCTTTGGCAGGAGACTCCTCAGTGTTGACTTGACCACAGGAAGGACACTGGAGCCTCACCTACCTCCAGCCCAAAGTAGCCAAGGAGATTTAGAGCCTCGCATCTTCTTGGTCACCCTTGTCCTGCAGCTGTATTCTTCTGTCCTCTCTCAGACCAGGAACACATATAGGATTGGCCTTAAGGGAAGGGATATTCCTCGGAGGACAAAACTTAGGCTTAATTCTTGAAGTGAAGCTGAGCTCAGACTGCTGAAGGCAAAGGAGCAATGGGAGTTATTAAAAAGTCTGTGAGCTGTTGCATCAGATGCACACAATCATTGAGAGACTGTCTTGGGGCCAACACTTTAGGAGTAGAGATCATAGGACCAAGATGAAGAATGAAAGCCCTGAAGGCATGTGAATTGCCAGGGAGGTGATGAGAACCAAAGTCCTTACGTTCAGCACCATGGACAGGGAAATGTGTCCACCTTCTATTGCCCTTGTAGTTGGAAAAGCCATCTATATCCTAGAACAGTCCAGGTCACCCCATCCAGAGAAGCTCTGAAGCCTTTCTCACATATACTTCTCATCCCAACTTTTGGAATGCTCTCTTCACAGCCAGAGGGACCTTCTCAATATAAACTAAGTTCATTTATTCACATACCTTAAAAACCATTATTTAAAGTCAGGCATGGTGTCAGATGCCTGTAACTCCATTGACTCAGGAGGCTGAGGATCACAAGTTCAAAGTCAGCCTCAGTAATTTAGTGAGATGCTAAGCGACTTAATGAGACCATGTCTCAAAATGAAAAGTGTGAAATGTGATGAAGCTCAGTGCTTCATGCAATACCCAGTGCCCCTGAATGCAATACCCAGTGCCAATAAAAATCATTTAAATATACAATTCAGTGAGTTTCAGTAATTTTTACAAGCTTGCATATTGCCACTGCTATTTAATTCCAGATTACTTTCATCACTCCTAAAAGAAACCTTGTATCCTTTAGTAGTCACTTTTCATTCTGCTCTCTCCCCAGTTCCTGGCAACCAGTAATTTTTTTTTGTCTCTATGGATTAATCTTTCCTGGACATTTTATATAAGTGGAAATGGGTTTTTATGTATGTCTTATTTCTTTCACTTGTGTTTTCAAATTTCATCTATGTTGTAGCATATATCAATACTTCATTCCTTTTTTTCCATGTTTTATTGGTGTGTAATAGTTGTACATAATGATGGAATTCATTGTTACATATTCATACATGCACATGATATAACAATATAATTTGACCAATGTCATTCCCCATAATTTCCCCTGGTCCCTTTCCTCTCCTCTACTGATCTCTCTTTCATTTTCATGGAGTGTCGAAGTCTGGCTGAGCACAAATAACCGGGAGGTCACAAGCCACTTGTAGGTTCAAAACAGGAACTACTTTATTGCCCAAACCCCACGGAAACTCCGCAAGAACCAACGGGAACTCAACGGGAACTCCGAGAAAACTCAAAAGTAGCAGGCACCCTAGGTAGCAGGAGCCGCCCCATTGCCGGACAGCAGAGGTCCACATACACAACTGAATACACAGCTTGTTTCAATTCAGCATCATCCAGTTACAGCAATCAGTCATTATCTTAATAATTATACACAGCTTAACTTAATTATCATCATCTTAATGGCTCGATGGTGTTACTTCTCAACCACTCCTTCTGGCAAAATGCCAGATGCCATCCTGACTTGGTTGTGGCTCTCAACAATAGAGTTCCCCTTTTCTTTCTTCTCTAGCTTTAAATGTATGAGAGAAAACATATGACCCTTGACATTCTGAGTTTGGTTTAATTGGCTTAACATTTTCTTAACATCATTCTTCTTTATGGCTGAATAAAACTCCATTGTGTATATATACTACACTTTCTTTACCCATTCATCCATTAACAGACACCAAGGCTGGTTACATAGGTTGATTATTGTGAATTGTGCTGCTATGTGTATTTTTCACTATAGTATGCTGACTTTGGGTCACATGGTGGTTCTATCCCTAGTCTTTTGAGGAACCTTCATATTTATTTCCATAGTAGTTGTACTAATTTAAAATCCCATCAACAATGTAAAAGGTTCCTTTTTCTCCACATCCTCTCCAGCATTTATTATTATTTGTGTCCTTGATGGCTGCCATTCTTACTGGAATGAGATGAAATCTCCGTGTAGTTTAGATTTGCATTTTCCTAATTGCTAATAATGTTGAACATTTCTTCATATATTTGTTGGTCATTTGTATTTCTTCTTTTGAGAACTCTCTATTCAGTTTATTTTCTCATTAAATTAATTGAGTTATTGAGGGGGTTAGTATTGAGTACCTTTTTATTCTTTATATATTTATATATTCTGGATAGTATCTGCTTGATGCAATCACAACACCAAAGTTAGGGGCATAAATATTTATATATCTTCTTAGTGGATTGTTCCCTTTATCAGTATGAAGTGGCCTTCTTTGTCTCTTCTGATTAATTTTAACTTGAAGTCTGCTTTGTCACCTGTGAGAATAGTACTCCTGCTTGTTTGGGGGCTCCATTTGCATGGTATATCAATTTCATCTTTTTCACTTTCAGCCTGTGGCTGTCTTTGTCTATAAGTTTAGTCTCTTGAAAGGAACATATAGCTGTGTATTGTTTTCTAATCCATTCTGCCAGCCTATATTTTTTAATTGGAGAGTTGAGATCATTTACAGTGTTATTTTAAGTACATGTTTATTAATTACTGCCATTTTATTTATTTCTAATGTTTGATTGGTCTTTTTCTCATTTGCTTAGTTGCTCTTCAAATTAGATTAATTAATTTATGAACTCTGGGATTTGTTTTTTATTTCTTCTATGTGAATTATTTCTTTAAGTATTTTCAGTAATGCTGGCTTAGTAGTCATGAATTCTTTCAGTTTCTGCTTATCTTGGAAGATTTTTATTTCCCTGCTGATTCTGAAGGATAGTTTTGATGGATATAGAAATCTTGGTTGATAGTTATTTTCTTTCAGGACTTGAAACACATCATTCCAAGACCTCCTGGATTTTGGAGTTTGAACTGAGAAATCAGAAATGATCCTGATTGGCTCATTATGACCTGACATTTTTCTCTTAAAGCTGTTATTTCTGTCCTTGTTCTGTATGTGATGTATTTTAATTACAATGAGTCATGGAGAGGTTCTTTTTTGATGTTGTCTATTTGGAGTTCTAAATGTGTCCTAGATTTTCAAGTTTTAGAAAATTTTCTGTAATTATTTCCCTAAAGAGGTTATCTGTTCTATTAGCCTGAATCTCATAACCCTATTCAATTTCAAATGGTTCTTAAAATTTGTTTTTTTTAATGTTGTTCCAGAGTTCTTGTATATTCTGGTCACAGTTATTCTTTTATTTAATATTGTCTTAATGTCCAAGGCTGAGCACTTTGTCTTACAGTATGGTCTATTCTATTAGAGAGACTTTCAACTGCACATTTTATTTGATTTATTGTGTTTTTCATTTTCAAGATTTCTGTTTGGAAGGCTGGGATGATAGCTTTGTAGTAGAGCATTTGCCTAGCATGTGTGAGGCACTGGGTTCAATTCTCTGCACTGCATATAAATAAATAAATTAGAGGCCCATTGACAACTAAAAAAAATATTTAAAAATAAATTAATTTTTAAAAAGATATCTGTTTGGTTCTTTTTCAATATTTCTAGCTCTTATTGAACTTCTCATTTATATCCTGTACTGACTTCTTTAATTCATTCATTTGTTTTTCTGTGCTCTCCTGGAATTCATTGATAATTTTTATAATCATGCTTTTGAATTCCTTATCTGATATTTCATCCACTTCAATATCTTTTGAGTCAGTTGCTGGTGAATTATGAACTTGTTACCTTGTTTATTCATACCTCTTGTATCCCTGTGTTATTCGTCCACAGTACTAATAACTGCAACAACATGAATGGTGGGGCCAGGCACTATATAAACCAAATATTTCTAAAAATATGATAAAAATGCGATTCATCAAGTAAAAAGAAAATGTGATAGGAAGGTAGAAGAAAGTTTAGAATGTTTAAAATGTGAACAGAAGAGATATAACTAGTAATGTTTATAAAGAAGGAGGAGGAAAAGTATAAAAAAGAAAGCAAACAAAAACAGAAAAAGAGAATAAGAGAATTTCTCTGTTAATAAGAGAAGAAAGGAGAGAAGAGAAACAAACAAATAAAATCGAAACCAAAGTAAACCAAAAACCTAACATTCAAAAGACAAGGAGAAACAACTATTTTCTTAAAAAATTCTAAAATTTAGGAGAAAAAAAATATATCACTATATATAATATATATGTATCCTATATATATTCATATATCTCCATATATAATATTGAGATATATGTATATATAATGTGGGGAGATATATATTTTTTTCCACAAACTAAGAGGAACAAAAAAAAAAAAAGAAAGGGAAGGGAAACAATTCTTTAAAAAATGAAAGAATTTCTCCACTAAGGTGGTCAAACATTTGATGAGGATGGATGGTCACTGCCTATGCCTTACTGCCCTTTCCATTTTTTCCTTGGGCTTGCTGCTTAAATCCCAAGCCATACAGCAACTGGAATTGCTCTAATCTGCCATCTTGAATCTCCTCTTCAATACTTTGTATGACTAAATAATATTCCACTGGATGGATATACCACTTTTGTTTATCCACCAATTTTTGGATATTTGGGTTGCTCCCATTTTTTAGCTCTTATGGATAAATTCTGTTAGGAATATCATATATATAAGATTTTGTGTGGATATAGCTTTCATTTCTTTTCAGTACATACGTATGCATGGAATTAGTGGATTTTATGGGACCTCTGCTAACATTCTGAGAAATTGCCATATTGTTTTCCAACATAGACACAACATTTACATTCCCACCAGAGGTGTGTGAGGGTTATAATTTCTCCACATCATCAGCAATACTTCTTATTAGCTATCTTTTTTATAACCATTCCAGTGAGAATGAAGTGATAATTAGTGGTTTTGATTTTTATTTCCTTAATGATCAAAGATGTTGGATATCTTTTTTAAACACCTGTCAATCATTTGTATACCTTATTTGGAGAAATATCTTTTTTATATTTATTTTTTTTAGTTGTAGTTGGACACAATATCTTTATTTTATTTATGTTATGCTGAGGATCAAACCCAGGGCCTCGCACGTGCCAGGCGAGTGCTCTACCACTGAGCCACAACCCAGCCCCGGAGAAATGTCTTTTTGAATCTTTATCTACTTTTTAAATTAGGTTCCTTGTCATTTTCTAGTTGTATTGCAAGTGTTCTTTTTATATTCTGGACATTTGGCCATTAAAAGATATATACTTCACATATATGTTCTCCCATTCTGTAGATTATCATTTCACATTCTTTTTAAAAATGTTTTTATACCTTTATTTTATTTATTCATTTTTATGTGGTGCTGAGAATCAAACCCAGTGCCTCCCATGTGCAAGCATTCTACCACTGAACCACATCCCCAGCCCCTTGTTTCACATTATTAATAATAATATAATTTGATAATAGAAGAACTTAATTTTTATAAATCCAATATATTTATTCTGTTGTTCTTACGTATGCTTTTGGTGTCAAATTAAAGATATTGCCATATCTGAGGTCATGAAGATTTACTGGTATGTTTTCTTCTAAAAGTCCTTTAGACTTAGCTCTTATATTTAGTCCATTGATTGACTTTGAGTTAATTTTTACATATACAGTGAGGAGGAGTCAAACTTCATTGCTTTGCACATGGTTTTCCAGTTGGCACAGCACCATTTTTAGAAGAAACTATTCTTTCTCCTCTGAATGTTTTTGGCATGATGGTCCAAAATCAATTGGCCATAGATGCTTTGGTTCATTTTTGGACACAGTTCAATTCTGATGGTCCAAATATCTATCCCTATGCCTGTGCCACTTTGTTTTCCTTATTTTAGCTTTGTAGTAAGCTTTGAAATTGGGAAATATGTGTCCTCCTACTTCATTCTTCTTTGCCAACGTTGTTTTTGGTTACTTGGAGCTCCTTTCAGGGGCACATGAATTTGAAGGTTGGCTTTTCCATTTTGAGAAAACAGAAAAGACCACTGAAATTTTAATAAAGATTCTATTGAATCTATAGGTCACTTTGGGAATGTTGGCATCTTTATGATATTAAAATTTTGAATGCGTATACATAGTATATCTTTTAATTTATTTAGGTTTTCATTAATTTCATTCAGCATGTTTTTTAGTTTTGCTTGCATAAGTCTTTTGATTTCTTAGGTATTTTTTCTAGGTATTTTATTCTTTTCAATATTATTAGTAGTACAATTGTTTAATTAACTTTATGTTCTGAATATTTTTACAAGTGTATAGAAACACAACTGACTTTTTAATGTATTGATCATGGACCCAGAAATTTAGTTAAGTTTGTTTATTAGCTCTATATAAAACCTCTATTTTATATAGAGGTTTTCTCTATATAAAATCATGTCACCTGCAAATTTCTTTTCTTTTCTGTTTTTTGGTACTGCAAATTGTTCCCAGGGCTTTGTGCATACTAGGCAAGTGCTCTACTGCTGAGCTAAACCCCCAGCTATCTATTGTGGATGCTTGTGATTTGTTTTTCTTGCTTAATTGCTCTGGTTAGGACTTTCAGTATAATGGAGAATGACAATGACACAAGTGAGCATCCTTGTCTTGTTCCTAATCTTAGAGAGGAAGGAGAAAACTTTTAATCTTTTATCATTTAGTATAATGTCAGCTGTGGGGTTTCTTTAATATTTATTTTTTAGTTGAAGTTGGACACAATACCTTTATTTTATTTTTTTTTATGTGGTGCTGAGGATTGAACCCAGGGTCTCACACGTGCGAGGCAAGTGCTCTACTGCTGAGCCACAACCCCAGCGCAGCTTCGGGTTTTTCATAAAAGCCCCTCTTCTGTTTCTAATATATTCAAAGAGTTTTTAGTCACTAAAGATTGTTGAATTTTTTTTATTCTTCTGTTTCTGTTGAGATGATTATGTGTTTTTTTTTCTTCATTTTATTAATGTAGTGTATAACACTGAATGCTTTTTGTTTGTTGAACCACTGTATAATTTCTGGGATAAATCCCATTGATCATGGAGTAATAATTATTTTAACATGATGTTGGATTTGATTAGCCAGTATTTTGTGGAGAACTTTCTGCTTTTATATTTGTAAGAAATATAGTCTACAGTTGTTTTCTTGTGATATTATTTTTTGATTTTGTTATTGGGGTAATGGTCTCATAGAATGTGTTAGAGTGTATTCCCTTTACTTCTCTTTTGTGGAAGAGTTTGAATAGTTTTGATGTTAATTTTCTTTTAAATGTTTGATGGAATTCACTAGTGAAGATTTTGGGTCCTGGTCTTTTCTCGATTGAGAGATTTTTGAAGACTTATTTAATATTTACTTTTGGTAAATCTGTTGAGATTTCCTATTTCTTCCTAATCAGTTTTGGCAGTTTATTTATTTCTTTAAATTTTGGATGGGAAGAAAATTTTATTTTCATTTAATATTTTATACAAGACATATTCCTACATCATTAAATGATTTTTTCACATTTTTATTGGTACATTATAGTTGTACATAATGGTGGAATTTGTTGTTACACATGCACACAATATAACTATATAATTTGGCCAATATCCCTCTTTAGCACTTCCCCCAATTAGTTCATTTCTAAGAATTTCTCCACCTAATATAAATTATCTAATGTATTAGGATAAAACTACTTATACTTTCTTATAATCTTTTCAGTTTTTCTAGCATTGGTTTTCATTATGGTTTCATTTATTGACTCTTTTCTCTTTTTCATCTTAGTGTATCTAAAGATCTATAAATGCTGTTGATTATTTCAAAGAATAAAATTTGTTTACATGATAATTTCTATTGTTTTGTGTTCTTTATTTCATTTATCCCTGCTCTAATTTTTATTGTTTCTTTTTTTCTGGCTTTGATTTTAGTTTATGCTTCTTTTTTCAGGCTCTTAACATACAATGTTAGATAGTTGATTTCAGGGTTTTGTGTGAGTATGTGGTGGGGGGCACTTGGCACTGAAGTCAGTGACGCTCTACCACTGAGCTATATGCCAAGCCCTTTTTTCATTTTTTATTTTGAGACAGGGTCTCTCTGTATTGCCCAGGCTAGCCTCAAACTTGTGATTCTCCTCCTTTCACATTGCTGGGATTTCACAAGTGTACCACCATGTCTGGCTTCTTTCTTCTTTTTATTTTTAATTTTTTAAAAAATTTTATTTCTTATTTTTAAAGTATGTTTTTACAACTATAAATTACCCTTTAAGTACTGCTCTCACTGCTTCTTATAAATGTTGAGTGTGTGTGTGTGTGTGTGTGTGTGTGTGTGTTTGCATTCATATTATTTTCTAATTTCATTAGTGAAGTTTTATTCGGTGCATCTGATATGAAAGAGCGTTTAATATCAATACCTTTGTGAAATTTCCATTTTCCCATTTTATTATTAAAATCTAGCTTTATTTCATTGTGTTCAGAGGAGATACTTTGTCAGATTTCAACCTCCTAACATTTGTTAAACTGGGTTTAGTGGCATACATCTGTAATCCCAGGGAGGCTGTAATCCAAGGGGCACACATCTGTAATACTGGGGAGGTTGAGGCAGGAGGAACACAAGTTCAAGACCAGCCTGGGCAACATAGTGAGACCCTGTCTCAAATTTTTAAAAAAGGGTTGGGGGTTTCTACGGGAGATGAAGCTCAGTGGTAGACACCACTGGGTTCAATCCCTAGTACTGCAAATTAAAAAAAAAAAAAAAAGACGTTTATGGCCTATCACAGTCTGGAGATTGTTCCATGAGAACTTAAGAAGAAGAATATATTTTCTGCTGTTCTTAGATGGTCTGTATCATGTCTTTTTTTTTTTTTTTTTGTCTAATTGATTTGTAATATTGTTCAAGTCCCCTGTTTTTATATTGATCTCATTCTATCTTTCTTTTCATGGAGTATCTTTTTCATAACCTTTCATGTTAAACCTGTTTTTGAAATTAGATTTCAAGTGAATCTCTTATAAGCGGCACATAGTTGAATTACAGTGTTTTAATTCATTCTTCTAACCTCTTCATTGGTGAGTATAACTCATTTGTATTTAAAATGATTACTGATATGAAGAATGTATTTCTTGAGCTGGGGTTGTAGCTCAGTGGTGAAGTGTTTGCCAAGCATGTGTGAGGCCCTGGACTCAGTTCTGAGCACACATATAAATAAATACAAATGAAGTTTATATATCTATCTATCTCACACACACACACACACACACACACACACACACATATATATATATATATATATATATATATATATATACATATGAATTTACTTCTGCCATTGTGCTATTTTTGTATTCTGTATGTCTTATATTGTTTTCCCCCTTGATTTCTCTAACACGCCTTTGTAGTGTTTGGTTGTGATGCTTGCTTGTTTATTTTTTCCCAGTGTATCACTTTGATTTCCTCTTTATTTTTTTCTGTATATAGTTAAGTTACCATAGAGATCACAGTTAACATCCTAAATACATAAATATCTAGTTTAAATTTAGTCCAAATCTAGTTTGATACCAACTGAACTTCAATAACATGCATTAACACTGCTTATATCCCATCACTTTCCTTACTTTTATGTTATTTCCACAAGTTACTTCTTTACACATGTGTACCTGTTGCATAGATTTATGATTATTTTATGCATTTGTCTTTAAACCATTTAGGAAACAGAAAGAGGACTTTCATACCAAAATACAGTAATACTAGATTTTATACTTACCTTTGTACTTACCTTTATCAGCGATCATCGTTTTTGTATGATTTGTTCTTTTACAGCAACCTGAAAGCCTCCCTTTAGCATTTCTGATAGGGCAGTCCTAGCAATGAGTTCCTTTAGCTCTTGTATATCTATTAATATATTTACTACTACTTCATTTTTGAAAGGAAAGGTAGAATTCCTAGTTGATAGGGGTTTTCCACAACATTTAAAACATGTCAACCCACCACATTCCAGAATTCTGTCTCCATAATTTCTGGCAAGAAACTGGATTTTAATGCTACTGAGAATTCCTGGAATTTTTTCTTGCTGCTTATAAGAGTCTCCTTGGGTTGGGCATGGTGGTATACAACTGTAATTCCAGTGGCTAGCGAGGCTGAGGCAAGGAAGATTGTAAGTTCAAAGTCAGCCTCAGCTATTTATCAAAGCCCTAAGCAACTCAGTGAGACCTGTCTCTAAAGAAAATATACAGAAAGGGCTGGGGATGTAGCTCAGTGGTTAAGCACCCCCAGCTTCAATCCCTAGTATCCCCCCTGAAAAAAAGACTCTCTTTGTCTTTGGCAGTTTGATTATAATGAGCATCATGGTGAATCTCTTTAAATTGATCCTGTTTGGAGTTCATCAGTCTTTTGGAACATGTAGATTCACATCTTTCATTAAATAGGGAAAGGGTTTTTTTTTAACCATTATTTCTTTAAATATATTTTTTTTCTTATCCCTTTTCTCTCTTATTCCTTGTGAAACTCCCACAATGTGTATTAGTCAGCTTGGTGGTTTTTCATGGGATCCTGTTTATTTTTCTTCATTTATTTTTTTCTTCTCTTCAGTCTGGGTAGTTTCATTTACCCTATTTTCAGGTTCACTAATTTTCTTCTTCTTATGATCCAATTTCCTGATGAACCCTCTAGTAAATTTTTTATTTCAAGTATTATACCTTTCAGCTCCAGAATCTCTACTTGTTTTCTTTTTAATGTCTTTTTAGCTAATTTCCCTTAATAATATAGGCATTATTAAGGGAAATTGGCTAAAATTTTTAGTTAATTAACTAAAAAAAATTAAAAAAAGAAAGCACCATAGAAACCAAAATGTCTTTTGTGACCTAGAGTCACATGCCATCAGATCTGCAATGTTCTTTTGGCTACACAGGTCAGCTCTAATCAAGATGACAGGGAACTAGCCAGGAGCAGTAGTATCATATGATTATAATATCAGCTAATCAGGAAGCTAAGGCAGGAGGATCACAAGTTTGAGGCCATCCTCAGCAATTTAGAGAGCCCTTGTCTGAAAATAAAAAATAAAAAGAGCTGAGGATGTAATTCAGTGGTAGAGCACCCCTGGGTTCAATCCCTAAGACCACCAAGGGGGAGTTTCCAACTTACGATAGTTCCACCCACATTTTTTTAACTTTACATGGCACAAAAGGAACACACATTCAGTATAAGCCATATTTCAAATTTTGAATTTTGATCTTTTCTTGGGCTAGGGACTATGTGCTCTGATGCCCTTTATTGATACTGGGCTGTAATCGCAAATCCCAGCTCCCAATCAGCCACACCATGTTAGAAACCCATAGTATGAATGCAGTCCAAGTGCTACCTGTTAATTAGACAATGTCAACCTGTAGATTCTCAGAAGAACTAGATCACTGTGACCTGCTCCATGCACCACAATCAAGAGAATTGAGCTCATTAAGCTGAATCCACCCCTCGTACCTCTCACGCTTGCCATTTACAAAGTTTCCTATACAAGAAGCCTTAGAAAGTTGCCCTAAGCATCAGAAAAAAAAAAAAAAAAAGAAAGAAGCCTGAGACACCAAAAAGTATGTGTCACTCTAGAGCATCCGGACTCCCTCTCCTTTGTGTGAATGTGGATCCTGCTCTATTGTTTGCTTTCCTGAATACATTTTGCCTGTGCCTCTTTTGATGCATCCTGAAATTCTTTTCTGTAATGTAAGTCAAGAAACCACCAGAGCTGACTTGAGATTCCCTTTTCCCTTCTTGGGATCTTCTCGGACCCCATTTGGTGACAGCCTGAACTCATACCTGGAAAGAATCTTCAGAACCCCCTCGTGTATGTTGGAAGTGTCACCTCCTTGCTGTAGGGAGTGGGAGTTAAGGAGCTGGACAGCTCTGGTGGTCTCTCTTCTTCCCTGGCCAATTGCCCTGGATTATTTTCCTCATCCAAAGCCTCATCTTGTTCCTGCTTTAACTTTAAGACAGTCTGACAGATTCACAAAGCTCTCCACAACTACCTTGATTAGGTGCCTTGCCCTACTTGCCATACATTACCTTCCAGAACTTGTCTCTCTGTTTATGGAATCAGACTTACTTTCACCGTATGCTCTTAAGAGCTGCCTTAGTGGAGGTTGAGGACCAGGGACAGAGTTTCATTCTCTTCCTTCCGAAATTGCTCCAAAAAGTACCTTGACCAACTTTCCACTTATGACCCAGATCATTCTTCCTTATGGCCCAGATTTAAGTGCAAAATGTTTTGCCATGTTTCTTTGCCTAGTCTTTCTCTCTGGCCAAATATTTCTATTTCAACAATGGACAAGGGAGAAATATTTGGCCAAGTTCCACTTGATCTGGAAAAAAAAGTTCTCTTAGAGGATCTCATGGATTATTTGTAGTATGATGTAAGCCTTGGGCTGGGCCCCAAAACCCTAGATCCTGGCCATGGTTCTGCCACAAATAAGCCATGAAATCTTGAGCAAGACATAAAATCATAAAATTTTGAGTCTCTGTGGAGTATTAAGAGGTCATCTAATCAACTTTCTTCTTTTACCTATACTGGAACTGAGGCCCAGAGACAGGACATAACTTGTTCCCAGTCATGAGATTGGTCGTGGATTTTACATGCAAGACTATGCTACCAATGCCCTCTCCATTACCTCATACCAAGGACCTCCGTTTCCTCACCTGCACAAGCACAGCAAGGATTATGGATAAATGTGCTCATGGTGATGAAGGAGTTTGGAAAACAGAAAATATTATTCAAATGAGAGGTTATTAACTTCACTGGCAATCTCCCCTGGGAACTGGCTCACTGCTGTGTCCCAGTGGAAGGTCAGAGCCTAAGGGAGGGCTAAGCTGGCTCCTCCACTCTCCTGGGGCTGGTGAACTTTTAATGGCAGCTCTGAACTGAGAGCCAGGGCTGTGTCAGCTAATAAGGCTCACTGGAACCACTTTAAATGCCGGCAGCAAACACCAGATCTCAACAACAAAAGTGTTAAGGGATGTGGAGTTTCTCTTCTTTCTCTATTATATAAATGATTACAAAGTCATGTATTGTTTTGTCATATCATACCTAGTCCATTGTGGATAATTGGCTTTTTTTTTTTTTTTTGGTACTTGGGATTAAACTCAGGGGCACTCAACCACTGAGCCACATCCCCAGCCTTATTTTGTATTTTATTTAGAGACAGGGATTCACCGAGTTGCTTAACACCCCACTTTTGCTGAGGCTGGCCTTGAATTTACAATCCTCCTGCCTCAGCCTCCAGAGCCACTGGGATTACAGGCGTGTGCCATTGCTCCGGTGATATTTAGCAAATTTTTGTTAAAGATGGAATTCATAATTTAAGATCAAATTTCTTGAGGAGCAGGAGAGGTAGGTCTGGGTATACCTCTATGCTTGATGCTGGTTATTTTTTATGAAATGCACTCTGTTCTCAGAAGCTCACAGTTTGATGAGAGAGAGAGAGAGAGAGAGAGAGAGAGAGAGAGAGAGAGAGACTGGCCCAGAAACACAGATGTGCACTGAAGAGTGAAGGCAGCTCCACTGGAGAAATGGCCAAAGGTTAAGGGGCTGGGCCATTAGCCATGTTCTAGGAGGGAGGAGAAGCTGGTGTTAAGGAGGGAGAAGTGTGTTTCTGGCAGGAAGAATAGGACCCCAGAGTGAAATGGCAACAGCATAAATCCCAGAAACCCCAAGTGCTTCAGCAAGGCTGGAGCGCAGGGGAGATGGTGGGAGAGGAGGGTGGGAGAAGATTCTAAAGAGCTTCGAGGGACCAGCTGGATAAATTTAGATTTTATCCTTAGGACATAAGAAACCAATGGAGGATATTATGCAGGCAAATGACCCACAGATGAAGGTCACCATGGCAACGAGGAGGAGGAGATGGGAGAGTTGAGACTGGACATATGGGGAGCAGCTTGTTTATTTATTCATAGCCCATCTTGTTTCAAAAAAGACTTAATGAAGGCAGCAAAGGGCCTATAACTTTACCTGTGTCCCTGACTCATCCTGCTCCACTTCAGTCCCTTTAAAGATAGAAAGGAATGAGAGGATAAAAGTGGTGAAAAAGAAAAGGAGATGGGATTTTTTAAAGGAGGACATAAAGGTAACTAAGAAAAATCAGAGGATCAAAGTCGATGAGTCAGCTGTGGCTCCCTGGCTCTAAGCTATCAAGATATTGATTGGTTCCCTGAATGTGGGATGCTCTGGGCCTTTCCCTCATGGGCCAAGGTGGTTTCCTTGGCTTGCATCATCTTGCATGACCCCATGTAATTTCATTCAAAGGTTGAAGTGGAGAAGGTCGTGGGGGCAGTTTCTCTCTCCTGTTGTATCTCGTGCCTTTAATCATGAAGAGAAGTCTCTAGCAACTCCCCAGGGACACCCCTCTGTCTTATGGGTCATTACTGGTTCTATCACATAAATACTCCCAGCTATGACATTATCTGAGAACATAAATTCCTGAATTTTCCAGGCTCTTTGGTAGAAATCAGACAAAGGAATCACTGTTGGGTAGACAACTTGCTGTGTCCACCAAGTCATCATAAAGAACCTGACAAGCAGATCAAGTGTTATGGGTCAAAAACAAGGGACTCTTGAAAACGATGCCAATCCTGCCTTGTACATAAAAGTGCTTGTAATGTTAGGGGTCATAAACTCAAATGCAGGTAATGTAAATGGTAGGAGGACATAGGTAGGAACTTCCTTGACTAAAAGAGGACTAAAAGTGCATTTCGTTCTCCTCCTTAACCTAGTGCAAAACTCTAGCAGATAACTTAACGAGAAGAAAAACAAGATTTTTTTTCCCTTTGTAGAAATAACCACCCTAGAAAAATAGTCCTCGATATATTGGCACTTGGTTCTCCAGTGAATTGCTGATTTCCCATCTGATGCTCTACAGTAAAATCCATCAGTATAAAAGCCCTGCCTGTATGTGGGGATTCTAAGCAACCACCTACATGGATAAGACAACCAGAATCACAGTCATTTAAAGAAGGCCTCTAATATGAAAAAGAAAAACAAAATAAATTAAAAAATGAATAAGAAGAAAGCTTAAAATAATGAAAGGAACATAAGATGCTCATTTTTTAAATTGTGGTTTATTTGTTTTTGACTGTGTTTCTTTTTTTAATATTTATTTTTAGGTGTAGATAGACACAACACAATGCCTTCATTTTTATGTGGTGCTGAGGATCGAACCCAGGCCCCGCCCATGCTAGGCGAGCGCTCTACTGCTGAGCCACAACCCCAGCCCCAAGACGCCTATTTTTTTTTAAAAAGTTCATAATTAGTTTTTTCAGAGGAAAGTAAGAAGTTACAATATCTATAATATAAGTACATGATTGTATGGAAAAAACTAGAAAAAAAACCCTCTGTTTTCTTGGGAATTAAAATATATTTACAGAAACTTTAACTTCAACCAAAGTATTGGAAGATCAAGTTGAGGAAATATCTTCTGACCACAGAATAAAAAATGTTTAAATGAAAAAAAACTGGAGATAATATATGGGAGGCTTATAAATTATTTCAGTAAGAATTTTCAAAAGAATGGCAACTACAGAGGTGAATTAACTACCAAAGAGCTTACACAAGAAATTTCCAAGATTGAAAGAACAAACAAAACACCTATCAGAAGAAATATCAGAAAATCATAGAATTTGCAGGGAAATGGATGGCACTAGAGCAGATTATGCTTAGTGAAGCTAGTCAATCCCTAAAAAACAAATACCAAATGTCTTCTTTGATATAATGAGAGCAACTATGAACAGAGCAGGGAGGAAGAGCAGGAAGAAAAGATTAACATTAAACAGAGACATGAGATGGGAGGGAAAGGGAGAGAAAAGGGAAATTGCATGGAAATGAAGGGAGACCCTCATTGCTATACAATATAAAAAAAAAAAAGAAGAAATAAAATGCACACTAAACACTTTTGCATGAAATTACAAAACACTAAGGACAAAAAAAGGAAGCCCTAGAAACCTTCCAAGATGAGGAACAAGCCACTCTCAAAAGAACGAGCAACAGCAGAACAACTTCAGATTTCTCAAAAGCAAATTGGATGCTAGACGAAAAATCAAGAAATACCTTCAACATTCTGAGGGAAAAGGGTTTTCAATATATAATTCTAATCTCAGCCAAAATACCAATTAGGTATGAGAGGATGGTGAAAGGACTCCTAATTGTCTCTTTTTTTTAAGAGAGAGAGAAAATTTTTTAATATTTATTTTTTAGTTTTTGGTGGACACAACATCTTTATTTCATTTTTATGTGGTGCTGAGGATCAAACCCAGTGCCCCACACATGCCAGGTGAGCACACTACCGCTTGAGCCACATCCCCAGCCCCCAATTGCCTCTTTCTTTCCTCAATATCTAAATAGACATTCATGTGTAAGAATCTGTGAGAATTTAAAAAAGCAAGGAAGGCCACTCTCACCATTCCTATGTAACTTTGTACCAAAATTCCCAACCAGTGAATTAAGGCAATAAAAAGAAATAAGAGGTCTATAAAGTATCAGTATCCTCAGACAATATAATTGCCTATGTTGGAATTTCGAAGGAATTTGCAAAAATACTGCTAAAATTAGTAAGAGTGTTTATCAAGATGGCAGAATGCCAGGAAGGGACAATTAAAAATAAAATTATGAAGAAAACCACTTAATATCACTTTTAAAAGGAAGAACATAGGGGCTGGGGATGTGGCTCAAACGGTAGCGCACTCGCCTGGCATGCGTGCGGCCCGGGTTTGATCCTCAGCACCACATACAAACAAAGATGTTGTGCCTGCCAATAACTAAAAAATAAATATTAAAAAATTCTCTCTCTCTCTTTAAAAAAAAATAAATAAAGTGTAAGACTTTGCAATTTACACCAAGCCACCAAATTAAGTATTTAAAAAAAAAAAAAGGAAGAACATAGTATATAGCTAACAAAGTATGTATAGGATGTATATGCTGAAAACTACAAAATGTTGATCAAAGAAATAAAATAAGAACTTAATAAATGAGAAAGCATACCATGTTTCTGGACAGAAGATTCAATATTGTTAAGATGTGATTTATCCCCCGTTAATATATGTATGGATACAATACACTGTCGGTCAAAAAAATCACAGCAAGTTTTTTGGTAAATACTGACAAGGTTATTTTAAGATGTATGTGAAAAGGCAAAAGAACTAGAACCAAAACAATTCTGAAAAGAACAAAATGAGTATTGTGTCCATGTACATTAGGCATTAGGAAAATATAAATTAAATCACAATGAGATAGTACCACACACCTATCAAAAAGGCTAAAATTAGAATAAAACAAAGCAAAACACTGACAAGTGATGTGGAGCAACTGGAACTCCCAGACATTGCAGGTGGGAATACCAGATGATATTGCCACTCTGGAAAACAGTGAGGCAGCCTTTCGTAGTTAATTCCTTGGTATTAACCCTAGAAAAATTAAAACGTACATTCACACAACAACTTATACATGAATACTTATAGTAAGTTTCTAATTTAAAAAAAAACTGGAAAACAGCTCCTTGTTCTTGGGTGAATGGATGAACATACCATGGGACATCTGTGAAATGCAATCTTACTCAGTGCTATAAATCAATGGACTGTTCACACCTGCAACCACTTGGATGAATCTCAAAGGCATCTTCTGAACAAAAGAAGCAAGTTTCAAAAAGTTGCATATTGACATTCTGTAGTGATCCATAACCAATTGGTGCTTTCCTTAGGGATGGGGAGGAGAGTGGCCACAAAGGAGTAAAATGAGGGAAATTCTTGAAGTGGTGAAACTGTTCTGTATTCTATGGAGATTACATGAGGAAAGATGTGTTAAAATTCACAAACTGTATGACGAAAAGTCAATTTTAGGGCTGGAGACGGAATTCGGTGGAAGAGCACTTGCCTAGCCTGTGCAAGACCCTAGGTTCAATCCCTAGAACTGGGCAAAGGACAAGGAAAAAGTCAACCTTACTGTGTTAAAGTTAATTTTACTCTATTAATTTAAAATTTAAAAATAAAAAAAACTGGGATAATGAAGATATTTTCGGATATGTCATGTTTAGAAGTTTACCTCCTACACACTGTTTCTCCAAAAGATACTGAAAGATATGCTTTCATGATGTCATAATGAAGGGAATAAATAAGAGGAAAATGTGGATTCCTAAATGAGAATCAGCAAAAGAGAAAAACAGGAACATTCCAAAGACAGGGTGTGACAGCATTCAGTTGAGTGCAGGAAAAAAAGGGTTACATTACCGCAGATAGTTTAAAAACAATAAGAAAACTCTGTCTCAAAATAAAAAATAAAAAGGGCTGTGGATGTGGCTCAGTGCTTAAGTGCTCCCAAGTTCAATTCTTGGTATTAAAAAAAAAAGATATCTTGAAACAAACAAAAATGGAATCACCACATACCAAAACTGCAACAAAAAAAAAGTTCTAAGAGGGAAATTAATAGTAAGAAATGCCTATATCAAAAAATAAGAAAGATCTCAAATAAATAGTTTAACTAAGTCAAAAGTTAGCTAAAAGAAGGATATAACAAAGAGCAGAAATAAACGACATGGAAACTATAAAATACAATTGAAAAGATCCAGGAAATTAAGCGTTGTTTTTGTAGAAAGATAAACAAAATTTCTAGAACAATAAAAAAGAGAAAAGAGCATAAAGTAAAATCAGCAATGAAAAACATTTTAAATAGTACCATAGCAATACGAAGGGTCTTAAGAGACTACCATAAATAATTATATGCCAACAAATTAAATCACCTAGAAGAAATGGATACATTCCTAACTACATACAACCTACTAAAATGGAATCATGAAGAAATACAAACTATAAACTGACCAATAATGAGTAAAGAGGTGAAATCAGTAATAGTTTTCCATCAAAGAAAAGTCCAGATCCAGATATTTCACTAGATATTTCTTCTACCAAACATTTAACAAATAAATAATATCAGTCTTTCTGAAACTCTTCCAAGAAATTGAATAGGAGGAAATACTTTCAAACTCATTCTAGAAGGCTGGCATCACCCCAATATCAACACCAAATACACAAAAAGAAAACTACAGGCAAATATCACTGATGAGCATGGTGCAAAACTCCTCACAAAATACTACCAAACTGTATTCAACAGTACATTAAAAGGATCATCCACCATGATCAGGTGGAAGCTATCTCTGGGATACAGGGTTGGTTCAACAAATGCAAATCAATAAAGATGAGTCACCATATTAACAAAAGGAAGGACAAAAACCTTAGGATGATCTCAATAGATGTAGAAAAAAACATTTAACAAAATTCAATATCCTTTTATGATAAAAGCTCTCAACAAATTAGGTACAGAAGGAATGTTCCTCAATACACTAAAGGCTAGAGATGGCAGACCCATTAACATCCAACATACTGAGTGGTGAAAAGTTGAAGGCTTCTCCTTTAAGATCAGGAACAAGACAAGGATGCCCTCTCCCACTGCTTAGCCAGAGCAATTAGGCAAGAGAGAGAAATAAGAGGCTTGCAAATAAGAAAGGCTGAGATGAAACTGTCTCTGTTTACTGATGACATTATTTTATCTGTAGAAAATCCTAAAGACTTACCCCAAAAAACTCTCAGAACTGATAAACAAAATTTAGTAAAGTTTCAGGATACAAAATCAACTTTTAAAAATCATTAACCTGCTGGGGCTGTGGTTCAGCAATAGAAAATGCATCCTCGAATGTGTGAGGCCCTAGGTTTGATCCTCAGCACCACCTAAATAAAATAAAAAGGTATTGTGTCCACCAACAACTAAAAAAAAATTTAAAAAAAAGTTAACATTTCTATCCACTAACAACCAACTGTCTGAAAAAGAAATTAATACATACATAATTTTTTAAAAAGAACATAATCCCACTTATAATAACAAATAATAATAATAAAATACATGGGAGTAAATTTACACAAGGAAGTGAAAGATCTTTTTACTGAAAACTATAGGACATTGATGAAATTGAAGTTAACACAAATAAATGGAAAGATACCCCATGTTCTTGGATTGCTAAAATTAATATTGTATTTTAACAATATTAATTAAATTAATCAACTTAATAAATTTGATTATTGATTAAGCTGATAGATTTAATTAATGAATTATTAATTAGATGTTCATACCACCTAGAGAGATCTACAAATTAAATGCAATTTCTATCAAAACTTCAATGTCATTTTTTTACAGAAAGAGGAAAAAATTCCCAAATCTGTATGGATCCCAAATAGATCCCAAATAGTCAAAGCAATTTTGACAAAATAAAAGAATAAATCTGGAAGCATCATCCTACCATATTTCAAAATATATCACAAAGCTATGGTGCTGGCATAAAAACAGACATACTGGTCTGGGGTTGGGGCTCAGTGGTAGAACACTCATCTAGCACATGTGAGGCACTGGGTTCAATCCTCAGCACCATATAAAAATAAATAAAATAAAGGCATTGTGTCCATCTACAACTAAAAAAAAAATTAAAAACAACAACAAACAGACATACTGACCAATAGACTTAAGACACAGAGTCTAAAATAGCCCATACACCTATAGCCTGTTGATCTTGGACAAATGTGCCAAGAACACACAATAAAGAAAGAACAGTCCCTTCCAGAAATGATGCTGGGGAGACTGGAAAAATAAAATATAGGGGAAAATCCCTGCAATATTGGCCTGGCAGTGAATGATTTCTTGGATATAACCCCAAAGGCACAGACAATGAAAGCAAAAATAGAAAAACGGGATTACCTCAAACTAAACAGTTTCAGCACAGGAAAGAAAACAACCAAGAGTAAAGAAATAAGCTCCTGTCTAGAGTCAGGCCCTTCTCCCACCTCCCTAGGCCACTACCATAGCAGATGGCAGCCACTCCCAGGCATCTTCCCTGTGGCAGTGAATCTGAATGCAGTGAGGGTGACCCTGGACGGGTTATCTACATCAGCCTCCAATTCTGGAGGAAGACAATCCTATGGAATTCTCACCAGTTCTGGAGGCTAGAAAGTGCAAGGTTGAGGGGCTTGCATTTCTTGCTACATCATCTCATGAAAGAACAAGAGCACGCTACACAAGAAAGTTCTGCTTGAGATTTCAAGAATTTAAAATAGTGGGTGAGATATGGAAATGGTCTATTTGTGAACAGCTTTATGAAGAAGGAATTAGCCTAGAAGTTTTATCATCAGTTAATAAGGAAGTACACTAGACTATGACAAGCTGACTTTCTGAAAAGTTCTGATGAGATATGTCAAGCTTCTTGAGAGGATTTGAAGATTTCGTTATAGTCAAGAATGTTCAGTGAAATTACTGCATGCAGCAATGTAGAAAATTTTTGCTTTTTATTTTTAATTTTTTTAAACTGTGGATTAAACCCAGAGGAGCTTAACCACTAAGCCACATCCTCAGCCCTTTTTATTTTTTATTTTAAGACAGGATCTTGCTAAGTTGCTTAGGGCCTCACTAAGTTGTTGAGGCTGGCTTTGAACTTGTGGTTTTCCTGCCTCAACCTCCTGAGCCACTAGGATTATAGGCATGCACCACCATTATGACTTGAAGGGATTTTAATAAGTTTTAGTGATACTTAGATGGCCACTTTCAGTGCTGTTTTTTTTAATCTCAACTTTTGACCATTTTGACTTTATAAATGCATGGCATCTTCACCAAGTAAACTGAAAGGTCTATTATTAGCAGAACAAGTTGGGAGAAAATAAGAATTTGTGATAAGCCTTTGAATGATACTAAACACAACAAATTTTATCTGCTATTTAGAAGATCAAAGAAAATATTTTCTCAAACTCCAAAATTTGTATGTACTTCTAGACCATGAGAGTTGATGGTTTTATTTTTGGTTTTATAGAATAAATGATTTATGTATGAAACAAAGTAGAAAAATATATTGAGAAAGGATTATGTTTATATAGAACTTCTCAATGTGTCTTATTTCTTCAAATTTTTTGGCAGTATTGGGGATTGAAACCAGAGGTGCTCCTCTGAGCCACATCTCTAGCCCTATTTATTTATTTAGAGACCAGATTCTGGCTAGGTTGCCCAGAGTGGTCTTGGTTTCTCCCCCCCCCCTTTTTTTTTTTTTTGTACCAGGAACTGAACCCAGGGATGCTTAACCACTGAGCCACATCCCCAGCCCTTTTTATATTTTATTTAGAGACAGGGTCTCATTGAGTTGCCTTAGAGCCTCGCTAGGTTACTGAGTGCTGGCTTTGAATTCGCGATCCTCCTGCGTTAGCCTCCCAAGCCTCTGGGATTACAGGTGTGTGCCACCATGCCTGGCATCCCAGAGTTTTCTTGAACTTGTGTTCCTCTTGCCTCAGCCTCTGGGTAGCAGGGATTACACGTTATGTGCCACTGATCCTGGGTTTTGTTGTTGTTGTTTGTTTGTTTTATTTGTTTTGCTTAGTTACAAATGACAGTACAATGATCTTGACATATCATACATTTGAATCAGATGGGATATAATTTCTCATTTTTCTGAGTATACAGGTTGAAGAATCACATTGGTCAGGCAGTCACAAATATATACACAGTAATAATAATGTCTGTTTCATTCTACTATCCTTTCTATCTCACCAACTCCTCCCTTCCCTTCCCTCCACTTCTCTCTACCTAATCCTAGGGTAACACTATTCTTTTTTTTTTTTTTTCACATCTTCATACATGTGTTTTGTATAACAATTAGGGTCTCCTTCCACCATCCATGCAATTCCCTTTCTCTCTCCCTTTCCCTCTTACCCCTCTTCCCTGTCTAGAGGTAATCTTTTTCCCATGCTCTTCCTCTCTTCCCCATTTTGAGTCACCCCCCCCTTATATCAGAGAAGACATTTTTTGTTTTTTTGGGGGGATTGGCTAACTTCACTTAGCATAATCTGCTCTAATGCCATCCATTTCCCTGCAAATGCCATGATCTTATTGTTTTTTAGTACTGAGTAATATTCCATTGTGTATAAATGCCATATTTGTTTTTATCCATTCATCCATTGAAGAGCATCTAGGTTGGCTCCACAGTCTAGCTATTGTGAATTGTGCTGCTATAAACATTGATTTGGCTGTGTCTCTGTAGTATGCTGTTTTTAGGTCGTTTGGGTAGAGTCCGAGAAGAGGAATAGCTGGGTCAAATGGTGGTTCCATTCCCAACTTTCCAAGGAATTTCCATACAGCTTTCCAAATTAGCTGAAAGAATTTGCAGTCCCACCAGCAATGTATGAGTGTACCTTTTTCCCCACATCCTCACCAGCACTTGTTGTTTGTCTTCATCATGGCAGCCATTCTTATTGGAGTGAGATGATATCTTAGAGTAGTTTTAATTTGCATTTCTCTGATTGCTAGAGATGATGAGCATTTTTTTGTATATTTGTTGATTGATTGTATATCCTCTTCTGAGGAGTGTCTGTTCAGGTCCTTGGCCCATTGTTGATTGGGTTATTTGTTTTTTTTTTTTTTGGTGTATAGCTTTTTTATAGTTCTTTGTATACCCTAGAGATTAGAGCTCTATCTGATGTGTGAGGGATAAAAATTTGTTCCCAGGATGTAAGCTCCCTATTCACCTCACATATTATTTCTCTTGCTGAGAAAAAACTTTTTAGTTTGAATTCATCCCATTTGTTGATTCTTGGTGTAATTCTTGTGCTATAGGTATCTTGCTAAGGAAATTGGGGCCTAACCCCATGTGATGGAGATTAGGGCCTACTTTTTCTTCTATTAGATGCAGAGTCTCTGGTTTAATTCCTAGATCATTGATCCATTTTGAGTTAACTTTTGTGCATGGTGAGAGATAGGGATTCAATTTCATTTTGTTGCTTATGGTTTTCCAGTTTTCCCAGCACCATTTGTTGAAGATGCTATCCTTTCTCCAGTGTATGTTTTTAGCACCTTTGTCTAATATAAGGTAGTTGTAGTTTTGTGGGTTAGTTTCTGTGTCCTGTATCCTGTACCATTGGTCCACCAGCCTGTTTTGGTGCCAGTACCATGCTGTTTTTGTTACTATTGCTCTGTAGTATAGTTTAAGATCTGGTATAGCGATATCACCTGTTTCACTCTTCTTGCTTAGAATTGCTTTAGCTATTCTTATTTTTCCAGATGAATTTCATAATTGCGTATTCTATTTCTGTGAGGAATGCCATTGGGATTTTGATTGGAATTGCATTGAATCTGTATAGTGCTTTTGGTAATATGGTCATTTTAATAATATTAATTCTGCCTGATCCTGGTTTTAAACATACGTTTTTAATGCATACTTGATAACATCTAGGAAACCAAATGAAATGATAGAAATTCAGTGTTGTACATGTCAACAATAACAAAAATAAAAATATTTTGGTGATTTAAAGAAAATGAAGAAACAACCTACTAAGAGTGGGGGGAGGGGCTGGGTTTGTGGCTTAGTGGTAGAGCACTGGTCTAGCATGAAGGAGGCCCTGGGTACAAGGCCCTGGGTTCGATCCTCAGCACCACATAAAAATAAATAAATAAAATAAAGGTATTGTGTCCAACTACAGCTAAAAAATAAATATTAAAAAAAGAGTGGGGGAGGGATAAATATTTGCAAATTATATATCAGCTAAGGGGCTAATATCCCAAATGTATAAGGAACTCAAACTTCTTAATAACAAGGATTTAAGCAGGGAATGGTGGTGCACACCTCTAATCTTAGCTACTCCATAGGCTTCAGCAGGAGGACTGCAAATTTGAGACCAGCCTGAGCAACTTAGCAAGACCCTGTCTCAAATAAATAAATAAATAGCAAGAACACAAACAACCCCATTACAATATGGGCAAAGGACTTAAATAGTTATTTCTCAGAAGAAAACATATGAATGTCCAACAGATAAATGAAAAAAAAATATCTCCAATCATAAGAGCAATGCAAATCAAAACCATGAGATCTCATCTCATACCTGTTTGATTGGCTGTTATTTAAAAAAACAAAACATAAGTGTTGTGAGTATGTAGAGAAAAGGGAAGCTTTATGCCTTATTAATGGGATTGCAGATTAGTACAGACATTTTGAAAAACTTTATGTAGTTCCTAAAAAGAAAAAAAAAGGAAAAAAATTACCATATTACCTACTAATCCTGGGTATATCTCTAAAGCCATCAAAGTCAGCATGTCAAATAGACATCTGCATGCTCGTGTTCTGTGCAGAATTATTCACAATAGCCATGATATGAAAGTGACCTCAGTGCCCATCAACAAATAAACAGATTTTATGTATTTATTTATTTTGGTCCTGAGGATTGAAATGGTGTGGGGGGGCACTTTACCACTGAGTTTCCCCCCACCACTTCTTTTACTTTTTTTTTTTTTTTGTAGTGGCACTCCCTTTCTACATAGAAAAGTGTTAACTGGGCTTCTCCAGAAATCTTCACCATGGCTGATTTTAGGACTGTCAGCAAAAGAGTCTCTACAAAAGAGTTCAATGTAGATAAACTTCCTATTTTCCGTGTTACCCTGTTTTACTTGGCCACTGGACGCCCCCTTACTAGTTTTTCACAAACATGTATCCAGTATAGTAGTTTGTAGAAAGGTGTAAACAAGGCCTCTGGCCTTGAGCTGGGCTTCACAAAGATGTCTACATTTCTAAGATAAGAGAAGTTACCAATTGGGCTCCATGGGGGCAGGGGGAGGAAAGAAAGGGGAGAAGAAGCTCTCCCCTTCTCAGGTGTTGTCCTACAAGGGTTAACTTGCCCAGAACAGTGAGAGAAAAAGCTGCAGACTGTGAACTTCTGAGCCCCTCCCCTTACATGCTGGGTATAAAATTCTGAAACTCCCTGAACTTGGGGTTCAGGGGATTGATTGATTACAGCAAAAGCTGTGCCCTCTGAACCTGGCTGCAGCCAAATAAAACTGTTTCCTGCTATCTTCGGTGCCTTGCCTCGTCTGTCCCTACAATATTTTTACTTGTAGATAGACAAAATACCTTTTATTTATTTATTTATTTTTCAGTGGTGCTGAGGCTCAAACCCAGTGCCTCACATGTGCTAGGCAAGTGCTCTACCACTGAGCTACAGCCCCAGCCCCTCTTTTACTTTTTATTTTGAGACAGGATCTTGCCAAGTTGCTGAGTTTGGCCTCAAACTTTTGATTTTCCTGTGTAACTGGGATTACAAGCACACACCATCATGCCCAGCTGAACAGATTTATTTTTAAATGTGCTCTGTATATACAATGGAATACTATTCAGCCTCTTATAAAAACCAAAAACTGGGAAATTATGCCATTTGCAACAACATGGATGAACCTAGAGAACATGATATTATTATTATCTCAGTTATATGTGGAATCATAAATCAAACTCAAGAGAGAATATAGATTTTTCAGCTCAATAGGAAAAATAAATTCTGGTTCTCTATTGCACAGAATGATGACTATAGTTAATGTATATCTCCAAATATCTAAAAGAGGATTTTAAATGTTCTCACCACAATTAAATGATAACTATTTGAAGTGATGGATATGCCTGATTTGATTATTCCACAATACATTCATATATTAAAATATCACATTGGGGCTGAAGATGTAGCTCAGTGATAGAACACTTGCCTACCATGTGCAAGGCCCTGGGTTCAATTTCCAGCTTTATAAAAGCAACAAATAAAAAAAAAATCATGTGGTATTCCATAAATACATACAAATGTTATTTGTCAATTAAAAATAAAATTTAAACAACATGTTTTAATACTAAGAGAGGCAAAGGTCTAGAGACAGAGTGAAGGTCAGTCCACTGCCAGAAGATAGGAGGTAGCAAATCTGCAACAGCATAAAAGGGATAGATGTTTGGGAATATTCTACATCAGGATAATGGAGATGGGTACCTCCTCCTCCTCCTCCTCCAATACTCAGCCAATTGTGTACAGATTTACTCCAATAAAAATGTTTTTTAAAATATTATCTGAAATCAAAACTTGAATTTTGAAAAATCAATGACTCTAACCTCTGTATGGTTTTATGGCTTTCATAATTGATTTTTCTTAAGGTTATGGGGATATTTTGGTAATTAATGTCTCCTGGGGTGGAAAAATTATTTAAAGTACAATAGTTCCTTCATATCTACTTCAATCTCTTTTTCTTCTCATGAATTTGATGTAAAATTAAGTTTAATTTACATTTTCATAAAACATATAGAGTAGAAGTTAATTTTTACAAAATTATTTCTGTGTAAACTTATCCATTTTTTTGTATACAAGCATAAAGAGATGTTGGAAATAATGTTTACCAAATTTACAGTTTCATCCATTCTAAAAATGCAGATTTCTTTCTTTCACAGGTTATTGCTGACACCTTCTGGTAAGATAAAGAAAGTGCCAACATCAAAAATCAACTGTGTATCAGTACCTTGGAAGGTAAATCCAGAAACAATAGCTGAATATTCATTGTTTCAAGAAATGCTTTATCATCAACACTCTTGATGAACAAAAGATAATATTGTATTCACACACATACACTCATACGCACAGATGACTGACTCAAAAAGTGATTCAGAAGAGTTGAACTCTAAATGTAAAGATATTTTAAAAATGTATTGACCAGTTTCTTTTTTATGTTCATGTATGAGAAATAGGTTTTAAAATATATATTTAAATAAGTCTAAATTAGATATTTCTAAGTAAAGATTCTAAGTGATAAAAATCATTGCAACATGGTCTAATTGGAAGAATTCTTTAGTGATACAAAAAAAAATTATGTGAATCCAAGCACAATGGCACATGCCTATAATCCCATCTACTTGGGAGGCTGAGGCAGGAGGATCACAACTTTGAGTCCAGTCTCAGTAATGTAGCAAAACCCTGTCTCAAAATAAAGGTTTTGAAAAGGTCTGGGGTGTAGCTCAGTTGAAAAGCACTTGCTTAGCATGCCCTAGGCGCTGGATTTGATCCCCAGTACTGGAAAAAAAAAAGATATGGGGGCTGGGAGGTGTGGCTGGGAGGGTTCGATGCCCAGCACCAGGGAAAAAAAACAAACGATTTGAATTATAATACAAATCTAGAATTGATTAAATACTGTGCTATGAGTGATAGAACTGGAATATTCTTGCTTTCTTCTTCAAACTTTTCCATAAAGCTTACTTTTATAATGAATATGTTTAAAGGAATATTATAATCGTATGTAATCTATTATGTGATCTATTATATATGACATAAAATATATAATTTATGTAAAGTAGAAATATATTGTATAATGAATATGTAATTATATATAATAAATTATAAATATACATATTAAGGAGTGAAAACTTTTCTAGATGGTATAAACTATTTGGATTTTTGGAGGGGCGGGCTACTAAGGATTGAACTCAGGGGCACTCAACCACTGAGCCACATCCCCAGCCCTATTTTGTATTTTATTTAGAGAAAGGGTCTCACTGAGTTGCTTAGTGCCTCACTTTTGCTGAGGCTGGCTTTGAACTTTAGATCCTCCTGCCTCAGCCTCCCGAGCCGCTGGGATTACAGGTGTGCGCCACTGCGTCCAGATGCTATTTGGTATTTTAACTAATATTTTTACTTGAATCATCACCTTTGCTTAGCTTGGTGCATAAATTTCTCCATATTCTTCAGCTTTTCAGTATTTGGGCCATAGTCCAGCTTTAGAGTGGTTTCTTTTTTAATGGAAGTGAATTCTCCAAAAGAGGGACGGTGGTGGTTAAGGACCATGGACAGTGATCAGGGCTGCCCAAACCAGCTCTATCCACAGCCTTTGGGTCCCTCCAGTAAAGACAGTCAAGGCTGGCAGAGGGCATCTTGTAGGTCAAATCCAAGGTCTTCCTCCAAGTCAGGCTTAGGAAATCCCCCCTGGCAATATATCATATAATAGGCACTCGATAACTTTGTCGAATGAATAAATTAATAAACAAACATTACAATTATACCTATGTGCTCACTAATTTTCTCTAATATATTTGGAAATATACACTGTTTCATGCCATGTCCTTTTCTCTCAGCATATCTCAAAAATCTTCCTAAATACTTTGTTTACATCTGTGGATGTTGTGAGGATGTCCTGTAACTTGTTAAAGCAGTTCCCGCTGGTGGACGTTCCTATTTTCAGTCTTCTGCTGTAATGAAAAACCTACCACAAGCCTTTAGACACAGGGCCAAGGCTTTGAAATAAGATCAACCAGGGTCCAAACTCTGGTGTTTATTTACAAGGTAAGTGACTTTGGACCAGCTTTTTCATTCTCTGTGCCTCTGTTTCCTCTTGCAGAATAAGGTTAATAACACTACTGTGACAACCTTTTGGGGAGGACCAAATGTGAAAATGTTATGTACCTGGCCCTAAGAGACTAATAACACTAAACAATTCACCATGTTTTGAGTATGTGCTGAGAATTTACACGTTATCTCATTCCATTCACACAACACTAAAAGGCATAGACTATTTTCACATTTACCCAAGAGTGACTTGAGAAGTTAACCAATATAATAGAAAGAAGCAGAACAGGATTCAAACCCAGGGTTTCTCAACATCAAAGACCTGATCTGAACCATGACATCTCCTGCTGGTGCTCAACAAATGTAATTGTGACCATCACCATCACCATCATAATCACCAACATCTTAATCACCATCACTACCTGCTTGGGGCTCATTGGCCTTTGAAATGACCTCTATCTATCTTTATCATCAGATTTCCACTGAGCTGGTACAAGTTTTTCCAGAAACAATTTTTGCTGACCTTAGGCCATTGCTTCCTCCGACTTCAGTCACCATGTACATGCATGTGAGTGTCCACACACACTCAGGCAGCCCAAAGAGTTTTGGGGTAGCACAGAGCATCTGTTTGGGATGGTCCATGTTTTATGGTTCTTGTAGCAACATCAACAGCACAGGCAGCTGAGTGAAGTGTAGTGGGACTATGACGGATAGTGGGAGGCTTGTTGGAGAGAGCTGTCCACCTGCTCCTCCACCCCCACCAAAACTAGGGCTAGTAGATAGACGAAAAGAAAAAGAACAAAACTCAGAAGCCAGGTTGTGAGTGCCTGCCACAGACAGAAAATGTGTTTCCTCTACTCCTCAAGATAGGTACTTACTCTTAGGATAAAGGAACTGAGACTTCACAGAGTAAAAGCAAGTTGCCCAAGCCCAAGGTCAGAGAGTGGCCGAGCTGAGATTCAAAGCCAGCTCCGTGGAGATGGAGCATTTTATTCATTGTGACACCATTCCCAAATCCTGAGAACCAGGGTTCTCCAGAGAGAGGAACAGCCCCTAAAAGTTATGTATCTCCCTAGCCCCTCCCTCTCTCCTCCTGGCCTCCTCTAAGTCTGGCTCATGTGACAGAAAACCAGCAAACCTATCTTCCCGCCTTCCTTAGAAATCTGACATCCTGCCCTCCACACTGGGTGTGTCTTTAGGATGGGTAAGTTATATGGCAAACATGCCCCAGATCTCACCCTCAGCACAGATGGGCTGAGGCTCTGCTCCCCACCATCACTCAGGAATCCAGGTCAATGAGCCTTCGTGATTTTCCCCACAGCTCGAGGGCAAGGAACATCACCACTCAGCACTGGATCTAAAAGCTTTTGCCTGGAAGTGACATGCCACACTCACTCACATCTCATTAGACAAAGCAAGTGGCATGGTTCATCTGCCTCAGTGTGTGTCTGGAAAATAACAGAAACGCTTGGTGACTGGCACTGGTGACCACCCCATCCAGAGGCACTGCCACCCACTGGCCCCTGGCCCGACCTCCCTCACTTCCTGGCTTGCCTCCACCTCTACCACCCCACAGGCACATGCACACTTCACCATTATTGCCTTCTCCTGCCCTCCTCCAAGGTCAGGAGGGTCACTTGATATAGCCGCCATGTCCGCGGGATTTTATTCAACCACTGGAACCCCACCTGCTTGGGGGGGGGGGGGCATCAGTCTTGGGCTGGAATTGCAGGAGGGTTCTAGAAAGGCTTCCAGCACCCCCCTGTGGTGAAAGGACCACACAGAGTGTTCCCCCAACTCCCTCCCAGAGCCTGGCCTTTCTCCTTCAGCATCAGTTGCCATTGGCACAATGAGGTCCAAGTTGGGCACCAGGGCTGTGCTCAATGGTCTTAAAGACAAGCCCCTCACAGCACAGCTGAAGGAAGAGTCAGAAATCTGCCAAGAGGGGAGCTGGCTGGTGGCTTCCTGAGGACTCTGTCTCTATTCCCTTCCTCTTGGTGGTCCCTCCTTCCCCAGAACCAGCCATTCATGTAGGTGAGTTAGGAGTAGCCTAAGGACACTCTTATCCCCAGATAGCATCTCTTCTTCACTGCCTCAAATCCCTGAAGATTCTACCATTAAAAATTATCCTTTTAGGGTGCAGTGATGCATGCCATTCCCAGATATTCAGAAGGCTAAGACGGGACAATTGCAGGTTCAAGGTCAGCCTGGGAAATTTTGCAAGACCCCATCTCAAAATTTTAAAAATAGAACTAGAAAAGTCTGGGAGTGTGGCTTGGTGGTCGAGCGCCTGTGAGCTTGCACGAGGCCTGGGTTCAATCCCCAGTACTGGGGGGTGAGGAGGAAGCTCATTCTTGTGCTAAGGGCTCAAAGATTCTGTAACTCAATCAAGCTGCAGAGCAAAAGCACCCCATCCTATCCAAACCAAGAGACCCTTGATTTCCAGTAAGACAACTCCTTCACATAGTCTGGGACAGGAAAGGGGTATTTCTTGGAGGCACAGGTGCTCCCCATAGTAGTCAACAGCAGCAGGTACCACAGGGCTGTGGGGGTGTGTAATAAGGTGGTCTCTCACATTTTCTTTTTCTGGGGTTCCCCAATGAATACCAGTTGGGTACCAGCCACCATGGCACACTCTGTAATTGGTCAAACACAAATGAGACAAGATCTGTTCTTTGAAAGTTTTGGCCGGAGTAGAAGAGCAGCCATCAGCCACAAACTAGAGCAGAAGTGGGAGGGGCCACGAGGGGTTGGATTTCACCTGGGGAGATGGAAGAGTCTGGGGCCAGATGGAGAAGGGGCAATGGAAAAAACAATCAGAGACCACTGAAAGACTGAGACTGATGACAGGAGGGTGGTCCAACTGGCTTCCCGCTGAGGGAGGCATGAGGAAGGGAGGCAGTGGAGCCAGGGAAGCTTTTGGAGCAGCCCAGGCACACAGAGGAAGGGACTGACTGGCCAGCTGAGGAGCAGGCTGGCTGGGGGCGGGACCTCAGGACTTGCAAGCTCCCTAAATGCAGCTGTCTCCTTCAGAGTGTCCACAATCCAACAGGCCCCAAGCAGGGCCTTCTGTTTGAGTGACAGGTGGTAGAGAAGTGTTGGGAAAGATCCAGAGCACAGGCAGCTTCAGGGGGCGATTGGAGTTGGCGATTCGGTTTGACTGAAGGGACAATAGCCAAGCAATGCCAGAGTGACCCTGAGCCAGACTTCACCTGACTCATTCATCTGCAATGTGGTGGCGGTTGGGAGCAGGGACCAGGGACTGGCATCAGATTTCCTCAAAGCAAACCCTCACTTTGGAGCCCAGGACCTTAACCATCATATTTTTCTCATATTGTGAGGCATGTAAAAGTTGGAAAAGCAGCGCGCACACACACACACACACACACACACACACACACACACACACACACACACACACACAGAGCGAGCCCCCTCTGAGGTGCCTTTCCATTCCTTGGCAGCATTACCCACTTATACCAGAAGATGGCGCTGTGTCCCCGTGTGCGTTCAACTACACTCATTCAAAACAAGCGGTTTGAGCGACTTCTGTGCCCAAAACCGGTGAGGCCCAGAGAGAGCACTAAGTGGAACACAGTATGGACTTTGTTTTTCAGAGCCTTGCCCTGTAGTCTCAAGTGATACTATCAAATTAGAGTGGAATTGGGACCTTGCTTGGAAGAAACTAGATATTATGGAAAGTGCCCAGCACTGGGCTAGCTGCTTTACAGCCCTACTTTTCCAAAACCAGGGGCTCCTTTCCATAATGCATACACACATCAGAACCTCATGATGCACACAATAAATATGCACGATTTTTATTTGTCAAGTAAAGATAAATACACACAAAAAAAAAATAAAAATAAAAATAAACCAGGCACTCTAATACTGAGAGATGATAAAAATACAAAGTTGGCTCTGGGTTGATTTCCACTACTTTCTGAAGCCTTTCCAGCACAAGGTACTTGGTTGATGATCAATAAATTTGTATTGATTTATTGATTAAATTTTAACTTCAGGCCAGGTGTTGTGACACATAGCTGTAATCTGAGTGACTCAGGAGGCTGAGGCAGGAGGATCACAAATTCAAGGCCAGCCTTAGCAACTTAGTGAGGCCCTAAGCAACTTAGTAAAATCTTGTCTCAAAATAAAAAATTAAGGGTTGGGTGTGTGGCTCAGTGGTAGAGTGCTCACCTAGCACACGTGAGGCACTGGGTTCGATCCTCAGCACCACATTTAAAAAAATAATGAAATAAAGATATTGTGTGTCCACCTGCAATTCAAAAATAAAATATTGAATAATAATAATAATAAGTAAAAATTAAAAGGGCTGGAGATGTGGCCCAGTGGTTAAGTGCCCCTGGGTTCTATGCCTTGTACCAAAAGAGAAAAAGAATTGCAACTTCAGATAGAGACCTAAAGGTCAAGCCACAATGGCAGGACCAAAGAAATCACTCAGTTCAAACACTACAGTTCTTAAATGAAAAATAAGACCCAGAGGAAAATGGGAAGAAAAACTATATGCCTTGTAAGAAGGTAGGCATGCTCCAAACATCTGCTAAACTAATAAAGTGCTTTTGTCTAAATCCTCATTCCTTGAAGTAGTCGTTTCTATCCCCACTTTACAAGTGAGAAAGTTGAGCCTGTCACCAAGGACCTGGCCAAGACTCCATGGTGCAAGAGCAACACACATTCATTCTGTAGCCTGCACATTCAAAGTGCCTTGTAGCCTGCCTTCTAAGAACAGTTGTTTGTGTTTCTTACTCTTGATGGTTTGTCAGTACATTCATCCATTCCTTTAATCCTAACTGCCAAGGGACAGGGCAGAAATTCAGAGCCACAAGCTCAGAGTCTCGGCTCTTCTCCTATGCCAGTTTATTTTTAACTCTGATGTTCTTGGGTGTACAAGAATCCCTAAATTAACTCTTTACTTTGTTTTCATTTTATAAACTTTTTCAAGTGGCTCTGAATGGTCACTTCATAACTAAAATTGCCTCCTGATTTCAGTGTCCCCATTGTGGTTACCGCTAGCTTTGGCTTCTTTAATTATTCAGCGGTAAGGAGGGGAAAAAAAAGATAGACCTGATACCTAAATGATGTCCTCACACTGCGTGTAAACCAAAGGACCCTGTGACGCATTATTAGAAGGGACGATATGGAGGGGTTCAAATCACAGGAAAGTGGGGGGGAAATGAGCGATCCATCTGATACAGCCAGCACTGCATGCCCAGGGGGGCTGGCACTGTGGCTGGTGGCAGGCACTCGTTCCTCACTGGAGTGTGACTTAGATACAGAAAGAATGAGGAAAAAAATTCATTAGTGTTGTTTGTTTGAATTTTATCATCTTTGCAATTCTCTTTGTACTTAATTTGTAAATTTGCTTCTAGCTTGATAGCCACATAAGAGCAATATGCATATATTTATACCTGGTTTATGTGTATACACAGCTAAGTAACATCAGAACAAAATCAACACAGGAGTCCCTGGAAAATTTTCCCTTCTAAAAGGATTGCACAGTCAGATTGGAGTCATGCTGATCCTATTTCCTTTCCCTGAGGAAGGGGCAGAAACCAAGGACACTTTTTCTTTTGAATGGAAAAGGGCTCTCCCTTTAAAGAACACTTTAGAGAAAGGGGTCATTCCTGGGACAGATGCCGAGCAGGAGAAAGGTGATCGCTTCTCTCATACCCAGGCTTCCCCGCAGGCAGGGGGACTGTTCCCTGAAGAAGATTCTCACCTGAGTAAATCGGGAAGGCAAGAAGGTGGCAGTCCTCAAGACTGAGGGTAAAGTGGGCCCACCTTCCTTTCATCTGACTCACTGATGGAACCTCCAGGATCCACTATCAGGAGACTGGAGGTGACAACATTAGACACAAGGTTTCACCACTAGTTTTCTTTAGAATTTTACCAAACTCTTGAAAAGATCATGAAAGTAATTTATGCTCTTTGCATCCAATGAGACAACCATATACTGAGAGGTAATTAGTCACCCTACCCTTCCATATAGGCTGTCCCCTCGTCCCTGTTCCATACAAACACAGCCGTATTCAAACACTCTTCTGGATTTACAGGGTGATTTGGTCTTTGACGATAGAAGATCATGCCCACACAGGTCTCTGCTACTTGCTATCTTAGCTAAAATCATTTTAACCTTTCAGCTGGATGGATACAGACCCTCACCTTGTTCTTTTTGAAGAGCTTTATAATATTCCAGAGGAGGGGTGCAGCTTGATTTACTCACTCCCCTATTGATGGCAGTCAGGTTGTTTTCAACCTCCTCAGACATGTGGTTCTCTCTCCCACTCCTCTTTCTGGATGGGTTTCTAGAAGTGAGGTTGGTCAACATATGCGGCTATTAAGTTTCATAGCTGTTACCCACATTATTATTAGTATTATTTGTTGTTGTTCTTTTCACAGATGTGCATTGAGCACCTGCTGTGTGCAGGGCACTGAGTTAGATGTGCAGAAGTAAATAAGAAAAGGCTTTGCCCTCAGGGCATACACATATTAAGAAGTATGTATATAACTCATATTTTGTTATATAAAGTTATTAGTTACATATTCATTTCATATTATATAAGCAATATTTATGTAACTCCATGCTGTGCACAGAGAAATAGCACCCTTAAGGGAGTTAAGTGTAGAAATAGGGGACAAGAAAGTGTGTATTTATGTCTGTGTCCTCTTTCTCCAGGATGAGGGACTTAAGGAGGGCTCTTTGTTGAGGTCATGTTCTGAGTCTCCCTTCTCTTTATCTCTGGTCTCCACAGAGACAATCTCTGGACTTGGGACATATTGTTCCTGCTTATATTTGCTACCATTATTATAGGGTCCTACTATGTGCTAGATGTTTCAAGTACATTTCCATCTTCAAACAAATCCTTACAAACATGATGTATTAGTTATCTATTGCTATATAACAAAGTATTCCAAAATTTGGCCAGTTGAAACACAAACATTTATTGTCTCACAGGTTTGATGTAGCCTCTCAAATGTCTCATTCACATGAAGAGGCAGCACTGGCTGATGACAGGTCTGCTTCTCTCCATCTAAGGTTGTCATAAAATGCAAATAAAAATACAGAATGCTCAGTTAAACTTGCATTTCAGGTAAACAACAAACAATTTTAGTATAAGTGTATCCCAAATATTGCATGGAACATACTTACATGAAAAAAATTACTCGTTGTTTTCTGAAATGCAAATGTAGCTAGATGTCTTGTGCTATCTGACAAGTTTATCCCTATCTAGAATGCTTAAATAACTCACAATGTGGTAGTTGGCTTCTCTCAGAAAAAGAACTCACAGTATAGGGACTAGAGTTGTGGCTCAGTGGAAGAGCGCTTACCTAGCATGTGTGAGGCACTGGGTTCAATCCTCAGCACCACATAAAAATAAATAAACAAAATAAAGATTGTAAAGAAGAAAGAAAGCACAATAGAAACCAAAATGTCTTTTGTGACCTAGAGTCACATGCCATCAGATCTGCAATGTTCTTTTAGCTACACAGATCAACTCTAATCAAGATGACAGGGAACTAGCCAGGAGCACATGATTATAATCCCAGCTACTCAGGAGGCTAAGGCAGGAGGATCACAAGTTTGGGGCCAGCCTCAGCAATTTAGCAAGGCCCTGACTGAAAAAAAAAAAAAAAAAAAAAGAGCTGAGAATGTAATTCAGTGGTAGAGCACTCCTGGGTTCAATCCCCAGGACCACAAAGAGAGAGAGAGAGGGGGGGGGGGATGGGGGGACAGAGTGCAGATAATTTCCAACTTATGATAGTTCCACCTACAATTTATCAATGGTGCAAAAGGAACACACATTTGGTATAAGCCATATTTCAAATTTTGAATTTTGATCTTTTCTTGGGCTAGGGATATGTGTTCTGATATTCTTTTTTGATGCTGGGTTGTAATCGCAAGTCCCAGCTCCCAGTCAGCCACACAATCACAAAGGTAAACAACTACTTTGGAAAAAGTGGGTAAAAAAAAAGATGATCTTGGGCTGGGGATGTGGCTCAAGCGGTAGCATGCTCGCCTGGCATGCATGTGGCCCGGGTTCGATCCTCAGCACCACATACAAACAAAGATGTTGTGTCCGCCGAAAACTAAAAAAAAATAAATATTAAAAAATTTATCCATACAGACTAGGGGGAAACCAGAGACACCTGACCTCCAACCCCTCCTCCCAGTAGCAGCCAAAATGAAACCTGGCTAGCCAGCGCTGGGGGAGGGGCAAGCAGAAAAAATCAAAGTGATAGAGTGCCAGGGATCCCAGCAGCCTGCAGCAGGGCCCCGGAGATCCAGGCCAACTGATTCCCGTGGCCTGCCCTGCGGCTACAGAAGGCGTGGCGCCTCAGTGAAGCCATTAATTGGCAAGCAGGGAGGTTAGGGAAGGCCATTAGGTGGAATCCCACCAGCCAAGCCCACACGGACCCTTGGGCCGAGCACGGGATCTCAGAAGGGGAAGGAAGCGGTACAGTCCCATCCCCCACAGCGGACACTCCACCGAGGCAGTCAGCGACCACCATCCAGGAAAGCTGAAGGATACACCGCCACTCTCCTTCAGAGTGCAACATCAAAACAGCGGACACTCCATCCAGGCAGTCAGCGGCCACCATCCGGGAAAGCTGAAGAATACACCACCACTCTCCAACAGCTTGCAACATCAAAACAGCCAGCAGCAGGACCCCGGAGATCCAGGCCAACTGATTCGCGCAGCCTGCCCCGCAGCTACAGAAGGCGTGGGGCCTCAGAGAAGCCATTAATTAGCAAGCAGGGAGGTTAGGGACTGCCATTAGGTGGAATCCCGCCAGCCAAGCCCACCGCCCACGCCCGGAACAGGCCCAGCGACCTGCCAGCATTGTAGTCACGACACCCCAATTGGAATAGGGACAGAGCAGAGCCGCCTTCCACTCCCGGAACAGGCCCAGAGAGCCGCCAGCGTGGTAGACACGTCACCCCAATTGGAGTAGGGGCACAGCCGCCGCCCGCACCTGCAAGGGAGACTTTTCAAGTATACAAGAGCAACATAAATAAATAGGGGGTAAATTTCAAAACACAACAGTTGCACCAAGCAGAAAGAAACGTGAGCAGTATGAAAAGACAAGGAAAGAAAGGACCACAAGCAATGCAGGTCAACTCAACTTTAGAAGAGGTAATAGCTGCAACAGATGGAATATCAGATAAAGAGTTCAGGATATATATGCTTCAGATGATCTGGAGTCTCAAGGAAGACATGAGACAGCAAAATCAGACAATGAAAGATCACATTGACAAACAAATCCAGGAAGTAAAAGATCAATTTCACAGGGAGATAGAGGTAATAAAAAACAAACAAATTGAAATTCTAGAAATGCAGGAAACAATAAACCAACTTAAAAACTCAATTGAGAATACTACCAGCAGAGTAGATCACTTAGAAGAGAGAACATCAGACAATGAAGACAAAGTATTTCAACTGGAAAAGAACATAGACAGCTCAGCAAGTCTGCTAAGAAACCATGAGCAGAACATCCAAGAATTATGGGACAATATCAAAAGACCAAATTTAAGAGTCATTGGGATACAGGAAGGCACAGAGCTCCATTCCAAAGGAATAAACAGTCTATTCAGTGAAATAATACGAGAAAACTTCCCAGAATTGAAGATTGAGACAGAATCCCAAATCCTAGAAGCCTACAGGACGCCGAATGTGCAAAATCATAAGAGATCCACACCTAGACACATTATAATGAAGATGTCCAACATACAGAATAAGGAGAGAATTTTAAAAGCTGCAAGAGAAAGAAAGCAGATTACATTTAGGGGTAAACCAATCAGGATAACAGCTGATCTCTCAACACAGACTCTGAAAGCTAGAAGATCCTGGAATAACATATTTCAAACACTGAAAGACAATGGGCTCCAACCAAGAATCGTGTATCCGGCGAAATTAAGCTTCAGGTTAGAAGATGAAATTAAAACCTTCCACAATAAACAAAAGTTAAAAGAATTCGCAGCTAGAAAACCATCTCTTCAAAAAATCCTTGGCAAAACATTACAGGAAGAGGAAATGGAAAACAACATTGAAAACCAACAATGGGAGGTAGGACAGTAAAGGGGGGAAAGTAGTCAAAGAGGATAACAAATCAGGTTTAGTAACATCAATAAACAAATATGGATAGAAGAACAAACCATATCTCAATAATAACCCTAAATGTTAATGGCTTAAACTCACCAATTAAGAGACACAGGCTAGTAGAATGGATCAAAAAACAAGACCCAACAATATGCTGTCTACAGGAGACGCATTTGATAGGAAAAGATATACATAGACTGAAGGTGAAAGGTTGGGAAAAATCATATCACTCATATGGACCGCGGAAACAAGCAGGAGTGTCCATACTCATATCTAATAAAATAGATTTCAAGCCAAAGCTAATCAAAAGGGATATAGAAGGACACTTCATACTGCTCAAGGGAACCATACACCAACAAGACATAACAATCATAAATATATATGCCCCAAATAATGGTGCAGCTGTATTCATCAAGCAAACTCTTCTCAAGTTCAAGAGTCTAATAGACCAACATACAATAATCATGGGAGACTTCAACACACCTCTCTCACCACTGGACAGATCTTCCAAACAAAAGTTAAACAAGGAAACTATAGAACTCAATAACACAATTAACAACCTAGACTTAATTGACATATATAGACTATACCACCCAACATCAAGTAGCTACACTTTTTTCTCAGCAGCACATGGAACCTTCTCAAAAATAGACCATATACTATGTCACAGGGCAACTCTTAGACAATACAAAGGGGTAGAGATAATACCATGCATCTTATCTGATCATAATGGAATGAAACTGAAAATCAATGATAAAAGAAGAAAGGAAAAAGCAAGCATCACCTGGAGAATGAACAATAGGTTGCTGAGTGATCAATGGGTTTTAGAAGACATCAAGGAGGAAATTAAAAAATTCCTAGAGTTAAATGAAAACACAGACACAACATATCGGAATCTATGGGACACATTGAAAGCAGTTCTAAGAGGAAAATTCATTGCTTGGAGTTCATTCCTCAAAAAAAGAAAAAACCAACAAATAAATGATCTCATACTTCATCTCAAAATCCTAGAAAAAGAAGAGCAAAACAACAGCAAAAGAAGTAGAAGGCAAGAAATAATTAAAATCAGAGCTGAAATTAATGAAATTGAAACAAAAGAAACAATTGAAAAAATTGACAAAACTAAAAGCTGGTTCTTTGAAAAAATAAATAAAATTGACAGACCCTTAGCCATGCTAACGAAGAGAAGAAGAGAGAGAACCCAAATTACTAGCATACGGGATGAAAAAGGCAATATCACAACAGACACTTCAGAAATACAGAAGATAATCAGAAATTACTTTGAATCCTTATACTCCAATAAAATAGAAGATAGTGAAGGCATAGATAAATTCCTTGAGTCCTATGATCTGCCCAGATTGAGCCAGGAGGATATAGACAACCTAAACAGACCAATAACAATAGAGGAAATAGAAGAAACCATCAAAAGACTACCAACTAAGAAAAGCCCAGGACCGGATGGGTATACAGCAGAGTTTTACAAAACCTTTAAAGAGGAACTAACACCAATACTTTTCAAGCTATTTCAGGAAATAGAAAAAGAGGGAGAACTTCCAAATTCATTCTACGAGGCCAACATCACCCTGATTCCGAAACCAGACAAAGACACATCAAAGAAGGAAAACTACAGACCAATATCTCTAATGAACCTTGATGCAAAAATCCTCAATAAAATTCTGGCGAATCGGATTCAAATACATATCAAAAAAATTATACATCATGATCAAGTAGGATTCATCCCTGGGATGCAAGGCTGGTTTAATATACGGAAATCAATAAATGTTATTCACCACATCAATAGACTTAAAAATAAGAACCATATGATCATCTCAATAGATGCAGAAAAAGCATTCGACAAAGTACAGCATCCCTTTATGTTCAAAACGCTAGAAAAATTAGGGATAACAGGATCATACCTCAACATTGTAAAAGCAATCTATGATAAGCCACAGGCCAGCATCATTCTAAATGGAGAAAAATTGAAGGCATTCCCTCTAAGATCTGGTACAAGACAGGGATGCCCTCTCTCACCACTTCTGTTCAACATAGTCCTCAAAACACTGGCCAGAGCAATTAGACAGTCAAAAGAAATTAAAGGCATAAAAATAGGAAAAGAAGAACTTAAATTATCACTATTTGCAGATGATATGATTCTATACCTAGCAGACCCAAAAGGGTCTACAAAGAAGCTATTAGAGCTAATAAATGAATTCAGCAAAGTGGCAGGATATAAGATCAACACGCATAAATCAAAGGCATTCCTGTATATCAGCGACAAATCCTCTGAAACGGAAATGAGGACAACTACTCCATTCACAATATCCCCCCAAAAAATAAAATACTTGGGAATCAACCTAACAAAAGAGGTGAAAGATTTATACAATGAAAATTACAGAACCCTAAAGAAAGACATAGAAGAAGACCTTAGAAGATGGAAAAACATACCCTGCTCATGGATAGGCAGAACTAACATCATCAAAATGGCGATATTACCAAAAGTTCTCTATAAGTTCAATGCAATGCCAATCAAAATCCCAACAGCATATCTTGTAGAAATAGATAAAAGAATCATGAAATTCATATGGAATAATAAAAGACCCAGAATAGCAAAAACAATACTAAGCAGGAAGTGTGAATCAGGCGGTATAGCGATACCAGACTTCAAACTATACTACAGAGCAATAGTAACAAAAACAGCATGGTACTGGTACCAAAACAGGCGGGTGGACCAATGGTACAGAATAGAGGACACAGTAACCAATCCACAAAACTACAACTATCTTATTTTTGATAAAGGGGCTAAAAGCATGCAATGGAGGAAGGATAGCATCTTCAACAAATGGTGCTGGGAAAACTGGAAATCTATTTGCACCAAAATGAATCTGAATCCCTATCTCTCGCCGTGCACAAAAGTTAACTCAAAATGGATCAAGGAGCTTGATATTAAATCAGAGACACGGCATCTGATAGAAGAAAAAGTTGGTTATGATCTACACGCTGTGGGATCGGGCTCCAAATTCCTCAATAGGACACCCATAGCGCTAGAGTTAACAAATAGAATCAACAAATGGGACTTACTCAAACTAAAAAGTTTTTTCTCAGCAAAAGAAACAATAAGAGAGATAAATAGGGAGCCTACATCCTGGGAACAAATCTTTACTCCACACACTTCAGATAGAGCCCTAATAACCAGAATATACAAAGAACTCAAAAAATTAGACAATAAGATAACAAATAACCCAATCAATAAATGGGCCAAGGACCTGAACAGACACTTCTCAGAGGAGGACATACAATCAATCAACAAGTACATGAAAAAATGCTCACCATCGCTAGCAGTCAGAGAAATGCAAATCAAAACTACCCTAAGATACCATCTCACTCCAGTAAGACTGGCAGCCATTAGGAAGTCAAACAACAATAAGTGCTGGAGAGGATGCGGGGAAAAGGGCACTCTTGTTCATTGCTGGTGGGACTGCAAATTGGTGCAGCCAATTTGGAAAGCAGTATGGAGATTTCTCGGAAAGCTGGGAATGGAACCACCATTTGACCCAGCTATTCCCCTTCTCGGTCTATTCCCTAAAGCCCTAACAAGAGCATGCTACAGGGACACTGCTACATCGATGTTCATAGCAGCTCAATTCACGATAGCAAGACTGTGGAACCAGCCTAGATGCCCTTCAATAGATGAATGGATAAAAAAAATGTGGCATTTATACACTATGGAGTATTACTCTGCATTAAAAAATGACAAAATTATAGAATTTGGAGGGAAATGGATGGCATTAGAGCAGATTATGCTAAGTGAAGCTAGTCAATCTTTAAAAAACAAATACCAAATGACTCCTTTGATATAAGGGGTGTAAACAAGGACAGGGTAGGGACGAAGAGCTTGAGAAGAATATTTACAGTAAACAGGGATGAGAGGTGGGAGGGAAAGGGAGTGAGAAGGGAAATTGCATGGAAATGGAAGGCGATCCTCAGGGTTATACAAAATGTCATATAAGAGGTAAGGAGGGGTAAGTCAAGAGAATACAAATGGAAGACATGATTTACAGTAGAAGGGGTAGAGAGAGAAAAGGGGAGGGGAGGGGAGGGGGGATAGTAGACAATAGGACAGACAGCAGAATACATCAGACACTAGAAAGGCAATATGTCAATCAATGGAAGGGAAACTGATGTGATACAGCAATTTGTATACGGGGTAAAAGCGGGAGTTCATAATCCACTTGAATCAAACCATGTAATATGATGTATTAAGAACTATGTAATGTTATGAACAACCAATAAAAAAAAAAAAAACTAGATGGGGCTGGGACTGTAGCTCAGAGGTGGAGTACTTGTCTGGCATGCATGAGGCCCTGTGTTTGATTCTCAGCATCACATTAAAAAAATGAAAAAATTAAAAATTTAAATGTTTTAAAAAACTAGACAGATGATTGATACACAAGACAGATCTCCTGCTATAATCCCAGTGACTCAGAAGGCTGAGATAGAAAGATCTCAAGTTGGAAGTGAACCTCAGCAACTTAGCAAAACTCTGTCTCAAACTTAAAAAATAAAAAGGGTGTGCGGGGAACTTGGGTTAAATCCCTAGTAGCAAAAAAAAAAAAAAAAAAAAAAAAAGATATACTACTGAACTCTGATACTCAAATAAACAAACCATCAGAGAAAACCTTGTAGCCTTTTTGAGCCAAAAGAGATTATCAGACATTTTCATGGCCTCAGAACTACTGGGCAAATCCTGGGAGTTCCAAAGATATTTCTGATGGAAGAGCAAAATGGCAAAATGGGGAGTTCAGAGTCATATTTCTCAAATACTGTTTCATCTTTCAGATTTGGTCCTTTTGTGTTAAATTATCTGTAACACACTGGAACATTACAGAGTGACTTTAAAATATGCTCATTTATCAACTGTCTAAAAGAAGACACAAAGTCTCCTAACATCAATTGCTTCTAAGAAGGGAAACCCAGTGGCTGAGGGACACAGGTAGGAGGGAGAATTCACTTTCTGTACCTTCAGAATATTGAGTCATGTAACTGTTTTATCTCCTAGATTAGGGTCGGCACACTATGGTCCACAGTCAAACCTGGCCCATTGCCCATTTAAATAGTTTTATTGGAACTTATCATCTAAAGCTGCTTCTTCGCTACATTAGCAGAGTTCAGTAGTTACAAGAACTATATACATGTTATATGGCCCATGAGGCCTAAAATATTTACTATCTGACTCTTTATAGAAAACATTTGCCAATCTCAGTGTAGATTTTTATTTTTTTAGAGAGAATTTTTTTAATATTTATTTTTTAGTTTTCAGTGGACACAACATCTTTTATTTTTATGTGGTCCTGAGGATTGAACCCAACACCCCGGCATGCCAGGCAAGCGCGCTACTGCTTGAGCCACATCCCCAGCCCTTCAGTGTAGACTTTTTAAAAGTAAATTGACACTTTGTTGTTGTTGTTAATGAACTTTTATTTATTTATTTTAATTATATGTGGTGCTGAGGATCAAACTTAGTGGCTCCCACATGCTAGGCAAGCGCTCTACTACTGAGCTACAACCCCAACGCAGTAAATTGACATTTAAAAGATGCCCCCTGAGATATGAAAACATATGTCTATGCAAAAATGTGCACATGCGTTTTCATAGCAGCATTATTGGCAATAATGCGTAAAATGTCCTTCAACTGATGAATAAACCAAATGTATTTGTAGCCATATAATGGAATATTAGTTGGCCAGAAAAAAATGGAGTACTGATAGATGCTACAACAAATTAATCTTGGAAACATGCTAAGTGGAAGAAGCCAGACACCAAAGGTCACATATTGTATGATTCTATTTATGGAAATGTCATAATAAGCAAATTCAGAGACAAAATGTAGATTAACCGTTTCCAGAGGCTGAGGGGGAAAGAAGAATTGAGAAATGACTACCAATAGGCACAGAATTTCTTGTTTGTTTGGGAGGGAAGCACTAATAAAAATGTCTGGAACTGGATAGTGGGCATGGCTACACAAGTTGGTGTGTATGCTAGAATCTACTCAATTGTACAACACCACCAAGGACAGGGTCCTCCAGAGTTCAATAGGGAGCACAGAACCTACTGATAGTTCTCTTCTGCCATCTCCAACCAGAATCGAACCTAGCCTGGGAATCAGAAGACTGAGTTCTACATCCCAGTTGTCCAAACATTCATGTAACCTTAAGTAAGTTTGTTTCCATGTCTGGTCTTTAATTCCCTTTCCTATAACATGCACAATTAGGCAGGAAGGGAAACGGCTGGCCCAATTGGGTTCGAGGGGAGATTTAGGGTATTTGACTTCCCAGAATCCTTTACTCTTTCCCCAAACTTTATTAAAAACCCTCATAAATAATATCTTTATTTATTTGGTACTGGGGATTGAACCCAGGGTTGCTTTACCACTAAGCTGCATCCCTATTGTGGTTTAGATATGAGGTGTTCCCCAAACACTCATGTACAAGACAATGCAAGAGGATTGAGGTAAAATGATACGATTTTGAAAGCCTTAACCTAATCAGTACATTAATCGAGTGATAGGGATTAACTGGTTGACAACTGTTGAAAGGTAAGGTGTGGCTGGAGGTGGTGGGTCTTTGGGGATGTGCCTTTGGCATATATTTTGTCACCAAAGAATGGAGCGCACTTCTCCTCTCTGCTTCCTGGAGCCATGTTCCAAGCTGCTTTCCTCTGCTATACTCTTTCACCATGGGATCCACCTCATCCCAGGCCTTGAGGAATGAAAACAGCTGTCTAGGGACTGAGACCTCTGAAACCGTGAGCCACCAAATAAACTTTTCCTTCTTAAAATTGTTCTTGCCCGATTTTTGGTCACAGCAGGAAAAAAAAAAAAAGACTAAAACAATCCCTAGCCCTTTTTTATTATTTTGAGACAGTCTTGCTAAATAGCTGAGGTTGGCCTCAAACTTCCAATCCTCCTGCTTCAGCCTCTAAGTCACTGGGATTACAGGCATATGCTACCAATCCTGGCTCAATATCTTCATTTTACTTATCCTCATCCCTTTCCAATTTCAAAGCCCTTCATATACATGACATCATTTATTTCTCATAACCACCCTTTTGGGAAAGATGTGTTATCTCCATTTTACAGATGATAGAATTGGAAGCTCAGAAAAGCCAAACTACTTGTTCATGTTCATACAACAGGAAGTGTTGGAGCTGGAACTCAAACCCAAGTTTTCAGGTCCTACGCCCTATATTCTACCCACAAAACTAATTTTTTGTTTGGCCTCTCTCTAGAAAGCCCAAGACAGTAATGTCTAGCTGCCTCACCATAAATGCTGCACACCTTTGAAAAAACGTAAGGGAAAAAAGGCAAGCAGGAAACCGGGGTTCTCCTGGTTTTTTATTTTTTCTTATGAACCTCTTTATATTGGCACAGTAGCAGAGTGGATATAAGCATTCACGTAGATCAGGATTCAGGAAGTTTGCTAAAACCAGAAGATTCATCCCTCTCATGAGGCCTGAGGAGCAGGTCCTTGATCCTTGGTAGAGGGGAGAAGTGATGAGAGATTTTCCCCTCCAGCCTTGCTAAAGCAGGGCCCCAAAAGAGGGAACATCAGTGGAACCAGGATTCAGAATTTGACTCAAAGAGCTAAGCCTAAATCTTAAGGAGTATAAGAACCCTGGCATCCAACACCAGTTAACCCTCCTGGGTCACAACAGTCCTGAGCTCTGGAAATAGGACCAGCTATGTGCACTTTGGCAAGTCACTCCCAGCTCTTTCCCCATTTGCTTATCCTGAAATGTGGCTAATGACTGCAGGGCAAGGTTCACACGAGATGTTCTTGAGGGCTCAGTGACATAAACTGAAATGCATTTTATGAACACACTATTTAATTCTTCCATAGCTGGCAAACAAGGGGCTGATGCTTGACCACACTTTGGGAGTGACCCTCTCACTGCTTTCCAAGCAGCACAAAACACCCAGGGCTTTGGCAACAAGAGGGACCAAGCCAAAGGGCAGAAGTCTCTAGAAAAGGCTGAGACCCGCAGGGCAAAGGAGATGATGCCCTGGCTTGCACCTATACTTTTCTCTTTTCATTTGATCAATCAATATAAGTACTTCCTACAAGTGCTGGTATGTGGTTTAAGAAAAAGCAGATAAAAAAAAATGATCTTATGGAGCTTATATCCTAGTTATAGAAGACAAAGTAAATAAATAAGATACATCAAAAGCATGGTCAGCAGGTGCTATGAGGAACTGAAGTGGATAATGTTAACCAGGCACAGTGGTGCACAACTGTAATCTCAGCTACTTGGGAGGCTGAGGTAGGAGGATCACAAATTTGAGGTCAATTTAGAGAGACCCTATCTAGAAATAAAAATTTTTAAAGGACTGGGAATGGAGCTTAGTGGCACAGTGTTTGTCTAGCACGTGTAAGGCCTTGGGTTCAAGTCACAGCACTGCAAAATGAAATGGGCAAGATTAATGGTAATGGTGGAAGGTACTGTTTCATACAGGATGTCAAAAGGCCCCTCAGATAAAAACATGCTTAAGACCTCAAGAAAGTGAGGGATTAAGGTACCTCACACCTCAGGTCTAGGGTAGAGGCCACCAGTGTTTAGGGGAGAGAGACTGACAACACATATAACCCCTCCCCACTCCTGATTAGTCTCCATTTGCCCTCCTTTTTAAAGTTTCATTCTCCATCCTCTTCCCTGGCAGGAAGACTGATCCTTACAGACTTTTCCCTGCATCAACCCTGTCATCTGCCTTTTGGTAGAGTTCAGCCAAATGGAAGCCCCAAAAAAACTGGAAAATGAAGTAAGTAGAAATATTGATGCTCTCACTTTCTCTCTGCACGGCCACAATTCTGACAGGCTGTGTTCTTCAGGAATTCCACAGCCTATTTCCCCTGCAGGGCCCCATGGGTTTGGAGGCGTCTCCTCCAGGAAGCCCTGTAGGATTAGCCTTCCAGACAAGCACCATGAATCTACTGGTGCAGAAATGTACGCTGTCCACAGATGGCATGGATTTGCCTGTTTGATTACAGCAGGAAATTGATGAGTTTTGGTCCTAGAGACACCAATCATCACAGATGAAACCTCCAGAAGGTCCTGGCTATTAAATTACTCATACTAGCAAAGGTAATAACAAAAGTTGGGGTTTTATAATCCCTTGTCTTAATCCCTTAGGACTTCACTGCCTCAGAGATAAAGCATTCTCCTCAGGATCCAGTCAAGCAACTTCTATCTGAAGGCAATCTACTTACCTCCAATATTCGAAAGTGTATTTCCATGATAACATCACTAACAGAAAGTTTTATCAATGTGTCATTCTGTTCTACTCACTAGAATGCACATTCCAAAGAAGCATGGAACTTTCCTCATTTTCATGAGTGAACAGCATTGTACAGCCAAGTGTTCAAGAGCTCAGAAAATGCTTTTGAGTGAATAAATAACAGTACAAAATACATCAGTTTTCACAAATAACTCCAAAAGATTGTCGCCAGTAAGCCTACAGTGATAGCTTAGGATCAAAGGTGGGTGCACTCAGAAGTCTTGGCACTACTCACTTCTCCAGGTATTGAGGTGAGTAGGTATTGAGGCAGGAAACCCCAGGTGGAGCACCTGGGATAACTCAGAGAATCACTCTGGTCCCACCAAGAGACTCTTTTTGAGGATCCCCAGCTTTCCCATTTTAAGTGGACAGCTAAGTTGGCAGTGTCCAGGCTCAGGGAACCTAGGAGTTAAAGGACTGGGCTTAAACCAAAGATTCCTAAGCAGCTATGCTCAGGCAGGCTGCAGGACAGCTGACGGGAAGGCAGCAACTATTGTATCAAGGATGAACAATGTGGCTTCCTTGGCCAACCCACAGCTAGGAACTAGGAACTAGGAACCTCTATGGGTGAGTGCTGCTGACTAGTTCTCCCCACTCAACAAATAAGTCCTGCTTCAAGCCAATCAGAATTTGTTGCTTGTGTTCTCTTCAGTTTCATTCCAGTACACTCTAGGTACTCTACCCTGCCCTACCCCATGTGGTACCACTGCCTACAGGTCAACACTCCCCACCCCTACCCCACCGCCCCTAAAGAAACCCAAACAAAGGGGCTGGAGATGCAGCTCAGTGGTAGAGTGCTTGCCTAGCAGATGCAAGGCCCCGGGTTGGATCCCCAGCATTAAAAAAAGAAAGAAAGAAAGAAAGAAAAAGAAACCCAAACAGCTCAGAGGTGCATCAATCGACCTTTAATGTCCAAAAGAGGCGTGGATGCAGAGCATAGGAGATGTGGCAGGGTTTTAGCCCCTGCTCCAGAAATGAGGGAGAGATGAACACAAACCAGACAGTTCCAACTGGCCACACAAAGTCTGGGAGGGCAGGGGAAAACAGATTTGGACATTCATTTAAAAAAAAAAAAAACTAAAAGCAAACAATTTTATATCAAAACTGAAGAGATATAGGGAACTCAGGCACCACCCCAGTTCCCACCCTCCCTTGCCAACATTAAAAAGAAAGCTCGGCACACTAGGGCTTAGGGAAGTCTGCCCCCCACTAGCCCCAAGAATTGACTGCAAACAAAAAAGAATGAGTTGGATTTCCCCAACCCCCCACAGTGTCAACCCTACACATGAGAGTTTTGAATGATTCATGAGAATCAGCAGCTTGATCAGCAATGACCACCCCACCCCTACCCCACTCCTATGTCATCAATACAAGATTTCCCTACATCCTTCCTGGAATCTCCTCCTACTCACAGGCCTTAGTTTACCTCCTGATATCTGGGGCTTCATGACTGCAAGTCTTTAAGTTCCAATGAAGCCCTCTCAGCCTTTTATTACTTTCATTCCCACCTCCCACAAGAAGCTGCAACCATCCACAAAGTCACTTTCCCCCTCCACTGAGACCCAGCCCCAGGGCAGATGGCAGTATGGCTATCTTGCCCTAGGTGATCCTCCCAAAGCCTTCTTTCTCAAGGAGCAGACAGCCATAAGGCAAGCAGTCTCTGGGCTAGATGATACCTGTCTTCAACCCCACAACAGACACCCCAGAGGTTTTTAACATAAAGGCCCACTTAGAACTGTGCCTCCTACTTATACACCCCTAGAGATTCCACCTGTCCTGTCCCTCCTCCCTCCCCTCTACCCCAATCCCATACACACACACACACACACACACACACACACACACACACACATACACAAACGAGAATCAAGGGAGACATTGATTTGGTTTGATTGCTAAGACCTAACTAAAGAACTACAGTCACCAGAAATTCCCTTACCAGCCAACTAACAGGCTGCTCTAAGAGAACTCCAGAGGAATGAGTAAACTGAGGGCTACGCAGGGAGCAGACAGGAAAGAACATAAAGAAAAAAAGAAATTCAAGCTAATCCTACCCACAACATCCTCCTGATCTCTGGCAAGAATAAAATAAGGTAATCCACAAAGACACAGCCCTTACTTAGATCCTGACAAAGACAGCAAGACAAGTCTGCTCCCCACTCCCACACACCACAGACACATCACAGGGCCCCTTAAAGAACCCATCCCCACCCCACCCTCTGCCCCAAGCCAGAAAAAAAATCACAGTTCAGTGGAATAGTCTCCCTGGTACTAGATCAATCCCCCCACCCTCCTTCCTATCCCTTTCCTTTCTCCTTGCCAATTCTAACACTGTATTCCTGCAGCCTCCCTGGTCCTCTCAAAGAAGTACCCACCACCAGGAAGAGGCAGCTGCACAGTTTTAGTTCCACCTCCAGAGACCTATTTCTTTCCTCAGCCCTCCTCATCTTTTGGGATTTGTATTTTTATATAGGGAGAGAAAGAGAATAAGGAGGGATGGGAGAGATTTCCTAGTGCAATACAACCAAAAAAAAAAAAATTAAAGTCTTGAAAAATAAACATAAAGCAGCCTTCTTCCCCAGGCAACTAAACAGAAGGAAGTTTGGTTTTGTTTACTGCGACATACACATGAAATCGAGTATACAGTCCATGCAGTAGCACAGCCGTTGGAGAGGACATCCTGATGTTGGCCCCAGTGCAAAACAGTCCCAGCAATGCTGCCTGCTTGCCATCGCTGCCGCCGCCACTGACACCTTCACCACGGCCACCTAGCCTGACTTGAAGAGGAGGATTGCAACTTGACCCAAGTAAAAATAGATGAAGTGCTTTGTCTCATGTGTGACGTAGCTGCCAAAATTTCGGCCCACGATACAGTGCCAGGTAGGATTATATTTCTTGTCAAATTCCTAAAAAAAAAAAAAAAAAAAAAAGAAGAAAAGGGGAAGAGAAGAAAGGTGATTAAGGTAGTTGGACGATGAGAAATCAGAATGGAAGTCTCTCCCTGCAACTCTAGCACCCATACATTTAGTTGTTACCACCTCCCCACCCCCAGCCTCAGCTCCTGAACCTCAGGAGCTCAGGTTCTAAGGTTGGCCAGGACACTCCTCCTCTCATCAATAATGGAACATCACAAAGGCTCCACTATTCCTCCCTATAGAGCCTTCTAGCACTTTACACTCTGATCATCTCTCCTCCTAGTTATTCTACACCATTCACACCACTCCAAGCCCACCCTATGATTCTTCAATAAAATGATCAGAGGCTAGTGGAATGAAGGACCACTCCAGTGAAATACAGCATGGAAAATGAAGATTGCTGCCCACTGCCTCACATGTTACTAAACCAGCTTTCCAAATGCCATAAACCAAAATATTAGAGCAAATGCGGACTGAAGGTCAGGAGTACTAGGAAGCAGTTTTATAAAAATCAACATTAAAGGCAATCCTGTATGCTAAGCAACCGTGCAGGCTTGTACACCAAAACAAAGACCTCAGCCATTAGATCAAGGTGATTTCCTCATTTCTATCAAGGAGCACAAAACCACCCAGGAAATCCCTAAGCTAATCAGAAGCAGCCCTCTAACCTGCGGCTGTCTGCCTAGATGTATCCTGACATGGCTGTGAAAGGGCAGTAGCCTTCTATCATGAAAGGATCAACGCTGCTAACCTTGGGGATCTTCATCACACAGGGTGCTCAACAAATAACCCATTTGGCTTCTTCACAGCCTCCATACCATACAGGAAGTACTAAATACAGAGAGAACCCAAAGATACGGAAGACTGACTACAATTTTTTTAAATGGATGATCAGCATTGGGGAATAGATTTGGTACTTTCCAAGAAGTACTAAGGAAAAGAGAAAATCAAACCCAGCTTCAATCCTGAACTCTGTAATATGGGAAAGTCAGTTACTTCTCTGGGTCTCATTTTTATCATCAGCAAAACAAGAAAGCTGGATCAGGTAATCTAAGGATTACTTTGGATACAAAGTTCTAGGATTCTGTTTTCCCTCCCTGGAAAGGCCATTAGTTAGCGAGGAACCAGCAACCCCATCTTGTTCTGCACCCATTCAGGATCCATACACACAATCCAGAGTTTCCTCTTCTCATCCCACCCAAATCAGTAGGAAATCCATAGATTCTGTAAAATTCAAGGAAACCCTACCAACCGACCATACCCTACTGTTAGGAACCAGACTGCTACCACTTTCTTGGGATGCCAGAGCTAAGATTATCAAAGATTAGGACTATGCCTTCACTGGACACATGTTCTGGCTGGGAATCAGGGAACCCAGTTAGCCATTTCTTATTTTTAATGCAGGTGCCTCCTCACAGAGTTAACCATATCCTTCACCCATTCATTTAAGAAGTTTTCAGGGACCAAACCTATCACTCCAATACTAATCATCCATTTAAGAAATTATACAGTCATCCCTCCATATTTGTGGATTCTGCATCCATGGATTCAACAAACCACAGATGGAAAATACTCAGAGAAAAAAAAATTACATCTGTCCTGAACATGTATACGTTTTTGTTCTTGTCATTATCTCCTACTAAACAATATAGTAAGAACAACTACTTACATAGCATACTTGTATATTAGCTATTAAAGTAACCTAGAGATGATTTAAGATACGTGTACGTTATACACAAATACTATGCCATTTTATATGAAGTGTGGATTTTGATATCTGACAGGGGTCCTGGATAAAATTTCCTACCAAAACTAAGGGATGACTACATATCAAGCCCATTCTTATTAGAGGATGGGGCTGGGGCTGTAGCTCAGTGGTAGAGCACTTGCCTTGCACATGTGAGGACCTGGGTTCAATCCCCAGCACACATAAAAATAAGTAAAAGAGAGAAAGAAAACTCCCTACATTGTGAGATTATAATACCCACTTTTTTATGTGTGTGTGTGCCAGGGACTGAACCCAGGGTGTTTAGCCACTGAGCCACATCTGCAGCCCTTTGTTTTTCATTTTGAGAAGGGTCTCTGCTAGATTGCTTAGGACCTCATTAATATACTGAGGCTAGGCCTCAAAGTTCTAATCCTCCTGCCTCAGTCACTGGGATTACAGGTTTGTGCCACCATGTCTGGCTTTATAATACCCACTCTAAGTGATGAAGAGATCTGAACATTTATTCATGATCATTCATTCAAATATCCTTAATCTTAATTTTGAATAGTTCTAAATTAAGGCAGTAATGCTTAATTCTGAAGCTTCTCTGTATAGTTTTATTCTTCCCCAATGTCTTAGTCACCTAATTATCTCTAAATGTAAATACACATGCCTAGTAGAGCTTCTGTTAAGAACTCCCTAGTGTGAGCTGGGTATGGTGGTGGCTGCTGCCTATAATCCCAGCTACTTGGGAAGCTGAGGCAGAAGGACCTCAAGTTCAAGGCCAGCTCAGATATGTAGCAAAACCTGATCTCAAAAATAATACAAGGGCTGGGATTGTGGCTCAGCAGTAGAGTGCTCGCCTAGCATGAGCCAGACACTGGGTTTGATCCTCAGCACCACATAAAATAAAGGTATTGTGTCCAATTATAACTAAAAAAAAATATTTAAAATAAATAAATTAATTAATTAAAACAAGAGTCAGGCACAGTGGTGCATGCCTATAATCCCAGAGACTAAAGAGGCCAAGGCAAAAAGATCCCAAGTTCAAGGGCAGCCTGGGAAACAATGAGGCCCTAAGAACTTATAAAACAAAAAACCTTCCTAAGGTGAATGCTTTGTCAATTCAATTCCCTCCCTAATTTGTCTGCTTCACAAGTTCCTAGGTTTTGTTTGCTTTGAATATCCTTATTTTCCTATGTCCTCAACTCTAGCCCTCTGTAGAGCCCAGCTCAGTTGCCATTTCAGACCCTTGGCTCTCCTGGCATACCTTCTTGATATAGGCAGCAATGTCCTTCTCTATGTTGTACTTCTCCATGGCCTGTGTGGCACAGTCGACGGCATCTTGTTGCATGTCCTCAGACATGTCTGCGTTCTTGATCACTGCCTTCCGGTCAGACATCGTGACACTGCAGAAGAAGCAGCAAAGGTAAGGGTGTTAACTCCATGCTGTGAACAATGACCATGAGCTTCTGGGTAGAGGGCTTCAGTGAGAAAGAAGTACAAAAGTGGGAATACAGAAAACACAGCAGAAACATAGTCCCAACCCATGATTTTTATCTTATATAAAATGAGGTTTTTCTAATTCTAACAGCCATCTATTTCTAGTATTCTATACAGTACTGACAACCAAACTGACATCACTTAGCTGTGTCTTGGCAAGCTACTTTATCTTTGTGTTGTCATTTTTTGTAAAATGGGAACTGCAGGTAATCCTGAGGATAAGCCAGATGGCATAACACTGGATAAGATCTTGATCTAATGACCATTATTACATCATTAGTATCATAGCAGAAAGAAGAGGGGCTAGGGCTGGGGATATGGCTCAGTGGGGTATAGCCTTTGCCTAGCATGTAAGGTCCCGAGTTTAATCCCCAGCATGGGCAGGGGAAACAGTAAGGAAAAAGATGGACTAGAAACCAACAGTCCTGACTTTAAACCCTTGTATTCTTAGACAAGCTTTTCTGTATCATTACTTCTATTTCAACAATTAAGTTAGCTCTCTATAGTGGGAACTGTTATTAGAATTAACTAAGGTTTTATTAAGAGCATCTGAAAACAGGAGTCTATACAGGGGGCTATCCATTCAGTTACCACCTGTTTTTGTATAATAAGTGATACAGGAACATGCTTACAATGGCAGAATTGAATAGTTCTGAGTGACTGTATGGTCTGCAAGACTTAAAATTTATTATCTGACCCTTCACCAAAAAAATATATATATATACCAACCCCTGTTCTATACAAATGAAAAGAAGTAGAGTACATTATAGGTCACCAATGCCCAGTGAGGTAGAGACAACAATAACCTTTTAAGTACTTAGGGCTGACATGCCCCCTACCAAGAGGTAGAGAAGCTGGGTGGCAGTCTCAGATTAGGCTAGTCAACTCATTCCATCCTTCTCTCTGCTTTTCCCCTATAATGTTCAATTTTTAAAGCTCAATTTTTTTTCTTCTGGTTTGTTATTTTTCTTTTAAAAATCAATTTTTGAAAGCCTTAAATTTTAGACCCAGTTCTAAAATAATTCATCATTTCCTTGGATTTTTGCTTGCTTATGTAAAATTTATTCACTTATGCAAAAAATATTACCTACTAGGTGAAGTAAAAGGTATTGTGTATTCTCAGTATTCTCTAAGGAAGAGAAGATATTCTCTCCCTGAGACTTTTCCCCTATTTAAAACATAGGATTGGGAAAAACCTGGAGATAGAGGACTGGAAAAAACAAAAATACCTAAGAAAGGTGAAGACCTGTTGTTATTTTAACAGACATGTTTCATATCCCTGCTAACTGGGCCATAACATTCATCATGTAGCTACCAGAGTTCAGGACAGACATTGCATAGACCCTTCACAGAATGAGAGAAATCCCAAGAGGGCTGGCCAGGACTTGCATGGCAGTTTATAGCATGCCAGGTTCTTTGCAGGAACAGGGAGGGATGAGCTGCAAAATTCTGCCCTCCTTGACCACAGTCCCATCACACAGAACAGAAACAATTTCCCTCATCCCACCCTTAAAAGTGTCTCTGGCCCAATCAAATGAACAAAAATGCTGTCAGTCTGGGCCTGTATGATACAAGGCTACAAAAGCAGCCTGCTTGCCTGCTGAAGAAGAGATCCCTGCGTTATCATTACAGGCCACTATGATCTGAGTCCACACTAGTCCGTAGGCTGGATGGGCTGAAAGGGAAAACAGAACTGTCAACCATTATTCAGCCTACAGAATGCACAGAATGCATGTATGCCAGCTGCCAGCCAAGAAGCCCTTTAGCCCCTGACCTCATCCAAGGCACACTTGTCTGGCACTTGGGTGGCAGTCTCAGACTAGGCCAGTCAAACTAAGCAGGGCTGGTTCTACCTCAGCAGACACTGGCAGAGCAAAGAGTTAGTAAATCACCCCTTCTACCCCCACACTTGAGAGAGAAAGTCAGAGTCTTAAGAAGTCTGTGAGCACCATAGACTGAAGAAAAGGTCAGGAAAACCCTGTTCAAGACCTGACTAGCCAAGTGACCTTGAGCAGACAAACATTTTCAATTCAAAAGCCAATGACTAAAATGAGATAAATAGGGTAACCTCAATGGGTTTTGAGCAAAAGTATGAGAGCAGCACTGGGAGAAGGTTCTGATATTAGAAGGCTTTTCTTACAAGAAATATAGTGTCACCTGGTGGCCTATTCCAGGTTACCACTCAGAAGGGGGCACTGTTTACAAATCCAGAGGTGGGGGTGGGGCCTGCTAAGAGCCCTAGAAGATCAAGTATGAAACTGGCACCATTTTGCCAGCAAGCTCACCAGCTCCACTACCTCATCCCCAAAGTCCAAAGGAACAACTCTGTCAGTAATTAAAAGCCACTTTACTCCCCAGGAGAGAGCCTGCGGTTACATAATGTTAATCTTGTGACTATAATGCCACGATTCTTCACCCCTGGCCCCTCAGGCAACTGAGAGGTAAGGCCCAGCCCCAACTAACCCTGTCCAAGGTGCCAGTGAGAAAAGGATAGGGAGATGCCCAGCCTACTCTCTCCTGAAGGAAAAAAGAGAAAGACCTGGGCCTCCAGAGAAAGGGATGGCCAGAGGCCCCAAAACCACCAGCCTCAGTCATGAATCGAGGGCTCCTTTGCAAAGGAAGGGGGCACTCCTGGACAGCTCCCATCCTATCCCTGGTTTTACAACCAAAAACAAACAAAAAAAGCTAAGTCCGATCAACATGGATTGCTTTTCCCTTCCCCACTCGCCAACACACATAAAACGCAATTTCCTTCCTTCGAATCTTCCAAGAGGGCTGTACCTTCCACCATCCGGTTTCCCAGAGAGCGGGGCCCCGAGGGGCAGCACCTGGGAATGAGAAGGCACTGGTTCTACTCACCTCCGGCCCTCGCGGCCGAGCCAGGTCTGTAGGCCTCGGCCGGTCAGCCGCCCTCCCCCGCCCGGCCTGGAGCAGCGCCGGAGTGACTGGGCGTCCTCGCTGCAGGAAGGACGCCCCAGAGGGTGGCGGCGGCAGGAGGAGCCGCGTCACGCCGAAGCCCTCTCCACCCCCTCTCCCTGGCCCCAGACACCAGAGGCCTCAACGCAGCGCAGGGACACTCCCGGGGGGTGTGGGAGAGGCAACGCCGCAGCCTGGGGCCTCCAGTGGTGCCACGAGGGTCGCCAGGGCACAGAGTGGCGAAGCCGGCGCTGCGCAGACCGGGAAGGGCGCCGGGGGTGAGCGGAGTTGCTGAGCCGTACACCGAAGGCGGCGGGGCCACGGCGCTCCAGGCCTTGGGGTCAGGCTTAGGGCGAGGAGGCCTAGGGCGAGGAGGCCGCAGGGCCTTGGCGGCCAAGGTTGGCGTGCTAAAACACGCACGCGACGGTCGCGGGCGAGGCGCCCAGGGTCCCACCCACCCCTCACCTTCACCGAGGCGAGTCCTCACGGGCCCCGGGGGAGCAGCGATGGGCTGAGGCAGAGCGCGGGCACGGGCGATGTCCCCTGGGCTCCTCCTGCAGCAGCCGCCGCCGCCGCGATGTCCGGCTCCCGCAGCCCGGGGCCGAGCTCTCGCGCCGCCGTCCGCCTTTAGAGCTTCCCCGGCCGCCCGCGCTCCGCCTCGCGCCGCCGGCCCGCCCGCCTGCTACGTGCTGGGGCCTCGCCGCTCCGCTTCGCTCTGCCGCTGAGCGAGGCCGACGCGCGGCCCCCGCTGAAATAGCGCCCCGCCCCCGCCCCCCCGCCGCGCGCGCTGCTGTCCGCGATCCCTATTGGCTGCGACCGCCCGGCCCCGCACTGCGGGCTTCTCCCCGCGCCGCTCTCGCCCCACATCTTGTTTCCTCCCACAATGCCTCGGGGTGGAGGGAGGGGGAGTTGGGGAGAGTGGGGGCAGGGAACTGTGGCCTTAGGAAGAGGGGAAAAAAAGAATGCAGACCCCTCTGCTGGGGCTGGAGAGGCCAGGCCCAAGAAAGGAGAAAAGGGAGGGGCGTGGAGACCCCAATCCCAAGAAGAAAAAAAGGAAGAGGAGGATGGAGATTTCAGACCCAGAGAGCAGATGGGAAGGAGCACAGATCTCAACCTTAGGAGAGACAGGGGAGGAGGTGAAGGCACCAGCCTCAAAGAAAAAGACAGGACACCCCCGCCCCCTAAACCCTCCAAACCTGTGGGAAAGAGAGGAACAGCCAGCCTTATGAAAAGTAAAGGCATAAGCAGGCGGGGGCTTCCCTCTCCTCACATTCTGAAAAGGTCTTTCCCTTCTCCAGCTCAGTCTTTGTTCTTGAGCCTGAAGGCCTTCAGACCTAACTCCCCAGCTGGGGCCTCAGCCCGGAGGCAGACCCTAAGCAAAATTGTGAATGGGCCGCTTTGTCTTGGGTACACAGGCCTATGCTGTCCTTGCAGGTTTATGGCCTTGGGTTTCTTTGGGGATAGAGGTAAGAGGAAACCATGTGCTCCTGTCGGCTTGCCCCCCCCCCCCTCCATTTAGACAGGACTAGAGGGGAATTGAACAGAGAGACTCCTAGAGGTGTAAACCAAAGCCTGTCAGTTGAGGAGTCTTAAAATTTATCAGCCTATCCATATTCTTCACTTTCTAGAGAAGGTTCCGAAAGGGTAGAGCCCTTGCCATATCCGTGCTAGTTAGGCTAAGTTTGGCTAGTAGACCGAAAAGTGGTGCATCTAGGCAGAAGCCCCTCTGCCTAGATGTGTGCGTGTTTGTGCTGTTCATGCATATTGGTAGTGTTTCTGCCCTCTACTGTACCCCACTCACCCCCAGAAAAGACTCCCAGGAAATGTCTGCTTTTTCCTTTCCAGACCATTTCATACAGGAAACCTAAAGGGATGATAGTCTTTATTGGGAGCCAGGCATTTTGGCCAGACGACAGTGGAGATTAGGAAGCTCCCAAGGATAGCTCTCATGCCCATCTTTTTCTCTTCCTGCTCCAAGCCACTGTCAGGAAGTCAGACTTGCTCTGGCCCTGGCCTGCTTTGATTGGGAACATTGTAAATTATGGGTTCATTATGGGTCAAGGGAAACCTGGAAGATCATCCCCTCCTGCCTCTGCTTTCTATAGCTCTGTCTTCTCCTACTTTCAATCAGGGATTCCAGGCAAAGCCAGTGAGTGGTCTCCCCTCACAGGAAGGGTATTCTGATGTCAGCTTCTGTGTTAATGAATGGGGGGCGGGGCATACCAGGGAAGGGAGGAGAGGAGGAAGGATGATTTATATACTAAGTAGGCTTTTGCAGAACAAATCTTATGGGCTGCTTGGAGAAAGGGCTAGTACCCTCTTTCCCCAGTAGTCCTTAGCTTCCAGCCTTTTCCAAGTCTTGAAGGTCAAAACTGCTGTGTATGGTTATGCAGTCTGTTCACTACACAAGGGCATTCAACCAAGGAAGCAAGTGAGGACTAAGATGCAGCCTACATTCCACTTGCTAAACTGTATGCTCTGGTACAGGCCGTTGTCCATCCAGAAGATGACTTTTTTCAAGTATTCACAAAGGTGATTATGAGCCAGCAATTGTCCTTCAGATGCCAGGCTGCCAGGGCATAAATCCTCCTCTTCCCTATTCTCCTTCTCTGGAGTAGAGCAGGGAAAGAGCTCAGTTATGCCCAGTAAGGCTTGTAGTGGGATAGAAGTCAGGGAACAAAGAAATTCAGCTAACAGGAGTCAGAGCCAAGACTTGACTTTTCAGAAACGTGACTCTCAGTGTATGTATATAGAGAAGTAAACTCTATATAGAATATCAGGGAGATTTGTTAATAATAGTGTGGTTTATAGATGATATTAATTAACCTTTAAGGAAGCTCACTCTTTGCCAGGCTGTATTCTAAGTGATTCAAAATCAGTGCAATAGAGTGAAACTATCATCTGAAGTGAAACTAACATCAGTTAGGACTCAGTGGAGGATTCACACCCAAGATGTCTTGTTTCCAGTGCTTACAACCTTAGTCATGACACTGTACCACCTCTGACAAATAGAAAAGTGAAAACCAGGGATTTGGCTCTTTATCTAAATCATTCCTGCATTTATTAAACTTATCTGATTCCAAAACCATGTTTTACCCAAACATTAACATCTCCAGGTACTACTATCCACAAGATACAATTTGGGAAACTGTGCCATAGTATTATTACTATTTAAGTAAAATGCTCCCTGACTAGGATTAATACTATGCAACATAGTAACTATATAAGTGATATGTCAGTTTACCTTGGACATTTCTATTTGATGTGGCTCTTTGTGATTGCCCAGTTTTCTGTTGCCCAGATAGCAGATTGGTTTTAAAATTCAGAGAGGCCTGTTTTGGTCTCATTTGTGCCCCTTACCGTCTGTCTACTTCAATTTCAGGGTTCCCCGTGCACTGCACTTTGGTCACTGTTCAGAAGTTCACCCACATTTCTGGTTTTTGTCATAATCTGGACCCTAGGGATGCTCTTGTGCTCAGACCGCTCCACTGCGGGTCCCACCAGGCTCTGCGGACTCTTCCCCTACACGCATGCCTGGTGCTTAACGGCATTGTTGGTACAGTCAGGCTGCCTTGATTCTAAACATTTCCCACTACTCACCAGTTGTGTGGATCTGGCCGAGCTAATTCAACATCTCAAAGTTTCATTTTCCTCATCCTCATTATTCATGTCTACTTCATAGAGTTAAGAAAAAAATGCATGAAAACCCTTGGCACAATGCCTGGTCCATATAAGTGATTAATAACTGCTAGCCATCATCAACATCACTCTCCCTTTCCTGTATTTCTTATCTGAGTTTACGGTGCCATGATTCACCCGTGCACAAGCCAGAAACCTGAGAGCCTCCCTGGATTTTTCTCTCTCTCTTACCCACCAAGTTTCTGCCAGCATCCACTCCGTGGCTGTTTTTCCCATCCTTGCCTTTTAGTCTCATTAAGAACACCTTGCATCAGGCACCCATCATCTCTTACACATTGTTCCCTGACTCCATGCTTGTCTCCTCCACCCCAAGTCTACACTGCAGCAATCTATTGAAAATATGGACCTCCTTGGGAAGTTTCCTCTTTCCTGGTTATAATAAAGTCTATGCTTTTTCCCACAACTTACTCCCTGCCCCGGCATGCACCTGCCTCACTGCCTTAACTCCCCACACTTCCCATCCCACCCTTCCTGCTCTAGTAACACCACGGCCACCCGCCTGTGTTTCCCCACACCCAGATTCCACACCTTTGTTCATGTGGTTCTTTCCCCTGTGAGGCTTGTGGCTTTCTTTCTTGGCCTACTTCTTTGTTTGGGTGTCATCTATGAAAACTTCCTGAACCCCAGGAGATTGCACATTCCTCTTCTGTACTCTGTAACTTCCAGGGCTTATCACTGCCCACTTTCTGTTAAAATTTTCAGTCTTCTGTCTGTCTACAGTTCTTTGCATGCAGGGATCACATCTTATTTATGAGTGGGCTGCCAGACCTTGAACAGTTCCTGAAACTTGGGAAGTTCTCTAAGCATGAGTTCAACTGGTCATGCCCACTAGTAGCTGAAAAACACAACTATTTTCTTCTCTGCCTTCACTCAGAGAATGGTGTCCAGACTCTTCTGCCTCTGTCAGAAACAGCAAGGCATGCTATTGCTCTCCCTGCCCAGAACAAATTGCCAGATAAGACAAATTATTATCATCCCTGGGGAAAGTCCAGACCTGATTTCTGAACTGATCTCCTCCTCACACTCTCTTCTGGGTATTTGACTGAAATCCTTCTAGGTAAATACAATCCAGTTCCAGCTGACTGGGTCATGCAGAGGAAAGAGACAGAAGTAATTTTGCCAACCTTTTAGTGGTTAACCTGTTTTCAAGGGCTCTGGAAAATTGAAGAGGGGTGGGAAGTGCTTACACTAACACTCCCATTTCAATGCAAACCCTGCTGCCAGTCCCCACACCTAGGAAGTAAGCAAGAGGACTAGAGTTGCTAGAAACTGCTCCAATTCTTTGCTGACTTCTTGCAAGGCCTTGCAAGTTTCCATCAGCAACTATTTTCCAAATCCAAAATATTGTCTGACTTTCTCACCAAACTCTGAAACCTGGAAGAGCCAGTAAATTCAACCATGTGGCTGCCAACAAGGGAAATAAGCCCTGGGACAGGGATTCAGAGCAAACCCAACCCCAGTTTACGCTATGATTTCACCTCCCAAAATGTGAATTCCTTTGTCTAGACAATGTGGGACTGAATGGTCTAGAATGTCCCTGTCAGCCCCAAAGTCTTCGACACTTACCACAAAGGATACTTTTCTTAGGGGTCAGAGAAAGATCTCAGGCTGGGAGCTTCTGCCTCTAGTCAAGTTTAAATGCCCTCTTTTTCTAATCCTTCTTTCTCTTCGGCTCAGTCAGAATCCACACCAAATAAATTTCTTGAGAGTCTTTGTATTGGCCCAAGAGACAACGTACCTTGATCCAGTTAAAAGTCAATGAATCATTTAGAGCTTCAATTAAAACATTAAACACTGAACAGGTGTTCAGATCATGACTACTCATAACTTCAGAGTCCTCCTCCTTCCTTGTCCAGACACCCCTGACAAATTCTGTCCCTGCCATGGGAGAATCAAGACAATGATATGGAATTTGTTAGTCCTTGAATATATGAAGTGACCAAGTTAGGGTTCTTAAATTCAAGAAATACCTGAAGAAAAAGGAAAACAAAAATAAAAAATTAAACAAACAAAAACAGGACCAGAATAGTTCTCCCAAGCTATGATCCCTTGAGGAATCAGTCCCAACTCAAAATCCCAGTGAAGGGCATGTGATTGAACAAATTAGAGCCATCAAGGGGAAAGGTAGCCTGACAGACCTTCTGAGATTGAGAGAGGAAAGATGACAGAAGGAAAATCCACATGTGCTTAGAAGTAAGAGAGGAAGCCTGCATGGGGGTACCTGCCTGTAATTCCCAGCAACTCAGGAGGCTGAGGCAGGAAGATCGAAAGCTCTAGGCCACACTCTTTAATTTATTGAGGCCCTAAGCAACTTAGCAAGACCTGTCTCAAATTTTTAAAAAAGAAGAAAAAGGAAGAGGAGGAGGAGAAGCAGCAAGAGAAGGAGAAATGCAGGCAGAAGCCACAGATATTTACTCTTTAAAAACCTCAAAAACAGGAGGCAATGTCCTGTATGCGGGAGACCCCACTTTCATAAAAATTTACAGTAAAAATGTTCTCCTTTCCTACCCTCATTCTCTTAGAATAAGGTGGAAAGGTGGGAGAAGGAGTCTTAAAAAAAAATGAGATCCGTGCAACTTCCTTTTTGAGTTTTTTATTTTATTTATTTTATTATTTGTGCTGGGGATTGAATCAGGCTTGCCTTACCACTGAACTACATCCCCAGGCCCTTTTTAATTATTTATTTTTTGCTTTGAAACCTGTCCTTGCTAAGTTGCTCAGGCTGGCTTTGAACTTGCTGTCCTCCTGCCTCAGCCTCCCAAGTCTCTGGGATTACAGGCCGAGCACTTAAAGTACCCAGCTGTTTTTTGGAGAATAATTTTGAAAAAAGAAGAAGAGGAAAAAAAATAAATAAAGCTTTGCCTTGTTGGGCATATTGTGGTTTATTTAAGTCAAGAAATAAACTAGGTATCTCACTAGGAAAATGGAGCCCCCACTTTATGATTTGATACAATAAGGTAGCTCTGGGTTTTTTAAATATATAAAATAGCTTTATTGAGTTATAATTAACACATCATGAAATTCACCTTTTTATGCATACAATCCTGTGGCTTCTAGTATATTCATAAAGTTTTGCAACCATCACCAAGATGTTAAGACATTTCATCTCCCCAACAAGAAACCCCATACCATTGGTAGTCAATCTCCCATTTCCTTCCAATCCCCATTAATCTCCTTTCTGTCTCTATGAATTTGCCTATTCTGGACATTTCATATAAATGGAATCATGTGATATGTGGTCTTTGGTGACTGACTCATTCCATTGGCATGTTTTCAAGACCTACACTTGTTATAATATGAATCAATACTTCATTTCTTATGTCCAATTCATATTCTATTGTATAGGGATGCCACATTTTGGGTTTTTTTTTTATCAGTTGATGGACATTTGTGTTGTGTCTACTTTTTAGCTATTACAGATAATGTGATGGGAACATTTTTTTGTGTGGAAGCATATTTCTCTTGCATGTATGCCTAAGGTGTAGAATTGCTGGGTTTTATGATAACTCTAAGCTAAACCTTTTGAGAAGTGGCCACCATTATTCAAAGCATCGGTACCATTTTACATTTCTACAAGTAGTGTGTGAGGGTTCCAGTTTCTTCCTAACCTTGTCAGCATTTATTTTCTGACTTTTCGAGTATAGACATTTTAGTGGCTGTGAAGTGGAATGTCGTGTTGTTTTCACTTGTTTTTCTTTGGTAGCTATGATTGTGAGCTTATTTTTCCTTTGTAGATCTTCTTTAAAGAAATGTATCAGTGAATTCTTTGACCAGCTGGGCATGATAATGCACACCTACAATCCCAGTGGCTCTCGAAGCTGAGGCAGGAGGATGGCAAGTTTGAGACCAGCCTCAGCAATTTATCAAGACTCTGTCTCAAAAAATAAAAAGGACTGGAGATGTTGCTCAGTGGTAGACTACCCCTGGGTTCAATCCCATGTACCCCTACCATGCATACACACATATCTAGCTGGGGTTTGAATAGGGATTGTTTTGAATCTGCAGATCAATTTTGGGAGTATTACCACCTTAACAACATTAAATTTTCCAATCCATGAGCATGGATATCTTTCCATTTATTTAAGTGTTATTTAATTTCTTTCAATAATGTGTTATAATTTTTGGTTTACATTTTTTGTAAATAAATTCCTCAGTATTTAATCCTTTTTGGTGCTATTGTAAATTGAATTTCATGTTTAAGCTACATAAAAATGGATTTGAGGGCTGGAGTTGTGGCTCAGTGGTAAAGTGCTTGCCTAGCATGAGTGACACACTGGGTTTGATTCTCAGCACCCACATAAAAATAAATAAAGGTTAACAACCAAAAAGAAGAAGTTGAGTTCTGCATATTGTATTATCACTTGTAACCTGTGACCTTGCTAAAATCATTCATTAGTTCCTAACACTGTGTGTGTGTTTCTTAGATTTTTTTATATACAAGATCATTAATGAATAAAGACAGTTTTACTTCTTCCTTTCCAACCTGGTTATCTTTCATTTCTTTTTTCCTGTATAAATGTATTGGCTAGAACCTTAGTCATAGTGTTGAATTGCATTGGTGAGAACAATCATTCTTGTCTTGTTCCTGATATTAGGGGAAAAGTTTTTAGTTTTTCGTCATTAATTACAATGCTAAATGTGGGGAATTTGCAGGTGCTATTATTAAGTTGAGGAAATTCACCTCTATTCTTACTGTTTGAGTGTTTTGTCATGAAACGGTGTTGGGTTTTGTTCTGCATCTATTGAGATGATCGTGTGGATGTTGTCCTTTATTCTATTAATATGATGTATAATTTTTGGTGTGCTTCTAAGTTTGTTTTCTTGGATTTTGCTAAGAATTTTTGCATCTATATGCGTGAGCAATATTGATGTATAATTTTCTTGTGATGAATCTGGATAATTCTGGACTCATGAAATGAATTGGAAAGTATTCCTTTCTATTCTTGTGTGTGAGTGTGTGTGTGTGTGTGTGTGTGTGTGTGAAGGATTAGTTCCAATTCCTAAACATTTAGTAAAATTCGGTAGTGAAGGCAGAAATTATCAACATAATCTCTTTACTTTTTATAAATATATTCAGATTTTCTTTTCAGTGCTGGGGATCAAACCCATGGTCTTGCACATGCCAGACAAGGGGTCTCCCACTAAACCATATCCAAAATTAGTAACTTGAGTCTTCTTTCTTTGTTCTTGATCAGGCCAGCTAAAGATTTGTCATGTTAATTCATCTCTTCAAAGAACTGACTTTTATTTTCATTGATTTTTTTTCTGTGCTTTTCTATTAATAAGGTGACCTTGAGTGTTCAGAGGATACAGTCTGCTTGGATCAGGAGACTCTCTGACTGGGACTATTTCTTTGGGCAGCTAGATTCCAGCTCAACACCTTGTCTATTTTCCTCTTAACCAGGGTTCCGTTTCCATATCTTCCCATCACTTGTACCCCTGGAGTAATGTGACATAACAGAGACCAAACTATTATTTGGTGGTTACAAAGGGACAGATTTTCCATCAAATCTACAAACATGTCTTGAATATCTGTCACAAGTCCTGTGGAAGGTAGCAAGGGAAGGTAGTTTCCCTAAGCCAGAAACAGCCTTGGACCTCTGCAAGCTTATAGTGTAGTTAGAAAGACACACCAACTTTACCACAGGTCAGACTGCATCAAGGGATGTAACTAAGAATGAGCAGAACGCTCTAGGATCATGGAGTGGGGACAGTCAATCTGCCTGGAGGTGTCAGAGAACTGAAGAGCTAAGTCTTGAAGAGTGAATAGTATTTTGAGAAAACAAGGATAAAAGAGGGTAGAGGGAGCCAGGCGTGGTGGCACACTCCTGTAATCCCAGTGGCTCAGGAGACTGAGGCAGGAGGATCACAAGTTTAAAGCCAGCCTCAGCAGCAACCCAGTGAGACTCAGTCTCTAAATAAAATGTAAAATAGAGCTGGGGATATGGCTCAGTGGTTAAGCGCCCTGGGTTCAATCCCAGGTACCAAAAAAAAAAAAAAAAAAAAAAAGAGGGTAGAGAGAAGCACACATGAGCCCAAGCAGGAAATGGTAGGAAGCCAGGTCTGGCAGAAACAGTATTCTGTGAAAAGGTATGACAGAGAAACTAGAGCCAGATTTTAGAGGGACCCACTACTAAAAATCCACTGAAGAACTCTGCATAGGAAAATGACATGATGGGCCTTTGGTAAGTGCTATGGTTGGGATCTTGAATGTCCCCCAAAGACCCAGGTGTTGAAGGTTTGTTCTCTAACTCCTGGGTCTATTGGGAGGTGGTAGAGACTTTAGGAGGTGGGACCATGTAGAAGGAACTGAGATCCTTGGGGATGTGCCCTTGAAGGGGATATTGGAACCCCAGCCCAACTGCTTCCTCTTTCTTTTGCTTCCTGGGTGCCTTTAGGTGCACAGGCCTCCTCCACCATGTGCTCCTGCTCATAACAGACTGTGCTGCCACAGGCCCAAAGCAACGGGGACAGATGATCATAGACTGAAACCATGAGCCAAAATAAACTTTTCCTCCTTATAAGTTGATTATAGGTATCTGGTCATAGTGATAGAGGGCTGTCTAATGCAGTGGGATTGGGGACAAGAGCAGAACCCTAAATTGGATTTTTCAGGTTCCATGGTGAGATAGCTGCCTTCTCCATCATTGATCACTGCCTGCATGGGAAGCTCCTTCCTATGTGTTGGTGGCACAGCACCTCCCTGACTTCCTTCCTGCCTCTCTGGCTACTCCTTTCAGTCTCTTCTGCCAGCTTCTCTTTCTCTGCCCATCCATTAAATGTTGGTGCTCCTCAGAGTTCTGTTCTAGATCCTTATCTCTTCTTCCCTGGAGAACTCAGGTGTTGCCATGGCAACACCTGGACAGGTTACTCCCAAATTGTCGCACAGCCTGCCCCGACTACTCTCCTTTGCTTTAGACCCATAAGACCTAACTGCCCATGGGACACCTCTATATTCATTAGAATTAGGTACAGCTATGAGTAAAGGAAAAGCCCATGTTCAATGGCTCAAATAAGGAAGACATTTCTTTCTTTTTTGTGTGTGGGGGGGAGGGGGTCAAAGAGAGGATATTAAGAGATTGAACCCAGTGGCACTTTACCACTGAGCTAAATCCCCAGTCCTTTTTTATTTTTTTACTCTGAGACAGGGTCACACTAAGTTGTTGAGTGTCTTGCTTAGTTGCTGAGGCTGACCTTGAACTTGTGATCCTCCTACCACAGCCTCATAAGTCAATAGCATTACAGGTGTGCACCACTAGGCCCACCAGGAAGATGTTTATTTCTGTTTTAAATCAAAGGAGATGTTTACTCCAAGCCTGGTGTGATGATGCTATAGGATCAGGGTCTCGGGACCTTTCTGTTATTCTGCCACTCGCAACCCCAAGCTTTTTACCACATGATCTAGAATGGCTGCTCCGACTTCAGCAGGAGCTAGGAGGCAGTGAGAGCATGCCTTGACTTATCCCAGGAGTCACCTACTGGCCAGAACTTAGAGGGCACACATGGCCACAAGGGAGACTGACCAGTATGGGTCTTTACTCTGAGGGGCCATATGTAAAACAATTAGAAGAAAAAATATAAAACAGTTCTTCCATGGATGCCCCATGAGCAACTCAAAGGCAAGACATGCAAAACAAAACTCATCATTTCCAGCCTTTCGGCACCCACTCACCCCACCCTCTTCTTTTTGTGACTTCTCCATCTCATAATGGTCCAAACAATTGACTGGTTGCCCAGGACAGAAGTGTGGGCAACTTGAAGCAAGTTGGCAACGGTTACTGAGGGGCCATCTCTCTGAGATGTAGATACATCTCTCAGATATTCTACTTCTGTCATACCTGCTCCTTTTCACAGAATACTGTTTCTGCCAGACCTGGCTTTCTACCATTTCCTGCTTGGGCTCGTATGCTTCTCTCTACCATCTTTTTTTGTTTTGTTTTGGTATCTGGGATTGAACCCAGGGCACTTAACCACTGAGCTACATCCCCAGCCCTATTTTATATTTTATTTAGAGACTGGGTCTCGCTGAGTTGCTTAGGGCCTCATTAAGTTGCTGAGGCTGGCTTTGAACTTGTGATCCTCCTCCTCAGCCTCCTGAGCCACTGGGATTTCAGGTGTGTGCCACCACGCCTGGCTCTCTACCCTCTTTTATCCTTGTTTTATTTGAAATCTGTCCCTTTGTCTCTTTCTTCAATCCATTATCATTCTCCAGATCAACTACAATAGCCTTATCTCTGGTGCCCCTACCTCCATTTTGCTCTCTCAAATGCATTCTTTACATCCCCGTTGTTCAATAAGGGTAGCTCCTAACCACATGTGGCTGCTGAGCACTCTAAAGGTAGATAATTCAATTAGAAAAGCACTGTAAGTGTAAAACATACACCAGAATTCAAAAGATAATATGAAAAAGTAAAATAATTTATTACTATCCCTATATTGATTATATGTTAAAATAATATTTTATATTGTGTTAAACAATTGTTTTAAGTCATTTTTATGAAGTTACTAGAAATTTTTAAACGCATGTATGACTCCCATCTGTGATTCTCATGTTTCTATTGAACAGCACCCCTCCACACCAAAGCAAAACATGTTTTTCTTTTTTATAAATTTTTTTTAAGGGCTGGGGATGTGGCTCAAGTGGTAGCACGCTCGCCTGGCATGGGTGCGGCCCGGGTTTGATCCTTAGCACCACATACAAAACAAAGATGTTGTGTCCGCCGATAACTAAAAAATAAATATTAAAAAAATTTTTTTAAAATTTTTTTAGCTGAAGATGGACAGAATATCTTTATTTATTTATTCATTTATTTATTTTTTTACATGGTGCTGAAGATCAAACCCAGTGCCTCACATGTGTGAGGCAAACACTCTACCACTGAGCCCCAGCCCCAGCCCCAAAAACATGTTTTACTAAGACCCAAATCTGATCATATCACACATCTTCTTAAAACCCTTCATGGCTTATCATGTTTTTAGGTTAAAGTTCATTCTGCTCAATGTGGTTTGCATGCCTTCCATGAACCAGTTCAGCCTCATCTCTCACCAGCTCCTCTCTCCTGCCCCTGCATTCTATACTAGAGTCCTACACTTTTTTCAGGCCCTTCAATGTACCTGAGGTCTTTAGTCTCTGGGCCCTCTCTATGTGCTATTCCCTATGCCTGGAATAGGCTTTCCCCTTTTTGGCCTGATTAATGTTTTGCTCATCTTTCCAAGCGTACATGTGTTTCTTCCCCAGTAGGCCTACTTCTCTAAGCCCCCATTACTTCTCTACCCTGTCCCTACTCCCACCTCACCCCCAAATGACTCTCCTTCTTCCAAACTGATGAGAATCTTCCTGTTGGGTTCACTGTTATGTCCTCTGTAGCACCTGTAGCAAAGGCTGGCTCATAGTCACCCATAGCTTTTATTGAATAAATGAATAAATCAATGAATGATACTCACAAACCAAAGTAAGTTTCAGGTGAAAAATAGGATCATTTGAGGGTGATGGTGCATGCCTGTAATCCCAGCAGCTCAGGAGGCTGAGGCAGGAGGATCACAAGTTCAAAACCAGCCTCAGCAACTAAGTGAGGCCCTAAGAAATTCAGGGAGACCCTGTCTCTAAATAAAATATTAAAAAGGGCTGGGGATGTGGCTCAGTGTTTAAGTGCATCTGGATTTCATTCCTAATACAAAAAAAAAAAAAAAAAAAGGAAACTAGGGCTAGACCAGATGATGACTTCTAACTCTCAGAGAGATGGTCCCTCAGTAACCATTGCCAACTTGCTTCAAGACTGCAAAGAAGTCATCTAACCCCTCTGAGCCTCAGTTTCTCATCTATAACAAAAAGGATCTCAGCCGAGCACGGTGGCACACACCTGTAATCCCAATGGCTTCGGATGCTGAGGCAGGAGGATCGTGAGTTTGAAGCTGGCCTCAGCAACAGCAAAATGTTAAGCAACTCAGTGAGACCCTGTCTCTAAATAAAATATAAAATAGGGCTGGAGACTCAGTGGTCGAGTGCCCCTGAATTCAATCCCCATACCAGGGGCGGGGGTGTGTGGAGGATCTCTGCTTTCTGCATCTCTGAAGGGGTTGTTTAAGAATGGAAGGAGATAAAGGATGTAAATGGGCTTTGAAAATACAAGTATTAGAGTAAAAACAGCTGTGAAAGCAAACATTTTTAGGCTGTTTTGATTGGCAGGAGATGAACATGCAGTTTGGGAAGGAGGCTGGGAGTGGTGGTATGAGAATCTACCTTTTCTCAACAAAGATGGGTTTACATGGAGGCAGAGCTAGAAACCATCCTCCTGCCCTGGCCCAGAAGCCTGATCTGCCTGTTTGAAACAGGCCTTGAAAAAAGTGAGCCCACCCTGAAGAGCACAGTCCTATTTTATGCCCCACTCCCACTGCTTCTTAGTGCCATCCCCCATCGCCCCATACACACACCCTTTGCAGATGAGGTCCACACTCAGGTCCTCTGCAAAATACCTTGCACTTTAGAACTTGGAGCACCCACTACCCCTTCTCAACTTGAAAGGCTCCCAGTGGATAGACACTGTCTTTGACTCAGGAGGCTGAGACAGGAAGATTGCAACTTTGAGGCCAGCCTCAGCAACTCACCAAGGCCCTAAGCAACTTAGCAAGACCCTGTCTCCAAAAAAAAAAAAAAAAAAAAAAATTTAAAAAAGGGCTGAGGATGTAGCTAAGTGGTAAAGTACCCCTGGGTTCAATCTCTAGTACCCTACCCCCCAAAAAGACACTGTCTTCAACCTAGCCAGAGACCACCCTGACATGGGCTGCTCCATAGTGGAGTCCCTGATCTCAAAAGGGTCCAGCACAGACAAGGTGGTGAGATTCCCCCTGTTCTACCAAAAGTGAGTTGCAGGGAGGGTGGGGGTGATACTAGGGATTGTGTCCAGGGCCCCATGCATGCTAAACACTACCACTGAGCAAAATCTCCAGTCCCAAAAATGGGTCTCAGAAGCGGGATGCACACGGGAGGCCCTTGTTCTTGGGCCAGGCCCTGCACTGCTCAGAGATGCACTGCTCAGAGGCTCTGCCATTACGCACAGGCAGGCTCACACGGGCAGGCTTTGCATTCCTGTTCTCACTCATCTGTGAACTGCTTCCCTCCCCTTCCTTTCCCAGGGTGCCTTTGAAAAGGAAATATGAGGCTGAGCTTCTTTGGAAAAGCCAGTTCCAACTCCCTGTTCCACTGTAGAGAGACTTTAGGCCTTCCTATGATTCAGATCCCTTGGGTCATGTGTTCATTCCTTCATTCAAAACACTGGGTGGACCCCTGCCTGTGCTAGCCTTAGCCTCTTGCTGGGGATACATTGAATGTGACTCCACTCCTACTTTTGAAGAGCTTATTCTAGTAAATTAAGGATGCGATTTAAAAGTTATAGTAAAAATGGAAATGTGATGTATGATAAGGAAAGTGCCAATCAAATCCTAGGTAAGAGACAATGTCTACAAGGGCAGTTGTTTCTTGATAGTACAGAAGCTAAGATAGTAGCTGAGAGGCCCTATCTCAAAATCTGACTTTGCCATTCATTGGCTGGGTAACCCTAGGGAGAAGTGGGGAGAATTTTGACATTAATGTGAAATTAAAGTGCAGTGCCTGGCATATAGTAGACGTGCAATAAATGCCACCTGCTATAACAAGGAAAGATAACAAATAACATGAGTTTTTCTGCCAGTATGGAACAGAAAGGTAGGATATTCTAATAATTTGGGCATAGGAAGAAAATGTAGTGCTTGTGTGGAATTCCCTTTGGCTATTCCAGAGCCTCTGAGAAGAGAAGAAGGAGGTGATAAGGCCAGTAAATTGGGTTGGAGTTAAACCTTGGGTCACTGAATGCCAAAATTCACTTGAGAAGAGGTACAATGATATAGATACTCTTAAAAGAGCAGACTGCACACCTAGCCCCAAGTAATGGCCCTTATCTTTACAGCCACAAACACAGAAGCCAAATTTCAGAGTCTCCAAAGTTGGAGAGCTGGCCCTTGGGGCTTATAGCAGTGTTGGCTTATGTTGTAAGATTCTGCCCATCTGGAAAAGCCTGTTCCCCACTCTCCCAACAGACTGAGCCCCTGCACTGAGGTCAAAGGAAAAGAGACAATTCCTTTCTCAAGGACTAGTGGACATGGCATCCTCTGCCCACCGAAGGCTGGAGGTAGGGCACACAGGCTGGAAGAGACCTCAGGAAAGGTGGGGAGGGAGACTGGAGTAGAGAGTGGGGCCAGCCCAGGCTGATCAGGCTATGGTCATTGTCATTACCCTCTGTTCTCCTCTGGGTTTAGACAGAACCTCCTCAGTCGTATTTGGGAGTGGGGCAGACTAAGAGCAAAGACTTCATTAAACACAAAAAAATACTGCTGAGGGGCCCTGCAGGGAGAAGGGGAAAGACAGCAAGAGTCCAGGGAGTGAGTCTTGACTCAGGGACCTCCCAGCCCTGGGTTGAGGAGAAAGAGTGGCCTTAAGGGTCTGGGGTCAGACCCTTAAGGAACAGGATATGAATCAGAAAGCGTCCTCACCTGGGAGAATCGGCAGGCCCCAGTTCTTGCTGCTCACTTTGTACAATCTGAGCAGTCACTTCCCCTTGGCCTTCTTCCTTCTTAGATGAAAGGGCTTTGCTAGGAGAGCCTTTCTATAGCTTAGAGTCCTGACATCTGGACTCAAGCACTGCCTGGGATCAGGGTTGGGATGTTAGAATGTGCTCTAAATGTTGGAAGAAACCCATAACAGCCAGACCTGAGAGGGGGATCTAGAGGAGCTATCCGCAGCCCCTGGCCCCCAGGGTGCATAGAAGGGCTGCAGAAGAGGCAGGGAGAGGAGGAGAGAAAACAGGGAGGCAGGGGATCTATCTGAGCGCCTGACATCTCCAGGCAAGGATGTTAACTTCCTTTCTTTTCCCAGCTCAAGCGACCTCAGGATCCTGTGGAAAAGCTGCATTATAATCGATAGCCTCATAAATAAGTAAAGAGTCAATGCATCTGTCTCCAGCTCAAGGCTTCTTCAAGAAAATCGAACCTCGACCCACTTCTGCCGGCCCATTCTGGTTCTTCAGAGGCTGCCAGAGAAAAGGAACTCTAACAGGTCATCTGGGGTATTCCCCTGCCTCTCAGCTGACCTCCATGTGCCCTATCCAAGGAGATCCAGGGCTAGGGAGCATGCCTTCTCCTACCATCCCACCCCGGCTGACCCCCTCTCCTGGCAGCCTCCCTTCTCCCAGGCCCCCGGGGCTCCCTCAGGCAGGCGAGTGACTGTCATTCCCTCCCTTTATTCTCTTGCTCCTGGTACATTCTACCCTTTTCTTTTAGCTTTCACCTTTGCTTCGCTCCTCTCCAAATTTTATGCCTTTCTTCTGACTACTGCTAGGTACCAAACACCAGTATCAACAGCGGGAACAAGGCAGTGGCTCCCCATTCCTCTGCAGTCTCCCCACGATGCCTCCCCCAAGATACCTTGTCATTGATTAAAAATGAGCTCCCCAAGGTCTGACTGAGAAAATGTATTTCTGGGTGAAAAGACAAAGATCCATGCGGTTTACAGAACAGCAAGTTGTGTGCCAACAAGTCATCTGGAAGGCAATTCCTTCCTCTCGTGGCTTCTATTACAACACAAGAGTCAATCTCCAACAAACCCAGTTGAATATTTTGAACCCCAAAGATCAAGATGGCGGTCATCCCTGTATGGTGATGAACAACTGTCTTCAGAGTATGCCCTGAAACACCTCAGGACCTCTCCTCTTCTTTGGTGCCTTAGTTGAGACTCTGTAGGCATGGGAGTACCTTCTGCCTGGGCCAGAGTCTCAAGTGCTGCTTTGGCAGTGAGCTTAAAGAAAGGAGTTGCCGGGCTGTGGTGGCCATCTTTGTTCATAATTGTTGATTGTCATACTTCATCTGGTCCCTGGACTGAACATTCCCTTAATTAAAAGTTTCTGACTAGAAGATACTATATCCCCAATTTCTCTGTTCTGTAATATTTAGAATGTTTCATTTCCTTCTGAGTTAGCCATGGCAGGGCTTCAAGCCAAGTGTCCCAATCCCAGCTAACCTCCTGTCATCAGCCCCATCATCTGAAGGAAATGATCAGGAGGGTGAATTTGTAGCCAGCACATCTAAAATGCTTCCCAGTGCACGTAAACACAACCGTGTTTTTTTTTTTTTTTAATTTTTGTTTTTCTTGGGAACTGGGGATTGAACTCAGGGTCACTCGACTACTGAGCCACATCCCCAGCTCTATTTTATATTTTATTTAGAGGCAGGGTCTCACTGAATTGCTTAGTACCTCGCTTTTGCGGAGGTTGGCTTTGAATTCATGTTCCTCCTGTCTCAGCCTCCAGAGCCTTTGGGATTACAGGCGAGCACCACCACACCCAGCACAACCATGTTGTTTTGAGATGCCTGGGCTGCAATTCCTTTCCCCCTGCACTGATTGAGGTTTAAATTGTCCCAGAGAGGAGCTAAGTCCAGGAGGCAGTCAGTAATCCAGGCACCTGTCTCTGATTTGGCCAGTTCCCAGATGACAGAATGTATCTCTGGCACCCCAGAAAGTGGCATAGAATTTTCTGCCTGGCACCTTGCAAGATGCAGGAGTGGCCAGTAGCACAATTCAGTGGGCTTATAAAACTGGTTACTAATTTGCAAGACTACCTTAGCGGACCCTTTCTCGGTCCCCCTCCCACCACCAAATAGGGAAACATGTCAATACGATGGATTTCCTACCCTTAAAAATGTCTCCAAATGCGGGCTGGGGTTGTAGCTCAGCAGTAGAATGCTCACCTAGCACATGCAAGGACCTAGGTTCAATCTTCAGCACCACATAAAAATAAAGAAATAAATTAAAGGTATTGTGTCCAACGACACCTAAATAAATTAAAAAAAAAATTAAAGTCTCCAAATGTGCCACAGGAATCTTTACTTTCAGCTCTTACAACCCAAAGGGTCTTCAAGCAATTATCTGGGCCAGGCTGTTCAAAGGGAGGGGCCCAGGCTGGAAGTACCAGCCCACGCTTTCCTGCAGGGCACTGAGGTCCAGCCCCAGGTTCCTGGCTCTGCCTGCAGCACAGGCTAGGGCTGGCGCTGAGCAAACGGGTTGTGGCTGTCACCAGAGAGGAACTGGCAGCAGACACAGCAGACTATGTTTTCTTTGCAGGCTGAGGGTAACTAGAGGAAGCTGAGAATTCCTCTGTTTTGCCTAAGGGAGGAGGGGATGAGACAAGGAGACAAGCCGGGAAGGCCAGTGGCTCTTCCTCCAGAGGGGGGACTTCTTGGGCTTCTCGGATGAACAAGGTAGTACCGACCACAGAAGGAAGGGGTCAACCTGGGGTCCCACAGAGTCCCTGGGGTAGATGTCAGGAGCCTGGGTCCCCTGTCTAGAACTCTTCAGGGGGCATCATGGTAGAGCTAGAATTTGCTACATGTTCATTCTGTGCCAGGCGCTGTGCTCAGAGATCAGACTATGAAGGACGTTTATGCAGAGACTGGGATCATTGGCCTAAGCAACACCCAACTGTATTCAAGTCCCCAACTTTGCTATTCACTAACTCTGTGACCTTCAGTGAGTTACTTAACCTCTCTTTGTCTCATTGACTTCATTAATAAAATGGGAATGCTAATAGTACCCATTTGATAATTTGAAGATCAAGTGCATTCACGTACATGAAGCTTTTAGCACATGTCTCCATGTAGCAAGCAGTAGATAAGTTTTTGCTATTAATATTTTGTGGAATTCTCCACAAAGCTCCAAAGGAAGCTGAATGACTTGCCCAAGTTTCCTGTGTCCTTTGATTGTCCTCCAAAGTGCCTTGTAGGGTCCCTTTCTTTAGGAGGAAGCAGCTTCAGCATGGATAGCTATCCACCCTGGGGCCATTGCAGTTTGGAAACTCCACAGCCTCTTTATCTACAGCAGAAATAAAGGTGGATCTCTATCTTGCCCCAAAGGCCTGGCTTGCCCCTTGGGGCCAGGCTGACTGGTGGCTCCAGGCCCAGCCAGAAGGTCCCTCCCACTGACTCCAGCAACACCCAGAACTGGGAGCCTCCCAGGTGCCTCACCTCACACCATTAGCTCTGTCCCCACCCCCACCACGGCAGTCACCCACCTTATGCAGCACATTGATTGCTAGGGCCAGAGGGACCCTTTCAATTTCAGGATAAACAAACTGACATTCTGGCCCAGCCCTCTGCCAGCTCGCTGCTCCCCGCCCCCCTCAATCCGCAGTGCACAGCCGCTCTGCTCTGTTCTCCTGCCAACTTGGCAGCTCGACGCTGCTGTTACTATCAACACCTCTGAGGGAAAAGGGAGAGGAGTCAGCTCCGATCTCCTGATGCACTGAGCAGCAAATTATGTCAGAGCCAGCACTGGAATGTCTCCCAGGCTCCCAAAGCTCCCGGTGGGGAGGGAAAGGTGGGACCTGTGTGCATTGCAGAGGTCCTGTGGGGCTGGGGAGTGGCCCCAGGTCTGATCAGAGCAACCCTGCTCGAGTAGCCTCCCAGCAGAGCCAGTGAGTCACCCCCAAGCTCAAACCCCCAGGAGTAGACACACCTCTGGTAGAAGGTGCTGCAGAAGGCTACTTCAGGGGCCTTGGGGGCATGCAGGACAGGGGTGGGGGTCTCTGTCTCACCCCAGCTCTAACTACAATTCCAGGGTGGCTGGGTGGCTTCTATTTCCAGGACAGTTGGTCAGAGTTCTGTGGCCAGGATAGAAAAAAACAGTTTTTTCCCTATCCAGACTGTGAGCTCTGGAATAAATGGACTTTGCCTTTTTCCTTCATCTTTCTTGAATTCCATGTGTGCAGAGCCCCCATCCCCCCTACCCAGTTTGGATGTGGAACCACTAAGGGACCAGTTTCCCCCATCAAATGGAAATTTCCTACAAACAACCTCATCCTTCTCTGACCCCCTCCCCCAGCCACTCAGGTCCAGTTGATTGGCTCTGCAAAGCAGCTGATGCCTGTCTCTGGCTCCTCATAGAACTCCTGGGATCCAGTTGGGAAAAACAGAGAGCCCGTGTCTTCAAGATCCCAGTGCTGGGCTGGGGTTGTGGCTCAGTGGTAGAGTGCTTGCCTAGCATGTGTGAGGCACTGGGTTCGGTTCTCAGCACCACATATAAATAGAGTTTTTTTAAAAAATAAAGGTCCATTGACAACTAAAAGGTATTTAAAAAAAAATCCCAATGCTCACACTATCCACAGCTTAGGTTCCATCATCACTCACCTATCCCTTGTCAGGACACTGTTCAGCCCCTCCCAGGAGGAATGCCTTCCCAGTATTCCCACTGCTTGTCATTGGAATGCCTGTGTTCCCGTCCCTGGGCCTTAACATCGGCTTCCCAATCTTTACACCCCTGGCCACCTCATCCACCAAAAGCTGCTGTCCTAAGCCCCCACCCTGTTGCTGCCAGCCTGTTTCCTTCTCTGCAACATACAGAGAACCTTGAGCACCTCACTGGGTTACCACGCACGACGAGGAAGTCACAAGTGTGAGGCCTGCAAGCTCATCCGCTGTGCCTGGCACTTAGAATCAGTACGTTTCCCTTCCTTTCATCCCTCTTTACCTCTTTCTTCTCTCCCCTCCTTTCTCACAGATGTGAAACTGATACTAAGACTTCCTCCATTCCCACATCCAGAAGTCTGAAAATCTAAACTTCCTGATAAGACATCCCCCAGCCTCATCTCCATCCCCAGAAAGCCTGCAGACTATTCAGGATCCCGAAGACAGGAAAGAGAACTCATTTGAGGGCTGGGATGTAAATAAGCCACAAGAGGCTGCACAATTCTAGGCTGCACCTGTGAGCATCCCTCTGATGAAGCCCTGTCAGCGTTTCCATGACAAACTCATATTTCCGGATGCCTCTCTTCCAGCTTGAAGAGTGCGCCTCATGGTGAGGCTTGTCACTGAAAAATGCCTTCATAATTTTTCCCCTAGAAAAGGTTGCATGCTCTAAAGCTCCACAGGCTCATTATATAAGTTTGCTCTTCATTCTTGACAGTTTTGTGGGTATGACATTTGCTCGGTGTACATGCAAGCAGGTACTCTACTCATGGGACGTCCTGTGGTGAAAAGCTATTACAGTGATACGCAGCCTCCACACAGAGTGGCAAGATGTCTCTCCTCCCCAAAATATCTCCTGCACCCATTTGCCTGTCTCAAATCCCGAAATTCCACCATTAAAGACATTACCGCTTTTAGCCAGACATGGTGGTTCACACCTGTAATCCCAGCAACTCAGGAGGCTGAGGCAGAAGGGTCGTGAGTTCAAGGACAGCCTCAGCAACTTAGTGAGGCCTGTCTCAAAACATTAAAAGGGCTGGGGATGTTGCTCAGTGGTTAAGCACCCTGGGTTCTATTCATATTTCAATATATATATAAATATATGTATGTACATATATGTATATTCAAGCTCATATATATATATATATTCAAGCTCAAAAATAGTGGTACATATATTTATATAGTACATATACTATATTTATATGTGTTTATAGTACACAAAATAAATACTATATATTAGATAAATATATCTATATTATAAATATATATACTAAATATATGTATTATGTATATGGTATATATAGTATATATTGTACTACTTTTAAGCTTGGATATACATTTTATAGTGTATATATATGTGTGTGTGTATATATATATATATATATATATATATATACACACACACACACTATATAGTATTATATGTATACACACACACACATACTATTAGCTTGAAGAGTTGTATATTGCCATACTACATGGTAGCGATGTACAATCTCCTAAATTTGACTTCTGAAGCTCATCAGTTCCCATAGGATGAAGGGTTAGCAGCAGGAAGAATGGCCAAAAGGATGGGCTGGGATTGTGACTCAGCAGAAGAGCGCTCGCCCAGCACAGGCAGGGCCTGGGTTCGATCCTCAGCACCACAAAAATAAATAAATAAATAAAGGCATTGTGTTGTGTCCATCTACACCTAAAAAATAAATATTAAAAAAAAGAATGGCCAAAGGGCAAAAAGAGACATAAAAGAAGTGAAAGGAATCTTAGACATTTTATTTATTTTACAGGTTTGGTAGGCTTGACTATAAGAGGAAACATACGCATACACTCACACACACACACACACACACACACATATACATATAGAGTATTATTTTTGGTTTGGGGGGTATTTTTGGTTGTTTTTTGTTTGTTTGTTTGTTTTGTACCAGGGATTGAACCCAGGTGTGTTTAACCACCATGCCAATCCACAGTGCCCCACTTCTTTATTTTTATTTTTATTTTTTTATTTTTGGTACCAGGGATTGAATTCTGGGGCACTTGACCACTGAGCCACATCCCCAGCCCTATGTTGTATTTTATTCAGAGACAGGATCTCATTGAGTTACTCAGCGCCTCCCTTTTTTGCTGAGGCTGTCTTTGAACTCACAATCCTCTTGTCTCAGCCTCTCGAGCTGCTGGGATTATAGGCATGTGCCACCGCACCCAGCCCCTTTTATTTTTTGAGGAAGGGACTCAGTAAGTTACTTAGAACCTCATTAAATTGCTGAGGCTGACCTTGAATTTGTGATCCTCTTGCCTCAGCCTCCTGAATCACTGGGATTACAGGCATGTGCCACATGTCCCAGCAAGAGTATTCTTTGTATAGAAGAGTTGTTCCAAAAACCCAAGTAGTCTTCACATCCACTTGGGTGCTTCCAAAAATGCAGATACCCAGCCCCAGACCCACACATACTGAATCAGAATTTCCAGGGGTGGAACCAAGCCCAGGACTCTGCATCTGATAGCAACATCCAGGTGATGCTGATGATTACCCAGGTTTAGAAGTCAGTAATATAGGAGTAAGATCACCAGGTGAGAAAACAAAAACTGAATTTGGGTCAAAGCATCATCATTTATTGAGAGACCCTAGGCATTTGTCTCTCTGGACCTGCAAAGGGAATATGTGGTATCAAGCTCCCATGGCCTATGTGAGGACTAAACAAGGCAATGTTATAAAAATGCCATTGAAAACTGTCAGACAGCCAGGAGCAGTGGGCAGACCTATGCGGGGAGCCACTCTGAATGATTCACACCTTCCATTCTGGAGCAAGAGGCTTTGACCAGTCACTGCATTTCGTAGTGACCTGGACGTTGTCCCGGTTCAGGAAGTTGAGGGTGTGTCTTCAGGTGTAGGAGTGCCACCCATGGAGTTGAGCCACACTCACCTATTCCTTTGTAATACTACCCCTTTGCCCTGTTTGGGATAGAAAGATGTGGCCTTCCTAGATGTCAGTCAACCTGCTGACAGCAGACATCACAAAGCTAGACTCAATCCCGGGAAACCTGACCCCTCACCTCATTTGAATGGCTTTGCCTTGATAAAAGGGTTCAGCGTGTGTGCTCTCTCTCTCTGCGGACTCTTAATGTCAGAGGAGCTATCACAGGACCCCAAAGAAAATGGTATCTCTGTCTCTTGTGTGGTTATTTCATGCAGCCCAGTTCACCTGGAGTGACCCTGAGTGTTTTAGTTCATGAGGAATGCAACAGACCTATAATTCCAGCAACTCAGGAGGCTGAGACAGGAAGATTTCTGTTGAGAGCCACAGCCGAAGGGGCCCCAGCAAATTTCCAGCTGCCAGCAACCTTTCAGACTGCCAGCTGATGATTGGCTCACAGCGGCCCCAGCAACTTCTAGCTGATTGGCTCCTCTGCGGTGATGCTCATTGGGCTGTTTCCCTGCCCTTTCAGACTACGAAGCTGCTCATTGGGGGACTTTTTTGGCTCCACCCACGTGACCCAGCCAATTGGCCTCAAGAGCAGGAGGATTGTGGGAGGTGGAGAAGCTTGTGGTTGGAGAGAGGCTTGTGGGAAGCCTGTGGTGGTAGTTGGACTCTGAAGGTTTTCCTGAGGAGCTGTTTTGTTTGGCATGTGTGGTTCTAAAAATAAAGTTCGTTTCTTTTGACAAGTGGCTTCTGAATTGTGCCCAGCCAGACTGCGGCAGATTTCAAATTCAAAGCCAGCCTCAGCAACTTAGTGAGGCCCTAAGCAACTTAATGAGACTCTGTCACAAAATAAAAAATAAAAAGGGCTGGGGATGTGGATCAGTGTTTAAGTGCTCGTGGGTTCAATCCCAGATACCCACCCCCAAAAGAAAGAAAACAGAAAGCCATCAGACAATGTAAATGCTATCCATATACAAGTAGCATACGCCATACATAGATATGCCATAAACACATGAATGTGTACCTATGTACACATGTATACAGACAGAGCAGGTATGACCTTCATCATTGTCTCTTTTTTCACATATTTTTATTAGTGCATTACAGTTATACATAATCATGTGATTCACTGTGGGATATTCATACAGGTGCACACTCTATCTACATTCCTGGCTGCTTCACTCAGGACGCTCCCTGAAGTCCTCTCCCCATTGCTCAGCACAGTCCCTCATCATTTTAACAAGACTTTCCTGCCTAATGGATTCATCTATCATCTATGATAGTTCAGATATTCATACCTTCTGGGGAGTAAAGAAAGAGGAGGGCTGGGGTTGTGGCTCAGTGATGGAGTGCTCGCCTTGCATGTGTAAGGCCCTCGGCACTAAATAAAAAAATTTTTTTTTAAAAAAATAAGGGTATTGTGTTCATCTACAACTAAAAAAAAATTAAGGGGCTGGAGTTGTGGCTCAGCGGTAGAGTGCTCACCTAGCGTGTGTGAGGCCCTCAGTTAAATCCTCAGCACCACATAAAAATAAATTAAAAAAAAAAAAAGATATTGACAACTACAACTAAAAAATATTTTGAATTTATTTTATTTTTTAAATTTTTAATATTTATTTTTCAGTTTTTAGTGGACACAACATCTTTGTTTGTATGTGGTGCTGAGGATCGAACCCGGGCCGCACGCATGCCAGGTGAGCGCGCTACCGCTTAAGCCACATCCCCAGCCCTAAAAAATATTAAAAAAAAAAAAAAAGAGGAGTGGTCACTCCCATTTTATGACAAGGGAAAATGGAGGAAGGTGGGTATAGAGGGCTGATACCATTTAAACATAGGGCAGTGGTTCTTTTGTTTTGAGAGCCTAGTAAAAATGCAAACACAAAAATTATTATACATATAGTTTCAGGGCTTTGTGAACTTTCTGACATCTTTCCTTGGGTCTCCTGGAAGTCCAGGAACCCCCAGGTAAAGAACATCTGCCCCTCCTGGATCTGGCAACCTAAGCCCTTAAATTCCCAGAGGGTCACGTTCAGCACGTGAGACATCATTTCAGTCATGCCTCGACTGATCCTTTCTCGCCAGTCTTCCAGATGAACTCACCTGACCTCTCCTCCCTCCCCAAGAAAGACTGACGCATCATCTGCATCAGGAAAGCATCTTCTCAGACCAGACTGTGCCTCCTGTTCATGAGCCTGCAGCACAGAGAGTCTGGGCTGTCATAAGGTATCAGGAGGATGGATGGGTTTTATTGCAATAAAAGACAGCACAACTAACTGGCTTCAACAATAAAGAGAACCTATTGGTTCGTGACAATAAAAACAAACTGTTTGAGGTAAGGTGGCCTTATGCAAGATCTGATCCTTCTGCTCTATGCTGTTTCTGTTTGTCTTTCCACTCTGTCTTACAAGGTATCAACTTCATCTTAACTCTAATCCTCAAGATTGCAACATGGTTGCCAGCAGCAACCAGAACTGTCTGCACCTTTGTTCACTCATGGGAGAGACGGCAAGCTGTTTTTTGAATAATTCTCATGGAAGAAAGCAGAAGCTCCTTTTGAGAATCCCTGTCAATGTCTTCCCATGTCTCACTAGCCCAGAATGGAAAACATCCCATCCCAATCAGAGTCCACCTCTGACCTGGGAAGCTGTGTGGTAGGGAAATTCAGAATGTGGTGAAGTCCTGCCTCTCTGCTCAGAACCCTAAAGACCGAGTCCTTGGGCTTTCGGGAAAGGAATTAAGGGCTCAAAGGAATGATTTTGTAAATGAGCAGGTTCTAGTCCTGTCCCACAGAAACCCTTGACGAAAACCTAAGCCAAGCAGGCTGAAGCCATCTCAGGAGGGCTCCAGAAAGATTAAACAACAACAACAACAACAACAACAACAACAACAACAACAACAGAATCCACAGCCCGCCAGCTGACAAGGAGGCAGGCCACAGAGGTTGTGCTGACACCTGGCTCAGGTCTCCTTTCTCCTTTAAACAAGGCATCAAACGACCAAGAACAACTTGGTCATCCTCTCTGGCCTCTGGACAAAAGGAAGAAAGTGATCATCTCTTCCATTTAGAGCAATCCATGTGTAAGATTATAATCCTTTGGAAGGAAGCCAAGTCCTCAGAAGATTCTGGACATGGGTGCTGTGCAGAGGATAGAGAACATGGTGTGTGGAGAGAATCCTGGCCAGTTTTTGATTACCAGAATCATACAGAAAACTATTTTAGTCCTCACTACTTGGGAGGTTGAGATAGGAGGATCCCTGGAGCCCAGCATTTCAAGAATTCAAGGCCAGCCAGGGCAACATCATAAGACACTGTCTGGGGGTGAGGGGGAAGTGTAGGGTCTCCATGTGTCCCAGACTCTACTGGAGGCTCACATAAAGAAATATGGTTCAGGGCTGGGTTTGTAGCTCAGTGGTAGAGTATTTGCCTAGCATATGTGAGGCACTGGGTTCGATTGTCAGCACCACATAAAAATAAAAATAAAATAAAGGCCTATCAACAACTAAAAAAAAAAAGAAAAAGACACATGGTTCAGGGGGCTGGGGCTATAGCTCAATTGGTAGAATGTTTGCCTTGCATGCACAAGGCCCTGGGTTCAACCCTCTGCAACACACACACACACACACACTCTCTCTCTCTCTCTCTCTCTCTCTCTCTCTCTCTCTCTCTCTCTCTCTCACACACACACACACACACACACACACACACACACACATTAAAAAAATGATTCAACAAATGAAAGTAACTGTGAAAGAAATTCCAATTATTTATTTCTGTATCTTTGACATCCATAACTGTTCAAGGGCCTTTTACATTTAATCAAGCTGTCATACTCTGTTCAACGTCCAGATCTCTCCCCCTCTCTGAGCTCTTCACTTTGAGGGCTGGTTTGGCCTCTTGAGTCAGGTCCTTCCCCTTTTCCTGTAGTCTCTTTCCGCACTTAGTCTCCCAGTTCTGCATCCCAGATTATCAGATTTAGTAAGCTAGAACTCCCCTCAGAATACTCAGGAATCAGGGCTGGGGTTGTGGTTCAGTGGTAGAGCATTTGTCTAGCATATGTGAGGCCCTGGGTTCAATCCTCAGCACCACATTTAAAAAAAAAAATGAATAAAATAAAGCTATGAAAAAAAAAGTTACTCACTAAAAAGAAAATATTCAGGTATCAATAAATCTTGTTCCTGTCAACAGAAGCAATTTTGGGGAACAGATATCCAGTCTCAGATATGTGAAAGTTGTCTGAATACCTTGAAGTAGAACATCAGCTTCAGTTTTTGCGGGTGGACGAGAGGGTCACTAACCATTTGCCCTGAGAATATTGCCTTCTATCAGCTGCGACTCCTGAAGTTGCTATTCTGGATAAATCTTCAGGATATTCTCCAGTTCTACTCTCTAGCCTTCCGCACCCTACCGGTGCCATGGGATCCCAGAGGCTGACTTGTGGGGTCTCTACCAAAAGGATCCATTGTCCTCTGGTTTCTAGCTGGGATTGGCCAGTGGGAGCCATTGACAAGAGATGGAAAAGAAGAGAAGGGAGGTAGGATGTTTGTTCTCCCAGCTGCCACCTGTCCCAGGCTCTCTCCCACAGCTGTAGCTGTCTGTGTAGTGTAGCCGTCACTGCTCCCCAACTGCCCCTTCAGTCTGGAGGTGGTAATGAGTCCCTGCTGCTGGTCCCTGGGTGCTTCAGCACCACTTGTTGATTCTCTCAACCTTATAAATAGTCCCTTTATCCACGACTTCTCCTTTCCTTGAGTGAAGGACTCAGGTTGATACAGTACCCCAGGAATCCTCAGCTTTGTCACCTCACTGGGTCTCACGTTGTTGTTCTAGAGAGGGGAGGGAGGAAGGATTGCACTCTTGTATAGAAGTTGTAACATGTGAAAGTTCCAAAAATGGTTCTGTTAAACATCAAGACTTAAGTTGGGCTGGGTACAGTGGCACATGTCTGGATGCCCAGCATACTTAGGAGGCTGAAGCGGGAGGATCACAAATTCAAGGCCAGCCTTAGCAACTTAGTGAGACCTTGTTTCAAAATTAAAAAATAAAGGACTGAAAATGTGGCTTGATGGTTAAGTTCCCCTGGATTCAATTCCAGTATCAAAAAAAAAAAAAAATCCAACAATGTCTCTTTGTAAAAAGCTGTATGGAAAATGAGTCCACAGCTTGTCCCTATCATGACTGAACCACTAGACTGCCCGAACCAGACAGCAACCACTAAAATTCAGGTGCGGCTTTGCTGAGCTTCCTGGCCATTCTAGTCCATTCTGACCACAAGATCAAAAAAGAGAAAACACGAGGTACACTGGTCACAAAGGCTGATCAGCATGATTCAAGGGTTTCTGGGAAAGCCTCTCACCCTCAAAACTCCACCTTCCCACACCCATTTCTATCCTGGATCTCATTAGAATTATCTGCCCATATCTAAAATTTTATCAGCAGAGAGGTATAACTTTGCCTTTAGGCCAGATGTAAATATTTTTCCTTGAAAAGAGGGATTCAGTAATATTTAATTAGTATTTCCATTATGTGCAAGGCACCTTGCTAAGCACTAGGTAAGTTTTTGGGTTTTTCTGTTTGCTTTTTTTGTACCGGGGATTAAACTCAGTAGCTCTCAACCACTGAGCCACACTCTCAGCCCTTTTCTGTATTTTATTCATTCAGAGACAAGGTCTCACTGAGTTGCTTCGTGCCTTACTAAATTGCTGAGGCTAGCTTTGAACTTACAATCCAATCCTCTGGCCTCAGCCTCCAGATTCCCTGGGATTAAATATAGGTAAGGTTTTAATCCTATCACTTACCCTTTAGTATGATTTAACTGAACATCAGGGAAAGAAAGAAAAACCTATGTGAAAAGTGAAGAGAAATGTGCCAAAAAAGAAGGAAGCCAAAGACAAATTTTACCTTTGTTCATGCTGAAAGAGGTTAAGGTAGAGACACAAATTGGGGGGTATTTGAAACCTTGGGACCAAAAAAGGTCATCCAGGAGGAAGAACAGAGAAAGGGGCAGAGAGAGAGAGAGGGAGAGAAGAAAAGAGGATATCCTACAGCTAAGCCCGGGGGGGCATTCTCATTTAGAGGCTGTGAAAAGGGGGAAAAGTGACTCTATAGAAGAAAATGGAGAAGGAGCAGCTAGTGAAATAGGCAGACTCTGGAGTGCTGGGATCCACTGAAGGGAGTGTTTCAATCCCAGCAGTTTAAGGATCACAAGTTCAAAGCCAGCCTCAGAAATTTAGTGAGAACCTGTCTCGGGGAAATATAAATTAATTGATTAAAAAGAAAAGGGGCTGAGCATGTGACTCAGTGGTTAAGGACCCCTAGGTTCAATCCATGACACCCCCTACACCCCCCTATACACACACAAAAAAAAGTGTTTCAAGAAGAAAGGAATGGCTGGGGCGCAGTGGCCCAAGCCTGTAATCCCAGTGGCACGGGAGGCTGAGATAGGAGGGTCATGAGTTCAAAGCCAGCCTCAGCAAAAGTGAGGTGCTAAGCAACTCAGTGAGATCCTGTCTCTAAATAAAATACAAAATAGGGCTGGGGATGTGGCTCGGTGCCCAGTGGCCCTGAGTTCAATATCCAGTACCAAAAAAAAAAAAAAAAAAAAGAAAGAAAGAGATGATCCAGTGAGTTAAAATGCTACTGATGGGTCAAACAAGAACCATTAACCCTTGCATTTGTCAACACAGAAGTCATCAGTGACTTGATAAATGTGGTTTCACTGTCATGATAGAGACAAAAGCCTGTGTGATGGAAAATGGGACATGAGAAAATTAGAAACAGCATACATATTCTTTTAACTTCTTTTCTGAATGGTTAACAGACAAATGGTGACATAAATGGATGGGAATGAAGGGTCAAAGATTTTTATTTTTAAAGATGAGAGTTAATACATCCCATTAGTATGCTGATGATCCAGTCAAGAGGGAAAATGTGATCATGCAAATGAGCAGATAATTGCCAGGATGCTGCCTTCAATAAGTAGGGGAAGGGACCCTGTGCAAGGGAAGGGGCTGGCCTCAGATAGATAGGGGAGGCCTATTCACTATGAGAGGGGGGGAAAGCACACTTTGGTGGTAGAAGGATGAAAAAAAAAAAATTTTTTTTCTGATTTCTTTTTTCTCAGTTGGAAAAAGAAATGATGTCCCGGAGGGCTGTGTGGAGGTCTGAGAGTGGAGGCGGTGTGAGGCAGTTATTGTAAGGAGTAGGAAAGTGGCTTGCAGAGCATAGGGTTGCTGGGCAGCAAGAAGGTCCATCTTACAATTAGCTATTGTGAATTTAATAGGCAACCTTCCGGCATAGTTCTGTGTTTTTCTCCCACCACGTTTAGCAGCCTGGATAGAGTGAATGGAATAGCTGAAAGTTAGATTTGGCCAGTGCTGGGGTCTTGTTAGGCCCATAGGTTAGAAGGGAAGAGGGTCAAAAAGATTTTATTAGTTTCTTTATTGCTGTGAAAGAAATTACCCCAATACTTAGTGTGTACTTAAACAATACACACTGATTACCTCATATAATCTGTGAATTGGAATTTGGAATATAGAAGCAGCTTGGCTGGGCACATCCAGTTTGGGGTCTATTGTGAGGCTGTGGTCAAGATGTTAGCTGGGGCTGCGGTTATCTGAAAGCTTGGCTGGGACTGAAGGATCTGCTTCCAACATGGCGCACTCAAATGACTAGCAGGTCAGTGGTGGTGGCTGAGACAGGTTCAGTTCCTCTCCATGTAGTCTCTCCACACACTGCTTGAGTGTCCTTACAACATGATAATGAGTTTCTCCAAGAGCTAGCAATCCAAGAGAGAGACATAAACAGAAGAAATCCTTTTCTAATCTAGACTCAAAACACATTGCATTACTTTTATCACATTGTATTTGTTAGGAGCAAGTCATTAAATCCAGTTCACATTCAAGGGGAGGGAAATTGGACTCTACTTTTAGAAGGGACGAATGTTGTTATGGACTGGATGTTTGTGTGTTGCTTTGTCCTCAAATTTATATGTTAAGATCCTAGTCCTTAATGTAGCTTTCTTTGGAGATGGGAACTCTACGATGGCTATGATGTCACAAAGTAATAAAGCCTTTTGGGGTCACCCTTGTGTATATGGTCTGTCATTGATCAAAATGTTCAGAGCTGAATCTGGGGACACACACCAGTAATCCCAGCAATTCAAGAGTCCAAAGCAGGAGAATCCCAAATTCAAGGCCAGCCTCAGCAATTTAGCGAGATCCTTAGCAAGTTAGTGAGGCCCTATCTCAAAATAAAAAAATAAAAAGGGCTGAGATGTGGCTCAGTGGCTAAGTGCCCCCAGGTTCAATCCCCATGCTAAAAAGAGAGAGAGAGAGAGAGAGAGAGAGAGAGAGAGAGAGAGAGAGAAAGACCAAGAGTTCAACAGCTCTCCCTCTGTGTGCATGCACCAAGGAAAGGCCAAGGGAGGACACAATAAGACAGACATCTACAGCCAGCAAGAAAATCTCACCAGAAACCAAATTGGCCAGAACTTGATCTTGGACTACTAGCATCCAGAACTATGAGAAAATAATTTTTTCTTGCTTAAGCCACCCAGTCTATGGTATTTTGTGATGGCAGCCCAAGGGGAATGATATAAACTTCAAAGAATTTGCAGACCTATTTCAACATCAATTCAAGGGCCAAGGTCAGTCTATATTGTAATGGAACATGAACTCTAACCTGAGAAATAAGAGAGGTAAAGGCATGGAGGAATGAATGAATGTACTGGAGGATCAGTGAATGGAAGGAAGGTCTCTGCAAATGGAGGAAAACAGGAGTGAGAGTACTAGGGAAGTGAGATATGGGTGGCTCATGCCTGTAATGCCAGAGACTCAGGAGACTGAGGTGGAAGGATCAGAAGTTTGAGGCCAGCCTCAGCAATGTATCAAGATCCTTTCCCCAAAAAATAAAAATTAAAAAAAGAAGTGGGGATCTACTTCTATGGGAAAGTGCCCCTGAGTTCAATCCCCGTACAGAGAGAGAGAGAGACAGACAGACAGAGAGAGAGAGAGGAAGGAGAGACAGACAGAGACAGAGTGTGCTGCTTGGGGGTTTTTATGACTTGCCCACACAGATTCAGTAACTTGGTAGAACAGCTACTGTTGCTGAACGCTCGGTCCTTGTCCCCAATGCCAATCCAATAACAATGAGGACACGGTTTTGAGAAAAAAGAGAAAAGGTTTATTGCTTTGCTAGAAAAGGAAAAACATAGCCTCCTGTCCCAAAGGCTATGATTCTGCCTATCCATAGGAACTGGGGGGGGGGGGTTTATAGAGGTGATTCAGAGGAAATGAGATTAGGGAGGAGAGATCAGGAAGGAGAAGATCAAGGAAAAGAAAATCAGGGAGGAGAAGTTTAGGGAAAAAAAGATTGAGAAGAAGAAAAACAAACATGTAAGTTTCAAAGCCATAGGGAATATAGTCCAAGCATCAAGTGAACCCCTGTTACACTACCTCCATTGGTTTATATAAAGGATGCAAATGAACATTCAAATGAAGAGATACACAGGGCAAGACCTGGAAGAGTACAGAACCTTTGTCCCCAAGGAGGTTGGATGTACCACTCTCCTGACATGTGGATACATTCCTAGCCCAGAAAAGGTTCAAATCTCCTCACTGCTTGAAAGCTTTTATGACTCAACCTCCAGCCAGACTACTGAAGGAGCATCTACTCCAGAAGTATTTTAGGTGAATCCTCTCTGAGGTTGAACATTTTTTGTTTGTTTTTGTACCAGGGATTGAACCCAGAGGCGCTTAACAACTAAGCCACATCCCCAGCTCTTAAGAGACAGGATTTTCCTGAGTTGCTTGGAACCTTGCTAAATTGCTGAGGCTGGCTTTTTGCCAAGCTCCTGCCTCAGCCTCCAGAGCTGCTGGAATTATAGGCATGAACCACCACACCGGCTTCCTAGGATGAACTCTTACCCCTTACATCCAACAATATCTGCTATCATTCTTTCCTCTTCTTCCTCTTGACATAGTCTGAGTTGGTTTCTGAGTTTTTTTGTTTGTTTATTTGGTTGGTTGGTTTTTGTTTGTTTGTTTGTTTTTAGTTATAGATGGACACAATGCCTTTATTTATTTATTTTTATGTGGTGCTGAGGATCAAATCCAGTGCTTTACATGTGCGAGCTAAAATCCCAGCCCCTGGTTTTTGTTCCTTACAACCCAAATGCTCTGACCAAACTATGCCAGCAGTCACAATAGCCTATGGGAGTCTTACAAGCCAAGAGTGACAGGAAAATGTGGTGGAGCAAACTATAATCCCAGCTACTGAGGAGGCTAAGGCAGGAAGATGACAAGTTCAAGGCCACCCTGGAAAATCTAGTAAGATTCTATCTTAAAATAAAATAAAAGGGGCTGGGGCTGTAACTCAGCACTAGAGCACCCTGGATTCAATCTCCAGTACCAGTAAAAAACAAGTCAAAAAAAGTGAATGAAAAAAATATTTTAAGTGGCAATGGCAAAATTCTTCTTTGGGAAAGAACTATTGAAGCCTAAAAAATGAACTGTGGGGAATGAATTGGAAGTTGAGGGCAGAACAAAGGGAGAATTGCTTTGCTAAAAGCAAAGAGAGAATTTTTTTTTTTTCATCTAGCCTCCAAAGAAGAAATTTTAGGCTGGCACCAGTTTGACTTTATTGTCAAGTTGTCTTGAACAAAGAAGCATCCCTGTACAGTACCCCAAACTGATCACATGGCCAAATTCCAAGAAATGGAACTATTTGGTCCTAGAGCATGGATATCTTAGAGGGATATCTTAGAGGGTGCACTTGTTGTTCTTGTTTTTTTTTTAATCTGGAACCAAACTCCTTCCAGAAAGATTGAAACATTTTAGATTTCTGCCAGTGGTAAATAAAAAGTGCTTGGTTTTCCAAGGTGTTCATGTGTGAATTTTTGTTTGTTGGGATCCATGGATTAAACCCAGGGGCAAATCAACCACTGAGCCCCACATCCTCATCCCTTTTTATCATTATTTATTATTTTTTTTATTTTGAGACAGGATTTAGCTGAGTTGCTTAGGGCCTTGCCGTTGCTAAGGCTAGCTTTGAACTCACAATCCTCCTGCCTCAAGCCTCTGAAGACACTGGGATTACTGGCGTGCTCCATGACATCTGACCCTATGTTTTTAAATTTTTGACAAATAGATGAAAATTTCTTTAGTTTGTACTTTAAGATTACCAAGTGGTTTGGACTTTTCCCCTATGTCTTTATTGGCCATATCTATTTCTCCTTTTAAGAATTATCTCTTAGGGGCCTGGGGATGTGGCTCAAGTGGTAGCACGCTGGCCTGGTGTGCGCAAGGCACTGGGTTCGATCCTCAGCACCACATAAAAATAGATATTGTGTCCACCTAAAATAAAAAAATAAATATTAAAAAAAAGAATCATCTCTTAGCAGGAGAGTCATTGGAGAGGAAAACAGGTATGGTCATCAAACTCTGACCTATCCTGGCTAATGGCATGAGTGGTAAAAGAAGGCTAATGGAGCTAAGAGTCCTCTGACACCTTCCCAAGAGTGATCTCAGCTAACTCGAAGAGTAGATAAGAACAAGATCAGTTTTTTTTTTTTTTTTTTTTTTTTTTTTTTAGAGATTCACAAGCTTTTTATCTGTAGAAACTTTTTTTTTAATATTTATTTTTTAGTATTTGGAGGACACAACAACATCTTTGTTTTTGTATGTGGTGCTGAGGATCAAACCCGGGCCACACGCATGCCAGGCTACCGCTTGAGCCACATCCCCAGCCCCACAAGATCAGTTTTGACCAACTTGATCTTAAACACCTGGCAGGAGAGTATAACCAAGGCACAGTCCTACACGGACATTTAAAAGGGAAAGACAATACTTTTCTTATTAATATAACTTAAGATGTACACTTTAGTCAGCCCCACCAAAAGTAAGTAAAGCTGGGAGCTACAAAGGAAGGGTTCTTGGGTGGGAGTGCCTAATACTATCACCAAGGCTCTAGAGTCACAAGTTTGTCATGAGTTTCAGAGAGTGGCTGAAATACTAACTGCTTTTGTGCTAATAGTTTACAAAAAAAATGTCATGTTTTGCTGTCTTTTTCATTGTTGTCCTAGCATGATCTCTGCCCTATGAATGTCTTGTCCAGTCACCCATCAATTGCCACCATAGACCTCTGGACTGCCCTGATGCCAAATACCCTTAACAATCCATGCCACACCTGATAGAGAACAAGGACTTAGGGTCACTCAAGGGAAAGCAAGGAACGTGAGATGGGTATGTGAGAAATGAAAGAGGGAGACCAGGCAGAGATAACACATGAGAGTTTGTCAGAGCTGGCAAATAAAGGCCATCTCTCTAGAGCAGAGAGAGGCAAAACAGGCTTGGGTTCCGGGACTTTTAGGGGGCTGGCTCAGGAATCAGAACTGGGCAGGTCCTAATGCATCAGTTAGGGGTTGGGTTGGTATGAGGGTGTGGTGAGCCTTTCTCAGAAATGCCCCTGGGTGGAAAGCGAAACTTTTCCCTTAAAATGGTAGCTGTCACTTAAGATGGTCATCCAGATGCTAAGCAAGGACCTTAGAGTCACCCACCCCAACTTTGCCCTCTATCAGCAGGAAGCAACTTGGAGATGCTGTAGCCATTTTTCTATAGAAACGGAATGTAGAAATTGACAGTGGGAGATTTAACAGTGGTCCACTTCATGTTTTGAATAAAACCCTTGCAGCTCTGCTGCTGAGACCTATTTATGCAATGGACATGTTTCTTTCTCTTCTTCTCTACTCCCCCGTTCCTAATTGAAACACTCCCAGATCTTCAGGAAAAACAATTATCTTTCTTCCCCATCCTAGGGGGGAAAAAAGACTTATCTGTCCTTGAGCACACAAACACAACTGGAATGAAGTAATTCAGACTTTGGGGATGGCACCAGAAGGTTTTTAGAAATGACTATCTCCCAAATTAACAAGTGAGTTACAATATCATAACAGAGAACTCTGGAATGTAGCCTTTGAATCATCTATTAAGAAACCCCCAGTTCCAGCTGATGGATAGAATTACAGCCTCTGGGACAGGAGTTCCCTGTGTTTCTCTTTTGCTAGCAAAGCAATAAAACTTTTTGAACTACCTCTTAGCTGGGCATGTAGCTCAGTGGTACAGCGTTGGCCCAGCATGTTCAATCCCAGCACTGCAAAATACAAAACCAAACAAAGAATTTCCTCTTAAGGAAAGGCCTTTGTTCTCTCCTCTGGTGCTCCCCCCCCCCCCCTTCTAGTGAACACAATCCCACCACTCCTCTTCCCCACCTACTCAGCCTGCATGGGTTTACTAATCACAACCCCCCACAAAGGCACGGCCTTGTCTGCTTCTAAAACTCAAAGTCCTGGGCTGGGATGTAGCTCAGGGGCAGAGTGCTTGCCTAGCAAGTGGGAAGCCCTGGTTTAATCCACAGTACTGCAAAAACAAAAAAAGATATATGACTGAAAGTCTCACCTCCTAGAGATCGCTCAGTCCAGGGCAAACAGGGACCAAATGTCTTTGTGGCCAATCCAATAACAAGGACATGGTTTTGAGAAAAAGGACAAAGAAGGTTTATTGCTTTGCTAGCAAAGGACAAACACAGGAGATTCCTGTCCCAGAGGCTGTGATTCTGCCCATTAGCAGGAACAGGGGGTCTTCTAAAGAGGTGGTTCAAAGGCTACATTCCATGTGTTCCCTGTTGCAGTTGTAATTTGCTTGTTAATTTGCGAGACAGTCATTTCTGAGATCTTCTGGTGCCATCGCCAAAGTCTGGATTTACTTCTGCTTCATTCTTATGGGTATGTACTCAGGGCAAATAAATCCGCCTAAAACGGGGAAGAAAGGTAATCCTGTTTCCCCTGAGATTAGGAAGCGGAGGGGGGGGGGATTAAGGAAGAGCAGGGAAAGAGGAAGAGAAAGAAACATGTCCTTTTAAAAAATAAGTTGCAGTGGCAGAGCAGCAAGGGTTATATTCAAAGCATAAAGCGGACCACTGTTAGATCCTCTCATGTTACTCCCAGCCCTTCATTCATTCATCCTGTAAATATGTATCATGTCCCATTATTTGGAGGATGCACTCTGCTACAGAGGCATCTGGGAGTCCCCAGCAGACAGGACCCAGGTATCCCCAACATCCATGATGGCCCTTCCAAAGGAAGGATATCTTAGCAAATAATTTTGTTTTTCTTTGCTTCTTTTTTTTTAATGTAGTGATGAGTTTTTCAACTGAAGCCTTAATGTGATTGCTTGACAACAGATAAGAAAGCTCTAATAGGGAGCAAGCAAGAGTGGTCCTCTGGGGTTACCTGAAAAAATTCAGATGCTAAGAAAGGTGAGAAAGGGACAAAGGGGCCAAAAGAAAAACTCAGAGGTACTTGGAAGTTTGGCAAGGATCAGCCTGTGCACGGTCCATCCTAGGAATGGATACTGTGTCCATTTCCCCAGAGTCTGACGCAGATGTGCCACTTCTGAGGCTCTTGCCCCTCATGCCCTTCCGAGCCCTAAATCTTCGAAATAGGCATTTTCAAAATGCCTTCTCTCCCACCCTAGGCCGATAATGACTTCATGCCTCTCTTTTATTGTCCTAGGTATATGGTCCCCAAGACTTTGAAAGAGTTCCTCTCCCTGAGACATCCCATAGAGAGGAGTACTACCCATCACTTAGAACAAGAGCTTTTTGTTCCCTGCAGTATTGAACGGCTGAAAATACATTTTTTCACAATGACCAAGAAAGGGCCTCAGAGAAGCAGCTGAGGACCTGACTCCACAGACAGAGCTGTTAAAAGCTCTCTCCTGACCACCATGCTCAACTGGGCCTGGCTTATTTATTTATTTATTTATTTTTAAAATTCTAATCAAGAGACTGCTGGGAAGATGATGAATTCACTAAAGGCAAGAACAAAGTCCTGGCTCCCATCCCCCTGCGGCACGGAACACAGAGCCACAGAGCCTGTGCTGTACACAGTGGGAGCTAAGAAGTTCTCTCCAGCTAGAATTCGGTAGACCAGGCATGGTGGAAAGGGTGCAGGACCAGAAGAAGAAAGCTGAAACCCATAGCCTCTGCTGATGCAGCCTTCAGGCTGCCGGAAAGTTCTAATGAAAAGCCTGCCAGACCTCTAACGAGAGCTCCACTGCCAGCAGGCTGTGATTGCTCATTGTGTTTGGTTATAATTAGCAGCGTATTCTGCGATGGCAGAGCAGGCAGCGAGCAGGAGCAGGAGCAGGGCTGGGGAAGGGCTGCCACCTTCGCAGCTACCAGCCCCCCAGCCCTGCACTGCAAAACCCGGGCTCCTTCCCTTCCTGGCCCTGCATGTCCTGTATCTGCAGCAGGATCCTATGACTGGTACCCCTTGATCACTGATGCTGGACCAGCCCCATACCCCTTTCACAGGCTAAAGAGGAACTGTTTTCTACGACAGCAGGAGAGCCTGGGCTGAGGAAATGAGCACACATGGTATCCCGATGAAGTTTTTGTCTGCAACTTACAAGCAATATGACTTCAGGCAAGTGGGCCTCAGTTTCCTTATCTATAATATGGGAGCAGAAGTAAGATTACCTATCTTCCTTATGGATGTGGTGATACTTGAAAGGGATGCCGAGTTGCTGTGCTCTGGGCCCCGGAGTTGCTATCCAGGTGGGAAGTGGCTTGGCTCTGGCCCTTTCCCTCTCATTTCTGCACCATCTCACCCCTTGGGTCAGGCTCCTCCCCCACAGGGGCTCTTTTTCCCTTCCCTGTTGAAACTGACTCATGCGGAGGGGTCTGTCTGAACCGGTTCAATCTTAGTGTGAACATATGTGATCTCTCCTAGGAGAATGGTCTCAAACTTTTTAAACTGTGACTCAGAACAAAATATATTTTATATTGTGGCCGAGAAACACACGTTATCAGTAGATAAAACAGCAAGGTAAGTTTCATGAGATAATACTTACCCAAACCAAGTGGGATGGTTGCTTTTTTTTCCCCAGTGTAATTTTATTTTATTTTATTTTAAATTTTTATTCTAATTTGTCATATATGACAGCAGAATGCATTACAATTCATATTATATAAGTAGAGCAAAATTTTTCATCTCTCTGCTTGTGTACAAAGTATATTCATACCATTTGTGTCTTTTTCATACACGTACTTAGGGTAGTACCATCTTGTTCCACCATCTTTTTTTACCCCCTTGCTCCCTCCCTCCCCCTCCTTCCCCTTTGCCCTATCTACAGTTTGTCTGATCCTCCCATGCTCCCTCTCCCAACCCCACTATGAATCAGCCTCCTTATTTCAGAGAAAACATTCAGCATTTGGTTTTGGGGGATTGGCTAACTTCACTTAGTATTATCTACTCCAACTCCATCCATTTACTTGCAAATGCCATAATTTTATTCTCTTTTATTGCTGAGTAATATTCCATTGTGTATATACTCCACATTTTCTTTATCCATTCATCTACTGAAGGGCATGTAGGTTGGTTCCACAGTTTAGCTATTGTGAATTGTGCTGCCATAAACACTGATGTGGCTGTGTCCCTGTAGTATGCTGTTTTTAGATCCTTTGGGTATAGACCAAGGAGTGGGATAGCTGGGTCAAAAAGTGGTTCCTTTCCCAGTTTTCCAAGGAATTTCCATACTGCTTTCCATATCAGCTGCACCATTTTGCAGTCCTACCAGCAATGCATGAGTGTGCCTTTTTCCCCCACATCCTTGCCAACACTTATTGTTTGTATTCTTTTAAAAAAATGTTTTTTAGTTATAGGTGGACATAACGTATTTGTTTTACTTTATGTGGGGCTGAGGATCAAACCCAGTGCCTCACTCATGCTAAGTGAGTGCTCTACCTCTGGAGCCACAACCCCAGTTGTTGTTTGTATGCTTAATAGCTGCCATTCTGACTGCAGTGAGAAGAAATCTTAGTTTTGATTTGCATTTCTCTAATTGCTAGAGATGTTGAACTTTTTTTTTATATATTTGTTGACTGATTGTATATCACTTTCTGAGAAGTCTCTGAACAGAAGTCTCTGCCCATTTATTGACTGGGTTATTGGTTTTTTTGAAATTTAGCTTTTTGAGTTCTTTATATATCCTAGAGATTAGTGCTCTATCTGATGTGTGAGTAGTTAAAATTTGCTCCCAAGCTATAGGCTCTGTATTCACCTCACATATATATTTTTTTAATATTTATTTTTTAGGTGTAGATGGACACAACATAATGCCTTCATTTCCATGTGGTGCTGAGGACGGAACATGGGTCCCGCCCGTGCTAGGCGAGCGCTCTACCGCTGAGTGACAATCCCAGCCCCCTGCCCCAGATTGTTTCTTTTGCCGAGAAGAAGGTTTTTGGTTTGAATCCACCCCATTCATTAATTCTTGATTTTAATTCTTGTGCTATAGGAGTCTTATTAAAGAAGTAGGGGCCTAATCTGATATGACAGAGTTTTGGGCCTATTTTTTCTTCTATTAGACACAGGGTCTCTGGTTTATTTCCTAGGTCCTTGATCCACTTTGAGTTTTGTGCATAGTGAGAGATAGATAGATAGATAGATAGATAGATAGATAGATAGATTAATCTGTATAATACTTTTGGTAGTATGGTCATTTTGACAATATTAATTCTGCCTATCCAGGAACCAGGGAGATCTTTCAATCTTCTAAGTTCTTCTTAATTTCTTTCTTTGTCTTTAAATATTTTTTTGGTTGTAGATATACACAATATCTTTATTTATTTATTTTTACGTGGTGCTGAAGATCAAATCCAGGGCCTCACACATGAGAGGCAGACGCTCTACCACTGAGCTATGACCCCAGCCCCATTAATTTCTTTCTTTAGTGTTCTATAGTTTTTGTTGTAGAGGTCTTTCACCTCTTTTGTTAGGTTGATTCCTAAGTGGGATGCTTGCTTTTTTTTTTTTTTTTGGTACTGGGGATTGAACCCAGGAGAGCTTTACTGTTACTGAAAGCTTGGTCCTTGTCCCTTTTGCCACTCCAATAAAGAGGACACAGTTTTGAGAAAAAGGAAAAAGAAGGTTTATTTCTTTACTAGAAAAGGAGAAGCATAAGGGACTCCTGTCCCAGAGGCTGGGATTATGCCCATCTAGGGGAGCAAGGGGCTTCTAAAGAGGCGGTTCCAAGGCTGCATTCCATGGGCTTTCTGTTGAGTTGTAATCACTTGTTAATTTGCCAGACAGTAATTTAAAAATAAGTGGCAGCGGCAGAGCAGCAAGAGTTATATTTAAAACAAAAAGTGGACCATTGTTACAAAGCCACTGAGCTACATCCCAGCCCTTTTAATTAATTAATTTACTTTTTATTTTGAAACAGGGCCTGGCTAATTAGCTGAGGCTGGCTTCGAAATTGCAGTCCTCCTGCCTCAGTCTCTCAGTTGCTGGGATTACAGGCGTGTGCCCTGACACCCAAGTGGGATACATTCTCATATGTTCTGTCCTCTTCCCTTTCCTTTTCTATTATATAGTCTTCTATTTATATCATATATATATAATATATATATGTAAACTACAGAACATAATAGTCAATATGCAATATGTATTATTTATATATATGTTTTATTCTACTTATGTTATATTTTATATAGAATAGTTTTGATAATTTGCCAAAGATCAGGATCCATTAAACTGAATTAATAGCCAACCAGGGTTAAATCAATGGAAATGTAATTGATGTAACTGATGTGATTCAGCAATCTGTATACGGGGTAAAAATGGGAGTTCATAACCCTTTTGAATCAAACTGTGAAATATATCAAAATAGATGTAATGTTTTGAACTACCAACAATAAAAAAAAAAAAACACAAGGAAATGCTCATGATATGATGTAAAGGAAGTTAAAAAGTTTTGAGGGGTATAAACCATACACTATTCCAATTTTAAATAAGAAAAAATGTTAACAGTTTCAAAATGACTGTTCATAGACAAAATATGTAACATGGTTGCTGGAAAGTTTTTTTTTTACTTTTTTTTTTTACTATTTTTTTACTATTCTTTATTTTATAGATTACTGTGTTAATGTTAAACCTTTTAAAAATTACACTATACTACTACATAAAAGAATGTTTTGTTTTAGAAAACGTATAAAGAAATTTTTAAATGCAAAGAGATCTAATGTCTACCATTTATTTTCAAGTATTTCCAGGGAAAAATATGTGTATACACATATGAATAAAAAGAATATCAAAAAGCAAAAAAAAAGATATCCAGTGTGGAAAAAAAATGTCCCAGGAGGAAAAGACCCTCATCTCTCATTATGGATTAGAAGTCTCTGTTCTTTGTTAAAGGGATTCTTAATCAAGAAGTTAATGGGAAAGAAAATTCCGAAAAGCTGGAAGCTTTTCTTAAAAGCCACAGAGATTTAATGGTGGAAATAATCTGAGTCTCTATTCGTGTTAAGGGTGAGATTTTGTTTGTTTGTTTGTTTGTTTGTTTGTTTTGGTACTGGAGATTAAACCAAGTAGCACTTTGCCATGGATCCACATCTTCAGCCTTTTTTATTTTGAGACAGGGTTTGGCTAAGTTGCTGAGGGTCTTGCTAAACTGCTGAGACTGGCTTTTAGCTTATGATCTTCCTGCCTTAGCCTTCCAAGATGCTGGGATTAAAAGCATTTTTCCACCAGGCTCAGTGATGGTGAGTTTTTCTATGAGTTTTTGGGAGCTTCAGAATCAAACTATTCCCAGAAAAACAGGGAGGTCACCCATCCTTTGCTGCTACACCAACCTGCAGGGTAACTTTTCCTTAGCTTGGGTTCCAACAAATCTCACAAATGCCACGATACCTAGACGCCAAGGAAGCTCAAGATTTATGTAGACTCAGCCAAACAGGAAATGCTTTGAGCTAGGCTTATGCTTATGGTTTTTTTTCCATAAAAGAATCAGGGCATGTGGCCTCATATGTACTTATAAGGACAATAGGATAAAAACTGGAACTGTCCTGGAAAGTCCCCAACTTGGGATCACATGGTTACCATGAGAAATGGAGAATTTAATGCCAAGAGAGTCAGAAGGAGGGAAAAGTTCTTCTCTCAAGTGCCGGGTTTCTGTTCTCACGACTAAAAGGCTCAGGGGCCACTCTAGTTAAATTGGGCTAACTGGGCTGCACGAAATAACCACACAAGAGACACAAATACCTTTTTCTTTGGGGTCGCTGTGACGGCTCCTCTGACCTTAAGGGTCTGCAGAAAGAGAGAGAGCGAGAGCACGCGCTGACCCCTTTTATTGAGGAGAAGCTATTCAAATGAGGCAAGGGGGCAGGTTTCAGGGGGCTGGGTCTATCTTCATGATGTCCACTGTCAGCAGGTTGACTGACACCTGGGTAGGCCACACCCAAGGGCACAGTAAGAGAAGGGGACACACAAGGCACTTCCATGGAAGATTCTATCCTAAACAGGGCAAGGGGTTATATTACAAAGCAACAGGTGAGCATAGCTGCACCCATGGGGCTGTAGGAAGATACACCCATTTCTGTGACTGAGGGCCTCAGCACCCAGCTGGGGAATGTAACTCAGTCACCCATAAGGTTGGCTTCCCACACTCAAGAACCCAGGTCTTGCCCTCTGATAAATGGGAAAGAAGCTTGTATTTCCAGAACATTCTGGAATACCAGAATCTCCTCCAAATACCTTTGAGGATGTTCAGTTATTAAATAGTTTAATGAATCTGTAGGAGGATTGGATTCTGATTGGTAAGAGGAGAAGTAAAGAATAAAAGAAAATGAGAAGGGTCTGGAGATGTGGCTCAAGCGGTAGCGTGCTCGCCTGGCATGTGTGTGGCCCGGGTTCGATCCTCAGCACCACATACAAAGATGTTGTGTCCGCCAAAATCTAAAGAATAGATGTTAAAAAAAATTTCTCTCTATCTCTCTCTTAAAAAAATAAATGAGAAGCTTCAAAAGTGTTTCCTAATTTTGCTTACAGCTTCTTAAGTTCCCAGCGTCTTGATCCCTACTCCTGATCCCACTTCCCCCTCACTCCTACCATATCCCCACAGTCCCCTCAGCCAATGCTGCCATTAACAACCTGACTATGGCCAAAGGTAGCTGTTGTTATTAAAGAACGAAGAGAGGCTGGGCACAGTGGCTCACACCTGTAATCCCAAGGGCTCAGGAGGCTGAGGCAAGAGGATCTCGAGTTGAAATCCAGCCTCAGCAACTTAGTGAGGCCCTAAGTAACTTAGTGAGAGCCTGTCTATAAATAAAATACAAAACAGGGCTTGGGATGTGGTTCAGTGGTCAAATGCCCCAGTTCAATCCCCGGTACCCCCACAAAATAAAAAAGAATGAAGAAAGACTGCACTGGGATAAAATTACACAATTGGCTCTTTTCTTCATGGATTGGTTCAATGTAGGAGAGTGACATAATAATCTCCTTGTCATTTGGGACCTCAAATGCTGGGGCTCCTCACTTCTACATTTAGATTCAGGTTTTTGGAGCTCAAATAGGAAAATAGTTTTGTGAAAGGGTCCATGGACACACTCTTCTCCAATATTCTTATCTCACAACTTCTCCTTCCAGCCTGTATTTGTCAGCTCTTGTTGCTATAACAAAATACTGGAGGCTGTGCACTTTATAAAGAGATTTTTTTAGTTCATAGTCTGGAGGTTTATAGGTATGGTGCCAGCATCAGCTCGTCTATGGTGAAGGTCTAATGGAAGTTAGCTTCATGGAAGACAGCATGATGGTAGGAGCACTTGTAAGAGGAAGAGATCATACAGCAGAACAGGAAGCCAGAGAGAGACTGAAGTTCCACAATAATTACTTTATTTCTTCTGAGGGAACACCATAAATGATTTAATGACCTCTCACTGATACCTGCTAAAGGTCCCACCACCTTTTAACATCACTACACGGGGACCAGTCTTCCAACATATGAACCTCTGGGGAACAAACCACATCCAAGCCATAGTACAATCCTAGCTACATACACTGCTTTGGTCTACACTCCCTAGTAACATACATAGCCAATGGGAATGGTCATCTCCAGGCCTGAGCCTTTGGTGAGTTCCACAGAGTGGTTGAAGTGGGACCACAGAAAAGATGTTGGCTCCAACATAAACTCAACACTCTACTCTGGGCCCTAGGTGTGGAAGCCAGCTGAGACCAAGAAGCACCTCCTTGGAGACACTTCTGTGAGACCTTCTTCCCCACAGTTCAAGGGAGAAGAAGGGGGAGGGGTGGAGGCAGTCACCTCTCACTATCTCTTTCAATCCCCATTGCTATCAAACCAGTATAGACCAGCTCCAGCAGCCCTCAACCTCCAAGCCAAAAATAAAATGCAAAATCCCCTTAATCATTTGCCTGATTGCTTTGCTCCAAGCTCAGACCCTTCCCACTCTCTTTCTTAGCCCTGCACCTTCTGGAAGCTGTGCCTTTAATTAAAACCCCTGGCTGCTGCTGCTCTCTGCCATCTGCCTCTTTTGCCCACTTGTTTCCTATGTCTGTGTTTCTGGGACTCTTAATTGTCATTAAATTATAGGGTAATACTAATAGGGGGGTAAGAACCCAGTTAATGGCTCACTGTTCCACTAAGCAACAATTGTAGTAATCACCAAGCTAAAGGCTCCCGCGCATTAGCTGGAGGTTGCTGGGGTTTCCTGGCCTACGCTTTCTCCACACCCCTGTCTCAGCAACTGAGTACAGTTCACAGGGAAAACTGAAACCCCAGAAGCAAGTGACATGGTTGAAAGACTACGGGGGGGTGGGGGGGGGAGCAAGGAAATTTGAGTCACAGTGAAAGTTGAGGCAAAGGAAATTAAGTTCAATGTTTCAAAAATATCTTGTATAATGAAGCTAAGAAATGACAAATTATTATTAAAGGATTTGGGGCTTGACTTTTCAGAAATAAGATGAGGCTGGGGAGTATTAGAGTATTCACTCAGTTTTACCAGAGTCATTGGATGGAGGGCACACGTGAGCTAAACATGCAGCTCTGCAGAGCAAATCAATGCCCACAGACATGCCAAACAGACACGTGTCAACAGCACTGCAATTCTACGCAATGCATTGTGCTGACCTGGGATAGGAGAAAACCAGTATGAGTTCCTCACTGCAAGGTGACCACAGTCTGAGAAGGGAGACCAAATAGAATCTAACTATAAGATAGACTGACACTTTGATCCACTTCTCAATGTAGGAAGCATTTCACAAGATCTCATCTTTATGCACGCCTGCATTCTTTACGCAGCTCAGGAGGCTGCATTCTTTATGTAGCTCAGGCAGGAGCATCAGAGTTCAAACCAGCCTCAGCAACTTAGTGAGGTACTTAGCAACCCAGAGAGACCCTGTCTCTAAATAAAATACAAAAAAAGGACTGGGGATGTGACTCAGTGGTTGAGTGCCCTTGAGTGCCCCTGAGTTCAATCACAGGTTAAAACAATTCAAACAAACAAAAAAACTCATCTTTAAGGAACATAGAGTTTATTATTCTAATTCTACAGATGTGGAAACCAAGGCTCAAAAGGGTTTAATGTCACATATGGCCCAAATTTCTGAATTCCTTTGACTCTTGCCTCTTCCTGCAAGAAGTCCCCAGCAATGTTTCAATCTGCTCTTGAAGAAGTTCTTCCTTGCCACCGCTCCACCATCTCACACCAGCCCCTGGGCATGCCAGGAAACAGAAAGGAAGCCCTAATGGGGCTAGAGTACCATTCAGGGATGCCCGAGGCCTTATAGAGTTTGGTTGAAACAACAAGTCTCTTTCTAATTAGACCTCCCTCTCCTAGAAGTCACACTTGGATTGGTGAAGGCCTGGTCTGAGAAATAAACTCAAATGGTAGATAATATCTTATGTTTGAAAAATAGAAATAAATGTCCTGTGAATACTCAAGATTCAGATAATAGGAGTGCTTTAATTTAAGTTGTATCATAAATCAAATGTAATAAGATGTTAAAATAGATATTTTAGCTGAATCCCAACTAGATACCAAAGTGAAGTGCTAGACCAGGATTTTCAAAGCTGCCAAGAATATATATGGTACAAAAAAAAAAAAAAAAAGTCAAGCGAACATTTTGGATGAGAATTTCTTTGGAGAGAGTTGTGCTGTGAGTCCCACCCCATCCCTAGCTCAATCTGAAGTGTCAAGCCTGAGAAACAGAAATGGTAAGAGGTACAGCAGGATAGAAGATTACACAGGGGAACTGTCCTCACAGAGTTGTTGGGGGTCAATGTGGAAGCTGTGGATGACAGGTAAGATTGACCTGGGATGACCAGAGATTTTAATCCAAGAGGGTAGCCTGGAAGGACAAAGAAATTTCAGCCAATGTTATGCTTGAATTCAGGACCCCCCAAAGACCACCAGAGACCAAGATCAATGTAAGCAGCAAAGAGGTGTTTATTGCGAGCTACCTTGGTCCTCCGCGCGTGCACACAGCAACTGGTGATGCTGAGAGGCCCCGAGCCCGGGGTTTACAGCAGTTTCATACACTCTTTGGGGAAGGCAAGGGACTTCACATACATCATAGCATCTCTTAACAAATCATCACACACCGCAGGAAAATCATAAAACAACTCTAAAACATGATTAGTATAGTCACTGGCGGGAACATGTTGGGTAAGGGTGATTGGTTAGTACAAAAGGGGGATTCGTTTGAACTGATTGGTTTAAGCCACGAGGGGAGTACTTGCTGAACTACATGGTTTCCCAACGTGTTATCAACCACCATAAACTACTGGGAGGGTCATCTGGCATCCCAGGCATTTTCCCTGTCTCATGCTGATTGGTGGTTGCTAGGAGGTTGCTATGGGTCCTCACCTAGCCTGACTGAGTTAGAGACACCTGTTTCCACAGAGCTCTCTTGTTACTTGTAAATAAACAACTCAGCAGGGTGGGGATGTGCCTAGGAGTGCTCTGTGAGTCTTTCCAAGGGCAAGGGTCACGCCCCCTTTCCTTGGACAGGCAGAGGCTGGTTTTTCACCAAGAGAAGCTGAAGGTGTGACTAGATTCCTAGGGAGAAGGAAGGAGAAAGAGTTTTGCTGGAGGAAAATCTCCTGAGCTGAGAGGTCCCAGAAATAGGGGGTATGTGTGGTTATGTGTGCACAAAGCACCAACAAGATATCAACAATAAACACCTGCCAAGTCCAGGGAACATCGATGCCAAATCCCCATAACAGGACCCAGCAAGAGGAAATTGACCTACTTCTTCCCTTTCTAGCGCTTCAAGGATAAGAAATCACAGTTCACAAATGCGGGAGAGCAGGGACAGAAGGATCACCTCTTCTAGGTGTCCAGCCTGAGCCAAAGGAGAGGGGAGAAGCCTCAATTTTATGTCATTTGGAGTTTTATTGATCATATATAAACATCTTAATCACTGAGTTGAGACTATTCAGACTTAAAGCAACTAAGAAAGAGCTAGAAATTTGTGGGGTTCAGTGGTTTAGTTGAATAGGAGGAATAACCTAATATACAATAGCACTGTAGAATGACCATGTTTGATGGGAATTCATTGAATATCTCAAAATAGTAGAGTAGTAGAGAGTTATTTGCATATGTATGTGGGTACTGGAGATTGAATCCAAGGGTTACCACTGAACTCAGTCTTAGCCCTTTTTTTTTTTTTTTTTTGAGACAGGTTTCCAGTAAGTTGCTGAGGCTGACCTTGAATTTGTGATCCTCCTGCCTCAGTCTCTTGTGTGATACCACACCTGCCTTCGGTGTTTGAATGTTCCCAACACAAAGAAATGACAAATGTCTGAGGTGACAGATATGCTGATTTCCCTGATTTGATCAATACATGTTGTATACATGTATTAAAATGTCACAATGTCCCCCTTAAATAAGTATAATTACTATGTGTCAATTAATAATAAAAATGTAGTTTTTAAAATGTCTTGGAGTCTGCTTCAATTTTTATCCGGGTATAAATGTGCCAGCCCACAACATGTTTTCTTCTTCCTCTTTGAGACAGGGTCTCACTAACTTCTTCAGGCTGGCCTCAAACTTGTGATTCTCCTGCCTTGCCTTCCAAGTAGTTGGAATTAAAACCATGCGCCACCAGGCCCAGCCCCACCAAATTTGAAAGGTTAATGAAAGAGCAAACTTAATTTTTTTTAATAATATCATTCCATGCATTATGCTTGTTTAGTGTGACAGTTGTTTGAATAATTCATTAAAATTGCTTTACTAAGAAAACCAGAAACAGTTAAGTCATTCAAAAAATAGACCCCAGTCCTCAGATGGTGTTGGGCTATTGGGAGGAGATAAGCCAATGAGAGGCCTCCACTCCTGACGTCACCCACTTGAGGGAAGCAGCCAGTCAGGAGCAGGCCTGAGGGAATCGTTACCCAAGGTCAGGTCTTTGTCACAGTCTGCAGCTGGTAGAACACCACCATCCTATTCTGAGGACGCCCAGATGTCCTGAGACTCAAGATTCTGCCAGCTTGCCTTGGATGGGAGAGATGGAGAATTATGCAGCTGAGCTTTGGTGCAAAAGTAGCTATGAATACACAGTCCGCTTCACTTGTCCATATAGGAGGAATTCTACCCGAGGCTGAGTGGGAGGGGTGTGGAGCAGTGGGTGCCCCTTGTCTCTTTGTTCACAATGTGCTATCAATAGGCTCTTTGTACATATGACTGCCTGGGGTAAGTGGACCCACTTCAGCTGAAGCACGCAGGTGGGAAAAGGAGGATGGAAATAGACCGTGTGGAAATTACTCAAGGTAATTTAGAGGTCATGCCTTTGGAAGCCAGCCCAATGTGTTCATCAGACATGTCCCAGCAAGTCTGAATTCAAGCTGGGCATCAGGCTGAGACCTGCCCTCCCTGTTCTTTCCCCACTCTGCAATTTCCCAAGCACACATGGGTGTACACACACACACACACACACACACACACTGCAGCTTTAGTAAATAAAACGTAAAAAGGTCAAGAGCGGAGGCCAGCAATTCTGATACATTCCTTCCTACTGCAATAAAGTCCCTACTGGCCTCCCTGCCTCAAAATATCCCCCCTCAAAGCCAGCCTGCATAACACCGCCAGATTAATATCCCTGAACCCTATTTTATCCTCACCCCTTCCTCAAGTGTGAATCTTTCTGGATTCCCTGTTACCTCCAAGCTCTAACCCCAGCCCTGGGAGGGACTCAAGGCACATATGTTTTTAACCTCCTCTGATGCTTCTCTGTCACACAACTGTTGCTCTGCAGTTACACTGCTCCACTTACTAGACCCAAAGATGCTTCACATTTTCCTCTTTATCTGTTTCCCTGCTTCACCCAACAGAGTTCCAGCAGCCTCAGCTACATAGAGCAGAGAGGCCTGGAGCTGCCTGGTTCTGCCATTCTTCAGAACTGTGACCTTCAGCCTTCAGGAGGCAGCTTTACTTTTTTTTTTTTTTTTTGTACTGAGGATTGAACCCAGGAGTGCTTTACCTCTGGGCTACATCTCTAGCCCTCCAACTTTTTTAATTTTTATTTTGAGACAGGGTCTGGCTAAGTTGCTGAGGCTGGCCTCAAACTTGCCATCTTCTTGCCTCAGCCTCCAGAGTTACTAGGATTACAGATATGTGCCATGGCACCTGACTGGTAGCTTTGATTTTTTCTTTTTCTTTTCTTTCTTTCTTTTTTTTTTTTTTTTTTTTGTAGTACCAGGAATTGAACCCAGGGATACTTAACCACTGAGTCACATCCCAGCCCTTTTTTATATTTGATTTTGAGACAGGCTCTCACTAAGTTGCTTAGGGCCTCACCAAGTTGCTGAGGCTGGCTTTGAATTCATAATCCTCCTGCCTCAGCCTCCCAAACTGCTGGGATTACAGGCATGCACCACTGCACCTGGTGGTAACTGATCTTTAGGTAGCCTTTCTTTTCTTCCCTCATAAAATTATTAAACTGTGGCTGGGGCTGTAGCTCAGTGGAAGAGCGCTTGCCTTGCATGTGTGAGGCACTGGGTTCAATCCTCAGCACCACACAAAAATAAATAAAAATATTGTATCCATCTACAACTAGAAAAATTTTTTTAATTATTAGACTGATTTTGAAAATTGTTCCCAATTCAAAAGTCTTTTGATTCTCATATCAATACTGCTTTCAAGAAAAACTTTACCTTTTGGATAATTTCCAGGCCCATATGAATTGTAGTACCATGACATATCACTTTCTCTCTTCTGCCAGTCTTTAAGTACAATTTCTCTCCTTTGGTCTCCCAAAGTAGATGAGCATCTCTACCAGTGAAGAAAATTTGATGTTTTGTTTTGTTTTAAAAATATTCTGCTGCCCAAAAAGTGGACACAAAAGGCCCTGGGTTCATTTGGGGTCACAAGGACAGGATCCTCAAGGAGAGGAAGTGCAAAAATGATTAGTTACAATATTTTCAAAACTCAAATTAGACTGAAATTTCACTCCTCAGGAAAGGCTGGATGGGGGCTTTCACATTCCAAGAACCTTGCCAAGTGATGTTAAGATTGCTTGCTGACCTATTTTTGGTAACCGTTTTTTATCACACTCTGAGTCCCAAAGATCATGGTGCCTGCCCTTCTTTTCTATCATAAATTCATTTGAGCATTCTACTCAGATGGACACGGCCATCCCTCAGAAATGCAAATATTTGCATTAAAGGACTGAGCATCCTGGGTAGTGATCCTAGACAGTTGATCTACCAGCTGAATGAACAGGGGCTAGAGCCTGACCCTCTCTGTGTCCCAGCATATTACCTATAAAATGGGAAACAATAATATGGTTATCATGAGAACTAAATAAGATAATATACACGAAGCCCCAGTCCTGAAGTGGCCTCAAAGCACTCACATTTTTTTTTTGCCTTCTCTGGTGCTTCTCTTCCACAAGAACCCTTCTTCACAATGGTCGGCACTGGTGATTCATAGCACAGTAGAGTATGAGTAACTACTCCAAGTGCTCACTGTCACCTGGCTGTGTGCACCAGAGAAGGGGGTTGGATAAGGAGAAGGTACAGAGAATTCAGGGCCCCAGGTTCTAATCCTGTTCTCTATATCTTCTTGCCTTCAACATGAGTTTCAAAGCACCCCTCCCCTAAGTTCAGCACCAATGCTATAAAAATAGTAAGAAACATTCAGGCAGCAGGATGCTTAATTACTGGGAGTCACCCTTAGGAAAGGTTAAATGAAGGTAAAATGTAAGAACTGGAGGGGCCACAGAGGACCTGGACTCCATTCACCTTTGAGCTTCATCTTATAGATAAGCAAAGGAAAGGATAACATCAAACCAACAGTAAGATTGTTGCAGGGAGATCTTGATTGACTGGAGACCCAGGGAAACAGTCATGAGTCAATTTTCAGAAAGTTGTGGAGAAACAAATATTTCCTGTTTTCTTTTTGTTTTTGTTTTTTTTTACAGTGGATTGGTTGGTTGGTACTGGGGATTGAAACCAGAGGTGCTTTACTACTGACCCACATCCCAGCAGCCCACCCCCCACCTCCTTTATTTTTTATTTTGAGACAAGATCTTGCTAAATTGCTTAGGGCCTCCTTAAATTGCTGAAGCTGGTCTTGAACTTGTGATCCTCTCAGGAGAGACTGGGATTACAGGTGTGCACCACCATGCCTGGCTCCTCTTTTGTTTTGTTAAGATGTGCTTGTACTGACCTGTAAACCTGACATCTGAACAGAAAAAGCTGATATCATTAATTTAGGGAGCTGGAGGAGAGCTAGACTGGCTTGACCAGAGAAAATGAAGAGGGGAGGGTGATGCAGGCAGTAGCACTGAAGGCTGCAGCCTGAGCTGTGAAGTGACTGTGGAGAAGGAAGAGATCCTGCAGAGCCCAGAGACAGGGTAAAGCTGTTTCAAGCTAGGAATGTTACTTGGAGTGACCAGTGGGCAGCAATAGAGGAAGGGGGAGGACCTAAAGGATATGGTGTTGTGTGGAGGAGAAAACCCTGATCCCTAAGAAGTTTAAGACCTACCTGAGGGGCTGGGATGTGGCTCAAGCGGTGGCGAGCTCGCCTGGCATGCGTGCCGCCCGGGTTCAATCCTCAGCACCACATACAAACAAAGATGTTGTGTCCACCGAAAACTAAAAAATAAATATTAAAAATTAAAAAAAAAAAGACCTGCCTGAGATGAAAAATCTAGGAAGACCTTCCAGGGTATCTTCATTGGGAAAAGAGGGATCAGAGAAAACTTTTACTCTAGCTTCAACCATAGGCTTGGTGGTATTTTTAAAAAATAGTTTTATTGAGATACAATTTGTATACCATACAATTCACCCATTCAAACTATACTGTTCCATGGTTTTAGTGTATTCACAGAGTTGTGTAATGACCATCACTATCTAAATCCAGAATACTTTCATTGCTGCTCAGAGAAACTACACATCACTGGCAACCCCCCGATTCCCCAAAAATGTTCTCTCAACTCACACCCTTAGGCAATTGCTGTGGAATTGTTGATTCTAGACATTCCATATAAATACAAATATACAATTTGTGGGATTTTTGGTTTTTTGAGACAGGGCATTGCTGTGATGCATGGGCTGAACTCAAATTTAGTTACAGATGTGTGTTACTGTGCCCAGATTAATGTTTTTTTTGTGTGTGTGTGTGTGTGTGTGTATGTGTGTGTATGTGTGTGTGTGTGTGACTAACATTTCATTTAGCTTAATGTTTTTAAGGTTCACCCATGTTGTCGCATGTATTAGTACTTGATATCTTGTTATTACTAGATAATATTCTGTTGTATGAATTTATTTATTTATTCATTTATTGGTACTAGCGATTGAACCCAAGGGCACTTAACTACTGAGCCACATCCCCAGCCCCTATTGCATGGATATAAAGTAGTCTCTTATTCACAGTTTTGTTCTCTTTAGTTTCAATTACCAGTGGTCTTTGTTTAAAAATATTAAATGGAAAATTCCAAAAATAAACAATTCATAAGTTTTAAACTATATGCCATTATGAGTAGCAGGATGAAATCTCATGCCATCTGGGTCTGCCTCACCCTGGATGTGTATCAATCCTTTGTTCAGCATACCTACTATGTACATACTATCCCATCGGTAGTTACCTAGTAGTCATCTAGGTTATCAGATTGGCTGTCACATCAGGCAGACCTTAAATTCAAGCAACCCCCACATAGTAGCCTAAGGTCACATCACATGCCTCTGCCATTTACTTACTGCCTTTCATTTTAACCACAAGAAGAAGGGTGAGAACAGTACATTATAGTGCAGTGCCCACATTCAAATAAATTTTATTATAATATATTGTTATAATTGCTCCATTTTATTATTTATTGTTGTTAATCTTTTATGGAGCCTCATTTGGAAATTAAACTTTATTGTAGGTATGTATGTATAGAAGAAAACTACTGTACACATTCTGTCATCTGTTCATCAGTTGGCAAACATTTGGGTTGTTTCCACCCTTTGCCTATTATAAATAATACCATGGTAAACATTCATGTATGTATTTTTTTGTTTTTGATTTTTGGTACTAGGGATTGAAGCAGAGCCACTTCACCACTTTGCGATATCCTCAGTCCTTTTTATTTTGAGACAGAATCTTGTCGAATTGCTCAGGGTCTTGCTAAATTGCTGAGGCTGTCCTTAAACTTGTGATCCTCCTGCCTCAGCTTCCTGAGTAGTTGGGATTACAGTTGTGTACCACCACCTCACTAAGATCATGTACAAATTTTTGTGTGGATATATGTTTTCATTTTTTAGGTGTTTACCTGGGAGTGGGATTGCTGGGTTATATAGTAAATCTGTGTGTGATGAATTACCAGACTCTTTTCCAAAGTGGCTGCTCCACCCTACATTATCAGCAGTATATGTGGGTTTCAATTTCTCCACACCCTTGCCATTATCTGCCTTTTTTATTATACCCATCTTTGTGGCTGGGAGGTGTGGTATATCATTGTGGTTTTTACTTACATTTCCCTGATGGATAATAATGTTGAATATTTTTTTCTTGTGCTTATGGGCCACTTGTATATCATTCTTAGAGAAATATCTATTTAGATCCTTTGCCCATTTTGTAATCATGTTGTCTTTTTTATTATTTTTTAAAAATATTTTTCTTTAGATGGACACAATGACTTTATTTTTTTATGTGATGTTGAGGATCGAACCCAGTGCCTCACACATGCTAGGTGAGTGCTCTACCACTAAGCTACAACCCCAGTTGTGTTCTTTATATATTCTGCATACTATATTTCATCAGAGACATGGTTTGCACATATTTTTCCCATTTTGTGAGTTGTATTTTCACTATCTTCATGGTCCCCTTGAAGCATGTGTGTTTACTTTTTAAAAAAATATTTCTTTTTAGTTGTAGTTGAACATAATACCTTTATTATTTATTTATTTATTTATTTATTTATTTATTTATTTATTTATTTATTTATTTATTTATATGTGGTGCTGAGGAGCGAACCCAGGGAGCACTCTACTGCTCTACTGCTGAGCCACAACCCCAGCCCCATGTGTTTACTTTTGATGAAATCCAATTTATCTGTTGTTTTCTTTTGTCACTAATCCTTTTTTCTTGTTTGTGGTACTGGGGACTGACCCAGGGGCTTTCTACCACTGAGCTATATCCCCAATCCTTTTTATTTTATTTTTTGGGTACCATGGATTGAACCCAGGAATATTTTATATTGTATTTAGAGACAGAGTCTCACTGAGTTACTTAGGGCCTCACTAAATTGTTGAGGGTGGCCCCCTGCCATTCAAATCCAAAACATTCTGTCTACAACACAGGCAGCAGCACAAATCATTTTGTTTCAGACACTGGGCATGCATGGAAGCAGAGAAGCGTTGCCCAGGTACTTGGAGATCATTTCTCATGAGAATGGATGTTTAGGATAATGTTATACAGTGTTATGCAATCCTCAGCCATTAGAGTTGCTGGGATTACAGGCAGGCATCACTTTGCCTAGTTCAAACATTAAAAAAAAATTATTTTTTTGGTATCAGGGATTGAAGCTGGGGCACTTAACCACTGAGCCGCATCCCCAACCCTTTTTACTTTGAACAGGATCTCACTAAGTTGCTTAGGGACTTGCTAACTTGCTGAGGCTATCCTCAAATTTGTGGTCCTCCTGCCTCAAGCCTCCTGAGCTGCTGGGATTATAGATGTGTGCCACTGTACCCGGCTCAAGGTATGAATTTTGAGAGGACACAAACATTCAGACCGTAACACAATTCTAACATTCAATCTTCATCTAGTGACCAGTATAAAGAATCTATATCATGCTTCTCACAGTATGTTACCTACATGTATTCGCATTTAAGAGTAATATGGTTGCAGGGCAAGGCCTGCTCTCCAGTTCCTGAAAACATGCTGGAAAGAATTGGAGTGAGCCCCATAAAGTACAAGCCAGAGTTTATCAGAAAAAGTTTATTAGACGTTTCGAGAAATGAGGGAAACATGCAGCACAGAGACTGAATTCGCCCCTTGGAAAAGAGATGGGCCCAAACTTCACAGGACTGAGAGTGTTTAAGGAGTTTGAAACCAGCTGAAATTTGGAAATTGGCTCCAGAAAATTTTGTTCCCTTTTGATGTGATAAGAATGGCTCTGGAGACCTGGAAGAGGCTAAAACCCCCTGAAATATTGTCTTCCTGAGTCCTGGAATCTTTGATCTGTATTTTTCCTGTAGATAACAGGTTATCTCAGGTTTCCTGAAAAATGTGACATATCCGGGGCTGGGGACAAAGCTCAGTTGGTAGAGTGTTTGCCTCAAATGCACAAGGAATGTCACATATCCTATTGACTTAAGCCAAGGCAAGGCCAGAGTCCCCCAAGGTAAACTGTTTTTTTCAAAAGAAGGCACGTTGGGGAGGAGTCAGCACAGCAGGCCCAGTCTACAGAACCATACCCCAAACCCAGGTTCTTATCACTCGTGTTTGCTTGCTACCTATCTGTACGAATTGTTTAATACTGCAAAATATTCCTCAGTCACTATCTGCAACTTTTGTAAATACCACATTAATTATTGTGAACCACAAAAAGAACATAAAGAGAAGCAAGAAAATGGCTGTGTGGCACTCTTGGGAAACAATCCTTCATTATGCAAGAATCTATTGCATTCATGTTATCTGAGAGGAAGGATTTGACAAGTTAATTTGTCTTTTTTCTTACCTAAGCCCCCTGCCACTCAAATCCAAAACATTCTGTCTACAACACAGGCAGCAGCACAAATCATTTTGTTTCAGACACTGGGCATGCATAGAAGCAGAGAAGCGTTGCCCAGGTACTTGGAGATCATTTCTCATGAGAATGGATGTTTAGGATAATGTTATACTGGTTCCATGCTGAGTATAGAATCTGGAGAGGCCAAGGTAGTTGTTTTTAAAATAAATGTGTGTTTGTGATATAAGGTTCTAGAAAGCTCCAGACTCAGAGCAGGGGCCTCTATTGTCTCCATCTAAAGGTGGTAGCTCCAGGAATCTAACAAGGAAGTGACATGAAAACTTCCAATTATCTTGGAAGGAGTCCAGTGTTTCAGAATGGCCTGTACTTCAAATTTATAACTATACTGACTAAATAAGTCTAGTTGGTTGGCTTCTCTTAGATAAAAGACCTTTGTCATCCCCTAATGGTATATATAAAGTAGATGTTTAAAATATTTTAGAATATTAAACATATTAGACATCCCCCAGCTTGCCTCCAGTAATGGGGATTGACTCTAGGGGTGTTCTACCACTGAGCTACACTCCCAGCCCTTTTAATTAGAGGTGGAGGCAGGGTGAACTATACACTTTTTTTTTTTTTTTTAATTCAGAGGCACTTGACCACTGAGCCACACCCCAGCCCTTTTTTGTATTTTATTTAGAGACAGGGTCTCACTGAGTTGTTTAGCGCCTCACTTTTTGCTGAAGCTGGCTTTGAACTTGTGATCCTCCTGCCTCAACCTCCAGAGCCACCCGCACTTTTTTTTTTTTTTAAAGAGAGAGTGAGAGAGGAGAGAGAGTGAGAGAGAGAGTTTTAATATTTATTTTTTAGTTCTCGGCGGACACAATATCTTTGTTGGTATGTGGTGCTGAGGATCGAACCCGGGCCGCACGCATGCCAGGCGAGCGCGCTACCGCTTGAGCCACATCCCCAGCCCCACTTTTTTTTTTTTCACAATACATTTGTTGTTTGTTTATTTAGTTTTTTTTTTTTTTAACGTGTGCTGGGTATCAAACCCAGTGCCTTACTCATGCTAGGCAAACAATATACCACTGAGCCACAGCCCCAGCCCCTGAGCTACACACTTTTGAGCTTGGCATTCCCCTCATGTTACAAGGGCATGGGTTAAGGGCACAAGCCCAGAGGCATGTCATTCAGGAGTAGCAATTGTTCCTGGGTGCTTTTAGCATCTCCATGGTTCTGATAGGCAGTAGTTTAGTAATGAGTAGTGAACCAATAACACTGACAGGGTCATGGGGTTTATTGAATTGCCTTTAATAAACAAGTAGCTCCTAAAACAACAGGTATACTAACCCTGAGAATAAACATATGGAAACAAAGAGAGCCTATTAAGAAATACATCAGGGACTGGGATTGTAGCTTAGTGGTAGAGCACTTGCCTGGCATGTGTGAGGTCCTGGGTTTGATCTTCAGCACCACATACAAATAAACAAAGTGAAAAATCCATTGGCAACTAAAAAATATTAAAAAAAAAGAAAGAAAGAAAGAAAGAAAGAAATACATCAAGAGAGAAAGATCAACCTGGATAACTCCTTGCAAGGTTTACTGAGATAATTGTAAGGCTAGGAATTATGGCCATATGTTTCATTTCAGAAGGGAAATTTCATTAATAGCAGGCACACTAAAATGAAGTCTACCCAGTCATTAACCCCAGCACCCACATTAACATAGGTGGACTCTGAATAGGGTGGTCCAGAGAGAACCAATTAGGATAAAAAATATCCTGTTGGTAAAGACTGCAGAAAGTGGAACCCAATTCACCTGACAAACATCAAACAGGAATCAATTTGGAAGCAGCACTGTTTCCTTGTTGTTCTCTGCTCCAAGAGGACCCTCTTTCTTCTTTTTTTTTTTAATCTTATTTTTTTGGGGGGTGGGGTTCTTTTTTTGTCTTTTTTGGAACTGGGGGTCGAACCTCTTTCTCTCTTGAAAGTGTTTTTTGCATGAACCTTATTTCCCTTCCACTCAGTAAAATTCTCTTGACTTTGTGCCTGACTTTACATTTTCTTTTGTTGGGACATAAGAACTGAGGTTTGGAGCTTCAATTTTCCACTCTCCTGTGACAATTCATGGGTGTTTCCTATGAGACTCAATATCTCCCCCTTGATTTCCAAATTGCTACTTCAATCTGGCCCATCAGTTGCAAATGGTACTATTAGGGGACACACAGATGTGAATGGCGGGAACATGAGGTTAAGGGAATAATTCTATAAAATGGGCCCACTCTGCCGACCCCTACAAGCTTTTCCCAAGAAACAATTTACTGCAACCCTGCCTGGCCTCAGTGGACAGTATATGTCACGTTCCCCAGAAAATTTCTATTCACTGCAGGAGAAATGCAGGCCCAAGATAATGTTGATAAGAAGAATCCAAGTTACACTGAAGGAGGAGACCTTTATGATCAGATCCTGAAACTCTGGGAGATAAGGATAGTTTCTCCTAACCATAAAATCTATAAGAATTTTATGGTTAAGAATCCAATTATAATTGGTCAGCACAGGCCACGGTGATCTAGGGTTGCCATGACAGTAGGGACTTGAAAGTCTGATGTCACCTAGTGCTGTCAGGCAAAAGCCAAGAAGTGGATTTGGGCCGGACTCTCTGAAAACTTCTCTGGGATCCCCAGTAAAACTGGAGTACAGGAGAGGCACATTGTCCCTCTCCTTTCTAAGAGGACCCACTCTCTCCCTTGAGAGTGTCCCCGTCCCCTTTCCTATCCCTTCAATAAACTCATTCCTGATATTCTGAGGGACATGTCTGAAATCTTTTTGACTTGACCCCCAAGAATCAGAGTTTGAAGGGGTGTCTTTGTATTGCCTCCGTTTCTTGGAAGGCCCCAGCTCTGTAACAATATCTATGACTTCCTATTTTGGTAAACAAAAGTGTTTAACTCTCTTATAGCTCCCATCCAATTGCCAAATATAGTTTATATAGCATAGTTTTGTTTGAATCCATGTTTCATATTTTAAGTGCCACGACTATGTAAATATGGTTCAAAGATAAGCCAATTGTATACTATGATTTTACTTCTTTCTTTTTCTCTGTGTGTGTGTGTGTGTGTGTGTGCAGGTGGTGGCAGGGAGTACCCAGGGGTGCTCTACCACTGAGATACAGCCCTAGCCCTTTTTATTTTTTATTTTGAGATGAGTATCACTAAATTGCTAAGACTGGCCTTGAATTTGCACTCCTCCTGCTTCAGCCTCCTGAATGGGTGGTATTACAGATACAGATGTGTACCACTGTGCCCAACTGATTTGACTATTTTTTTTTTCTTTTTGTATCAAGGATTGAAACCAGGGGTGCTTAATTACTGAGCCATACCCCCAGCCCTTTTAAATTTATTTTTATTTTTTTATTTTGAGACAGGGTCTCACTACGTTGCTTAGGGACTCAAAAAGTTGTTGAGGCTGGTTTTGAACTTGTGACCCTCCTGCCTCAGCCTCCTGAGCCACTGGGATTACAGGCATGCACCACCAAGCCCAGCTTGATTTCTTCTTCTTCTTCTTCTTCTTCTTCTTTTTTTTTTTTTTTTGGTACCAGGGATTGAACTTGAAAGGAAAGTGACCCTGTCCTGCACCTAAAAGAACTCAGGGTCACTCAACCACTGAGCCACATCCCCAGGCCTATTTTGTATTTTATTTAGAGACAGGGTCTCACTGAGTTGCTTAGCACCTTACTTTTGGCTTTGAACTCATGATCCTCCTGTCTCAGCCTCCTGAGCTACTTGGATTACAGGCATGTGCCACTGCACCCGGCTTATTTCATTTTTAATAAACCTATTTTTGTTTTATTGGAATCAATAATTGCCTCATCTTAAAAAATGAACTTTATAATTTGCAGAGTTATTACAAAAATAAAACAGAAAGAGGCTATGTACTCCACAGTTTCCCTTATTGCATCAGTGGGCACATCTGTCACATATTTAATGAACCAAGAAAGATACATTATTAACTAAAGTCAATATTCTATTCAGATTTCCTCAGTTGTTACCTAATGTCCTTTTTCTATTCCAGGATCTCATCCACAATATTTAGTTGTTATGTTTCCTTAGATTCCTCTTGGCTATGACAGCTTCCCAGACTCCACTTGTTTCCATGACTGACAGTTTTGAGGTATTTTGTAGATTAATCCTCAATCAAGAGTTGTCTGATGTTCTTCTGATGAATAGACTGGGGTTATATATTTGGAGGAGTGAGACCACAGATTGTCAATTCTATCAAAAATGCACATATCATCAATATGACTTATTATCACTGTTGTTGTTAACCGTGATCACCTGGCTTGAGGGAATGTTGGCCAGCTTTTTAGCAAACACTATTTTTTTAATTAGTGAGGTGTTTTCTCTATATAAACATTTGTCTATTGTCTCCTCTATATTTATTCAAATTTATTTACACCAGTATAGACTCACAATTATTTATTTTATACTTAAGTATTACTTTTTTTTTCCGTTCCTCATTGCTCAAATTGTCCCAGGTTCAACTGTTGGAATCTCTGTCAGTTGGCTCCTATATCCCTTTGCTTCACCTATTCAACACTTCTCTGAGACCCTGTTGACCACTGATCTGCTTAATATCTCTGTAGTTTTGCCTTTTCCAGAATAGCATATATTGGAATACAGTATATAGTTTTCTCAGAGAGTGACTTCTTTTCACTTAGTTATACACATTTAAGATTCAGCTGCCTTCCTTCCTTCCTTCCTGTTTTTTTGTTTTTTTTTTTTTTTTGCAGGGCGGGGAGGGGGGCGAGTGCCAGGAATTGAACTCAGGGTCACTCAACCACTGAGCCACATCCCCACCCTTATTTTGTATTTTATTTAGAGACAGGGTCTCACTGAGTTGCTTAGTGCCTTGCTGTTGCTGAGGCTGGCTTTGAACTCATGATCCTCCTGTCTCATCCTCCTGCGCTGCTGGGATTACAGGCATCCACAACTGTGCCCTGCTTTTCCTTTTTTTTTTCTCTTTCTTTTGTACTGAGGATTGAACTCAGGGGTGCTCTACCATTTAGCTACATCTCTAGCCATTTATATTTTTTAATTTTGGGACAGGGTCTTGATAAGTTGCTCAGATTGTCCTTGAACTTGGGATCCTCCTGCCTTAACCCCTGGAGTCACTGGTATTACAGGCATTTGCCATCAATCTGGTGATTGTTCATTTCTTCTAATTGCTGAGTCCGTGATGCAGCTGTACCAATCTCATTTATGTGCACTTAAATTTCTTTGAACTTACAGTTGAATCTTGTAATGCTCCCCAAATTGAAATGTTTCAATGCCGGTTTTACAGGGTTAACTTTGTCAAATGATCTGTTAGTTCTCTTTTCCCATCCTAGAAATACCATATCTGCAGTTTTCCACCAATTTAGGCCAGCTGTCCTCTAAAGCAGCTGCAGAATTGTCTCACTGGGTCTGCTCTTTGATGTCATCCTAGAAATCCCCCCCCCTCTATATATATGGCTTGTTCCCTAAATCCAGTGTTTTCCTTTTTCTTGGTTTACTTCTTTATTTACTGGAACATATCTTCCAGTGGCCTCCTGAGAAATAGTGAACAGTACACACTGAAAACTCTCACAATTGAGAGTTTGGCTGGGTATAGAACTCAACACTGGAAATAATATTCACTCAAAAAATGTAAAGAAGGGGCTGGGATTGTGGCTCAGTGGTAGAGCGCTCCCCTAACACGGGTGGGACCTGGGTTTAATCCTCAGCACCACATAAAAATAAAGGCATTGTGTTGTGTCCATCTACACCTAAAAAAATAAATATATATAAAAAAGAAAAATTGTAAAGAAATTGCTTCACTATTGTTGCTTCTAACCTCCAACACTGTTATTCTTTTGGTGGGGGGGGTATATACCAGGGATTGAACTTGGGGGCACTTGACCACTGAGCCACATCCCAGCCCTGTTTTGTATTTTATTTAGAGACAAGTTCTCACTGAGTTGCTTAGCACCTCGCTTTTGCTGAGGCTGGCTTTCAACTCAAAATGATCCTCCTGCCTCAGCCTCTCAAACTGCTGGGATTAGAGATGTCACCATGCAGGTTCCAGCACTGTTAATGAGAAATTTGATTATTTGAAATAATAATTTATTTGAATAATTAATTGAATAAAAACTTTAGAGATCTGAAATTTCTGATTACTGGATTTCATTTTTGTATGTGACCTATTTTTTTCCTTAAAGGCTAATTTTTTTTTGTACTAGGGATTGAACCCAGGATTGCTTAACCACTGAACCACATCTCCAGCCTGTTTTTTATTTTTTATTTTGAGTTGCTTAGCAGGGCTGGGGATATAGCTCAGTTGGTAGAGTGCTTGCTTTGCATGCACAAGGCCCTGGGTTCTAATCCCAACATCACATACACAAAAAAATGATGAGTTGTTAGGGCCTCATTAAGTTGCTGAGGCTGGCTTTGATCTCATAATCCTCCTGTCTCAGCCTCCCAAGCCCCTGGTAATACAGGTGAGTACCACCATGCCTGGCTCCTTAAAGGCTTTAGGATATTTTCTTTATCCTTGGTATTCTAAAATTTCACAATGATGTAATTTAGTGAGGATCTTCTTTTTGTTCATGGTGCTAGGCCTTATCAATTTGAATACTTGTGTCCTTTAATTCTGGAAAATATTCTTATGCCATCTCTTTGAAAATTTCTCCCCTTTGTTCTGCCTTTTTGAAGCACTCAGAAACTTGGTGAGTGTGTGTGTGTGTGTGTGTGTGTGTGTGTGTGTGTGTGTGTGTTGGGGGGCAGGTTCTGGGGATTGAACCCAGGACCTCACACATGCTAGGCAAATGCTGTACCACTAAGCTATGTCCTTGGCCAGTTTTTAAACTTTTTATATTAATCTGATTTTCTTATCTTTTCCTGTCATTTTCTTTTCTATTCTGATTTCTGAGAGGTTTCCTTGATCTTACCTTCCACTCTTCAGTTTAGAAAAGTTTTAATTCAATATTTTAATTTTGAATTTCCTTCCTGTTCCTTGTTTCATACACATGTGCATACTTGTGTGTGTATGTGTGTACACATTATCTTTTATCTTTTGGTAGCTGTTAATTGTAGTCTCTTTGAAGATTTATCCTGTTCCCCACATAATGTCTGTTTTCTGTGGACCTTCTTTTTCCTATGTCTGCTTTATTCTCTCTCTTTTTACACATTTTCCTTGAGAAGGCAGGTTTGCCCTTCCATCTTTTCCACTGTGTGAGGACATGGAGTTCATCCCCTTGGGAAGATGGAGCAACAAGTGCCATTGTGTAAGCAGAAAGCAGCCCTAACTAGATACTAACCAGGTGGCACATTGATCTTGGGCTTAACCTCCAAAACTATGAGAAAAGTTTTTAAATTACCCAGTCTGCAGTATTTGGTTATTGCAGTGCAAAGGACTAAGACCATACTATGCAAAGGCTTTCAGCATCACAGTTTTAATGATGAGGAAAGTGTGGTTCAGAATAGCTTATCACCTGATTAGTAGCCTCTAAAATAGAATCTATACACTCTGGTGGCATGTGAGGTGCTACTATTTTCTTAATCAGATGTTGTATTATATACACAATAGTGTGGAAGTCCATGTATATAATGTATAAAAATTACATCGAAAAGGGCTTTGTGCTCAAAAAATATTTTACTTGTGGCATGAGTGATCAGGAACCTTTGTAGGATACTATGGTAGACCAAGGGCAAGTTCTCCTGGGCAGGTGTCATGGTTTTACTTTGTACTCCTAAGTTTAGCCTAGTTCTGGGATTGAGAGAATGCTTGATATGTTCTGAATGAGAGAAAATAAACCAATGAATAAAAGGACATTAATTTAGATGTTCAGGATAATACAATTAGTTAAGAAGAGGTGTCAGGATTCAGAGCCAAATCTGCTTAACTCCAAAATCTACTTTTCCAAGAATAGGTGCAGCTCAGCACACCAGAGAGATAAGGGAAAAACTGAGTTGTGTCCAAATACTTGGTTGTTAAAAACATCTAGATAAGCTCTAAGCAACAGAGAAAAGCATTAACCAGGAGGTTTTAACACTTTTCCATTATAGAGATATTCTTTGAAAATGTAGGAGGCAAAAGAATTACATTATATTTCCTGCAGTTTTAAGGCAGCATCAGAGGCTGGGTCCTTTATGATCAGGAACATTTCTGTTTCCCTAGGTTAACTTTGCAACTTAATTTTTTCTTTCTAGGCCATATTTCCCCTCTTGAAGATCACATAAAACAAAAACCTGGGTCCAGAGCCAATGCAGTGGTGCATACCTGTAATTCTATCAAATCAGAAGGCTGAGGCAGGAAGACTGTAAGTTCAAGATCCAAATCAGCAACATAGTGAGACCTCATTCCAAAAATAAAAAATAAAAAAGGGTTGAAGCTATAGCTCAGTGGTAAAGCACTCCTGGGTTTAATCCCCAGTACCAAAACAAACAAACAAAAAACCCCTTAGTTCAGGCAAGAACTTAAACTTCTTTTCCACTGTTATTTATCCACAATATCAAATTGGTCTTAAAGCAGACTAACTAGAGTTTTACTTCTCATTTCTTCCTCAAGAATAAAGTAGACCACAGTCTAAAGCACTAATGTTGGAAAACTAAGAGTAAAGGTTTTCAGAGACTGAATGAGAATCACTGCTCATTACTGAGAATTTCTATGTGCAGGGCACTCTACAACTAGTTGATTTCCATGTTATTTAGTCTTCCAACAGCCCTAGAAGTGTTATTATTATCCCCATAAGAAGAAACAGAGGCTTAAGCAGTTAAAGGAGTTGTGCAAGATTACATAGTTAAGAAATGATTTAGGGAATTTAAACCCAAATCCTTCTTATTCAAAGTCCATCTTTCCACAACACTATTATATGCCTTTTAGTGATAAGATAAGATACACAGAGCAGAGTCTTGCACCATCCTATGGCTGTCAATATGAAACATAAGCAAGAAGTAAACCTGAGTTGTTTTGTTAAGTCCCTGAGATTTGGGAGGTTGTTTATTATTGCAGGCTTATCCAACACAGACTAGCTGACAACAGCATTTGTAGTGGTATAAATCTTGGAAAGTGCTATAATAACTTATTACAGTGCCAACCACGCCTGGTAAGAACCTCTATTAATTGATACCATCCCCAAACAAATATTTATTTTCATTTTGACAAAGTACAAAAATGACTGAAGTTCTGAAGACAAAACAATGAGTGAATCTGTTGGGGTATGACTTTGGCACTCGAATAGCTGAACACAAATTCTTGCACAAATATCCTCAGAACTATATTTTCTTAAGGGCAACTGAAGTAGTTTAAGACTATATTGTCAGATACGAAATGTAACTATAGCCCCAGATATTCATATATATCTGCAAAATAATTTGGAAACTTTTTACAATTGTGACATTGTGACATAACACTAACAAGAAACCCAGGAAGAAATGCCAATACTGGCATTTTAAAACCTGGATTTAGTTGAAGTGAGGAAAACATATATTAGGGTGATAAAGTTATTTTAGCTACAGAGGTAGAAGCTGAACAATCATTTACAGCAGACTGTTTCCTTTGGTTAGATAGTCTACATAAAGGGGTCCTTTATTTGAACAAATTTAAAGCAACACTCATTCATCTTGGGAAAAATTATTAAGAAAGAAAAATATTTGAGGGGCTGGGGATGTGGCTCAAGCGGTAGTGCGCTTGCCTGGCATGCGTGCGGCCCGGGTTCGATCCTCAGCACCGCATACAAAGATGTTTTGTCCACCGAAAACTAAAAAAAAAAGAAAAAAAAATTAAGAAAAAGAAAAAGAAAAATATTTGAGTTTGGGAGGCTGTCAATTACTTGGGCATGTAAGTTGTTTTGGTGAAGGCAAACTTTGCCTTTGCAGTTACTGTGGGAGACTGGGAATGTATAGATATATTTCTTGTCTTTGTATGAATGGATGTAAATATATTTTGTGGGAATGTGTATATTCTTGTTTAAGCTGTTGCTTGCACTATACCAGAAACTGAGATCTAAAAGACCATATAAGGGATATTCAGACTTTTCACTGTTAACTAGAGGAAATGGGGCTGGAAAAGGAAAAATGGTACTACTGGACCTTGTTTGGCAGGCAAAGTTCAACCTTGACTATGTATTGATGATATCTAGCATATGGTGTTAACAGTGAACAATGTAGACTCTGAAAAATATAACAATGTTGGCCCCTTATGATGTGACAAAATTGTTCTGTTAGGAGCAGAGGGAAAGGTTTTAGCTCTGCAGAAAAGAGAGGACAATCTTATAAAGGCAAAATTTCTCACTCTCAGTCATCCTATGTGAAGGTAGATACCAAGATAGGAAATGGAGAATTAGATCCAAAGGAAAGAACTTTTCTCCCCTGTAATCTGAATTCTACAGACATGAATTTAGAGGGAACAGCAGTTCATGAGGCAGAATAGCCCTGACCATGTGGAGACAGATGGAAAACAAAGAAAGAAGGAGATGGATCTGGACTGTAGACTGCACAGGTATGGTGGTACCAGCACCAATCTGAAAATAAGTGATCTCAGAACCATCGAAAAACAATCTGCAGCTGGGCGCAGTGGCACACACCTATCTATAATCCCAGCGGCTTGGGAGGCTGACACAGGAGGATCATGAATTCAAAGCTAGCCCCTTCAACAGTGAGGTGCTAACAATTCAGTGAGCTCCTGTCTCTAAATAAAATACACAATAGGGCTAGGAATGTGGCTCAGGGGTAAAGTGCCTCTGAATTGAATCTCTGGTACAAAAAAAAAAAAAGCCTGCAAATTTGGAAATTTCACCTGAAAATTCCATACTAAGTGGACATTAATAAATATGTATTTAAAACAAAAATTATTATGGACTAAAGTGTGCAGTATTATTTCGATGCAAGAATGTAATAGAAACTTGTACTCTTACAAATGCTGGACAATTTTGAATCAAGTAGACTACAAAAAAATGCAACCAATTAGAGCAGAGCAATACCTCTATTTCTGGGCTGGGCAGATGGCAGGAGAGTTTATTATCACCAGTTCTCAGTATCTTATTACCTATAGTGGTGGCTGGGGAAGCACATATAAGCAATATGTCATTTGAAAAAGTATTACTTATGTTTACAACTAATAATGATATATTACCCATGACAAATACAAGAGGTGGGGGGCATGACAAAACTGAATATTTAAATTAGGTCAAGCAAATATTACAAAATCAGGTGATTTCCTTCTTGGTAGGGGGCAGCAAACCTTTTCTATAAAGGCCAGATGGCAAATATTTTAGGTTTGTGGACCACAGAGTCTATGATGCCACTGCTCAAGTCTGCCTTTATTGCTTAAAACCAGTCCTAAACAATATGCAAATAAGGAAGTATGGCTGGATCCAAAAAAAACTTAGTGGACACTGAAATTTTATTTTCGTATAATCTTCATATCACAAAATATATTCTTTAGATGTTTCTCCAATGTTTGAAAAATGTAAATAACATCCCTAACTCATGGGCATTACAAAAACAGGTCATGGGCCAGAAGTCTATGCTGACCCCATGGCTCTCGAGTAGCTTCTGTAAACAAATTTAGAAAAGTAATTCTGAGAAATTTTAGCTCACCTAATCTGAGATACGTTTAAAATAAGGGGCTGAGCATAGAGCCTAAAAGCAGAGTGCCTGCCTTAGAATGCACAAGGCCCTGGGTTCAATCTCAAGCACAGCAAAAAAGACAAAAAAAAAAAAAAAAAAAAGAAGGCCCTGGGTTTGATCCCCAGTACCACAAAAATACACACATGTGCACACACACGCATACATGCACACATACATTTAACAAAAGCAAGAAAGAGGGAAAAAAGTCACACTTTCAAAACTTCCAAGAATTTTTTTTAGAGAGAATTTTAATATTTTATTTTTTAGTTATCAGCAGACACAACATCTTTGTTTGTATGTGGTGCTGAGGATCGAACCCAGGTCACATGCATGCCAGGCGAGCGTGCTACCGCTGAGCCACATCTCCAGCCCCCAAGAATTTTATTGAAATTAATTTTCGAATACACAGGCAGCAGTATGAACATAACACCATTATTACAACCTCTAAAAATAGCTAACACTGGGCTGGGGATATAGCTCAGTTGATAGAGTGCTTGCCTTGCATGCACAAGGCCCTGGGTCCAATCCCCAGCACCACAAAACAAACAAACAAACAACAACAACAAAAAACCCTAACACTTATTTGGAGTTTCACCATAAAAATAAGTTACAAGAGTGGAGTGCAGTGTCATATGCCTGGAATCCCAGGGACCTGGAAGACTGAGGCAGGAGGATTGCAAGTTCCACACTAGCCTCAGCAACTTAGTGAGACCTCATCCCAAAATAAAAAATAAAGAGGGCTGGGGATGTAATTCAGTAGTAGAACACTTGCTAGAGTGTATGATGTCCTGGGCTCCACCCCTAGTTCAGTACTCCAAAAATAGAAAGGTAGGATTTTTGGCAAATAAAGCTGTCTGCTATATTTTCTATGTAATAACTTAAAAGATCCACTTACTCCAATTAGGAAGTGTATAATATGGAGTTTTTTTTAAGAGAAAGAACCAAACATGAAGAGGGAAGTGGGAGTTACCGTAAAAAAAAAATGGAAATATATGTACTACTTTTGTAATACAACATACTTTCTTACTTTTTCTTTTTGTACTGTAGATTGAAGCCTTTACCAGTGAGCTAAATCCCAGCCCTTGTAAAATTTTTCATTTATTTATTTTTTGAAATTTATTTATTTATTTATTTTGGGTACCAAGGATTGAACTCAGGGGCATTCAACCACTGAGCCACACCCCCAACCCAATTTTGTATTTTTTATTAGAGACAGGGTTTCCTGAGTTGCTTAATGCCTCCCTGCTGCTGAGGCAGAGCCTGTCTCTGCCTCCTGAACGCAGAGCTGCTGGGATTACAGGCGTTAACCACCACGCCCAGTTAAATTTTTTATTTTGAGACAAGCTTTCACTAAATTGTTTAGGGCACTGCTGAAGTTGGCCTCAAAATTGCAATCCTCTTGCCTCAGACTTGGGAGTCACTGGGATTACAGGTGACACGCCCAATTTGTAAAACATCATTTAAAGCGATATTTATTTATTTATTTACTTATTTATTGTACTGAGAATCGAACCGGTGCCTCACACATACCAGGTAAGTGCACTACCCCTGAGCCACAGCCCCAGCTCCTCCCGGGAAAAAAAGAGTTGTTTTCTAGGGAAATCACATCCTATTGCTATCAATACTGTGACAATGAAAATGGGAAGAATTAGCTAAAATAAGAAGTATCAAAGAATGAGGGAAGCCAGTCCAAAGTAAAAATAAAATGATCAAAACTGTATTATTAGACGACTTATTTGGGTTTAAAAGTGGCTTACTTTTATTATACTTTGCAATGAAAAACAATTCATGCACTCATTGTGTCTATCCATTGACAGCAACATGAAGTTCCCATGGAAACAACATTCTGCTCATCTTCTGTCCTACCTTTTTCAAAGATCAGTCAGTAGTCAATAATATTCATTTTAACAGAGAATATACTGGTAATAAAGGGAATTATTGTGAGCTGGGGTTGTGGCTCAGAGGTACAGCACTCACCTAGCATAAGTGAGGCACTGGATTTGAGCCTCAGCACCACATAAAAATAAATAAATAAATAAATGGAATTATTAATCCATTTTCAACATAATTTACTAAGGATATAAGACATATAAATAAAATAAATTAATTAAATTAATAAAAAATTAGTGGACACTGAAATTTTATTTTCATATAATCTTCATATCACAAAATATATTCTTTAGATGTTTCTCCAATGTTTGAAAAATGTCGTTCCTTTTCAGAGAACGTCACCAAAATAAGTAGAGGATAGGAACAGAGAATTATGCAGGCAAATTCTTTCAGGAGTAAACCCCCCTACACAGTGGACTCAAGTATTCCTAACCCTTTAAGTGACTCTTAGCCAGGCATGGTGCTACAGACATGTAATCCCAGCAATTTAGCAGGCTGGGCAGGATGGGAAATTGAAGACCAGCCTGGGCAATTTAGTCAGATCTTGTCTTAAATAAAAAGGGCTGGGGGTGTAGCTCAGAAGGAAACTGTCCCTGGGTTCAATTCTCAGTACCACAAAACAAACAAACAAACATGTCTTCACCTACTACTAAAAATGACAGATGTATTTCCAGAGGATAGTAAAGACAGGCACACACACACACACACACACACAAAATGTTGAGTGGGGCACTTTGGCATGAAAAGCCAGCCTCTACCTCAGAGCAAAGCCTGTCCAAGGAAGGGGGCATGACCCTTGACCTTGGAAAGACCCACAGAGCACTCCTAGGCACATACCACCCTGCTGAGTTGTTTATCTACAAATAATAGGAGAGATCTTCAGAGCCAGGTGTCCCAGACTCAGTCAGACTAGGTGAGGATCCATAGCAACCCCCTAGCAACCCCCAATCAGCATGAGACAGGGAAAATACCTGGGATGTCAGATGACCCTCCCAGTAGTTTATGGTGGTTGATAACTTGTTGGGAAACCATGTAGTTCAGCAAGTACTCCCCTCGTGGCTTAAACCAATCAGTTCAAACGAATCCCCCTCTTGTACTAACCAATCACCCTTACCCAACATGTTCCCGCCAGTGACTGTGCTAATCATGTTTTATAGAGTTGTTTTATGATTTTCCCGTGGTATGTGATGATTTGCTAAGAGATGCTAGGATGTATGTGAAGTCCCTTGCCTTCCCCAAAGACTGTATAAAACTGCTGCAAACCCTGGGCTCAGGCCTTTCAGCGTCACCAGTTGCTGTGTGCACGCGCAGAGGACCAAGGTAGCTCGCAATAAACACCTCTTTGCTGCTTACATTGATCTTGGTCTCTGGTGGTCTTTTGGGGGTCCTGAATTCGAGCATAACAGGCACATGCCTGTAATCCCAATTGCTTGGGAAGCCGAGACAGGAGTATTTCGAGTTCAAAGCCAGCTTCAGCAACTCAGCAAGAACCTGTTCTCTAAACATAAAAAATGACTGGGATGTGGCTCAGTGGTTAAGCACCCCTGGATTCAATCCCGGCATCAAAAAAAAAAAAGTTGAAAACAGCATTTCCAAGTTTGAAAACCCGTATTTCAGTGTATCCCCAGTAATGCCTTTGCAGGAATGATAGTGGGAAGCAATTTGGCTGATTGTAGAGATACAGACATTTTCAAAAAAGTTTTATTGAGTTATAATTTACAATTACTTGTTTTAAGTATACAATTCATTGATTTTTTAGTATATTCAGAGTTGTGTAATTATCACCCCAAGTATAAAGGTTTCAGGGTTAAGCAAATTGCTGGAAAACTGGGTCTTGTGATTTCAACCTTTACAATAAATAACTCTTTAAACTCCACCCCTCACCCAGCCTCAAGTAATCATTTCCAGAGTAAAGTATGGTGCAGACTCTAGTAAATACTAGATAGAATGGAAAGCATTTTAAATGTTTCCTTTGGGGGAAGTAACTTTTCATAAATAGCAACAATGTTGAAAATAAGGTAGCTTCTGAGAATAAACCTCCTAAAATCTTATAATCAAGTTGGTTGTGGAGCAATCCATAAAACTGCTTGTGCATGGTATAACTGAGGAGTATAGAACCCCCTTCCTGCCCAAACTCTAATTGTGAATGCAATCTCAGGAAGCAAAACTGGAAGTGTCTGCAGTTCAGTTGGTAAAAACCCAAACAATCATCTAGTACACTCTTTAGAGAAAGTATGTAGATCAGTCTGTGGAGTGAGAATTGCCAGTTTTACCCAGTGTTGTCCAGGAAACAGACACAAAATCCACGGAGCACTAGTTTTTCTGTCTTGGAGAGCTATATTGCTTTGGGGCCTCACACCATGATCTGAACAAAATATCCCTCAAAATGATTCACCTCATTTTGTTCTGATTCCCAGTTTATCTGCTTTCAACACTTTTTTTTTTTTTTAAACCTAGGGGTGCTTTGTCACTGAATCACATCCCCAGCCCTTTTTATTTTTTAAGACAGGGCCTTGCTAAGTTGCTTAGGTCCTCACTATGTTTCTGAGGTTGATTGGTCCCAGCCCTTTTTATTTTTTGAGACAGGGTATAAGTTGTTTAGGTTCTCATTAAGCTGCTGAAGTTGGCCTTGACCTTTGGATCCTCCTGCCTCCAAAGTTGCTGGATTACAAGCATGTTAATCAACTCTGAGGTACTGATAGCAATAAAATCACATTCTTAACTATAATAATTATCAAGCTAATATCATCCTGGGAGACCCTGATAAAGAGCCACTGTTCCTGCCACAAATGACCTCACTGTCCACTCCAGGGCCTATCCTACCATTACATTCAAATAGAGACACAAATAGAGAAACAAGAATATCCTACTTACTCTATTATAAAGTTATCCCTCTGAAGTGAGCAAAATAATAAGTGAATGCATTAAATTAGAAAATAATTTATCACAGTGAATTCATGATTCTCTTTTTCTGGAATGAAAATAGTTTCAAATCAAAAGCACCCATGTTTAAATCACTTCAGTTATAATTGATTTAACATGAATCAACAGGAGTCTGAAGATAATCAATCTCAATTAAAAGATTAAAAAAAAAAGAAAGAAAATGTGCCTAGCAAGTAACCGCTGAATGAAGGAATCAACACAAGAGTGGCTAAAACTGTTTTTTAAAATCTCATCTTTTCTGCCACTAACTGAATGGGACAGTGCTAGAAAGTGAATGATTATTGAAATAGTATCTCTCTCTTTTTTTTTTTGGCAGCTTCTTATATTTTAAGAAATTGTGTGCGTGTGTATAAAATGTTGATGGACCTTTTTATCTTATTAATTTATTTATATGCATTGCTTAGAATCAACCCAGTGCCTCACACATACTAGGCAAGTGCTCCACCACTGAGCCACAACCCCAGCCCCCCCCCATCCCCGCCCTTTTTTTAAAGTCCAGCCTCATAAATATCACTTAAGGATGGTCTGAAGGGTAGATAATCTATCCTTCCCCTAAAATTGTCAAAGGTCCCTTTCAGAGATCTATAGATCTCTTTAAAGAGCTGATTAAATTTTCAAATCCTCTTTCCAGGATAAAGTACATCAGCACATACATATAATTTTGGAGATCAGTACAGAGTTCAGGGATTATCCAAGGGCTTCTATAGGGCTGTTGAGGATCCAGACCCAATATTAAGTATCCCTGCTCATTTCAAGTTTGAATTTGTATTTTGGCGTCACTGCGATATAATTGTAAAATACATTTTAAACAGTTTTAGAATTAAGAAAATATGTTCTTCTTGGAGTCCTGCACAGTCATCCACACCTGTAATCCCAGAAACTCAAGAGGCTGAGGCAGGAAGACAAGAGTTCCAAGCCAGCCTCAGTAACTTAGAGAGAGGCCTCCAGCAATTTAGTGAACCCTGACTTATTAAAAAAAAAAAAAAGTCTGGGGATGTGGCTCAGTGACTTGAGTCAAGTGCCTCTGAGTTCAATCCCAGGTACCCCCCACCACCCAGCCAAAAAAAAAAAAAAAAAAAGGATAGAAAATATATTCTCCTGAAAACATATTTATCTTCAAAGTCACTTTGTATTTTGAATACACTCATGTTCCCTTCTTTACTATTACTTCTGGGATAACAATAGTCAAATTTGCAGTCCATCTCTATAGAGGAAGTCAAAAGATTTTAATAAATCCCCTCCACCCCATTTCCCCTTTCTCCTGATTTCTTCATCAAGTTTTAACTTTTTGTGTTATCTCTGTAAGCTGATTCACATGCTTGGGGAGACTGTCTGGCAGTTATAAGTAAATACCAATATGAAAAAAATCATCTTAAGGCGCAGATCTGTTTTAGTATACTTAAAATTACAGGACTTTATTTTTAATTTAATTAATTATATCAACATTTAAAAATCCCACAATTTCATGCACGAGGACCTGGGTCCAATCCCCAGCGCTGCACGAAACAAACACATAATTTCATATAAAATTCCACATTTCAGACGTTTCTGGAAGAAAGGCAAAGTTCTTATTTCCCTAAGCCAGAATGCAAACAAGATCACAGTTCTGTGCCATGGTAGCAGTTCTCAAACATCCATGTTGTTCATTTGAAAACTCTTGTATATAAGCTTCCTTCCTTCTTTCCCCACTCTCCCTCCTCCAGTCATACTGGGGCCAGGAGCACTTGGTGTACCACCAAGCTGTACCTTCAGCTCTTTTTTTATTTTTCGACACGGGGTCTCGCTACGTTGCGAGGCAGGCCTCGAACTTAGGATCTTTCTGCATCCCCTTGTATATAAGTTTTAGGGGAAAACTTTGAAAAAGGAATAAATTTCAGAATTCACACACACACACACCCTTTTCTTTCTGTGTTCTTTGAAAAGAGGAAGACAGGGGCTGGGGATGTGGCTCAAGCGGTAGCGTGGTCGCCTGGCATGCGTGCGGTCCGGTTCGATCCTCAGCTACATACAAACTAAGATGTTGTGTCCGCCAAAAAAAAAACTAAAAAATAAATATTAAAAATTCTCTCTCTCTCTCTAAAAAAAAAAAAAAAGAAAAGAAAAGAGGAAGACAGCAGGCACAACTCACTGGGCAAGCATTCACCAAGCTTCTCCTCTGCGATAGGAACAGCAACAGGCAATTAACGAGAAACAATTACCGAGAGAAGCAGGGTCTGGGGTCCTGAAGAGCGGTATGATTAGTTAGTGCCACCAGTGACTAATCAGGGTACGACCCACTGCCACTAGAAAGACGGCTGAACTGAGCCATATAAATTCTGAATCGAAGTTGGATCAGCGGTGTATTTTTTAAAGAAATCTAAACTGGACTCCTAAGTAACCACCACCTATTCGCAGAAAGCGCGGCAAGGAACGGCTCCGTTAGGGCTTTTGATGGAATCACTTACAACCCGGCTACTGGACTAGAAGAAACATCCGGAGATACCCTGGTTTCCGGAGCAACCGCCCGGTCCCTCCCCCTTTGGTCCCGCCCCCGGAGCCTTTCCCGCCAAAGGCCGTTAATGTCGCGAAGCATGGTGGGACGAGATTACAGGCTAGGTTTCACCTAGGCCTTTCCGAGAGCAGATTGGCTTTCAAAGAGGACCACTCCTGGGGAAACTGGCTTGCTTGAAGATCCGGCGGGGATTAATTACACCTTTCACGAGGCTTCTGTATATATTTTTCAACAAACGGCTGCTCAGTCCAATAACCAATCGCTCCGCAAGCCGGGAACGCGGGGGACTTTTTCCCCTTCGTGCGGAGGGTGACGTTGCGCGTGCGTGAGCGTATCGCCGATACCCGTTACGCTCTTGCGCGTGCGTATTGAGGTCGAATAGCTGCTTCCTCCCGCTTCTCTTCCTCCCTCCCCCCATATCCGTGCGCCGAGCTGATAAAGGCGCCATTTTGGAGGGGCCGCGGGAGACGTGGTGCCGCTGCGGGCTCGTTCTGCCGTGCGCTAGGCTTGGTGGGAAGGCCTGTTCTCGAGTCCGCGCTTTTCGTCGCCGCCATGTCGGGAGGTGGTGTAATTCGTGGTCCTGCAGGGAACAACGACTGCCGCATCTACGTGGGTAACTTACCTCCAGACATCCGGACCAAGGACATTGAGGACGTGTTTTACAAATACGGCGCTATCCGCGACATCGATCTCAAGAATCGCCGTGGAGGACCGCCCTTCGCCTTCGTTGAGTTCGAGGACCCGCGGTGAGGCAGCGTGGGGCTTGCAGCCTTGAGGAAATAGGTCGGAGTAGTTGGGGAAAGGCTCCGAGGCCTTAACATAATGGGAAAGGAGGGGCTTTTAGGCTGGGGCGACACGATATCGCCCCTGCAGAAGTCGAGCACGGAGCCGAGTCGGTGTGGTGTCCCTGGTGGCTGGGTGCCTTGGACGCCCCCAGAGCTCACGCGCAGGCCCGGAACGGGAAACTGAGGCGCCGAGGACTGTGTAGTGGTCGGGCGCCTAGCGTGTTTCTGGGTGGGGGAGGGGCCGGTCCTATTATGCAGCGCATGTGGGCTCTTCCACGGTGGGTGCGCATGTGCCGGGGTCCTCTCATTCTCCACCGAGGGAGTTTTTTTCCGCGGGTCTCTTTTCTCATCCTTTTTGCCTTCTGTGATCATGCAGGGATGCGGAAGACGCGGTATATGGTCGCGACGGCTATGATTACGATGGATACCGTCTGCGGGTGGAGTTTCCTCGAAGCGGCCGTGGTACAGGCCGAGGCGGCGGCGGTGGTGGAGGTGGCGGAGCTCCCCGAGGCCGCTATGGCCCCCCATCTAGGCGTTCTGAAAACAGAGTGGTTGTCTCTGGTGAGCTTATGTCTCTCTTGTGGGTTGGGAAGGGACAGGACTCACTTAAGGTATTTTCTTTGCATGGCCGGTTTAACAGTTGCTCGTTGTTCATTCTGGGCCTTAAAATTATTTCGGTTTTTGGGTGAATTTAGTAAATAAAGATTACTGTGGTGGTGATTTGCCCAAATTAGGTTGCGGTTCTAGAATATGAAGATCCTTTACAAATAAATTTGGACTCTGGATCTCAGAATCTTACCAGCTCTTTACCTGGAATCACTTAAGTACAATCATTAAGCATTTTTAAGTAATCTTTGTTTTAATATATGTTATAAGTTTTAACGTAAAACTTAGGGTAATTGGTTTTAAGGGAAAAATCGTTTTTTCAGGACTGCCTCCAAGTGGAAGCTGGCAGGATTTAAAGGATCACATGCGTGAGGCAGGTGATGTATGTTATGCTGATGTTTACCGAGATGGCACTGGTGTCGTGGAGTTTGTACGGAAAGAAGATATGACCTATGCAGTTCGAAAACTGGATAACACTAAGTTTAGATCTCATGAGGTAGGTTATACACTTATTCTTTTATTTGGCCAGATTGGATACAGTGGTCTTAACAGTGGAATTTGAAGGTAAGGATTCAGGCAAAGGCGTCCACCTAAATTACCAGATATCTGGTTTTAGTTACTTTGTATTCAATCAGCATGCCTGAAGATAGGTGAAAGCTTAGATCTTTCAATGGAAAGTTCTGTCTATCCAATAGGGAGAAACTGCCTACATCCGGGTTAAAGTTGATGGGCCCAGAAGTCCAAGTTATGGAAGATCTCGATCTCGAAGCCGTAGTCGTAGCAGAAGCCGTAGCAGAAGCAACAGCAGGAGTCGCAGTTACTCCCCAAGGAGAAGCAGAGGATCACCACGCTATTCTCCCCGTCATAGCAGATCTCGCTCTCGTACATAAGATGATTGGTGACACTTTTTGTAGCACCCATGTTGTATACAGTTTTCCTTTACTCAGTACAATCTTTTCATTTTTTAATTCAAACTGTTTTGTTCAGAATGGGCTAAAGTGTTGAATTGCATTCTTGTGTAATATCCCCTTGCTCCTAACATCTACATTCCCCTCATGTCTTTGATAAATTGTATTTTAAGTGATGTCATAGACAGGATTGTTTAAATTTAGTTAACTCTCCATGCTCTTCAGACTGTGATATTGTGTAAATGTCTATTCTGCTCTGGTTTGTGTGAACTGGGATGTGGGGGGGGTGTTTGTGGTTATCTCACCTGGGGAAGTTCTTATGTTTATCTTGCTTTTCATGTGTCTTTCTGTAGACATATCTGAAGAGATGGATTAAGAATGCTTTGGATTAAGGATTGTGGAGCACATTTCAATCATTTTAGGATTGTCAAAAGGAGGATTGAGGAGGATCAGATCAATAATGGAGGCAATGGTATGACTCCAAGTGCTATTGTCACAGATGAAATTGGCAGTATTGACCTTATACTAAAAGGCAAGGGTTAAAAATGATTTTTTTATATATATATATATATCTCAAAACTTGCAAACATCTGATGCAGGTATCTTTAGCTACAATTGCTTTGCTCTTTAAACCTTGGCAATTGTGGCAAAATTACATCGCCCATTTTGTAACAATTTATTTTGCTCCCTTCCCCCCTTTTTTGTTTTAATAGGGACTAATGTGGGAAGAACTGGCTAATTTGTCACAGTGTTTAGTTACAACTGTTAATGTGTGACCTGCTGTTGGTGTACATGTGGGTACAGGGTGTCTTTAATTCCAACAAGATAGAGTATAATATCAATACTGCTAAATCTGCATGTCCTCTGTGTGACTGATAAGAGCGTTGCTATTTCATTTTTTTTAAGACAAAATGAAAGCAAAATATAGAATTCCAATGTATTGGTGTAGATAATCTAGTTGGGAGTACTTTTAAGTCTCACCTTCCCCTTTAAACTAATATTCATAATTGACTCATGTTTAAGACACTTTAATTTACAAATTAAATTGCAGATGGGAGCGTTAGATTTAGTTTAGTTTAGGTGGGTAACAATATCAGTAAACTTTTCAACTACATAACTTTTTGCAACCACAAAACCTGTAATACGCTGTACAGTAACAAGTGTTGGCATTATCAGTTGAACTGTAAATATAAAATGCTTCTTCCAATTAGTCTCTATGATGATTAAGTTTCTAAAATTTATCTGAACACCATTCAGAAACTTGTTTTGGGGAATTTGATAGTTATTGATGTACATCTGTTAAACTGATGACAGACATAACTCATCATTCCCCAGAAACCTTTTTTGATTACAGTATCTAACATTTTGCCTCCTCTTTTTTGGTTTTGCTGGTTATAAAGGTTTGGATTGGAGAGGGCTCACTGGATCCCAATCCTTGGAGCTGGATCATTGGATTCAAATCATAATGTGGATAGGATAGGGAGGATGAATTACAAGGATTCATGGAGCGGGATCAGATTACCAGGAACATAGGAGTGGATTCCTGCCCCAACCAAACCGCATTCGTGTGGATTTTTTATTCAACTTAATTGGCTATTCCAAAGGTTTTTTTTTTTCCTATTTTTGACGATTGGAGCCCTTAAGATGCACGATGGAATTGTGTTTTGCATTTTTTGGTAAAAGGAGCAAAGCGAGGACCTGGAGATATACGCTGGAGCAATCTCCTTGGAAGGATTCAGCACGAGTAGATGGTAAACATTGAAAGGGGAAAGGGGGGGTTTGTTTAAATAGTAAATCAGTAAGTCACTTCTAAATTTAAAGAAAACAAAATTGGAGTTGAAGAATAAGTAGGTTCCAATTGGCTATTGCCGTTTTTCTTTGAAAAAAATAAACATTTTTTAAAAAACTATGCATGGTTGTCCTTTTTCCTCTTCATGTAAGATTTTAACTCTTATCAGTTAATTCTTATATTAGTAAGATTCTGACTCTTGTGCTTATGTTAGTAAATTAAAAGTTCTTGAAAGGCTATCTCAATGGTATTAGCTATCTTAATTTATGTAACAGTCTTAAGGGGACAATAAGGGAGAAATTTGTGTAATGTGGCAATTAAGGCTATGATCTAGTCTCTAAAAGATGTTTTGCATACTTTGCTAAAATGGTTTAAAACTTAGATACTGCTTATTTTGGTGACCATTTAGACAACACAGGTTTGTGTAAAATTGGTTGGTTGATAAATATCAGCTTGGAGATAGCCTTTGAGATTCTCAATGAGACTTATCTTAAAATTAATGAGTAGTACATGTTAACTTTAACACAGTTGTATTAGAACTCAACAAAATGACTTTCCTTTTTGAGATGTGAACAGTGCACTAAAGGATTTATCTGCTAATTTGAGTGAATCTTCACCTGTAAACCCTTCTTGACCATAGTTTGTTCTGTCTCCAAACTTTAGAATTCTCTAAGTTTTGGGTTTTTTAAATACTTTTACTAAAGAGCCCCTTGATGTTAAAGTTTCAACTTCCTTGGGTATAGGAAGGGAAGTTTTACTTAAAATTATTGGTCTTGTGATTTCCTCATAGTTACCAAGAAACCACTCTTTTCTCAATCCAAAAGAAATAGCTAGATCTTTTAACTTTTTCCTTGGTTGCTAATCATAGTTGCAAGATGAATTTAAAAGGATTATTCAGGTGATACAATTTAAAACAGAGAAAGCCAGGCATAATCTTTGTAGTGGAAGAAATGGGCAAAAGAGATTTGTATAAGGTCACATGTAATTACCTGATTGAAAGGAGTAGGTTCAAAATAAGAATTTTACTTGAAAAATATTCCTTGTAGATTCATTATATTAAGTAGTAAAGTAGGAATTCAAAATATGAGCCAAAATTGTAGATTTTCTATTTTAACACTCTGAAAAATTATACATGCCATGCTTTTTGAAGTTTTAAGTCTCATGTGCAGAATACCATTAATAGATAAGACTTCTACACTTGTACAAACCTGGTTTCATTTATGTTCACCGAATGTTTGGAAATAGGACCAAAATCGAAATGGCCTTTACTCAAGGTTGTCTATTAAGTTAAATGAGAGGCTGTACTAAAATTTTTAGTAGTTCAACCCAAGATTGAAATGAGATAGAAAGGTGATCTTTGTTAAATAGGCTTAAGAATGAAGATTTGAGAGGACTTAATGCATACTTTGAAAGGTAGAGGAGCACAGGTTATGTAGTTCAGTGACCAGACAGAAACTAGAAATGTTATTTTTAGTCCTAGGAAATGACCTCTACCAATATTGGCAATTAGAAAAAGTCACACCCTCTTGGAACTACAAAGGCTACCTTGAATTTTTCCCTTCTGTGTCCCCTTATAATATTGTAAGGAATCTATAAATAGTTTATTTTCTAACCAAGAAAGCACTTTAAGAAGCAGTTACTATTCATAACATCAGATTGAATAACCTACCTTGCTGTTCAGCCCACATTCTACTGGAAACAAAAGGTAAGACCAATTTTCTGATTCCTAATTGTTTGGGATCTGAATTATATTTTGAAAGCTAATATTTTTTAACTTGGTGTTTGGAATGTGAATATTTCCCTCACTTAAAATGTTTTCCCTAAGTTTTATACTTTAAATAAATTTCAAATGTTCATAAATCAACCCATTTTAGTGCTTGAGTTCAATATGATTAATTCTAGAACCTCAACTTTTCTCAGTTTTGTCTAATGTTTTCATTAGGGCTGGTGCTATTTTCAGGTTTCCGTGGTCAAGGTGAATTTCTTATGTGTGGCTTTTTGCTTTGTATCTGAAGTTTGTAATTACAAATGAAACAAGTTATATATATGTATGTATACCATAAATAGTATTAAAAGGTCAGAAAGTATTAGACTGAAGTTCTGTTGTAACCATTTTTTGGCTTACCTTATTTTTATCACTGTGAATACAAAGGCAGAAAACAGATTCACAATCTCTTATCCACTATTTTGAAATCTTAACCTGAATAAAAATTTTGTTGATCCAGTAGAATGTAAAAGCTGACAAGAATTGATGCCTGCCTTTTGCACTTAGTGTGACTAAGCATTTTTTCCTGCAGAAATAATTCGTGTACTTTGATTAATCATCACCCAGTTGCCTAGGGCATTATGTAACAGTACATATAATATACCTTTTACAAAAGTACAAACAGCTAGAACTCATACATCTGCTCTCAAGTTTGGATAAGGGATTGGAGAACTGTCTTAAAACACACGGGTTTAATGCTCCGGTGTATAGTTTGGAGTGTGAGTGAAAATCAGCCTGTTTGGTTCCTTAATTGAGATTTCAGTTTCTCGTTATTTTAGGCTGAAGCAGATAACAGAAGAAAAGGTATGACCACATTTCTATTCTGTTGCTACAGTAGGCTCACAATTTTATACTATTAAAGGAAATATTCATCCATCCAAAGTACACAGTATAATACTCTGTTGTTTTGAGGTAATTGTTTCTATTTTAATACTTACAAGGTACATTGACATTAATCATTCTGATCCTATGGGAAAGGTTAAGATTGGCATGAAGTAGAGATTGTAAGGAAAAATCTGCCTATTGCATCTTGTTGGGATTGTTGAATAAATAGTAAGGTTGGCAAAATAACGTGATTTAAACATAGACCTGAGAAGTTACAGGATACTTAAACCAGAACTTCTGTGATTGATAACTTTGGACTACTGCTTGTTAGATTTGAAGGCTATACTTGATAACCCTGAGTTGTGTGTGTAGTAATCAAGGGAAAGATCACATAGTATTTCAATAATACACAAAATAAATTGAAGTTTTTGTTGTGTAGAAGTGATTTTTCAGAAATATTTTAACTTCAGAGGTAGAAATAGCCTCATTTACAACTTGTGTGTGTGTGTGTGTGTGTGTGGTGGTGGTGGTGAGCATTGAACCCAGAGCCACATGCTTTTTACATACCATGGGCAAGCAGCATAACCACTCAGCAAGCTATACCCCCAGCCCAATTTACTTATGGCAGGGATGCTAGGAGAATGGAACCAGGGCCTTGAAAATACTAGGGAAGTGCTCTACCACTGAGCTACACCCCCAGCCTGAAAAGAATTGTGGCGGGGGGGGGGGGGTGTTACTGGTGGTTGAATTCAAGGGCACTCACCCACTGGCCACATCACCAGCCCTATTTTTTTTTTAAGAGAGAGTGAGAGAGAATTTTTAATATTTATTTTTTAGTTCTCGGCGGACACAACATCCTTGTTGGTATGTGGTGCTGAGGATCGAACCCGGGCCGCACGCATGCCAGGCGAGCGCGCTACCGCTTGAGCCACATCCCCAGCCCCCATATTTTGTATTTTACTTAGAAACAAGAAACAAGATTCTCGCTGAGTTGCTTAGCACCTTGCTGTTGCAGGCTGGCTTTGAATTCACAATCCTCCTGTCTCAGCCTCCCAAGCTTTTGGGCCAATTTACATTTTATTTATTTTTTTTTAAGAGGAGAGAGAATTTTTTAATATTTATTGTTTAGTTTTCAGTGGACACAACATCTTTGTTTTTGTATGTGGTGCTGAGGATGGATGCCAGGCGAGCGCATTACCGCTTGAGCCACATCCCCAGCCCCCAATTTACATTTTAGCAGGTGTTACACTGGGTTTTTAGGGAGAGAAACAAATACCTTTACATAAGGTTACTGTTGTTTTTGGTGCTAGGAATTGAACCCGGGAACACTTGACAGCAGAGCTATATCCCCAGTTCTGTATTTTGAGACAGGGTCTCACTGTTGTTACTTAGTGTGCCTGCCATAAGGTTACGTTTAAGATAAGCAAAATGGATGACTCCACAAGCTCAGGTGGTTTCATCTGAGAAATAATTTCAACTTCAGAGGTAGAAATAGCCTTTACAACTGTGTGTGTGGGGGGGGTGAGCATTGAACCTTTTTACAAAGGAGATGATAAACACTGGGTCGATTTGAGTTGTCATCACCCAAGTATCAGTTGTTGGCTATGATTAGACCCTATCACCATGATGAATGTTGGAAATTGAACCTCTGTTGAATACTAAATCCTACCACATAGACTGAAAAGGGATACTAAAGTGTCTAGAATTTTTTTTTTTTTTTTTTTACAATGTTCTGTTCCACACCCCTTTGGAATAAATGATAGAAATTGCTGGGCATGGTGGCACATGCCTGTAATCCCAGTGGCTCAGAGGCTAAGGCAGGAGGCTTGCAAGTTTTTGAGGGCAATCAGCAACTAAGTGAAGCCCTAAGCAGCTGGGTTGTAGACGTAGCTCAGCGGTCAAGTGCCCCTGGGTGTCCAAAAGTCACATAGCCACTAGAGGGAGCTATAACAAAAAGCCAGGAAATTATCCCTGTTACTAATTCACACAGCAAGGTTAAGGGAGACCAGCTTCCTTGATCTGGATCAAGATGGTTTGGGTAAATTTTGTTATGATCACCTCTGCCTTCTGTATGTTAAAATATCCTTTTCCTTTTCAGCTTCTGGATCCATTTAGGTTTTGACTAGTACTTACCTTGTAGGTAATTCAATTTGTATAAATCACAAAAATGACTAGATTCTGGGACTTATTAGAAGATGACCTGCATTTGCTTGTATTTCTGTCTATCTTTAGGTAAGGTATAAAGCGAGGAACATGAACTTGATACAGGAGTAGGTGCCATGCAGAAAAACCTAGGTGTGATGCTGGTCACAGACTAGGAAAAATGAACATGCTTTCAGAGATGTTTATAATTTTTGTGGTGTGAAGTGGCTTTAAGAGTGATCCCCCTGCCCCTTGGGGGGTTGTGTGTGTACTGGGATTGAACCCAGGATGATTAGCCACTGAGCTGCATCCCTATCCCTTTTAATTTTTTTATTTAGAGACAGGATCTTGCTAAGTTGCTGAGGCTGGCTAAGAACTTCCAATCCTGCTTCCACTTTCTGTGCTGCTGGGATTATAGTCAAGCACCATTGCACCCAGCTTTATTAGGGGCTTTTAATGATAGCTTATCTTAAAATCCTACTTTTTTACTACCTACGCATTGATTAAAAAATCAGTACACACAGTGCCAGAAAGAATTGGAATAATATTGAGAATGAAACAGTTTGGCATTTGTTATTCCCATTATCCCCTGCCCCCAAGTTTATATTTTGGAAATGGAAAGAAAAGATTTGCCTTCTGTTTATAAAGTATTGTCACTAAGAATACTATATATTGGGGCTGGGGATGTGGCTCAAGCGGTAGCGTGCTCGCCTGCCATGCGTGCGGCCCGGGTTCGATCCTCAGCACCACATACCAACAAAGATGTTGTGTCCGCCGAGAACTAAAAAAGTAAATATTTTTTTTAAAAAAAGAATACTATATATTAGTGATTTTTTAAAATCACTAATGGATTTAGTCATTAAGAAGATGCATGTGGGAACACTAGCATTAAAACAATGTTGAGCCTGGGGATATTACAGTACAGTGATAGAGCCTAGCATGTATGAGGGCAGTTTGATCCCAGCAGCAAAAAAAAAAAAAAAACATTAAATATTAGAGTTGGGTATAGAGGCACATGCCTATAATCCCAGTTATTTCACAAGGCTGAGCCAGGAGCACTAGAATGGGCACTCGGTGGTAGAGTGGCCCTGGGTTCAATCCCTAGTACTGTTGCTGTCGACCTTACTCTCCTGCAAAAAATTTAGTGTTAGAATTGCCTGTTTTGAAGAATATGTCTGAAGTTAGGCAAGTAAATTATTTTCCTATAAGAGAAAGGATGGAATTGACAATTATACAGTAGGAATTTTCCTGCCTATGAGGCTAGCAAGGGAGGCTACAGAAAGAACTTGATTAGTAGGTGTGTTGCAAATTGGATTTGAGTATCAATCTGAAAAATATTAGCTCTGGTGACCTTTACTAATTTCTGAAAGGTGATTTGAAGCCACTAATAATCCAAAATTCACTTCATAAAAGAGAAGGGCTAAACAGGTTTTAATAATAGGAATAGACTATGGCATTTGTCAAAAGGAAACCTACATCCATTAAATGGACTTGAGAAGCCTTAAGCTGAATATCTTACATTCTTCATAGCAGTGGCATGCCTAGAAATTTAAGTTACAAAAACTACTGAAAGTGACATTCACATCTTAAGAATAGAAATGTAAGGTACTGATTAGTAGTACACCAAATATACTTCAACAAAGAAAACCAAAAATGGTTCCTTTGCCCTCTAAAATCAGGTAGTAAACTATAATGAGGTGACAGTCAATACTACCATTGCAGTTATGACAGGTCAAACTGGAGGTTTTGTTTGCTTGCCAGATGGTTTTTCAGAATTTGCTGTTTGGGTTTGCCTCTCCACTAGCATCCTTGTCTGCATACCCAAATTTGTCACTGTAGTATTTTAGTACTGAAGCTAGTATCTGATTTGAATTTTCATACTGTCTTTGCAGTCTTGACTTTCATAAACATTATCACTCCCCTATTATGAATCAATGATGAATTTATATTCTGCCTTTCCAATTTATCACTATTCTTACATAACATCTTCAGTGGTAAATAATGTACTGATCCTATCTGGTTTTGCTTCTGTGGTCTGGTTATATTTTCAGACCCCCACTTCCCTCCCTTAGCAACCTGCCTCTTCAAATCCTAACTGTCCTTAAAGGTTCAGCTCAAATCACATTTCATTCCAGAATCTAAAACACAAGCTGCTAAAGCTCTTTAACTCTGTCAGTTTTCACTTCATCACCTCACAAGTTATAACCACTGACAGTATGTGTTAATTTTTCCTATCACGGAAATTTTTGCAATATTATTTCCCATTGAACCCAATGCAATGCTGATAGTTTAATAATGGTACACCTAACACAGTGTTATTGAAGTCTGAATTTCACAAAACTAGTGGTTAACAGAAGATTTTTGGAGAAAGTATTTTAATCCTAACATTGGGTTAAATAATTCCTCCTTAGATGTGAAGCCAAGATATTCAAATTAATTTATATGCTATCTAAGCCCAGGTATAATTGGAAAAGTAAAAGTTGCCCCCAAATGGTCTTGAAAAACCAAAAAAAACCACCTTGATGTATGTTGACAGTTCAGTATATGCATGTCATGAGAATTAATGACATTGTTTCCTGTGTTGCTACTTCCTCCTGGGTCTCCTTTTGATGTCATTCTTAAGCTTGATCCTTAAAGAGGAAACCATAGGTCACTTCTGACTTCAGTGATTTTGCCTTAGAATCCCTGCAGATTTCCCTTTGGGATTGAATCAATTCAGTTCCTTTTTTCTTATAACTTTTAAAGGATTCATTCTTACATTGAGATTTAGAGTGAGCCTGGCATGGGTGGCGCGTACCTGTGATCTCAGATACTTAGGAGGCTGAGGCAGAATTGCAAGTTCGAGGTGTTAGCCTCAGCAATTTACAGATACCTATTCCAAAAAATAAAGAGCTCAATGGTAGAGGGGCCCTGGGTTCAAGCACCAGTACTGGGGTTGGTAGAGATTTAGAGGGAGGTGGGGGGAGATAGGCAATATGTTGGTTATTTCAGGACCCTGACCCTGTTTTTTAAGGCTGATAAAGGACAACTAGCTTAAGTGGTTTTTCTCAAGGCCAGGAGACCCAGCATACGTGTATTTAATTCTATATGCCCCAGATCCCACAGGCAGCCCCATTCTTTAGCACCCTTCTTGATCTTCTTGACCCTTCCACCCTCTCTTGATCAGCCAATGACTTGAGACATTTGTGAACTAATTGGACTGTATTTTTGCTTCACTTTTGTTTATACAGTATGTGACATATGCATGTACTTATATCCCCTTAAAACTGCTCTTTAGTTATTACATGTGTATGTCTTGTTTCTCCCAGCTCTATAGCAGAACTTGAGGGCTCTAGTTTTTAACTTCCTCACAAGGTGCCCACTATGTCAGCACACAAACCTCAGTAAATGTGAAGAAATACATTAACGAAGTCTTGAGGCAAGAGTCTGCATACCTAAAATCTGAGAGCCCTTCCAATCAGATTGGGCTTATTCCCAGAGTAGTCAATTCAAGGGTTCATGCCCTTGCTACCTTTTCTAATGAAAACATTTGAGGAAAAATGCAAGGTCATGGTACAAATACCTGATATTAAAATAATGGCTGTTTTGCAAAGTACTTTGACTCATTTTAATCCTTAATTGATATTAACCTCATTTTGTAGTTTGAGGAAACAGCCTCAGAGATGTTAAAAGTAGCAGGCCCACAAGGTGTGGTAGTGTATGCCTAATCCCAGCAATTCGGGAGGCAAGAGGATTGCTAGCTCAAAACCAGCTTCAGCAATTTAGTAAGGTCCCATCTCAAAAAAGGGCTGGGATGTTTCTCAGTGAATACTCGTGAGTCAATCCCTGGCAGGCCAAAAACTGGAACTTTTAAGCCAGTCTGCCTTTTCTATTCGAAAAGTTCTTCAGGACAAGAATAAGTCTGCCTCAAGTGAATACCACCTGTAATATCTACCTGATGCCACCAGGGTGTCCCATGGTACTATCTTTGATCTGGGTACTTACTCTTGGAGCTATTTCAGAGCAGTTCTTGAAGAGTGGCCATGGCCTAGAGTCCATCCCCAAGACAAAAAGAAAGCTTGGCTTCCTAGCTTTACAATGTGCAGTACACAGCTAGTTCTTAGCTAAACGCTTGCCCTCTTTTGCTAGTCAGTTTGGGTTTAGCTGAGAACTAGGACAGGTCACACAGTGGCCAGGAATTGGCTACACGCTGAATAACTAGATAGCATCCCTACAAAAGACACTAGCATGCAAAAGAATGGGTGTCTACAAACAGCATTTGTTTTAATGCCTGTGTTTACACTTAAATTTGTATTATTAAAATAGATCCACAAAGGCAAAACCAGATTGAATTGTTACCATTACTAGGTAGGTGACTTATTTGTTCATTTGGTACCAAGATATTAAACCCAGGGGCTCTTAACCACTGGGCCACTCCTTTTATTTAACAAGTGCTATTTTTTTTTTAATTGAAATAGCAACATTTCTATAATCTGAGATAGTCTGTGTATGAACTACTTTTCTGAAGAGAGGGATTTTGGGGATTGGGACATAGCTAGTTGGTTAAGTGCTGGCCTTGCAAGCTTGAGGCCCTAGGTTCAGTCCCCAGCACCACACACAAAAAAAAGCAGAGGTGTTGCAATACATTGTTCTATGCCGAGATTCTCATTGTGACATATGAGTTTGGGGGCTGTGGCTAAACTTTCTTTTTAGGTGCCATCTTTGTGATATCTCATCTTGTTGGGGGGGGTGGTACTGGGGATTGAACCCAGGTGTGCTTAGCCACTGAGTCACATCCTCAGCCCTTATTTTTTTATTTAGAGACAGGGACTTGCTAAATTTCTGTGGCTGGCTTTGAACTAGCAATCCTTCTACCTCAGCCTCCCCTGAGTTTCTGGGATTAGAGGCATGTTAGAATAAACCACATGCCTAAGGCCCTGGCTTCAATTCCCAGCACCACCAAAAAAACTAAGAATAAACCACTGATTTGAGATATTGTACTTAAGGTGCTCCTTTCCCACTCTGCTTCCTCATGTGAATTTCTATTCTGAAACTTTAGACCTAGTTTCAGGGTTTTTTTTGTTGTTGTTTTTAATTGCAGTGCTGGAGTGAATCCAGAGCTTCCAGCATGCTAATAAGCAAAGGCTCTACGGTTGAAACTACACCCCAATTCTTAAGCTATCATATTAATAGTCAAGTTTACCTTTGAATTTTTAGTTCCTCTCTGGTGAGAGGACTAATCACACCAGATTGCAGGCTGTAGTACTAACTTGGATTCTTATCCATGTGTTTTTTGTGGATGATCAATGCAATTATCACCACCAAATAAACTTGGGTAAAAAAACAATGGACTTTTTCAGGCTTTCAGTTTCACTAAAATATATTATGTAGGAGACTGTGGACAAGTTCTGATACAAACTACTCTTAAATATCTATAAAGGATATTTTTTCTTTCCATCTTGTTTATCTGGCTTAACAAATTGGTCTAGAAATATCCTTTCATATGTGAGAAATGAGTATTGTGCCTTTCTTAGAATTTATTCCAACCCTCAAAGTGTTTTCTGGACTTGCTTTGTACCTGATGCACAGGAACTGTTCTCACTGGCTTGAGTTGACTACTTGCCATCTGTTCCCTGAGCATTCATTGCTGAATGAAAGGGGAGAGAAAGTGAAAGGAGAGGTGGGGAGAAAGAGGAAGCTGGAGAAATAGAGGAAACAGCTGGAAGCTGAGGAGGGTGTGAGACTCATGTAAGGTCAGTAAAACAAAAAAAAAAAAAAAATAGAGGGCAGGGTCAGGTCCTAGGGGTAGAGAGCTAATTAACTTCTGCAAGCTATTTGAGTAAAGCCTTGTTAAAGAGACCAAAGGTACTTCAAAGGAAATTCTGGATTCTTCTCCATCTACCTTAGTAAATTGTTCATTGGGTCAAAATCATCCTGCCCTCCTGGAATTCTGGTTTTGTTTGTTCAGATCTAATTCTTGCTGCCAGTGCTCAGGCAGGTGATAAAGTATTTGTGGAGAGCAGTAGGTAAACTTGATGCATTTATTATTTATGACTTAAAAAGTAAATGTTGAGTACAGCTTTTGTCCTTAAGTAGGGCTTTTAATAACTAGCTCACCTAGCTCCTTCATGTTTTCTATGCCTAGACCAGTTGACCAAATGTAGATTTTTAGGCAACTGCTGGTTCAGAGACTCAAGGTCAAGAAAAGAGCTAATTCTCTGTTCTGTAAACTTAGCCAGATCTTAACCCTGTTTTAGCTTGTGTTGCCATCTGTCGGCATTGTTTTCCAGAATGGAACAGGCTTCCCCAAACTTAGTCTGTCTGGCTAGTTGTATGATGTCATATCAGTGTTTTAGGTCACTGCTGCTCACTTTCTTTACCTAGGGAAACTACTTAACACCTACGTCATTATTCTTGTTCCCTTCTTGTCCCAAGAACAGAGGGACACCACACACACACACAGACACACCCCCGACTGAATATCATACTGACCCAGTAGAGAAGAAACTGATGAGAAATGTTTGTTGGAGTTTGGGTAAAGAGTATTCACTAGTTACAATTTTGCCCTGCTCCTGTTCTTTATAAGAACGTTGGAACAGACATGACAGGTGTTTTTTGTTGTTGTTGTTTTTTTTTTTTTTTTTGGTGCATGAATAACATTTACAGTTTTTCTTTTTTTTTTTTTTAAAGAAAGAGGAGGGGAGGAGAGAGAATTTTTTAATATTTATTTTCCAATTCTCTGCAGACACAACATCTTTGTATGTGGTGCTGAGGATCGAACCCGGGCCACACGCATGCCAGGCGAGCGCGCTACCGCTTGAGCCACATCCCCAGCCCCATTTACAGTTTTTCTGATAATGCAGATGGGTGATACAATGCTATTTAGTACCATATATATGTATAAAAGTATTATTTTAAATGTGGGATTCAACCCAGTGGTGCTTAACCACTGACTCACGTCTCCAGCCTTTTTTTTTTTTTTTAATTTTGAGAGAGGCTCTTTAAATTGCTTAGGGCCTTGCTAAATTAAGGCTGACCTCAAACTTGGCAGTATTTCTGCTTTATCCCTTCAAGTCACTAGGATTATAGGCATGCCCAGCTGTATTCCTCTTTTAATGTATTTGGGTTATAGGTTATAGCTATAGCTACTCCTTACCACCTGTGCATCAGGTACAAAGCAAACCCAGAAGATGTAAGGATTTGGCTTATGTTTTTGACTATTAGCACATTATAACGGAGGCTAAGTTTTGTAGTTTGGTTCAGGCCAACCAAATATATGTAGCTGTTTAAATATCAATTGTTTTTCAAGTTTAGCCATTACCCCAGGGCTGGGGCATTTGAGGGCAGTGAGGAACAGGTGTCCAAAGGAGAAATGTGTGTTTTCTAGTTGCATTAAATTTCTTACTTGGTATATTTTTTACTTATCTTTTTTTTTTTCTTGCTTGTGGCCTATGCTATTTTGCTTGCTCTTTGTTGGATAATCTGTCATTCAAGAGTTATAAAATGGAAGTTAGTATTTTTGCACAAATGCTTTAAGGATGAAACTGACAGGTTTAGCATTGACTTTTGCCAGTCAAGAATAGTTAGTGATAAATGTGTTTCTGTGACTTTGTCTCATTTTTGGAGTTTTGAGTATATGAACTTGTTAGAAACAATAGAGTTTTAGTTTAGAACTTAAAGCCTGGCACTGTGGCACAGACCTGTATCTCAGTGACTCAGGCAAAAGGCAGGAAGATCATAAGTATATAAGGATCATAAGTACTTGTTCTAAACTTTTTTTTTCTTGTTTTTTTTTTTAAGAGAGAGAGAGAGAGAGAATTTTTTAATATTTATTTTTTAGTTTTTGGCAGACACAACATCTTTGTTTGTATGTGGTGCTGAGGATCGAACCCGGGCCACATGCATGCCAGGCGAGCGCGCTACTGCTTGAGCCACATCCCCAGCCCCTTGTTCTAAACTTTGAGGTATTTTTCTCTGGAAAATATTCCAATGTTAAAATTTTCATCTGACTTTAAAAGTTTGTTTTTAGGGGAAGAGTTTGGGCAACTATCAGGAATTCTGATTTTGTCTTAAGAGATAAAATTAGCCATTTTCCTCAAGAATCTCAACTCTTCAGTAATAAGAACTGGACTGTGTTTGCTTGGCCTCTACTTCCTGTTCGTGGGGAAACTCCTCTGCGGAGGTGCTGTGAGAAAGATTGCTAGATTGGGGAGAGGGTTTCTTGATGCCAAGGTAAGAAGTTCAGGGGAGTCTACCGAATTGCCATTAGAAGAATGGTATTTATTAAGTACTAGTTTTCCTAATCCTGAAGATTTGTTTTCACCATACTTGGAAAGACAGGAGTTAATAATAAGAGGTCATGTAGGGGAGAAGAACTGAGGAGATACATTACAGACTTTGAAGTTATGTTAGGGCAGGGAAGAAGCTGTACACTAAATGAAAATGGACATGCAGTAACCAAGGTCAAAGCAAGAACACAAGAGTTTCTACCTTGTTCATTCTTTAGGTTTGCATCTTATTTCCCTCCTTACCTCACATGTGTATACAAATCTAGGCTTTCTATAAGATACTAATGGACATTTATAGAAGTCCCAGAGGCCACTTATAGGAGGCATGTGGACCACTAACTAGAACAGTTGAGCTGAGGAATGTCATTTTCTGTCCCCTCCTGTCTTAGGCTGGCCGGTTCCCTGGTGTGTTACCTGATTCTGCCACTGTTGCAAACTGCAGAACTTCTCATTCATCCCCAAGGCCTCCAGGCAGTATCCAATGGGCAATCAGCTCTAAATGGAAACCAGAACAACAGTTTTCCAGCCCCTTCATTCTGATGACTGATGGAAGGAACAAAGAGTGGGAGGAGGGATATACTTGCCTAGTGGATGGAAAAGAAACAGACTGGCAAATTACTATACCTCTAGTACCATAGAATTCTGCAACCATACTGTTTGTATTATATATGTATTGGGGAAAGTTAGAGATGGTGACCTTCATTAGAAGTGTCTGGAGGGGATAAGAGTCAGTTGGTTTTGAAAGATGTTGAAGCCTTGAAATAATGTGCCCATATGATGAATTTTTAAATTTTAAAGCCCTTTATAAAAATACCGCTGACAATAGGCTGTGCCCCCTCATTCCCCCACTACAGATTTGGACTGGAGACACTTGTTTAATAATAGCTTGTCTCAATAGCTACCTTTATGTGAGGAAAGGATAGAAAATGTTCAGGACATCATCATACAGACTCTTCATCTACAAAGTTCCAGCAGCAGTGACGCCTACACAGAAGACTTGGAACTGCAGACAGAGGTTGGGGTCACCTCAGTGTAACATCTCTAGACGTTGTCCAACCAAAAGTTCCTTTTTTTTTTTTTTTTTTTGTGGGGTGGGGATGAAGAAGGAAGCAGAATGTACTAAAAAACTAAAATAATTTCATGGCTGACTTTCTCACATTTTTTATTTTTTTGGTGGAGAGGAGGGACTTTCGGGTAGAATTTCACATCATCTGGAGTGAAAGGAGGGAGGATGGGAAAGCTCAGCCCTTCACCCAAGAATAACCCAGTAATGACATCTGTACGCGTGGGAAGTGTTTCCCTCCACACTGGGAGGATCTGAGACTGCACCCCAGTGGGATTCCCTGCTTGAATTGGGAGGCCATTCAGAAGGCGATGGCATATCATAATGAGAGCGCCAAGGGCTTATCCGGCCAGGAATGAAATGACAGGGAAGAAACTGGAAGGCGCAGGGGCATCCCCCAGTTTGTAGGTAGGGACTATGCACTAGTGGCTAAAGAGCCAGGTGACCGCTGTGGCTCGTGCCCTCTCCTGAGGGTCTGGTAGGGACGTGACGCTGCTGGGCACCGTGTCCGAGTCACGCGAGACGGCCCAGCTGTGCCCAGCGGGCCAGCGCCAGACCCTGGCGTCCTCCATCTTCTCTCCTGAGCTCCCCCTGCTCCAGCTGCCTGAGCCACGGACCGCAGCACCACACACCCCCGCGGGGGGGGACGCCGCGCCCCATCCCCGCCCCCGGCCCCACCCCAGCCCCCCCGCGGGGGCCCTGACCCCACCGCTGGCGGGCACTGGCTGAGCTCCGAGGCAGTGAGTCGGCAGCGGGGACGCTCAGAAGGGGTCCGGGCAACTGGGGGCGGCGGCGGCCGGGCCGGGGCTCCCCCCCCGCCCGCGCTCGCCGCCGCGGTGGTGCGTCCCGGAGGTTACCGGAAGTGGCCGCGCTCGGCGCTGCCATGTTGAGGAGCCGCCGCTGCCGCTGCCGCCGCCGCCGCCGCCGCTTTGTTGTCGCCTCCTCCGGCTGAGGAGGCTCCCCGAGCGGGGGGAGTGGGGAGGAGGGGGGTCGGCCACCGCAGCCATGGAGGCCAACTGGACCGCGTTCCTGTTCCAGGTACTGGGGGCCCCCCCGGGGGGGCCGGGGGGGACAGGGGGGCCGGGCCCCGGGCTGGCGGGCGGGCGGGCGGGCGCTCCTCCTCCCCTCCCTCCCGGCTCCGCTCTCCGGCCCGGCCTTAATCCCCCTTTGTTTTTCCGCCTGCCCGCCCCGGCGGAGCCCGGCTGCTGAGGTGAAAGGAGGCGGCCTCACGGGGTGCGGGGGAGAGAACAGGCCTCGGGGTGAACCCCGGGCCCCCCCCAGCACACACGCACACACACACACCCTTCCCTCCCGCTCTGAAGGCGAAGGGAGGAGGCCGGTGGCTGTCACCACCCCGCGGCCCAGAGAAAGAAGGGCTCCGGGCCGCTGGATAGCGCGGGCCCTCGGTCACTGCGCGCCTGGCCCGGGCCGCGCACCGTGGGGTGAGGGGGTCCCCGGGTCCTACTCTGAGTCTCCTCCCCCCGACACACTTCATCCATCTTTCACTCGCACTTCTTTCTCTTTCCCTCCCTCTTCTCTCTTTTTGTGTGTGTGCGTGTGTGTTGACTTTCTGACCTCCTCCTACATCCTGCGGAATAGCGGGTTTCCCTGGGTTCCCCGCCACTCCCCCTTCCCGCCGCCCCCCTCGTGTTTACCCACTTAGAAGGGGGTGTTGTGCTTGTGTCTCCCCTCCCCAAACTTTTTCACTGGGTTTCTTTTTTCTTTCCCAAGCCCCAGCCGAGCCGTGGCAGCTGGCACCCTCTCCCTCTGTCCATCTCTCCCGCCGTCGCATTCAGCTCGGGGAATCCCCCAGCCGGGCCGGGCCGGGCGGGGCGGGGGCGCGGGGGAGCGGCGGGGGCCGGGACTCCTGGAGGCCCGACCTTTCCCGGAGCGCTTTTCTCGCGGCCGGCTCCAACGTTTCCTCCAGCCAAGTGGGGAGACCGAAAGCGGAGAGCGCAAACAAAGTCCGCTTACAAAGCCCCTAGATGAGTCACTCATTGGGGTGTTGGTCTTCGCTTTTTGCAAGAAACTTAAAAGCGGTTGTTGCCGATATGTTGACTATCCTCTAACCCTCCCACTTTAGGTAGGGAACCCCTGTTTGGAAGATCTAGGCTGGAACTTTTTTTTCTGCTTCGTTTCTATTTTCAAACGAAGCATTTAGTGGACAGTGGAGATGAGCTCAACGGAGAAACTTCAGAACCAAGAAACTTCAGAACCGGAGGAGGTTAGGAAGCTCGACACTTTTAAGTGCGTCCTTCCCGCCTCTCTCAGTTATTTTCCTTGTTTGAATACTTCGTGAAATCCCCAACGCGAATCTTTGGCGCGAGGCCTTTCGAAACTAACCAGGAACGGATGCAGAATTTTCAAATTATCCGTCTAGCCTCGGATGCCATCCCAGTGGAGTTAATATAGGGAATTGGAGAATTCAAATCACCTTTTGTGTAGACCTGGCTTATTGTTTTAGGATGTATATTTCAAATGTGGGCAATTTGATTTTTAAGTAATTGTCAAATATTTTGGGGCTTCTTAAAATTGAAAAGTACTCAAAATTATGGAATTCATGAGCTTTCCCTTTGATTTTAATATTGTTTTATTGTGTTTTGATGAACTTGATATTAATGTGATAAATCAATCTAAAAATGCATTGAAAAAGAAAGAGTATATTAACTAGCTGGCATCCAGATTGGTAAAGGTGTCAGATGCCTTCTCTAGAAAAAGTTCAGATGGTCATTTTAAAATAAAGGATTGATGGGCCTTAGAAGTAATTTTCACGTGGTTAAAACTGTATTAAACCTGTGACTATAAAATTACTGGACATTGGGGGAAAAAAACCAAGTTCTTTATGCAAAAGGATAACCTATACATAACTCATTTTTGAAAAGCTTTTAAAAATATCTTTTATAACACTTTTAAAAAATTATAATTCTTTCCCTGGACAAAGCAAATGACTAGTATTTCTTAATCAATTTTTAAAATATTTATTTTTTAGTCATAGGTGGACACAATGTCTTTATTTTACTTTGTGTGGTGCTGAGGATCAAACCCAGTACTTTATGCATGCTAGGCTAGTGTGCTACCTCTGAGCCACAACCCCCAGCCCTCTTGATCAACTTTTAAATAAGATTTTGTATTACTTGATTTTTTAAATATTACTTAAAATCATTTCTCCACCTGATGGAGAAATGTGAAAGCTAATATTTGATCCTGGGTTTGGCAATGTGCACAGTGAAAATTGTTGGATAACAATTTAGAGCTGAGAACAGTTAAGTGGGTAAAAATATCTCAAACTTTCCTATAAAAAGATATGAATAAACCTTAATCAGTTCTGATTTTTAAGTAACTTTCACTGGGGAAATGGAGAATTAGGGTCTCTTGTTTGTTTCCTGGAGCATCCTGTTGAATTTATACTTTAAAGCAATTTAATACCTGCTTGCTTTCCAGATAACTTGGAAAGTGAAAGCCATTGCTGTTAAAATGTTTGATGGATGGTTCTCCTAACAGGACATTCAAGATGTGACTCACTCATGCTAATTTGTTTCAGTACAAAATCTTTACCCTCTGGCACTGGAGATTTCATGGTGCCATATCTACCACCGTGGGTGATGAAAAAACATTTCTGTTTTGTTTTTTGCAAGCCCCAGAAAAAGGAAAGCTTGGGCAAGGCTAAAAAATCCTTGCATTTGAAAGAGGAGATAAAATTAAAACTTTGAGTCAATGATGCTAGTCATATGAAAACCTCCCTAGAAGTTATATTTTAAAAATAAGCATCACCCAGGGTGGTAGATATGGCAAGTCGGGAAAACCCAGTTCCCCTCTAAGAAGGCTACATGTAGAAGCTTGGGAATCCAAGGAATCCTCAGAAAATGATTCCAGTAGTGGTTCTACAGCATTTCACCCAAGAAGCAGGGACCTGATAGGACCTTTGTGTGAGAGTAAATTTCAGCAATGCTGTAAAAATACTTTATGTTGCTACAGACATCTGAATTGGTAAAATGGCAGTAAATGCTTTTAGTACTCCATTGTACTAATGGTTATTTAGAATTGAAAAATGCCTCAAATGTTATAAGTTTGAACTGTGTCCAAAAGATTTTCATTCCCTACCGTCTGATCTGTCACCTTTTGAAATTGTATATCTTGAGCTGTCTTCAACTATTAACCATTTGCATACTGTATTGAAACTTGGTTATCCTACAACCAGGTTGGAAAAGAAATAATACTAGAGTCCAAATTCAGTAGTTTTACTAATGTCACCTAGTAGGTAGACCCCCAACAGTTATAGGAACTCCACAAATTAGATTAAAAGTGGACTGTAATTCAATATAAGCCTTAAGTCTAGAAAGATACTCGTAAGTAATCAGTTTCTGAGAGTGCTTCCAGGACCCAAAGTTTATTTAAATCAGAATTGTTAAATTGAAATTGATAACTCTGGATACCACACCTCCTTATCATTTGGGAAGAATAATTCCAGGCTAAGCTGTTGTGCTGCCATTAAGTAAACATGGAGTATGGTAGATGTTCTTATCCATCAGGGGAGGAGCTGTGTGTAAGTGTGTTTCCTTGTTTCTTTCCTTCTTTAATGAGGTTAGCTGATCAAATGATTATAGAGTGAAAAGGGTAAATAACAGTCTAAAGTATCTAAGATGATGGGATGTGCCCTTCCTAGCACATTGTATGTGTAAAATACTTGGAACTCTTACCTCTGGGTGTCCGTGTTCTTTTAGGATTACAAAACTCAAGTATGGGGTCTTGGGCTTACTCTCAAGGGCTTCAAAATAATATTGTTAAAGAACTAGTTCAGATTTTTTCCCCATTATTTTCTAAATCTGTGTCTATATGGAGGTGTGGAGAAGTTTGAAAGAATCAAAACCAGGAGAGTAACTTCAGATTCCAAGAACCTGATCCACGATGAAATTTTGGTTTCAGTGCAGCTAAAGAAAATTTCCAGACAGTGGTCCAGCCCCCAGTTTTGGAGTGGAAAAGCACAGTATACAGCAAATATATAAAACTTTATCTAAACCTACAACTGCTGGAAGAAGATGGACTTGAAAGGAACTTAAGTGTTTACAGTTTTTTGTTTTGCTTTGTTTTGTTTTACTAATCTGTTTTTGAGTTAGGGTTTGAACAGCTAGTGTTGCTAAAGGATACAGACTCTAGTGGAAGATTAAATGACCTGAGAAACAAGTGACAGGTGTTTTGCCATGGGCTACCTTCACAGATGCCTTCCAGGTTGATTAATAGCAGATGTCATTTCAACCAAATCTTTTAATAAAGTGAAAACTTTAAAACTAATAACTAGCATATGTATTTTGGGAGCTAGGTTTCTTTCACCATTTAGCAACAGCGAAGTGTAAATGTTTGGTTTTAGGCCCATGAAGCCTCCCATCACCAACAGCAGGCAGCACAGAACAGCTTGCTGCCCCTCCTGAGCTCTGCTGTGGAGCCCCCTGATCAGAAACCATTGCCTCCAATATCAATAACTCAGTCACTTAAAAGTTTTCTGCTGATGGAAAGGGAGGAACGTGGTGCTTTTTCCTTTACTGGGTAATAGGCAAGTAGATGATTATGTCATTGTGTATGAGTGTGTGTTTGTGTGTTGCTGCAGTAAGGTACTGCTATTAAATACTTAAGTCTGGGGTATAATTTTTTTGACAAGTTATTTAAACTTGATTTCAGACAAATGCAAACTGATTTCATCAGCTGTTGTGCCCCTTATGAACCAGAGTAGTTTGTAATTCAGTCAGCTATTTGAAAGCAAGATCACTGTCAGCAACTTAGTTGCAAAAGTTTTGTGTCTGCACAGTGATTTTCAACTCTTTGTATTTGGAGCTCTGAGGTGATTGCTGGATCTCTGCTGCAGAGAGTCATGGGCTCTTCTATTGTTTCTTCTGGTCTGTATTGTCTGGAACATGTTGAATTTTGAAGGTCATTGTGAGAGCCTGAGTTTCTCAAGTGTAAATGTTTGGTTTTAGGCCCATGAAGCCTCCCATCACCAACAGCAGGCAGCACAGAACAGCTTGCTGCCCCTCCTGAGCTCTGCTGTGGAGCCCCCTGATCAGAAACCTTTGCTTCCAATACCAATAACTCAGAAACCTCAGGCTGCACCAGAAACATTAAAGGATGCCATTGGGATTAAAAAAGAAAAACCCAAAACTTCATTTGTGTGCACTTACTGCAGTAAAGCTTTCAGGGACAGCTATCACCTGAGGCGCCATCAGTCCTGCCACACAGGGATCAAGTTGGTGTCCCGGTCAAAGAAAACCCCCACCACGGTGGTTCCCCTTATTTCCACCATCGCAGGGGACAGCAGCCGAACTTCGTTGGTCTCCACCATTGCAGGCATCTTGTCTACAGTCACTACATCTTCCTCGGGCACCAACCCCAGTAGCAGTGCCAGCACCACAGCTATGCCTGTGACCCAGTCTGTCAAGAAACCCAGTAAGCCTGTCAAGAAGAACCATGCTTGTGAGATGTGTGGGAAGGCTTTTAGAGATGTGTATCACCTCAATCGGCACAAGCTCTCTCATTCGGACGAAAAGCCCTTCGAGTGTCCTATTTGTAATCAGCGCTTCAAGAGGAAGGACCGGATGACTTACCATGTGAGGTCTCATGAAGGAGGCATCACCAAACCCTATACTTGCAGTGTTTGTGGGAAAGGATTCTCGAGGTACTGCGTTTTGCTTTGTTTTTGTTTTTGTTTTCCTTTTTTTTCATTATGGTTATCTGTGAACTTCAGTTTTGTCTCTGTGTGATCTAGGAGATGTATATGAGAATAGATGTGGGCAGGCCTGTGTTATTAGAGGAGATTGATGATAGATAAATATTACGCCTCCAGGTCTGATTCCAGTTTGGTGTGGTTGACAAGTGGTGTCATGGTGATTAGTTTTGTTATTTCATTTAAGAAGTCCCTCAGATTCAGGCCTTCATTTAGCATGTGGGTACTTCTTATCGTTACAAAAGCTTCCAATTTAGCTGAGCAACTAGACATGAGGTTTACTGTGCAAATCAAGGAAACTTATTTCCTGGAAGTTGGGATGACCTTGGATACTCTTAATAAAACTTGTAGAATGTTTTCCCATTTTTCTGTGGGCACTAACATTTCACTAATTGCATTTTAAAAAAATTTTTAGAGTTAATATGGTAGTAACCATTCCTGGTAAATGTTAGGACTAAAACTTTGGGTATTTTGTGATTGTAAAGAATCAAGACCTAATATGATTTGATGTTGGCTAGGAGAAAATTAACAGGTAAACAACTAAGACTTTTTTTATTTATGGTAAGAGAGGTAAGGAGGATTGCACTGGGGGGAGGTGGAGTTTGTAATTCTGCTACTTTCTTTAAAATGCTCCCCCTCAATCTCAAGCACGTAAGCATCACATAAATAACATTTCTCTGTGTGTATTCCATTACATCTTCTATTGAAACTCTCTCTTTCACAGGCCTGACCACTTAAGCTGTCACGTAAAACATGTCCATTCAACAGAAAGACCCTTCAAATGCCAAGTAAGAGTTAAAATGACTTATCCTTAGTGTAGCACTTAATGCACATTATCCAGAAAGTCTGAGTCAGTCAAATCTCGCCGTTCTTGAAAAGGTGTAAAATCACTGACTTAAGTAAATGTGGTCCATTTGAATTCTAGTTTTATAAAATATAAATGACAGCTTCTGTTTCTATAAAGCAAGATCACTGAAAAATGTAAGTGTTGTTTTTGTTAAGTTATATTTCCCTTTCCTTGTGAAACAGCGGTTTTGGTATAAGAGGGTGAAAGTTGTAATCTTGCAAAAGTTGTTGTATAATTAAAATGAATTTTATAAAAGGTTTTAAATTGATTTTTGGACTGATGGTCAAGGTTGTTTTAACTGTAATAGGAGAAAATAAGAATTTTTCTTCCAAATGTGATTATTGACTAGATTTTTGTCTTATGTTACCAAATTGGAACATTTTCTAGTTGGTTGAAAGCTCTTCAGATTGACAATTTTATTTGACATAAGTTATGATAATCAAAAGGTTAAGAACTTTGTTAAATTAATTGACTATTTTAAATATCACTAATCTAAACAAATCCTAATTTGTTGTTAGAAAGTCTGCTTTAGTTATGTTTGTTAATGACTAAATTTTTTAAAAATATTTTTTTAGTTGTTGATGGACCTTTATTTTATTTATTTATGTATGGTGCTGAGAATCGAACCCAGTGCTTCACACATGCTAGGCATGCGCTCTCCCACTGAGCCACAACCCCAGCCCAAATGACTGATTTTTTTTAAGTAAATGATTTGAATTCTAAGAAATATCTGGTTGGAGGAAGGAAGCTAATGTCATTGAGTGAATACCTGCTATGTGTGCCAGGCTTTTAAATCCTGTAATAGTTTTGTAATCCAAATCTACAGATTTGGATAGGTTAACTAACTTGTTCAACATTACAGTGGTTAGTGAATGGTGAAGCTTAATTTAAATCCAGGTTTAACTGATTCTGGTTCTCACATCCTTTCTCTACTCTGTGTTGATATATTTTCTTCTACCAAAATGGAATAGTCTAGAATTCACCAAGTATTTTAGTATGATTATGATTCTAAGTAACACATGCAATTAAAATTCAACTAATTCAGTCAACTTGCTGGCTGACATGGGTAGAGTAATGCATAGAATATAACGTACTTTAAAATGAGTAGAACAGGATAGTCTATATTTAAAAAAAGTTTTCCTCCCTCATGCAGACATGCACTGCTGCCTTTGCCACCAAAGACAGACTACGGACACACATGGTGCGCCACGAAGGCAAGGTATCATGTAATATCTGTGGGAAGCTCCTGAGTGCAGCATACATCACCAGCCACTTAAAGACGCATGGACAGAGCCAAAGTATCAACTGTAATACATGTAAACAGGGCATCAGTAAAAGTAGGTGTTGCTTCAGATTGACTTTTGCATTTCAGAGTGATGAAATCTAAATTTTGAAAAATATATCAAAGGTATTTTCACTATGTTCTCAGGACTCTATTAATGTTCATCTTACATGTTTCCTCCTATCACTAAAATGTGCAAACATGCATCAGTGGAGAGTATGTTAGTGTGGCAACTGTGCTTTACATGCATGTATGCAAACACCATTGATAAGGCCCCCATGCTTGTCTACTAATAACAACCATACCAGAAGAGCAAAATTTCTCCAAAATTTCTCTTCTAAAGAGTTTGAATAAAAAGTTCTAGTGTATTAGAACTGAGGCAGGAGAAACCCACTTGGAAGCTGTGTTGAATACTAGACAATTTTGTTTTATCATTAAGATTCTTGAGTATCAGCATCTCCTAACTCCAGATCATATTAATAAAATGTCTTTAATGATAACCTTAAATATGAAAACTATGTTAATAAGTTTGCTTTTCAAATTCAAATTTGTAGAGAAATGGAATATCATATCCATTTGAAAGTTTAAATGCTTTGCTCACCTTAATTTCAGAATTGAAGATAAACTATTCCAGAAATATACGGATAAAATTTAATACTTGCATTTACCCAGACTTTAAAAAAAAAATTATCGTAATCACTAGAAGAAAGTATTTTCCTAATTTTTCATTTTATTGTATATGTATTTTATGCAACAGAAATAGCAAATTCTCAACAATAAAATAGGTAGCCAAAGGGAATGGGAAGGAAATCTTGTGTTTTAAATCTCTTCCATCTTTATTTATTTGTAAGTACATTGTATTTATTATCTAGCATCTTGTACTTTACAAAAATTTACTTTTAGTGTATGTCAAGTAAGCAAATATATTGGATATTTTAATGAACAAATGTTGGTGAATCTATGCTAATATTACCCAACCTCTGTTTTTGTTTTTTTTTTGTTTTTTTTTTACCGGGATTGAACTCGGGGGTACTTGACCACTGAGCCATATCCCCAGTCCTATTTTATATTTTATTTAGAGACAGGATCTCATTGAGTTGCTTAGCACCTTGCAGTTGCTGAGGCTGGCTTTGAACTTGTTATTCTCCTGTCTTAGCCTCCCAAACTGCTGGGATTACAGGCATGGGCCACTGAGCCCGGCCCCCCCCCCCCACTTTTTTTTTTTTTTAAGTTGTCAATGAACCTTTATTTTATTTATTTATAAGCTGTGCTGAGACTTGAACCCAGTGCCTCACACAATGCTACTCAAGTGCTTCTGTTGAGTCATAATCCCAGCCCCCTCAACCTCCATTTTTAAAGACACTTTTTTTTTTTAAGAGAGAGGGAGAGAGAGAGAGAATTTTAATATTTATTTTTTAGTTTTCGGCAGACACAACATCTTTGTTTGTATGTAGTGCTGAGGATCGAACCCAGGCTGCACGCATGCCAGGCGAGTGCGCTACTGCTTGAGCCACATCCCCAGCCCAAGACACTTTTTTTTTAAAGGACAGTTTCTTTATTTACCATACTGTATTTTGCTTGCTTGCTTGCTTGCTTGCTTTGTTTTTGAGTTACTGGGGATTGAACCCAGGGGCCTCATGCTTGTGAGGCAAGCACTCTTCCACTGAACTACATCCATAGCCCTAAGACATAAGACACTTGCTTTTAAATATAGCAAAGAATTCTTTTCTCCTTTGTATAGGTTTTTCCTAGTTCTCTAGATTTTTTTTAATCAATTTGTTTATTTTGATAAATACAGAAACCAGCAGAAGAAAAGATGAACTATAGTAAGTGCTATTAAATGATAGAGGTCACAAAGGCATAAGGAGTCAAAGTACTTTAGATTTTGGAAAAATGGTCACACTTTTTCAAGGTAAATATAGTGTTTGGGGTTTGTCTTTGGAATAGCATGCATGAGTGAAGAGACCAGCAATCAGAAGCAGCAACAGCAACAGCAGCAGCAGCAGCAGCAGCAGCAACAACAACACGTGACAAGCTGGCCAGGGAAGCAGGTAGAGACACTGAGACTGTGGGAAGAAGCTGTCAAAGCAAGAAAGAAAGGTAAGATGAGGCATCCTAGTGTTCTAAGTATGGCTTGAGAAATCTTTTCATTTAGTATGCCAAGTAATCAAAAGAGAGAAATCACAGTTTAGGATATCTAGCTTTATGGAAACATGTAAATACTGCCTATTGGCAACAGTTTACAAACGTTTATTACTAGAAAATTGGGCTTCTTTTTTTTTCTTTCTAAAATATTCCCATCTTTATAGATGGATTAAATATCCTTGGGTGTATGTAAGTTCTTGTAACTATGTTATTTTCTGCATTTTAGTGTTCTTTCTGCATTGTATTCTTTGTTACATGATTCAGAATCTATAATGCTGATGTCTTTCTCCATGTCTCACCCTTAAACTCCATCCATCTATTACTGGGGCTAGCCTTAGCTTAACTTCTTTGCATTTCTGTAGAGACATTGCTGTAAATGTTAAAAGTTAAGATTGATTCATTTTCTCTACATATATCTTAAAGAATCAGTTGGAGGATCAGTTTTCAATTTAATAGTTACAGGTTTGACTTCTGGACTATTGTATAAGTTATTTCAAATAAATCATTTTGTCATCCCCACTATGAGCCATAGGCCATTACTAAATTCCTTGTTTTTTTCCTGCATAACTTACTGCTTTAAGATCTAAGGAATCCCCTGAATATAGGATCACCTGTATATAATTCCTTTGCTGTGTAGGTTTTTTTTTTCCTTCCATATTCTACTTTCAAATATTGTGGCTGTTCCCTTCATCAGCTCCCTCTAAACATACTGTACTTAAATAAAGATAAAAGGAATAGCATCCTTCTTCATATATCTACTGGCATTGGAGGAGTGCCTCTTGTTCCTATCTTCCAAAGGAAGATTTGTCATTTTGATACAATGTTTTGTGGTATGAAAATGGGTGGAGAATGGGGAGGAAGATAGGAACTGGCAGTGGGAGCCAAAAAATGTAGTGCTATGATAAATATAGAGTGTGTTGAAAGGATATTAGAGAAGTAGTAGAAATTAGTGTTTTAAGTCTTAGTAAAAGGATAGTGTTAAGGCCAGAGGTTTAGGTCAGTGGTTGAGCATTTGCAAGGTTGTGGATTTGATATCCCTAGCACTGAAAAAAAAAAAAAAAAGACACTGTTAGATCAAAAAGAAAACACTGGAGGTTGGGGATGGCACACAACGTGAAAATTCCTGCTTTGGAGAAAACTATCCTTAGTGATGCCTCCATTACCTCAAAAGTGAGTTATCTTTCTCTCCCATTCTCTCTCTTTCTACACTCTTCTGTTTGGTATTGTATTTCAGTTTGCTTTTGCACAATAAGATTTGATTGTTTAGTTCATCTTCTGACCTCTGTGGAACAAAATGCTATTGTGCTCCCTTTTGTACCATGAATGTCTCTGGAAAAGACCACTGATGTTAGAAACTTCTATATCCATGTTAGTAAATGCTGCTTTTTGGGGGAGAGGAGATTCCTGAACTGAAAACACAAATATGAATCAGCAATGATTCAAATATTAGACCCAAGAAAAGTAATATGAGTTCCCAAACCTAAATGAAAATCAGATCATCACTGATGGAGCTTCACAGATTTCCCAGGTTTTAATCTCAATTTCACTATTGAACTTCCCAGGGATACTTTTTTTTTTTTTTTAAGCTCCCTAGATAGATGACTTTGATCATCAGCCAGGTTTAGGAATTCCTGGCATGGAGTTTGAAGTATATCAAAGTTATATTGATCAATAAAGGGCTGGAGGGGAGTTTGGGTGGGGGGGCACCTGAGGTGATTTGAACCCCAAGTGACCACGAACAGACCTCCATCTTTAGTTTTGAATGCACTTCTCATTTTTGAGAGCCAAATCACCACCAGTCCACCACTCTGTCCTCATTGCTGTTTTATGGCACATCAGCTGGTGGTGCTGAATTTTTGAGAGGTAAGCTAGGGGTGTCACCTTTAAGGGAAGTTTTTTTAAAGAAGTGCTAAGGTGGGGCTGGGGATGTGGCCCAAGCGGTAGCGCGCTCGCCTGGCATGCGTGCGGCCCAGGTTCGATCCTCAGCACCACATACAAACAAAGATGTGTCCGCCGAAAACTTAAAAAACTAAATATTAAAAAAAATTAAAAAAAAAAAAAAAGAAGTGCTAAGGCATTGCTGGATAACAAGTATCCCCCAACTCTTTATGGTCTTCTTGCCAGGTTTTCTTTCTTGGTATGCTTGGTGGTGTGTGTTATATGTGCCATCAAAAGATAACTGGGCATAAAGTAGGTGATTTTGTCAGCATCAGATAAAGAATAGGAAGTGTGTGTGAGAAGGAGAACACAAACCTATTGTAGTCTTTTTTAAATTAAGAAACATCAGAAACTACAAGGTTATTTAACTAGAACAATTTTTCTATGACTCAAATAAATAGATGATACTAAAATAGCTTGCATAACCATTCCTTAGTTATACATTTTTAAAACCTTAACAAAATATAGCATCACTCCTGAGAAGGCTTTAATATACCATCAAGTATATACACCTTTCTCTGCTAATTAGTGTGCTTTATGAGAAAATTTTTCAGATTATCTATTATTGTGTAACCATTGGCCCAGCTCTGTGTAAATAATCTCTTTTTGCTTGGTCTGCTGGTGGTTGGCTCGACCCAGAAAGTCTTTAAAATTCAGAAGAACTGCATGAAGAGGTAGTGAGAACACTTAGCTCTACTTGGTATCTTTGCCCCCCAGAATGCCTTAACAGAAGTTAAGTGATCCTCCCAACATCACTATGAGGTAGGTAAGTAAATCTGAATTTTAAACCAAAAGCCCAAAGGTAAACAAGTTGCCTTAGTCTTTACAGGAGGTATAGCACCAGAGAAAAGATTTGCATATTGGGATCCCTGGTTCCCAGGGTTGTATTCAGAGGGAACCTGTCTTCCTGTTGACCACTGATAGAAAACTGTAATTTGATTTATTAAATGTTTGTCCTTTTTAATTAAAAGAAGTAATTCAGAAACTATTTGTGAATTTTATTCATTTTTTTGAGAGTCTAAATCCCCTTTTGTCTTCTCATTTTAGAAGCTGCCAACCTGTGCCAAACCTCCACGGCTGCTACGACACCTGTGACTCTTACTACTCCATTCAATATAACATCCTCTGTGTCTTCTGGGACTATGTCAAACCCAGTCACAGTGGCAGCTGCAATGAGCATGAGAAGTCCAGTAAATGTTTCAAGTGCAGTTAACATAACCAGCCCAATGAACATAGGGCACCCTGTAACTATAACGAGTCCATTATCCATGACCTCTCCTTTAACACTCACTACCCCCGTCAATCTCCCCACCCCTGTCACTGCCCCAGTGAATATAGCACACCCGGTCACGATCACATCTCCAATGAACCTGCCCACACCTATGACATTAGCTGCCCCTCTGAATATAGCAATGAGGCCTGTAGAAAGCATGCCTTTCTTGCCCCAAGCTTTGCCTACTTCACCGCCTTGGTAAACAGTATTATAATAATATCAAAATATGGGTTAAAGTAAATATTTACCAGCAACTTACTCTTAGTTGATTAAAGCAAAAAGCAGACCATGAAATTGGGGAATTTTATTACATTAGTTAATAAGACTGTAGTAGCATTTTCCTCCAATTTGGCTGGGATTGTTCAAAGTAGGGTGTATATGTAACTTTATCACTGGACCACTTTAGTTTAATCAGAAATTCCTTTTAGCTGACAGCATTGCTTAAAAAGAATAGTACTTGGCAAGATGAAATGCCCGAATTAAAACTAATCATAAAAAAACAAAACCCATCAAAATTCAAAAACAAAACAAACAAAAAACAGCATTACTGTTTCTAATCCCAAGAAATCATTTTATTCTAAACACTAGCAGAAACTTCTCCCTATACAAGGTGGATGGCTGATTTTTAACTTAAAATTCTAAATCCACAGATTGAGAGCTAGTGTAGAATTGTCTGTTTATTGTTTTTATGAGTAAATACATGCATTATCATAATAAAATGCATTTCAGAGAATATGCATTTTACCTTTGGGAATATGTTAATTTCAGGCAGCATTCCCTATGGGAAAGGTGATACCAGCTCTGATATGCAAAGCATATGATAATTTATCATTCTAACTTCAACATATAATAGGGATTGTGACCTGATATTTGGAGATGTAAATATTGCTCAGCATATTAATCCTGATGGAATATAGCATTGTAGTTGACTTTTTAAAAAAAAACTTTAAAAATATATACAAATTGTGTTTTGGTAAGAAAGGCCACAATTGACAGGAGAAGTCAAGTGTAAGGACCCACAGGTCCTAACAAACAGAGGCCAGTGGGACTCCTGTTCAGGAGCCAAGGTGTACTTTGGAACAGTTTAAATATATTGCTTTAAATTGGAAGACGCTGGAGGCACTGGGATGTAATATGCCCCTCTCTCTCCCAATCAGAGCCTGTTGATGTTACAACAGGGACAGATGTGTTAGATGCTCACTAGAGTTTATGTCTTATATTAAATTGTATACAGTTTTTATTCTAACCACTAACTAGGTAGTATGCCCCTTCAGAACAAGCAGAGTATATCTTTTTTTTTCCTCCTTCCATTTAATCAAGTATTGTGCAGATTTGTTCAACTTTGTAAATATGGACATCACTTTTTTTTCTTTGATAAAACACTTGTATCAGCTTTGTGGTGTTTTCAGGGAGACGGCTGTCTGTACTCTCTGTAGAAACCCAGCAATGATTGTGCACGTTGAGACATGTGCTTTTTATTTTTTAGCAGGACATTTTATCTCTGTACATAAGGTAGAAACCAAAAGCTAGGGAAACAGATACTCTTTACACCATCATGCCACACATTAATGTTTGTAAAGCATTGTGTTTAAAAAGAGTTAACTAAAACCAAGATGCTGTGATTTTTTTTTTTAGTTGCAATGATTTTTTTTTTTTTCATTTTTAATCTTGCAGTTAAGACAAATGGAAATTAGTTGTGTTGATCCTGCAGAATGTTTGCAGGACTGACTATCAAACTGGATGGCTTCCGTTTATACCCCACTGTGTCAGTTCAAACATAAAAAATACCTTGTGTCTGAGGCAGACTTCCTATATCAGGGATAGGTATCTGTATGTCATTATACAAAACAGTTCTAGGGGGTTGAACTACATAGTAAAAAATAAATAAATAAATAGTACCTAGTGTAAAATAATTTTATAAATGATCTTTTGTACTTTAGGACATTAAATTGTACAACTTTTGTATATATAAAAGCTTAGGAACTTTCTGTTTAGCAGGAAGGCAACACATTCCTACACTTTTAATGTATATGTTTGTTATAATGTCCATGTAAACATACCCTATGTTTGTGCCTTTTAATTAGTTTGTCTCAATAAACAAAATGTAGAGAAAAATATGTAGCTATGACTTTGTTACAATTGTTCTTATCCACAGTACAAAAATGGTTTGTTTTTAATATGTAGAGCATTATGTGTGGACTACTGGAAGGACTCATGTAGGGAAGGCCCAGGAATGGCCCTTCCAAGGCCTGGATTGGGAGGGCAAGGACCACGTTTGGAGGAAGCCCACATTTTCTGGCATGCAGACCACCCAAAACTGGGTTCTTGGCTCTGCCTGGGTCCAGTTATTTCTTTCTGGTATACTGGCAGTCATAATTCTCCATGATTTAGACAGCCCAGGCTTCCTCCATAGTGGCCCAAGGAGCAATTCTCAATGGGGGCAGATGTGATGGGCTCTACCCCCAGGCTAGAATGTGGTTGTCAGTATCCTGAAAGTATTAGTTCTTAAAAAAGAAAAAAAAAGATATATACTAGAAATGAGTGTTTTATCAATTCATTGTATAATAAACAGGAGTGAGACTTCATTGTATGACTTCAGTTAAAATGCTATTTTGTATGCATTCTTTATTCACTTATGAAGCTTGTCTGCAATAATAAAACCACGTCGTGTCTTCTTTTGGGAGGGAGCAAGTTGATGGCAGGATTGGAGTGAGGGCGGGCCACTGCAAAGGGGGCCAAACCGGTTATGTGGTGAAACTCTCCTGTGTCTTGGAACTGGAAATGAGTTGTGATGCTGATGAACTGATTCAGCCAGGTGTTGAAGGCACGACGGCCACCACTCTTCCGAAAGGCAGAGTGTGTTTTTCCCTTCTGGTTATAACCTGGTTGAGAGCTTCCCCTTTATCAGATTGGCAGCTAAATGGTTGTATTAGATAATCCTCAAATCTGACATCCAACCTGTTATGCTCTAGGGCTCGCTGCTTGGCCTGCATTTGCCTTGTATTGTGTATCCATTCCCTCCAAAGGTGTGCTCCTAAATGAAGGTTTCTATGTAAGCAGATGATGATTTTACCTGTCAATACCAGCACTGTATTACTAACATGCAAAATACTGCAGATTTATTTTGACAAATTAAAGTTAACCAGTCACAAATGTTATGATGGATTGCTTAATACCTCAGAAGGTTCATCAATTTTTGATGATACAGAAATTTTTGAAGCACTACTTCTCCAAGTGTATACTTCTCAGTATTGGGCTGAAAGGGAGGGAGGGACCATGTTGGGCTGGTTGATATCTCCATACCACAGAAGACAAAGGGTGAAGAGGCATTAGACTGACTACAGAGGGAAAATACCCCTGCCAAGCATCTCCACTGAGGACCAACAACGTGCTGGACTATAGTGGGCACTAAGGGTCTTGTAAAAGTGATTAAGACATGGTTGCTGCTACCAAAGCAGCTGTCAATGGAGGTATGACCAATACACAAATGACAGTATCACTGGACAGTGAATCAAGATGGTTCTGATACTTCATTTATTGAGAAAGTATTACACACCTCCATCTGTTTTATATAGAATTGAGGCTTCCCAAACTTAAGGTGATAATTGCTTTAGTCTCTATTGACCCAGTGAATATAGCTGGAGGTAAAGTATTTGTCCTGTTTTTCTCTTGTGAACAGGGGAAGTTTTATTTCACTCTAATTGCAGTTAATCTTTCCAGTCCCAGCTATCCAGGTGTCTCTGCACTTTGCAAAAGGGCCCTGTTGTTTGGTCCTCTGTGGAGAGACCTGGTTTGAGAGGTAGAGGGGATAGTGGAAGTTTTTATTTCAGTATCCTTAAGAATCACTGGACAGAAAGTCCAATCTGTTGGTGGATTGGAAATCACTTTCCCTTCCTACCTTTCTCCTACCCTAATACACTATTCTCCGCATTTCCTCTTTGAAGAGCTTTATAGCCTGAAAGAGTTATCATTTGTTCCCATGTGGATCTCTACATCTGTCTACTGCTGGCCTGTACCTAACAGGTAACTGGATCATCTCCCCTTAAACCCATGGGGTAGGCAGGTCAGTGTACAATGATCCAGGCAGGGCTGAATGCTAACTGAGTTTGGGCAGTAGTCCAGATTCCAGCTTCTTTTGGTGGCCACCTTTGGGCAATGTAAGACCCATTTAGTTCCCAAAAAAGGGATGGAGGGTCAAGGGCTTTACTTCAGATCTTTGTGTGGTCAATCAAGCCTTCTCCCTGAATTTACCCACTAGGGGTTGGATCGTTAGTCTTCCTTTTCCCAAGACAGGCACTTGACACAGACGTTGACTTTGGACCATGAGGATTTATTTATATACATCGCTTTACAAAAACTGTCCTGCCATGGTAAAGGAATGAATTCACATACTTCAGATCCTATATCACCACTGACTTGCACCATAATTTTAGACATTTTCTTCATCACTATGTTAAATTAATATCCTGCCTTCCAACCCCTAAATATCCCGTGGAAGAGTACAAAAAAATAAGAACTTAAAACCACTACTCATATTGGAATGAATCCTTTCTAGTGTATGTAACTTAGCCATAAGTTATTAGCAGGAACAAAAAATGTGGGGTGTTTTGTAAATTCTCATTTTTGGAATTTCCTCAAAGTGAAGTCCAACGGCATTTTAGCTGTGTCAACCCAGGCTAAAGATGGATATTTGAGGAAAACATTATGTTATTTCAGCAAGCTATTGCTTTGGCATGATGGCTGGGTAGTTTGAGAAGACTAAGGGGGAATAGAAGGGACATACCCTTTCAGAAATGGTCCTGTAGTTCAGGCTGGCAGGCAGCGTTCAGGTTCAAGACTGGGGCAGATGTGCCAATTCTAGAGAATGCTCATTGAGAACAGAGCTAGCTTCCAAGAGATTGAAATGGGAATCTAGGCTTTTGTAAATCTTAGGGGCAGTCAGGGCCCCCAGAGCCTTCAACCAGATCTAAATATCTGACTTGGATCCCTAAGGACCTTGCTTCAGAACCAAGAAATTCCTACCTTTGTTAGTGGTGGGAAAAGAGCCAGAGGGAAATCAGTCTTGTATATGTGAGGGAAGGGGACAAGGAAATCTTGGAGATTACAAAGAGGCTAAGGAAGAGGAGAGAAAGATTTTGAAGACAATATCCTGGGGCTAACTGTGACATCACCCCTCCCTCACTTCCCTTCTTTCCCCAGGCACCTCTCCCTGAGCTGGATCTGATTATTCAGAGGACTCTAGTCAGGCTGCTAGTCCAAGCCAGCTGTGATCATTTCAACTACTGTCAATAGGCAGAAAAGAAGGTGTGTTTTTCTTGGCCAGATAAAAGATAAAATCAGTAGCTGAAGAAACAGGCAAGATTCAAGTAATGAAGAGGGAATCCAGGAGTTGGAACCTATAAGCCACTTCCTGCTGCAGGAGGAGGAGGCCATTCCTTCCTGGAATCTCGAGTTTCACAAGAGTCCAGGCCCTGATTCCAAGGGAGCCCTCTCCAATACAAGGGACTTCTGTCACTTTGTCTGCCCCAGGGGTTTTGTCATCAGGGACCTCTAAGGGAGAAGAATGGGGTGGGTCTTTGGGAAGAGGAGAAAAGAGGCAAAACAACAGCTTCTACTGTCACATGGGCCTAGAATACCCTCCCCACAACCAACCCTCCAACACACTTTTGGACTGCAGGTTCCAAAAGTTTTGCCAGGCTTAAATCTGTTCCAAATTAGTAAGGCATGGCAGACTGAGTTTTTTTTTTTTTTTTTTGGTGATTTTGCCCTTTGTGGATAAGTCCCAATGTCTAGGAGATCTGAAATACAACAAGGAATCAAGCCAAGGCTAGAAACAGGAGTAAGATGCAAAGTAAGTGAGGAGGCCCTCCAGAGGATCCAGAGCAGAGGGATGGAATGAAGGGGTGGGGGATCACAAAATAGGGTTGTGATCAAGAGCAGAAGCTTAGAATCTGACAGGGCCAGGTATAGCAGATCTAAGATGAGCTACTTGGAGCTGTGTGACCTTGGGCAAGGTATATAACCTCTCCGGTCTCTTTCCTCAGCTGTAAAATAAGGACACCAATAACTCCAACCTAGTATAGTTTTGATTCAATTCATACAAAATGTCTAGCACGGAGCCTGATATAGAATATAAACCCTCAAATCTAATGCTTCCCATCTCCACCTGGTCTTCCTTCTTTCTTGTCTCAGTCATGGCAACATTGGTTTGCTCAAAGGCATCCTTTGAAAGACCTGCAAATAAGCTGACTGCCATCTTCCGTCGCTTCCTCACCTCGGAGATTTTTTTTTTTTTTAACCTGGTATGGAAACAAAAGCTTCATTACAGAAATGAGAAAATTTGACGGGAAACATCTGAGAAGCAGCTAATGGAAGGCTGGATCTAGATGTGACAGGGAGGTTTTCGGTTAAACCCTGGAAGAACCACCAAGCTGGAAGACACGTGCCTATCTGGGGATGGTACATCCTGCTTGGAGAAGTGTTCCATCGCACTTCTCTTCCCCATATTAACTGCTTCCAGAGAAGGCTCCTGTATAGCTGCAATTTCATCCTCCTGATAATCAGGGAGTTAGTTCTTCCGAATAGCTAGCTGCAAACGTCTTCTTTCATTTCCAAGAAGAAAGGGGAGGGCACCACCACCTACCAAGGTTGTTTGGAGAAGAGGCCTGACATCCTTCTAGACCAGGTCGCTCCAGAAGCTGTCCTCATAATTGCATCTGCTCTCACAGGGCGTCTTGGACTCAGGGTCTGAGGGAGGAGTCCCGCAGAGCGCAAGACAAACGCGGGTGTTGTCATGGCTGGATCATGCAGGCCTAGCATTCGCTGCCCTCCACTTTGGGGGCCTAACCTCCTTTTGCCAGCTTCTGGGCATCCTCTCAGCCTCCTTCTCCCTAGATCTTGGAGCCAGGGCTTGGGCCCGGGGTAGGGGTGGGGTAGGGAGGGCAGACAAACAACTCTTGGAAGCGTCGGCCCCCCGCCCCGACTGGAGCATCGCCGAGCTGGGATTGGCTGGTATCTCCTGGGTTCTGATTGGTCGGATGTCGGTCAGGCTGCTCATTCACAGCTTTACTACTGTGTCTACCTTCTGCGCTCCGACAATAGTTGTACTCATTCTATGTAAATAGGCAAGATTCAGTTCCATTGTTTTCGCAGATCATGTGCTGTCAAATGCAAAGTTGGTTCCCTCAAGGATGACTGAATCTGTCCATTTATTGCATCCTACCTCCAAATCCCACATGTGCAAGGGATCTGGAAGAGGCCTTTGGGAAACTATGGAGGGCTGCGTTTTGCACACCCAGGCAAGGCTATGGCTTATCCTGGGAGGTCAGTGGTTCGCTAGGGTGGCCCTTCTTTTGTCATCACCAGTCCTTTCTACTATCTATACTTATGTCACATTTCTTGCCTTTGATCACACTGTTCCACGTGTTAGGAATGCTTTTTCTTCTCAGTCACCTATCACCTACTACATTTTATTTATTAATTTTCCGGGGATGGAACCTAGGGGGCACTTTGTCACTGAGTTACATCTCCAGCCCTTTTTATTTTTTTATTTTGAGAAAGGGTCTCACTAAAGTTGCTTAGGGCCTTGCTAAGATGCTGAGGCTGGCCTCAAACTTGGGATCCTCCTGCCTCAGGTTCCCAAGTTGCTGGGATTACAGGTGGGCATCACTGGCTGGCCTTCATCTACTTCCAAAATGTGGTTAAATGCTATGTTAACTAGGATCTCCCTTAGAGGAAAAAGCTGATGGCGAGGCTTAGGCAGAGAAAACACAAAGTGAACATTAGGGAAGGAAAATTGTTTTTATTTGGAAATATTTCCAAATTTACAAAAGTTTGCAAAATTGAAAATACTACAGTTAACACATATGTACCCTTTATCCAGATTTAATGAGTTGACACTTTATCCCTTGCTTAATCACTGTGGGCTCTATAAACCTAATTTTTTTCAGGACTATTTCAGAGTTCTGTATCTATAGTCCCTCCCCTAAATACTTTCCTGTGTGTTTACTAAAATAAAAACACAATATCTTTTTTTTTAATATTTATTTTTTAGTTAAAGGTGGACACGATATCTTTATTTTTATGTGGTGTTGAGGATTGAACCCGGTGCCTCACACATGGTAGGCAAGCACTCTACCTCTGAGCCACAACCCCAACCCAAAAACACAATATCTTTATTTTACATTTATGTGGTGCTGAGGATTGGACCCAGTGCCTCAGAATGCTAGACTGAGACACTAAGCCACAACCCCCCCCCCAAAAAAAAAAAGATTTCTCCTGAGAAGTAGCATCCATTAATGTTCTGATTCAATCTTTACTAAAAATAGGGAAATACTTGTGGGTTGGGACCGGGGCTCAGTGATATCATACTTGTCTGGCATGTGTGAGGCACTGGGTTCAATTCTCAGCACCACATATAAATAAATAAAATAAAGGTCTATCAACAACTAAAAAAAAGTTGAAAAAATGGGGAAATGCTCTTATATAGCCCATTTATTAATTTTATATATTTATATTTATTGTATTTAATCTACCATCCATAATCCAATTTTATCAACATTTCTTTTCTCCTCAAGTATAAGATCAATTCTAGGGCCCGGTACCACATGTCATTGTCATATTTCTTTAGTCTTCTTAATTCTGGAACATTTCTATATCTGAAGAATTTTAAAGATATCCCTGCCTTATTTTTTTACTAGAACATTCCTCATTTTGTGTTTGTCTGACATTTCCTCATGAAGTTATGCATTATTATGCATTAGCTGGAATACTGCATAGCAATGTGTCCCCAGGATATCCCATCTGGAGGCATGTGATGTCCCTGTCTCCCTCATATGACATGAATTTGGACCATCTAATCAAAGTGTTGTCTAATTTCCCCACCATATGAAAGCATCCCCCTACACATAACTAATCAGCCATCTGAAGGGAGACACTAAGAACTTCCAAATATCCTATTCTTCATTAAGATTTCCCCTGGGCCAGGTGTGGTGGTGCATGCCTGTAATCCCAGTAGCGGGAGGCTGAGGCAGGAGGAGTTCAAAGCCAGTCTCAGCAAAAGCAAGGTGTTAAATAACTCAGTGAGACCCTGTCTCTAAATAAAATGCAAAATAGGGCTGGGGATGTAGCTCAGTGGTTGAATGCCCCTGAGTTCAATCCCCGGTACCCACCCTGCCAAAAAAAAAAAAAGATTTTTCCTGAGAAGTAGCATCCATTAATGTTCTGATTCAATCTTTACCATGATGATCAAAAAGAAAGTAAGGAGGAGCTTAAAGAAGATAGAAACAGGGGCTGGGGTTGTGGCCTAGTGATAGAGTGCTCACCTAGCACGTCGAGGTGCTGGGTTCGATCCTCAGCACCACATAAAAATAAATAAAATAAGGGCATTGGTCCAACTACAACTAAAAAAAATATTAAAAGAGAAAAAGAAGACAGGAACATATCAGAACATCAAGAGACAGCAAACAGCCCAATCCACCACAATCTAAGCACTGAAATAAATAATAATAATAAATGTTAAACTGTTGAAGAAAAATGATAATCCATGAAACCACGCATAAATGAATGCTTAAATCCTCCTGCTTCTTTAAATCTCAGTCCAGCCTCTGTGAACCAGCCCCACAGTGGAAGGGAGGTCCATCTATGCTACTGTCCCCAACTCTGCTTGTTCCCTGACCTGCCACACTAATGTGACATTTGCCTGGCTAGGGAAAGAGCTGAACTGAGCCCTGGGCTCTATCTCCTCCTGTGCCAAAGGGAGCAAGACCTTCAAGTTCAAGTGGATGGTTCAAGGCTGAGGATCTGGCCCCCAGACACTCAGTCCTGCCATAGCCGCAGGGTCCTCTTGCCCTAAGGAACACAAGGGAGGGGGATCTGTTTTCTCTTTTCTAAAAAAAAAAAAATATTTATTTTTTTTAAGTCTTAGGTAGACACAATATCTTTATTTTACATTTATGTGGTGCTGAGGATTGAACCCAGTGCCTCGTGCATGCTGGGTGAGCACTCTACCACTGAGCCACAACCCCAGCCCTGTTTTCTCTTTTAAAGAGACACCTGAGCTGGGCACGGTGGCAAACGTCTGTAATCCCAGAGGTTTCGGAGATTGAGGCTGGAGGATGGTGAGTTCAAAGCAGCCTCATCAAAAGCAAGGAGCTAAGCAACTCAGTGAGACCCTGTCTCTAAATAAAACACAAAACATGGCTGGGGATGTGGCTTAGTGGTCAAGTGCCCCTGAGTTCAATCCTGGGTGCCCAGAGAGAGAGAGAGAGAGAGAGACCTGATAAATGAAAAGCTCAAAGCTGTTGCTCAGCCCTCAGGATTCTTCATTTACCATTTTGAAACTATGTTTTAGAACCAGAGTGAAGTTATTTCACCAGAGTAGGACATTTTTGCTGTTTCCACTAGTGCCCAGAGACTCCCTTCTTCTTTCCCTGGCCAGTAGTGACCCAGTAGAGAGCTCCTCTCCAAGCCAAAAGGACCCCTCCCCAGGACACCACAGTACTTATGGAATCTGCTCCCCCAAGTCCCACTCAGGAATATTCATCCTTCCCCACTCCCAACCTCCTCTGAGGGTCTGAACTTCTGGACTCTTGATCTCAAAGATTACTCAGAACTAAAAGAAGGACAATAAGGAAAACAGGCACCAGCCAGGTGTAGGGGCACATTCCTGTATACCAGCTACTCAAGAGGCTGAGGCAGGGTAAGGTTTATGACTTGCTCCATACTTATTGTGGGACCTTAGGCCACTTAGTTGACCCCTGTGTGACTCAATTTCCGAATCTCTAAAGCCTGGCTCTTAGGGTTTTTCTGAAGATCAAATGAGTAAGACATGCAGAAGTCCTTAAAACAGAGCCAGACACATTGTAAATGTTCAAGAAAATTTATCATCTACTATTATCATTTTAAATCTAGTGAGAGCCCAGTCAATATTCTCTTTGCCATTTTAGAGATAAGGAAAATGAGATTCAGAGAGATTAAGTAATGATCCCACGGTAGGTCACCGAGTTAGGAACTGGTGCAACAGGGATTTATTTGTACCATGGTCTTATTGGCTCTAAGGTCCAGGCACTTAGACACTACTTTATGTTCTGGGAGTTTAGAGGGAGTTCAGAACGAAAGAGGCATCCGCTGTTGCCCGCCAGACTGAAGCTCTTAACCATGGACCAGCAAGCCTGCCTCGAGCCTCTGAAAGTGTTTGTAGCAAATACTTAACTCCAGGCCATCTTTACCCACAAACTGCTCCATCGAGTGGCTGGGGTTCTTCATGCCTCCTTTCTTGGTATTGTTTGGGAAATTAAAGTACATTTGACTGTCAATTTGTGATTACTGTCCTTAAAAAGCCCTCGATGCCTCCCCGACACCTGCTGCAGTTCTTCCCTTTGTTCTAAATAGTTCACTGTCTTGCCTTCCTTATCTTTCCAGGCTCACCTAGCTGCTAGCCTCCACCCACCCTGTAATCGCCATCTACCCCACCATTCTGGCCACAGAAGATAGTCACTCACTTACATTCAAATCCCTACCCACTTGCCTTTGCTTAAGCTGTGCTCTGGAGGGGAACACTCTTCTCCCTCATTTGAATCATTTTCACTGTTCAAGGTTCAGCTCACATGCCAGCTCTTCTAAGGTGCCCTCTGTGGCTCCTCCCCTACCAGAACTAACCACTTCCTCTCTGTGGAGCCCCAGAGCTCCACGTGTCACATTTTAGCAAGCATCCCATGCTACTTTGTATTATTTTCCAGCTGCTTCACATCTACTTTCCCCTTAGGCTTGGTGGTAGTGGGTGTGAAGGTGCTGCCTATTTTTGTCTTTGGGATCTTAGTGTAAGCACAGGGAAGGTGAATAAAAATGTTTAATAAGAATCCAGGAGCCATCGTGCATGCCTGTAATCCCAGTGACTCAGGAGGCTGAGGCAGGAGGATCTCAAGTTTCAGGCCAGCCTCAGCAACTCAGTAAGGTCCTATATCAAAATAAAAAGGGCTGGGAATGCAGCTCAGAGGTGGAACGCTTGTGGGTTCAATTCCCAATACGGAAAAGAAAAAGCCATGGAACTGGATTGAAAGTCTGTTAAACATAATAAAGGAAGAAAGTTACTTATGTTTAATCTTCGTTCTTCTAGTCAACAATTTTGAAGACTGAATGTAGATACACATGTGATTATAAAGAAATGTATGTCCAAGTTAGGAAATTTGTAAAATCCAGAAAAATAATAATAACAAAATAAAAGTTATACATAAAATCCTCATTCAACAATTGTTAACATTTTGGCATATCTTCTATAAACATATCTTTTCTATGTTTATAACTAACTAAATTAAAATAAATAGGATTATATTACATAGGCTCTTTTGTAGCTTTCCTTTCCCATAATATTATATTGTGATTGTTTTTACAGACATTAAATATACTTTGAAACTGATTTTTTATTTTATTTTATCTTTTTGTGTAATTGGGATTGAACCCAGGTGTGCTTTACCACTGAGCCACAAACCCAGCCCTTTTTATTTTTTATTTTGAGGCAGGGTTTGCTAAGTGGCTGAAACTGGTCTCAAACTTGTAATCCTCCTGCTTCTGCCTCAGGTTTTTTTTTTTTTTTTTAATACATTTTTTAGTTGTAGATGGATACAATTCCTTTATTTTATTTTTATGTGGTGCTGAGGATTGAACCCAGGGCCTCACGTGTGCTCAACCACTGAGCCACAACCCCAGCCCCCCCCTTTTTTTGAGACAGAGAGAGAGAGAGAGAGAATATTTAATACTTATTTTTTCGTTTTTTGGGGGGTTTTTTTTGTATGTGGTGCTGAGGATCGAACCCGGGCTTCGAGCATGCCAGGCGGGCGCGCTACTGCTTAAGCCACATCCCCAGCCCTGCCTTAGCTTCTTGAGTTGCTGGGATCACAGGTATGCATCACAGTCATGAGGCACTGTCCCCAGGGAAGCCAGTGTTACTGGTTACATGGGATTCCATTTATCTCTGCGAATCTCAACCCCTCCAATGCCTTGTAGAGAACAAGGTGGTAGCCTCAGTGCAGAAGGGCAGGAGACCCCTTCTGGTGGCCAAGGGATTGCAAACCCCAAGCATCCACTTAATTATTATCCCCCAAAGGAACTGTCCCTCCATCGCCCCACCCCCTACCCCCACCATCCCCACTGCTTCCATGTTTCACCAGGGTGTTCTTTCAAATCCCCTAATAATGTTACTGCTTCTTTAAAAGTTTCCTGAGTTTCTTGGTTAAATCAGTCAAGATGGAGAAAGGGACAGGATTATCCACATGCTCTGGTGTTTACATTTTGCTTTTCTACCTGGGGCCTTGTTAAGCTGCCTTACCTGGGTGCTAGGAGGAATGGCTCTCATGGTGGCAGGGACAATGTGGTTGGTTCCAAATCTGCACCATTCATGCCCCGGCATTTGCCCAGAGCTGGGGAAATCTGGAAGGGAAATGTCTTATCTTCCCTATGGTCCTGCTCTGCCCACCCTTTATAATCCTGAGCCTAACAGTTCTCCAACATCCTCATCTTCACAGTGGATAGTGATGTTCATTCCCAATCCTCTGAGCTTAGCAGAGGCCCAGACTCAACAAAAGGCTCCTTTCACCTTCCTGTTTACTCTATGGAAACCCACAGTGTTCTTAGTGGGTTCTAGAGCGTGGGTGTGTGGGCAGGATGAGGACAGGACAGGAAAGGAGCTGGGAGTTAGGTGAGGGACTGGTTAGGAACGACCCTGTAAAGAGTTTGTGTTTGGGCTGGAGTTGTGGCTCAGTGGTAGAGCACTTGCCTAGTAGTATGAGTGAGGCACTGGGTTCGATCCTCAGCACCACATAAAAAATAAAAATAAAGGTCCACTGCCAACTAAAAAGCATATTAAAAATCAAAAGAGTCAGCTTTCTGATACTGTAACAAATAACTGAGATAATCAATTTATAAGGGTTTTTTTTAGACTCATGTTTCAGAGATTCCTGTTCATGATCAATTGGCCCCATTGCTTTTAAAAAAAATTTTTTTTAAATATTTATTTTTTTAGTTGTAGCTGGACACAATACCTTTATTTTATTCATATATTTTTATGTGGTGCTGAGGATTGAACTCAGGGTCTTGCAAGTGCAAGGCAAGCGCTTTACCGCGGAGCCACAACCCCAGTGCCCCCCATTGTTTTTGAGCCTGTGGCAAGGCAACACGTCTTGGCAGGGAGTACATTGCAGAGCAAAACTGGATGACAGTGAAAGACAGGAAGAAAAGGGGGCTGTTCATGGCATGTTCTCAGTGACCTGAAGATCTCCCTCTAGGCCTCACCTCCTCAGGTACCAAGCTTTTAACACATAGTCCTTGGGGGGACATTCCAGATCCAAACTATAATAGAGTTTTAATTTTATTTTCCAAGCAATGGGGAGTCATCCAACATCTATCTATCTATCTATCTATCTATCTATCTATCTATCTATCTATCTATCTATCTATCTATCTTGTTGCAGTCTGGCTGGGCACAAATAACTGAGCCGCCACGAAGCACTTGTAGGTTCAAACAGCAACTCTTTATTCCCGAACTCTCACTGGCACTCCACACACGCTCCCTGGGAACCCTCTCACCCTCCACCGGCTCCACACGCACTCCCCCGGAACCCCTTGAGAACTCAACGGGAACTCCAAGGTAGCGGGCACCCCAGGCAGCAAGAGCCGCCCTATTGCCGGACAGCAAAGGTCTATGTACAACTGAATACACAGCTTAACTTAACCATCATCATCTCAATGGCTCGCTGGCGTCACCTCTCAACCACTCCCTTCTGGCAAAATGCCATGCCTTATCCCAACTCGGCTGTGGCCCTCAACATCTATCTATCTATCTATCTATCTATCTATCTATCTATCTATCTATCTATCTATATCATTTATCTATCTGGTACTGGGGATTGAACCCAAGGGTGCTTAAGCACTGAGCCACATCGTTATCCCTTTTTAAAAAATATTTACTTTTTAGTTATAGGCGGACACAATATCTTTATTTTTACGTGGTGCTGAAGATCCAACCCAGTGCCTCACGCAGAGTAGGTGAGTGCTCTACCTCTGAGCCACAACCGCAGCCCACATTCTTAGCCCTTTTTATTTTTTATTTTGAGACAGGGTCTTATAAAGTTGCTTAGGGCCTCACTAAGTTGCTGAGGTGGCTTTGAACTTGCAGTCCTCCTGCCTCAGATTCTCAGGTAGCTGGGATTACAGGCATGAGCCGCCACATCTGGCTAAGAAAAACAGCTACTAATGGTGAAGAGGATGAGTTGACAGGCGGGACCCTGGTGGCAGGGCCTGAAATAGGACAGGATGTGGGAACGAATAGGGGGTGGATTCCAGGAAAAAAATCAGAAATTAGAAAGCCCTGTGTTTACTGTGGAGTTTGCATGTGGGAGATGGGGAAGGCAGCATGTAGGTCAGGAGCTCAGGTGAATGGCAAGTGTCCTCATCCAGGACGGAGATTCTGGCAAAGGAGGGTGTGGAGATGATGAGTTCCAGGCTTGCCACGCTAAAAATGAGGTCGCTGTGGGACAGCATTTCCAATGGCTGGAATGTTCAAATTCTAGACTGGGGACTTGAGAAAGGGAATGGGATGCAGAGAGGGGTCATCAGTACATTCTACCTGAGGGCAGATGTATAATTATTAATAACAATACCAGGGCTGGGGATATAGCTGAGTTGGTAGAGTGCTTGCCTTGCATGCACAAGGCCCTGGGTTCAATCCCCAGCACCACACACACACACACACACACACACACACACAACAATACCAGCAGTTATGTTACAGGACAGGTGCTGTTTTGTGCTCTTCACATGTGTGGATTGTTTTATTCTTACCACAATTTTTTGAGGTTAAGTATTAGTGTTAGCCCAAAGACAGAAGAGGAGTCTGAGGCACAGAGAGAGTTAAGTAACTGTCCTAAGGTCTTGCAGCATACAGGAAAAGCTGTCAGAGCTTGGTACCTGCTCCACGCTATTAACCTCTGTGAGCACAACCTGGGAAGAGGGGTTTGTAAGACAGAGGACTGAGACCTGGAGAGTCAGAGCTAAAGAAATGAAAGAGTAGGTAGAAGAACCAAGCAACTAGGAGGCCATGGGGGTGGGAGTAATTTCTTAGAGGCATTAATAGGATCTGGGGCCATGAAGGGGCCAAGGAGTATGGACAAGCAAAAGGCCCATGAGTTAAAACAGTGAGGTGCCAGTGCCTCCCATTGAGAGCTGCCCCTGGAATGATGGGGAAGAAGGCCCAATTGTAGGAAGCTGAGGAAACAGGGAGCATATAAGTGGGCACATCTTGGAGGGTCTATTGATGAACAAGGAAGACAGCAACAGGGCAGTGGTTTGACAGCAAGGCCTCCTCGAATGTTGGTAGGTCTGAAACAGGAAGAACAAGAACTAAGAGTCTTCTGAGGCAGACAGGAGGTTTGGCTAGAAAGCAATAGGGACATCTCACCCTCTGAGAAGAGCACAGATGGTAGGGACCTGTACCAGGCAGGAGCTGGGGGATAGATGGAAGTGGAGGGAAAGGAGGGACTGATAAACAGGACTTGGAAACCGACAGAATGTCCAGGAAGGGGTGGGGTAAAAGGTTGAGGCTTCCCACTTCTGAGCCAGAGTGGCACTGAGACAAGAAGGAGGCTTGGGACAGAATAGCTGTAAGTGTGCTTTTAGCTTCCTTCAATTCCTGGTGTCCAAAGGATTCTCAGGTGGAGAAGCTGTGCCAGTTGGCATGAGGGGCTGGAGCGTGGGAGGGAGATCAGGCCTGGAACCCTGGGGGCTCAGAGGCAGCCGTTGGAGGTGGGAGAGGTTACACAAGTGGTAATACACTCGTGGTGATTATAAGAGGTAATACCCATAAACTTACACAAGCAAGAGTGTCTATCACAGAGACTGGTTTTATTGATGACTATAATGATATTTGTACATTTTATGAGCAATTCAGTGGCAGGTGCAAACAGGGAAATCTCCAAGTTCACAGATGCATTTTTGCAGTCTTGAAATGCCAAAGTGACAGGGATGAACCCCAGGGGGATCTTACCAGTAAGCAGAAAAGTGGCAGATGAACTGCAAACAACACGGGAGAGGAGTCAGGAGTCAGCAAAGAGGCATGGGTCACTCCCTCTAGAATAAGAATCTCTAATCTGGGGTCTAGGGATCATCTCCTGGACTTTTGAGGCTCCCAGAAATTGAATACACAACCAAGTGAAGGAGCACCAGCAAAGGAACGAAGGAGATTCTCAGAGGGGTATGAGAACCCGGTCCTGGAGCTCAGCTCAACATGCTAACCTAATATTGGGCCTCTGAGGTCTCTCCCTGTTTCTCCAGGTTCCCAACTTGCTGAATTTACCCTTGACATGCAAATGATGGAAACACATTGGTGTCTGTGGTACTTTGGTTTGTGGTTTTTTACCATCAGATGATTCTGTGGCTGAGTATGTTGATTCTTCTCAGGAAGGCTAGCAGTTTGCAAGGCTTTAGAGGAGAGGAGAGGGAGCTATTCCTCTGAGTCCCTGCCTAGAGGGGCAAGTGGGTCTCTAAGACAGGCTTTCCCAGAAGGGTCCCAATCCTTTGAAAATTGTTGGGAGACAGAGCTGGAATTGATCTGGCCTTCACCCTCCTCAGATTCCTAAGTAGTTCCTCTTGCTTGGTAGTCACCCCCTGCCCCATCCTACCACCAATAAATTGGAGTTGGAAACCAAAGCACGTGGGAAAAAGAACAGCCAAAGTAGTTTTCCCGTTTATTAAACAAATCTTTCTAGGGCTCAAAAGTCCCTTAAGTGAGGAGGTGGGCGCCAGAGAAGAGATAGGTTGATGGCAAGTGGTACCCGACAGTGTGAATGCGGAATAGCTTTGATTTCCTGCCCCACCCCACCATCTCCTCTGACCTCAGCGGTTTGTTTTCCTTGCCAGGGCCCTAACTCCCGGGGAGCCGTCCCTCCCCCACACTCCTCCTGTCCCCAGCCCCAGGTTTGCGTCCACAGGCTGCACCCTTACAGTGGGTTTCTGGGCTACACCTCCAATCTCATGGATCAGCTCTGCTCCTAGGCTCTCCCCATCCAAGTTTCCGAGGTTGTGTGTCTCCCCTCCCCACCACCTCCACGCGCTGCTCCCTTACCGGGAGGGGTAGTGCGCTCCGCACCCCGCTCTAACCGGGAGACTGAGGCTCCCTGCAAGCCAGGGAATCATGCAGCTGGTGTGGGGTGGACACGGAGGGGATTGTCCTGATCTTCACCCGGTACCCCCAGCCTCCCGCAACCGCGCTGGTTTCGGGACCCCCATTTCTGCTTCCCTCTTCTCTGGAGAGGGGTCGGGCACCCGGGAGGGTCTGGGGGCACCTCACCCTGGCTCCCGCCCCCCTTGCAGCCCCGCTCCTCCCTGCACGGCCCCACTTGTGGCCCCGCCGGCAGCCGCGCAGGGACAGCTGCATTTCTCGCGGCCCGCCGCTAGGAAGCTGGCCTCGCCTCGCATTCTCCGCCTCCCCGCGCCCAGCCGCGCCGCCGAGCCCGGCCCGCCGCCGCCGCCGCCGCCGCCGCGGGATCGCCGCCCCTCCCCCGCCCGCCGGCGCGCCCGGCCCCACCGGCCCGCGGGCAGCGGAGGCGCGCGGCGGCTGCTCGGTAAGACCCTCCTTCGTTCTCGCCGGCTTCCGCCCGGGCCTGGGCGTGGACCCCACCGGGCGCCCCGCGCAATCCCGGTCCCGGCCCGGCGGCCCCACCTTCTCGCGGACCCAAAGCCTAGGCGCCGCCGCGAGGGCCCGGCCGTCGCGAGTTTGATTCCCGGTGCTGTCGCCGCGGCTTCCCCGGAGCCCGCGCCGCGCCAGTCGCGTGTGGCAGGTCCCCGCCCGCCTCTCCTTCCCGAACCCCACCTCATCCCGGGCCCTGATCGCGGGGGGCGTGCGGGCACCTGGGGCTGGGAGCTCGGGGCGCTATTAGAGGGGTGGTCGCCGGCCGGCGCCGCGGGGGAGGAAACGGAGGCCTCCCGGAGCCGGCGCCGCCTGAGTCCCCTCTCCCGCCGCTCCCCCTTTTGTGTGGGCGCCCCTCCCCGTTTTGTCCTGGCCTGGGGGTGCAGGCAGGGCGGCGACTGTAGGCTGGGGTGCCGGCTGGGAGCAGAGCTCCTTTTAGGGGGAGGGGAGACTCGCTTCCTGCTCCCGCCGATGTCACAGGTCGGCTTAGCCGTTTCTGGTCCCACCCCGTCCCCTGGGAGCTGCATCTCCCGGAGACCGGGCTAGGGAAAGTTCAGAATGCGCTGTCCCCGCCCCTGCTGCCCCCCACCCCGCCCCTCTGGCTCTTAAGTGCTCAGGGCGCTACGCTCCAGGGGGTTGGCGGTTGCCTTTATTCCTTCTGTCCTCTTCATTTTCTCTTTTGCATTGTTGCCATGCACCCAGCATTGGCTTAGCCATTTCATTTCCTCTTTTAAAAAGTTTTAACTCCAAGAAAGGAGCTAAATTCCAGGAAGGAATTTGTTTTAAGGGGAGGGAGGTTTTAGATTTTCCTTCCCTTGGTGGCAGTAGAGATTGAAGGGGCTAACTGGGAGTTTAGAAATAAGACGTCTCAGAGGTGATACTGGATAGAAGACCATCCATCCCACTCCCTACCTGCTCCTCAGGCAGCAACAGAGAGTTGGGGATAAGCCTTTCCCTTGGTTAACTTGCAGCCACCTGACCCAGCAGAAAGGATGATCTGGGCCTCACAGACCATTTCTTTATAGCTTGGTGGAGTTAGCCTGGTGCCTGAAGGAGGTGAGTGGGAATTCTCTGACGGAGGAAGTCATCTCATCACTCGGTTTGGCCCCTGCTGGAACAAGTGTGAAGTTGGGACCTCCCTTTGAATGGAGAGTGGTATCTCGGGGATGGGAGCATCTCTCATCCAACAGGAAGCTGGAGGATGTCTGCAGAGGGGTTGGGTTTGAACTTCTCTGTCTACTTTCTGCCACTGGAAGGAGCAGGAGGCAGGGGAACAGATCCTGGTCAGCTAGGATAGCCCAGATATGGTGAAATGACTACAGGGAAGGAAGGAATTAAAGCTAGAAGTTAGGGTCATGGGTCTTGTTGAGAATCTGGTGAATGTTCTACCCTCTTATCTCCAAATCATGCACACATGCAGGATTCTGATTAGATCCTTACTCTAGAGTTTGTGGTCTAGCCTAGTCCATTTGAAACAGTTCCCTCTTTGCTGCTGGTAGTGAATAATCCCAGGGTGCAAAAAGTATACCTCTTGTGAGGTCTTTTCTCATGACCTTGCCATGCAACTTTGGACTTTGGGGACCTGGAGGTTCTGGTTTGGCTCCCAGCTCCCTACAGCTAGCTAGAGGATGGGGACAGCTGAGGTGATTGTTCTCCAGGGGCTGAGTTTGCTGTCTTTGTGGTGTGGAGGCCCTGGGCTGGGGCAATTGGGCTACTAAATTAGAGCAAAATAAATGCACTAGTGTGGGGTGGGTATACTGGGGTTTTAAGTAGGTGCAGGAGCTAGGCCCTCTAGGAGCCCCTTCACATCTTGGGGAAATGGTGTTGAGGTGCCTAGGTGGAGAGTGCTAAGTGTCAAAGACTGCCAGCCAGTGATAATGCATGCCTGTGATCTCAGCAGCTCAGGAGACTGAGGCAGAAAAGAGGATTTTGAGTTCAAAGCCAGCCTCAGCAATTTAGTGAGGCCCTGAGCAACTTATTGAGATTCTTGTCTCTAAACAAAATATTTTTTAAATATTCTGGGAATGTGGCTCAATGGTTGAGTGCCCCGGTACCAAAAAAAAAAAAAAAAAAAAAAAAAGTGAAAGACTTTTTCTTAAGGAGACCTTGGGGCAGAATTGCCAAGAATAGGCTTCCTTCCATCCCTCAGGATTTTATAAGGCAAGTAGAAGCCAGAGACAGTGCAGCCCGAAGGCCTGGCCTGCCTTTTCTTTCTTACCCACAGCTCACTAGGCCCTAGACTGTGGCACAGGTGTTTGTGGAGTCTGCACTTGCTAGGGATCTAGAAGAGCCTTTAGGAGGGTCTGCTATGTGTAACTTTTCTGCCTTGGTATTGATAAGCCCTCCTTCATCTCAAGTCCCTCCCACCCCCCCCCACCCCCCACTACAGCAGCTCATGGGGACTTCTCTTTGTTGAACTATTGAACACAGTGTTTGGCATATGGACCACTCACTCCAGTTTCTTCCTTGAGCCTATTCTACAGTTACTCTTTCTGGCACTAAACAACAGAGCTGGGAGTTTTTAGAACCCTTGGGCACAGGAAACTGGGCTTCAGACTGGGATCACTTCTGACTATACAAAGTGACCTGAAGGAGGGGGTGTCTCTGGTCTGCTGTCTCCTACACTTATGGGAAGTAAGAGCCTTAAAGGACCCTGGAGAAGGCATGGTGGCACATTCCTGTAATTCCAGTGACTTGAGGGGGCTGAGGCAGGAGCACTGCAAGCTTGAGACCAGCCTTGGTGACTTAGCAAGGCCCTAAGCAACTTAGCAAGACCCTGTCTCAAAATAAGAAAATAAAGCTGGGCACGGTGGCTCATGCCTGTAATCCCAGTGGCCCGGGGGGGGGGGGGGGGGCTGAGACAGGAGGATCACGAGTTCAAAGCCAGCCTCAGCAATTCTGAGGCCCTGAGCAACTCAGTGAGACACTGTCTCTAAATAAAATACAAAATAGGCTGGGGATATGGCTTAATGGTTGAGTGCCACTGAGTTCAATCCCTGGTACCAAAAATATTAAATAAATAAATAAATAAATAAAAAAGAAAAGAAAAAGGGCTGGGGATGTATCTCAGTGTTAAAGAACCTCTGGGTTCAAAATAAATAAATAAAAAAGGGCACTGGCAAGGGCTGTCCAGTGGTCCCTGAATTTGGATTTGGAAGTCATCTTAGTAGCACTTAAGATGGCAACCACTGCGAATTCGTCGTCCCCAGTGTGTGACTTCTGTGGCTCTTGCTGCTGTGAGTTGGTGACCTCTGTGTTGGCTCACTCTCCTCCCCTATCTGCCTGCTTCCAACCTCTTGGATGTGTCAGAACAATATAATGGACTCTTAATGATGCCTTTAAAGTTCTTATCTTTAAAACAGGTCATAAATAATAAATGCAATAACAATGCTTATAAACATAAATCCTTTCTCATACAATGTGATCACCGCATTTCTATTATGACAGCACCAAAGGTTTTTAAGGAATTTTTGGTGGGATATGAAAGATCTAACTCTAGTGGTCTAACCTGCACCCCAAGGAAGCAATCCAGCCATTTTGTGCCCATTTCCATCAGGCTTTAGTGGTTTTTTGGTTTCCGTTTGTGTGTGTGTGTGTGTGTGTGTGTGTGTGTGTGTGTGTGTTGGGGATTAAACTCAGGGCCTGTGTATGTTCTACCACTGAGCTCCTGTCAGCCCCACAGCTTAGTGGTTTAGGGCATAGGATCTGAAGTTAGGGCTCCCCAGGTAGAATCCCAGCTCTTCATCTTACTCTAAATCTTTGTAAGTGCCTCATGTTTAGAAGTATTCATGCTTAGAAGGAGTTGAAAGAGATCTGAAAAGTAAGCTGTCATTTGTTAGAAGCTATTATTATTATTATTATTATTATTATTATTATTTCTGCATGTGGGTGCAAAAGTTCGGAGATTTGTTATTAAAGAAAACCTTTGGTCAAAACCATATAGATGCAGTAGCATGGACCCAATATCAATATTAAAAAATAAAGCCAGGTGCAGTGCCCCACACCTGTAATCCCAGCTACAAAATATACAAAATGCTGGGGGTGTAGCTTAGTGGTACAGTGCCCCTGTGTTCAATCCCAGTACTGCAAACAAATAAATAGTAAATAAAAATAAAAAGGGCTGGGGATGTAGCTCAGTGGTAGGGTACCGCTGGGTTCAATTCCCAGTATCACACATACACACACACACAACCCAACCAAAACAAACAAGATACTGTAGTAGCTGAGGCTGGCTTTGGAGGGATGGGAGGAGGTGGGGAGAGGCTCTTGAACGAGGTGGTGTATGCAGGGGGGCAGGTGTTGAAATGTCAGGGCTGAGAGCTAAGCATCTTTAGGAGTGCAATGACTCAGTAGTTGTAGCCCTCCTGTGGAACCAACTCTCCTCCCCTTTCTTGAAGAGTTTGCCCTATTAGCTGGAGACTAGGGTGCATGGGAATAATGCTAACGTTGGTCCAGAGGGACAGGGTGCCTAGTGAGGGGATGGGGGAGACCCAATATACAGTCTAGTGGAAGCGGGTGGTGAGGGGTTTCCATGGGAGACTAGGCTTGGGAAACCTAATTCCAACACTCAGAGAGAAGTCAGATCACTGCTGTGGATGGGACCCTGTCCCTAGTGCTTCCATGAATTAGCTTATTTAAGCCTCACAAGACCCTGTGAGGTACATCCATTTGTCAGATGAAGAAACAGAAACCTAAGAGACATCAAGAGGTTAAATAACTTGCCGCAGGTCATGGAGGTAGAAGGTGGCAGAGGCAGGATTTGGAATTCAAGTGGCCTGCTTTAGGCTCACACCCTTTCAGACGTTCTTGAAGAGGCCTTTGCCAAACTGTGGTGTCTCTGGAAACGGGGGGGGGGGGGGGGGGGGGGGGGGGGGCTGTGCTCTGTTAGCCAACTGTGCTGCCGATGGGGGCAGTGTTAGGTGTGTTCAGTGTTCAGGAACAGGACTGGAGGGTTCCGCTGAATCCAGTCTGTTGAGAGCCACTGACCAAGTGCTAGGCACTCTGCTGATGTCTGACCCAGGGCACGAAGGTCACCCTGAAGAGACCTGTAGTTCAGAAGCAAGACAAACAATTGAGCCTAGAGTTCCAATCATCATGGCAAGTGCTGTGACAAGATGAAGCCCTGGGGCTGGGGATGTGGCTCAGTGGTAGAGCACTTGCTTAGCCTGTGTGGACATCTTGGGTTTAATTCCCAGTGCCACAAAGAAGAAAAAAACCCAATGAAGCCCTGAAGAATGGGCTACTTTGAAGAGGAACTGGAGCAAGGAAGGCTCCTGGAGAAGGGGGCACTTGAACTGGGTGAGTAAGATGGCTTCTGTCTTCTAGGTTCTTTGGCCACAGGAGGACATAACTCTCCTGCTCCACGAACTCCGAGTAAAGTGGAGTGGCCCGTGCGTGGGCCTCAGAGGAGGTCAGGTTTTCTTGATCCTGCAGCACCCTTGGCTGGGTGAGGCAGGAACTGGGCGGTGTGGTCAGCTTCCTCCATGCCTTTGTGGTTCTTAATAGCGGAGTGTCACTGTCACCTCCTGCGCTGAAGAAACCGAAGTCTCTTCAGGGTTGCCACTCAGAAGGCAGTGATTCACTCTTGTCTCTCTGCGGCCTAGAAGAAGAACCCGAGGCGAATGCATTTAAACTGCGGAGGAGGGACTCAAATTGAAGATCTGAGGAGGACGTTCCAGAGAGGATGTGAGATGTAAGACAAGTGACTCATAGGAGCAGAGGGGAATGGCCTCCCCACGAAGGTCTTTGGAAATGGAACGAGAGTTTCGTTTATCTTTGTGGCTTAAGAGGTTTGTTTCCTCTGGAGACAGGAAGATGAAGTAGAGGCCCCTAGAGGTGCGTGTCAGCTCAGTGATGAGGGATAAAAGGACATGAAGTTTTGGACTAGAAGGTGGCTTACATCTGGGCCAAGCCCTCATTTGACCATGAAGTGACCAAAAAAAAAAAAAAAATGCACAGGAACATTGGGTGGCCCATCATCTTCTCAGCAGCTGGGGCTCTGGCCCTGAGTGAATCCCAGCCAGTGGGGGTACTCACAGGAGGGACCCACAGCTTTCCAGGATGAGAGCCAAACCTTGGTAGAAGAGAGACAGGAGAACTGGAAGTAGTTGAACATTTCTCTGGGTTTTAGCTTCAAAAAGCATCCATTCCCACTCAGAAGACATTTCTGTGAATGGCATTCCCAGGTGGACCAGCACCTTCTGGCCCATCACCTACAGGACCTATAGGCAGTAAACCCAGTAAACTTTGTTGAATGAATGAGTAAACAGCAGATAATCCAAGGTATTTCTCTTTGACCATATGCTTGCTAGGCCAATGCACTTACCCTTCCTATTCTTTTTTTTTTTTTTTTTTCCTTAAACCAACTGTGAAATCATTTTGTAATACCTTCAGCAACAGGGAGAGGGGCCAACAGCTATGCAGAGGGGCAAGGGTAAGATTACCAATCTTTCTTAAGATTCATAATTCTTTGAAAGATCATCAAGGGCTGACATGTACATTAATAATGGCTTTTTCTTTTTTTGTTGTTGTTGTTCCAAGCACAAAAGTAAAAAGGCTTCAAAATTTAGGGGGAAAAATGTACGACCATCTCAACTGCATTCGATAAGATGGCTCCAGAGGTCTCAGAAGAGAGCAAGCTTGCTCTCAGAAGGGACTCTGATTAAGATTGAATCAAATATGAACACATGCTGGACAAGGAATTTAAAATACCGGGTGGTGAACTCTAGCTCGCAGGATGAATTTAAATTGACTTGTGCAAATTAAAGAGAAGTAGCAGAAACCACCATGGCAAAAGCTCTTGCTTCCTCCTCTAGCCCTATGACACCCCATTCATTAATGAGGCATTTGGTTTTAGGAGGGAGCCTGCCAACCTTTGTATTTTTCCAAAGCTGGATTTGGAGCTCTGCTGAGATGAAGATGCTCTGTGGTCATGTAGGGTGATCCGGCTCAGGAAATGGCTTCATTTTGTTCAGGTCTGAGATTAGTTTCAGTTTCAGCTTGTTCCAGGAGCTGAGAGCTGATGAGAGCCAGGGGAGGGATGAGCTGGGAGAGAGTTTCACCGCGGGCTGTGTGGGCAAGTGGCAAGGTGGGTGGAGAGGGAACTCCTGTGCTGAGCAGGGAGAGGAAGGAGGCGAATCCCAGATGGAGCTGGGGAAGGCAGCAATTGAGTGAGCCTCGGAGGCTAGGCTGGGTGGTGGAGCGTATGAGGATATCAGGTGTGCCTAGGACAAAACCCCACGTGATTACAGGACTACTGAGCCGTGGCTAGGAGGTCACAGGGAAGTCTTAATACACAGATTTCCTGGGAGAGGGTGGATTTTCCAAGAGCAGCTGTAGACGGGAAAGGAAAGCAAACTGCACCTGGCACAAGACCAAATACATTTTGTGCTGGCATCCTATAGACTGACCACCAAAATGAGCAGCATTTTCTTGCATTTGGCTTTCCTTAAAAAAAAAAAAAAAAAAAGTAAATGAAAGTTTGAGAACCGGTCGTTGTGAACTTGCAGACCTTTGCATATTGGTGCACCCTCAAAGAACTTCAAGCTGTCATTTTTCCTAGTTGGGGCCAGTCGGGTTGCTTCACAGGGCATCATTACCCCAGAAAATCAGTGGTTTTCCTCCCCTGACTGGTTCTGGGTGAGGCATACACAGATGTTTCATTCCATCTTAGCAGAACTAGAGCATCATTGCATTGGATGTTTTGAAGTCATAAATTTATTTTACTTCTAAAGGAGAGGAACCCCGAATTTTAAAGCCTGAAAGGATTTTGAAGATTTTTTTCAGTCTGCTCCTAGAGGAATTTGTGGTCCCGGGTCATTAAGCACCTTGAAAAGACGCATGGTATGTGGTTAAGAGCACAGAATCAGACTCCCTGTGTTTGAATTCAGCCTCTGCTAGTTGTGTATATTGTAAGTTCTCAATGTTAATGTTATTATCATTACTTTAAAATTTTTTTTTCATGAAATTGCATGGCTACTTAGTGATAGAGCCTGGGCTGTAGTGCTATTTTTTTTTTTAAGAATTTCATTTTTTTTAAATATACCTTTATTTTGTTTATTTATTTTTATGTGGTGCTGAGGATCAAACCCAGTGCCTCACAAGTCCGGGGTAAGCACTGTACAGCTGAACCACAACCCCAGCCCCCTATGGTGCTAAACTTTTTTTAATCCTAGTTCTCTCCTGCATGACCATAAAGTGATTTTACCTTAGTTATGAAACATATGAAGAGCTTTATGAAAGTGTTTGTGCAGAAGACTTCTAATGAATGCTCATAAAAGAACTAGAAGAAACGGGAGTAAGCCCTTTTTTAGATATACTTAGTCTCTGGACATGAGGGTATATGTTTACCAAATCATTTGCTTCCACATATATCATTCACTAGCATTTAGAGGTCTTCTAAGTGCCATATTAGTTGTCTCTGCTGGAAAGTCTGGGTGTTTCTAGATGTTTTTGTTGAGGAGGAGTTCTCAAATTGGAAACATCCATTTCCATGAGTAGCAATGGCAAAGCAGACTTTTGAGTGTAATGGAAATATTCCTGTAACTTGGCTGCAATGTATCAAGGGTGAAGACAGTGCAGATGCTTTAAAAAATATATATGGGCTTGGCAGAAGTCCACCAGTCTTAGACCATGCCTACTCAAATGTGTTCCCAAATGATTTGCATTGACCTTTTGCAAAATTGCTGACAGCCCAGGAGCCTCCCAAGGGAGCTGTTTTAGACTGAAACAGTGTTGGAGCCGATGTAATCCCTGGTCTTGAGCAGTCTTAGACACCTTTGATGGGGTGGCACCCTTTCCCTGAGGATTGGAGTGTTTTCTTGGGAATATGAAAAAGAAGGGAAATTACTTTTGTTTGGAAAATCCTGCATCATTCCCTTGAGATTCGGACTCTCTTTAGGGGATGTGGAATTGAAAACTGTTTTGGATGCAGATCCATGGGACGGCTCAATTTCCACGCCTGAAGGAGGGAGCGTGTTATAGTGTGAAATTTGTGAGCGTGCAAACTAAAGTCCATGACCAGAGATCTAGTCTTAGCTTTGCCGTGTGGGCAGGTCACTTAACTTGTTAATTTGTACTTTTCTTGAGGCTAGTCTATGGTTTTACCCCATTACAGCAAGGGACTTTTGAACACATCTGTTAAATAGAGCTGCAAATCATGATCCCAACTGCACAGGATTGTTGTAACAGTCTAGTAATAACAGCTGATATTTATTGCATGCTTATTGCACGCCAGTCAGTTGCTTAAGCATGTAGGAATATTAATGGAGTTAATCAACTTTCTAGGAGATAGTATTACCACCACTTTACACAGGAGGAGACTGGGGCACCCAGAGATTAAGTGAACTTGCCTAAGGTCATACCACTAGTTAGCTGAGGAAGTGGGCTTTGAACTCAAAAATTCAGCAACTAGGTCTGTGTGTTCACCAGAGTGCTCTGTAACACTGTAGTGTTGCAATTCTTCTGTGACTGTTATTCTTACTGAACAAGCTGAGGGAGGGATAAACTGAGCCTGCAGGCAGATTAAGTGTACAGATCACAGTGTTGGAACGGAGGAGACAGAGCATCTGAGAGCTTATTTTGGAGTTATAGTGAAACAGCTGTTTCTAAGTTTGGGATAGAGCTGAGGAGATTCAGCAGGGACAGAGGACATTTTCTGGGTGGGTTTTTACTATCTGCTGGGAGGGATTGCATGCCTGTGGCTTTCAAAGCTGCACATCCCCTTCCCTCCTATCCCATTTTTATTGGAAACCTATCTTTTTTTTTTAAAAAAAAAATATATATATATATTTTAGTTTTAGGTGGACACAATATCTTTGTTTTTATGTGGTGCTGAGAACCGAACCCAGTGCCTCACGCATACTAGGCGAGTGCGCTACCATTTGAGCCACATCCCCAGCCCCTGGAAACCTATCTTTAAACCATGACTTGACCCCAGCGGCAGCATCGGTGGGAACATAAAAAATGGCCAAAGATAGTGAATGCTTGAGACAGGAGAGGAAAGGTGAAGGGTGGGATTCTAGTGGCGTTTCTGTTAAGTCCATGTGGGGGGTGAGCCATGAAGTAGCTTGTATTCTACGGAAGGTTGGGAACTTGGGTGACTTCCCTTTTTCTAAGGAGTTGATTTAATAAGAGAATGAATCATCCTATTAGTTTTCATCCTGAAAGAGAGAGAGAGAGAGAGAGAGAGCAGCAGCCAAGTGACAGGGCATTTGACTGAAGCCAGAGCCTTCTATACCTGCCTCTTAGGGTGGGTACCAGGTTCCTGGTGGCTTGTACCAAGGGTGGGGTCCCTCCAGGGGCTTTCAGAAGGGTTTCCAGCTTCCGTCACTGCCGCCCTCAGCCCTCTTCATCCTGGTGAGGTTCTGGGACCTTAGGCCTTAAAGGGATACACAGAGGGGATGTGTCTTTAAAAGTAGACTGCTGGTGAAATTCATCCTCAGCCATGGTCAGGTTGAAGACATTAGCATAAAAATGTAGCCCGTAAGACTAAACAATTGAAAATAGTTCTGGACTTTCTTGGATGTGAATGATCACTCATACCCAGGGTCCTCTTTGTGACTTACCCCCTGGGACATCTGTGGGGACGTCTGGTTCTCTTCCAGGACTCCAGCCATGGGCCTTCCAGCCTGGCCAGCCTACCTCAGGTTTGCTGGGAGGATGGGAGCACAACCTTTGCTGGGCCACTCTTCATGACCTTTCTGTAGGCCAGTGACCTTAGCGTGGATTCTGAGCCGAGGCTGGGGCTCCCCAAGGGACTTGAATACTGCCAAGGAGGGAGTGCGTGCATGAGAAATCTCAGCCCAGCCTGGGCCCCAGGCTCAATTAGGAACGTTAATAAGATGGTCCTTTTTTTCTGGTCATGCATGTCTGCTTACTTTTCTTGACAGTGTCCCTTTCCTCCTGTTTGCCTGTTTTCTTCCTGCCCTGACTGTCAGCAGCAGCTACGGTTATTAGCTCCCTTTTGGAAGAGGACAAATTCTGTATCAAGCATTTTATTTATGTAATTTAATTTAGTCTCTACACCCGCTTGAAGAGCCAGGGATTATTATCTTTTGGGATCTGGGAACTGAGCCTGAGTAACTTGTCCAAGTAACATATCCACTTACTGGATGGGATCGCTTGTTGTTGTTGTTTTAATCTTTTGTTGTGATAAATTTCAGACCTACCCAAAAGTAGAGTGTCTAATATAGTAAATTTCTATGTACCCATCCCCAAGCTTCTTCACTCCTTATGGAGAAGCCCGAGCAGACCACGTGGGGTGAATTAGAAGAAGGTCCCTTCCTCCAGGGCCCACAGCCTGGTAAGCAGAGTGTGGGCTGGATTCCTGCTCTGTTGGCTCCTCTGGAGGGGCACCTTGTGCAGCCAACAGCCTGCACGACTGTCTACAGTGACCCTGCCTGCCTAACTTTTCCTCTTCTTAACTAGCTTTTGGCATAAGAAAAGGAGACTATGTAGCTAGACACTTGACAAAGTGATGACTTCTATGGTCAATTCTCAGCTATGTGGGTTGATGGGGGAAATATTCAGAAGTTGAAGACTTTTCCACTTAAAAATTAAGCAGGGAGATGATCCCAGAAGAAGAATTTCCTTCTGTTGCAGAGGAGGGTGGAGGCAGATGCACCGTGTCTTTCGCTGTTCCCATTTTCTACAGCCTCATACTCTCTTGACAACTTCTCCTTGATGTCTTCCCCCTCTGACCTGTGCCCAGGGCCAGGGAAGCATTTTGCAGCCACAGCCATGAGGCTGGGAGAGGTGGAGTCCAGGGTGGGAAAGCCTGGTGTGAACTGCTCTTGGCTGCCACCTTCCTGGAGTCCTTGGGACACGCTGTCTTTGCCTCCTGTAACTTGGCATATCTCAGGACTCTGTCAGCCAAGGGTCCTGTGGAAGCTCTGCTTTTGCACTTGAGAACTATTTCTTTGAGTCCCCAGTGGGACCTATGGGTCAACACGGAGGGGAGCTTCCTCAGGGTAGCTATTGGGGTGTTTTTGTTTTTTTCCCCCTAGTGCTGTGCCCTTGGCTGTACCCATTATGACATCTGGCACTGATGCTCCAGAAATACTTGCTACACAGGTGAACATTAGCCAATTGAATGCAGCATCCTGCAGACCAGGATGTGCTGAAGGGCATGTGAGGGTCATTTTTGTGCTTCCCTCAAAAAGAGAGGCCAGACTGTGCCACAGGAGCACTCAAAATCCTGCTTCCTGGGGGCCTGACACAGTCAAGGTTTGTCTTTAGCTCACGGGAGTTCTGAAGGGCGGAGGCAGTTCTCCATCTGTTGTCAGTCCTCCTGGAATATGGAGTCTTCAAGGGGACTGCAGGAAGGGAAGAGCAGCATCCTGGATTTGAACTGCCTTGGCAGGACACTACCTGCCGCTCTCACTTCACTGGCCAGAACTAGCCACATGGCATGGACCTCGCTTCGAGGGAAGCTAGGACATGCTCCTGTAGAGGAGCAGAGGGCTGTCTTCACAGTTCCAAAGGAGAGGATTTCTGTGTTTCTCGACCCTGGCCTTATCACACTGGAGCATCCCAGACAGGAAGGGAATACCTGCCCCTCCCTTTGGCCCGAGGAAGGAGGCAAGAGGTGGCCCTGAAGGGCAGGCTTTATAACTGCTCTGTGATCGCACATTGGTCATGCGATATTCACATACTCCATTTCTGGAGTCTCTTTCCTCCTTTGTACATGGGGATAATAAGACCAGCCATCTCTGTTCAGGCTTGACTGGGTGTAAGGAACAGAAACCAGCTACTTGAAGCCATGGGGGAATTGAAGAATCAAGGACAGGAAATGCAGCTGGTCTCCCCGGTGCTTGGGATGAAGGCAGCTGCTCTCGGTGTCTCTGATGCACCTGCAGGATGCCAGTGCTTTTGTGGACATGTGTCAGATGTCATGGTCCCTTGGCTCCCAAGTAGACCCATCCTCTTTCTAGTAACCATCAGAGACAAAATAAGTGTCTGAACTTTGATTTGAATTTCCGGGGAGAGTATCTGATTGGCTAGATTGGGTCAGCTTCTACTGCTGGTTCAATTAGCTATGGCTAGGAAACAAGGTCCTATAGTACCCCCACGGCACTGAGGGTCTTCCTCTGTGAATGGGGGTGGAGCCAGTCCTCACAGAAAGGATGTGAGCTGGGCAGACACCTCAGAAACCTGGCCATGCTCAGCTGGTCCAAGGGTTGTTGGGTTGGTTGGATAACGTCTCCAGAAGTTTTGAACACTGTAAGGAGCTGCTTACATATGAACTGGTATGGTGGTGTGGGACCTCTTGTTAGGAAATTTGGAGATTGCACTGCCCTAAAAGGGCATATGAGGGATTATAATGGTGTAAACTAGAATATAAAACTCTTGGTGGAGATAGAGGAGTTGTTTGTTGGAAGGTCAGGAAATGGGTATGGGAGGGAGTGGTTAGGCCAGCCCAGCTGTTGCCAAGGGTTCAGCTAGGTTTATGGGCTGTTAGAGATTAACATCATAAAAGAGGGAGAAAGTGTGTATCTCTCACCTACACGAATACAAATGCTTCTATGGTTGAACCTGTGTGACGTGGAAGGAATGTTAACCCGGATTTAGCACTTCGGTCCTTGTCCCCACACTGACCCAACTGGCTGTGTACCTATGAGCAAGCCTCCTCTCTGGGTTAGTTAGTTCTGTCCTTTGCCGACTCTGTGCGGGCAGCCTATGTCCAAACAAATGCGGGTGCGGGCGTGGAGGCTGGGGTGGGATGGCTGGGTTTGAATCCTTGTTCTCTGCCTGTCAGCTGTGTGACCAGGGCAGATTTCTTAACTCCCTGAGTCTCAGTTTCCTTTCCGACCTCAGATAAGGTGTTGTGAGGATTACATGAATGAGTTCCCGGCAAAATATTAAGTAATATTATTAATAGAAACCCAGGCCATGCCAACTCCAGGGATCTCTATAGGCAGGTGGTCAGCGATCAGGCCCTTCACAAGTGAAAATACACTTGGAGGTCTATTTGGGGTTGGAGGTGCAAGAAGAAGCCCTGAGAGAGGACAGGAAGCTGGAGGGGGAGTAGGGAGGCTTGGAGAGCCTGCCAATGGAGGGATTTGGGCCTTGTCCACGCTGCTTCTCAGGTCTTCCTATTAAGCCGGTTCTTTCAGAGCTGTCCACACTCAGGTGGAGACACAGCCTCTGAGCCAGGAGCCAGTGCTGACCATCTCTCCTCCCTCCCCCATCTGCTTCCCTGCCCCTTGGCTGGAGCCTTTAGGGATGACTCTGCAAGATCCTGGGTGCTGGCTCTCCCACCAGGCCTCAGGTTTGGGATTAGAGTGCTTCCGGTCCTGCAACTGCAGAGCCCAGAGTTAAAAAATAAATGAAGAAGCCCTTCTGACCACCAAGCAGTTGAGGGCTGAATTATTCAGAGCCTCTGCTCTCTGCCTCCTTAGGGGGAAGGGCCTAGGGAGATCTGGGGAGCCAAGGAGGGCCTCTGTTCAGGGGCCTTCTGGCTCAGGAGCCCAGTGGAGCCCACACTGCCAGACCTCGGCTTCCCACCTTTGTCCCTGGGCAGGGAGGGCCCAGCAGTTTCCAGCAGCAGCAGCAGCAGCAGCAGCAGCGGCTGGGCTGCGGGGAGGAGAGTCCCTCCCTTTCCTCCCTCAGCGGCTGAGGTCTTGCCTCTGCCAGATCCCGCTTGGCTCCAGGACACAGTGATAATGAATTACATAAATAAGTCATTCCCATCAGCAGCTGGGCCAATGGCTGCCCAGGGGGCAGGGTGGTTCCTGGGGAGGCATGTGTGGACCTGGCCAGCATCTCCTCCCCAGCCCGGCTACTTGAGTTGCCTGGTCTTTCTCTCAGGGACCCTGGAGGGAGGCAGCCCTGGACTTTCTCCGGCAGGTCCCTTTTACTCTCCAGGCTTATGTTTTCAGCCTGGGGAGCTTTCAGCAGTAGTGAGGGTCCAGGACAGGGGTGTTGTGGGGTTAGTAGAGTCCATTAGAAGGGGTTCAAGGTGGGGTGTGTGGGTGCTGACACTGGTCAGGCCCCAGTCTGCCTAGGCTTGGCTGGCAAAGGTGGACTGTGGCCATAGCAACCCCTGGCTGCAGGCAGCTGGGGTAAACACAGGCTTTCAAAGGGGGCCTTGTTCCCTGTGGGAGCCCTTCAGTTCCAGCCTACTGGGGCTTTCAAACCTGGGGAGGACAGGGAGGACAGGGAGGGCAGCGGGGCTGGGGCGGGCTTCCCCCTTCCCCCTGGCCCCAGGCATATTTCCTGGAGGCCCCTGTTTCCAGAGCTCCTGCTTCTGAGGAGTGAAAAGAAGAGTAAGCACCAGGAATGCGTCCGTCTCTAGGCAACAGGCTGTGAGTGTGTGTGTAATTGAGGGGAGGGAAGAAAGATCATTGTCAACTCTGGCCACCGCCGAGTGGAAGGCCCTCTGCCCTGCAGGACTTCGGCAAGCTGGCCAGGGCCACCTGAAGCAGAGCTTTAAGCACTGCTCATCCTGTTGGCACTGAATACCAAATAAGTAACATCCCAGAAAGAACACGAACCCATTCATTAAATGTAAGGTGACCACAGTGGCAATTTGCATTCTTCTGGATCAGCCAGCGAACGTTAGCGAGAAAAGCTGTTCGTGGGTACTTGGAGAGTCATTGCTGTCTCTGGGGAAACTTGGTCCCTGAATTCCCCTGCTCAACCTTTTGTCTTTAAGGTGCCCGAATGTGGCAGTCAGTAAGGAGGGCATGTCCTCTCTCTGAGCGCCTAGATCACATGTGAGGTGTTCTCTGTCTCCTGGTGAATGAGCGACTGATGAGTGCACTGCGACTTCTCAGGGAAGAGCCATGTCCGCACCAAGATACCCTGCTTTGATGCTCCGTTTCTCTTTAGTCTTGTCTGAAGGGGTGGTGGGCAGGGGCAGCCTCCAGATAGGGTGACTGTGTGTCTGAACGCTGGGCTGACCTCTCAGTCAGGTCCCCGTGGCTCCTGGGGACCCTTGAGGGAGGTATGGGAAAAGATCCCAGCCCAGAAGCAGGACCCAGAAAGGAGCTGGCCGGGGCCTGTGTTCACTAATCCTCAAGTCACCGTCAGCCTGAGGAAGGTAGCATCTGGTCTGCTAGACTGGAGTTCACTGCTGATGACCCCAGCCTCATGCCCTCCATTCTGGTCAGAGGGGTGGTGACTCATAAACATGAGCATCCAGAGGCCAGGTAAGCAGAGGTGGGGACTCCAGCCATGCCCACCCCCAAGGACAGCATGAACAGTCTCAATCAGGGGTTGGACATTCAGACCCAAATCAGGTGGCTGGGTTCTCTTGCACTATCTCTCCTGTCTCTTCCTCCCTTTGTAATTCTTCCTTGTAACGTGCTGCATCTGAGTGAGTTGGTGCTATTTAAAGTGGTTTCTTCATCTGCATTTTGGGTGGAGGGCATTTATGAACTTTTTTTGATGTGCAAAAATAAGAGGCAGGCACTACATTGGGTTTTGTGCGGGAATGGGGGTTGTGGGGGAGGGAAAATCAGACACAGTTCCTGCATCTGGAGAGATCTGGTCTAACAGAGGAGCCAACCAACATGTTAGAAGAGCATTAGAGTATCTAAAGTGACATTTCTGTTTACTTGTAGAAGCTTGGATCAGACAGAGGTCTAAAATCTCCAGAGAGTACTTCCCTGCAGTGGTCTTCCCTTGCTGCCTATTAGAATAGCTGATTCTGCTTGTGTGGGGTGGGGCCAGGCATACCTAAGATTATAGGTGCCCCCAGGTGCTTCTAATGTGCCCCAAGGTGAAGAACCATCCCCTCTAGTGCAGTGGATCACAAACAGGGACAATTTTGCCTCCAAGTGTCTGAGTAGGTTCTGGTTGTCAGAGCTGGGAGTAGTGATGCTATTGGCATTTTGGGTAGAGGCCAGGGATGCTGTTCAGTATCTGCCAAGGTACAGGACAGCCCTCCACCCCCAACAGAGAACCATCTGACTCAAAATATCTATAGTGGCCAAGATGGGAAACCCCTGCTCTTGTGCCTGGACCAGACCTTCTGGGGATGTGTTTCCAGCAGAATTTGGAGATAAGGAAGGATGTGGTTGGGTGGAGAGGAGTGGGGTGGGGGCATGGAATAGGAATGCATTTTAACAAGGTGATTCATGTGCATAGTAGAATCCTTTGGAAGCTGAAGGATAGCTGAGGGCTCGTCTGAGCATCTTACATGCCTCTGGCTTTAGACTGAGTTGAAAGACATCTTCCCCCACCCCCAATTTGTTGAGGGACCAATGAGCAGTTCATGTGAGTCTGACAACATCTGAATTACTGCATATCATCCTATCAGGGAGGCAAGTCTTCAGGTCATGTGCTTGGATGTTGTGCTACAGCCAACTTGCTAGAAAGGTTTTTGAATTCTTCCCTACTTTCTTTTCCTATGCTAATTTTGCCAAGGACCAACAACTAACCATTTGTGGGTGGTTTACAGATGCACTTTTAATGGCCCTGGTTGAGAACCCTATCTTTGGGGTCAAATAGATGCAGATTTGAATCCTGGCACTGCCATGTACTCGCTGTGTATACTTGGCGGCTGTTTAGCCTCTCTGCTCCTTAATTTGGTCATCTTGAAATTGGAGATAATAATGCCTCTGCCCCCTAGGGTAGGGTGAGTAGAGCATTGGAGCCCAGCACACAGAATTTGTGCTTGACAATGCTGGGGATCAAATGTTGGCAGCAGCATCATTGTGATTGTGTACTGTCTTGGAACATCTGAAAATGAGAAAGATAGCTTCAGCTAAAGGATATCCTATGATCTTTAAAACGGTAGCAAATTAGTTTAGAACAGAAACTTGTTCCTCTCTGCTAATTTCTGATAGTTTGGGGGCTTCAGAATAAATTTTTCTCTATGTAGATCTAAGAAAAACCCAGGACCAGAATTGGTAACAATGTTGGAACTTGGTTTTAAGTGTTGGAAAGAAGTAGGAAATCCTTTAATTCCACAGGACCTGGCTGTTAACTTTTTCCTTCCTGCCACCCAGTATACCTCCTGGATATACTAACAGGCTTGGTGGGTTTTCAAAGTCAGTTGCCCCAAATTCTCAAAGGCTAGTATGCCTTCCCTTTCTAGAGGAATTCAGACTGCTCTCTTGTTAGGAGAGGAAATAGGTAAAGCGAAAAAGTAGAGGGTTCAACTCAAGTCAGAAGATCTGTGTTCTAGAATCAACTTAGCAAGACATTGGGGATACTTATAAATTGACCCTTGGTTCTTAACCCTTTTTCTAGTCCCAGACCCTTTTTGATAGTCTACAGAGAACTTCGAAGCTCTTCCCACCTTAACGCAGGCACACACAAACATATTAAATTGTGCATTCGATTTCACAGGGGTGCCGCAAGTCTCCCAGAAACCTCACAGACCCTCAACTAAGAACCTCATACCAGGCTGCACAGCTTGTTTCTGCTGTCCAGTGACAGAGAGGCCCTCAGGAGAGGACAGGGGATATGTGTACCGGCTTTGGAGTCAGGGTACTGGGCTTTGTATCCTTCCTCTGCTGCTTGCTGGCTTGTTGACCTTGGGTACCGTACGTTAATTATCCTCTCTAAGCCCCAGGTTCCTCATCTGTAAAGTGGGGTAACAACTATACCTAACACATAGGGTGGTTAGGAGTTTAGATGAGATGATGTTTGTAAAATGCTTACATTGTGTCATTTATTGTTGTTTAGCCTACAGAATGTCCCCGTGCCATGGGGGGGGGGGGCGGAATCCCACCTTGGTAGCAGGAACTCATCCTGCCTTTGTTGCTGAGCAACAGGTACCTGGACTGTAGGTGAAGATGAGGCTCTCCTTTGAATGGGCAGGGGGTGGACTCCTTGCCATACCTCTGGGAAATTTGGGGTTCTAGGGAGCAAGGTTTCTAGAAGCCCTCTTGACCTCTTGCTCTGTCCAGCAAGTCCATGTGCTGTTGTTTCTTTCTGCTCCAGACATGGAGAACCTCGCCTTGGGAGCTTTCTGAAACTAGGTGCCCAAGCCAGGAGGTGTGGGAAGGAGGGGAGCTTCAAGGAAGAGCAGAGACATTTTTCCTTCCCTTAATTAACTCTGACTCTTGCTCCCTGGGCTTTCAGACTCTCTGCAACCCCAATTATTGGGGAGAATGTTAACTGGGGCTATGGCAGTGGCAAGGCTTAGGCTGAGGGGCAGGGGCCTTGGGGACCATGCACAAGAGGAGAAAGTGCCTCTCGGGCATCCTGCGATGGGGGTTGGCCTCCCACTGCCCAGGCCCGCCTGCCCCTTGCTGCCCTCTTTTAGCTGAGCTGCCTGGAAACCCATCGCCACCTCTTACAGTGCTATGTTCTGCTCTCTCCGCTGTGCTGTGAGAATGGCGGGAGTTAAAAGATTCCAAACATTGGCCCCCACAGGGCCCTTAATTACATTAACGCACAAAGCTCATGCCAGCCCCTGGTGCATCGCGGGCCAGCCGTCCCAGGAACAATTGCCGGTCTGTTCTCTGGGCCGTTTCCCCCAGCTGTGCCTCTCTTTCATCCCAGCCTCATTCCCAGGATGTGGGGCTCTAACCACCTCACTTCTTCCCTGGTTTCTTTGGTTGTGTGTTTTCCTTTGCCCCCTGGCCCAGGAGGCCCAGCGAGGCGGCAGCCTCCGAGCCCATCTCTTGGGTTCCTGAAGCAGCCCCATCAACCCTGTTTCAGGGTGTTTGCTTGAGTGCTTTGGAAAAATAACAAATGCGCTCATCTGGTTTTGCTTCTAATTTGTGTATTGTCCTAAGAGGAAACAAAACTTCCCAAGTTATAATGATACCCAGGAATCACCTTCCATTATTTTTAGAATTGATTTTTTATTAAAGTTTTTTCTTACTATCTTCACTTTATTAACTCATTTTTATGTGGTGCTGAGGATCGAACCCAGTGCCTCACACGTGCCAGGCAAGCGCTCTGCCACTGAGCCACAACTCCGGCCCCAGTTGACTGGTTTTTCACAATGCCATCCCACACGGAGCCACACGTGGATCTGTGAGCAGGTTGGTGCAGCAGTTGGGGACGGGAGTCACTAACCCTGTTTCAGGGAGAGGGGGATTGAACAGGCACAGGACCCAGCAGTTCTGCCTCCTGGGCCAGCGCTTTACTGCGCTTGTCTCCTTGGCATTGTAAGGGTGGCCTTTTTCAGTCCTGTATCTCAGCTGGAATGCCACCACAAGAGGCCAGCCAGGAGGGGCACCTTGGGTGATGTGGTGAGGGAGGCTAGAGAACTGCCTTCTTGCCTTGCCACTGGACCCTGCCTGCTTCTCCAGCTACCAGGGGCTGCGACCTCCCTTTTTCCTATTCCAGGGTTGAGCTGTTCGGTCCTGCTTCTCCAGCTTCCAGGAGCTGCGATCTCCCTTTTTCCTATTCCAGGGCTGAGCTGTTCCAGATGCTGAGGTCTTTATTGTCTCCAGGGAAGGAAATTCTCTAGCTATCCCCGTGTTCCAGGCCTCCCAGCCCCGGCCCCCAGAACAGGCCTCTTAACCCTGTGATGAGGACAGGAAGCTGGACTGGGGGCTTCCCTGACCACATGGGGAAGCACGAGGGGCCCTGAGCCCCAGCCAGACCTCCTGCCACCCCAGGGCCAGCCGCAGGCAGCCAAGCACAGGTGGCCTATGAGTGCCCCCAGCTCTGGGGCCTCTGCTGGCAGTCCCAGGCCTCGCTCAGGCGGCACAGCCCCGGTAATTAGTGTTCTTTGGAGACAGCTGCTGCGGCTCCTGTCTGTTAACCCCCTTCCTTCCTCACATGTGCAAGTGGTGGGGGACCTGCCATTCTCCCTCATGCTGTCGTCCTCAGGAGGCTCCTGGGCCCCATATGGCGAAGCTGGTCTCTTTTATGGCCCTGTACTGGGGGGTGGCAGCACAGGCAGGAATCCTCATGTACTGGGGGTCTCCGAGGGAAGCTGGACCCTGCAGGGCAGCTGTTTTCTGCCTCTGCCTGGGGCAGAGCACCTGAGTGCGCTGTTTCTTTTTGGTGTCTTGCCAAACTCTTTTAGAGCACTTGAAAGGCGAGTGGGCTTTTTGTTTTGTTCCCTGGAGAATTTGGGCCTCTGGGGAAGGCACCCCAGGGCCTTGACTGACCACAACAGGGCTCCCGGGCCTTTGGACTGCAGCTGTGCTTTCCCGGCTACGGGCTTCCTGAGGGTTTGGGCCACCTCAACAGGTCTCCATCCTGACTCCTCCAGGATACGTTGTTCTTACCCCTGGGTAGTTTACATGCTCATTAAGGAAAAACTGAAAAACGCTTCATTTCCAATAAAGATGGGTCACTGTGATCATTAAAATTCTGCCGCTGGTAGCATTTGGTTGTATTTCCCTTCATTTTTTGTTTTCTTCAAATGTACATAGATTTCAAAAACCTGTTGTGAATTGGATGTGGGGGCACCCGCCTCTAATCCTAGCAACTCACTTGACAGAAGCAGGAGGATCACAAATTCAAAGCCAGCCTGGGCAATTTAGCAAAACCCTGTCTCAAAATTGAGGGAAAAAAAAAAATAGTTGGGCACAGTGGCACACACCTGTAATCCCAGCAGCTTGGGAGGCTGAGGTAGGAGGATAGTGATTTCAAAGCCAGCCTCAGCAAAGGGAGGCACTAAGCAACTTAGTGAAACCCTGTCTCTAAATAAATTACAAACTAGGACTGGGGGTGTGGCTCAGTGGTAGAGTACCCTTGGGTTCAATCCCTAGCACTGACCAAAAAAAGAAACTAGTTGTGATTACATACTTTGAATCTAGCTTTTTTTCATGTAATACTACATGAGCATTTAAAATTAAATAGTTTATTTTTTAAGAAAAAAAAATATGCTAAATGTAAAGCATTTCCTCCATTCTTTACTCTTGTCTCCCCCCAGGCTCTTACAATCACACACTTCTCCATTTTAAGCCTCAGAACTTTATGGAGCATGAAAGTCAGGAGCCACTTGTTGGGTTCTACAGGTGTAATATTAATCCAGGACTGGGGCCTCTGCCAAGACCCCTTCTTGCTAAGGCACTAGGAAGAAAGACCGGGCTATGGTAGATAGGTCTGGGGCCATCGTGGGACAGAGGTTCCAAGCATGGCCTCTTTGCCCTCAGCTCTGTACTCCTTAGAGGGGACACTCATTTGAGTGCCCTCTGACTGCTTCAGGAAGTCTCCTGTGGCTTTTGCAGAGGTGGAGTAATGGAATGCAGGTTGAGATTGGCTGCTGGGGCCCAGCAGCACATTGACTGAGTCGCTTTCCTAGTGTTGGGCCTAGGTGGTGGCTCAGGTGCCAGGAGCGTGCTGCTTTGACTCACGCCACCTCCTTCCTTGAGCTGTTGGATTGCTTGGCTTCTGATTAATCCCACAGACAGACTTTTCTCCCAAAGACTGGTGTTCACCCTGAAGGCCTCAGGCGGTGTCCAGCTTTCCAGAGGGACTGGTCTGCTGGAAACGGCCTGGGGCCAGGGTCTGGCCTAGCCTCCCTAAACACTGGATAGACAGCCTACCTTTTGTCTCAGCATCTCTTAATTATACTTGATGATGGTAATGATTAATAATAATTATAATAAGCCTTATTCTTTATTTTTGGAGACCTAAAGCCACTGCCAGTTCTGTTGATTTAACACTTTTCCCCTTTTTTCTCTATCCCAGTGAAAGGGTAAATTGAGTCACTGAGGAATTTAAGAATTTCCAGCAGCAGGAATTGGACAGGATTAGATTGTGATCCTAACTCTGACCTGTGTGTGTTCCCTTGTCATGTACCTGTTGAATGTCAGTCTCCGACGTCATACAACCAGTTTCCTCAGTTTTCAGTGTACAATGAAAACAGCAATCCCTGAATTGCAAAGTTGATGTGAAGATCAAATGAAAGTATTTCTTCCTCTTCTTCTTTTTTTTTTTTTGGTCTCAGGGATTGAACTCAGGGGCCTCATGCATGCTAAGCAGGGCCTCATGCATGCTAAATGCTCTACCACTGAGGTATAATAACTTCAGACCTTTTTATTTTATTTTATTTTGAGATAGGATCTTGCTACATTGCCCAGGCTGGCCTCAAAAATTGAAATTCTCTTGCCTCAGCTTCCCAAGTAGCTGGGGTTACAGGTGTGCAGCACCATGCCTGGCGAATGAAATTCTTTTTTTTTTTTTTTTTTTTGGTACTAGGGATTGAATACAGGGTCACTCGACCACTGAGCCACATCCCCAGCCCTATTTTGTATTTTATTTAAGACAGGGTCTCACTGAGTTGTTTAGTGCCTCGCTTTTGCTGAGGCTGGCTTTGAATGTGTGATCCTTCTGCCTCAGCCTCCCAAGCTGCGGGCATATAGGCATGCACCACTGTACCCGCCATGAAGTTATTGTTTTAAAATGCCTGGCATACAGTAGGTGCCCAGTCAGTGTCACAAAATGTACTAACCTCAAAGGCAGGGCCCACCCAGATCCCTCCCTGTTCATGTTTCCCCAGAGTGACTTTACCAAGCCAGGTCCAGGCAGGAAGCTTTCCTGCTTGACTGATCAGAGGAGTCTGGCTGGCCAGAGTTGCTATTGTTCCAACTCCTTCTGGCTGGGACATCCTGCCAAGTCAGGCCATGATCTCCTACAGCCTGCTCAAGAGAGTGAAAGTTACTAGGGCCCTTTCCTCCGACTTCTCCCTTGGAGATCTTCAAAAGGCAACTTGCATGAATGCAGTTCCTACTTTGCTAGTGTGTCTTTGTGGCTACACTTATGGCCAAAAAGCCAACAAGAAACCAAAGAGAGTCATCTGGGGACAGGCTTTGGTTCTGGGTTTTTGTGCCCCAGTCTGAGGTCACAGAGTTGACTTCCAGGCACTGCAATTTGGCTTGACAGAGCTGACCTTTGAGACTGTGCAGGAAGAAGAATCCTGTAACCTTTCCAGCCACCCTCCTACAACCTGGAGTTTTGGGCACCATTCTTCCTGAGGCCAGAGACCAGTGCCATTAACATCACCTGGGTGCTAGTTGGAAATGCTGACTCTCAGGGCTTCCTACCAAACCTACTGAATCAGAACCTGCATTCTGGGATGATCCCTAGAAAATTCATGTGCACGTTAAAGGGTGAGGGGTGCTGATTTAGACCACAGTTTTCAGCTGCTGGTGCACATTAGAATCACCTGGAGAGTTTCTTAAAAATGTACCGTCTCGGGGCTGGGGATGTGGCTCAAGCAGTAACGTGCTCACCTAGCATGCGTGGGGCGCTGGGTTCGATCCTTAGCACCACATAAAAATAAAATAAAGATGTTGTGTCCACTGAAAACTAAAAAATAAATATTAAAAATTTTTTTCTCTCTCTCTCTAAAAAAAGTACTGTCTCCAGCAGGAGTGGTGGTGCACACCTGTAATCTCAACCTTTGGAGGCCAGCCTCAGCAACTTGGTGAGGCCCTAAGCACCTTAGCAAGATTCTGTCTCAAATAAAAAATTTTAAAAAGCCAGGGGATGTGGCTCAGTGGTTAAGTGCTCCTGGGTTCAATCCCTAGTACCATTAAAAAAAATACTAGTTCCTTAGGAATATATATATATATATATATAGTTGTTGATGGACCTTAATTTTATTCATTTATTTATATGCAGTGCTGAGAATCGAACCCAGTGCCTCACATATGATAGGCAAGTTCTCTACCGCTGAGCCAGTACCCCAGCCCATCTGGCTTTGGTTTTGAAAAGAGAAAAAAAGAATTCCCTAGGTGGTTCTAATGTGCACTTGGGCTGGAGAACTGATTTAGGCCCCTGTTTTGGGTGGGTGGTTCAAATATGGATGATCATGATGGTAATAGTTGCTCTTTATTGAGCTCCTACTGTGCACAAAGAACTTTATCCTAGTCTGTTGTCTGCATTCCAAACGTGAGAGGTACTAGTGCTCTCCCTGTCTTTGCATGAGAAAACTGGCCCAGGAGGTGAACTGAGTTGTCTAAGGTGGCATAGTTAGTGGGGCTGGAATTGTCTGCCCCAAGGCTTCATTTGGCATTACTTTCCTATAATGATGCTCATGATGGTTGAGATGGGTCTGGTTCTCCTTGGAAAATCTGGCTGGGGATTCTTTCCTGAATCAGTTGCAGTGAAACCTCCAGACAATGTAGTCTTAGGATTGTTCAGTCCGAGGAAAAGTACAGCAGCTTTTAGTCCTCTGAGTCATGTCTCTTAGAATGAGGAGTGGAGGGGTGAGATCAGTGACAGACTAGTTGCAGATAAATGACAGAGCAGTCTGAAGGGAAGGAGGTATTTCCCAAGGCTATACAGAGATTACGGACTTTGGAGCCAGAGAACCCGAAACAACTCTATTTATTTTAAGTTAACTCTATGGGTTCAAGCAAGTCTCTATCCTTCTGCACCCACCCCCACATGAGCAAATCTGAATTCTAATATTAAAAGTGGGAATTGAGGCATTGGCCAGAAGTGAACGGACCTAGAGGCAACTGGGAGGCAGTGCTGGAGATGGTGACCTGTCAGGAGTTACAGAAAGCAACGCGGAGTACAGCAGGAGGTACCCAGAACCCTCAAATGGAATTCCTGAGGACCCGTGAGCCTGCAGAAAGACCAGGCGGGAAGCACAAAGAAAACAGACCAGACATTGAGAAATAGACCTTTCTTTTCATGTTTTGAACTATTTCCAAACCTAACTTCTTAGTTGGAATAAGGATTTGGAAATCAGCCTGAGGCTCCCACGGAATCTAAATCCAGGTTACTCTGTATGTCTTCCTTATAAAGTCATGGAATATCCGTGTTAGGGAATGGAATGAGTGAGGGTAAATGTCTCACTGCTTTTTTTTATCTCTTCTTTTCATGAAAGCACTTGGCATTGTACAGCACCGTGCAGTTCACAAGGGCCTTTTATGTACTTCACTGTGTTGTTCGCTCCTGTGCCCACGCTATGGGGCCAAGGGTGGTGACGGGTGACCCCTCTCCTGTAACAGAGGAAACATGGGCTCAGGGTGAGAGCCTTGAGGTTCCACAGCAAATTAAGGGCAGAGCCTGGACTTGAATTGGGGTCTCCCAGCTCCAGGCACAGCTCTGCTTTTGTTTTACTGACACCTCCTTGTTGACTACTTTGGCCTTCTAAGGACTAAGGCAACACCCCCTTGGGTAGACAGAGCTCATACGATCCATTTCCAGTGATCTTACTTGTGTTTTAAAACATGCTTTCTCACACACCTGTAACCCCAGCAGCTTGGGAGGCTGCGGCAGGAGGATTGCAAGTTCAAAGCTAGCCTCAGCAAATTAGCAAGGCCCTAAGTAACTTAGTGAAACCCTGTTTCAAAATAAAATTTAAAAAATAGGACTGGGGATATGTTTCAGGGGTTGAATGCCCCTGGGGTCAATCCCTGGTACCCAAAAATAAATAAAATAAAATAAAAGCATACTTTTCTTTTAAATTGTATCACCAATATACAGCCACATCTTTTTATGAAAATTTTCAAATAATATAAAGCTCCTTTTAATTCCCTCCACCCTCCATTCCATATCACTCCTCAGAGAAAACCAATGAGGACAGTTTTGTGTGAATCTTCCTAACCCTTTTTAAAGAATGCATTTGGTGTGTGTTACTGATGGATTATTATAATCCCTAACCATCTTGCTTGCTCTAATTGCCAGCTGTGTTTGTGTGCATGGAGAAAGCAAATATTCTAATATTACCTTCAGCAAGATAAAACCAGGATGGTTAGCCTGCCGGACTGATGGTTTGGAGCAGCAATTCTCAAACGTGGATGTGCATATGAATCCCTCATAGATTTTGCTAAAATGCAGCTACTGATTCAATATGTTTGGACAAGGTCCTGGGATCCTGCTTTGCTAATGAGTTGATGTGTGTGCTGTTGGTTGAAGGGCTGCGCCACAAGTAGAGAGGCTTCTAGAGCTTGGGGTTTGGAAACAAACAGACCCATGGGCTCTTAGTTGAGAGCCGAGTGAGCTAAGTAAGTACACAAGCTCTCTGTGCTGGTGAATCCGGAATCAGAAGGGCACCTGACTCAGGATGGAGGGGAAAACAAAATGCACTGGGGCCTTGAAGCACTCACTCCATGCCTAGCACACGGTGAGTGCACAGTAAAGACCCTTGTTAATATCACCGCCAGTGGGCTGGGGATGTGGCTCAAGCCATAGCGCGCTCATCTGGCATGCGCGCAGCCCAGGTTCGATCCTCAGCACCACATACCAACAAAGATGTTGTGTCCGCCGAGAACTAAAAAATAAATATTAAAAAAAAAAATTCTCTCTCTCTCTCTCTCTCTCCTCTCTCTCTTTAAAAAAAAAAAATATCACCGCCAGACCAATGACAAAAAGTGGCCCAACCAGAGAACCCTTGCTCTTGGCTACCTATTTGGGGCTGTTGTGCTGATGCACTCCTCTATTATTCATTTAATGTCATCGTCATCTCCAGGATGGGGCTTTTTTTTTGTTGTTTTTCAGTACTGGGAATTGAACCCAGGGGCTTTCTACCACAAGGCTACACCCTTAGCCCTTTTTATTTTTATTTTGAGATAAGGTCTGGATAAGTTGCTAAAGCTGGCCTCAAACATAGCAATTCTGCTTCAGCCTCCGGAGTCCCTGGGACCACAGGTGTGCACCACTGCACCCGGCATCATCAGAATTTAAACATGGCATGTATTATACTCGTGTACTTATGGGGAAGCTGAGGCTCAAGGAGGTTGGAGGACTCACTCAGATCAACACAGCTAAGAAGCAGCAGAAGCAAATTCCTACCCAGGATCTAGATCTAGATCTAGTACTTATTGTATGCTTTTTCTCTCTCTTTAATTAAAAACGTTTAACCTGGGCTAGGGCTGGGGCTCAGTGGTAGAGTGCTCGTCTAGCATGCACAAGACACTGGGTTTGATCCTCAGCACCACATAAATGTAAAATAAAGATATTGTGTCCACCTAAAACTAATAAATAAATAAATATAAACATTTAACCTCATTTCTATTGATATATTATACATAATAGTGAGATTCACTGTGACATGTTCCTACATGCACGTAACATAATTCAGTCAGTTTCATTCTCCAGTACTTCCCTTTTCTCTCTTTCCTGCCTCTGGTCTTCTTCCTCTACACTTCTGGTCTTCCTTCTATTTTTATGAAAAAATATTTCTATTTTTTCCTGCTTTCTTTTTATTCTCTTTTTCTCTCTACCTTCCACATAGGACCCTTGACTTTCTGAATCTGCTTTATTTTGCCTAACATAACACTCTCAAATTCCATCCATTTTCCTGCAAATGACACATTTTTGTTCTTCCTTATGACTCAATAAAACACCACTGTATGTGTGTGTGTGTGTATATATACATTTTATTTATCAGTTTATCTGTTGACAGACCCCTAGGCTGTTTCCAGACTTGGCTACTGTGAATTGTGCTGTTATGAACACAGGTATGCATGTATCACTATAGCACGCTCCTTCAGTTCTTTTTGATCAATACCAAGGAGTGGTATAAACAGGTCATATGGTTGGTTCCATTCCTCATCTTTCGAGGAACCTCTGTAGTACTTGTACTAATTTCCACAGTGGTTCTACGAATGTACAACCCCACCAACAGTGTGTAAGTGTTCCTTTCCCCCGACATCCTCACCAGCATTTATTGTAATTTGTATTCTTGATGATTGCCATTCTAATTGGAATGAGATGAACTTTTAGTGTAGTATTAATTTGCAGATCCCTGAATGCCAAAGGTGTTGAATATTTTTTTAATATATTTGTTGGCCATTTTGTATTTCTTCTTTTGAGAAGTCTCTGCTTATTTCATTTGTCCATTTATTGATTGGGATTTTTGTTGTTGTTTTGTTTCATTTTTGATTTTTTAGTGTGCTTCTGCCTTCTTTCGAGAACTTTCTACAGCTGTGGCCCAGTGGGTCTGTCTGTGAGAGAGCAATAGTCCTTGAACAAGGCTCCGTGGAAGTAAAGCAACAGGCTTAAAACTTTTTCACTGCCACAAGGAATTTTGAAAAACTGGATCCTCTCACACATTTTTAAGCTGACATAGAATTTTTATCATAATTTTAAGTAGACCATTTCCAGAGTTTTTATATGTCATCTATTTGCTTCAGATATATTTTGTTAAAGCCCTAGAGCTGCAAACTCAGCAGTGATGGAAAATGTCTGTTGTGATTCCTAACTGGCGAAACTGGATCTCGTTGTGAGACCAGCCAGCCAGTCATCCTTTGGGTCAGAAAAAGTCTGACTTCATTTTTTTTATTCAAAGAATTGTGTTGCATACATGTCCCTATTTCACTTTCTTGTTCCCTAATTCTAACCCTAAAATAAGAAGATGACTGATGAATTGAAGGTAAAAATAAAGCCAGTCCCTCTTTAGTATGTGTTTGTTTTTTTTTTTTCCTCCCGTACTGGGAATTGAACCCAGGACCTCACACATGTTAAGAAAATGCATAGCACTGAACTAAATTCCTAGCCTTTTTTAGTTTTTATTTGGGGACAGGGTCTTGCTAAATTTCCCAGCCTGGCCTCAAACATGTGATCCTCCTGACTCAGCCCCAAGTGCCCGACCACACCAGGCTGGTCTTCCTCAGTGTCTTAAGGAATCTCTTTGTCGTACTGGAATTCTCTCCAGAGCTTGGAATTCTTTGGTGGCTTTTTCACCTCGGGGCAGGGAACCAGGGTAAAGTTGAGGTGACTGGGCTAAAGTTTTCTTTGGGGAATTGGTTAAGAGGGCAGCTGTGAAGAGAGAACTGGCAGACCCAGACGGTTCTCAGCAGATCAATTTTAGGACAGAGTATGGGTAGAAATTGATTCCCTGGAAGCCATCCATAGTGGAACAACTTTGGAAGTCCCTGGGTTCCCCAAATGTACCCTGGTGGGAAGTCCATCCAACCAGAGGCTGGAGAGGTGCTCAGGGTTTTCTCTGTAAACATTATGCTGCTCATTTTAGAACCTGTGGGTCTTCGGGAATATTTGCTGCAGCCAGCACTGAGCCTGCTCCTTCCGCTGGCTCCCTGGTGACATCCTGGATGCATGTCCCATGTTACTCTTCTCAATGAGAAGATAGTGGTAGGGGGCTCAAGCTATAGTGATGGCTTCTTATTGCAGAGGGGCAAACTGAGGCCCAGAACAGGAGAGTGACTTCATGACCACAGAGCTGGTCACGTACCCTACCAAGAAAGCCAGCTGGCCTTCCTGGGGGAGGCGTCCTAAGGGAAAATGCCCTGGTGTTGGTTAGGAGACCTGGTCCTCAGCGTCCACCTGTGCCCCAGCGTCTCCTTGTGCTTCAGAGCATGCCCCTTGTGTTCTCGCATGCTCAGTGTCTGTAGTGGGCCGATGTGGCTGGTGTTCCGCCTGGCAGTCAGGGGCTCTGAAGGCAGGCAGACCTTACCTGTATTTGAAGCCAGGTTTTTCTACTTTTCAGTTCCATGACCTCGACTGAGTTACTTAGCTCCCTGTGCCTGTCTCTACATCAGCAAATGAGGCAAGAGTAGTAGTTTCTTCCAACTGGAGTGGCTGAGGGCATGAAGGACACATGGTTATTTATGCTCTGTAAATATTATGCTATTATCCTTGTTTTTTTTTTTTTTTTTTTTTTTCCTCGTTCTCTGTAGGAATTATAGCAAGGGGAAAACCCAGTAGAGTGAAGTCCTGGAGAGATTCTCCAAGGGCAGGGTGTGTAGCCTTGTCCCCTTTTCCATGTGCAAAGAAGTGCTTAATATATGTCACCTGATGAATAGCTAGAGCCAGCCAACAGGCTCTTATGACTGCCCTTGAGCCCCTGCCATCTGCTGAGCACACTGTTGGCATCTTCTTCTGGCCTCCACCCTGGGCACATTTCAAGCCTCTCTCCTCCTTGTGGTCTCTGGGGAGATGAGGGATACTTCCCACATTTCCTCTCAGCCCAATGTCCATGCACCCTGCTGAGATCTATGGCCACCTGAGGGCCCTTGTTGGACACCTGTTGCTGCCCAGCTTCCTCCACTCTTTCTTTCTGTTCCTGTGTCCTTTCTGTCAAATGGCCCAGGGCACTCTGTTCACTCTGTTTCAAAGCTGCCACGTCTCAGTTTCCTTGTGGGTCTCTCCCAGCAGGTAGTTCATAAGCAGAGACCTGTCTTCACCCTTCCATCCCTTCCCCTTAGGTATTTTGTCATCTTTTCTTGCAAACCTCCCACTGGAAGTTATCCCTTCCTTCAGCCTCAGCCTCAGAGAAGTAGTAATGAGACAAAGGCTTCCACCCACACTGGGATGTCCTTTGGAGGAATCCCTTTGTCAAGCAAATAATTCTTTTGTGAAGCGAATAATCTCTCCCTTTGGATTTTTGTCCAGGATCTTTCTCAAGAGTGGGGCCCAGGCAGGTGAGTTAGTGGGCCTGGGAGTGGGGGAGGCCTCTGCATCCCCCCTCCCCCCCACCCCACAACTGAAAGGGCTCCTGGTGTGGCTTCCGAGATCTGCTGATTACCTTTCATCCTTCCTGTCGGGGCTCTGGCTGGCCAACATCGATCACGCTGGCCCGGAAGGTGGTGACGGGCTTGTGTTTCTTGCTCTGTTTTGTTCCTTTGCTTAGCCAATCGCGTCTCCATGGAAACAGGTGCAGCCTTTGTGTTGCCTTTGCTTTGGGTAAATCGATGCTAGTGGAGACTTTTTTTTTTTTTTTTTGCTTCCCACCCCTCCTCTCTTTGGGATCAAAGGGGGAGGTGGGGACATCGCAGGGACTGATAGCAGGAGGCCTTGTGGAGGCCTGGGTCAGTACTCCAGCTGGGCATCGCTGCAGCATGGCTCCTGACCTGGCCTGCCCTGCATAGTCTGTCCTCAGCATCCGGAGGCCATGGAGGTGGAGTGGGGTGTGCAGTGATTTATAAATTCTCTCAGCCCCTCTCAGCCCTCTGTATTCTTAGAGGCCGCTGCTGGCCACCTGGGGCGGGTTGCTGGGTAGGGGTCAGTGAACTGGCACCAGTTCTGCTTCTTTGGCGTGACCTTGAGGGCAAGCCCTGTGACCTTTCCAGGCTGAGGCTTCTCCTAAGAGGTTTACATCTCTGGAGAAGCCAGGGCTTTGGTGATGGAAATTCTTTTGCCCGAAGGAAAATCTACATCTGCAGTCTTTGTCTTACAATTATCCAATGATCAGTAGTAGTAAATTCTGTTTAATTCAGTAAGTTGTGGGTTGGAAAGGAAGCATTCAGGATAGCGTCTTGCTTTACGACAGCCCTCTCCTACTGCCCAGAATGTTTAGCCTTCCTGGGATAATCATAATCTACCAGGGAATCTTCTGTTCCAGGCCCACACAGAGTTGGCCTGAGCAGCCGGGGGCAGCAGCAGATCTGCTTTATGTCCCTGGGGTCCTCCAGTACTTCAGGAGTGGGGAGGGCAGCCAGGCAGCAAAGGCTTCCTAAGGTGGGGTGGCAGTTTCCTGCCTGAGCTCCTTGCCTGCCTAGACATCTCTGTCACTGCTGTTCTGATGGACTACATTGTCCAACACGTGAATAGTGGCTTTTAGCGAAAAGCATATTAACTTTAATGCATTCACATTAACCTCATTGATTAAATCAGCAACCTCCAAACTCGGCTCATTTGTTGAAAAAAAAAAAAAGACTTTATTTTAATATCTGAATCCTCAGCCCACCTGCTTGTTAAACTTAGCAAAGGATGTGTGTGACCTTGGATTTTGCACTGTATCCAAACGCCTCAATTGAAACTGGAGGTGGAGCCAAGTTGCCTCAAAAGACCTCGGATGTTCCTGTGGTGTTAAAGGCCAAGTTGTCCAGTCTCCTGCCTGCAGAACGACCAATTGATTGAACTGCAGCTTCCCAGATCTTTCCTGGGAAGTGAATTCAAACACCTCTTTATAGTCAAGAAGTTTTTCTAGGATCGAACCTAAATCCCATTTTATTTTGTTCTGTCTTTAAGGAAGATAGCTAATAAAGGACAAGTATCCTTCATGCTTTACTCAAAGATGTTTAAACCTCCCCTCAGCCTTGGCCAAACACATCCAATGTTTGAGGGCTGCCTTTTCAGCTTCTCTCCTTCCAGCAGAACAATGCCTGAGTTCCCTGTTGGTAAAACAAGGAGAATAGTAGCTGCCTCACTGGGTTGGTGTGAAAATCAAATAAAGACTGTGGGGCTGCACCTTGCCAAGTGCCTGGCATATGGTTCATTTTCAATTACTCTGGTTGAGTCTGAATACATTTTATTTCCTGCCCACTTTTATGCCATTCATCACTTCTGCTTCTCTTTGCAGCCTCTCCTGAGAAAAGCACCCTGGGCTGGTGGGACATCATCCTCATTGGCCTATTCCTGGGCCCAGAGAGGCCCAGTGGACAGGTGTCTTGGAACCTGTAGCTAGGAGACTTGGGCCCTTCTCCCTTACCTGGGAGTGTTGGGCATGGAAGAGAAAAGTCCTCTCCTGCAAGGCCCTGCATAACATTATCCCTTTCCCTGTATCTACATTGCTCTCCCAGAGCGCCAGGTTAGGAATGCTGATTCCCAGCCCCGCCAGACCCACGCAATAGTTTTCCTGTGATCTCATGGAGAGGGGTCTTGAGGAGAGAGAGATTGCTCCTGCTCCTGTGGACAACAACCTGAATCTGTGTTTCATCCAAAGGGTGAAGTTATGGGGTCACTGTGACCCTAAGCCACAGGAAATAAGGACTTTGGAGGCAGCTATTTTACTCCAGGTTTTACTCTCTCTCCTTAGTGTCCTTAGGGCAGTTATGATCTCATGTGATCAGTGCTGCTGTGTGGATGGTGGAGAAGAGAGGGTCTGACAGGCCAAGGCCATGTGGGAATGAGCAAGAAGTGCATGTGAGCCAGGTGCAATGGTAATTCCAGCAACTTGGGAGGCTGAAGCAGGAGGATCTCAAGTTCAAGGCCAACTTCAGCAACTTAGTGAGACCCTGTCTCACAATAAAAGGGGCTGGAGATGTCACTCAATGCTAGAGCGCCCCTGGGTTCCAATCCCAATACCTCTCAACACACATACAAAAGGGGAAAAAAATATACATGTGGGAAGACTTCTTGGAAGAAAAGGACTGCAATGTGAATCCTGAAATAGAACTGCAGTTGGTTATGATGAGGCTGCTGGGACCTGGGAATTATGGCTTAGGAGCAGGGAAATTTGCACGGATGGGTCAGTGGTCTGTGGTGGCCAGAAAGAGGAGTGGCTCAGGACTCAACCATGCATTGGTTCTTGGAGGACTGGTTTTCTTGTATGAGGAGGATGCTATTTCCTGCCTGGAAACATCTTTGGGATGGGGGCCAGAAATGAGCAATGTCTCAATGTTGACATTGCTTCTCCTCCCAGCTGGCCTCTGGGCTCCATCTGTGCTCAACAACCCCTGCAGCCCCTGTCCCTTCTCAGATGAGTATCTGCCACCTAACAGACCTCACCTCTGGGTTAGTGTCTCTTAACTAGGAGTGGCCTGCAATACCCTAGAGCCTACTTGGCTTGCTTGGGACTTGGAATGTCTTGTTGGGCAGAGGCCTAAGTGTCTGGACTCTGAGATGTATGACGAAAAGGGGCCTGGGTCTACCTGTCACCGTCTTGTCATTAGGAGGCAGTGTTTTCTCCCCTCCTTCCGGAGCATTCCAGGCCTGCCAAGTCACAGCATCTGCCTAGACATCTGTTCTCCTAACAATGTCTGCCCACAAACCCTGCCGGCCAGTCCTGAGTGGCTTAGCTGGGGGAACAATGGAGCCTACGGCCAGCAGACAAGCCCTCACCATGGTTACACGAGGGTGTGACTGCTACTGAGTGTGCTTGGTGGGCACAAGCACCTGCATATGGGGCCAAGTTGTGAGTCTGTCGCAGTCTCTGGCCCATAGGGTCGGACTATTTGGCTGCAGTTGGAAGGATTCCTCATAGAGTGTTTTCAGTAGGTTTCTCCTGTAATTTATGCTCTGTAATTCTAGGGCTCTGGGAAGAAAAGAGTTTTGTTTGTTTGTTTTCTGTCTTTATTATACTGAGGATTGAAAATGGGACCTTGAATGTGCTAGGCAAGTGCTCTACCACTGAACTATACTCTCAGCCCTTTTCTTTTATATTGACAGAAGGTCACCATAAGTTGCCCAAGCTGGCCTTAAACTTGCAAGCTTCCTGCCTTAGCATCCCATTATAGCCAGCTAAAAAAAGAGGTGGTTTTTTTAAAATGTATTTTAAATTTTACTTATTTCCATTTTAATTTTCCTTTTATTTTTTTCCCCCCACCATGGTGTTGAGGATGGAACCCAGGGCCTTGAAAAATACTAGGCAAGTGTTCAATTGAGCTACACCCCCAGCCTGAAAAGAGAATTTTTTTGTGTGTGTACTGGGATTGAGCCACATACCCAGCCCTATTTTGTATTTTATTTAGAAACAGGGTCTCAGTGAGTTGCTTAGCACCTTGCTCTTGCTGAAGCTGGCTTTGAACTTGCCATCTTCCTGCCTCATCCTCCCGAGCCATTGGGATTACAGGCATATGCCACTGCACCCGGCCTAAAAGAGAATTTTGTCTTATGCATCCTGACATATAGTCAGTGCTCAGTAAGTTTAATTATTCAAAGTCTGTGCGTGATGTCACTGGAGAGCCTGTGAATGAGATAGGTTTATGTCACTCGGGACATGAGCAATGCTTCCTGGATAATGTGAGACACTGAAGTGTCTGCCCCAGTGTCTGCTTTTAGAGGCTGATAATGTGGAGGGGAGCTGACCCCAAAAGACAGCAGATGATAAAATGCTACATTGCCCATCAATGCCCCTAACTACCCTCTCCTTCCACCAGACTACCCTTCAGCGCTAGGGGTGGAGGAAGGGCAGAAAGAGGTTAATAATGGCCAAAGTTTTCAGGGACTGCCTCGTGGAAAAGGGGAACCTGAGATAGGATAGGCAGGATTTCTTTAGGAATTCCAAGGAGAGGTGAAAATCAGATGCTCACTTCTCAAAGTGTGGTCCCTGGACCAGAGGCAGCAGCAGCCCTTAAAACTTGGATATGCACATTCTTGGGCTCCACTGCAGACCTGGGGAACCAGGAGCTCTAAGAGGAGAGCTCTCCAGTACATGTTTAATAGGCCCTGCAGGTGCCAGGTGACCAGATGTCTGCTGGCACAAAGGAAGGGATGCTGGGAAGTGACCCCGTGCAGAGAGAAGATGGGTATAGGATGGCAGATCAGCTAGTAGGCATCAAGGGAAGTTAGCTTGGGATGCCCTGGGTCTTGATTAGATTCTTGGTGGCTGTGGGAAACCAGAGCAGAGCCAGTGGGCACTGTGAAGGGAGAATGGGCAAGCCTGGAGACAAATTCCACCTGGTGCCATGTTTTTAAGAACCCTATTTTTTTTTTTTTTAATGTTTAGAAACCACTGGGCCCCTCATGATCACATTATGATATTCTAATTGTGGAAAAACATAAGAAGAGAAACAGGGTGATACAGAATCCCACCATCCAGGACAAGTTTTGATATATTGGTACATTTCTTTCTAGTCACCTTTCCTAGTATTTTTATCTATATATGCTTTCAAGTTTATCATTAAAATATGTATATATAGATATATTTACATATATCCTTTTCTCTGTGTGTACATACACAGGTACATGTGTATACTTTGTTTATTTTTCAATTTGCATCCTGCATTCTTTGTTTAACAAAGTGTCATAAACACTTCCCTGTGCGCCTTCAGGCTGTCTCTTTTTGTTGTCATAGGTGCCCCATGAGTTGGGCAGGGCAGGTAACAGGTTCAGAGAGGAGAGGAAGCTTGGTCCACTGACTTGGGCGGACAGCTACAGCCCGGGCTCTACAACTCATAAATTATGAAGGAAAAAAAAAGGATGAAAGAGAAATTGTAGATTTAAGAACAAATCGTAGGCAAGAGTAAATTACAGTGTGTTCAGGGATGTACATTGGAGTGATAAAGAAATGCAAGGAAGTGATTTCTGCAAAAGTCAGTTTGTGGTGTGAGGGGGTTTGGGAGTGGCTGGCAGAGTTGGTTTTTTTTTTTTTTTTTTTTCTTTTGCAGTTCTGGGAATTGAATCCAGGGGCTCTCTACTGCTGAGCCCCAGCCCTTTTTTTAAATTTTTAATTTTGAGATAGGGTTTTGCCAAGTTGTTGAAGCTGACCTTGAACTTCTGACAGACCTCCTGAGTCCCTGGGAATTACAGTTGTGTGCCACCATGCCTGTCAAAGTCTTGTTTCTTGACATGGGTAGTTAGAGGGTGTTTGCCTAATAATTTATTAAGCTTATGTGTTTTTATGCATGTAATTTTTAAATGTAAAAAATTTTGAAATTTAAAAGGAATCTGCTACAGGATTCTCTAGGTTCACAGGTCTCTCCTTAAAGTCTTCATTCTTCTTCTTTGTTGTTTTTTTTTTTTTTTTTTGGTAGATGGACACAATACCTTTGTTTTATTTCTTTATTGTTATGTGGTGCTGAGGATTGAACCCAGGGCCTCGTGCATGCAAGGCAAGTGCTCTACCACTGAGCCACAATCCCAGCCCTCAAAGTCTTTATTCTTCCTTGTGCCCAAACTTGGTGTGTTGTCTGCTCAGCCAGCAACTTCGAATGTGTTGTTTGTGACAAAAACAGGCTTACAGGTCATTTTTGTCAACTTTTGGGGAGAGATAGTGATGCTGCTTTGATTCAAATGGGGACTTTCTTAAGAAGATCTGCAGAGTCAGGGGTGATGGTGTGTACTGAGGGGCAGGAGGGGCTTCCATCTATCTCCATCTCTTTGGTTAGTTTATAGATACAGGCCCAAACACCCAGTCATGGTCTTTGTGGTTAGAACCTCTTTAGGTCCTCTTTCTTGGCCTGACTTGTGTTCTTTTAAACAATGTTTTCATTTTTAATAAGAACTTGCCTACCCCATCTCCTGTGGGCCCTTTTCCTCTAAATCCTTCCCATTCATTGAACTGGAGAAACCCCAAATGGGCAGTGCCAGGGTTATGCACACGGGTGCCCAGTGGAGGAGCCTTGGGATGCTAAGAACACCCTTCCCACAAGGCAATCTGGAAGGCCCTTTCTGAAATCAGGGCTCTCAGCTAGACTGTGGGTCGCCTCTGCCTGGGGTGTCAGGCTTGCAATAAACAGGCCAAAGCTTTGATCCTGGATGAGGCCAAGGTCAGGGGTGGTGAAAGGCACAGAGCTCACCCTAGCTCTGCCTGGCTAGGAGGATGGACGGGTGGGAGGGTCCTTAATTGGGGATTGCTGTCCACCCTCCTTGGTCTTCTCCCTTGCAGGTACAGAAAACCAAGGCCTTGTTTTACTAAGGAGGAGGACTCTACTCTGGCTTCTAGAACGGTCCTGATAGAACTTTCTGCAGCGTTGGAAATGTTCTGAAATATGCACTATTCATCATGGTGGCCATTAGCCACCAGGGCTGTTGAGCACTTGAAATGTGGTAGTGTGACCAAGAAACTGCATTAAAAAAAAAAAAAAAATATATATATATATATATATATATATATATATATATATATATATATATATTTAGTTGCAGGTGGACACAAAATCTATTTTATTTTTATGTGGTGCTGAGCATTGAACCCAGTGCCTCACACGTTCGAGGCGAGCGCTCTACCACTGAGCCACAACTCCAGCCCAAGAAACTGCATTTTAAAATCTTATTTAATTTTAATTAAAACTTCAATTTTTATTGCCACATGTGACTAGTGGCTACATATTTGGACAGTACAGTTCTAGAAGTGGGTCTCTGAGGAGGTCATAGTGTCATGTCAAGATCTTTCAGAACTGCATGTTCTTTTCTTTCTTATAGGTGTGTGAGGGTGCACACACACGCACGCACAGGCACAAATAATATCTGGGGTGTTTCAGGAAGTCCCTGGATACAATGTCCTTTTATAAAAAGTCCTCTGTTGAAATATTCTTATCTCGAGTGAGGTAGAGCTGCCTCTGACCACAAACGTGCCCCATGCACAGCTTTTCTTTGTCTGTGTGTGATGGAGATAGCAGCGTGAAACCCAGGAAACTGTGCTCCAAGAAGTCTGTCCCGAGTGGTCCTGGGCCTCAGAGTCTGGCATCCCACTGGGGTGTGCCTTGGCTCCCCTGTGCTTGTTCCTCCTAGAAAGGAAGAAGCAGTGTTCCTTGATGCCTGGTAACTGGCTGAGGGCACGATCATGTAAGCCCAGCCACGAGGGTGCTCAGCCCACTGCTCAGCCCACGCTGGCAGTTTGATCTTATTTTGGATCTAATTGTCTCTTTGTTCTTGCAGAGTGGAGATAAGCAGGGTAAAACCTCAGGAAGAGCTTTTCCCAAGTCAGAGGGATTTTGGCCTTCTGCAAAAATGTGGGGGTGGGCTGAGTGTGGTGGTGCATGCCTGTAACCCCAGTGACTCAGGAGGCTGAGGCAAGAGAATCACAAGTTTGAGGCCAGCTTCAGCAAATTAGCAAGACCCTGTCTCAAAAAATAAAAAAGGCTGGGGCTGTAGCTCTGTGGTAGAGTGTCCATGGGCTTTATCCCCAGTCCTGCAAAAGAAAAAAAAAAGTATAGGGGGGATAGGGTGCCTTTTCTTTCTTGTCTTGTAGATGTATGTACTTTTGAGCAAGGCAGGTGGCAGGACTGAAGATGCACAGAAGGACAGATGGTCCCTGACTTGTGATGTTTCAAGTTAGGATTTTTTATATTCATGTTGGTGTGAAAGCATACCTGTTCCATTTTTCACCTTTAGTACGGTATTTAATAAGTTACATGAGACACACAACTCTTTAGTACAAAATGTACTTTGTGTTGATAATTTTGCCCACCTGTGGGCTGATGCAACTTTCTGAGCATGTTTAAAGTAGGTTGGGCCAAGCTCTAAGGTTCTAATTTTTTTTTTTTTTTGGTACTGGGGATTGAACTTAGGGGCACTCAACCACTGAGCCACATCCCCAGCCCTATTTTGTATTTTATTTAGAGACAGGGTCTCACTGAGTTGCTCAGCACCTCACCATTGCTGAACTCGATCGCTTTGAACTTGCAATCCTCCTGTCACAACCTCCCAAGCCGCTGGGATTACAGGCGTGCGCCACCACACCCCGCTAGCTCTAAGGTTCTAAATGCATTTTTGACTTATGATATTTTCAGTTTACAATGGGTTTATCAGGATGTGACCCCATAAAAGTTGAGGATCATTTGTATCCCCTGCTGGTCACACTCCCCACTGCCTAGGGCTGAGAGCTCTGCAGTGTTTGCTCCCTGTGTGAGTCTGGCCAGGCAGGCGCTCTCTAGCCACACTAGGCTTGTCCTCTTGCCTCGACTCTGCCCTTTCCTCCCCACCCCAGGCGCCCCCTCCCCTTCCCTCTGTCCGAGGTGCTCAGCTGCAGCCCTCTTTTTCCAGCATATGAACCTTTTTAAAGGCTGTTTCCCAATCTATCATGACCCAGCCCTTCCAAATGTCCAGAAAGTATGCCTGCACTGCCACCTCCCCAGCCCTGTGGCATGTGTGACTGCAGGCCATGTGAACAGTCCTCGACAACAGGGGAGCCATTGTGTCCCAGCCCACTCCGTGCAGATGGGGACAGAGCCCCTCTGTGTGCACCAGGATTTCCTGTGTGCTGATTGCCTCTCTCTGAATTTCCCAAGCAGTGCCCCCTTCTGCCCATGATTCAGTGTCTTCTGCAATCAGTGGCTCATCCTGCCCTTAATCCCTGCTTTCTTCCTTCCTCCCTCCCTTCTTCCTCCCTTCCTCCCTCCCTCCCTCCCTCTCTTTCTTGTAGTAAAATTTACCATTTTAACCATTTTTAAGTGCATTTACATTGCAGTACAACCATCACCACTATCTATTTCCAGAACTTGGTCATCATCCCAAAGAGAAACTGTGTCCTTTAAACAATAATTCCGCATTCCCTGCCCACCAGTCCCTGGAAACCTCTATTCCACTTTTCATCTTTATGAATTTGCCTATTCTAGGTATCTTTTATAAGTGGAATCCTATAATATTTGTCCTTTTATGTCTGGATTATTTAACTCAGCATGTTTTCAGGGTTCATCCCCATTAGAGCATATATCAGAATTCTACTCCTTCTTGCGGCTGAGTAATACTTCATTATTCTGAATATACACTTTACCACTCAGCTGTTGATAGACACTTGGGTTGTTTCTGCCTGTGGCCTGTTGAGAACAGTGTTGCTATAAATGCCAGTGTGTAATCATCCGAGTCCTACTTTCAACTCTTTGGGGTGTGTATACATGAGTGGAATTACTGGACCATGTGGGAATTCTGTGTTTAACTTTTTGAGGAAAGACCGAACTTCTTCACTACTACTCTATAAGTTTTAAATTCCTTTTTTGGGGGGTGGGGCGGGTAGTGGGGATTGAACCCAGCTAAGCAATATCCCCAGTCCTTTCTTATTATTTTGAAACAGGGTCTCACTAAGTTGCTGAGGCCGGCCTTGAACTTACAATCCATCTGCCTCAACCTTCTCTGTCCTTGGGATTACAGTCTTGTGCCCCATGCCTGGCCCATTTTATATTCCCACCAGCAATGTACTTTTTTTTTAAAGTTCTTAAACTACAAAAATAAAGCAAATATATTGTAAAATCATTAAGGATGCAGAGGTATAGAAGGTAAACAGCAAAATCCCCTCCTCCTGCAACCCTCCCTCTAGGTAACTGTTGCTCAGTGCTTGGTGCATATCCACCCAGATATCCTCCCTGCCCATCTAGACCACACATACACACCCACACATGTTAACAAAAGTAGGGTAGTATATAGCTGGCACTGCCACTTGGTGTTTTTGTGTGATTCTGTGTCGGCGCCTGAAGGTGCAGCTGCCTGTGGCGATAGCCTGTGTTATTAGTTTCTGGTATTGAGAGATAAGTGGGTGATTTCCCCTTTTTTTGATTTCCCAAACCACTTTGTATTTATGGCTTTGCACGTGTGGGGTTACCTACCGTTTTGCGGGGTCAGAGTCCATCTGGGGGAATGCAGGACCGCTGGGCCTCTCGTGGGGGTAGGCCAGAGCCACCTTCCCACAATCTCGGCTTTGCCCCACCGGCTCTCCACTCCCCAAGCAGCCAAACTAGGCTGAGTGTTGAGCTCCTTGTGAAGGAGGGCCACCCACCTGCCCTTAGCAAAGAGAAAGCCACAGCCAGGCACACCCTCCCCCCTGGTTACATGGGGAGTCTCCCTCCACCTAGGAACTAGAGCAGGGTGGAGAGCCAGCTGCAGGGCAGCGTGTGCGGAGCTGGAGACCTTAGCAGGCTGGGCTCCAGGAGTGTCACGGGCAGGGTGTTCTCCATGGTGGCTCATGGGGCCCTCAAAAGCACACAGTCCTCTCTTGCGCTCAGAAAGACCCAGTTAGGCCTGGCAGAGGGCCACCTGTGAAGCCAGGGACAGCCGGTCTTTCGCCAGTACCTTTTTCTGCAGAGCCGCAGGCAGCTGGTGGGAGAGGACACGGAGGCCTGGAAAATCCACCAACTGCATAATCAGCCCCTGCATCTTGGCCGCTTGACTCTGTTTATTGCTTCCTGTCCCCGAAAGCCCTTTACAAACAGAGCGGCTTTGAGGGGGGTGAGTTAGACCTGGTGGGTGGCCTGCTGCTGCCAGGCAGCCCACATAGCACCGAGTAACAGCTTCCCTAAACAGGCCTGTTCCTTGCCACCTCTCTCCGCTGCCACCCAGCTGAGTCTAGGGAGAGGGGGGGCCAAGTCCCCGGGGCTGGGGGTGTCTGAGAGTGTGAGAAGACTGCCCCCCTCAAAGGAGGGCAGTCCCCTAGAGCTGTTTACTTTGTAATTGGCAAAGGGCAAGGGTCCCATTTCTCCTAATTTCCTTGAGAGCCCTAGGGTTTCAGCTCTAATGAGGTGCAGGAGAGAAGCAGAGTAAAAATCTCAGCCTCCCGTGGACCCCTGTGACATGGGTGGGCAGTGGGGGGAGCAGTTAATATACCCTGGGACCTAGATACAGTCCTGGGTCCAAGGGGCTTATGGGGCTTGCTCAAAGTCTATTTTTATGATTGTTTGTATTACATTTTTAGAAACAGGTTTTTCCTTGCAGGTGGGCTTTCCTGCCCTGGTAATCATATTCCCTTCCTTCCCTCTCACCTCCCCAACCTTCATCCTTTCTTCCCCAAAATGAACTACTTTGTTTCACAGCCTTTGGGCCTCTGCTGGGGGCCAAGATGTGACTCTTCCAGGGAACAGCTGCAGCCCTGGCAGGTTGCCCTAGCCACAGTGTGTCAGGGCTGCGGGGTGCCCAGAGGACTATCACCAGTGTTTCTCTCTCACCTGGGACACAGGGTGAGGGTGCATGACACCTGCATGGTTAGAAGAAGCTTTGGGGGAGCAGGGTGCAGGAAGGCAGGCTTTTCAGAGCTGGGGGGATCAGGGGATGTCGTCCATCGCTCTCAGACGCAGAGCTCCCTCAGGGTCTGCTGGCCTGGTCACCTTCTTCTGCTGCTGCCCCTCTTATCTTGGCCTCTCTAACTTGGAAGACTTGCCCCCAAAGCTCCGATTTAATCCACCCCCTGCCTTTTAAAAAATATATTTATTTTTTAGTTGTCGTTGGATCCTGGCTGTGATTCACAGATGTTTCCCAGTGTGGAAACTGGTTTCCATATCTTTATTTTATTTATTTATTTTTATGTGGTGCTGAGGATCGAACCCAGGGCCTCATGCATGCTAGGCATGCACTCTGTCACTGAGCCACAACTCCAGCCCTTTATCCCCTTTTGGAAGCCCTCTCTGGTTTAAAAATCAGTGGAGCCAATATGGTGGTGCACTCCTGTAAATCCCAGCAACTTGTGGGAGGCTGAGGCAGGAAGACAGCAAGTTCAAGGCCAGCCTCAGCAGTTTGGCAAGGCCCTAAGCAACTTAGTGAGTCCATCTCAAAATTTAAAAATTAAAACAACAACAACGGGCTGGGGTGTAGCTCAGTGGTAGAGCCCTCCTGGGCATCCCCCCTCCCAAATAAATACATAATAAAATAAAAAGCAGTGGAGAAGGGTTGCTCATGCTCTCTAGACCTGCAGGTGGCCTGTCTAAGCAAACCTGAACATGGGACCTGTGTGTGTCTCAGCCTGTGCTTTGGTTGTGCAATTCTGAGCCTGCCCCACCCTCCCAGGTCCTTCCTGAAAGTGAAATGCTGCAGTCCTTGCTTAAGAACAAAGGACCCAAGCTCAGCCCTGCATGTTAATGATTGTCAAGTGTGGCCACTTCCTCTTGCCTGGCCTGACTCACCCTAGCTGTTCCCCTATGTGGTTGCACTGGAAATATAACAAGAGGGCTCAGACCAGGACAGGGAGGTTCTGCTGGGAGTAGCCATGGAGACTGGCAAGGTCCCCTCCAGACCTGGCAGAAGAGATGTAAGACATGGGGGGCCTGCTTGGTTCTGAGCTGGATGCCTCCATTTCTCTTTCATCTCCCCACTCCTGGGTCCACCCACTGGAGCCACAGGCTCAATGCAATTGCTTCTCTCCTGCTCCAGGAGGGCTGGAGGGCAGACTTTTGCAAGGCTCACCCCATGTGCCTAGCCCTTCTGGGCAAGTTTTCCTCTTTGCCCCTTGCAGAAGTACAGAGATTCATTACTGTTAGTGGGGTTAAGAGTGTGGGCTTTGGGGTAGAATCCTGACCCAGTCACTTCCTGGCTATGAGACGAGACCTTGAGCAAGGTATTGAACTCTTCTGTTCTTTGATTTCTCTGTCTGCAAAATAGCAGTTCTACTTTCTAGGACTGTTGTGAGTATTCCATGTAGCTAGAGTGCCTTGCCTGGAGCCTGGCTGATGGAAAGAGTTCATGAACTTTCCAAACAGCATTGCATACTGTTAAGTGCGGTGCAATCATGTTGAGCAGTCAGCATAGTCAAAGGGAGAGGATGATCTATTTTCTTTTTCTTAAACAACAAGGATCAGCAGATCCTGGCTACGATTCACAGATGTTTCCCAGTGTGGAAACTGGGTTCCCATTCTTGCCTTTCCTGTCTGCCCTTCCCTTTTAGTTATTTGGCATACCCAGGTTCACCATAGGCAACGGTAAGCGTTTGGGTTGCATGTCTGATAATCCCTCCAACTTCACTGTCAAGGGTCCACAGGCCTGAAGGGATCAGTCAGTCTTACGTTTGCCACCAGCAAGAAATGTTTAAGCTGAATATGTCATGTTTTAACGGTGATTATTAAAGGAACCATGGACTGAGTAGTGCCCAGCTGCTTCCAGAAGATTCCTGAAAGCATCTGCTGGCTGCTCCTCATGCCGTCTTCTCATATCCCTTCAGTCTGGATAACAACACAACCCTTTGGTAGATTTGGGCCATTCTATCCAGCCCAGCCCCTCATGCTTCTCCTGTGCTGGGGGGAACTCACCATATGCACATCCCAAGCTGGCTGCTTCCCCTGAGTGATGGAGCTGGTGCAAGTTTGGGCTTGTGAGGTGATTTGGCAGTGCCTTTCTTTGATGACTGTTGACTAAGCCCAGGTGTGCAGACCCAATGTTTACAGAATCCTGGTTGGCTTAGGGCTGTGGCTGGAATGAAGAAAATAGGTGTTCAGGGAGGAGGAGGAAGGGAGCAAGGATAACCCAAAGCCAGTTGTTTGGGTACTGGAGCAAGAGATAAGGTATTTTTGCAGATTTCCCTAAGTAAACCCCAGACTAAAACTTTTTTCCCCCTGGTTCTGGGAATTGAATCCAGGGCCTTGTGCATGGTAGGCATGTGTCTATCATTGAGCTACATCCCCAGCCCTTTTTACTTTATTTTGAGACAAGGTCTCACCGTTGCCCAAGCTAGCCTCAAAGTTGTGATCCTCCTGCCTCAGCTTCCTGGTATTACAGGTATGTGCTGCTGCAGAACTCTTTGTAATGAGTGCCAAATTTTATGTTGACCTAACAGTCCTTGAAACTCAGTTCCTACACATCTGGACCATTTAGGGATTCAGAGCAGACACAGATATGTCAGGTGTGGAAGGAATGTTGCAGTTCATCTAGACCTGCCCATTTTCCAGATGGAAATCTGAAAGTCCAAGAGGTAAATGGACTTGCCTAAGGTCAAGGGCTAAAGGCTGGCTAGTTAGTGATGGAGCTAAAACCAGTGTCCCCGTCTCCAAACTGCATTAGTTGTCCTCATAATTTACTATGCACCATCTTGAACTGGGGAGCTTGTTAAAATGCAGATTCCCTGGCCAAACCCCACAGATTCTGATTTAACAGTGGGGTGGAGAGTGCATTCCTAGCAAGCCCCTCAGGGGAGTCTGATGACAGCTGTCTTCACCAGCCTTTGATATGCCACTAGAGTGCAAAGAGCATTTGCTTCTTAGAAGCACTGAAAAGCATATTTGCATTTCCTAAAGCCTCATAGGCAGCAGTGAGGGGAACAGGCAGATAGGAAGACAGTTTAAGAGATAAGAACAGGATTGGGGCTGGGGACATAGCTCAGTTGGTAGAGTGCTTGCTTTGTATGCACAAGGCCATGGGTTCAATCCTCAGCACAGAGAGAGAGAGATTGAGAGAGAGATTGAGAGAGTGAGAGATTGAGAGAGAGAGTGAGAGAGAGAGTGAGAGAGTGAGAGAGTGAGAGAGAGAGAGAAGGGGTTAAACTCAGGCTTTAAAATCCCAGTAACTCTGGAGCCTGAGGCGGGAGGATCACAAGTTCAAGACCAGCATCAGCAACTTAGTGAGGCCCTAAGCAATTTAGCAAGATCTTGTAAAATATAAAAAGGGCAAGGGCAAAGGGCAAGGGCAAGGGCTGGTGATGTGTCCCAGTGGACTTCTGTGGGCCTCACTTGAGGGAAAGGGTTTGATTCTGAAGCTAAAGGAGTAAACAGGACCTTCTGGCCCTGAGAGATTGGGATTCGGTGACCTTCTGCAGAGGTGTCATCCTGGCTTGTGCCTAGCACAGTGGTAGCTTTCTCTGGCCCTGACCCACTTCCCCAATGCCCCACCCCCACTTCTATATCCATGCCTTCCCAGAGGATTTCAGTGATCAGACTGAGCAAGGATTGTTGATATCCATTTGCTAGAAGTACAGACGGAGGTGAAGGAAGCTCATTATGGGACCCCTGGGAGCTCCTGCCCCTTCCTCCTGACTGTCACATTGGAGGGCCAGGGCTTCAGCCCAGCTGGCCTGAGGTTCCCTGCATGCCCGCCTGTGCCTGCGGGAGTTGGGCTTGCAGGCAGCCAGGAAGCCAAGCCTTCACTGTGCGAGCCACTGCCTGGCTCTGCCCTGTTTTGCTGCAAGTCAGGTCAGCCTGACCTCAGTGCTGTATAAACCATCACAATCACAGATGGGGAAGAGAGAGGGAGGGGTCCTGGGCCTCAGCTGGCCGCGCCATTCGCCTAGTGAAGGGCCGGACTTGCAGGGCAGCTGTGGGAAGCACAGTGTACCGTTTGTGTGTGTGTGTGTGTGTGTGTGTGTGTGTGTGTGTTTTGTGTAGGAGAGTGACGATTTTCAAAACAGCTTCAGAGTCAGGTGAAGAGGGACGGATTGCCTGGGCTGGAGGGCAGGGTTCATGAAGACAGCATCTGTGTCAGTGGCTGTGAGCGGCTGCCGGTGAGCTGGTGTGTGGCAGCCAGCAGGAGCCGGTGAGCGCGTGAGCTGTGTGTGGGGACATGCCTCTGGGTGCGTCTTCACAAGGAGGGTGCCCTGGGTTCAGGAGTCTCCTGATCTGGGTTCAAATCACAGCTTGCAGTCACTGAGCTTGGTGACCCTTGGCCACCTGCACCCTCTGGAAGTGAGAACCTGAGGTTTCTCTCGCCTTCCTAACCGCAGAACTTCAGAGTGCATGTGTGGGCACGTGGGAGTGTGGGTGAGGGAAGGCGGAGAGCTCACTGGGTGCTGGCCTCTGGGTGCCCCTGGCTGTGGGGAGCTCTGCTGCTACTTGGATCAGGAGGAGTGGAGGGGACGGCCTATGACCGGGGGAGTAGCTGGCCCCAAGGAAGCGACTCCGAAAAGTCCCATCTGCTGTCTGGGCAGGCCCTTCTCACTCTGGGTGGGTGGGATTTCTGATGGTGTCTTGGCTGCCTGAGGGGGTGGCCCTCCCAGTCACAGCTGCTGCCTGCTCTTCTGAAGCTTAGCCATGGCCAGCCACCCGCCTCCTAGCCTCAGCGCCCCAGCCTGCATTCCTGGGCTGCCAGAGGCCAGATTTCTGAGAGGGCCACTCTGCCTGTGCTCCTGCTGCCTGGGGCCTGGGGCCTGGGAATCCCTCCCCAAGTGTCACGCTGTCTCCCCAGTTGGAGTAGAGGAGGGCAACCCACGCCCTGGGTAATATTCCAATCACTTCTCCCCTTGGAAACTTTGCTGAGGGCAGGATATGAGCAGGAAAGGACAAAGGACAGAGGGGACTATTGGCCCTGCTCCTTGCTTCTCCCTCAGGGGCACCAGATCCCCAGCCTGGACTGAGGGCTTTGTGCGCTAGACTCTCCCCCTGCAGGGCTGGATTCAAGATCACATCCCCTGGCCTGATTGGACTTGTAGGCCTGGTTCTAGTCTCAACTTCTGAGAACTGTGTGGCCTTAGGGCTTGAAGGGCCCATGCCAGTCTTACTAACAGCTGCCCCCAGTTGTGGGGGTGCTATATGTATCCACCACAGTGAATCCCCTCACTAGCCCCACTGGAGAGGGCTTAGGCATCCCTGTTTATTTTATTTTATTTATTTATTTTTTGAGATAGGGCCTCACCAATTTGCTTAGGGCTTTGCTAAATTGCTAAGGCTGGCTTTGAACTTGTGATCCTCCTGCCTCAGCCTCCTGAGTTGCTGGGACTAGACCAGTACGCCTGGCTAGGTGTCTGTGTTTTACAGATAAGAAAACTTGCTGAGAAAGACTCCAGTCTCACCCAGTTAGCTGCAAAATCAGGGCTTCTAAGCTATCAGGACATCTACCTGCTCGTAGCCATTCTGCTGCCTCTTATCCCAGACACTCTTCAAAAGTGGACACTGGCTTGTGATGTGTCTGCCTCTGGCCATGTTCTGCCCCTGAAAAGCTGCGACCTGGGCCATCCCTTGCCCCTGGGTCTTTATTCCTCCCCTGTATTCCTACCGTGAGCAAGCAGGTCCCTGGCCAGGGTGGAAGATGCAGAGTGCAGGACGTGCTTGGTTTCCATTGAGGCAGGACTGGACAAAGTCTGCCTAAGGAATCACAGCAGGACAGACTGGGTGGGGGAGTCTAAGGGTGGCCACAGGTGTAAGCCCTGAAGGCTCTGCAACTTGGTTTATTAGGATTTTTTTTTTCTTTCTTTGTTGTTTTGTTTTAATTGGAGAGACAGTGTAAGGTGGATGTTAAGAAAAACATGGACTCCGGGCCAGATTGTTTAGATTCATACTGTAGTTCTGCTACCAACTGTGTGATCTTATGTAAGTCATTTAACCTCTCTGAGCCTTAGTTTCCTTTCTGTGGGAATTTGCTGAGGTAATGCATGCCAAGTACTTAGAAAGTACATAGCATGAACAAGTACTCATGGGTATTTGCTATAATTATTACCAAAAACATAACTCAAGTGGGGCTGTGGCTGTGGCTCAGTGGCAGAAAGTGCTTGCCTAGCACACGTGAGGCACTGGGTTCAAACCTCAGCACCACATAAAAATGAAATCAAGATATTGTGTCCACCTACAACTAAAAAATAAATATTATTTTTAAAAAAGAAAAAATAACTCAAGGGGTTGGAGTATGGCTCAGGGGTAAAGTAATGCTTATTATGTGCAAGGCCCTGGGATCAATCCCCATCACCAAAAGAAAGAAAAAAGAAAAAGTAACTCATGTCCATAACAAATGCAAAAAGAACATAAAAATCACTGGCAGTGCTATTACTTTAATGTTCTTTAGGTTATTTGCATATTTTATTCTAAAATTAATAAATGGATATGAACCAAAATTGAAAAGGTATAAAAAATTTACAGGGAAAATTTCCCTGATCTGTTTTTATGGCTCAGTTCTCCCTAGAGGAAACTTATACTACTCATTTCTTATGAATTCTTTTCAAACATTTTTTCTCCTTCTGCGTGCACACACATACACACACACACACAACCCATAATGCACTATCATATAGTAACTATACTCAGTGTGCCTTGCATTATTCCCATCAAAGGAGAAATGTTGAAATACCTCATTTTTGTTCACTGTTGAATAATATTCCATTGTATATATGGGGATGATAATGTACCATAATTTCTTCAGCCTCCTGTTGGTGGACATTTAGAACATTCCTAATCTTCTGCTGTCACAATGTTGCAAGGCACATCCTTATGGACATATTGGGCACATGTACAAATAGATGTATAGGTAAACTTCACAGAAATGGAATTCAGGAATCAATGGGTATATAGGTGCAGTGTGTTAGTGGGGGTGGGGCAGGGCTTGGGAATTCTGTTCCTAGCACCCTCCTCTGCCCATCCTGAACACACCTCCTAATCTTAGGTTCCTTGGCCTGGATTCCCCAGCAGGCTCAGATTCTAATTTGTGGGGCATTGACTGCCCACCTATCCCGGGGTTCCAGAGATGTTGCCTGCTCCTGTCTGGACTTCAACCTCAGGCACAGACCCTGCAGCTCCAGCCTGTGGAAGGGCCTCCGCCTGCCTGACTGAAGGGGAGACCCAGGGAGGAGTAGCAGGCCCCTCTTTCCTCAGAAGCTGGGCCTAGGCCAGCATGAGCTCACACCTGGAGCCAGCCCAGCTTCCTGGCCCTGCACCAGTGGTACCAGTGGCCCTCTTCTTCCAGTCTGGGCCATTCCACTTGGTCCCAGGTATGTATATGTTCCTGCCAGGCCAGCAGGGCTCCCCAGAGCTGCCGAACCTGGGGGGAGAGGCAGTGGAGTAACACCCCTCTGTGCAAGGAGGTTCGGTCTCCTCCCAGGCATCTTGGCTGAGCTGCTGGTATCTGCTGCTGGAGAGAGGGATTGTGGAAACAGTCCCCCACTGGCCCAGGCTGTGGTACTAAACAGCTTGTTGCTCAGGCAACCGGACAACTTCCATGGGGTGGAGAAAAAGTTTTTTGTAAAGAAACTGGTTTTTGCAAGATTTCTCTTTGTCCTGGTAGGTGAGGTGTCACCTGTGGACTCCTCCTTTCCTGCTTTCCTGAGCAGGAGTGCTCTCAAACTCTGGAGGTACCTAGGCCTCCCCTCTTCCCCACCCAGTTCCCCAGCATCTCCACGGATGACTCAGACCCTTTAGGAGTTAGTGCAGCACACGGTCCTGAGTCTTGCTGTGTGCCTAGCCCTGTGCTTGGCTCCAGGGAGCAGAGTGCTGCCCAAGCTTGATGGATGGAGAGTGTTGAATCTGGAACCAGACTGCCTGGGTTCGTATTTCAGTTTGGCCGCTTGAACACGTCACTCCACTCCCTGTGCCTCGCATTTCTATCTATACATTGGAAAGGGCTGGAGTGACGTGAACCTCTCAGGGTGGGGAAGACAGCAGGCATAAGGTGCTGGGAACAGTGGCACTTAAGGAAGCAGGCAGTGCTAACTACCGTCATTATTCCTATTCTTACCATTATCTTTCCATGATGAGACAAACAAAGGACAGATTATTTATGTCTGATGAGCTTTATCTTGGATCTTTTCAACTGGAAAGCAGAGTCGGCATCTCCTTTTTGGAGCCTGGGGATGGAGCCCAGGGGCGCCTTCCTACTGAGCTATACCCCCAGTCTGTTTTATTTTAAATTTTGAGACAGGGTCTCACAAAGTTGCCCAGACTGGCCTCAAACTTGCCATCCTCCTGCTTCAGCCTCCGGAGTCCCTGGCATTACAGACATGCGCCACTATGGCCAGGATAGACTTGGCTTCTTAATGTCGTCTTTTATGGCAGCCAACCACCATATTCGGGTGTCAGGAGCAGAGACGAATGTCCTTAGGACTGAGGACCCAGTTGGGCACGGGGGTCCACACCTGTAATCCCAGCTACTCAGGAGGGGAGTAGGAAGACTGCAAGTTTGAGGGCAGCCTGGGCAACTGAGTGAGACCCTGCCTCAAAATTAAGAAAAAAAAAAAGGTGGTGGGGGAGCTGGGTGGTAGCTCAGCCCCTGGGTTCAATCCCCAGTGACACACACACACACAAACACACACACACACACACACCACTGAGGATCCAGGGTCCATCTTCCCATGGAAGAGGGACATTAACCTCCTTTGAATCCTTTTGCTCGGTCCCTGCCCCACTTCTCTCATTAGCTACCGACCTGGCCACAAGCATTGATACTGGAGAAAGAAAAAAAAATAGCAAAAGATTTTTTTTTTCTCTTTTTTCTTCTTCGGATTTTCTAAAGATTAAAAAAAATGAATAAAGAAAGTTAAGACAATTAGAATGCCTGATAGCTCTGACTACTTGTTGGGGGTGGGGGTGTCCACAGGTGCCAACTTTGGAACAGGTGGTAGCCCTGGGAAGACAGGTACTGCCTCCAACCTCTCACCCCTGCAGGCCGTGTCACTCTCCGGCTTGCATGGAAGCCATGTGTCCTCCTTCTCTGTATCCCTCTTCCTAGCCCAGAGAGGTAAGGGGCCAATCCAGGGTCACACAGCAAGAGACACAGATTTGTGTCTCTCCTGTTTTTCTTCCTCTTCCTTCTCTCACGCCCAGCCCATCCTCTTTCTCCAATGGCTCTGTTGAGGGTCCTCTCTGCCCTTAATGGCCACTCCTGGGTGGGCACAGGTGTGGCTGCTCAGCAGCTCCGAGAGCCTCGGGAATGAGGCTGGCTTTGTGGCAGCCCCAGCAGCTGTGGCCATTTGGGCCGAGTTTCCATTAAGCCGTTTCCGCGCCTTGGGCAGGAGCAGGAGGCTCAGCATTTAAAGGTCACCCGGCTTTTGAAGCCGCAGCGACATTAATAGCTTGGGAAGAAAACAAGCCTGTGCAGGGGCAGGAGGACAAGGAGGCTCTGTCAGGGCTGTCCTCTTCTGCTCTCCACCCCCTCCATGCGCGCGCGCGCGCGCGCACACACACACACACACACACACACACACACACACACACACACACACGCAGGCATCCTGATAGCCGCGCTCTGTCCCTTGCTCTTCCCTCCTTCCTTTCTCCCCCTTTTGGAGCCTCTTTAGCTCAGAAGCCAAGAAGCTCTGCAGACTGCCCTGCGCCCCACCCCCATCGCGTTGGAGGTGACAATTGGTCGAGGATGCAGCTGTCTGAGTCCAGCAGCCTCTCCCTTCACACTGCCGTTACCCACTTGAGGTTCCCCGGGACTTAACCGTGGTTACACAAGCCTCCCAGGGGTCAGATGACCTCATTCTGGCCCCCGCTGGCTTTTGCAGCCTGGACTCCTGATGAGACCCAGTAAGCCTGGGCCCAGGCTTCCCGGATGGAAGTGACAGCGCTGGCAGCTGCTGCATCTCACATGCCAGTTCTAGTCACCGGCCAGTGGCTCACCTCGAACGCCCTGTTGCAAAGGGTCCCGAGGCTGCGGGCTCCGTGGGACACTACCTGGGTAGATCAGCCAGGTCCGCCAAGGACAAGGGGTTGAAAGTGGTGGCAGAATGCTACGTATTTCCCACCTCAGGTTTCTGAGATTCCTGGGGCGACTGGCAGATTCTTTGCTCCCTTGGGCCGTCCCAGGGTGGGGGCAGGGCACATCCGAGGGTCCTTGGGAGAGAAGCTGCTGTGTGCCCTTTCCTTAGAGCAGCCAGGGCCAGCGCTCCAGACACCACCTAGTGGCCTGGCCTGGCGGTGCCACTGGGCTGGGCCCAGATCCTGGGCAAGAAGAGTCCCTCTGCAGGCAGGGATTTTAGCAATTAGAGACAGACCACAAGATCCAGGGGCATTCCTGAGTGATGTTCACAAGAGGGAGTCCAGGGTGCACAAGGAATAAAGCTTGTCTGGGGCAATCCCATCCCTCCTTCCAGAAGGGTGATTTTTTTGGGAGGGAGGGGACAGAAGGGGCAGAAAATGCTGGCCACTGAGACCTCTGGCTTTCCCGCCTCACCTCCTCTTGAGGCCTCCTATCCTAACCCTCACCTCTCAGGTTGACCCTGGTCCTCCAGGGGGCAGAATGGAAGTTGAGCTCTGGAGTGGGGCAGCCTCCTGTCTCAAAAAATGAAAAGGCCTGTGTGTATTTGCACATGCACACGTTGGATGTCATTCAGTGGTAGTTTAATACGGTGCCAGAAAAGAAGAAAAGCCATCGTGATTGCAGGCCTCCATCTTTACTAATCCGCTTATCAAACATCTGTTGATCATCCCAGCACTGTGCTAGGTACTGGGGGTCTCACAGTGAATACAGCACGCAACCTGCCCTCGTGGAGCTTGGAGCTAGTGGAGGAGCTGGTCAATGGCACATGTACCATCTGAGGTGGTCCGATACACAGGACAAAGGAGGGCAGAGGTTGGGGGATGGGGGGGCTACCTCCCTGATAATATGACTGCAACCAAAAGGAAGAGGGAGGGAGCCCCATGGATTTGTGAGGGAAGGACACGGCAGATGGGGGGAAGAGTGCGGTCAGAGGCCCTGAATGGGAATATGAGTGGCTGGCTGGTGATCTGGCAAGGATGCAGGGTAGCGGGACAGAGTCTGGAAGGTCAGTCTGTGCACGTTTGATGGCAAGATCAAAGAGGTGGCAGGAGCAGGACCCTGTGGGTCCTGGTTGGCCACATGAAAGTGCTGGTCTGTACTCTGAGGACACAAGAAACGCTGGGGGCTTTGGAGCTGAGGAGTGACATGGCCACACAGTGAACAGCCTGTAGGGAGGCAAGGGGGAGGCAGAGAGATAGGCAAGAGGTAGTAGCCATGGAGGTGGTAAGGAGCGGCCAGTTCTGAAGTCATTTTGAAGTCAGAGAAGACAGGATTGGGTGTAGGGTGTAAGAGAATGAGAACACTCAGCAATGACTGCAAAGCTTTGGCCTAAGCCACACAGAGTTGCCACTAACAAAGATGGAGAAGGCAGGGAGGGGCAGGTTGGGGTCAGAGGACAAGGTGACGTGCCATGGACCCATTGGTTGGATCTACTTCGGACATCCATGTGACAGCAGCAGGCAGGAGTCGAGGTGGACAGGTCAGGAAGCGTGAGAGGATCATGAGAGCCAGTGTGCAGAGTGCAGATGGTACGTAAGGCCGCGGGGCTGGGTGAGATCGCTTGAGAGTGGTGTGGCCTACCCCTGGGCCACACTAGCCTGTCTCATTGAGAGCCTACGAGGCTCTAGGCACCCAGGTAAATTCCGTTACAGTATTCCTTCCAGGTAGATTTTATCCCTGTTTCAACCAACCAGGACACTGAGGTTCAGAGCAGTCAAGTGAGTTGCACAGCCTCCCCAGGGTCAGATGTGAGCCCAGGACTCTGACTCTCTAACTCACTATGCAGACCTGACCCTGGCCCTGATGCCAAGGCCTTCCTCAGGCAAGAAGAGGCTGCCTGGTTTGACCTTGGACAAGGCCGGGTGAGCCTCCCTGGGGCAGCCTGCCCACCTCCCTGAGCCAGGCGGGGAGTGACTCAGGCTTGGCTGATACCCACACTAGGAGTGGAGATTGGCTCTGTGCCGCCCCCTGCCAGGCCTGCATTCCTTCACAGGGAGGTGGAGACTGGCTCCCTGGGACATGGGGGAGGACAGGTGTGACGTTTCTGCTTCCAGGTCCTCAGGTCACCCACAACCATGCATCCGTGGAGAGGTCTAACGGGCTCAGCAGGTTTGATTCATTTCCTTTGTCAGAAGCCAGTCAGGGGTTATCTCCTCTGGTTCCCTGCCAGTGCTCAGCAGCTGGGGTTCAGAGAGGTGGCATGGTTTCCCCAAGGTCACAGAGCCAGGACTGGGGCCCGAGCCAGTAGCCCTCCCCTGTGCTGTCTGTCCTCTGTTGGAGTGTCCTGAGCCTGGAGCACACATGGCTGCCTTTCTCAGGCTCTTGGCTCCTAGCCTTTCCAGCCTTACCTGGCATTTTCTGCTCTTGGGAAGTAGGTTGTTAATTCTGGTCTCTCTACAGACTTGCCGTGCGACTTTGGGCAAATCACCTAGCTTATCTGAGTCAGTTTCCACAGCCCTAAAGTGGAGACAACAGCACCTATCTCGTGGAGTTGTAATGAAGATTACATGCAGGGGCTGGGGCTGGGGCTCAGTGGCAGAGTGTGATAAAGCCCTAGTTGGAGCCCTTGCACTACCAAAAAAAAAAAAAAAAAAGACTGACAGTGCCTGGCACAAGCTTGTAAACCTAGGTTACCTGCATGCCTTAATTTTTCCATGTATTTAATTTTTTTTCTTTTTTCGGTATTAGGGATTTAACCAAGGGGCACTTTACTATTGAGGCACATCCCAGCCCTTTTTATTTTGAGATAGGGTCTCACTAAGTTGTTTAGGACCACACTAAATTGCTGAGGCTGGCCACTAGCTTGCAATCCTCCTACCTCAGCCTCTGAAATTTCTGGGATTACAGGTAAGCGTGCACCATCAGGCCTGGCTTACATTGCTTCTTATTTGAGCAGTGCTTAACATTGCTTCTTGTTTGAGCATCCTGGGCCTTGCATGCACAGATGACACTGGCCTTAAGGACAGTCCTTCTCCTTTCCCGGTGGCTAGACACACTCAGCTCTCGCCTCCAGATCTGGCTCCAACTGTGGCTCAAGCTTAACAAGAGGGAGATAGAACAGTCCTCTGAGAATTGTGGGGGGGGCCCTCACAGTCTAACCATAGGCAGCCTGCTTTGGGGAGTCTCTGAGTGCTTGCAGGGGTCTGTGGAGATGGTATTTCTAAGAATCAAATCCAGTTTCCCTATGTTTCCCATTGCTGTTTCTGACCTCTCTCCTCTCATCCACACACCTGCCCTTTGATGGACAGGCTGAGGCTTTGCCATTTAACACGGAGAGGGGGTGTGAGGCTGGGTTACTGCTGTCAACTGTTTACAGGTCATGGCCCACACGCAAGGCTTTGCACCCGGAGTAAAAGAAGAGGCTGCCTGAACCGTGGTGTCTCTGGCTGCCCGGGCCAGCCAGGCCTCCCCGCCACATTTCCTTGCAGAGAGCAGAAGGAATTCTAGGGGTTCACATCTAGATGGTGGGGAAGACTCCCCAAGAACCCCCCTTCCAGCCGGCAAACATGTGCCTCAGGGAGCATCCTGGCCAGCACACCAACTGCTCCAGGCTCTTCAGCAGCCTCCCGGGGCAGAGAATGCATCTCGCCATATTCCATGCCCGGTGCTGCTTCACTCTCACTGAAGCCACCTCAGGGCTGCAGGCAGATGAGGGAGACAGGTCCTGGGCCACAGAGAGGACAGGAGACTTATACGAACCCTGCTGCTGGGGAGTGGCACTGCTGCGTGAACCGTAGCCTGGGTCTGAACCAGTGCCTGCTCATTGTTGAGGGGAGAGTTCTTGAGTGCCTCTCAGGGGCTTCTCAACACTAAGGGGGCCAGAGCCTGAGGGACCTGTCCAGGGGGCTGTTAATGGAGAAAATGTGGGCCTCACCATTTTCTTTCTTCCTCTTCTGGGGGTGGGCCAGATCCTGGCCGCCTCCTCTGGGGTACTGCCCTTAGCAAAGCGAGAGTCGGGTCCCCCAACCTTCTTACTGATTACTAGGGAGCAGGGAGATAGTGGCTTCACTCCAGAGGCATTAACATAACGCTGTGACCCCTATGTGTGATGACCAGGGCATTAGCTTCAGGGCCTTCTGACCCACAGAGGTCTGTGTTAGAGGCTGCAGGGCAAAAGTGTCTGCCAAGAGGGCATTTTGGCAAAACCACAGCAGCATCCCCTGACTTTCTGATGTGATGGGATGAGTGGGGAATATCAAGAGGCTGGGGTGTCTGAAGCCGGCGTAGGAAGCCATGTCATACTGGGCTGACTTCCTGTGTGCATTTTCATAACTGAATGCTTAGGCTGATCATTTGAGCTTGCATCTCTCTTTTCCCTTGTGAAATGGTGATGGATTCCTGGGCTGTGACTGGTTCACCTCGGAAGAGGTTGGGGAGAGGGAGTTGGACAATAAATCATGCTTCACCCAGTTAACAGAACACCATTCAAGCATTAAGCATGATGAAGTAGGTCTGTATTTTCTGACATGGGAAGATGGTCACAGTGCACTATTAAGTAGAAAACATTAGAGGCATGGTAGGATTTATGGTTTGATCAGAGTTTAGTAAAATAGATTCAGACACAGGGTAGTATATGCAAGTAACAAATACCTACACATAGGTACAGGATTATACTAACAAGTCTCCTCCTGGTGGGAGAGGACTTCAGTCTCCTAACCTTGGTGTCCATGTGCCTCTAGTTTTCTGTTCTCAAATACAACCCATCTCTCTGGGACTAGGCAGACACCAGAACAGGAGCCCTAGACAATTTCCCAGCCCTCCAAGGAGGCAGAGGTGTTAAGGTTTTGAGAACCTCAGCAAGGTGCACTTGAAGCCACCTGTGGAGTATGAGGTCCCAACAAACTTACAGGGAATGACCTAAAGGAATAGGGAATCCATGGGTCTTCTGACTCTGGGGTGGAGAAGCTCTTCCTGCGCCCCTCTGGTCTTGTGTTTGTCACACTTTCAGCCATGTGATGTTGAGACAGTGGTAAGGAAGATCCCTTTGATCTTTGCACCTGTTTCATCAAATTTAAGAATATCCTTGGGCCAGAGGTAGTGGTGCACACCTGTAATTCCAGTGGCTCAGGAGGCTGAGGCAGGAGCCAGTCTCAGCAAATTAGTAAGGCTCTAAGCAACTTAGCAAGACCCCGTCTCTAAATAAATTATAAAAAAGGGGGGGGGTAGGGATGTGGCTCAGTGGTTAAGCACTCCTGGGTTCAATCCCTCATTACACACACACACACACACACACACACACACACACACATATACACACACACACAAACAAAAAGAATATCCTTTGATGGAACAGTCCCTTAAAAGAGCTGCCACTTTTCTACAATTAACAAAATTACTGTAAATCTTGAGGTAAAAAAGGAGAGTCAGAACTTGATGTTTGTAGACACATTCTGCTCTCCCTTGTCTGCACTAACAGGGTGTGACACTGGCAGAGATTTACATGCCTGGTCCTGAGCGGGCTTGACTTTCAGTCCCCCTCTCCATCCATGTCCTCAGATACACTCTCCTGGCATGAGACCAAAGGCCAGGTTGGCTGGGTCAGGGTAACTGGTTCCTGGGGGAATAAGAATAGAACTTGAGATATACCTGGTTCCTCAAGATAACTTTGAGAAGATACTTCTATAAAATTTTTTTTTGTAAGAAATCGGGACACAGTGTTCCATAAAAACAAATCTGCCTCTCTGATATAAATGAAACATGTCAGTGTAACACTGGGATGAGGAGAATGAATCCAGGGGTGGACTCTGGCCTGGAGCCCTGTGCTTCCCTCTGTTGGGCTGGTATTTCTCAGAGGCAAGGGCTGAGTTTTAGGGCCCGATATGATCGCTCCAAGAGTGGGAGCAGGCTCCCCATCAGCCCCAGGGTCTTTAAGGATGAACATGACATTTTCTCTCTCAGGCTGGAAGCTCTTGGTGATGCTGGGAGTTCTCAGGATTCTTTGGGGGCTCTGCACAAGGAACACCCTGGTGGTGGGACCAGGATGTATGGTGGTGAGGTGGCAAGATGAAGAAAGCAGCAACTAGTTGGGGCTAGTAACTAGAGGGGCAAGGCACCTATACAAAGCCCCTCCTGGCCTAGCTGGGTCCTCAGGGGTCCTTGGCAGTATGTGTAGTGGTTGAGACTAGTGGCTTGGGGTGGGGGAGTGGGGTGGGGGGGGGGGCGGGGGTGGTACATGACTTTGGTTGGAATCCTGGCTTCTCTGCTTCCAGTCCTTTTATTCAATGCCTTGGAGTTTCCATCTGCAAAACTGGGATGCTAGCGTCTGCCTCACTACCTCCGAGTGTTGTCATGAGTTAGGCCACACAGAGCACTAGGATGGTACCTGGCACAAAGGAAGTCCTTGCTAACTGAAGCTCTCCGGTGTCCCGTGGCTGTTAAGAATCACCCTGGAGAGAAAACACAAAAGCCGGTCTCCCTCCAGCAGGAGAGAGGTTGTCCCAACCTGCCCTCGTTTTCTCATAGCCTCTGTTCACCACCACCCAGAGCTCAGGTTTGCCGGCCCCTGACCCTGACTGTCTCCCTCGTTTCAGGTGGGACCCTCCGCGGAGCCGGGGGCAGGATGCTCCGGTGGTGTGGATGACCTGCGGTCCAGCCCCAGCACGGCCCAGGCCCGCATGCCGCCTCCCCGCGACGACCGCTCCCCGAGGGCCGCCTGGGGCCCGGCGCCGGTAGACTCCTGACCCGGAGCCGGCCGCCCATCCATCCCGGACAGACGGACGCCCGGGGGGCGGAGGAGGCGCAGGCGTGAGCGGCCCTAGCCGAGGAGCCAGCCCGCGGCCGACGGCAGGGGGACCGGCCAGGGCTTCGCGGCCGCTCGGAAACATTCTCCCCACGCGGCTCGGCAAGATGACCAGCCTGTTCCGCCGGAGCAGCGGCGGCGGCGGCGGTGGCGGCGGTGGCGGCGGCGGCGCGGCGGGGGCGCGCGGGGCGGGGGCCGGGGGCGGCGGCGCGGCCCCCCAGGAGCTCAACAACAGCCGGCCCGCCCGCCAGGTGCGCCGCCTCGAGTTCAACCAGGCCATGGACGACTTCAAGACCATGTTCCCCAACATGGACTACGACATCATCGAGTGCGTGCTGCGCGCCAACAGCGGCGCCGTGGACGCCACCATTGACCAGCTGCTGCAGATGAACCTGGAGGGCGGGGGCGGCAGCGCCTATGAGGACAGCTCCGACTCCGAGGACAGCATTCCCCCCGAGGTAGGCCCGCGGCCATAACTCACCTGTAGCTCAACCACCTGGTTGAACCTCTTAGGAGGTTCTGGGTTAGTCCCCTGCCTGACTTCTACCCAGCAAGCAGCCCTCCATTCCCCCCCCCCCGCCCCCGGAATCGTCTGGTCAGGCAGGGGCCTTATTCTATGGGCAGAAATCCTGCAAGCAGTCAACGCTGAGCACCTGCCCAGGGTGTGCCAGGCACAGTACTAGATTCTGGGGTCCTGGTCATCAGAATCAATGTGCTCATTTTAAAAATGCAAACATGGCCAGGCGTGGTGGCTCATGCCTGTAATCCCAGAGACTCCGAGACTGAGGCCAGGAGGACTGCAAGTTCGAGGCCAGCAGCCTCTGCAACTCAGCAAGGACCCAAGACACTTAGCCGGACCCTGTCTCAAAATAAAAAATACAGAGGGCTGGAGTTGTAGCTCAGTGGTAAAACCCCTGGAAGTTTCTGCCCTCCTGGAACTCACAGCCCCGAGTGGACTGGAGGCAAGAGTGGGGCATTGACTGCCCAGAGTGGTGAGTGCTACAGGGGAGAGGTGCAAGGAGGGAGGCTGATCTCCCCATCTGATACCCTGAGGAAGCCTGAAGAGCCCGGAAAGGATGTATGGGTAAAGAGTGCATGACTGGCTAAGGAAGTGGCCCCAGGACCATGTCAGGATCAGAGAGAGAGAGAGAGAGAGAGAGAGACTGACTGTGGAGGCCACAAGTCTCTGAGGCTGAGGAAGAGTGGAGCTGGATCCCTAGAGCACAGGCAGCCTGGAGGGAGAATGGCATTCAGATCTGCCAGTTCCGTCCCCCTGAGGACAGAGGTGGTGGTGAGCCATTCCCATGCAGCTCTGCTCCTGGCTGTCCAGGGAAGTGACTGGGGAGAGAGGACCGCCACAATACATCAAAGCCCACCTGCTGGGAGTGTCTGGCCCTCTCCAGCCTCTTTTGGGAGTTCAGCGCACATCTGTCTTCCCACCCAGTCTCCAAAGGATCTGTAGTGCTCATTGCAGAAGGGGCAAGGCACGCAGTCTGTCAGTGAGAGGGTCACTGCTGCAGGGGCATCCCAGGAGGACATGTAAGATGGGACTTAACTCCACTCTTTATTGAGTCTGAATCTGTGCCAGGCACCATCCTGGATGTTTTGGGGGTATTTTCTCTTCTAATCCACACACATTTTGTGAGGAGCATTATTACAACCCAGATATGGCCTCAGAGTCCTCAAGAGCCCTGCAGGCACCTGTTCCCCATCAAACACCTCCATCTTTCAGGTCATCCTCCTTGCTTCCCCCTTTTTTATTGGGTGCCCCTGAAGTTCCTCTCTCTCCAGTGGAGGAGAAATTGTGTAGACAGTGATGTTTATTCCCATATCACCTGCAACACCATGGCACACAACAAACACACAGGGAATGTTTGTTGAATGAGCAAACGTTGCTGCTGTCTTCGCCCAGCTTTCTATCATCTCTTTCCCAGGGGAGACCACTCCTTTGATCTGCCTTGATTAGCTACTGGAAAGGAGGGGTGTGTGTGTGTGTGTGTGTGTGCTCCCACGTACATGCGCGCACAGATACATTTTTTTTCAGTGTAAGCTGGAAAGTTTCCTGCAAACTCTGACCCTTTCTACAGCGCCATTTGTCCTGACAGGCAGGCAGGCAGGATGCTTCCTTCTCGTCCACAGTGCACCGCCCTGGTGAGCCTCTGCATGGCTTTCCCAGCCCCCAAATTGCCTGCACTCTGTGTTCACTTGTTTTCTAAGACCCCTGCCCTTCCGTGGAGCCCCTGCACAGCACCCCTGCCCTTCCTTGGCTCTTTCCCTAGCCCCTACCTTTGCAGCTCTGCCTGGGCCCATCAGCAGGCAGCTCCTGAGCCAGCAGAAAGTGCTGGAGAAAATTTATGAGCAGCAGCTGGAATGACAATAACTGCTGACTGGAAAAAGCCCCCTTTCTGGGGGCTGATGGATGGTGGGCTGGCCCGAGGGGTATCCTTGCCACAGAGAAATATCTCCTGTCAGATAAATGGCCCAGACCCTGCTCCCCAGAGCACCTGGCAGGCATCCATCACCCACAATGACTTAAGCCAGGAGGCCACAGAGCTGAAAACCCATCACCTTCAGAGCCAGAAGAACTAGCTCCTGTGACTAGTGGGGTTGGAGGAGAGCAGCAGGGGAGGCTGGGGAGGCACGGGGAGTCCTCTCTGTGGGCTGGGGATCTGCCTTTCTGGAGCTTGCCGGGCCCACTGTCTCCGGGCTCCACATAGCCCCATTTCCTCTCCAGGAGCCTCTGCAAGGCTGGGCCTGCTGCCCCAGGAAGCTCACCATGGAGCTGGAGGGGCTCGGGAGCCTGTGCTCCCTACGTCTGGGGGGCTGACTGCTGCAGGCCACAGCCAAAGGAAACCCAAGTGGCTTCTTCTGGGAAAAGTCCCCCTGAGCCCTCCTCCTGTCCTCACCTATCTCATGAGACCAGTCTCAGCTAGGATAGTCCAGGCCAAGCCCCAGCCTGGATCGCGCAGAGCAGAGGGGTCTGAGAAATGGGATGTGTGAGCTGAGCATGGCAGCAGCAGGTCCTCTTGTGAAGCCATTACCCTGTGCCAGGCATCAGAGATTTGTCAGTGAACAGGAACAGCCCTTGAGTGTTTGTTATCTGTCTCTCTCTCCCTTGTGAAAATCTGGGGTAAGCAAAGCAGTGGCCTGCAGAGCAGCTACACTCTTCTTTTCCTGCAAAAGCATCTGTTTAAATACTTTCTGCCTCAAAAGAAGAAACGCTAGTGCATTCCAGGGTGGAGGCCGCCTTGGGTCAGTCTGGCTGTGTGCGCGCACAGCACTGCAGTGTGTGTGCGTGCTCACATATGCATGCTCGCTGCCAAGGTGTCCCTGTGAGGCTCCGCGTGCAGAACATGGCTGGTCTAGAGTAGAGATGTGCCAGCCAGTGCAGCCCAGCCCAGACCTGCAGAGGCAGAAACAGAGGCCGCTTTACGGATGACTTCTGCAAACTCACTTGGAGGTAAATGTGAGGCCTGGCGATTCTGGGCTGATTCACAGCCTCAGAGCCCTTCCCAGTTTCCTTGGTCTTGGAGGAGATGAAAAAAGAGCTAGCAGGAGGAAGAGAGAGGAGCAGGAGGCTGAGGAGTAGCCAGTTGGGGTGTATGCTGAGGGATCTGCCCCAAATGCCTCTGTGGACCTCAGGGGTAAGGTCTGGGTCAGTCTGTGTAACAGAACCCAGCCTTTGCCCAACCCTGGGCCTTTTCCTGCCCTCTTTCTCACTCCTGGATAAAGAGAAGAGTTCAAAGGGAGAGCAGGCATCTGGGCGCTGTCCATCCTGGGAATTCAACCTGGGTGTTCAGATTCTGGCTGTGGAGTCCATGATCCAAGTTGAAGATTCATGGGTAGCTTTTGTTATGTCATTTAGTCAACCTGGGCCTCAGTTTCCTCATTTATAAAGTGGGTGTCATAATCTGAGGTTAAGATAACAGATGTGGAAGTACTTTGAGAAGGATGTGAATGATGTTCTCATCAAAAGACACACAGCACATGCATAAGAAGAGGATACAGGGCAGGGTGCAGTGGTGCACGCCTACTATCCCAGGGGCTCGGGAGGCTGAGATAGGAAGATCAAGAGTTCCAAGCCAGCTTCAGTAATGGTGAGGCACTAAGCAACTCAGTGAGACCCTGTCTCTAAATAAAATACAAAAAAGGACTGGGGATGTAGCTCAGTGGCAGAGTGCTCCTGAGTTCAATCCCTGGTACCAAAAAAAAAAAAAAAAGGAAGAATTAAGAAGAAGAAGAGGATATAAAGTTCCAGCACGCAGCAACTCTGTGAAGTCTAGATCAAGAAACATCATCAACTTGGGGTGCAGTGGCACATACCTGTAATCCCAGAGGCTTGAGAGGCTGAGGCAGGAGGACTGAGTTCAAAGCCAGCCTCAGCAACTTAGCAAGCTTTTGAGAACTTGTCTCAAAATTAAAAAAGAAAAAAGAAGAAAAAGAAAGAAAGAAAGAAAGAGAAAGAAAGAAAGAAAGAAAGAGAAAGAAAGAAAGAAGAAAACAAAATAGGCTGTGGCTGTGGCTCAGTGGTTAAGTGCCCCTGGGAGTCCCCTGGTGCCCTTTCCCCTCCTTAGCCACCTCACAGAGTTCTTGCTGCTGTAACTTCTGTGTGTGTTTTTCCAGTTCTTGAACCTGACTTGGATGGCTAGTGCCGCTCTGACCTGGCCTTTGGGTACATGTACTTTCATGTCTGCTGAGGATCCTGGGATAGTAGGGGCAGGGGTAGCCGTGTGTCCAGCTCTAGCAGATAAGGCCAGTTTTCCAAAGAAGTGGTGGGATCAATTCACGCTCCCACCAGCAATACACAGAGTTCCTTATAAGCAGTCCTCACCCACTCTTGGTTTTGTCTGAATGCCATTTAAATTCAGGGAAGGATTATTAATATTTCTTTCTCTGTTGTCTCTGATTTAGATCTTGGAAAGGACTTTGGAACCTGATAGCTCCGATGAAGAGCCCCCGCCTGTGTACTCCCCGCCGGCCTACCACATGCACATGTTCGACAGGCCTTACCCTCTCGCTCCCCCCACTCCACCTCCCCGGTGAGAATCCAGCTTGTCTGAGTGCAGGGGAGCAGGGAAGGGACAGGGAAGCTTGACTGGGCCTCTCAGTATATTAATCCACCAAGGACAGGCAAGAAACATTGTAGCTAGATACCAAGGAGAACTTTCCAAGTATAAGGATTGTATAAGTTGGGCTGGGGATGTGGCTCAAGCGGCAGCGTGCTCGCCTAGCATGCGTGCGACCCGGGTTTGATCCTCAGCACCACATACAAACTAAGATGTTGTGTCAGCCAAATACTAAAAAATAAATATTAAAATTCTCTCTCTCTCTCCCACTCTCTCCCTCTCTCTCACTCTTTCTTTAAAAAAAAAAAAAAAAAGGATTGTATAAGCAAACATTTACTTAATTCCTAGTCTAGGCTAGGTAGCATGTCCCCTACTATTTGGGACACAATTAAGTATGGCTTAACCTCTGCTTTCTGGGAGTTTATTCTCAAGGTACATGCAGAGTAGGAAGGGAGAGCACACGAATCACATATTGACACTTCCCTTCTGGAGCCCTTGAAAATATTACTTCCTCCCACCCCCAATACTGGGGATTGAACTCGGGCCTCATGAATGCTAGGCAAGTGCTGCCCTTTTTAATTTAATTTGAGGCAGAGTCTTGCTGAGTTGCCCAAGCTGGCCTCAACTTTTACCTGCCTCAGCCTCCCTAGTAGCTGAGGCATGTGCCACCACACCTGGCTCATAGAAATATTACTAATTAATTACTATGTACTTTCCTGCTGAGTCAAGACAGAACCTTAGCATCCTCCTCAACACAGCACCCCCAACTAGTCATCAGTCACTGATAGAATGGCTGTTGGTTTGTCATCCCAGGGAAGGGGTGTTGTGGGGATTTTTAAGCAATAGGAGCATGTCTCCCTTTCTCGGACAGTTTGATAACTGGAGGTAGGAGAGTAGTCTTCGGGGTCCCTGGAGACTTCTTCCAGGTTTGAGCTTGTGATTTGGAAGCTTAAAATGAAGTAGGCTACCAACAGGGTCCCATGGGTCTAGGACCCTGTTTTTCTTTTTTTTTTTTTTTTATAATGTTTATTTATTTTAATTCTCAGCGGACACAACATCTTTGTTTGTATGTGGTGCTGAGGATCGAACCCGGGCCGCACGCATGCCAGGCGAGCGCGCTACCGCTTGAGCCACATCCCCAGCCCAAGGACCCTGTTTTTCTGGGCTCCATGTTTGTGGTGGGCTTCCTGGAGCCCAGATGTTGTCTCTTGGACCTCAGGCTGCTGTTCCTTAGAATAATGCAGGGGGTGGGAGTGGGGGAGGAGGAAAGGCGACTTGCCACAGTGGATCTTCCCGTCTGGGGATCTTGGGAACCCCAGACCAGTGGTGGAGAACTTGTGTTATTGTACAGGCACAGCTAATAAGAACAGGTATCGTTCTTTTACCTAACTACGTAGAAGGTGGGCACTGTCATTACCCTCATTTTACAGAGAGGGAAACTAAGCCTCAGAGAGACTTAATAAACTTCCCCAAGACTCAAGGTTGGGATTCAAATTGTTCTATTTGATTTTATTTTGGGGCAGGGCTTCACTAAGTTGCCCAAGATGGCCTTGAATTTGTAATCCACCTGTCTCAGCCTCCCCAGTAGCTGGGTGGGATTGCAGACCTGTGCCACTGTGCCCTGATCATTTCTTTCTGACTTCAAAGCTACTTACTCTTTACTGCTGTGTGCCGTTGCCTCCCTAATGAGAATTCTCTGACTGTAGCTTAGAGAACTGATGGAGTGGTAGGAAGTTATAGGGTGGGGAATAGCTGGTGTTTTGAGTTAGGGATAAGAGCAGAGATGGGGTCTATCACAAGTGATACCCAGAAACTGCAGGCTGTGCTGGGGTGGGAGGTGAGGAGTCAGTGGATGGATCTGGGTGGGTCTGTCCCTTTACCCCATAAGAGAGCAGATTCCAGGGGAGCCACCGAAACAGGGTGGAAAGGCTGCCTGAAAGAACTGCAATTCAAGCTATGACCCGAGGCCACTCACTTTGGCCCTAGCCTGATGAAAAAGAAAACAGCTCAGGCTTGGAGGCAGGGAAGAGGGGGTGTAGGGAACTCCTGGAAGTGTCACATGGCTGGATGAGCCTGCAGAGGCCAGCCAGCAGATCTTAGGGGCCTCCTGGCCTTCTAAGGAGCTTTCGTTTTACCTGTAGCCGTGGGGAGCCCCTGAAAGGGTCTCAGCTGAAGAGTGGTGTGTGGTCCAGTTTTGTGTTTTAGGAATCTCCCCCTGGCTCTGAGGGAGATCAGACTTTCAGAGGCAAATGGTCTGGCTCCCTTCTGCCACCTTGTCACTGGGTACCTAAGAGCCTGTGGATGGGGTGGAGTTTGGGAGCTTGAATATTGCTTTGCTGGACCCAGAGAGGCAGGGCCATCCAGGGGAGCAAGCCTGGAATGCCCAGAGCCCTGCACCCTGGTTTTGCCTGGACGACCTCTCTGTCCTGGCATAGGCACTATGCACCTCAGTGTACAGCTTCATCCAAAACCCTGCCAGGGAGACGAGTCTTGGCAATCCTTCTCAGCCAGGTTTGACTTTTTGTGAGTTAACCTGGAATGTGTATGTGGGGGGTGTCTAGTTTTGGGGACTAGAGGTTCAGCACCAGGAGATCTTCCCCAGCCTCAGTCTCCTTCCCCTCCCCCTCGCCTGTCCTTCCTTCCATCTATCTGCAAGTCTCTGGAGCCCAGGGGACCCCACCACACAGGCTGCTGCCTGTTGTTTTTCCACTGAAATTACAGCCTTGGAAGTTATTCATTTGCCTCTCAGCTCATTTCTGACATTCCTTTCTGACCACAGTGGCGTTGCCTGGGCTGCCCATGCCCCCACCTCCCCAACCCAGCAGTTATGGGCTGACCTCATCTCTGCTAGGGCCAGGGCCAGGAGGGGGCTGGTCTGTCCTTCCTCCAGGACCCCAACAAGGAAAACAATACAGGGGTCCTCCACCTTGACCACGCCCCCCACCCCATTTGGATATCTTAGTAACAAAGGGCTGGGGAAGGGGGTCCAGATAGAACTCTGGGCTTTCCCCCTGCAGCTTTCCTGGATGACTTGGAGGTGTGGTTGAGTTAGGGCTGGGCACCTGTGTTCCAGATGAAGATCCTGAGACCCAAGGAAGGGAAATGACCCCAGAGAGGATTTCTGTCCGCTGTGGCTGGAGGTGGCCTTCCAGGCCCTGAGAGATGGGGCATCCTCTCCCTGCCTTTCAGGACTGGGGAAGGAAATGGAGCTTCTGCCCCCGGGGCAGACGGTGGTGGAGTGATGTAGAAGGAATCCTGGCCTAGCAAGGGGAGTCCCGGTTAGGATGCGGGTTCCTCCCTGAGGCTTCCCTCACCGCCGCCGGTGCAGCGAGAGGGTGGACGGCGCGGCGCTCTGGGTTCCCTTGGCTCCCGGCTGAGCGCACCGAGCTCCACCGAGCACTTAGCAGCTGGCTATCTGTCTGCTGCCGCCCCCGCCCTCCCCTGCCCCCGCCGGCCACCCGCCCAAAATAGAAAAGGAAAGGAAGTTATTTCCACAGTCAGCTGCAGCCCGGAAAAGCTCCCCTCCAGTGAGGGGGCGGGCGGGATTCCTGGAGCTGGAGGCCAAATCAAAGCCAGGCCCCAGCCCCAGCGAGCGAGCGAGCCCTTCGCAGTGTGTCATTTCCCTGATTCAGCAGAACACGTGTCCTGCGGTTGCCACGCTGCAGGCTGCCGAAGAGCTGTGGGGAGCTCCTGGCCCGGCTCCAGGCTGCCCTCAGGCATGGGCGTCAGAGCAGGAGGCTGGGGGTCAGGGAGGCCGCTGGCCTCGTCTCTCTTCCTCTCATGCCCCCTGCCTCTCCGCTGGCCTCTGCCCTGGCACAGACCTCCCGCCACACACCTTGCTTAGGAATAGTGGCCTCTGAGCGTCCCTGGGAACAAGAATCTTCCACTGGCATCTCCAACTTCTCAGAAAGTTGTTCAAGAACTAGCTCATGAGTTTTGACTACCCTGCTGGCTTGTGGCTGAGCCAGAATGGGAGCTCAGATCTGCTTCCCCCCCCCTCCCCCGTCCCTGGGGGTTCTGGAGTCTCCCCTCCCCAACAAACCAAGGAGCAGGCAAGCCGTGGCTTTTGCATCTATTCATTTGGACCATACCTGTTACCCAGAGCTGGGCACTGTGTAAGATGCTAGGGATATAAGCACAGAAGGGTAGAACTCCTGCCTCTCTAGGAACCATTCACAGAAGCACACTTAATGCACACAATATCTGCATTAGGACTGTGAAGTCACTGAGTGACTGGAGAGCAATGACTGCCAGCCACAGCCTGGGAGTCAGTTGAGGCTACTGATGAGAGAAAGAGTACCAGCTTTGTTCTGAGGCAGTGGAAGGTGCTGGAATCTCTGATTAGGATCCCACCTGCTTGAGGATCTGTTATGGTGGGCTAGGGCCCCTGTCGCTAGGCCTCACTGCTCCCTCACCTCCCATTCTCCAGGATTGACGTACTCTGCTCTGGACCCTCCGCAAGCCAGAGGCGCTATCGGAACTGGAACCCGCCACTGCTGGGCAACCTCCCTGATGACTTTCTCCGCATCTTGCCCCAGCAGCTGGATAGCATACAGGTAATGATCTGTCTCCACCCTCCATGCCCCCAGCCTGTCCAGTGTCTCTCTTTGCCCACACAATTTGTGCTGGCCAGTTTTGCTTCCTAGTTTTTAAGCCCAGGCTGAGATATTTCTGTTGCCTTGGGTTTGTAGGAAAAGAACTCTGGACCAAAAGCCTCACTTCCTGTCTGGGCCAGGAGGTTTCCTGTTTGACCCAGGGAGGGAGAGAGCTTGCGAGGCTTTCTGGCTACAGCCATTGGCAGTCAATGGCAGAGGGCCAAGGTATCTCCCTCCCCTTTCTTGGGAAAGGCCCAGGGGCAGCTTCTCCCCAGGTGTTCGCACGTCTCAAGGTGCCCCTGTGGTGGGTGGGTCTCACCTTGAGGCGGATGGTGCAGAAGAGGTTTGAGTTGGAGAGTTCCTGGGTGGGCTGTTGAACAGCAGATCCTTTTCAGGACTACTCAGGTTGTGGATGAAGGAACGAGGTGGTCCAAGGTTAGGAGGAAAAGTCATTTTTAAACCATTCTGCTTCCATAGCAGAAAGGGCTCTGACCTGTTCCTGTGGATTTTGACTGACCATTAGGTCCCGTTGGGAGGTGTGGGGCTGGAGGATCCTGGGAAAGGACATGTGTCAGTGGGCATTCAGCATGTTCGCCCTCTCCTCAGGGTAACCCCGGGGGCTCCAAGCCTGTGAGTGGAGAGGGAGGCCCTCCCTCCGTGGCTGGGCCTGGGGCCCAGGACAGCCGCTGGAAGCAGTACCTGGAAGACGAGAGGATTGCGCTCTTCCTGCAGAATGAGGAGTTCATGAAGGAGCTGCAGCGCAACCGTGACTTCCTCCTCGCCCTGGAGAGAGGTGGGCACTGCCGAGGCACCGAAGGCTTTAGCCTTGGGGCTCAGGAAGGGCTTGGATGGAGACCAAGGTGCCAGGTGCTTTCTGTGCTGATGAGGCACAGCCTTCATCACGTTATCGTGGGGGAGGCCGGAATTCTGCCTCCAGAGGCCTGGGGAACCTTGGGACTCAGAGGAGAGGGGTGTGCCCACGTAGGCCTCTCCCTCCCCTTGCACATCCGCTGTGTATTCAGCAGCGGGGACGAGAGCACTGCCTTTCTCACCAAGCCCCAGCCACAGGGCAGACATGAGGGGTCTGGAGCCCCAGGAACAGAGTGACTGGTTCCATGGGTGCCAGAGTAGGAGGCTCTGTGAACGAAGGACATTAGCACATTAGGGTGTTTGGTGGGTGGGGTGCCCTGCTCCCCAGCCTGGCTGCCTTATCCTTTCAGGATAGCATGGTGTTTAGGGTGACATATAAAGAAAGGGCTGTGGAAGTAGTCTTGTGAGGGTCACAGTGTGGGAGTGTATGTTTGTGTGTGTGACTGACCCATGTCGGTGAAGGAGGAGCAAGTTGTGCCGTCAGAACACCGGTTCTGAAGGCTGGCCCTGGCTCCTCAGCCAAGCTGGTGGAGGCCTCAGGGCCTTTTCTTTCATATTAGGGGCATTGGACTCTACCATCTCAAGGACCTTTGAATTCTGACATTGTCACATTCCAAATGGTTGTCGACCGCAGTTTCTATTATTGCTGGTTCTTTTTTTTTTTTTTTTCCTTTTTGTGGTACTGAGCCCAGGGATGCTTTACCACTGAGCTACCCCCTCAGTCCTTTAATTTTATTTTGAGACAGGGTCTCACTAAGTTACTGGCAACTTGTAATTCTCCTGCCTCAGCCTCCCAATTAGCTGGGATGATAGGTATGTGCCACCACACCTGGCTTATCACTGGTTCTTTTTTTTTTTAATATATTTTTAGGTGTTGATGGACCTTTATTTTATTCATTTATTTATATGTGGTGCTGAGAATCAAACCCAGTGCCTCACACATACCAGGCAAGGGCTCTACCACTGAGCTACAACCCCAACCCACTGTCTCTGGTTCTTTAAGAGTGGGAACATGTTGTGTGCTTGCACATTTTGTGTTCTTGTGTGCCCTTGTGTGTGATTTGGGGGGTTCAGCCTCTGTCGCCTCAGCATGCCTTGGAGAGCCCAGGAGCTAACTGCCCTGACAGGAACGTGGTCCTTTTCCAGATCGATTGAAATATGAGTCCCAGAAATCCAAATCCAGCAGCGTGGCTGTCGGAAACGACTTTGGCTTTCCCTCTTCAGTCCCAGGTAACCTTGCCTTCCTGAGAGGGAAGCCTGGAGGGGGTGTGTGTGGGGGGAGGACTTACACCCCAACTTTGCCTTGAATATTTGGAGTTTGGGGGAGGATGAGGAAATAGACCCAGGAAGGGACCTGAGGCCCCTCAGCAGGCTGGAGGGGATGACTCTGGCTGCACCTCCACATGGGCCATGGAGTGAGATGTCCCCTTCACTGAACAGCCCTGGGTCTTTACTAACCCAGGGGCTGTGGGAGTGACATGGGTTGTCTGAACTCCCAATTAATTCTTGGAGCGTGTCTTCCAGAGGACATGCTACTCCACATAATGTCCCTTGGTAGCAAGTGGGTGTGGGAAAGATCCAAACTTATTCTTTTTTAAAAAATATTTATTTCTTAGTTGTAGTTGGACACAATACCTTTATTTAATTTATTTTTTAATGTGGTGCTGAGGATCGAACCCAGGTCCTCGCATGTGCTAGGCAAGCTCTCTATCGCTAAGCCACAACCCCAGACTGCCCCACTCCATTCAGCCTTATTCTAAGGCTTGGTATCTGCCCTGGAGGAGCTTATGGTCTTGTAAGGAGGTATGTCCAAGAGATAGGTGGAGCAAACCAGCAAGGCTAGGACATGTTATCGATTACAGCAAATGTACGCCAAGAAGGAGGGCAAGGTTAACCTGGGAAGGGTTCATTCATTCATTTATTAAGTATTTGGGAAATATATGCCCTTGGTGTTGAAGGAAGAAAATTTTGAGTTTGGAGTATAAGGTGGTTGAGAAGTAGGAATTGCCTCAAAGAGGGCCAGGCCCTACTGCTCAGGAGGCCTGACGCTGAGGGGGACGAGGGCCTGGGCAGCCGTGCTGCCAGGATCCACAGACTAGAGGGTTGAGCTGGAGCTAGGAAGGTGGGGCTGAGGCCCAGTGCCCTGCCTTCACACCCAACAGCTAGATGCCGTGCCTGTGAACACAGTGGCCCCTAGTCAGTCACTACCCCCGCTCCACACACATCCACAAACTGCCTGCCTCACAGAAAGCCTCAGCAGCTTTTGCCTGAACAGACCTTCCGTGGCACAGTAGAGTGGGGCGTGCAGGAATGGGGTGGGGGTGGGGCTCAGCTGATCCCAGCTTGGAGAGAGAAAATCCCACGGAACTGATTCATAAGCAACAGTTTAGGAGCTTAGGCCCCACCAGATGCGCATCTGGGAGTTTTCACGGAGCCTCTTGTCCTTGATCCCGAATTAACTAGAGAAACCAGAGCTGCTGAGATGGATCAGAATGATTCAAAGGGGACTTAGCAGGCAAGGTGACTTGGGATTAGCCAGGTTGCAGGATGGAGAACAGTGGCTTAGAAGGACTGTGGGAGACCCAAGTGGTACCTGAGTGAGTGGGCATCTCTGAGGGGTAGCTGAGTTCCGAACTTGGCCAAACCCTATTCACCTTCCTGCTAAGTGTCTGGGAGGGAGTCCTGGAGAGGCTGACTCTGGAAGGACAAAAGGAATCTCCCCAGGCACTCTGGGCTGTGCTCTTTCTCCTTTGACTCATACCCAAGTCAGGATTCAGGCAGTCCCCCAGTTAGCTGCTGAATGTGTGCAGTGGCAGCCCAGTTTGCAATGCTGGGTGACCCCCATAGTGTAAACATCCCCCACTGCTCATTTCAGACTTCCAACATGACTTCACAGTATGGAATTTGTCAGAGAAGTGGATAGTCAGGACCCTGTTTCATCTGGCTCTCCATACATACAGCAGACCATGAGTACCCCCATTTTCACAGAGGAGGAAAAACACGGCTTACACGGAGAAAGGAGAACCCCCCAAATCCTCCTTGCTTTAAACTCCCTCCTGGGTAAGGAAGAAACCTGCATCATTGCTAAAATGGAAGGATAGGGCTGCAATAGCCCTGACCCACAGCTACAGGGCCTTGGTAGCAGCTTGCTCTCCCTCTCCAGTGGGACCTGAGAAACCCAAGGGGGCCCATTCCTCAGCATGTCTCCTCCTTCCAGGAACCAGTGATGCCAACCCTGCTGTGTCTGAAGATGCCTTATTCAGGGACAAGTTGAAGCACATGGGAAAATGTGAGTCTAGCCCACGTCCCCTCCCATCTCCAGCTCTTTGGAGGCAGGCCCTGTGGCCTAATGGGAGGGAAGGAGCCCCCACCAGAATTTTTAGTGCTGCTGACTCTTGGTGAACTGAAGTGACATTTTAATCGCAGCCTGGCTCTCTCAGCCTTCCTACCTCACTTCCCTCTACAGCTGAGTCTAGAGACAAATTAAGTTTAAATCCTCTTGAGCCAGCTGTCTGCAGAAAAATAATGTGCTGCGCATCCCCTCACCCGGTGTCACTGTTCACATTCTCTGTGGCTGGCGGCCGGCCACTTGGCTGGGTCTGATGGGGGGGCGGGGCACGGGAGGCCCTTCCTAAGCCCACTTTCTGTGGCAGTGGGAGGCCTTTAGACCTTGTTCCACAAAGTCCTGCCAATCTTGAATGTCCCCATGTCCCTCACCTCCCCACCATACAGACCCACATCCCGTGTGAATGAAGATTCTTTCAGGCTCTATTTCAAGGAAAATCTCGGATTAGTCATGGAAATTCCAGGACCGACTCTGGTGATGGCTAGGGGAGGGTGGAAAGGCAGGCGCAGGGGCCGCGCGGGCAGAAAAGAAAGCCAAGATGCGTGGCTGTCTGTCAAAGCCAGGGCAGGAATACCCGGATCTTGGACTGCTGGCTGGCCCGGGCCTGTTTCTTGGTGGCCTGTGCTGCCCCTGCAGGCAGACCTGGGATGGCAGCCTTGCTCCTGAGGTGGCATTCCTGTCTGGGATTCTTGTCACCTCCCTCTCTCCAGCTTCCACCCCCACCCCAGCGGGGGGGGGGGGCGGGGGGGGGCGGGGGGGGGCTGGTGTTGCCTGGCCTCCCTGGGGGGAGACCATATGGTGGTCTGGATGCCAAGAGAAAAAAACAGCTCACAGGTCTCTCTGCCCCAGCCACCCGGAGGAAGCTGTTTGAACTGGCCCGGGCCTTCTCCGAGAAGACCAAAATGAGGAAGTCCAAGAGGAAGCACTTGCCGAAGCATCCATCGTATCCTTCCAGCCTGGCTCTGGGTGGTGTGGTGGATGCCAAAGGCCCTGATTGAGACCCCAGCTGGACTCCCCCAGGCTCTGTCCTCCCCAGGAGTGGGCCCTGGCTTTGTAGCCTCCCTTTGGCTCTGGGAGCCAGGCCGCCAGCTGGCTGCCCATCACTTGGAACACCAGGGGCCAGACATGGGGAGTGGGGGAGTGGCTTTGGGCTTCCCTCTGTGGAAAGTTCTCCTTGGGAGAAAAATTGAATCACTGAGTTCATTTGAAATGAGCAAACCTTTTCCTAATTTCTCTAGTTGAACTGGTCCACAGTCCTCCTGTGTCCTCATCTTAGTTGCCTTCTCACTTTTGGTTCCTTGAGTAGAAATTAAGTAATTCAAGCCAGACATGATGGCACATACCTGCAATCCCAATGAATTGGGAAGCTAAGTCAGGAGGATCACAAGTTCAAGCTCAGTCTGGGCAACTTAACATAGACCTTGTCTAAAAGGAGCAGGGAGGTAGCACAGTGGTAAAGTGTCCCTGGGTTCAATCCCTAGTACTAGGGGGAAAAGAAAAAATTTTTTCCACATTTTTACCTAAACTCCCATCCTTTCTTGTGAAACAGGGCCCAGGATATTAAAAGCTAAACAGCAAAAGGGGAGCAGAGAGAAAGTTGCTCTCCTGTTCCCAGGGATGGGAACAAAATGAGAGGGTTGGGGCCTGGTTGCTCAGCTGACGCCCAAGAAAGGAACTAGCAGTATTGGGGTGTTGTGGGGTAGGAGAGATAGGTATAAGCCTCTGGGGTTTGGGGATGGGATGGGGTGTGGCAGTACTTGTCATCTCTGGGACTGTGTTCCTGAACAGCTGGACAGGCTGGGGGCTGCTGCATCAACAGCTAATCTTCTGGAAGACGTGGAGGGCCATGCTTGTGGTGAGGCAGGGAGGGGACCCTTAAGCTCTGTCTTGCCTGTGCTGGGTGACCCTACAAGAGGAGCCTGGGTGTTCCATGTCAGGGAGGAGGCACCCAACCAGGGGACAGACACATCAAAAGTTGGTGGGCAGGTGATCCAAAGAAGGGTGGTACACAATGCCTGCCCCTTGTTACAGTCCCTGAAAGGGGATCCAGCCCCTCTTCCACCTGTCTCTACCTATAGCACAAAGCACCAGGCACTGGAATATTCTGGGCAGTATTTCCAGAGTGTGAGGGAAAGACAGGACTGCCCACATGAAGAACCGAGCACTAGGCAGCTTTAGTCTGAGGGCCCACAGACTTTTCAGCTTTCACTAAGTCCCTTCCAAATGCCACAGGGGCCAGAGGACCCTGCCTCAGACCCTACAGGCTGCACATAGCTGAACCTCATGCCATTGGGCCTTAGAAAGAAGGACTAGAGGACCTTGGAGGTCATCTAGATAGTCCAACTTCCCCATCCCATTTTATGGATAAGGAAAGTGAGGCCCAAAGAAGAGGAAAGAACTTGTCCAAGGTCTGAGCTCAGTGATGAGTCAGACCAACCCCCGGGTGTCGTGTTGCCTCTTTCATCAGACCCAAGCACTGGCCACCCGGGAATTAGCACGGGTCCCATCAGACAGAGGGGGCAGAATGAGTCAGGGTCGCTCTCTTGTGCATCCTGGGGACATCCTGAGTGAGGCCTGCAGGGTGGATGATGAGGCAGTCCCTCTGCATTTTAGATGAAGACTTTCGGGGAAAGCGGCAGGAGGTGCCCAAGGTGGAAGAAGCCCTGAGAGAAGGACAGTAAGAGGTAAGTCCTGGAGCCACAGCTGCCTGGGACTGCCCAAGGGCAGAACCCACCACACCCTACACCCCCTGTCTTCCCAAGGGTCCAGAGGTGCTGGGTTCAAGTAGCTGGGTAGTGCAGATCCTGGGTCTCTTCCCTCGTGTGGTGGCTGGGGATATGGGCTTCTGCATACAAACCCGTCTTTGGCATTTCTTTTATTTAGCTCTTTATTCATTTGACAAAAGGTAATCATACCTGCCTTTGACAGATGCTAGGAAAACAAAATCAGCTTTTGACCTTGAATAGTTTCTAGCCCAGTTGAGAAGATAGACCAGGACACACGTGGCACACTGAGAAGACAGTTGAAGAAAATCTAGGTGCCACCCCCCTCTGCCCTAACTATGTCCAGTCCCCTGCTTGGGTTGGATGATCTGGGGTCTGTGGTGGCTGCCGCCCACTGGTCCCAGACTGTTTCTCCTGTCTCCCTGTGCGCCTCTCTGGGAATGAACAGAGAATGCAGACCCCTCCTGTAGGACTTGAGCACATCTGCCCCTTTCAGCCCCTCGCCCTGCATCCATTTACTTCTGCCTCCTCCACCCTTTCCCCATCCTGTCCTGAATTCTTCTGGTGTGCACACATCTACACTGTGTGCCCACGTCTACACTATGTGCCCACAGTCCTTCCTGAAACCTTCCCTGGGCTCTGGTAACCCTGGGGAGCCCTGGCTCTCATTCCTCCCTGCCAGGCTTCTGTTGCTCCTCCCACTCCCTAAATACCCACTTGTTGCTCTATCCTTGACCCTCTTCAGCCTTCTCCCTCCCCACTCTCTGGCAGCACCACCGTCCTCTTTTACAGCATCAGCAATACTTGTGTGCAGTTGGCTTCAAAATCGGAATCTCCAGCACAGTTACTCCTCCAGATCTGCTCTGTATCCTCAGCTGCACCCTTGATTATCTTTCCAGCCCTGGATGTCAACTCTCTGAAAGCCAGAGTCTCTCCTTCTGACCTGGCCATCCCATTTCTCTTCCCCATTCCTCCCATCACTGCTCTGCTAGACACATCATCCACTTAGCAGCCCTGGTCTCTTTGCTGCTCCACCTCTCTTCATCCCATCACCAAAAATCCCTTTGGTTCCATTTCTCCCTTGCCTTTGAGTGAATCTTCTGGGCACAGTCGTATGACCTCCTCAGCCCAATGTCTGGGGCCCACCAAATTCTGACCCCAGTTTACATTTCTGCCCCTCCAGGACCCTATGGTCTAGCTCACCCGAGCTACCAGTGTATCACAAAATGAGTCAGACAGTTTCCTACCTCTGAGCCTTTCCCATACAGCTCTGTCCTCCCTGTCCCATATTTCCACCCAATCACTAGCTACAGTTGTGCAATTTCTAGGAATTTGGGTGCGGGAATGACCCCAGGCAGAGTTCCAGGTCGATCCAGAGGCCCTGGAGAAAGAAAGGAGCTGCTGTGTTTGGTTGTTTCTACCCCAGACTCACTCCTCAGGAACTAGAGACCAAGAAAGACCAGGGGGCGTCTTTGAAAGAGACTTTATCCATCCTTTTTCCCTGCCAGATGCCAGCAGCTCCTCCTTGCCAGAGATGCTCTGACCCGGTGGGGACAGCGAGAGCAACACCGGCACCCAGCTGAAGGGCCCAGCTGCAGCCGGACAGATGGTGCTTGCATACCGAGGCCCAGTGGTTCTCCGGCCACAGTCCAGCCCAGCCACTGCCACTTTTCATGGGACTTAGAACTTCGGAGTTGCCATCTGTTATTGGAGGGGGGACCTGGGGCCCCTTAAGCCAGCAGCTGGTCACAGACCCTTTTGTGGCCAGGCTTTTCTCTGGGCAATGGGGAATGCAGGAACCAACCTTTCTTTAAAAAAAAAAAAAAAAAGAAAAGAAAAAAAAAAATCCCAGCAGATGGCTTAGGTTGGAGTTTGGGAAAGGGTAGGATAATCCTACCAGAGGCGCTCTGGCCTGCAGGTAGAGCTTCTGCCCCTCTCTCTTCCCCATTTCTCCTGCCAGGCCATGGGCTGCCTGGTTTACCCCCATCCCCTGCTCCCTTTGGGCACTCATGCCCTTTCTTCCCAAGGTCTCCTGCATCCCATCTTTTTCCTGATCCTCTACACAACTCTGTACAGAGTTTGGTGTAGGAGAGCCCTGGACAGTCAATCAGGCACCGTCTGAGGAGTGCTGGGTCACCACAAGGAGGAATCTGTCACCTGCCCAGGCCTGGCTCATCAAGCTGCTTCTGTTGAGGGCTGGCAGGGTCCCCACCCCCACCCCCACCTCACCACCCCGCAGCCTTGTCTTCACCCAGCAGGGATGGGGAGAGTGGTTCCCCCCGGAGCTGGAGGACTCTTGGTGGGCAGAGTCTTTAGTTTGGCCGAAGATAAAAGCCAGTCTGGAGTCACACACCACAGTGGTGGCTCCCTGGGACCCTGCCTTCCCAGCTGGACTCTTAGGGTGGGTGGCAGTAGTGGGAGGGGGTGGTCAGGAGTGAACCCCCTTTGACAGTGTGCAGGGATGAAGTTGGCAAAGAGGCTGCCAGCCTGGGTGGGAGCTTATAGGACTGAAGGGCTCACGGGGTGCCCTTTGCTAAAGTCCAGAAGATGACCTAAGAAGGAAACTCCGATTCTACCAATGCTTAACCGGCACCAACCACTGCCAAGGGGAAAGAGGCCGTGAGTCTCTTCGGCCCCTCCCTGGACATGGGAACGCGCTGACCTTTCCGGAGAGCTGGGAAGCCTGGGCAGGCACGAGACTCTTAGAACTTCAGAGTTGCCATCTGTTATTGGAGGAGGGACGCGGGTTTGGAAGTTTGGGAATGAGCTTCGATCTTTGGCTGGGCCCTGGTGGCATCCAGGGGCCGAGAGACAGTGTGTGCATGGCGAGGGCCTGATAGCTCCTCGTCCTGCCTGCCCCCTACGCGACTCCTGGCGCGGAGCTTCCCTAGCTCCCGAGAACAGCCAGCACTGCGCGAGCGGAGGGTGACCAAGTTTGGAAGCAGCGCACGGTGCCAGGGGCCCTGGCCTGGGGCCGCCCGCCCTCTATTGGGGAGGAAGAGCAACCCTCCCCAGTCCGCCTGCTGTCAGCGGGATGCCCAGATGGGTCTGACCCTGAGCGTCGAGGAAGAGGTCTGGGCTGTGACCCTGACCCCTCCCCACGCGGGGGCCAAGTGCACGCAAGGAAGCCGCAACTCCGTGTGTGTGTGTGTGTGTGTGTGTGTGTGTGTGTGTGTGTGCTTTGTTGTTTTCTCCTCCTATGTGTGGGTTTTTTTCTTGGAGCGGTTTCATAGGAATTCCTGTAATAAAGACTTCGTGTTCTCTTGGTGCTCTGATGTGGCCAGCTGCGTGGGCTGGAACCCCCCCCCCCTTACCCGCTCTTCTCCCTTGGGGACAGGGGTTGGCCTCTGGAGATCTGTGTCGCGTCTGCAGCCCACCTGCTTCACCTGCCCCCATTAACCCCATTATCTAGGGCCCAAAGGGCTCCAGCACTTTCCCCACAGTGCTTAGGAGGTGACACCTGCTGCCCCTCTATCTAGCGTTGTAGCCTTCGGGTTTCCCCTGGGAAAGCAAACCGCTTGCTGATAAGTGGCAGAAACACCATGGGGAAAGCTAGTCTGTTGGGAAAGCTCCGGAGGGTCACCTTCCTAAATAGAAAGTTTGTGGATTAACAGAGGACGCAGACTGGAGGCAATCTCAGACTTAAAAAGGAATGCAGGGGCCTTCCAGTTTATGCATCTCTAGCTTACCCCAGCTCCCCAGCTCAGCTGGAATACCTCCCACACAGGGACAGGAAACCTGGTTGCCAAAAGAGGAAGCTGATGCCATTTTCAGACAGGGCAGTTCTCAAGGTTAAAAATGCTTCCTTGTGTTGAGCCAAAGGCCTCTTTGTAACTTTCACACACACACATCTTGTTCCCAAGTTCTGGGTCACCTGGGCCAATGTGGCTCCTCTTTCTCATGATGCCATGTTCCAGGACAAACAACTGTTCCTCCTGCCCTTCCTACAAAGAAGTTCCCCATGAGCATCTGTCTGCACCCCCATCAGACCCACTATGCAAGGTGGGCTTGAATAATGGCATACCTGGGACAACTGGTGGTGCTGCCTGTGTTGTGTCCTAAGCAAAACAAGATTCTCTGACAATCTAATTTTGCACATTGTTTGCTGATTGCCATGGACTAGTGTAATACCCAGAGCATATCCCAGAACCACCTGGAATCTTATTAGAAATGCCAAATCTCAGTCTAATTCCAGACCTACTGAGTCAGAAATACCAGGGGCCTGGAGCCCAGCCATGATCCTTATGAACACCAAAGCAGATTAGGCTGCAGTACTAGGCCAGTCCTAGTACTGGCCACATATAATGCTTTTTAAAAAATTCCAATGCTCAGTACCCCAGAGCAGTTAAATCAATGACTTGGGATTATTTTAAATTCATTTTTTTAAAATAAATTCCCCCAGGAAATTCAAATCTGAGGACTGAAAGACCAGCCCTTCTGTTAGGTGTTTATATTAGCCCAATTGAGCTTGCCCCGAACAGCTACAGATGTTGAAATAACAATTTAGAAAGCTTAAGTAACTCCTTTACGATTACAGAGCTAGTACTGCATTAGGCCAGAAAAGGAGACCAAGGGCTTGCTTGATTGATCCCAAAGCTGATAGGGAGTGTGTGTGTTTTGTGGTATTAGGGATTGAACCCAGTAGTGCTCTACCACTGACCTATGCCTCTAACCCTTTTCATTTTTTTTAATTTAAGTTTTTGTTTTTGCCAGAGCTTGTGTAGCACCTTCTATTCCTCTATTGCTCAAAGTGTAGCATCATCTGGGAGTGTGTTAATCACTGGTTGTGGTGGTGCATGTCTATAATCCTAGCTACTCAAAAGGCTGAGACAGAAGGATCACAAATTCAACTGCAACTTCAGCTAATTTAGTGAGACCTTGTTTCAAAATGGGGGTGGGGAGATAAAAGAAAGAAAGAAAAAAGAGCTGAGTGTGTAGTGAGTGGTAGAGCACCCCTGGGTTCAATCTCTACCTCAAAAAAACAAAACAAAAAACCACTTATTATCAGGCCTTCTCCACATCTGCTGAACCTGCAACTTGGTCCCGATGATTCTGATACATGAACAATTCTGAGAACTACAGTTCCACAACTTGGCTACTCATATTTGGTTTGTGGTCCAGCAGCAGCAGTATTACCTGGAAGCTTGTGAGAGACAGAATCTCTGACTCTGTCCCAGACCTATTGAACCAGAATGTGCATTTGAACAACTCTTCAGATGACCTCTATGCACAATACAATCATTTGGATGCACTGGTTGCATTCCCAGAGTTCTTGATCCAATTGATTTGGGATTTAGCCTGAGAATCCAGTTGTAAAATCTCAGGTGATTGAAAAGTTTGAGGACCATATGCCATTTTGCCTGTTACTGTAGATGAGACTGAAGGTAATGGTAACCACACAGATGGAGAGAAGGAAAAAGAGATTACTAGGTTCAAAGGTGTGGAATAGGATGCAGGAGTAGACAGTCTAGGCCAGATGACTGCCTATCACCTGCCTTTGCACCCTACATGAATCTGCAATTACTGGGCTCCTGGTAGCCACAAAGTGTTTACCTTCTGCAAAAATGCTGAGCCAAGTTCTCTGCAGGCTGGTCCTTTATAGGTTTTGGTGTCCCCAGGATTCAGCCCCAAGGAGATCATGGGTCTGGAAAACACTACGCCCAGAAGAACTGGCCTGGCTATTACAATGCTGGGGTCTTAACCCTCCCTTGTTTCTCTAGAAGCACCTTATTTGGGAGTACGGGATAGGGATTAGAGAAAAAACAGGAGAATTTGGTGTGAAGAAAAAGGAGGCAGGCAAGGTATGGGATGATGAAGATAATAACTTAGCGAGAGTTTGTGGCATGCCAATCATCCTTTGGGGGTTTCACATGCATTATTATTATTATCTTTTTTTTTACATAATATCCACAACAATTATATTAAATCAGTATTACCTTTCATACACCTAAGTCAGGCAACTGAGGCTCAGAGATGTTTAAGTCCTGTTCAAGTTCAACATCTATCTTCAGTAAGTTCTAGTACCTGGATTTGAACCCAGGCAGTTGAGTTCCAAAATTGATGTTCAAATACTATGCTGTATGTTGCGGGTAAGTGGGGAGCAGGTGATAAGACCCAGAAGCCCGGCATGGATTCAATTTGTGGAGCAGAAAAAGGATCCATCTGCTCAAAAACAGCTCCACAGTGATCTGTGATCCAACAGTGTGCCTGGAACTCCCCCATTAGCATTCTTTATCTGGTTTGAAAAACAATCTCTTAGCATTTCCACTAAATGGAAAATATGCTATTGAAAGAGAAGCACATGAACTCCTTATGCCCATTATCACAGCATAGATTAATTTGTTGGATTAACGGGCTGGGCCAGCTGGGGGACGGTGGAAATTTCTGGAGACTGTGGGGATTAAAAGCGGCTGTGTAAATCTACTGCCACCTGGAGGTCACTTTGCAGAAATGGCAGTCACTAGCCAATGAAAGAAAACCATTTTTCCAGAAGATGTGAGCACCCCTTTAGCTTTAGGCCAAACAGAAGGGAATTTGTTCACATGGTCATGTTTTGTAAAATTTGCAAAACAAAGATTTGTTTAAACTTAAGAGGTAAAATAAGACTAATATTATTTAGGCCCCACAAAACCAGTGTCTACCCTGGCAGGAAGGCTAAAGCCTGGAGTTGGCTATCATTTTTAGGTAGTAAAGCGTTGCTATTCTTTTTTAAAAATACTTTTTATTTACCTTATTGTTTTCCTTAATGGCTCTGGGGACCAAACTCAGGTCCTCGGGCATACCAGGTAAGTGCTATACCATTGAGCTACACCTCAACCCTAAGAGTCACTGTCATGTCAAGAGGATTATTCCAGGGAATCTGGAGTAGTTGTGAAGCTCACTATAGACTCGGTGTAAGCAGCCTACCTAGTGTGGTGCAGTTGCACAACTTTCAATGCTAAAATGAAAAAAAGTCTCTTAAAACTTTCAATGCAAACTTAGGTGAGTTGGTATCCTTACTGCAGACTAGCAGCACTGGTGTCAACCTGGATGCTTGTTAGAAATGAGTTCCAGGCCTCACTCCATACCTATTGAATCAGACTCTGTGTTTCTTAAGATATCAAGAGGGCTCACATGCACTCTAAAGATCTAACTTCTGCAGGAAAAAAAAGGGTCCACAGCATCCCCAAATTATCTGTCTTAGAGGGTTTCATCCTCAGTGGGATGCAAAAGACCACAGAGTGATTCTAATTGACTTTTAATTCTAACAGTAAAAGGTCAGATGATTGCTCCATGTCCCGCTGGCTCCTTGGATACAGAAAGTAGCCAAGGTGATACAGACCTTACAGGGCACGTGTTGACTTAAAGTGTTGAGCTCTCAACTGAATTCTCCTTGGAGGCAAGCCCCTGTTTGGTGAAGAAAAGAGTGAGCAGCCATATGAAAATACCTTGCAAATTGTTAGATGGGATTTAACTGTAGGACACTGTTGCTCATAGTCAGAATTGTTATCATCCCTTGTATTTATTTAGCTGTTATTAGACACCAGGCACTGTTCTAAGCACTTCGCAGGTGTTAACCCACTGTCTTCTTGTAATAAGGCTTTCTTTTCTCTGAGGCTCAGAGATGTGAGTGCTATGATTATCTCCATTTTACAGACGACAAGGCCGAGGCCTAGAGGATTGTCAAAAAGATCTATCAGTGAGGCACAGAGGACAGGGAGAAGTGGAGAAGACCCAGACCTTGATATCCAGTGCAAGGTGGGGTGGGTGACTATTTCCACCCAACCACAGCTTTCTCTCTGGCAGTGCATCTGGGGAAGCCCTTAAAGGAAAACTGGACCTAAGAGGGTGGGCCAGCTGTGGGAAGAGTTGGGATCATTGCATCCTCATTGGTCCTAACTTGGCTTGATGCATCCCTGCTGTTCAATGGGCAACTCTAAGAGCCAGCTCCAGGCCAACCAGCAGGCTGGGTTAAGGCAGGCAGAGATAAAGGCCCTAGTTTGCATTTTCAGAGACTCAGTTAGACAGACTCAGACAAGAAACAGAGTTGTGGGGGAATGAAGCCTAGGGAAGGAGGTAGCAGGTCAGGGCACTCATGCAGCTTGGCTGAATATGTAGAGGGCTATAGAAGTGAGTGTCCCACAGGGAGTGCTCATCCAGGAGAGGGAGCAGAGCTCAACAGCTTGGAGAAAAGAGAAGGCACTTCTGGACTGGGGCTGTAGCTCAGTGGCAGAGCACTTGACTGGCATGTGTGAGACACTGGGTTCCATCCTCAGCACCACATAAAAAAATAAATAAAGAATAAAGGCATGCTGTCCATCTATATCTATATCTATATCTATATATAAAGAAAAGGCACTTCTACCTCTTTCACCCTCTTTGTCCCGGGACTCAGCAGACCTGTAATCAGACCCATAATTTTACACTATGTATTACGTATATACTATTGCTTCCTCCCTTTTAAAGCACTGAGTTAATTGCTCCCGGATCCTAGCTCTCTACGATAGGTGAGTACCAGTATCCAAGATTTCCTCAATATGCTGGAATTTTGACTTCTCAAAGGTTTTCCACTATTGGGGATGCTTTTCTTTTTGTTTGATAAATTAGCATGCACTACTTAAATAGGGCGCTATTTACAAAGATGTGGGAAGCCAGAAGGGAGAGATGGCTGAGACCCCATGGCTAATGATGGAGGGCACAGTGCATGAGCTGCACCTGATGTGAGAGAGCTCTGCATAAAGAACTGCCCACAGGGGCTGAGACTTTATGTTCCTGGACAGTGCAGGGAGGGAGCCAGGGGAATACAGGCTGACTGCATCCTCCTCCTACCTTTCCAGCCCTCTGCCAGCTCCTCCCACTGGCAGTACCAACTGGAGTCCATCTGGAAGCAGGGAGCAAACAGTTGGATCAGCACTTTTTCTTTTTTTGCAGCACTGAGGATTGAACCCAGGGCCTCATGTGCTCTAGGAAAGCACTGCATCTGAGCTACATCCCCAGTCCAACAGCAAGGGGTTAGAGGATGCTATCATAGAAGTCAGCCTCCTCTGGCATAGAGCAAGGTGAAGAATGGCAGAGGGTGGGTATGGATTTGAGGACAAATGTGGGCTGCTCAGCACAAACACTTGCCAATCAATGTTAGGGGTTAACCTCCCATTCATATTTTGAAGGGCTAACCCCCAATACCTCAAAATGTGATTGTATATGGAAATATGGTCTTTAAAAAGATAATTAAGTTGAAGTAGGATCATACCAGTAGAACTTAATACAACATGACTGGTTCCCCATAGGATATATTTTTGCTCACAGAAGAAAGACCATGAACAGACACAGGGAGATCTACAAGGCAAGGAGCAAGGCTTCAGAAGAAACCAGTCTTGCTGACACCTTGATCTTGGATTTCTAGCCTCTGGAATTGTGAAAAATGCATTAGTGCTGTTTTAGCCACCTGATCTGTGATACTTTGTTATGGCAGCCCTGGAAAACCTAACACAATCAACAAGTGATTCAGTGCATCACTTATCAATTATTTCTCTGCCTCTTCAACTCTCCTATTGGACAGCTGATATCTCTAGGACTTAGCACAGAGTCATTTAAATGCTTGTGAGAAGAATGGAACATTTCTCAATAAAATAAAATAAAACAATCAGGTAATCTATGGAATATCATCAGCCTATTGCTCACACCAGCACTCATTATGTGCCCCAGCTTTTTTCAGCCTTGAGAGACTATGGTCCCTACTCAAGAAGACAGAAAGCTTCAAATGCCTATTTTTTTCTGTCCCCAGCTGCCCAACAACTTCCCACTGCATTATGTGTGAACATTTCTTGGGTACACCTTCAAGAGTATTGCATAAGTTGCATAAGTGTCCATACAGTTTATGAACCAAATCAGAGGGATTCCAGTCAGTCATGCTCCCACAGGCCCCTGGTCTCCCCATTCTGCCCACCAATATTCTGCTCTCTGAGTTGCAGAAGCATTAAATATGAAGCTTGAGAGGGTAACCTCAAAGACTCAAAAGAGGAAGGGATCACCCCAGGATAATTCAGAGAGAAAATTCCTGCTTTGTAATTTCTCTCCCATTGAGGGTTTGGGTCTTTGGCTCCCCTTCCCAAATTTGGAATAAATAAACCCTTCTAATTCTTTAGCAGCAAAGACTGTGCTAGCCTCCAGGGTCAAGCTCTGGTGGGAGAAGGGAAGTGTGTATGTACTACTGGCTGGCAGATAGCTCTGGCTTAGACAGAATTAGAAAGTTATGAGGCCCAGGAAAACTATATTTAGCTAGGGGCATGTTTGCTGTCCCCAGAGCAACATATCCTAGACCTCCTTAGGATTAGGAGACTGGAGCCTCCACAATTGGCCCAGAGGCCAGAGCTTTGCTTTTTCTGCAGGTCCCGAGGCAGCAGTGAAGTCCACTTCTCAGTTGGGACCTAGCCCTTAGTCACTGTACCCCCTGACTCTGGGGCCAGTTTTGCTCCACCCCCCTCAGTTCTCCAGTGTCTAGAATTAAGATAGTTTAAGTAGCATCGTGGGGTCCTGGAAAGGGCCCAGGCCCTGGATCCTGCTTCTATCAGTTGCTTATCATACAGATTACTTAACCTCCCGCAGCCTTGCTTCTCATCTATAAAGAGGATGACAATAGTTACCTTGTGAGTAGGACTGTGGATTCAGTGAGATAACACAACCAAGTAGTAACTGCTCATCAAAAAGTCTCTGCCTTCCCCTCAGGGGCCTCCCTTAGAGTGGGAGGACTTTGGGATGACTTATTGGTCTTTCTTGCTGACAAAGATATTGGGAGAGAGAGAGAGAGAGAGAGAGAGAGAGAGAGAGAGAGAGAGAGAGAGAGAGAGGTGATTCAAGACATTCATTGGATTAAAAAATTCACACATAAATTCAAACTCTTTACAAGTCAAACTCTAAGACATTCCTAAAGGAAAAAGTCTCTGTCCCCCTCTTTTAATTTTTTCCAAGACACCCAATGTTCACAGCCTGGTTGTGTCCTCTCAGAGTTTCTCTCCTCATATAAACACAAGCACACAGATGGATGTTTTCTTTTTCCTCTACCAGGTTGTAATCCCACTAAACCCCACGTGTTTCTGCAACTTCCTTTTTTATTTAATCATAAGCCACAAGAATTAATATAAATACATATGGATCTAGCTTTTTTTATTTCAATAGCTGCATAAGTGTCCATACAATTTATGAACCAAAGTTTTCCATCAACTTTCCATTTGACGATTTTTATTTTTGCCACTACAAAAATACCGTATTGATGATTTTTGTACAAACATCCAGATTAAGTATGCTTTAATTTCTAGGGAGTACTGAAGTCTGATAACTGAGCTACACACCCGACCACATATTTGTTAACAGTTTAACACGGAGAAGTTAGTTCCCCCGGATTTTCGAGTTTCCTTCCCAGAATGTGTTATGCTTGACACTTTCACTTTTCAGGTTCCGACAGATTGCAAGCCTGTGACGCCTCCAGCGGAGGACACACCCCGTGCAAGCAGCATCCCGGTTAGTGTGGACGCGGGCAGCACTGCAGGGAGGAAGGGTTAGGTGGCGTGCGCTGAATGAGGACTGGGGTCTAAGTAACCTGGGAAAGTGTCTGCCCGTCCCAGACTGGGTTTCTTTCTGCGTAGCCTGTCCCTCTGACCTAGAGTGGGCTCAGTCCGCCCTAGAGCTAATGATTTCGTCTCTTTATTATTCCATTGGGGGGCTTCTCATTCCTACTCTCCCCCACCATATTCCCTCTGCGCCCGAACTTCTGGTGGAAACCTGGCTCCGAAGGCCAGAAAAGGTAAAGCAAACACCATACTTAATCCCTCCCTGGATCGCTCATTTATTACTTCTACTCGTCTTTGGTTCGCTCCCTCTCTTTTTGGCTCCGCTATCGAGTGCTCCTGTCTGAACCTGGTGAGAGCCCCGAGCGCGCAGCTTCGGACCGTCTTTTGCTTCCGCCTGGCTCCGCCCCGCGGTTGGGGCCGTCGCGAAGGCTTTCGATCCTCTTTTCGGCCAGCAACTTCTGTCCCCTGTATCTGCCGTCGCCGGCGCAGGCGCCGCTTCCGGTTCCGGTAGTGGCCGGTCGTACTCTCTCCCAGGCTCGGGTCATGGCTGGGAGCCGGCTGGAAACCGTAGGAAGCGTCTTTTCGCGGTGCGTACTTGCAGCCGGGCTTGGGCAGAGGATGCGGACCTCTGCACGGGTCTCGGTGGGCCATCCCCGTCCTTGGATGGGCTTGAGCAGGGCGAGGTCCCTACACGAGAAGACAGAAAGTCTAAGTAAGGGGAAGCTCTAATAGCTGTCTCCTGGTTCGGAGTATTTTTAACTGACATTATAAACTGCCTCCCTTCCCAGTAGAGGTCTCTAGGAAGAGGAAGGGAGGAAGATCGAGGCTGATGGGCCTGACTGTACCGTCCTTGCATTTTCCGTGATGGACCCGGTGGGACGCGCGAAAGGGATTTAACCCCTGGGTGTTGCTGGGTTGATGTGGTATGTGGCAGTTCCTGTAGGTGGGGAACACCTGCCGCTTTGTCCTTCCCACCTTACATGCTGTGGACTGCCTGGTGCCTTAGGTCTTGGGCAGGCTGTTGTAATCTACTGACCTTGATTCTCTTCCCTCTCTAAGGACTCGGGATCTGCTTCGGGCTGGGGTATTGAAGGAGAAGCCCCTCTGGTATGACGTATACGAGGCCTTCCCACCGTTGAGGGAGCCGGTCTTCCAAAGACCCCGCTTGAGATATGGCAAAGCCAAAGCTCCCATTCAGGACATCTGGTACCACGAGGATCGGATAAGAGCGTGAGTGTGCAGCCTATGTGGTGATCAGAACACACCAGAAGTTAAAAAGGGAGGATTTAGGTAGCAGTCTGGTAACGAAAATAAGTTGTGGAGGTGATCTTGTATATCAAAGTCAAATTAGGGCATCAGCAGCCCTCCCTTCCCTATGGTGAGAAGAAACAGAAGTTCTTAGAAGTGGAACCTAGCAACTGACAGATCAATTGCAGTTGTAGCGGCCTGTTTTGTGCCAATTTGCTGTGCTCCAGACACAGCTAAACTCTTTTCAATTAGTTTCTTGTAGGCCTTACTCTATACCTGTAAGGTGGGTATTCTTATCTCCATTTTATCCAAGAGGACTGTGAGAGTCAAGGAGGTTAACTTCCTGTGGTTATACAGGAGGGCAGCAGCTCTGGGAATCGCATCTCTGAGAATCACATCTCTGACTCCAAGCTCATGTTGGTCATTGTGTCTGCTTCTCCGGGAGTGGAGATAGGGGATATGTGTGGTCTGTGGATCTAGTAGTTGGGATCTTTGAAGTCATTCAGAATGATGCTTAAAAGTCCAAGGGATTGGGGCGGGGGTGTGACTTAGTGGTAGAGTGCTTGGCGAGGCACTGGGTTCTATCTTGGCACCACATAAAAATAAACAAATAAAATAAAGGTATTATGTCCATCTACAACTGAAAATATATGTATTAAAAAAAAAGTCCAAGGGATTTAAAACAATCATCACTAAATTTGAAAGAAAGTTTTTACATGTTTTATTTACTTGGCCTCTGTTTTCTTTTTAATAAAAAAGTAAAAACATGCTTATTATGGAAAATTTAAAGACAAAAGAGAAGCATAAAAAAGAAAGCACAAATCACCCAAAATCCCACCATCTAGAGACAGTGATTTGAAGGCAAGCCCTGTTACTTGACTCAGCTATGTGGCCTGGGTAAATTATCCCTGTAAGCTTCAGTTTCCATATAGTAAAATATAATAATAGTACTTCTGGAGTAAAAAGGTGAATTAAGATAATGCATAAAAGTTTTTTAGTTCATTACCTGACACAAAGTAAGCCTTTAATAAATGTTTGTTGTCATTAAGAACATTTGGGTCTTTCCTTGTGTTTTTTAAATATATTTTTTAGTTGTCAATGAACCTTTATTTATTTATATGCGGTGCTGAGAATTGAACCCAGTGCCTCACACATGCTAGGCAAGTTCTCTACTACTGAGCCACAACCCCAGCCCTTTCCTTGTGTTTTCTTTGTGTATGTGGAGTCTGTATATTTAATCAGTAATGTGATACAAATAAATTGTGTCCTTTTACTTAATATTGTGAGCGATTTCTTATATTACACATTTTCAAAAACATAGCTTATTGTGAATATTCTATAAACATTTCCTTAGAGTTGGATATTTATGGTGTTTATATATTATTAGCTATAATAAATAGCAATATTTTTTAATATATATCTTTATAACACTGATTGTTTCCTTAAGGTGTGTTTCTACCACTAGAGTTGATTAGGTCAAACATTGTGAAAATTTTAAAGTTTTTGCTGCTAATACCCAGTTTGTTTTAAAAAGGGTGTCCTACTTTCACTCTGTAGGGTGGAGAGTTAGTAGTAGTATCTGAGAGTTTTTTCTTTCTACCTGCCAGCACTGATAATTATTTTTAAAAGTTTTTTTCTGATCTAGATTATTTTTAAAATACTGTCTAGAGATTTTAATTTGTTTCCTTGATTAGTAAGTTTCCCCACTTTGGTGTTAATTTGCCATTACATTTTTGTTTGAAATATCTTTTTTTTAAAAAAATCTGTTGTAATAATTATACTATTAGTCTATTTATTTTATTCTTCTTTTGCTGAGGCTGGCTTCAAACTTGTTCTCTTTCAACTTACTGAGTAGCTAGAATTATAGTCATGATCTACCGTGTCCAGCAATAATTGTAAATACTTATCAGTAAGAGGTTTTTTTTTTATCATTTTAATTTTGTTTTTGAGGTGAGGTCTGGCTTTGTTGCCCAGACTGGCCTCTAACTCTTAGGCTCAAGGGATCCTCCTGCCTCAGCCTCCCAAGTAGCTGGTACCATAGGTGCATGCAACCACACTCAGCTTTCAATTAGAGTTCTTTATAGAATCAAAGATAAATATTGCAAACATTTGTTATCCATAATGCTTTTTTTAGTGTATAAAAATTGATTATTTTATTCCATGAATGTTTTCTGTGATGCTTTCTATGTGCCAACTATTGTGCCAGACATTGTGCTGAGCACTGGAATATTTTATGTATTCAAATATACCAATTTTTTTCTTTCTGTTGGCCTCATTGCCCTTAGTTTTAGAGTGTTTAGGAAGATCTTTTTCAGTAAATTCAATTATCTTTTTCTGAGTTACTTTCAAAGTGCAAATTAGGTGTTGAAAGTAGTAGAAATATTTGTTCTTTAATTTCCATTTCTCCTTTCCTCTCCTTTCCCCTCAAACCTAAATAACTGGGGTTGGGGTTATACTCAGTGGCAGAGCGCTTGCCTTGCACATGTTAGGCACTGGGTTTGATCCTCAGCACCAATTAAAAATAAATAAAATAAAATAAAGATATTGTGTGTATCTTAAAAAAAAAAAAACTTAAAAAACTCCAAAACCCTAAATAACCTAAGTAACTAAAAGCAAATGAAGCTAGAGTATCCTTCCCCCTGCAGCTTGAATAGCTTAAATAACACATACTTGTTAATGGTTTGTCATCAACCTTCCTAAAAATGACTTTAAAGTCCTCTATTTTTTCTCAGTAAAGAACAATTCAGATGTCACACTCTTAGAGATTGCTCTCTGCTGCCTCCACATGTTAGTGTCTTCCAGAACATTCTGAGTACTTTATTCATATTGACCCTGTGAGGGTCTGAAGCCTGTCTTTAATAGTTCTGCATGCCAAGTACCATCTTTATCCAACAATACACATTTAGGTTTGTTTTGTGGGAGGTAAGGGGTGGGCTACCAGGGATTGAACTCAGGGGCACTCAACCACTGAGCCACACCCCCAGTCCTATTTCGTATTTTATTTAGAAACAGGATCTCACTGAGTTGCTTAGTGCTTCGCTCAGGCTGAGGCTGGCTTTGAACTTGCGGTCCTCCCATCTCAGCTTCCCATGCCGCTGGGATTACAGGCATGTGCTACTGTGCCTGGCAACAATATACATTTATTAAGCACTACCATGGGCCAGTTACTATCTGATTTATCCTTGTAATTAGTGCCCAGTACTTGACATGGAAGTTGCTCATTAGTTTTGCCCAGATGAAGAAATTAATAGATTAATGAATGAAATAATAGATTAATTAGAATCACTCTAGTAGAGTTACTTTCAAAGTGCATATTAGGTGTTGTTCATTAATCTCCATTCCTCCTTCCCTCTCCTTTCCCTTCAAACCTAAATAACCTAAATAAATAAAAAAGAAAATCCTTGAAGAGGAAGAGTGAAGGAACAAGATTAGAATTGTTTGGAGAATAGCCAACAGAGTTTTGTGAGCTCTCTGAAGCATCTCCTGGAACAGTGGATCAGAAACCACTTCTCTGGCCACATTCAGCTTTCCCGGACATAGATCTGCACTGCACCAATCACTGAGAATTTACTGACACAGCCCTTCCCCTCAAACACTGACTTCAGTTTTAAACCTACAGTTTATTTTAAATGTTGAGATTGGTGATTGTGCCTAATTGAAGTTAATACACATCCTTTATTCTTAATCATTATTCCTGAGTGCAAGAAAATGGATTGATAAAGTCTTTACTTAATTGGGATCTAGGCTTTTCTTTCCTTTCTTTTTTTGTAATAGGGATTGAATCCAGGGGCACCTCATTACAGGTTACATTTTCAGTCCTGTTTATTTTATTTTGAGGCAGGGTCTTGCTAAGTGGCAAGGTTTGAACTTGGGATTCTGCTGTAGCCTCCTGAGTTGCTGGGGTCACAGACCTGTGCCACCAATGTCTGGCAAGATCCAGGCATCTTTTATTTGAGGACTCTTTTTTTCCACAGCATTTTCTTAAGGTGGCAGAATAAGTATGTGGAAATTTTCAGGATAGGAATGAGATATTTGGGGGAATCAGACTTTTTAGTATGTTTTTGCTTAGATCCATTGCATGTACTTGTGCAGGATGCCTTTGTGCTTCATTTATACATTGACATAATTTGTGCCTCTATGGATGGCATTGGAACTGGATGATAGGTCATTGGAGAATGTGGAATCAAAAGACAAGCAAAGAAACTGGGAAAAAATTTAGTAGCACACATGACAAAGGACTAATTTTCTATTTACGTAACGACAGGGTTTGCTCATAGACCAGTAAGCAAAAGACCACTATTTTAGTTTGGGTTGCTATAAGAAATTTTGTGGCCTGGGTGGCTTGTAGACAACTGAAATTTATTACTCATAGTTTTGGAGATTAGAAAGTCTGAGATCAGAGTTCCGGTAGGACCCCTCTTCCCAATTCGAAGAGGGTCCTCTTGCTGACCTCACATGGAGGCAAGCAGGGTGAGGAAGCAAACCCTCTCCTCTTCTCTAAGGGCACTAATCTTGTCATGCGGGTTGTACCCGTGGCCTGATAACCTCTCAATGGTCCCATCATTAAACCTTGGGAATTAGGGTTTTATCCTAGGAATTTTAGGGGACACAAACATTCAGTCCACGGCAACCACCAAATAGAAAAGAGCATAGATAGTTCACAGAAAAGGAAATTCAATTTGCCTTTAAACTTGAAAAGATCACTAAAAAACAAAAATAAAAACAAACAAAAAACTAATAATCCCTGCTACTTGAGAGTCTAAGGCAGGAGAATCACAAGTTTGGGGTCAGCCTGGGTAAATTAACAAGACCCTGTCTAGAAAGAGAGAGAGAGAGAGAGAGAGAGAAAATAGAGAAGGAATGAAAGAGCAAGCCTGGAGGGTGTAGTGTGGTGGAGTGCTTCCTAGGAAGTACAGATCCCAGGGTTCAGTCTTCCCTACTGCAACAAACAACTAGAGTGAGGTATGATTTCTCAGCTATTAAGCTGGCAAAGATCAAAAAGTTGGAATATAATAGCTTGGTCTGGATACAGGGAGACAGGCACTCCTACACGACTGGTGTGACTGTAAATTGGTACAGCTGCTTTGGAAAGCATTTGGCAGTTTGGAAGGCTAATTTACAAATGCATATATCTCGATCCAATAATACCATTTTTGTGTAAATTTAATTCACAGACTTATGTGCACAGTGCAGGAGGAACTATAGATACAGATAATTCTTGTAGCACTGTCTAGAGCAGCAAAGAACTGGAAACATTATGTACTGATTTGAGATAATTGTTAATAAGACAAGACATTAGGAGTGGGAAATGCATAATGATTACAGGGTCTCTTTTGAGGATGATGAAAATGTTTTGGAATTAGAAAGCGGTCATAGTGATTATACTAAATGTCGCTCAGTTGAGTAAATTTTTATGTGAACTTTACTGCAATTAAAAAAAAATAAGATATAGAGCAGGATCTCCCATTCTTTGGGAATGTGACTATGACAGGGAATGATAGATGCTGGTGTGGGATATTTCTGGGTGGATGTGCAAGAAATTGGTTCATGTTGCTTCCTGAGAGAGGACCTGGGAAATTGGGGTGCAGAAGGGAGAGGGATATTAACTCTTTACTTCCCATGGCCTAGAAATTATTCTGTATTCCTTCCGCCCTGCTGTCCACAATCTATAATTGGAGATTTATATCATATTGTTTGTATTTTCCAGGAAATTTTATTCTGCCTATGGGTCTGGCCAAAAAGCTTTTGATCTGTTCAACCCAAACTTCAAGTCAAACTGTCAACGGTAAGCCATTTTCAAGCTGTGAGTTACTCCCTACTAGGATTTAGTCATCAGTCTGAGGAGTTTTGTTGAACTTTACTTCAGAAAAAGATGTAGTGCTTGGTGCTGTGTAGCACATATCCTGAGTGCCCTGCACACAGACCTCAGGTGTGGTTGCTTGGGATTCCAGGTTTGTGGAGAAGTACATTGAGCTGCAGAAGCTTGGAGAAATAGATGAAGAGAAATTATTTGTGGAAACGGGGAAGGCTTTATTGGCAGAAGGTGTCATTTTAAGACGAGTAGGAGAAACAAAGACTGTGAGTACTTTATTATAAGATTGTTACTGTTGGGCTCGGGGTGTAGCTCAGCGGTGGAGCACTTGCCCAACCTTTGTGAGACCCGGGGTTCTACCCTCTACACTGAAAAAAAAGAAGCTGGTGTTAAAATGGGTTTTGTTCCTATTTGACAGAAATTAAAAGGGAGTTTGTTTGTTTTCTTTTTTGCAACCTTGGCTCATATTCTAAAACTTAAGAGCAAATACTGTTAGATTGAATGTACTGGAATTTTGTGGTAATGACTGCCATTTAGAACAAGTGAGTTGTCATTAGGACTCTTGAAATTATGATTCTGTATCAATTTTTATCATATTTACTATTTGTCATTACAGAATTTGTTAGTGCTAAATTTTTCAGAATGTGTCTAGTCATATGGCTCTAGGCAGTTAATTGAGTGGAAATGATAACATCTGTGTTACTTATATCTGGTCTTTTAAGCAGCAGGAAGGTAGTCACATTTCCTGGAAATCTGAACATGCAAGTGTCACACCTCAAACTGCATTGGAAGGAAACCAACCTCAGAAAGACGTTGCCCAGGACCCGAATTTGGAGACACCTGAAGTGCAGTCTAAAGGTCTCTCCCCTCCCTGAAGGACTGGTGTACTGTGAACATTGACAGACAGCTGTGCTCACTGGATGAGTGCTGAGCTATTTTTAACAGTTGAACTATGTAAATGTTTCTTGATCTCTAAGGCACTGTGTTTGCCTTGTCTTAGTTCCTTTTTCCGGATTGTTATAAGCTCAGTATCATGGTTTGAAAGAAGCAGTTTTGTGAACTTTCAGGACATTACTAAATAAAGGATTCCCTGGCTGCTTATAGAGTAAATTTACTTTGAATTTGTAAATAACATGAAGAAACCTTCATAAAGATTGTTTGAACGGGCCTTGTTCTGAATAGGTTTGCTCAGAGGTGTGTGTTAGCATGTGGCTGGCTGCATTTGATTCTCAGACATGAATCTTGTCTGGATCCTTCAGGTTTTTACTTGCACACGTAGTGTGCTCCCTTGACAGCTGTTTCTGTTGGCAGATAATCTTGGTACTTTTTGCCATAAAACTGTTAACTTCAGCTCAAGAGTCTGAGCTGACCTGTGCTTTGTGGGGAGAGTGAGGACCTGTCTTTAGACAAAGGTCAGAACTTGAATTTCATGGATTAAGTGTGTTGGAGACAGTTGGCTTAAGCCTGCACATAGTAGACTGCTTGGAAAATGTCTGTTGAATGAGTGAATGAATGAATGATTACACCCAACTCAAGACTGAATTTAAATGGTGTCTCTGGAGATCACTGGATCGCCCGGGTGGTGGGGGGCATCTAATTCAGATGTACTCCATGAACATCTTCCCTCCCTCATCCTCACTGGCTGGACATATGAATTGACTTTCTCATTTCCCTGGATTTTACTAAATAAATGAAACATTCCTCTGTTATTTGTGAATAAGTTGCTTCCAAAATTTCTTTGTTTTAAAACTGGTGTAGCATTTCTCCCGATTGTTCTGTGTGTGGTCTTCTGGTAGGCTGAAAGAGGGTCTGCCTCTCACAGCACCTCTCACAGGTGCTCAGTGCATGAAGGCCATTGAGTCCATGAGGCAAAAGCAATTCTCAGCTGGGTTCCCCTCACCCCACAACATTTGTCACTGTTTTACAATTCCTTGTGTTTAAGGAATACTTCACTTTTAGATGGGGGAGTAAATTTCATTCATTCAAAGACTGAGCAGTTGGGTACTGAATATCTGGCCAGACCTTGGGAAGAGGATCTAACAAGCAGGTGAACAAGGTAGTAACACTTGGGGGAGTAGGGGAAGTCATACTATGTCTCTAAAACTCATGATTCTGTTTTTTTTGCTTTTATTTTTAAGTTGTAGATGGACACCATACCTTTATTTTATTTATTTTTATGTGGTTCTGAGGATTGAGCCCAGTGCCTCACATGTGTTAACCAAGCACTCTACCACTGAGCTATAACTCCAGCCAATGTTTCGGGGTTTTTGAAAAAGCAGTTTCTTTACCACAATGATGAAGACTTTTGCTACGAGGGATTGATTGAACTCAGAGGAGCTTAGCCACTCAGCTACATCCCCAACCCTTTTAAATTTTATTTTATTTTGAGACAGGGTGTCACTAAGTTGATTAGGGTAGTCACTACATTGCTGAGGCTGACTTTGATTGAACTTGCAATCCTCCTGCCTCAGCCTCTCTTGTTACTAGGATTCCAGGTGTGCACTACCATTATCAGGATATAGAATTTAAAGGTAAAAAGTCCCATCCCTATTGCTCAGTCACCCATCCTCACCCCAGGCTACCATTTCCTTGTGTGACCTTGCAGAAATATTTGAGTGTATATATGGAGTCACTATGCACACTATATTGTACGTTATTTTTTGCAGTTAATATGTCTTAGAGATCCTTTGCCCTGATGTTTTTTGATTCAGCCAGTGCCCAATTGATGAGAATAATCGTTTCTGTTTTACTGAGCTGGAAATGGGCCAGCATAGTATAGTGTGCAGGGGTCAAGGAAAAGCCCATCTTCAATTTTTGTAATTTCTCTCGTAGAAACTGTGCTCAGTTCTGTCCTTACCAGCAATTTAAGAGAATACTCATTCACCCCACATTTTGATCTTGTTAAATGAGATGGGCTCAATGTGGCAGGCCTGGGCCTATAGAGGGGTGAGAGACTGACTGGCAGCAAACCTCTGGAGGGGAAGAAGGCTGCTGTCACACACTGCCTTCTTCCCGTGGAGTCTCAGTGGTGGAAACGTGTGAAAGGTATGAAGCTTTGAGAACCTTTTCCACAGTTTGGGCAAAAGCCATTATCTGGTCCCTACAGTGTTCTTGAAGGGAATGGAAGCGTGACATTCTTGCCTTTAAAAAGCTGAAAATGAAGTTGGGAAGACAAGGGTGACTTGAGAACAGCAAGAACCTTTTGAATCATGATATAAATATACTGCAGAGGCTCCTGGGCGAGAGACCAGCCCTGCACTAGTCCAGGCGTCCTGCATGTAAGCCTGGAAGGGCGGGCGGGGATGAAGTGTGTGCACTGTCTCTTCTGCCAGAGGCACTGTCCTTGCCACCAAGGTCTTCAGGGGGCAACTTAAGTGGCGTTTCAGTTGGTGTCTGCTCAGAACCTTCTCTTGTTTGTATCCAATGTCAAGTCCCTGTTGAACTCCCACACAGACAGCACTCATAGGCACTTCCCTTAGTAGACCTGGTCTGCTATCTCTACTCCTGCCTGATGTACTGTGGCCTTCATTCCATATCAAGAGCATAAATAGGGGCAGAGATTCTCAGCCAGTCTTTTAGGAACACACCCTCCTCCAAGCAGAGGACGTGTGTATCCAGGTTATAGTGAATTTTGCACAAGTCAGAAAATCTGGGTATTTGTGGATATCCAGTTTTTACTGGTGTAGCCCATTGTCAGTCTTCAGCCTATGAAATAAGGAGAGTGATTGCTTTGTTGGTGACCAGTTAGTGTTGTGAGGGTTGAGATAAGGGGTACGAAGTTCACCCATCACGTGTAACTGGTGCTTTCATTAGTATTTTGAGTAGTGAAAAACGGGTTTGATGGATAAGGTGGGATCAGATCATGGTGGCCTCGATAGACACATGAAGGAGTTCAACTGGGATAAAGAATGCAGTTGGGGGAGTGGGTAGGGAGGCCAAGGAGGAGACAGCTATTCCAAGTTACAAACCCAAATGATTAGAAATCTAGCAGTGTCACTAATAGACAGGGAAGAGGAATCTGAGTTTCAGGAAGAGAGCTTCAGTTCTGCTAAGTTGGAGGTGATAAATGCAGCAGTGTCCAAGTGACAGACGGGCTGTGGGACAGGTGTCTGGAGACAGGGAGGAAATTCCCATACGGGGGTCAGGTTTGGAGCAAGGAGAATGATTGAACTCTCTAAGGAGGATGGAAAGACACAGGATATAGGGACTGGCCAGGTGAGTGCTCTTAATTAAAGGACAGGAAGGAGAAAAATGGCAAAAGAAAATGACTCCTACATCTTCCATCATCCCAATACCAAGGCTTGTTTAAGTGGTTCTGGATCCACTGGGTTGTACAGAGTTCTGCCTTTGCTTTTGTTGGGTAGACCTGATTCTTGCTTGGGGGTCCTTAGAAAACTAGCCCAATTAAAGAAGAAAAAATTTCCCTCCAGGCCTGGGGCTTGATCCTAGGGCCTTGTGCATGCAGGTAAATATTACTGCTGAGCCACATCCCCAGGCCCTTTTTTATAGTTTTCTTTCTTTTTTGATAACTTTATTTTTATGTGGTGTTGAAGATCGAACCCAGTGCCTCACATATGCTAGGCAAGCACTCTGCCACTGAGCCACAACCCCAGCCCATGTAGTTTAGTTTTCTTTGTGTTGTACTCTTTGCATCCAGAGGATTTGATTTTGTTAAAATGATGCCTTTCTTTTTAAATAAATGATGACTTGCCCCCTTAAAAGCATCCAGCAGATTTCCTGTTTTGAAACAAATTCAAGAAGGATGATAAAAGTATCTGAGGTTAGTACTGGTACCCGCCTCGGCTCCTGAGGGTCCAGATGTGGCACACAGGAGTCCTTGGAACTCGTGCATCCTCCTCAGCTCTAGGCTATATACCAAGCCTGCTTCCTAACTCAGAGCCGGGATGGCAGCTGATTCCATGCGGGTTGGGACATAAGACATAAAAATGAAAGTGAACTGGCACTGTCGCATCCGGAGCACAGAGCACTGTGGAGCTAGGAACAAGGAAAGGTGAGTCAGGTCAGGGTGGGGACAGGGAAGTGGGGCCTTTACTGTGTTCCCAGCTCTATTCCAGAATAACCAAAGGTGGAAGACTGGCTCTGGCTTGGTGAGTGGTGTTTCCAGCCTCTGACTGCTCAGTGAGATGAAGGCTCTGAGCAGGTTCAGAGCAACTTGCTTGAGGTCACCTTGGCTGGCAGAGGAAGGGCACCTGCCCTCCTGTGGAAAAGACAGGAAATGGCATTCATGTCACTCCTAGGGTGGCCCTCAGTGTGGCAGGCAGGTCTCTGATTGGATGAGTCCTGCACTGAGGCAGTTTGTTTGGAGATGCTGAACCAGGCAGGTGGTTACTGTGGCACAATAATGAGAAGGTTGCTAGGGGAGGGCGAAGGAAACAGAAAACAAGGTGTTATGTCCCCTAAAAATGTCACCACCATCACCACCTTCCTTCCATGAATAAAGAGAGTTTCATTGCTAGCTGACAATGAAGCTACATTTCGAGTGTAGTTTTTTACCCTTGATTGACGCTTTTCATGGACTGTAACTTAAGTAAACATCAGTCTCCTGACCTTCTAATTGCTCAGTTCTTTTAATTAAAAGATAATTCTAACCAACATCAAGTAGTGGTCTATTTATTATTTATCAAGCATTTTCCTTCCAGCAGTTAGTGAAAGGTCAGTGGCTTCAATGGATGCTTTGTTTTTGGTGAGCAGTTTAGATGAAAAAGATATACAATCAATCTCAGCTCCCTCCTGTTTGCTCACGGGCAGGATACTGTTTAATAGTCATTTGTGGCATTTAGGATCGCAGGCCTTGGAAACATGCAGAAAAGTGCATGTGCATCCCTTGCTGCTGAACATTTCTCCAAAAGTAAACATCAGGTTGTGATTATGGTTAATAATGAGGTATTGATTGTCTGAGAATGTCACGGCCTGGGAGCATCCAGCTCCAGCACCACTAGATGGCGCTGTACTCTTGCTGTTCAACTAGTATTTTATTTCCTTGCCTCAGGGTACCTTGCCTTTCAAGGTTGGCGAGTGTCCTTGTAAAATAACATTCTGGCTGAGATTTAGGAAGCTGAGGTCCTGGGGTGTTTTTGAGATGGGGTAAGATGGAGGGGACAGGCCATAGGACAAATGACAAAGGCCTGCTGGTGTGTGTGTGGTGAGGGCGGGTGGTATCAGTACTCTTGCTCTTGTACCATAATAGGAGCAGGAGAGGAAGGAACTAACTGTGCTGAGCCCCTGGAGACTCTGCCCAGAGCAGTGTTTCCTAACCTCCAGTCAATGACACATCTGCGAATTTGCAGTGGAGGATGATGGGAGAGAACAGTGCAGTGAGGAGCATCGGAAAAAAACCAGGCCTGGGAGGAACAGAAACCCTCATTAGTGCTTTGTCTTGTGATATTGGGGAGTTAGTGAAAAACCTGAGCCTCAATGTGCTTATCTAAGATAGGAATAATAATATCTGTCTCATCAAGTTGTAAGAATCAGATGAGAACATGAACTGAGTTCTTGGCAGTCGTCAGTCTTTGCTCTCCATGCCCCAAAGGCTCTCAGAAACTGTGATCCTGCTTCATGGGGGAGGACCAGGCATTAGATTAACATGGAGAGAAACAAAAATGGCACTTTGTCCCCTTTCACCAGCCACTCTCTCAATCCCCCATTGTAGTAGTTACTATCTCCTTCTAGCACCAAATAATAAATACATACATTAATTAATTAATGTTTTAAAAGATGAAAAGCAAAAAGAACAAAGGAGAAAATCAAACATCTTAGGAACTTGTCTACTCTTGGAACTTACCCAATACTGGTGGGTTTTACTTTTACTTAGTTATTTCTTAGATTACATGTGTAGACATCAATATCTTAGTGGCACTCCCTCGCCCTTCCTTTACTTTCTTATAATTCTCCCTCCTCCATATTTGTATACCCTTTTTTTATTTCACTCCCTACCCTACACCCCAGATTATGGAGGAAAGCTGGAAGGTCACTACCTAGAGGCCTAGCTGAGGAAAGTGGGTCTAGCCTGAGGGCCTAGAGCTGGTCAGCAATTGAGGCAGGAATTTCTGGAACCCCCTCTGATCATTCTGCTGATGAAGGGAATGAGGAGGCCATGGGATACCAGGGCTGAAGTGGTAGGCAGGGTGGGGGTGAGGCCTGAACGCCCAGAAAGGTCTATTGTATTTTTTTTTAACAGCTTTATTGAAATATAATTTACATACCATAAGATTCACTCCTTCTAAATGTACAATTTTTAATTCATTTACTACATTGTGTAAATACCTACATAACTAGCTTTATAGCATTTTAGCATTCCAATAAGATCTCTAGAGCCCACCTCTGGCCCCTGGCAACCACTGGACAGCATTTAAATTTTTGTCTCATATTTGCCTCAGAAAGGTGTATTCTTATTCTTCCCATTATCTCCTACCCTTCTTCCTCCATTTTACCCTGGTTGACCTGCAGGTGGGTGGTAGGACCTTCTGACCAGTTACCTGGGATGCTAGCCATAGGAGCACAAGAGCTATGGGTATCATTTAGAGGGGTGACCTTACTTGCTAGGCTGGTTCAAGTGGTTCCTACCACTTAAAGGGAGAGTTCGGGCCTCTTCTGTAAATCTTAGTTGAAAGAGCTTGGTTTGATTCCTGATGCTGGTACTGTGTGGCTGTGACTTTGAACAAGTCAGTTATTCTGAGCCTTAGTCATTCAGTTCCAGCACAGCATGTAGAAGCAAATAGATTTTTTTTTCTTTTCTTTTTTCTTTTTTTTTTTTTTTTTCCGGTGGTGGTGGTGGTACTAGGGATTGAACCCAGGGATGCTTAATCACTGAACCACACCTATAGTACTTTTTTTTTTAAACCTTTATTTTATTTATTTATTTTTATGTGGTGGTGAGGATTGAACTCTGGGCCTTATGCATGCTAAGTGAGCACTCTACTGCTGAGCCACAACCCCAGCCTCCTCCCTAGCACTTTTTAAAAATAATTTTAAAAAATTTGAGTCAGGGTTCGAAAAGTTATTTAGGGCCTCACTAAGTTGCTGAGGCTGGCTTTGAACTCTTGATCTTCCTGCCTCAGCCTCCCAAGCCGCTGGGATGACAGGTATGAACCATCATGCCAGGGTGCACCTAAAAGATTCTTGAAGTTCATTTACTTAGTGAATAAATGAACAAATGAATGGCTCCCCATCTTTATTAGGGGGATGATAGTGTCATCACAAGTATATTTTGGGGTACAAACCGGCACAAGATACTGGCTGCAGCAGAGCTTTGTGAACTCCTAAGACTTCTAAACCTAAAGAAAATGCCATGGAGCTGATGGTGATGAGACAAGATGCAGGATGGAGGCCTGGGAGAGGTGGACCAGTGGGGTGAGCCAGGGCCCAGTGGTGAGAACGTCGGCTTTCGGGTCTCTATCTACTAAGGAATTCTGCAGGAAAGGCCTATTGCTCTTCAGACTCTCTCTGGGGTGCCCCATTTAAAACCCCAGCATGCTCAGGGTTATCTCTTGAATATTAATTGCCTCCATAGGAGATCCAGAGCTTTATCACCAGCTTCCTCTGGTTCCTGCTGTGAGAGGCAAAAGCCCTGCTGCATCTCCATCCTCCTTCAGCCTCCTGGAGCTCATCCCCTTCCTCAGGCCCGGCTTCCTGCCTTGAACCTGCCTGGCATGGATATCCCTCTGGCTCCTCAAGGCTTCCAGCCCTCTAAGGATGCAATGTCAGGGACAATGGACTTACTTTGACAATACTGCCAGGCGCCCCAGGCCATCTCACATAGCATGGGCAGAATCTCCATCTTCACACTCAGTGTCCAGGGCTGGTTCCCCTCAGTGGGTCTGGCCACATCTCCCAGCGATGGGTTCCCTGAGGCTGGAGCAAGAGGCAGCCGGCTTAATCCCTGAAAAACTCCAATTCAAATCCTGAGAAGGTAAAGCTTGTCTTTGGCAGCTCTGTGCCATTCTAATTGTCTTACTTTAGGATGTGAGAGAAGAGAAAGAGGCTGAGGGACAAAGGCCAGATGAGCAGGAGGGGGTCAGCTAACCTGAGTTCCAGGCAGGCAAAGGGTGCCTGAAGGATCCCCTGTCCTGTGACATTCCAGCAGTGTCATTCCTGGCCTGCTAAGCAACCCAAAATCCAACACAGCATGTTCTCAGGGCTGGAACTGTTTTATTTCTTTTCTATTTATTAATGAAGTCGCTAGACTGACTTCTTAAAGAACCACTTTGAACACCTGTGAATTCTACGAAGTTCAAATTTAGGAAAATCTCATCTGTAGGGCTTAGGTCCTCTGAGCCATTGGCTATTTATAATTAATATTAATGAAAGATCGTTGACAAATTTATTGTTTAGCTGACATGTATTGCCAAACCCCAAAGGGGTTATTTTAAGATCTAAAGGATTTGCATGTATTTGGTAGTTATGTTGAAGAGAATAAAACTTTCTGGATAGGGCTGGGGATGTGGCTCAAGCGGTAGCGCACTCGCCTGGCATGCGTGCGGCCCGGGTTCGATCCTCAGCACCACATACCAACAAAGATGTTGTGTCCGCCGAGAACTAGAAAATAAATATTTAAAAAAAAAAAAAAACTTTCTGGGTATAATCAAGATTTCTTAAATAATTTTTTTTTTTTTTTTGTAGTACAGAGATTGAATCCAGGAGTGCTCTACCACTGTTATGTATCCCCAGCCCTTTTTATTTGTTGAGACAAGGTATCTCTAAATTGCCCAGTTTGGCCTCCAGCTTGCAATCCTCCTGCCCCAGCCTCCCAAGTAGCTCCGATTCCAGGTGTCCACCACTTCACCTGACCAGATTTCTTATATGAGAACCCAATGACCCATGGGCAATGTCTGCCTTAAACCAGCCAAAAACCAAAAAAGGAACTGAACTGGGTGTGCCACTGTTACTCGTTGACATTTAAAAATAACTCCTTTAGTCCAAAATGAAGCAGTAGCTGGGATGTTGCATGAGGGTCCAGGCCCCTGCTCATCCACTAATTGGCTATACTTTATTGGCTGCTTGTAAAATTAGGTTGTCTAACCATTTGACCCTGCTATCCCTCTCCTCGGTCTATACCCAAAGGACTTAAAAACAGCATAGTACAGGGACACAGCCACATCAATGTTTATAGCAGCACAATTCACAATAGCTAAACTGTGGAGCCAACCTAGATGCCCTTCAGTAGATGAATAGATAAAAAAAAATGTGGCATATATACACAATGGAATATTTATTACTCAGCAATAAAAGAGAATAAAATCATGGCATTTGCAGGTAAATGGATGGAGTTAGAGAAGATAATGCTAAGTGAAGTTAGCCAATCCAAAAAAACAACAAATGGTGAATGTTTTCTCTGATTAAAGTGACTGACTCATAGTGGGGTAGGGAGAGGGAGCATGGGAGGAATAGATGAATTCTAGATAGGGCAGAGGTGTGAGAGGAAAAAGGAGGGGACAGGGGGTTAGCAATGATGGTGGAATGTGATGGACATCATTATCCAAAGTACATGAATGAAGACATGAACTGGTGTGAACATACTTTATATACAAATAGAGATATGAAAAATTGTGTTCTGTATGTGTAATGAGAATAGTGATGCATTCCACTGTCATGTATTTTAAAAATAAAAGCAATTAAAAAAATTAAATTAAATTGTCTAGCTATAAGAGCTTGTTTTTTGGGAGTCTGCAAGTCCAAGAAGCACTGCAAAGATTAGGAGAACAAGAATGTTCCAAGACTTAGTAAATAAAAATAACAAAATCTTTGCACTTTAAAAATTTGATTAAGGGAACGAACACTCAAAGGTAGAGAGAAAAGTATGATGATTTTCCATATGTTTAGCCTGTAGTTGTAACTATTTTGTTTTCTCATCAATATTTATATATCTGTATATTTCTGAAGTATTTATTTTTTTGTTGAAGTATTTGCATATGTGTGTGTGTGTGTGTGTGTGTAAACGCACATGCACGCATGCTGCTGCCATGGATTGAACACAGGGCCTTGCATATATTAAACAAACCCTCTGACACTGAGCCACATCCCTGGCTCTATTTTTTGAAGTACTTTAAAGCAAAGGTTCTTTGAGAAGTTAGAGTGATCCCAAGAATCACTAAACAGTGGATTCCCTCAGATCCCAGGGCTGTAGCTATGGCCCTGGCCTTCCTATTCTGACCTTGTAGCAGGCCTTGATGGAGTGTCCATTGCCTCTGGTCCCAGAGCCAGGGCCAGGAATCCGAGGAGAGTCCTGTCCAGAGTTATGTTGTCTCATATTCCCAAGAACACACCTAGGGTCGGCTTGCCTCCCACCTGCTTCAGGAAGTCATGTTCTCTCTGGAAATGGCCCAGATACTGACAGAAGAAATGGGTCCTCTCAGGGCAGCTCCTTCCAAATCCTGCAGATGTAGGATTTAAGAGCACAGCCCTGGTGCCAGACTGCCTTGGTTCAAACTCCAGCTCGGCCTCTTCCTAGCTCTATGACCTTGGGCAAAATGACTTCATCTCCTGTGCTTTGGTTTCTCCAGTTATTAAATGGAGGTTATTCCCTACCTTTAGACTTGATGAGAAGGTTAAGGGATCTAATAGGTGTAAAACATTAAAAGTATTCATGGTACAGGACACGTGCTATTTGAGAGTTGACTATCCTTATTAAACATTTATTTTCCTGATATTGTGGAAATTTAAGTTGTGTCCGGCTTTTTGCTGTCTTTAGGATGTTTCAGGAAACATTATCATATGATTCATTGAACACATATACAGGAAGGAGTTCCTCTGAGCCAGGGCATACCCCGGGGAGTGGGACTGCAGGGATGTGGGGTAGCCCACCCCTAGCTCTCTGGGTGATGATGCCCAGTTGCTCTCCAAGTGTTTTGACTGATTTGCACTCCTGAGTCCATGAGCATGCCTGGGGCTCACGCCCTTATGGATTCTTGCAGTCATTTTTGTGTATTACTTTTGCTTAAATTTTGTTTATTCTTTCTTTCCTTTTACTCAAATGTTCCCATCTATTTATTTGTATCTTAGTATGTGCTTTCGTAAGCATCGTTTTATCCACTCTCCCTCCTTCTATTGAATGAAGTAGCATATAAATGCATAAAAATTCAACAGGCTTCCACAGAATGAAGCACATACTGTATACGCGCTCCCTTCTGCTCCCGCCTTTGACCTAAAGGCTTTGTGGCTCTCAAAATTAAGGTAACGATCAGTAGTGGCGAACCCTGACTGAGAGCTTACTGTCTAATAGGTGCTCTCTGTACATTTTCTCCCATCTCACTGCAAAACCATGAAATAGGATTATTCCCAGAACCTTGATTCCAAGGAGGCGTTCTGATTCCCCGGTCTATTATTTTAACCATAGGGCTGAACTGTGGGGTGACGCAGGCTGCACCCTGCACAACTGGCACCATTTGCTCAGACTACAGTGTGAATGGCACTCCTTGGGATTGTACGGAGCAGTAGTCCTGGCTTTCTGCCAAGCAGGAGCTTAAAGAAAATGCTTAAAAATGACTGGCTTAGAAGATAAACCGCACGATGGAGGAATCTTTCTGCTCTGGATTTATAGGACTTTCTTAAGGTCATGGTTCTTCATGTTTTAAAAGCCTGTTGGCATGAGAGCCCTCCTGCCTATAAAAACATTTGTTTAGGAAAGGAGAACCCAGCATGGGCCCTGTTCTGACCCCAGCCATGTCGGGGCACAGACTCGGCGGCTGTTGCTGGCTTTCTCCCTTGGCCACCGCAGACTTATTGAGCAATATATTATGAGTGTGCCTCACTCTGATGATGTGTTATGGATAAATCATTAAGGAGGCAGCTCACCGCGGTGATGTATTGGTGTAATAGATCATCAGAGTGAAGTCTTCTCCCGACATACGGGCTGGCTCAAAGGGTGGTGTCATTCAGGGAAGAATTAGCCCAGCGGCAGATCTGGCTTAATTACAGGATAAAAGGTTTGTGAATGATAGGCTGAAGTCTGCAGCACCAGCATTTTGATTCTTGATGTAAAAATATAATTGGGCTTCCCGAGAGAATTTTTGATTATTTTCAAACAGCCTCCCGCTTTATTCACAACAGCACAACTTGCCATGTGGCTGCGGGGATACCTTTTATCAGGGGAGATCGCCAGTCCCCTTCCACATCTGAATTATTGTCCTCCTTTCAATTTGTAGGTCACGGAATGAGTTAAGGGAGATAAAATCCAGGAGGCCTGCCTTTCAGGCCTTTAAAATAATGTCCCTAGCAACTGGGCCACTAGAACCAAGTGATTTATTCAAATTGTCATTAACTAAGGCGGTGGTTCTCCACTAATCAACCAGATCTGTGAGCACGTGTGCAGAAGAGAGGGGCACGGTGTGTCAGGACATCAGGATCTTAGGGGTAATAATGTTTATTGAATGCTTAACAGGTACCTACCATTGTGCTAACGGCTTTACGTGTATTATTTAATCTCACTTAATCCACATGACAACATTGCGAAACAGACATTATTATTATTATTGTCTTCATTTTCCAGGTGAGAAAACCAGCCGAGAGCTGGCTTCATTGGCCGATGTTGCATAGCTGCTCAGTGCACCTGATGCTGCAGGTGATTCTCAGACACTTCTCTTTCCACCCCAAAGCCCCCCTTTCTTGGAGGCAGAGCTTCTGTGAACTCCAGATCGCAATCAACACAATTAAAGATTCATTTGTTCAAAACTTGATTATTTTAAGACACATAAATCAAACTTTAGGTGTTCCGTAACATCTGTTTTTAGGGTTCCCAAATTTGATGCAGGTGATTCTTTCTTGAGAAGCTTGTAGATGAGGCTTCTTAGCAATGGCAGGTGAAACTATTGGGACCAACTCTCTACTGGAGACAACTATAAAAGTTGCATAAAATATTTTCAAGATCTTCCATAGTGTTAAGTTGCTCATAAGACAGTAAGAAATGACTAGGTTAACAGAGAAAAGGAAGAGCAAGAACCAGAGAGGGGAATGGGTATGCAAGTTGCTTCTCTTTGAGCCTGGGTGGGCTGAAGGGGTTGCAGCCTGGCTGGAAGAGAAGGCACAGACAGCAGACAGCCACAAGGAAAGAAGCACCTCTGTACAGTAAGCTGGGGCCCAGGGTGGTACCATACCCACACTCTTCAACCTTAAAAATTTAAATCATAGGTCAGTGACTCAGGAGGCTGAGGCAGGAGGATGTCAGGCTTAAGACTGGGCTTGGCAACTTAGTGAGACCCTTAAGATAAAATTTTAAAAAGGCTGGGGATGTACCTCTGTGGTACAGCTCCTCTGGGTTCAATCCCCTGTACCTTAAAAAACAACAACAAAAAACAAACTAAAAAATGAAATTTTAAAACATGGTAGAAAATATTCAATGTGATATATTTAGTATGAAACATAAGTGACTATGATGTTGTAATGTGTAGAAGAAATTGCTGAAAATCCTTTGGGTCCTGGAGGAGGACAGCATGGTTAAGAACATGAGCTCTGCATTAGATGAGACTCGGTTGGGGTTCCAGCTATGACATTTTGCAACTTGCTTAACTTCTGCAGGCTTCAGTTTGCTCATCTGCCAAATGAGGATGATATAATACTGCCCCTGCTTCAGAGGGTGGGAAGGAACAAGTGATCCTTAAGTATGAGATTCACCCCTGTGATTTTGGCTTCTTGGAACAGCATGGCTGCGTCCAGGAGAAGTTGGCATTTGCATTTTGCTAGCATTTAAACCCAGGAAGGCCTTATGGAAAACTACTGGTTTCCTATGTGTAACTAGTCACCGTGAAAAGTTGATGAAACTTGGCTCCCGGGGACTAACTCAGAGCTGCCCAACTTGGGCCTTTACACTGAGCCTTTTGATAAAGATGCACTTACTCTGGCCTCTAAAATCAAGGCCATCTCCTTGGGAAGGGTAGAAATCCAGGTGAGATAAGATGGATAATCCTGCTTTGCAGAATTTATTAAAGATGTCCAGATTAAAAATTGGGTTGTCTGTCAATCAATCAACCGGTTTTCCACATTTTTCTCTGTCGTTTACTAAAAATACTCTTGTGTAACACTGAATCCTGTGGACCTCATAAATGCTAATAGCCCTTTCCCTTTTCTTCTGAAGGACAAGCTTGGTCCTGTTCTCTAGCAGAGGTCCCTGGATTTGTCCTTGTCTTACTAAGGCTTTAAGATTATTATTTAAAATTCTCTCCAGTCATATGCTTTCAAGTAGGGAAGAAGGGCACATGACTGGAAGTGACCAGTGAAGTGTGGCATAGGGTCCACTGTTGATGACAGATTGCTGATAAGCCATCAGGGTCCCTGGAGTCAAGGGCTGAGTCAGCATCATTTGGGTTTCCCTACAACCTGGTCTGAGCTTGGGGGATGTCTGAGGTTGGGCTCCCTGAAAACAGCTGGAAAGCTGTATGCAGAACATTATATAGGAGTGTTATATAGGATATGTGCCTGCAAAGGGGTAAGGAGGGCAGGAGTGGGTAGAGGAAGAAGCTGCCCCACAATTTGCTTGGAGACCTCAGCTAATCCCACAGGGAGCTCTGGAGTTGGGATGGCCCTTCATGGTTGCCCTAAGGTAAGAGCTGGGTCTTCACACTCCGACCCCCATCAGCGAGTTGTTGACAGACTGAACCCCCCCCCCTTAGCAGAGTATGTAGTTTGGGTAAAACAATTTCCACTGGAGGGAGGAAGCTCTGAGTCATCAGAAACCAGGATTCTGAGCAGCTGAGGGATAGGTATGTGGACCCTGAGTGGACAGTATCCATGACAACCACACTTGCAGCTACCCAGATCCACTTCCTTCTCAGTGACTGTGCCCCATCTCTGATGGCTATCTGTGTGGGGTTGTCTCTGTGTCATGTATTTTGTTGCATTAGTCTATAAGTCTGTTTTTATGCCAGTACAATGCAGTTTTTGCTCCTATAATTCTGTAGGATACTTTGAAATTTCAGATATTGTGATGCCTCCAGCATTGCTTTATTGGCTTATAATTGCTTTGGCTATTCTAGGTCTTTTATTCTTTCAAATGACTATTTTAGGACTTTTTTTTCTACTTCTCTGAAGAAAAACAGTATTTTCATGAGTAGAAGAAATACTTTGAATATATATACTTGACAAAGGTTAACATCCATAATATACAAAGAGCTGCTACAAACCACTAAGAAGAAATATAGATATATGAGCCAGGGTGACAACCTAACAATTTACAGAAGAAATACATGATGTGATATATAAAGCACAAAATGATATTGCATCTCAGCAGCAACAAATCAATATAAATAAAAGCAAACCAAGATATATTTTCCTTATTAAAATTGACAAAATTAAAGAGATGGCTACTATTCAGTGTTTGGAAGGATACAGACAAAAAGGCATACCTACTGGTGAAACCAAAACTTCCTATAACTTATTTTTAAATTTGTAGTTGTAGCTGGACAGAATGCCTTTATTTATTTTTATGTGGTGCTTAAGATAGAACCCATAGTAATCAGGCCCACCTTCACAGGAAAGGATCCTGAAGACAGAAGAAAGGCCCAGAGAACATATACCACATACTAGACAAGCACTCTGCCACTGAGCTACAGCCCCAGCCCTTCTGTACCATTTTTAAAGAAGAATTTGACAATTGCATTTAATTTTAAATGAATTTGCCTTTTGACTCAGAAATTAATATTGTTGGGTTTTATCCTATGGAAACCTTCTTTCAAGAGAGAAGAGATGTATGTCTAATTATGTTTATTCAATATTGTTTGTTATAGAAAAACAATGCAAATAATCCATCAGGATAAGAAAGGTTGGATAAAGTTGTGAAAAATCCCTAAAATGGAAAGTTGTTAAAAAAGAATAGCTGTACAGACATGGAGCTGTGTTCACAACAAGCTGTTAGTTTATTGATTGACTGATGGCAGTGCTGGGTCTCAGCATGCCAGGCACAAGCAACTTACCACTGAGCTGCACACCCCTGGCCACACTGTTAGTTTAAAAAAAAAATAAACTAATAACACTTAAATCAAATGTCTATTTTTAAAAAAATATTAAAAAGAGTAAAATAGTATTTTTAAATACAAGCTATTATTTATTTAAGCTAAATTTATAACTGCTTAAAAAGTAAAGAGTGTCTGCATCTCCCTATTCCCATCACCTGGATGCACCAATTTTTAACTCTTAGCTATTCTTTTTCCATTTCTTTGTTTTTTTCCACCCATGGATTGCTTTGAAATAAATCCCAAAGAGCCTATAGTAATCAGGCCACCTTCACAGGAAAGGAGCCTGAAGACAGAAGAAAGGCCCAGGGAACATATACCAATTTGATGTCGGTGGTCATCACTGACCATTAAGATACATAGTGAGAAAGCTCAACCGTCCCTTTTATTTAAATAGAATCTCCTTTTAAGATTTAAAAACAGGAAACAAAATTATTGTTAGTTGGTTTAAAAAAAAATTCACCGAAACTCTTTTATGGGTTGGTCTGGGATTAAACTTGAATATGTAACTAATGCTTAACGGTATCCAGTCGGGTCAAGTTTCTGACGGTTTTGTTATAGCCTTTACAAGTTGTGTTTGTGGTATGGAAATTATACTGTAGAGAAGCTCTTACAAATCAATGTGTAATTTATGACCATTTCATGGAATTAGCTTGACAGCTCAGATGCAATTTCCAGAGGAAGAATTTGATTGGATCACCTTGGGTCCACTGTTCACTCCTGGCCTAATCACCTATGGCCAGGGAGGGGTTGGTGGGGGGATGTCAGAAAGGGCAGGTGACTGTGAATTTGGCAGATATTTCATTAAAACAAACAAACAAAAAAAAACAAAAAACAACTTTTTCTACATGTCCACCTGGCATTTTCTTCCTTGATGTTGACTGACATAATGCTTCATGCAACCAGCAGCAAGAATGTGGAGAGAAGAGCAAGGTAGAAGCACAGAGAACTCTGGGTTCCAATCGATGAGTGGTGGTTTGTGGTTTTTGTTGGTTTGTTTGTTTTTGTGCTGGGGATTGAATCAGGGCCTGTGCCTGGCCTGTTAGTCACGGGCTCCACCACTGCACTATATGCCCCAACCCCCCAGCTGTGATTTTGAGGAGGACCCTGGCCTCTGAGTCTGGAGGGTTCTGAGGAGAAAATGAATTATGGGTGAACAGCAGTGAGTACATGCCTGGCAAAAGCAAGCCTCTTCATCCTAGGGCGTGAGCCTGTCTTCTCACCCAAGGACGTGTCCCCGGAATGTTCTGGTTGGGAGCCTTGGAGTTGCCACACACCAACCCGCTGCTGCAGAGGCCTTTGGCACAGGCCTCCTCCTTTGCCTCCCAAGCTCTGAGGGCAGGACCAGGCACGGCCCCAGCCCATGAAGCACTGTTTTCACAACAGGGCTTCTGGGCTCTTCCCCAGTGACCTTGCAGTTCAGCCCCCGGGGTGTTCCTCACAGGCCTAGCCTCCACTCACCCCCATCTCCTCTCACCACAGGCCTCTCCGCAAACCCACTCGGATATGCACTAATGCCATTATCTTCCTGAAATTAAAATCAAGCCTCAACCTATAATGTTTCACGGAGAGGGAATTGGGGTTATATATTCCTGCGTTGAGCAGTATTCTATTTCAGTCATAGCATTTAATTATGATTGGTATGTTAGTGCCCACCGGAGCATAACAAATTGTCATTATGTTATTCTGCTGAGTCTAATTTAATTGGCAAGTTGTCACAAAAGCAATTATCCATCATTTATTTTGTTGCCATAACCACATCTCGAAGAGCACCTGCTGTCTGCAAGGAGAAATGAGCCACAGTCTCTCAGCCCTGGATCCAGGCCACTTATCTGACACAAAGACATTGCTTCCCCTTCTGATTTAAAAATATGTTCCTCATTTCCTGCTGCGGTCGCCTGAATCCTCCTGGGGGAGCCTCAGAGTGCCAAAGGAAATCCACGGGCTGTGAAGTTGCCTGGGGCCCCACCGGGAGGCGAGAGGCCTGCCCTTCCCTGTCAGGTGTGGGTGGGAGGCTGCGGGAGGAAGCGGCCCGTGGAGGGTCCCTGATTGGGTCCGGTTTTGCTCGGCCAGCTGCTTCAGAGGCCACCTCAGTGATAGATTTATAAATATTTGTGGCTCTTTCTTTCCTGAGGCAGGCCCCATGATCGCTCCCTGGGTGGTAGGATTGTTTGGCTGTTTCACAGAGAACCTAAGGCCCAGGGCCCTGAAGGCCCCAAGTCACAGGGGAAGTTTGGGTAAAGCCAGGACTACAGTTGAAGATCTCCAAAGTCCAAAGGCTTTTTCCAATCTTTGGGTCAAACACTTTCAGTCTCCACTGAGTGACCTTTAGGCCTGTCAGAGTCCCACACTGTGCTTCTGAGTGCTGGAGAACATTTCTCTGTCCTCTTAAGGACTAGACTTAATGACCCTATTTCATGTAGAGGCATCCGTCTGGGGTGGGGGGGGGGGAGAAGAGGAAAAAGGGCGAGGAAAAGGTCACCAGACTGGGTACACTATGGAGCCTGGAACAGTGACAGTCCTATCTCCCTGGATGCTCTGTTTCCAGACTCTTCAGGAGGCCCAGTGACCCCCACCCCTACCTAGCCACCTCTCTACACTTGGATGCGTCCCCCCACACCCAAGTACAATGAGACTTTTTCCAGAGGGGAGGCAGAGGCAAACAGAGTCATTACATGTTTTTTTTTTTTTTTTTTTTTTTCCTTCCCCCAAACCGGAAAGATAGTCCTAAGGGAAGCTGAAGCCTTAGGCCAGTCTCTGTCCTGTGGACTGGAAGCAGGTGGGGAAATTACCGATCTTTTTTTTTGCTTCCAGTCTGCTCTTATTAGCACAGTCAACAGGGGACTCATTAAAAACAAAACCAAAACCAAACAAACCCCCAAACTCCAACAACAACAACATCAACAACAACAAAAAGAACAAGCCAAAAAAAACCCTACCACTCTATTGCAGGGGAAGACAAAGAATCAAACCTTTAAATAAATCAGTTTTTCCCACTGGGTCAGTCATTGGCAATTCCCAGGCCACCTATGTGGGAACATTGGAAAATTACCGGCTTCCTAAACTGGCAGGCCATTTCTTGCAACTTAAACAACACCATCAACAACAACACCAAAAAAAAAAAAAAAAAAATCATTGCAGTTGCTGATAAAAATAAGCTAGGGATTGTGTCAGGATCCTCCCTCCTGGACCAGCATTATCCCTCATGAATGTTCCTTGTTGAGAAGTCACTCCTGCTACTGTTAGTGCCACATCTGGGGGTCTTTGCTCCTGGAGGCCCCACTTGAGTTTGTGGTGCGGGAACTTAACCAGTTGATGTTGGAGCAGGATCAAGTTTGATGCGTAGGGAGGAGCTGTGCATGAGGCCCCTGTAGGGCCTGGCTGTGTCCGAGGGTGGTGTTCCCTTGCATCATGAGTGGGTGTGTCAATTAGTGCAAACTGTGAAAAGTCAGTTGGCTAAATGAGTAAAGGGCCATAAAATACAGTGCATCATCTTGACCCAGGAATTCCACTTGCATAAGCAAATTGCTTCAAAAACAGAACGATGTTTGCTTTGGTGTTACCTATAATAGCAAAAGCAGAGGCCGTGCTACAGAACAAACTCGATTTGGAGCACATGGATATTGCTAGACTTTCATTTTTGTTTTCCGGGTGGGATGTTGATGCACTAAGAACTCATTATGTAATTTTGTTAAGTAAGCTCTGATTGAGCACCTCGGTAACATGGTGTGCGTGGATATAAAAACATACAAGACACATGCCCAGAGAGGCCCCTCCAACGTTAGTTTCCAGTTTCTGTGGTAAACAAATTACTTCCAATTTTGTGGCTTAAGCAATATAAATTTATTATCTAATGGTTTTGTAGGTCAGAAGTCTGAAAGGATTAAAATCAAGATGTTGATGGGCTGTTCTGCTTCTGGAGGCTCCAGGGGAGGATCTCTTTCCCTGCATTGTCCAGCTTCTAGAGCCCGTCTTCATTCCTTGGCTTGTGGCCTCTTTTTCCATTTTTAAAGGCACAAGGACATGTCAGATCCTCATCACGCTGCTGCTCAGACTTTCTGCCCTAGTCATATTGCCTTCCAACTCTTTGCTTCTGCTCCTCCTCCCCTGCCTGTGTGTGTGTGTTTTTTTGTGTTTTGTGTGGTGCTGGGGATTAAACTCAGGCAGGTATGCTTTACCCCTGAGCTATCCCTTTTTATTTTTTTATTTTGAGACAGGGGCTTGCTAAATTACTCAGGCTGGCATTGAACTTGAGACCCTCGGCCTCCTGAGTAGCTGGGATGACAGGAGTGAGCCACTGCAACCAGACAGTTTTTTAAGGACCCATATGGTGACATTGGGCTCACCCAGATAATCCAAGTAATCTCCCTGTTTTAAGGTCAGTTAACTAGTAACCTTAAATTCATCTGCAACCTTAATTCCCCTTTGACATGTAACGTGGCATATTCACTATTTCCAGAGATTAGAATACAAACCTCTCTCTCTCTCTCTCTCTCTCTCTCTCTCTCTCTCTCTCTTTGGTGGAGGGGGTGGTGCCTAATTCTGCTAACCACACTCCAGACCAGGAGCTCACAATTGAAGGGAAAAGACACATGAACACATCTTCAGGGCATATGTCAGCGTGCCATGGCCAGGCATCAGGATTTTGGGGGGTGGGTGCAACAGGCATATTTATACATAAGTCAGAAGTTATTTGATGGGCAGCTACATGCAGCCCAACTTGGTTTTCCTCCTCTTTCCAGCACAAACTCTCTGGATCACTTTATGCCCCCATCCTGCTATTTCTTAATCACCCCGTCCTCTCCTTTAGCCCCTAACCTTTGTCCATTTCCCCTTCCCCTGCTGCGGGCTGCTTTTTACTCTCTATCTCCCCACCCCCCACCAAGATCCAGATAGAGTCCCACGTCTTCATGATTCTGTGCTACAATCCCCACCCCCAGCCCAGTGCTTCTAGAACCTGAAAATTCTCAATTCCATAATATTCTACTGGGGCATAATTGCTGTCATGTGCTACTGTCTCAATCTCAGTGTGTTCTTATGTCACAGCTAGTTTTGAATCCCTCTAAGGTCAGGGACCATGTGTTATAATTCTGTCCCCTTCCACATCACCTGGGCTGGAGAAACATTTCTGAAAGTGTTGAAGTCCTTCTTTGAAGAAATGGTGTTAGACCCTGGGGACAGAAATGTATTCCAACAGGGGTCCTGCTCTAAAGGAGCGTTAGCCGTCACGGATGTGACAGGCACTCTAGTTAATGCGCTAGTTCAGCTCACTGCAGGTCCAGGAAAGCTCTTCTGAGGAGGTGAGGCTTGAGCTGAGTTTTGAAGACTGAGGGAGAGTGGACTAGATAAGGGACTCGGGAGAAGGGCTCTATTCCAAGAGGAGGCGGAACGTTTGAAGCAGCAGCAAACAGAGCGAATTCTGGAAAAGCCACTCGCCTCTCTCTCCACCAGATATGAGTATTATAGGTCAAGCATGATGGATAAGCTCTAGAGATCTGCTGTACAACAGTATTCTACAGTTGATAAAAATGTATTGTACACTTGAAAAATCATTCACAGGCTGAGGATGTAGCTCAATGGTGGAGTGCTTGGCTCATGCGCGTGAAGACTCCGGGTTCGATCCCTGGCACTGCAAAAATAAGAGACGTTGTCAAGAGGGTAGATCTCATGTTAAGTGTTGTTACTAATAGAATAAAATAAAATAATTGATCTGGAGGGGAAAAAGAATCATTGATGCTAAATGCTGTTCAATTTCCTTTTCCCAGCCTCCCAGCAACAGCTCTCTGCTCTTTCTTTCACCTCTTCTCTAATCTGTAGGGATAATTTTTTTTTTTTTTTTGCATTTCCACATCTTTTCCCATTAAATTGCAAAAAAAAAAAAAAAGCAGTGAAAACTGACATTCACAAATGAAGCAGACAGAGAAAGGACAAAAATGATCAAGTCTCTCTAAGTCAGAAGACTAATGACAATTCATATGACAGACAAGAAATAATATCCCTAATACATAACCTGCTAAAGAAAAAAAAACTAAAAAAAAAAAAAAAAAGACACAGGACACCAACATTTTACAGATAGAATACAAGTAGCCGATAAGCATATGAAAGACACTCGACTCTATGTAGTCAGGGAAATGTGAAATGAAACAACAATTAATACCATTTTCATTCATCAGATAGGCAAAAATTAAAGATTGATAACATCCAGTGTCGTCAAGGACGTGGGTAAACAGGGGCTCTCATACATTGCTAATAGGTAATTTAAACCCTTTTGGGAAAGCAGTCTGAAGGCGACTATTAGAATTAAAAAGGATCGCAGTCTTTAGTCCAAAAACACCAATTTGGGGAATGTACTCCGTGGGAATAATGGCATCAGCCTACAGTTCTCTATTATACAGGTGTGTATCTTTACACACATACGCAATATTGTTTATTGCAAGATTGTTCCTCATAGAAAAAGCAGGGTAGAATCTGAATTGTTCATCAATAGGTAAATGTGGGATAAATTCTAGTCCATGTACACTACAGAATGCTGTGGAGGTAGTGAAGAGTGAACCCGACCCCCACACATTGACTGGGAGGACATCCCCAGATACCATGGTATCAATGAAGTAGCAAAAAGCACAAAAGCAGCGTCAAGGGCCATGTAATCGAGGGTGAGGGTGGGACAGACCTGACAGGATCGTTATTGTATGATTTAAAGATCCCAAAGAGCCAAACACAGTGGCCTGTCATCCCAGAAGCTCAGGAGGCTGAGGCAGGAGAATCCTGAGTTCAAGGCCAGCCACACCGACTTAACGAGGTCCTAAGCAATTCAGCAAGACCCTGTCTCAAAAAAATAAGAAGGGCTGGGGATGTGGCTCAGTGGTGAAGCACCCCCGGGTTCAATCCTGGGTACCAAATAAATAAATAATAAAAGATGTCAAAGAAAGATCTGGAAGGCCATGTGATTACCTGAAGGGATGGGGATTGGAGTGAAGGAAGGGGAGACAACAACTTAAAGGATCTGTATGGTTTGATTTACTACAACGAACACAGACTACTTGTACAATTACAAATATTAATAACTTGGAGGAAAAGGAGTGAGGAAAGCATTGGGCAGGGCCCCTGTGTTAGGGCTCAGGGTTGACCGGAGTGAGCAGGTCCCTGGTTCAGGCCTAGACGTCCCCCCCTCCCCGTCTTAGTTTCTCCTCTATTCAAATAAGCTAATTAAACAAAAGTTAAGATGACTTTCTTTTCTTGGTTAAGTGGGTTTAGATCCCAGGATAAAAAACAGAGTCATTTACATATGTAGTGACCCTTTCTTTATACCAGTGATAAATTAATTAGAGTCCTTCAGTCCTGAGCCGCCTCCCTGAGGACTTTCACTGGGTTCTGAACCAGGCCCAGGGCGCCGCATGGTGCTAGCGCCGTTGCACACTGCGGCGGGTGAGGCTGGTGTCAGCTCCAGGCATCTGAAGGCATTTGAACACTTTGCTCACGTCTCCAAGGCTAAGCCAGTTAAATATCTGCCCGGCTGACCGAGGAGAATGCCATTTGCCTTTCGGCTCCCTGCTTCTCAGCCGCACTGGGGGAAACCCTTTCTTCTGAGCCTGAGCCACCCTGGAGGTCACAGTCACACGGTCACCATGGCAACTCCCTTCAGAGTATGACCATGGGGGCTGAGGAAAAGCGTAGGAGACGTACCAGGGGGTCCAGGAGAAAGCCACTTTCACACTGAGGAATTTCAAAGTCTCAATTATTGGGTTGCTACATGGGACATTTTTGCTTTATGTGGGATACGTTATTTCTGGAAAGTTGCTTTAGGTCAATTTTCGGTTAAGATTTTGTCATTTTATTTTAAACACATAAGTGGGACTCCCTATATTAAGAACCCTATTGCGGAATTTTTTTTTTGTGTGTGTGTGTGAAATGAAGATAAAAACTTATTATTCTTTTAGAGCAAGGCTAAATGCTCAGATATCAAGTTGTAAAGTCCAGCACCCTCATTTTGGGGGAGTTTGGAAGGTAGAGGATAGCGGGTGTGTGGGGTTGGTAGGAGGGAATTTATTTTGAGTAACTGGGGTGAAATTTGGAATTTTTCTCTTAAGCTTTGACTTCAGCAAAAGAAGAGCTCCAGTGCAAAAGATTTACAAAGAAATGGCCCTCAGGATGGGCTGGGGATGTGGCTCAAGCGGTAGCGCGCTCTCCTGGCATGCGTGCGGCCCGGGTTCGATCCTCAGCACCACATACAAAGATGTTGTGTCCGCCGAGAACTAAAAAATAAATATTAAAAATTCTCTCTCTCTATCTCTCTCTCTCTCTCTCTCTCTCTCTCTCTCTCTCTCTCTCTCTCTCTCTCTCTCTCTCTCCTCTCACTCTATTTTTAAAAAAAAAAAAAAAAAGAAAGAAATGGCCCTCAGGAGAAATCTGTAGGATGGGATAAGCAGGATAAGGAAGGAGAAGAAGCCAGATTGGGTTCCCTGCTTTAGCCTGACCCCCTGGGGAGTTCTGGGGGGGCGGGCGTATAAATGACACCTTGAAATTTATCATCTTGAATCGGAGGAGCTGGGCTTTTATACTCTCAAACTCATCAGGGGTTGGCTAGAGTTGCCCAGGGAAAAGTGTGAAATTCCCAGCGTGAAGCAGCTTGGGTACCCAATGTCAATCTTGGAAAATCACCAGCTGGTGAAAGGGATCCCAGAGGGTGCAGGGCATTTCAGTAGCGCCTGCCACATGTGCCAAGTCAGGGTATACAAAGAGCTGTCTAAGGACTCCTCCTAATAAGAAAAACAGCAACATGAAGTTAGCTTCCCACAAAAGGGTATTTAGAATACTGTTCAAGGAGAAGGACGATAATACACTTGGTTGGATGCGAATTAATCGAACAAGCCTTTCTGACGTGTTTGCCATCACTGCATGTCGATATGGGGCACAGGCCTGGCACATTGGAGGTCCTCGATCCATATTTGCTGAGTGAGTGAATGAGCAAAGCTTGGCTTTAATGACTGGCACCTGTTAAGACTATCACTCTGCCACCTGCCCTAAATTTATATTTTGTGGTTTCTGAGTCCAGTTCTTTGTCTTAAGGCATAACAAGCCATCACCATGATAAGGAGCTTTCTTGGATTCTGATCAAAATAAACAAACTTGAAAACACTTATGAGATCATCAGGAAAAGTTAAAGGCTGCCTGGATATTGGATGATCTTTAAGAATTATTATTAATTTTGTTTAGGGTAAGTATGGTATAGTGACAATGTTTTTTAAAAAGACTTTATCAAAAGAGTTTCTACTTGGCAAACTTTTTGCAGATGAAATGATGTAATGTTTGGGACGTGCCTCCAACTCACTGGTGGGGAAGGAGGAAGTGGGGAGGGTGCAGATGAAACAAGACCGGCTATGAGTTGATCATTATTGAATCTGAGAGGATCTGTTTCCTTATTTAAAAAATTAGTTCTATCTTGGATTGTCTAAACAAATAAAAGGTAGGTGAGCCGAAGTGGGCTGGGTGCTCAGGATGGGGAGAGACATCAGTGGGGAGAAAGTCAAAAACCCAGGACTCTCCAAGAAGTCACCTGGAGGCTGCCAAACCAGAGCCGGCTCTGAGAATACGAGGGGCCTCCTGAGGCTGGGTCTCCTTTTCTTTGTTTGTTTCCTTATGCATTTATCAACTCCTTCCCTTCAGTTTCACAGAATGTCCTGATTAACAGGTGAGCCCACAGCCTTTCTCAAACAGTGTGCAAAATGGGCCCTTTAAGCTACAGGAGCCCTGGCTGGGAGCTCCCTCACCCTGGCTCTCCCCGTAGAATCTCTGATTCTGCTTTTTGCAGGGAGTGTCGGCCTGTGAGACAGGAAGTCTGAGCAGGTGGTCCATCCCTGACAGTCGCTTGTGTCTTCAGGATTCAGTGTGTGGCACACTGGTCTCTTCCAACGGAGGTTTCTCCTTTTTGCAGGGGCTCCTGGGTGGGGACTTCTGAGTGGCTGTTAGGAGGGCCCAACCCTGGCTCCTCCTGCTGTCCTCAGGTTCTGGACTGTTTGCAGGCCTGAGGGGAATGTTTCTCACCTCCTCTTCCTTGTCCTTTTCTGTGGTTCTCCCACATCTGCATCTGCAAGCCCCTGCCCTAGAACCCGGATGGCAGAAAGTTCTGCAAGACCTGCCCAGGACTGGCAGGGAAGGGCGTGCTTTATTTTAGGTAAATCAGGTCATCCAGTGGGAGGTTTCATCCTAACTTCCTCTGGGCCTTCCTGCCTAAGCCGAGTTCTATATTTAGCTGTGTGTACCACAATTGCTTCTGCTCCACCGGATACCCTCCCTGCTTGGAGATGAAAGGGAAGGGAACATGGGCATTCTGAGGGAGCAAAGGTGTGTTCACCTGCTTGGGGTGGCAGGATTTGAGCACCCATAGACTTTATTTATTTATTTAATATTTAATATTTATTTTTTAGTTCTCGGCAGACACAACATCTTTGTTGGTATGTGGTGCTGAGGATCGAACCCAGGCCGCACGCATGCCAAGCAAGCACGCTACCGCCTGAGCCACATCCCCAGCCCAACACCCATAGACTTTAGAAGGGAATAAAAAAAAAAGTTCTGAGAAAAAGACTCCCATGTAAAACTTTTCATTTAGATGTTAAAACAAAAACTCTTGATGGGTTTTCTAATTGGAAGGCCTATAATTATTTTTCACTTTAAAAGTGAAACACTTCATGAAAGAACTCTTGAAAAACCAAAAGAGGAAAAAAAAAAAAAGAAAACCCCAAAATAAACAGAAAACAGACCCAGGTATGGGACATGTCCATCATGGAAACACAAGGTTAAGTACATTTACATTATTTTATTTGGCTAGTTCCCTCCCCCCCGAAAATGCAGTCTCCATCATCTTGTACTAGTGGTTGACAGTCTACCAAGTACACACAATTTTTTTTTTTTCATCTTCACGGATTATTACAACCACGACATTCACAGTGTACAAGAACACTGTCATTTCCGGCCTGGTTATAAAATGCCTCCATATGCTCTTCCTAAGAGGCACGTTGGCAGATGGCTCCTCGGGAAGATCCTCCTGGTTTTCCTCACCCTTCCCCTACAAATGGGTACACGGGATGTTTCCATTTTTGTGATCACACACCACAGCAAACATCTTTTTCTGTATTTGGAGTGATTTCTTTAGGATCCAGTTCCAGAAGCGGAATTTCTGAGTCAAGAATTTGGGATATTTTTAATGACTCTTGACTCATTTGGCCAATTTGCTTTTCACAGATTTTGCATGAATTTACACTCCCACAGGGACGCTCATTTGAGTTTTTAAATTTGGAGCCACAGCATCTCATGTGCCACACTTTCTATAGTAAATGTTTTCCTGTGCAGATATGAACTTTAGAAATTTCAATACCTGAGACAATATCCCCCTCTTATCTAACACCTTTGATCTGCCCTTCCTTCCTTCCTGCGTTCCTTCTTCTTTTTTTTTTGCAGTACTGGGGAATTTTTGTAGTACTTAGGGTTGCTCTACCACTGAGCTTTATTCCCCAGTTTCCAGGAATATATAGTTTCCAGCCTGGTTATACAATAAACATATTCCCCATGATATTTTTCATAAAGTGGGTTTTATTTATTTATCTTTTATTTTTTTAGTACCAGGGATTGAACTCAGGGGCACTAGACCACTGAGCCACATTCCCAGCCCTGTATTGTATTTTATTTGGAGATAGGGTCTCACTGAGTTGCTTACACCTTGCTTTTGCTGAGGCTGGCTTTGAACTCATGATCCTCCTGCCTCAGCCTCCTGAGCTTCTGAGATGACAGGTATATGCCACTTTACCCGGCTATATTTTTTTTTTAATTTTGAGACAAGGTCTTGCTGAGTTGTCTGGGCTGGCCTTGAGCTTGGGATCCTCCTGCCTCAGCTTCCTGAATCACTGGGATTATAGGTTTGCACAGGGCGACTGGCTCCTTCCTTCTCATCCTTCCCTGACGGATGCGGTCAAGCAGTCCTAGGCAGTGATTTTGGCCTGTAGTAGATCCTTGTTCTTCTGCTATTCTCACTGGTGGTCATTCCTGCTGACCTGGGGACTGTTCCCTATTTTGAAGATTGTGCAGCAATTTAGAAACCACCTGCCTGAGCTGGACCCTGCCTAGTTACCCCTCCAGTCTGTTGGCCATGTTGGCAATCCCTGGCTCTGGTTCCTTCTGATGCTTTTCAGAGTCTTGGTGGAGCTGGAGGCATGAGCACTAAGGGGTTAAGAGCTCAGCCGAGCTCTCTGGTCAAGGAATTCACCATTCCTGTCCCCCTAGGATAGGAAATGAAATTGCTTGCAGGTTTTGCCAACTTAAACTCCACCTCCAAGGAGGAAAAACACCCCCTCGCTTACCCGCTGCTTCTTTTGATATTAAGAGAGAAAGAAAAGGAGAGATTAAAATATTTACAAGTATCTGATCGGCCTCCTTCTTTTGGAAGGCATGTATTAGAGGAAAACAGAACAGACATCTGTGAGCGCTTAGACAGCGGAAAAAGAAACAAGCAGGCTTCACTGGGGGCCCCCAGGAGGGTGGCAGTGCCCCCTCCCCCCCCTCCCCCCCCCCCCAAGGAGAGGGAATTTCTGTCCTGATTGTAGTGTTGCCGGCTCACTGGGAGCAGAGAGCGGCTGTGGATTCAGGAGGGGAGTGCTGCAGGGCGAGGGAGGACCTCCAAGTTTAGTTCAACTTACATTGAAAGTTAAAGTCTCGCGGCCAAGAGTTCCTTTGCCGCAGAAATTTTGGGGGTCTGGAAAGTGCCAGAAAAAAATGAAGCTTGAAATGACGTTAGACCGTACCTAGATCTTGAAGACAGGAACCAAGAACACAGCGATAATGTAACAGGGGTCTGCGTGATGCTTTGAACATAGCCCTTGCTGCTCTGTCACTGCAACTTAGTTTTAATGGACATGTTTCTTTCTCTCCCTCTCTGCCTGCTCCTCCCTAATCTCCCCGCTCCCTAATCTCAGAGGATACAGGATGACCTTTCTTCTCCCACATTAGGCAGAGAGTACACACAGGAACCAAGTAATCCAGACTTCGGGGATGGTGCCAGATCTCAGAAATCACTATCTCCCAAATTAACAGGTGAATGACAACTCCAACAGAGAACTGGTGGAAGGTAGCCTCTGAGTCACCTCTTTGAAAGCCTCCTGTTCCTGCTGAACTGTGTTCTCATTATTGGATTGGCATCGGGGACAAGGACCAAGCTTTCAGCAACAATAACTCTTGGAGAAGAGAAAGGGGCACAGAGATTTGGGTAGTAGACTGGGAAATAAATGACGGTAACAAGGACGATGATGACAAGGACGACGGCAATGACAATGATGACTATGATAATTATAGCTCACATTTGAGTACTTATTATGCCCCAGCTGCGGTCCAAAACTCTATACGTGGATTAACTCCTATTCCTCACTATAAACGTATGTGGAAATGACGGTGATTGCCTCCATTTATGGATGAGGAGACTGAGCCTCAGAGATGGTGTGTGCTGAGACTGGTAGTTTGGAGCTGTGGGTATACTGGGGACAGTTAGATGTGTTGAACCCAGGGGTACCTAACCACTGAGCCACATCCCCAGCCTTTTAATATTTTCTTCAGAGACAGGGTTTCACAAAGTTGCTTACAGCCTCGCTAAATTGCTAAGGCTGACTTTGAACTTGCCATCCTCCTGCCTCAGCCTCCCTAGCCATTGGGATTACAGGTGTGCACCACTGTGCCTGTCTTGCAAATGATTTTTTTTTTCTTAAAAACTCCATGTTGGGCTGGGGATGTGGCTCAAGTGGTAGCAAGCTCGCCTGGAATGCGTGCAGCCCTGGTTCAATCCTCAGAACCACATGCAAACAAAGATGTTATGTCCGCCAAAAAATTAAAAAATAAATATTTAAAAATTCTCTTACCCCCCCTCTCTCTAAAAAAAAAAAAAAAAAAAAAAAACAAAAAAAAAACTCCATGTTATCTAGACCCCAAATTCGGGAGTTGACGTGAATTTGTACCTCTCCCTCCTCTCCAGTTACTCCTGGTGATGTGCCTTTGGTCCATAGCAACTAACCCTGTGGCCATTGCTCCAGTAGCATCTTGCCTGTTTCATAACTCCCAACTGACAAGATGCCACCGGCACCCCCACCCATCTTCTATACCACCACCTGCTCCTGAGTACTCTTCCCCCTTCCTGAGGGGCTTAAATACCTATATGTGGTATTTAGCACATCAATGGTAATTGTGCATTTATTTGGTTGTCTATCTAGGCAAATGTTCCTTGGGTGAAAGAGTGAGGTCACATCAATGGTGAATTTGCATGTGAAGCCAGAGGGATAAACCTGTGACTTCTGTAGAAAAGGACTTTGCATTCCCCGGGTCCAAGAGCACCAAGGAGAAACAAATCAGTCTAGCTTGAGAGGCTAGGGACAGAACTAGAAACGGGGTGTTGCTGGAAGATGTCAGCGCTTTGCCCCTATGAATTGAAGATACAAAACACTAAATGTGGTAAATGAAAAGTTCCGTGAATATCAGGAGTAGGATCCTTTGTCGGGTGGCAGCTCAAGATACTCCAAAATAACTCGAGGCAAGGACCAGGCACAGTGGTGCATACCTCTAATTCCAGCCACTCAAGAGGCTGAGGCAGGAGGATCTCAAGTTTCAGGCCAGCCTCAGCAACTTAGCAAGATCCTATCTCAAAATAAAAAGTAAAAAGGAGGGGGGATGTAGCTCAGAGGTGGAGCAACCCTGGGTTCCATCATCGGGACTGCAAACAAACCCAAATAACTGGAGGTGCGGAGTTGACGGAAACATCGTTTATCTGAAGATGTCTCATCCTCATCCACCTAACGAATGAGAGCACAGGAGAACAACATGGTTGGGAAGCTGATTGACCCAAGGAGGGAGAAACTTGTGGCAAAGAAGATTTCTCAGCCACTCTCCTGTCAATTTTTAAGTATTTTCTTGGACTTTCTTGTAGTGTACACAATGTGCAGTTGATCTTTAGGTGAAACAAGAAAGGAGATTTAGATTTAGAAGCATTGTTCCTCTTTCTCTCCAAGATCCCACAAGGTCAGGTGCATCTCTTGTTTTATTTAAGAGTGTTATTAGAAACACCAGACCATCCCAGACCCAGCTGGCGTCGCCCTGAACGTTCATTTCTTTGAACATATAACTGAAACAGTGAGTGATAGAGACGGACGACACGATACATCAGAGGGAAAATCTGGGATGGATTCTTTCACAAGTTGGTCTCTGCTCCTAGGATGGGAAAAAAATGGACTTGAACTGGCCAACGCAGAAGTGGAAGAGATTATATTATGTTAGAACTTTCAAGCTTTACTATTTTTTAAAAAAAATATTTTATGAGTTGTTGGTGGCCCTTTATTTATTTTTATGTGGTGCTGAGAATTGAACTCAGTGCCTCACACAGGCTAGGCAAGTGCTCTACCACTGAGCCACAACCCCAGCCCCTCAAGCTTTACTATTTTTGAGACTAAAAAGGCTGAGGTGCTATTGCTCCTGTTCTAGATGCAAGACTGTCTCATAGGGCTGGGAATGTGGCTCAGGCGGTAGCACGCTCGCCTGGCATGCGTGCGGCCCGGGTTCGATCCTCAGCACCACATACAAACAAAGATGTTGTGTCCGCCGAGAACTGAAAAATAAATATTAAAAATTCTCTCTCTCTCTAAAAAAAAAAAAGACAAAGATTATATATTTTTTTAAAAAAAGAGAGACTGTCTCATAGGTCATGGGTGACAGGCAGAGCAGTTATGAGACATCTCCAAAGCCAGTGCTAAGACTGGCCTTGGGTCTTTTGTTACCACTCGGTTAATCCCATCAGGAATTAAACTGATTGGGTTAAGACCCTCACAACCCAATAATTTCTCCTCTGAGCCTTCTTGCATTGTCTCACACGTGAGCTTTTGGGGGGCACCTAACACCCAAACCACAACAGGGAGGTGTTTGTGTCTTACATAGAATGGTCAGAGCAGACCTGTTGCTGAGGTTGGCAGAGAAGTGAGGGAAGGAGCCCCAGGTTGCCTGGGGTCCCAGCAATCCAGGAAGAGAGACCGTAAGGGCGAAGGCCTGGAGGTGGAATCCTGCTCAGCACTCTCCAGCAACAGCAAGGAGGCAGGTGGGAGTCGAGGGTGAGGAGCACGGGAGTAGGAGATGAAGTCAGAAAAGAAGCCCCAGGCAAGATCACAGGCAGCTGGCCCGTAGACCTAGGAAGCTTCTTGCATCCTACTCTCAGGAGGAGAGAGGAAACTTCAGAGAGTTTGAGCAAAGCACAGACATGATTTGACTTTTGTTTTAAGACTCCATCTGCTGCTATGTGGAAATATCAACAAGGGATCACGGGTAGGAGCTAGGAGACCACCCAGGAGATGATTCTATAGGCTCAGACTGGGAGTAGCAGTGGAGATACCACGAAGCAGGCAGATTCTAGGCTCATCTGGAAGGTAAAACTGACTGGATTTGCTGATGGAGGAGGCGGAACAGAGTCAGTAAGGATGACCACATTCTTTGGCCTGAGCTGCTGGAAGTCTGAGGTTGCCATTCGAAGAGGCAGGGAGCAGAGCTGGATAGAGAGCTGAGTCTGGACGTATCCAGTTAGAGGACTGTGGGTCATCCAAGTGCACAGGGTGAAGAGGCCACTGGATGGGCCAGTCTGGAGGTGAGGGAGAAGAGGAGCTGGAGACATACATGTGGGCAGTGTCATTGTACAGTAGTTAAAGCATGAGACTGGAGAGTAGGTGTAACTAGAGAGGTGCCCTGGATACTAGGCCCAGGGCACCCTGACATTCAAAGATTGCAAAGATGACCATCTAGCCAAAGGTGACTGGGAAAGACTGGCCAGGAAGGTAGGAGACCCAGGGGCAGGGAGAAGGAAGACAGTGCTCCCAGGGAGGGAGGGACCCAACAACTACATAAGTGCTGCTAATGCTGGATGAAAATAGACCAGGGGATGCACAGAGGTCATGGTGACCTTGCCAAGGGCAGGTGGAGTGGAATGGGCACAGACACCTGACTGAGCAGGTTCAAGAGCTAACAGAAAAGGAAGAACTGGAATCTCTGGGCAGATCTCAAGACACCTGGTCATACAGGGGAAGAAAGGAATGTGGGGCGGGCAGCCAGCAGGAGGGGGGTAATTTTTCTGTTTGGTTGTTTTTGTTTTTTTTTCATATGGAGATACTTTGGCATGTTTGTAGTTAATAGATATAATCTAGCAAATGGGAAAAATTGATAGTGCAGGACAGACATTCCCTAAACATAACTTTCTCTTTTTTCTATTATTGTACAGCTTGGAGCATTGATCAATGTGTTTAGTAATTGTTTGCCGTTGATGTTTCCGTGAACGTCTCTGGCATTTATTTCCCCTTTAGGCAAAGTTGTTTCCCTCAAATATGCCCATGGAACTAGAATAGATCCATTTAATGATGAATATGCTTTGAAAAATCAAATCCCCTGACTTTTGTGCACGAGACCTTGCTAGTTATTCTCTTATCACTTAGTTGTAGAGGTGTGAGTTCAATCAATGATAACAAGTTACTATTTATTGAAAGTTTAGTATGTGCTTTCCATGAATTATCCCTGTGAAATATCGCTGTGATGTAGGTACTATTGATTATCTCAGTGTAATGATAAAGAAACTGAGGTTTCAGAGGTTAAACCATATGCCTGGGGTCCAGCAGGCAAGTGGGTAGTGGAGCCAGGCTCCAAATTAGACCCACAAAATGCTCTTGAGAACTGCCACCTTCTGCCCTCCATCCCTGACAAGACGAGCCGGTCCAGATCGTGGTCACTGAGGGCAGATATAGGTACAGAGAGACTGCGTCCTCCTTCTGCAGGGCTGAGATTCCCTGGGTAACCAGCTGTCCCTTTGCGCTGAAGCACTCTGAGCATCCAGAATGTGCGACACCAGCTGGGCTCGGGCAGCAGGGGGCGCTCTCCTGTCACAAGAGGCCGGCCAGACGCGCCCCAGATCCACAATGCAGGGAAGATTCCCTGCCCCCAGAGGCCTCTGGCTGGACTTTCCCGCTCCTGCGCTCCTGCCCCACAGAGCTTACTGTGGCTGCTGCTGTTGGTAAAACTACACAGGATCAGGAAGAACCTTTATGGAGATTCCTTAAAAAAAAAAAAAAAACCTCTGATCTTGTCAAAGGGTCCTGGAGTAGGGGAGGCTGATGTTAAAATGGGGGACAGGGGCTCAAAAGGGATGGGGCAGCAGGCTAAGACCCTCCTTTCTATCCTGGAGTCGGCTTGGAGCTGTCTAGCTTGGGTCTGGGATGCTGTGTGGGTTTGCTGGGCAGGCATGCAATCCACCTGGGCCTTCTTTCCTAAATTCCCATCTGAACTGACTTCTTTTTGAGATCCCAACCACTGAGATCTGAATTTCTAGTTGGAAAACCAGAATCCTGGATCTGTGGGGATGCCACAAAGAGAAGCTCTGTCCTGTGGCTTTGAAGCAAATGTCACATGAGGCTGGGTGAAGAGGGAAGCAGGTGTTGTTAACCCTTTCCCACCCTCCTCCCTGCCCCTTCTCCAAGGATACCACTGGCCATTGGCTGATCCGATGTCGGGGAGGAGCAGTCCTCCCCAGGGAGGGTCTGAATCAAAAGGAAGCCATGTGGTGGGCGCCTGAGCCCTGGCGCCACCCCAGCTGTCAGCTGCATGTGACTGCTCCCAGCCTGACCAGAGGCTCCCCAGGCCACAGAGGGAGAGCGGGAACACAGCTGCTCCCGCTGGGAGCATAGCAATCTGGACTTTCTGGGGTCTATAAGACCAGACCAGGGAGCAAAGATGTGAGGGGGGAGGAGGAGGAGGAACTGGAGGCTCTCCCCTTTGTAAATGAATCCGGATTTGGCTTGGCTGCAGTCAGAGGTCCCCTGCTGGCTTCCTCAGGGTGTTCCCTACCTGGGGCTCCTAGAAGCAGTTGTGGGTGGCAGGAAGCAACCAGTGTCCTGACATTGCCCCAGACACAAATCTAGTACTCACTGGCTCTGCCCCCACCCCCAGCCCACTGATGTGTTCAGAAGCAGGGGAACCACCCACTGAGGGGCACTACAAGCCACCTTCTGCCACAGATGTCTCTTTCGCCTTTGGAAGCACCATTCTGAAAGCCGTTCTGATAGTTCTGATGCATTTAGAGCTATAGCTACCCAAGCTGCTCCAGCCGAGTAGAAGAGTTGCACTTCCTGTGGGCTAGACCTAAACAAAGATCACATGTACCACAAGTGTCAATCACCTACTGAATACAAGAAACAGTCCTCCAGGGGCTTGTCATCTAGTTGAAGAGATGAGACCCAAATACATGTGAAGTTCAGTATCAGGGAACCGTGCAAGTAACCGTTTCAGCGACAGTGGAAGAGATGTCGCAGGTCCCTTTGTGATGAATTATCAGATGCATGGTTCTGACAGTGATTGCTCTCCGGGTTGAGGGGAGAGGGGGAGTGCTTCAGGCCTGCGTGGTCAGGAAGGGCTGCGCTGGGACAAGGTGGGGGTGGGAACGAGGCTTGCATTTGAGGTGCTTCTTCAAGGCTGAATGCATCTGATGCTCTAGAAAAAGAACTAGGGCTCCTGTTTTGTTTGGAAAACATAAAAAGACTAACCCTCCTTTCTGAATTAGTGCTTGATTCCGGTTTACTGTCCCTCACACCATCAGGGTGCCCAGAAAATATGATTTTATAAAAATAACAATGATCTCTTATGAGCACCTACTATGTGCCAATTATGGCATGGGGCACTTTAAAAAAATTATTTCTGATATTTTCAGCAACACTCACGGCAAGATTATTCTCCTATCCTAATCTTCAAATGAAGCATAGGTATATTGCCCAGGGTCAAGGGGTTAAGTCAGGGTGAAGCCAAGCATTGGGCCCTGACCCCAAAGCTGAAGGACTGAGATTTGCCGCAGGGGCCGGATCTGTAGCTGTTTTCAAGGGCTTTCCGGTATGAATGTTGAATTTCCCAGTTTTGAGCAGACTTGCTGTCTTGGAATCCTCCTGAAATACTTCAGGGGTTGAGGTTTCAGTTTTGATACTATTTTCCTGAAATTTTTTAGGATAAGGGGAAGAAAAAGCTAAACAAGTGCTGCTAAGAGAGAACAAAACACCAAGGTGGAGTGTGCCTGCAGATTTAGGAATAGGGTAGAAGGTCTGAGCCAGAGGAAACCATGCAGAAGGGGGATCCCAGTGAATCTTGAGAAAATGAATGGACTCCCCCCTCCCGTAGGCCTCCTCTCCACCCTGTACCGCCTCCACCTTCCCTCTCTATAAATGTCCACCAAGGTGCCACTGAGGAGCTCAACCCGAGCTCCTGGAGGATTGCTGAAACTTCTGTCTGTGGGGTGAGGAGAGGCCAGCCCCGTAGCCCCCAAATTCCAGATCCTCAGCACCAGGGGACTGTGCAGGGCAAAGTGGCTTGTGGTTGAGCTGTGGACACAGCACACTCCTGACCTGCCCGTTTGGTGGAGTAGAGTATAAATATTCCCCTTCCGTCTACTTTGCTTTCCTGGCTTTATGGAAATGAGTCGATTCACTCCCACCTTCTGTTCTGTTCTCCTGGGATCTTCTCTGATCCACTTGGCACCTGTCTTGGTCTGTTCCGGCTGCTAGAACAGCACACTATCGACTAGGCAGTTTCCAAACCACAGAATTTTATCTCACAATTCTAGAGGCTGGGAAATCCAAGATTAAGAAACTGGCAGATTCAGTTTCTCCTAGGCTGGTTTCCTGGTCTGTAGGCAGCTGTCTTCTCCCAGGATCCTCACATAGTGCAAGGAAGAGGGAGTTTCTTGGGGGTCTCTTTCATAAGGACACTAATTCAATCCATGAAGGCTCTATCCCTGTGACTTACTCACCCCCCACCCACCAAAGGTTCCACTTTTTAAAACCATTACATTGGAGGTGAGAATTTTTTTCTTTCTTCTTTTTCTTTTTTATTTTTTTGGTAGCAGGAATTGAACCCAGGGCTACTCTACCACTGAGCCACACCCCCAGCCCTTTTTGATTTTCTTAAGTTTTTTTAAAAAAATTTTATTTATTTATTTATTTTTTAGTCATACATGACAGCAGAATGCATTTGATTTTCTTAAGTTTTGAGACAGGGTCTCACTAAGTTGTCAAGGCTGGCTTTGAACTTGAAAACATAGCCCCTGAGCTGCTGGGATTACAGGCATGAACCATCTCAGCTGGTGGGGATGAGGATTTCAACATAGGAATTTGGTGGGGACCCAAACATTTAATTTATGACAGCACCCTTCAAAGGCCTTTAGAGTTCAAGATGATATACAAGTTCTCTAATATGAAAGTCAAACCATGTTCTGGAAACAAACATACAGAGGAAATATAAGTATAAAAGAGAGAAACATGACTCCTCTACCCTTCAAAGATAACTGCTGTGACATTTGGGTGTGCTCTGATTGTAGTGTTAATTTTTAAAAATAAAACTGTGATGAAACTGTAAGCAATTTTGTATCCTATTCATTCATTTAGCCCTTCCCCAAGTTATTTATAAACTCTTTGTAAACGATATCGCATGCAGGAGGTATCATTTATTTAATCCCCATATGACTGATGGTCAAAGTAGTTCTAACTTCTTGCTACTATAAGTCATATCACAATGGACATATTTGTGCATAAGGATTTTCGACATTGTAGTTCATAACCTTAGGATGGATTCCCAGAAGTAGAATCACGAGGCCAAGAGTAGAAACATGTTTAAGACTCTGAATGTATGGTTCCAAATTGCTTTCCAAAAGGATTATATTAATTTATATTTTATTAGGTGTCTATAAAAGTGTTAAACATGTCACACTCTGTCCAGCAATCAATAAACTCTTTTCAAAATTAGTTTTAATGCTCAAGTCTCTCTCCTTGTAAAACAAAGCACTGCAGATCAGGCTAGAGTGGACTTTGACCTTGTCCTTACTCCTCCTCCTCCTCTCCTGTAGAGGCCGGTGGCTTTCATTTCTTTTTCTGGGCCCTCTTCTTTACCTTCACACATATCAGTCCAGTGTGGTATTTGATTACTTGCACCTGCTGATATTTTAAAATATATGTTCTTTCTCTCCTCCTGGAGCAGAGGTTGGCAGGCTTTTTCTGTAAAGAGCAGGTGGCAAGAAAGTCAGGCTTTGGGAGCCGTCTCTGTTGTGGCTCCGGAACCCTGAGGTTGTAGCGTCAAAGCAGTCACCGTGGGCAACATACAAACAAACAAGCCTGGCAGGGTTCCAATAAAACTTTATTCACAAAAATAGCCATCAGGCTAGATTTGGCCTGCAGGCTGTGGTTTGCTGATTTCTGTTCTAGACTGTGAATTCCCCAGGTCAAGGGCCAAGTGGATTCCTGGAGTGGGGTTCTGCACAATTACCTTTGACTACAATCAGGTGGGAGGGCTGACATTTTCAATACTGAACGTGAGGGCTGGGGACAGGACACAGACCCATCATTCTGTATCAGCCCCTCTGTATTCCTGCACCCCTGCCCCTCTAGTGGGAGGAGGGAGAGAAAGATGATGGGACATTCCAAAATCACTTGAGCCATTTTGGCCCTGGGAGAGAGACATTCAAGACTGTGCTGCATTCTTTCTCTGCTCCCCACCCTCAGCGGAGCCCAAGCACAATTCTTTCTCTGGACAAGGTGCATACCAGCCAGGGGCAAAAAATAATGTTCCATAGGCAAAGGAATAATAATCATCAGCCTTCGCTGAGCACTTACCGTGCACCAGAGCACTGCAGACTCCACACAACCCACCCCATAATCCATCCGCATTGCCAGCAAAGGTCAGCACTGAGTTACCCCCAGTGCATAGACGATGCTGACTGTCCTCCAAGGTCCACGTGTTGAGGCCTTGTGCCCAGGGTGGCACTACTGGGAGGTGGTGGAGCCCTTAGGAGATGGAGCCTATGGGGAGGTCCTGAGGTCATGGGGGCTTGCTCTCAATGGGGATTGTGGGTCCCTGGTCTCTTCCTCCTTCTGTTTCCTGGTAGGTGATGGAAGTGGTTTGCTCTGTCACTGGCTCCCCACCAGTCCTGTCCAGCATTCCCACAGAGGCCCAAAGTAATGTGGCCACTCAATCACGGACAGGAACCTCCGAAACCCTGTGCTCCACAAACTTTCTGTAAGTTCATTCTCTCAAGTGTTTTGTTACAACAGGAAGCTGACTAACACAGATGAGGTCCTAGAAGAACAAACAGGTTTAAGGACTCTGCCCAAGTATTTGCCAATGGTGATTAGAGGCGCAAACGGTTTGAACTGACTCTGGTTCCTCCAGTCCTACCACGACTCTGACTGCCTTGGGGGCAGACACTCTCATTGCCTGTCCCAAATCCATTCTACTCTTCTTCTTTAGTGTCAGGACCCTGGACAACATGCCCAGGTGACAAACTAGTCTCTAATCTCCCTTGCAATTAGGCTCAGTCATGAGATGCAAATAGAAGTGCTTTGGCTATGGCTTTTTCCTGCTACTTGGAATGTAAACATGATGACTGGTGCCCCAGCAGCCATGATGAAGCCATCTTGTAGGTGGAAGCCATGTACTGAGGATGGCAGAATGTGGAAGCAGAGGATGATCCTGAGATCTACTGGATCAGCTGTGGGCTATCTTATTCTGGACTCCTTCTTCCTTCCTTTCTTTTCTTTTCTTTTTTTCTTTTTTTAATACAATGAGAGAGAAATAAATCTCTACCTTGTTTAGACGACATCGATCAGTTCTCTCTTACAGGAAGATAAATGCGATTCCTAAGTGTTAAAGCCTCAGAGAGGAAACCAGAGCCGCATTTATTACGCACAAGAGATTTGCTAAGAGGAGTACATCTGGCAGGATCCAAATGTACATCTCTTTCCCCAGCCCCTAATTCCAGAGTCATCAAATGCAGTGGAAGCAAATGATTGAAATATGTACCAGGGATTTAATAGGAGTAGAGCCCGAGGGGCGGGGAAGAAGCCAGTCAAGGGAGGAGAAAGAAGGGTGTGTTCTTACCAACCGTGAGAAGAGAGGCTGCCCAAGGCTAAGAGCTGAGGTTGAAGGCCCGTACTCTGTGAGGTGCAGAACCCCAAGTTATCTGAGGATTCTGAATAGACTAGACCATACAACATAAACCTGAGACAGAGGACTGTCGATGGTGGTCTGGATCCAGGTGGGTTGACCCAGTCTTAAGGTGCAGGCCACTTAGCAACCACCTACAATCGCCCTCCTACCCACTGGCCAGCATTCTACCCCAGGAGTGACCGTCAGTTCCTTTACAGTTTGGTGGAAATGGAGCCAGCTAGAAGCCCAGTGCAGGAATATGCATGGATTTTCCCTGATTTTCAACAGGCCAAGTCCACCTGTCACCATGGCTGAGGGGACTCAGGGTGATTCAGTAGGGCCCACCACGCAGAGATGTGTTTCGGGAAACCGTTTTCACTCGCCATCCTCTCCGTGCCCTGATCTCCATGATGGGGAGCAACATGGTCAAAGGAGAGAGTCTCCAATCCAAGGGTCTCAGGATTCCAGGTAGCAAGGATCAGATTCCTTGGTCTCTGGAACTTCGGTTTTGGGATTCCATTGGGAGCTATGTACGAATCTCCCAGTAATCTACAAAGGGTGTGTTGATATCCCCAGTGGGTAGTCTGAGGCTCAGGTGTTCACGGTGGAGGCTGTTGGAGGCCTGGGGACGGGGTGAGGTTAGTAGGGAACCCTTTCTGTGAGAGGGCAAAGATACAGGGAAAGGTGAAAGTCTGGATCCTAGTTGAAACAAAGCGGTGGAGAATCCTTCCAAATAAATGCCTCTGGAAGAGGCTGGCACCACGCAGTTAACCTTGAAAGAAGGTCACAGACGGAGGCTTCACACTTTACCCTTGTCCTGACAAGTGAGCATTTCCAAATTTTCCCTCAGACGACTCCCTATCAAGACAATCTGTAGATTTCCTTCCAGTCGGCATATTGGCTGCAGAGATAATGTAGGTATTTTCAGTCAGCCTGGAGCAGGAAAGATAAGGTGGGGGAGAAGCTGGGGAGAACTTGATTGAGTGACCAAGATAAATTTTACTGTACCACAGGAAATCGAAATGCAAAAATAAGGTTTGGGAGCAACTGAAATATTTAAAAAGATAGGGAAGGGGCGGGCAGTCTAAGGGAGCCGCTTACCCCTTCCTTGCTTGAGCTCTTGAATATTGCAAAAGATAATAGGGTGGAGAAAGGACCAGAATAGAAACTAGCCATTAAGGGAGACAGAATGACAGGGTTTGGCTTACAAATGGGAATATAATTAAGAAAGGAGGGGAAATGAGAAGGGTTTGGGGCTCGTCTCCTTGGCCTCTGGTCTCTCTTAGGTTTTGTCGGAGGGAGAATGCCTTTCTACGTTGTGATTTCTGCCTCCAGGAAACCTTTCTCAGGCCTGAGGATGAGGAGGAAGCTGTAGCATCCTTGGTCTGTAGGCACAGGGGTATGGGTCAGAAGGACCAGTTGGTTTGGCTGCTGTAACGAGGAGACCTACTTGTGATTGAGTAGTCGCTGTAATGTAAGCATTGACTTCTCTGTTAGGTAAGGCTTGGAGGTGAGCTCACAGCCCAGTCATTGAGAGATCCGGCTCCCTCCACCTGGTCTTGCTGTTGTCTGCAGGGCTGAGACGGGGCTGCCATGGTTCCAGCCACAGGGACAGGAAGGGAGCCTAGAGGAAGCACAGCCACATACCCCAAGGCTCAGGTTTGGACCTGAGCACCTCATTCTTTCCAGGACCTCTTAGTTACCCGCAAGGGAGGCTGGGAACTGTAGTTTCATCACGTGCTCAGGAAGAAGGGACAGTGACAGAGGTTCAGCAGTGTTCCAGACCACAGAGAACGAGTCAGGGCGAGTGGCTGAGGGGGCTGGTGGGCAGCAGCCTCCGGTGCCCTCACTTTGGGGCTTGGACTGGGAAGCAGCTCACAGTGGCCGAGCTGACTTCCTCTGTCGGGATCAGCAGAGGCACTTGGTAAAAGAGTGGCAGAGTCCCTCCCCAGCTCCTTACAAGTGCTCAGCTCCCACCCCTGTTCTGTCCCCAGCCTGGACTTGGAGGGGCCTGAGAGCTTGTTTTTCTGAGTGGTAAATGGGGACATGATCTTGTAGAAAGTCTCCCTCCTGGTCCTCCCAATTTGAGAGGAAGATCGAGGATGGAAGGAGACCACACGAAACCATCAGCTGCTAAGGGGATGCAGCAGCCAGGTCGGGGTCTCTTTCGTGGGGGGAGACAGGGTTGGAGTGTTTCCATCCACCAGGCCCCCTGTCAGCTCGGACACAGCCTGCTTTTTCCTTACAAGGGCCTGGTTTACAGATGTGCTCATTGTCCAGCACCGGCGACCCCTCCGGAGCGAGTAGCTTCAGATCAGTCTTCACAATATCTTTTTTTCCCGGGGCTGTCACCTCCACAATCAATACACGGCCCGTTGTCAGAGGCTGGCTGCTGGGCAAGCCAGATCTGACGGTTCCAGCCCCCCTCTATGTTTAAGGATAAAAATCTATGCATAAAACACCCCGATGATTCATAGGGCACAGTGCTGCTTATCTATTTTTCCCTCCTTCAGAGGATCAGCTTGGCATTTCTTTAAAACAATGAAACCATTTTCTTTCTTTAGACATGAAACGTGGCCTCCGAGACCTTGACTTGAAGTCAGGAGATCTGGACTCTCTTGGGGTCTCCATAAAGAATGGCTGCAAGCAGTTTCTCTCCCTGAGGTCTCTCCCCCGTGTGACCTGGAAACCGGCGGAGTGCTCATTTCTCAGGAACTTGCAAGAAAGAGTGTGTTTATGCTAGAGGGATACTTTAGGATTCTAAAATTGCAGTGAGGCCAGCTTCACATTGCTAGGCTGTGTCTTTTGGGGCGAGGTGCCTGGACTCCACTCATCAGGGTGGCCAAGGGACTTCAGAGCTTGCCACTTACCTGGGTTTTTTTGCTGAACTCTATAGTCTTATTTAGACACAAAACCTTGAAGAAACCTACTTCCTGAATCCCAAGAGTGCACCTCATTTCCTTCCTTCCCGGTCGATCCGGGCTCCTGTCAGGACACTTTCTCATCAATCTTAAAACTTTTGAAATTTAGAGCACAGAGCTCTTCTCCTTTTTTTTTTTTTTTAAGAAAAAAATAAGGTCTATTTTTCACTCTCTATGTAAGTCATGCCGATTCAATATAAAAAATGGGAAATGGGGAGTTAGTAGGCGATGGAGCTGGGCTCAGCAGAAAGCCTGTGCTGTCCCCCCTCACGTCCTTGCGTGTGGCTCTGTGGATTCATTTTCCCTTCTCTTGCTTTTTGGATACTCCCAGGTATTAATGAAGAGCCTTGTTTTTTTCGGGTAATAAAATGCCAAGTCCCAGGTCCCGTCAAACTTGCGTGCAATTTATAGCCTTCCCCTCCCGGAGCGGGCAGTGGGTCAGCAACGACCGTGGGTCAGCAACGACAGTGGATCAGCAATGACCATGGGTCAGCAATGACTGTGGGTCAGCGCCGGCCGTCTTCCCCCTTGCTCTCCCATCCTCCTCCCGCTCCTGGTAGGCTGGCCTGCCTTGCTGTGTGCAGGAAGGTGGGGACAGGCAGAAGTGGCCAGTGAGGTCCTGGTGACTGGAACAGATGTCACCTGGTACCCTCTGCGTGTGTTTCTCGTTGGGGGTCTTTGGAGACACCAAGCTTCTCCCCCGATGGCCGGGGATGGTTTTACTCTCCTGGACAGCGCTTCCCCCAGCCAGTTACCTTTGGGGCTCCCTTGCAGCTGAACTCCTCTGTTGTGGTCACCTCACTCCTCAGTGGGAGTTCACGTTTTCTAAGGGAGTCCACATTGGGGCACGCATGGGAACCGCATCTGTTTCTGCACATCGCCTGCCCCCTGAGGGCCCCCCAGGCAGATGCCCCTGCTAGACCTTTGATTTTTAATCTTTGATTTTGAAGCATAAGTCAGTTGCCTGCCTACGCTTTCATATCTCAGGGACATAGACCAAATTCCCTGAGTGGTTCTCTCTAAGTTTCCCTCACCTTGGCTTTCCACAGCAGTCGTTAAAGAAATCCTTACTCTCCATCTCTTCACCCTGATGCACGCACTCTGTGACTTCCTTAAATAGAATGCAAGTCCACTGGGTGCAGAGGTGCATGCCTGTCATCCCAGTGACTGGGGAGGCTGAGGCAGGAGGATCGCAAGTTTGAGGTCCATTGGGGCAACTTAGAGAGGCCCTGTCTCAAAAAAAAAAAAAAAAAAAAAGCAAAAAACCCCAAAGCAAACAAACAAGAAAAATAAAAACAAACAATAGCTGGGGTGCAGCTCAGTGGCAGAGGGCTTCAGGGTTCCATCCCCAACACTGCAAACACCAACCAACCAACAGAGCAGACTGGAAGTCAGTGGTGTTCAAATGCCGACCGAACTGGAAGCTCTCCTGTGGCAGCCCTCATCCTGCTCTGCTCCACCCCTACTGCTGTGGTTTGAATATGGTCGGAGGGTGTCTCCCAAAGGGTTCATGGGTTGAAATTGAGAATGGAGATAATACAGATGATCTTTAGAGGTGGGGCCTTTGGAAGGTAATTAGAATCGGAAAAGGTCACAAGTGGTGAAGCACCCATGATTGACTACTGGTGGCTTTATAAGAGACACTAGAAGACACACACACACGCAGGCATACACACGTATGCTCCTGTCTCTTACCATGGAAAGCTCTGTGCTGCCTCTGGACTCTACCAGCAAGAAGGTCATCACAAGATGCAGCCCCTCAACTCTCCAGAACCGCAAGCCAAAACAAACCTCTTTTCTTTATGAAGTTATCTGACCTCAAGTCTTTTATTATACGAATGCAGAACAGATGAATACACCTATTATTCTCCACTTTGGGGCTTCCGTGGAAACACTGAGACAAGAATCCCATCTTAACGCTAGCTGCAGTAGATGTAGTAGGTTTTTTTTTTATGGCTCCAGATTCTTTCCAATTGAAGATCGTGTCCCTGCATGATATACTTCACTGCACCTCCTATCCAGGGGTGGAGTCTGTTTTCTACCCCTTGCAGTTGGGCTGGCTTTGGGACCTGCTTTGTCCACATAGAATGGGGCAGAAAAAAATGGTAGGAAACATCTGGGCTAGGCCTCTGGGGTCCTTGCAGCTTCCATGTTTGCTCTCCTCTTTCGGAACATTGTCCTGAGACTGCCACCTTGGAGAAGCCCCCGAGGAGAGAAAGGCCCACCACCATGCTCCAGTGCCAAGCCTGTAAGGAAGGCCTTTGGGCCTTTCACCCACCCAGTCGACCCTCCCACTGAGAGCAGCTGCTGCCATGGGCCCCAAGGACCCAATGAACCCCCTCCATCAAAGGGAATCATGAAATAATCAGTAGCTTTACAAACACAACACCTTATTTTGTACCCTGTTTATTCAGTTATGTTGATATATGAACCTATTTGAATGTTATTAAACACTGTAAAATTTATTTTTAATGATTGATAATATACTAAAGGGGCTATATTGTCATTTATTTTTCCATTTTCTGACTGTCGGGTATCTCTGATTTTTCTAATTTTCCCCCCTATTATTCTAAACTGTACATCAAACATCCTCATTTCCAGGTAATGAAAAAAGGCCAGAGGGCTTAAATGACTCATCTGGTTTGCTCTGGGATAAGAGACAGTGTCTAATTCTTGTTAAATAAAATATTATTTTTTTCTCTCCTGGGAGGTCTAACCTCGCTGCGAAAGGCTCAGAGCTCGGCATCAAAGACAGCTAGTTCCATCACTTTTTTTTTTTTTAATATTTATTTTTTTTTAGTTCTTGGCGGACACAACATCTTTGTTGGTATGTGGTGCTGAGGATCGAACCCGGGCCGCACGCATGCCAGGCGAGCGCGCTACCGCTTGAGCCACATCCCCAGCCCGTTCCATCACTTTTGAGCGGTCCATTCTGGTCAAATCCACCAACCTCGATAATCCTCCTCACCTCATCTGTGAAGTGGAGGTGGTGATTGTGCGGCCCTCAGAGTGTTGCTAGATGGATCCCAATGAGATCACGTACGTCAAATTTGCCCAGGACAGTGCCTGGCCCATGTCTCCAGGAGCACCACTTAATCCACATCCAGGACCTTTTAGAAACAGAGGTACTTACACACACCGATGAGTCACCAGTGGGAATCAAATTAGACGAAATTTACCAACAGGGAAAAAAAGCCAAATGTAGTACAGAAAGTTCACGAGCAGAGCGTTCTGAGAGCGTTCAGAGAGCGCTCTTTCCTAAAGATACGTTGACAACCAGGGCAAACGCCTAGGCCCTGGTGGGACTGGTCCCATTCGGATGGGTCCGTGACTGTGCTTTTCTGGTGGGTACAAGTTTTGAGCAACACCAACCAATACAACTAAAACCAGAGAGCGAGCCAGCTCAGTCCTCGGTAATCTTTACTTTGGGGAGGAAAATGACACTGCATTTGGAGCTCTCCAAAGTTGCTGCTGACAGTGACGAGAAGACCTAAGTCGGGCATATGGGCTGAGAGTCCCAGAGCAAATGTCAAGTCTGGTCTGAGGAAGCCGCCCCAGGGCCAGAGCAGGCAGTCTGTGTGCAAGAATGGGCATCAGAAAGGGAGGCTTAGGCAGGAAAACAAGGTGACCAGCGAGTCCGAGAAGCTGGGACTTGGCAAAGGAAAGAGGCTCTAGGGGCTCTAGGAAGATTTTGCCGAACACAAATTGGAGACCCCCTGTGTGTGGGCAGGACGGCTCTTTTGATGATTATTTATCATCGTCGTTACTTTGCAGTACTAGGGGGTCGAATCCAGGGGTGCTCTGAGTTACAACCCCAGCCCTTTTTATTTAAAAAAAATATGAAATTTGTTCTATAAATTTTATTTAAAATAAAATATAAAATTTATTTAAAAATTTGAGACAGGGTTTTGTTAAGTGGCCCTGACTGGCCTTGAACTTGTAATCCTCCTGCCTCGGGCTCCCAACTCTCTGTGACGTGAGGTGTGGGCCATCGTACCTGGCAGGACAGTTCTTTATAAAGGGACCAGGCTGGAAAGGACAAGCACATTTCTTTTCTCACCAACCTGGATTCTAACGCTAAATCTTGATGATCTCATTAAGGTCTCAGTCTTCATCATTGTCATCCACAACAGGATCCTGAAACAGGAGAACAGCGAGGATCTTACGGATTTGGAGACCCTGAGTGGGGGACCCACACCACCGGGCTCATGTTTGGCTCTTCTTTCCCTCTTCCCTTGCCTCCTAAGGAAAGGAACATTCTGGGCCTGAACACTGCAATGTTTGCTCCTTCACAGGGGCAGGAATCCTCCTTCCTGCATCCACCCCAAGGTAGGGGGTTACCTCACCCCTCTTCTCCATCCCCTTCTTCCTATAAACAAGGGAACCAATCCACACAAGAGGCCTGAGCCGAACACAAACCCACAGGTGAGCCAAACTCACATTTTACCCATTGTTAAAAAGGCAGAGGTGCTTCTCACCTTGCAAAAATGTCTTCTCAAAACGTTCGACTCACTTGACCAAGTCTATCAGGAAATCGCAAACTTTCAGTCCTTTAAAGTAATAGCAAATCCAAAACTTTCCAGAGATATTTACCGCTCTCAGCTAGAAATCTCTTTCTTTTCACCGGAGCTATTCGGGGAACCGAGTGGGGATGGGTTAGGAAAGAAAGAGATCAATGTGAAGCAGGAGGCTGATGATGGCTAGTGGCCTTTAGATGGCGAAGTCTGGGTAAACAGATTTAGCACACTGATTCAACACATTAATTGTTTGTTAACCTTTGTCTAACCTTTAGGAAGCCTCCGAACATGTGGATTTAAAACCCAGAGTACACTTGAGGTATTCCCAGGCCATAACCCACTTTAGCAAGGTGTTAAAACTCATTAATTTTCTGTTGAAGCTGGGCAGGGAAGGGGGGGGGTGGTTTGGAGAAATAAAGCATACCAAATCAAGAACTAATCAAGCAAATTAATGTATGCAGAAGGCTCTCTCCCAGGCTTGCAGAAAGACCCATTTGTTACCTATATAAGCCATAATTACAGAAACACGAGATGGAGAGTGATTTAAGGGTTGGAAGAGCAAACATAATAATAATAGCGTGATCCTAATCGCCATCGTCACTCTAATAACATGGGCCCTTGGCTAACGGCCTTGTTCAGGGATCTCTGAGCATGGGAGCCACCTTAATTAATCCTCTGGCTGCTGGGCCACCTGGGTTGCCCAGAGCCATTACCCACTCTCACCTGAGGTGAGAGAAGGACATCCGAGCTGGGAAGCTGGGAAGAGGCTGGGGAATCCCACTCCCCAGGTGCACCCTGACCCCGTGCCCAAGCACGCTCCAAGCTGGAAGCCAGCTCTGGGCTGGCGGGTCATGGTTCTCTCTCATGATGCTTGAAAAAGAAGCATCTGGAAGCCCTCGTATTTAAGGTAGGGAACCATCAGCTATTCAACCAGTCCTTCAGGTGAGGAGAAACCCAAAGAGGCTATCTGATCTACTTTGATGGACCTTTATTTATTTATATGCAGTGCTGAGAATCGAACCCAGAGCCTCACACATGCTAGGCAGTGGCTCTACCACGGAGCCACAACCCCGGCCCAGTGCCATTGTATTTTGTCTGTCTTCCCCAGCGGACTTGGGGCTGTAGGCCTCCCCTCCGGGGGACGAGTTGTTTGAACACTTAGACCAGTTCGCTTTGGTTGGTTCTTCAGAGTTAACTGCTGTCTAATCAGCAATCATAGCATGACTTGTGTCGAGGATGGACCTCTGGAGTCTGGCCCGAGTGGAAGGGACTCTCACTGTGGAATTGTCTCTCCACAGTCCTCTCCGTTCAGCCATTTGTCTGGAAGCCACTTCCTGCTTTTCCGAATGAAAAGGGCTTGGGCCTCCCTCCCTGCGGATGGTCTGGGAAGGCCCCTCTGCCCGCCCTTGCAGAAGCCTGCTTTGGCATCCCTTCCTCCCGCACTCGTGCCCCTTCTTGCTGCTCCTCCAGTCCCCACCTTCTCCGACCAGTTACATAAAACCCAGCTCGGCTCTCTCCAGCTGGGTGACTTGGGATATATTTCTCAGTCTCTTTCTACCTCGGTTTTGTCTACTGCAAAACCAGTGGACAAGATGACTTCCTGTGCTGCTTCCAGGGCACAGATTAAGAAATAAAATGACTGTTTTGTCCCAGCTCCACCAGGGGCAGCTGTGGAGGACCGATTGCCTTTGGCTGGCCAGCTGCCTGCCCTGGAAATGAGATCCCCAACCTCTTCTGCACAGGGGTAGCTTCTAGATCCTCACACAGAGTCCCTGAAAGAAGTAACTGCCCTCCAGTCCTCTAGGAGTTGTGGTAGGTCAGCCCAGCCCAGCATCCTCTCCCTGACCTTCATAGCCACCAAATAAGAGCTGCTCCCCTCCACACGCCTGACCGTGCCACTGTACCTTTTTTTTTTTTTTTAGGGGAGGGGTTACTGGGAATTAAACTCGGGGACCCTCGACCACTGAGCCACATCCCCAGCCCTATTTTATATTTTATTTAGAGACAGGGTCTCCCTGAGTTGCTTAGCACCACGCTTTTGCTGAGGCTGGCTTTGCACTCGTGATCCTCCTGCCTCAGCCTCCCGAGCCGCTGGGATGACAGGTGTGCACCACCGCACCTGACACTGTACCTTCTGAGTAGTTCTTGCTTTGCACTGCCCACCTAGCACCCTGAGTCCCTTGGCCAAAAGAAGAGACAAGAAGACGTTAGCTCCTTAGAGCTCTGCCCGACCTCTTGGTGAGAAGCAAAACCAAACACAAAAACAAAAGAGAAAGGAAAAAGAACCTCAGTTTATAAGCTCATCAGAAATGTCTTTAAAGGGGTCCTGGAAGGAGCCCTCCAGAGGCAGCCATGGAGCCAGGTTTAGCTGTGAAGCCTTGGGCCAGGCGCTGGGTGACCTTCTTTCTGTTTCTCAGACAGGTGACTCAGAAGCCTACCTCTTGCTTGAACATCATGCCGACCAGGCGCACTGTCCACAGGTAGCAGCTGTCCTGGGCAGGCTTTGGTGTGCTGCAGTCTTTGCGGAGGGTGGACAGGCATGATTTCCTGCAGTGTGCTCCACTGTCCTGTGAGGTCAGCACTAGGGTTGGCACAATTAACCTGCCCATTTTGTAGCTGGGAAAACTGAGGCTCTGAAAGTAACTTTACCTCTGTGATGCACCGGTGTTGGGGCAGAAATTTGAACCCAGGCTTGCTGGTGCCAAGCTACGGTGGGGTGGTTGTTGCCTCAATGTCACCCTTGACACTGCCCTCCAGCTCGTGTTGTTCACTTTGGCTTGGGGTGGACAAAGCCTTATGCCACAGGTGGTACCTACCCAAGAACAGCTGGGCCCTTTGCTGGCAGAACTTGCTGGACTCAGAGCTGGGTCCTGTGACACAAGGGAAGAGGCTCCTTGCTGGAGGCTGGAGGCCACCCTTGCCAGTGGGGCTGGCTGGGTCATTTTTAGTGCTCACTCAGCCTCAGTCCCCATGGCCTGGTTTCTCCGGCCCCTTCCCTGGGATCTCTGTCTCCCCGGGTGGCTGCAGCTCTTCCACCACTCGTTCCCATCGGTCTCGAAATCTGGGGGCTTCTATGCTACCCAGGGCCTGGTCCATGTGCCTCACCCCTTCCAAATCCTGGATTTCTTTCCTGAGCCTCCCACTCTGTACCCACCCAGCCTGACCTCAACACATTCCCTGGGACTGCAGCCTGACCCTGCAAGGAAACTCAAGCGGCTAGAAATCTAGAGCAACACCATGCAACAGAGGCCTAGCTGTTAGTTATGAAGCACTTGAAATGTGCCTGGTCCTCACTGAGATGTCCTGTAAGGGGTGGGAGGCTTAGTATGAAAAAGAAGAATGTAAAATGTCTCAATAATTTTTATACAGATTATATGTTTAATAATATTTTAGATATATGGGGTTAAATAAAATATACTGTTAAAAATTAATTTCACCTGTCTCTCTCTCCATTTTAGGTTGGCTACTAGCTGATTGTAAGTTATGGATAGCATTCTCCTCGTACTTCTCTTGGTCAGTGCTGGTCTAGAAACTCAGAATCCGATTCCATATGGGTTTCTCACATGCTGGGAAGTTCTAGAAGAACAATTGCCTTTCTGGGTTCAGCTTCTTTAGGATAAAATAGATACTTTGGGGTTGTCGGGCACACTGGGTGTGAGAGTGATGGACAGTCCTGTCTTTCCTGGTGTGAATCTCATTTCTTTCTATTTTCCACTTTTAACATATATTTAACATGCTCAGACAATGTGAGTCCACCTTGGGTTTGCTCAGTTGACAGGTCTGGTGATGCCTCTTCTGGCCTGCTATTCTTTGGGGACAGGTGGTGGTGCCCATTGGGAACAAAGCCTCCTGACAACCAAGGACCTGCTTTACCCCAGATGTCCTGCCTAGGAGGTATCTCTTGAAAGGAGGCACCCTGCGTTGTCACCTACTTCACCATTCCCAAGGACAATGGGACCCCTCATCTAACACTGGCCCGAGGGGTCAGAGTTCAACTTCTATCTCTGTTACCTGAAACCCAAAGAGGGGGGAAATAAGGATCTCCCCAGACCCGGAGATTTTCCCAGCACCTGGGAGAATTTGGCTCATTAGGAAATATGGGCTCCTCTTCCAGTCTTTCCCTACCCTTTCTCTATTCCTGGGAGGCACTTAGAGGCCCTTGGCCCACAATGACATTAACTGCTGCTGTTCATGGAGTGCTGAGTCAGTCATGGAGCTCTTCTATGCATATCTCATCTAAGTCTTTCAACAACCCAGTGGATAGGTGTCGTGAATATCGCCAAAGTATAGTGGAGGAAACGGGAGCTCAGAGAATCACAACCTGAAGTCAAAACCCAGGGAGAGGCGGGGCTGAGGCTTGGAGCCTGATCAGACTCCAATGCATTCCTGCTTAAAATGCATTGATGTTTGTCGACTGTACAATTTAAATTTTAAATGATGTGAGTAATGCACAGACATTTTCCTTACAAAAAATTATAAAGCAAAATGTTAAAGAGCCCCTTGCTTTTTTCTTTTCAGCATCCTTTTTGCCCAAACCCTCCTAAATAGCCGATGCTTATGCATTTGTGAATATGGCTTTGCCCACACACCATATTTATTGCTTTTTTTTTTTACATTACATACATGATATCATGTTGTATGCATTTTTTTTAGTTAGTTTTTGCTCCTCGCTTAGCAACCTATCTTAAAGGTCTTTCCACATCAATAGATACAAATTTACTTCATTATTATTTTTATTTCACTCATGCTAAACATGCTCTACCACTGAGTTGATATCCCCAGCCTTTATTTTTTAAATACTGCAGAGTATTCCATTGTATGGAGGTACTATCGATATCCCTAATGATGAATATTTAAGGTTGTTTCTCCTTTTTTGTTATGAACCATGTTGCCATGGACACCCTTATGTCTACAACCTCAAACGGATCTTTGCTATTGCTGTAGGGTGGGTTCCTGGGATTGCTGGGTCAAAGGGGAAGGCATTGACGTTTTGATCAACACGGACACATTGTGTTTAAAAAGCCTTGCTCCTTCTCCCTGTACTGCCGCATGAGTGCCTGTCTCCACATTTCCCTGGAACTATGTGTCTTCTGGCTTCATGATTTTTATCTCTGTAAGATGTACTTGCTCATGTCCACTAACCTTCCTGCCCTATTTCCCTGTCTGAGGTCCCCTATCCCCATGACACCTTAAACTTCCTGCTCTCCAGCCACAGTGACCGTATCCTGGCTCTGGAGTGGGGTTCACTCCCTGGTGACAGGCTGTTTGCTACAGTGAGGTCTGGGGGCATCACCGGCATCCACTGTTTAATATTTATCAGGAGCTGGGCCCACAGAGCCACCAAGAACCTTTGGGAAGAAAACACACAGTGATTTGAAAGGCAGAGATCACTTAATAAGAATCGACAGCTCCATCAGAGGCCACAGGGGTGCCGCTGTTTCCCTGGACGTCTGTGAGCTCCCGGTGAAGCAGGTGGGGGTGTGTCCCCCCTCTGAGAACCCACATTAAGACGGCAGCTGGTCTCCTACAGGACGTCTGTGAATTCGACGGAGCTCATCACTTTTTGGTCTATGAGCAATTAAATTGCACCGGGGAAGTCCTGTATCTTTATATCATCCTCTAATGACTTGGGGTGTGGGGTGGGGTGGTGGGGTGGGGGGGGATGTGGATGCAAAGAGCCCACATGTGCAGTTAACTGGCAAAGTCTCACCTTTTCTTCAGGGGCCAAATGTCCAGTGCATTTTCAATTCCTCTCTCCTGCCAATTCGGGAGAACAACTGGCTTTGTCCCTGGTCTGCACTTCTGGAATTAAATGTCATTTGCAAAGCCCCACCACTGCTGGAAGATACAGCCACTTCTTTTTTCTTTCTCCCACTCTGATACCTTTAACCCGGCCCACTCCTGCTCCTGCTCCCCCACCCTGCAAACTTTTGTTTCCTGAGTCCCATCCCAGGGCCTGTCAGATTACATTTTTTATTGCAACGAGACAAAAAGCCATCTGGAGCCCCTGGTCTCTGCTGTCAGTGGCTGCCGTTCCCAGGGTCTCCTGCCAGGCCCCCCGATTAAGAGTCGCCCCCCCACCAATCCTCCTCTTTATTTTTTTACCCCTCCCTGTGCCCCCTCCTCAGCACTGGTGCCTTTGTCCCCCGGCTGCCCTCACCCTGTCCCTGGGATGCTGCGTACCTTGCTGTGGCAGAACAATGCAGGCTGTCAGCTTTTATTAAGCATGCAGGGGAAAGCGCCACAATTTCAGGTGGCTGAAAGCTTACAAATTCTCCATTTGGTTCTACGAGCCCCGAGTTTCTCTCCTGGCTGCCAATATACTTATTTTAGGCTCCAGATTTTCCTCGTTGCCTTTTTTTTTTCTTGCCTCTTAAATGATCAGCCCTAAACCTAAACAGCTCTGAAGGCAAGAACCATTGTAAGGTCATCCAAGGCAAGAACACAAGCACCAGAAGCAGCCAGGGGGGATCCGATCTGCTTGGTTCTCCTGAGCAACAACCCAGCAGGGGACGGCCCACCGATGCCTGCAGGGAGGTTCGAGGGGCCCCTCCCCCAGCCTGTGCCAGGTACTAGGAATTCTATTTGAAGTTTAGGATTCGTGCACATGTGCGCATGTGTGTTGTTACTGTAGGGTCAGCACGGGGCCCAGGTGTCCTCTAGAATCCTGATATGCAAAGAAAAGACCCCACTGGGAGTGCAGAGCCAGCATGTCTTTGCTAGGTCCAAGGTGCATTTTGTCCCAAGATGGGACAGGCTGCAGGCACAGTTGCTGGGCTTCTCTTTATCAGACATTGTAGGTTTCTGGTGCATCTAAGGAAGCTATGGGGCCAGCAGTTCCCAGTGTAGGCATCCTGCTTTCAAATCTGGCCTTTGCCCTGTGGGCAACAATGGCCTTGGGCAACAATGGTCTCAGCTCTGACAATGATTGTATCTTCTTTAAAGGGCTGATGTGAAGACCCAATGAGATGCTGGGTGTGAAGCTTCAAGCATCACACTTAACTCATAGTAAATGCTCAATAAATGCTGGCTGTCAACATCTCTGGCTCCAGGCCTCCTTCTCTTGATTCCTACTCGGCAGTGATGTCATTCATTTTTGCACATGCAAAGTGGATGGTCACTCTTGCAGAACTCTTCTCCAGAGCAGGAAGAAAGGGCTAGAAGGCCCCACTGAACAGCACGGTACCTGCGCTCTGGGTCCCCTCTAAGGGCCAGCACCATAGGCCGTTGTTTAGGGAGATGCCTCACCTTGCAGCCCCTCTCAATTTGCTTCCAGAAAGATCTGTAAACCAAAAAAGCATCCTCAACTGGAGCTCAACCAGGCTTCTAACTTCAGATTACAGATCAGCTCCAAGGAGGATGCAGATTCTTATTTAAATCACTCAACAATTGGCCTCTAGATCAGAAGCCTGAACGGAAGCACAAAGGATTGAGTGTGTTCATTGTTCTCTCCTCTCATCTGACATTAACCTGAATTTGGCTTTGAGCTGATTCATCCCGGCACTTGACAAGGGACTCCATATGAGAGTCACTCCGTGACTGCTTGTCCGTGGATGAACACCCGCCTCGTCTTTCCAGAGGCGACGCAGCAGGGTGAAAGGGAGCTCACAGTTCCTCAGCACATACATTTTTCTGTTTAATTCTTACAGAGTCCTATGAAGTAGGTTTTATTACTCTCATTTCACACAAGAATAAATGGAGACTCAGAGAGTTTAAGAAATTAGCCCAAGGCCTCGGGAGCTGAGCGAGATGTCAGGATCTGTCCCCAAATCTATCAAAGCACCAAATCTGGGCCTTTCACTCCAAGCCGGCACCTCCAGCAGCATTTAATTAATCACCTAATAAAGGCAGACATGATATCTGTCAAAGTTTTGCCAACGGTTAACACGTTCATGTGTTCGGTTTTCACAAATGATCAACCAGCTTGACCATAACACTACATACAGCATCCTTCTCCCAAAACGCCGAAATTGCTTTGAGGCTCAGCCTCTCACTAATGATCATAAGCTGCCTTGGGGAACAATTTTTTTTTAAAAAAATGAAGCTGGTCTCAAACTTGCAGTGGACAAATACAGCCCAAGTTGTCTCACAAATCTTTCTTAACAAGCATGGGGTGGACATGTATTACCGCTTTGGCACCTTCTATACCTATGTTGCAGACGTACTTGGGAGTCTGAAGGCTTGTGTGCTTCTGCTTTTAAATACATTTGTTGTGAAAACTTTCCTTAATTCCAACAGAATCTTAGTAGGAAAACAAGGTGATTGGCACATGTGTAGATTTTTCACATGTGCCTGCCACAGAAGATAAATTCCTTCTCCATCTCTGGACGTTAGGGTTATTTTTTCCCTCTCTAAAATTAGACGGTTGAACTAGAATGTTTCTAAAATTTCTTTCAGACTCAACTTTCTATAATGTGGTGTCTCAATACCAGGGATCTTGAAGGTATCTTTGCAGATGCAACAGAACATGGTCACATAATACAACAACTTACTGTTTGCCATGCTTTGTGCTAAGCCACTTTTAAGTTTTGTGACAATCTCTGGAGTTAGATATTATTCATCCTATTTATAAAAAATTTAAAAAATATATTTTTTTGTACTGGGGATGGAACTAAGGAGCACTTTTTGAGACGGGGTCTTGCTAAGTTGCTGAGGCTATCCTCAAACTTGCAATCCTGCCTCACCCTCCTGAGTTGCTGAGATGTGCTCTACTGCACCCTTACCGTCCCTTTTTTTTTTTTAAGAGAGAGAGAGAAATTTTTTTTTTTTTGAGAGAGAAAATTTTTGATATTTATTTTTTAGTTTTCGGTGGACACATCTTTGTTTGTATGTGGTGCTGAGGATCAAACCTGGGCCGCACGCATGCCAGGCGAGCGCGCTACCGCTTGAGCCACATCCCCAACTTCTTTTTAAAAAGAAGTTGACTAATGTACCTGAAGTCACACAGCTAGTAAGTGGCAGAGCCAGGATTTGCAAAGGTAGTTTGGCTCCCTAGCCCCAGGTTCTTGCTTGTGGTCAAGGGGGTGATGCACCTACCCAGAGCTCACAGCCCCAAACTGTCACTGAAGGACCACAGAGCCATCTGTATGTCCCCCGCCCCAGACCTCTACAGCACACACAGAGACTCCCTCAGAGCAAATCTGTCAGGTGGAACAGGTAAATGCATGTGGTATCAGTGGTACAGCAACAGTCACCCGGGTCTTATCTCATTCAGTCCCTTCTCTGGTTTCACGGCATGGGTATGAAATCTACGCTGTCCTCTTTATACTTACCATTTTTCTTACCTAAGAGTGAAGACACCTGCCGATTGATCACATATGTGCTCCTATGTTCAGAACTGGAGCAGAGAATCTCATGCTGGTAACCTGAACCAAGCTCTTGAACTTGACCCTGCCGCTAACCAGCTGTGTGACCACAGCATTTACCAGCTTCCCTGGCCTTTTTAATCCTTCTGTGTACCGAGGAACATGGATTAGATCAATGTCCCAAACCCTAAGCCCGGGAGGGGGGGGGAGGCGGTGGCAAATGTGACCCACTTATAGGTTTTGTTTAGCGCCTAAAGCAATTTTTTTTTTTTTGGTAAAAATTTTTGAATAAGTTGCCAACACTTAAAACAGGGAGTGTTCACCTGAAAACTTGGGTCTCTAGAATCTCACGAAACCTGAAACATCCATAGATCTGAACAATAATGAGTAGGGGGTGGGTCCTGGCTGTCCCTGAGTGCTCTCTTGTCAGAGTGCCCACCTCTCTGCCAGGGTTTACACAGCCTGCTTCCCTGGTTCGCTTTTCTTTCTGGTCCTTCAGGGCACCTGGACAGGCGCAGTGACAGTTGAGTGACAAGTCTGTCACAGAATTGGGAGGAGTGGGGAGCTGAGCTCTGCATCTGCTCAGCCCCCTTGATTTGTTTTATTGTCGTGTACCGGTTGGCGGGAAGTGAGGAGAAAGCTTGGAAGACATCATGTTCTTCTTGGCCCCAGGTCTGTGTTCGACTCCATCCTGGAAGGGGGGGATGGAGGCACAGGTGATGGACAGTCCCCATTTGTGTGGACTCTCAGCATCCCTTTCTGGACATATCTCTGCCTGTTCCTTTTATAAAGCTCCTGCTTTTCAGAGATTAATTGTTGTCAAATGCAACTTATTTTCTAATCCTTTCAGGCCCCATTTAAAGCCTTCTGCTTTATTTTACCTTTTTTTTTTTTTTTGATAAAGTCAAGGAGGGCTTTATTTTTTATTTTTTATGGATTTGCCAATGATTGTCCAGTTTGACAAATTGGATTCTTAAAGCTGATTCTTTGAAGAAAAGGGTGCAGTGTGACAGGACAAGAAAACAGCTCATCCTCGAATCGGGAGGATAAATAAAAAAAAAAAATAAAAGCAAGCCCATTCTCGGGCTTTCCCGTGACTCGAAGGGTGTCTCAGTTGTCACTGATAATCTAATCTTTCTATGATAGGTGAGGAACAGGACAATGGTGACCCAGCCAGGCGGCGGGTGTGATAGGCCTCTGATTAATAGGACTGTCCAATAAGCCCCCAGCCCCCAGGACCATGATTAATGACATTTGATGTGAACTCTGGCCTCCTCCCAGAGAGAACAGAGGGAGAAAAAGAAGCTGCTCAGACAGAATGGGGAATCCTGCACAGGCTGATTGATTCCTGAAGCCTTTGTTACTTGGGGTTGTGTGCTGGGGAGGGGCCCAGGCATTCTAGTGGCCTGCTCGTGGGCTGTGGCCTAGCAGGGCTCTGCAGTCGGCACCTCATTAGAGGCCAGCCTTCTCGTAGCCCCCTGCCTCTCAAAACCAGCTCCCTCTGGAGCCTTGACCAACCCCTGCTTGATCCGTTGTCCCCAGCTCCTGGGGTTGTTTTAACTCCCCCTTAACCCCATTGCCCGGGATCCAATGAAGGTGACTTTAAAAAGCCAGGCCCCGGAGTCCTCTTGTGGCCATCTGCCCATCCTCTGGGTTTACAGCGTCTGCAGGAGGTGGGTGGAGGTGGGGATGGGGCCTTTTAGCAAGGAGTGTTTCTGATGCCCCTGCAGAAAAACCAAGGGGAAAGGGGGCTGCCTGAGGGGCCATTTACCTGGCTACTAGGTAACATTCAGGAGGGAGGACACCTCTGCTTGGCTCTAATGGCGTAGCGGCAAAGGCCACCTCAGGTTTGGTAGTGATTGGTCCTTCTTGGCTCAGCTCTCCTGCTGATTTTCCAAGCTGTCTCCTAAATAGCCCTAAATCTTCCTTTCTGCCTAATGGCCTTTTCTGCTCACCCTCACACTCTCAGTAGCCACCCTATGTCGTCCCCCCATCCAGAGGGACCATTTGGGTCTAGGCCTCAGCTGCAACCATGCCCAAAGGACAATAGCCAAGAAAAGTGTTCGTCACCCAGTAGATCCACCAAGTGTCCAGGGCAATGGCCCAGCGAGGGCTGGATGGGCCGGCCTGCAGGTGAGAGCTAGGCCTGAAGACCAGTCAACTCCACTCTTCCTGGAAGCAGCTTTAATTGCTGGGGGCCAGAAAACAGAGGTCACTGGGGTTGGCCTCCTGAGAGGTGAGCCCAAGCCAAGACTCATGACAGAGGGAGCCATGACACTCCAACTCCTGATAAGACGTCTGCCCGGCCCTCACTTCTGACTGCGCATCTCAGAACCACTGGATGCCTTTCCATGTGCCAGACAGCAGCAGATGAGGTCTTTCTAAGCCATCCTGGGGGCTGCTGGCACTGTCAGCAGCATTGCCAGCGTGGACCTCACAGCGGAAGTGGCACACGTGTTGAAGCATTCGATGGCATTTGGGCCTTATTTGATAAATATTAATGGAAGACCAAGTGAAGCCGCTTTTATAGGACACGCCAGTCTGATTCAGCTGGGACAAAGACAAGCCTGGGCTCATGTCTATGCCCGGGCTGGTGGCTCATGAGTTGAGAAGGGATGATGTCCCTGTGCCTGGAACATTGGAAGACACTAAATCAGTACCAGGAATTGTTATCATTTATTTTTAATCAACTATCATTCACAACACGCTGCTCACTGGATTATCATTCCGTGGTGTGCCCAGTTGGGAAGAAAGACAACCCAATTCAAGATCACCTGGGAAATGCTGAAAATCATCACAGAAGGAAGCATTCCAAGAGGGGGGGGGGACAGTGAGAAAGGGTGCCCCTCAAACATGAAGTGGCTTGTGCAGTTTCCGTCTTTGGATTCTTATTTGGGCTTTGAGTAACTGTGTTGAGAAGGAGGAGCCACCTGGAATGTCAAGGCCAGCCGAGGTGGAGCCTCCAGAAGGAAGGTGGAAAGGTGGCCTGGCCCGGGCCTCCTCTTCTCTCCTCCTCCCAGGCAGGCTGCCATGCGTCTGAAGAGTGGGCCTTTGGAGAGGGTGTAAATGGTCTCCCAGGGTCACTGGGCCTGGGGCACTGATGTTCTCTCTCCCTCCTTAGCTTCTTGGGTTGGCCAAGTTCGCCTCTGCCTGGCCCAACTGCAGAGAACGCCCTCCTTCCTCTCCTTTAACACATGGTCCTTGAAGAAGCCAGGCCGGGAACTCTGGCCAAACCATCCAATTCATGCAAAAAGGACCCAGGGAAGATCTAGGGAGGAAGAAGGAAGTGATTTTTAAATTCTTTGTATGTGTGGTCCTGAGAATGAACCTAGGGGGCACTTTTCCACTGAGCTAAACCCCCAGCCCTTTTTATTTTTCATTTTGAGACAGGGTCTTGCTAAATTGCTGAGGCTGGTCTCTAACGTGCAATCCTCCTGCCTCAGCTTCCTGAATTGCTGGGATTATAGAAGTGAACCACTGCGCCTGGCTTAGATTCTTTTTGTTTTCTTATGGTGAGGGGGATCAAACCTAAAATAGGATGAAGGAAAAGCAAAGAAGAGGAGCTTCTGCTTTATTTTTCAAGCAATAAAAAGGAGCTGTGGCAGGGGTTAAGATTATAACTTTTGGGGTTGGGGTTGTGGCTCAGTGGTAGAAGCCTAGCATGTGTGAGGCACTGGGTTTGATCCTCAACACCACGTAAAAATAAAATAAAGATATTGTGTCCACTTATAACTAAAAAAATAAATATAAAAAAATTATGTTTGTTCAGAAGGTTTTGGTGTTTGGTGTTACTCAAGAGTCTCAGGTGTTGATTAGCTCAATGACTCTTGACAGTTTAGCAATGGTCAGAATCATCTGGAAGGCTTGTTAACACACAAGACGGCTGAGTTCCACAGCCGGGAGTTTCTGATTCAGAAGGTCTGGGTGAGACCTGAGAATTTATATTTCTAACTCCCAAGTGAGGTGGACGATACTGGTTTAAGGACCACATTTTGAGAATCACCGGATTAGCTCCTTAGAGGAGGGCATCAGAATTATTCGGGGAAATCATGTTAAAAAACAGCAACAATTTCCAGGCCTCTTGTAACAGTCAAGTTGTGTTGGGCTACTATTGACAGAATACCAGATGATAGTTGTTTGGGTAAGAAAGATATTTGATCATATATCAATTAGACTGGAGGTAGATGATTTCAGGTGGGTATAATCTCAGTGATATTGTCATTGGAATTGTTCATACTTAGCGCAGCTGAATTTTTATCCTTCGATTTGTTGCCTCAAGATTGCAAAATGGCTGCCACAGTTCAACCTTCATATTCTCAAATAACCGCATCCCAGGCAGAGAGACCTCTGTCTCACTTCTTTACTCCAGGTGCAATATCCTTTCTATAATCCTTCCCTTTGCAATTCATTGGTCACAAGTAGGTCATAGGTTCACCTTAAGTAAAAAAAAAAAAAAAAAAAATCAGCCACAGGGAATGGGATTACCAAACGATCCACAGTTGGGTGAGTGCTCACCTTCCCTGAGCATATTACTATCTGATTAAAATTGGGATCCTATGACTCGAAAGGAAGGAGTGTTATTGGGCAGGGACTAACAGTGTCTGCTCTAGTTGGGGTGACCAACCTGTCTTGATCTTTCTGGGACTGTCCCAGTCTTAAGTGTGAAAGTCTCACATCCTGGAAACCCCCTCAGTTCTGGACAAATCAAGATGATTGATCACCTTAACTTCTGATTCTCAAGCCCTTCGGAGTTAGAATCTCTTAGGACTGAGACCTAGACCTTATGAAATTTTTTTTAAAGTGGTAGAGCACTTGCTCAGCATACATGAGGCTCTGGGTTTAATTCCTAGTGCTGCAAAAAAAAAAAAAAGTTTTTAATATTCACCCAAGATGATTCTAATGCATGACAAAGTTTGAGAATCTCCAGGCTTAAGTTTTCCTGGAGCCAAAAGGAGACTCAAGTGTGACCTCTTCCCAGCATCTGGACAGGAGGAGAGCTCAGATGAAGTGAAGCAGGTACAGCTTGAGGCCCGGGATACTCATGGGATCAAATTGAACCCCGAGATCTTTGAATTCCATCCCCAGTTTGCTTCCTGTCCTTGATGTCAGAAGGGATGGTCTAATTCAGAGTTCCTTCTTGGGGTGATCTCAATGCCCAGGCAGCCTCTTACCATCAGGCCACTTACCATGCAGACTTTCGAAGCTGGACTTGGGAAGCTGTCCCCTGGGGTGGGTTGCAAATTACTCAGGATGGAGGCCCTGGATGAGGCCTCTTCCATCCTGAGCATTCAGCATCAGGCCCGGTCTATCTCGGTCATTCGGTACGTGTGTGCCGAATACATGAATGAATGAGTGAATGACTGAGGCATGCTATACTTCTGAATGGTACAAAGAAAAATTCAGGCCACTAGACTCCAAACCAATGCTTGTAAGAGTCAAGTTCTGAGGTCTAGAAACCTTTCTGCCTCATTGGTGAGTGGGCAGGACTCTGGGTGGGACCGGGTGGGGCGTAGGAGTTGGGGCCCAGGTCTTCTCCAGGACACCAGAAGGCTGTACTGTCTCCCTGGCCTGGGCTCCCCAGACATCCACTGGGCGTGGGTGTGTCTGCTGCTGTGCTGGGTAACTTTCCAGTGTTTGAGCTCATTACTCATCATTAGGAGTCCTGGTGTCTGGGGTTTCGCAGGTGATCAAAGCCTCTCTGTCTGGAGCGGCCTAGCAGGCCCTGGTGTGTGTCACCGGTAATCTCCTGCCTCGCCAGGCAGACAGTTAAGTAACCCGGGAAGGAGGGGATTTGGTTTTTAAGCTCAAATAATTCAGTCTGACACCCCGACATGCAGACAGTAGCTTCGGCTCTGCCCTGAGGAAGCTGTCCCTGGGTGGAGGGGTGTGGGCTAGCAGGAGCAGCAGCTTGTCTTCACCAGAGGTTATTTTGGAGTCTATGGGCCGCCGTCTCCACCTTGTTCTCCTGGGAGGGGTGGAAAGGAGAAGCTGTCAATCTCACGGCGCCTGGTGCTCCTTTCCTCCTCCTGGTGCTTGGTTTATTCTCCCCCAGAGACTCAATTTCAAACATCCCTACCTCTTGCTCTTCCAGTCTTGAAACTCCTAATAGGGCTGTGTGTGTGTGTGTGTGTGTGTGTGTGTGTGTGTGAGTGTGTGTGTGTATTTCCCTGGTCTCTGGCTGGGCTCAGGTTCCAATTTGCCTTCTCTGCCCCAAATCCTTCAATGCTCCCCGCAATTTACGTCATTACACAGAAAATGTGCTGCAGGCCTGAACCCCAGAATTAGATCACAGCACCTGATATTTGTGCAGTCCTGACATTTCAGTAAGAATTGCAAATTCCTTCAATGATGGGAGAAACAAATTCAAGGATGCTTAGAACAATTTGCAAATATTGCATTTCCTGTTTTTTTTTTAAGTTGGATGGAAAAATGTGGCCTAGAAACATTTTTTTCCCCCTGATTTTGCATAAACTTTGTGCAAAAGATTTTGCTCGTCTCTGCCCTAGTCGATGTGTCTCTACCGCTCTTCCTCTCGGAGTGGAAAGCAAAGTCTGAATAAAGAATACACTTGGGAGCTTCTTGGTCTGGGAACTAGGAACAGCTTTGCTAAAAGAGTCATATCCACATCCAGGGGCTGCTTCCTGGTGGCTCCTTTCAGCAAATCAGTGGGGCTGGCAATTGGGGTGATGTCTGTCCTTCCCAGCATGAGCAAGGAGTCACCGTGCTGGCCCCTGGGCTTGGGGTGGCTCTCTCGTGCAGATGTTCTTGCCCCAGCTAAGTTCTGTGCCCCTGGAGTGTGTGGATGGTGCATCTTGGACATCACGGCCCCCAGCCTTTGGGAGGGTCCCCTTGATGGTCCTATTCCTCCTGGACTGGAGAAGGGCCAGCCCCAAGGGTGGGCAGGCCTGCCCTGCTCCTGTCCAGGGCAGGCTCCTGGTGTCTTTGGACCCAACCCCCACCAGAATCTTTTACATATTTTAATTAAAGTGACACCGTGGGCTGGCAGGGCCTCTGAGAGATGGCTGCCATCCTAGTCACAGGGTTGCCGCGGTGTGAGGCGGCTTCCCAGATGCTCTGCTGCTCTAGAGAAGGCTTTGGCTCCCACCTCTGGAGGTGGGTCCCCGGGGTTCCAGGAGGACAGGCAAACTTGGCAGGCGGTGGGCAGCAGGGGTGGGCAGGTGGCAGGCCCATCCAGGGGTGGGTAAGGCAGAGCTTGGGGAGGGGAGAAGAGTGAAGGTAGGAGCGCTCCGTGGAAGGGTTCGAGGACCAGCTGGCTGGTGGGCTGCAGATGAGTCCAGTTCTTGCCGACACACAGCCCTGTGGACACTCCTTAGCAGTGTCAAATTATGACAAATGGCATGACTAAAAGTTGCTGGGTGGCAGCTGCCGCATCTCAGAGGGAAGCAGGTATTTTTAGCACAGTGCCTTGGGGCTCTGGCGCTGGGTTAATTAATCATGGTGAACAGTACCAAGTTTTGTTTTGGATCCTGGTCCCCATCCCCAATCCCAGTCTTGTCCCCACTCCCTAGACTGGAATTCCAGCTGCAGAGGCGAGAACTGCACCCAGTCGAGCAGCCGGCCACTGGGGCTACCACCCCCCTTCTTGGCCTCTGTCAGCCTTCCCCTCCCCTCTGGCTTGGTGCTGCCTCCAGTCCACGGGTCTCCTCTGGGTTCCTTCAGCCCGTTCCAGGCCCTTTCACTTCTTGTCCCTTCTTGAACATTCCTCCCAGCTCTCTGCACCTTCCTGTCTTACCCCAGCTGCCCTGCCTCACAGAGGCCCTCCCTAGGGGCCTTTCTACCATCTCGCCCAGCTATTTACTCCAGGGATGTAGCCACCAGCCTCAATCGCCTTGTGCTGAATGCTTACTTCACTATTTGTCCCCTTCTGCTGAAATGCCCACTCCCCAAGACCAGGTTCACTCTTGTCCTAGCTCAGAGGGCCTAGGGTGGCGACTCCATGGCTGTCCCCGAGTAAGTGAATGGGTGAATGGATGGACAGGCGGATGGAGCCCTGGCCGGCAGGCTAGGGGGCTGCATGGGTGGAAGGCTGGATGGAAACCCTTTATGCCACACCTGGGAGGGTGCTGGTTGGCTAGGGGTATGCTTGCCCACCACGGGAAGCTCAGGACCAGGGGACTCTGGGAAGAGTGGCTGACTCAGCCTGGAAGCTCTTCCCTCTGCGTTAGAAACGTTCAATCACCTGCTTCCGGGGTTGTGTGACAGATTGTTCTGAATTCTGGCCATTCTTTTTTAATCTTTTTTTTTTTCTCTTGGAAATGGGGGAGAGAGAGAGATCAATTTTAAGGGACCCCTAGAAGCCCGTTCCCCGACTCTGCCTGAAAGCTGGCACGAGAAGTCGTCTTCAGGGATTGAGTAAGGTCCTTTCACGGAACCGTCTTTTAAAGCACACCGATTCTTTGTGGGAGACATGGTTGGTTGCCCGCCCTCCCCCTTTCTTTTCTTTTCCTTCCCGTTGGCAGGGCCAGCTGAGGCTTTATTTTGAAAAAAACAAATGAATCGGTTTTGAGTTGAGGGCACAGGTAAGAGGGGGCAGCCCAGGCAAGAGAGGGGGTACCCCAAGGCTGGGCGAGGCCTAGGGCTGGGCCTGGGGTATGTTCCCCTAAATAGCTATTTCCACTGCAGACTCTGGGGCAACTGCAGGGGCAGGGGACCATCCCCTCCGTTTCTTGTTTGAATACCGCACCCCCCCCCCTACTGCCCACTGCCATTTGGTTCTGCACCAGCCTCAGCCCTGGCCCCAGGAAGGGAACTGTGGTCCTTTGAGCCAACTCTGGGCACTTCTGCCCCCTTGCCAGGCATGGGTCTGAAGGGCCAGAAATGCCATTCCCACCAATGGGACCTGGGGCTCTTCCAGCTTCTGAGCGTTTTCTCCTTTTCACAAAGGTACACGTTGGAGGAGCACATACGTCATGTCCCTGCCCATCCTAAAAAGGATCACGGTTTACTTCATTTGCAAAGGTGCAAACACCCGGGGGTGGGGTGGGTGGCGGGGTGCCATCCTTGGGTGGTGGGCTGGGTCCAGCAGGTGTCCAACCCATGACCTCTTAAAGCCTGTCCCATCCCATTAGGGTTGAATCTGACTCTCAGGGGTGGAACCGGGATCTCTGCTGGTGCGGCATGTCCCTCACGAACCCTGCCACCCAGAGACACAGGAAGGCTGGGCCCTGCTGAAGTAGACCAGAGGCAGGGGCCCTCCTGACAGTGGGGTTCAAAGCACAGAGATGTCTGGAGGCCTTTCTCCCAATACCTGAGAGAGAACAGACAGGTCAGCTTTCTTCCTGGCTGGGATACAGGGGAGGCAATTTTGTGAGGAAGGCACAGATCCTAACCATGAAACCCCGGGTAGAGAACATTCAGAATGTGCACGCTGAGCTGCCCAGCTGGGGTCATTGTCCAGAAGACTCAGGAGGCCACCACACGAGGGGCCTCTGGTGACACTGCTCACCTGCTCTGGGTCTTTGCAGTGGCCTATGTGGAAATACAGTAGTGCCCCTCTATCCACAGGGGAAACATCTAAGACCCCAGTGGGGGCCTGAAACCATGAGTAGTACCGAACCCTATGTATAATATGTTTTTTTTCCAAAATTTATAGGTTAACAATAATATCTTATTGACCTAAGAGCATGATTTCCCTTCTTTCCTCATTAAGACAAGAAGTTTTGCTTTTTCACATAAAAGAAGCACTTAACATCTTAACATTTTTTTTTTTTTTTTTTGGCATATCCACACAGCCAACATCACTACTCTTGTGCTTTAGGGCCACCACTGAATAAAATAAAGGCTACTTGAACATAAGCACCACATACCACAACAGTCGATCTGATAACTGAGATGGCTACTAAGTCATTAACGGGTGGGTAGCATATACAGCATGGATATGCTGGACAAAGGGGTGCTTCCCATCCTCAGTCCGACAGAGTGGAAAGGCACAAGATTTTTATCACATTACACAGAATGGCACACAAGTTAAAGCATATTAATTGCTTACATCTGGAATTTTCCATTTAATATTTTCAAACCTCAGTTGACCATACTTAACTGGAATCACAGAAATCAAAACTTCAGGTAAGGCGGGGACTATACTGTCCTTCCCTCTGGCTCACAGAAGCACGTAAGAACCTCACTAAAAGGCACCAGGGAAATTGAGACGTTGCTATTCCATTTTGACGGTAGCTACTTTTCTTTCACAGTTTTGATTGTGAGTTCCATCTTTCCCTGTGGGAGACAGAGGCAAAGAGTTAGAAACGCTAGAGTTAACAAATAGAATCAACAAATGGGACTTACTCAAACTAAAAAGTTTTTTCTCAGCAAAAGAAACAATAAGAGAGATAAATAGGGAGCCTACATCCTGGGAACAAATCTTTACTCCACACACTTCAGATAGAGCCCTAATAACCAGAATATACAAAGAACTCAAAAAATTAGACAATAAGATAACAAATAACCCAATCAATAAATGGGCCAAGGACCTGAACAGACACTTCTCAGAGGAGGACATACAATCAATCAACAAGTACATGAAAAAATGCTCACCATCGCTAGCAGTCAGAGAAATGCAAATCAAAACTACCCTAAGATACCATCTCACTCCAGTAAGACTGGCAGCCATTAGGAAGTCAAACAACAATAAGTGCTGGAGAGGATGCGGGGAAAAGGGCACTCTTGTTCATTGCTGGTGGGACTGCAAATTGGTGCAGCCAATTTGGAAAGCAGTTTGGAGATTTCTCGGAAAGCTGGGAATGGAACCACCATTTGACCCAGCTATTCCCCTTCTCGGTCTATTCCCTAAAGCCCTAACAAGAGCATGCTACAGGGACACTGCTACATCGATGTTCATAGCAGCTCAATTCACGATAGCAAGACTGTGGAACCAGCCTAGATGCCCTTCAATAGATGAATGGATAAAAAAAATGTGGCATTTATACACTATGGAGTATTACTCTGCATTAAAAAATGACAAAATTATAGAATTTGGAGGGAAATGGATGGCATTAGAGCAGATTATGCTAAGTGAAGCTAGTCAATCTTTAAAAAACAAATACCAAATGACTCCTTTGATATAAGGGGTGTAAACAAGGACAGGGTAGGGACGAAGAGCTTGAGAAGAATATTTACAGTAAACAGGGATGAGAGGTGGGAGGGAAAGGGAGTGAGAAGGGAAATTGCATGGAAATGGAAGGCGATCCTCAGGGTTATACAAAATGTCATATAAGAGGTAAGGAGGGGTAAGTCAAGAGAATACAAATGGAAGACATGATTTACAGTAGAAGGGGTAGAGAGAGAAAAGGGGAGGGGAGGGGAGGGGAGGGGAGGGGGGATAGTAGACAATAGGACAGACAGCAGAATACATCAGACACTAGAAAGGCAATATGTCAATCAATGGAAGGGTAACTGATGTGATACAGCAAGTTGTATACGGGGTAAAAGCGGGAGTTCATAATCCACTTGAATCAAACCGTGTAATATGATGTATTAAGAACTATGTAATGTTATGAACGACCAATAAAAAAAAAAATACTATATGTATATATGTGATTGCATGACCCATATAATTCTGCAGCATGTACACTCAGAAAAATGAAAAATTATATCCCCACTATGTATGATATATCAAAGAGCATAAATGCATTCTGCTGTCATGTACAACTAATTAAAATAAATTTTAAAAATTTAAAAAAAAAAAAAAAAAAAAAAAAAAAAAAGAAAGACAGAGTTGGGGGGAGATTGGGTGAGAGAATGAGAGGCAGAAACCGAAAAAAAACCAGAGTAATAGAAACTGGAAGCCAGAGACACAGCCTGCCTTTTACTAATTCAGGAAATATTTATTGAGAACCTATTATGTGCCTGACATGCACTGCCACCCACCCCCCACCCCCAAATTAAACACATTCCCCCAAACACAGGCTGTTTACATCATCTACCAAATCCCCATCTCGCTCTTAGGCAGAATTGGGAAGTTGCTATTTCTGCTAAGACCAGTAGGTGTCACCATGTCAGCAGAAAAGCTAAGGGTGCCTGCAATTTGGAAGCCACCTCCAGAAATTTGATTTCATCTAGTTATCTGAGTGCCATTATTGGTAGACACCAGGCAGAACACTGGAGGGTGCACAGAGTGAGATGCACATGGCCTCCATTGTCATTGTGCCTAACAGGTCCCAAGGAACAAAAAAGAGGGAGAAGGCAGCAAACACACTGTGTGGGTTCTTTGAACATGGTAGCCCTCAGAGGAACCATCTCCCACCTCCCCACATTACAGTGAGGGACTAGGCTCAGAGATAGGAGGTGATGGACCTGGGATCACACAGCAATTGGATTCCAGATCTCCTGATTCCTAGACCAGTGAGTGCTCTTTCCACCAAATATATTTTTGTTGTTGTTTCAATAGTTAGAGTTGCTTTTTCCAGCTTGTGAATCACAATTCCACCTTAGTTTAGCCATGAACTTCCCTGAAAAACGCCCTCTTTGGTGCCTGCATGAGTCTCCTTAGATGGTCAGTCTGCATCTCAGAGAGAAGGCAGTAGCCCCCTCGTCATGGGTCCTGTGGTGCTTGTACAGGCTCAGGCAGGCTGATTCTAAGCCTCTCTTCCCAGGAACATCATGTTGGTAGCTTGAAACTGGCTGCACTAGGAGTATTTATTCCATGGAAATTGGCAATAGCTATAAATCAGAGCTTAACTTTTAATTTTTCTCCCCGAGAGCAGCACACCACTAAATCAGTATCCCTACATTACAGATAATGAAACTGAGGCTCAAGGATACAAAGTAACCTGCCAAAGAGACCTAGCTTATAGGTGATGGACCTGGGACTCGGAGCAGGTACTTTGATGGTGGAGTGCTCAGGGATGATAGATTGAAAAGAACTTAGAGCCACTTGGACGTAGAAGCGTCTAGGTTGATCCCAGTCGGCTTACTCTGCTGTGTTCTGCTAAAGCAAAATAAAATACTTGAGGCTAAGCAATGCATGAAGAAATTTATTTCCTTACAGTTTTAGTAGCTGGAAAATCCAAGATGAAGGTGTTGGCATCAGGTGAGGGCCTTCCCATGGGAGAAGCACAAAGAGAGAGAAAGAGAAAGAAGGGGGGGGGGAGAACCAGACTCACCCTTTTTATAAAGAGCCCATTCCTGAGAGCAACTTTAAGAGGGCTCTGCCTCTTAAAGTCTCTCACCTCTTCATACGGTCACAAAAGCAATTAGGATTTCAGCACGAATTTGGGAGGCAGCAGGTATTTGAACTGGGGCACTGGTTTCTCAGGTGGGTACCAGAGTGGGTGTTGCCCTAGGCTGATGTCATTAATCAGATAGCAACACCAGAACAGGGACCAGTCTGGGTGAAGAGGGAATCGATTCAGTTTTGGATGGACTGGATTTGAAGCTTGCTGTTGGGAAGATGTTAAATTTGGAGCCCAGGAGAGAGGTCTAGGCGGAGTTTGCAATCTAAAACATGGAGTTTGGTTCTTGGCTAAGCCCAATGTAGATGATGTTAGAAGCATTTTCTGAAAGTATAAAAAGTGCAAGGTCCACCTTTCTCTCTCTCTCTCTATATTTTTTCTTATATGTGTCAACATTTGGGTATGGTGAGTAACTATGCACTCTTGTTTACATTTGTTCCCTGGTCCCAGTACACAGTGAACACTCAGGAAGTATATACTGAATAAATGTGACTCATTTTCACCCTGCAAATACTGATTCAGCTGCTGTTCAGGACCGTACATCAAAATTAAATACATTTGCTGGGCACAGCGGCACATGCTGTAATCCCAGCAGCTCAAAGTTCAAAGGCAGCCTCAGCTACTTAATGAGACCCTATCTCTAAATAAAATACAACAACAACAACAACAAAAAGGGTGGAGTGGGGTGGGGTTGTGGCTCAGTTGATAAGTGCCCCTGTGTTCAATTTCCCCCACCAAAAAAATTAAGTATATTTCTCACAGCTCAAAGAAAATCTAGAATTCTGGCATAGGCATATGGATTTGGAATCATAACACTCTTATAGCATTTTAATGCTCCATGTAGAACTAGGCATCCTGTCTGACAATGTCCTTGTTTTACTGGTCAGCCACTGAAGACCAGCTACGATGTCAAGACCATCCAGGGACGGAGACCACTGGGTCTTGGCAGCCAGTGAGCCTGGCTTGCCCTGCCATGGCTTGCCAGTTTTTCTCCCCTGCTCTGTGACTTGGCTTATCCCTGGGGTTAAAGAAAAGATTAAGTTCTGATTCTAGAAGGATGATGAACGAACGGACGAGCATCCACATCTCAGGAGGGTTAATTTGGAAAGATAAGTAGACGTCACTCCAGGTTACCAAACAAGAAGTAGCCATATGCAAATGAGCAGATTGTGGCTTTCCCCCTGGTTGGCCAAAGGGGTCTTGATGTCACAGTGCATAGGATCTCTGCACTCCAAATGATTGTGCCTCTAGGCGGAATAACTCCCTGATCTGGCTGGTCTTTGGGCTCCCTCTCTGTCCATCGGGGAAGCAAGGCAATGGATCCACTCTATCAGGCTGGGTCCATCCTCATGAAGGTGAATACCTTACAAGGGAAGAAGATGGTAGAGAGCGGCCTCCAGTCTGGAGACCTCTCCCTCTCCCAGTCATGGCCCTCCTGCCTCCCACCGCCGGCTGACTTGGAGATCCTGCAGCAGAAGGTGATCGGGATGCAACTGGAGCTGGAGGACTTTAAGAAGGAGGCGCTGAAGGCCATCCACTACCTGGAAGATTCCTTCTGTGAGATGAATAGCATCCTGGCGCAGCAAGGGGAGCAGGCGGCCCGCGTGAAGCAGCGGCTGAGGGAGGAGGAGGACCGGGGCATCGTGCGCAACAAGGTCCTCACCTTCCTGCTGCCTCGCGAGAAGCAGCTCCGGGAGCACTGCAAGTGGCTGGAGTACATGCTGCTGGGCAGGGGCCGGTACACGCTGGGTGCTCTCAGGAAGAGCCTGGTGGACTGAGCCGCCTGGGCCACAGCAAAGGTTGTCACATGGAAGATTTTTTTTTTTTTTTTTTTTTAAATGGAAGGACAAACCTAAGTCCTCACTCACTTTCTTCTTTCCCCCCCAATTCCCTTTGCTTTCCTTCTACCAAAATAATACCTTGCTGAGGGGTTAAAAAGACCTTGGTTTTCAGACGCCCCCGTGACTTGCACCTGGAACTGTTTTCTGTTGGTAATGGTGATCTCGCTTTGGATGTACAGCCTTTTTTCTTGTATATTCTTAAACTGATTGTGTTGAACAGATATTTACCTTTCTTGGAATGACTCAAAGCTCTCATGACTTGTTTCTTAATGTCTGGTCTCCCCAGAGGGGTCAGGTCCTGTGTCCAGGCCCTGAGATGTTCCCCAGCTTGCTCTGCGTCCTCGCCTGTTGGCTTTTCCTGTCTTCTTTCACTTTTCTCTGCCTTTGCCCACCTCTGCTGCCCTCCATTTAGCCTGCAGACTGGCCCATCAGATGGACAGAGCTCGTTAGGACCCTGATGGGCGGAACTCTCTGGGCTGTAGGGCGCTGATGAGGCGACACCCGTAAGAGGGCACTAGACAATAGTGATGCCCATTTCCACGTCTGACTCACGGAGCAGGAATTCTAACTTTGCCCAGATATTTATCAGCCAGTGCACATACCCTCCACACGACTCGCCTCCACCGGCCCTCGCAGGGCACAGCGTAACACCAAGGCAGGAAGTCAAGTTCTGTACCTCGGATCTCCATGCTGCTAAGCCAAAGGAGTGGGCTTCGAGTGCAGGTCACCTGTGCTCACTCATCGTCCTGCTCACCCCCTCTCTGACTTGGGAACCACATCAGTCTGGTCAAGGACCTGTCGTGGAGGAACGAGATTGTCACGTGGGTGACTGGGAGTTCATCATCTGTACCTGTGCCTTTAATTTCCAATTAGCCTTCTGTTTCCTTTCTGTCCTTTCTCTGGACACCCCCCCCCACCCCCAAATGCTGCCATGCAGCAGAATTGAGAGGCCTGGAAGCCAGCGCCTTAGCAGAGTTGGCCTCTGTCTCTCCAGCCCAGGACCTACAGCTCGTCCATGCCCTCTGGCCTTTGAACTCAGCCTCAGCCCCCTCCTCTTTCTTTCACAGACTTTCCAAATAAAATGAAAACATCTGGAACTTGGGTTCAACTTCACAAAAGGCCCCCGTGAGCCGTGGTTAATTTCAATATCCATCCATCAAGCAGCTACCCCAGAAGGGCTGCATCCCCTACTCTCAATTTAGGTCATTTCTACCACAGAGGGCTTAGCTGAAGTGATAGTAATGGTCGTACCAGCAATATTCACCTTGCTACTAATACCATGGCTTAGAGTCACCAAGAATATCATGTATTCCAGGCCCCACGCTTGACTCTTTGTTGGTACCTACTATTAAAAACTTTTAAGATTCTGAGGAAACTAAGGTTCAGAGAAGCTAAGTAAGTTGCCCAAGGTTACACGGTGGGTGGGGTTGGGATTTGAACCTAGTAATGTCTAGCTTTAGAGCCCCTGCTTTTCACTAATATGTAGTATTTTTTGGAAGTTGTCTCATAAATACATCTGGACAGATACACAGGACAAAATTGTTGAGCGAGCTCTCGGAGAAAGGATTGTTTGATGGAGGAGATACTCAAACCTCGTAGGGCATGTGTGTGTGTGTGTGTGTGTGTGCGTGTGTGTGTGTGTGATGTGTTTAATGTATCGGAGAAGGAGAACTTTGCTTTCTAATAAGAGGTTAAACAAATATCCACTGTCCATGCAGAGGTGAAGGATCTACTGTGGATTCATGTGGAAGACTTGAGGAACCCTCAGTTCAGCCCTCTGCAACTGCCCAAGAGTTAAGTTCCTGGGAACATGAGAAGAAGTCAAGGGATCCCCGTCCGTCAGACTACATTTGGAGTCATCTGTGTTTAGTTCTGATCCAACAGTTTAAGAGGGTCCTAGACAGCCGGGAGTGTGCGCAGAGGTTGGGAGAGACCAGGGAATCTGAGGGAAGGGGCAATGCTGGAAGACCTGGGGAGTGGGCAGGAGACATTTTGAGGGGAGATCCTTCCAAACACTGGAAGGACGGATTGTCTTTTGGGGTGTGATGGGGCTAATGTCATCCCTCTTTTTCCTGCTTGCTTAAGGAACCATTCAAGGGATAAACACAAGAGCCAGGCAAAATGGAGACAAAATATCACCTTTCTAGCTGAAAGAACTGCTTGAGATTGGGGTTTAGGGTCTGTCAGTCACACGGACCGGCAGAGACCTTGTCCTTGAATCTGACCTTGTCTCCAGGCACAGTGCAGGCAGTGGTGGACAGCTGCAGGCTTCTGTGGAAGTGTGGAGTCATCTGTCTGCAGAGGGACAGCTTGGGAGAGAGGAAGGAGTATGCAGGTGAGTGCAGATCTGACTCCAAACCCACCAATCAGAAGGTCCCTCCCCTTCCCTGGAGAGGAGTAGGTGGGGGCGGGGGGGGGGAAGGAGAGGCAGCGGCTTGAATGCAGGTCCCTCCATCATAAAAGAGGAAGAGGAAATAAGAGCTCACCCTCAGCCAAGAGAAAAAGGGTTAGGTGAGCTGATTCAACAGGGCAGCCCTAGTGACAAAGGACAGGTGCTTGCAGGAGGCAGACCTCAGCCCCATGTAAGAAACAAAAACGGCATTGGATGCCTATTACATCTAGGGGCCCCAGATGGGTTGCCTTAGCAGATCTGGGATGAGAACATCTTAGAAAACCTTACACATTTCAAAGACTCCTAGGTGATACCCTCTAAACCCTTGCAATATACTGCCTGATGGGAGTATCTTCGTTTCCCTGGGGCCTTGGTCTACACCAGATAGTTAATGCTAACAATGTGATTTATGGCGAGGTCCCTGGGTCATGCTATATCAGTTTGACCTCTGGAGGAGCTGCAGACTGAATAACTAAGGTCAGCCACGCAGGCACTCCATGCCTATGTGATAAAACACCTATAAAAACCCCGGACACCAGTACTCAGAGGAGCTGCTCTGGTTGACAATATTTAACACATTGCTGGGAAGTTAAGTGTCATCCATACAAACAGTGGGAGGGGGCAACCAGAAGCGGGCCTTGTCTCTCCTTGACTGTCCTATGTACCTTTTCTGACCTTAATCTGGGTCCTCCAGCTGTCGTAGACTGTAACCACCAGCACGACAGCTTTTCTTAGCTCTGCAACTTCTAGCAAGTCGTAGACCCTGCAGTTACTCTTGGGACCCACAACACAGAGTCAGATGCATTTGACCTGTGCTAAGGGGTTGTCCTCACAATAGCTATGTGAGTTAGGCACTGTTACCCCCAGGACAGAAAATGAAATTAGGGCACAGAGAGGTTAAGTTACTTGTCTAGATGTCCCTAGTGAAGATTCCAGAGTGCTCTCTCTTGACCACCACCCCACTCCAAAGGAAGGAACTTGGAGTAATGGGGTGTTTCCCCTTTGCTGGAAGGTCCTTTAGTGGGTGGCCCCATGGCCCTCCAGCTCCAGGTGAGTCCTGACCAGGTAGTGCTGGAGGAAGGGCCTGGAGGCTCATGGATTTCCTGTCTTGTGGGGCTCAGGTGCACATCTGTCCAGGTTGGGTTAGGTGTCCTACCTAGAGGCCAGGCAATAGTCTACGTGTCCTCTCACAGTCTTCTCTGCTACAGGGTTGAAAACCTTATAATTTATCGAGAGCTTTTGTTCTAAGCCACAGGATACCCATGACACTGACTTTATAAAGGAGTGTTTTTTTTTTCCTCCCCATCTAACAAGGCATCCAAAGTGGATGTCTGATTCAGTGACTCAATAATGACGGTGCTTGCTGTGGGTTTCATTTCTCTCTTTCCTATCCCCCTTGTCTCAGGACCACATGATGGCTACAAAAGCTTCCAAATTGTGCTGCTGCTCCACCACTTTCAGAGAAGGAAAGCAGTGGCAGACCTTTCTTTGAAAGCCATATATTTTTTTTTTTTTTTAAATCAGAGAGGAAACTCTTTTCTAGAAGTTTTCCAGCAGTTTTACGTTTGACACTTCTTCGGCCAGACCCGGGTTGTTCACCCACCCTAAACCAATTATGAGCGATAAGGGAAGCAAAATTGTCACAACTCAGCTCCGGGGTCTGGACACTTCAGTTACCCGTTGTCTGAACAAAATCAAGTTCCATTAATGAAGCTGGCCGTTAGGTGGTGACCAGCCCTGCTGCCAACGCTCAGTCCTACATTCCCCACTTAGTTGATACTAAGGGCCCAGAAGATGAGACCTCTGTGTGCTGGACAGAGCTGTGCAGTGTAGTGGGTTGGGTGTTGGTGCAGAGGGACCTCAAGGCCTTCGCTTGCCTCCACCCTCATCTTCCTGATACTCAGCCTTTGTCCTTGAAGACAGAGGCTTGAGATGACCCAAAGGAGGCCAGGGAAATTTAAAAACCCCTCAGTGCTTAAAATAGGCAGCCGCTCCGAAAGATGCAATTCACACATGTCTGCCGTCCCCATCCACAGTGACCAACCTGTCCTGGTTTAACTTTAAAACCGAAAGTCCCACTGGGTGTGGTGATGCACGCCTGTAATCCCAGTAGCTCAGGAAGCTGAGGCAGGAGGATCGCAGGTTCAAATCCAGCCTCGGCAAGTTAGCAAGGCCCTAAGCAACTTGGTGAGACCCTGTTTCAAAATAAAAAAATAAAAAGGACTGGGAAATGTGGGTCCATGGTTAAGCACGCCTGGGTTCAATCCTTGGTACCAAAAAACAAAAGAACAACAACAAAAACTGGCTGGTCGAAGTGGCACACGCCTGTAATTCCAGAAGTTTGGGAGGCTGAGGTAGGAGGATTGCGAGTTCAAAGCCAGCCTCAGCAACAGCGAGGTGCTAGGCAACTCAGTGAGACCCTGTCTCTAAATAAAATACAAAATAAGGCTGGGAATGTGGCTCAGTGGCCAAGTGCCTCTGAGTTCAATCCCTGGTAACCCCCACTACCACCAAAAAAAAAATAAAAATAAAAAATCTAAAACTGAAAGTCTGACATGCTAGGAACGTCTCAGTCTTGGGCAAATTGGTATGGTGGTCATCTTGCATTAGACAAAAGACACTTTGGGATGATCCAGGTGAGGCTGTGGGTGGGGCACATCACAGGAGGTCAGGGCAGGAAACAAAGATGGTGGTGGCCGTCTGCCAGTCAAGTGCATTTTTTTTTCTCTTTTTGGCAATGCCGGGCACCAACTCCGGGCCTTGTGCATAAACACTCTACCATGGAACCACACCCCCAGCCCTGGATGATGGAGCTTTGCATATTTTTAAGCACATGCAGTGAGCTGCCCACGCTGTGGCAGGAAGCACTTGTCCTTCTCCACTGACTCTCGGATCCTTGTCTGCAAACTCAGGTTGGCAAGGAGGTTTGAGAGCAAGGCTTTTTCAAAAAACAAAAACCAACAAACAAAACATGGGGTCTCCCTGTGTTGCTCAGGCTGTCTCTGAACTTGCCATCCTTCTGCCTCAATCTCCTGAATAGTTGGGATTATGGGCATATGCCACCATGCCCTGGCTGATCTGTTTTTATTTTATTTGAATTTATTCTTTATTGTGGTGCTGAGCCTTGCACATGTTAGGAAGTGCTACACCCCTGAGCTGTACCTCCAGTCCTATTTTGATTTTAGATGGAGTCTTGCTAAGTTGCCCAGGCTGGTCTCAAAATCTTGGGCTCAAGTGATCCTCCTACCTTAGCCTCCCGAGTAGCTGGGACTACACTTGGGCACCACCGTGCCTGGCTGAGGGACAGACTTTTCCTGAGCAACTTTTGATATCCTTCTGGGAACCACTGGGGTTCCTGATTAGGTCACACCTTGCAGCTAAGACCTAGTCCTGAAGGACAGAGGAGATTCACAGTAGCCAAAAAAGCCAGGGAGAGAAAGGTATTTTTGCAGCTTTGGAAGAGGTACGTTCCTCACTCCAACCCTTCTCCTCCCCACTGTGAACAATGAAGTTGAGCAGCCCAACTACTCACTTGCTCTGAAATTCTAAGACAAATAGAAGACAAAATAACAGATGGGTTTCTCCCTGCTGAGAGCCACAGTTCTCCAAGGTTTCCTCCAAGCTGTGATACTCTGCTGGCCCCTCCTGAGCATTCCCAGCAGTGAGAGGGCTGCTGAGACTTTAGTGCACAGTTCCATCTTGCAAAACCCACAGCCGCTCAGGGAACCCTCCCTGGGACCGGAGTCCTGTGTCTGCTGCAAGCTGGGATGCTTGGGTGAGCAGAATGACAGCTGGGGGGGGGGCAGGGAAGACAAGCACGGTGCTTGGCTTGGGGAGGTAAGGAACCCCAGCTGTCACAGCACGGGGTCTTATCTTTACTACTTAATTGATACCCAGGTCCAGGAGGAGGAGAGCTCTGGGGGAGAAGTGTGGCTGGGCAGCGTTGTGTACTATGAGGATAGGAAGCAGAGGCTTGGATCTGGAGCTGGCTTCATTGTACAGCAGAACTCTGCTTCCTGATCAGATCCACTCCATTTAGTGACCCCCAGAGTGCTAAGAACAGCAAGCCTGGGCATCACACCTGACACTCACCAGGTGTCAGTCTCGGTGGCTTTCCCTGGGTTCAGATTTATTGGGTGTGATTTACATAGGAGACTCAGCAACTCCTTCCAATGTCAGAGGGGAGAAGGCACAAAAAGACTCGGGAGTGTTTGGCCATCTCCCCTCCTCTTCGCCTCTTGTCTACTTCAAAAGTGAATGTGGTTCGAGTTGGTGCCCAGCAAGGAGTAGGTGCTCAGGAAATATTTGCTGCATGGAATAGAAAGTGGCTCCATCTTCCTGGCCTGTTGGTACCAGTGGTATTTATAAATGCAACCTTTGAGAGTGACTTCGGGTCATTGAACTGGAGTAGAAGTCTCTGAGGCCACATTTCATGACAGAGTATGGAGCTTCCGGTCAGAGGTCCTGAGTTCAAATCACGACTTTGAAGTTTCTGAGATACCCATGTAAGATGTGGCCCTTCATCTAGCATTCTTTACTTCTGTCATCCAGAGACTTCTGATTTTTTCATTTGCAAAATGGGATTAGGGGAGTCCGTTCTCTAGGCTTGTTTAAGAGTTAGTTGAGATGAGGCACAGATGCAAGTGTCAAAAGAAAGGCGTTAATTTATAAGATATTTAAGTCTTTCATGCCCAATCATCTGGGAGGGCCAGCCCAATTTCTGGGCTTTTTGGATACAGAACTAAAGAAGGGAGGTTGAGGGTCTTGCTTCAGAAAAGGCTGAGGCTTATTAGTGGGGAAGAAAAAATAGACACAAGTAGAAAGAAACAGGGAGAAATAAGAAAGAAAACCCTGGAAGTCTCAGGTTTTCAAAGAGAAGTCTTTTCAGTGTGCAGTGGAGACTGAGCCCCGAGGATGAAACTATGCAGGGTTGGCCTGGGAGAGCGGGGTGATCCGGTGGATTGGAGAAAGGTGTTAGGAAGTGACAGGCGTGAGAGCTAAAAGGACCAAACTCTCAGAAGGAAACAGGAGTAAACCGTAGGCACTAAAGGAACAAGCAAGGAAAGAAAAAAGCAGGTAAATCGGCCTTCAAGATGAAAAGCTTTTGTAGAACTAAAATTGGCATGTACAGTGGTACCTGCATACCTACCGATGTTTACAGCAGGCAATTCCCAACAGCCAAGTTATGGAACCAGCCTAGGTGTTCATCAACAGACCAACGGATAAAGAAAATGTGGTGTATATGCACAATGGGGTTTTACTTAGTCATAAAGAAGAATGAAATTAGGTCATTTTCTGATAGATGGATAGAACTGGAGAACATTGTGCTAAGTGAAATAAACCAGACTCAGAAAAATCAAGGGTCACATGTTTTCTCTCATATGTGGGAGAGAGAGAGAAAGGAGGAGGAGGAGGAGGAGGGGGAGGAGGAGGAGGAGGAGGAAATACAGGAGGAGAGAGGATGGAATGAAGGAAGAAACTCACAAAAATAGAAGGGAGACCTATAAAGTAGAGGAAAGGGATTAAAGAAAGGGAGGAGGAGAGGGTAAGGGGAAGAGAAGGACTGGGGAACAAAACCTACCAAATTATGCAGAGTCCATGTACCACAATGAGTCTCGCTTTTATATAATGCACTAATTAAAATAATAATAATACTAACTCTAGAGGAGAGATCAGTAGAGTAGAGCAAGCATTGGGAGAGGGAGGAGGAGAGGGAAAGGAGGAGTAGAGGGGAATGAGATGGATCAAATTATGTAATGTGTGTGAATAAATATGGCATAAGGAATCCAACTACTGTGTGTAATTGTAGGACGCCAAAAAAATTAATGGAAGGACAGAATAAAAGAGATTTAAAACTTTTGTCATGCAAATGATGCCATCAAGAAAATGCAAAGGGTCTGGGGTTGTGGCTCAATGGTAGAGCACTTGCCTGGTATGTGTGATTTTGGTCCTGGGTTCGATCCTCAGCACCACATAAAAATAAATAAATAAATAATCAATTGACAACTAAAAAAAATAAAGAAATAAAAAGATAATCCACAGAATGGAAAGATATATTTATAAGTCAAATGTCTGATAAGGGACTTTTATTCAAATTATACAAAGAATTTTACAACTTTATAATAAAGACAATTCAATTAAAAAGCTGGAAAAGGATCTGAAGAGAGATGTCTCCCAAGAAAATAGGCAAATGATCAATAAGCACAGACACAAAACAAATGCTCAGCAGCCTCGATCACTGGGGCAATGCAATTGGGTCCCATTTTACATCCACTAATATTGCTATGGCAAGATACAGATAATAACAAGTGTGTGTGAAGATGTGGGAAACTTGAACCTTCACACATTTCTGATGGCAATGCAAAATGGGGTAGGCAAGCACTTTGGAAAATAGTTGGCAGTTTCTCAACATGTTAACAACACGTTACCCGATGACCCAGATCAATGAAAACATATGTTCACATAAAAACTTGAACACGAAGGTTCATAGTGTCATCATTCACAACAGCCTAAAAGTGGAAACAACTCAAATGCCCATCATCTGATGTGATAAGCAAAATGTGGTATGTTCATACAATAAATGTTATTTGGCAATAAAAAGAATAAAGTACCGGCACATGCTCTATCAAGGATGAACCGTGAGAACATGATGCTAAGTAAAAGGAGCATGGGCGTGGTGGTGCATGCCTGTAATCCCAACAGCTTGGGAGGCTGAGGCAAGAGAATCACAAGTTCAAAACCAGCCTCGGCAAAAGCGAGGTGCTAAGCAACTCAGTGAGACCCTGTCTCTAAATAAAATACAAAATAGGGCTGGGGATGTGGCTCAGCAATTGAGTGCTCCTGAGTTCAATTCCTGGTACCAAAAAAAAAAAAAAAGACCACATATTTATTACAATCCCATATGTATGAAATGTCTAAAATAGATAGACACAGTGGAGAACTCGAAAGGGGGATCTATAAACACAGAGGAGAGTTGTAGTAGCTTGGGGCTGTGTGATGGCAGAGGAAGAGGGACTGCTAAGGGTATGAGGTTTCTTTTTAGAGAGGTAAATATATTCTAAAATTATTGAGCACTTTATAAAAGTGAATCATATGACATATAAATTACATTTCAACACAACTGTTCAAAAATAAGGTGTGGGACTGGGGATCTAGCTCAGTTGGTAGAGTACTTGCCTCACATGCACAAAGCCCTGGGTTTAATAATCTCCAGCATCACAAACAAACAAACAAGAAAAAAAAATAAGGTGTAAGTTCCTATGCACAGTGGGGAAAAAAGAAATGATGCTATGATTTATTATAGAAGCTCCTTTTAATATTGAGAGATTTAAATAAAGACTGAGATTCTTTTAAGTTGTTTTTAGTTTGTGGACAAAATTCTGGAGCCACAAGGATTCCAGGAATTATTTAAGTTACACAGGTAAAACTGCCCGATTCAGAGACTGGCACAGGACTGGAATGTCATAAATGATAATTGGATCAAAAACTGCAGACCAAAGGCCCTGATTGTCCTCCACCATCTCCAAGCAGTCTCAATAGCCTGACAGTGTGTGTCAGACATTCTTTGTCCTGTGGGCTAGACTCTGATTCTCTGGGGACACAGGAGATAGAATCGCAGGAGAGAGACGAGCCCTGAGCCTCCCTCCTGGCCTGCCAGGGATCTCTGGTGGAGTAAAACGGAAGCATCACCATCAGGTGGCCCACAGTGCTGGTGACAGCTGTCACCAGACCAGGAGGCAGTCCAAAGGTTTCAAGCTTTCCAGGGGTACTGTCTCTGGGGTGTCCTCAAAAGTGTGCGAGGGCTTTGTTGACTTCTGGCCCACCTGTACCTTTCCGTTCGAGTTCCCCTCCACAGCAGGAGAGGGGAGTGGACAGACAGACTGGAGGAATTCAGACGCCAGCTCTGCTACTCAGTTTCTGTCCGGCCCTGGGATGCGACTTTACCCTCTGCTGCGCTGTCCGACAGCACTCTCTCTGTGGTGAGGGGAAATGCTCTATCATTCTGTGCTGTCAATATGGTCACCATTAGCCATGTGGGCCTGTTGAGCATTTGAAACACGGCTAGTGGGATTTAGGAACTGGGTTTTAAATTTTTATGTAATTTTAATTAGCCATATGTGGCCACTGGCTACAACCTCAGAGTCTCGATTTTTCCCTTTATCCCTCGTGAGGTTAATGACACTCCTTATGTCCATCTGGGAAAAAAGAACGCAGGGATAGCAGGACTGAGGTTATTAATTACACTTTGGTTTCCTAACACAAGAAGACAGGCCGTGTTCCCTGCCTCAGGGAACCTTGTTTGCTGGGTCCCAAACAGATGTTGCCATAAACCTAGAAGGAAACTTGGCAGTTGTACTTAGAAGCCTAGATCATCGTGAGGAATCATGCTGGATCCACCCAGCGTGCAAGGGAAGAGAAGCAAGTGGTTCCATGTGCAGGAGGAAGAAGAGGCATGGTCCCAGGGAAGCCAGATCAGGCCCCCAATCTTCCGGTCCATCCTGAGGGCTGGGCTGTCTGTGTGGGAACAGGGTAGGCCTTTTTTCTCAGGCTAAGGCAGGTTGAGTCACTGTCTCTGTCTATCTCTGTCTCCCTCTCTCTCTCTCTTCATTGAAGTCATACCAATAAGCACACCAGGAGGATTTCTTTAAGAGACAGCCATCCTGTTGTCAATTAGAAAGGCCATGGAGCCAGAGCTCATTGGGGCTGAGGATTAAAGCCAGGGACTGTGTTCCTGAGCCAGAATTAGGAACCAAAGGGCAGATTACAGAGTCTGAAGGTCACAGTTTGGTCGTGATAACCCCTCAAAATAACACCTTGGGAGCAAGCAGAAGAGTTTCTGTGGTTCCCCTTTGGGGGTGGGCAGGGTGGAAAGTCTGACCTGCACCTAGTGACCTTGACCTCCAGACATCCTTTCTTATGGGAAAGGTTCTCAGAGGAGCTCTGAAAATCTGGAGTAAGACAGCTATCTGGGCAACCAGGAAGGCAGATTTTATCCCTGAGACTCAGAGCAAAAGACACAGGTTCCAGAGTCCTTGGCTTGTCTGTCACTCTCCTAGATGGTTATTGCTTCAGGAGGGGTATGGCCCCATTTCTGAGCTTGACAGTTCTGGAGAAGTCAAACACGACTCAACTAAATAAGTTAGATCTCTCCAGGGCAGATCAATATTTAATGTGGGGCTTAAAAAGACTGACTCAGGAAATGAGTTTAAAAGTAGAGAATTTGCCTTAGGTAGCAATTTCTGAAATACAGTGGTATCAGGGGACAGATTATTCAAACCCAAGCCATGGATGATATAAAAACAGTTGAACAAACCAAGTTCGGCTTCCTGTGCATCAGTGATTCTGAAGCCTTGGGTTTTCTGCGTGCCACTCACAGCCGACTAGCGCCAAGTCAGAGGAGGAGCTCAGAGAGCACCTACTCAAGGGAAGGCTGCCTGACGCCCTCACCTGGGGCAGACATCACTAATCAATCCCAGCACTCTTTCCTTTTAGACATATGCAGTTTCAACTCTAGGCAGCTACAGTCTTTTAGTGACAGTGGCACTTGATATGACATATTTTTCTTACTGAGACCAGTTCCTCATTTGGCAAAGGAGAATCTCAAGGTTACACAGTGAATTAGTGGCTGATACAGGACCAGGGCTCAGTCTTCTTGTTCCTAAGACAGACTTTTTTTTTCTACCCAGGAATGCATTAGAGGTTGGGTTCCATCAGGGACCTTTTGCTGACATTGCTGTGAGCAACACAAGGCTTTCTCTGAATGACATTGAATATTTTGTTCTAGAGATAAAATTATGATATTTCAGAGCTAGTAAGCAAATTAGAGATCATCTAGTTCTATTCTTTCCATCGTGGGGAAATTAAAACTCAGGTCAAGGGACTTGCTTGGGGACATGTAACTAGTTGCTCTTTTCTCTATATTAACAATATCCAGGGCTGACTCAGTGGCAGAGCGCTTGCTTCATCACATGTGTGAGGCACTGGGTTCAACTCTTAGCATCGCCTATAAATAAAAAAAATTACAAATAAAGGTCCATTGGCAACTAAAAAAACATTTAAATACACACACACACACACACACACACACAAAACACAACATACATCCCATTCTTAGAGCTTTAATTTGGAGGTAGACAAGTCAAATTTTTAGAAAAATCTCATCTCAGTAATTTAGACTCCTAAAAGGCATATATTTAAGAAACACAGCATCTATTTTAAAATATATTTTGATGCTTCTGATACACCTTCAGATTTACCTTTTTGATTATATTTTGGTTTGGTTGATGCAAAAAAAAATGGGTTTTTATGCCTTAAACAAATAATAACTGGGAATCTAGATTTGTGCTAGACTACAGAGGATTGACAGCTTTTGTTTCTATTTTTGTTTTTCTTACTGGGGGATGAACCCAGAGGCTCTTCACCACTGATCCACATGCCCAACCCTTATTTGTTTTTGAGACAGGGTCTTGCAAAGTTTCTGAGGGTCTTGCTAAGTGGCACAGGCTGGCCTTGAACTTGTGTATCCTCCTGCCTCAGCTTCCTGAATAGCTGGGATATCACCAGCAGGATCCACCATGCCCAGCAGTGGGTCAGTTTTATGTGGAAATCTTTCTAATGACTTTGGAGTGAGCAGAAAATGATAGTTTCTAAGGCAGAAAAGAATTGTTCTCTTTCTGGAGTGGAGGGGGCAGGTAAATGGCTTTCTAGTCCTAAGTTAAGACCATTTCTGTGGCCTCTATTTCCCCATCTATAAAATGACAATAATGTACTTGTCTTCACGACCTCCCAGCAGATTGTGAAGGTCAAGTGGAATGGGTTTGTGAAGGAGTTTTGAAAAGTAGGGGATTCCAGAGCCAGCAGGTGGAGGTGGGTGGTTCTTAGGAGGGGGGGTGTGGGAAGGAGGGGGAGGTAGACGCTGCTTTGGGCTGGAACGCCGGCAAGAATTCCCATGCCCTCATTACACTGAGTGCTCCTGTCAGATTTAAACCAGCCCGTTTTACAGTTTGAGACATGGCGATATTTTAGAAATGGCAACCCAAAGGAAGGCCACATTTTAAAAAGGTCTCTTTCCTGAATTTGCCACCGGGTATTATTTTTATGCTACCGTTCTGTTATCCAACTTCAAAATATAGATCATATTTGTATTGCCTCTGCTAAGCATATATTTTTATTTTATTGCTTACCATGGGGGTGACATTTGGTTATTGAATGTCTAGAGAATTGGACCCGGTTGTTGGTTTGGTTTTTTTATTTTTATTTTTTTATTTTTTTATTCTTCCTTTCGTAAGTGCTCTCTCTGATGTATTAATCTTTACAAAAGGAATGAGACAGGGACACATGAGCCTTCGCACTCACACACACACACTAATCACATTGCCATTTTATCTCACTTTGCGGGTGTGTGGCTACATTTATAAGAGCCGACAGATCTGAAATAGGTGGTCTGAACTGATTCAGGTGGGGAGCAATGATGCCCGCAGCCTTCTGGGGAATCGGCCCAGGGAGGGAGCGAGGGAGGGAGGGGAGGAGAGCCTTTTGTCTTCTCATGGTGAAGGACACGCCAGGCAGGGAGCAAGGAGGGAGCTATTGTAAGTCTGTGCTAGAAGGGACCCAGGGGATGTATTTATAAGTCTATAAAAATATAGACATATGTTTTATAGATATTTTATATCTTAGATATCCATATATCTATAGAGCATCTCACAAATTCCTGATCCTGGGCTCCATAAATGGTGATTGGATTAAGGAAAAAAGGATAGTTATATAAGCCATTGCTGGAGGTTGTACAATGCAGGGTGCTTCACGTGCACTTTCTCTACCACTCCCAGCAACCCCTCCAAGTGATTTCATTATATCTATTCTTAAATGAAAGGAAGCTGGGTTCCTCAAAAAAGTTAAACGTAGGATTGTTCTATGACCCAGCAATTCTACTCCTTTTTGGGTATAGAACCGAAGGAACTGAAAACAGGTACTGAAACAGCTGCTACGACAGCACTATTTACAAGAACCAAGAGGGGAGCACGTTCCTCACATCCTACACTGGTGAACAGAGACATAAACTAGGGCAGTTGCATGCAAAGGAGTATTATTCAGCTGTAATAAGGAATGAAGTGTAGACACACGCTACAACCTTTGCTGGACCTTGAAAACTCTAAGTTAAAATAAAAAAATCCAGACACAAAAGGTCACATATTCTCCGTTTACATGAAATATCCAGAATAGATAAATCCAAAAAAGCAGATTGAAGGTTGGCCAGAAGGGGCTGTAGGGTGGGAAGGGAAGTTGCCAGGTAACAACTTCATGGTAGAGAGCTTTATTTTGTGGGGGGATAAAAGTTTTGGAACTGGAGACAGGTGGTGATTGGGTAACAATGTGGAAATACCACTGAGCTGTTCATTTTAAAATGGTTCGTTTGATGTTATGTGCAATTCACCTTAAGTTTTTTTAAAGGACATTGAACTTAGAGGATATATGGCAGGAGTTAAATTGAGAATCTGAATTACTAGGGACCATGTGGAGCAGAGCCTGGGTGGCACAGCCAAGGCCTTCCCAGATCGGCTCACCCAAGCCAGTCTGCCACCAGGGAGCTCTGCCAAGATCCGCCATGCCTGGCTCACCCAGAACCACCCAGACTCAGAAGAGGGAATCACTGGGTGCTGTTTTAAGCCATTAAGTTTTGAAGTGGCTTGTTTGGAAGTAATAGCTAACTGAAGCAGAGAGGTTGAACAATGTGCCCGAAGCCTCACGTTGAGTAAGAAAAGGTTGAGCAGGTCCCAAAGTCCAGTTCTAAGGCACTGTTCCACTTCGTGGTCACCTTCATTTTACAAGCCAGAGAGATGAGAGTCAGAAGGTTGAGGGTGATTGTAGAAAGACTGGGGGGAAAGCATTGTGCGTGTGTTCTCTTTCTCTGTCCTTGGTAATGAAGGATTGTCACCTGCAAACCCTCCCAGACCTCCCCCCATATCCCAGCATGAGATCATGGAAAGACGATGAGATGCTGGTGTGGGTTTTCAATTTGTGCTTCAAGTGGAATCTCTGTAGCTTTCCTCCGTGTTTGGCAGGGCTGGTATGGGCAGTGCCTCCGTGGTAGAAAGATAAGAAAAATAACTTACGGAGGTACTATTCTTCTCTCCTAAAATGTCTGCTTTGCCCAGACATTAGTATGACTCTTTCAAAGCTTTCAATTCTGCAAAGCAGAGAGTTGCTAGGGTAATAGTTGCCCTAACAGTTATGGGAGCAGAGTCCTGGGAAGAACGTGAAACTCACATGGGCTACATGGTTTAGTGCACCAGGATCCAAAATTATTAGTGTGGTGCTCTTCTGGACACCCCTCTCATTCAAATCCTGAAATTTCCAGCCTGCTCCACCCCCTACCAAAAATATTCCTTCTTGTGGGAAAAAAAAGCTGAGCTGATCCATATATTAAAAGTGCTGGAGGTGATAGGGAGAGGAGAGGGGAGAAATTCATGGGCTGGAGGGCCAAGGAGTTTTGTTTTGTTTTGGTGTTGGGGATTGAACTCAGGGGTCCTTGACCACTGAGCCACATCCCCAGCCCTATTTTGCATTTTATTTAGAGACAGGGTCTCACTGAGTCGCTTAGGGCCTCACTTTTGCTGAGGCTGGCTTTGAACTTGCGATCCTCCTGCCTCAGCCTCATGAGCTGCTGGAATTATAGGCGCGAACCACCATGCCTGGCTAGGAGGGGATTTTTTAAGGGGCTAAGGAGAGTCACACCCAACTGCAGGAAGCAGATAGGACAATGGTTGGGATTTTACCAAGTGCTGCTGGAATCCAAGGATCTGCATTGACTGATGCTAAGAGAAAGGCGTGGCATTGCAATGAGCTTCTGGGTCAGGGTAGTGTTCTGAGACAGCCACGTGGCTCCAGATTTTAGAAGGGTTCCATTAGGCATGGAGCTGATCCCACGGTGAACTGGAGATGATAAGTGGGAATTCTATCCCCAGGTCATGTTCTGGCCACCATCCTGGCACCTGAGTGTGAGAAGAGTTAAAAATGTGAGGGGCTCCCCCTCCCACTGCCTGCTTCTGGGCCTGGGGCTCTGCCCATTCACAGGGCTCTCTCTGAGTCTCATTGGCCTTCCTGAAGCTAAATTCACAGGTTTTTAGGGATTTCTGCAGCTGAGAAAACTGGCTTCGCCTTGGTGGGGGGCACTGTGCCCGGGTTTTCTGTCCTGATGATGATTCCTATGTCACTGTCGGGATGGGATGCCCCTGGTCTTAGTCTGTGGTCTCACCCACAGGGACAAAGTCTCCCACAGAGCCCAGACTGAGCTGAGAAACCAGAGTGGGCACAAGAAGGACTTTCTCTTTCCCTCCTCGTGCCACATGTCACTTATGTCATACCTAACACCACCCAGACACCAGCCCCAACCTCACAGCAGATCATATGCATGTTCCACCTCACTTATTACTGGCCACAAACATAGCATGTGCCACAAATCACACGCCACAGCACAGCACTCCTCACACACACCGCATCACATATTAAGTACATGCCACGTCACCCACAGATCACACACTCTGTGCCCACATGTCAATGCACCGCACACAAATCACCCCATCCGTGTCCCACCTACAAGATACACCTGTAATACAATATGCACATGCACCACACCCCCATGCTCCACACCCATGTGTCACTCGATGCCATGTCCCCTGCACACACCATCTGCTATGCACACTCAGCCCCCTCCCCCAGTTTCTTCTAACCAGAAAGGAAACTACAGGCATCTTTCTGATTAGCCTCATGTCACAAGACCCAGCGAGCAAGAGGGAAATGGTGGGGAGAGGGTGATGCATGCAAGCAACTGCATGCTTTTGACATTGGGCAGCCATCGGGTACGTGGAGCCCTTTACAAGCTGGGGCATTTGGGGGAAGCTTTTGTTTATTTTAGTCAACCTTGACCTTCAGCAGGGAGACTGAGGCCTCTGACCGTCCATCCTCTTAGCCACCTCACCAGTTTCAGATTCTCATATCCTCTGGGACTGGCCAGGAGAGGCTCCTCAGCATCCCATAGCCCAGATACCAGCAGGTCCCACAACCCAGCTCTGGAGCCCAACCCCTCCCTCACTCCAGGAGAGCGTCCAAGCCCTAGAGGGGGACAAGACCCCAGAGATAACTGAGCCTGACGTCCAGTGCTCACCCAGCTCTGCATAAACTTACCTGAGCATCTAGAGCTTGCCAGGTGCAGGGATACTAAGACATAAGAATAACCCGGAAACTTCTCCCAAAGGGTTCATGGTCTGACGACAGCAGGTGGCTACAGATTGCAGATTGCAACAGGACATTTAAAAGGCCCAGAGGCAGGAGAGCCAAGGTGCTCTGGCAACACAAGTTCTCTCTGGCCAGGAGGTGAGATGGCCCAGGAAAGCTTCCTTGGAGAGCTGTGTCTGCAAGCAGGTGGATTTGATAGAGCTGAACACCTTACACCAACATTTGTCGACCCCAAGGGCTATCCATTATGATCATCAAGGTTGTTCTCCCAAACTCCCTTGAGGATTGATATGTACCAGGCACATGGATCATCTCTTTTTAGATTTAGTTCTCAGTACGATCCTTAACTGTAGGTTATTATCATTGTCTTTCTTCTCAGGTGAGGAAACTGAAGTCCAGGGAGATTAAGTAAAAACCCAAAGCCCAGCCCCACGGGGTGGCAGGGTCAAGACCCAGGGCACTATGACCCCAGTGCCTAGTCCTTAGCCATCACGGAGACTACCTTTCCAGCACCACCTTGCTCTTCCTGTATCAACTTCCATGACGTGGTACCCCCTTAGCAGGCTGATCTCTCTGTGTTCACAAGCTTTCTGTGCTGGCCCCTGAGCTTTGGGCTGCAAGTCCCAGAGCAGGCATGTCCTCTGGGTCTCCATCAGGTCTCTTCAAGCAGATGCTTGTGTCAGGTGAGCACCGAGTCCCCAGGTGTCTGAAATGACTTTGTCACCTGTTTACCTGTCAGTCACCCCCACCACCTGGTGAGCCCTTTAAGGCAGCACCCGTGGCTTTATTTTGAGGGAAGAGAAAAGGTCATTTTGACTTGCCCTGACCAATGTGTCCTTTATCTCACTGGTGGCCAAAGATGGTGGCTGACACTATTCTCTCTTGTCACCTAGGGGTCAAGAGATGGGTTGGTGACAGCTTTGGCAACTGTCATTGTTGTCAAGATGGGTAAGTCCCTTCCTTCTCTGGTGAACCATGGGGTGGGACTCAATGGTGTGAGATGCTGGGACTTTTTCAGGATCTGAGGACAAGTGCAACTCTCTGCATGGGACCCAAGCTTTGCCTCCATGGTGACACACACTACCCGGTGGCCCGCAGAGTCTTCGCACCCCATTCCTACCTGATGGGGCAGGTGAACCCCTAAGGCTGCCCTCTCCCATCCTGCCCTCCACTTCCCAAGATCTGCTCCATGGCCCCTTTGGCTGGGAAGGTTCTGCTCAGAAACTGACCGAGTTGTTTTTTGGACCCTGACCCTGAGAATGGAGCAGCCTTGGTTTGCCGCCCCTGGTGAGTTGAATCAGAGTGGAACGAATGCTCCGTGGTGACTCTGTCTCCTCCTCCAAGGCTGGCAGTAATTTGCAGAGGCCATATCACAGTCCCAAGACCACAGGTTCAGGAAACCCTTCTTTCTCACCATTGTGACAGCACCCCCAACTCTCCCCACCATCCCCACCCTTGGGCCTCTCCTGGTACTCCTTAGGGCACTCCTGTTTGGGGGACAAAGAGCCAGCACTTCCTTGGGCCCAGCCAAGCCCAGGGTGGCAGAGACAGGGGGCAGTCCTTCTCTTCTTCCAACAGAAGCAATCAAGTCATCAGCCCGACTTTCTAATTTTTTAAAAAATCAATTCCCTTGACAAATGGGTCTGTGAAGGATGGCAGCCTGCCCCGGGAATTCTGTTCTCCACGGAGGGCAACAGAAGGAGCTGGGTTCATAGAACTATAATGCACTATTTGAGCATATTTCCCAGTAACTGGACCCTGCAGTCAGGAGATTGCTGGTGCCCCCTGCCATTAAGGGAGCCGCTAACCCTTCACCAAGCACAGATGGGGCTGCTCCAGAGCCTCCTCTTGGGACTAGGAGCAGGTCTGTATGCTCGCTGAACAGAGGGTGTTTGGGGGAGGGAATTGAGACAATCAGGAGCGGGCAGGAACCCTCACCCCCAGCGGCTGCATGACCAGCTTGTCTGGACATCGGTTTCCTCGCCTAGAAATGGATTTTGTAACCATTTTCCTTCTGGGTGGTGAGAAATATGAGCATCTAGCACAAAGAGGACACACAGTGGATGCCTCTAATACACAAGGCCTTTCTTTTTCTTTTCTTTTTTTTGGTAATGGGGATTGAACTCAGGGACACTCGAACACTGAGCCACATCCCCAGCCCTTTTTTTGGTATTTTTATTTAGAGACAGGGTCTTGCTGAGTTGCTTAGGGCCTCGCTTTTGCTGAGGCTGGCTTTGAACTTGCCATCCTCCTGCCTCAGCCTCCCGAGCCGCTGGGATGACAAGCCTGCACCACCACCATGGTGCCGGCTCATGCCAGGCCTTTCCGTGAGCTTGGAGTGAGAGGGAGATTGGGAGCCGTCACTCCATCCCGACATGCAAAGAACTGAACAAACTGAAACCAACAACTCTTCTTAGATGCATCCCAGAATTGAGGCCACAGGGAAAACTGCTGTCCCCGAATTGAATAGACAGACAGGAAGATCCCAAGAATCACAGCCCACCAGTGGGAACCCCTGGAAGCCAGTGCTGGGGTGGGTAAACCTGAGCGGCAATTTGTGAGTTGTTCTGGGCTCAGTGTGGACAAGCCCCAGAGGTTGGAGCTCCAAGGGACCCAATCAATAGACCTGGTTCTCACAGTGAATAGTGGAGAAATAGTCCCCAGTCCCCAGTCCTCTGGCAAGGCAAACAGAGGAGGAGACATCTGAAATGCCCAGAACTTTCTGTTCCTGCCAAGACCTGTCCTTAGGGGAAACTAGTTCACCAGTCAAGCCTGGTGGGGTTTATCAGAGCCTCAACTACGAAGGTGAATGGAAATAACCAACTTCAGCCCAGCTAGCTTCCTGTGCCACTAAGGCACTGAAGACCTGAGAGGCTCTTGTGCAGTTCACAACCTGAGACACAGGTTCACTAAAAGGCTAAGCCCTAACCCTGGGACTATAGAGCACCTCCTCTCCCATGCCTCCCTGAAGGCCTGTGCCCATGGACTCAGGCCTACAGACTGCATGCTCCCTCCTCCTCACCATCCTGAAAGAGGGGTGGTCACCTGCATTGTCCAGATGAGGAAGCTGATTCTCCCAGGGGAGAAGGGGCCTGCCTAGGCTCCATACGTAGCTAAATGGGAGCCAGGACCCGGACTGCATCTTCTCACTCCTAGACCAAGAAAGGACAAGGATGCTTTCTTCTTTCTATCAGCACCATATTGGATCTCTCCTGCTCTGGAGGAGGAAATGCCTCTAGGTCATTCACAGCTGCTCACTCCCATCTGGTTCTGCAACAACTTCAGCGAGTTTGGGCCCTGCTATGGGAAAGGGGTCTCAAAGGCATGGCCCTGCTCCTCTGGGTCACACCTGCCCCAACTGATTGATGTCCTGTTCTAACCCCTTGGTTCGTTGTGAATATCCAACTCAAGTCCTGGGCCAGGGGCTACAGAGATGCCTCAGCCAGTGCTCACTCCCTGCTCTCAGCACCTAGCAGGCCAGCCTGGGGGCAGATGTCAGAAGATGGCCCAGCCCCTGATGCTCACAGCTGACCCTGAGCCCCTGGATAGCATACCCTTTGCTGAAGTCTTCCAGAAGCAATCTGTGCTCCTTGGCAGAGACAAATGGGTAGACTTCTAGGTTTCCTGCCTCTTTATCTGGAACAAGTAAGGAGACTAAGGGGCCTAAGAGCACAGGATCTGATATTGGGCCATCTGGGTTCAAGTTCTGGTTTCTAGCTGTGTGACCTTGAACAAGCTCTCTATTCTCGGTTTTTCCTTATGAAAAGTGAGCATAAACTGGGCCAGGTGGCTTGAAATCCCAGCTACTGAGGAGGCTGAGGCAGGAGGACCGGCCTCAGCAACTTAGTGAGACCCTATATCAAAATAAAAAATAAAAAAGAGGACTGGGGATGTAGCTCAATGGTAGAGGGCCCCTGTGTTCAAGCTCCAGTATTTAAAAAAAAAGGGGGGGGATAATAATTACAACCAGTTCATAGCAGCTGCCCTGATATAGCTCCCAGCAGAAGATGATTAGAAAGAAAACCTGTTATTTCTATAGGTGTTCCTTTCTGGGACATCTTTGAAGTGATGGGAAAGAGTCCACAATAGCAAAACCCACCAACTTTCTGCTGGGTGACCTTGAGCCAGCCCCTGCCTGGCTGGCACAGGGGAGGAATGACCTCTTGCAAAGGCTGCTGTGCCCACCACAGGCCTGAGCGCCCTGGCAGGGCCTGAGAGAGCAGGGGAGCGGGCTGAGTCCTGGGGAGGCACCACCCTGCCACAGTCCAGGATATTATTGTTTGTGAGTTTGAAATTTCCTGACAGACAGGACGAGCCATCTGAAGCGAGAGTTTCATTTCCTTTGTCGTCCGACTCGGCCTCGGCCGTCTCCCAGGGAAGGCGCGCCAGTAACAAGCTATAATTAAAGCCTCCGCCGAAGTCCTAGCTGGAGGACAGTCTTGTGGTCAGGCGCACTGGCGAGGACAGGCCTCTCTGTCTGCAAGTCTGCAGGGACCTTCTCTTTGGCTGCTCTGTCTGCTGGAGCAGGTGTCCCCCATCCTTGTGACCTTTACTGACCTGGCAGGGGTTCCCACACTCCCAGGCTTCCTCCATCTGTTCATTTTCCCCAGAAGCCCTGCAGATCCACTCTGGGACCCTGCGGAGACCTTTGTGCTGAGACTCCAGGGAGACCACCTGCCCGGGGCAGATGGCACCTAGGAGACTCGGCAATCTGCGGTGGGGACAGGATTGCTCTCTCTAGTTCTGCTCTGCCTGCAGCTCGGGGGCATGCCTGCGGAGAATGGGGTACCCCTAGACGGAGGATTCTAGATGAAGGGTTCCTCCCTGTCAGCTGGGGCTGCTTGTCTGGCCTTGACCTGGTCACCCCAGGGGCTACGTGGTTGGTGATTTTTTTCAAAGCACCAACCCTTGGTGTTTCCCTCTCTCTGGGGTCTTACTATTTCGTTTGTTCAATAAATATTTACTAGGGACCTGGGCTGTGCCCCAGAGACAGAATGCAAACAAGACAGACCTGCCCTCTCCTCCCCCCAGGTGAAGAGGAGACAGGTGACAACAGGCTGAGTCAGGCAGCTCAGGGCCCACTCAGAAGTCCTGGACAGGGACTTCTGGGGACAGACCCCTCCTGAGCCTGCAGGGTGAAGGGCACAGGGCGGGGTGAGCTGCTTTGTTAGTCCGCCGGCAGGCCGGTGGCATCTGAGTCCCCTGCCACCACCTTACAGCCCCACTTCTTCTCCCCGTCTCCAGCCTGGGCCCAACTGTCCAATTGTTGGGGGCCATGGCGTCAGTACCCCGTCCACGCCCTTCCCCAGGTCACCCGGACCACTGGCCTATTTCTGCCCACTGTGATTTCTCTGTTTAGTTATTCCTTGGCAAGGAAGAAATATTCCTGTTTTACACTGGGAACGAGGAGGCTTCAGGTGAGGAGGAGAGGTGTCCCTGGCCACAGCCCATTCCTTTCTTGCGCACTTGTTTCTTTGTGGCACGTACAGATACTCCCGTGTCATTTTACCCCTTTGTGGTGTCCTCATGAAACTCTAGTTCCCAAAGAGCAGAAATGTTTCCTCCTCCCCTTTTAAAAAGAATTCTGATCAAACCTAGGTCCTTACATGTGCTAGGCAAGGGCCCTATTTTTGAGCTCCATCCCCAGCCCTACCTTCTTTTTTGGGGGGGTCCCTTCCTGAATGAGCATGCTGGAGGGGGGACATGGGTCTGTGCTGGGCAGTCCCCAGCTGCTGTGAAAACAGAGTGACTTCTGCAAATTGCCTCACCCTCTGCCTCTTGTTCCTGGGCTCCCTGTTGCCTTTGGCTGATGGGAGACACTGGGGGGAAAGGGGAACCCAGAGGAAGAAGAGAAGGAGACAGGGGTGGAGACATTTGTTTGCCCAATTTTATCCCCTAGGGACAGTGATTGCCAGTAGCTGGGTCACCCGGCCTGTCAGGCAGTCCTTTTCCTGTGGACTGTTCCTCCGGGACTCCTATAGTATGTGCCCAGGGAAGGCCGTTTTCTAGGGCTGCCGTAATAAAATAAAGCCAATTGGGTGGCTTCCAACAGCAGGATGTCCTGGAGACCAGAGCTCAGCCTTGACTTTTTCACCCTTAAAGTGGAAATGATATTCACACCTGCCCTACCTTTTTCACCATCTCGCAGAAGTCCAAAACCAAGCTGCCAGCTGGACGTTCTGAAACCCGTGGAGGAGGTGCTTCCTTGGCCGAGCCCAGTGTCTGGGGCGCCCTGGCCATCCTTGGCTTTGCTTGACCTTCCTACTCACTTGCAGCGGCAGCCCTTCATTCAGTCACATCATCGTGTGCCCTTCTGCCCTCGTGTGTCTGTCCCCATGCCTCTTCTTTTTTATAAGGACACCAGTCATTTTGGATCAAGCCCCTTCCCCAAGCATGACCTCATCTTAACTAATTACATCCGGAAAAAAAAATCCTATTTCCAAATAAGATCACAATCGGAGATATTGGCCGTTAGGATTCCCACACATCTTGCGGGGACACAATTCACACCTGCTCTACCCTCTTTGCTGTGTGGCTGGGGTCATTATCATCCCTGGCATGGTACACAGGGCCACTGGGAAGGGCTGGGTCTCTCTCATTCTCTCTGAACAGAGCACCATGAGACAATACGTGCTCAATAAACGCTTCTTGTTTTTGATGACAGTGTCTCCTTCTTCCTGGCCGCGGCCTTCAGAGCACGGGCACCAGGCTTCTCCCCAGAATACAATTCACCCAGGAGTGGATTCTTAGGGTCCTTTTGGTTTGGCCTCCAACTGAACCCTGACATCACAGGAACCTGCATCGCCAGTCCTGGGAGAAGCCAGCATCCCCCTGAGTGGAGCCCTTACTTTTAGTGCGACAGCTATTTTATCTGGGCCTCAGGGAAACAGAGATATTTTAAGACGAGTGTGTCAGCTGGGGTCAGTTTCCGGCTCAGCTATCGCTGGTGCTGTCAGGAAGAGAGAGATTTCAGCTGTCCGGTGGGGGCCCATCAATCACTCCGGACAGCCCTTAATCAGACAAAGGAGCCCTCGCCACAGTGTTGCACAGAGAGAGAGAGAGAGACTGTATTACTGCTCACACTCAACAAATAATCTTGGACAGGAGTTTTAAGCCCGTAAATAAGACCCGTTGTATCTTCCAAGCATTTAGGTCCCTCAGGTAGCTGACGTCCTTCTTCTCTGATTTGGGTGTGTCCCACTGCTCTCTCCTTTCCCAAAATAAATTCATTCATTCATTCATTCATTCATTCATTCATTCATCATTCACTGAGCTCTGATAGGTGTTGGGAAGCAGCAGATTGACAAGCCCATAGTCTTCTAGAGGTGACAGGCTCATCAACAAAGAATCCCCATGGCCCACGAGAAGCTCAGGAGTTGAGACAGGTAGGGAGTGCCGGGAAACCCAGAGGGAGTGCTCCCTCTCCGGGGAAGGTGGAGGCGAAGGCCTCACGGGGTGGCACCCTCAGCTGGGCTGAGGTGGAGTGAGGCATTCTGGGAAGAGAAAACCTCAAGTGCAATGTTACAGAGATTAGAGGAGCACTGGGGAATTCTGAGGAGCTTGGTGGGACGAGACAATCTGAAAGGCAGGTAGATGACACTAGATCATGAGGAGCCACGAACTTGGCAGAGTCCCAGTCCCACCTCGGCAAGCGTCTCACTGGCCTTGCTCACTTAGTCTTTCCTGCACCTGGGCAGTGCCTGGAAACTCCATGCACGTTCACTGAACAGATGAAGGAGTCAGGAGTTCCCGGCAAGAGGGCAGAAGCCAAGTCAACCCTCCGTTTGCTCACTTTGGTCTCCTGATACTCCAAGACTCGAATCAGCCATCTAGTAAAGTTCATTCCTCTCCTGTTGCTCTTCATGCCTTTGTTTAATCTATCTCCCACCCTGACTCCAACTGCAGGTTCTAAGTCAGGACTTGGCATGGACAGAGGCTGAGTCTGGCCTACCATCTGCTTTTGTAATTATTTTTGGAACAGTATCATCATTTGGATATGAGGTGTCCCTCAGAGGCTCTTGTGTCGATGCATTACTATTCAGAGGTGAAATGACTGGATTATAAAAGTTGTCGTAACTCTAGGCAGGTGGGGTGTGGCTGAGGAGGTGGGTCACTGGGGGCATGACCTGGAAGTGTTCATCTTCTCTCAGCCCCTCCCACCTCTGTTTCCTAGCTGCCATAAATGGAACCGTTCTTCTTCACCATGCCCTTCCACCATGACATTCTGCCTCGCCTTGGGTCCAGAGCAATGGAGTTGGCCTACCGTGGATTAAACCTCTGAAACCATGAGCCCAAATAAACTTTTCCTTCTCTAAGTTGTTCTTGTGGGGTATCTTTGTCACAGGTACAAAAAGCCGACTGACACAGGTATTGGTACCAGAAGTGGGGTCATTGCTGTGATGGACCGGACTGTGTCATTCAGAAGCTTTGGGAGCTGGTGTATGGGAGAAGTTTGGAAAAGTTTAGAGATACAGGGTGAAGAAGCTTTAGTATGATGTAAGTGGAGCTGAATAGGCAATTCTGGTGGAAGCTCAGAAGACCAGAATGCAGACAATAAAGACTGTGTCCATGAGGTTTCAGAGAGGAATGAGAATTCTTTTGGAAATTGGACCAGTGGCAATTCATGTTATATTCTGGCAAAGAACTTGTCTACATTTTGCCCATATCCTGAGACTATGTGACGTTGAATTTTAAGATGGTGGACTAACTACTCTGGTGAAGGAAATGTTCAAGGCAGCACCGCATTCAGTCAGTAGCATGGATTTTTCTGGAAGCTTTTAGCCAGACGAATTGGGAGGAAAAAAAAGCAGAGCTGAAGAATTTTTTAAAACTTGCAGATTGGGAAGAAGAGGGCCTTATAAAACTGGGGATAAGGAAGGTGTGGTTATTAAGGAGATTATATCCATGAAGGACATGCTAAGTACTTTGTACAGAGACAATAGAGAAAAAAATGCCTTAAGGGTTTTGCAGTAATTTGCAAGACCACAGCCAATACAGGCTCAAGGATATACAAGGGAAAATTCCTTTGAGAAAAGATCATGGGGGTACCCTGAACACATGGGGGTGCTTAGGAAGTTGTTTCACTGTGTTCAGCTGACCAGGCACTCAGAAGCCACCAAAGCCCTGGTTTCAAGGAGCCCAGTTATTGTGAGAACTGGTGGCACACTTTGGCACTATCCATGTGGTGCTGGTTCTGTAAGAATATGGGGTGCTAGAATTTAGAGGTCATAGAGACTTCCACTGAGATTTCAAAAGAAGGCCTGGGAGTCCAAGCAAAGTGTGGCAGGATTGGCGTCCCTGTGGGCTGCCCCTGAGAAGGTGATACATGAAGCTATGAAAGTAAAGCTTATGGTGGGATGGAGACCCTCCAAATTAAGAGATACCAATCATGTGGACTGTCTTCCAAGGAAAGTTGCTGGCTGCAGAGAGAGTCAGGCTAAGAGGGAGGCTATGAACACTATGACCAGCAAGGCCAAAGGGGTGGGACAGCTGAAGCCCTGTGGAGAGCACATCTCACTATCATGTGTCCTAGAGGCTGGGTTTGGAATTATGGGACATGTTAGTCCAACCAGGTTTGGGTCTTGTTTTAGTCCCAACCCTAATTTCTTTTTCTTTCTTTTTTTTAATGTTTATTTATTTTTTAGTGATAGTTGCACACAATACATTTATTTATATGTGGTGCTGAGGATCGAACCCAGAGCCTCGCACATGCTAGGTAAGCGCTCTACCACTGAGCCACAACTCCAGCCCCTCCAACCCTAATTTCTATGCCCCTCTTCCTCACTTTGGGATTTGGAATGTTTACTTTATGCAATTGTATATTGGAGATATATATATATTATTTGCTTTTGATTTTTATAGGGACACATGGCCAAGAGTCTACTTTGCATCTCAGAGGAGAATTTGGATTGGACTCTTGGGCAATGCTGGAACTGTTACCACTATGGGGACTCTTAAAGATGGACTAAATGCATTTTGCCATTGTGAGATAGACGTGTGCTTTGGGGGACCAGGGCTGGAATGTTAAGGTTTGGATATGAGATGTCCCCCTAAAGCTCTTGTGTTAATTGAGGAATATTCAGAGATGAAATTATGAGATTATCAGAGATCATTAGCGCTTCCCATCCCAGTCTGAATGAACTGAGTGGCAACTATAGGCAGGGGAGGTGTGGCTGGAGGAGGCGGGTCCCTGTGCCAGGCCCTGAAAGAGTCCATCTTCCTCGGTCCTTCCCTGCCTCTGCTTCTGGTCTCCTGTGAACAGCTCCTCTCTCACGCCCTTCCTCCATGACATGCTGCCTGACTTTGGGCTCAAAGCCGTGGAGTTGGACCACCATGGACTAAATCTCTGAGACTGTGAGCTCCAAAAACTTTTCTTCCTCTAAGTTGTTCTTGTGGGGTGCTTTGCTCACAGCAATGAAATCTGAGTAACACAGTCAGAGTCTCACTCTGTTGGCCAGACTAGACTTACACTCCTAGCTCAAGTGATCCTCCTGCCTCAGCCTCCTGAGTAGGGGGGATTACAGGAACACCCCACCATATTTGGCTTATAAATATTTTTTATGGGAACATAGACATGCCTGTTTGTTTCATTTGGTCTGTGGCTGCTTCTGTTTCACAAGGCAGAGTTGAATAGTTGCAATAGAGACCTATGGCCTGCAAAGCTAAAAATATTTATGATCTAGTCTTTTACAGAAAAAGCTTGCCCACCCTTGTGCTACGTCTTTTGAACCTAGCACCTTGAACATAATAGATGCTCAATACATAGTTGTTGAATGAATGGATGGATGAATGAATGAAGGATGAATGAATGAATGAAGTTGTGTAAATCAATTTAATGGAAAAATGCACCCCAACTCTCACCTCACATGTTCCCCTACCTTTTGGCTCAAATCTCACCCTGCACGTGTGGCCATCTCTTACTGCCTGGTGACATTTCGGCAAGATAAACAGGAGACAGGGCTGGACACTTTCCACCTCTACCCCTGCCGCCCCCACCACATGCACAGAGCCAGGATAGGTAGATCTCAGGAGGCTGCATTTAGGTGCAGTTGCTGATGGAAGTTTCCTTCATCTTGCAGGTGGGCCGAGTCTGCCGGGCCAGGGAAGCCCTGTGGCCATGAGAACAGCTGAGATCTTGGTCAGGACTCTTGAGTTACAAGAGGCAGAAACTCTCTATTAAAAACAGCTTAGGAACAGGGGATTTGTTAGTGGGCTGGTGGGAGCTGGTTTTCAGCTCTGAAGAAAGGCTGTAGGAAAGATCCAGGGACCAGAGTGGAAGAGTCCATGAACTTCACACCATGGCTGAGTCTAGAATTTAGAGTTGGCATTGCTTCAGTCCCTCCTGCTTCTGCTTAGGATTTGTCCTGGGAACAGAGATGGGTCTGAGCTTGTAGGACTGAAAAACCCATTGAGTGCGTGTGCTTGTGCGCGTGCGTGTGAACTCGGAAAAGCACTATCTTTTCCATGTGCTCTCTTTACCCAAGCGCTGTCTTGCCAGGACCGGCAGAGAGGACTCACTTCCTTTGAGTGTTAGGGTGCTTACAGGTAGAACATGACAGAAAAACCGAGCCAGAGGGGCTTAAACAATCAGGAAAATGTGTCACCTCCCAAGGAAAAGTCCCCAGGTGGAGGTTAGTTCAGCGCCTTTTCCATCTCTGCCCAGGTGTCCTCCACATTGGGCTGCTCATCTAACGAATGACCGATTCCTCAAGGTGCCCAGAGGGCTGCTGCAGTTCCAGACCTCACATACTAACTATGTTTCAAGGTGGAAGAGGGGCACGGTGGGCAGCCGCTTCTAGGGCTTCTTTTTAAGAAAAAAAGGAGAACTTTATTGGAAACTTTCCCAATGTACTTGCTCCCATGTCTTCTTGTAGGATGTGCGGTTTTCAAAAGTCTTACTGGTGAGGTGAGAGGAATCCCAGTGATTTGCTTAAATTAACCAAAATTTACTTCCAGGGCAGGGGAGAGATAGAACATTAGCCCTGAATTCAAATTCTGACTCCATCACTGTGTAGCTTAACACGAATCTCTTAATAACTTGATATGGATCAGTCTGTTAACATCCTTGAGCCTTGGTCTCCTCATCTGTCAAATGGGCTGGGGATAGTGTCTGCCATACCCGTGGTTGTACAATAATTTAAAGCATCTAGTCCAGTTTCTTGTACACTTAATAAATGCCATTTTCTTCTCTTTCTTCCTTCCTTTGATCTGAACGCTCACTGTGCCACACTGGCTTCTATCCAGCTATCCCTTTTGCCTTTAAGCCTTCTTTCTCGCATCTATGTTTAGGAAACATTAAAAAAAAAAAAAAAAAAAAAACCCTAACTGCAGGAATTTACATTTATCCCTTTTACATGTTTTCAGCCCATTATTTCAACCTGTCAAGATGTTTTTGAATCTCGATTCTGCCATTCTTTCTATTAACAATCCCCCTGGCTTTGTGTCAACTGCAAATTTGATAAGCACGTCTTCCATTCTGCTTCATCTGAGATGCCGAGAAAGAGGCCGAGATGGACAAGGTCAAGGGCCGAGCCTTGGAGTATCGTTGAAGATGCCGGCTGAGCTGGAGGGGGCCCCCACCCCGGCTTCCTCTCTACCTGTGCCCCAGGGCAGGCCCCTCTTGGCCTTCTTACTCAGGGCTTGGAGCGGCTCTGACAGATGTCTTACTGCAACGCTGCACCGTGCCCTTTGTCGAAGGCACCCTCGTCCCCGCTCTCCTGGGAGCCCCGTGGGGAGGGGAGTTCTGCTGTGCGGGGCTCAGTCCTGGTGATCTCAGGCTGATTTCCCCTTCTCTAAGTCCTTACTCTGAAATTTACTGGTGATTGTTATCAGGCTTGCCAGCATGGAACTGTGAGTTCATGTTCGATTTTGTTCTAAAATCAGAACATGGGCTATCGTCGTAACTCAGTATTCCTTCTCTCTCTACCTGCCTGCCTGGAGTTTTCTAGTTCCCCCTGAGCCTCATGCCCTGGGTCCTTGTGACCACAGTCCTGAAGTCCTGACGTGTCCCAAGTGTCTCCGAGGTCTAGTCCAATGTCTTTCCCTTCTGTCCCCCCTTCTTCTTTTACCCTTTCCTCCCTTTTTCTTCCTCTCTCTATCCCTCCCCCACTCTGTGAGCCGATGGGAGGCTGGGAGATGAGGAGATGAGAGAGGAGGCGGGAGGATCACAAATTTAGAGGCCAGCCTCAGCAATTGAGCAAGGCCTTAAGCAACTTAGCGAGATCCTGTCTCAATATTCAAAATAAAAAGAGCTGCGACTGTGGGTGGTTCAGGGTTTAAGCCCTTGAGTTCAGATTCCCCAGCACCAGGAAAACAAAACAAAGCAAAACGGAGATGGGATTGGGGAGCTGGCTCTGTGCATGTGGTAGGCTGGCATTACCCGGCCTCTTTACCCTCTTCCTTTTGTCCCGTCCCCACCCTGTGGGGTAGAATATTTTTTTACACAATCTGTCTAAGCAGTGCCATGCAGGTGGTCAGAGCTGGTGGCAGAGAGACTGCTGTCTTGGAGCTGCTTCCTTTTGAGAAGTGGGTGTCTCAGGACCACTCACCACCAGACCGGAATCAGGAGAATATCTGCCCAGAATGTCTCAGCCTCAAGAAGCAAAGACCAAAGGAACTGGTTCCTAGGGGCGGGCTGAGGGAGGAGAAGGGAGACGGGAAGGCAGAGTAGAGGCTGCTCTTGGGCCTCATCAGAGGCTGTCTGAGAGCAGGGCCCATCGCTGCCCAGACTCCTGGTTCAGGGAGGGAACCCCCTGCACCTTCCCTCCCACTCTCAGTGTGCTCACAGGCCGGTGGCCAGCAAGACCCCGTAGCTGGGAAGGAGGAGGACAGTCCACGTAGACTCCCAACAGGAGAGGACAGGAGAGTGGAGAAGGAGGGAAGGGAGCACAGAGATTCGGTGGGGCTGTGGTACAGGGAAGAGGAAGGAAGAGGGGTAAAAGGGAAATAGGGGACTCACACAGGGGCCTCCTGTAGAACCTGGTAGGAGACCGCTGACGATGAGGTGGGCCACCCAGAGCAGTGGTGGTGGGGACCGTGCCTTGCGCCTGCGTCTCACCTGGGTTCCGCCAGCTGCCCTCTCTGTGAATTCGCTGACATCTTTCCCTACTTGGAGCCTCAGTTTCCTCATCTGTGCAGCAAGGAGGGCCGACCTGCTGGTCAGCCAGGAGCCCCTCAGCTAGTGTCTCCAACGCCAGGGGACCCCTTCTCTGTGCAGCAGGCCTGCAGCGGTGGCCCGTGGACGAGCGCCCCATTTCCTGGATGTAACTACCCATGTCACAGAGCCACTCTCTACCAAGCTGGGCCTGTGGCAGCTTTATTATAAGTTTATTACATGCTAATTCAAGCAAATAAATTTGCCCCAGCTGTGAAGCAGAGGAGATTAATAACCTCAAAGATTACTTTGCTGCTTTGATGAGTTTCTTGAGCAGAGTATATTTAGGAAGAGCAACTAGATTAGTCAAAACCCCCTTTAATTATTAGTGACACTGTGCGAACGGCTCTATACGACTGGAATACCAACGACTTCACTCCCTGACCTTCCTATTCAAATAAACACGTCTTATTACAGCAACATGCCTCCGGAGTCCATATACCATGGTAACTGCTGGCCTGGGGACCTGGCAGTGGGACAGCTGGCACGAGGACTCTGTGAAGGGTGGGATGACAGCCTTAAAGGTGTACATCCTCCTTTCCTTATCTTCACCCCTGGGTTGGCTTGGGGCCAAAGGGAATGTTCTGGATGTCCTGGAGCTAGGAAAATCGATTCTCAAATGAGGGGAAATGACTTGCCCAGAGTCTTGCAGTGAGTTAATTCCATGGCCTCTGTGGCCTGCCACCTGTGTTTCCTCTCCAAAATCTATTTTGCTGTAAAAAGCCGAGTCTGCCTCCCATGAAGGTGATCCAGTACAGTTCCAAGGACACTCGGCTTCCTCTCAGTCCTCATCGCTACCTAGATAAGTGGGGCCTATCTGATGCTCTCCCTCCAGCAAGCCTTGAGCTGCTTGGGAATCTCCCCTACCCATATTCAGAGAATGCAGGGTTGAGAAATCATTGAGATGGCAGAGACGCTGGCATCTCTTGCTGGGGAGGTCCAGGGATGCTCTTTAGAAGTCAGCTTTGCACATGGTGGTGGGTAGCCACAGTGGGAATGCATGCAGGAGGAAGCAAGGATTCCATCTTAAACCAGAGCAGAGAGAAAGAGGTTGAGCAGGGCAGGGCTGGGCTGCTCCTTGTATAACAACCCTCTCGGGAGAACTACCAAGGGGGTCCCATGAGAAATACCTCAAGCCCCCCGTGTCCCAAGGACCTCCCATCCCACTAAGTCCCACCTTCTAGGAGGTTCCACCTTCTCCCAACAGCACCCACCCTGAGGACGAGCCTTTAATCACAATGGACCCTCCAGGACGCTCAAACTGCACCCAAGCCTCAGGTGCTCCTCTGTCCTCTGCTGTGCAAAAAAAAAAAAACCAGCACAAGACTCTGGTGCAGGTTCCAGCCACAACCTGAAGGAGGCGCTGCATCATGTTTACTGGAGGAAGAAGGTGGCACTTGGAAAGCCTAAGCCCTGGGCCTGGAAATGCCCCTCCTGTGCTGGTCTACCTGGAAGGCACCCTCAAGACTGACCCTCCTGACTCCAATTCCAGCGTCTCCTCCTTTGAGAAGTTCCCTGCATGTTCCTCTTCACACTGTCTTCAGGTTACACTCGATGCTGCAGGTTTGGTTCATTTCCTTTTTCTATTGCCTCCTAAAAAGCAAGAATTGGGTCTCTTTATCTTCACATCCGGACATGCCAGCCAAGCACCTGGTCTGTACTAAGCACTCAACCCACACGGACACAGACTTAGAATTGTCCTGGATAATCTTGGTCACATGGCAGACTCTGCAAGGCCATCTGCCCCAAATCTGACTGTACTAATTAGCAACTGAGAGAAAAAAAAAAAATAGCCCTAGTTCCCTGATACTATTCAATAAAAAATCTTAAGTACAGAAGAAAAAGAAATGATAAAGAAAAGAACTGCAGAAAATCAATCTCAACATGTACGTCAACTCAAGTGGAAAATGACTTTCTCAGCATAGAAACAAAGGCAGATTTCATAAGAGATACATCTGGCTATGTAGAAATTCAGGTCCCCCGCCACCCCCCCCCCCCCCATAGAACAAGGGTAGATTGCCCTGTCATTTTCTGTCTGCTTGTATTCCTGTTTGGCCACCTGTCTTCATCCCAAACTTAAAAAAGTATTATCAAGATGAAAACCTTACTGGTAGAAATGCTCGGATCTTAAGATGTTCTGACTTAGTATCCAGAGGATATAACAGAGACAGTCCCCCTCTATATCCCACTCTCTTTTCCTTTTATAATAGAACTCAACATTTAGCTGAACATCTGCTTTTGAGGGAAAAAAAATTGTATTTCCCAGTTCTTCTTATAGCTAATGGGTCAATGGTATAGAAATAGAAGTTGTATGTGCCACAGCTTCAGGAGATCTGGCCTCCTTCTTCCAAGTGGCTCTTTGCTAGCTCTGAAGTGGGGGATGTTATGACAGGACCCGAGGCATTTGTGTAGATCCCAAGAAGGAAGCCGTATGTGGAGGGTACCAGAGTAACAAGAGTCATCTATGTCGTCAGCCTTGGAAAGCCGAAGAACCGCTAAGTGAGAATGCTACATTATTGCTATTTGAGAGTCTCTATCACAAGGTCAAGTCTATATTCAAATTATAGAATAACTGAAAATTGCCTAGAAGGTTGATAGTATAGAACCACAAGATTCTATACTACTCTGAGCATGATTAAGAATTTCTTTAACTCGAATAGGTTGGAATTTGAAGACTTCTTTTAAAACTGTACAAGACTTTGAGTTCAATCCCCAGCACTCCCTGCTCCCCCCCCACACACACAAAAAAAAAAAAAAAAAAGAAAGAAAGAAAAGAAAAGAAAAGAAAAGAAAAAAACCAACTTGTTCTGGTGAGCTGTGGTGGTGCATACCTATAATTCTAGCAACTCACAAGGCAGAGGTGAGAGGATTGCAAGTTCAAGGCCAGCTTCAGCAATTTAGCTAGCCTCCTATAAAAAGTAAAAAGGACTGGGGATGTAGCTCAGTGGTAAAGCATTTTTGGGTTTGATCCCCAGGACAGAAGGTGGTGGTGGTGGTGGTGGGGGGAACTTGTTCTGTAAGTGTGACTTTGGAACTGTGAAAATATGTTTAAATAAATCTGTTAAAATTTTAGAAGTCTAAATTGCAAAAGAAAGAAACCTGTGTATTGATTGGTATGGTGGCATAAGGAACACAGAGGGAAGAAACTCTGTGGTGATGATCATTCCAACTAGAATCTGGGATGTACCCAAACAAAAGTAACTGCAAAAATTTCTTAAACTGCTTATCGATATGCATGTTGGTGCTGAAAGTGCCTGCACCGTTAATCTGAAACTGTTGGACTTAGAGTGTGAGATAGAGGAAGTGAGAAATTATGTTCCTTTCATTGGGAATTGGAATTTTCATGAAAGAAAGGAAATACAGGTGTGAGACATGAGACTAAGCCCTGGGATCTTAAATTGAAAGCATCAAAGTGAAGTCAGGAGATATAGCATTACTTTCTCGTTCTGCCTTCTTCTTTTTTTTTAATCCATCGCAAAGACCCAAGAATAATAGCCAACCCCATAAGACTGAATAATTCTAGAGACTGGATTATTACCGAATTTTTCTTTTTAAAGAAATAATACATTCTAGTCTAGGACACAGCATGTCCAAGATGAGCTGGAACATCTTGTTACATCAGAAGCCATCAAAGATTACTAGTTAGTAGCAACTTGAAGAGGTTCCTACCAGCCAAAGATGGACAATGTGATCATTGATAAAAATAACTGCAATGCATTGAAACAGGTCAAATATGTTTCAATCCACGAGTCTTATAAAGCATTTTTTAAAAAGGAAAAAGAAAACCCACTCATTGATGATGCTTGAAAGACGTTCAGGTGACTACTCATCATTTTAAAACCTGGCAGGTAAAGAGAAGGAATCAAGCCCTTACCTTTCCTGTGTGAATCGCAGGTGAAGCCACGGTTGATAAAAAGTATCTCTTCATAATCAAATTTGAATGATGTCATTTTGTAACCCTTCGTGGATTTATGGACAACCAGTTATGTGCATGGGATAAAAACTGATGAAATTTTGTTGCCCCCCCAAAATTGGACCTGAATTTCATCAACCTCTAGATCTAAATACCAATTTCTTTTGAAGAGGAGGAAAAACATATGTAAGGACAGAGGGGGTACAGTCAGCAGTTCCCAGCTGTGACAAGACTACTGGATGAAGGACCCACCGTTTCCAACCAGCAAGATGGGTGCCTCTGTGGGATGTGGGGGTGGGAGGCATTGTAGGCATCAGTCAGCCCAGGGTGTCAGAGAGGGAGCAGGTAAGAACGGTGTCCCCGTGAGGGGAAGATGGCAGTGGTTCAGGGTCCAACGTCAGGCCTAAGCGTGGTGAAGAGGGTATCTCTGTGGCACGGTGTAGGGGCTGCAGTCTGCTCTGGAGAAGGTGGGTTGTAGAGCCCATGTAGAGGGAGGCGGGCATCCATGTGGGAGTGGGTTTGTGGAGCCTGAGCAGGGGGAGGTCTGTGTCCACACGGGAGGAGCATCCTGTTGGGAGGCCCAGTGGGGCACAGGCTGTCGGAGCCTGAGGGGGCTGAAGCGGGACTCTCCACGGGGCGGAGCTGCTGACAGCAGGGGCCTCATGTGGGATCTTAAAGGCAGAGTTGGGTAAGGAGAGTGTGCCTGTGCGGGTCCCCCCACAGGATGAGAGATTGGTTACACACCTGGGTTCATCCAGTCAGTGCATGTTCAGAATAATGGGAGCCAAGTGTCTCACGGTGAGAGGGAATCCCCAATATGGACAAGGGGGAGGTGAGAATGAACGCTGGCCTAGGATTGGAATTAGAGGTGTAATGTGAATTCGTGTTTTCCAATATTTGTCTCCATATATGTGCATATGAACACAGAGGTACGCATGGGTATGGATGCATATGAATACCTCTGCATGTGAGCGGGTGGTTCTTTAGCTCTTCCCATTGGGAGGGCCGAAGAAGGACAGCACCAATACGACCGGGTACAACAGTGCCCAGGTCTTGATTTCTAAGTACCATTCCTACTAAAAAGGAGCCAGGACTCCTTGGAGAAATGGATGATTCCAGGACTGGAGCAGACGAAGGAGGGCCTATAAGAGTATCCTGTGCCAGAAAGAGAGGAGGTGCACAAAAACCTAATGGTGACATATCCAAAGAATGCAGAAGTCAGCTTGAGCGGGGGTCCCACTGGCTAAATCAGGGAAAATCAGAACGTAAGCATAAATAATGATAATAACTGTAATGTCCAATTTAAATCATCAACTTGATTGGATTAAGAAATGACCATGAGGGCTGGGGATGTGGCTCAAGCGGTAGCGTGCTCCCCTGGCATGGGTGCGGCCCGGGTTCGATCCTCAGCACCACATACCAACAAAGATGTTGTGTCCACTGATAACTAAAAAATAAATATTAAAAAAATTCTCTCTCTCTCTCTCTCTTAAAAAAAAAAAAAGAAATGACAATGATCAAGAGGATTATGGGTGTGTTGATGAGGGAGTGTCTAGGAATGATTGGCATGTGGGATAGCCAACTGAAAAGGAGATCCCTCCTAAGAGTTGGAAGCACCAACCAATAGGATAATGGCTTGGACGGAATAAAAGTTGGAAGAACAAAGAAGCCGAAGCAGTTGAAGCTTGATTCTTCTTGTTTGGGTTCTTGTTTGCTGCTGTGATCATCTAAGGATATCAGATTCTCACTTCTTCACTTTTCCAAAGTGGACTCTGACAGGTATTCTCCAGAGGCTTAAGTCTCAGACCAGGGTGGCACCATTGATCCTTCTTTTTCTGGGCTTCATCCTCTTGGACTGTGCAGCTGCTGGTTCTCCCAGCTCTCCAGCCTGCAGATGGCCATGTGGACTAACCAGCTTCTGGTCCCATAAGCCAACCTAATAAGTATCCGTTTTATAATTATACTTCCTGTTGATTCTTTTCCTCTAGAGAACCCTAATACAATGAGCAATTGTAACACTTTCAGTAAAAATCTCTGAATCCATACTGATACACATAAATACATTTCTCTCAGGGTAAAGTACCAATTGATAAGTGTAGAAGGAAAGATCCAATTGAAAATTCATATTTGGCTGCCATCGTAGGAGTAATGAAGTCAGCCAAGTGGTCTTTGTTGATGCTAAACTTAGAACTTGATGAAGAATGGATATGTACTAGTGTCAGAGTGTCTCCCCAAAATATATTTAATAATTACAAGGAAAAAAAGTAAGTTTACTAAGGTATGACCTAGCTGTGTTAGTCAGCTTTCTGTTACTGTCACAAAATACCTGACATAAAAAAACTTAGAGGAAGAACAGTTTATTTTGGCTCATGGTTTCAGAAGTTTCCATCCGTGGTTGTCAGACCCTGCTGCTTTGGGTCTGTGGTGGCATAGGACATCATGGTGGGAACAAGTGGTAGAGGGACCTGTTCCCCTCATGGCAGTCAGGAAGCAGAGGGAGACAGGGTAAGAGATCCAATATTCCCTTCAAGAGCACATCCCTAGTGACCTGCTACCTTTCCACAAGGTTCTGCCTTCTACAGGTTCTGTCACCTTCCAAGAGCATCAGAATCTGGCATGCAAGCCTTTACCACACGGGCCTCAGGGAGATGTTAAAGATGCAGACTACAGCACTAGAAAACCCCACCCAATCAAGCGATCAAAGTTAACATCCTGATAATAGGACAAATAGAAACCAAGTACCACCTGACAGGGCGCAGGTGAACATGCCATCGGTTCTGTGAGATTCCTGCTGAATTTACCATAGTAAATTTGCTTTTTTCCTTGTAATTATTAAATATATTTTGGGGAGACTCTCTGACACTATGTATATATCCATTCTTCATCAAGTTCTAAGTTTAGCCTCAATGAAGGCCATTTGATTGACTTAATTGCTCCTACCTGATTCTTATCATGAGGAATCATTCAAAATAATTGAAGGACTCTGAACAATAACTTTCCTAGAATTTTCCAAAGTGTCAAGGTCATAAAAAGTCAGTGAAAGATAGAGGAGCTATTCCAAATTGAGGGAAACTAACAAGAGGAATGTAATGCAAGATCCTAGGTTGTTTCTTATACTCTAAAGGACATTATTGGGACGATTGGTGAAACTTGAATGAGTCCATGGATTATCCAATAAGAATGAATGGAGGTTAATTTCCTAATTTTGATGGTTATATTGTGTTTGTAAAAGAGTACCATTATAGGTATATACTAGATGTGTGTGTGTGTGTGTGTGTGTGTGTGTGTACAGGGGTTGTTAGTGGTGATGAACAGCCATGCCAGCCATTCTCTCTGAAATGGTTCAAGGAAAAAAGTTTCATTGTGACTATTCACATGAAATTTGTTTGTAAATTTGAAATTCTTTTAAAATTGAAAAATATCTTTAGCATTAAAGAAGCAAGCTGTTTTATAAAGTTCAAAAAGTGGAAACAACAACAAACAAGTATCGATAGACTTATAACAACTGATAAATGGGTAAATATGTGATGTATCCATTCAATGGACTATTATGTAGCAATAAGTAGGAATGAAGTGCGCACACACACTACAACATTAATGAACCTTGAAAACATGACGTTAAGTGAAAGAAGCCAAACACAGACTACGTATTGTATGATTCCATTTACATGAAATATCCAGAGTAGACAAGTTTACGGAGTCAGAAAATAGATTAGTAGTTACCAAGAGATGGGGGAAGGGAATAAATAGGGAATAGTGATGGTGGCATCATCTTTTGGGGGTGATGTGGATGTGGTGGGCACCACCCTATGAATATACTAAAAACACATTGAACTGTACACTTCAAATTCAAAAGTGCATTATATGTTTATATGAAGTATATCTCAATAAAGTGTTTCCAAGGGACAAAAAGCAAACTGGATGTGCATGATCCACCAGTATTCACTAATTTATTCACCTCTGAAATTCCAGTGTAATCCCAATCTGGTGAGATTTATTTTTTTAATTTATGGTGGGGGTGGGAATTTAATTAAATTCAATGTGTATTGATTGAGTGCCTACTTTTTACCAGGCTCTGTACCAGGAGCTTGGGGTTCAGAAATCGGAGACTCATGCCATCTATGCCCTCCAGGAGGGGCAGGTATGCAGCTTCACTGCTGTAGGGGTCGCTGGTGTCACAGAGGCAGCGTGAGGCAGGGGAGCCCAGTGGAGGGTGCTCCATCCACCTGGAGCATCTAGAAAGCTTTCCCAGAGGCAGGACTTGGACGGGGCTAGAGGGTGAGGAGGCGCCCAAGGGCAGGAGAGGATCCTGCTGGGAAAGACTATTGCAGGCAGAGGAAGCCACACGGGACAAAGGCCTGGCCCTGCCTGGGAAGGAGCAAGCATTTAGCGGAGGCAGGGGGTGGAGGAGGTACCCCTGGATGGAGGCCACTGTGTGCTTGGTAAAGGGGCCCTGAGAGTTCAGAACCCACCCTGCCATCAGAAGATGGCAATCGAAGGTCATTTTCAGCTTTCAGAATGCTAATGGTGAGCGGGGAATTAGAAGACAATTTATGAACCCACTGAAGCAGAGCGGGAGGCCGCGGTCTTGAGACGGCCTGTCCCTCCGTGGGTTAACTGGCCCGCCCTGCGCCCTGCTGAGCTCCCCAGGCTGAAGGCTCCTCTGTCACTATAGATCACTCCACTGGATTCGGGCTTGCCAGCTCGGTTCCCTGGAGTCTGGCTGTCACTTGATTCCCCTGGATGCCAGCTGCTGTGCGTGGAGGGCGAGCAGAACAGGGTTTCAGGGACAGGTCTTTGTGCAGAGCTCACGTCCCTCCAGATGGGATGCCGTCTTCCTCCCTGACCAGAATGTTAGCTCACCTTGGCTGCATAAAGAGCCCCTTGGATTCTTTGCGGGAGCCCAGAGCAGCGCCCCAGGTCAGGAGTGGGGGTGGCGGAGTTTGTATCACCAACTATTCTGCGGAGGATTGTGAAAAATATTTTACTTTCTCTTCCTATGGTGAAGCCAGCAGGGCTTTTAGAAAACCCGCCCTGGTCTCTGGTACAGTTGACGCAAGATTCTCACTTCCCAGCGACGCAGCTGAGGTCGTGCAGAGAGGTTCAGGTCAGGAACCCGGCTTTCCACCCAGGAGCACTGGATTCTGAAGCCAGGGAGGGGGCGTGCAGGATACAGGGCAGGAGAGTCTTGAAGTCTCTTCTAACCCTACAGAACCAAGGGAAGGGTCACAGGAATGCTAAAAACCAGCAGCAGGCCCTGAAGGGGTGGGGGAAGGCTTCAGAGAGGGTGGCCTGAGCTCCACTTCTGAGAATGGGCTCAAATGTGGCCAGAGGGTCCGTCCAAACGGGCTCATTCCATACATTTTATTTAAGGTTTACCATGCACCAAGAGCTGTTCTTAGCCAGCCCACACCCTTGCTGGGTTCAGGTGCCGGAGGTGAAAACTTGGTAAGCTGTGTGCCTTCTTACCTGGAGGCTGGGAGGAGCGTAAGAAGCTCCGGAGAGCGAGTGCGCTCTGATCACAGTAAGAGCCAGAGAGTGTGGGAGCTCCCCAGAGGAGGGTTCCCAGGGGGCATTTATTCCCTAGTGGAATGCATTCCTGTATCCAAGCCCTGCAGGGTCATGTCTGAGAGTAGATCTTTTTCTGCTCACTCCCCCAGCCCTTGAAATGGAAACTTCCAGAAGGCCAGTTTCCTGGCATGGTTCATGTCAGCCTGGCAAGCCAGAAGATATCCAGGGCGCTTGGCAAGTTACCAACCAGATCAAGGGGAGCTGGCTGAGCAAATGTCTAAGTGCAACAGCTGAGATGGGTTGGTGCTTTGTCTTTCAATAGAGGAGAACACCAGAAACCCATCCCTGTGCCCGCCCTCCGCCTCCAGCCTGCAGATGTCCACCCCATGGCTCAACACTTGGAGTTCATGGTTTAAGACATCATTTCCCCAGGAGAATGAATAGCCTCTTGAGACTCTCCTTTGCTCATGGCTACAGGATGCTCCTCTTTCCCACCTGCTATTTTTATTTTATTTTAAAAAAATTATTATTATTTTTTATTGTTCTACTTAGTTGTACATGACAGCAGAATGCATTTCAATTCATTGTACACAAATGGAGTGCAACATTTCAATTCTCTGGTCATACACAGTGTAGAGACGCACCATTCATGCAATCACACATGTACCTAAGGTAATGATGTTCATCTCATTCCACCATCTTTCTCACCCCCCATAACCCCTTCCCACCCTCCCCTTTGCCCAATCCAAAGTTTCTCCATTCTTCCCATGTGCCCCCTCCCCTTCGCCAATCATAGATCAGCATCCACTAATCACAAAACATTCGGCCTTTAGTTTTTTTGGGATTGGCTTACTTCATTCAGCATAATATTCTCCAACTCCATCCATTTACCATAATTTTATTCTCTTTTAGGGCTGAATAATATTCCATTGTGTATATATACCACAGTTTCTTTATCCCATCTATTGAAGGGCATCTAGGTTGCTTCCACTGCTTAGCTATTGTGAATTAAGCTGCTATGACCATTGATGTGGCTGCATTGCTATAGTATGCTGATTTTAAATCCTTTGGGTATAGGCTGAAGAGTGAGATAGATAGCTTGGTCATATGGTGGTTCCATTCCAAGTTTTCTGAGGAATCTCCATACTGTTTTCCAAAGTGGTTGCATCAATTTGCAGTCCCACCAGCAGTGGATGAGTGTACCTTTTTCCCCACATCCTCACCAACAGTTATTATTGCTTGTATTCTTGATAACTGCCATTCTGACCAGTTTCCCTTCTCCTGTTTTATAGTTTGATTTCTCAAGAAAGATCTTGATCCCTTAGTTTGCAAGCTTTTTATTGAAGCCTCATAGCAACTAATCCTCATGTGGACTCACCCAATAACTGATTCTTCAAATGACAAACTCCACTACATGTGACAAATTCTCTCTCTCTCTCTCTCTCTCTCTCTCTCTCTCTCTCACACACACACACACACACACACACACACACGCACACACACACACACTTACCCATACCTTTTTTCTATAATTCTTTGTGCAAGAAGATTATCCTACCCCTGCTCGTGACAGAACAAGATCTCTTTCCCACAACATGATGGATAGCTCCCTGGGGAAGTTGGATTGATCCACCGGGGTTTCCTCCACCCTTTAGGCACATCTTCCTTCACGGGGCCTGATCTCACAGCATGAGCGGCCCATGTCTCTGCCACAGAGGAGATCTTGGGACTGGCTATCTTGAGGTAGAGCCTTTATTGGTGAGTTTGAAAGAAAATCCTGACACATGGTTGAACCACCTTGCCTGAGAAGTTGCTTTCTCTTCTGGGCTGGGCTGTGGGGAGCGAGGACTCCGGGGTTCTGGGGGCCTTCAGACTCTTTCCTCACCCATCTGTTTTCCCACTTTCTGCCCCAGTCTCCCTCCCAGGCCCCAGTCTCCATCTGCTTGGGCCTTTAGTCTTACACCAGCTTGGCCACTAGGCTGAGCTGTGAGCTGATTTGAAGCTCTCTCTTCAGCAGAGGGTCCCCGGATCCTGCCTCACCTCTATCTATTGTGATGAAGTCAAAAGAAACAAGCAAAAAGTGAGTGAGTACGACCCCGGTGAAACCTTCAGAAGCTATTAAAATTGTTTATTCGACGCTGATTACTGAAAACTTCAATAATAATGATAATAAGCAGTTTCTAACAAATGTATTAACCTTGGCAGATTGGGCACTTGGATGATTGGTCACTCAGCATATTGGCCTGCTGCCACGAGGAGATGACAAACCAATCCCATGCGAAGGGCAGCCTGGAGAAGTGGCTTCCTAAGCTGACAGAGGAGGGACACCTGTACCCTGGACTCAAGATTTTTAACCTGGGTTGTGACTCTGGTGGGTCCCCAATTGTAGGGTGATTTGTAATGAAGAAGAGTTCAAATGCCAACCATCTTTCCTATGCCCATAACCCCTCCCCACCCTTCCCTTTGCCCAATCCAAAGTTCCTCCATTCTCCCCATGCCCCCCACCCCATTGTAGATCAGCATCCACTAATCAGAAAAAAACACTCAGCCTCTGTACTGTGCCACATACGCCATGCGCATCACAGGCAAGGCCCTCTGGGGGGCACTTCTGTCATTCAGTACTTGCTTTCTGGGGAGACCCAGCCATGGAGCTGCAGCTCACAAGGTGGACTTGGCCCCAAGGAGGAGGCAGGTGGGTGAATCCAAGCCGTCTGGGCGGGTGTGATGCAGGATGCTGGAGCGGGGTGAGTAGGGAGGTGGGGGCAGCATGGGGCGGGAGGCCAGTCAACTGCAGGGATGGCAAGACCTATGCTGTTACCATGGCAGTTCATACTATAGACACTGGGTTCATGGTGCCAGGCCTGGTATGTGGTGGGGAGGGGACAGCTCGGTTGTCAGGCAAGGAGGGCTGCAGCAGCAGACAGGCTGAATCAGAAGAGTCTGGAAGCCTTCCTAGCAGATTTACGCAGTACCCCTTGAGCCTATCTGTCAGACTCAACACCTTCCTTATATAAAAGCCTCTTTTATATAACATCTAATGACCCTTTATCAGCCTTACAGAGAATCACCAATAACATAACTTGTGTACGGATGTATTTTTTTAAAAAAAACTTTAGGTATACTAATGCTTGATCTGTAGTATAAAGGAGAAATGTCATCAAAATCGAATTAAATGCATTTTTTTAATATTTATTTTTTAGTTGTAGTTGGACACAATACCTCTATTTATTTATTTATTTTTATGTGGTGCCGAGGATCGAACCCAGGGCCTCGCACATGTTCGGTGAGCGCTCTATCACCGAGCCACAACCCCAGCCCGAATTAAATATACTTTGATAAGTAAATATTTAGGGAGTCCTCCTGTCGTTGCGACTACCAAGATACCTCTAGAAAGTTCTCAAAATGTTTTTCAAAATTTTTTTTAGTCATAAATAGATACAGCGCCTTTTTACTTTTATTTACTTTAATGCCATATTGAGGATGGAACCCAGTGCCTCACATGTGCTAGGCAAGTGCTCTACCCCAGCCCCACCTCTACACCTTTCTAGACACTATTGTCGAGAATGGGCTTGAGGGAGAGGGACAGGGTGGGGCTTGTAGTGTGGAATGCACCTGGCTGCAGCTTGGGGGGGTGGAGAGGACAGGCAGGGGAGGACACTGGTGTCCAACACATCACTGAGAGGTCAGCAGTGGAGGGCAGGGGGGCTGTCTGTAGCAGAGCCTGTAATATACTCTGGACTCCCCGACTCCTCAGACTCATGGACCATGAACAGGTATGGGGGGGGGTGGGTAGGGAAGGAAAGGAGGGGCAGGGTGACATTCAGGCTCTGGCAAAGAGAGACATTCTCTTGGGCCTGCAGTTCCACAAAGTCCCTGCACTGGGTCCTTGACGATGGAGCCCTTGGTCCTGTGGCTAGGTCCCCGCACCGGCTGCATCATAACCCTGCCCCATCTGTCTTCCATTCCCAGCTCACAGACACAGCCTCATTTGCCAGCCTTCTCTCTCCTGGGGAGGGCCAAGGGGGCGCCTAGCAGAGATAAGGGCAGCTGGCCCCATAACTCAGATTCAGACCAATTCATCTTTCATCTCTCAGGGTTGGGAGAAATGCACCATTGCCCTGCTCCTTCTGGAATGTTCCAGCATCTCCATTAACTCCATTTGGGCTGGTGTGGTGGGGGCGAAGGCAGAGGTATTGGCCTCAGGTTGTTCTGGGGCTGACTTCCCAGGTTGGGCTCCAACTGTCCCTGATTCTAGAAATCCCTTCTCGGGGGACCTGGAGGAAAGTCTCTGGCCCTAAAGGGTACCACTCTAACGGCCAGGTCTTCTGGCTCCTGACTTCTTATCCCTGGGACCACATGGGGGTGTATTCAAAGAGGTATCTACAGCCAAGTAGCATTGAAAGGCAATTTAAATCTTTCCTGAAGGGATTCAAAGAATGTCACATGGTGATGCTATCAAAACTTCTTTCACCAGACAGTGTGTATTTAAAAAAAAATTTTTTTTTACAGGTTTCTAAAATAGAATGCCATCGGCTGGGGTGTTTTAAACAACAGACATTTATTTTTCACAGTTCTGAATGTTGGAAAGTTCAAGACCAAGGAACTGGCAGGTCTGGTGCCTGGTGTGGGCCTGTTTCCTGGTTCATATGTTTATGAACCTTCTTTCTGTGTAATCCTGTGGCAGGAAAGGGATGAGGGAGCTCTCTTGGGTCTCTTTTATGAAGGCTCTAATCCCCCTCACAAGGGCTCCACCCACATGACCTAATTGCTTTCCAAGGGCTCCACCTAACACCATCACTTTGGGGATTTAGATTTAAACATATGAATTTAGGGCTGGGGAATGCAAACTTTCAGACTGTAGCAAAGTCTGGGTGCCTTTTAGATCTCACAAGGTAGACACACACACACTCTCACACATACATACTCACAATCATGGTACCTGCTTTCCAACCCACTCGACTTTCTCCTTCTAAACACAAATCATCTCCCCCAGACCCATCTCTTATCTGTTCATTTCTCTTTTGCCTGTTAAAGAGACTCTGTTTGGGGCCTTTGCTGGCCCAACTCTCCCACTCTCCTTCATCCAAATCTGCTCAACTGAGGTCCAAGTTGGCAAAGACCCAGCTCTCCTTGGGAGCAGGCCAGCCAAGGAGACCTTGACTTTTTGACAGGGTCATTCTTTGGATGTGGTGATTGACAGTGTTAGACTCACACCAAGCCATACTTCCCCACGCACACCAACACGCGTAGTCACGCTCACTCTCACAGAAGCATCTACCTGTGCTGGTTCCTAACATTTCCTTTGCCTAATTTTTCGATGGGCACTTTTACACTTGGTCAATATAAATTCTGATATTCATAACCAGGACTCTGATTAGTGCAAGGCTTCAAAGTGCCTTTTGACTCATTAAAGAAAGATTAAATTATGTTCAGGATAGTTGCAGTATTAAGTGGGGCTGAGCTCATTTGGATTCTCAGGAAATTGGCGAGATGATAAATTTCTACTTTAGACAATCAGCGCATTCAGATTAAACCCACGTAAAGCCCAGGCCAGCTAGCCTGTTCCAAATAGGATGTGAGTCCATGGGAGACCACAGACACACAGGCACATCTGGGAGCAGAGAGCCAGAGTCCCATCCAGCCAAACGCTGTCACTACCCCGTAAATCTCCTGAAAACCTAAATAGCCCTTAACATTCGCCAGTGTTGTAAGTCATGATTTTACACTCACTGCGATCTCTGTGGGCTGGGCTAGGGAAGGGGTCATTTGGTTAATGCAGGACTCCATCTTCATGGCTTCATAACTAGTTTATAATCACCAATGATTGCTGAACTGGGATGCCGAGGGCCAGCTTGCCCGCTCTTTCCTCGGAGAGTGCCCATTGATATGTCATAGCAATTAACCAGAGACCTGTGGGAGGGGGGCGGTGGCAGCAGGAGAGCTGGGCTGGCTGGTGCAGACACATGTCCCATCCTGTCTCCCAGAGGCCTTCCAGGACCTCACTCAGCTTTAGAGGGTTGATGAAGGACATCTGTTGGCCAAGAGATGCACTCAAAGAGGAGACCGTTCCAATGATTTCTTTCAACTTGCCCAACAATTTCATCTCCCAAGGTGATAGAAGATGACCAGCGGGTCAGCCACTCTGAAATCATAGCAGAATCGATGGGGCAGCTACAAGTGATGGGAATCTTGGGGGAAAGGGTCCAATGTTACAACCTTCGTAATCTCGTAGGTCATGGTCACTGAGGTGGGGAAGGCTTAGTACGTGGCAGTATCACTAGACTTGAGGAGACAGAATACGAGATGCTCAAAAAATGATATATATTTATTCCTTCATATTATAAGACTCTGAAAGGGAGAATGATGTGAGAAGTTTAGAAATTTTACAAATGTACTTCTGATTGGGGCAGTCTCAAATGACCCCCATGAGGAGATGGGGAATGTCGTGGGGATGCCTTTGATAGCTGAACAAGCTTACCCATGTAAAGCACGCATGTGTGCACACCCATGTGAGCGCACGCACGCACGCACATTCACATGTGCATGTGCACACACACACACACACACACACACACACAAAGCCTTGTATATAGTTCCATACCCTTTTGCAAGAAATTAAAAGGAGTTTTAAGGAGAGCAACGGGGTCACAGGGTTGAATGGAGAGGGAGACTTTTTCCCCCAGTATTTGTTGAATTTTGAAATATATTGTTGTATTACCAACTTAAATAAATACATCAAGATGAAATGGAATAAGGAACACTTTTAAAAAATGGAAATCTAAGGGAGAATGAAGGAGGGCAGCCCAAATCCACACAACTAGACCCCAAATGGCTGGAGCCCTGGTGAGTGGTCATACAAAACACACTCAGAACTTACAAGAAAAAAGGCTTTAATAGGAATTCAGAGGAAGATACAGATCAGAAAAAAGACGGGCCTGCTGCTGGGATAACGTGATCCTAGGACACGGAGGTGCCTTCAGAATCTGGGAAAGACCCGAGTAGAGAAAGGAGGGGTAGACAGGAGTTTCAGGAAGAGGGACCTGGAGTGTCTGCAGGCGGACCAGGGAGCCCCCGGGGTGGGCAGGGTTCCCTGGGGGGTGTGCGGGTGCCCCACCCCTGCTGGGTAGGGGGAACCGGCAGCAGAGGGAGGAGGGTCCTCCGTAGTGGAGTTTGCCTCAGCTCTATGTTGTCCTGTTTTCGGATCCTTACCCACAAGCAGGAGCAGGGACTGTGGCTTCTCTCAGAAAGGGAGCAGAAAGCAGACTCCCTGCACGTTCGACGTCAGCTCAGAGACCGCTCCAGTTTGTACCCATTTGCTGAGTGACGGCAGAATTCTGCTGAGAGGCATCTGTCGCAGAGCTTGGGGAAGAGTGATTAGACTGGGCGAGCCAGAGAGAGGATGGAAGTGATGAGCGAGCGTGACAGCGACTGTGAGAGCAAGGATTGTGTGAGCCGCGTGTGAGTGAGTGTGAGTGTGTGGGTGAGTGGGTGTGCATGGGCGTACATGGGAGTGAGTGGGTGTGAGCATGAGTATGAGCATGTGAGTGGGTGTGTGAGTGGGTATGCATGAGTGTGAGTTTTTCTGAGTGTGTAAAGCATGTGTGTGGGTGTGCATGGATGTGAGTGTGTGAGCATGTGAGTGGGTATGATTCAGTGTGCACAAGTGGGTGAGAGTGAGTAAGTGTGAACACATGAGCAGGTGTGAGTGTTAGTGTGTGAGTGGGTGTGTCTGAAAGGGTGAATGTGAGGCTGAAAGCAGGAGTGAGTGTGGGTGAATGAGAGTGTGAGTCTGTGACGTGAGTGATGTGGGATTAAGAGGAGATTGGCCTGCACACGTGTGTGTTAGAGAGGCTGTGAGTGAGGGACTGTGTGTAGTGTGTTGGGGATGGAGAATGTGTGAGTGGTCTGGTGAGGCACTTCCCCACCTCACTCTCGCCACATCCCTGAGGACCTGGTAAGATCTAAGCCTGGCCCTCACGCCTGTCCTCCCATGGAAGCCGCAGACAGCTCTGATTCCGTGGAGCCTTCTCCTAAGCACCTACAGCTGCATTTTAAATGGCTCATGCATATCAGATGAGCAGAGAAGATGTAAATTCAAAAGAGCAGAGAGTGTAGGGTGAATCAAAAGTGTGGGGAACAAGGATGGGTGGGACCAAGTAAAGCAGAGGTCATACCACCTCTTTGCTCAAATCCACCAGGCCATTGTCCACTCACCAAATTCTTCAATATGACATTGAAGATTTTGTAATCTTGCTGGGTGTGGTGGTGCATGTTGTAATCCCAGTGACTCAGGATGCTAAGGTAGGAGAATTGCAAGTTCAAAGCCAGCCTCAGCAACTTAGCAAAGCTCTAAGCAACTTAGCAGGACTCTGTCTCAAAATAAAAAATAAAAAGGGCTGGGGATGTGGCTCAGTGGTTAAGCACCCCTGGGTCCAATCCTTGGTACAAAAAAAAAAAAAAGGTTTTGTAATCTTGAGGAGTGAACATGACTTTTGGCACATAATAGGTGCCCAATAAATGTTGGATTGTTCTAATTCCACAATCTCTCTTGGATGCAGAGGGAGTTCCTACTGAGGAACAATGCCAGTCGTTGGCTTCACACTCAGCCTTCCACACTCTGCTGTGACATTGCCGACTTTGCCAGGCCCTGTCTATGGGAGGTGTTGAAGGACACCACAGGGCAAGAGATCATACTACTCTTCTTCCTATCTGCTTCCTGTTCCAGCCAGCTGTTAGCAGCAATGGGTTCCAGTCTCTGGGCCTTTTTGTTTGGGATGAAGCAGTATTTGGATTGAAGTTTTGTGTCTCCCTTCATTCAAAGGCTAAAGCCTTAATTTCTAGTGTAGCTAGAGATGGATCCTCTAAAAGAATAATTAAGGTTAAATGAGATCCTAAGAGTGGGACACTGATCAGATAAGATTATTATTAATTTTTTGTACCAGGGATTGAACCCAGGGATGTTTAACCATTGAATCACATTTGCAGTCCTTATCATTTTTTAAATTTTGAGGCAGGGTCTTGCTGAATTGCTGAGGCTGACTTTGAACTCCTGCCTCAGCCTCCTGAGCCACTGGGATTACAGGTGTGCACCACTGCACATGGTAGGATTAATCAGGATTAATGTCTTTCTCAGAAGAGATGCTAGAGAACTCACCTTTCTCTCTATGCATGCACAGTGAGAAGAGGCCCCAAGATGATCCAGGAGGTGACCATCTATCAGCCAAGAAACGACCTGTTACCTATACCCAGTGAGCCAGCACTTTGATCTTGAACTTCCAATATCCGGAACTATGGAAAAGTAAATGTCTGATGTTTAATTCACCCAGTCTGTGTTGTTTTGTCATAACAATCCAAGAGGACTTCATGCAGGGAGTATCCCCCAAATCATTCTCATGAGGCCCCTCCGAAGTTCTCAACCAATTTCTCAAGTGTGTGTGTGTGTGTGTGTGCGCACACACGTGCGCACTTGCGCTGGGAACCCAAGGGCGCTTAACCACAAAGCCAACTCCAGTTTCTCATAGTAACTTCTCTTTGTTCACATGAGTCTGCTTCTGAATTCCTGATGAGATCCTGATCACTCCAGAACCTGTTGGGAGAGACAGGAAGGGACATACCCACTGGTCAAGGTGGCCTCATCTTCAGAAAATGGAGGGAAGCGAGCCCCAGGTGACAGCAGGATCTCAGCATCACAGTTCCACCAAGATGCCCCCGTCCTCATGGGTAACAAGAGCACACAGCAAAGGTGGCATTGGAGATAGACGCCACACTCCAATGACCCCAGCTGGGGGCCAGAGACAAGAACTTTGAGGCATTTTTCTTACCGGGTCAACGACGCTCATGGCTTTCCTGCTGCTTCCTTCCAATGAACCAGTCAGGCAAATGCCCGTGAACTTAAATCGACTTACACCCTATTCCTCCAAACGTACTCTACCTCTAGTTGTCATGCTCAGTCTCTCCCCCTGCTTGACTCTTTATTCCTGCCTCGTGGGATCCGGTAACAGGGGACTGTCCTCCTGACTCATTTCACCCTCCCTGCCCCAAATCTATAAGTAATCAATCTTTGGACTTATTTCCTATTGCAGTGATGCTTTGAATTTGAGCCAAGGCAGGGAAATACCAGGCAGGGTTTTTCCCTAGGATGAGGAGGTTGGACGGGGACACAAGGGACAGTTGCAGAGCAGTGGGTCAGACTGGCATAAACTGGGTATGGGTCAGAGGAAAGCCACAAGGGCTCTGGAAGCATAAGCAAGTGGCCTGTGTGAGGAACCCCACTGGTCACAAGTTGGAAAAGTAGGTATCAAGCCACCCTCGAGGTAAAAGAAGTATCCCGTGAAGGATGCACCCATAGGCAGCTCCCTTTATTTGCTGTTAGTCAGGGTGGCTAACTGCTCTGGTACTGGAACCCCAGTTTAGATGGGGGCTCCTCAAAACATCAGCTCACATGGTCCACAAGTCTCCATAATTCCTGGCCTCAATTTGTGAGCAAAACTGTACCCAACAAGAAGGCTTAATGTTGCTAAAGAGCCATCACACCCCTCAGCTGAGTTAGTCCTGGGAAAGAGGCAGGACACTGAGTCACACTACCATGCAGCTACTTAGCAACAGAAACAGGCCTGGTGCTCTTCTCTCCAATAGGCCTCTCCCCTCCCACAAAGACGGGGGGGGGGGGTTCCCTGCCTTCTCCCTGCTTTTAATTCAGAAAGTGCTCACTCTTAGCTTGCTGTGTGACCTTTTGCATGTTACTTCCCTCTGAGCCTGGATTATCTCCTTTGTTAAGTGAAGGAGATGGACCAAATATTCTCAAAGTTTCCTTTCAGCTATGACCTTACTGTGATTTGATAACTTTTCCTCCATAAAAACCAAAGGGTTCAGTTTATCTCCCCAAATATTTTTCATGTTCTGTGCTTGCCTTTGATTGGTGTAATTATAGCACTTGTATTTAGTGCAAATTCACTGCATGAGTTATTAATTATTCTTGAGCCTTGACACAGTACTCACTGAAGCTTAGGGTGTGCATGTTGATTAAGACCAGGGATAAGTCAAGCATTCAGATGTGTCTGGGACTGGAATTAGTGAAGTCAGGGAGTTCATGGAACTTAACATTCTGGATAAACCAAAAAGGGGCTGGGATTCCAAGGCAGTGTTGGAAGCTGATGCAAGACCCTGATCTGCTTACCCCTCCCAGGGTTGAAAGAATCAGTGATCATTGGGCTGGGGATGTGGCTCAAGCGGTAACACACTCGCCTGGCATGTGCGGGGCGCTGGGTTCGATCCTCAACACCACATAGAAATAAAATAAAGATGTTGTGTCCACTGAAAACTAAAAAATAAATATTAAAAAAAAAAGAATCAGTGATCACCTTAGCACGAATGTACTTTAATATATATCTTAATATTATTTACACTTATCCTTCTTCCAGAGGTGTTTAGTCAAAGTGAAAAAACTGCTAAACTTCCTGCAGCCTGTGAAAACATGAAGCCCAGACTAGATTTTATCACCCGTGGAACAAAAGTCTTAACTTTCTGGAGGAAGGAAGATCAACTGGACCATGAGGAATTCCTACTACTAGGGAAAGGTGGATCACGGATGCCCAGAGACACAGGGCCTAAAGTTAAGATTGAAACAGAAACACCAGGCTGGGGATGTGGCTCAAGCGGTAGCGCGCTCGCCTGGTATGTGTGCGGCCCGGGTTCGATCCTCAGCACCACATACAAACAAAGATGTTGTGTCCGCCGAGAACTAAAAAATAAATATTAAAAAATTCTCACTCTCTCTCTCTGTTAAAAAAAATCATTACTAAAAAAAAAAAAAAGAGAGAGAAACAGAAATGCCAAGAAAAATCCTTTGGCAACTTTTCTTCCACCCTAAGAATAAGAGAGAGATAGAGGAACTTGAAGCTGGTGGCACACTGAAGGTGACATCCAAACCCAAGCAGCAAAACCCAAAGCCAGGTCAACTTCTGATTAGATTGACTCAGCTACCTCCATCAGTGGTAGGCAAATTGTGATATTTTAGGCTTTGTGATCTCTGCTGCAACTACTAAACTTAGTTGTTAAAGCATGAAGCATGCATAGTCAATATGCAAACAGCAGGCATTGTTTGCTCCAATAAAACTTCCTTTGGAGACATTGAAATTTGAGTTTCGTGTAATTTGCTTGTGTCTCAAAATGACATTCTTCTTTTTATTTCCATTCAACCTTAAAAAAACCTAAAGACCATTTTAACTCAAAGGCCATACCAAAAAAAAAAAAAAAAAGGCAGTACACCCGATTTGTCCCATTGGCCATAGTTTGCAGACTCCTGGCCTAGCAGAAGAAAATATATACTTATTTACTTTATTCTACTGTTCAAAATGATGTTAAGTTTTCAATTGAAACTCATGAGACATAGAATAACAAGGCAACACAACCCACTGTCAAGAAACAAAGCAATCAATAGCACCAGATTCAGGTATGTCCCAGGAAAGCTATCAGACAGGGAACTTAATATATTAAAGGTTGTGGTGGAAAAAATGAACAACATACATAATAGATGGAAAAATTTTCAGCAGAGAAAGGAAAACTACAAGGAAGAGTAGCTATGGGGAAAAACAGGGACAAAGATGAAGAACTCATCTCTGAATTTGTGGCTGATCAGTAGACTTGATACAATTGAAGAAAGAATCAGTGAACTTGAAAATGGGCCGGTAGAAATTACATAAACACAAGGAGATAAAAAGGGTGGGAAAAAAAGAGGAAGTGCTGTAGGACAAAATCAAATGGTATGGGGCTGGGGATGTGGCTCAGGTGGTGGCGTGCTTGCCTGGCATGCGTGCGGCCCAGGTTCAATCCTCAGCACCACATACTAACAAGGATGTTGTGTCCGCTGAAAAAGTAAAAAATAAATAAGATTCTCTCTCTCTCTCTCTCTCTCTCTCTCTCTCTCTCTCTCTCTCTCTCTTCTCTCTCTCTCTCTCTCTCTTAAAAAAAATCAAATGGTTAAAATCTCTCTTAAAAAAATAAAATGGTTAAAAATCACCTAGTACATATCGTAGCCCTGGGTTCGATCCTCAGCACCACATAAAAACAAATAAACAAAATAAAGGTACTGTGTACAACTAAAAAATAAATTTAAAAAATTCCAAAAGATGAGACAGAGAATGGGGCAAAATAAATATTTGAAAAAAATAGTAAACGAGAATGACTCCAAAATAATAAAAGACATAAAACTACAGATGAAATGCCAAAGAACCTCAAGTAAACAAAGAGGGAAAAGCTCATGCATGGATCTAGATAAATTATACTCAAACTGCTGAAAATCAAATCTAGAATAAAGAGAAATAGAGGTACATTTTTAAAAAGAGTAGGTAGATTTATCTTCCATGCAAGCTGGAAGACCATGAAGGTACTTTAAAGTGCTAAAAGGAGATAAAACCTATCAACACAGAACATCCCCAGAAAAATTCTTTAACAAATGAAGGAGAGACAAGTAGTTTTCCAGACAAACAAAACCTTAATTACTAGTATATTTGCACTACAAGAAATATTAAAGAAAATTCTTATGTGGAAAGAATGTAACAATTCTTTTTTCTTTTTCTTTTCTTTCTTTCTTTCTTTTTTTTTTTTTTTTTTTTTGCAGAGTGGGGGTACTGGGGATTGAACTCAGGGGCACTCAACCACTGAGTCACTCCTCAGCCCTATTTTGTACTTTATTTAGAGACAGGGTCTCACTGAGTCACTTAGCAAGCCTCACTTTTTGCTGAGATTGGCTTTGAACTCTCAATCCTCCTGTCTCAGCCTCCTAAATGGCTGGGATTACAGGTGTGCCTCACGGTGCCCGGCTAGAATATGGAAGTTCTCCAGGTGGGAAAAACATTCCACATGAACTTGGATTTTAAGGTCTTTTGAAATGTTTAAAATAAGGGATATATGAAAAATGTGTTGAATCTACAAAGATTTGTGGATTCAACACAATCACAACCAAAACTCTAGCCAGATTTTCTTGTAAAAATCAACAAGTTCAGTTGGGTGCAGCGGGGCATGCCTGTATTCTCAGGATTACTGGGGAAGCTGAGGCAGGAGGATGGCGAATATGAGGTGATCCTCAGCAACTCAGCAATACCCTGTCTTGAAATAGAAAATAAAAAGGGCTGGGGATGTAGCTCAATGGTAAATTACTCCTGGGTTCAATACTAGTAATATTTGCATCCCTAAATCAACTAGTTTATTCTAAAATTTAGCAAATGAACTAGAGTAGCCAAAACAATATTGTGAAAGAAGACCAAAGTTGATGGAGTGACTCTACCTGATCTCAATGCTTACTTTTAAAGCACAACCAAGACTGTGTGGTGTAGAAGAGAGAACAAGAGAGAGTAACCAGAAAGACCCATACAAATACGTTCAATTTGAACCCAGGGGAGCCCTACCACTGAGCTCCATCCCTCATCCTCACCCAGCCTTTTTGTTGTTGTTGTTGTACTGGGGATTGAAACCAATCCCCACATTCCCAGCCCTTTTAATTTTGAGACAGGGTCTTATTAAGTTGCCCAGGATCAAACTTGAGATCTTTCTGCCTCAGACTCCCGAGTAGCTGGGATTACAGACAGGTGCCACTGTGCCTGGCTGTTCAATTGAGTTTTGATTATAGTACAAAGACAACTGAATTCAATAGAGAAATGACTTTTAAAAATCATGATGGAGCCAGGCCTAGTGGCGCATGCCTGTAATCCCACTGGCTTAGGAGGCTGAGGCAGGAGGATCACAAGTTCAAAGCCAGCCTCAGCAACTTAGCAACTTAGTGAGACCCTGTTTCTAAATAAAATACAAAATAGAACTGGGGATGTGGCTCAGTGGTTAAGTGCCCTTGAGTTCAATCTCCGGTAGGAAAAAAAAAATGGTATTGGAACATTTGGATTTCAATACATGAAATAAGAGAAGACCCTTAATCCATACCTTATACCATATATACAAATTAACTCAAAATGGGCCATAGACCTAAATGTAAAATGCAGGACTATTAAATATAGAAGAAAATATAGGAGACAATCTTTTGCCTTTGAATTAGACAAAGATTTCTTTCATATGACAACAAAAGTACGATCCATTAAAAATAAAAACCCAGTAAATTGGATTTTAAAAATTAAGAACTGTTGCTCTTTCAAAGACTTTGATGCCAGGCATGGTGGTGTATTTCGTAATCCCAGCTACTAGGGAGGCTGAGGCAGCAGAATGGCAAGTTCGAGATCAACCTGGGAAAATTAGTGAGAGCTTGTCTCATAATAAAAATAAAAGATTTTAAAAAGGACCGATGATGTAGTTTAATGATAGGATGGTGGCATGCTTGACTAGCATGCTCAAGGATTTGGATTCAATCTACAATTCAGCAAAAGAAAAAAAAAAGGATAAAGGAACAAGCCAGACTGGGAAAAAAACATTTGCAAGCACATATCTTATAAAGGACTTATATCCAGAATATACATCCTCAAAAATTAATAAGAAAACCATCCAGTTAAAAAATTGATCAAGCCAGGTGCAGTGGCACATGCCTGCAATCCCAGCAACTCAGGAGGCTTACGCAGGAGGATCAAGACTTCAACGCCAGCCTCAGCAAAGGGAGCTGCTAAGCAACTCAGTGAGACCCTGTCTCTAAATAAAATACAAAATGGGACTGGAGATGTGGCTCAGTGGTCAAGTGCCTCTAAGTTCAATCCCCAGTACCCGCCCCCCCAAAAAATTGACCAAAAGATTTGAACAAATACTTAATTGATGAAAATATACAAATGTTAACAGCACCCAAAAAGATGCTCAACATCAATACTCGTTAGAAAAATACAATGAAAATCACAATAAGATAGTACTCCCTGCTACCAGACTGACAAGTAAACAAACTGAAGAATCAGTAACAACAATAAAACACAAAACAACCAAACAAACCTAACAACACAACACTTCTTCCTGAAAAGAAGTCTGATCCTCGGCTGGTGGGAATGTAAAATTGGGCATCCACCTGGCAAACGACTTGGCTAAATTTAAGCATTTGCTTGTTATAAAGCTCAGTGTCTTAGTTCTAGGTACTGATTTAAGAGAAATGAAAACTTACCTTTCCCCCCAAAACTATCCACAAACGGTTACAATGGCTTTCTTTGTAAACCGCCCCAAACTGGGAACAAATGGAGTATATTCATATGATGAAAAAACCAACTCAGTAATAAAAAGAAATGAACAATTAACACAAACACTGACAGATCTCAAAGCATGTGCTTAGGAAAAAACAGAACAACAAAGCAACCAGATATGAAGAATCCATTCTACTTGATTCCAGTTATGGTTAGCTCTAGAGCTGGCAAAGGTAAGCTATAGTGACTGAAAAACCAGTTTTGTTGTTTTCCGAGGTCAGGTGTGAGCATATGGGACTAAGAGATTTTTACATTGATGGAAACGTTCTCTATTTTGATTATGGAGGGAATTACACAGGTGTGTACAATTCAAAATTCATTAAATTGTACAATTAAAATGAATGGATCTGACTATATTTATATTATATTGAGGTAATTTATACCTAAGTATGTTTTTTAGAGATTACTATCTTTGTCTCTGGCAGGGGGGAAGGAAGGTGCCCTTGAACCTGTTGTATTTGGTGTTCACCTGAAGCCAGGTTCTCCCACAAGGGCGTCACTGCCCCAAAATGTAGACAGAGGGCTGGGCTGGTGGCTCAGTGGTAGAGCGCTCTTCTAGCATGTGTGAGGCGCTGGGTTCGATTCTCAGCACCACATATAAATGAATGAATGAAATAAAGATCCATTAACATCTAAAAAAGAAAATATTTTTAAAAATGTAGACAGAAGAATATACCAGGAGAAAAAAAAAACCACTTACCTCCATAAACACTGCATACAATCTATTTTCTCCTCCCATGGACTTTCTTGAATTCCTTGTTTTAGACAGATAATTTAAAAATTGATTTTATTTCGGCTGAATATATAAAGCCATGCTTATTTGGGAGAGTTAGAAATTATAGATAAAGACAGAATTCTCTTTGACCACTTATCTCAATCTTCTTCCCATTTCACCAGTCAAGATGCAATTGTGACCGGAATGTGGATTATTCTAGCTTTTTTTAAAAATTTATATTTTAGCTTAGGGTGGACACAGTATCTTTATTTTATTTGTATGTGATGCCGAGGATCGAACCCAGTGCCTCATGCATGCTAGAAGAACGCTCTACCACTGAGCCACAACCCCAACCCTATTCTAGCTTTCTTTTGAAAATATTTTTTGTTCTTCAATTTAAAAATTTAACATATCATGCTAATTTTTGATAAATTAATATTGCAACTCTTAAGCATTGTTTCCTGGTTTGCATTCTCTTCACCCTAGCTCATTTTTCAACTTCAGTCTTCCTTCTCATCCTGCTCCCATACAGGTAACCATGTAAACAACATAGATCATACCCCTTTCTTTGTGCTCATGTAATCATGTATGTAAGGTACACACATATATGTGTATTTCCACAAGTGTACATATGTAGTTTTTTTTTTTCAGTACTGGGGATGGAACCTGGGTGTACTCTACGACTAAGTTACATCTCTGCCTTTTTCTTATTTTTTATTTTGAAAAAGGGTCTTGTTAAGTTGGCCAGGCTGGCTGCAAACTTCCAATCCTCCTGCCTCAGCCTCCCAAGTAGCTGGGATTATAAGTGTGCACCACCTACAAAAGGCTAATAGCCCCTCATGTGGGCAAGATTACAGAGCAACTGGAAATCCTCTTTGGTATTTCTGAGTATATAAAATGGACCCAACATTTTGAAAAATAAACTTGCATTTTCCATTTTTGTTTCTGAAATTAAACATAGACACCAAATGTGAGTCCCAAAAATTCCACGTTTTACCCAAGAGAAGTGAAGACATGGGTCACAAAAGTAGCATTTAGTAACATTTTATTCATAATACCTAATATTTGTAGTTTGGAGTCTACAAATAGAAAAGTAAATACATTCTGGCAAATTTACCTATACATTGGGTAGTATTTAGTGAAGTCCTTTAATGCCTACTGTTCCATGTACTATGAATTAATAATAAAACAAGATAAATAAAGTTTATTTAAATAAAAAAAAATAAGTGTACACCACCATGCCTGGCTCATACGTAGTTTGGTTGGCTTAATCTGAACAACAACAACAACAAAAAGCATTTAATATATGCATTTTTGTAGCTAGTTTGCCTTACTCAATAGTACCTCACGAATTCCTTCAAGTCATCCATTATAATCTAGGTCTCTTTTGTTTTCATGGCTGCCTAATTTTCTGTGGTATGGATGTACCATATTTATTCGACCATCTCCCTAGTGTTGGGGAGTTCAATTATTATTATAGAGCATATATTTTTCTTATAAAATTCATTCCTAAACTTTTTTTTTCTATTTCCATTACTAGGTGATTGTTCCTGGAGAGCAGGGCTACTTTTTTTTTTTTGTATATTTATCATGCATTTAGTCATCTTCCCAAGTTTAACATCAATTTCAGTGGCAATTTTCATGTGCTTATTTTGTTTTACTGGTGTATCTTGAAGTTTCTAGGAATATAATCACGTTTTTGTCTTTTTCTTCGAATGTTTATGTATTTTATTCTATCGCCTTTAGAAACTCCAAGACAATATTAAATATTACCAGTGACAGAAGCAACCTACAAATTTATTTTAATTAAAGTAGTTTGTTTTACTATTTATGATAATAATTAATGTTGGGTTTAGAAAATAGTCCTTATTATATTGTATATAATTGTTTTTTGTTTCAACTTTTTGTGGTGTTTTAATTAGAAATAGCTGCCATATTTTTCAAATGCTTTGTTAACATTTATGTCATGACTACTTTTTTTGTCCTTTAGATAATGGACTACATAAATCCTTCCTTATATAATGGATTGTGATCAGAGATTTCTTGATATTGAAATATGCTTACATTCTTGAAAGGACTGCTTCATCTTATTATATTATACCCTTGATACATTGCAGTAGTCTACTTACTAAAATCATTTGGAATTTTTGCATGTGAGCTCCTAAGTATGTAGGTGTACTTTTTTTTAGTACTGTATTGAGTTTATAGAAAAAATAACTAAATACATGAATAAAATAAAATGTTTAAAAAAATTTTTTGAGTTGTAGATGGACACATTTTATTTTATTTTTCTGTGGGGCTGAGGATCGAACCCACACGTGAAGCAAGCACTCTACCATTGAGCTCCAACCCCAGCCCCTGTATTGAGTTTTGACATCAGAACATGTGCTTCATGAAATAGGAGTGCTTGCTATACCTTTCTATCATTTGGTTTATAAATGAGTTTGTTTAAATGGCATTGTAGTTATCAGTAAAATAAACTCGTTTGGCTACAGTCTGTTTTACATCCTTTAATTACTCCTTCAGTATCCTTTGAGGTAATATCCCAGTTTTCTACTTACTGGTTTTGGTGATTTATGTTTGGCAGGATATTTTCTGATTCCTCTGCACTTTTTAGATTTGTTGCCATTATGAATTCTTTCCTCTGTTATCAATGACTTATGTCTCCTTTCTTGTCCCTAATATTGTACATTTTTGCTCTCTCCCTCTATTTAAGAGGATTTATTAATCTTTGTAAATATCCAGGTTTTATGTTTATTTGCTATTTCACTTTTGGCCTCTATCCATTTCTCCTTTCTGGCTTTTTAAAGTTACTATCTGCTACCTTATTAATATGAATCATGTTTCTTTACTAAAAAAAAAAAGTTTCTCATAAAAGGCATTTAAAACTATACATTTTCCTGAGTACAGCTTTGGCTGCATGTTACAGGTTTCCATACACTGTGTGCTTATTGTTGCTTTCTAGATAGTTTGTAATTTTCTTTAACTTTCCTCTTTGACCCAGGAACACATAAAATTGTTTCTTAATTTCCATGCAGTTACATATGTATAGCCACATGGATAGTGATAGTGGAAGTTGGGCTGTAAATTGCTACCTATTTAAATCTGTGGTTTTTTTTTTTCCTGCAAAATTTACTTGAGTAAATTTTCTGTGTATGTTCTATGGATATATGTAAAAATAGATATTCTCTATTCAAAGTTTTATCACTGCTCTCTTGTTTTTAAGAATTGTGTCTAGGGTGCTTGCTAAAAGTTAAGTTCTATCCGGGTCTGGTGGTGTATGCCTGTAATCCAGTGGCTTGGAGGCTGAGGCAGGAGGTTCACAAATCCAAAGTCAGCCTCAGCAATTTATCGAGGCCCTAATCAACATAGTGAGACTCTGCCTCAAAATAAATAAAATAAAATAAAATACAAAGGGCTGGGGATGTGGCTTAGTGGTTAAGTGCCCTTGGGTTCAATCCCTGGCACCAAAAAAAGTCAATTTAAAAATAAAAGTTAAGTTCCATCACATCTGATACTGACACTTCAATTCCTGTCTTTTATTTTGGTTTGCATTTGCCTATTTTCTTTGTCACCCCTTTTATTTTCAGCCTTCTTTATCACTTATATGTGTTTCTGTACCCGGCATGGAACTGGCTCTTCCCCACCAACTCCTCCTGCCACCAAACTGTTAGTGTTTGGTAACAGGAGCAAATTCAATCCATTAGTATTGAGACAGTGCTGGATTCACTTAATTTCATTCTTTTCATCCTATTTTGTATATTAAATTGCCTATTGTGGTTTCTTTTCCTTTCCCAGTTTTTGATTTTTTTCTATTCTCTTTTTAATGTTTCTCTATGAAACACTAGAGTGTTTCCTCTAATTGGTATTTTTCTACCTCTTCATTGGCTTAGGTGGGCACTTAGGTTTGAGGCCCCACCCACCCCACCTCCCAGGTACACCCAGTCCGGATGCTGACACTGGTCACTAGCCTTGAACCCAGGGGCAGCAGGATGTCCTAGAGATGAGATTTCATTCTGACCATGGACAAATTACCTGTTATTGTTTGGACATAAGGTGGCCCCCAAAAGCTGATGTGTGAGATGACACAAGAAGGTTCAGGAGAAACGATTGGGTTATGAGGACCTTACCCAATCAGTGAATTAATCCCTAATGGGATTAACTGAGTGGTAACTGAAGGGGATAGATAGCATGTGGCTGGAGGAGGTGGGTGGCTGGGGGTGCGCCTTTGGGGTACATATTTTGTGTCGGGTGAATGGAGTCCCTCTCTGCTTCCAGATCATCATGTGAGCTGCTTCTGTCCACTGTACCCTTCTGATGTTCAGTCTCACGTTGAGCCCTGGGGAATGGAGCCGGCTGTCTATGGACGGAGACCTCTGAAACCATGAGCCCCCAAATAAACTTTCCCTCCTCTAAATTTGTCCTTGTCAAGTCTTTTAGTCACAGCAGTGAAAAGGCTGACTAAAACAGGACCTATCTTCTTTGTAGACAGGCTCGCAGCAGGTGCACGACTAACTAGATTGTGACCCGTCTGGCTCACAGCTGGTGTGCCTGTTCCCTGTGCTCCTTCTCTCTAGGCTCCTGGGCTGTGCTTGGGCCTCACCTTCCTTTGAGCTGAGCCATCAGAATGAGGATGGCCAAGATGGCCCTTTTCAGGTCTCTGGCCCAGTCGGCTCAGAATTCCTGGAAGGCATTTCTCACATCAGTCCCCACAGTTCTTCTGTCTCTGGAAGACAGCAGAGATGATCCTTCAAGGTAATGGGACACTGGAGCGTTGTGGCCCTGTCTATAGACACACAGGAGCTAGCGTGGCACCCAGTGCTACTCTCTCCAGCCTCTCCCTAGGTCCTTGGTATAGTGGGGATGCTCATAAGATGGTTGTTAAAGCAGGAAATCAGAGGAGGGACCCAAGAAGGCCATGTCCTGGGGACCAGGGCTTTTCCTGAGGCCTTGAGGGAATAGCAATAGGAATACTCTAAACTGCATGCTTTATTCCATACAAACCCGGTGCCTTGGCTGTGTCTGGGGCCACAAATCGGAGGAATCCCGCTGGTTACCACCAGGTCTTTGTCCTCAATGAGCTGTCTCGGTTCTTCTGCTTCTTCTCAATTGCTTGGTGAACAGGAGGTTGCAAACACTGCAGAGGATCTCTCTCTATACCTTCAGTTTTGTGATGCTAGTTATTTCTATTTGGCAAAACTCTGAATTCCTTAAGGACACAGGCCAGGCTTCCAGTCCCGTTCAGGCATCTGGAGTGTGCCCTGGCACCTTCTCCCACATACTGTTGGAAACTAGCCGAGGCAGGCAAGGGGGGGTCACTTAGCTCCTTCTATGCTGTTCCCCACTTCTGGGTCCTACAGTCTCATAGGACCTTTGCCATGTATTCCTGAACTCCTAGGGATTCTGAGCACCTCCATAATTAATCTGCCCTACTTTCTGGCCTGCTTTTCCACCTTAATGCTCTCCAGTCCCTCGTTACAATGGCTCAACAGGGAAAGGACTTCTTGGTTGGAGGCCCCCAGATCAACACTCAAGCCAAAGGGTGAGGCGGGGCAGGTGGGACTCGGTGATACCCTCTCCCCAATCCCCACATAGGCTCTCCCCACCCCAGTCCTCTCCCACGGTACAAGAACACCAGACAACCCTGTTCAAAACAGTTTATTTTATTTTATTTTTTGTCAGACAAACACATTGATTTCTGGACCACAGTAGAGGATGGAAACCTTTCACAAACTTATTTATTTGAAAATACAAATATAAAATTATACTTTCCACATCTGTGATGTGAGAGACTGCCATCCACATAGTAATTTTTTTACAACAAGGGCTTTAAGAAAGCCACACACAAAGACCTGAAAGATGCTTGAGATAGATATATATATAGATACATATATATGTATATATATAAAAAAAATACTCACTACCAAAGTTCTCATCGGTTTCATACTAAAGTATAAAAGTAAGGGTGAGGTCAGCCACAGTGCTAGGGAAAGTTTTATTTAGATACATTTATGTCCACATGAAACGCTTAGACTTGCAACCTATTACATATGGAATTCCGAGTTTACAACACACCGTGAACGGCAGATTGGCTAGCCCACGCTACTCAAGAGCACACTCACAGACTCCACACGGGATGGTACAGTATGTACAGAATACAGTAGCAGGAGCCTTCCACCGAGGCTCTGGAACTTTTGTCTCTCAGTCCCCGTTCCCTTCCCCTCTCGCTCCCTGCCTCCCGGAAACGAAATCCTGTCCGAGACAATACATTCTGATTATTAGATAGCCGGGTATTTGGATTAAGGTTGCTCCCCGAGAAGGGTGGGTTTGATTCACATGATTTTTGTATTTTAGTTTACTTACTTATTATTATTATTCTTCTTCTTCTTTTTTTTTTTTTTTGGTGAAAGGAAAAAAAGAAAAAGAAAACGAACACATGACAGTATTAAAGTATTGCTTAACTTCCAGCATCATCTGGTGTAGTGTCCGTGCCCAGGACTGAGCTGAGCTGACCTCTGCTTGTTTTCTGCTCTAGGGTGAGGGTGGGTGAGTACTCCCCAGTGTCTCTATCCAATGTGCTTGCCTGCAGCCGGTCCCTCTTCTCTACCCTCTACCCTCCTGGCTTTTGTCTTCCTTGGAAGATCACCTGGCTGGTAAAGCACATTCAAGATAAAAAAAAAAAAAAAAAATTCTCCCCTCCCCACCTGTTCCCCCTAGTCTCCCTCTGTCCCTGTGTGTCACTTCCAACTGATAAAGTATGAGTTAGTGTTTCTTTTGTAAACAATTTCATATGCAATATAATACAGAAAACATGGCTGACCTTCAATAAAAAATGTAGTAAACTATATTGCTTTATTCTTGAATATGCTGCAGTGAGTGAATGGCAGAATGAAGCAGTGTGGTGGTGGTGGTGGTGGAGGCTAAGTCCCTAGCCCTCGTTTGCACTAAAGATCAAAATAGGTTTTGTTTTTCTAGTTGGAACCAAAAATAAAAATTTTCCCCCAAAAAAGAAAAGAAAATATCCCAAATAAAACAAAACAAAATAATCAAAAATAAGAAAACTCGAAGATTGAAAAAAAAAAAAAAGGAAAACAAAAACTGAACACCTTTCAGGTCATTAGAACCAACAATTACCCAATGATTTTTATACTAGTCTAGCAAGATGTGTGTAACATTCACTGGCTGTGAACTGCTGTGCAGTGAGACATTAAATCCACAGCAATTGAGCCATGCTACCTTAAAGCCCAAGCTACAAGTTCAAATTAAGATGATGGTTATGAAGGATAAAAACGCAAGGCCTGTCGGGGCTTCGTTTGAATCAAGCCAATGAGCGACTGGGATAGAGCACGAGGCCGTCTGGTGGTCCAGAGCGGGATGAGGAAGGCCACCAACAACCTCTGCAGAGGCTCCTGGAGAGGAGACCCCGGCTTGCCAACTCCATCTACCCCACGGCCACTCACTCTCCTCCTCTGCTCAGGAGAAGAGGAGGTCGGGGCTTCCAGCAGATGGATCTGAAAGCCAGGGTTCCCCGTGGCTACACCAAGAGCCATCAGCCAAGAGGGTTTCTCCCTCAGGGAAGGTGAAAGGTGGGTCCCAGGTTCGCCATTGAGCTTAACTGAAACAAAGACGAGGCGGAACATCAGTGCTAAAAGAATTTACAAAAATCATTTGAAATGGACTTCTAGATGAGGTGGGGGGGGGGGACTAACGTGAACCTTAACCTAGGTAGCCACATTAAAACATATCAGATTTCCACGAGATTTGTGCTATGGGCTACTGGGTCTCTTCAAAAGGTATATAAACATCTAAAACATATTCACACAGATTATCAATTTCTTCTGAGCATTCTTAAAAAAATATTTTTTTTCTCTTAGTAAAATCATTTTAATATACCATGCCTCCCTCTTTTAAAAAATAAATTAAAAAAATCCAGTTTTGCATATCTAGCATTAGCATTTAAGGTAGTATGGCACACCCCTTCACAGTGAGGGGGGGTGGGGGATCCACAAAATGCCGTAGAGTTGGTCGGCATTTGAACATTGTGAGACCTTGGGTTAGTTGAAACCACATCAGATCAGGAAAAATCAAAATTAAACTTGAAATTGAAAAAAAAAATTAAAAGGAAAAAACTGCCCCAAAATTATCAGCATTTTTTTTCTTTTCATAAATAAGAGAAAGTTCTATCCTTACTGGTCCTAAATCTGAATAACTATGTCTAGTTTTTTTTTTTTAAACCTTAATTACATTATACCTATCAATATGTACTAGAAGAAAGAGGAGAAAAAAAGTCACTACACTAGTACCAGGACAGCACGCTTACAAGATAGCCATTTTATACATTATTAACAGACAATGATCAACCAAGAATCTTCTACGAGGTGATGGGGATGCAGAGAAAAGGAAGGGGATACAGTACGTCACCAACATGGACAAAAGTAACTAAATCCCCTTGCTAGACACTGAATCTGGGAATTTATTGTCTCTTTTTTTCTTAAAATAAAACTTCTATTTTGTTATTTTATGATTTGAGGAAGTTCTGATATTTTAAAAGCGTCCAGCATTTTACTTAACCTGGTTGTTTGGAAATTAATACATTTAAAAAAAAATAGAAAGGAAAAAAAAATCCCCCCTCCCCCCGCAAATCTCTCCAAACAACCTAATATTTTACTGGAAAAACAAAGAACATGATTCTCTCTTTTAAAAAAAATGCTGTAGCTGTTTAATAAGGATTGAAAAAGGCTTTTTTTTTTCTTTCTTTCTGAGTTAGTATTTTGATGTCTTTAGTTTAAAGATGCTTTTGCCCTACCATGTCTGTGAATGTCTACATTAGTCTACTTTGTTAGTAAAATTTATAAAAATAGGAGTGCAGCAGCTCTTTATAATAAATGTCGCATTCAGTGTCTCATACTGGCTGTGCCTTAAGTACCAAATTTATAAACGTAACAATTTAAAAAATATTAATAAAACGTCAATATCACATCTTTTAAAAAGAAAAAAATATATATCCACACTACAATATGTTTTAATGCCATCTATTGAGTTGTACTTCTATAAGTTGCTGTTGCTGACCTATTACCAATATTTAAAAAAAAGTTAAATTAAAAAATATCCTTCATCATAAGTGTCTTTCCCCAACCGAGGACCATATATTATAACAGCCAAATGTTAAACATGTGCAAACAGGAAACTGTCAGTTTTTCCCACCAGTCACAGTGCAGTGATGTTTATACTTTTTATTTTTAAAATTCTGTTTACATCTACAATAAATTAAAAAAAAAAAGAATTCTTCCATAGCCTCTCTGGTGATACTTGCAGCACTGAGGTATTAAAAAAAAATATATAAACCAAAAGGTTGCTTTCCTAATTTGTAAATAGAAAGTGAATGGAGAAAAGGTTGTATTCATGCAGGTGTATCCACTCCTGGCCCAGGGGCCCCCAGATCTGGGGCTGGGGTCGGCAGGGGAGGGGGAGGAGAGAGGCAGAGGGTCCTAGGAACGTTTGGAGGTGCTGAAATGATTGGACGATAGAAAATGATCAGATATTTAAAAATTAAGACTGAAAAAGAATGTCCCCTCCCTGACCCGCCCCCAAGCCAAACAGGTGTGCTTTGAAACTTTAAATATGTTAAATATTAAAATTGTAGCTTTGTCTTTAAAAAACGTCTTGGGAAAAGCAGTTTTTCATATTTTAAATAAAAATCTAGCTAGACGGTAACATCTGAAGCTGTGCACAGACAGAGAGGTTGATAGGCTGGTAGGATACTAGTACAGTTCATAGGTCTATCGCACTGACGACAGAGCTCGACAGCGCCCTCACTTGTCCGGGGTCGTCCTGGCAGCTGGGTGTTCCTCAGTCTCAGTACCGGACTTGGTCAACCTTCCATCCATCCCCTCCTCCTTCCCGAGCATCAAACTGCCTGGGACCGACTCCCTCACAAAAATATTTCTTTTTTGATTCTCTCTTTCTTAATAGTTTCTATGTAGTTAATGGAATTGTATTTACAACATTTCTTTTTTTTTCTTTTTTTTTTTTAGAATTCACAATTTCAAAAAACCTTATAATATGACCTCTTTCAACAGAAAAAAAAGCACTTATAGAAAAGGAGGACACCCAAAACATGGTCGTCCTTACCTTATTGCCGAAAATAGATACTTAGGTTAACAAAGAGACATCACAAAAAAAGAACCGCTAGAGAGTCTGTTAATTAGCCTACTACATCTCACTTCGTCTACAACGCAAAACAGAAAGTTTACGCCCACCTCCCGCTCCCCTCCTCACAACAGCATCGTGGTGTGCTAAAGTTCCACCTGAAAAATTCATAGTCTCAGAATTGGTACCAAAATATGGAGAGCAACATCACCATCTCAGCATCCTTTAAAAGTGAGAACAGAATCAAAACGAGCAAAAAAAAAAAAAAATTGTTTAAAGAAAAAAAAATATAACTCCTTAATATAACAATTATACTATGGTTAGCTTTTGACTAGATATTAAAGCTAGGTGACTACTGGACTAAGTCAAAATCACTACCAAATTGTGATTCAAAGAGATTTAAAAGGAGGCGGGGAAGAGAGAAGGGGAAGGGAAACCATCAAGAAAAACAAAACAAAACCAAACCAAAAAATCATGGATTATATACACATTTAAAAGCTGTCGTCGTATATTACAGCAGATTCGTGAGATGAGATGTAGTCAACCCTCGATCCGAAGTGAGCCATCTCTGGTTGGGATGAGGAGTGAGGCTGTGGGGGGTCCAGGTCTGAGGACATCACCTAAACAAAGGGCCACTCAGAAACTTCGCCCAGTCTTGCCTGGACATCCAGGTATGCTCTGCAGGGCCGGGAAGGTCAGAAGGATCCCGAAGAGAACAGAGAGCAGCGGGGGGGGGGTGGGGGGGGGTGGGAGGAGAGAGAAAAAGGGTCAGGCAAGGGTGTGACTAACTGCAACTGTTCAACTACGATGAGTTTCCAAAGGCCTAGGCTGGGAGACTGGGCACGTGTGACCAGGGTGGGGCTAACACCTTTCTGAGATCACAGCCTGGGAAATCTGAAGTCTAAGCCCCGCCTGACGCCCAGGCGAGGGCAGCTCTGTGACTCCTTTGCTGATGGGCTACAGGACTGGAGGCTGCTTGTGGTAATGGCGGGAAGGGTCTCGCCAGCTCACGGGTTGTGTGTGGACTTCCAGCCAGCTGGTCCAGCTGCACATTGACCAGATACTTTTTCTTTTTTAAACTGCCTTTCAAAACTAAGTGGTAAAGAAAAACTTTTGCCTTTAGTAGATACCCATGGATAACTGGAAGTGCAAATGTATACTAAAAAAAATTCATATTCTATACCAAAGGATTGAAGGTTGGGATACTTAGAAAAACAAAGTACACAACAACCCACTCGGGAAGACCAAAACTAAGTACAGGACTCAAAGACTTGCTGACTGGGTGGCCCTGAATTGGCTGTGGGTCTGGGCCCCTCTTTTATGGATGGCACCAAATGTCACAAGGGCACCTCTGCTGGGGACAAAGTGTATCTCTGGCTAGTCCCCAACAGCCACGGTGTGATCCCGTGACTCGACTGGCTCACTTAGTTCCTTCTGGAAGGGGTAGGTTGCTGCCTCCGTTCTCTCGGCTCCGCCAGCCTTCTTGGGAAACTGAGTCCTAGAGTCGGGTGAGGGAGATGAGCTGACTTCTGCCTACCCCTACCCCTGGGAGGGCGCTGGGGGGAGGAGGTCCACACTCCTCTTCCGGGAGAGGAAGGGAAGGAGGAGCACCAGCATCTCTGTGGTGCCCAGTGATTGTTTAATTCCCTCTTCATCTGACTCCATGCGGATGGGGGCTGGAGCTCTCTTCAATCCCCAGTCTTTGGACCTATCGGTCCTCCCTGCTCTACAGAGAAACCTTTCTGGGCCCCCAAACCCAGCTTAATTAGTAGCGAGAAGCTCTCCTTCAAACTGTTAGTGGCCTCTGGCTCTGGCCAGCAATGGCTGGGTCAGTGCTTGAAGGGGAGTGGAGGTGAGGGCTGGGGAGAATTCACACACATGGCTTATTGGGTTAAGAGAGGCAGCTGCGTTAGTTGAGGTGATTCCTTAGCAGCGACATGAGAGGAATCCAGAGATTTTGTGGAGCTCAACTCAACCTGGTCCCCAGCTGGTCCCACCAGACCCAGTCCTGGCTGACTCAGGGCTGGGAGCCATCACTCTGCCCCAGAGACCCAACACAGGCCTTTTCTATCCCACTCCAAGAGCCAAAGGCTCTTGTGCGCCAGTGGGATTTCTCGAGTGGAACCCATTCTCAGGCCTCAGCTGTCGCCCTCCCACTTCAAGGAGACCGGCTGGTGTTCCAACCCACCCCCCTCAACCTCACGTAGTAACGCAGCACACATCTAGTGCTTTCCAGGATAACCCCTCTCCCTGCTTGGAGTTCTTCCCAAGAATGACAGACACTCATTTTTGAGGAGAATGTGGCAGGAGGCTTGCTCACTGCCCACCCCAACCTCCCTCTCCTCTGTCCCACCCCCTCCATATCCCCATCAAAGTGATTTAAAAAAAAATGTTTAATTAACTTGAGCTCAGTTTAAAAGGTTAGGAAACTGGCAGGGATCCAAATCCACGTTATGCAGGTGATGTCGTTAATTTAATTTGCTTTTCGTGCGGTAATCTGGATAATTACTCGGTAGTTACTGGCAAAAATGTTTTCTTTTCACTAAAAGATGGAGTCTGGCTGTTTGACTGCATGAATCCCATTGGCTGAGCCCCAGACAGCCCTGGAGAGCTGAAAGGGCCCAGCCACCCACAAGGTCAGCTCACAGGACCTTGGGGAGTGGCCCTGGTCCCCGCCTCCTATCCCCAGGCTTGGCAGAAGTCCAGAAGTTCCCTACCTCCACCCCCCCACCCCACCCCATGGGCATAGTACGAAATCGCCTTCCAGTTTCCCACACTCTTGATTGTATTTCAAGACAGAGAAAGATGACGGTAGGGACGATACAGAAATGGAATCGAAAGAACCAACTGAAGAACCAAAAAAAAAAAAAAAAACCCAAATCAAAAAAAAAAAAAAAAGAGAGAGAATAAAAAAAGGTGAGGTCATGATTAAAAGCTGGAGGAAGGGATGAAAGATTAAAAGACTGGATTTGTTCTTGCCCCCACCCGCCTGAAAAGGGGTCCAGAAAGAGGAGGGAGAGATGTTGATGTGATGAGACAATGGCATGCTCATACATGTATGACCAGTGCACATACATGTACGGACACACCGGCAGGGCGGAGACACATGGCAGAGACGGTAATACCTCAGAGTGAGATGGCAACGAAAGCACCTGCTCAATGGTATCCATTTGTAAAGGCCGTTGCAATCAAAGGTCCCTAAAATTGCACAATTGTTAAGGTCATCAGTGCGCTATACATGGGAACAGATTGTCATATTCTGGGAAAGAAAATTATCTCTAGGACTAGTCTGTGGTTGCCAGCATGAATATGTAATTCTGAGACACCGTGCCATGAGGGACCAGGATGACATCCTCTTCAGCTCCAGTCCCTCCCTCCCCCATGACCCCCACCCCAGCCTGTCTGCTGACACAAGGGAAACCAAGAGCCAGATTCAAAGGGGTGGGTGTGTAGTGGGGCTCATGCCCCAAATGACGGGGGCCCTGACCCCAAAGGGCAAAGATAAGGACCTGTGTCCTGGGTTCCAATGGTTCAAGCTGGGGAGAAGAAATCCCAGTGCAGACAAACTATGTTGCTATGTGGGGTTTTTCAGAGAAATCACTGTAGCATACGGGTCCAAAGACTCAGGTTTTCAAAAAACAAGTAGGGTCTGTGTTTCTGGACACTGAAAATGGAAATGAGTCGTGTTCTAAGTGGTGATAGACGGTTCCCCAAGTCGATGCAGCTCTTGGATGAATAATAACATTCTGGATTTGGTACTCCAGTTGATCCGAAAGGATTAGACTCATCAAACTACTGACTCAAGTGATACTGTCTTGGGAGTGAAACTGAACAAGCACCCAGGCAGCACAGATAGGACTGGCAGATGAGTGTGTGTGTGCAAGAAAGAGAGAGATGGGGAGAGAAAAATGTGTGTATGATTGTGTATGCACAAGTATAATGCACGGGGGTATGGATGGGGCCGTCCTGGTGCCCCAGACTGTCTGCACAGGCTCTGTTCTCCCCAGCGTAGCCCTTAAGGCAAAGCTTGCCCGCTCTCTCCCACACGTGAAGTCTGACAGGGACGTGACCTGGGACAGCAGTCACTGCCATCTCAGCTCAAAACCAAACTGCCTCCAAAATGCCGAGGTGGGCTAGGGCAGGGGTTGGCCAGTTTTCTGTTTCCAAAATGGAAGGGGAAGCGAGCAAGTGGGGCTCAGGCACATTCATGCTCACACACCAGGAGGGAGAAGAACAATACAATCTGAAAACAGCATGCAAATCTGTTAAGCAAATTTCCATTGCCTGGATTAGTCAGATTATAGAACCACAGAGCATTACAAATATCAAATGCATCTGGCCTTCGGGGGGCCACAGCTAAAGAACGCAAATGGGAACTTACTTGGAACCTGGAAACTGTAAGAAATGTTAGCAAAAGAAATGGCCTGGGAGGGGGCTCGCCCCTCACACCACCTCCCAGGTACCAGAGCTGCCAATGGACATCAGTCGGGGACTCTGCTGACTAAGATGACTACCCCTGATGGGAGGGGGTGGCTTGACACTGAGGACCTACTATGTGCGGGTGTTTCTGCTCATTCTCACCCACTGTTTGGAGGGAGGTAAACTATTCTTGTTCTGCAGCCAGGTACGTTGAGGCTCACGGGGTTATATAAGTGGCTCAAGGTCGCAAGGGCTAAAAGTGACGGAGTGGTGACATGAATCTGAACTGCTCACATACGTTCTAGTTCATCACAGGGCCACTTAGGAGGTCCTTGGTATATGCCTAGACAGAGCAGTGTCAGCCTTCAGTAGCTGGCGTGACCGTTGATGGGGACCCACTGTCCTCTCCTCTGCCCCTAACTCATGGGCTGCTAGGAGTTGGTCAGGTAGCAGGAGGCAGGAGGGCAGGAAGGCAGGTACTTACAGCTATGCCGTGGCCGAAGCCCGAGCCCGGCTGTGGGCTGGCCGCGCTTATGTAATTCCCCACTCCGGAGTCCTGGCTGGCAGGGCCATAGAGATCGGCGACAGGTCCTGGGCTGTTGGCCCCCGGGAAGCCTCCGGGCCGCGCCGGGTTGGAGCCTGCCGGGGAAGCGGGCGCGCCAAAATTCGGTTGAGCACTGTAGCTATTCAGGACTGGTGTGCAGAGAATAGAGCTGGGTATGAGGCCAGAAGCCAGGCATGCACCGATCATTACAAGCCAAACACTCGAGAAAAACAGCTGAGGCCCAACTTCTAACACTCAACCAAGGCCATGCGAAAACATGAGCAGGGACTCAAGAATACTCAGCCCAGGCTACTACTAAGAAGCTTGGAGCTCCAAAAATAGAGAAGAAAAAAACGATCATTCAACACACTACGGCAACCAACCGGAGGTGCTTCACTGCCCACCAAATTATCACAATAGAAATAGAGATATATATGGAGGAGAGAGAAAGAGAGAGAGAGAGAGATTTTTTTTTTTCACATCTGAATTGACGCTCATGCAGTCTTCTAGATTTGGGCACGTTGAGACAGCATTCACATCCCATGCAAACTACAAAGGAACTAGTTTTAGACTACACATTGTGTTAATATTGATATTAAAACGTGACAGGAAACAAAGCAATTTGTGTCTAGGAAAAAAAAATCTTTGGGGAGGGGATTTTTAAAAAATTTTTTTGTGTGTATGTTTCATTTTTCTTTCTTTTCTTTTGGATCCATTAAATGACAAATTTGTTTAAAGGAAAAAAAAAAGATCTCCATTCTGCATCCCTCCCCCACCCGCTCCCCCTCCCCACTGGCTACTCCCTCCTTTCCCACCCCTCCCATTTAGATCCCTGCATGAAAGTCATTAATACTGAAGTGGTCGGAGGATGGGTTATGTCATGGAGAGTTCGGGCATCTTAACGTAACGGTAATGATGGCGACAGAGGGTTCCCTTTTGGGGTGGAGAGCAGGGGATGGAGGGAGGGGATGGGGTGGGGATGGTAACCTGAAGGTTGGGCTAAAGCTGGGGTGGAGCCAAAGGTCCTACAGGACACCCACACACTCACCTCCTGCAGGAGAAGGAAAGGGGGGATTTAAACCTTTTTTTTCCCTTTTGTTTAAACAACAACAACAAAAAAGACAAAGAAGTATGAATGCAGCATACCAACTAAACCAATTTACAGCTAAAGCTTATCTGTCCGAAATGCCTGCTCTGTTAGTTATCCTCAGGTATAAGCTCCACACTGAGAAAAAGAAAGCCTGGAATGCACCTTTGTGACAGAGGACCGACCTGACACCCACACACCTGGAGAGTGGCAGGTTGTGTCTGGGAATGGGGGTTGGGGGTGGGGGGAGGCAGAGCGTGATGCTTCCTCAGGCTCCTTGGTCTGTCTCCCCCGAATCCCATCATGCCCTTCCCAAAGAGGGGCACAGTCTATCGACCAGATTAATTTTATCTTTTCCCTTTAGTAGTTTAAACTTCATTTTCTTTTCCAAAATGGAATAAAACAAAACAAAAGAATCACAAACTCTTTTTAATGGTAAAAGTTAAGTTCTCATTTCAACCTCATGGTGAGTCTGGGGCTGGCCGCTTCGGGGCAATAGTCTGGTAGGAGTGGCCGGTCTCAGCATCACACACCTAGACGTCCCTTCTACCTCCCTCGGCATCCCCTCTGTCCATGACAGCTGCCTTCCAGGGCAGAAAGGAAAGAGCATCTGAAGTGGACAGCAGAGTCGCTCTTGCCTTGGGGCCTGTGCAGAGGCCCTCACTTCTCCTGGGGCTTTGAAGAAGCTACAAGTGGATCGATTGTCACCCACTTGTCACAGGTGTGGGAAGAGACTGATGATACCCCCTCACTGCCAGGCTGGCAAAAGACCAAGTGGGGACTTGAAGACACAAAGGAGACCAAACCAAGCTGAGCCTGGCTCCGGACTCAGCAGAGAAAATAGAAACTGTTGCCTCTGGAAGCCCCAAGGTGAGCCCCTGAAGCTGCAGCCCATAAATGAACAAACAGGCTGATGGAGAGAAGAGGTTAGAGAGAAGGAGAAAAAGAATTATAGCTTAGAGCAAGTGAATGGCTTATTTGGGAATGTGCTGGAAGACAAAGGGGACTGGGATGTTTGAATATAGAAGATTAAACTTGCAGATAACATTTGGCCCGTCTCACTCACGAAGGCAAATATCAAGCCGAGATATTCAAACGGCGGTATTATCTTGGTAGAACACCTCCCCCGCAGCCCTCAGACAGTGGACTTCTGGTTTCCCGGGCATTGGTACCCCTCCCTCTACAAAGAGCAAACTCCCTGTTCTGTCTTAGGGTTGGAGGGTGGGGTGGGCTTGGGGAGGCACAGTGTGAGATGAAGGGGAACATTTTCACCTCCGGTGGGATGCAGATCCAGGAAGATGCTGGGCAGGAACACCTGTCTAGGGGGTGGGGAGGAGGAAGGTTTTGGTGCTGACTCCTTCTGGCAGGAAAAGGGCCCTAGATACTAATCCAGCCAGAGTAAGGAGCCTTGGAGACAGGACACAGCATGGCCATGGAAGGACTACTGTCCAGAGATGCCCGCCTGCAGAAGCTCAGAAGGTAACCTGTGTGCACAGAGACCTGGCATCTAGGAGTCGGCCTGAAGGGAATTTCATAATGAGCAGCTCATCTTAGGTCTGGATCACCCCTCCCTGCTCAGTCATCTTCCATCAAATGACACTAAAATCACCGTGGAGAAGGCGCTGTATTAGAATGCAGCTTTTAAACCCCCAAGTCCCATTTTATTATGCACTTGCTCATCACAATGCCTGAGCCCCAGCCCAAAGTCACCTTGCAAATATTCCTCAGCCAGGGGCGGGAGCCTGGGCCACTGGGTCCCCACCAGAGGGCGCAATGGGCAGGCTATCAATGCTAGCTGTGGGCGGGTCTCCTCCAGGGGCAGTGGAAACTGCACCCTCAAGGGCTGAGCAAGCACCCAGGAGAGATGTCTCCAAGCTCCGCAGTCACCACCTGCCTCTGTCTCTCTGTGGCAGAAGAACCATGCTCCAGGGAGCATGCTCAAGTTCCCAGTCAAGCCATCTGAAAATCCAGGCATCTTTGGGAAGAGTCAAAAAACAACGGCTCTGGCTGGCAGGACAGAATGAGGATGGACACTGAGCACATAAACTTGTCAGGACTGTGCCTGCTGTCAGATGGGGGAAGCATCAGGGACAATGCGATTTTCTTCTTTCGGGAAGTCAGTGTCATTTCACGTATCGAACACTGGCTGGCTATATGGTAAAGGGGGTCATCTGAGGACCCCCTCTCCTGGGGAGCCGAGAGAGACAGGGGGCAGGCCTGCCACTGAGCAGCATCTGCCGTGAAGGTGCTTTCTGCGGAAGCCACTCTCCAGTCAATCCTCAGTGTCCTAGGTGGAGGGCACCTTCCTCCAGGCACGTGGCTAGAATTGGTCCTATATACTAGGATCAGGTTAGAAAGAGGACAGAACAACACTCTTAATGGTCAAGGGCACCTTGTCCACTGCTCTGCTATGGTGTGTGTGTATATATAGGGAAGAAGCAAATATTGTTGAATAAACAGTGTTGAGATTGATAAACTGGATATTATAATGCCTGTCCCAGAAGAGGGCAATGTCTTGCAAATACCTTGGCATTTCTGCAATATAAGCTGTGAGTGTTAAGTGGCTTGGGACAAGCCTTACACCAGGCTGGTCGTTTGGGGGCTCATTCCTCCATCATGGGCTCTGGGCAGTGTCCATAGCAACAGCCTAATCCTGGGCTAGTTCCTTCTGAACCCCACACCTCTACCACCCAGCATCCTCTGGGCTTTCCCAGTCCAGGCAGTACCTTCAGGAGGTGGCTACAGTGTAGAGAAAGGGGGCACTGGACTTGGAGTCAGAAGACCTGTGTGTGACCCTGGCCCCGACTTTCCAGCTGTATGCCTTGGTCCAAGGCCCTCCAGCCCATGCCACTGTTTGTAATGTGAGTGAAGTTTGCCTTATTCAGCCTGACGCTGGGCTGCTTCGAGAGTGAAGAAGAGAAAGTGCTCTGTGACTTGTCAAGTTTAAAACAAATACTCTCATTTTTGAGATAGTTGTGTATGCAGAGCCCAGCAAGGCAGGTGCCATATGCAGATTTAGGAAAATCTGATATAGGAAAATGCAATTCACTTGCCATACAAATCAGGAGGTGATTTACAAAAAGATCCAATTCATCCACTTCATGCATATAATCATCTTGGACCTGAAGGAAGGACTACAGGGGTGGGGGAGGGAGACAGGAAGCAAGGACACTAAATCTCACTGAGGACAGCAAGAGGAAATGCACTTGAGTGAAAGGTGGAGGCATCTTACAGGGACCAGAAGGAGGGGCTTCCTGTCCACCAAGGAAATGCCCTGATGGCTGACCCAGGAAAGCCCAAGAATCTTATCCTGGAGACCTTAACAGAGATGGGTGCTGTAGGCTCAGAAACTCAACAGTGCTAGACTGAAACTTGTGGGTCCCTTCCCCCAGGGTTAAAAAGAGCCGGGGGAGATGCGTGTAGAGTCTGCAAGTGGCTCTCTGCCTACCTGTGGTTAGAAGGGGCTGGATTGAGAGTGAAGTTACTCTCAAGGGTAGGGAAGTGGTGGGAGTCAGAACAGCTTCGCTTAGGTCTAGGAACGGTGTGGAAGTCTAGACATTTCTATATCCTTCTTAAATATCTTAGGCAAAAAGCTACAGTCAAGGATCCTGGGGGGGTACCCCTGTTAAGGTACCTCTGGTGCTAAGACCTGAAAACCGGACTATGAATGATCCAGAGAAAGCTACTGTGACAAAATCCTCTTCAGATGAGCTCAGCCCACATATCTGTGACAAGCCAGGGGTCTACTGAGTTCCAGCCCTAGGCCAGGCTCCTGGTTTGGTGGGTCTCACATTTCCCCAAAGGGCATGGCCACCCTCAAGACATTCCAGTCATTTGCTTTGTGAATCATCCATGACTGCCAGGTTTCATTTCAGGCAGGGGACCCTGGTGACCCCTGGCACTTTTCTAGGACAGAACCTCTTCCCTGCCCAGCCAGATGCAGCTGCTCAGGTCGAAGCCACTGCAACGGAGAACCCAACCTCTCTAGGTCCAGGGCAGAAGGGAACGTGCTACCACAACAAAGTTAATGGCACTCTGCATTTCTGAGTGAAGCAGAAGGGAGTCTGGGCTGATTGGTGTCATGGCCCCTGTTCCTGACCCCCAGCTCCCAATGGAATGGGTAACTGAGTGCAGGTATGGTCATAAGTCTGTGTGACACTCTCAGAAGGCAGGGGTCATGTTAATCCATCAAACTGGATTTTTAGGGATTTTGTTTGTTTTAGAGAAATTGAAGAAACTAATTAAATCATGCCCCCCCTCCAACACTCACCTTGGCCTTCATCTTGTCTACATTGTGCTTCTATATTTACCTTGGCCTGAAACTCCACAGTGGCAGGACTGTCTCCTTGTTAGCAAGGAATTCCCAAGGTGGGCTATGGAGTTGTCAAGGTTCTTGCAGGACCAGGCAGGTTCCTTGATCAGATGGCATGGTCTCTGGAGCAAGACTGCTCCTCCTCTATTCCCCTACAACACTGGACACTCAGTAGATGCTGTGTCCACAGAGCCTGGTGGAGGCTGGTAGCAGAGACCTTCATAAGTCCCTCTCAATAATCAGCCACTCCTTGAAGGCTCTGAAAAATGGCTGCTAAACAGCCCCAGACCTTCCCGGGGAACAGAGCTGGAGAGGCCACAGTGTCGTCTCCTTACTGCATCCTCTGAAGGCAGATGGGCAAATGGCAAGGGTCAACAAGGAAAGATAAACCCGTAAGGGAAGGACAACACTCGGTTGTATGTGATCCCAGAGGGTCTCATGCAGAGCAAAGCAGAAGTCTGCCCAACCAGTATGTCCCAGGGGTCCTTGGCTCCAGCTTTCCTTTCAGAGCTTAGCCTGAAGGTAGGAGAGACAGACAGTGAAGGCCAGCAATTTGTCCAACCCGGGGAAACGGTAGGACATGCTAAATTAAAATCAAATCAGTTCAGGGGCCCAGATGCAGGGACAATCAATTTTATCCACAACATATTTTTAAAGCTCTGCTGAAATTCAGGCAATTTCAGCCGAGAGAGGGAAGAATACTTTCAAATGGGGAGGTGGTGGTGGTGGTTAAGAGAGCAAGGTGCTGGTATGACTTTTCCATGGTCTCCATATGTGAACAGGACATGTTACAGAGAACAGCAAACTCAGCCTGGTGAGAATATCATGCCAGTTGTGGTGTACCCATTGATGCCTGGCTCATCTGCATGCTTCGTGGGACACGTGGTGAGAATCTGCCCTTTCACATGCTGACAGGGCAGTTGTGTGCTGGTCCAAATGTGGTTACAATAATGCCAACCAACCGCAGTTTCCCACTTGTTTTCTTAAAATTTAGCCCAGTTCAGACCACTGTGGTTGGTGTTGATGCCTGCCAATCAATGTCAGCAGGTCTCAAGTAGTGAACCTAAGACTTGCTGGCTAATTCTTTTGTAGGAAGATCTTAGCTTCTGGTGAAGTCACACCTCACCCAACCCTCAAGAGCTAACTTCACTATCAGTGGATTCTAAAGCCCTCCTACAACACAGTGATCATAAAGCTGGGGGGATTCTCACTACATTCAGAGCAGAATGGACCCATCTGGGGAAGGCTTTGTGGTCAGGACGATGCACTTAATATTGAGATTCAACCTTTTCTTTACAGCTTGATGCTTTTTCGTTATCGGCTCTGGTCAGGGTCTGTGAGTGTGTCTCAAGCTCACAAAGAACATGCTGAGTGGGTTCTGGGTGGGCTGGCTGGGAAGGTGGGTGAGGGGAAGATGGAGGTTATCTGTGGATGGTATAAATCCTGGGAATGCAGCATCCTTCAGTGGACCTGGGCCTAGTAGTCAAAGAAACCAGGCCTTTTAATCAAGAGGGCAAAGAAAGATATTTCTGGAGTCAAACTCAAGTTCTTGCTTCTCTTAGCCCCCAGGGGACCTAGGGCTCAGTTTGTCTACAGGGTTCTAGAAGGAAAAGGCCCTGGGAAGGGAAAGGGAACAAGGCCCTGCTGGTGCCTGAGCATCATGGAGCCTGTGACTGGCACTGGCACAAGAGCTTGCCCTTCTGTGTGAACTATCTGACAAACATTTATGGTTCGGTTGAAGTGGGTGTGGTTTTAACATGAACACCTGCTACGTTTTTCCCTAGGCTAATTGACTTGAGAGTCCAAGCCTACACTGGTCAGAACCTGCAAGGAGCAGCAGACAAGGAGACCCGGCAGAGACCACAGCACCCTCGTCCTGTGGCATTAAGCCATCCAATGGGTGGGCATGTCACCTGAGGTGACCCAGAGCCTGTGCTTCCACACCCAGGCCCCTGGGCCCTGAGAAGCAGAAGGAAATAGGGAGCATGGTGTCTGGAAACAACTCCCTCCTCTCTCTTGAACAGTCTGGTGGCTCTGAGTCAGTCCTACTTCAATTAGGAGAATGTCCCTTGCTTTGATCTGGTGACTGCCTTTCTCATCTCTCTAACTTTCAAAAAGAAATGAGTCTGGCTTTGCCCCATGTGTCCCCAGCCATCTTCTCTGTGCTCAGTATTTCCCACTCTTAATGCCACATCCCTGTCCCCACCAGAGGGGTCAGATCCTTGCTTGTGTCTTGCACACATTTTCTGTACGACAAATACATTAAAATACTATGAAATCCAAGGCCAGGACGACAGGCTTAGGAGTTGGGCCTCATGTATTCTCCATCATGATGAAGTACTATATAAGAATCAGATGTCACCCTGTAGCTGTTAAGAAGCATGGGGCAGGGGACAAGAGAGGTGAAAGTGAACGAGACAAGAAGCACTCATCTTCTAGAAGCTGTGGCTTCAGAGGATGCCACGCTGCAGTGACAACTGAGACTTACTGGGCACTTCCGTGTTCCTGTTGGTAGGTTCTTCCCACCATTGTTTTTTTTTCATTCACCTAACTTATAAGCTGGGCTTTATTAGCTGTGTGTTAAAGAAGGAAAGCCAGGGTTTGAGCAGCTAGGGAACATATCCAGTGCCACCCAGTGTCTCAGACAGGCCTGCACCCAGCTCTAACGTGAAGGCAACTGTGTTACACAGGGAGGGAGCTGTCCCTCCTGGGATCACGGTTGGACACATTTCTTCTGTTCAGTTGGATCTTTCTTTGCTCCAGAGAAATGGCAAATTTGAAGGCAAGGAAATCAACTTCTCAACCCTTGTGTGGACAACCTTGAAGTGGGCTTGGGCCTTGTACCCTTTTCAAACTGGGAGCTCCATGGTAGTGCAGATGTGTTCCCCATCAGACTGGGGACTCTCCAAAGTTGGGTAGTATATGCCAAATGTGAAAGGGGACTTATCTCTCCTGAGGACTAGACCTGACCTGCATTGTGTCATATCCCTAGGATCAATGAGCTTCAGAGTACAAAGCAGCACCAGGTCAGTACTGATGGGCAAGGGCACTGTGAGAGGGAATGTTAAGCCCTGGACTAGCCTGGACTCCTGCTCCCCTCCCTGAAAGTGCCTGGACCCAGTGGGCACCCAGAGGGCTGATCTCAAATGTCAAAAGACCACTCCACTCTGCTGAGGGCAAGTCCAGTGGGGAGCTGGAATACCCTAAGACTGATCAGCATGTACTAGAAGCTGTGGTTTCAAAGGATGCCAGTCTGGAAAGTCATAACCAACAGCAACTCACTGCCCTGGGCTCCAGTAGCCAGGGGGTAGGGTGGGGAGGATGCCCAGGGGACAGCCCCTTGAGGACCTGTACAAAAGGCTTTCCACTTGAGCAGCCCGTCTTTAATGATTATAAAGGCACAGGAGTTTAATCCATTTTTGATGTAAGCGCTAATAGCTCTGTGTCCTTGAAGTTCAAAGCGGGTGCATACATGTCACTAATTAGCCAAGCATGGAGCCATTCAGCTCCCTCTCATGTTTCTAATTAGGTCTTTAATAACAAACAAACTCCGACCTTACCAAAAGGCCCCATTTGTCAGACAGTCAAGGAGGCCTGGTTGTATCAGGCTGCTTGTTCTATGTGTACAATGCTGCTAATTTCAGCCAGGGTAGGCCTGTCCCCAAAGACAAGCAGGGAAGTCACATAAGAAAAAAGATACCTTAGCTCATCCTGGACAGTGGTCTTCCTGGCCCTACTGTGAATACCCATGATAGGTGGGAGAGCCCTGGGCCCAAGACCGTGGGCTAGAGATCCTAGACCCAGGCAGGAGGTCTCTCCTGCCTGCTGTTAGAAGAGGCTGGGGTGCCAGTGACAGTCACAGAGATGATGTGAAGCTCTATCTTCAGCAAGAACCAGGTGGCACTTGAGCCTGTGGTTACACACTACACTTGCCTGGGGTCCACCCTGACGGATTCTGATTTGATGGCTTTGCAGTGTGGCCTGGATACAGGGAAATTAAAAAAAAAAAAAAAAAAACTCCTCAGGTGATTCTAACATGAAGCAAAATTCAGAACTATTGCACTGACTCCAATCTCAGGGCTGATCTGCTCATCACCAACTATTAACAGGCCCATTCCCCCCACTCCCCACTTTATGGGTACTAGAGATTGAATCCAATGGTAGTGCTCTACCACTGAGTGACATCCCCACCTTTTTTTATGTTTTATTTTGAGACAGGATCTTGCTAATTTACTGAGGCTGGCCTAAACTTATAATCCTCCTCCCTCAAACTCCCAAGTGGCTGAGATTACAGACATGTGCTCGTTGCTCAGCTAACAGGTCCACTGTTACTAATGAGAGCCAAACCCTAAAAGTTTCAATCAACTGCAATTAACGATGGAAATCTGACAATAGATTTTAAAAGCAATACACACAATTCTGGAAATATTCAGTCCCTCCCATTTCCTTGTATATTAAACAATGCATGACCATGTTCAAGTGCATCCCCACCAAGTTTCCTATCACTTGAAAGCTCATGGCTTTCTCCCCACTACCTCCTCTCAGATCTTAAACCACTGTCATTTACCCTCAAGGACAAGAAATTGGAAGCTTTGGAAACAGCAGCAATACAGAGCTGTAGAGTTGAAATGTCCCAACTTTTTCTTCTTTTTCTCTGCACTTATGCAGCCTGCTTTTTTTTTTAAAGCCATTTTTCATCCTTATTGGATTAATCTACAAGGCAACCTCTCTCCCTAGGAGGGGGAAGGGTTGTAAGGAAGAGAAACCTCTCAGCTGTTTGGACCTTGAAGGTCAGGGCATGGATAGTGGAGACAATCCCTAAACATAGGCTAATCCCAAGCATGTCACTCCCAACCTGAACTGAATGCATTTTACAAGACAAGTGGGCAGGGAGAAAAGGCTGGGAGCTACTTCAGTGGAAGGTGTTTAAAAGACTATCGAATGAAACTTGGAGAGCTCAATAGACAACAGCCAGAAGAAAAACGTGGCAGGAACATAATAGCAAAATTGGTTAGGGGCTTCCTCCAACATTGGTCCATGTTATCTGGTTTTGCTGCTGTACTTCGGGTCTTTTCTTTGGAAGAGGGTGTGGCCTGGGTCTGTGCCTTACTGACCCCTTGATTCCAGGGCATTGCAGATCCTGTGTGAGTCTGTGATGCTAAGCTCTTCTCCCCAAATTCAGGAAAAAGTCCATCCTCTCCAGGTTAATTTCAGAAATAACTTCCAGAAAGAGGAGGAAACAGAGCTGGGGAACCAGGCTGGGAAATGCACAGGGAAGCTGGGCTGGGCAGCTTTTCTCAGCCACGTTAGCCTTTACCACAGGCACCCAGGTTTGCATTGTTTATCACAGACCTGGACAGACCATTTTATTAATATTAATAAGTAGCCAGGAACAAAGGGCCCCTTTATTTTTAGCTTTCTCTAATTGTGTAGTAATTACTCATCTACAAAACAAATGAACCCGTGCTTGCTGTTACCATGGTATCAGGAATCCAGCCTCCCTGCAGAATGATTGGCTGAGGAGCCCGCTGCACCCTCCTGTGGACCCGCCCCTTTCTCCACCATTGGCCCAAAGCAAAGCCCCAGCAACTGGGCAGCCAATCGCTTCCCAGCGCTAGGGCTGGGCTGTGTTTCCCAGCGACCCTCCAGATGCAGCCCTCGCAGCTGTATCTAAGGGGATGTTGACTCTTCCCTGCGGATAACGTCTGTCTTCCCAGAGAGTCCCTCCCAGGTTCCACCCCCTGGTTTCTTTTAGGTTGTGGCTAACTTCCTTTGGCCTTGTTTTTAGTTTATAAGGTTCCCTTCAAATAATTCCTTAAGCTCCCTCTTACTCAACCACGCCTCCTCTGGACCTCCACTGGCTGCCATTGGCCTGAAAAGATTCAGGGACCAGAAGTCAGACCAGAAATGTCAGCCAAATAAAGACAGGCAGAATCATGGCATTAAGTCTGCAATAATAGAAGCGGGTGCAAAAAATACCTATAATGCCTTTTGAAGCCACTTGTAAATGATTTGGGGTTCTCTCCTAAAGATATTAAGAATTGGGAGCAGCTGTAGGTTTTTTTTTTTTTTTTCTGTGCAGTTTTAAAGTTGCAGTCTTGTTCAGGCATTGCTGGGCTGGTACAGCAGAGCATCTGCTGATAGTGTTTGAGACAGGCTGAGGCTCAAATCCTATCCTATCTCTGCTACCTCAGATAAGATACTATCTTCTCTAAGCTGCAGTTTTAATCTTTAAAATGGGAATGGGAGTTGGGCATGGTGGCAAATGCCTGTAATCCCAGCAACCTGGGAGGTTGAAGCAAGAGAATCATTAAGTTTGAGGTGGCTTTAGCAACAGTGAAACCCTGTCACAAAATTTTTAAAAAAGCAGGGAGGGGGGTGAAGGTGTAGTTCAATGCTAGCATACACTAGGGTTTAATCCCCATTGCCAGTGTGTGTGTGTGTGTGTGTGTGTGTGTGTGTCTAATAAAAAGGGAATGGGAATGATAGTGCCCACTTGTGGTGTTATAAGAATTAACTGGGATAAGGCAGGTGAGCTTGGTATAGTACTCCTTGCTTTCAAATAACAGGTGAGCTTTTATTAACATATTACTATTATCACCATTTTATTGAAATTGGCTGGGAAGTGTCTCTAGCATTCGATCAACCTCTTTCAAGATAGCTTTCCTTTAAGGACTGCCCAGGCAGGTGTGAATTTTAAGATGCTGGCCAGAATCCTCCATTCCATGCCATGGAGTGGATATCATCATGGCTCTGCCATCCTCTGATGGACCTAATCCCAGCAGCTAATCCCAGCAGCTCAAAAATATTATTTGCCCACTTCCCAAACTGGAAAAGTGAGACCTTTTACTAAGTTTTTAAAAAACTTTCTTTTATAGTTGTAGATGGACAACATGGCTTTATTTTACTTGTTAAGTGGTGCTAAGGATCAAACCCAGTGCCTCACATGTGCCAGAGTAAGTGCTCTGCCACAGAGCTATCGGCCCAGCCTCCTTTTATTAATATCAATACACATCCAGGAACAAAGGGCCCCATCATTTTGTGCATTCTCTAATTGCATACTCATTATTTATCTATGCTAAGGACAAGGACTAGGCTGGCTCTGCTTCCTGGAGGACTGATGGTTTACAGGGTTGGGAAGGCTGTTGCTGACCTGAGATATATGTAAAATGTCTTTAGAGGACTTCTAACCCCACCTGTCATTAAGAACCAAGCAAGAAAAGAACTTAGGACATGAAGCAAGGGAGAGGATGCCCAGGCAGGACTAACCAGGTGTGGCTTTCTGGCAGTCTGAGTCAGATTTTGAGGAAGCAAATACAAAGATAGAGGGAAATGAACTGGCAGGAAGGACGAGGGCAGAGGCTGCTATGTGAGCCAAGGAACCAACATCAATGGATCTATGGGTACAGAATGAATAACAACTTGTTGGCAGAAGCCAAGCAGATTACAGGAGGGTTCAGGATGCAACTCAGTGGTAGAGCACTTTCCTAGCATGTGTGAGGCACTGGGTTCCATTGCAAAAAGTAATTTAAAAGATCATTTTAAAAAGGTCTACTATGGTTTTAAAAAGGGGTTCATGGGAAAGTAAGGTAGAGTCCCCATCAGAGAGTGCTCTCCAGTCTATCTTCTCAATGCCTCACTCCTCTCCTCTTGCTCTGGGTTACAAGCCCAGCCCAGGACCCTTGGTTCAAAGGGGTCAAAATGTTTCATCTGGTTCTGCTGCACAGGTCATCTTCCCTACATGGTTCTATCCTTCCCAGGTTCCGCTCCTATCAAGAATATGGACTTCCCTTTTCTGCCAAAGTGACCCTATTGATCTGGCTTTTAAGGTGTCCCAGAACCTTGTTGTCTCTACCCCCGCTCTAAATTCCTCCAATGTCTATGCCACGTGTCACCTTCTGCATGGAAGAAGGTGTGCCCTGGCCATCTGTGTGTCCTGGCCCTGCAGGGACCCACCTATAGGACAAGGTAGCTTTTACATCAGTTGTGTACTTGGTCTTCCTCAGAAGACGGGGAGCTCTGGAAAGACCACGTCATGTAATTCTCCAGCATCCCACCCCAGATGCCAAAGGGCCAGAGTTAATCATCTAATGGGGAGGAGCAGAAGCCCCACTGCCCACTTGCACACTGACCTGAATTGGGTGTTTATAAGGTGCATGAATTATTTCTAACTTGTCTGCCAGCCTCCGATTCTGCTTCTCCAATCTCCCTGGGCACCATTGCCAGGACTTGTCTAACATGCAAATCCTGGTTTCAGGCCTCTCCAGGCTCCTTAGCATGGTACCAAGCAAGGATTCTCTGCTGTGGGCTCTGCCCATATCTGCTTCTCTTCCCTTACTTTATTTAAGTCTCCAGCCAGAATTAAACTATTTGCTGGGCTTCAAATTCACTCTACTGTTCTGGAATATGCTATCCCCCCTGGCCCTTTGGGGAGCCATTTGTCCACTGACAGTTGAAATGTTCACTCCCCTGTGAAACCTTCCCTGACACCCAAGCAAAGCTAATCCTTCCTCCTATGTGCTACTTCTGCACATAGGACAGGTTTATGTTATTGGGCCTATGGCATCATACTGTCATTGGTTACCTGTTAGTCTCCAAGCTCGGCTGGTGGGTCCTCAAGGTCATGGACAGTGCTTGAATTCATCCATGAACTTTCAGGGCTGGCTGTGGTAGATACCATTGGTTATCTCCTCAACACCATTTTCCCTTCCCCCTCTTATCAGAATACAAGTTTTCTTTTGGGATTTCATCCCCCATCACAGTGTAAGAGCCACTCAATTTAGAGGGAGATGGATCCCTCAATGATTGGTTCTTGTAACCCAGGCCTTCACCAAGCAGCACTAAGCTCTGAACTTTTGTTAGAATTCTGAACCCTCTGACCACCTCTTCTTTAGACAGGACAGTGTGATGCAAGAAACAGCTGCAGCCATTTTGCCACCATGAGGGACACCAACATAAAGATATTATGGGAGTTCGGAAGAGGGCAAAGCTTACAGAATTACAGAAAAAGGACCCTGAACAATCTACACATGAAGGATATTCGTCTAAGGATCTTTCAGAATATCAGCAAACAAATCCCTAAACTATTTAATCGCACTAAGTTGGGCCTTCTCTTATAGTCCAAAGTACCCTTGAATCAGGCATAGGAAAGCACCTGCCATGTGTAATAATAATCGTTATACATTCGATAAATAGTTGGTAGAGTAAAACTCCATGGCAGATGTGTCCAAGGCCTCATTCTGTGATCTTTGCCTGCAAGGTCTTAGGCTGGAGTCACAGCTGACCCAGAACCCAAGGACAGTTGGGCACTCCCAACATGGCCTTCATTGCTGCTTGTGTCTGGGCAGCAGGTAAGTCCATCACAAACCAACATAGCTCCACCACAGGGTTACTTTCTCCAGGGTTTAAATCCAGAGTTCTGCTTGACCAAAGTCTTGCTTTGCAGATCACTAGGTGTGTGATTCTAGTTTAGTTATATAACCATTCTGCAGTCCAGCTTTCTCACGTAAAACCAAGCCCCAAACTTCTGCCTTCCTCTCTACCTCAGGGGAGCGCTGTGGCAACCGATGTGATGGTGGCTGCAGAAATATAAGGAACCACGATAGGTCCTGGCTTGTCCTTTGATGATTCTCATCAACTGTAAGGGGGCTGACTAGCTTTTGGGACTTCCTGGACCCAATAATATCCTGACCCAGTGTGGGGTGCAAGGAGCAGGTCTCCTGGTCACTCTCTAATGTGCTCTCCTAGCTTCACAGACTGGACAGCTGGGCCTGAGAGCTGGCGTGAGGGAGAAGGCCAATGAGCTCAGGGGAGGAGGCAGGAATATGTCACCCACTGATTTAAAAGACCATTAACATTCCCCTACTCCATTCACTTTAGGATTAACTTATACTTAGGTCTGGGCTGCAAGGCGAGTCACTAATTGCACTAGAGTTGATTTATCAAGTGCACGGTATTTCTATTACAAAATTATTGATTGGAGTTGATGTATTTTATCCTGAACAGGGTTGGTCCAAAAGCCCTGGGAAAAATGAATGAAGCTGAGGTCAGCAGCGGGTGCCTGTGCACATTATTATAAATTCACTGGGGTTAGTGAAATCCAGTGCTGGACTCTTTATGGTGGAAAGTCCTGGCCCTCCCAGAAATGAAAATTTTAATGACCCACTGGGATACAAGGTGCCATTCCCCACAACCAAAGGCTGTAGACTGAAAGATGTCTCTTCAGGTAAGAGACTTTGGGTAGGTCTGGATGGCTGCACCAGCTGGTCCTCATGGTCACAGATTTGCTCTTCCTCGGGTCCACTGTGCTGGCTCTATTCCATGGCCACACATGTGGCTGCACCCTAGCTCAAGGGTGTCCCTGTGACCTTGCCCTCAGATGGGCCATCCTGGCACCGCAGTCGGCAGGACGCTTGCTGCCCGCACAGGGAGGCTGGTTGTGTTCCCACCTCCCATCCCCCCTTCTTGCTGATGAGGTACAGGAAAGCCACTTTCAGAAATGAAAAGTATCCATTTCCCTTCTTAAAATGAAGCCAACAGCAGACATTATCAAGGCAGAAACAACACATCATCTCCTACAATAGGGACTTTTAGGGAACACAACTGGGTTCCCAGACCACTGAAGGCAAGAACAGCTCTCTGTCTTTATGTCCCTTCGTTCCTGGAGTAGCAAATCCTCAATAAATGCTCATTGAAAGCAATAGCTGGGAACCCTGAAGCTGGCACTACAATAGACCCCAGCAGCAGCAGATCCTCCAGCAACTGGAAGAGTTTTCCAAAGCCTCTCCCCAGAGCCACACAGAAGATTGAGGCAAGTTGGGAGGGGCGCTGCGCTCTCTGTCTTCTGCTGCTACCAGCTCCCCGCTTCAGGTCGGGGTGCATCTGCAGCAGCCTCGAAGACTAATGATCCTGGTCATTTCCCTCATGCCACCAACCCCCAGGCCAAGCCAGGAGAAGAATTCTTTCCAGATTCCTCTGCCTGGAGCCTCAGTGCCCTCATCCAGCAGTCCCTGTGCATCCTGACTCTGCAGGTGACAGCCAGGGCAGTGTGGCTTCTCTCCATGGAGCTAACATTTCACTCTATCTCAACACATTCTTTGAGGACTTCATGGGCTCTGTGACCTTTTGTTGCGTTCTGTCTCCTGAAATACATGACTTACACCCTAAAGGTGCAGATTCCTCCTGTGTCCCGAAGCCTTGGGTCAGGATCACTGACCACCTTGAGTTAAAGGGGCAAGTACTACCTCACTTGACACCAACTTGTGCAGAGGAAAGGCACCTCCCAAAGCTCTAAGATTCCTCTGGCATTCCCTTCTGGCTTGTCACCACAGATACAGGAAAGACAGTGTGAGATGGCTGGCGACACATGCCCCCGAGTGGAGGGCAGAGACTGCAGGACTGTGCCTGTTCTCCTTCCAGAAGGCTGTCCTGGAGAGACACGGGGAAACTGCAGGTGGCTCTTTTATGGATGTCCCAAGCCCTCCTCACTTGCCCTTCCCCTGAAGCTGTGCCACTCATCCCACGGGCCTCCCTCACCTTCACTAAACCTAAGAGCCAATGTCAACATCCACCTCCTGTGGATGCATGCCCCGTCTGCAGGATGCGAGCTCTCAATCCCTTCCCTACCCCATATCTCATGTCCCTCCACCCCAGGGAGCAGACCACACAGACATGGCTTCCACCTGGACCTGTATCCCTGAAAGGCTGGGAGGGAGCTCACAAAGAACTCAAGGAGCAGAGAGGGCCTTCAGGGAGGCTCGCTGGTGAACCTAAAGAAACAAGAAAAGATCCGTCGCTCTGTTCAAGAACAGTACGAAGAACACAAGAACAAGGAAGAACTCGGAGACTCCTTCCAACCCTGGTTCCATGCTCTTTCACTGAAGTTGGACCATTCGAAACAGATCTCAGTTGGGAAGGCTACAAGTGAGGGTGGTGACCCAGTTCTGGACTGGGGGAGTGGGGAGCGTGAGGGGAGGTGGTGGTGGCTGATGGCGAGAACATGGATCCAAGCCCCTTGGCAACATTGAAAATATGGAGCCCCTTCTCTTCCTGGTCCCCGTGCTATCCTTCGGACGGCTGTGCTGGGCCGAGCCGTTGGAGACCCTGTAATATCAACTCAACAATGCATGTTCTACAACTACAGCTACAGCTACCGGTACATCGACTACAGTGCATGCATTTAGTCAGTCCCACAGATACATACAATCTAAGAACAGGCAGGGAGGTGTGAAATGTTTTACTGGACAACAGGTGTTTTGGAGTTGTAACTAATAAAAAAAAAATCGAAAACGAAATTGTACAAAAAAAGACATTTCTCGAGAGTTGGATATGAGTTTGTTTCTTGAACTGTTTCATCTGAACAAGCAAAAACATGCAAACCAGCTGGTACTAACAGGAAGCTGGACACTGAGAGAGGATTAATAGGTGTGGACAAACCTTCCCGCTGAGCGTGCTCAGAAGAGTGTTTGAGAGGAGGTGTGCAGATCCTAGTGTAAGAGAGGCGGGAAAGTATGCCTCAGAGACACTCTCTCACCGCAGCCCCAACCAAGCAAGAGAAAAGACAACAGAAACATGACTTCTCACACTCACCACCAGCATCGGGAGCTCACGTAACTAGATTGGGATAAACTGGCAAGTATAAAGTACAGTAAGGGGTCCTGGCTGGGGCTGGAGATGGGGTTGGGGGGGCACGCCAGGGGGCTCAGCAGCTCTAAGATTGATACATGGGCCCACCCATAATGTCACCCTGAAATAAAGTAGCCCGAAAATCTGAACCACTTCCCTCACATTGGGCGGGGGCGGAGGGGGGAGTCGTTTACCAAACTGGATTTCGGATTGGGTGGGACATGATGGGGCCACTGGAACTGAATGAATACGATCAAAATAAACAAACAAACTCTTGACTGAGCACAAGAAAAGATGATATTTCAAACTACCAGGTGAAGGTGAAAGAAAAGTGACCACTGATAGTGAAGTTATCTAGGAGTCGGCAGGGACCTCCCTGGTGGGGTCGCCCGAGCCCTGCGCACCTCACGTTCTGGAGGAATTAGGCAAAGGTGGGCAGGTCCGCCCAGAGGAGTGGGCTGAGGTAGGTGCAGAGCTCAGGGCCCCCCGGACCTCCTACCCTGACACCACAGCCCTGACAGAGACAAGTTGCCACCCGGAGCCAAAACAAAGCTGCCTCCCACCCCACAGCCCTTCCCGCCTCAGGAAGGGCCCCCAGGAAGTCAGAGTGGAAGGGGGACACAAACCAAAACGGTGGAGCTAGAGAAAAATGAAAAACAGAACCAAACAAAAGGGGCCTTCTGCAGGAGGCCCAGTCCCTCAACCAAGCCTGAGAGCCCCTGGGGAGCAGAGGCCACACTTGCTACTGTTTGAAGTCACCTGCTAGGTTAGCATGGTACCAAGCTCCAGGGAGGCAGTCAGTGGACTCTCTCTGAACAGGCACTGAGTTTGTGATGACCTCTCATCATCAGGCCGCTTGCTCAGGAGGCTGAAGGAGCATCTGGGTCCCCTGGGGAGGAGTTGGGACGTGTGGGGCAGGGCCACAGGAGTTGGTGCAGGTGGAACTGGGTCAATAGCATGCAGTGAGCCCTTCAGGGCCTGGACTGATGCCACCTACCCCAGAGAGTCTGTGTGGCCTCCTCTCAATTCATAGCAGAGAGCTTTTGCCACTCACAGGTAAGTAACTTGCTAATAATGCGAGGTTTGAAGTCCAGGCCACTTTCCAGAGGCAAGAAGGTGACAGCTCCCCTATAGTCAAAATGTGTTAAAAGAAAGAGGAGGGCAGAGGCCTTTCTTCCCCAGCTTGGTTACCCTGCTCCAGGTCCACAGGTGCGGCTGGAGGCTGGGGTAGGTACCCTGTCTACGTACAAGCAGGTCAGCCCAGGTTCTGACCACAGCAGGGAGTCTAGCCACTGCCCGGGGCACACCCCAAGTCCATAACCCCCAGGCAGTGCTGGGGACTTCCCCATAGCTTCTTGGGCAAGCCTGCACCCTGGGGGTGGGCATCTTGAGTTGAGGATTTACCCCTTGCACTAACTCAGGCTGGGGTGGGGCAGGTGGTCTGGGAGCACACTCCTGAATACAATTCACTAGCAGTGCAGCGATGAGCATGGCTGACCTTGAACGGCCTGTGGGAGATTGCGCTCCCAATGGAAATGGCTACAAATAAAACACCATTGATCCTGGAAAAAAAAATGTGTGGTTGGAAATGACCTTGGAGGGTTAGGAGTTAGAGGATGGGTGGGACTCCCGCCTGGCTCTGGGGTCTGTGAGAGGGTGGGGGTGACAGAAGGGGGTACAGACTGTGGGGGAGACCGCTCTCAGACTCACAAAGAACCCCATGCTGCCCTTTAAACTTGCCATGAAGTCAAGGAGAACAGGGTGGGGTGGGGAGAGAGGCAGGGTTAATTTTGGGTTAAAGTTTAGTTTCATAATCCAAGTTACAAAAAAAGAAAGAAACTGAACGAGGAAACAACAACCAACAACACTCAAAAACCTCAAGATGGTTCTTGTTATCTTTCCCCCATCCCAGGCACAGGGAGGACCGAGGCTTTTTATTTTTTTAATGATATCAAAAAGCACTCAAGTTTAAAAACCAAACGGAACAGGGAGACACGATGCAGCTGTGCACCCCGCCCCCGGGGCCCGGGGTTGGGGTGGGGTGGGGGGACGAAGGGACACTGGCCAGAGGCAGGTGGGGCCTTTGGAGACCTGCTAGGTCAGATGGGAGTGGAGGGTGCCCGGCTCTCTGGACCTGCCTGCCCACTTGCTGCTTGCCAGCTCTCTTACAAATGCGCCTCAGCAGCCCCCCGAGAATTCCTGGGCCCCCTCCAACAAAAGCCCAGCGGATGATTCGGGGGAGTGGATCCTTTGTAGCTCCGAGGCAGTGCCAGTTTGCATGGAACGGATTTTTACTGATGTTTTTCTAATGGCCTCACTGTGCCAGTTTCTCATCACCCAGGGTTTGGGTTCTTGGCATTTGCCCTCCAGGCTTTTAACGCTCCATTTCCTGGTCCCCTTGCAGCACCCGTGCCCTGCCCACCCCGCCCTCCTCAGAGCCCAGTTACATCCAACTACAGCGCTTCCCCGTGCTCGGGTGCTCTGCCTAGGGAGAGGGGACCGGGAGCCAGCTGCAGACCATGGCTACTCAGTTTAGGGAGGAGCAGGGTGGTGGAGGGAGGCTGGGGACAGTGGCTACAAGGGATCCCAGCACAGGGCAGAAGCCCTGGCACCTTAGGAAGGCAGAGGGCACTGGGCAGGGGGACCTCTGGTCTGATCCCATAGAGCCACTGGGAAACTGTTCCCACATCACTTGCAGGACTCTGGATCTCTTAAAAGGGTTGAATTTAGAGACTGAAGGGTTGGGGCAGAGAAGGCCTCCATTCCCTTGGCGGCTGGGAGCCCAGGGAGCTTGCTGAGAAGAGTCTGGGGGTAGCAGGGCTCCAGCAAACAGCAGCTCCATTCCTTCACCAAGTTCAAGGGTTGGCCCTGCATCGGCCTTCGGGGGACCTGGGGGTTTAGCCAGAGCAGTAAGCCCACTTACTGAGTGCAGCAGGGGCCCAGAGGCCAACCCTGTACCTCCCTGGCAGGGTCAGAGGCCCAAGGAAGCCAAGGAGGTTAGTAAAGCCCACAGGTGCCCAGAAGCCAGTCCTTAGGTGAAGGAGGTCCACAGTCAAAAGGAAGCTCAGTTTTCCTTTGCCAAAGGGAGCATAACAGTCTACCTTCGGTGCAGTTTCGTGACTGTGACTGAACCCTGGTGGGAGCTGCCCTGGGTGGCCAGGCTCACCCATGCCTCCCTGTCCCCACCCCCTCCCCGGGCCGTGGTGAGGGGCATGTTGGACAGACGCAGCCACACAGATCCAACAGGGCCTTTACCTTCCCCCTGCACACTGGGCATGCCTGGGAGCCGCCTGTCCCGTACACCTTCCTACCTGATCCTCGTGCCGCTGCCACTGCCGCTGCCGCCACTGGTCCGTAAGCTGCTGCCGGGAAGCCTGGAGAGAGGGAGGGGTCAGAGTCAGGAGGCGGCCCGGCAGGGCCCTGGGCAGACCCTCTCACAGGGCTGCCTGAATCCAGCTCGCACACAGGGGAGGGGTTTGTGGGCAGCTCTGGGGGAAAGGGGGACGGGCACAGGTCAGTGGCTCTCAGGCTTCTGGAAGGCACAACAGCTCTGGGTGTGTTCGATCCTCACTCGCTTCTCAACAGAGAAACTGGTCCTGGAGGGACACAACACCTCAAGGGGAGGAGGAGGAAGAGGAGGAGGAACTTTCTCTTGAGAACCTGGCTGAGCTGCCTACTGGCCCTGCACAGATACTTGGTGACCCCCTAGGGCCTGTCCAGAGCTGGCTAGGCATGGCTGGCCAGCCCGCTGCCTCTTGCAGGGATCCTAGCCGTGTGGTCAGCAGAAGCCACAGGCAGGAGGCACTTGGGACAGCCTTTTGACAGAACAGGGACTGTGGCCAGGAGACGGATTAACACCAGCTGTTCTCCAGAGGTTCAGCCACCTTAACTCTAGACTTGTCAAAACTTTATGTCAGCCGTGTCAGCCCCAGACCCGAAGGGTCCCAGGAGACTGTGAACACACGGAGCCAGATGTGGGGGCGCACGGGCTCTAGGTGAGATGAGCCCCGTGGCATGGTGTTTCACTCTTCCCAGGCAATTATGGGGACTTTGATGTGGCCCTTCTGTCTGAGCCCCAGGGTGAGATGAAGCTGGCTCCTTAGGGGGTCTCTGGAGTCCTTATTGGTCAAGGCTCACGTTATCTAAAAACACACTGGGCCACGGGAATAAGTGAGGAGGCCAAGGCGCAGGCCTACAGAATGTCCAGGTGAAGGAAGCAGCAGGCCAGGTCCCCTCCCCTCAGCTCCTCTCTGTCACTAGCTTGTGCACGCACAGCCTCGCACTGGGATAGACAGAGCCACTCCCACACATAAAGACAAACTTCCTCTGCCCTTAAGCAGACACGTGGAGGCCTGACCCCAAGACCCATTTCCAATGGCTGTGGTTTTTTAATGAGGTGCCAGAAGCCAGCCACAAACTCGACAGACAGCCCCCAACAGAGCCACTCGACTTTAGCCACTGCGCCTTTCCAATAGGGGATTTCTACAGGAGAAGAGGGAGGAGGACATGCACCATTAAGGGCAGGGAGCAGAAGAGGAAAGAGGAGAGAGAGAGAGAGACACCCTCCAAACAGAGTGAACTAGGAGCCCACTAGACTCTAGGACTACTGTCCTAGCTACATGGTACTACTGAGGGGAAAGAAGTTCAAAAGGGAGAGAGCTACTCTAGAAAGGTCAGGCTAAGCTACTGAAAACGTCAATGAAAAGACACATACTTGCATTTAAATATGGTAATAGGGCTGTTGAAGGGGGAAAAAGAAAGATCCAGGTGAAATAAATGTTCACAGTTGTCCCAGGCTGGGAACAGCTCTCCCAGCTCCCATAAAGACTGTGTGACCCGCCTGGGGGCTTGCTCCCTTCCCCAGAGTCAGCAGGAAACCCAGGGGGGGGGGGAGCCCAGGATGGGACCCTCCTCCTCACACCTAGCCCTCCCCCCATGTATTCCAGGCAGGATCTGGATTTCTGAGGATGTGGATGCTGATGGAACATAAGTTAGAAGTCAAAAAGATTTTTCTCCTGGTCCCAACCCCAGTGTACCCGGGCGCCTGCTCGGGGCTCAGGGCACACGGGGAAGGGAGGTCAAGTTATTCTGCTGTTTCTTACCAGGACCTTGACACAGAACGTCTCCTTAGAAGTAAGAAAAGGTGGTGGTGGCCGGGGAATTGGGGTGTGGTCAATAAGAAGACTTATTAACAAAGGGCCTGTTTTCCAGAGTTGGGCACATTTTGGACAAAAAGTTTAAGGGGAAGAATTAAAAGCCATATTCAATAAATGAAATCCATCCTCCATAGTCTCAGACAAAGGCTTCTCTTGGAGCCTGGGCACCAGACACGACTGAGAGCTGGAATCTCCCCACAGCCATCCAAATGGAGGGTGAGCCAGACGCTGGGCGAGAAGGGACGGCGGCAGGTGAAGAGCCACCCTGCCTGCCCCTTGGCAGCACAGCCCGCAGCTCCACGGGCACCATGCCACGCCACCCCAGCCCCCTCCTTCTGAGATGCCAGGACCACTGGCCCTGGACCACTACCCCCTGGGAATGGGAACCTCCTAGGGAGGAGACAGTGCCAGCCCAGCATCCTGCACCAAGCCACCCGCCTCCTGCCCCGTTAGGCCACCCAGCCTCACCGGTCACCCTTCGCCCCAGAGGTGCTCTTCCTGACCTGGCAGGTGGATTTATGGGAGCTGAGCAAGCCCAGATGCGGGAATGGTGCACTAGATATATGTTCAGTGAGTTGTGTGTGTGTTTATATGGGGGTGTGTGTTTTGTGTAGCTGGGTGTGTATGAGTGTGGGGTGGATGTGTGTCGGGGCCCTAGAGGTCAAGATACAGCATGGTGACTTCACCCTGAAGTGCGATGACAGGCACGGCTGGTCTCCAGGACAAGCCCTTTCTAGGAAGTCCTGGTGGAAATGATGCTCCTGGGCTGGCAGGGCAAGCTCCTCCCAGGCAGCCAGAAGAGGGCCGCCCTGGGAGGGGGCGGTCGGGGGAAGACTGCACTTGTGCAGGGTGGCAGGGATGTTGCAGAGGTCTGTGGCCCATGAGGGTCCACACTCACTGTAGCACCCTATGGCCTGGAGTAGGGAGGACCATCACACTCTGCTGCTGAGACTGGAGTGGGGGTCTGTCCCCCATACAACTTCTCCGGCCAAATCCATAATGGGGGCAACTGGGCTGCTCCTCATGGGGCAGGTGAGCACAATAAATAAGCACAGATTAGGAACCAAATAGGTTCAAATTCTGCCTCAGCCATCTACTGTGTGACTCTGGGCAGGTTGCTTAGTCTCTCTGTACTCAGATATGACGATTAGTGCAAGATTAACATATGCAAGATGCTCAGATGAAAGCCCAGGAGCAAATCTGCTTAAACAAGCATTAAGCTGAGGCTTATCAAATCTCTGTCCAGCCATCAGCTCCATCTTCAAGACAGGACTCTTCCCATGGCAGATGCCTTGCTCAGATGGCTGTAAGCACACAGGGGCCTGAGTTCCTGACTGGTAGCAGTGGCCTGGAATCCTTCACAATGTCCCAATGTCATAATGTCATTATGGTAGGACTAAATTTCCACAGCTCCACATGAGAGCACGTCTCCTGCTCAGCTCTCCCGATGACAACTGGGCCAGGCAGACCGGCAGGTGTAGACCCAACAGAGAGGAGGAAAACGTTTTGCTGATCCAATCTCAGAAGGTCTAGAGCCATAGGCTGGCTACCTGCAACTCAGGAATGCAGATGGTTCCCCTTGTTTGTAACATGCCTGGGTACAAAAAAATGAGGTGCTCACGGTGGAATTTCAGGCATGGACAGGCTGTCTGGTTAATGGAGTCAGACCCAAAGACCTGTCTTGCTAGCCTGAAGCTCCTCTACCCTGCGAGTGGGATAACAGAAGGTGTCAAAGTCTGGCTGACCCCTGCTGCGCTGTGTGACTTGGACACAGTGCTTCACTTCTCTGGGCGCTGAGCAACTCCTCTCTGCTGCAATATAGTCTCTTCAGTCCTCGATAGTCCCTTCTATAGTCCCTTCACCTCAGGCCTTGCCCAGGTCTGTGTAAGAGGATGACAAGCCTCCATCCTGCAGGGCTGGGGGTTATCTGACGAGTGACATCGTGAGAGATGTGGCCATTTCACTCACAGCAAATGACACCCTTTGATGGACTCTATGGAGCTGTGATGTTTTACTGCTGATCAGAAGTCGATAGGCATTTTGGGGTTTCAGGTTCTTTTTTTTTTTTTTTGAGAATTATATGATATAATACTTCTGCTATTTCTTTTTATTGCTTCTGTGCACTTGCCGGTTTTTGCCTTACCTAAGCACAGTTATTTTTATATGCATATTTTATTTCGCTTGCTGGGTGACAGACTCTTCTGGGGCAGGGACTCAGTCCCACGTCCCACTGAGGATCCAGCTCAGAGTCTGCCCCCAGAAGACTCTTCCTGACACCAGCCGGTCAGGCCGCACGGATGCAGGGAATGAGTCAGGGCTGGGAGTCGCTGCCGCTTGGGTCAAGGAGGCAGAAGGCAGCACCACCTGCAGGTCTGGCAGCCTCTGCTGCCCCAGGGTGGCCGGCTCAGACCTTCAAGAGTGGCCTGAGGGTGGTCAAGCCAGTGGAGGGTGCTAGGGCTATGGAAATGGGGCGCCCTGTCCCGCAGAGGCACGGATTCTCCCCCGTAAGCTGAGAACACAGGGAACCACCTGGGAGCAGCAGAAATGCTGATGGGGGAGGGTCAGGTTACGTGGTGCATCTGTGCAGTCTGTCACTACCTCCAGATGAGAGAGGAAGGGGCCTCCCGAGGGTACCATGGAGGATCTAATTCCTGCGACCTGTTTCCTCTGAGAGTCAGGGCAGAGGTCCCCATTCAGGGTCCCAGTCCTGCCTGGAAGATCTTCAACAACCCAGAAGCCCTGACCCCCCCCCAATGGACAGAATCAGGGGGGACCCAGGTCTTTCAAGGCCTTTCTGATGCCAGTGCAGGCAGAGAACCCCTGGCTGTGAGCACGCTCTGGGGGACTTGACTTCACACGAACACTGTCCTCTTGCAGGGGATTATTAGGTCACCAGGCTTTTTCTTTGTCTCCTCTCCCCTTTTTGGTATGACAAGACACTGGTCTGGGGGCCGGGGGTGGCTGCCTGGGGTCTGGTTCTGGCTCAGTCAATACTTATTTCCCCTGACTTGAGATGAGTCCGTAGACCCCTCGGTGCCCCTCTCAGAAAGAGGGGGTGAGAGAATTTTGTGGCTCCTTATGGCTCCCAGGGATGTGATTTTGAGGGGAATCTTTAAAAAAGTCCATTACAAACAATTTTTCTTATGCTGTGCTTGCTGAAAACACTCTCCGCCCCCTTCCTCCGGCACGCCCAGCATCTCCCACCAGCAATTTCTATAGATGGTTCAGACATTCTTGGCTAAATCTAATGTTGCTTCACTGAATCCAAACACTAAAAAATAAGCAACCAAAAGAAGAAACTGTCACCCAGAATGTGGGAAACATGTCCTACAAGAGTTTGGAAACACTACCATCTGTCAATCTGGCTGGCCCAGGATGCTCCCTCCTCCTGGGCAGGCCTGCTCGGGGTGCAGGGCTAGTTATTTTATGGGAAACGTACAGTTCTGACTTCTGAGCAGAAGAAAGGGGGATGGTGGCTGTCAGCGGGTGAGGCTGGAAGAAAGTGGGGCGACACGTTTTTGGAGTAGGAGGATCCGGGGATTCCCATGGGAACGGAGGGTCTAAAGAAGAGGCAAAATTGATCACTAACTAAAGGGACACATGATCAATGTAATGTTTTGCTTTGATGGAAATGGATGTACATGCATTTGAAAGATAACAAAACAAGTCCTGAGTTCTTCACATTCGAAATAGGAATCTGACTCAGACACACCTTTCTAGGAGTGAGCCCAGCTTCTACAGAGGGTACCAACAGCATTACGCTGTGAAGACCCCTGGGCAGGGAGAGGGTGTGGATTGCTGCTGGGCACAGTGGCACACACCTGAAATCCCAGCGACTCAGGAGGCTGAGGCAGGTGGGTTGCAAGTTTGAGGCCAGCCTCAGCAACTTCGTGAGGCCCTGTCTCAAAAAGTAAAAATAAAAAAGGCTGGGGATGTGGCTCAGTGGTTAAGTGCCCTGGGGTTAGGGTTAGGGGCTCCAACTGTGGGACGGGATGGGGGCAGGGTCCCAGAACCAGGCTGCCCACAAACTGGCTCCTGGCTAATAAGCTGGGCCTTGGGGGAAAGGGGCTGTGGCTTGTGTGCCAGGAAGGTGGGAGACCTGTGCCTTGGAGTCCTTGGCTATCCCAAGGGTTGCTTGAAAATGGAGTTTTCTGGCAGCCACCAGAAAACTCAGCACTCAGGGACGGGAGGCTACTCGGCCCTCAGGGACAGGAGGCTACTTGGCCCTCAGGTGGCTATTCCAACTAACTCCCTTCTCCAAGATAGGAGGGGGCGGGAGGAGAGGGAACAGGGGCATTCCCACGGCTGATCCAGCTCCAAGTTCTCCCCATTCCACTCCACTCAGTTGAAAGCATCACTGAGCTGGGCCTTGTGACACATGACCAAGACACAGATCCTTTAAATTCTCTCTGGCTATGACCTACAGAGTTGAGGGCAGAGGACTGGTCCTTGGCTCTGAGAGAGGACCTAGCATCACCCAGTCTCATTCATCCTCCGCCTGATCACCAGGGCCTTGGGGATGAGTGAGGCCTGAGGCCCAGTCTTAGGACCAGCCTTGGTCCTGGGAGTGCAGGCTCACTGCAAGGGCTCCTGGCCCTGCTCTGCTTAGCGTGGTTCTCTCTCCAGTAGGACGTCAAGGGTGAGGATGGCCACATGGAGCTCACTCCAAAACCGGCCCTCCCTGCCCTCTGCCTATCACCTTTAGCTCTAGGCTGGCCCAGGAGCACCTACAGTGCAAACCTCTGCCTTATCTTTGAGACCAAAACCTTCAAAGTGAAGGGATTTTAGCTGTGACCGCTGCCCTTCTAGAGCACACTATTCAAGTGGTGAGTACACGGTTTCCCAATTTCAAATGCCAAATCGCCAAAGGCAAAATCTTGCTTGCCCCAAGGGTTTCTCACCAAGTCACTTCCACCCTCAAATCCCACGTGCCTGCTGCTTGCTTCTCTGCTGCATTCCACAGACTCGCCCGCGGATCTGCCCCAGCCGCATGCCCACTCCAGCCCAGGCTCCCACCTCTGCCACCAGGACAGCAGACGCTCAAGTCCTGAGCACCCAGCACGGCCGGCAGAACAACCCCAGGCGTCCATCTTGGCCCCCTCCTGGGGGAGCGAGTCAAGAACCCTGGCAAGCTCAAGGTCCCTCTCCTGGGAGATGGAGACCCTCCACCAGTGTCCCTGAGCCTCATGTTTCAGGAGCTGACAGACCACCATGTGCTGAGCACTGGTTCTTCTGCAGGGGACCTCAGGGTGGCCAGGGAGTCGGGGGTGAGCACCAGTGGTGGGGAGGGCACAGGGAGAGGGGGCAGGGCAGTGGTACAGAACTAGTACAGAAAAACTTAAAAACCTGCAACTAGTACAGAAAAACTTAAAAATTTTCAGAGCCAGCAGTCGTATGACCGCCCACGGCCCAGCTCTTGTTGAAAGGGCGAATGGAAGATGGGCCTCCTCTGGGCCTTGATCTCCTCACCTTGAAATAAAGGACTTGGCCTTAAACGTGAGAGAGCAACCAGGACACTCAGAATAGTACCAGCGCCACCACGGAGTGAGTCCTATGGAGAGAAGTTCCCTGCACCGCCTCACTCCCAGAGCTGGCCAACCCTCCAACAGATGCAGGGCTCCCGCCCAGGCCGGTTAGGGAGACAGTAGCCAACATTGCTAAAATCCCACCTCCCACCTTCCTCCCGTGAGACCCGAGACCAGTTACTTATTGCCCCTCTCTGCCGCCTTTTCCCTCCTTCCTAAAGCCTCCAGGATTCAGGGAGATGAGGGCGTTAGGCGCTGGGCACAAGTGAAATAATTTTTATTCCTATTATTATTGTTCTTATTGCCCAAGGTAACAGCAGTGGAGCTGGGAATCCCGGAGAAATCCCTTCTGTGCTTCCAATTCTAAAATCCTATTAATTTGCACGACATTTGGGCTTTGTGAACGATAAGGGCAGTCTTATCTCAAGTGCAAACTAACCTTGGTGGGGTCACGTAAGGATAGGAGGCAAGGGTCTTAAGGGCTCAGGGAGGGCCTGGCTAGGGTGGCCAGAGCCCTGTGACACGGGCCACAGGTGTGAATGTGGATTGCTAGCCCCGGCCAGCCTGTCAGCTGGGTTGACAGTCTCCACCGCCCTCTAGCCTCGACATGCTGTCTTCCCAAACATCCTCCCCAGATCCTCCAGTGAGGCTGGGGTTAGAGGAGTCTTTCTGGGTCCTTCCGTCAAGTAGAATCCTGTTTGCTCCTTTGTGCCTAATAAGTGACCTATGAGCCTATAAAGGCAGAGATTCATCTTCATTCATCACCATCACCACACCCAGCACAGGGCCTGTGCTGTGGTGAGTGCTTAGTAACCCTGTGCTGAACATATAAGGGAAGGGTGGGTGGAGGGAGGCAGGCTTTGGACAGATGTGAGGGGGTGGGGAGAAGGTGCTTTCTCCTGTTCCTAGTCTTACTTGAACTGTAGCCTGTCCTAGCTGGTCCCTGAGGTCAGAAGCCTGGAGAGGCCTGAGCAGGTATCACCAAGAGAGCTGCAGGGCTGATTCAGATTTTCCCTGCAAAACCAGGGTGCCCCTGGGCCAGCCAAACACCTTCTCTCTCCACGGCAGAAGCACAGGCTGCATCATCTCTCCCTCCAGGATTGAGCAGGTCTGGGCAAGGCTTCCCACCTCAAAGAAGGCAGCTCCGGCCAGCTGGCACCCAGAGCCAGGGCCTGTCATCAGCATTGATAAAGTCCAGTTAGGGAACACCCTCCTATGGCAAGGGTGAGGTCAGCGTCCCTGCCTTGCCAAGTGTCTCCATGAGGCTCGGGTCTGATTTGGCTTCCCAATGCCAGTCTGTTGTCTTGCTGTCTCGGCCAAGGTACAAGGACAGCATCTGCCCAGGTGAGGGCCATAGGATCAAGAGAAGTAGGAATGTGAGGGAGGGAGGACATGCAGTACCTTCGTGACTTTGCATCTGCAGGTCTAGGGAGACCTGGAATATCCTTCCCTCACCTTCTGCCTGCTGAACTTACACTTTGGAGGCCCCTCAGGATCGAGATTAGCATCTTTATAAAAGAGACCCCAAGAGAGCTCACTAATGGCTTCCACCAAGAGAAAATGGCCAGCTGTGGACCAGGAAGTGGCCGTCAGCAGACACTGACTCTGTTGGTGCCCTGACTGTGTTGTAGACTTCCCAGACTCCAAAACTGCGAGGGACATATTTCTGTTGTTTATAAGCCACTGCCGTATGGAACTCTGTCACAGCAGCCTGGATGGACTAAGACTTTGCGGCCCACTGAAAGCTGTCCTGGCACAGCCAGGGGCACCCTCTCGGCACTCACTGCTTGTGCACTGCTGCCATCGTGCTGGTCAAACTAAGGGGACACCAGGCTACTCATGGAATGCTCCTCAGGCTCTGACTCCTTGCTCCCTCGCTCAGTGTCCCTGAACCCTCCTGGAAGGCCCTGCTTGAGACAAGTGCTGCTGATTGTCTGCACTGTGACTCTTGCTCTGACTGTAGGGACAGAGAGCAGAGGGGATGACTCAGGCAGCTAGGGTCTCAGGGGCAGGGGACTTGGTGGAAAAGTGTCTGAGCAGCAGGGAGCCTTTAAAAGCCTCCTGCTCAGCCTTAACGATTCTGAAGGCAGGAGCTATCCCCTGCCTCCAGCCAGGCACCGCTATCTGCCCAGAATTTCATACTCTGAGTAATTGATGGGTTTCGTTGTTTTGTTTTTAAGCTGCAGGCTTTCACTTGCTTTTGCTGATGGAAATGAAAACTGAAGGCTTGAAGAAAGGTGATTAAGTTCCTGCTGGCAGATTTAATGGGGACTTTGAGGCTGGTCGTGCAGACACCTAAGAAGGTATGGGGAGCTGCAGACTGTGGGGGAGATGGGATCTGGCCAGTCCTGGGTCTCACCCACGGCCTCCTCCGTCTCTCTACTCCTGGTGCAGGGCAAGGATCAACAGCCCTGTTAGACAGATGGGGAGACTGAGGCCCAGAGGTGACCTTACTCTCCAGCAAGCTAACAGCGAGGGCAAGAAGTCTGTTTCCCAGCTTCCCCCCAGAGAATGTTGAGCTCTAGGCTTTGCCACAGGGAGCTGAGCGCTCACTTAGTCACATCCCCTCACTTATTGCAGAAGAGCTTCAAGAGGCACAGAAAGCTGATCGCAAGTGAAACCTGCAATTCCTGTCGATTCCGATGGCTCCAATTCATTTCTGCAAACAGTTATTAAGTGCCTATTAGGCACTGTGCTCTGCTTTCATCTGGGAATAGAGTCAACTCCTGATTTTCCACGCCGAGGGAGGAACACGGCGACGGAGACGGGGCACATCCACAGAGCCCCCACCTCCTCAGCAAGCCTCCAGCCAGGCCCGGCTGGATTTGGGGTGTGCTGCTGAATTTTACTTCTCCATCTTCTTCTCCAGCAGCAGAAGGGCCTCCTTGACTGAGCTCGCCTTTAATATTCAAATGAGAGGATAAGTCCCCAGCACACACAGGGCCAGGTGGTGCAGGAGGGAGCTGGGAGGGGACACTGGCTTGGGATTTAAAACAGGGTGGAAGGGGTGCACAGATTAGAGGGTGGGGATGCGACAGATGTGTGGGGCGAGGGAGGCCCTCCGACAGGGGAGCACTTCTGTTTACAGTGCTAGGGGGTACTCACAGGCCTGAGTATCTGTTACAACAGAATACCTGCAAAGCCAGCCTGAAATTTCAAGGTTGTTCCCCAGGTGGTGAGAACCCAGCCAGCCACTGCTCACTGAGCAGAGAGGGAGTGGGGCAGAGCCTGAGGGTCCACCACATTAGGGTCCAACAGAATTCCCACCGAGGACACTTCTGGGGTGGTGGCTGAGGAAAGAGCTCCTTACAAACTGAAGTGGGAAGAGAGTCACGGAGCATGTCTGTAGAGGCAGGAGGGCCAAGGAAGAACACAGGAGGCCAGGAGAGGGCTCACCTCTCCTGAGCAGGGGCAGATCGCAGGGATCTCAGCCACTCTAGGAGGCTGGAGGAAGAGGAGGAAGGAAGGGCCCCGGAGTCACTCCCCCCCCACAGTGGACCAGATGACCACATCCTGGTAGAATCCCAGGTCTCTGGCGTGGCAGGCATTAGCACTTCTGTCACCTGGGCAGCACCGACAGGGCTCAGAAGAGCTGATCCAGCATACGGCCTGCTGCTGCGGCCAAGGCTCCTGAGCCATCCTGCCCACTGACGTTCTTTGCGTGGCTTCCCACATTCAAGCAGGGCCCCTTGGGACACCCTGGGCCACAAAGCCTTGGTCTTTGCTCAAAGACCAGATTACTCAACCCAAGTGTCCCAGGCAGCAGCCTGTCCTGATGATGGGCTAGAGGGGCCCCGCCCCTGCAGAGGGACAGGATGTCCTGGAGTGGTGGCACCCCCCCCTCAGACCACGGTTCTCCATGGAAACACCGGGTGGCTGTCTTTTTCTTGGAGTTACTGAAAGTCGGCCAACACAAGCAACGGCCACGAGATGGGAATAAGGAAGACAAAATAGATGCAGCCGGGCCCCGAGTCCTGAGGCAGTGGCTACCTGGCTTGCTCACCCCCGCCCTCCTCTGCTGAGCCAGGACTCGCCTGCACAGTCGGCAGCCAGTACTCTGGGAAGCCATGGGGAAGCCAGACCCCATCAGCCCGGGGCTACATTAACCCTGCTGTCCCCAGCAGAGGTGGGAAATCCCAAAGGGCCACTAGCCAGCCTAAGGCAGGGACAGGAATGGGGCCAAGAGAGGGTGGGATGGAGCGGAGAGGAGACAGGGGCGTGGACAGAGGGACATTCTGTGCCCCTCCAGAAGCTTCTTCACTGCCCCTGCCTCTCCACATCCTCCGGCTCAGTTTGGAGGTTGACAAGATCCCCCCTCTCCAGGTGCTCCTCCTGCTTCACCTCAGGGACCCGCTCTGACTTCCTGAGCCCGACAGGAGACCCAGCTCACTCCTACTTTACACCCTGCCTCCTCCAAGACTCTCCGGTAGCTCCCAGTACCCAGCATGCTCACCATCCCTCAACCTGCAGTGCGTCCTCTCTTGGGACACACTGTAGCAGAGACTGTCCCCTAGGTCCTGTTCCACTCTTCTTCCTCAGTATCAGAATTTTCTGTTTTTAGTGAGGTATACTGTTACCTGGAATGGAGACATTTTGGACACTTTCTTGCAGCTAAAACTGGCCACATGACTCAGCTCTGAGCAGAGGGATCTAAGTAGAATGTCAGGCATGGGCTTCAAAATGTATTATTAAAGGAAAGAGGGACACTCCTAAGGGAAGAGTATGTGATTGGCTGGAGCTGGAGCAGCCTCCTTAGACCAGGAGGTAGAGTCTTACGCTGAAGAGGGTAGAATGACAAGAAACAAAAAGAACGAGGACCCCAATACTGTGCAGCCACATCCTGACTCCTTTTACACAGGAAAGAGAAACAAATTCTTATTTTTGTTTAAGCCATAATTATTACTTATTACTTTTGTCTTTTCCTTGCTTCCTTCCTAAAACTATCTGATTTGATGTCCAGGCATGTCATTTCTCTGCCTGGGATATACCTCTTTCCCTTCTTTACCAGCCAATTCAAGACAAATTTTCAAGACCCACTTCTTACATCACCATCTCTAGGGGGCCACTGGATAAGTAGACAGCCTTTGTTTCCTGAATATCACAAAGAACTTTTCTTTTCTTTCTCTAGCGGAGAACCTGCCCCATGATGCCTGGTCCTCTCTCCCTTAGTTGCACCGTGAGCATTTTGAAGGAGTGGGCCAGATACCAGGTGCCTAATCTAGTGCTTGATAGTGAAAGGGGAGGGCGGGGTGAGGAATGCCAGGGTATAGGGTGTGCAGAAGTCCCAGCCACTCTCTGGCTTTAACTGGGGATCCTGGACCACGCCCTTCACTGCTGAGCAGGCCCAGGGAGCATCATCAGGGAGAAAAGGACATTCTCTTCTCCTCTCTCTTATACATACACACAATCCCTTAATTTTAACAACCTAACTAACCAGGCACTTTCTTTATCTCAGGCCTTAAAAAGTTATGCAACTTGCTCAAAGTCATCTGGCTCCTAAATGGCCAAGTGCAACCTGGAAATGAGCTTTCGACCTTCATGTCCAGCAACACTCCGCACTGTCACCACAGGTGTCTCCTCCAGCCTGCACCGCTCCGGGCACTTAGGAAAACAAGCGACTTGCACCCCCACATGCGGGCCCCCGTGCACAAGCACGTGCATGAGTGCGCACACACACCTGGCGCACAGATGTGAGGGGCTCCAGATGTTCCAGTGGCGTTTTCATTTGGGGGTGAAGTGATGGCAGAGGAAGGGGCATGGGGCGGGACCGTGCAGCTGGTGCATGCAGAAGCTCAGCCACTCTGCTCAAGGGCAGATCGCCCTGAGCAGGAGAGCTCTGGGCTCTTGAGGACCAGGGCGCAGGGAGGGCTGGGAGTGGACATGCACTGGGCTGGGCTGTGGGTGGTACTGGTTATTGAGTGCATTCACCTCCCCCAGAGCGAGATCAGGACACTGTCAGGCTAAGAGACGGCAGCACACAGCATGTCCATGGTAAACAATTTATTTTTCTACCTCAGTTGCTTACAGGGGGAAAAAAAAAAAATGTCATTAGGGAGCAGCACAGATGAACTACTTACAGAGATGGAAGAAAATTCACAATGGCTGTGAGGCCATTGTGAGGCCAGCACATGAGGACAAGTTCACCAAAGCAACGCAATTCATAGCAAACCAAAATAAGGAGCGGGGTGGGGGGAGATCCACACAGATAAAAAAGAAATACTCATGAAAAAGCCCGGGGGAAAAAATAAAAGGAAACTAACCAGTTTTTACATCAAGCATCTTTAATGACATGAGCCAAATGCACATGCTGGCTCTGAAGGACATGGACAGGCACAGGTATGGATTCGCTCACATCAGATGCACCAAACGGAAGCGCACGGGTCATTTCTCACAAACTAGGAGCATAAAGTGGTGACTCTTGAGGGTCCAGCCGAGCTGTATGCCCTCAGCCCAAGAGAGAGGGTGTGTATATCAAAGGGGGGATGGGGGGGCTCAGGATCATGGGAAAAGATTCTTCTGGGGGTGACCATCAGGGGTAACAGCCCTGAGATGTGGCCTGATTAGGGTGGACCCTCAGTGCCCCGTCTTGGCCTAGCCCAGTGTGCACTGGCACCCGTGTGCCTGACACAACACCAGGGCAACCCTACTGTCTCTTCTCAAAGGCGGATGCTTCTTACGGTGACAGTCACTGAGAGACTGGCCACCAAACAAGGAAGACACTCAGACAAGCTGTTACAGTTGCTCTTCCGGATTACGTTTCTCGCACGTTTTCAGAGAGGGGTCTGTGTGTGCGCTCACTGCCACGCCCACCAGAGAGAATACAGATGCTCTGAGTCACACAGCCACAGCCCTCTGGGCCTCCCCATGAAATGTCCCAACAAGCCTGTTTTGTCATTATTTTAAACACTTGACACCTTCTTCCTGGATCCCCCGAGGAGTCTCTACGAAGTTTGTGAGAAGTTCCCTTGGCCCCATTACATTCTGGGGAGCCGGGGGTGGGGTTGGTCACAATGCGTACAGGGGCAAACAGGAGGGGACTGGAGAAGTTAAAACAAAACAAAACTGTGAAGGAACAAGGTCTTTGCTAAGAATTAAATTACAGGAAAAAGAATATTCATTCAAACAACAGGCAGCAGGGACATAGAGTCTCAGTCAGTGGGCACTAGCAGCAGCAGGGGTGGCCCAGGCCCGGACTGTGTCCTCTCTCTAGAAATGGTGGCAAAACCCCAATTTGCTATGCCTCTCTTAAGAGCTAGTTGATAAAAATAATGTCTTGTGAAATCGGCAAATAGTCTGCAAAGTGAAATAAGAACAGAAATTAACAGATTAAACTGAAATGAGAAGCCCGGATGGGCAAAATGAGGAGGCCCAGGGGACCACTGATCACACTCCTCACCATTTGGACTGCACACCGATCCTGAGGCTGCTGGGATGGACACCTTGCATGGGAAGAAGAGACACTGCCAAGTGACTGGTCGACACCCAGCCTTGCCACAAGAGAACGACTCCCCACTCAACTAAAGGCTTCTAGCACTGGCCCCCTGGGAACACCTATCTGTTCTCAGAGTCCCGAAGCTGGGCACAGGTGTGGCCTGGGACGATGTGTTGCAAAGAGTGATAATGTGGACCCCCAACCAGAGGAGATGGATATTTGGAGCGGGTGAATGCAGGTAAAAAGGAGGGTGCTTTGTAAAAGGATTAACTGCACCTTCCTAAATGCTCACTGGTGTGAGTGACAGCAGAGGGCGGAGGCCACAGCAGCCTGGGGACCTGGGTGGGTTTGCTTTCCTTTCTCTTCACTAGCTGCCTCGAGTGGCCCTGCCGAGATGAAGGGGCTTGGGGGTGTGGTGTCCACACACAGCATTAAGGCCGGGCTGGAGGTGGGAATTGGGCACACAGTGAGGATACTGAGAAGACCACAGAGAAAATGGTTCAGTGGTGATGCAGCAGCTGGGCAATGTCACAAAGTCACAAGATTCCTGGGGTCCGGGGACAGGTCAACAGAATCCACCAGATAGGGTGAGGCTGGGCTGCTCCAGCTCTGGTCCCTGCTTTGCACTGTGCCATAGAGGCCAGAGGTGAGAGAGGGAGGTCAGAACATTCCAGAGTTTTCTTAACCCAGCTGCTAAGGGAGGGGTCAGAGGGAGCAAGCACCCACCAAGCTCTTGACTGGAGCAGCACAGTGGGCTGCCCCTAGCTGGTGGTTAGCGTGGATCTGCTTGGGGAGGCATCTGGGACTGGCAGCAGAGCCAGTGCTCTACAAGGGGCAGCTCCTGTAGGGTGGGAGCTGGGAGTGGGAAACCGGCCTGGCTCTCCACCCAGAGTGGTGGTGGCTCAGTTCAACCACGGGGGCCCCTGGGCCACCACTTCCCTGGTCAAGGCCACTCACACCCTCACCCTTCCTGAAAGCAGGTAGCTCACGCTTGTGGTCACGGGGCCCTTTTCTGGTTATTAGGTTAAGAGAAGGGTGTGAATGGGAAGGATGGAGACAGGGAAAGCTGAGCGGCTGAGAGGGAACGGCCCCCCACAGCAGGTCAGGATGGTGTGGTGGTGATGCAGCAGCTGGCCATGTCACAAAGTCATGTCCCCCTGCATGTCCACCTCCAGTCCCATTCAGACCCAGCCAGTGCGCTAAGCTCAGGAGCTGGAACAGCACGAGCTCTGGGAGCATCACCCACTCGACCCCCAGCTCCAAGGCCTTCTTTGCTTTTGGTGAAGGGCTCGGCTCAGGGAGGCCCACTGCATCCGCCCACCTTCAGTCTGGCCACTCTTGCGTGCCTGTCTGTCTGGAGCAGAACTAGGGATGGAGGTCATGGAGACAGTTTCTTGCCAGGTTTTCTGAAGCTGGCTCATAGGGTCCCCAAGAGAAGCCTCTCCGATGAGCCAGGGGCCTTAGAATGGGGTCCACTTTGTGGTTCCCCAAATGATTGCACACTAAGTTCTCCTGACTCTGCCCTCTTGGCACACACTAAGGGGCAATGGCAACCTGACTGTGAAGAGAGGCAGACTGTGTCAAGAGCACAGATCAGGACGGCACTCCCAGGGAGCCGAGCTGAGGGAGGCTGGGCATGTTCGTGTGGACAGCACGCCAGCATCGGAACCACTCTTCTATTAAGATCTGGAATAGTACTGTCCTGCGGAACTGTCTGTGATGATGGAAATGTTTTCCAATCCATACCACGGGTAGCCACTGGCCACACGTGGCTACTGGGTAACTGGAATATGGCCAGTGTGGTGGAGGAACTGAATTTGGTTTAGTTTAAATCTCAATTTCAGAGGCTGGTGTTTCCATCATGGGCAAATGGATGTGAGAGAGATGGTAGAGTGTGGGTGTACTGCCTGGCTTCAAGTCCTGGCCCTGCCTCTGGCTCGCAGGGACCCCGCTGGACAGGGTTTGCTATCTCCCTGTGCCTCAGCGTCCCCACCTGCAGGGGAAAAGCTGCCTGAGCCTGGCTCCTCTCCTGGCGGTGCCTCTGGGCCATGCCCCTCTTTGCTGCAGGCCCTGAGCCCCTGGTCATGCAGAAGGTCTCTGCTCTAGGGAGGCTATAGGGAAGGCCCCCTCTGGGAGGCCAAGGATTCTTGCTAAGGGTCCCTCCCAGGGAGCCAACCCACTCACACACCTGACCCCAGACCTCCTGCTGCTCTAGCCCTCTCCTGGCCTGTGACCCGCACAGCTGGAGGGGTACACAGGCCCCAAGACCCCTCTCAATGCTTTGTTCATAGAGAAGAGAAGTGAGGCCCAGAGAAGCTGAATGACCTGCCACTGACACCAGGCCAGTCGGTGTCACAGCCAGGACAAGTGCCTGGGCTTCCATCCTGGGTTGAAGGTCACAGCGTGTAGCTCCAAGTGTCCTAAATGCCTCCATCACCCGCCCCTTTCCCCACGCCCCAGCCAGCGCTCTGCCCTCCTGCCCCTCAGCCTCAGAGCATCCCACCCAGGTCACATCTCTGCTCCCTTTGTTCCCTGTTGCGCTTGGAGCCTGATGCTCCCAGGTGGCCAAGTCAAGGCGAGGCGACAAGCCTGGGGTGAAACTCCCCCAAATGTCCAGTTCCTGGGTGGCACCTTCCCTTCAACAGAGAGCCCGCAGAGGACAAGACTGTGCTGAGCTCCTCTACACTCCTCAGCTGACCTCCTCCCTTACACCCTCAGGCACCCCGATATACTCTCATCTAGACCCTGAGTCTGGGGAAGGTGGGCTCATTTCTGTAGGGAAAAACAAAGCCCCATAAGATATCACTTCTTCAGCATCCTCCCCGATCCCCTCCCCATCGACCATGCCCACCCTGGCTGGCCCCAGGCCTGCCAGCTACCTCAAGCCACAGCAGCCCAGATGTGTGAATGGGCACCACCGTGCACTCTGCCTCCAGCTTTTGATGCCCAGAGAGAGGAAAGGGGACTCCACCCAGCCCCACCCAGGATGGACAGCAGGCCCTAACCCCAGCAGAACAACACCAACATACTCCAGAAGGCTCCCGAGCCTCGGTGGCCAGAGTCAAGCTGGAGGAGGAGAGGAGGAAGGAAGGAAGGAAGGGCAGGAGACGTCAGACCTCAGGCATGTGGATGCAGGGATTGGGAGCAGGCAACAGGGTAGTGGGGGAGAAAGAAAATCCTGGGCCTGGAGTTCAGTCCCCAGGGAGAAGAGACCCGAACAGGCTTCAGATAAAGGAGCAAGGGGGTGGGTCTCCTGCCTTGGTCTCTTCCTTTGCATTTCAAAGCTGTTATTCTCAAATACCCGGCACCAATGAAGCACTCCAGTTCATCAGAAATCCTGAGGCCCCTTGACCCTGGGCTCCAGTGAACTCAGAAGTCAACACACATAGGGCATCTCTTCAATGGAGGCACATATGTGTCGTGTTCTTTTAGGGTTCTCCTTCCTCCTCCCAAATGCAGCCCACCTCCCAAGTTTCCAACACCCTGGGCACCCAAGTAACTCACCTGGGAACTGATAGCCATAGCTAGGAGCAAATCCGGGGTAGCCTCGGCCATAGGTTGCCACAAAGTTGGGATAACCTTGAACACAGAAAGAGAGAGCTGTAAGTTGCCTCCAAGCTGGGTACATTCCCAGGGTGGATGGTCATAAGGAAAAGCCTGAGTTATTTTCCTTCACAGAATGATTTGTCTCTGGGGAGGTCTTTACCCAGGACCTGGGCCACCTCTCTCCTGTGGCTGGGGGGTGCTGCTGTCGGCCTGCTGGTAATTAACCCATATTTGGGCAGCCAGGCTTCCCAAAGCCCATGCACTTTCTCAAACCTGCAGAGTAAATGTCATACATTAGCACCAAACATGGGGCCTGCGCCTGGCTCTGACATTTGGAGAGCTTACCCTCAATGTACTTTACTTTAAAAGCTGTTGACAGTAGGAGATTAAAGTCCTTGTAATGCCTCTTCCCAGGGTAGTGGACAGCAGGGCCAGCACCAAACAGGTCACGGGTACCCAGGGGTCACAGTTTAGTGAATAAACTTCGAGATCAACCCTGTACTTGTGGAAAACGCTGGGCTTAATGAGCCCTGGCCGGGGGGAGGGAGGAGCCCAGAGACCCACTTAACCAGCATGGACATTCCACAGTGGCATCAGTGTCTTTGAGAGAGCCTTGAGAAGGGGGGTTGGCCATGTCAACATGTGTACCACAAAGTATGGCCTCAACTCAGAAGCCTCAGGCCACGTGTCTTCATGAGCATTTCACAGTGGTCAGTTTTTCCAGACCCTCGTCTCAGCAGATGATCTATAGGTGACTATCCGCGGGTGGGTACTTGGGGAAACTGCTGCTGGGCTGGGCATGGGGTGCAGAGAAACCCCTGCTGGTAAGTCCTGGTGCAGGTGGGACCTTGTCCAGTGTTACTAATGCCCTCACGAGATGTCACCTTAGCACCAGGACTTTGCTGCTCATATTCCTGCCTCTTCACTCTGGCCACAGTGAAGGTTGGTGCAGCCTCCCTGGACTGGAGACCAGTGAAAATGGTTTCACTGGCCACAGGAGATCTGGGGCCATTTCCTGTCCCTGCCCCACCAGGTTCCCTTTACTTCCCTCCACTTGGGTGTATGATCAACTTAGGTCATTCATGCTCTTAAAATGTCACCACGGCTCCCCATAACCACTAGCCAGACTTTTGCTTTGTCCTCCAAGGTGGATGTCTGTGGTGGTTTTCAGGCTGCCCAGGACCTGAGCCTCCACCCTCTTGACCTGGTGAGAGGCCCGATGCCTCCTTCCAGCTTGGAGCTGGGTGGCTGGGAGGCAGCTGGTGAACTGGGCCCTGGGCCAGTGGAAGTCTTCCCTGGGATCTGCTACTGAGCAGTGGGCAAAGAAGGGGGTGGCTCAGAATTTACCCTGGCACAGCTGCAGGATCCAGCATCCAGAGGTGGAAATGGTGGTTGCCTGACCAGGCCATTCCTGGGCTGAACCATTGGCTGGGGCTGGAGCTTTGACCAATAGCTCCTCTAGCTCCTGCCTGTCTCCTGAGTCCTGTTCCACCTTCCTGTCAATCTGGGAGCACTGCCCATGCACCTTCCAAGAATCTCCTTTGTTGCTTATAGTTCGCTGCTTGTCTGCCACCAAAACACTGGTGAGAAGTCACTTTGATGGGTGGATTTAGAACAGACTCCAGGTTCTCTTAGTGTGACCTTAAACAACACCCCTCAATGCAAGCCCTTGTCACCTTCCTTCTCAGTGAATCTTACATATCACACCAAACACTTTCTGACCTTATAAAGGTTACCAAATTCCATCTTTCTTCACTCTGCCATCATGAGTCAAAGACTTGACTGGTCTTCCTGCTGCCCATTCAGTGTTTTTGTGCCTCAGAGATCCTGGGACAGGACCCACTGTCCTTCTCCTCCCTGTGGATGTTGGTGTTGTGGCTTCTGCCTGTGACCAGTGGACCTGTTGTCCAACCCAGAACAGGTTCTTGCAAGTCTAGAAGTCAGAGGACAGATTCATTCCTGCCTGTGGCCTGACCATGCTCTTGGGGATTACTACGATCTGAATGCTCGTGTCCCCCCAGATTCCTATGTTGAAATTCTAACCCTTAACAGGACAGTATTAGGATCTGGGGTTTCAGGGAGATGGTTAGGTCACAGAGTAGAGCATCATAAATGGGACTGAGGCCCTTTTGGGCCCCAGAGACCCTCACCCCTTCCAATAAGTAGGACCCAGCAATAAGTGTTGTCTATGAAGAATGGGCCCTTGATGGACATGCAATCTACCAGTGCCTTGACCGTGGATTTTCCAGCCTCCAAGAACAGTCATAAATGTTTATTGTTCAAAAGCTGCTCAAGTTGCCCCAGCTAGAGAATTTTTTTGTTCCAGCCTGACACAAATATGGGTCTTCCCTTTTCTTTTGGAGCCTGAATTTTGCCACCTGTAGAAAAGTCTTGCAGGTCCCCTGCAGCACTGATACACAAATTCTCAACTGAGACCAATTATGGTGTCTTTGCCTTGCTTCAGTCTCTCCAAATCTGTAGTCACATCAAACCCATGGGCTCAGTGAACTGTCTTCCAACGGGACCTGGCTACCTGTTCTGCCCCTGGGCCGCTATTTCCCAGTGCATGGTGTTTCATGCACAGATGAGATGGAATGGCCCAGAAGCTTTGCACTGACTGTTCTCTGAAGGGAGGAGCCCAGGGGGACCCTGAGCTCAGGTCCTGAAGGAGCAGTAAGAGAAGAAAAGGGACAGTAGCCAGAGCTAGATGCCTTAAATAGATGCACGCAAAATGACTCCTTCCTTGGTTATTTATTTCATGGCTGGGCAATTCAATTCTCTTCCAAATTAATCACCTGCTATCAAATCAGATCTTTCAGCACTAGATTTCTTATACCATTATTTCAACAATATTGATAAACGGATTATATGCAAACAGCCAAATCACTGCTGCCTAAGGGCTTTCCTTATGAAAAATGGCTCCTTTGCTTCTAACTTCAGAGCTGGGGGTCTTAAATATTTTAGTGTTAATCTGTCAGCAAAAGCATAAGCCCATGTGTCACCTTCCCTTGGTGTGGGAGAGGACGGTAGAAGGGCTAGTGCCTCTCTGTACTCAGGCCACTCGCACGACCTGATTAAAACATGCTTTCTTCCTGGCATACCCAAAAGTCTCCAACAGGAAAAAAGAAAAGTGTGGTCAAGTTCACCCCAACTTTGGGCCTCACCCCACTCTTTCCAGACAGGTCCCTATCATCGTCTCCTGAAGGAGGAAGATGAGAATTTGGCACCTGCCAGAGTGGGGGATCTCATCTCCATGCCCCCATCCCTGAACACCCTCGAGGTCAGGCAGATGAAATTATAAATTTATAATACAACATTACTTCAATTTTCCTCTTCATTTACTGCTGTGCAGCCCAGCTCTGCTCCAACGGCTCACAGCCCCAGCCACACGGGGGAAATTGGCTGGCTGCATATCAATAGCACATTACTGCAGACCCATGGACGCTCCATCAAGCCCCATTACAGCGGGATGACCCAGCCGCCACTTCCATTAGCAGCCGGGCCCCTCCCGCACTGGCCACTGCACAATTTATTTGCTCCAGTACTCTGGCCGCCTGATCAATCCCACAGTAATTATCTCTTGTCACTAAAGTAAAAAAATCAAGCCTTCTGCCTGGATGACCACCTTTCTTGCAGATCGGCTTTCCATGGTGGCAGCAAAATCAGCAATCAACAACAGAACTTGGCTGTGCCCAGGGGCTCCTTTTGGGACTCATTTTGGGAATGCAGGAAAGGTTTTCCAGATTGTGGCTCTAGATCTTTGCTCCAAATCTTGAAGAAGAAATGCTTGTATTCTAGATGATTCTATGACTCATCCTGTTCTTGGCTCTGCTACTCAGCCACTCAGTCATGGAAAACTGCTCCCGTCAAGCCACTGACTTGAAAGAGACCAGAGACTAGGGCTGTTTATCCAGGGAACTGCCACAGTGTGACATCTGCCGTATGACGTCCGGAACATTGCCTGGAGCACCACATCAACTCCATGAGGTCTGCAGGCAGACAAAACATCAAGTGCCCAGAGTTCTTCCTAGGCAAGGACATAAAAGCCAAAGTCTCTAAAGATGCTTGGCCCTTGGAATCATCCTGAGTGGCAGGGGCTCCTCCAGACCTGTGCTATGCAATTTAAATTTAATTAAAACTCTTATCTAATGAAAACATCAGTTCCTTCCTTGCATAAGTCACATCTGAAGTGCAACAGCGAGGATGCACATCAGACTAGTGGCCACTGCGTTGGCTTGTGCAGACACAGGAGGTTCCCACCATCACAGCTGGATTAGACCGCACTGCTTTAGAGGGACGAGTGGCACAATTCTGAACTAACTTCCTCTGTCCACCAGAAAACAGCTGAACAAACAGAGACCTACTTGGGAATGGCCCAAACAGATAATTTTAGGAGAGACAAATCCTACCTGAAATTATAAACAAGTCTCGAGGTGTGACTAAGTTCCTGCTGGTCTCCTGAGTGTTATCGAATGCCAGCAGATTGTGGCTCCTCAGCCCTGCTCAATCAAGGATGATTTATTTACATTTTGCTTTGACTTCAGATGGAGCTTAATGCTGGGGAACACTGGGCTGGGATTTCATGGGTGCTTCCTGGTATAAGAGTGCCTAAGAATGCTTTTGGCTAAAGGGTTAGCCCATCAACAGTATCTCTCCATGCCTGGGCCTGCCAGGGTGAAGCTGCTCTGCACGCCTCAGCCATGTGCTATTTCTCTACCAACACGTTAAATAAATAGCATGTGCCCAACGAGGCCAGGAGAGTTAAAAGCAGTGGGATTATGGGGCGGAGGGCAGAGAAGGCCAAGAGGAATCAGATATATCAACAATCAAGTGTTTGCTTTTATTAAGTCCACTTTCATTAAGAAAAAGTGGAGACTCCCAGGTAACTGTGGATGCCGCTGCGGCTGCAAGGCAGTGGGACAGTCTCAGGGGCTGCAGAAACACCTTCTCTAAGGGGCACAGTGGCTTTTGGTTTTGTCTGGCTCCAAGGCAGGGGACAGGGCCTAGGATGACCCTTGTCTTCTCTTCTCGCCTACATTCTTTGTAAGAAATTCCCATTGGGCTGATTATTCCACAATTCTATCAAAAGCTGTGAAAGCTGAAACCCAAACCGGTGGAGGTTTTCCCAGAGGATATTTGCAGCCATATCAAGAGAGATCGCAAATGAATAACTGGACAACTACACCTCACCCGTCCCCCTTTCATGAGGAAATCTTGTGAGGGATATTTGTAAATTAGTTCAGCAGTATCCAAGTCATTTATAGATCAGTCTACTGGTGGTCTCAGATTTCTCACCAGGACGTCAGCGTCCTGGGATCAGAGGCTCTGTTCCCTGCTTGTACCCTAAGTGTGTAGAATGGTGTCCTGGCCCTTAATAGGGACTCAGGAAATAACTTGTTGAAGGAATAAATTTTAATGGTTCATAGTTTGACTTAAGATCACAAGTTCAAGGCCAGCCTGGGTATCTCAGTGAGACCCTATCTCAAAATTAAAAAAAAAAAAAAAAAGAAAAGAAAAATGGCTGGGGATGTAGCTCTGTGGTAATGCAACCCTGGATTCGATCCCTAGTACTGCCAAAAAATAAATAAACAAAAAAATAAACAATCCCTCCCAAGGAGGTTAAGGCCCTGATACCTCATCACCTTCCATTCATTGATCAATTTTAAAAAACATGTTTTTCTGCAGGAGCCAAGTTCATCAGCCACACTGTTGAGGGTGGTGACAGCACCGGTTCCAGGAGTGACAATGCGAACAGTGCACCATGGAGTGGTGACTGGTGTGATCCATGGACGTCAGGCACCCTACCCAAGGATTAGACTCTGCTGAAGTCACACTGCCACTATAGAGGGAAGAAGCCAAGGGAAGCCATCTTTGATGAGGGACTTAAAGGCTTTGGTTGCAGCACAATGGTGGCAGCATCATGGCCTAGCAAGCCGAGAGGCCCAGTGCAGAGCTGAACCACTGTGCTTACTGAGAGCAGCCAGGGAGGCTGCAGGGAGAGCGCTGGAGGAGGCTGGGTGGGAGGTGCTGGGCTGCCTGGGGATGTGACAGGCCAGCCAGACCCCGAGTGCATTCACCAGGTGATTCTTCCTGTATTTCAGGCTGAGCTGGTTCCTGGCCTCGGTCACATTTTGGGACCTCTTAGGAGACTCTGCACTGCAGGCATCTGGACACCTCATATAGTGGCTGGGAATTCAAGAGGCGGGTCTGATGCTGCCTGGAGTCTAGCATGTGGATCTCTGGATCATCCCTGAGTAGCCATCTTCTGGCAAATTCCTTGGGTGGAGGCTGGGGCTGGAGGAAGAGGCTGCAACTGCCACAACACAAGTCACATAAGTTTTTTAACCATGGACTACTGGACTTTATCAAATCCTAGATGCCATGACTAATAAGATACACCTTCACGTATCATTCAGAAAGAAAAGAATGTGCTGGTAATTAAACTGCATGATGCTCTCTTATCACATGGACTGCAAATGGGTCCACAGAAGTGTTTAAAATTTGGAGGCAATTGGGGCTGGGGATGTGGCTCAAGTGGTAGCGCGCTCGCCTGGCATGCGTGCGGCCCGGGGTTCGATCCTCAGCACCACATACCAACAAAGATGTTGTGTCCGCCAATAACTAAAAAAAAATAAATATTAAAAATTCTCTCTCTTTCTCTATCTCTCTCTCTCCCTCTCTCTTTAAAAAAAAAATATGGAGGCAAAAATGTGTGTCCTCTAATCACCAAGTTGTAGTAGTATGTACTCAAATTGGGAGCCGTTATTAATAAGGTATTAGGGAGCCCTGGGCAAATTATTATCCCGGGTGAGGGCTGGGGACACAGCTCAGCAGCAGAACAAATGCCTACCATGCACAGGCCCTGGGTTCAACCCCAGCACCCCACCCCAACCCAGGATGGGGCCTGCAGTCGGGGAGTACAGACAACCTGCTGGTGAATGCCTCCTGCTCTACCTAGGCTCCCACGATGAAGCCCTGGTGTTCGTCCATGTGGGGACTCAGGCCAGGGTGTCAGTGGAGAGGTGGCTCAGAGTTGGGGATGCTGGATGTGGCTGGGCTTTTGCTTTTTATCAGTTACATGAATGGAGCTGGCTCTGCTTGACACCTCTGCTTCTCCCTGAAGAAAAACCAGTGCCTTCTTTTCCAGCATGCTAAGACGGTCAAGTCCCACTTAGGTGGAGCACTGTCTGAAGAGCTGGACCCCAGAAAATCCCCTATGCACGCCCTAAGGCCTTTATGCTCATTTCAAATTCAAGACACCCAAAGTCAGCAGATGGTAATGCCATCAGCTCTTTTTCTCTTAAAGTCTGATTTCAGCGTTGAAAATCAGTACCTCATGTGGAGTGTTTCTGACATATGACATCAGATGAAGACCAAATAAAAATTATTTTTTAAAGCAAGAGCTAAGCAATTTTCATATTGCAACCAGGAAATGGTTCTCACTGATTTTAAAAAATAACAATTACTCTCACATAGAAAATATTTATTTTAGGCTTTTTAACTTTTTTAATCAACAAGTTTTCATATTTCCATACATTCCTCGACTTACGATGAGGTTACATCCTGACATTGTAAGTTGAACATGTATTGAATACACCTAACCCACTGAACACCCGGGCTTAACAACACAGTATGCGGAGTCTCCACTGTTTCCTAGCCTGACAGACAGCAAGGCCGGCCAGAGCTGTCACTCACTACTGCCCCATCACCTTGACAGATGCCAAGCTCAGCAAAAGAGCAAAGTTCAAAATCTAAAGCATAGTTTCCAGGGTTCTATACTGCTTCCTCACCATTGCAAAGTAGAAAATTCCTAAGTCAAGTCATCCTAAGTTGAATACAGTCTTGTGTACCACGTCTTTAATTATTGCAGCTTTGTGCTATGTTCTGGTATTTGGTTAAACACCAGTTTAACCAAACTCTCATTTCTCTGTATTTATTCTCACCTATTTCTTCTTCCAAAATAAGTTTTCAGAATCATCTGCCCAATTTTTTTAGAGAATTATAATAGATTTTTTTTCTTGTAAAGTCTGTTAAATCTTTAAAAAATCAATTTCAGAAAAAGTAGCCTCGTGGCCACTTTTAATATTCTCGATGGCAACCCTCTCCATTTTTTCAAGTTCATCAAAATAGCTATGCCTGCCCTTGTTATTTTCTCAGACAAGGAGATATGATTCTTTATAAGATCAAGAAAAGTTTTATAAACTTAAAACTAAGACAAGAATGATTTAAACAGCAACAAATCTGAAAATACATAAAGAGCCTATCAAACAATATAGAAGAGGGACTCTAAGCCAAACCAAAGGAAAACCCATTAAAACTAGACCGCTCATGTGCCTGAATGGAATTTTACCATTAACTACCATTTATCCCATTTAATTAGTATTTTCCCGACACACAATAACTTGCACAAAAATACCGTTCTCTCGCCTTGAAATTTCTAATTATTGTTGCGACCCACACCATTACGCATGCCCCGGCTTTCTCCATCTTTCATGCCATTTAAGCGGTGAGATTTTCAATTATCTACGCAGGACGGACAGAGATACCTTTAAGGAAAGGGGCATAATATGCAACTCAATTTCTCTAAAAGCCAGGAGAGATCATTTTTAGTCAGAACAAACACACTTTGTCTTTCATCATTTTTTTTTTTTTGCAAATAAAGAGTAAAACAGGCTATTTAAAACATCCATTTAAATGCAAATTTTGATATCCCAAGAGGAAAATGTTAATCATTTAAATAGACAGGATTATCGCCTACCCTCACCACCTCCTCTCCTAAGTTTTAGAAAATGTAGCCTGAGCCCACCCAAGCTAAGCCCACCAGGAGCCCAGAGGTCTGAAGAACTCCCGAAGGGAGAGACCTGTTCTCCTTTTGAGGAAAGGGTGGAAAAAAGAGGAAACAGTATCAAGTACCCTATGAGCCGGCTGGGGCAGGATGACTGACAGGTGGGCTCATGGATCATCATGATTGTCCTGAAGGGGAGTGATTATCCTCATTTATATATAAGAAAACAGGCTTAGACAGGTAAACTGAGGCTCAGACAGTCTGCCCAACAGATAGGAGACCCAGGTGAGCCTACAGGTCTCCATAGCCCTCCCGGTCCACTGTGACCCCCCAGTCACTTGTCTAGACTCACCCAGCATCCCCATGCCAAGCATGAACGCATCCATGGTGTAAGGCAGCCCCCGGGCCCGGCCTCTTGTCCCAGGTGGGAACATGACTTCTTTCGGCTGAGCTTTCTTACATTCTACCTGTTAAACAGAGAGGCGAACAAATGAGATGCAAATGAATTCCACGTAAATGTCAAATGCAGAACCGATCTGGTTACAAGCGAAGTTATTTTTAGCCTTGCTCCTTACTCACTGTAAAAATAGCCTTGCCGAGGTGAGTAAATGGCCTGCAAAATAAATATTTAAGAAAACGCACCACTTGTGCAAATCCTGCTTTGGAAAAACCTACAAGGATAAAATTAGGTTCTGGAAGGGCAGCAAGGACATAAGCTAAAGATACACACACACAGGCCAGCTCAGATGGAAGCTTGTGCAGAAAGCATGACAGTTAAGGAGGCCACCAATGGCTGAGGGATATGTCTGTGAGCAAACAGCAATAATCACCAGCCTTCGCGGTCGTTGGGCCCTCTGTACAAATTCCTCTGATGTTTCTTCAGGCCAGGGATCTTCCCATCAAGCCATCCGATTCTCTCTCGCATAAAGTAGACAGGTCGCTCAATTTTAGCTCTATCTCACAGATCAGAAAGCCAAGCACTGGAAGGCTTGGGTATCCTGCTGAAAGCCATCTCCAGGAGGTGGGGGGCCTAGAACCCAGGTCTTTCAAAATTTCTAGGTTAGCAATGCTGCCATTTCCATAAAACCCACATCACTGCTCCCCTGAGGGCCGTCATAGAATTAAACACTGATCCTGATCATCTGGATTATAGGGTCTCTTTTTTTTTTTCCATCTACACCTTCAAGATGTTGCTCATCTTTTCTATCTTTTATTCCTATAAGTGCACACCCAGAGGTCACTTAATTTAGCAACCTAAACTATACGAATATGACTCGGCAAATATTGCTTTGGCCTGATAAAGTTCCTACACCATTTTACCAGGGCACCTCAAGTCCTTGCTCAGGGCTTACTTGCTCTTTGAGTTTAAGGACAAATTTAACAAGCTGGTGATCTAACCCGACTGCTGATGAAGATAGGCTATGGCAGAGGAAGGCAGGGACGCTTATAGCAACAGTAACAGCACGGCAGCCTGGCAGTGACGGAGGAAAAAAGGAACCAGGCATCTCATTTAAAAAGCAGTCTCGAGCAGGGCACAATGGTGCACACCTGTAATCCCAGAGACTTGGGAGGCTGGGGCAGGAGGATGGATTACAGGTTCAAGGCCAGTTTCAGCAAGTTAGTAAGACCCTGTCTCAAAATAAAAAATATAAAGAGCTGGGGATATAGCTCAGTGGTAGAGCTTCCCTGGGTTCCATCTCCATCAACTCCCTTTCTCCCCCACACACACACACACAAAAAAAAGCAGTCTGGGGACATATGGTATAGAAGCAAAAACTACACTTAGTATAAGAGATATGAGGTTTTGCTGTGACTCAGAAGACTGCTATTGCTCAGAGCATGCCTGAGATGTCAAGAGCTAGCTAAACTGTGTGCAGTATATATTGTTTAAAAAAAATGGTTCACAAGACTAATGACCATGGTTAATACAAAGAGTAATTAAGAGATGAGATGAGCATCCAAAAGAGAAATGGGTAAAAGACATGAACAGGAAATTTACAAATTGACAGTGACCACAAGAGTAAAGAAGCACACATTCTCCAAATAAGACATTTTTCACCTATCAGATTGGCAGTGATAAAAGACTGTTTGAGTAAGAGATCATGAGGGTACGGGGAACAGGGATAGGAATTGGAACATATTTTTCTGATACATATCAGAAAACGATACATCAAAACCTATAAATGTGCACATTCTTTAACCTAACAATCCTACTTGTAGGAATCTATACTGCACACATGGATGAGGCTGTTCACCAGAAGTAACAGTTATAATAGTAATTTAAAAAAATCTCCCTAAAGTTCTGAAAAAATTGGTTAAGCTGATTTTGGCTCATCCACATTGATAGAAGGCCACACAGCTATAGAAAAGCACACTGGAAAACAGAACAGATACAGGAAACCCTTAGTTCCAGGCAAACCAGGACAGCTGGTCACCCTAACGGTAAGATGAGATTGATTTGTAACTGTAAATTACCGTGACTTTGTGGACAACAAAAAAATGCATATAATGGAGAAAAAAAATACTAAAAAGACATACTGAAGTGTCTCAGGATGGCCTTTTAAATAAAAGTTACCACTGTAAATTTTTTGGATATTTATTTTCCAAGTTTTTATAAGATAATGCAATAGCTTGTCACCAATAGGGCTACTAGGGTATTATTGCTGCAAGTAGGGGAACAAGGAGGAAAGGTGATTAAAAATAAATAAATTCACCAGATTGGCTCTTTTAGGTTTCTTTTATAAGCCCAGGGGTGGTGATTTGCTCCGGGACTCCAGGGATTCAGAGAGAGAAAGGCAGCTGAGGAATCTTATTTGCGTGAACCTGCCCCAGCCTGGGAAGGTGGGCGTGCCCTGCACAGGCAGAGAGATAATTACCTAACGCCAACACCAGGATGGGGAATAATACCGCTAACCAGCTTGCTTCCTAATAGCCCTATCGGTGACAATCTATTCCATTGTCTTATGAAAACCTGCTGCTGGTTCCTAGGCAACCTGATCAACGAAAATTTCAGGTTTATACAATTTTCATTTAGGGAACATAAAGGTTAACTGACTGTAATGGGAGTATTTTAAACAAACCCACCTACTCTTCCTCTCAGCGAACAGGGCTGGCGGCTCTGTTTAATTCTGCTCTATCTTTGCTGGTGTCGCTTTGGGCAGCACCGGCCACAAGAGTTCTGTCAACCACCTGCTGTGTCAATGGTAAGTGCTCCCTGAGGCCAGGGGCCATGGCATACGCACTCTCTGGGGGATCCCAGGCCCTTCCTGGGCATTTGAGCGACAGGGAGAGGCAGCGGTCACAGCAGGGCGCTTGGTCTGTACTGAAGGCTTCTCAAAAGATTTCTCCGGACCAGAAGGCCTGCCCACACTGCCCCCCTCCTCCTAGAGGTCCAGGCTAAATGAATTCAACCATGCAGAGGAACTTGTGCCTGGTAAGAGTGAGGCTTTGGGGGACACGATGATGAACAAGGTCAGCCTCTACCTCCGAGAGCACTCATTCTATTGAAAAAGAGCCGGCACGGCCTGTCTTGTTCTCTGAAGATGAATGCAAGTATTCACACACCGAACTGCCCCTCGATACCTCTGGGCTTGTCATTCAGCAGCATCTGGAGTTAAACCACATTTGGGTCTTCCTCCCCGGGGAAAAGCCAGAGAACTTGGCATGATAACCAGGGGGTAGAGTTGGACACCAACTGGGAGAAACCAGCCGACTCCTGGGCCCTGGTCTCGGACTCGGGTCCTCTGGCTACCCACACGTTCCAGATTGTCAACTGCTCCAAGCTCAGCGGCTTCGAGCGACCACGGATCATTCTTCCTTGTGGTTCTGAGTTCACTGTGGTCTCTCACGGAGCTGTGGTTGGATGGTGGCCAGGATTGAAGCCAGGGAAAACCTCGACTATGCTGGAAGCCCAAGTGCTGACAGGGGCACCACCCACAGCTTCTCCAGGGCATGTGGTCCTCTCACAGCGTGGCAGCTAAGAACCGCGAGGGAACAGGGAACGTCCCAAGCACGGGCATTCTGGAACGACTCAGGCAGAAGCTGTAAGGCTCCTCCTAACCTCGACTTGGGATTCACCCCAAGCCACTTCCACCATCTCCTGGTTCCACTGGGCCAGCCTAGATCCCTTGTGGGAGGAAAATGCACAAGGGCATGAATACCAGGAGGCCAAGACAGTAGGTGCCATCTTGGAGACGGCTCTCATATGAGACCAATGAAGGGCTGTGAGCAGGCAGGGCAGGGGACACATTACTTGTACCCTGGTATTCGGCTGTCTGGGTTCTTAGGGCAGTGGGCATGGAGGGCTGCTCTTACCATAGGGAAGAGGGCAGGACATGGTGCTCCCCTTCCCACTGCAGCCCCAGAGCGGCCTGCCAGGCTCCCTGCAGTCATCATCAGAAACAGGTGGTCCTCACGGTGGCCTGGCCTCTTGCTCCAGCTGTCTCCACACCACCAGCTAAGACCCCTCTTTATGGTAAAATGCTCCTAGCACTCAGACGGGAAGGAAAAGCACCCTCCCCAAGTGCTTTGCACAGGGCAGCCTTGGTGGCAAAGTCTGGAGGAAGGAACACGTGCAAGTCTAGCCCTGAGTCTCCCCCCAACAACCACTTTTCACAATGGCGGCACTGCCACCGTTTCTATCGGCAACTGAAGATAGCAGTGGGATCAGCAGGCAAGAAACGGAGCAGGATCTTCTACAGAGAGTTGTGCTTGTGAGAAGCCTCAGAGGCCCTCTTGTGCCCAGCTGCTCACACCAGAAAGACTAGGCCTCCATTTCCAAATCCCACAGCTGGCAAAGCCACAAGACAACCCCACACCAGGGGCGAATGCCATGGACGTGTCAACTCCCCCAGTGTGGATGGGATTTGTTTAAAAATTTCCTTTTCCTCATCTGCTGCCTTACTTGACAAACTGGCCTTGGAGGGAAGGGAAGGGCTGGATTCCTTGAATTCCCTGTGGTTATGGTTTTAGGACAGGGACCCAGTGGAAGTCCTTTACCCCTGGACAGGAAGCTCCTACAGACAACACATCAGGGCCTGCTGTGAGCCTGCACCTGTGGTCACTACACCCTTGTGCATGCTGCTTATCTGGGCGAGGGGACCTCTTCCCATCACCATCCAAAGCAACTTAGTAAGGGGCTTCTTGTACTGAGTGCTCTTCACCCGATTCAGCCACTGCTAACACTGGGTCACTTCTGCCTTACCATTTACACACTAAGTCTATATCCATAGGTTGTATTTTTTTCCCATTTGAGAGTAAGTTACACACATCATGGTTCGCATTTCCTATACATGAGGGCATTTTCTTGGGAAACCACAGCTGAGTTATCCATGTCAGGACAATTAATGCTGATACAATAATTTACCTTTTTGTCAATGAACCCAATAATGCCCGTTATAGCTATATATATTCATCTTCTAAAACTGGAAACCAAGGCCCAGATTTCAGACACCTAGCCAATAGTCCAGATCAGTACTTGTGGGGCAGGGCTGGGATTTGAACCCAGGTCTGCCTACACCCACGGCTCATGCTGGGGAGCAACCCCTATACTACACCCTCTCCCCGGGGGGATGCTTGGCATTGGCTTTCAGGGAAGGTGCGGGAGCTTCTGAGGGCATGGCTTCCCTGCAGGCGCTCTGAGTGGCCACTCCTGCCCAAGCAATCTGAAGGCCCTGAAGAGGCAAGCTCACTGCCAGGGTGTGTTTGGGGGAGAGGCGGGTAGTCAGAGAGGAATGCCAAGCCCTGCGAAGTGAAAAGGCTTTTGTCTCTCCTGGTCTCTACACACAGGGCCCCAGTCAGCACGCAGCCTGGGGGGCCGGTGGGAAACCCAAGCACTGCACCCGTGGCCTTGATGCACCCCCAAGACAAGGAGGCTCTGTCTGGCCTGAAGAGGCCTGTGTTTGCAGCTTCATCTCTCACTGCAAACAGGTCCTGTTAGGAACTATTTGCTCCTCCAGGAAGAGAGGGGCCTATTTCAAAGGATAGAATTCCCCAGTACTGCAGACATCGACCTTGACCGTCTGGCTGTCTGGTTGAAGGGAAGGGAGGGGAGCAGAGGACCAGGCCTCTTGGGGGAGGGGAGGGCTCAGGGAGGGTGTCTTGTGGTTTCCAAGGTGGTACCTTCCTTTCACGGCACTTCCTGAGAGATCCAACAGCCCGGCCAGGCCTGCCAGTGATCAGGCTGCATCTCCTCTGCAGTCAGCTCTGGTGGCCTGCAGGTGAACACTGCTTCTCTGAGGCCCGATGTTGACTGAGATCTCCTCTGGCCATTAGATCTTTAGCTCAGTCCAAGGAGATGGGGAAGGGAAGGGGAGAAGACACCCAAGTGCAAAAACTCAGGACCTTGACTAACCCAAGTGCAGAAACTCGGGACCTTGACTAGAGTCCAAAGCCAGAGGCAGCAGTGTGCCAGCCTCGCATCCCAAGACCACACACTGCCATCTGCCCACCAGCCTCTCGGCAGCCACGGCCCCTCTTCTTCCCAGTTACTCCCTCTTGCCCTGCTTGTCCATCTCTGAGAGACCCCTTGGAAAGCAAGATTCTTTGTGGGGCTCTTACAGGTTCATTACCAAGATTCAGAGATCTGCCTTCAGGGAACTTGCAGGGTCAGGAAGTCATGCCCAAGGTGAGCTCCTTAAACCAGCCTTCGCTCCACCAGGGTGGGCTGGCACTATGCCTGACCTAGAGCGCACCCGGAGCAGGGCCAGCTACAGAACGCTACAGGAGATGAGGGGACCCTGGTTCAACAACTGCTAAGAGTTTCAAGATGGCAACAGCAAAGCCATTAACCAGAACAGTTAAAGGGCACATGCAGCTGCTCAGGTCTCACAACCAGGACGCTGGTCAGGCCAGCAGCAGAGGTGAGTACGGAGCAGCCATGTGAGTGGTGGCACGTGCACCGACATGTCCCCCCAGGAAAGGCACAGAGGGCCTGGAGAAGGAAGGAAGGCAGGACCTGAGGCTTTCTTCTTTGCACGTGGTATTCCTGCTTGAGATACATATTGGCCACAACTCTCTGTGTGGCTTTCAGAGTTAGGTCACCTCTTCTCAGTCCTAATGTCTCTCACAAGGTTCCAAATCCATCAAGATTCTCTTCTCACCCAGGGCCAGAGGCAGGATAGGTTCACAACCAGGTGAGTACAGGGCTTGGGAACGGCAAGTCTTTGAGACAAAGTCATTGGTTAGGGTGAGGGACAGTGATTTCACTCCTGAAAATCCTGACAGCTACGCTGAGAAGCCCTGGCCCTGGAATCCAGCAGGGGAAGGACAGTTAACCATTCTGCAGAACCTCTCCCATGGCACCAGCCCTTCTGCCCTCTGCAAGCTCAGCTGGGCTTCCCAGCTGGCTCTGGTGACACTGGAAGGTGAGCGCAAGACAGTTCTGTGTTCTGTCCCTCTTCTCTCTCCCCAGGCAAGCAAGGCACTGTCCAGCACTAGACCAAGCACCAAAGCCCCTTGTGGGCATGGACCCCAGAGTCTGTGGAGGAAGAATTACTGTGCACACAGCAATGGAAATGCCAGCACAGGAGGTGGCGGCAGCCAGCAAGAACATCTATCTTCAGAGGACACATACCTGTCACAAATAGCCGGGACCCACTAGTGACAAGCACCAGGAGTCCTATGGGATTTAGGATCCTGACTCAGCAGGATCCCTCTGGGGAGGAAGGAGCAGAGTTTGTTGCGCCCCACCCACGTGCTACGTCACAACACGCCTGTGTACGTGAGTACATATGTAGCATTCGGGAGATCTTCACAGGTTATCTTACATACATACACGGTGGCTATCAAGCACAGGGACAGGCACACAGGGTCCTCAAGGGACGTCTCCTACTCTCTGTTCCCTCGATGCACTGATTTCCTCATCATTAGTCCCCTTGTTGACAAGGAAACAAGGCTTGGCAGAGTGTCCTGCCCACAGTCACAGGCAAATCCAGGATTCAAATGCAGGTCCCCAACTTCAAAATCTCTGCTCCCTCTTCTGGGTCCTGCCCTCTCATTCCCTCCCTGCCCCTGTCTCCTCAGCCTCCAGGCTCAACTGGATGCTATTTCTCCCACGAAACCATCCCCGACTCCAGCTTCCAGAATTAATTTCTTTACCACTTATAGAATTAATTTCATCCACTGTTTCCTCTGCTCAGTGTTTTATTAAAATCAGTGATGGCAAAGTGAAGTAGGTCATAAACTAATAATATTAAGCACCTACTATTTACCAGGCAGGCAGGCTGAGTGTGGACACGGATGGGAACATTGGGGATGTGGCTCTTCCCTGGGGGGTGCTCAGAGTTTGGCAACAGGTAGAGAGGAGCTGGTCCCCAATACCGTCCAAGACCCCCACTAATTGCATCCCCCCCCCAACCCTGCCCCGATCGGAGGGCAAGCAGGGGCCTCGTCCATCATGAAGCAGTGTCTCCCAGTGGCCAAGTCCCCCAGCTCTAACTCTCTGCTGCACCTGCCACCTCCCTGAACTAAGAGCAGCTAACTTCTCTCTCCGCACTCAGCGTTCTCATCTGTAAGTGAGAGTGACAGTAGTGCCTACCCCACGGGGCTGTTGGAGCTGAGCCTACACAGTGCTTGCCCTGCACCAAGTTGGCTGAGACATCCCTGACCCTGCTCCACACAGAGCCCAGGTGAGTCTCTCTGAGGGTGATAATGCCAGCTCAGGTGTTCATGCCAATCCAAGAGACAGGAGTGAAAAGGAGAACAGCTACCCCTCCCCCATGGTCAGCCTTTGTCCTAGCCTCCCCCACCTGCCAGCCAGGTAGTCCCCACACCATGCATCAGCAAGGTGTGCTAAGGGAGCCTTGCAGGCTACAGTATTTGGAGAAAAAGCTGACGGTGGCAGCAGCAGCTGTTCTCTTGATTCCTGGGCACCTGCAAGGGCGTTTCAAAGTGAAAAGAAAATTCAGCCTCCAGCAGGTGCCCAAATCCTGCCAGGAGAGGAAGTGGGCGTCTACTCCAGCCCCTGGTGGGCTTTGCCTGGTCTCTCTGCTCTCCCCTCACAATCCTGGACCCGGTCAGCTAGTGGCATCAGGTGTCCAGAGGCGCAGGACACCCACCCACCATGGCTTTCTCTGTGTAGACTTGGCCAGGACTCACACACCTGGGTGCCCCCTCCCTGCAGGACAAGCGACTTCTGCCTAAAGAGCAACACGCCCTGACCCCCTCCACCCAGCTCCCTCCATCCCTCCTCCAGGGGCCCCAACACACAAATCACTCTGCTCCCATTAACTCTGCCTGCACACAAACAGTCCGCGCCTGCATGCGTGTGTGACGCGTGGGCGCAGGATCTCTCCCTCTCCCACGTAAACACGGGATTCATTTATTAAATGCCTCTCTGGCATTTCCTTTTCTGCCTTCATCCTGCTTGTTTAATATTGCATTTGACATTCTCATTTTATAAATGGCAACAGAAGCAGAATGGATGGCTAAAATTAGCTCACGAGTGAGAGCCATGCTACAAACAGGAGGGTGAACACAGAAGCCCAGTTAATCCCACCCACATCACACACACCCCCCCACCGCTGTGGGGCCGGTTCCCAGCAGAGTTCTCGGTCTTGGGGGATGCGGAGGAGCGCTGGCGGGAGCCCAGTCATCCTGCACTCTGCCAGGGGCTGAGGCCCTCAAGCCCACCTGGCCTGGGATGACTCCTTCCCAGCACCAAAGTCCTGAGACCCAGAGGCCAGCTCCGGACTCTCCTCGCTCATCCTCCTGGCCCTCCCTCTCCAGAGCCCTGTCTGAGGCCCAGTCCCGAGGTGTGTCCTGAGCAGAAGAGGGCAGGCCTGAGATCTCCCCAGGCTTCGCTCCTGGAAGTGCTTTTTCTGGAACTTCCCCAAAGGAGGATGTGGCTGAAGAGTCTGACTCAGCTTGCTGGGATCGAGAAGGTCTCAGGGTGCTTCTGTTGTGCTCAGAGGCACTGACAGTGTCCCCTCCAATTGGGGTACTTGGGACCAGCCCTGCCTGGGCCCATGGCCTGCATGCTACTCACTTCTTACCTGACAAGCACCTCCCTGCCACCCTCCCTCCCAGGGATTCCATATAGGTCCACTCAGGATGGTTCTGAGAACCAAGGTGACTACACTAAACATCTACCCCTTTGGTGGAGGGTGCCGTGGCCTGGCTGTTCCAAACCCTTTACAGACCCTAAGTCACTGCACTCTCTGAGCCAGGCAGTTACAATGCCCCTTTCTGTAAGAGCAGCTAGAGAGCCTGACTGACAGGAAGTCACCTTGCCCAAGGTCACAAAGTGGCAGTGAACTGTGGGAGGGTTTGTGGCACTCTGTGCCAACAAGGCCTCTCAGTTGGCAACACCCCTGTGCTGTACTTCCTCCTGCTCAGAGCTTAGGGGGGTCCTAAGAATCAAGGCCCTGAGCTTCCCACAGGCTGCTATCCCAAGCCCCGGTGTCTGTCTGGGGTTCCCCTCTCTTCTTTGCCTCTGTCTAATAAAACACTATTCAGTAGTGAACCTGGCCCCTGGAGACAAGCAGCCCCCGAAACTGGCTGGCTTCCTGCTTGATTGGTTTAGGCCCAGAGTTGCAAACCATGGCCAGCAGGCCAAATCGGGCTGGCTGCCGCCTGTTTTTGTAAATAAGGTTTTATTTGAAGGCAGCCACGCCTGCTCATTTGCATATTGTCTGTGGTTCTGTTTGGTTACAATGGCAGAGCTGAATAGCTGTGCAGGGACCATATGGCACTCAAAGTCTCAAATATTTACTATCTGGCCCTTTACAGAAAGTCGGTTGGCCCCTGGCTTAGGCCAAGTGGAGGTCACTTGCTGTTACCAAGTGGTTTTCAGCACGCCTGACTCTCCCAAGCCTTCCAGATTATAGATGCAGCAACCGAGCAGGCGAGACAGGACCTGAATCAAGGCCTTAGAGGAGCTGTAGCAGGCAGCAATTCTGTGTTCACAATTTTGCAGAAAAGGAACCAGATGCAGACACGTTGGGGACTCAGTGGTGGTCACAGAAAACCAGTGGTGAACCCTCAGATTCAGTCTTGGGTTCCAAACCTCTCAGTGCCTCTACATGACCCAGCAGGTCCCAACGAGGGGACCAGGACACGGGCACTTTATCAGGAAGCCAGCCTACAGCTGTGCCTCATACATTGGCGATGCTCAGAGCACTAGACAGGCCTGGGGATCCAGTGCCAGGCCCAGCGAGGCCAGGCTTGCCCCAGCTCCACACTCCCCTCCCTCCCAGCTACCTTCTTTCTGACGCTGGATGAACGATTTATTACCCACAGCTCCCACGTTATCCATCATTAGCAACGATCCTCGCCTGGCGCTTCTCAGACTTTAATGTGCACACAAATCACCAGGGGCTTGTCAGCGTGCAGCTCCTGACTCAGGGGTCTGGGTGGGCCCAGGCCAGCTTCCAGAGGCTGCCAAACTGCTGGGACACGTCCACCTGCTGACCACCAGGGCCAGGTCTCCTTTCATTTAAAGACAATAGGCCACCAAACTAGTGGTACCCACCAGTTGCTTAGCAAATTTCTGAAAACCTGACCACCTTAAAGGAATAAGAAAAAGGACTAAAGGAATCCTGTAATAGCCCTTCTATGAAGTGAATAAAATCTCTTCCTCATAGTCAGTTATCAACCCAGATTTTTTAAATAATACGTTTGCCAAGATGGCAGCAGGGTAGAGCGGGAAGAGCAGAGTCTGGAGCCAGACTGGCACGGGTTCAGATCTAGCACTGCCACTCAGAACTGTCCCACTGTAGCAGGCCCTTCTTCGTTCTGAGCTCTCGTGTCCCACAGTCGGGGGGAACAGGACCCCTGCTCAGGATGCTATGAGGACAGACAGGAGAGGGCATGGCTCCTAAACACTCATCCCTTCTGCTGAGCCAAGTCTAGAAGGCTCTACCCAGGCACCTCCCTGACGTCCTTTTGGGGAAGGCCGTGCCAGGCCTCTGAGGAAACCTGGAGCTGGCTCTTTGTCAATTCCCACCTCCCTCCCTGCAGCTGCCCGGCTCCTCGGAAGCTGCCTGAAGGCTGGGCTCTGGCGACTAATCAAGCAAGTGTCCCTGCTGCTCAGGGGCTGTTTCAATCAGGGGGAAACGGCGGGAGGCATTATTAGCTGCACCCGCCATGGGGCTCACGGAGTGGCCAGAGAGGACCGCTCTCAGAGCATCACTCCATGAGTGCATTTGTGCCTGTTTATTGATAAAGAGCCACATTTGCATTTTCCTCTGGCTGGGGCTGAGTCTCACTCTCGCAGGGTTGGGCCTTGAGCTCAGGTGGCAGGTAGCTTCCCGCCCCTGTCCCTTGCCACTGGCGACTCTGTGCCAGTGGAGGAAGAGGCTGAGAGATCCGTGGCTGACTGGGACCCCGTCAGCCCCCAACTTGGCCCTTCTCCCTAGCCAGGAATCGGGCCCCCAGGGAGCTTGTCTCCTCTGCCCTTCTTCTAGAAGATCAAGGAAAAACCTGGGCCACAATAGGGCTGAGGAGGAAAGGAAAGGACACTGACTGGCCATGGGCGGCCCAGAGGCCAACAAGAGGAACTTTAGAGTCTCCTTCAGCCCAGACATGAAGGATGGCCTGGCCATACACACTTGAGCTCTGGAGGACGGCTTTCGGGCCCTGAATTCTGGGGCTGCCACTTACTGACTATGTGAGCTTGCAATCTCTCTCTGCCTTGCCTTCCCTATCTGTAAAATAGGGGTAATGACTACATCAGAATGGACATGATCATCAAATAAGATACGTAAAGCAACATGTTGGGCCTTTCTGGACGTCCCCCTGCCCCGTCCTAGAGACCTCACACCTTCTTGAGGCCTGCACAGGGAGTGAGGGGATGAAGTCTTATGATCCCAGCTTCCGGAAGACAGCTATCCTGGGCCTCAGCAAGCAGGAGCGCTAGGGCCTGCTCTGGTTGGTTGGATGGTACCGAAAGGCCCTCTGTTTTAAAAATGCCTGGGAGACTTATCAACGGGATTAGCCTGGAAATGGCTTCAGTGGCTATGACGTGCCTCACTGTCATGGGAACCCTCACTGAGTCCTTTATTCATTCCACAGTTACTCATCGTCTACCAAGTGCTGGGCACACATGATTGAATTAAAGATCTGGATTCAAATCCAACCTCTGTGACTCATCAGCCATGAGACCTCTCCTAGTAGGAATATCAGAATACCCTCCACTGCAGGATGCTGAGAGGGGCACAGCCACCTGCCAGCTCCTCTGAGACCCAGGGAGATAGCGAGGGCTGTAAGAGACTGGCCTTTCCATTGTCACAGCACCTTCCAGCGTACCAAACACACTACGAACATTCCAGCAGCCACCAGGGCTTCTGGCTGGTGGTCTCCAAGTTCTCTGCCTTTCTGGATCTCTCATTTGAATTCTGCCCATAGCAGAGTATAAATGCATTTCCTTTTTTTGGGTCTCAGTAGAGAATTCAAGGCAACTCAGGATGCAGGCTCCTCTACCAATCCCCTTTCAATCCCACCCTTTTTCAGAGGAGGGGGCGCTGGCTGGAGGAAGATCTTTCAGAGACAGGTGACCTGGACAATGGCAAGAGCTCATGTTCATCAAGCCTGTGCCCCGAGACAGGCTTCATGCAAAACTCTGTGTTCATAGCATCTCCCACCTCCAATGACCCAAAGAGGTGGCACTGTTGCTAGCCCTGCTTTATTTATGTCCAGTTGCCTACCTCCAAATTCCCCCCCTTGGGGCCCATAGTTGGTGGGGCTGGGCTGGGCATCGGGATCCTAGTCACTCTGCCCTGCTTCCTCCTCTTTGTCTACTTCCATTTCTGGCTTACCTCTTAAAGAGCATGTACTAGCCCCAGATTCAAAAGAAGACAGAAACTTTTACACCAGACTCACCAGTTACTCACACCTGCCAAAGTTAACACCCACCTGAGTGGAAGAGTCACCTAATGTGGGCGGAAAAGAAATGGCCACAAACTTCTCTGGCTTCTCTTGGTCACCTAGGCTTTGCCTTTCACCCCACACTCAGACAACTGTACAGTTTATCACACTAAAACTGAAGACCTATGGTCCTGCACTCTCTGGGCAGCCGGGGCCTCAGTTTCTCCACTGGAATAGTGAGGAGGATAAAGTCCTTCCCTGTCTGGGTCTCAGGCTCATTTCCAAGCCTGTCAATAGTCAAAGGCTGTATTTGCATTCCAGGTGGCACACAGAGCTGTTCTTCCTGCACTGGGCCTTTCCCGATGAACCGTGAAGTCCTGGCAGGACAGGAAGGGCATCTGCCTGCACTCTCCGCTGCTCCTTCTATTCCCTGCTGCCCAGGCAGCCTTCAGCGGAGCCTGTCAGTAGCATGCTCTGGCTAGGATAAACAAGGCATCCAGGCACTGCACACAGGTTTAAGTCCTCTGTCTCTCTAGTCTTAAAAACAGCAAATAGTGACCTAATGAGAGAGAAAGGTACCATGGAAAGGCATTGGCATCTGAGGGACAAAGCCTACAAAGGGACCAGGGGTATTATCTCCTCGGTCCTGTTTTAAAGCAGGCACTGACGTCTCCAACATGCAGTATGCAAAGAAAAGAGTATTTTCATTTCAGATGCATATGATGGCTAGGAACAATATGAACAATATTATTTTAGTGCCCTGGGAAAAAATTAGCAAGTCAAATATTGAATCAGGCCTGTAGCACCACATGCTAAGCAGATTGCTTTGATCTTATCCACACTAAAAGCTCTATTATTGAATTTAAAGTTGGTGAACACACATCAGACCAATATACAACTCATATCTAAATGTATGTTTCAGAAGCAAGGAATGCTTTGACAAAAGGGAGAAAATATCAAAGTTACAGTGGAGACTGAAACATGAATTTGCCCTCCCTCTTCTCTGAGGGTTGGAAGCTTTGCTGGCCAACCAAAATGCTGGTGCACCAGAGGACTTGCGGATGGCATTTTGTTCCAGAACCCACAAAGAAGGGGTTTCTCACCCCCTACCCAACTTGAAGAGAGGAGCCTGAGATAGCAAATAGGCACACACTGCATGGCATGGCGCCCTCTGGTGGCCACTTCTCTGGGAGGCCTACCTGGCTCCCCAGATCCCATAGTCCAACCTCCTCCCTCCTCAAGAGGCAGCTGTGGCAGGAAAAGGAACTTCAAAGAGCCAGAGGGAAGGAGGGAAGCAGCTGGTCCTGAAGGCAGACACAGTCTAATTGACCACCAGGGGAGGGGGTGTTAATTACCCAGCTGGGCCCAAAGAGAACTAGTTTGGTAAACTTCCTATCTAGGATATGCTCCTCCACAGACTAGCATGGAAAGCACATTGTAAACCAGGGGTCAGCCAACTACAACTCACAGGCCACATCCAGTGCCCCTGTCTGTCCTTGCAAGGCCCAAGAGTCAAAATGGTTTCTATGTTTTTAAATGGTTAAAAAAAAGATAATATTTGGTGGGCTGGGGATGTAGATCAGTGGTAGAGAACTTGCCTAGCATATGTGAGGCAGGGGATCAATCCCCAGCACCACGTACACATAAAGAATAAGTAAATAAATAGATAAAACGGTAACACAGGAAACTTCCATGAAACCCAAATCTATAAACAAAGCTTTATTGAAACACAGCTCCACTTATTCACGGGATATACAGCCAATGGATGCTTCTGTGCCATGACTCAGGAGTGATTAGTTCTAAGAGTCGGCTGTGTGGCTGCAGAGCTGAAAACACCATTTGGCCCTTTATAGAAGAGCACATCCATCCCTGAGCTAAACCATGGCCATCACGCACAGAGCTGAATCCTGAGACTCTAGCCAGACCTTGTGCCCACCCCTGCCTAGCCTGCACACGATGTGGGGTGCAGCCAGGTGGCAAGCGGTGTGCGCTGGGGAAGGGGTGTCCCATATCACAGCAATCCCCCCAGACTTACCATTTTATTATTGATTTCATGGAAATGAATCTCACAGACTTTCTCCACAACATCTTCATTCTCAAAAGTGACGAAGCCAAACCCTGAAGGGAAAAGAAGGAAGAGAGAAAACAAGAGAGGTGGGGTGAGTTGGGCTGGGCAGGCCCTGGGGGGGGGGGTTTCTCTTGACAGCCTGCAGTCAGGATAGGCTCCTGATGGGGTGGGTGGGCGGGGTCCCTGGGAGGACCTTGAAGTCCAGGCAAGGATTCTAATTTGTACCCAGCTCCCTTCCAACAGCGAGGAAAAGTTAATGATTTCACCCACATGCAGCGGGCACTGTGTGGTTTACATTTGCCCAGAAGCAAACACGAAATTGACTTGTCTGTTATTTACGAGGGTCAGAGCCCTGCGGCTCTGTGCGCAGAGGCAGGCGGGTGGGCGAACGGCAGCCTCGCGGATCACTGCGGGGCCACGCTGGCCCTTTCCGGGAGCTGGAATGGTCAGCCCTCGGGTCGGCCTCCAGACGGAGGCGGTTATTTGTCCTTTTCTTCCTGAATTACTTCCTCTAATACCTCATCAGGACATCCTGAGGCCTGGAAGAAACTATTAAAAGTTGCAGGCCTCTGTTCTGCGCAGGCATCCTTTTTCTACTGCCGCTTCAAAAGCGCTGCGGATTTGGGGCAGTTTAAGGCTATTTGATGCCTGCTGTCAGCCGTCAGCTATCCACTGTATTTACTCGGCTGGAGACCGGCTTTGCTAGACAAGCTGCACTGAAGAATTTTGGCAGGCGACCGCGGCTCAGCATCCTGAGAGTCTCTCTCCACCCTCCTGCCCCTTCCTTTTTTCTCTTCCCACCCCCGACCGCTTTTCCTGCATGTGGCCGCAGCTGTGACCCGACTCAGTAAGCACCGCGGTCCCACATAGACCCGCACGAGGGGCACACCCTGCATGGGATGGAATATGCGCAGTGCTGGCACCAACATGGGGAAGGGAACCAGGCAGAGGTGCAGGCGCACCAGGGAGCCAGAGGGCCTGGGTTCCAGCTGCGACTGTGCATCTTGTCTCTGGATAACCTGGAGAGCCCCTTCCCCTCTGAGCCTCGCATTATGCACCTGCAAATTTAGGTGGTGGGACTGGACAGGAGGTGCCCACACATTCGGCTCTCTGCTAGGGACTGAATGTGCTCTTGTCCATATGCCTGTCCCTCCCTATCCCCTGGTCCATATGTGGCACTACTTCCCAGTGCCACAGTGTCAGAAGGTGGGGCCTTTGCCAATTGATTCCATCATAAGGACATGAGGATGGAGCCCTCACAAAGAAGCTTAGTGTCCTTATCAAAAGCCATGAGGGAGCTAGCTTTCTGTCTGCCAAGGGAGGCTCAAGAGAGCGGTCTTCTCTAAGCCAGGAAGTGAGCCCTCGCCAGAACCAGCCATGTTGGTCCCTGATCTTGGAGTTCCAGCCTCTTGAACTACTGGGAAACTCGTGCTGTTGGTAAGCCGGGGTCCTCTCATATAGCAGCCCCCACAAGACACTGTCCTCCCCAAGGTTCCAAATCTGGCTGAATGCAATGCTGGACACACCAAACAGGAAGAAAAAAAAAATCAGAATGACTTTTTGTATTATGCTCATAGTGCTTTCTATCCACGAGAAAAACAGATGCTTCCCACTCAACCTGGTACCCAAGGTGGAGAACGCTTCTCCCAAGTCCCTTCTGGCTCACATATCCAACTCCACCACACCTTGTCAGGAATACGAGGTGCTGATACACAGAGCCCTTACACACAGTTCTTGCAGACTCTTCAAGTTTCTTCAGGAAAAGATGAGCACTCTCTGCTCTCAAACAATCTCCAGTAAAACAGAAGGCTGGGACCACCACCCAAAGGTAGTCAGGACCTTCAGTGTGCGCCAGTGGTTACTACCCACCAAACACTGGGCCAGTGCTCCCAGGGCACACAGCCCAGCTCATGTCACACACAAGATGGACACCTGACCTTCCATAAGGAAGACACAGGCATTCACTATAGGGGCTCAAAGAGGACAAATTTCACCCAGCATCACTGGTAAAAGGTGGGTCCTCTGTTACCTCTGAGGTCTGAGGCAGGCAGGAGATACACAATGGGGTTATATGAAATGAACCTTTCTCCAGGTTCACGCCCACTGCCCTCCTCAACCAGGTCCCTGGAGAGAAACAGAGCCCTCTCTGGGCGGTTTTTCTTGGCCTTTGGATGCGTCCCACACCCAAAGGCAGCGCCCACAGCATTTCTTTTGCTGTCATGTGTCTGCTCCCCTGCTTCCTTTGAAGGTTCTGAATGATGCTCAGCAACCCCTCCGGGGTTTGTTTCAGGAAAACTGGGTGGTAGGGGCCTTAAGACCATCAGGTTAGAAGTCCACCCAGGGAGGGTGCCCTTCCCTGCATCTCTTTGGTTAAGCCCCTTCCTCCTGGAGCTCAGATCCTAACTAGCCCTAGGAGAAGGGGTGAAGACTCTCGTCCTCTGTGGGGAACAGGGGCAGCTCTGCAGAGGGTACAAGAAGAGCCAGCACTAACTCAAGCCCTGGGCAAGGGCAGGGCTGGTGCCTCTTCTTGGGTCCCAGGCCCCTAACACACTGTGCTGAGTGAATGGCTGGCGGACCCATTTCTGTGCCTCCAGGGACAGGGTGTCTTGCCAATCCACTCGAGTCACTGCTTTGCCTCCAAATTGATGGAGCCTTCCTCCTCCTGCACTACCTGGCCCACTTCTGTGCCAAGTGCTGTTGGGGACACACAGAGCAACGTGATTCTTCTTGAGCAGTTCACTCTTTAAAAGGCTCGCTTCAAGCCGGGTGCTGTGTTGCACACCTGTAACCCCAGCCAACTCGGGAAGCCAAGGCAGGGGGATCACAAGTTCATGGCTAGCCTGAGCAATTTACCAAGACCCTGTTTCAAAATAAAAAAATAAAAGGGCTGGGGGCATAGCTCAGTGGGAGAGCAGCCTGGGTTCAATCCCCAGTACTGGAAACAACTTCAACAAAACAACCCAGCAAACTTGAGTCAGAGCATCCCTCGGAGAAAGCCTTTCCTAGGATGGACCTCACTTTCTGATGTGTCCCTCACTTCTAGCCCATGGACTGCATCTGTCTTTGAAAGCCACCCCTCAGGCCTAGTCCCAAACCCAGGTATCTTGCAAATAAAACAAGGCCAAGTGGACCAGTTTTTCAGGGATCTCACTGCTAATCAGGGTGAGTGTAGAGGCTGGAATGTGGCCCTCCAGATAGAGATCCATGTCCTAATCCCTGGCAAGCACGAATGTGACCTTACTTGGAAAAAGGGTTCTTGCAAATGTAACTAAGTTAAGGATCCTGAGAAGAGATTATCCTGGATTTAGGGTGGACCCTAATTTAAATGACAGGTGTCCTCACAAGAGACAGGAGAGGGAGATTTGAGACTCAGAAAAGAAGGGCGTGCGAAGGCAGACATAGGCCAGAATGGGGTGATGCAGCCACAGACTCAGAAAGAGCTGGAGCCACCAGACACCAGAAGAGGCCAGGAGAGATGGTCTCCCACAGTTTTTGGAGGGAGGACAGCCTCAACCTCCAGAACGGTGAGCATCTATTTCTCTCTTTTGAGCAGCAAGTGGTCATTTGTTGTGGCAGCCACAGAACCCTGGTGCGGTGAGGTTACAGGTTTCAGCTGCCCCCAAAGAGGCGGGTCATGCGCCACCCCCTCCAGCTGACCCACCAATTATGCCGCTCTGGACAGAAGGCAGGCGTGTGGATGTGTGATGGGGACAGAAAATGAAGTCAGGGCCGGAGAAAGACACCACTCACTCTGCAGGCCAGAGGACAGCCTGGCCTGAGACACACTTGACCCTGGGAGAGAGGCCAGGTTTGTCAGGCCACCATGGGGCCCAAGGCTGAGCTCCCTGTCCTGGATGCTGCTTCTGTGCTCCATCCAACTCCTTCCCGGCCTACAGTGCAAAGCACGGGACCCCCAGCCCCTACAGTTTAGAACTCTTTGCTGCCAAACTTCCTCCTCTGCTACCACACCCAGACAGGAGGGAGGGCAGCTGAGCTGAGGGACAGGAACTAAAATGCAGAGGGTTGTGGGGGCGGGCGCAGGCCTCCTCCCAGAATTTCAGATTCTGATTCCCATACTCTCCCTGCCCGTCCCTTCCCCAGTCCCCCACAACTCAAAATGTGAATATCACAAAAATGATTCTCCTGACTAAAGGCAAAAGCCTGGATTTCAGGCCCAATCCGCCCTCGATGCAGAACAATTCAGTGATGTCAAGATTCGTCCATGGGATTTAAAAGATCTATATCATCTCAACATCCCTCTCTGTTAGGTCTGAAGGGAGAAAACAAACTTGATTATGTCTAAAATATTTATTTATTCCATTTGGGGAAGCAAGGAAGCAATGAAACACTTAATTATCAATAAGTGTTATTCCTTAACGTATAATCATTTTTATTTCACAGGTGTATTATCATTTCCAATGGATGAGTAACTCAGTAGCAGACAACCTCCAAATAAATTAAACTGAGGAGTAGAGGACAAAAAACAATGGGGTCAGAAATTTGGGAGGGGTGGGTGGGTGGTGAGAAAACTCATGTTTGGTGTTAGTCTTTTTTCTTCTTTGAGATAAAGTTTTTATGGCGTTAAGACAGACGTAACATAAAATTTACCATCTTAACCACGTTGAGGGTAGAACGAAGGCAGCAGCCACCACCATCCATCCCTCAACCTGTTTCACCATCATCCCAAACTGAAATTCTGTCCCCGTTAAATAATAGCTCACTGGGGTGCGGTGGTGCCCGCCTGTAATCCCAGTGGCTTGGGAGGCTGAGACAGGAGGATCATGAGTTCAAAGCCAGCCTCAGCAACCGTGAGGCTCTATGCAACTCAGTGAGGCCCTATTTCTAAACAAAATTCAAAATAGGGCTGGGGATGGGGCTCAGTGGTTGAGTGCCCCCAGGTTCAATCCCTGGTACGCCACCCCTCCTCCTTGACAAATAGCTCCCTATCTCCCTCTCCCAGCTCCTGGTAACCTTCACCTATTCCAGACACCTCGTCTGTGTTCAATCATACGGTATCTATTCTTCTGCGTCTGGCTCAGTTCACACTGTCTCTCAGGCTCTTCTGAACAAACCGCTGCACAGGTTCAACACAGGCCTTGGATGTGGGGGGTGGGCAGTGGGCAGGCGTTGACAATTGAGTGATGATCACCTGCCACTCTCCCCAAAGAGAATCAGAAATGGAATCTTCTGAAGGCCCATCAAACTAAGGCACAGTAGCCAGAACAAAGAAACACAAGTTACCCTCGCTCAAAAGCAAGGGCCAGATGAACTAGGCCCCCTGGAGAGTCCCTTGGCCTCTCTGGGCCTCTCAAAGCAGGCACAGCCTGGGGTCTGGACTGATCAGGGTGAGGACTCTGATCTGTGAGCATCCACAGGGGCTCACACTCCACTGGGGCCCTTCGGGGAGTCCGTGAATACTGCCTGCTCCATTTCTCTTCTCCTTTGGTGCTGAGACACCACCCTGGAGCCAGAGACCCTCACCCTAGGTATTTAACTCTTGAAAGCCACCACTAAGGAGAGAGAGGTGCTCCAGAGACTGATGACACAGAGGGGCAGGTGTCAGGGCCAAACAGACCCATGCAGCAAATAAATACTTCTCACCTGTCCTTAGCAAATGGCACCTGCCCAGCCTCTCTGGAAGCTCCCACCTTTAACTGCACCCCACACTGCTAAGGGGCCCCAGGAGCCAGCAGAATCAGGGGGCCAAGAAGGTGGTGAGGTTAATTCCCAGTACAAAGGGATTTCAGAACACACATAAGTAGGATAGCAGTTGACAAGGGCCATTTAAAAACAAAATTCTAGCATTCTCCTGAATGAAGCTATTATTGGAAACTAACAAGAAAGCTCTATTTAAGAGATAAGCATTTTAACAGTCAAACCTCTTTTCCCTCTTTTATTCAAATGAACAAAACTGAATATTCATCGGAACAATACAAGGTTATAAAACGCAAGTGCGCGTGCACCTGTATACACACACACACACACACACACACACACACACACACACCAGAAGAGACCATACATCTGAAAACAAGATACCTCAAAATTAAAATGACCTGGGGCTGGGGTTGTGGCTCAGTGGTAGTGTGCTCACCTAGCACATGTGAGGCTCTGGGTTTGATCCTCAGCACCACATATAAATAAATTAAATAAAGGTATTATGTCCAACTACAACTAAAAAAAACAAATAAATATTTAAAAAAATTAAAATGACCTGCTCCAAACAAATACAGTCATGGAGAAATGACTGATAGTTAACTTACAAAGATTTTTTTTTTTTTTTTAAGGTCAGGGAGGGAAAGTCTTAGCCTCAAAAATTATTTTCTTCTCTTATCATATAGGTCAATGAACACTAATAGGCAATCAGATAAGGCCTGATGCTCCTTCAGTGGGAATCAATGCAAGCATGACTTAACACACTGGGTAATGGAGGGAAAAGGGGAGGGAGAAAAACTCCCCGATTGTCAAATTTATCTGAGTATCCCATGTGGAATTTAAGGTATGAGTATGGAGGAATATTTATAACACACGCAACCCTCCCTCTCTCCCCGGAAACCCAGGACTGGGAAAGCACTGATATCCGTGGGTTGCTTCCTCATACACACAAATTTCTCAGGTGTGGGCCTGGGGAGAATCTTCTGGTTTTAAAATGCTTCTCACCCCTCATCCTAGCTGGTCCCCAAGGCAACCCAGCAGGAGGGGAGGCAAGACAGGCTCCATCACTGTCACAGTGCTCGACTGCTCTGCACAGTTCAGTGGCTTGTCCACCGTGATGTGGCCACTCAGACCAGACCAGGAGTCATACTTTCATATCCACCCCCTGCTTTTCTGGAGCAGATTGTCTGTTCTTGGATCAGAACATTCAAAGGTGGATTTGGTGGCCATCTGGCTCAGAGAAGGAAGCAGGGGTGAGCTGGGCCACAAGGCATGGTAGTCTGCAGGCTCCTTCGGAGGCCACCCCTGGATGGCCGGGTGTCCAGCATCATTCACCTTGGCTGCCCCCACCTCCTCTGGGCCACCTGGTGGACTACAGCGCCTCTGACAATACCCCATCTTAGAGAATCCAGTTCCAGCTGCCAGTAGTGTTTCCCAGGCATTTTCGGATGTGAGGCCTTGGGCATGTGCTGGGGTGATGGGAGGCTGGGCCTGCTTTCCCACCCAGACGCTACTGTGCACTTCAGAGGAGCAGGAGAGTCATTTCCCACAGTCAGGGACTGGATTCCTTCAGTCACCGCTCAGGCCTGGCACCCAGGGGTGGCTGTTCACCCTCAGTCCGCATTCTGCTTGATAATGTCACAAAGGGAAGCCCCTCTACTTGTGAGCAGCTATTCTGAACTCAGTCCCCACCACGCCCTCCCCATCCATGAAGTTAAGGATGAAGGATGGCGGCGCAGGTGGACCCTGTGTCCTTCTTCCTGTGAGGTGGACTATCACAAACGTGTCCTGCACCCTGCTCCTCCAGGCTTCCCTGCCAGAACATTTATGGAGTGGGGAAGAGCCCCTCGGCCCAGCAACCCAGCAAGAGAGGCCATCGCAGGGACATGCTGCTTCCTGGGCTGCCTGACTGCTCAAGCAGAAAGGCAGGGGGCGGGACGAGGTGGGGGGCACGGGCCTGAGTCTTTTCAGAGAAATGTCAAGTAACAAAGATGTTCACAGAGAAAACAATGGAGGTATCTCCTTGGTCAGTCTGACCCGCCTGGACATGGGCTAAGGGACCCAACTGGACATAGGCTGAGGGACATCTCTGAAGCCTTCTGGACCCCAACCACAGAAGTGGGGCCAGGGTACCCAAGACGTTGGCAGCACACTGATCCCCCAGTGAGTCAGCAGCCTCAGGGGATAAAATGAACCTCTCATTTCTCTAGCCTTATTAAGAACAGGGGCGGGCAGGCTGACCCCTGCTCTGCCCGGGACTCAGCACAGGGGCTGAACAGAGCTGGTCAGGACAAAGACTTCAGGTCCAGAAGCCACTGGAGGCAGATGTTTGCTACCTCCCACCCCTGCAGTGGCCAAATAAGCCTGGAATGGGGCCTGCAGATGCCCTTCTCCTCCCACCCCTGTCTTCCTTCTGGCAGGAGCCAGCAGGCCACACCGCCTCTCAGAGCCCCCACCCCCCTCCCCACCTCGGCCCCCTCGGGTGGCATCGTGGCATCCTTCATGCACCTGCTTCCTCGTTTACACCCGTAGTTTGGCAGCCGGTTGCTGTAAACTATAATAAAATGCCTTTCCCCCAAAAAATGAAGGAATGTGACCAGACATGCCAGACATCATGGTATTAAAGCCGTGTCAATTAATTTCTCCCCTGCTTGATAAACGAGCCCCATTCCATCTCTTAATAATGAGGAGAGAAACAAGAAAAGTTGACACTTCGTTTAATTTATTTTCTCAACTTGCCTGGTCATATTTCTTTCTGCCTTGCAGAGCAGGCTGGGGCTGTGGGGAATCTCAAGTGGCTCGTGTGCACAGGACGGGCAGCGATGGGTGTGAAGAGACGCGGGGCTCCTTTACTCCCTCACACCACTAATCAGGAGCGGGGAGCGGGAGAGTGGCTCGGCGCGCCAGCGCACACCTGCGCCTCTCCAGCCACCTTTGGAGGCTGAGGTGGGAGAGTGTGGGGAGGCAGCCATCTCAGGTGTTCGGGGACTCGGGGAACAGAAATGGCACTATCAGATTTCCAATCTAGTCCGGTGGAGCTGCACAAGCCTGGGTTCCCTAAATTAATATGAAGCTGCGTGGGTGGTATTTGCCAGAGGGGAGCCGATTTCTCAAATGGAAAGGTGCTTTTCTTTCCTTTTCAGTTGGAGGATGCTCCAGCCAACACTTGACCTTGAAATGTGAGGACAGACCTTCCACAAGTCAGGTGCCCGCCAGGGACCAGCGAGTGTTTCTTCAGTGACAAGGAGCTTGTACTGTACGGTCTACCCTAAACTCAGGACCGTTCGGGGACGCTCCTGGAACTCTCCTGGACCATACGTAGGCCCAGGTGGGGTGTGCCCAAGTGTGCTGGGTGTGTCCTGCAGCAGGGCCTTCATCTGGGGAAGAGCTGGTGAAGAGCGCAGCTCTCTGGGCTCTGCCTGTCTCCTAACGGGCAGGAATCTACATTTTCATCCAGGTTTCTGGTAACTCCGGTGCCCATGCATGTCTGAGTGCTCAGTTTCCCAATTTAGGATGAGCCAAGCAGATCACTGGGTCAAAGAGAATCTGGAACTTTCCATAGGAAAGAGAATTCTCAGGATCCCTCTTCTATGAAACAGAAAAACCAAAGATGTTTTTAAGAAGCCTCTGACATCCTTTTCATGGGCAGCCCTCATCTAAGGCAGACCCAAGAGATCAAGGACAAAGCCAGAGCTCAGAAGCCCGCTCATACTACAGTGTAAAGGGCAGATCTTGCTTCCACTCCCAGAGGTATTGAAAGGCTACCTGATGGAAATCCATATGCAAAAGCAATTAAAAGCGGAATCAGGCACTGTGTGTGTGTGTGTATGTATGTGTAAACTGCTGAGGGCACTTCCCTGAGTGTGTGACACTATACAAGGATACACAGCTTTCCAACATAAGAGTGAGGACCGGGATGGGGTATCCTGAAGACCCACCCAGGAAGGAGGAGGGGGAGGTTAGAAAAAGCAGGCCGAGTGGAAGGGAAAAAGAGAGAAGGTGCGTTGGGAGCAGGACCTCTGCTATCCCCAAACCGTTTTTCCAAGAGCGGAATCTGCCATGAATACTGATGGTGCGATTTCAAAGTGCCTGCGGCTGCAGGGAAAGGGTGTCTCATCCCAGACTCTTGTTAACTGAGAGGCAAAAAGCACCTGTGGTCCAGGCCAGACAACCCCAACCTCATTTAATTCCGAGTGCGCTCCATAGCAGCGATTCTGTGAATGACACTTGTCAGGGCGGCAGATTAGTTCACAAACCTATTTTTTTTGTGCGTGGTGTTCCATCTTGGTCGGGAAAATAGTCAGTTCTTGGCGGGAGAGACACATATTACTGCTGTTAAGTGCCAATATAAACTCTGGGACGCAGTGGTAAATTCACCAAATTAAATCGCTAGACAACTGGCTCGGATCAGGACCCCGGCAGAAGGTGCCAGGACTGCAGCGTGCGCCCAGCGGGGTGGAGGAGGCTGAGGTCGGGCGCGCAGCTGGAGCAAGGGCACGAGGACGCGCCGCCTCCGCGTCTGCTCTGGAAACCACAGAGCCTGGGTGGCTTCGGGGGCTCCACACGCCGGAGCGGGCCTTCCAGGCCTCTCCACCCCAGGGCTTTCTAGGCTCAGGGGATATGGATGCTGGCTGGAAGCCCTTCTTTAAAAAGAGGTGGGTGTCTGGGTGGGTACCCCCCAGCCAGGGTCTGTCCTCTTTCTTGGCATTCACCCTCTAGCCTCATCCACGTAGGGAGCGACCCTGGAAAGGTGAGAGGGAGTTTCGATTTACTTAATGCCCCCAATGAAGTGTGTGTGGGGGGGAAGAGCTTGGACTTTGAAGCCAGGTAGATATGAGCCAGGTACATATGACTTCCTTTAACTACTCTGACTCTCAGTATCCTCTTCTGAGAGACAGAAATAATAAAACCCACCTCATCGGCCAGAACAATTGTTTGAAAATGCTAGGTACCCTCAAGGGGCTTAGCTACCCACTTCCACCAACCAAATGGGACTTCTGGCCTCTCCCCTGTGCCAACCTCTCTCCCCACACTCGCTCACCTTTGCCTCTACCCCAAGCCCCGCTCATTAAAATTCATCAGCCGGGGAGATGGAGAGGTCTACAGTGCTTTTACCAGCTACCATGGTGGGAATGAGATTCAGGGGAGGGATGGGGCAAAAACCAGCCACAGGGTAAATTCCTGGCCCATCTTGTAAGCTACAAAGACCCATCTGTGTATTCAGTTTGGTAAAAAACGACAAGGGAATCACGGATCTTTGAGCATGGTGCCCTGAGCTGGCCGCCCTGACTCACGGGGCCTCCCCGCAGCCATCTCAACGTGCCCACTTGCCTGCTTCTGACACGTTCTCGGGGAACAGTTACTGGCCGCAGATAAGGTTCCAAAACTCCATCAAAAAACCACTGCTTGGAAGCAGGTTTTCAGCTCTGCCACAAATTATATGACTTTTATTATGAGGTATGGTTTCAGAATAGTCCCAACTGACAGAGCCCTGGCTGGCTGCCCGCCTCTCCCTCCGCCCCCCTCACGGGGTCATTTCTGCCGGCATCTCATGCCCCGGGCCACTGAACTGCCAGCCAGCCCCATGGCAGCCCGCGGGTAGGTGGCCGCCCCTCAGGTGCCTCTGTCGGGTGGTCTGCACAAGACGTACACGCTCGCTCGCCATGGGTGGGGGCTGCCTATTTAGTTTTATTTTTCCGGCTGTTAAGGAGCTGTTTCAACATCTGGAGGCCAGATCTCTCTGAGAAGCGGAGACCAGCAGCCCAGGCAGTCTGGCTGGGGAAGCAGCTCCACAGGGAGGAACTGCAAATCTGCTCCCTGGTCCCTCCTGAACAAAGCATGGGGCAAGGAGAGGAGAAAGGCAGTGGAGAGGCAGAGGGGTCCGGGCAGCAGCCTGGCTGGTTTGTGGCCACTCAGGGTACTCTACCCGGGAGCATTAGCACCCCCTGGAAATGAGCTGCAAATGCAGAAGTCTCAGGCCCTACCTGGACCTACTGCACCCAAATCTGCCCTTTTAAAGTTCCTCAGGTGATGTTTATTAAAACTTAAGAAGCATTGCTCTGGAACAGTGATTCTCACATCAGACTCAATTAGGAACTTTGTTTTTAAATGAGGCTGATGTCCAGGTCCCCATCCTTAGAATTGAGTTAGTTAGGTCTGGGGTAACACCCCAGCACCTGCATGTTTAAAAATCTGCCCCCCCCCCCCAGGTGATTCAGATGCACGGTTAGGGTCAAGAAACATTGGGAGAAGGAAAAAAAAAAAGCATAATGCTTAATTTTTTTTCTTCTGAAAATAACCGAGGCTTCACTAATATTTAACATATGGATCGAATGATTCTGAGGCCCTCGAATCTCCACGTCAGAGACACACTTGTCTTAGACAGCAGTTTATAAATTGATAAACGAAAAGAGGAAAAGCTACAATGGTGCCCAGAAGGGCACCTCATCTATTCACCTGCAGCAGGGAAAGCTGGCACTGACTGTGTGCTGTTCACATGTGACAGTAAAAGGACATATAGATCACGTGACCTGGCTTCAAGTATTCACAAGGAAATGTGGATTGGAAATAACACGATGATAGGTGCACAGGCTACCTACAAGAAAATGACAGCTGACCCTCTTCTCCCTCTTAGCAAGGCACGTCACCAGCTGCACCAGGCCCCCAAACCATGTTCTGATCAGAAGGGACAAGGAGCAAGTAGCCGAATGAGTGAGGAAAAACCTGGTGCTGCAGAGGAAGCACTTGGAAACCCCAAGTTTGGGAAATATTTCCCTTGTTATGTGATTTTGTTGCTAAAAACGATGTAACTGGGTCATTCGCAAAAGCTCTTAAAATCTGTATACTTTTAAAACCCGGAAACAGAACTGTAAGGACTCATTTTTTAAAAAATGAAATGTTTCAGTGGATTCTGAACCCATTTGTTAAAAATATAAAAATGCAACACTTGATTAGTCTGTGTGAAGAACTGATTGACATCAGGGAAGATGGAAATTTACAAGCTGAATTTCAACAAAATCCTTTGCATAATTGGAGGATGGGATTGAAAAATTAGTATCATGATTTAGTCAGCACGGCGAATGTGCTTCTTCCACTGGGAGCTGTGTATCTCGTGAGGTGTAGTTTTCAGTTGGGCTGGGCATGAAAACCATGTAGCAAAATAAATGACACTGAGAACCCACATTTGGAGCTGGATCACCAAGTGTTAAATCGAGAACATTTTTTTTTAAGCAGCATATTCAATCTCATTGTTCTCACAAAAGTATTGCTTTTAATTATTAATAAATAAAATCCTAAATATGGCTCACTGCAAATGTATCCTATTACATTCCTATTTCTGCAGGTTTTAATAAGTAGGTGATATATTAACAGTTGTATCCGTATATAAATGGAATATTAAATAATATACTGGGGGTGCATGCACTGTCTGTGTCTCTGTCACAATTAAGACAGTTTGGAAACTCTAGTTTTGAAAGATGATGGGGCCTTACGTTATGAACTCTGGTTCTGCTGTCATCCCTGAGCCAGACTGCTAAAACCAGGGCTGGGGTAGAAGCAGGTACCTTCAGCAAAGGCCAGCTGGTGTGGACCCCTCCCCACACCAAGGGAGGGCCTTTGGATGAGAAATTCACGGGAGACAAGAAACAGCCCATTCTAAACCTCCTGGGTCCTTCTGGGCTTAAAAGCATCTGGGGGCTTCCCCCTTCCAACCGAGACCCTTGCCTCGTGCACGTTAGCGGTAGCCGTACCTGAATTCTTCTCAATAAATTTTTCATAGCATTGTATCTTCATTAAAATTTTATTCTATTAGCATTCTGAATCCAAACCACTAAGTACATAATTGCTAAAACATGTGTTAAGCGCTGACTTACAAAATGCCGGTTTTATCATATTGTTAATTAACAGAAAGTAGGATTAATACATTCACAGATCATTAGGAGCATTTGATGCAATTTCACTAGCTCTTTGGCAGGATGGGGGGGTGGGGGTGGGTAGCAACCCTGGGACTTCAGAGCAAGGGCAGCAGTACTCCCTGGGGTTCACCCTCAGCCCCAGGTTCTGGGAGTGCGTCGAGGAGAAAGCCAGGAGAAGACGGTGACTCGAGGTCTAGTTTTCCTAAAGGAAATGATTCTAACCAAGATCTGATGTCACTCAGTGCCAACTCAGAAGGGCCCACGTGGGAAGGGTTTGGGTGGCAAGAGAAAGCAGCGCTTTCTTTAAAGCAGAGGATTGAGCCTCTAGTGGGGGTGGGATGGGACTGGGAGAGTTCAAATCTTGATGTGGTAGAAATTCTACTTGTGTTGCACACTGGCTGTGTGACTTGAGACAAGCCATTAACCTCCCTGACCCTGTTTCCCCTCCTGCAAAACAGGAATAAAAGAGGCTGACCTCACAGAGCTGGCACACGGATTAAATGAGATAATGCAAGCTCCCGTTATCGTGTGTGCCCAAGGTTGTAGCTCTTATGTGAGGATTTTGTACCCAGTATTGCTGGGAATAAGTTGGCCACTACCTAAGACTTGAAAATGCTTTAGCTATTGATAAATGTGGGCTGTGGCGGGATGGGATCTAATGGGCTCTACCCCGAGGTACCAAAGTCAAGCAACTGGGGCGTGTGTTTGGACGCACCTTGCTATCATCTCCAATGGAAACCTGGTCACAAGATCCTCAGGCCAGAGAGGGTTTAACTCAAACTTCTTGCCACCCCGTCCTGGGAATTACAGAGGTATCCAGGCATGAAATGGACTAAATGTCTTCTCTGTTCCCAGCCGTCCAAATTGCTTTAGCCTGGCCCGATGGTGGTGCTCCCAATTCTTCACGCTTAATAATGAAACAGCCCACTGGCTGGGCAGCAAGCAAGACCAGCGCTGGAAGCCAGGAATGGAGGAGCCACAGGCGGCCAGGGTGGACGGAAGGGGCCAGGTGTGGGGTGAGGCCTCCTGGAAGCTGGGGGCCAAGGCAAGATCGGAAGCTAGAAGCCACGGCCACACGGAAGCCGAGGGCGGGAAAGGGGAAGCAGCCACTCAGACAGGAAGTGACCAGGGTTGCTGCCTTGGCTGTCATGCTTAGGGCTGGGCAGCAGATCTTCCCAGAGGAAGGAAGGACAGGGCCACAGCAAACTATTAGGAAAGACAACAAGTGGGATCCCCTTGCTGGAGACAAGAAAAAAATCAGAGCTACGGGAAATCCAAAAATTAGGACAGACGAGCCTCAGTCAGGCCAATGGGAAGGGAAGGAGACCCAGCCTCCAGGTTTTTTTTTTTTTCTTCCTGGAGCACTGTTTCAAGGCCCTAGGTACTTAGTAATTTAAAGGTTTCCAGGGGCAAGACCTAATATGTGGGGTTTTATTTGTGGACAGTGACTGGAAAGAACCCCCTTATCTGTAGACCATGAGTGGCCAGAGCCTGGGCTCTGCGTTCAGAAGGGGCTTGTAACCTCAGGTCCACAGCTCACCTGCCTCAGTTCCCTCATCTATAAAATGGGATCATAACATCACAGAGTTGCAAAGTTTAAGGAAGATGGTGTACACAAAGCTTCAGAGGCCGACACATTAGTGCCTCGCTGGAGATCTGCTTCCCTTAGATACCGACTTGCAGAAATGACTTAATAATTTGCCCGTGGAATTAAGGCTCCAGGAAATGCTGCCTCTAAGGGGGAACTGTTTGGAGTAATGTCTTCTCCACCGACGAAGTGGGGGCAGAGAGGGCTGGGTATGGAGTGGCGAAGGGTCCAGGGATGTCCTGACACTCTGCACGGTGCTTGCTGCCCTTGACTGCAGATAGCTCTTTTTGTGGCCCAGGAGGGCCTGAGGGCACACCTGGAAGCCAGGTGCAATGACAAGGCCTGGCTTTCCACCAGGAGCCAACCCCGCCTCCCATTCTCAAAATGGGAGCCAGATCGTGTCTGTGTACCCCAAAGTCAGCAACCACAAGACAGCTGAGCTTGTCCCCGGACTTGGAAATCACAGTGCACAGACAGCTTATGTTGTGGCCAGTCTGCTGCTCGGCCGCAGAGACCAGTAACTCCAATTTATTTGTGTCTGGGGCCTTAAGGAACCTCAGCTGTCATCCTTTCCTCAGTTTATTACCAAATTTCTAAAATATTATATTCTTTATTATATCCAAATTCACTTTATTGCACTTGACAATACAGATAATCACATACCATATGCTCTAATGTTTTGAAACCAATGCATGTTGACAGCGGTTTTTATTCATGATGCATAATTCCGTCCTGAACTCACAATGAGGCATCTGAGCACCCAGCCTGGTGTTAAAAGACTTTCGCCTAATAACAGATTAACAATACAGCAAGTTTCCCAGACGCGCCCCTCCCTCCCCATTCTCTATTTACAATGCGAAAATGTACCTGAGCTGAAAAGATGGGTTTATGGTGTGTGTGTGGGGGGGACCCTCCATCACCACCCACCCGCCCTTCCCAGAGGGTTTATAATGATCCGTTATTGTTCCACGCTTATGAAACTTGATATTGAGAAGAGGAATTGGTCTTGCGCCAAGCGGCAAGGAGACTAATCACAGCAGCCCACGCTGCTGGCCCCCCGAGCTTCGAGCACAGAATGCACCCCCAGCTCTCATTTGGAGCCTTTCTTGTTTTTACTCGTGTCTTGCTACAAGCAAATATTTGTCACTCCTCTACCTTGGTGAGACTGTCCCTCTCTCGACCCCTCTTCCCTATCCCCTGGGCATCCCTTCTGTTCCCAATTAGCCCCAAGCTTCCAGGCAAAATGGAAATAGCTGGGGGTGGTTCCTGCCCTCAGCACCCGCACCTCCCATATGGAAAGGCCAGGCTGGCAGGAAACGTCTCCCCGACTCCTTCAGCCCCTCGACCTGCGGGCGGCTGAAGCAAAGGGTGGATAATGGAAGGGATGATCCTCCAGCTTCGTGGTGGTGCCCGGAACAAACAATGCCATTTCACGCGTCCCCTAACTAAGCACTTTCATTTGCTTCGGAGAAGCACTCAGACAACTGTAAACCCATTAGGTTGTGTCCGACGCGGGAGGGAGCGCTGGGTGCTGTCACCAGCAGGGAATCAACTCAGATTTACAGATTCTCAAAGCTTTAATATATACATATTCGTCTTCCCCTGCACCTAGAGGAGGGGACCTGGGCAGGGGTGGAGGCGGGAAGAAGAGCAGCCCACAGCTCAGTGGCAAACAAGCCGGGGTTTCACAATCATTCTCCCGGATAATGGGATTTCTCTACCAGGGGAGGGGCCCCGGGAGGAAAGCTGGGTCCTCACTTTGCTGAGCACTTGGTTGTTTTGCCCAAGCTTAGTTGGGTAGTGATGGTGGAGGATCCAGATCATCAACATCCTCTGGAGGACCCAGGGACCTTCTGGGAAAAAGAAGCCCCATAGGATCTAGAGGGGCCTGGTATCGGAGGGCTTGGTCACCTGCAAAGTGACTTAGCCACCAGCAAAGCAGGCTACAGGAATGCAGAGACATCTTCCCATAACTCCTGTGCAGCTTGCTATAACCCCTTTCCACAAGAAAAACCCGACTTCCTTCTGGGCTTATACCACGACTCCAGGAAGAGCTTTCTCTTTTATTTCTTAATCATCTCCAGCAGAGAGGGGCTCCCTCCTCCTACCTCAAAGGATTTGGGTATTTTTATTTGTTTTTTGATGTTTGTCCTTCTGGCTTGTCTATCAGGTTTCGAGCATGGCCGTAAATAACTAGTAGTCGCTCAAACTGATATCTACTAGAAAGACCAGAGCAAAAAGATATGATTTCATAAAAAAATCCTTTTGAAATATTATCCAGGTCTCTATGGACCCGGATCACTGACAGTTGGGGCCAGGCTGGGCTTTCCTAAGGCAGGACCCATCTGGCTGCCCATCACTTCTATTCTCTGTTGGCATACTTCTGGGGCCAGGGATAATACTCTTCCCTATCACTTCACCAGGATGGCCTGACTAGCAGGATCAGGAAATCCTTTATCCCAAGCTTCTTCACTCTCCTGGTAACTTCCCATGTAGCCATCTATAGTTGGGAAAGCAGCCCTGGTCCCCTCCCAGAAGCAGACATGGCCACCTTGTTTCTTCTTACTCTAGTCTCTTCTGGTTCCTCCAAAATTGCTCATGTGGTGTTGTCCTGGTCCCCATGGGACCTCTGTGTGGACTACCTTGCCAATGTCCCTCTAACACAGAAGCCTGGAAGGGGAACCCGACACTCCACGCGGGGTCTGAGCCATGCAGATGACCAGACGCTGGACTGGACTTCTCCATACACTGGACTGGACTTCTCCATACACAGATGTCGGGGGCGTGCTCCATCACCCACTTCCTCAAAAAAAGCTGACACTCAAACGCAGGACTCCTGGAAACCTTTACTGAAATCTTGCCCCACCCAACCTTCATTTGTTTTCCTCTCTAAAACAAGCTTTGGTTGTCGTCTTCTAATTGTGACAGTAATGCTCAGTTTTGTCTTAGACAATGTGGAAACACTGATTCGTAATATACATTAATAAAATACCGATGATATGGGAGGAACGATGGAGAGTAAGCCCCCGCCTGTCTTCAAAGGGTGGGAGAAACACATAACCCATAACCCCTACAGCCAGTAGGCAAAGAACAGAGTCACCGAGTGGGAATTCTAGGACAGGCGCTGGTCTGGTTCACCTCATCCCAGCCCCTTGATCAGTGCCCAGCACACAGCAGGTGCTCAGCAAAAGCTGATCATGGCAATGAATGGCTTTGGAGGACGGCCCCAGGCTGCCACCCTCTCTCACAACCAATGGGTTTTCCTTTCAAAGACCAAATCAGTTAGGACCAGAGGCAGTGAGTACCAGATCAGGTTGGAAGTATAAGAAAAGGAACCCACAGCCCACTCCTAGGTCCAACAACACCTTCCTTTTCCATTTCTTCCCGCAGTCTGGTCCCCAGGTCAGAATCTGCTTGGCTAAGGTCTGAGGTGCAGAAGGGTAAGAGAACAGGGAGCAGAAAGAGAAAGAAGGAAGTCAACCCTAGGAGTCCTGGACTTGACCAAACAGAACCGGATAAACCAGCATCTCTGCTGGGCTTGGTGGAAGGCAGAAGGCAGCACAGAACCCCACTCAGAGAGCTGACCCAAAATACGGTGCCCTGTACAACATACCCAGCCTTTCATTCCAGGATGACAGCCCTTCATGAGAGGCTGGCTGGGTCCCCAAGGGGAGAGGGGACCCAGAATACCATTCCTAACCTGGGACCTATGCACTGGGCCATGCTGGCCCCTCTGCCCATGGGCCTAGCCCACCCCTCTGAGGCAGCCGCTTCCTCCCCGGGGCCTGTGCTTCAGCCTCAGGACAGCCTGCATTCTGGTTCTTACTTCCTGGTTTTCTGCCAGGCAGAAGGCCTAATGGACCTACTTATTTTATTTCATTGGCTTGTAAAGAGACATAACCAAGTGGTGATGGAGAAAGAAGCTGGCAGTGGCGGAGGCCTGGGAAACGCCAGGAGTGAAGTAATGCCTTGGCCCCACGCTCTCCCCAGAGGACCAGCAGCATGGCTGAGGCTGAGCTGGAAGGATGAGCCCTGGGGCTGGACATCCATTCTCATCCCAGACAGAACAATCCTGGCCCAGTGAGGCAGAAGCAGGGCTACCTCCTGACGTTCTCCTCCAGCGTGAGCCACTTGCCTTTCCCACCTGGCTTCTTTTTACCAGGTCATCATCATTATCATCACACCCCCACTGTTTATTCCGCAGGAAGTTAGACTCAGCCCTTGCTTAGTATGCATGATATCTAACCCTTCCAGCTTGCCCCCAAGGCAGGTAATGTCATCCCATTTTGATAAACAAGGAATAGGATACTCAGCAAAGTGAAGTCACTTGCCCGTGGCTTCTCTCCATCTGTGAGTGGCAGAGCTGGGATGCAAGCCCAGGTCTGTCTGTCCCTAAAGCCTGGCTTTCCTCTCCATTAGCCCTTGGAAGGGCAACCAAAATAAGCAGAAGGCTTAGGGCTAACACAGCTCTGGAGAAGCTGCCATGCAACTGAGGCCAAATGACTGATCACTTGTCCCTGGGGCTAAGTGTGGGGCCCAGGATGCTCAGAGGGTCTGCGGGGAGGGAGGATTGACCCCCCGGAACCACCTTCCTAGGCTCACCCCGAACAACTCACAGGACTGCAGCAGGCTCACTGAGTTCAGTCTACATGTTTCACAGCTGCATTCTCTGGTGCTTAAAACTTGCACTCAGTCAACACTTGTCAAAATGAATGAATGAATCTGAAAAATGGAAATCCCAGTAATATCCTCCCTACCAATGAGGCAAAGTAGTTGAGCGCTTTGCACAAAGCATGGACACGTTAAGAGATCAGTAAGAACTTGCTGGCTACCAATACACTTATCACAGACTACTATACTATTACTATTAGTGCTTCACAAGGTCATTACAAGTAGCAACGCATTTGTGAACTTTACATTACATAGTAATCAATGCTGAAAAATGAGGGCAGACCTGGATGGTGGTCACCATGAACACGATGGAGCCCAGCAGAGGTGTACGGAAAAGCTGCCCTTACCTCTCCACTGCCTGTGTACCTGTGAGCTCTGCCCAGGATCACTGAGGCCATCTGGAATTCTCGGGCTGAACTGCTGCACATGTTCACGTTTGCATGGCCAGTCCAGTGAGCATGCTTAGAATCACTGTGCTGGTCACTAACACCCATAAGTTATAGTCACCTTGGCCAGGTCTCTGCGTGGCTTCGTTAAAAATAGAGTTTACAACAGAAACCTAAATCCAGACTCCTCTAAATCAGGGCAGCGGGGGAGCAGGTGCTACCCAAGTGTGGCGCCATGCTGACGCGCAGAGGTGGGGGACGGCTCCCAGAGCCAACCCCCGAACTCTGGCGCAAGGAGAGCTCTTTGCACACAAGGTAGCATACTCCAAAGTACTAACCTTCTCAGAGCCAATCAATACTGGTTTAGCACCTGCTTATGTGCCAGGAAGTACCTGGGGCTAAATCAGCCAGGCCTCAAGGTGTCAACGTGGACAGATAAGCAAGCACACAATCACTCTAATTCAGGACAGATTTCCCTAAAGAAAAGGTAAACAGATTGGTCTTAAGTAACTCCCCAGAAGCTTGAGTTCTGACCAAGGCCCACAGAAGCTCCTGGGTACCCGCCTTGGGGGCTCTGCCAATGCCTCTCATCCTGGAGGCTTATGTGGCAAGTCCCAGCTCTTTTCCAGGCTGCTGGTGCCAAATGCCATCTTGCTTAGCAAACCCAATGCTTCCGGAACAGGGTGAAGCTCAAAATAATTTTCACAGTTAGACTTACTGGGACCTAAATAGCTTTGCTGATTAAATCTCTGAATCCTTATCCGAACCTGCGACATTCCTCCTGGGTGATGCCAAATCCTTCGCTGATTCCCAGCAAGCTCTGGCCCGAGGATCTGATTCTGCGGCACACACCTGTTAAGGTCACCTGTCTTTACCTGTCTATCCACTGATCTCTTTGAAACGGCTGATCCTCTTTCCAGCTCTCCCACTTCCCCCACCAAAGCAGAGAAGAATGATTATTTGCCCAGTTTATACAGCATCCTTCTCTGGGGCCTGTAGAACAAGGGTAGTTGTGGGCAGGTTGAGCGGAGATGGAAGGAAACAGGCACTTGCAGGGAGGCCTTGGGCTTTGGGAGGTGAGAGGCACATGGTCAGCTGTTCAAAGTATTGACTTTCCCCCTCTGGTGTAAACTGCTCACCTGCCCAGCTGGAGGTGGAAAGAAAGAACTGACGAATGTCTGGATTTGCTCTTGGGTGTCATTATTATAATTACTGTTATTATTTCACTACTGTCTTTTCAAAACCATTCCCATAGGTTATTTCACTGTAGTCCTACAATCATCCAATGAGGAATCTCAGAAGGGATGATTAGCCCTATGTCAAACCAAGAAGAAACTGAGGCATGGAGTGGGTGCCCTTGACCTTGGCCACATCATGAATCAAATGACAAGGACAGGAGGAGTCACCCCTGGTCTGGCCTCTTGCCAGATATCCAGTGTCCAGAGATAAAGGCAAGACTGACACCCTCAGGTCTGCTGGAAACGGGGCCTTCCACAGGGAGGCAGGCTCCTCAGGTCCTGGAGGGATGCTTTGCTTCCTCGGGGCACAGACTCTTGCACTCCCTTCACTGGGTCCTTCCTGCTCATGGTTCCACTCCCTCCCAAGTCAGGCCACTCCACCTGGAGAGCATGGGGAGACTTAACAAGTATCAAGATTTAACACCCCAGGTGTGGATGGATTCTCCTCTTGCAGGGAGCCTAGCCCCCTTCTCCACTGTGACAGGCAGCAGGTTAGTGGGGTGCTGCTTGCCTTGGGGTCCTCAGAGCACAATGATTAAATGATGTTGGGAGACTGGGCAAAAGCTCCATGCTCAGTTGTAGCTACTGTAGCTCCAGAAAGGAGACGCTGCTCGGCAGCCTGGCCCTCTGCTCAGAAGCTCTGAGCTGGACCCAACACATCAACGAGGCAGCCAATGATGGCCATGTGCACTGAGCCTCATTGGTGGGCAAGCAGGGTACCCAGCTGTGGCAGGTGAAAGGCCCTCCACCCACCCCATGGCCCATGCTTTGCTCAAATCTGCAGGGGGTGGGGCCTCCAGAGGCTGTCCCTGCTGCCCCAACCCCCTTCTTCCTCACAAGTCCCAGGAGGAAGCCAACCCAGCTAGGCCTTAGACACCTGGTCACCCCAGCAGCTTGTCAGGAAGCCCACCTTAGCTCATCCCAACACACATCCCACACTGTCCACCGTGGTGGCCCATGAACTCTGATCACATGCACAGGAGAAAAGGCGGAGAGGACTTTGTTCCAGGTTTCCCAATGTCAGGTTTCCCCCTTTGTCTCAAGTAGGCTGTTTGTTTTCCTAATAGATATTATAAAAAGCCATTATGGCCTCATCACCAAATGCACCAAAAGAAATGCCCAAAATAACAGGACTAGGGACAAGACGGAGGGGCAGGGGTTGCAGAGCTTGACCCGGGTCTCCAGCACGTTCCACCCTTACCAGTGGGCAGGGCCCCCATTGTAATTATGGCTCTCCAGTTCCCTGAAAAGTCCTGGAAAATTTCTAAGTGATTAAGGCACAGACTTGAACCCATCCCACGGCTCCTCCGTTGGAGAAGCCACTGGCAGCAGATTGGTGCAGTCATTCCCAGACCAGCTGCACATCAGAGTCACCTGGGGGGGGGTGAGGGGGGCTCTAACAGACACCGACTCCAAGAGCAGTGGTGCCCACCTGTGACCCCGCCTATTCCACAGGCTGAGCAGGAGGACTGTAAGCTAGCTTTGGCAACTCAGCAAGACCCTGCCTCAAAATGAAGTAGAAAAAAGGGCTGGGGAGTAAGCTGAGGAACAGAGCACTCCTGGATTCAACACCCAGTCCCAGTACTGGGCAAAAAAAAAAAAAAAATGGGTACGCAGATACCCAGGCCTCCCCAGGTCCCCTAGAGACTGACTGACTTTTTGTGAAGTGGAGCCTGGGAATTGGTATTCTTTAAGAGCTCCCAGGTGATTCTAATTCTAATGTGATTCACAGTGTGTATAAATTTTATAGCTTTTTTCATGCAATATTATGTCATCAGCATTTCACATGTCATTTAAAAACTCTCTGTAAACATCATTTTAATGGATGTGTAATAATCCATCATATGAACATCCCATAATTTCCTTTCAGTTTGCTTTTATAAGTGTTCTCCTGAGCATGTGTCGTACATGGCTCGTCTGCAGATGGAAGGCCTCTCTCCAGCTCTCTCATGGAGGGCTATTTCCTGGCCCTTCCCTGAGGCTGCCAGTCAGCCTGGACGATGGCACAGACACTCAGGGCCCACGGGTGGCTATCAGGGTCATACATCATGCCCTGGGATTCTTTACCAATTGAATAACTGGTTATTTCTTCCATGAGGATCATCTTGGTTCCATTCACCCAGAATGAAGGCCTGTGTGGCAAGATTAATTAGGTGTTAATTCACTGGGCTCCATGTTTCCTGGTGAGATTCTTATGCAATTTCCAGAAAGCTCTCTGCTTTAGGGTAATCACCACCTTAAAATGCATTTTGAATTGTTTTATTTTGGGACCAGAAATGAGATCTGGCTGAAATGAGTTGATTCCTCATCTTTCTGTACCTATGCCTCTTTGCTTCTTTCTCTGAGCATCTTAAAAACCCTGCCTCTCCCCACAAAGTGGAGCCTTGTCACCCCAGGCCTGCGAGGTGCCTTGTTTTTGAGGTTCAGGCTCCATCCTGGAAGTTCAAACTCTAGGTCAGGACCTACCAAGGAAGGGGGCATTTCAGAGGACTCTCCGGGTTCCTTTCTCCACCAGCATGTCCAGCATTCAGAGGATCCACCAGCAAGACAGCTGCCTAAGACTCCAGGCTGGGCAGAGATATCTCTTTTACCATCCTCTCTCCAGATGTTCTAGGAAGGAGCAAACACCTGGCAGGCAACTGCAGCCCACTTCCAATTCGAAGCTACTTGCTCCCCACCAGGGAACTCTCATGCAAGGCCTTCCATTTCCCACTCCGGGAACATCTGGCAAGTAGATGATTAGAAGCACATGCTGGCAGTTACTAACATGCTTCCCGGCTCAATCCGAGCTTAGTCCCAGGAGCCCTATCTTCCCTCCTCTTTCTGATCCACCATCCCACCCCATTCACCTCCCATCCCAGCTCTGCAGAGCTTCACTGCCAAACAGATGTTGCACCTGACCCAAGATCTCCCAGGCGCCTAGCCAAAAAATATTTTAAAAAGAGGCTGCAACATGAAACAGTCTTCCCAAGTCCGAGATAGCTCTGTAAATCTCACCCTCGGCCCTGCTTCTTCCCCCTTGACCAGCCAGGCCCAGGTGTGCTCATTTCTGCCTCCTGACCTTTTCTCTCGCCAATAAACACCATCGCAGCTCTCCAGCCTCCTGGAGGCCCGCCGTGGTGTAAAGCTAGTCATTCCCACTCAGCAGGCATGGCAATAACCCAGCTACAGGTACTTCCCCTTTGGTTGAGATTCTATGTCAGGTTTAACATGAAGGAATGTGTTGAAAAGGACTTGCTAGGATCTTAATAACACTCATTTCCAGTAAACTGGGTTGAGTTTGAAGGCCTCTATCAAGAAAAAGAATCGCTAGGGAAGAAGGGAGATTGGAGGCTGGAGCTAGGGGTTAACTGTCAGGAGTTGAGCCATTAAAAGCCTCTAAGAAAGTTCTAGACTACGAATGATCCAACCACCTCCTGCTGGGAGGCTCTTTGGGGCCTGCCTCTCACACACTTCATATTGTAAGGCAAGGGAATCTTTGCTCTTGACTGGGGAAAGACTTGGGGGCTGGGAAAGGCCATTAACCAAGGGATCAGGCCATGACCAACACTTCCCCTGAGACATTCTCTTTATCCCAAACTTGGGTTGTTGTTCTGTGTTCTGTACCCACATCACTCCAGCTCATACTCCAGGATTTCAAGGAGTGAAAATATGGTTTAATAATGATTTGGGGGGCAAAATAATTTAAAGTATGATTCACTTTCCATTCAGATTGCTCCGTGGACTCTCCTACATCCTCTCAGAAGAGGGAAGAAGACTCAGGTCCTCAGCTGCCTTTACAGGGAGCAGAGACCTCTCTTGCACCCAGTCTCATGCCCAATCTCCAGACTTTATTCTGGTTTGTTTCCCAAGTGCAGAAATGCTGTGAAGGAATATGGGTTTTGGAGTTAGCTAGACTCAGGCCCCAATCTCAAAGCCATTATGTATGGGAAGTTATCGAATCTTGTGCCCAATGTCTTCATGTATAAAACAGAGGTAACACTTTCCCTGCAGGTTACGATACGGATTCAGTAAAGGCATTTGTTGTAATGCTGAGCATACGGCAAGGTGCCCAACGCTTCTGTCTCCTCCCTCCACCTCCCATGACCTGTCATAACTAGACACTCACAGACACTGGGGCCAAGCAGCAGCAGGAGCAGGACAAATTCATTCCACCTCTTCCTGAGGATAGGTAAGCAGCTCACCTCTGAGGCAATGGCTTCATCTATCAGAAGGACACCCAACTTTCCAATGCCTCTGCAAGCCTCAAAAGGAGCCCTGCCACTCTGTCACCTCCGGGGCACAGCCCTGTTGTAGGAAGCACACACACCACGCTCGAGACCGAGAACTGGCGGTCGCTGGTTAACTGCCGGTTAAGGCAGCTGCACTTTACAGTAACCCAGCATGGACAATATTATGAATGACACTTGCAAGCTGCCAGCCTGGGGACTCATTACAGTCAAGGTACAACATGGCGGCCTGCCAAGCCCCCGGCTTTCACACTCGCTATGCCAGAACATCCACACACAATTTAATTGCATTATAATTTCAAAAGTGCTTTTCAAACTGGAAAAAGGCATTCACTGATTAACCAGCGAAGAGCAAAATTGTTTATGAAATTGAATACAAAAAGCTACAGAAATGTAATTGGGTCGTTCTAGCACCTAATTTTCAAGCCATTTTCCCCACTTATTTAATCACGAGATACAAAAGGAGCGACTGAATTGACTTCATACTAATTAGATTACTCCCTGCGATACTCCGGGCTTATATTCCAACTGGTTGATAGCAATGTTTTAAACAGAAACGAAAATGCTGCAGCAGCTTGACTGTGGGACGGAAAGGATTGTTTCGAACAGACCCTTCCATCCGTTAATAAGAATGAGCATTTGTCCCCAAACCTCCTGAGCTCCCTGCTATATGCAAGTGTCCTTGGAGAAACATCGCCCTCCAGGGTATTGATCGGAAGAATCTTCAGGTCCCTCTCCCCTACTCCCTGGAAGGATGGGTCTGAGCATGTCCCTTCTATTAAACGCTGCCACCTCCCCAGCAGGCGCGGCCGCTGCAGAGGCGGCAGAGAAAGCCACGAAGCGACTCTCCTAATTGGCTGTACAAGGCCCTTGGCGCGCCTCTGAACGCTTTTCTTTTCATTGTTTCATAAACCGACTGGTGGCCCTGGCTGCATAGGTGACAGCCTCATGGCAAGCAAGCTCTGCTGGCTTCTCGTCTCACTTCTGCCCTGAGCCTCATGAGATGAGCCAGATCCTCATTCCCTCAGTGACAGAGCGAGGAAAACCATTTTCATCTCAGAAAGCAATGCTGTGCTACATTCTGTGCCTTGAAATGATACCTTGGGGGTCTGGATCCCCCGCTTCTGAAAACACAGGTGCGGGAAGCTACAGTGAGCGGGGGCACAGGTAAAGGCACAGGTAGATGCCCGGCTTCGGTGCCTGTTTGGGGCATGAAGGGCTTCTTTCCACCATCTGGGGACCTTCCTTTGAAGTGTGATTCAGTCTTCCCATGCCTTTTTTTTTTCTCATTTTAAGAGTTTTATTAGGAGAAACATAATTGATTATATAATCAAATGTAAAACGTACATTATCAAAATATCTGAGCACTTCACAGGCCATTTAATCAAGACATCTGGGGCTATGCCAAAAGGAATTAACTTACATTAAGCCTCAAGTACGCATTCCTCTGTCGTGTTTGTTTCCATGTTTAAGATGGGTATGAGAACAGAGCTCATCCATCAAGGACTGAACCGTATACAAGCTCTGGGTCTCAAGGTCCTCTGTGCCACTTCTCAACTTCTCCAAATGAGAGGAAACCCCCCCCCCCAGGCCGCTCTACCTTGAACCCTATCTGCTGATGTTACATCTTCACACAGTCCCCGATTTCTCCAGTCTGTGAGGATGTCTTTGGGGATCTGCCCAAGTGCCCCAGTAACACACAGGCAGCAGAAAGAAGGAAAGGAGTTTTCGCTTCTGTTCACTCATCCTACACTGCTACTCTCCCTGGGAAAGTAAACAGATATCATTTAGGAGGCAAAAGGGGTATCTTATGACTACAGCCAATTTGCACCAAACCCAGGGAGCCTGGGAAAAATGAGAATAGCAAGAAGGGGACAGCCTCAAGTGCTGTCCCCTCCTCTGGTTTTGAAGCCTAGGCAGATACAGCATCAATTGTGCCACAAAGCTGCTCAAACTAACCCGTTCACTCAGGCACCATCTGCTGAGCCTGGCTGGGGTGCTGGTATTAGACCTGACGGTAGAAAATAAAGCCAGGTCCCTAACTTTAGAGAGATCCCTGCCCCTTAACAGGAGAGGGACCAGTGAACAGTCCCAACACAAACCAGACAAGGCTGTGATGGGGGTGGGACACAAGAAGCATGGCTGCCTATGAGAATGGAAGAAAGCTTTCAGGCAGATGTCATCTGGCCACTCATCCCCTCAAGTGGAGTCCTGCACAGAAGATGAGGCTTCCAGGCCAAAGAGGCAGAGGAGCGCATGCCAGGAAGGGGTGAGGGCAGGGCAAAACTGGGAGGCCTCCAGGAGCACGGTGTGTTGATATACAGGAGGCAGGACAATGTGGCTTTATGGGCCTAGCGTGGCTGGGAAGACTGGCTGGAATGGAACTCAGAGCAATCTCAAATGCTGTGCTTATCCTGTCGAAAACTGGAAGCCCGTCATGATTCCTCCTCCTTCTCTGGAAGCATCGACGCTATCCAGGAGCAGTGCCGGGCGGCAGGGATCGTATAAGAAGTACTCCTAGGATCCCAGGCCTAGGCTTAGAGCCAGGCCACCATGAATGCAGACTGTGTCTTCGTTGGCAGGTAACCACCTGCCCACTGCCCCTCTGAGTCTCTGTGTCCTCACCTATCAAAGAGGAACTGTATGAGGATTAAATACGGTAACGCACGTATGGCACTCCAGAAATGCTGGTTGCTGATGAAGTGAAACAAGACACACACGCAGAAGGTAACTAAAAACCAAGGCATCATGACTGGCACCAGGAGATATCTGTTCAGTGAATAAAAGGCTGTGCAGAAGTGCTGGGAAACGTAGGCGAGAGCTCAGACGGTTCACTGCAGTACAGTACCAACTATGCGCTTGCACTATTTATTGAATGAACAAATTTAGACACAGACATAATGAGACTCCCAGTTCTGGAGGGAAGGAAAACACTCCATATACCTAGAGCTCCATAAACCCACTGGGTCATGTACCAGCACAGCAGCTCCATCTCCAGAGTCCCCCAGTACTCAGCCTCCCCAGGACTGCAGCCCAGCTATTGAGTGTCCCTGAGCCTCTAACCTCAGGCCACGGCCCTCCCCAACGCCCAACCTCCTATGCTGACTGGTGGTTTTCAGACCACCCTGTTTGGATCCACTGAGGCCCAGAAACTCCAGAGCTTTCCCCCAAGCAGTAGAAGGACCCAAACATCCAGAAATTACTCAGGCAAAGAGAAAAGCACCAGAGGGCAAAGGAGACAAGCCAGCGCCACCACCACTGTGGATTCAGGAGTCATGTTCTGCCTGGTCACTTGGCTACCTTCTGGGCTGTCCTGGGCCAATGTCTATAAATATGTTAGCTCCTGGGCAATTCTTTTTTATTTTTATTTTTTTGCATATTTTTATTGGCGCATTTTAGTTCTACATAATGCTGGGATTTGTTGTTACATATTCATACATGCACACAATATAACAATATCATTTGGCCAGGATCATTCTGTTCCTGGGCAATTCTTAATTACTCTATTGCACTCAAACCCAGCCATCTGTGCCCAGATCCAGCAAGAGGTCCACAAACATGTGGCATGCCTCTCACACAGGTGGAGAGGATGGGCAGCTGGGGACACAGGGGTCTTTGTGTCTCCAGACAACGGTACGGCTATACAGCGAGATGCACACCAGGGATCCTGGTCAGAAAGGACGTCCCATCCATCGGCTGTGCTTGGGAAATGTGACACGCGTCACAGGAGGCGCCCAGGCCTGTTCTGGCTCATGTGGGCTGTTCAGCAGAGCGTGAAACAGGCTAGACAATGGGATCGTTCTGAGCTCCGTAACCACAGCATCCTCGGGGAGGGCAGCAGGCATGGGGGAAGGAAAACGCAGAACCTGGATCTGGGGGACAGGGTTCATCTGCACACAGAGGGCTGTGTCCATGCATGTGTGCAAGTACCGTGTGTGAGTCTAACAGAGAGAGGGAGGGAGGCAGAAATAGAGAAAGCCACTAATGTGGGGCCATTATTGATGTGTTAAGGCCACATCATCTGGAAGGCCACAGGACATCAGGAGGGATCAACGACTTCCTGGCAATGGCCGAGTCCTATCCGTTGCATGCTATTTATGGAAGTGGGTGGTGCAGTGGTTGGAAAGAGGCTTTGGGATTTGAGCTGAGCCCTGGGCTAACCTCCTGCTTCAGGCTGGCCTGCCTGGGGCCTGGGGTGAGTGCCAGAGCTGCTCTCAGTTCTTTCTATCTCTAAGAGAGGTCCCTACCTCACAGGGCCAGGGAGAGGCCTGACTGAGTGAATGTCCCCTGAGCAAATGTCCTCCAAGTATAGGGCTGGAGTGCAAAAGAACCTTCCATGGAACTGGCAGGAGGAACAATTAAAACACTAAAGAGAACAAGCATCTAAGGCCTCAGCCACGGTATTGAAAACAGTCACTGTGCCATTCAAACAGCAAGGCTCCTCTCTCCACTATGCAGGCCCCGAGGATCCGATCTGCAAGCCACCAGTTGGCTGTTGGTGTTAGAAGGGACTGCATTTTTCATAGCGGTGATCTAAGAACAGAATTATTTCCCCCCAAGTTTTTAAAAGCTGGCTCTGTTTCACCCTCCAGAAAGCTAGCCACCATGTGCAGGACGGGAGCATTCTACTGGAAAGCCAACAGCCACTGTCACCACCTCCGCCATGTAGCTCTTTACTTCCTGTTCCCTAGAATAGTGCCATCCCTGGTGAAGGCCACAGGCAAAGCCAAGAGCAACACCTAGGCCTGTGCTAGGTGTTGGGGGCTAGCTGGAAACCGGCAAGCAGTGCCTCTGGGGAGAATGCTCCCTCTGTGTACAAGAGCTCCACAAGAGGAGACCATTAGGCCTGGGCAGGATGACCTTAGAGCTGTCTTTAGACACACAAGCTTCTATTCCAGGATCCACTTTTAAACTTTTTGAGTTGTCACAGCACTAGGCATACAATAGGGGCTCAATAATTGCTTACTGGATGTGTGGATGAATGAATGAATGGGCAAATGGATGGATAAGCAGGTGGATGGGCGGGTAGATGGTTGGATGAATGGAAAACAACTGCTGTTATTTACTGGACCCTGTTATACTGCAGGCTCTCCATATATTCTCCCTCATTTACTCTGCAGCAATTACCATCCAAGGAACACCTCTTATCCCCATTGTACAGACAAGGAAATGAAGGTTTAGAGAGGGTAAGTGGCTTACACACAAAGTAAGTAGAAAGAACCAGAACTGAACCCAGGCCTGTTAGGTCTCAAAGCTGCAAATTCAAATGATGAATGAACTAGCCCTCTCAGGATGTTAGTGTCCTCATCTGTAAAATAGACGGATGTGGTGGCACATGCCTGTAGTCCCAACAACTTGGGAGGCTAAGAAAGGGGGATCGCAAGTTCAAAGCCAGCCTCAGCAACTTAATGGGGCCCTAGGTAACTCAGTGAGACCCTGTCTCAAAATACTAAACAAACCAATAAATAAATAAAAATGACTGGTGGCTGGGGTTGTGGCTCAGAGGTAGAGCACTTGCCTTGCATGTGTGAGGTACTGGGTTTGATTCTCAGCACGGCATATAAATAAACGAATAAAATAAAGGTCTATCAACATCTAAAATAATTTTTAAAAAATGGTTAGGAATGTGGTTCAGTGGTTACCCTGAGTTCAATCCCCAGAACTAAAAAAAAAACAAAACAAAACAAAAAAAAAACCCAAACAAAAAAAGCTCAATGACGGGTTGGGCATTGGGCATTAGGACTCATACTTGTGATTCTAGCAACTTGGGAGGCTGAGGTAGGAGGATCACAAGTTTGAGGTCAGCTTGGACAACTTAATGAGGCCCTGTCTCAAAATAAAAAATAAAAAGGGCTGGAGATGTAAGTAAGAGGTAGTACCCCTGGGTTCAATCCCCAGTAACCCCCTCAAAAAGAACCCAAACTGCCAAGTGTGGTGGTGCACGCCTGTTATCCCAGTAGCTCAGGAGGCAGAGGCAGGAGGATCACGAGTTCAAAGCCAGCTTCAGCAAAAGCGAGGTGCTAAGCAACTCAGTGAGACCCTGCCTCTAAGTAAAATGCAAAATAGGGCTGGAGATGTGGCTCAGTGGTCGAGTGCCCTGAGTTCAATTCCTGGTACCCCCATCCCCACCAAAAAAACCCAAAAAACCAAACTCCCTGTTGTCAGCTGTTGCTTTATAAGTGCACCTTCTGGTCCCCCAAAATGCCAGAAAAAGGCAGACCCCTCACTGGATGAAGACTGTGCATAGTGACACATGCTCGGGCAGCAGGCTATAGGTTTCCTAGTCTCTGTCCTCCCCACAGCTCTCCTGCCTCAGGGTTTCCGGTCCATGCTTCCTCATGAGCACAGCCACCTACACAGAGACCCAAGCGGACGACTCAGCATCTGGGCACACAGTTCATTCTGCTGCTAGTCTGCAGCCTGGATGAAAGGTCAGGTGGGAGTGGCCGTGGGAGACCCTCTGGCCCACAGGTACATACACACTTCACACAGGATTTCTCAGCATAAGCCACCCAGACATGGATAGACGGGGATGGAAAGCAAGAGGGCAGGGGCTTCTATGATACCCAGGGCCTGATACCCTTGGGCGGTCAAGATAGACAAAGCATCCACAGACAGACAGACTGCATCCCAGACAGGTGGGCAAGAACATCAAAAACTTCACCCACCATCTCAGCAGTACCCAGGCCACCATGATGGCATCTACCCATCTCGGGGCCCTGGTTTCCTGGCTCCCCTTGTGGGTCATGGGGTAGGTCTCCCCACCCTCCTCAGGCAAAGTCAGACAGTGGAAGAACAATAGGCTGCCGCCCTCACCACCTTTGTTTCCTCAGTGGAGTGAGCCCTGGGAAGTCACAGCCCCACCCAGCAGGACAGAGGCCAAAGGAAGTGGTGAGCTCTCCGTCCTCCACCCCACTTCCACTGGAGCAAAACTGGCTTGCCCCCTTTCCTGGGATGCTCACAGAACAGAGCCCCATAAGCCATCACCTGGTGATGATGGACCAGGTACCAAAATCAACCTGCCAGACACCCCCGTGCCTGTGCCATCCACCACCTTTGCTGAGTCCTCAATGGGCCTCAGCTGGGACTCCTGAAGTCGGGCAGTCTGTCAGGATCTTGCTTCTCAGTCACTCTTCTCCTAGAACATGGGGCTTTGGAGGTGGTGGAGGAAGTAGGGCACTAGAGAGCATCCATGCAACAGACCTGTAAGTCCCCGTGGGGTCTGGTTTCAAGCTCACCCCTGTCCTACTCCAGGTTTCCACAGAGGATCACAGGACACTTAGGTCCCCATTCCTGGATTTCTGTAAAGGGGCCAGGGCACAGAACCTTTCTCCTCTGCCACCTCAAGAAGTATTTCCAAAGAGCAAAGTTTCCTCCCCACCAAAGCCTAGGAGGCAAGCCAGCCGGCAGGGTGAGCCACGAAGATGTCATTACACCATGAGCCGCTTCCACATAGCACAGCATAAAAGGTTTTCGTATTTGCTCCTGTACTCAGAGATACCAAACAGCGATTTTAAACCGTCTCCACATTGCCCCATTTCCAGTCTTCCACAATCACAGATTCTGCTTTAGAACCTGTTTACAGGGTGTGTTCAAAGCACAAATCCAGATGGCCAGGCGCCCTCCGAGAACCCACAGCATTCTGTTGAAGGACCGATTTTTCGAAGCCACCAACCAATCCCAGCTAAGGAGTTAGACTGGCAAGGTGGCCCCGGCCCAAGTCTGAGCTCCTGCTCCTGCTTTGTGAAGCCCCACTTCTGCAGGGACGTGGGGCAGCCTTTGGGGATGCTGATCCCTGGGCCCCTGTAACCACTCTCTCTGGACCTCCAGCCACCTTGGCCTGGACATGGCTGGTTCTGAGCGGAAGTTGGAGAGACACTGGGTTCAGCTGCCCGAGAGCAGGAGGAGGACGAAGCAAGCGCCTCAGGAACAGGCATCCTTTGGGTTGCAGGCTGCCATGGGTCCCTTCAGTTCTCCTCACCCCCATACCTGCCTAGCCAGTGGCTCCCAGGGATTTGCATGTTCACCTCTGGGTCCGAACGTGCCTGTGGGCAGGGCTGAGAGAGCGCAGGAGCCAGAATCACACTGCTACCCAAGCACCATCATCTTCCGCCAAGGCCTGCTCCCATCCAGCCAGCCCCAAGCAGAGCAGCTGGGTTGCAATGGGACTGCAGCCAGCTGGACCAAGGTGACTTTGTTGTCTGGGACAGCAGAGGAGGGAGAGGGAGGTTGATAAAAGTACACTCGGCTTGTCCATCTTCTGACCACCATCCCATTCCACTGGCCTCATATTGGTGAGTCTGAGCCCCAGTGTTCCCTCTCAGTGGGCAGAGCAGATACCAGTCCATTTTGGCACTCGGTCGATGTCTGTGTGGTTCGGGGGCAGTTAAGTAATGTCCCTTTTATGGTTCTGAATTAGAGAGAGTATGAACCTCAAAGAACCTCTTTGACACATGTGAGCAAAACAAAAGGACTGGAAGGTGCTGTGGGCTCAGTACCTCCACCAGAACACAGTGGAACCCAGTGGGCTGTTTCTGCTCTGGGCAGCTCGAGTGCTTCAGAACTGGCATAAGGGCCGGTCTAGCCTCAGGAAAGTCCCAAGGGATGGACAAGGGACCTGAGATGGTGGCTGATTGTTGTCATGCTGCCAGGAAAGATGGCTCCCAAAACAGGCAGTGACACACATAACACAGTGTGGGCCTGCAAGGGCCTCATTCTTATCTGCAGGCCACCGGCTGGGTCTCACTTAGACCCTGGGGTCTCCAAGAACTCAAAGCCTTGGGGGGAGGCACAAACACCCCTGCCCCAGTGCACTCACTCCAGGACATGGACCTAACAGGAGGCCCCAGAGGAAAACCAACCATCTCTGTTATTTGTTGGGAAGACACTATTTAAAGCTCCAGATCGTTAACTGCCTTTTAAAGAAGACTTTCTTGGGGCCATTTTTAGAGCGCCAGTCTTCTTCAGGAAGGCTGAGTGGTGACTAGAAATGTCAGTGCTGAATATGTGTAATTATAGGTGCACCGAATACATGCACTGTAAGTGCCAGGGGTCTCTTGAAAATCTAGGCATGTCCCTTCCCCGCAGAGCCTTTATTTAAATATTTTGCCAGCTCCCCAGGCCAGCAGGCAAGCTCTATCCCTGGCACATTTGGAAAATGGCAGGGGGCTGTGGTGAGAGAAGCTACTCCTACCCCCTCCTTGGCCTTCTTGACAAAACACATCGGGGAGACCAAGAAGGGGGCAGTGGGGACGGCAAAGTGAGCCTCAGCCCGGAGGTGCTGCAGCCCCCAGGGAGCCCCTTTCTGGAATGCCAAGACGATCCGATGACTTAGCTGCCTTGGCGATAGACCTGAACAGTCAGAAGACATCTTTGGTGCCCAGGAAAACAGTGCTGTTTTGCCCCATTAACTCTGACCAATATTGGGGCTGCTTCTCCCTCATCAACAGTGGTTTGCAATCCCGAGAGACACCCTGTGAGACCTCCACTCCCCACCAAAAAAATGGGGACTGGTGAGAACTAGTTGTGCATTGCATCTGGGAGATGGAAAAATATCCTAAAGATATGTGAACCTACTCAGTGCCACGCTCCTTTGCCCGGCTTTTCTCCTGAAAGGGAAGGCTACCGAGGTTCTCTTAACGGCAACAGGCCACCCTGCCAGTCTGTCCACTTGGGAAATCAATCATATGACCTTTGCCCCACAAGGGCCACACAGGCTCTAAGCGAGTCCGATGACCAGGAGACGGTGATGTCACATGATGCCCTGAACTCCCTCTCACCTGCAAGACTGATGTCGCCTAAGACGTGTTCTGCTTCATGGACCCACAGCCCTCGTCTGTCCACCTCAAGGAAGATGTATTCTTGCATTTCTAACTGATGTCTCAGGGAAATAATTAGATGTCACTACTCCAACATTACATTACAACTTCCCTGCAGATCCTGGAGGAAGGGGAAATGAGTTACGACGAGCAAACCCAAGCTAAATACAGTTGGTAATTGAAAAAGTGGCCAAGGAAATCAGGAGGGGAAAAGCAAGCGAGCCAGACCTAAACGGATTATCAATCATTTCCTTTTAGGGCAAGCTCCACTGCAACTTAATCAATTGCTATTGCTTCCCAAATTCAATAAGAAAACTGATACTGTGGGGAAGAAGCAGGAGGAAAAAAAAAATCAACTCACTAAATGTTTACCATTACATTCTTGATAGATACCGGACACCAGCCCCCATTCAATTCCAATCCAGTTCCAAGTTTATCAGCATAAAAGAAATTTACAAGCAACAAAACTCAGATAGCAGTCGAACATTACCAACAAGAGGGCAAAGTGTCTGAGATATGGGATCCAGGCATTACTGGGACCTGGGGTTTAACAGTCACAACACTAAGTGGCAGGTAGTCTAAGACTGGGTAGCCTGTCCTGGCTGCACAGATGGGGCTCAGAAAGGTAGCAGTGTGACCTTGGGACCTATAAGGACTGAAGCTTCTGTTGCCATAGCGACCTGGTGAGGATGAACACTATTACTCTTCCAGTTAATAAACAAGTGTCAAGCACCTATTATGTCCCTGGTGCTGGGGACACCAAGAGCAATAGAACAGTCCTACCCCTAGACTCCTCATAATAACTGGCACAGTCAGAGTGTACAAACGATGGGATGAAGGAGCGTTGGTCAAAGTTGAGGTGTCAAAGTTGAGAGAGAACCCGGTGGTCAAGGAGCTGCCAGGGAATGGGGAGGCAGGTAAGGCTGAAAGTGGCATCCTGGAAGCCACTGTAGGGTGTCTGGATGGGACATGATCTGAGTCACAGTTCTAAAAGATCCCTCCGAATGGACTGGAGAGCAGCAGGCATGGAGGCAGGAGTCCCCAGAGTCACTCCAGTTGCCAGGAGGGTCGTGATGGGTGCCGTGCATGGCTGAGGATGCAGGACAGGGCAATGTGCAGCTGGACCAAAGGCCGGCTGGATATGTGGCAGGCAGGGCCCAGGATGAGGCCTCAGGTGTGGCTTGTCCAGCTGGGTACCTTTATCCAGGAAGTGGCCACTGGTCAGTGAGGCAGCCTGGGGACCTGAGCCTGCAACCCTACCTCCTCTCATGTCCCCCTCCTTCTCACCCACAGTCCATAGGACATTAAAACAGACACCAGCAGCACAAGCCTCTCCAAGGAGCTCAGCACAGTGCCCACATCTGCTGTAGGGAAAGAGCTTCCTGAAGAGTCCCAGCATGTTTGGGCAAAAGATCCCAGCAGGGGTTGCTGGAGTTGCTCCTGACTCTAGAATGACAATTACAGCATCCAGAGTAGGGCAGGAAGGGGCAGCTCTGAGTATGTCTACAAGATTTGGTCCAGGGGCCAAAGTCCAGGCTTCACGGGCCACACCTGGGTTCAAATCTCAGGTCTGCTACTGGCTGGCTGTGTCCCCACAGCCAAGTTCCTTCCCCTCTCTGTTCGTTCATCTAATGAATGGGCATAATACCAGCTACAGGGCATAGGGTCATCGAGAAAGTGAAGTGAGATAAAGCAGGGGAAGTGCTCAGCCTGGTACTCCCACACGGGGACCGTTTTCTGGTTCAAGATAGTTATTGTCTATCATCCTTGTTAATAACAAGAACATCCCAGAGGTAAGGCAGGTGGAGAACATTCCCTCATACCTTTCAACACCAAGCAGGCAGGAAATAGAGCTTTTTGACACTTTCCAAGCAAGTGTGTGCACACACAGCGACGATTCGCCGAGGGGGGGGGGGACGGTGTCTCAGGACGCAGCGCCCCAGTTCACCAGAGCAACTGGCGGCAGATGCTGGCGGCTCTTAGTGATTATGCTGTTCCTTGTACTTGATGGAGGGTGACTTTGCAAGCAACAAGGCTCTCTAGTAATGCTCCGTAAAACTACAAATTTACTTTGAGAGCACCAAGTCTAATTACCTCGCCAAGACTCTCTGCATTTTTAAGAACCGTTTTTTCCCCCCCTCCTTAAACTCTTGATCATAAGGACTCTTGTTAGCAATACTCAGCGTCGTTCTTGTTTCGCCTGTTGCCATGGCAACAAAGCAGTGTTTACCAGCCCTTCCAAGCTGGTACATCTTTATTAGCACCCGATCCCATGAGGAGCAGGAAGCAGCGCAGAGGTTTAAAGAGCATTAATCCCCTTAAGCTTTGCAAACCTCTCTAGTTAGGGAGCCCAGGAGGGGGGGAAATTGAGGTCTCTGCCATTTGCAGGGCCCTCCTCGAATCGTTAAGCCTACATGAAGCACCAGACAGAAAAAAACTTATCTCTCTGGAGCTTCACTTTATGTTTCTTCTCTTGAAAGAGACAAACTTGTGGACTGTCTTGGCTTCACAAGAAAAGTTTGCAAACCATCCATCAGAGAAGGGCCTCTGGCTCTGTTCTCACTGCCTCTGACCACGCTGCTGCACTCTCATGATAACCACAGGACTTTCAAAAACTGTTATCTCTTGGCCAGGTGGAGGGAAGGCCACAAAGGCCCCCCCACCCCACCAGCTGGCCCACCCCTGCACCGTCCTCTCTGCCCCTCTGTGATGAGAGCCGACAGATGATTCAGAGCTGAGATAGATTTCCAGTTTGTCCCCCGTCCCCACCAAAAAATAAATAAATAAAAATAACAATAAAGGAAAGAAAGAAAGAAATCCAACCTCAGAAAGTGGCTCAAGAAAGCTTCCCCCACCTGCTTAGCCTCTGCCTGTCTTGGAAGGTTTTTCAAAGTCGGCGTCTGGGCAGAAGTGGAATTAGGGAGGAGAAGAAAGGGTTTCTTTGCATCATTTAAAAGCAGTTCAGTGTCCCATTCCCCCTTCTGCCAAATAAAGATCTCTTTCATCTTTCATCACAGCTTAGGGAATCAAAACCCTGCTCGGGGTCCAGGAAGACCTGAGGCTGAATTATGGAAACTTACCCAAGTGAAAGAGGATACACTAACACTCGCTCGTCTCCCAAAACGGCATTCAAATGGGCAGCTGGAGCTGGCCAAGCCTTGGCGTCCTGCATGGTCCCCGGTTTGGTGCTCTTGATTATCAGTCTGGTTCAATCAGGGCCGCTCAACTAAAGAGCAGGAGTCACAAAGAGCCTGGCCGTGTGTGTGTATGTGTGTGTGTGTGTGTGTGTGTGTGTGTGTGTGTGTGTGTGTTGGGGTCCTCATGCTGGCTGGGGATCTAGGTAACAAAAGTTTTCAATCTGGCCATATTCCACTTTTCAATAGATCAGGTATCTCCTGTTATTCTGAATGGTGCTCAAAAGTCTTAAAACAACAACAAGAACTTCTTCAGTTATTGAGATCCCTTTTCATCTTCTGGTGGGGTAAAGAATTCATTCAAAGACGAGGGTCATTCAAAGACGAGGGTCAGCCTCTCAAGAAATAAGACTTGCCCAGCCTAAAACCTGGGACAGCACGGTTCTCCCACTCAACAGACTCTAGGTGCTGTAGCAGCCATGGGATCACTGGGGTGTTCACACGTTGGTTACCACCTGTTTTCTAAAAATACTTGAGGTGTCTTATAATGCTTAAGCATGTGCAAAACAGGACTATCAACACATGAACCAGTTGGGCATGGGTAATCCCAGTTACTTGGGAGGCTGAGGCAAATTTGAGGATGGCAAATTTGAGGCCAACCTCAGTAACTTAGCAAGACCCTGTCTCCAAACACAAATAAAGGTCAGGGGATGTAAGCTCAATGGTTGAGTGGTTGCCCGGCAGGTGAGGAGCGTTGGGTTAGATCCCTAGCACTACAAAAACAGAAACAGCAGAAAGCCAGTAAACAGGAGCAATCACATAAGAAGGGATGGATGGACACCAGTGTCAAGGTAAGGTTCTCCGGCCAGAGAAGCTGAAGACAGAAGCTGAATACCAAGTTTCTGTACCAACCCAAGGAAACTTGCCAGACTGTCTAACCTACAGAGCTACTACCGGGCAATAGGGCTTAAAACAGACTCAGGGCTAAAGAAAGCCCACCAACCAAGACCTTCACAGGGACCTTCAGTGACACTTATCTAGCCCAGCCACTTCAGGCTTAGGTCAGAGAGCACCTCAAGAGAGAAGTCCCAGGGTCTGCACTCAGCAGGGCAGTGAGGTGGAGGGTTGGGCTGGGGTGCTCGCTGGCCCCAGGCTCAGAGACAAGAAGCAGGCAGAAAGCCAAGCTCGGTTCTCAGAAAGGGAGTTAGACCGGAGAACACGACCCTGACTTAATTAAATGGCTGCAACTCCCCATGAATTACATGGGTTAGCCTGTGGCAAGGATGGTCTGAGGAGGCCAAGAGGAAGCAGGAGGTCTGTGCCCTCAGGTGTGGTCAGTCTTGGGCCAGTCTTGGGCCAGTCTGGAGAGAAGCCTGGTGAAGGTCACGTGCCTAAGTCCTCAGGAGCCAGGACACAGGAGCCTAGGTTCAGGTCATTCTCCATCATAGCACAAATGCCTCTGAGCAGCAAATGCGGGAGGAGCCAACCCTTCTGGAAGCTGGAGGACTCAAGGAAGCCAGGCTGCTAGCGTGGTCATGGTGACATGAGGCTGCTCTTTCTACAGGAGTGGTCAGCCCACTGGTCCACCTCCAGTGGACCCTTGCTCCCAGCCTTGGCATTTGTGGACTTTTAAAAACTTTTCCTTTCTGCCTTTGGAGCCCAGTAAGAAGCCCCTTGAGCAACCGGGAGACCAGAGGGTTTTTATCATTAACCTCAACAGTTGCACCCAAGCAGCTGAGCAGCAGTGGGGGAGGGGAGGCAGGTTCAAAATGCCAGGGTGTGTACAGGGTGCCTCACAGGTGCACGCAGATCAACAGCCAAAGCGGCAACCAGGGCGTTTCACCCATCTGATTTCTTCCCTTGGCTGAAACCCGGTTCCAGCCCAGTCCTCCTTCATCCTAGGCTGTGGCCAACATGCCTCCTCCACCAGCTTCCTCTCCTCTGGGCAGCCACAGTGAGCTCCCACCAGGTTGGGTATCCACTGTGGACCATCTCACTCTACAACCCCGGGGGCTCAAGAGGGCCAGCCTGTCACTCAGGAAGGCAGGAGGAATTGAGGACGGAGCCAGGCAGGAAAGGTGAGCCCTTGGGTGCTCAAGCTCGGCTTCTAAGGAGGTCTCACTTGAGAGGGAACCTTGTTCCCTTTGTCCCTTGCCTATTTACCTATAGTCACCACAAGAAGGGCATTTCAATTCCTCCCCAGTTCACGGCCCCATCCAGGGCACTCCACGGAAGCAAACCAAAACACTTGGAACAAACCAATAGAAATCCTGGTTTAAAAAAAAAAAAAATCACCAGGAAAGTCTGTGGCCTAGCTCAAGGCCTGGGTTCAATCTCCAACACAAAACAAAACACAAACAAAAACCCACCAGGAAAAAGGTCATTTGTGTGAATAATAGTCATTGTTTCTCTTTAATCAGTATAATAAACAAAGTTTAACTGCATCTTCCAAGAGCACCCCCTTCCCTCCTCAATTTCTACTTTTTAGTTGGATAGAAAAATAGCTCCTAACACATTCTGAGAGGTAAGGCTGGGTGAGCAGGGTGGCCCACCATGTGGTGTCCTTGTTCCCTCGTTCAGGACACTCTGAAGCTGTGGATTTTATCAGGCCCTATGCAATGGGACACTGGTGTGCATGTGCACACTGGTCTCGAAAACAGCCCTAAGCCTGCGCTGGGCTTTTCCTAGGGAGAAGAAAACTGTCTAGAACCTCCCCTTGTTCCAGGGCTGAAAATGACCATCTTCCAGTCAGGTTCAAAACTTGTCACATGTTCAAAGACAAGAGGAGGTTAAGAAGAACAGACAGAGAATTGATCTGGATTTCTGCCTAACTTTAGATTCTGTGCCCAAAATTACTTTTGGAAACGATAAAGGAAAAAGAGGCGTATGCACGATAGCGCGAGCACACACACACAAAGTTAAAGAAAGAACAAGAGACATTGTGGTCTTTCCCTATGACCCCCAAACCTTGCCCTTCTAAACAGAAAGAGTGCAGTGTGCACAGGGCACGCACCGGCCGAGGATGGCACCATTTACCTCGGGTTTCCTCTTCCAGCTCAACTTTTACTTCTTAAGCATTTTTGCAACAAAGGAGAAGAAAAAGGCCCAGATGGCTGAGCGTCAAGGACACCTGTGATTACAGTGATCCTGAAGGTCGCTGGGACACTGGACCATACTCCCCAGGTGCTGCAGGGAGGCCTTGCCCAGCACAGCCCTGTGGCCCCTCCATGGTGCACCAGCACTTACAAGAGGCTTCAGTGTGTGGCAGTGACTCTGAATCCTAGTGTGCTCTCTCTCCTAATTGGCTCACTGAATACTGAGGCTGGGGGTAGTGGGGCAGGGGGAGAGCAGGCAGGGCAGCTTTCCTTCCTCAGGATAACCACAGCCAAGGAAGATGCGGTGCTGCTCCAGCATCAGCCAGCCACCAAATGGAGTACCAGTCCAAGGTCTTCAACCGACCTCCCTCTAGCTGCTCTTGGATTCCTTTCCCCTGATGGCCTGGACATCGGCTATCCTTCCTCTAAGGTCAACTGCAGTTATTTGCCCCCAAGCATAAACGCAGGAGCCCCCTGGGGGTCCAGGTGATACCTTCACTTTCAGAGGCAGATGGTCTTACAGGTGAGGATGGGATGAGGGTGAGGGGGACAGGAGGCAAGCTGCTACCACAATGGGGCCAAGGCGGTGAGGAACTACCAGAAAAGAAGGTCAACAGGATTCCTCCCCACACACTCCACCAAGACCCGAACTGCTGAATGGCAGGCCATGCCAGGCACTGTGAGACACAACCCATTGGATACAGATGGGGAGATGAGATTGTTTTCTCAGTCCACAGACACCTCCCGGGTGAGGAGCGGGCACCTATAGCTGGATAAGTCTTAGATGGAGTCATGAATAAGCAGGTATGTCATGTATGCTCTTTAGCCAGTCTGTCTTTGGAAAAGTCAAAGTCTGGGGTCCATGCATGTGCAGGATAACTGCTGGGAAGCCAAAGACTGATCTCTGCTTTTCTTTTTTTTTTTTTTTTTTTTTTTTTTTTTTTTTTTTTAAGGAACAGCAAGAAGAAGGAGGAAAAAGTGAACACCCAAACTGCTGAATACCCTTGAGATGCTCTTCCTCCTGGGGGCTACTTCAGCTGTGTCCTCGGGTGACATGCATGGCCACTGCACCCAGGAAACCCAGACCCTGTTTCCTGCCGAGGTGGGGTTTGAGAGCCATCCGTCTCCCCCTTCTCAGCCCCTCCTGTCCCCGAGCTCCCACCCCAAACTCACTGGGCCCTAGTGTTTACAGCTCACTACACCACAAATCTTTATTTCCCGTCACCCACTGGCCCAAGCTGTCCCCACTCCCTGTTTCTCCCAGACAAGTTAATAAGACGGAAGGCTCCCTCGAGGCCCGGAGCCGCGAACATTATCACTTGGAAGCAAGGCAGAAATCCTGACACATCGGAAATGACTTCAAGCCTATTAATTACCCTTTCTTCTTTGGCAGATCTTTTGAAAGAAAGCTTGACAAATTGAAAGGAAGGCTAGCACTGCCTCTCCGCCCCAATTAAGCCCCCACTCCCACCCTGATATCACAAATCTGATTTCTGCTCTTTTTTTATTTTTATGGGTAACCAACTAATTTGTCAGAGTGTCGCCCACCCTGGGTAGCTCCACCTATGGTCTGCATGGCAAGAACCCAAAGGGTGAGCCCCTCTTTACAGATCAAGTCCTTGAAATCTGAGAGACCCAGGGGGCTGGGAAGAGTAGGGAGTGGTCAGGGCTTTGGGCCCAGGGGTCTGCCCTCCAATGACCTTCACGGTGAGCCTGACTCCTCTGCACACACCCCAGAGAGGATGCCACCGAGCACAGGGAAGGCACCCACACTCCCCTTGGGGCGGGTGTAGTGAGGCTTTGATTCTTGGGTACAACAGCTTTCATCAAACCCTCTGCATGAATCACAACAGGAAAACACAGGGGATTTGGGATGCTGGGAAAACTGGAGCATTTAGGGAATCCAACAGTCACTCCATCTCCAAGATGCACTGTCTCTACAACAAGGATGAATTCAAGGTCCCCTCAAACAGTCCCTTCCTTAGAGAGGCTTATGCAAAAATAATTGGGTAGGTTGTTTTAATTCTCTAGAGACTTGAAGCAGTCCCCATATTAGTGAACAGAACCCCCAAACCCTCAGCTGCTCCACTTGAGAACCTAGGATTAGATCTAACTTCCCCTGGCCCACAACCAATCACAGGAGCCTGCTGCGTCTTGTCTCTGAATGTGTACCCCGAGATCCAGCTTCTTCCCAGCTCCCCAGCTCTAAATGCACCTCTGCAATGGATACAAGTGGCCACTCTTTCCCAGCATGCACTGCTGCCCCCTCCTCAGTCCGGGGGCCCGTGGGGTCTTTCCAGAGCACAGCCCCATGCCTTGCCTGGCTCACCAGTACTTCATGCTCCAGCCCCTGCTGACCTCCCGACTCATCTCTGCTGCTCTCCCTCTCAGCGCCTGGCCTTCGCGTGGCCTAGTACCAAGCCAAATCCTTCCCATGTCATCTGCTTCACAGATGATGGCCTGCTCCTTGGAATGTCTTGCCAGCAGTTCTTTGCCTCCCAATTCAAATGCCCACTCCTCAGAGAGGCCACTCCCAGGGTCCTACCTCAAGGAAGCAGGGCAGCTCTCTTGCCAACAATTCCCTATTTTATCTTCTTCTTGGTACTTAGTAGCACCTGAAATTATGGGATATATGTTCCTTCTCACCAAAGAACACAAGCTCATGGGGGGCTGGGATTTGTTCTACCTTGTTCCCTGCAGCATTGCTATAACTGGTACGGCTCCTGGAACCTATAGGGGCTTCATATCCAGCGGTTCCAGGAGCAGTACTATGGGCTCACTCTGCCTCACACCTGAGGCTGCAGCCCTATCAGCCTGGGGAAGTCCAAGGGGAGCACCTGGATGGATCAGTGCACCCAACCCATTCCGGGAATCATCAGTGACTTGAGTCGGAATCCACCCAACGCCTGATGGGTCCCTGACAACCCGGAAGAAGCCTTTCTCACTATTCCACACAGCCTTCCAAGGGCGCTCTGGATTTGAATCCCCACGCCTGGCTCTGATAAAGACAAGGCCACCCACCAAGGCCCTATTTTTTTCTGGTGCATTTCTCCGGTATCACATTTTTAAACTCAAACAAAATCTTTAAACCATTACCCAGGAAATCATCATTAAATCATTTGTTCATTTTTATTAGCATCCCAGTAATTAAAGAGAATCATATTTCAGAAATCTTCAGCTGCACTTATCAAAACCCACCCTCCAACCAATCAATTAGTATTACAATAACCGCGTTCCCTTGTTGCCGCCGCTATTAGCATTTTGATTGAATGTCTGTTGAAAAGTGACTGGTAACAGAAGATTGTGTTCAGAAAGTAATGTTTCTTTATTCGTTACCACCGAACCTTGTCTGGTTGTCTCCAGTCTCCACTCAAAAGAGACAAGGCAGTTTCCAAAAGCAGTCATTTTGGTGGTGGATTATATTTTCATGAGGTGTGTGATAAATTGGGCAGAATCGCTCCAGAATCGCCAGTTCCAGGCCTCCCGCACCCAGCAGCTGCACCTCGGCTGTCGAGCCTTGACGGGATGATGAGTGTCCCTTCTGCCGCCTCGCTCTCCCCCACCCCAATAATCTAGGGCCATAAATACCAGGTCGGCACACATGGCACTTGAGGCGACTCAGATATAATAATGCCTGTGGCAGATCCGCCGGGGGGCCACTGTTATTCCCACTGAAGATCATCATCATTATACACCCCCTTCCCTGCCAGGCACTCGGGAAACCTGTTATTCCAACATCCAGACTTAAGTTTCCCAGTCGTCATAACAGTAATAAAAGCACCAGTCAGTACAGAGATGGGTGAAGGAGCTCCGTTATGGGGAAAGAACGGCTGTCTTCCCCAAGACACAGGAATTAGAGACAAGAGTTCATCAAACCACTGTCTTAGAATTTAAACGGCCTGCTACGTCAGACAGCTCTATTTACCGATGCCCCCCAGTCGCTGATGTCTTTTGTGGATAAATGGAGAGCTCCAGACACACAACACAGTCAAATCAACACAAAAAAAAGTTTCAATCTTCCTCTAGCAAGTCAGCCTCCATAGCTGCTGGTGCTAAAGGAGATCCCACTTTGACCTGGGTGGAAGGAAACTGGGTGGGGTACAGGAGTGAGGGGTGTCTGGGGCTGGGAAGGACATGTGCTCCAAACTATAAATATGGTGGCTGTCCAAATGTTATGTCTGTCCCTCCATCCACTCAAGTATCTATCCAGCTCCAATCCACAGTAAAGTATATATATATAAGCTTCTTCTTCAGTGCACATGACCTTGGCCCCACGACCCTGTCCCTGACCATCCAGTGGTGAAGAGCATTGATGAGGCTGCATTAATGTGCCATTTAAAAAATATTTTTTTTATTTGTTTGTTTTAAGGCTTCCAGAATTCAGTGTGGGGGGAGAGTGCAACCCACTTCCTGTAAAAATCTGTCCCTTCTCTAAACTCAGTCTCCTTTTTCTCCTCCCCAGCTCTTGTTTCCTCCCCTGGCTGCCAGCCAACATTTTATAATAGTGTCAGGTAGCAATTTCATTTTTAAAATGCTCTTATCAAGGATTTAAGGTGAAAGATAAGAACAGCGCAGTAAATCATCATAAAGGAGTGTAGTTCGAGGCATAGTATTTTACAAATCAAAACAGTTAACAAAATGAAAAGGCAAGGACAGGGAAACAAAGTGAGTTTAAGCATCGGCTGAAAGGGGGAGGGTAGAGGCCAAGTTAAATAGAAAGATCATCCTTCAGATTTCCGAGCTCCCTTTGGTAATGGTCTTGGCATATTTTCTAAGAATTGCATGCACAGTCCAATTTCCATTTTAAAACAGGATGTTTTCAGAAGGCACATATATCGTCAAACCATTACGCACACTTAACTGGGGGTTTTCATCGAAGTCATCTGACCTGCAAGCATGTGTTGCTAATATCGCTGCTTTATTATTTATCAAATCAATTTCTTCATGGAATGACTAATAACACAACCACAGCTGCTCTCCTCTCCCCTCCCCAGCTGCTGCCACCCTGGCAGCCACAAGATTTGCTAGGCTACCTGCGGTGCCTTTCTCCCCCACTTTACTCCTGTCCTTATAGAAAGAAGGAAAAGATGGGGGGTGAATTCAGGAGGTGCCAGTTCTCACCAACCACGTTGTGGAAGCCACTTTACGTGACCCTGGAGGAGTTAACACCAGCACGAATGACCAGTCCAGGGCACTGGTCTGTATTTTATTGGGGGATTTTAATCCATTTCACAATCAAAGAATCACAAACATAAAAAAAAAAAAAAGGAGCTGGCACCTACTTTCCTACTTCAATAGTTCACAATGTCTTTGATTCTAGTTTTTTTTATTTTTTTATTTTTTAAACAACCAACGGTCACATGCAACTCAAATGTATCCACAACCTTCAACCTATACACAAACACACACCTGCATACAAAAACACCCAGAGGCATACATCCCACAAGGACATCTCTCTCTCTCTCTCTCTCTCTCTCTCTCTCTCTCTCTCTCTCTCTCTCTCACACACACACACACACACACACACACACACACACACACACAGCTGGGATGCAACCTCCAAAGTGGCTTTTAACTCCTAAAAATAAACTCCTTACAATGGCGTTTACTCTAACTCTTTACATATGCCTGCCAATCTCTCCGAGACCTACCTGCAAATTCACAATAAATACAAACATGCAATTAGATGATTTCCTATTTGCCAAGGAAATGATTCAATTGTCCATTAAAAGCTAGAGTTCTAAAAATAACATAAAGGGAAATTATTGGGTATTGTGGATACACATCTCTGTTGTAAAACAGATTTGCACAATGGGCAAAATACAAAGCCTCTTTTGTAAATTTCACTCATTTTATTTTTTTTTTTAAAGGTAAGACAGAATGGGGGAGGGAGCAAATTAAATCATAATTTTCAGACTACGTTTTCTTATTGTCACTCAGAAAAATCGCCAGGTGTTTCTGCATAGTTCATACATAAATATACCAGCTGAATCAGGAAATCTCTTTCCAGGGCAAATGAATCAACTTAATTAAAAGAAGACTTCAGATGCCAAGACCAGGGGTTTTGGAAGTGAGGAGGAAACTGAGAACTCCAGCTTGACGTGCACCCCTTTCTACCTGGCTCTGAGAGGGAAGCACATCATCTTTCTAAACCCTGGTGCAGACTCCTGGATAGAGCACAGGCCCCACCATCTCCAGGGCTGCAGCCAGGCCTCATGGGCTCAAGGTAGAAGCACAGAACTGAATTTTAAAATCAAGCCAATAATTTCAGTCTCCTCCTCACCCCCAAATCAACTGTAAGAGGCAGCTACAATGAAACCAACGACATCTCTTCTTCCTTCAAAGCAAGTAATAACTCTACAACAATTGCTAGATCCCGTAGGCATCAAGATGTGTCCTGAGGAAGAGAGGCCTTGATCTCAGGGTCCACGTGCATGTGAGGGTCAAGGACCTGGTCCACAGAACACCAGGTCCACAGAATCTTCCAGCTATAAACCCACCAAGGCAGGTGGGTTTTATACCTGGAAGGTTCTTGGTGATCATCTGACCCAGGCGGGGGTCCGGTCCCCAGCCCTGACTGCATATTAGCACCAGCCGGGGGATGGTAAAGACAGTCAATGCCAGGGCTCTACTCCTGAGCCTCCCTTCATTGACCTGGGCTGGGACCCAGGCATCAGTGTGGTTTAAAAACTCCCCAGATGATGCTAACATGCAACCAGGGTCGAAAACCACCCAGCTAGTCCAAACCTCGAACATGAAAACCATTGTTCATGACGTGGAGGGTCTATGGCTCGAATGTGGGACGAGCCAGACCTTCCTCACTAACCCCATGTCCATATGAGGACATAAAGCTAGCCACAGGAGTGAAGCATAAGTGAGATCTAAATTCAAAGTGGAGGAATGGAATGGGAAAGATGAACTCTGGGTAAGATCCCCTCTCTGCTTTCTTGTGCCACAGCACTGAAACACATTCATGCTCTTCTACTCAGGGGTATTTCCAGTGCGCTCCCCGGGTCCACCGTGGTTCCTGCTCAGAAAGCACACGGCAGCTGGGTGGGAGGTGGGAGGGAGTCCAGGGAACAGGGGCCACTGTGGCTTCTGTGTCTATTCTGGGCCCAGAATGGATGATGTCACCTCCAGCAGCAGTGGAAAAGCAGAGTCATGAATCATCCATGAACCGGCAACCCAGCCCTCTGAGATAATAAATCGGATGTCAGCGCTGCCACGTCCGCCGCAGAACGGGCGCGGAGGTGCGGCCTTGCCCAGGCTGCGGGGACACGGGCACATCCAGGAGGAAGGAGGCCCTCTCCGTTTTTTTCCCCCTGACAGCGAGATGGGTGGCAAGCGGAGGAAGAAATTCCAGATTTGTGGGGAGTGCTGAAAGGCCCACAACTTTGATCACTTTACAATCACGGCAGTTATTTTTATGCGCTGCCGGGTGTGCCAACCACACGCCAGGATTAACAGAAGCGCATCCCACGACTGCTGTAATTACTCACTACCGCTGCGCCCACCGGCTTCCTTACAACCGGAGACCCGTAGGTGCTGCCACCGTGACCCTCCACCGCTCTAATAGCTTAAAAACTCACTCCAGGATTGAATTTGGCAGATGTTCCTGCCTGAAAGGGTTTCTGGGACAACATAAAGACATCAAGAAGTCTGTTTGGCAGCTTTTTGAAGTTCAGTGTTATCTTGCTGGGTTTTCTGATTTTTTTTTTTTTTGGTCGGTGAAAGCAAAGGCAGGTAGGTAGGGATACCAAGGTGGTGTTGTCATATGCATGAGTATTCCTGATTTCTTTTTTCTTTTTTAAAAATATGCATTATTTCCCCAAATAGCCGAGTTTGATTCAACTGGAAACGGTGCTCTTGGTGAGTGTGGTTCGTACCAACACCGCCGGGGATTCTGACAACTCCTAACTCCTTGGCTTCTGAAGACATGGCTGAGCTCTGGAATCCACTGGGCTCTCCAAGGTCTTTTCTCTAATTCCTCCTGCACATAATTTTGCTAGGAGAGGACATGGATAGGAACACATAGAGGGAGAGAGCTGTGCTTGGCCTGCAAGCTGATGGCGAGCAAGGGGAGGTGATGGACAGAAAGCACTGCGTGGCCCTGTACTGTTCTCCTAGGGCTGCTCTAACTAAGCACCACAGGCTGCAGAGCTGACAGCAACAGAGATTCATTCTGCCTCAGTTCTGGAAGCTGGAAGTCTGAAGTCAAGATGTTGGCAGGCCATGTTCTAGGAGGGCCCTGGGGGGAAGCTTGTTCCGTGCCTTTCTCCCGGCTTCCGGTCCTGCCAGCACTCCTTGGCTTGCAGCTGCACCACCCCAGCCTCCGCCTGAGGTCACATGGCCTTCTCCTTGCAGGTCTCTCATCACATGTCCATTCAGTCACCCTGGATTCACCTACTCCAGTAAGACCTCATCTTGACTCGATTACATTTCTAAAGAGCCTATGTCCAGATAAGATCAAGTTCTGAGCTACGAGGCATGAGTGCTTCAACATATCTTTCTGAGGACCCAGTTCAACCCATGGTGACCCCCGCTGTGGAAAGCTCCATAGCATCTGCCTGCCAATGGCTTCTAGAGCGCTAACACTGTCTCCAGTCAGCAAGCCTGAGCCCACACCCACAAGTAATGACACTAACAGTACTCTCCTTAGCAGTGAAATAACAATAGTTAACAGTGGGATAATAATAAAGTTAACATTTACAGTCTCCCTAAGCAACAGATGCTTTGCATATATTAACTCACTTAAATGTTACACAAGTCCACGAGTTCGTAACGTTTAATAGATGAGAAAACCGAGGTTCAGAGAAGGTTAATAACGTGTCCACCGTCACTCAGGCCGATTAGTGGCAGCTCTGGAGGTTGAACCCAGAGTGTGACTCCAGTCTGAGCTCTCTTCCTTTGGACCAGGCCTGGACACTTCCTCTGCTTCCTCAACAGGGTGGTGCCTGGACTCTTGAGCCATAAACAACAGAGACACCGAGGAGGAGTAGGCATGGGTCGCCCTGTGTAAGGTTCCCACTTGTTTACTAACTTAAACTTAGGGTAAGAGAATGCTTAACCTTTGTTTTCCAGTTAATTACAAAGCACTTTGAACTCCAGGATGCAGGGCCTCCCCATTCTGACCTCTCTCCCCTCTGGTCTTGAATGAACTTGAGCAAACAGGCTGGTCTGCAGATGGCGCGTGTGCAGAGCCGGGTTGGGGGGGGGGGGAGCAATCTGACTATTCTGATACTAGCACATTGTCTGGGAAGACCAGCAACTGCGAAGAAAATCCTCATCTGTCTATCAGATTCTGTGTATGGAAAGAAAAAGATGGAGGTGCCTCAGATGTAAAAGGCTCTCAGACATAACCACATCGTGTGGGTCTGGAGCCCTGGGGTCCCACAGGAGGCAGGATCCATACCCTGCTCTGCAACGTACGAGATTCTACACAATATACGAATCCCCAGATTCGTAGATTATAACCAACTTTAAAAGCATGTATGCATATGTCAGGAACAAGGAAGAAATGACAGTTGTTACTGTGTTAGGGTCCTGGCATCAGGTGAATTTTTTTCTTTTGAAAAATCTCTTTCATGTTGACATATCACTACACTGACAATTCAAACTGGGATGAAATTTTAAAAGCTTATGTTAAAACATAAATGTTTGAATATGTAATAAAGGTACATGGTACAAAAATCAAAAGGCAAGTGAGAGTACAATAAAAAGGATACACCTGCCTGGGTACTTTCTGGTCATTAATCCTTTAGAAGCAAATGCCATTTCCTATGTCTGTACGTTGGCATTGACTATGTGAGTACACATGTGCATAAAACACACGTGAGTGTTTATTATGGCCAGAGAGACTGTGCTAAGCACTTTCTACTTATTAAATAATGTAAAAGCCTTGGGCTAACCCAAGGTCATTTTCCTATTTTATTTATCTTTTATCGTGCTGAGAATTGAACTGGGCATTGAGCATGCTAGGCAAGAACTCTACCTCTGAGCTACACCTTCTGCCCCTCACCTTCCTAATTTATAGATGATGAATCACGAGTCACAGAGAGGTTAAATAACTTGCACAAGGTCACACAGCTATTAAGATGTAGAGCTTACATTTGAACAACTGTCCGGCTCCAAAGTGTGCATTCTTCACCACAAAGCCACTGTAATAGTTTGCTACCAGTTTTGTGGCTGGCCTTTCAGAAATACCATATGTATAAGCAAGTATGTGTGTTGTGTGCAAAGCGGAAGACATCCATAAAGAAGTTTTATTTTTAAAGACAAAGGTCCCTCAAATTCAAACAGATTTTAGTTAGTTTTCCTAGAGAAATTTAAGCAACTGTCTTATTTGAAAGGGAAGGGGAAGAACAAGGCCACTAACGTCACTCCACTTGCTGTGGACACTAGGCAAGGTGAGCCACCTTCCAGGCAGGTGCATAAACTCCCCAAGGGAGCAGTGAGGGGCTCTAAGCCGTTCGGCCGCCTGCCTGGGGTCACCCATGGGGAAGCTGGGGTTCAAATCCAAGTACGACCAATCCTGAAGCTCTGGCTCTCTGTAGCATCCTGTGCTGATACAGAGGTACAGATGGGCTGGCGTCTGCCCTCTGACCTGTTCGGCTTAACACAGAAGCTCAGACCCAGAGCTCAGCTGTCATGAAGGGGAGTGTGGGGCAGGGGGGACGGGGATGGGACTCCTTTGGGAACCTCTAGTCCCAACAGGAGAGCAGCCACCCACGGCTTTGGGTGACCCCTGGCCCATTCCTCCACGGCCCCCAGCAGCGCTCAGGGGTGCTGAGGAAGGAATGCTTTTAATCAAGTCGCCAACCCAGGGGTTCCTTTCTCTCCAGACCCCCACGCTGGCTGCGCCCTCACCGAGCTCTCAGAACATGTGAGAGCCGGGGCCTCCGCCTCCATGGGAACGGGACCCAACAAAAGACGCATTGTCCCTCTCCACAAAAAAACCATTTCTGGGTCAGCGAAGTTTCTGACCCTCAGCCCACTCCCTTTCTGCTTCCGTGGGCCACAGCCAGGGGAAGGCAGGAAGGCCCATTAGCTCACCGCCCTTTTGGTGCCAGGGCTTTTATTCCAAAGGAAAGAAGTTGAAGATTTATACTTTGGCTAAAGAAAAACGCAGCTCCCCCAGGATACTAATTCCCCTTGGCTCTGCAGCTCCCGCTGGCCCTGGGCACCCTGTCCCCAGCCCCGTTGCTAAGGAGTGGAGGGCTTTGTATCACTCCCTGTCTGCAAAGAAAAGCAGGTGAACAGAAACCGAGCTACTGTGTTGATTAATATCTCCAGAGACAGCGCTGGAATGGGCGCTTCCGGAATTGAGTTAGCTCAGGGGGAAAAAAAAAAAAAAAAATTAAAGCCCAGTCCTTGGTTTCCTGTCAGAAATAAAATTAAGGTCTCGGATCGATGTTGCCAGGGCTGGGGCATCTACAGGAATTTCTAATGGCCTCCTTTACATGTTTTCAAATTCTCATTCCCCTTCAACCCTGCCCTTTTAATTGGTTATTTGCGAGGTCATGTTTGCACCAATTTCTCGGGAAGGCTAATGGTGTTTATTTAACGAGAAAATAAAATGTGCAGACAGCTCTGGGGCTGGGGCTGGTCTCTGATCCTCGGCTCAGGATAGAGGCTGCGGCTCTTCAGCCTGTCCCACCTCCCCCTCAGAGCTACATGGGGGTGGGGTCTTGGGGGAGCCCTGTGAGGGAGTCACAAGGCCCCTGTGCCCTGCCTGGTGGGGGACACAGCACGCCCAGCCCTTCATACAGCCTCAGTGTTCAAATGCATCCCACTGGAGGCACAGAACCTGGGGGCCTGAGAATCTAGCAGAACGGAAGCAACTGTCCCTTTTTTGCCTGTTGGACTCAAGGACTCTCCCTCATTCCAACTGAACTGCACACAGCTTCCAACAGACTCTCTTCAAGTACCCAAAGGCATCCACATCCCTACTCCCCTGTTGTCTAAGCTGGAGCACAGGAGGTGCGGTCTTATGGCCTTTCTGCCCCATCCTGAGCATCCTCCCCTAGATCCCTGGGTTTGGCAATGCTCTTCCTAAGCAGCTGCCCCACACTGGGAGAGGCCCACTCTGAGAACAGGATTTTCGCCTAACCCCATCCAGACTCCATATTTGCCTAATAGCCTAATTGACATTTTTTTTGGGGGGTGGGGGGTGCTACATCACACTACAGACTAGATTGAGAGCTCTGTGAGGCCAAGACCCTCAGTTGTGGGTGGTCTACAACAGACTGGCTGCTTTCTTGTTAACTGGATTCCAATTTGGGTGCAGCATTTGGAACAATACCAATGTCGATGACTATTGGTTTACAGGTTTTTAATAAATCTATGAACACACCTGAGACCTGGGACAGGATTTGATGGGTACTTAGCACTATCTGCCACCAACACCAAGGATGCAAGCAGATTCAAGAGGTGAGAAATTACCACTGGCACAATTCTAGTAGGGCACACTGGCAGCATATCTTGCTTAGATCCCCAGGGTGGGCACTGTGAGCACTGGAATTTTGCAGAGCAACCTCTTATCACGTCAGCTCAGGTGTCGCTCCCAGCTGAGATGCTACATAACCTCATTAGGCTTTGCACCCCACTGACCCTTCTCTTAGACTCAACTTAGGTCAGACACCCTTCCTTCCTCTACCCCACAAAGTCACATTTGCAGCTTGTAAACCTCAGACAGCTTCCCCAGGTAAATGAAACCAGAAAACCAGAATTTCATCAGGAAAACCACACTTACATTGTCTTTGACATTCTACACTTATGAATGAAGAAATGCTTTAAAAAATTTTTAAATTTAATTTACGCCTTCTCGTAACTTTTCTTACATGCCTCCCCCCCACACTTTTTTTTTTTTTTGAGAAATAGGCACCAAAAAAAACAAATAATTACCGTGCGATTCCTAATCATCTTTATATAGTATACATGAAAGAGTCAATCGGGACTTCAGAGGTCAATTTCAAAAGTGAGTGTCTGGCAGGTATTCAAGACATTAAGGGCTGTTTTTTCTCCTTAGAAAAGCATTATCTTCTATCACAGCTTCAGTTACATCTTACTGGCACCATTTTAATAAATAAACTGATTACGCAAATTATGGAGACCTTAAACTTGGCCAATGGCTTTCGGGATGGAAACTCTGAGCAAGCTTCAAGGAAGAAGCCAGGCTTTGGGTCCAATGCCCTTGAGGTGAGTCTGTGGAGAGTCCCTTCCTCTGGCTGGATTTGCCACTCCTGCACCTCCCCAGCTCCAGATAAGGCTTAACCACCCTGGGAAAGGACCCTCTCTGTCCAAGGGCTTGCTGTGGTGGCTTAGGGGAGGGGCCCTTTGGAAGGCTGGGGGGCTGCTATTCCTCTCCAAAGCCATTAGCACTGCACTTAATAAGTGACTGCTAACTGTCGGGAGAAGTCATCCATCACACTGATCTTTATTTTTTCTCAGTGTATCCTGTTCCTTCGCCACTGGCAATGTTCCACAGCCAACAGGTCCACTGGGTAATGGCAGCTACAGGGATGTCCGTGGCCAGAAACCACTCAGACTATGTGATGAGCTTCAGAGACTTACTGCTCATTTCCCGTTGGGCCCCAATCATCCCAGCACAGTGGGATTCAGGAGCCCAGGGCCTGGGGTCAGAGGGAGGGATGGGCTGAGGTACCCCTGAGTGACCCTTACGCTGAAGGACTCCCTTCCCCAAAAGGAAGTAAGAGTAGGATGTTATTTCAGCAACCCACACATGCACATTCCACTTTCTCAGGCAGGGCCTAGGTTGTAGGGATCATGCAGAGAACAGGGATACCCTGCGGCCACCCCCCAACCCCATGGCTCTCCATTCCCAGCTCCTGCCAGCAAAAGACCAAATCAGAAGGACAGCACCTTGCTTCCTCTCTCCCTGCCCCTCCCCACTCAGCCCCACCCCAGGATCAATACCTACTGCTGACTTCAAGATCTTATCTGAGTTTTGCAAGGATAAAGCGATAAACTCCCTGCACAGCACCCGCTATGCTTAAATCCTTTGATGATCCGCCCAGTATTTTTCAGACCACCTCTAACAACTTTTAGAGAGCAAATGAAATGACTGAGGTAGCCACCATTCCCTCTCTTCCCCTTGGGCACAAATTGTCTCAAGGGATGAAGTGATGGGCAGGGCCAAGGACGGTCCCAGCTTCTACCAGTAGCTCAGCAACTAGTGTGGCTCCAGGAGCCTGCTAAATGTCATCCCCAGACGGTATGTGTCTTAATTTCTCCATCTGGAGATGGATAGCCCCATGGTCCAGCAGGAAGGCCTGGGGTGCAGAGGAAATGCTCCAGCTCCTGATGTCACCAACTCCACTGCTTTTTCATAAGGGCCTCACATAGCGCCAGGCCTGCAGAGTGGCCAAGAGCCTGGGCAGCGGGTCAGACAGGCCGGTGAAGTCCCAGCTCTGTGTCCACCTGCCTGCGACTCTGGGTGACTTGGTTCACCTGTGGCCACTTGCCCTACAATTCAGCCCCGTGTGCAGGTATGCGCTGGCTCAGTACTTGTATGGTGAGTGCACGGAGAGCACTGGCTACGTCCACCAAGATGGCTGACTTGGCCTGCTTAGACAGCCACAGAAGCCACAATGGCAGAAACCATGGCGGGTGTGGTGACAGAAGGCCCGGATAGTCTTATAGAACAAGGGAAATCTTCCCCAGCTGCTGGGAGTTCGGCTAGGGGAAAGTCCCAGCTATAGGTCCCCTACAATAGTTCCCCAGCACAACGAAACCAGGTCACAGCAGCTTCACTGGTAGCTGCATCCAGTGACTGATCAGGCACATATAAAGGATTCTCTCACCTCAGGGGGGACAGGGGAAGGACCACCCCATTTTGGGACCACAGGGTGACTTCTCCCTCCCTCACTCCCAATCAAAAGCATGTTCTAATAAATCTCCTATACCCCATGTCCCCTCTCAAAGGCACCTTTCTGGGGAACCCCATTTGCAGCAACTGCTCACACCACCCCACCTTATAAAATTTTTTAAAAAGTTTAAAAAAAATCCTCAGTGGCTCAAAAGCTAAAGTCCAGACAAGCACTTGGGGTCCTGGGGTGCCTCAATCCTAGCTCCTGTGTTTTCTCGAGGAAGAACCCCAGATGTTGGTTAGGAAGAGTGTCTCACCCGGCGAGGGGAGTGCCAGCCGTGCTCCTAGGGATGGGAAGACCCCACACTTGTACCGCTCCACAGTGTGAGGGCTGGGGATGCAGCTCAGTGGTACAGCATTAGCCTAGCATGCACAAGGCCCTGGGGTTCAATCCCCAGGAGAAGGAGGAGGGGGAGGAGGGGGAGGAGGGGGAGGGGGAGGAGGGGGAGGAGGAGGAGGAGTAGAAGTAGTCCCTTCTTGATGAGATGACAGCAGGCTAAACACTGAGCAGGTGGAGGTGAGGCTGCAGCATGGTGGCTACAGGACTATCTCATTCTCCTGTGCTCATCACCTGATTCCAAGTGCACACTCCCTCAGGCCTCAGGTGTGGGGCCTGTGCTCTATACACATGCCTTGTGCTTCTGCAGTGATGTGCTCTTTTCTCGCTGCTCCCCTTACTGCTCTGAAATTCAGGGCTACCCCGGCTTTAGCATCCAGGCCAAGAGAAGCTCCTCCTGGGCTGTTTTGAGGGGATGGAAAATGTATTCAAGGGCAAAATTTCCACCTGCACAGAAAGGACCCCGGGGAGAAGGGAGGCGGGTGCTAGGCCTTTCTTCTAGAAACTTCCCAGCACACCTTCCCCCTGCCTGCTCTTCCCTCACCCACCAGCACCACACAGGGGCTCACAGGCTGCATCCACTCAGGCCGGCTTTATGGTGTGCAGTTTTAAGCAACTGCACATGGCCTGCTCAGAAGGTTCTGCCCTGGTTTAATCTTCTGTGGTCACCTCGAAATTCTTAATCATTTTTTTTAAAAAGAGGCCCCACCTTTCCTCTTGGTCTGGGCCCCATAAATCATAGTGCTGGTCCTGCATCTACCACAGGGGGCTTAACTGCTCACACAGGTTCTGCCTCCTCACCAGGCTCTGCCCAATCTTCCCCCAATGCCCACTGGAGTCTGGACTCCAGAGGGTCAGTGAGGACATCCTGAAGCCACTCTGAGCCCTAGCACTGAGAGTTCTCCACCTCCTAACAGGCAATAGCTGCCCCACCAGTCATGGATGGACTGTCACCCCACGCTACACCCAGTGCCTTTCTGTCTTTCTCCCCTCTGGAAACCAATTTCTCCCACTGACCTTCAAAAAACAAAGTCATGGGGCTGGGTGGGTAGCTCAGGGGTAGAACATGTGCTTAGCAGGCTTGAGGTCCTGGGGGAAACCAGCACAGGGGAGAGGGGGGCATAAAGAAGAAAGAAAGAACAAGAAGATCCCCGGGGGCCGCCCAGGAGCCTTCCAGGTCTGTGAACCCTAACGCTGAACACTGGGTGCCACGTTCAGCAAGGCAATGCTCGCCCTGAAAAGAAATGGATGAAAATGCTCTTCTTAACAACCCTGGCCCGTTGATTTGGACATCACAGAGGGAAAGCAGAATTTGGAATTAGCAGCCGTGGGTTTGAGCCTCTGCTAGACAGGGTACATCAGCCACCGACCCTCCCAGCCTTGATGACCTCAGTCCCCAAAATGGAGGTGACAACAATGATAATAACAAGAGCTAACATTCACGCTCATTCCAGTCTGTGTGTCTGGCATTGCACTCTCCCAAGAATCCTATGTCACAGATGAGTAAACTGAGGCACAAAAGTGAAGCGATTTTTTCCCTAAAGTTACAACTAGCCTCCTGCAGCTCTGCAAAAGCCCAAATGGATGATGCACATAGCACCGGAGCTTTGGAATCCATAATGGTGGACGGACACACTGCAGGTGACGTCCAAGGGTAATTACCAACTACCCATCACCACTCTCCTCTCTCTCTTAGCTCTCTCTCTAGAGCAATGCACCAAACAAAGACTCACCACCCTCCCCCTCCCCCGCTGTGGGTCCCTTCCCTCCACAAACACTTTCTGCAACTATGTCCTTCTGGCTGGGTACATGAGAAGCTGGGTTACCAGGCACGATGGGAACGTGCCCAGCCTTCTCCCACCCCCTGCCAGCAGCCACTCCCCCTTCACTCCTTCCCCCCCTTTTGCTCAGCTACCTTCTCCAAACAGGAAAGACATACAGGGTAGCTGCTTCTAATCACAGGTGACAGCAGGAATGTAAACAAAGCAAGAAACATCGGAATGCAATCCAAGTGGCAAGGAAACACGGCTCACCTACAGATCCCTCCCTTGAGAACACCCTGCACCCTTTCCTGCCTCCCCCTTCAGAAGCTCTGCTCATTAACACCCTCTTAATAGGAACCCCAGAAACCTGGGGCTTCCGGAGAACAGGAGAATGAGACACTAAATCCTAACCTCCTTTGACTACTCTCTCTGGGGAGGATTTTCTAGATTCCTCCAATGTTTCTGTTCAAAGCAATAATTTCAATGTGTTCTTCTGGGAGATGGTGGTTGGAGAAGCCGTGGGCAATCTGTCCAATGCTAAGGGTCCTTTCCCAAGAGAAGTGCATATCATTTCAAAGGTTCTTGAACTACAGGTTGAGACCCATTTTCTGTAATAGGGATGAGACAAGAGGAGCACAGGAAAGAACATACACAAGTACAGACTTCCTGTAAGCGTCCCGAGGTGCCGCAGAGTATTTTCCACATCTGTAATCGCTATTCATGGCAAACAAACCCAAGACAAGGCTTCTCAGTCTATCTCTAGATGGACAGTCTGCTTCTAAACCACCTCCTTTCAATGCAAGAGAACTCAATTGAGTAATTGCTATGAGTAATTTCCACTAAGATCACTTACTGCTGAGGTTAGCAAGGGATTTAAGAAAGCCAGGATCAAGAAAGGTGTATATAAACACAGGTGCTGGCCTAGCTCTGTGATTTAACCGCGGTTCCCATGCCAAGAGAGAAGGGGGCTTTGACTGTCCACTATCTGCTTTCTTTGTGCTTTGATAGCCCTCCATGAATGCAGATCCTCAAAGATGGTCACCTCTACCTGCTTCATTCTGAACTCTTCCCTGTATCGTTTGTCAGTGACTCTGGAGGTGAGAGGAGGCGAAGGCTAGAAGAAGGTGGAGGGAAACACTTCGTATGCTGGGGTCATCTTACCTCTGTGCCTGTTGGTGGTTTTATCAAACATCAGCATCGCATCCTCCACCTGCAAAACACAGAAAAGAGGCTGCTTTAGGAATTTTCAAAAAGTATACATTATATATATACTTATACTGGGTGTTGGTGGAAGAGGTGGTTTCCATTACAGAAATAATAGTTGCTCATTAAAGAATATTTGAACATACCAAGAAATAAAAAGAAAAAATACTGCTGATTTTAATACTGAGCACAGTTACAGCTAACATCTGGTGTATTACCTTTTAGTGTTTGCTTTAAAAAATATATATGGTTTAATATGGTCTAAATTATATTGTATGTGGAATTTCTTTCCTAGTTTTAGAGTGTGTGTGTGTGTGTGTGTGTGTGTGTGTGTATGTGTGTTTTCTTACCAGTAACATTAGAAAATCACAAATAATTCCCAGGTTGCTACATCATAAATACTATCTTGATTACTGTATAGCATTTCATGAAGCAAAAAGCCATGGCTTACTTAATTATTTCCCTTCTGACAGATATTTAAATTGTTTCCCATTATAAACAATGGAACTCAAACATCTGGATTGTTATCAGATAAACTATATCCTCCTCCAAATTCACATGTTTAAGTCCTAACCCTCAGTACTATATATAAGACTATATTTGGAGATTGGATCTTTAAAGAAATAATTAAGTTAAAATGAGGTCATTAGAGTGGGCCCTGAGCCAATATGACTGGTGTTCTCACAAGAAGGGATTAGGACACAGGCACAGAAGAAAGGCCTAGAAGAGACCAACACTGCCACACCTTGATGTTGGACTTTTCACTTCCAGATTTGTGAGAAAACAAATTTCTGTGTTTTGTTACAGCAGCTTTAGCAAACTCATACATTGGTGCTGGGACCTTTCAGAAAACATCAAGGAAAATACCAAAGTCATCCTCTGACTCCCTCCCCACACATTTTGTAACTGTTTGGGATATTTCTAGTAGGAAGATTTCAGGATCCACACTCAACTCCCATGAACATCTCAAGAGACTCCTCCTTAAAGAACCAGATCTGGCAATGAAATCCATTCTTTTTGTTTATGCCCAGCCCTTTGTTTCACAAGACACATCTGGAGCACAGTTCTCTAACCTAATCAACCAGCTACTCACTATGGGAGCACCTGGTCTGGCCAGGTGAGCACTTTTGTGCCCAAGGCTGCCGCAGCAGAAACATACCTCGACCTGAGGGATTGTGGGTGGACAGAACTATTGTCCAAGGGCTCTGTCCCTGGAGCTGTTTCGGCCAGGGATGTGGTTGAAAAGGACTGAGCACCCTTGATTTGTGCTCAAAGGCTCACAAATGAGCCTGGGAGCCTGAGCTAAGCATCTGGGAAAAGGAATCACAGGCTCTTCATTCCTCACTCCTGCCAGAGAGGACACTGGGCAAAGCAATAAAATGAGGCTTGAAAGTTTTCTATGTCATCAGATAAAAAAGAGGGAAGAGCAAAGTCCAGGTAAGAATGAGAGAGCAGGTAGGCAAGCCAGTCACCAACCCGGAAGGGACTGGCCAGGTTAAGAATCCCTCCTGGAGGCAGGGCCCCCTTCTGTCGCTAAGCAACCAGGCCTGAACAAATGGGCTCCTGGGGCCTTCCCCTCCTGGTCCCCACCCCTGAAGTCAGTTGCTGGGAGGAGAATGGCCTTGCCCTCCTGGTGACTCCTCTAGTGGGGAACTGCCCTCTCTCGGACACCAGCTGATAGGAGTAGATGATGCTAGTCTGGGGATCAATGAAACAGGGGTTCCTTCTCAGGCCCCTCCCGGGAGCCCATCCCAAGCCGACCTGAGGAGTCCTCCAGCCCCTGCTGAGGTCATGACACACAACAGCCACCCTGCCAATGGGGCCCTGCTCCAGCAAAAGCACCAGATCAACTGGTGTGTCTGTGCTCAGAGGAGTCGTCACACTTGAGCATATGGCAGCTCACACTCAGACCCTGGGATGGGAAGAGAATTCCAACACCTGGGGTGCAGGCGGGGGCCAGAGGGCCTGCTGAGGACCGGGCAGGTAAATGGGACATCTGTTTCGCACCCATCTCCACAGTTTTCTGAGATGCTTGCCAGATCCTTATTTTGAGCTGAAAATGCCTAACGGGAAGGAAAACAGCCCCCCTTCTGTGTTGGCCATGTTTTGGTACAGCAACTGAGATCCCCTTAGGAAATAAATATTTTGAATGAAAAAAAAAATGTATTTTCAAAACCCCCTTTCAACAGGGCGTCATTGGCTCCCTCCTCTTCTTGCTAAGTTTGGATATTTTCTTACTCAGCTTCCCAAAGCTCCCTCCACCCTGGTGAGAGTGGAGGAGGATCGGGGGCTGTTTTAGGGGCAACCATTGTCGAAAAGAATAGGGCTCCCCCCCTCTGCAGTCCAGCTGTACAATGGGGCTTGAAAAGACCCCCTCAACAGATAGTGTCAGGGTGAAAGAAAAATTCTATTAACACTTTACAAAATACAACATCTAAGAAAGTGGCTAGAGAGGAAAGAGAAAGGGAAAAAAAAAATCAATATGGATAAGTCCCAGTGCTTGGGGGAGGGGGAAGAAAACTTTTCAGCGGTTGCAAAACACTTATTAATTCAGAGAAGCCATCAATGCGATGGAAATCTGGCAGAACAGCAAGAGCTGAAACTAGAATTTGAATATACAAAGACTGAATAGAAGGAAAAACACGGCCTCACATATGGGACTGTTTCTCACGGTTCTATGTGAATCAAACAGAAGCAGCTTGTGTGAGTCTCCATCAAGGGGAAGTAAGGGGCATGGCTGAGGTAACCGGTATCAACCCTGCAGCCAGCAAGCCGGTAACCACCTCAGTCTGGCTCTGTCTCATGCACATGCGCGCGCACACACACACATGTGAACCCCAGGTAAATGAGGTGGCTGTGCAGAGTCAACACCAAGTCACAGGCCAGGTCTCATTCAGAGACTGGAATTTCACCAAAGGGCTGAGGGCTGCAAACAGGAGTTTTTCTGACGTGAGTAGAAGATGCCATTAACCTTGTTCAATACTCCTCAAGGGATACCAGCCTCATCCTTAGGACTGACGCTGCCATTACTGTGTCATGTGCTTTATAGATTTCTTCGTACCAGATGTGGAAACCTGCAGGCCTAGTGGTCTTGTGAGTCCCCTGAGGGAGAGAGGACAGGAGGTGTCTGAACCTCAGTTTGCTTTGTCTCAAGCCCTGGCATAGGCCTAGCATGTTTGGGAAGGGGCTTACTCCAACCTTAAGATGCACCTGGTAATAACCAAAGGCAGGTTTATCAAGAGCCCTGTATGGTGTACCTCAGTGGTGTACCCTCAGGAATGAAAATACAAGGTGCAGTGGAATGGGACACTCCCAACCCCTGCTGGGCTTTGTCCTGACAAAAGGTTCTGTATGCATATTTCTGGCTATGGCGAGGTCCAGACTATGCTGTGCTAGGGTCTCCAGGGCCAGAGGGGTTGGGACAGAGGTTGTCAAATTTCATCCACATCAGAGTCACCCCAGGCTTTGCAAAGCTGCCTCTTGGGCACCCCCTAGGAGTGTCTATTTCAGTGGTATCTACATTTCTGACAAGTTCCCAGGTACTGCCGCTGCAGCTGCCGGTCCATGGACCCCTCTTTCCAGTGCACACCTCTGAGGGGTGGGAAACAAGACACCGGTCAGAGGTTGCTTCTTGTAACATATACCAACGTTCAACACATGGACAAAACCTCTCGTTCAGAGGGTCCACTGCAGGGTGGCCGGCAGTAGCTCCCTCTCTGTTATTCCCCTTTTCTGGACATTTACACTGTAACATTCTGAAAGTGGGGGAAAGACAATAAGAAGAGGAATTTCTTAGTGGCAATCAAGCTACCCCTGCACCCAAAGTAGGAAAAATTCAGATTCAGCTTGGATGTTATATAAACTTTCCTTCTAGCTGATAAACTCCTGCTAATGTGTACCTCATGCAGCCAACCCAATCTTGATTAGAAATTCTAGCTAATGGCAACTTTATTTACTTTTATGCAACCTATACTCATTAGGCATTCACTACTTGCAAAGCTTCAGCCTAAATACAAATAAGAGGCAAATTACATAGTCCTATGGTAGACAAGCATCAAAGGCCCCCACAGCCTGTAGGTGATAATTTTGCTGCTCCCTTCCCCAAAGAGGAGGAGTCTATGTCCCCATCCCTTGAAATCTGGACTTGACTTGTGGTGGCCAATGAGGTGGAGAGAATGGTATGCCTGTTGGGGGCCTGGCCTTGAGGAAATCTGCACATTTCTGCTTTTTTCCTCTTGCACCTTTGTCATTATCATGAAAAAGGCATAACCAGGCTGGCTTCCTGGAGGGTGAGAGGCACACAGGGCAGGGTCAAGTCCCCCAGTTGTTCCAGCTGAGGCCAGTCTAAGTCAGCTGACAGCCAATCATCCTGACACATGCCAGTGAGGCTCGCCAAGATCAGCAGAACTGCTCCCAGTGTCCTCCTAACACATGACATGAAGTTATTGACTGCCACCAAGGTTCTACAGTTTGTTACATGGCATTCTTGTGGCAATAGGTAAATTATATGTGTGGTCCCTGTTTGGATTTGTTATTTGTGTGTGTGTGTGTGTGTGTGTGTGTGTGTGTGTGTTGTTTTTTTGTTTGTTTGCTTTTAGTAAGTACTGGGAATTAAACCCAAGGATGCTCTACCACTGAATTATTTCTCCAGTCCTTTTTATTTTAAGACAGCATCTTGCTAAGTGGCCTAAGTTGGCCTTGGACTTGTGATCCCCCTGCCTCAGTTTCCTGAATAGCTAGGATTACAGGCATGACCACCATGCCCAGCTACACGGTCAGTCCCTGTTCTTTAAACAAAAACAAAATATCTCTTCCATTCCGTAGATAAACAGACTGTCTGGAATAATACTAGAGAATATACAAAGCAAAGAAAGAGGCAGAAAGAGAAGAAGTGCTCAATGTGAACCAGATAATAAATAATCAGTATTCTAAATGGAACACATTCCAAATGGAACCTTCCAAATGGGACCCAGGTATTAGGGTGTGGAGTGGACTCCTCTAAATCTTACTCTGGCAACAAGGATGGAGACCCAGATCCTGGAAACACCAAGGGAAACTGGGCAACATGTTCCTCCCTAAATAAGCACCATGAAAAATCGGCAATAATTACCAGTCAAGTCCATGGGTGATGCCTCTCTAATCCTAATTCATTTTACAAATAAGCAAACCCTCTTTTGAATGAGTTGAAAGATTTATTGTGAGCCAGACATTCTTGATGGGGGATTCCAGAAGTAGCCAGATGGTGTTGACCGTGTCCACCAGAGGTTAAACTTCAGCCAGTCCAGCTCATGAACTGGCCGAGGAGGAAACTTTTAAAGTCACGACGCAAAGACATTCCTAGGAAGGGAGGTCAAACATGGTATTTGTCCAGTTTGTTGGCCACAGGCTGTGACCTGAGAGTATGGTCCCTCAGAACACGGCTTCTTCTGTTCAGGTTTGTGCAGTTTGGGCTCCACAAGTACAGAGTAGGTGTGATGTGAAGACACAGAAAACTTGTTCCCAGGAGATGGGCTAAAAAGGAGAGCTGCTGATAATGGCTGAGCAGGTTCCGGGGGAGGCAGCGCTGCTCGAAGGTGCCATTCCCAGCTCCACCTGCATTAAACAGAGGACAAAAAGCCCTTCCCTTCTTTGTCTTTAGGTCCCATCTGTGAAAGCAGGGAATTGTACTAGATGGTTCCTAAGATCCACAAGTAAGGACTCTGCCAAGAATGCAAAATTGGGCTGCAGAGGCTGCTGGAATAACATCTGGGAGCATCAAATTCCCCACTGGTCCTCTGTAAACTCTGTTCTGTGAGGCTGTTCCAGAGCTTTGCTGTGGTCAACACACACCCTAAGAAATTTCCTACTCCTCCCGGGATCCACACACCCACCCACACACCACACATATCAAGAACAAAGCAGGAAATGGCACTTCAAATGATTCTTAAATCATCTGGCCAAAAACAAGGAGGGAGGGGAATGAGGAGAGGAGAAACCCGGCTCTTCCAACTCCCCCAGAACAAATGTCCTTGAATTTCTCTTCCTGCTCCCACTCAAACGCTTCAAGTGTTAGTTTAAATAAACACCCTCAAACGCAGGACCATGATATTATGGTGCTTAGGGTTTACAGGCCTTATTACGCTCCATAAACTCGACACACTAAAGCTGCAGAGCAGAGGTCTGTTTGATGTGGTGGGACTGCCTGGGACACAGGTGCTGGACCCTGGGTGGTGACAATGGCTGTGGGTTCCTGGTTCTTTCAGAACATGGAAAGACCCTGCTCACCATGTCTCCCTGGCCATCCTGGACACAGGGAAAATCAGTGCTGTCCAGAAAGCTCAATCATAGTGTCTAATGTATAAAAATATGACTTTTCAGTATGGCCCTGCCTCATAAAAAGAGGGGGTTGTCGTTGTCTAAAAGGGAGAATGGGGAGAAGAAATAGCCTGGAAAATCCTGTTGGTTCATGCTGAAACCCGTGCCTTTCAACCTGCGGGAGCCCCAGAATCACCTGAAGAGCTTCTGCATCGCCTGCTGAATCAGCAGTTTTCAAGTTCCCCGTGATCCAGGGCGGTGCCCAGGTAGAGAACTGCTGTTCTAGATGGCCAAGGACAGCTGGGCTGAGCCTTAATCACAGCTTCAGGCCCCAAATAAACAAACAGGTACTTATGAGCTGTCTAGAGGAGGGATATCCACTCCCTGCTGGAAGCCAGGATCAGGCAAGCTCCATTCAGCATATTGCTTTCTTAGGGCTCTCCTGACAGAGTTCTGTCCTGCCCGTAGGTCAGAGGGACCAACAAAGACACAGGACTTTTAAGAAAACCTAATGGAAACATTTCTATCAGTCCTCACTACCACCAATATTTCCACGGAGATCACCACAGCTTTGGTCTTCAACAGCCCCACGAGGCAGGGATCATCATCAATTCACTGAACCTCAGTTTCCCCACGGGTGGTTCCAGAGCTGACAGGGGCTGGGCCCGGAACTCTGACGCTCACCTTCTGAATCGGAGACTCTCCCTGCAGCACCTGCTTTCCCGCCCCAGCCCAGAACCCTGTCTCCTCCTGGTGGCAGGCTGGTAAGCTTTTCTAGTATCTTCTTGGTGCATTCACTCCTGGGAGATTCCAGCAACGGAGGTGCCCTCAGAGCCTGTCCTGAACACTGCTGCCAAGTGGTACCCCCCTCATTCCAGAAATAAAAAAAATAAAACAAACCCCAAAAAAACCTGTCCCGCCCCTAAAGTCAGAAAGAGTCAATTTGCTCTCTCCTAAATTATTTTTTTAATTGTGGTTAAATGTGTGTGTGTGTGTATATATATATATATATATATATATATATATATATATATATATGACATAAAATTTACCATTTTAACCTTCTTTGGTCTTCAGGTCAGTGGCATCAAGTACACTGCCTACACTCTTCACAGAAGCCTTCCAGGTCTTACTATAGCCAGAGTATTCCACTCCCCACGAGCAGGATGCTGCTTTATCAGCCCTATTTTTCCATTTTATTTATCTCTTTTTTATTCCCGCGGGCCATTCCATTTTCCCATTTAACTTAAATAAAACCCAATGCCAGTGTTTATCAGATTGCAGTTAACAAAGGGACACAGCTGCCCACAGGGACCATTGGGCAAGGAGTCTCCAGAAAACTCTACCCTGGAGATTTAGGCGGTTACCTACCTGAGGCAACAGCTCCTATTTGGGGATTCAGACTGCACCCTTACTTATCAGACTCGAGGTTATGACGCGTCTACCCACCCCCAAAATAACGATTATTGTATTAGCTACCATTTTACCGCAGCTTAATAGGCGATTTGCAAGGCTCGCTTACTTCTTCCAGTAGCTCTAAGGTAGATATTATCATACCCATTTTATAGGTGAGGAAATTGTGGCTCTTTGAGATTAAGTGACTTCCCTGGGATCACATGCCTAGTAAATGCTGAAGCCAGCTTATAAAACTGGACTCATCCCTTCATTTCCTACTAGGCCCCCTTTATTGTGTTCTAGTTTTTAAATCCCTGGGGCTTAGTGTAGTGCCACGGTGCTGGATGAACCAGCAAACGCTGCCTTAAAACTCGACAAGAAAGTTAAGAGACGTGATTAGGTAACCTTAAGAGACCAGCGTGTTCTGCCCTGGCAGGCTCAGAGGAGGCGGGCTGCCTGGAGAGGTAAAGGAGGAGGAGAATTCAGGGGTCTCTTTTGTTTAGATGGGCAGATTTTGAAAGATAGAGATCACAGGGCAATCTGACAGCAGAGCTGGAACTGGTAGGGGGCCTCTGGGCCTCAGTCCAGGGCTCAGCCCCTAAGAATTGACATTGTGCAGTGAGACCAGGAGTGCAGAGTGTCTCCCACCCTAGAGTGGGGAGGAGGGCCTATGTGGTAGCAGTGAGTTCCTAGTACTTGGAATGTGCTCATCAGAACAGATGCTGGCCCAATTCACTGCCCCACCAGGCAATCCCCTTGCTGAGCAGGGCATACACGCGTGCACATGCGCACACACAGACACGCACACACACACTCTCTCTCTCTCTCTCCATTAGTTAAGCTGGGAGCAATACCCAATGCTGTATGTTTTCCTACTGCAAATGGGTCACACCAAGGGACAGCCACTAACAGGATTAGCATGACTTTGGGGGAGCAGTCCCAGGAGGCATGAGTAAGAGTCTGCTCATGCGATATACGGTTGGGGCAGAGGCTCCCTGTCAGCTTTGCGGACAAAGCCTGGGGTCCCAGCACCAGCTAGTGGGATGGCAGGAGGCTCTGCCTGGGGTTATCAGAGCTGAGGCTTGGAAAGGAGGAGGCAAAGGAAGGGAGGTGGTGGAGAGGGACACAGAGAGTCCGGGCACGAGCTGTTTGAGGAGAGGCAGTTGGATCCGGCAGGCTGACAGCTGTCACACGGAAATGGCATCTGGCCTAACGGCCTCTTGTGTGTGAGGCTCCTTCGAGTGGCGGCTGCTGTGCTCTGGAAATCCAGGGCCTGTTTGCAGCACTGGTTTGGAGTGCGTGCGTGCATGCATGCAAGTGTGCTCTGGGGGAGGGGAGTGGCAGGCAGGCTGCCTAATGCTCCTCTCTCCCCCTCTCCAACCTCTCCCCATCAGGCCTCACCTACCGTGAAAAAGGCCCAAACCTGCCAGCTCCAGAGGAGAGAGGCAAATCATTAGGAGAACACTGATGTGCCGTAACACTCTCTTGCATTCCCATTAAACAAATACTAAACTGCTAATTGCCAAAATGGATCTCCACGACTCTGACCGAACAGGGGAAGGGTTTATAATTACCAAGTGTGAAAATGCACAGCCTGTAAATAACCACCTCATCTGTCCTAATACGGGCTGATATTGATGGGCATGAAATAAACATCAGGACCAAATGGAAAAATCATCCACATCTCCTGTGGCCAATGCAATCGCAGACGGTGACAAGCGTGGCCGCAGCCATCCGCTTGGGAAGGGGGGAGGGGAGGAGAAAGGAGTTTGGAAGGCTCAGAAAGTGTAGGTCCCAATCCCAATTTCTGTCCTTCGGGCCACTGGCCGCTTCTTTCTGCCTGCGAAACAGGGAGGGTAAATTACAAGGCTTGATGATGGTGTGGAGGGCTTGTCTGCATCTCAAAAAGGCTAGGACCCCAGAGGCAGGGGACTTCTGAGTGTGCGTCTCCAATGCAGGGCTCAGACACCCTCAGCTCTGCTCCCTAACAGACTAGCTGGTGAGAGTAAAGACCAACAGAGAGGGAGCGCTTAGCCAAGGGGACACATTATTCACTAAACTAGACTTTATGGGGCTCTTCTGCCTGCCCAACAGAGCTGGCTGCAGATATGAAAAACAAATGTGGGTTTCTGACACCTTCACACCATGCCCCCATGCCTCCCTATGCCCTACTGTCCTTTTCTGCCACCCGGATGGGAGGCAGGCTCTGGGTCCATCAGATTCCAGAGCCCACCACCTGCCTTGACTACACGGAGGGAGGGGGAGGTGACGTGCCACAAGGGAGCTGCGATTCTGATTATCTCAGCTGGGACTTGGGGTGGATGTCAGGAACCAAAGGAGAGGAAGTTGCATCCGCCTCAGAATCAGAGACTCAGAGTTAAAAGTGACCCAGGGGTCAGCCCTCCACTTCCCACCCAGCCAGGGAATCCCTTCTCCAGAGGTCCTGGGGGGCGCCTCTTCTAGAGTTTCAAAGACTCAGAGCACCTCAGTTCCACCTCCCCCCACCCACAAGCTGCTCAGGCCCGAATTCAGCAGCAGTAGCACTTAGATGCCCAAAATAGCGGCTTCCTCTGTTCCACAGCCCAATTTTGGCACAAGGAAGAATTCTGTGAACTGTACAGCACCAGGCTCCCACCCCACCCATCCCGAAGGCCTCTCTGTCGGGCTTTAATGGTGCTCATCAAATTAGCTCCTGCTCCTTCCCTTTGGGTGCCTGATGGCCAGTCTCCCTGGCCCTCTTGTCCCTAAAGTCATCCCCAGAGTCCTGGGTCAAAGACTCACTGGATTGCTCAGTTCTAGTCCTGACCCAAAGACCTTGTCAAAAATTAGCAAAATGAAGCAGCTCAACCCGACAGACTTATTTTTAAAGGCATTCTAGCTTGTTACTTTTACATTCCCCGAGCATCGTCAAAGAACAGCTAACATGGTGCTGCTGAGAACAAAGTTCAAGTGCAGCTACAGGCGGAGGATTCGGGCACTTGGCAAAGTTACTTCTTGTTCTGAGAGGATCATAAAATCTCTGAGGCAGAAAAGATAGAGGAGCCCAGCCCACTCATTCTCCACAGGAGTAAATTGGCTCAAAGTGACTCTACAGCCAGGGGCAAAGCCACAAGGGAGAGTAAAGGGAACTTGGGGAGTCCTGGGTTCAAATTCCACCCCACCATTTCCACTTGTCCGTCATCTTGGGCAAGGCTTCCCAAGGCGGCTTGGTTTGAGACAGATCATCACTGTTTACCTTCCCCTCAGCCTTGACAAGTAGAAATTATTGATATCACACACAGGAAGGCATTTGGTCAGTGGGAAGTGACTGCCCTATGTTATTACCAGTTTATATCCCAACCCCAGATGCTCGGCAAATATCTGCTAGGCAGAGGGCTGCACAATACACTCACAGACTTTGTATTGATCAGTGCACATTCCAATTTAGTGAAATCAGTATGGATGAGTGAGGTCTGACCTCGTCAGGGTGCCTGGCTTTATGAACTGTGCTGCAGCGAGCTGTATGCAAATAAAAGTATTTTAGAAGCACAATAGGAACAAACAAACAGGGGTCCACCCTACCACAGAATCCTCAAAATAAAAAAGCAGCAGACCACTGGTACACGACATGGAAGGTTCTCAAGGGAATCATGCCGAGTGAAAAAAGTCAATCTCTAAGGCTCACGACATGCTGCATGATTCCATTTCTACAGCACTCTCAAAATGACAAGATTATTGTGCTGGAGAGCAGATCAGCGGCTGCCCGGGGAGGAGCAGGGAGAGTGTGAACTATAAAAGTAAACCCAGGGAGTGAGTGTTCTGGTGCCAGTGGAGCAGTTCTGGGTCCCGACTGTGATGAGGCTCACTGGAACCCACATACAATAACATTTCAAGGAACTGTGCACACACATGCCCCCCACCCAAAGTACTTGTGAAAACTGATGATACGAGGATGGGCCAACACTGGTTTCCTGTTTTAGCAACATGCTAAGGGTCTGGGAGGTGCTATCATCGTGGGAAGCCGGGTGAAGGGCACGCCAGGGGCCTCTGTACTATTTTTACAACCTCTTGTGAGTCCTAAACTATTTAAAAATAAAAATGTATAATAATAATAAAAAGAAACCACAAGGGGGCTCATTATTTCAAGAAATTCTGGCAGATCAGTTTACAATGCAAACAATTATGCCCTAATTTCCGTTGATTTGGATAAAGTAGGCAAACAAGGCCCGCGTGTACTATAGTAGAAAGATATGTGCGTCTTACCTGTTTCTGGTATTTGGCACTGGCACGCATTATTTGGTCCTATGAACCTCTGTGTTTGCAGTCTCTGCCACCCCAGTCTTAGGGACGTTTCACGTATGGCCCTACACACCCTACCTAACACCTCCTAGAATACAGACGTGCCCAATAAGTGCTTGAGGCTCACCAAGATTTTGCAGGACGAAGAAAAAAAAATTCAGAAGAAAGCATCAAATCCAGTGGTTTCCCACGTTTTTTTTTTTTTTAAGACATCAAGGTTGTTTCTTTTTCGAAAGAAACATTGTGTTTTAAGATACTTCTTGTACCCAACAAATTGAATTTATTATCTTAAGACTACTGAGGTATAGAAGATTACTTGTTAAAACACAACGTAATCTTCATGGAGGACTTTGGGACAGGGTGGGATGGAGCAGTGTCTAAAACAAGCACACTTGACTTGCAGTTGGCCTTTATGGGGTCTGGGGTGGGGATCCCAGGTGCCAGAGAGATTTCCTTTGAAGTCATGAAGTCAACCTTGGGACCCTGCATTCCTTCGGTGGCCCCCTAGGGTGGAAATCTCTAGCCTGCTCTTCATGTGGAAACCATGACCCAGATCGCTATAAATGAGCATTGACAGAATAACCAACTCCCCTTCTGAATCCCCAAGCCACACAACTCCCTTAAGGGGAAAAAGGGAGGGAGAAGGAAAAAACCTACATCTACCCTTAAAAAACAAACAAACAAACAACAGGGGGAAAAAAAAAGCACCAATTCAAGCCGCTTCAAGACCCAACAAGCATGTTTTTCTTTCATTTATTTCTACATCAACACTCTGAAGGATAAAGATCTTTCTCATTTCAAGAGCTGTCAATTTGCTTTACTGCCGTGTTTTTCATCTGTTTGAGGTAAAGAGGAATTACAAAGCAGGCAAATGAAATAATGCACCACAATCTAACATATTTTGGCAATTCAAATTGGGACCAGGGAAAAAGGAAATTAAACAAGGATGACAGGCCACATGGCACACCTGTGCTGTGCCCGCCGGCCCGCCCCCCGCCTTCCCTCTCTGCTTGCTAACTTTATAACTTGATGAAGTCCTCAGTTCTCTGCTGCAAACTGTACTATGTGCTGCACCCTAATTCTTCCAATCATTTCTATACGCAGTATAACTCATAAGATATTTTGCCATCTGAAGCAGAAAATCTCAAGCTGCTGGTAAAGAGTCAGGTGCTGTTACTTTAAATACCCCTGTGAAATAGCCCAGGAGCCGGCAGCCTATTCCTGTAGATTTACTACCCTTCCCCATATAGATTAACAGAGACAAATGCTTCCCATAAGCCAGACTGTGTGGGAAATCCTCAGCCCACGAAGCCGGGGGGTTTGATTACAATGGAACTTAAAAATAAATAAAAGGAAGCCTTAATCTCCTCTTCTCAGGGTCCTCCACTGCCAGAGAAGGTGCCCCATGAAGACTTTTGGCTAATTCATTTACATTTCCTTTTGTTTTTAATTAAATTGCTCTTCAGCTGCTCAGATCGGTAATTTTTTTCCTCTTAAGCTCCAGGGCTGGGATTTTCTAAGAGAATATAGAGACTTCTGGAGCCAAGATGCCTCCGCAGACCTCAGGAAACAGCCCCTGGCTTTCACAGGTAGGCCACAGGAGTGGGCTAGAGGATGGGAGAGCGCCAGGGACCCAGCGCCTTTGGGTTGCCACAGGAGTCCCTGGACACCCCCCCCCCCCCGAGTCACCACCAATTTAAAAATCAAATGACCTCCGGGATAATGGGCTTGAAGTACTGACTTCTGCAGAAGGCCGTCTGTGTGCCAGGCTGGCCAATCCACTTCTGGGGCTAGACCACTCTCAAGGGGAAAACACAAATGGCTCTGTCCCTCCCTGGACCGAGTGGTGGTGGTGATGTCCTCTAAAGTCTCAAGGATCAATGCCCCCAGAAAACCAACTACCCAAGAGGCTGCAAGTCCCATGGGACTGAGACTGAGGAAGGAGAAGACAGGGATGCTTCATGGGACAGAGCAATGGGTACGATAAACAACCCAATTTAAGAATGAATTGACAATGGACAGGCAGACGCAGCACCTGTCACCCACACTCCATCTCTGCCTCCTGACCCTGTTGGAAAGGCTGGCGGAAGCAGACATTCAAGCCAATGGACCAAAACTGAGGCTGATGACGGCACAAGGAGGTGCTGGAATGGAGAAATTACCTTTTGACCAAAATTCTTCGGAACTGAAGCCTGTCTTGAAGGATGGGAATATTCTAGAAAAGCAGAGATGACCTTGGGAAAGGGTTCACATGTGGGGACAAAGGAGTCCAGGAGGTTGGCAATGCCTTGGGCCTAGATCTAAGGAAGAGGCAGAAGAACACAGGGCACCCCCAGTCCATCATCGTAGCCCGGGACTCAACACTCCCTCCTTGGGGGGCCAGGCAACGCAGGTGACAAATGCTCCTTCAGAACTCTCCCCGCGCCTCCTTTCTCCTCCAGAGAAAAATATTTAAGAGAAACCCTCTTCAGTCGGCTGAAATGTCCCCCTCACTAAGCCCCATTTAGTTATTTATCAGAAGACTTCAGAGAGGTTATTTTCAGACTTCCACATGAAATAGTAATACTTAGCACTTCCAATTCATCTTGCAAGCAGTTTTCAAATGTCAGCTCATTAATCGCCAACACCCCTGAGAAGCTGCGCTCTGTCCCATCTCGCAGACTGGGAAGATAGAGGCAGGGCTTCCAGAGGATCCCCGTCCCTTTCTCCGTGAGTCAGGCCCTTCTGACTCAGGTGTTCTCTCAGCTGGACCCCAGGAGCCTGCTCCACTTAAGATGGCATTGTACTGAGGTCCTGACAACTCTGTTCTAATGAATGGATCCTGGTCACAGCTCAGTGGCCCCTAACCCCTGCTGCATCTGCAAGAATCCGGAGACCTGCTCCTTTAGCACTTCACTCAGGCAGGTGTCGGTCTCTTCTCATTGAACACTGGCTTTCAGAGCAGGTGTCTGTTAGCTCTGGACTCCTGTGCCCCCGCCATGCAGCTGGCTCACCAGCATATCTGTGTGCTGGGAGGTGCACTGTTTCCCCGACATCAATGGCAGGTAGAGCTAAAACATCACTTCTGGGACAGACCGCAAGCTTCGAAGGAGGTCTTCCAAAGGGGGACTTAACTCTTCTGGCATGGCTTCCCTTCTCTCCCTAAAAGAAACACCTCTGGATGTCTTCAGAGCCAGCACCAAGCCTTTCAAGCCCCACTGAAGACCCAGAACTTTAGTCTCCCGGTGGATTCTGCATTTATCACTTTAAAATGAGATGTAAGGTTCCTGTCATCTGAGTCTTTACTCTGGTTTTTTACCCCTTGGAGCAGGACTTCAATGCAGATGCCCAAATTCTGGATCCAGTGGGGCCTGATGGCTGAGAAAAGTCCATGCCTGGTGAGGGCGGTGGACGGGGCAGGGTGGTCACAGTGTGTGGCCTGGAGGCGGAGCTGGGAGGCAGACTCACATCAGGACAAAATGGTGCCCAGTCCACTGGAGGTTCCTTCCCAGAGCTGCAGGCCAGTAACTGCCCACAGGGGAGGGCATGGCAATGAAACACTCGGGGCGGCCGTCCTTCACCTGGCCTCTGGTGCCACCACATATAGCTCCTGCCAACCTGCAGCAGCAGTTCCGAAGGGGCAATTTCTGCTTTTGATGTGCTCCCCAGTAGGACTCCACTGACTCACAGTCACCCTACCCCTTTATCTAGCACCAGTCCCATGCGTGATGCAGAACAAAGATCAAATAGAATACAACCTCTGGCTTGTTGCTTCCAGAACACAGTGGAATGGCCACCAAGTGGCCACTGTCTCCTTCAAACAAATCACTGTGGAAGGCCCTGTCTTTATTCACTAAGTTGTTTTTTTTTGGGGGGGGGAGAGGGGATTCCCTTCTACTCTATTCCCAAGTCATGCAAGACAACTAGTCTTATTATTTTATAGTCTTACTGCATTGTGGTCCAAAAACAGCATAATCAATCTTGGCCACAAATCATTTGGAGCTAAGGCTGGTGATGGTTTCCAAAAATTACATCCACTTTCAAAGGCCAAAGATTTATCACCAGTGAGGATATTCAGAAGAAAATGCCAGAGTCTGAATGTGAGTTCACAGTGAAAGCTTTGAAAGCGCTCAGCGCAAAGGCGGGATCTTTGGAATAAGCACACAGCCTCCCACTTTGAAGAGGACACATTGCATCTGCAGGAGAAAGCCCTGTCTTAAAGCTTCCAGTCATCACGGGGGCCGGGGAAGGAGGGAGGGAGGGAGACAGACAGACAGACACACACACACACACATATACATGTCGCACGGAGAAACTGAGCAAGGCTACATGATCATAAAAGAATCCTGAAGGTGAAATAAAAGGAAGAAAGAAATAAGAACGCATTCTTCGCAGCCTAATACCGAGTAACTGCAAGAACACATTCACATCTGATGTACAACAAAATTAGCATCCCCAAGATGTATTTACCAAGCAGCAGGGAGACTTGTGAGTCTGGGCTAAAACTGAAATTGCTTGAAAAAAATCACCCTACAGACCCTCTGCCTCCAACCCACACACCATTCACATGCATTTTTTTAGCTGTCAGAAGATTTAGGCAGCTGCCTTCCTAAGATGCCCGGGTCTAACCCTTGCTGTCCCCGCAACCTGTATGTGGAGGGGGACACAGGAAGCTTTTGCCCCTCGACAGACACAAGAAATGCCCTCATCTAACAGCATGAGCACATTCAGATGTCCAAAAAGCTCTGGCAAAAGAGGCAGCCCTCCTCAGAGCATGGCCTTCTCCCATGTGCAGCCTGCTCCATGGCCCCCGGAAGGCCAAGGAAGACCTCTGAACGCAAAATGGCTGCTCTCAGGGAGCAAGGACCACAACACTCCCAGGGAGCACGACATCAGCAGCAAACCAAAGAGAGGACCCGCCGCCAACGAGCCAATGAAAGAAGGGATGTTTACCCCTTCATGAGACATCTGGAAAATGAAAGAGGCCACGAGCCATCTTGATCACATCTCTGTGCATACAAATACACAACGGAAAATTACAGATCCCTCTCATCTACCAAATGAGCCGTAATAACCCCACAGGTTTCCCAGAGTCCTTAAGACACTCCTCTTCGCACATTTATCACAGGGGAGACTGGCGCGGGGCTAACGAAACAAAAGAGGAAAGGCGAGGGCTGTCTTTCCAAGGGACAGAACCGGGGTCCTGAAGCTCTGATCGTGGCTAATTGCCCTGTCAGGGTCTTGCCCGGACAGACCCAGGTGAGCCTGTCTGAAAAGAAAATGTCCAACCTCGGTGTCCTGGAGATATCTAAGGCCTGCCCACTGTCTTTGGTAAATGCCTGCTGGGTAAGTGTGCAGATAAGACGAGTATTACATTATGATGCTTCCTCATGCATGAAAGTCTATTTTAAAGAGAGTCTGCAGGGAGGGGGGCCTGCAGGAAGGGGGACGTGGCCTAAGGAGGGGAGGTAAAAAGGAAGGCTGCTGTATTTAGAAAAGTCTCAGCCATAGAATAAAACTGTGCTTTAACGGCAAAGGAAAACTCATTAAAGTTTCTCTTCGGTTCCGAAGAAAGAGATCGACAGCCCCTGAGCTTCACAGCAAACTGCTTTTATGTCCTACATGCTTGTCACCTTGTCCCCTTGTACCATCTCCTAACTCACAAATTAACTCCTGCATAAATATATGACACTCCCGCCCCTAACCAAGATGCCACTCAACCACACCAAAGAGCTCCTGATATAGCCTTTACTTTCAATCTCATCCTCTCTCTGGGTTCTGCCTCCCCTTGCAAAGTAGTGCAATCCTACAGAGTTGTAGGAGTATCTGTTTAATCGACTCTGGTGAGGCATTCTTTTGGAAAGCAAAGAATACATGAATAAATTAGGGAGGAGCAGCTTGCCTCTTTAATTTGTTCACGTAAGTCTAGAAGACCCGCCCCTTCACATTAAGTAGGAAAACTTAGAATTTACCCCGAATCTCAACCCTCCAATATACCCAGGGTTTCTAAGCAGCAGGTGCTCTGTTCCCCTATCTGTAACTTTTCCTGGCTCTCCTTTCTTCTCCTGTCCCACAGATTTCCAAATTGCCATCCACCCTGCCCTGTCAGCTACCTTGCAGTCTCCACCTGAGTCCTACTCTATGCAAGAACGCAGCTTCCGCAGCCACCTGGTTCTCTGTAGTCTCCTCCCATTCCTGTCCCAGAGCACCAGCTTCACTTCTCTGTGGTTGGTTCTCTGCCATGTGGATACCCCAGGACCTTAAACACCAGCATGTCCTATACCCCTTCCCAACTCCATTTCTGCACCTCCCCTGGGCTGAGAGCTTAACACCTTCATAGTCTCTTCTCATCTGCAGTTTCAGTTTCCCAGTCAACCTGGGTCCAAACATATAAAATGGAGAATTCCAGAAACAGTTACTCTTAAATTCTGAACTGAGAGCCATTCTGCATAGCAGGATGAACTATAGCACCATCCTACCCAGATTGTGAATCATGTCTTGGCCTAGCACATCCACACTGTATATGCTGCCCTCCTGTTGGTAGCCATAGTTGCTGTTATCAGAGCAACTACTGTGGTATCACAGCGCTTGTGTTCAAGTACCCCATATCTTATTTAACAATGGCCCCAAAGCACAAGAGCAGTGATGCTGGCGATTCAGAAATGCCAAAGAGAAGTCATAAAGTGTTGCCATTAACTGAAAAGGTAAAAATTCTTAATAAGAAAAAGAAATTCCTCACTTGAGGTTCCTAAGATCTATAGTAAAAAGGTGATCTTTCTCCACAAAATTGTAAAGAAGGAAAAAGAAATTCATGCTACTTTTGTTTTATACCTGACACTGTAAAAGTTATGGCTATGGTGTGTGAAAAGTGCTTAGTTAAGATGGAAAAGACATTGAGTTTGTGTACGTATAGGAAAAGTCATCTGTGATTTCAGTAGTTCATGGAAAGAGGTCTGGAATGTATCCCCCAAGGATTAGGGAGAACTACTGTATTTCTTCTTCTGATGTGACCCTGACCCACCCTTTCCTTGCTTTTTCTATATTTTCCCTAGTTATAGGACCTTGTCACCGTGTCTGGACCTAATGTGAGATGACCTCCTTCCCAGGATTGACTGCTACAGGTCCCCCTCAGTGCTGCCTGGTTACTCTTCCTCAAGACCACTGCAAACCTTCCATGTCCCCACTGTCCACAGGGAAATGTCCAAGCACATGTAGCCTGAGGTCAGCTGGACTGACCCACCTTGCAGCCCTATATCTCTACCCCCCCACAGGTGCATGCCCCTTGGTGCAGTGCCCTCGTCTACTGCCCTCTGCGATTCCCTCCAGCCCCTCTGCTTATGGGAAACATGCCATGGTCCAACCTGCCGTCTCCAACAGTCGGGGAGACAGAAGACAGACCAGGAGGAGGTTCCCAGGGAACCAGCTCCAGGAGCTATTTGATGAGGCCATAATAGCTGGGCCCACAGCCCCGGGAGCTTTCCACCAGGAGGCCGGAAGTGAGACCCCGGGAGGAGAGGGGATTGTGCAGAAAAATGCTGGATGAAAGGACAACACCCTGCCATTAGCTCCCTTTGCCTGTCGAGAAGGAGACTTGAGAAGCAGAAGCCAAAGTGGGGAATCTGTGAGGTCAGGGCCATGGTCAGCAGAAGAGAAAGTGTCAGTAAAAACCTCCCTCCCTGAGCCACTAGCACCTGTGAACAGGAACGGGACTGCATGCCTCCTCTGTCCCTGACCCCAGACCAAGGGCTCAAGGATTATTTTTTGACTGACTGACTGATGAAGGGCAGCTCAGGGGGCCGAACAATTGCTCTGAGACTTTAAAGACCCAGACTCGTGATGATGTGCAGGGTGACCTTGGGCTAGTTGACAAATGTACTGTGCCTAATCTGTCATAAAGGAGGGCTTGCAAAACATTTTGTTCTTTAATACATGCGTTACATGTACATAGCAGAAACCACCAGTAGGCAAAACGAGGAAAATACAAATTACCACTTGTTAACATTTTGGTTTTTACTTTCCACCTTTCCTTAGCAAAAACTGTGTGTGTGTGTGTGTGTGTGTGTGTGTGTGTAATAACATCTTTAATAAGAGAAATGAATTATGTGGGGGAAAATAGAGTAAAGAATGTTATTAAAGTAATTGGTGCTCTGAATTATTGAGACTTCACCCCCAAGAATGTGTCACTCTTGGGTAGCTGAAATGTAACAAACCTCCCAGTCAGCTCTCTTTGATTCCTTGGACTCACATCAGTCTCTAGGCCACCCCTAAACTGTGATTTATATGACAGCTTGGGAAAAGCCAATTGGGGACAATCAATGGAACAGACGGAGACAGGCCTGGTGAATGTGCATGAATTAAAAGGAAAACTCCATTGTAATAGGAACAAGATTCTAATCACTACACCTAATTACAAAGAGGAGTAAATCACGGGGAAAAAATTAAGTGTCTCATACAGAACAAACAAAGCAATTAGTCATAAACAGCTCAGGTTCTGGTGAACAAGCCGGTACCGAGACCCACGCCTGGCTCGGCATCTGCTCCCAAGGCCACCTCAAGGCCATGGAGGCTGGGCTTGAAGGTCAGGCTCCACCCTGAGTACATAACGGTGCCGGGGAAAGACAGGTGGCAGCCCCGGCTACCCACGCACACCTGCACGCACACACACACAGCCTCAGCAGAGCCCGGCTACAGCAGTGACCCCGAGTTAGGTGCTGGAGGCTGGACCTTCCTGGATGGCAGAAAAGTAACTGATTCAAGAATGACCCGGCCACCTCCATTCTCGGCTGCCATCTCTCAGCTGTCAACAGCAATAACAGCAGCTAATTCTTATTACACAATTACTGTACACCTGACACTGGGCCAGGCATCCGACAACGTTATCTGGTTCAATTGTCACATTAAGCCTTCCAGGGAGACGTGATCGTCACTATCTGTGTTTATAAGTGGGGAAACTGAGGTCTAGAGTGTTGAGCAATCTGTCTACAGTCACCCCACTTATGAAGTGCAGAGCCTGGATTGAAGCCCAGCAACGGACTTCAGAGGCGATTCTATTGAATCCCGAGCCACATGGCCTATAAAGCAGGAAAAGTAATGCCTGTATGTCACCAAAGCAGGACCCAGGAGCACAGTGAGAAGAACCTGGGCAGAGACCTCACCATCAGAGTCAATCTGGTTCTCAGCCCCTTTCCTCTGGTTGCCCCACCTGTCCTCCTCCCTATCCCCTAGGGTCTCCTTTCTTGCGGGCCCTTGGTGTGTGCCAAAGTCACACTGGCCTCTCTTGTCCTCTGCAGCCGGGGAGAGCAGGATGCTCCTAGCAACTTCTCATGCAACCTGGAGGTGTGTTCTGAGAGTCTGAACTCAAAACTCTCTACTGTAAACTCCCAAACTGAAACAGACCTAAGTAAATAACTGCTTTGTAAAGGTGTACGGTGACCAGAGTTACTTTAAATGTATCACCGGACACAGGACAGCTAAATTTCCACGAGAACCACAAGCCATGTGATGACTGGTACATGGCAGGCTTGCTCAAAGGGTCTGTAAATAAAATCTCCAGGAATGGTGGCTGCTGTAGGTCCCTCTCACTGCCAAAGGCCAAACCTGGGCTGACCCTGACGTCCGCAGGAGAGCTAAGCCAGCATAACGCGTACACTGTCCGTTTGGTTGTTCCAAGGAAACTTCCTCGGCACGGCAGAATGTGTTTTAGGCCCTGAGAGGTACAGCCTACTGGAAAGACCTACAACACTCTGTTCACATGCTGCATGGAGGGAGCTACATGAGGCTGAGTCACCTCGGTCCTGGCCTAGACTGGTACATGTAGAGAGGTGGTGCATGTGGAGAGGACATCAGGTCCCTGTTAACAGGGCTTTCCCCCTCAATCTAAACTCCATACAGGAGACACCTGTGGCAGCCAACACACGTGTGTGCTTTTGACAAGTACGGTCAAGGAGCTCCAATTAACAGAGAAGCCTGCCACAGGGTCCTCGGCTAAGCAGCTTCTCCAGCCCACTTGAACATTAGCAGAGTGGTCAAGGGCCCAGACTGAAGGACCACAGAGATGGGACACTCTGGAACCACACAGTGACCTTGGGCAGGCGACAGAACTAGTACTTAACCCTCTGAGCCCTAGAGTGTTCCTTGGCAGGGCTCAGTGGCACACACCTGTAATCCCAGCAGCTTGGGAGGCTGAGGCAGGAGGATCTCAAGTTCAGAGCCAGCCTCAGCAAAAAAGAAAGGTGCTGATCAGCAACTTGGTGAGACTCTGTCTCAAAAACAAACATGAAAAAATAGGGCTGGGGATGTGACTCAGTGGTTGAGTGCCCTGAGCTCAATCCCTGGTTACCCCCCACCTCTTGCCCGCCACGCGCACATGTGCGCACCAAAAAAGTTTTCCTTAAAAGGAAACAAAATGAGATTGAGATAGTGACTATGGACACGTGCACCCATGGAAACACATCAGTGGCTTCTAATGCTCCAACTACTATTACTAATAATAGTGGTTCATTTTTTATTGAAAGGTTACAGTGGAACCTGTCTTGTGCTGAGCATTGATGCCTTCAGAACTAACAGCCTGGCTATCGCACACCCTCTGTACATCCAAGTGGCCCTTCCTCACCTGATGGAGCTAGCTGCTCTCCCAAGGGGACACCTGCCCACCCTTCTCCTCCAGGCACACCCCTCCCGCCAGTCCACCCTGCCTAGCTTCTCCCACTGCACCCAAGAACCAGTAGGAGAGAATAAAGGTGCAACTTCTCTCATTCAGTGCTGGAAAGAGATCTGAGAAGAAAGCCAGTGACAATCCCTACCTCATCCCGGCTCCTAAAAAATGTCATCCAGAGGAGCTAAGTGGAATTGCCTTCTTTCCCCCTCCCATGTCCTTCAGGCAACCTGGAGGGGTTGGCTGCTGAAGGTTTGGGTTCAAATTCCCACTTAGTAATGAGCGACTCTGCAAACTACCTCTCTGGCAACAACACTTCCTACCTCTCCTAGTGTCTGAAGGTGACCACATGTGCCAGGCTTTATTTTCCAGAGATGGCCACAACTTCCCGGTGCCTCCATTCTTCATGCTATCTCCAATGTGATGCTGATTTGACCAATTTGGAGGTAAGATCCATGTTCCCTCCCATTTATTCTTCTTGACTCTGGGACTCACTTGTGTTGTATGACTTTTGAGGCTAGGTCAGAAAAGGTGAATACATGTCCACCTCATTCATGGGAACACTTGTGTGGAAGCCCTAAGCTGTTATTATTAGGGATTTGACTGCCCTGAGGCTGCCATAATGTGAGGAAGCTCAGACCAGGATGAGAAAAACACATATTTATACTTAGCCATTGCAAATAAACACAACCGTCACCAAATGAAGGCTGTCAATATGCAAAAGGACATCTCAAGCAGTCAGTGGCATCCTTTTTTGTTTTATTTATTTAATTAATGCATTGATTTTTGTAGTGCTAGCAGTTGAACCCAGGGTCTTACACATGCTAGGTAAATGCTCACGCAGACAGACCACATGGAGAAGTCCTGAGACCACAGGAAGAGAGAGTGATGCTTGGCCAGCCCTCTGGCATGCCACTCTGGCCACCATCTGACAGCAACTGCAAGAGATGCTCCAGGTCAGAACCACTTGTAGAGCCCCTCCCAGATTTCTGATCCACAGAAACCACCAGTGATAACCTAATGACTGGTGTTGTTTCAAGCCAACAAGGTTTTGGGTGAGAGAAGCATCAAAAGACAACTGGAACACCATGAGCATAAAAGCATGCTATAAACTGACAGGTGTAAGAGAAGAACTATGAATGCATCATAAGTTTTATGATTATTTCCCCTTTAAGTCTGTCCTTGATATTATCTTTAAAACAATATGTACGTTGGGGACAGGACGAGAAAAACACATATTTATACTTAGCCATTGCAAAAAAACACAACTGTCACCATATGAAGGCTGTCAATATGCAAAAAGACATCTCAATCCGTCAGTGGCATCCTTTTTTGTTTTATTTAATTAATTAATTCATTGATTTCTGTAGTGCTAGAGGTTGAACCCAGGGTCTTACACATGCTGGGTAAATGCTCTACTACTGGGCTCTACCCCAGCCCCTGGTGACATTCTTTAGAGACAAAAGTTCTATGAACTAAAAAGGGACACATAACCAGAGCATTTCTCCCAACAAAGCCAAGCTAGTTTTATGCAAAGACCCTCAAACCCTGCCATGCTGTGTGCTGCTGGGAAGGTGAATCCCTGTACATTCACCCATGGGGCATGAGGAGACTCATGGCTGGTCGGCATAAGGACTGAAACAAGAAGTCTGGTCTTCTGTCCCACACTTTGGTACTGGAGTGAGGGAGATGTCCTCCACCAACCACAGAATGTGCGTGCCTGGGTGGCCACGTGCCTCAGAGCTCAAAACCACAGCACTCCCCATTCTTACTGCTGCAGTTCCGAGGAGCAAATTGAGATCGTAAGGCCGTCAGCGGCCTAGGCGCTCATCATCTTGACAGATACTTAGCTATTCATTTAAAAACAAGTGAGAGAACAAGCGTCAGCTGTATTTTTTAATTACTCCTGGATAGGACTGGGAATGCTTTGGCATAATTGGGGTATTGAGATTTTTTTTTCCCCCTTTGAAGGCCTTGTTGCAGCAAGAAAAATACTGTGTTTATTCTAATTAAAACCAACCCTTCTTTTAAATAATCTTAGCAATGGGGAGGCAAAGGGTGACATTTACTTTGTAGTGGGCAGTGGGAGTTAACGGCCATCGGGGCCAGCTCTATCACGAACGTAATGTCCTTGGGCACAAGATACTCTGAGTTATCAGTTCTCTCATTTATAAAACAGGAGATGTGAAGAAAATTTCCACATGTTCCCTTTGGCTCTAATGTAATTCAAGGACAATGCTCCCACTTCCTGTCACCCCAGCCCAGTGGGGTGTAAACATCCCCAAGACCAGCCCCCCCCCCCCCCACACACACACACACACACGCAGAGGATTTCAGGACACATGGTATGCAAACTCATCCCTGGCCTCCACGGGGAGGCCAGGGCTGGAGCTATCATCAGCTGTCCAGAGTGCACAGTGGCTCCCGGCCATCTGCGTGTCCATGAACCACACCTGGTAACCCTGTTCAACACACAAAGGTGAAGGTGAGGTCAAATTTAGCCACCAAGGAAGGAAGTTGTAAATGAGCCCCAGGCTGCGCCTCCAGAGGACAGGATGCAGTACTCCTGGGGTGGGTCCAGGAATGTTCATTCTGTTTAAGGGCTCTGAGCTCCTGCTGCTCAGGTATTTAGAAGGCCACACTTTGAACTCTACAGGGCTGGCTAAAAAGCACAGCCTTTGGATGCTGAAGGACTTGGTCTCAAATCCTGTCCCTTGGACTTCCCAGCCACATAACCTCAAGCTATGTACTCCACCTCCCTGAGCCTCTCTGTTCCTGAAGATGTACAGCCTCCCAGCACGGTGGTAGGATTGTAGGAGAAATGTAGGCAAAGTCTCTCATCCACTTCCTGCCACATAGAGATGCCCGGCCAAGACCATTCCCTTTCTTTTAAATCGGGGCAACTCGGAGTCACTTTTCATAAAGCCCCATCGTGACCACCTCTCAGAAGACAAGTTTGGCAGGAAAAGTCACATTACAAAGGGCTCAGTGGAAAGCCTCTGACCGTTTAGAATGGCTACATCTCTCCTGGTTGATGGTAAAGGTGAAGGTGAGGTCAAATTTAGCCTCCGATGAAGGAAGTTGTAATTGAGCCCCAGGCAGGTGGATAATACAATAATAATAATAATGGCTGCTATAAAAGAGCCTTTCTCAGAGCCTCTGGGTGCCTGGCCCTGCCCTGTTCTGGTCTGGAGCTGTCATGTTCCCACCAGGGCCCCTCAGACTGGAGTGTCAGATCCTGGGCTGATGACTGGTGCACTGGAGCCGGGGAGGGGTGCACAGGTGCTCCGGGCTCCCAGGCTGCCACAGCCTGTCCCGTGGGAGCAGATGGGGAAGCGGTTTACCTGAGCACGCCCATCCGCAGCCAGACACCTGGGCTTGCCCCAGCCCGCTCTGCAACCAAACGGCTGACAGAGCACATTAGCTGGCCTCCTTCGCTTGTCAAAACAATTAGACTCTGGAAGGTGGTGGCAGCAGCAGCACCACCGGGCCGGGAAAATGCAGTCAGCGTATCAGCCTATTCATCAGCCTTGTGGATGGTGCTGCAGGCCAGGAGGGCAGAGGACCTGGATGGGGGACAAGGACTGGGCAGGCGGTGGGACATGGGAGTCATTAAAAACATCTGGCAGAATCATTAGAAGACTCAGAAGCATCACACAGCCACAGATGAAAAAAGGTCCCCATTTCCGTGGCTCTGCAGGGCAGGCAGCCAGCAAGGTGCTCAGGAGAAGGGGCGGGAGTCCAGCATCCACCGGGTGACTGACAAGCCGGCCCTCCCGCACTTCTACTCTGCTCTAGTAACTACCCATATTATGCTGAAATGACACCAGCGACAATAATTAAGCCCAGATCTCTGTGGATCGTTCGCAGTGATAATTCCACCTTTGTAATTCAGCTTCAGATAAACCCCTTTTGTTCTGCCTTATAACACAGATTCTAGTATCATTCAAGTATATTAACTGTAGCCTATTACTGTCACAAAAAATGCTCCCTGAGCCATAGCAAAAGACTCCCCAGACAAAACTTTATGTCATGTTAATCCAAGCTTTAATAACTATGAGGATATATAACTGTATTCTAATTGTGCTCTGCATTCCCGCATACAAAAACAGTAGATATCAAAAATGACAGCCGCAGCTCTCTTCAAATAAAACACCATTAATTCCCCACTCCAGGCAGTGGGATGCGGGAACGAAGGAATGCAGGTTTATGTTAGGAAGGAAGAGCTATAGGGCTTCGGAGGGTGGGGAAGACTTTGGGACTATGGTAGGACCTCCGGAAACCAAGACCACTGAAGCCGAAGGCCGGGCTGTGGAAGAAGGGGAGAGCAACTCGGAGACTTGGGAGTGGAACCTGTGACCTGTCAAGAGAACCAAGCCAGGGATTGCAGAGGACACAGAGGCACCAAGGCTGTCTCAGTGTGTGACACTGGCCAGGCTGGCTCCACTCACCAGGCCTCCCTTTCTTCCTAAAAAGACGGCATCACCTCAAACCCCCATGTGCCTCTGCTGTGGCTCACTCCACCTCCTCCTTTGAGCTCACTCCTGAGATTCACCCGGACCAACTGATGTCAAATAGAAACCTTGGGGCTCACCTTAACCAGCTGATCAAACTGCAACCCGCCCCGGGGCTCCGGCTCGCCTTCACCTGCTCCACTGTTCTTTTAAAAATGGTTCTCAATATTTTCTAATGTGTTGTGTCATTTACTTCTTCTCGTATTTGCTGTTTATCAGATATCTCCCTCCACTAGAATTGAGCTCTGCTACTGGCCAGGATCTGTTTCTGTGCTGTTCCCTGATCTATTCCTGGTGCCCAACATGGAACCCGGCACACAGTATGTGCTCAGTTTACTGAATGCTGCAGTGGTACTCCCACGGTCCAGGCATGTGGCCTGGGACAAGCTTCTTCCAATCACTGAGCCTCAGTTTCCTCAAAGTGAGGGAAAAAGAGGAAGATTCCTAATTCCTAGAGGAAAAAAATTAAAGAGCCGATGTGAAAGCAACTGGAATGGTGCCTGGCACAGCAGAGGTGCTCAGGGCAGGTTATTTGTGAAGAAAAACAAATTTTCCCTGAAGGCTACGGATGCAATTTCATAGCTCACACCAAAGGCAGGCCCCTATACACTTATGTTCTCATGACCCTCACAATGTCCCCTTCTTAGGAACCTCCACTTTCTCTACTTCTCCAACACACAGTTCCAATCCAGGTGCACTGTGTGGCTCCGGCACCAGCAACAGACCAAACCCATTAGGCTCTCTCTTGTGGGACGCTGATGCATCATGGATACTTCTGGCATGGGACGCTGATGCATCATGGAGACTTCTGGCATGGGAATCCTGATGCCCAAAATTAATTTAGGCACAAGAGAAACCTCTCAGCCTTGCAGTCACCTTCTCTATAAAACGAGGATACTATATTTAATGGGTATTGCTCACTGCAGGTGGTACAACGCACATGCTCCGACAGGAGAATCATTACTCTCAGCTGCTTGGCCTGAGAGCCTGCTTTCCTTACCTGTGGAGAGGGGTACAACAGCCCTCGCCGCCTTATCGCAGGGGGCAGTCAGGAAGACCACAAGTGCTGGAGGAGGCTTCTGTTCATTAGAGAGCAACCAGGGGCAGAATGTCGGCAGCCAAGGGCACTCAGTGGGTGATGTGGAGACTGGCCATGCAGTGCCAGTGCCCAGACTCATGCAAATGACTTCTCCAAAGAACCAGTTTCTTCCTCTGTCTAATGGGGGTTAAGACTTTCCTACCCACCTGCCACAGTGCTGAGTAAGGCTGGGACAGGCACTTTGTAGCCTGTCAATCACTTTCATGCTCACCGGTGAAGGACAAGATCAAGCCCCCAAGGGTAGAACCGCAGTCCACCTCCCACTGCAATGTGGACCACTGAAGAGGGTTGTAGTAATCTCAACAGGCAGATGAGAAGATTCTCCCCGACCCCAACCCCAGCCACAATCTTCAGACAGTTCAAGATACATTCCTACCTGACCTTAGATCCTAAATGCCTTCTCCTGGTGGCTGAGACTTAGAGGACAACAGGACATAAAACTCTTTGGCATGTCACAACCCATAGGCAGGCAACATGCCTGTCTGGGCCAGATCTCCCCCAGGCAAGCGCTATCCTCTGAGATCTGAATAGCTAGCCTCTTTATTGATATTCTCTCCACACTTAACCACCAAAGAATAAAAGACTGAAGGTGGCAAGCGAGGGCGGGGATTTCATTCGTCTTTTCCATCTTTCTTTTTGCGGTAGATCAACTATACAACCAGATTTCATCAACTGTGCAATCAGATTTTATCACAAGACAAATCAGAAATCCCCAGTGTAACAGGGCTGGGGTTGTGGCTCAGTGGTAGAGGGCGTGCCTAACATGTGTGAGGCACCACATAAAAATAAATAAATAAAATAAAGATATTGTGTCCACCTACAACTAAAAAAAAAAAAAAAAAAAGTCTCCAAAGTAACAGCATCATGCCTTTTACCTGTCTTCTGAGTTAAGCACCCTGGGCTCCCACTCCCCACACATCCCTGAAAGGCATACAGCTATTGGTGGAGGATGGAGGAGAGACAGTTGCTCTCTAGATCTCTGATGTGCCCACCTTTTAGTCTGCTGGGAGCTCAGAATTCTGGGGTCACAGTCCAGAGGGGAGTCCAGATTCCCTCCTGTTAAACAGGACCCTGAGTTCTCTCAGTACCAATGGGGTCTGGAGTGGGCTCATTTCTCCGCCCCTGCTACCCTGGCTCATCTCATTTTAATCAATTTTCAGCTCCCTAAAGTGGACAACTAGTAGAAAATAGAGGGGGGAAAAAAGATATCCCCCCAAAGAATCCAAATGGGCCTCCTCTCCCACCCACAGGCTGGCTGGGGACATGCCACACACACACGGACAAGAGGCCCACTTAGCTGCTGCAATCACTTCAACACCCATCAAAACTATTTCCCCTTGCCTCCCCAGCACTGGCTGCCAGCAACTTAGATATCTATTTGAAAACCCTCAGTATTGATTAGGTCAAATGCTGGGAGGTTTTTATTTCCTGATTTCTTAACCTTAAAGGGTCCCGAGGGACTTACCCAATACTGTAATGCCACCGTGAAAATAACTGTGGGGAGGAAAGATACTGGGTAATTTACACCATCCTGGCTTTCACTTGTCCATCATCTCAAATGCTCACGTAGAACGTCTCACATATCCTTCCCCCATTTTTCACAGGGATTACTGAGACCCTGACAACAGGACGGATGCCTCGCTTTACTAGAGAAATACTGTCGGGAATTACAAATGAAGGACTTAAGCGATTTGGAACATTATAAATCAGACACTATCTTTTTCATCTTTGTTAATATGTGAACTCCAGGCAGCCAACCTGGTGTTAAAAAAAAAAAAAAAGGAAGAAGAAAAAGCTTTAATCACAACTGATTTAGGTGGTATCAGGAACAAATTAAAACCCTAATACAGTCCTCAGAAAGAAAACTAAGTTTTAAAAGAGCAAAATGGTGACTTTCAGAACAAAGCTCATCTTCCTTCTGGCCAGTGATGTGAATGCTTCATTCGGGGAGGAATATGGAGGTGAAGCCGCCAAGACAGAAAGGCTGAATGAATGGCAGCAATGAGGCTTCATGTGCCACATGAAAACAATCATCGTTATGGGGCTGGCCTTCCTCCTGCCCGTCCTGCCACAGTGGTCACTGATCCCTGCCTTCCCAAACACATATCTTCTCTGATGGGTAGAGGCCCAAGTCCACTTCATCTGACCCCAGGCCCTCCCAGGGACCTCCACCCCCGCAAAAGCCCAAGCCCCTCTGACTGCCAGAGTCCTGCACTACGAGGTGCGCCACGCCTACATGTACAGGAGGCCCAAGATCAGCCACAACCAGGCTGGCTGCCTCTGCCCCAGTGTCCTCCAGGGCTGTTTTCTGGCACCTCACCAAGTCTGAAAATCACTTTTGCACGCAGCAGTCCACTACTGCCTTCTCTAGCTGCCCCGAGCGTGCTCTCTTTCTCAGAAAGGCCAGGTCTTCGGATAGAGAAAGGAATCAGGAAGGTGGTTAGGCCCCTCCATGGGAGAATCAGAACCAACTGCAAGAACACTCCGAGGTCCCCAGGGTAAGCCCTTTATCCTGGCACTGGGGCAGCCACAAGCTGTGAGTGGATGGCCCACGAGGGCAGTGTGGCACCTCCCAGCCTGGAAGCCTGGCCAGGTGGTTGGCAGTTGTTGCACCTTGGCTCCAAGGAGTCTGCGCCATTCTAAGTGACTGGCTCCAAGCACTCAGCTACTGCCAGTGGCGGACGGGAAACACACACAGAGTGTTTGGGGGGGGGGGGGGAGAGAACGAGTAGGGAATGTCACCCCTCCTCCAGGGCATGCCCCACACTGAAAATCTGGAAGATGAGTTGGAAAATGGGGGCAGGTGAATACATTTCATCGAACTTCTTTGGGGATGTTCTCTACTTTTGTCCTACAGAAACCAAACACCAGGGTACCTCATCAAGATCATGGTCACTTTGGGGCCTGAGACATTCTGAAGCATGAGCCGTGGCATTTATTCTACATGTACCTCCTCAGGCAAGGGTGATCACATGAGGGACCCCACCCCAACCACTCACTGGCTCTTCCTGGATGAAGAGGGTGTGACTTTGAAAGCAGGGGTCAACCATCAGTGTGAGGAATCACTGATTCCTCAAACTCTCCAGGCTCTAATTAGAGGTGTCTGCAGAATTCTTGCCAGTGGGGAAGTGAAAAAAATGAAATTATGATACTTGCCAGGGACAAGCAATTCAGCTTGGTGGCCACCCCAAGACACCTGGCAAGTTTCGTTGGGTGTTAATAATAGGTCCAAACATCCTGAGCCTATGAGGACCGTGGAGAGGTCTCCATGGTGCCTACAAGGAAAAACCACTGCCAAATATTATAAACAAGCAAAAGAAAGGACTAGCCCTTACTGAGTGCCACGCATGTCATGTACATTATTCCAGGCACACATCTACCACAACCCTCCCAGAACAGCCCAGCGATCCCAATTTTGCAGATGAGAAATCAAGGCTCAGGGAGATGACTGCTTGCTAGGGAGCTCCAAGGTCCTTGCTCTCCCTGTACAGATTGCTCCCCTTGGGCACATTCTAGTTTCCTAGAAATGGAGGCTAACAGTGCTCCCATCAGAATCAAAAGTGAACACAGTTCATTCCTGAGGTGCCATCATCATCTGGACACTCCAACCACCCTCCCTTGACCATCCTGCTCAGCACAATTCCTCTTTTTTCAAATTATATGAAGTGTTACAGTTTCAGTGCCCACCTGGGCTATCAACCCCCACCTCCCCAGGTCCTAGACTTACAAGAGGATCCACTTGTTGCGTCTCTTCTTCTTTCCCAAGTCCTGTTTCTGAGCAAGGGCCTCACTGCCTGCAGAGTGGAGTTGGAACAGGGCATTCTGGGCCCCCACTCCAGTGGGTTCCTGCCTCTCCTTTCCCCATGGCTCAAGGTTTGGTGGTAACCAGGATGGGGACTGCATGGCAGCTCTGTCGCTGGTGTCCAGCCTGGCACCCAGGGGTCTCTTAGTGACGCTGCTGGTGGTAAGTAATGGAGATGCTGCACCATTTAAGGGGAAAAAAGGTTCTAGGGATGGAAGGAAGTGGTTCTGGGAAAGCCGCTGGGTAGCACCAGCTGGCCTCTATGAGGCTCTATCCACTGAAGGACTGGCTATGCCAGGAGCCTCTCCGGTCAATTTGGAATGCCAAAGGTCATGCTTGGAACCCCAGAGCCATTTGCTTCAAATTCAGTTGTGACTTCTTCCCTGCTGAGTGAACGTGCTGCTCTCTACACACCTTGCTTCCCTCCCTTATCGCCACCAAAGCAACTGAGAGCACCTTCCCCTAGACCCCTGCAGCCTCAGCCTTGGTCACTGGCCTACCTGACCCTTGCTGCTGCTCACTTCTCCAGTGCCACATTCTCCCTCGAGGGGTCCCACAGACTCCAATGTCAATCCCATGCCCCAGGGTCTTTCACAGACTTGTGGAACGGTGAAGCTGGAGAGATCCTCAGAGATGGTGCTCAAAGCCCTCCTTTGATAGATCCTAGCTACCTGGGCCCCCAAAGCCACATGGCTTGCCCAAGGCCACTCAGCCAGTTGGCAGCAGATCTGGGACCAGAACCCAAAGCTCTTAATGACCCTTAATGGCTCTGATGACACATAAATGAGCACAGAGCTGAGAGTGAAGGCCTTGGGCCCCGCTGGCTCCTGGCAGAGCCTTCTCCCCCACAGAGAGGCTCTCACAGGAAGGACGCTCAGAGCTCAGTGCCAGCACATTGAATTTTCTCCCTTGCCATGTTTGCTCACGGCCAGCCTCGATGCACAATCATTCTGCAGGATCTGGACACGTTTATAAGCTGCATTTCTGGCTCTGAAAAGTGCAAGGTACACCCCACTAGACCCCCCCATAAGAAGAAGGATCAGTAAGTCCCCCAGTCTACATGCAGAAGTCCCAGTGATAGTAAAGAAGATATATGATAGGATATGATTGGATATAATAGGACAGTAGGAAAAAAAGACCTGCCCAAGGAGAGGAAATTTCAACCCATTGCTGATTATCTTTCATTATTCAACTGAGCTTCCGCAGATGCTGAAGGGAGGCGGATGTTTAGGATGTATGGAAATATCATTTCCTCCTGGGACAGGAGGAGGGAGGCAGCGGAGTTATACACAAATGAGTTTTCCCCTGGTTGTCTTCTCCAGTGATCTCAGTCCCACCCCCAGGAGAAACGAGGCGAACTCAGACCAGCACGATCCTAGGGGCAATAAGAAGCTTGGGCTACCATCCTGGGCTTCTTTCTTCCAGGTCCCTCCATCGACTCCCTCCCAAACACATCTGCTGGGGGCTTACCACAGGCCGGGGACAGAACTGAGCACTGGAAGGAGCTCACTGTTTAGTGATAAGATGGACAGGGCAAAAAACAAAGCCAAAGACAAGATGAAGGATTGGGCTGTGTGCACAGAAGGGGCAAAAAGTACCACAGGAAAGGAGAGAGCGAGGCACAATTGCAAGCACCAGGTGGGGGAGGAAGGAGCAGGCTGGCAGGCCTGCAGATGTGCGCTGGCATAAGGATGGATACGGGGAGAATACAAAAGAAGAGTCCCAAGCAGAGAACACAGCCCCCTTAAAGAGACAGAGTAGAGGGAGAGTGCAGGGTACATTCCCTCTGGCATGGCTAAGGCTGGGTGTGGGAGAAGGCAGGGTGGATGCTGAAGGCCTCCCCTGCCTCGCCAAGGACCTGAGGCTTTCCTTGGGGGATGACGGGAAACTGAGAAAGCAGCTGACCAGGGAACGGATGTGGCCAGCCCAGCCTTTCAGAACCATCCCTCTGGCAGCATGTAAAAGATGGGCTGGAGGAGACCCCAGGCGAAGGTCAAGAAGAGTTCTGTTACATGGAGGATGAGTGGCGAGGAAACAAGTGCCAATGGAAGATCAACTGAAGAGAGGCAGGTTGTATTTTTAGGGTGCAACAGAACGTCGGATGACTGCAGATGTGAAGGACAGGAAAAAAGGAGGAGAAATTGAGAGGCCTCCATTTCCAGGGACCACGGAGATGGAGGACACAGGAAGGATCTGACTACGCCCCTCGCCTTGTGGAATAGGGTCCCTACGGTGGAAGCACAAATCCTGGCTGAACCACAGAACTGATCTCTTGCAGCACCTCCTCCCTTACTCTGGGATCCTAAGTCCCTCTGCACTTCCCACATCTGTATCTAGGGCCACAAGGCTTCTTCTACCCAGTGAAATGCAACTTAGCCTTCAGGTCTAGCTCCAACGTCAGCTCCTCCCTCCTCACCTGGAAAGATGTATCTCCTTTTATAATCCCAAAGTACTGTGCACACACCCAGTTCTCTTGTGTTATTGGGTCTGTTGCTGCCTCGCCCATTAGATTCTGTGCTCCCTGCAGGCAAAGGCATGGACGGCTTGGTGTACCTCTTCAGCCCCTGTGGAGCTTTGGACAAACTAAGTACCTCCTCAGTATGTCTTGGCAATACACTGAAATACCATAAAAGACAATAAGCAATCTAGGCAGTGGAGATCGAGGTGTTCTTTTTCAAACTATCCTCATTATCGCACTCCGCACTGGCCATGGTTTGTATCCTCCCCAACTCGAACAACGGAACTCAGAATTTATGGCTTAAAAGACAACTTCCCCAGAGCCAAAAAGAGAAGGCTGCTCACCAGCAAATCAGCTTTCCAAACACACGTCCTCATGAAAGAAGATGAGTTTGAAAAAAAAAAAAGTGGGTGAAATAAACCCTACATATTATTTGCATATAATGTTAAGGAGATCACTTTCAAGTTCTCTGCAAGAAAGAGGTTATATAAACACCATTTCTTTCATGATTCCAATGACCTAAACTATTTTCAGAGTCCTATTTTGGCAGGAAGAAAGCCTTACTTTTGCTGGGTTGGGTTTCTGTTTTGTTTTGCCCTTCCCTATAGAAAGGAGACTCAGCTCATTTGGATTAAGTGAAGTGAAAAGAAAGCAATATCTCTGCTCTAATTCCACAAAGCCAGGAGAGCCCCTTATAAATGCATTTCGGGTTCTCAGACAAATACTCGTGAACCTGTTGATTAGAGGAAAGGTATTGCCTGCGTTTGCTAGGAGTAAAAAAAAAAAGGCCCTGCCATGTCCCTCATTCACCAACTGGACAGCTGAAACGCTGCTCCCACCCATGGGTGCTCAAAGTTAGAGAGCGATTTGCATGAGTGGGGAAAATTCATTTCAGAAGCAGCAGAAGCTATTATTCTGACACTACATCCCTGGAAGTGTGGGAATCCTTGGGACTGAGTGAGCAAGCCTGTTTGGAGAAATAGAAGCCCACCTCCACCCCAGGCTTTCCAGAACTCTGAGGGGAGGGAAGTGAGTCCCAGGCATGGGTGTGGGTGTGGTGCACTGGTAGGATACAGGCAGTCTCAGCCTGTTAGTTGGAATGAGCTCAGAACATGGGTGTAGGTGTGGCTGCCATTTCTCTAATGGCCTCCTCCACCTACTGATGCCCTCCCTCCCTTCCATGGCTGGAGAAGGAGGACCGCTGGCCAATCTTTAGCTTGGTCTCCTCTCTCTCTCCTTGATCCCTTTGGTGACACAGTTATTATGGCAACTTGTCTCAGAGCTTGTTCCAAGGAATGCCAGTCTCATGAACTATACTCCTGTGGTCAAACTGACTTCACCTGGGGACCTAGCATACAGCTAAGGGTTCAGGAAGCTCATCATTGCAGAGTCTAAACACTCTGTGACCAGAGGGCTCTGCAGGAAGGGAGCCTGCTTAACACACACTTCCCAGACTTGTTACAGGACCTTCCTTCCCAGAACAGCTCCAGTTCTCACAAGAAACAAGCAATGGGGGACTCAGAACTGCTCCCTTCCATGTGCCCGGCTCCCATCTGCAGAACCCTTTGTTTCTACTTGTGCAAACATACCTATTGTGTTTTTTCCCCCCTTTAAAGACACAGGCAAGTAGGAGAAATTAAAGAACAGATCAACACAGACCCAAGAAATTTTCTTAAATGAGCCAGGCAATCTCCAGAAATGAAAGGATTTTAAACTCCTGATTTGGAAGACAAGAAAGCAGGGTAGCAAGACCCCCAAGCAAACCCCTCTCCGTCCTACCACAGATTATGTGCCGAGACCAACAGTGTTGCCTGTGGCTCCACACCTAGGCCACTATTCCTGAGACTGGAATACCAGTTCGAGGCTGGGCAGGAAGATTTCTGAAATGGCAAACAAAACGCCCTCTGGGTGGCACACGTGAATTGGAAGCACTTGGTTCTGCAGTGAGCCCACACTAGGTACCAGAGCCAGAAACAGAGACGACTTGAGTCAGCTTGGGTGAAGGCTCCCCTTGCATCAGGCAGAGAGCAGGTGTGTGGGATGGGCACAAACAAAACACCAGGGAAACCGTAGGCAGGAGATAGTGTCTATCTGGGGGAGAACCAGGGAAGGCTGCCCCGGAAAGGTGCATCATACCCAGGTAAGCCAGCCAGGGTAGGAGTTCTGATGGTGTGGACATATTGGCACTTCTGACACAGTTGATCTGGGAATTCTGGAACAAGTCAGAAGAGCCACCAGTGACCCACTGGGGCTGGAAAGGTTGGGATTGTGACAGGAACCGAAATCAAGCAGAATAACCAAATAATAACCAAAAGGATCACCCACCAACAGATAGACACCTGCTTTCTGACGGCCTGAGCTTTGTGCAGAAGCATTTTCAAGGTCAGAAATGAAGGGAACAAAGCTAGTTGAGGACTATTTCTCCAGTCTCTGTTTACTGGACAAAGTGAGAAAGAGGAGAAGCACAAAAAGAAGGCCACAGAGTTGGCTGCTGGGCTAGGGTCAGCCGAAACCATACTTCACATTTGAAACAGTAAGAGTTTTGAGGCCAACAGTACCAAAGTCAGAGAAAGAAGAAATATCTGAGGTAGCTGCAGAATATTTCCAGAGGAAATGTCCAGGAGATCACTAGATTCCCGAGCTCAGCATCCCCAAAAAGCAGTGAAGGGGAGAAGTGCAGATGCGACGTGGATCCATTCTAATAAAGGTGATGGTGGAAAGAAAGCGGCTCCACATAGAGACTGGTGGAGGGATGGAGGCCTTGGGGCCAGTGACTTGGGATCAAATCTCAGCCCCGCCACCTGCTGGTCAGGAGATCTTGGGAAAGGGCCTCATTTTCCTCACCTGGACAGACAGCTTCAGCTCCAAATATACCAAGCTTTGTGCCTAGTGCTGGGGACCCTGCAAATCTTTTTGCTTTGCCACTTGGGAGACCCCAAGGCTGCAGGAGGGGGTCTTGCTCACTGGTCGGCTTCCTGGGGCCGGGGGGCTTCCTGTCAGCCTGTGGTTCCTGAGCATGGCCCCGGGAATGCCTTTCCATCCTGGCATTTGGTGTTACAGTACTGGCATCTCGAGTTCCGTTTGCATTTCTCCCGCTGGCTGAACCAGCAACATGGCACCCATTCCCTCAGAGACTCCAGCACCAGGGGCCAAAACTTTCTTCTAAGACATCTGGGCCCCCAAATACCTATGCTTTAATCATCCCAACATGGTCAACACTCAGTAGGAGAGGGATTGGGGTTACTTCCTGCAGTCACTACCTCTGCGGCACGTTACCACGCTGATTCTCAAAATGTGGCCAGCAACATCCGCATCAACTTGAACACTTGTTAAAAATGTGAATTTGAGGGTCCCCAGAAGCTCTGGGGCATGGCCCAGGAATCTGTGTCTGAATAAACCGTGCACATACTTCCTGATTTTACAGAACACGTCTCATCTCAGGATTCTTTTTTGCCCTTTTCACTGACCTAGTTACTGTATGTCCCAGCGACAATGCTTTAACCCTTGGTACCCATAATTGGCATGGTTTCTGTTCCCTGACTGGATCCTAACACGTCCAATAGGGATAATAGTAATGGCCTCATAATGCTAAAACTGAGTATCACTAGTATATTAAGACACAGGAATCAAGAGCAGAAATAAAGGCAGGTGATGATCAACAGAATCAAATATCAAAGACACTGGGATTAGGTGATTGTTGCCCTTGCAGGTCAAAATTCTAAGATCTGATTGGGGTAAAAAAAATATATATATCCTAACATACAAACACAGCCAGGCGATTAGAAAATGCTTCCTTTTTAGCCAATTCCTTCATGGCTGCCAAGCAAAAACTACTCCATCTATCAAGCTGTCAGAATGAACTGCTACGTTCTTTATAGTTCCACTCACATAAAATGTCCACATAGTCCAATGCATCTGGGGTTCTGGCCCTGACTTTCTAAATGCAGGCACTTTCAGATGGCCTTTAGGTCCTCCTAGTGGCACTGCTGTCCACAAGAAGAGAATCATTACAAATTACAGGCATGGAGTCCAGGGATGTTAAGAGAAGGAAGGGACCTCCCAAGTCATGCAACCCAAACTCCTCATGCTTCAGAGGAGGGCACTGAGACTCCAGAGATGCAGGAACTTTTCCAAGGTCTACTCATTACCAATGTCACAGCCAACTTCAGTACCAAGTCTCCTAACTCCCTTTGTACCCAAACTCCCTTTCAACTCCATTAGACATGAGTGACAAGTTTCGCCCTAGCATTCAAATTTCTTAAGTACAATAATTTAACAAGCAGCAAGCAATCACACTGTAAATGGGCAGAGAACTACAAAAGTAAGGCCGGGAAGAGCTTGGGAAGGAGCATGACTGTTGGCAGGCTGCTTTCTTTGCCCATCAAAATAATAAACGAAGTCAGGCATTTACTGTAGCGTGGATGCCAAAGCGACTGTGAGCCCAGAGTGTTTCCAACATCTCGGGAGACAGGCACGCCACTGCAAGACAATGCATTCTTAACGCGTTCTTAAACAGATTCTGACTCAAACCCTGAGACGGCTGGGTCTCTTCCAAGAAATGTGAGATATCTCTTTCAGTTCTCTCCAGTAGATCTCCTTGGAATTTGCCAGATAAAGAGGCAATTTATCATGTGGCCGAAGGTTGTATGTAATGCATTATCTGCCTTCCACCAGGATTTATGCATCTCTGTTCGGCCCCTGGTTGGGCTGGTGGACCGACCCACTTCCATCTTGAGGTGCCATAGCAACATGAAATCAACAAGGAGCGAACTGTTAAATGAATAATTTACTGATTTCATAAGAACCTGTCTTGCAATTTATAGTTCTATTATCTTTCCTACCCGTGTCTTAACTCCTCTGTATAAAAGCCGCAATCAAGCTGAATAACATTTGAGAATCTAATAAGCATATACAGCCCTGTACTCAAGCCGAGAGGTATAGATTGATTCTGACAGCAGTTACGGCCCTCCGAGGCCGAGTCCTACTATGGTTGCCTGAATTTCTTTGCCCCTTCTGCAATAGGGTAAAAGTTAGGGAGCAAATGACCTCCACTAAGCTTTATGTTTTCAAATGCAATGTTTCTCTTCCTTGGGATATTTGAGGCCAATCAAGTCAGAGTTGAGTGGCATTCAGAAGTATTACGTGGAAGAAATACTATCGGCTACAATCTACCAATTGTCACTTTAAAAATTCCCAAAGAGACCTAGTTACTAGCAAAGGAGGGGTGGGAGGGGGGGAGCAAAGTACAGTTTCAATGACAATTGTGGTATTTTAAAGGCTTTTTCAATATCATCAGTGATACCATTTTAGTGGCAAAAGCACATCTTGTCATTCAGCTTCAATTTAAAGGATATTTATGGAGAAGACAATACAATGAAAGCAGACTTATTTGCTGACTTATTTATTTGGGTGGAATGGGTTACAGATTATTTTGGTGCTGTGCTTTTCAGCAGAACGGATATATCCTTTGGAAATGCATTACCTGCCAGCTGCGACTCCTGCAATCTCCCCCAGGAAACCAACACAAACGACAGAGAATGCAGACTTTAACACCTTGTCACTGCAAACCCAGACTTCCTCACCTCCACAATGGTGAACAGCCTTGGGGAGATCCTTGCAGATGTGCACAATTATCACAAACCCTGAGGAAAGGGTCTGTTTCCCCAGTGCGTGTGCACTGGTCCACCTTCTAGAACGAGCTGGTGAAATCTTACTGAGTTTCCCCATCACTGTCATTGTCAGCCTATTCCAAATGCAATGGCACTACCAACCCACTCCTTCCTCTCAGCATACTGCTCATGAACAAGTTCTGTAAGTGTTTTGGTCACATTTAGGGCAGAGGTTAAAGTCACCTTGTCCATGGTCACCTAATGGTAATGAACTATGCTTCTGTGACTGGGGTGTGGCCAGGCTGAAAACTAACTCACTCAAGTCAATGTGTGCAAACTTCAGGGCCCTGAGAGTAGGACAGCTTGGCCCCAAAAGTAGAATGTGGCAGTTCTGAGAACACAGGAGTGTTGTGCTAAGTCTCTTTCCCACAACTATTTATAGTTCATGCAGCTGAGGTCTGAAAGCTAGCCAGGCCCAGGCACAGGTAGGCCTGTTCATATGATCCAGTCTCAAAAATTCTGCGTACATTACTCAGGGGCTCCGGGTAAAGCAGATACTCTGATGAAAGTGACAAGGGTTCTCTTCCCTGGCTTCAAAACTTTCAGGCTGCTGGCTGGAGCCGGAACCTTGGCTAATGTCAACATGGAGTCTATTTATTAGCTTAAGAAATACTATGGAAGTTATACTTTTTATTTTTAATTCTATTTCTTTTCAATGGTCGTTGAATGAATGCTAACACAAATTCTTCATATCTTGGGGGCGGAGGGGCACTAGGGATTGAACCCAGGGGTGTTCTGCCACTGGGCTACATCCCCAGCCCTTTTTATTTTGAAACAAGGTCTAAGTTGCCCAGGCTAGCCCAGAACTTGCGATCCTCCTGCCTCAGCCTCCTGAGTGGCTGGGATGATAGGTATGTACCACCACACCTGGTGAATTCTTTATATCTTAACTTTAGGCTCTGGTCAGAAATAGTTCTTTGCCCAGAAAGTGGAGCTCAGTCAACTGGTAATGTGAAGAAGGGTTCCTGGCCTTTCAGTCATTCTGTCCTGGGTTTGAATGCTGGCAGAACCTTGGACACACCACTTCATCTCCATAAACCTCAGATTCTCCATATGGAAAAACAAACAAACAAACAAACATCCCCCCTTCTCAGACTATCAATGAGGACCAAATGGACGTCATATACAAAACTCTTGGGAAGGTGCCTGCCTAGCACATGACAGGGGTCAGTAATGACAACCTGGTTGTGGTCACTAGGACCTCGCTAGCCAAAGAACTATGAAGAACACATGTAAATCCCAGGCCCCGTGGCTCCCACTAGTGCTCACACCCACGGTTGGGCTATCAGCCCAACTTTCCCAGAGCACCCAAATTCCTGATTCTGACAATTACAAATGTCCTTCCTGCTCTTCTTTGGAAGAAATGTTGAATGACCCATAATTAAATAGGACATGGCTTGGAATTAAACCTTAAATGTGAAAATGGAGTATTTGGGATGATTTATCCAAAGCAGGAGAGAGAAAACCAACTCTATTCCAAAAAAGCCAACGCAGCTGGGACCACCGAGTCCGGCGTAGAGTCAGGACCAAAGGCCAGGGTTTGGGGGCCTTGTGGCAACTTGTGCTCCAGGCAAAGTGACCCATTTCCATTTCCAGATCTCCCGTGCAGGCGTGAAGAGGAGCTGCCGCACCCCATATCCCGACACTCAAAGCCCCATCCCCACCAACCAGCTTGAGACCACAGGACTGATCTCAGCCTGCCCTTTATTCATGTTGCCATCAGTCCTCCGAGCTCCCTGCTGCCAGGACTCCCAGGTCACTCCACAGGGTTCCATGAATCAGGAGGTGGCACTTGTCAGAACACTCCCACCCCTTCCTTCCGGGACTTTTCCAGCATCCCTGATCCCACTATCTTCTACTGGGGCTGGCAGAGCTTTGTCAGCACGTACGCTCCATGCAGGCTGGTCCTGTGCCTAGAAGGACACTGGCACGTCGCAGACACTCAATGACGATCTGAATAAATGAACAAACGAACGAACCATGTGCAGTAGCAAAGAGACTAAGTAGCAACTCTCTCAAACGATTAAACAGCTGAGTCCTTGCTTGTTTTCCTGAGATCCGTATTTCAGGGATGGGAAGAGGGAATAAAGCAATAAATTGCTTGGCCTTTCGCCCAAGGCCAAAAACCGGGCTGCTCTACACCAAACCCTCTGTCGGCTTCCTGAATTCCTTCCGACTGAGAACCACTCTGGGCTTCTCCTGGAGCAGTCCGGGGCCTCGTGGCGGCCTTCATCACATCTCTGGCTCAATGTGAGAATTCAGACACCCAGTGACCTAACTGCTGCCCTTGAATGTAGCCGAGAGACGTCAGTGGTAATCTGTCTGTCTCCCTTGGTTTGGGGGAGTAGATAGTATTATAACACGATTCTAAGGCCTGTGGCCTTTTCATTCTGGAGAAAAGAAACAAAATATTTGGCAGTGCATCCTAAAGGCTTCGAGTCCTATAATTTGAAACAAAACAGAGAATTAAGGAACAAAGGCTTTTTTCCATCAGACATTGAACCTGGGCTTTTATACTGGGAAAATATCTTGAAGAATGTGCACAGAGGCCAACAGGGCACCAAGGATTCTAGAATCTGGGGCCCACTGGGCGCCATTCATTCTGATACACGGATTCTGACAATTGGCCTCTTCTCTTCATCAGAGATCAGGCTCCCCCATGAGGAGGCCACCTGGATGGACCACCTATTGGCTTCCGGTCTCAGCCAGGGGCCTGTCTTCAATGTGCCAGGAAAGGCACACCCCCTACTGAGATCCAAGGCCAGTAAGGTGAGACCCCCAAAAGCTTCTCTGGGAGAGTCCTCACATGACCAGACTGGGCAGGGGCTCTGAGACTCTGCTTCCTAAATTCACCCCAAGCGACAGCCAGCTTCCTTGCAGAAGCAGAAGGGAAGGTAGCTATGCCCCACCTCTACACTCCAGGCTGCCATAGGAGGGGCTGGTCAGGGGGACAGGACCAGGACCATGCCAGCCTCTGGCTTCAATCCTTCAAATGCCTCCCACTTATGAATGCCACTTGCTCTCAACCTTTCTGCCAGAAATACCCCAGGAGGGACAGGCATTCCAGATCCCCAACATCTAAGGAGAGAAAGCTTTCTCCAAGAGCCTCTGGGGACTCAGGGGCTGTTCTTTTTGCTTACCTCCCCTCTGCCCCCCACCACACAGAGCAGAGCCTCTTCCTGGGGCCTCCCTGGCCACATCTGCTCCCTTGGGTAGGTTTTGCATCAGTGCATAAGCAAAAGCCCCATTCCGAGCACTTGGGAGCTCTGCGGGGACGTGTGCAGCCTCTGCAGGGCCGCCGTGTGCGGTCCCAGTTCCATTTTCTCTGCAGATGTCAACCAGGACATTGGCTTGCAGGAGTGGGGGGCAGGAGGAGGAGAATTCTAGGAGATGCCGAGGGATGGGTTTCGGTTAACTACGCCTCTGTTGTTTGATCAAGGCCATGTCGGGAGCAGTGCAGGGCGTCAAAAGGAAACCCATTTGTGATCGGTGGTGTCAAGTGCTGGAGCAGCCGGGCTCATTGGCAGTCGGCTTTCGGTGGAACTGCCAGACTCTGAATCCATTAACAGGCAGTTGTGTCAGGAGAAAGCCCAGCTTGTCAAGAGACTCCTTTTGTGGGGCCCACATGCTGTGTTTAGCTCTCCAGAGTTCAGATAAACAGCTCCCCGCTTCCCGCCCCAAGCATGTGTGTGTGTGGCGCACACATACACACCAACACCCCCGAGGCCACAGGAGGCAGACCTCTGCACCCAACAAGGGCATGGTCTAGGATTCCTCTCCTGGCCCTTCTCTGCCTTTCCAAAGTTAAGGCCAGTCTCAGTGTGATGGAATGCCTCTGTCCCCCCTCCAAGCAAAAACCCCCAAACCCAAGACTGTCTGAGCCAGGGATAGCCAGCCATGTGAGTTGAGGCCATGGATGGGGAAAATAATCTTGTTTTTCACATTTTAAATGGGAAAGAGGGTGAGAGCCAGCATGTCTGCTAATGTGGCTTGCGGGAGGGCAGGGGTGGGAGAATCAGGTCTTTCTCTGCATGGCTCTGGAACACTTGTACCTGTGATGCTCCCACAGGAGACCTGACAAGTGACTTGACCCAAGTCCCAACTTTCCCACCTGTAAGATGAAAACACTGCCTCTTTTAAGAGCTGCTTGAGGATTAAATGAGATACTAGGTCCAAAATATTTTGGCGATCAGCATCTGGCCACTCTGAGACCCTAAGGGTTGGCAAAGCCATAGACAGGGGGATCCTGGGTGCTTGTATCAGTGTGTGGGAGAAAAATCAACCAGTAACCCCCACACTGACTGCTTAGTGAGCAGGAAACAAACGCCTATTGTGTTAAGCACTGAAATTTAGGGTGTCGTTATCTCAGCAGCTAGCATTAACCTAACTAATACAGGCGGCAAAGACAGCATCTTGTTGTGATTTGTACCCAGACAGACCACTCCGGATCCCCTTCTCTTAATGACTACAAACCTGCTGAACGGACGAAGGTTCCCCTCCATGTGAAGACTCCATCCTGAGCCCTCCCACCCCATGCCACCCCATGCCACCCCCGCCCAGGCTCAGAGGAAGGACACAGGAGGTTGCAAGTGGTTGGAAGGCAGTGTGGGTGCAGTGGAGGGGAGGGGAGCCTCGTCTTCCCCTGACTTCTGCTCAGGGACCCCCAGGAAACATGCACGGCTATTAACCAGAGGGAGCTGCTGATGCAAATCAGCCCGGATGGCCCTATATGTTGTGAGTGGCAGGCACTAACCGTCTGCATGACAAACCTCCTACAAGATGCCGGCTAAACTGCCCTTTTGTGCCAATTAAAGATTCTCCAGAACACAAAGATTACACACCATTCTGCGGTGCTGACAACAATAAAACAATTTTAAAGGCTATTCAGATCCTCAGTTCACAGCTGACACTGTCAGGAGGGGGAGATTGTCTGTGGCTTTGTTCTTTGTTGTTGTTGAGTCTTAAGACTTAACCAAGGATTTCTGGGGGAGGAGGGGAGACTGGCAGGCAGGAGGGGTCTGAAAAGGTTTCTTGAGTTTTTAAAGGAGAAAAATGAACAACCCAATGCTCTCCTCTAGTGTGTGTGTGTGTGTGTGTGTCTGTGCATACACAAGCCTACACACACACACACACACACACACACACACCACTCTTTCTCACCAGCACGTCTCTGGAGAGCCTCAGAACAGACTCCCAAGGAACCCTGGTCTCTCCTGGGACGGACACCCTGAGATACGAGGTTATGGGTAACACTAACAATAACTGTTTGGCACCAATTAATTGAAACTACAAGGGCAAAGGCCCAGAAGCTTTCCTCATATGTTTGTTTTAAGGGCAAATTTCCAGAAACAGAGAGAGATTAAAACACACAAAAACAACCAACCAAACAAACAAACAAACAAAAAAGACTATGTGTTTCAGAAGTGAGAAATGCATGTGAGCCTCTCAGAAGAACCAAAAGGGGCAGATTATTTCAGGTGACAGTATATTGCCTACATGGTACTGATGAGGAATGACCAGGAGCCCCAGAGATGTCATGTGAGTTTTATTCTTGCCTCTCCTGGTGTGTATGCGTGTGTCTCTGGGGGCACCCTCAACATTTGCCCATGTTCCTTACCATCTGCCCATCCAAGAAGTGAAAATGTGACCAAAAGGACCAAATGTCCTATTTTCTACTCCACAGACAGCCTTTCCGGTATTTCTTTCAGCTCCCGGGCACCGCAGGAAGCTCCTGCCTGTGGTTTCACTCTTAGCCCCAACACCTTGCTCAACACACAGCTGTCATGTTTGTTGAGTAGGCGCAGCACCTCAGATGTCCACTGATCACATCAGTATTCGCGTTGGCACACAGAGCAACAGGGCATGGGGCAGGTATGGGGTAGAAGAAAAAACATGGGTTTCAAGTGGTGGTTCTTAACTGGGGTCCATTTTGCTCCCAGGGGACTCCTGACAGAGCCTGAAGACATTTTTGATGGCCATGACTGAGGTGGGGGTACCAATGGCATCTAACAGGTAGAGGTGAGAGATGTTGGGAAATCTCCTACAGTCCACAGGACAGTGACCACAATAAAGAAGCACGTGGCCCACAGTGTCAGGAGGCCCAGGTGGAGAAACTCTGGTTTAGAGTTTAACCTGCCTGGGCTGCATACTTTCTCCCTGTGGGCAGGAAAACTAATGGAGATGTGGCTTCCAGATACGTACAATAAGGACACTTAGAGCAACTCTGCGGAAGGACAGAATGAGATGGTCAATGAATGAAGACAGCCAGTGCCAAAAGCCCAGCTGCTGGGATTACCAGTAGCCATCTAGAGGCCCAGGGACACCACCAGTGGCCCACTGCGAAGGAAGAGGAGGAGGAAGCCACCCTGGATACGGAAGCCACCCTGGATACCAGAGGCCAGGGAATGCCCCCAACTTTGCGTGACAGCCCCTGCATTTAATCATCTGCCTCCATCCTGAACTCTGTCCTCTAAAGCAAATCCCATTCATAAAGAAACATCTCCCCGACAAGGAAAGAGAGTGGGAGGGAAAAAAAAAAAAAAAAACCAGCCAAATCTTCAGAAGTCTGGGTCCGCTCCCATCAGCTGGTTGTGATCAAAACCACATTCATATTCTGTCTGTCTGTTGGGGCTAACAGAAGGCCTCAGACCATCTCAGGAATGTGAGCTCCCAGGCCACCCCTCCGCCCCCCCCCCCCCAATTTACAAGCAGCAGCTTCCAGAGGACCAGGGAGGAGGTCTCTCTCCTTGTCATCCCTGGGCACTTGCCCGGTCATGGGGGAGCAGTAGCTGGATTCCAGGGGCACCCAGTCATCCTCCACTCTCAAACAGCCCCCCCCCCACTTCAATGGTGAGAGGAAGATTCCGGAAGAGAGGCCAGAGCCGTTTCTGCCCATACCCTCCCCACAGAAACAATTAGTGAGCTCAGGCCATGGCTGCCAAGTTCCTCTGTCCAATTTGGTAGATATTTTAATAGAGGAGGAGAATTCCCAGGGGCCCCCCAGCGGAAATGCCCCATGTCAGGGAACGTTTGTTTTCATTTCCTTTTGCCGTCAATGAATTCTACTCATGGCAACGGCTTGGGGCTGGATCAGATCCACACAGAAGCTAACCAGAAGCATTTGTTCCTTGAAATAAATCTCTCTTTGGGGAATGAGTTATATATACATCTGTGGGGGGGACCTACGCACACGTACTCACACAGGCATATATATTATGTATTACAGACAAAACACATGTGCAAATCCCCAGGCAGGCAGCCCCGAGCTTCTGGGAAGGGGAGGCGATCCGCTGGTTGGCTTCAAAGGCCATTTAAAGAAAAGTGCCTTGGTGGGAAAATTCAGTGACGGATAGAGCCCTGTGAGTGGGAAAACGGTCCGTGAAAGCAACCCTTGCTGCAGGGTACAGAGCAGTACTGTGTGACGGAATGAGTGACAGCCGCTGCCACCGCAGCCACACAGTGTTCCCTGCATGCCAAGGTCCACGTTGAGCGTCCACACACATCGCCTCATACCCTTCCAACAGTCCCAAGACAACAGAGGCTGTTGAGTACTGCTTCCATTTCACAGTCGGGCAAAACAAGGCTCAGGAAGAGGAAGGGTCCTGTTCGGGGTCATAAAGCTGGTGGGTGGCAAAGCCAGGATTCGAACCCCAGAGTGGCTGGCTTCAAAGGCAGTGCCCAACCTCTAAGACACAGCGATCCCCTTCCTTCCCATGGTTTCCTGAGGAGGGTCAGAAGGCAGCTCCTCTTCCCTGCCCACTGTGGCTGGGTATCTGTCTCCTGGACCCCCTGATCGCCACTCTCTCGCTCACAGGAGAAAAGCCATTAGGAAAAGCAAACAGGTCATGCTCTGCTCGGTTCAGCTCACGAAGGGCAGTCCTGGAGGAGTCTGGGTGCACCTGCACCTGCCAAGCTACATGGGAAGCAATGCTGACGCAGACCTCATGAGTATGTCTTAAAAGACCACTTCCATGAGATGCCAATTCTTTCCGGAGATCCATCACTTCAGCTCTCAGCCTTGCTTCAAGCAGGGTTCATTCATGAGCAGGAGCAAGCAGCAGCTGCGGTCTGTGGACAGTCTCTCCCACCCCCTCCCAGGGGGTGCTGCTGGAGGCGAGCACATGCCCATCCAGAAGGAGAGAAGCCGCCCCAGCTCCTCATCAAGATCTACTGGACAAGTGTCTCACAGCAAGCCCCTAAGGTTCTGAGAGAGAAAGGGGCCAGGCATTTGTGACTGAGAACATCTCCCCTTCCTCCTGCCTCTTCCCCTCCTCTCCAGATGCTCACGGCTTCCCAGGAAGCCAGTGATTTGAGGCATGAGTGGATAAACCTTGAAGTCCACCACACAGTCAAGTATTTGCCTGGCAGCTGCATTGCCCCCTGCAGCCGCAGGCCCTGAGCTGCCGCCGGGCTCAATATCCTCATCAGAAAAAAAGCAAGAAGAATACCAGCATGGCTTACCTCATGGGATAAGGGGCAGACCAGATGTACTCTTCATGGCATTTGCAGCAAACGGGTCATCTGTGAGTACAGTACTTGTACACAGAAGGTATTCCATAAATGCCTTAGATCCACTGGCTGAGTCTATTAGCAGAGCCGGTTTACGAGAAGCCCTGGGCTGAGCTAAATCAATACAGAAGGCATACATTCAAGTGCCCCAGAGGCCAGGTTGGCGGCACAAATGAGAGAATGGGGTGTTAGGGTCGGGGCCACCTACCTAAAAGGGCAGCTACCACCCAGAGGGTCCAGTACCATGTGCAAACACTTTCTTCATGAAGGCCCCAACCTTTGCTCTAAGCAGGGCCTTCAAAGGGCTGGAAGCAAGCTCCAGCTGGGCCAAGGCAGCAGAAGGGCCATAAAGAAAGGCCTCACTCACCTGATGGTCATGGCCCCAGGCTCTGTGCATTTCACTTTGACTCTTACCTCCAATTCCCACAACAGACCTGTCCAGTGGGCACTTTGATTAACCTGGTTTGCAGATAAGGACACTAAGGCACAGAGAATTTAAGTGACTTGCCCCAGGTGATGAGTGGGATGGGATTTGAACCCAGGGATGCTGGGGGAGAGGTGGGAAGAAAAGTTCCAGACAGAAGAGCAACATGCAGCACAGCATCACCAGGAAGCTGCAGGAGGGCTACTGGTGGAGAAGCAAAGTGCAGGTGGATGGCCCAGGACAGGAGGCTGCCACAGGGCCACTGGGTCCTATCCCAGTGTGGAATGCAAAATTCGACGTGTGCTTCAGAAGCTGGAGATGTGCTGTGTCCCGCCACTTTAAAGAAAACTTGGGCCTCCTGCCCTTCCCATTGGGGCCCTAGCACCCCATCAACTCTTCCTTGTCCCTAACCTCCCTGGCTCTGCACACGGGAGGTTCACAGACCAGAGTCCAAAGATTAATACAACTGTAGAGGCAAAGAGGTGACCCCCAGGTAAGAACGGAAAGCCCCCTCAAGCCTTAACCCTTTCCTCGGCACCGGCCACGGTCACGCACTCCCCATCAACTGAAAGCTGCTCAACAGACCACTGGCTCGGCACCCTTGTCATCTGTGTCTAAGTGTAATGGAAAAAATTGACTGTTTGCTTGGTGCAATAGGGCATGACACTGTTTACACAGAAATAATAGCCCAACTGCGATGGGTTCTAAATCTCCATTACAGTGAAAGATTTGAAGGAGCAAAGCAGTTAGAAAAATAATTGGTTTTCTTGTTTAGTTTAAAAATCCTTTATGCTTACAGATCATGGACTTCACACCTCCCTTCTTAAGGACTTTAAAATGGAAACAAATGGAGCTGGGAGACTAGAACTTGGGAGTCCAGAACTTGTGTCTTTCTGGAAGGATCCTCAGAGCTCACAAGAGCAGAGTTGTTCTGGATTTCAGAGTACCAGGAGAGCTCTGGCACTGGCTGTGAGCTCCTGGGATGAACACCAACCTCAAAAGTGGCTTCTCTCTGAAGCAGAAACAAAGGTGAGAGCTGGTCCGGGGCAGTCGTACTGGGGTCTCTCCCCCAAAGGGGCACACACGCTGACTGTTGGGACAGTCTGAAGTCTTTGCTTTCAGGGGAGGAGAAACTATCAGAAAATCCTTTACAAGAACAAAAGGAGAAGAAAAGATGCAGTCCTAGACAACAAGTGAGCTAAGGATCCCTCTCTCAGGGCACCTTCTAGTATCTTCCCAAAGCTTGCCATCCTCCTCCATGTTCCTCAGAGCATACAGGATGCTCAGATCAGGCCTGGGAAGCCACCAACACACACACACACACACGACAGCTCCCTGGTGACAGCCCAGGATGCTTCGGCAAGCTGTGTGCCCAAACACCATCTCAGCAGCCCAGGATTCTTCTCACCTCTTCCTGGGAGACACCAGTTCCTCTACCTTCCATAATAATAAATGCAACATGCTGGCCCACTGATGGCTTCCAAAGACTCTGTGCATCACTCACAACACCCTTAGGAAGAGACTCCTTCCCCCATTTTACAGATAAGGAAACCGAGGCTCCAAGAGGTTACTCAGCTCACCTAAGGTCACACAGGAAATAAGGGGTGGTCCCAGGGATCTAAAGGCAGTTTCACTGGCCACTAGAGCCTGGGCCCTGGTCCACTCTACTCCACAATCCCAGCTTGAAGCGACTGCTGAGGCCAGCAGACCACACTGCCCAAGATGACCTTTGTTGTCTGAACCCAGAGAGGACACCTCTGGCTCTTTAGCAGAGACCGTAAATATCTGAGTCATGAGCCAGAGCACATGGGCAGGTAGGTCCTATCACAAAGGGAAGAGGCAGAGGGGCTGGGGTACAAGTGCAACACATGCTTTCACCATGAGAATGGCCTTGGAGGGTCAGTCAGTCCAGGCAGCTGTAAGGAAGTATTCAAGGAGGACAGGTATTATCCAACTTCCTGGCAGTAGTGTCCAGGTCACCTTCCCACAGCTTTTAGGAGCAGGTCCAAGGAACGCCCTTTGGTTGGGTACAGAATGAGAGAACAGATACTACAGGGGCAACCAAGAGCCTACCATCTCTCCATTCTCCCTTCACTCCACCCATCATCCACCACCCCTCTATGCATCTGCCCTGTCTTTCCCATCACCCATCCTTCACCTATCCATCCACTGACCATTTAGCCATCCATCTATCCTTCCTTCCATTCATCCATCCATTCATATTTCTTCCATCCATCCAATAGTCTCAAGAACCTATCACTTTCCATGTACAATCACTGCACCTGGTCAGTCAGATACCTGGACCCAGAAATCCAAATCTACATGAGAGTTCTTCCTGGCAGGGCAGAGCCTGTCTGCAGGGGCTAGTATTGGGTCCATCTGAGCGTTTTCCGATCTGTACACTTTTATCCCAGTCTAAGCTGCTAGCTCCCCAGAGGCCTGACCACCTCTCTCCCTTCCCAAGGTGAGCAGTCCTGGCTGACTAAGTTTCTGGACAGTGATTCCACATATAAGATATCACTCCCTTCTGCTCCCTTTGAAAAGAGTTAATAGGATGAAAAATCTCAGCAGCCAAGACTCACTCCACCCTCTCGTTAAACTAAAGAGCAGGGGGCCCAGATCTCGGATGAAGGAAACAGACCTCAGGTTGGTCTGACTTAAGACCAGTATCTGAAATATGATTTTCATTTGAAAGTTGGACCTAAATGTTGCCGACAGCAACTTAAAAAAAAAATCAATAAAGAAAAGAGGGGATGAGAGTCTAGTGAGAAAAATGCACACACTTATGAGTTCAAGACCCTGCGGGACACTCCTGAATATTTTAAATATCTTGGGGAGAAAAAAATGAAAACAGTTTCTCCCAACTTAAACCAGAGAAGGGAGTCTCTTTCTAGTCTGCAAATCCTTTGAGGCAATTCTTTAAATTATTTACTAGCTTTTTGATTATATTTTATGGTGGGGTGGGTGGCAGGGGGAGGGAAAAGAGCTGGGTAAGAAGTAAGTGGGGGAACCAGGCCGCTGACATTTTCAATATCTGTCTGGGATATTTTAAAGCCGCAAGGCCCTTTGAAATCCCAGTCTCAGGCAACAATGGACGGCTGCCTCCCGCACTTCTTTAGGTCATATTTGCATACAAAAGACCAGCTGCTGAGCAGCTATTATGCTGCACAGCCACAGTGGGCCTGGGAGAGGCCAGGTTACCAGCAAGTGTAAAGAACCCACAGAGACCCCATTAATTTTTCAGGAATTCTCAGGCCCTGGCCTTTTAAAGGCCAGTGGGGAGAAATTCCAGTTTGAAGCCTCCCTACCGTCCCTGCCACTAAATGTTGAGTCCAAATTGAGAAATGAAGAGTGACAGGGCCTCTTGCAGAATCCAAGGGGCCTCCTATTCCTCGCGGCCACAGCCAGCAGCACCTCTGCAGAGAGCTTTGTGTGCAGGGAGCTGGGAGAGACCCCCGTGTGCGCACCCAACTCTCCCTCCGAGGTCCAATTTCAGGAAATTTATTCCAGTTGTAAGCCATTAGGTGCCAATTTTTCAAATCAACCTTATGATTCCAAAGCCATGAAAGCATTTGCCGCCTAATAGACTTTGGAAACCTTCTATGGGGCTCGGAGCTGAGCGAATGTTCTCTAAAAGCATCGCAATAACGCTTCATCTTCTTCAGCATTCTCAGGTCTTAAAGAAACGGATGCGCTGCTAAGCACAGGCCGGGCTGCTGGGCTGCTGGGACCCAAGGGGGTGCAGCAGGGAGGGGGGGCGGGAATGCAGGAAGGGAAGGGTGCTCAGGCTCAAAGGGCCTGGCCTCAGCCCACTCCAAGGTCTACAGGACCTTCTGTGGCTGCTGGAGGACAGGACCACACCTGCCCCCGCCATGGGCTTTGGGTAAGATCTGAATTCTGGATCCAGAGCTAGCAGGATCCGGTCTCCCTTCCCCACCCTCAGTCCACCCCAGAATCCCAAAGTCCAACAGTTGTTTGGCCTCAAGAGCACAAAGAACAAGGAGGCTTCCGATCAAACCCAGACGGGTGTCTACCTCAAGGAGAGGGGTCCAGGAAAACCTCCGCCTTTGAGAGGGAAGTCTGTTCTGTGTCTCAGGACTGGCCCTTGTCCCAGCAAGATGCCTCTTCTGTGCCAGAACCAGTCACCCCAGCAGGCTAAACAGAAATATGACAGTAATGAAAGGGAACAGCTCAGTTCAGCTCAGGCCTGCTATTCCTGGTGGTTCCGTCGGAAGAATTACTTTTTCCCAGCTATGGGACACATTCAGGTAGTCCAAGATGGGGGGCATTTCCCAGGGGATATATGAGGTGGCAAGTGCCAGCAAGAAGCAAGGAAACCTCCCCATGCACCAAGGAGGCTCCAACACACTTTCTCCTACGGCTTCTCACACCAGGTGCACACTAGCCCGGGTCTGTCCACATCTAAGAATGCAGACAGACTGGGTTTTTTTTTTCCTCCTCCTTTTCTTTCTCCTTTCTGTGCCTTCTTCTTTCCCTCCCTCCCTCCCTCTCTCCCTTCTTTTTATTTTTCAGTGTGGGGATCGATCTCAGGGTCTGGTGAATGCCAGGCAAGCACTCTACCCCTGAACTCCAGCCCCATCCCAAGAGGGAGAGATGCTCTCTGCTCAGAACCGAGGACTTCCTGGCAAGGTCTGGCGTCTTCCTGCCAAGCTGAAACAGAGGCCCTGCAGCACACACTGCACCAATCTCAGGGAGAGGAGGCAGGAACAGAAGACACTGGCCTACTAGGAGCCCTCGGGGTCCCAAAGAGTAGACCAAGGGGCACCAGTGAGGGATGGCATTTCCTCCTTCTGGCTAACGAGGCTGGCCCACACCAGGGATGAACCAGCTGCCCTCTTCTTCGCACCCTTTCTCCAAGAAATGGATCGAACCATATGGGACTCATGGGACCCTCCGCTTGAGAGCCGACCATTTCTGGAAATGTGGCCTGTTGCTCTACTGTGCTTCCTTTCCTTCCGCTTCTAAACAACTGTGCCCTTCCACCTATAGGTCACTTCTTAATTTCTGCCTCCCTCACCCTCCACCCATCCCATTCCTCAAATATCAACCCAGGAGACAAAAAAAATTATAAGTCCAGGAAATACTTATGAGTGCGTGCGTGTGTGTGTGTGTGTGTGTGTGTGTGTGTGTGTTAAACTAGGAGGAAGGACAGAGACAACTTAGGGTGATAGAAGATATTCAGAGCATCATCTATACCATGTGGGGTACAGCCTACAAATCCAGAAAGTGCCAAATGAATGTCAAAGGAGAGATGTGTCCTGTTGGGATCATGCAGAGGATGCTGGGGCAGAACTGCTGCTGAAGGATGGGTTGAGCCAGACTAGATCAGGAAGAGGCCAGGATCCTGGGGCAGTGGGATCACACTGTGGATCCCACAGAGATCAAGAGGGGAAAGTGGTTGGGCAGGACTTAAATGGAAAGGGCTGGAAGGCCAGGTCACAGCATGACCACGTGAGGTAATGTTCATGGGGAAGCAGAGAAGCTGCTGGGGAGGAGGCCTGGGGTGGTGGGTGCCCACGGTCTGGACCAGCCTTAGTGGGAGAGGCCCAGGTAGAGGGGAGGGAGATCTTAGAGACGGAAACTGGTGACAAGTTTGAAAGGGGGAGGCTTTCTCGAAGCCCTGAGACGCCTCTAGGTTTTACTCATGCTGGAAATTCCCCAAGAGCAAATTTTTTCAAGTCATTTCAAAACTACTGGTCCTAGTCAGACAAAGGTTCTACCCAACCTGCTTGTCTGTCACCCCTAATCCCTACATCCATGATGCTGGAGGACCCACCCCAATGCCCCCTCCAGATGGAAGGCAAGCCATCCCTGGCAGACCAGGAAGGCCGGGGTCTTGGCAGAAGAGAAGGCGAATGGATCCAGGTGTCTGTCTGGAGCGCGCCAGAGTTCAGGTCTAGGGTCCACCGAGCTGCAAGCAGGGAAAGGGATGCTCACTGCCAGGAAAGCCACAGCTCCTACATCCTGAGACCGGTGGCATGAGGCCCCCATGACCCCCACGGAGATCCAAGGGGGAGCCATCTAGCCTCTCGCCAGCTCTGGTACCACACGGGTGCCCAGAGAAGAAGTGACACCAGGAGACAATGTGCTCTTGAGCAGGACACCGAGTGCAGCAGGAGGGTGCTGCGGCATCGTGGCAATTAACAGGGAGGCAGGAACTCCGCTACCCAGAGGCCTCTGCTACATTACAGGCTTAATGGCCCATGATGCTTTGGGGGCCAACATTCCCCTCTTGTTGAATTTCAACTTGGCTAGCTCTGCACTTCGCCTAAATGGATTGCCTCTGAGGAGGAAATGCTTTAAATGATAAGGCTCATTCCGGGGAAGTCCCTGCCCTGTACAAGAATTTTTTTTTTTTTTTTTTTTGGATCAATAAAAGGAAACTCTAAAGTATGCAGACTCATAGAGATACCTTTTTTCCTGTCGACACCCATGTAGCCCTGCTTGGAACTGAACCCCAGATGAAGGACTTCTTCAAAATCCAGTGAGAAAAGTTTTGTGTGAGAATGGCGAGAGAACCTATGGGCTGGGCTGATGCGGGCCGACACCGGCCACTGCAGAAGGCAGGCGCGAGGCTGACTCACAGGAGGACACCCACCCATCCCTGCTGGAGGGCTGAGACCCCCAAAAGATGGTGAACCATGAGGGTAGGACAGGGGAAGTGAGAGCAGAGAGACAGGGAGAGAGAAAGGTCAGAGGGAACAGAATGAGAGAGAATGAGAAGGAGCTGGGGAGACAGAGGAGGGTAAAAGAAGGAGCAAGGGTGGCCGCAGCAGGCTGCACAGTGTCCCCTCTGAACTGGTGGGCTGTGATCCTAACCCCCAGGACACTAGAAGGTGACCTTATTTGGAAATAGGGTTGTCGCAGATACACTGGTAAAATGAAGTCAAGCTAAAATAGAGAAGAACCCTGATCACATTCAACTGGGGTCCCTTTAAAAAGAGGGAATTTGTCACACACGCAGACAAGCACCATGTGTGTGAAGGGCCAAGGCCGTGTGCGTGAAGACGAAGCAGAGACTGAGGCGGCGCACCTATAAGCCAGAGAACAGCCATGGCCAGTGACCAGCAGCGGTGGAGAAGGCCAGGCCCACCCCGCAGACTTGGGCTGGCAGCCTCCAGGACTGAGGCAGAACATCTGGGGGGTTGAGGCCACTCAGTTTCTGGTTCTGTCATGGCATCTCTAGCAAAGTAACAGAGAAGAGGGAGGGGAAGGGAAGAGGAGGCGAGAAGGAAGAGCAAAGGGGGGAATCTGCACAGAGCTGCCATCTCCTTCTTCAACCCGACCTTGGTGGGTGAGGCTGCAGGCTGTGCCACTGTTCCCACAGCGGGAGGGCCAGCAAGAGGCGGCCCCCCCACACTCCCTTTGCCTGCCTGCCTCCCAATCCCCTCTGCTAAAGCCACCTTTTAGGAGGATTAATTTTTAATAAATCAGCACTCTATTTTTCTGTACTTATTAAAATTTAAGACAATGAGTCATTGCACCTGTAAGGCTGGGCTGACTAATTACCAGCGAACAGCTGCCTGCCTGGCCCTGTGGCCCCGGGGGAGTGGGCAGGAGGCTGTCCACGCACAGAGCTGGGAGAAGAGCGGGTGACGACGCTGCTCTCATGTGATCTGTGTTGTCCTTCGGAGGCTGGGTCAAGGGCAGGGAGCAGTCAGCTGGCTAGTGGGTACATGTTCAGGTGTCACAGGAAGGTCACCCATCTCCCAATTCAGAGGAAACAAGAGGCTGAGATGAGGGGTGACTTCAGCCCCTGCCACAGGCTTATAGGACCTTCCAATCTGCTTTCCACTGAAGCACCCACAAGGTGGGGTACAGCCTCTGCCAAGAGAGGTCCTCAGCGCCGGGCAGGCTGGGGAGCAAGGTAGGGGAAACACACAGGTTCCTCCCTCGTCTCTGGTCACCAAGTCGAGCACCACCCTGGACCTGTCACCCTCCCAGGACCATGTTCTGCTCTCAGCCAACCTCACCTACTGTGTGCAGACCTCACCCTCTGCCTAGAAAGCCCTTCTCCTTTCCCAGACTGATGTGACCCCGCCGATGAAGCTTGCAGAACCACAGCTCCTCTCTCCTGTGAATAAATACAAGCTTCCCAGCACCACGGAGGCCTGGCCACACCCATCTGCACCCCTGGGCCATCAGCCCCTGCTCCCTGAGCACCCAAGGAATGTAGAACTGCTGGCGGGTCTCCAAATTCATACTGAGTTGCCTCTCAAGGTCTCTGCATGTGCTGCTCCGTCTCTCTGAACCACTGACCACTGCTGGGGGAGGAGGAGGAATGTGACTTGTCCCTTCTGCTCCTGTCTAGTCCTCACATCCGTAATGCTCTCCCCAGATGAGTTCTTCCAACTCTGCATGTTTCTCTGCCCCTTAGGTGTTTTCTCCCACACACACCAGGCTACACCAGGCTACACCACTGGTCCTGATTCTGCACGGCTCTGTCTGACCAGGAGGCCCAGAGGGTCAGATCTCTAGGACCTCGCACTGGGTCTGGCTCCTAGTGCAGGAATAAACAGACACTCGATGGCAGTTACCGAACACCACTCTCATTGGGCATTAGGGTTCCAGTCTAACCCTAATGGTTCCCTGGAAACCTCAGGAGACTGATGGACCTGAAGCCAGGGTCAAAGGTTCAGGGCCTGATATCATTCTGACGTCAGAGGACCAAAAGCCACAGATGACTCACAGCTCTCTCCCCACATCTCTAGACCAGTGATGCCCTTTTCTAGAACATCTCAGGGAACGGCCCTGTCCCAAATCTCTCGTCACCTGCCTCGAGCTCTTACCTCACTCCTTTCTACCTCGACCCCCCAATACAGTAGAGAGGACTTCCAGAGTGGACAGGGACCCCAGTTTAACGCAGAGGCAAACTACCAAATGTCTCAAGGATACTTGTGAGAAACACTTAGCCTGAGTCCCCAAACACCACAAAGACCTTAACTTCTAGGCCACATAAATACCCTAAAAACAAATTTTGCTCAATACTCATTAAACAGGGGAAAAAAACATGAAATAGCACAGGCCCGCCTCCACAAAGCTTCTATCCAGCTCTCCACAAAGAGGTGGGCATTCTTCTGAGCAGTGCAGCAAAACGGCCAGAGCTGAGACTGGGTCGAAATGATCTGGTGGCAATTAAAAGGAGCTGCCATAGTTACCCAAAGCAAACAACCCAACACACTTGCCAGGTGCCCGGCAACCAGGGCGCAGGAACAGGCAAGGGAATTCTCAAATTATCCTCCCGAGGCCCGCACAGAGAGCCTCACCAAACACCAAACCTGGTTCAGAACACGATATCAGGAGCAATTAAGAGCCCAATTATGTTCTGGGGTTTACAGGGCAGCTATTCTGAGTTATGGGCTAAAGCCATGGGGATTTTGGTCACTCCGAGGCAGAAACAAAGAGAGGGGGTCCCCACCCATGTATCCAGAGGTTCCAAGTCAGAGGCCTTGATTCTTACAAAATTCTTACAACCAGCAAAGCTTTGCCAGCTTCCAAAAGCCAACCAGAAATTGCACAATGACCCCAGGGTCTCTGCTTCTGACTGAAGCATTAGTGACACTGGCCACCTGAAGCTCTGCTAGTCACTGAGAGATTTTGTATGTAGTACAGAATATATCTCTGTACTTGCACATGTGTAAGTACACATCCACATAAAAATAAGCATGTAGGGCTGGAGTTGTGGTTCAGTGGTGGAGTGCTCGCCAAGCATGTGTGAGTCACTGGGTTTGATCCTCAGCACCATATAAAAATTAACAAAAATAAAGGTATTGTGTCCACCTACAACTAAAAAAAAAATAATAAAAAGTAAGGGTATATATCAAGTAGATCTATTTTATTTAAATGCACACCACATGATGTCTGATACGTATTTATATGTCAGATTGACACAGACATATCTGACTTGAATCTACCAAATCAGAATTCATGACTTCCTGATATTTACTGAGTACTTGGTGTTCCAGAGGGAAATCTATTCTGTTAGGACTGAGGGTCTCTAAGAGAAAAGTAACTTAAGACATGGTGGGGATGTTAGGAAGATTCAAACAATCCCTACTGTGTCACCGCTGGGAACTCTGAAGTCTTAGAACAGAAAGAGGCTCAGTAAAGGCTCTGTGAAGTCCTGCATTTAGGGGATGTTTTATTCGGCAGCTGCTCCATCTATTTGGCTCAAGAGCCCCTGCGTTTTCTAACAACTCTTGATTCCTTGGAGAAATGTGGCACTAGGGAAATAGCCAGTCCTCCATTTGGAGTCCAATTCTGCCCAGAGAAATGGTGAACTTGGCAGAGGTGGTCACTCTGACCCTACTTACAACCCTAGGCCTTGGGACAGGATGCTGTCAAACTTCTTGACCTCTCCTTACCAACAGCCCAGAACTCTGCAGGGGGATCCCAGTAAATCCACAGACCCAGAGTGCACAGAGATCGGGAAACATGATGCCTTGTGCCCAGCTCAGAGGGTCTTGGTCCACTCAGGCAAGTTCTCCTGCCATGGATACTTTAAGGGCTGAGAAGCACCTACTGGCAACTGACTCCAAGATGACACAGCCCTGGGAACACGCCAGCATTCTGCAGTGAAGGTCTGCTGACCCCACAGCAGCAGGCCTGGGATTGAGTTCATTATGCCCCTGAGTGTGACCTTTGTTGATAGCCCTTGACCAAGACTCAACCTCCAAAACAACAGAAATCAGGGGGCCCCTCGCTCCCTCCTAGAGAGGCTGTCAGGCTAAGCGGGCACATGAACATATCTGTGCCCCTGGGATCTCATCTCCCAGCCCCTTCTTCCCCTTGGTATCATGCGCTCCGGGTAAAGAACAGGGCTTGCTCTTCACATCTCTGTGTCCCCAGGAGTAAGCTCAGAAATGCTGATCTGCGCTACCGTTAAATGGTGCAAACGGTGCTGTTTGTTCCATATTTTTATTTTGCTGCCCAGAACCCCTCCCTTTGGGATGCTGCTTTTGTTGAGGGTCCCAGGAGGGCCATATCTGTGGGGTTTCAGGTCTATCTTCAGATGCAGGAAGAAGCTCATGATAAAAACCCTCTTGGGAATGTTTCTACCACACCTTTCCCCCCAGTTAATCTTCAGGGCTTTGTCCAAGGAACATGTGCATAACGTCCACACGTGGGCATCAGCTGGGATGGAAGGGTGTGTGGAAGTGCGCTGGGGAGAGGCGAGGCCCAAGTCTCCCCAGGGTTAGACAGCAGATCAGCAGGAGGCAGGCGCTGCTGAGCGCGCCACCTGCCCTACTTCTCAGAGCGCACACAGGAGGCCAAGGATTCAAAGCTGCACCCCTGGGCTCTCCCTCCCTGTGGCCTCTGCTGCCCTGGTCCCCCTGCTGTCTCAGGTCCCGGCTCACCAGGACTCTCAAGAACATCACTGTTTGTTTTGGACTCACTACACACAAAAACTTAAACACTCAGGGGGCACAGGGAGAGGGAGCTGTGGTTGTTTACAGACGATCTCTGCAACGGCTGTAATCTTTAATTCATAATGGCCCCATGAACCGGGCGAGCGTGGACAAGGGCCGAGAGCCACCCCCCACCCCCACCCTTCTAGGGTTTTAAAACACAAGCGGCTGTACAGGAAGTTGGTTTTCACAAAAGCAAAAGAGAGAAAAACATGCTAATGCACAAGCAATGGCTTCAAGTCCTGGGATGGTTGCCAAGGGGTCCAACTGTGACCACAGCTCCCTGTGCAAGAGTTTGGGGGGGCAGAGGCTTCTCTGCATTATCCAGGGGGTGACCGCAAAACCTTCTTCGGTGCGAAGTTACCACAGAGAGCAACCGTTGCGTGTGCAAGCTGCGACAGATTGCCCAGGCGGCTGGCTGTGCTCCGAAGGGAAAGGAAGTCCTAGCCCGGGCCCCAGGGCCACATGGAGAGCATAAGAGAGAACTCGGGGGCCAGTGAGCATCTCCTGAGCACACTGTGAGAACTTGATAAGTGGGGAAACCCAGGCACTCAGAAGTCACCTAGAAGCCTCAAGGTGACAGCGGTAGCAGGGTTTCAGCCAGGCCTTCTAATCCCAACACAGGAGCCACAGCAGACAGGGCCAGTCTGGAGAGATGGGCTGGAATCCTAGATGGAGCCCGCGAGCACCCTGCTTCCAGGGCCAGAGGGCTGGACTATCACCTCTGCAGGCTTCAACCTAGTGAGGCATCCAAGGGTCCCATGTACTCCCTGGCTATGAAATAGTCCTTAGTCAAGGTCCCAAGCCACAGATGCAGGTCTAAAAAAAAAAATGCCTTTGGGAGCAATGAGGAGGATGAGGCAGGCTGGAACCACTCATGACCGCCCCTGAGAATAAATGGAAGCACATGGCCACCGCACACCAGCACCATTGTTGAGACACAGGAAGAGGGTGGGCGGGTGAGGACCCACAGTTCCAGGTTGTCCTAGGGGCCACCAAAGACACACTAATCATCGCCCAGCCCTAGATGCCTTCAGTTTGGTCCTGAACCTAAAGATTGTGCTCAAGATCTGCAGAGTCCCTGCAAGAAAGTCCTCTCCACACAGCCCTTGGGGGGGCTGATGCTCCACTGAGGGCTCACCCAGGGAAAGAGGGCCATCTGGGTGTCAGCCTAGGTAGCCAACAGCTGGGTAAGAGGACGCAGGGCTCACGCAGCCCTTTCTGCTTAATGCAACAGCTCATCCAACTTGCAGTGGTTTTTGATGAGGAGCGGGAAGACATAAGCCCTGGGGTCAGACAGGTGGGATCTTGGCTCTGCCAACCGCCAGCTGTGCGACCATGAACAAGTCGCTCAGCTTCTGCGCCTCCAACTCCTGGTGCATAAAGTGGGAACAGTAACAGGACCTACCCTGATGATCACGGCAAGAATTACCCGAGCTGACAGGGAAGGGCACCAGGCACAGGACACACGCTCTTCTCAGGCCCGCACTCACTTCTGCTGGAGCCACTGTTCAGTGTTGGAATGAAGCGTCTCGTGCTCCCCCTCTCCTAGGCTGAAGTGAGTGACGGAATCGCATGTCCCGTGAAACCACAGACTCCGTTCCACAATAACTTTTAGGGGCATGGCACAACCCCAAATTATCAGGTTACAAATAAGACTGGGGTGCTCATCCTCTGGATGGCAAGAGAGGAGTCAACAGGCCTGGCAACTGCCCCCAGATGCCCTGAAAATCTAGAAGGTGGCATTGCAGGGAAATGACTGCAAGCCAAGGTGAGAAGTCCCTAGACCAGACACGCCCCTCAGCCAAGGCTGCCCATGCAGTTCTGTACTCTTGAACCGAATCCCCCTCCTAGCAGAGGTGAGACCCTTCGTCCATGCCCTAGCTCCCAGCGTCCCTGCAGGCAGGACAAGAACCCTTCCTGGTCCTCACCTGTAAAACGGGGATGACCTTATGGAGTGGTTAGAAGAAACAGGTAAACGAAAGCAAAAAAGGTACTTTGTTGGCATCGGGCACACTGTAGGGATTGAATAAATGTTAGATTTTATTATAACTGTAAAATTGGGAGAAATTAGGCCTTTCTTCAGAGGAGAGTCATCTTAGATACCAGCCTTTTCGAGTACAAGGTCCTCCCTCCTCCTCTTCCCCCTAAGTTTGGAAAAGACAATCTATATTTTATCATGCAAATCTACAAAGAGAGAAAGTAAGCAGAGTGCACCTCAAAAGTCCAGGACCCACAGCTAAGGGGCTCCTGGCCTGAAGTGGGGCACATGCAACCCACGGGCAGAAGGTCTGACTTCTAGTCCTCCTCTGGCACTGGCAGACTTGTGGGCAAGGTGACCTGAGCAAGTCGCTTCCCCTCTATGAGAAGGGACACTGTGGTCTTTACCATGCTGGTAAAGAAGAGAAGAAAGGTGCAGCAGATGGCCCTCTTTCTGAAAGGCCCAGCTGGGCAGCAGTTGTGAAGAGTTTTAAAGACTGTAACTCACAGCCTGGGAGAAGGAAAGCAGGCTGGGAGGCTGAGCCGGTCTCCCTGCTTTCCGAGGACCCACAGCTTCTGCTCTTCACCTTAAATCTCAGAGAGCAGCACAGCACCAAGGCCGTTCTCAGCCAGCAATGGCAGGAGAGGAGAGAATGAGATCAGGGCCTGCTTTTCTGGGAAGACCCAGCAGCACCGAGGCAAAACTTCTGCTCTTGGAAAAAACTGTGGAGAGGCTCACGGTCCAGAGATCCAGGCCCCAGGCTGGCATCTGAGACTGCAGAAATGTCACAGGACAGATGGGACAGAGGGAACTACTTTCAGAAGATCCTTGGAGCCCACTAGGGCAAACCAGCCTGCTGCTTCAGAGATACCAACTGGTTCTTTGAAGGTACCTTCCTCAAGCACCAACACCCGCTGACCCGTTTTTGCTAAGGATCTCATCTGTCGGCCTCAGGACCAGCTTATCTGCTAGGGAGATGGCAGCTTCCCCAGGAAAGCCCTGCTTTAAATGTGCACCCCCTCACGGGCACACCCCTAGGCTCTCACATTCCCACGATCGAGCCACACAGTGGACAGGACTGCCCTGCATAGCTTCAACAGTCTTCGTTCTAAGGAGAGTCAGGATCTTGCTAAAGGCAAACAAAGTCTGAGCCTGAATCCCCAACATTGTTGACCACATCCCTGCATCTTTCACACCACCCCCCTCCCCAGAAGCAGCCTAGATTATGAGCAAGGGGAACTAAGAGAACTGTATAGAGACACCTCCTCCTGTAGCACCATCCAACCCCCTGTTAAAGAAAACCATCCTGGTCCATCGAATAGCACTCTTCTTCTGGCCACTGTCAAAGAAGAAAGAGGGTAAAATTTTGGAAAGCCTACAAAGCCAAAGATAATGCATTATGCTTGCTGAGTATATAGGTTAAAAAACAAAACTGTACAAAAACAAAGGCTCTGTATGAATATTCACCAAAGTAAGAGCAAGTGGGGCAGGGGGAGGGGCAACCTGTGCAGAGGGGACCTGCACCTTTTCTATAAGGTTCTAATTTTTTTCAAGGGAGACTGACTTCTTGTACCACTTTATGCAATTTAACGCTGCTGCTCTTTTTTTTAAGCTGGGGAATGCCATTTCCAGTAGCCACTTAGCCACAAAAGGAAATAAATCTTTTTTCCTCCCTCTCCTCTTTTTTCATTTTGAAGAAAGAAAAGAAAACCCTGTTCCCCTCGAATGCTGAATTTGCTGAAGGTCAAATTCTAGTGCCAATAAACTTTGATAATGTCTCTATAATTTACTGTTTCTTACAGGCTCTATAGCTTTTAATAGCAAAAGCGAATAATTTTTCACTGCTCATTTGCAGCACGCAAAGGGGAAAAAAAATCTGTCGTGTCTGACGTGTCTAAGCTCAAACACTTCATTTTCCTTTCTAGTCAGTAAGTGAACTAAAAATTACTTCTTGCAAATAGATGCATATGTCTATAATGGACGCATAATGTATGTGTCTAAGATCAAGCCTGGGGAAAAACAGAATAAAACAAAGATAGCTACCCAGAGAGGGGTCGACACCACCCACTAACAGGACTATACTTTATTAAATGCTTCTGTTTTTGAGAAACTCCTGGCCTACAAGGTCAAAGATTTGGGGGTGGGGTGGGGGGGCCAACTAATAAAAAGAAATAAATTCTAGCAATTCCAGTCCTCCACACATGTGAAAAAAAAAAAAAATCCCAAGGTGGGGAAGATCTGCCACTGTGGATTGACCCAGGACAGGGGTGGAGAGGGGCTGGGGCTGGAGACAAGGTCAAGGGGAAGAATAGCAGCTCCATGTCTCTGAAGGGAGGGGCTTAACTCATGTCCAACAGCAGGCTGAGTGGGTGCATTTCTGCTCTCACACAGGGCATTATGTTGGCATCCCTGCAAAACAAGACTGCAGGGGGCAGGGGTGGGGGTTATATCACAAAAAGGGCACTAGCCTCTGGGTTAAGTATCTACTTTCAATCCCAGTTTGGCCTCCAGCCAATAGTACAATAATGAAGCCCTGAAGGATGAAACAAGAATATTCAACATTTATTGAGCGCTACCAAAACATACGTGCCAGACATGGCGCTAAGCAATCTGCATGTATGATCTTGTGGAATCTTCACTCCAACCCTCCACTCAACACCGTCACCCTCATCTGCAAGATGAGGCTTAGGGCGACAACACAGAGGCCAGCCCAAGGTCCAAGCTAGTAAGTGGCAGATGGCAGCAAGACAGTACCACCTTAGCCCCTCCAGGCTTCCTCTGCTGCCACTCCCCTGGTCTGGGGCTCCCGGAAGTAACATAAACTGAAGGTGAACAGCCAGGTGCTACCCTCCAGGCCTCTGGAGGTGAGGCCCAGAGACAAGCACACCCACCACTCAGGGAAGGTCAAGTCTAACAGCTATTCTAGGGAGGTCTTGACCTTGGACTGGTCCCTCACCATCCACTCTTCTCCCTGACTCCTGGGAGCAGAAAACCAGAATGGAGTGATTGTGATTAACAGCTTTGGCAGCAGGAACCCATGCTTCCCGCCACCGTGTCACCAGAACGAGGATAAGGGCAATGGGAAGAGAAGCACGCTCCACACACCTACAGGCAGGCTCCCTGCCAAACCCGCCACACACCGGCTTCCTGTTCATTTTGCCTCATGGATGATTTTTAAAGCTTTTTAATTGTCCTTAATAAATTACCTACACGTGCACGATTGTTACAATAGTTTCATTAATTTTTCTCCGTGCATCTAAGCTGTTTATCACAGAAGTGTTAATGGAAAAGAAAAACATGTCAGGCGGGCTTTTTCTCACACACTCCAGGCTTGGGCAAATTAATGCTTATGGGATTGCTTTCCTACACCACAAACAATTAGGGACATCTTTATTTCATCCCAGCAAACCATCTTTCAGGAGGGCAAGAAGGAGTGTGCCCAACTGAGCGCCCTGGACCTGCCCCGCCTGCCTGGAGCTCTGTACCATGCAACTTTGTTGCCACTGTTCCTTGGATGAAATCTAAACTGAGTCCATCCAAAGGGAAATGTCAGCAATATTTCAGACACTTGAGGCTTTCAATCCAAAGGAAATAGTCGGCGCTGGGGAGAAGCCAACCCTGTCATCCCAGAGCAGCAGTGGCAGCGTGGTACAATCCAGGGGACTGGCTGGCTGGTCTTTCAGTTGCCTGAGAAAGGGGGAGGGACTAACAGGAGCTTAGCTATAAAACTTGAGGCTCCTGGTGTTGTTCCATACTCTTATCACCTGACCAGGAGCTTGACGGGACAGCTGGGCCACTTGGGCCTTACTTATATGACAGCAGGAGCCAGGACTGGGATACATATGGTGCTGGGTCCTCTGTGACAGGTCCCCACCTCCCTGGGAGTCACCCTTCCACAGCAGGGTGATTTGCAATTCAAAACTTGAATGGTTGGAAGTTGGCTTCAGAGTTGTGGGAGGGATGGTCCATCTCCTTGAAGCACATGGACGCAGGCAGAGCTTATAAGAGCGTAGCTACAGGACAAGGCCAAGCTGTAAGGCGTGCCTCGACCTGACCCCAGCTCTTCTTCCCCAAACTCCAGCTCTTACCATACCAGATCATGAGCCATTCCCCTAAAAGGCCAACCCTTTAGCCAGTGCATGCTCCCTCTGCTCTTCTTACAAACTCCCACCCCTCCTCCTCAGCCATGTTTCCCGTCCCCAATGGAACCAGAGTCATAGATACCCCTACAACATGTCCCTGCATCTCCTTTATAGTCCAGCACTGTAAGAACACTCCCTCAGCAGGAGGAATGGCCAACCTTATCTCCAAATCCCCGGGGCGTCAACTCTCAAGCACACTGCTGGGGCCTGAAAAGCTCACCTCCTGGCACCTCTGACATGGAGAACATGTGACAGAGTCCCAAAGGGGTCACTGGTGCAGGGACAAAACATCCCCCTCTCTCCTGGCAGCAGATCCTGCACTTCTAGCTTCTCAGTGCACTCACCATGAACCCAAACCTCCTGTGGTCCCCTGCAAGAGTCCACCTCTCCAGTCTCTTTTAATTTCGATCCCAGGATCTTTCAGATCCACTGCCCTTGCTTCCAAAGCTTGTTGTCTCGGGGACCACACGGGCCATGTCACAGTGCCTGGAAATCCCTGTCCTTGGATGGTTCCATGGCTCAGACAGGCCTCTAAGCCTGTTCTGCCTAAAGGAGCCCCCTGCAGCCCCCTCTCTAATCCCTCTCCAACCCAACACGATGCTCCATTTCCTCTTTCCCCTGATCAGTGTCTGTAAGTAGTGCATTTGTGTATTTGGTATTGCATTTGTCCATTAGACGACATACTTCATGAGAGCAAAGAACTTGCTCTCTTGTCCCCAGTCCCAAAACAGTACCGGCACATAGTAGGGACTCCCAAATATTTGTCTCGTGAATAGAACTCATTTGGTCTTAGGACAATGTTTGGTCTCCTAAACCTCTGGAGAAGAAGCTTCCATGTCCTGAAAAGTGGCCTGCTTCTGCTGCAGGAAGTCGGGGGAGTACACTAGGTTGAGGAAGACTTTAGCTTTAGGGGACACACCTCTGGGGAACACTGGTAAATACTTGGCATGAATAAACAAAAACTAGTTGCATGTTAATATATGCTGCCTCCTCCTTAAACAGCTTATGAACACTATAATTTTCTTCACTAAAACACTGTCTTACAGAACCGACTCCCCTAATTACAGACGTTTGTATGCATTATAATCTTTACACAATTAAACCTCCTAAAAAGAATAAATGGTTAAATGCCCCCTTGCCCTGTCGCTAACCCATCCCTCCCCAAGCACCAAAACAAACAAAACAACAACAAAAAATCCCCAAAGGTATGGAGAGAGAGCACTAAGCTGAGTTGTAAACAGAGAAAAATCCTAGGAAATTGAAATTCGGGCTGACGCAGAACTTTGTCACTACAGGGGGCAAAGTCAACTTTTAACTTCAAACCCCGGCATCTGACAGCTCAGCATCTGCCTTCTGTGTCACATAAAAGGCTTGTCTGTATTGTACAAAATGTCTATCTCATTTCAGGGGCAAACATCTTCCTCACGCAATTCATCTCTAGACACAAACACACAGCTTGGTGACCCGAAGGAGGCTTTTCTAGGATCATCTCCGAAAAATTTCACAAAGGCATTCCTGGCCCAGGGGTATTTACCAGGAAGTCTGCGGCGACTGCTCTGGAGCCAGGCAGGTTTAACCGATACTCCTCTCTCGGGGACACTGACTGTGCATCCTGGGGAAAACACTCACTGTGGAATGCCAAGGAAAAGGCCCAGCCTAAGGCTCCCTTTATTTTGAAAGTTCTGCACTGTGGGGAGAGAAGCTGGAGAACTGAGCTGGGTCCTCCTGTTTCAAGCACTGAAAGAGCTCTGAGCACAAAGTCCTGTTATCTGAACCCCTGAAAAGCTGGTGCTTGAAGAGGGCTGTGGGCAGAGAGGCTCCTGTATGGACCTGCCCCCACCAGGTGCTCAGAAAGGCCCTCGTTCCTGCCGGGGCCACATGCAACCCAAAGCTGCCCAGATGTGGCAGCCAGAGGCAAGAGAGGACACGAGGCCTCCAGACGACCACAATCATAGGTCCTGCTCTTCCGGGGATGAAGTTCCCTTGTGGAGCAGCAGGGGAGACGGGCAGAAAGATCTGGGCTATCTCACAGATGGGCAGCAAGTGTGGCTGGGCAAGATGCACCCCTTGGAGACGCTGAGCCCCTTTGTTCCTGTGTGACCCAGAGGCGGTGACGGGGACTTGCCTCCTCAGGCTGCTGACCGTGCCCTGCAGATGCTCCAGGAACATGAGTTGGGGCTGTCAGGCGGAGGAGGCCTGGTTGTGCCTCAGAAATTTCACAAGGTCACTGAGGCCTTGGTAATGCTTGGCCCTAAAAGGTGCCTTGGGTCTCTTAGTGACTTGAAAGCAGAGGGGTTCAAGTAGGGGAAAGGGAGCAGAGTACAAGTATTTAGGTTAACCCGTTTTTCTCCTGGGTCTAACTTCATTCCTGGCTCTGCCCGCTGCAAAGGCCAAGGAGACCCCAGCTGCAGTTCCTGAAACGTCCATCAGGGCATTCGATACAAACACTATTGGATTTATGGGGAAAGAGGCATTAGGCAAAGTGGCTGTGGCTGAGGTTCACTGCCCGCCAGCCAGGCACGTCATCCCGGGCTCTCCTCCAAGCTCACAACAAGCCTAGATAATAGGGACAACACCTATCCCATGTAACTCTGAGGGAAGTCAGGCTCAGAGGTGACATGGTTTGCCTAAGGACACACAGCTAATGGGTGACAGTTTCCAGCTTGGGACCGTAAAAAGACTAATCTTGGGGCAGGCCTGCCTCACAAGGGCAGAACAGTTCTGTTCCAAGGGACTTCATGTGCTCTTTGACCTTCGGTGCCACTCCTGACACCAAGCTCTCCCCTCTACCGAAGAGGTTGGCTCTTCCAATACTGTCTTGTGGATCCAGAGTCACCAAGTTCTAGGGCTTTTCTGCACAGCAGCTTCTCACCCCAGCCCAGCCCAGCCCGCAGCACCTTCCCAGGCCTTCCTCAGCTGGCTGGGTACAGGTTGGCAATTGAGGAGAGACGCCACCACAGCTGCCAGGAAGTCTCGTTAGTCAGCACCGACAGCTGCTGCCCCAGAACACGTGGCACCAACAGAGGCCTGTCTGAGACCCTGCTGAACCTTGAGGGTGGCTGAAAAGTGGGGAGAGCCAAGACTCCAGAACCTCCACGGGGCTCACTGTGCACCCCTTCTTCACCCATGGCAGAAGGCATGACTAAGTCACCTGAAGCCACGGGCCCTGCCAGCCCACACCCCCCAGTCTGGCTGGGTTCCTAATCAGGAATGGGCCCAGACACACAGACAGGCCTGAGGCATCCTCAGCCAGACAGACAGAGAAGACGGAGAAGTACCACGCTGTTCCAAGGCCCTGCAGCCCTGTGTCCCCAAGGCTCAGGAGTTGGCCAGGTAGGAGGGGACACCGAACTCACTGAGGTTAGTTTCAAAGAGTCCAAGCCTCTCTAGTTACCACCTTTCCTCACCCCTCAAGTTCTGATGAGGGAAATTTCTATAAGCATTCTCAGGCTCTCCCATCCTCAAAGCATCCAATTTCCGGCACTTCTGCCAGAGATATCCCGGGTCCCGTGACTGCCAACAGGAGATGCCACTCGGCACACCTGTCAGGAAGAAAGGAAGGGGAACATGGCCCCAGGCCAGCGCCTTCCTGGCTCCCACCCCACCCAGCTCTGGGGGCCTTTCCAGGGTCTTTTCAACATCCTCTCAGTTTTCATCCAGTTTCATCTTCAGCAATACAACCTGGGGTTGTGGCTGTTTCCCACAAGAAAAAAACAAAACAAAACAAAACAAAAAACCACTGAACACAAAACACCCATTTCTTCTGGGAAGAACTGGAGAGGAGATGGCTGGCTTGTCAAGTTGCAGAAAACCCATGGAAGCCAGCAAGCGCAGTGCTGTTTAAAGAAAACAGTTCCCAAACAAAACCTCTCCAAGTTCCAAATCTACAGCAGCTCCCCTTTAGGGGAGGGAAGTTACTTGGGCTTGAGAACCAAGAAGGGAAATGCTAGAACACCAGAGAAGGTTTAACAAAATTGGCTTTGTTGATGTACAGGCCATGAGCTGACATGGAGCCCCAAGATTTCAAGGGAGGGGAGGAGGGTGGGGCTGCTGCTCTTGGGTCCCTCCACCCTGGGACCCTATCCCTGAAGCTAAGAGAGTGAAATAAATAGTAAAAAAAAGAATGAAAGAAACTTCAGGTACGGCCTTCTGAGCAGGCCATTGCAAAGGGGCTTCATCTCCCGAGGTCCCCTTCTTCTGAAGCAGGTCAAGCTCTGCCAAGTTCAGAGGTTTACAAAACTGGGGAGTCCTAAGGGTGAGATTTAAGCCCAGTTCCACGTGACTGCAGAGGTCTGTGTCGACAGGACTTTAACACTTCTCTAACACCTGCCTCCCTGCAGTTAAAAACCAGCCCGGCTAGCTCTGGCTGCAGGGCACTGAGTGGCAGAGGCTGTGCAGGGGTGGGGGGACTTTCCAGGGGGTGCTAGACCCCTTCCACATCCAACTCCAGGCCTCCCACTACTCTGGAGCCTCGGGGCCCACGAGGAGCACTACATGGATTGGAGAGTCAGCCTTGGGCCTTGGAGGGAGTGCCAGTGAGGTGCCCTCCCTCTCGCTGCTTAGCCATCTTGTCTGCATGAGTCACCGGCCCAGGCAAGGGTGTGGGTGGTTCCGCAAACCCATCGCCGTCAATGGAAATAAAACATAAAGCCTCCGTCCTCACATTTGTGAGTTACCAGCGTCACTGCCTCCTACAAAACATCCGTCTCCAGCAAGGCCAGGGACCCGAAGCCCCAGGGGAGCAGCAGGGGGCAGTGTTGACAGGAGTGAGCTGGCCAGAGAGTGGCCCTGACCTGAGGCCCGCCCTGAGCCCCACACCTCTCCAGCTTCGGTTTCCAGGTTAGTAAAAGGAGATCATCTGGCCACTCCCTTGGATGTTCCTGCAGCTCTAACAAACCAGAGACACCAACCCTCTGGGCATCAACAAGGGGAGACAAAAGGGCCAAGGTACAGCCTGCGCCCCCACCTCTTCACTTTGGAGCGGGGGCAGCTGGGAAACCGTGTCTGTGCCCACAACACTGGCACACTAATGAGCACCCTCAGGCCCGGCACACGGGTACGCGAGCCATTAAAGTTCTGTGGCAGCCTGCCAAATTACAGAGACCTGCTCGTTTTTAAGATGACCAGCTCTTCAGCCATTAGCAGTGGTGTGAGTCCTGCCTCCTGTTGACCTCTAGATGCTAGATGCTCCACAGACAGCCCTGCTCTGGCCCAGCCAGGAGAGCTAAGCTTAGGCCCCCATGTGTACGCAGCAAACCCGGGGAATGGCCGGCAGACAAACAGGATGGACTGATACTAAGTCCACAGATCCAAAGGCCAAAGGGCCTCCAAGTCATATGAGGGCAAACAAGAAGCTATTTAAAAAGCAATGAGGGCTGGGGTTGTGGCTCAGTGGTAGAACGCCTACTTAATATGCATAAGGCCCTGGGTTTGATCCCCAGCACCACAAAAAATAAAATAAAATAAAAAGGAATAAAGAGCATGGCTTCCCATGCCCCAGCAAGCACCTGGCAGCTGGGCCCAGAGAACCACCCCACTCACTTCTCAGCCCCCGTGGTGTCTGGGCACCTTCCGCTCCTCCTCAGCTCATGGCAGGATGAGCCCTACCTCTCCACCCTTTCTACACAGCCGCTCGGCACTCCGTGGCTTTTAGGTGGAGAACACTCAAGGGTGATCCTAAGCAGAAATAACCACCCAACTCGAGAGACTGAACCGTACCCGCTCACTTACCCTACTACAGGTCTCCAGCCAGGAAACCCTGCTGGTCTTGAATCTCAGCCAGAACAGATCCCTGCCCCACTCACACCCACTGTCAGAAGTTTGCAGTGCTGTTCCGATCCCTGGAGACAGGCACATACGCCTTCATTCGGTCTGGCTGTACTAACAATATACAACCAGCGTTTATGTGTGTGTGTGGGGGGGGGGGGATCCTTTACCCACTGGGTTGTAATAAACCTCTAATTTTCTCATCTCCAACTCCCCCTCTGGCTTGCACAAACTAAACCAAGACTTTGGACGATCCCAGAAGAACCCTGAAGTTTATTCACTTATGGAAAGGAGTAAAGTCCTCGGAGATGGCCCCAAGTCTGGCCTTCCTCTGTCCTCCTTTGAGCCCAAGTCACCCTTCCAGTGCTAGTGACAGTCGCACTCCACTCGATGACTGAAAGTCACCTCCAGGTACAACTTCGTGTATTGATGCGGAAGGCTTGGGTTGGCCTAGCTCTTTCCCCTCGAGATACCCAATCTCTCTCCTCGGCCAAGAGCTTTCTAGCTGGGGCCCAGCGGGTCCTCTGAGTCAGGCAATGCCACAACCCAGGGCGAGTGCAAATCCTCACCCAGCTCTACAAACACCTGCAGCATCCCACAGATCACCCGGCTTGATTAGAGTCACCGAAAACTGCCCGAAGCTGAGAATTCACAGCAACCAACCAGGAGGACACAAAGCCGAGCCTCCATTCATGTCTCAGGAAGGTGACACCTAACCAAGGTGCCCTCTCCTTCACCAAGCCCCAAGGGACTTAAATGTAGAGACACGCAATGCCATTCCTTCTAACAGGAGAGCAAAACTCTCAAGCCAGCTCAGACCAGGATTTCCACGGAGTTTCCCTGCGCCTCGGATTAAACCCCTCATCTCAACCCACTTTCATCTTCCCCCTCTAAGATACTGCACTTAAAAAAAAAAAAAAAATCCTTAGAGGGAGTGTTGTTGTTTCCTCAACTGAACAGTGGCTTTCAAAGTAGTCCTGACCTTCCTGCCCCTCCCCCTCCTTGTCACCGAGCAACAGAAATTAAATTGATTCCCGCTATCAGTGCTCTGCATCTCAGTGATTATGCCCAGCCACCAGAAAAGCCAGCTTTCTGCTCCATCCCCCGAACAGAAGCCCCATTGCTAAATCCAACCCATGGCTCAGGAAGGAGGGGAACGCAGGAAGAGGGGGTACCCAAGGGGCACAGGTAACAATTTATGGCCCCCTTGTCCCTGAGGTCTTATCTCTGCCGTCAGTCCCTTCTAAGAAATGGCATCCGTTACTGAACCCCAGGAGGGCTGTCCCTCAGGACCCAGATGTTTGGGGCAGGTGGCCCACAACACAACAGAAAGACTGCTGTGGAGAACCGCCATGCCCTGAGTCAGTCCCCACTCCTGGGCACACCACCACACAGGTGTCCCAGCTCAGGCAAACCTCCCACCACAAGAAGAGAAGGTTAAGCCTCCCCAGGGAGGCCCTTCCATAACCGTTCTGTCCATGCTCAGTCCTATTTTCCCCCTCTGGGACCACCCACTGTGCTTTCCTTTCAAAGCACCCATGACAATCTGTTATTTCACATGCATGTGTGTCTGTCTAATGTTAGTCTGTCTAATGTCAGTGTCCCCTAATAGATTAGGCTTCGTGAGGGTCAGGCCACGGCTGCATTCTTTCCCACACCATCACACACTCGATGCGTGCTGAAGAGGTGAGTAAAAGAAAGAGAAGTTTAGCCGGGCATGGTGATGCACGGCTGGAATCCCAGAGGCTCAGGAAGCTGAGGCAGGAGGATCATGAGTTCAAAGCCAGCCTCAGGAATTTAGCAAGGCCCTGAGCAATAGTGAGACCCTGTCTCTAAATAAAATAGAACCAGGGTTGGGGATGTGGCTCAGTGGTTAAGTGACCCTCGGTTCAATCCCTGATACCAAATGTGTGCGTGTGTGTGTGTGTGTGTGTGTGTGTGTGTGTACATCCAACAAATGCTGCCTGTGCCCTTCCCAGAAACTCAATGGATGCGGTGGCACACGCCTGTAATCCCAGTGACTTGGGAGGCTGAGGCAGGAGGATCATGAGTTCAAAGCGAGCCACAGCAACAGCGAGGCATTAAGCAACTCGGTGAGACCCTGTCTCTAAATAAAATACAAAATAGGGCTGGGGATGTGGCTCAGTGGTTGTGTTCCCCTAAAGTGAATTCCCAGTACCAAAAAAAGAAAGAGACGCTTTACTGCAGGGCACGAACTTAGTTTTCACTGGGCCTCCTTGGGGATTGTCTGATCCCCACCATAAAACCTGCAAGGCTCTTCTTTCTTTCCTCATACCTTTCCTTATCTTGGTCTGGGTAACAAGCCAGAAAAATGCATCCCTGCCCTGCACGGAAGAAAAGATAGGGCCAAGGACAAATATTTTGGGGAAAGCTTTGGTGCAGTGAACAATGGAATCCTCCACCTGGCCACCCACCCAAGCATGCTTTCCCTGTCTCCCCAGGCCTTCGTGCACATCCCCCTTGATCCCAGGAACAGCAGTCTCACTGCCCAGCCCCTCCCAGAGCTGGAATTTGAATTTCGATCGGAACCAAGTTCCATTACTGGCATCAGAGCTGTCTGGCTCATCCAGTCATCCTTCTGAGGGCCCCAGACCAAAAGCCAAGTGACTTCATTTATTTATTTCTACCTCATTTTGTTCCAAAAGGGATTGGAGGTGTCTTACAAAAAATGCCTACAGCACAGAGTCAGAATGAGTTAGGATGGAAAATAACAATTTCAAAAAGTGAGCCCCCCCACCTCCACCCCAAAGCATGCATCCCACTAATAAAGGCATTCCCAAGAAATCCTTCAGCTGATCTTCAATAGCTACTTAACCCACCATTCAAATGTCTCAGTTCAACCTTGGAGATTCATCCACAAGGCACCCACCAGGCTCGGGGCTGTAGGTGTCTGTGACGACCTTGAGTCAGATGTCAAATACGTCTCAGCTGGGGAAAGCTGCCGGAGTCCACTCAGGAGCAGGGACAGGAAGGGTGGGGGGAAATGTTTCTTTCTAAAACCTGAGCACTCTCCGAGCTCCTCTCTGCGTGCACAATAACCCTGCCTGACCCTGGGCAGGGCTGGATGCTCTCTTTGTCCTTCCAATTCTAGAACGTTTATGATTTTGTGATTCACCACTGTCATATTTACAGGAGTGGCACTCCTGGAACGTCCACAGCAATCGGCTATCTCTTACTTCCAGCTTCGTCTTGACTTCCCATCTCTGCCCTCGTCCCTCTGAGGATGGGCTGCCCAGGACCTAGGACGCCTCTGTCCCAGACTCTTGGGTGGGTCAACCTCCATTTCCCCGACCTGCAAAATCCTCCCCCTTTGGCTGAGCCTGATCCACACTGGGTCTCACTCCCTTCACCCCCTGGCTGGGTACCAGGGGTTGGTTGTGTTCTGTTTTTTTGCCCTGTGCTTTCCAGAGAACCCAATACCCAGAACACGAGCACAAGTTTTTCCCAGAAATTTATGCACTTTCTTCCTCCTTCTGTCATCTGTTCCCAGTCCTTGTCATAATAGAAAATATTTGTGGAGGGCATATCCTGTGCTACGCCCGCTCCAGGGCCCTTTTCGTGAATTCTCTCATTCAGCCTTCACCACATCCCAGCAAGAGAGCTGCTTTACTATCCCACCTATCTCACAGGTCAGCACACGGGAGGCTCAGTGAGGTCAAGTCCCTTGTCCGAGGCCACACCAGGATTGAAACCCAAGGTTATGTCATTGCAAAGCTCTCACCTACTATGCCATAGACTCATGTCTGTTTCCACATCCATTAAGAACTTTCCGGATCATAACTGCTTCATCCCTGGGCTGCCAATTTTTCAGACATGCGTTCCCTCCACAAGCTCAGCCTGTGGTACTGTGGCACAAGGAAGAGACTATAGGCTTCCTGAGCTCTGATCCTTATGAGAGGCCACACAGCCTGTAGCCTCCCAAGTAGACCCCCCATGTCTCCTTGGGCCACAATTTGGTTACGGTAGAAGTGTGGCAGTTCCTGGACAAACCGATTTTTACCTGTTCTTAAGAACTCACCTCCCACCCCTCTGTCAGCTCCACACGAAACATAAGCCCATCACTTAGGTCCCATCTGAAGAGCAATGGATCCATCACCAAGGCCCTCAGGACACTTTAAAGGAAGCTCGTGTGCAACAGAGCTGCCCCAGGCCTGCCTGGCCATGCAGGCCTCGTGAAGGCACGGAAACGATTTTCTAATTAAGTGTTAAGTGTGCTGTATTGACTTTTAAGGACAAGAGGAGCTCAGAGGAAGATGTTGGATCAGAGATGTGTGACGCTAGGACTGAGCTGGGGCATCAAGGCCAGATTGCCTTCTCTGGCCCTGGCTCTCCCCGCTCGGTCTCTACGGAACACACGGAGTGGCCTTTAGAAACACTGATTCTGTCTTTTGGTGGCTTTAAACCTTTCAAAGCTTTCCACTGCACTCAGAACAAAACGCAAACTTCTTCCTATGGCTCACAAGACTCTACATGACCTATCTGACTTCTTCAGGTACCATCACACCTGTCCTCCTGCTGTTTCTTGAAAAATCAATTTCCATCCACTCCAGGATCTTTGCACTGCCATTCCCTCTGCAGGCACTACTGAATGCCACTTCTGAGACAGCCTTCCTGGGCACTGCATCAGAAGCAGCCCAAAGCGCTCTCTATTCCATGAGCCAATATTATTTTCATCATAGAAAAGGGCACAGTCCGGTATATGTATTTTCCTTTTGCTAATGGAGTGCCTTCCCCTCAAATCTCCACATGTGTTCCATGAAAGCAAATCCTCGTCCATTTCACAGCACCAGGCATATGGTAGCCACTCAACAAACACCATTTGGGAGCATGCTCAGTGCAGCACTGTTTACAACAGCCAAGACATGGAAACAACCTAAGTGCCCATCCAGGGATGAACGGATAAATAAAATGTGCATACGTGTGTATTCACAATGCAATCATTACTCAGTCTTTGAAATTCTGTTACATGTGACAATGTGGATGAACCTGGAAGACAATATGCTAACTGAAATAAGCAAGCCACAGGAAGACAAGTACTCACAATCTCTCTTATATGTGGAATAAAAGTAAATAGCGGTGACCAGAGGCCTGGGAGGTTTGGGGGCTGCTGTTGGGGAAAGGAGAGATATTGGGCAAAGGGCATGAAGGTTCGGTGAGCCAGGAGAAGACAATTCTAGGGATCTATCACAGCATGGCAGTGACAGGTAAGCATACTTCAAAAGGGCTGACAAAGGAGACTTTTAAAGGCTCCCATCACAAAGAAGTGATAAGTGTGTGATAAGTATGAGAGGTAAGGCATCGGCTGATTGCCTTGATTGAATCACTCCAGAATACACACACACACACACACACATAACAACATCACACTGCATGTTAAATACACACAATCATGTGTCGATTATAAATGAATTTGATTTTAAAAATCACAGTGCCCTCCGCATTTTAATTTTAAAAGTTGTACCATTAAAAAAAAATGTTGGTGGAAGAGAAGGAGGAGGAATGAGCAGGACACATGGAGAATGGGCATTTCTTCAGGGATGAAAACAGATGCTGGGAAATCCTCACAGTCCATGTTTCATGGGGAGGGTCCACATGGGGGAAGTCCACGAGGCCAGGCAGGGGTGGGGGTCTGTGTACAGTGAAAAGATCTCTGGGCTTAGAATTAGGGGGCCTGGTTTCCACACATAGTCTCACACTTTGTTTCCTAGGGCTGTCATAATGAAGTACTGTGACCATGGTGGCTTCAAGTTCCAGAAACCTGTTGTCTCACTCTTCTGGAGGCAGGAGGTCTGAAATAGATGCGTTGGCAGGTTGGCTCCTTGTGAAGGCTCTAGGGAGACTCTGTGCCACGCCTCTCTCCTACCCTCGGGTGGTTTCCATCACTCTTTGGTGTTCGCTGGCTGGTGGCCACATCCCTCCCATCTCTGTCCCCATTTTCACAGGGCATTCTCCCTGTGTGTGTCCTCTGGGCCCAAATTGCTCTCCTCTGCTAAGGTTATCACTCACTGCATTAGGGCCCACCCTTATCCAATACGGTAACTAAGGTATATTTTCTATTCCCAGAGAAGGGTCACACGCTGACATTCCAGGTGGACATCATTCAACCCAGAACACCCATCGACGTCACGTGTAACCTCAGAGAAGGCACCTGAGGTATCCCGGCATCTCTCCCCGCATCATTCCAGGGCAGGTCTCAAATCCTTTCCCAAAAGGCAGGTGGCAGCACTGGTCCTCACGCCCATCAAACCAAAGAGGCACCTCTGCATGCACGGACTCCAGGGACTATACTTCTGCTATGGTGGGAAGAGGGGGTCACTACAGGTTGGGGAGCAGAGGGCGGTCAGTGCACTCAGGGCCTAAGGAAGACACGGCTGGTGGGGAGGTCAAGACAGATGAGAGCTGGAGAGAGCCTGACAGGCGGGGGGCCGGGTCAGAGAGCAGAAGTGGTTCAACCTGGCTTGGCACAAGGACAGAGGGCAGGAGGAAGAAGAGGTGAACACGGGAGGCACCTGGAGGTGAGCACCAGGCGCCAGGAACAAGTCAGGAAGAGCTCTCAGTGATGCCACTGTTCTCCCAGACAGGAGAATCTACATGGGTGGAGGCGGAATGGAAAGGCCCAGTAGTAGGGTGGTGGGAGTTGCAGGGAGAGGGGCGTGGCTGAGGTGAAAAGTGAGGGAGAGAGAGGGACAGTGGCTGAAGCCACTGTGGATGAAGGGGTTCTGGGGACAAATATCTCTGCAAAAGAGGCCAAGGGCAAAGGTGGACCCAAGGACAGCCCGCCTGACACCACACAGGGGCAGCCTTCCCAATTGCCCGGTGTGCACGTCTCCACCTAGACCATCTCCAGCTGTGGGAGCGGCTAGGAAAGCACCCCCAGCAGAAACCTGAGGCCACGGAGCATCAGGAACGGAGCCTGCTCCACCAAGTCCCACGTGGCAAGCAGACACACCAGGGCTCCGGCGAGCCTGGGGGTGCCTCGGAGCCGAACACACCCGCCATGTCACAGCTGAGGAAACTTAAGACCCTTTCCAACGCTGAAATTCTGTGGTTCTCACCCACCAGAGCCACATTAAGTGCCTGGTAATTCAATAATTCAATTAAGAAAGCTCAAATTTTTAAGGCTTAATATTTAATGGAAGGGTTATGAAGTGCGACACAATCCACTGTGATTAATAGTCACAATTAAAGGCTGAGAGCATTGAGGAGAGAGGCAGCTTAGTGGGAGCACACGGCTCTGCAAGGGGATACAGGGAGTCGCACCTACAGCTCAGGGGAAGCCTTCCCTCCAGGTTCCATGTCCAGCCAAGCCCTGGCCAGGGCTGCTCCAAGGGAGTGTTCTGTGTACAGAATCACCTGCAGGCTCAGTCAGGTACAGCTGAACACTACTGGTGGGAAGAGCACCCAGTGGGATCCATCCCCATCTCCCCCACCAAACCAGATCTTGCTCGCTATAGAGCTGGAAGGGTGCCCACCCTGAACGGCGGTCTCATCCTCTTTCATTTCAATCACGTGTTCCAGAAGAAGGAAAGTCAGAGAAGAAATACAATCTGTTGGACAGGAAGAAGGGACAGCTGAACCAGTCCAGGGGCTGCCAGAAGTTGCTGATATCTCTGCCTTCTCATGTCAGGGAGACCCTCATGCCGAGACCACTGATGCCTCCAGCCTCCAGCCACCCAGAGGCAGGGTGCCTATGAAGACATGCCCCCTGGCCATGCTACAACACACCTGGCCTCCTGGCCTCGCTGATACCTGTAAATTCAAGGGAAGATGTGGCCAGCCACAGTGCAGGTACTCAAGGGCTGATTCCATTCATGACCCGTTTGATATTTGATATCTGAACCCAAGGCAGCGAAAAGTAATCTGCTGGGATCTGTCCACCCCTAACCACTTAGAGGTAAGTGCCTCTACTGGGCCTTCCAACTTACCATCCTCCAGTTGACCAGAAGGGCAGGGAACTGCTATCAGTCACACTTTTGATATTAAATGGGTTTCAGCAACTGGGGGTCACTGATCTAAAAGTGGAATAAAGAACAGGGTCCCCAAAGGCAGAGCAAATGAGCTTCTGTTTGTAGTTCCCAGAAGCACCTTCTCCATGCTTCCAAAACCACAGCTAGGGCCAGGTTCAGGAAGAAGAGGCAGGCAGGACAGCCAGCCCGACCCTCCCACCGTGAGAGCTCCTCCGCCTCTCTACTCTTCAGATCCCTCACCCAGCCACCACCTCGGCCTGGCCCCACTTCCTCCACTTCCCCAGCATGGCGCAGCCATCCTGAGCAAGAGGAGCTAAGACTGGACAAGCACAAAGGCCAGGGAAAATGACGAGTGGGTGCCCTGAGCCCTTCAGCCTTGAGAAGAAGACAGATGAGGAAATCCGTTGAGTGCAGCCACGGAGGCTCTTTCCACGGGAAGGTAAGGGGCGAGGGGGGGTGGACCAGAAAAGATCATCCCATGAAAGAAGCCTGCTGCCTGAGGAGCACGTGTGTCTGTGTTAGGTGAAGAGCTCTGAGCAAGAGAACAGACAAATGGACAGCTGTCCCGGACCAGTAGCATATCTCGGGTCCAATTCACCAGCTGAGTCCCAAAGAGAAACACCATTTCTGCCCACAAGGAATATGCCCAGAGGCAGGATAAACCCTTATTTCTGATATCAGGGGAAAAAAGTGAGCTTGGATTGGGTAGAGGGGAAAAAAAAAAAAAAACATTTAAAAGCAATACTAATTAATTATCATCACTGATGTGAACTGTTTGCCATTCATCCCTAATTACTGTGCAGCAAAATGATGGTGTTTACCATTAAAAGTGCATCACATTAAAACTGGGGTGGGTTTTCTCCGGTGGCAACAGACTTGCCAATGAATGGGCAATTCATGGTCATCTGCTAACAACTTCAAGACTCTGGAGGGAGTCCCATCCTTATAAATAATAAGGCACACATGATTTAAATAAGCACCGTATGGAGCATCACTGTGTGTGAGGTCTTCTGCTAAAGACTTAAGAAGAGTTCCAATCCTATAAAATAGACTCTATTTCATCGCCATTTTATAGGTAGATGAATTTGCCCAAGGTCACACAGTTGGGATGCGAGGGGGCCAAGAACTGGCAGCCAGGCCCGCCTGCCTCCAGGGTGCACGTTCGTCACCAAGATGACAATGGCAAAGCAAATGCACAGAAAACGAGTCTGGAAGAACACATCCCCAAATACTAATTGCGGCTGGCTCTCCACGAGACCCAGTTTTCCTTCTGCTCAGCTATTTTTACGTAATTTTTCATAAACATTCTATAAGGAACATGAATTACCTGGGGGGTTGGTTGTTTCGCTGACTTTGTTTTTTAAAGACAACAGCTCTGTCAGCCAGGACTCCCGTGCACCAGAGGCTGAATCCACAGTGGGGTGGGAGTCGGGGCACGTGCGGCACGAGAAGCCCTAGCTGGTCATCTAGGCCAACCTTCAGTGTGCTGCAGACGTCCTTGCTATCTGGTCCCTAACAGATGGCCCTCACTTCATCGCAGCCTCCCCGGATGTCGGATGAGTGGATGGAAGCTCCAAAAACATCCAGCCGGGAAGGACAACGGCAGTGAGAATCACTGGATCATCAGTACAAACGCTGCTCTGCGACCAGCTTTCCCAGCACCCAACAGCACACCATCCGCCTTTCCTCCTCTTACTGGGAGGGCAGAATGACTGAGACATAAGAAACAAAAACAGGTTCCAAAATTGAGCTCAGCCTTCTCCCCTTCCCAGGATCTTAGAGCAATGCTGCATGTTTGGTGGTCGTGTGGGATCAGAGTGAAATGCAGGGCTAGCTCAGAAGAGCTCAGGTATGTCTAAAAGGTCCTACCCATCTATCTTAGGACACTATCAGATCTAGAAGGGCAGGTCCCCACTTAAGGAAGAGCAGGATATGGTGGGAAATACCTAGACGGCATCAGGGTGCAGCCTATATCCAAGGCACTGCATTGCTGAGTCGAGTCTGCTCCTTGGGACACACTGGATTCCCGACGCCCAGCTCTGTGCCTGGACCATGAATGCATCACAGGCACAGACTGACTCACAAACGTATGCTGAATGGCAAAGAGGTCGTTGCCCGGGAGAGTGAAGGGCACTCAAATTCACAAGCAGGAAAAAAATGACGTAAACGGGCACAATTACCTTGGAAAACAGACAATACAGGAGGCACAGCAGGCAAAGGAAACCTCATAACTGTGCTTACGCCATTAAGCTTCGTGATGACAGAGACAAAACCTAAGATTTCAAATCATTACACTTTGGTTTGAGACCTAACTTTCTGCTACTCGGTTAATTGTGTGAACCCCTGGAAGAGGAAACGAACCCAACTGGTCTAAATATGAAAACAGGGAACCAGAGGTTCCCAACCTTAGCTCTGCAACAGGGCTCTTAAAAACAGATGTCTTACCACCCAATCTGCAAAGACAGGCCATGAGTTTCACTGTGATTAAGAACTCTTTAGATAATGCTGACATTAAAAAAAAGAACAGTGATATATCAAACCATGGATATGACATCTATTTTCTGTACCTATATCTATATATCTGGTCTATAAAATATCCTTATCTATATATATTAAAATACATATGTGGAAAGGGGGAAAGCTGTTCATGCAGAGAGCTCAAAAGGCCAAAATCAGGGGCTCCGTACCTCAAGCAGAGAAGCAGACTTTCGCTCCTGAAGATTCTTCCCCAAATCTTTAAATGCCATCAAAAGTGGAGGATGGTACCTTAGGTTCCTAACAAATAAAATTTGTCGGAAATAATGCAGACAAAATTCTTCTACATTGGAATTCACCCTGATTGGGTTTCCATCTGGAGAGGTTGGACTAAAGGAAATTTTTAGTCAACGTATTCCTAATTGCTGGGGCCCTAACATTAATTAACCCTTGCTGTGTGTCAGGCACTTGACATGGATGGTCTCTGAGTCCCTAGGACCACATGTTGAGGAAGCTGGCCTTAACCCTTGACTCATGAGCTGGTGAGAGTATGTCCCTTCTACAGCCATCTACTGCCACTGGGCTGTTTCCCCACACACCAGCCTCTGTTCATGCCTGTCCTTCTCCCAATCAGAGGCCTTCAAAGCGATCTGAAGTCCCTTCTGCAGGACCCAACCCACCCTGGCTAGACTCAGAAGCAGAGATTTCAGCACTCAAAAGCCCTGGGTCCTGCAAGGCCTCTGGCACTGCCTGCTTTCCCACTGGATAGAGAGAGTTTGTCTCCTCTTAATCCCTTTCCCAAACACATCTCTGGCAGGCAGTGCTTAACTAAAACCTTCCCTCTGAGCCTGAAGAGCGCAGGCCACTATTGAAATCGGGGCTCTGTGAACTTTAAACCTTTCTCTGGAGAAGGTTTTGATGAAATGCAGATGTGGAAGGTAACGGGAGATGAGAGAGACCGTGTGTGCCCCAGGCCTGCGCCCCCAGCCTGCTCAGGGCACTCTGACACAGTGTGGAAATCCATTCATCGCCCACTCCCTCTGCTCTGCCTGTAGCTCCCACGAGGGTGGGGGCACTGTCACCGCACCAGTCACCTTAGCACCTGGTCTATCAAAAGCACTCGGCAATTTATTTCTTTCACTCAATAAATGAAAACAGACAAAAGATCAAAAACATGACTACAATGGGAGAAAAGTCACCCGAGAGCTTCCAATGCTGAAACTTTGTAATTGGAGAAAAGTCCACAGCATTGGCCCTGGGTGTCTGCTGGGTGCAAGGCGCTGTACCACATGCCACAGGGGACACTCACAAAAGCAGCAGTCTGCAGTCCCCACTAAGCTGGAGGGAAAAGATAAACAGGGAGCAAGCAGAACCTTTATCTTAAAAGAGCAATGCAAAATTTAAATAACAATAGCAATGCTTTCACAAGGCAGCATGTAATTGCCAAATGTATTATATGAAGGGGGGGAAAAAAAAGTCACAATTTGTCTTCAGTTATGTCCTGTCTAGGACAAAACTGGTACGCAGCTAAGAAGAACGATCAAAAAACCCACCGAAAATCATAACTAGACATACCTACTTGAAAACATTTTATCTTGAGCCATTTTTGTTTCAAGATGACAATCTGAAACGCAAACTCAACTCGGATCCTATCCTGAAACAAGTCAAGGTTTCACAGATCATTAAGGAACAGAGAGGCGGTGTAAAAGCATTGAAAAGTCAAGGTAAATCAGATTCCTCACTTTTTAATATGTTGTTGTTGGTTTTTTTTTTTAAATCATATGACAAATTTCAGAGGAATGCAAATTTTAGAAAACTCAGGCATAAAAAATCCCAAGACCAAAAGCACAGGCTCCCAACGACGGCGACACGGGTAGAAATGTAAATGAGTACAACCTCCCTGTGGGGCAGTTTGGCAATAAATAGCAAATTGTAAAATGTATTATTATCTCCTTATTGTAAATGAATTGCTGGGTCAAAGTCTAGCAGGCACAGGAGAGAAATGCATTCACAAGGGCGGTCCTGACAGCTCTGCTTATAATTCCAAATAATGATCCTAATGATACTGGAAACAACCTAAACGTTCCTAACTAAGGGTTTGAGGAAGTCAATCACGGTACATCGATATCACAGAAACAATAGGGCACGCTGACATGGGGAGATGTCTCTGACACATTGTTGATGGGAAAAGCTGCCTGGCAAACACCATGCGCCATCCTATTCCTGGAGGAGCGCACGCCACCGCGTTTATCCACGCGCAGACAGGCCTCTGGAAAGCTGCACGGAAACATCACGACGGGTTCGCTCAGGGCCATGAAAACAGAGGGCACTTGTCAGCTCTTTGTTTACTTCTGCATTTCATTTTTTCTAGGGTGCCTTTTGTTTTTCCAACAAAATCATAACACAGTTAGAAATAAACTTCCTTCATTTACAGATCATCTAGGACTGGGCAAAGCGGGGTGTTTTCTTCACCGCTGAGCCTAAGAGCCCTTCCAGAATGCCTCCAGGCAACCCACCTACCTTCCTGGCCCCTCTCCTCCTCAGGACTCCAAGTGATGGGGCGTGAGGGCAATGTCACTCTGCCACTTGGGAAGCCCATGGTTTCCAATCATCACAAGTGTCCTGATCGAGGCACTACCTCCCACAGGGTGGGACACACTGGAAACAGGCTCTGTCCCTAGAAGGAGATGGGGACCTCGCCAAAGAGCAGAAGTAGGGCCTCAAAAGACGGCTCCCAGGCCCAGCCCCCAAGGAATCCCAAGAGGGTCTGCAGGCCAAGGTCCTTTCCCTTGTTTCTAAGCCATTGTACCTCCAAGCAAGGGGGAACTACCACCTGCCCTTAAGTCAACCATCAGACACAGAGGCTAGAAGCAGTTGGAGGGGGTTGGCAGGGGCTGCTGACATCAGCCTCTACTATCTCCTGCAGGAAGCACTTCCACCCACCTGGTATTCACCTGACAGGTGCAGCCTTCTGAAAACCACAGGATGCTCTGAAGCACACCAGGAGGTCCAGAGCCCAGCAGGCCATGACACCAAAATAATGCAGTTAAGAGTTGCTAAGAGTGGTTGGGGGTGTGGTCCAGTAGTAGAGTGGTACCTTGGGAGAGGCCTGGGTTGCACTTCCAGCAAAAACCCAAACAAAGACACCAAACATAGTTCACAAGTCTCAGATCACATGGAGTCCAGGAGTCCAGGAGGCAGCTCTGTCTTGCAAATTTTGGAGTTATGAGAACGGCTTCAAAGGATCGTCAGAAGAAGAAGAATGAAAAGGGGAACCTACAAATCAGAATCCCCACTCTGAGGGAGTATGGAATCCTCTTAGCACTCAGGAAACAGAGCTAAGGGAAGAGACGGGCTCAAGGGCACAGAGCCACTAGTGGAAGGACTTCAAATGTTTGTCTGAGTTTGCTCTAAATCCCTCAAGTCTCCCTTGCAGTACGGGAGGGACAGCAATTTTTCTCGCCCTGATTCATTTTCTCCTTCGTTCTTTGGTTTAAAGAGCTTAACAGAAGGTGTCTACAACCCAGGGCTCTTTCCTTCCTGGTAATGACGCACACTGAGCACGCCCCGGATAGTTCAGGGTTCATGCTGCCCCCAAAGGATCTCCTAGAACCAGCTCTCCACACAAGCAGCTGGAACATCACAGTGATTGCCCCTGCAGGAGATGTATATAATAAAAATTGAATGCTGCAGCATGAACTTCATACATACTTGTCCTCTTGGTTTATTCATCAGAAATAATTATCTGTGCTTGCTTTCACAAGAGCACATATTTTATAGGGTACATTAAAATTTAATGGATTTTTAATAATATTGTAACTACCGCAAGAGAGAAACTGGAAAAAGCCACACCACATGTCTTTGCTGCATTTTGGTGGTTTGGCGGCTGCAGCCTGGCAGAGGAAGAACTAATTTGGCAAGGAGGGGCAGGCGGGGAGGGTGAGGAACTCTGATGTCACACTCAGGGTGGGTGTGAAACTTTATAGCTGACTCCTGGCATGAGAGAACCGTGGTCAAGGAAGACAAGACACCAAGTCAACAGACTGACGGAAATCACGCTGGACTTAACCGGACAGGGCATCTTGGGACCCAGATCAGACCCAGAAGGAGGTTAACAACGAGGCCCCATAAAACAGACACTTCAGAGGTGGAAAGTCACTTGCAGGTCCAGCCAACAGAATGCAACCCTAGGGCAGGAACAGATCTGAAATGTCATTCAACTTCCATAAATCCAAAATGTATGGAAGGGAGAGCCGAGGACCAGAGAAGGATGGTGCTGCTCAAAGTCACAGAGGAAATTAGCAGGAGTCTGCATGGGGCTTTTCTATGGCCATGCATGGTGCAAGTTAAAAGGATATTCTTTAATTCAACTCTGATGACACAGATAAATGTCAAGTCTTTAATAATTATTTATTATTTTTATTATCATTTAATAATAAATCTTTAATAATATGCTGGATGATCAAAGTCTCAAATTTTTAGTCACTTCTGAAAACAATTATTTTTCATGGGCCACCTCATGGTTTCTACTTTGATACGCTTTGATAAAGAACACTATTTGAAGGCTGGGACTGTGGCTTAGCAGTAGCGCACTTGCCTGGCATGTGTGAGGCACTGGGTTCAATTCTCAGCACTATGTACAAACAAATAAAATAAAGATCTATCAACAGCTAAGAAAAAATTGTTAAAAAAAAATGTTAAAGAACACTATTTGAAATTTTTCAGGAGAACTTCTCTTTCCCCCATGGGATTCAAGCCCACACAGATGAAGAATTCTTTAAAGAAGAGTGTCCAGTCCAGAGACCAAGATGAGGCAGCTCCTGGGTCCCTCGTGCAAGGCTCCACAGGTGCCCAGTGCAGTTGCCCGGGGCCTCCTGACGTGTCACCAGCACAGAGACCAGTATCTATTTCTGGCCAAGGAAAGGAACACGTGGTCCTTGCCACCAATGAGACACCACAGCCAGGCTGACTCACCCATTCGCAATCGTGCTGCCAAAAATAACACCTTGCCAAAATTATGTTTCCTAATCTTTGACAAAGTTAATATCCAAATTAAAATGAAAAAAGGCTTAAATGTTAAGTGATGATGGTGATTTATCTTGTACTGATTGATATAATGCGCCACATCTCGGATGGGCAGATTTTTCCATGACATCAATTCAGGCCACAAGCAGGATGAGCGATGACCATGACAGCTGGAGAATAGGGATGGATTTGTAGTCCGCTAGTCCTGAACTATCTTCCTCTTCCTCTGCAGCTTCGCACCACTGAGCATGTGCCCTTCTGCCCTGAGTCTCATTTCCCTTACATGTGACAATGGGCACAAGAGTATCTGCCTTGCAGAGGTACTGTAAGAATTAAGTATTTATATGTTAGTAAAAGCCATCAGCGTGGACTGGGGTGGTGGCTCAAAGATAGAGCGCACCCCTAGCCTGCGTGAGGCACTGGGTTCAATCCTCAGCATCACATGAAGTAAAATAAAGACACTGCGTCCACCTATAACTAAAAAATAAATATTTTTTTAAAAAGTCATCAGCACTCTGGCTACCACACAACAGAGATATGATTAATGATAACTGTCATTAAAAAATGCCTGGAATTGACTACCACTAAACACGATTTGGATGGGTTGATAGTTCCTTCTACTTTTCATATACAGAACTGCATAAAAGCAAAAGCCGTGTCATATTAAAGCTCCAAATATTGAACACTGGAGCAGTAACTGCCCAAGGGTCCCCCACAAGCCACTTCACCAACGTATGAGTTTTACTTATTTTAAGTACTAATACAATGTGCCATTTTAGGAAGAGGAGACGTGGAGGACAAGCAGGAAGAACGGGTAGGAAAGACACAGTGAGGAAGGCCACCAGCAGTCTAGAAGGTTCTGGACGCCCAGGCCTTGTCTTCTACTGTTTCCTGCAGGGCTCTCCCTCCAGCCTCCTCCCGTGACCCCCGTCCACAGCCCACATAAGAGCCATAACTATCTCCAGCTAGAGACACTAAGTCAAAGTAATCGCGCGACCTCTCAGTGTCAACACGCGCTTCGACGAAGGGCAGAGGACTGCCACGGGGCCATTAAGTGAGGACATTAAAAGCGTTGATGTAGCTAAAGCACATTAACCTGTGGAGGAAGCCAGGCTATAAGCTGCAGCTCCACCAACATCATAAAAAGTAAAGAGGCCTCGGTAATGGAACCAATATTACAGCCATTGATATAAATTATACCTCAGAACAGGGGAGAAGGGGGTGGGATGTAAAAATGGAACAAGTTCAAACTTCTTTTATTGTAATAGTCTCCAGTTGAGCATAATCACCAAAGCTATAGTGCGATACGATTGCCAAAACCAGACAAACATCTGTGAGATGGATTCATCTCCGAGGGGAGGCCAACAGCTTGTTATCATTAAAGCGGCGATGCTCGCTCTGCGATTGAACTGCAGGCCGCCTTGTTACTGCGTTTGCGGAGGCAATTGTACCAGATGTTGGCAACTATCTTCAGATAGATGACAGGCACCTGCTGTTGAGGAAATTAAGCTCCTCGTTGGCCTCTTTGATTTGGAGAGAGACAAGAAAGAGTGACCCTCCCACTCACTCCATGGTGAGGCACCATCCTGACCCGGGGGGGGGGGGCTTTCTGCCCCATGGCTCCCCCCAGCTCCTCATGGAAAACACCCAAGAAGGGCCCACGAGTGGAAAAGTTTGGGAGGAATCAAATTCCGGCCGAAGACGTAAAGAGCTCTGCGTGATCAACCCCCTCAGCAGGTTGCTCTTGGTAACGGTCTCGGAGACTCTTCAAGAGATCCTAAATTTGAAACATGGCTATGGACATTAATCATCATTAAAAGCCAAACAGGCAATTTTCAGACCATGTCATGCTGACTCAGATGGAGACAAAGGCTGGGAGAAGGGGGGAGGACGAGGACAAGAGAGATAAATACCCCCCATGCCACCGTGGACAAATAAAAATCATGAGAGCCCGTAATTCATTTCTCAGAGCTCGGCCACGGTTACCTGACAGCAATGATTCACGCCAAAGTCAGCAGCGCTGGCCTGGGTCTACCTTGCTGAGAGGTGGCCCCGTAGAAGGGCACCCATAACATGCAACCGCAGAGGCCCTGGGCCCTGGAGGTACCACTTGACTCCTCCTTAGAAGAGGGCCGCCCACAGAGCTGCTGAGGACCAAGCACATGGCTCCATCCCAGAGGGCTGAATTCTGCTGACAAGGTCAAGTCCAGTCATCTTCGCCTTTGCTAAAATGTATTTACGTGGCCCCTTGGATGACCATGGAGTTATTTCAGAGCGTGGAGTTGATTCTCCTTCCTCTTCTATGATCAGAGCTAAACTGGAATTGGGATATCCCACGCGCATAACTCATCCTATGGTGGTGGGGGCTGACCCAAGGACATCAGTGCTGACGCCTTCCTCAAGAGACAGTAGCACACATTGGGTGGGGCAGGCCCAGCCAAGCCCCAGGGTGTTCAGACACAGGTGGCTACCACCTTCTCTTGACCTCCGTCTTCATCTTGTGAAAGGCTCTCCAATGCTCCCTCCAGACTCACACAGCTAAGAGTCCTAAGCTGTGCTAACCACAGCCCAAGAGATTAAATGACTTGGTCCAAAGAGTTGAAAATTTAACAGACATGTTAAATCCTAAGTCTCTACCTCTACTGGAAGTCCAATTTGGACTTACTCTAATATTTCGCCACAAAGTAAAATGAAATATCCTTCTTTAGCCTGTAATTATGGTTGTTTCATGCCCTTAACCAATAAGGACTTCTTTGCTCTGTTAAAAAAAAAAGGTGGGGGCGAGTACTTCAAAGTTCCTAGGACAGAAATGACAAATTTTCAGAGAAACACTTACCAGAGAATACAGAAATCAAGGCATCAATTTAATTTCACACTCTACCTGCCTTGGACTAATTTGTGTAAATTACATTTCATACTAAGAACCTCAGCCCACGTGACCACAATGGAGAAATAAGCAGCTTGCATCAAATTGAGTTTCTTCAGGTATAAATATATAGCTCTTTTTAGCATGTGAAGGTTTAGCTGAATTTTCAGTACAGGTTTTATATAAAAATTTCCAAGTGTTAATTTCCACATTTTCATCGACACGTCAATGTCATTAGGTTTTTACAGAGAACTTAGGAGTGCAAATTAATCCATGTGAATCCAGTTTTATCTTCTGTTAGGAAAATGATGATAACCAAGTTCTCAGCTCACGGGCGTGAGTTAAGAGCCAAGGAGCCATTGCATGAAGCTGCACAAAGTTTCCACTCGGGCTTTCCATGTTCAAGAATGCAGGTAGACAGGTGGAGCATGATGTGCGAGCCTCTGCACATGGGTTCCCGGGGAAATGCTCTAGCCAGCGGCTGCCACAGCCACCCAGAGCACCTATCCCTCAGCAAGAGCACCCCATGGCCCTAGAGAAGCAAAACTCGAGGACCATCACTTCTTGTCATGTGACTGACATGGGCTTGCATCTATTCTACCCACCCACTGCCCAGTCTCTCTATTTGCAGCTACTTTAAAAGATTTTTCTTCAAATGAACTGAAGAGGTGGCAGCAGACACATCTTTCTGATGCATGTTTTAAAGGACTATTTTTCCACCCGGGTATACCCATGTCTATGACTAACCCTAACAACATCCTCAGTTCTACGAAATCGCTGAGTTCTTTGGGACTCAAGTTGGGGCTTGGGAACACGTATGGCAGTAACTTACGGCCCATGGGCCAAATGCAGTCTGCTGCCTGCTTTTGTAAATGTGAGTTAAATTGGAACACAGCCATGCTCATTCATTTGCATACTGTCTGTGGCTGTTTTGTGCTACACCAGCAGAACTGAGTGGCTGGGACACAGACTGCATGGTCCACAGAGTCTAAAGTATGTGCTATCTGGCCCTTTACAAAGTCTGTCAACCCCTGGGCCATACGAACATGGTGCTCAGAATAGGAATATGAATACTAACAGGAATAATAAACCACTATAATCCCTAGACACTGAGAAGAGTTGACACGTGAAAATAACAGAGTTTCTTTTCGTTGTCTTTTAAAAGAAAAAAAGTTTTTTAAAAAAGGTACAAATGATTTGGGACACTTTATACAAACTGTCACTGATGGCATCTGTCATTTTCTCCTGGGTACATCCTAGGTCCACTTCCTTGGCAGCACTTCCTTGGGCTGCCAAGTGCCTTCTCCGGCAGATTCCATGTGAAATGCATGGGGGAAGCAACAAAGAGACTGAATTATAACATATGTCGCCTGAGTTTGTCTAGCACTGAAGAGACGGTGTCCACGGCCCAACTCATGGGTCAGACAAGCAACCCTGGCTTATAGCTTCTGGTCAGCATAAAGCACAAGATGGTAGAGATGATATGGGACATGGCAAGAAGAGGAGAGTGTTTAAAATCTGGGCTGTGTCCTCAGTGGTTAACACACTTGGGCAAGGTGGAGGCAGGCACTGGGATATGAGCTCCCTCCTGACCCTGCTCTCCACCTGACCTCAATGAGTCTCTACCTCAAGCTCACTGAAGTAAACAATCTTCACTGGGTTCTTTCCAATGTCGGCACAGGCAGGGCTGCTCTATCCAGGGGTGTGTGGGGCAAGCCAGGCCAACTTCTAATGCAACCCAGAATAAATGTGTGTCAAGCACTTTTCCAGATCAATGCTCAAGGCCACATGACCCGCCTTTCCAAGGTTGCCTTTGGAACCAATGAGATGGCAGACATAAAGGATGGGAGGCTCAGGGGCTCACAGCAAGTCCCCACCCCTCAGCAGCTGCTGTCCTCTCTACCCTTTTAGACCACACCACAATTCTGTTCATTAGAATTTCCACTCCCTGCCTGCACGCCTCTTGTGGGCAGGGACCCCGCCTTGCTCATCTCTGTGAGCCCAGCATGGTGCCTAAGACAAGCACACCAACCAGGCGCATTTCAACATGGCGGATGGAGACCATTCTCTTCCCCTTCTGGCTGTTACCATGGTCTCTAGCATCCGGAGAGCTCCTGACCCTCCCCAGAAACTCCCCCCACTCAGCAGAAAGTCTCTGAGCAAATGCATAGAAGGCTGCCCAGCCATGTGGAAACAGCTGAGGAGAATCAACATAAAGCACCCCCCAAAAAGCAATTAACAACAGAAGAAGCTCTTCAACAGAGTGGCGTCAAACACACCCAGTCAAGAAGGGATGCTACCAGTAGTTTTGAAAAACTCTCAGCCTGCCAGCAAACAGCAACTTCTATCAGAACAGGCCTTATGCAATCACTTGCAAGGGAATTCTAGCAGCAACTTCCTATGGGAGGGGAAATTATTTTATGCGGCTTTCCTGTCTCATGTGCCTCCTTAATCCAAGTCATATGCAAGAAATATTTATGGAGGGTGGAAATCTCCCCATAGGTGTGTTTTAAGAGCAGGCAGCTCTGGAGCATTGCAGTTAGCTTTATAAAGCTGCCTAAAAGAACATTTTCGGTACGTGGTCTCATTTGCTTTAAACTGATTCCTCCTTGCAAACAAACCAACCCCCTTCAAATATCTGCTTTCCTGTGCAGAGCAGAGGCCTCTGCTGCCAGGCCTGCACGGAGTACTTGGGGACACCACCATCAAGATGGTGGCTTTCCGTAGAAACTTGGCATTTATCATAGCGAGAGCATTATCTTCTCAACAGAAGCTGACAATTTGTCCCCTTCTTCCCTCGAGAGAATCCAGTGAGATCACATTTGCTTCCCCTGCATGCTGTTTCTCCTACAACAACATTTCTTTGCCTGGAAAGAAAATATTGTGACTCCTTGCCATATTCACTTCATTAGCATAAGAGGAGAAAAAGCCAAATCCTCCCATCGGCCTCCCCCCACCCCCCAGGAGCTCCAGCTGGGTTAAATCTAGCTGGATCTTAGATGCAGAATTTGTCAGAGAGCTGATGGTCGGGGAGCAGGGACAGGGACTAGGAACAAATAAGAAACTAGCCCCTTAAAAATTCAAACCCCATTCATTTGGCACAAGGAAGTGCTTTGTGCAGATGAAGGTAAGGAGTTTGTCACAGGGGGTGAACGTGGTGGAAGCCAACAATTTGGAAGTATAGAAACACAGGGTGTGGACCAGGTTTTTAATTCTAGGGACTCTGAAGGCTGAGGCAGGCGGATTGCAAATTCAAGGTCAGCCTCAGCAACTTAGTGAGACTCTGCCTCAAAATATAAAATAAAAGGGCTGGGTTAAGTGGTTAAGCACATGGATGTGTGTGTGTGTGTGTGTGTGTGTGAGAGAGAGAGAGAGAGAGAGAGAGAGAGAGAGAGAGAGAGAGAGAGAAAGCATGTGTGTGAAAGAGAAGCAGAGAGGGAAAGAAGAGAGATTATCATTGAGCACCCAGGTTCCAGACACTGTCTCTTTTTATAATCCCCATAAATGAAATTATAGCCCTGTGTAACAGACACACAAGGTTCGGGCGTTAAATCAACAGCGCAAGGTCACAATGCTCATGGCAAATGGGGATATCTGGATTCAAACTCAGGTCTACCTGATCCCAGAGTCTAGAGTGTTCGACATCATCCCATGTCATCCTCACAATTCCCAGGAGTCTGGCAGTGACAATGATGTCCCTCTGTTCTTTGGAAAGGGAAAACACACCCACTAAAGCATCCTTCTGATTCACAACCAGATCTTCCAGCATCAGAGATGTCTGTCCTTTGGCTTACTGTCGCTGGACCCATTGCCATTCCCCAGCCTTCTGATCAACCAGTCTGAGGGAGAAGCACCCAGTGCCTGCCTAGACGCCCACCCTGGAGGGTACATACACCTACAAACCTGGATGACCCAAGCTCCCACTGGATTCTAAAAACCACAGACCCTGAGACCCTCCACTCAGCAGATCCATGGCTTTCCTTAGACCAAAGACAGAAAAAAGAGCAGGGGAGAAGATGAAACACAACCTGATGTTGGCCCTCCTCTCATCCTTCCCTCCTTCTCTGCACCAAGACCTGCCTGGCAATCGACCTGCTCTGGAGGGCTTTGCTGATGAGCTCACCCTGCCCAGACATCACCTGAGTTCTACTCTAAGTTTTGGCTGTGGGGTACAAATAGCTCATTTATCCTGATCAGCAAATGAATCATTGGCTCTACCTAAGGAAGGGCTCCAGATAATAATCCATTCTCTTGGGAGCTGGGGTTGTGGCTCAGCCGTGGAGCACTTACCTCGCACATGCGAGGGCTGGGTTTGATCCTCAGCATCACATAAAAATAAATAATAAAAATAAATAAAGGTATTGTGTCCAACTACAACTAAAACATAAATATTTTTAAAAACTCCTATTGAAAAACAACAACAACGATACATTCTCTGAAAGCCCCGTTTTAAAACAAAAACCTTAATTTTACTTTCAGAAACTCCTTCTCCAATGACTGGCACAGCCTTACCCCTCTGACAGGGAGGATCTGTTTTTCTACCAGGTGCGGGGCCACCCTGGGCTACATAGTCATAAACAGACCCAGCCCCACATGGGTGGAATTTGCAGTCTAGTGAGGCAAAGAGACTACACACCTTCAATTTTTTCCTTGATTCCCTCTCTCATGTTCCCATTTTGGATTCTCTCAGCTCCCATGTAGTTGTTCTTTCCTTTCTTATCTTTATGACACAATCTGTAATTATTTTTATGATTTAGTGCTTGCTTGGGGCTCACCCTTCCCCATCCCTCTCCAGGCTAAAACTTACACTATAGGTAAGTACAGACCTTGTCTGACTGGTCTACTGATGGGCTTCTGGCTCCTAGCTCAGGGCCTGGCATTCAGAAGATAATCAAGACCTGCTGAATGAATCAATGAACAAATGAGTGACACGTGAGGCTGCGGAGGCCGTGCTTCCTGGGCCTAATGAGGACGGATGGCTGTCTCCCTGTACTAAACGGTCCCACCATGTGCCGCTGTATAAGATGGAAGGCTCTTTGCTTTTATAGGTTTCTCTCCCTCCTGCTTTACACTGACTTTATTAACATCTTCCAACCCCTTAATCTTTGCTATAAATTCACAAGAAGCCAGAAAGCCACCCTTCTGAGAATCATATGTAAAAGGAAAAAGAAAACTAAAATGAGGAAGTGAAAAGTCTTTCCCACGAGGCAAAACAAATGCAATAAACACATCAGTGGGTCAATATATTTAAATGCATTTTCATAAACATCCGCTAAGTGATCCTGGGACGATTTCCAGATAATACCCTTTACCCCCCAAAAGTTGTCTAATTATTCAAAAAAGTGAAGAGTTCCCCATGGGGTCCAGCCACAGGAACGCTCCTTTGGCCACTCCAGGTCAACATTTTCCACTAAAGCCGGAGCAATCCAAAGGTCAATTCCACAAACTGGAAGCATCTGAGTGGCTAGACTAAACCTTGAGGTGCCTCCTACCAAAGATTACACGAGACTGGTGTCACCCCCAGAATTGGTGGAAGAACTGAGCAAGAAGCTCACCTGGGAAAAGACAGAAGAGTGTGTGTGTGTGTGTGTGTGTGTGTGTGTGTGTGTGTGGCGCTACACTAGCAAGCAGGCTTCCTGCTAGATAGGACTAGCGAAGCACCCCCCAGAATATCAGAGGACTGAGGTCTCAAAGGGGGAAAATACAACAGCAGCTAATGTTTCTAGTGTGTACTAAGCATGTACTCCATTTCTGGCCTGATGCTAAGAACTATAGGTACGTTGGTTCCTTTAAGCCTTGTGACAATTCTATGTGTTAAGTACCATCGTTGTCCCCATTTTTTCAGATAAACAGGTAGAAACAAGTGGAATGACCCATCCAAGTTGACCGAACTAGGAAACACATGAGCTGGATTTGACACCAGACGGTGTATGTGTAAGCAACCCAGGTCCCTGTCACCAAGCAATCTGCTAAACCAGGGAGTCAAATCTGTCGGCCTCCTGGTTTTTGTAAATAAAGTTTTGTTGGAACCCAGACACAACCGTTCGTTTTCATACTGTCTTTGGCTTTTGTGATACAACAGCAGAGCTGAGTGGTCGTCAGAGACCGTCTGAGCCACAAAACTAAAACAGTTACTATTTGGCCCTTTACAAAAAAGTTTGCCGACCCCCAGGCTAGACGATAAACAGCAGTGATTCTCAACTTCTCTACTCATATACTCCTAAGGGCCAAGGAGGCCAGGTACAAAGACTGATGTAGCCAGCAGCTATCCCAAAGTGTCTCCAAGTCTCATTTTTTCAAAAGGAATTATGCGAGTTTTGTATTCTTGGCCCTACTTACTCAATATAACATGTTTTAAATAAAAAGCCATAAAGTAACAGTCACCTTCCTGGAAGGTGTGCCGTAACAAATCTATAGCACTGCACACTGCTGGAGAGGGCACCCCACACACCCAATGGAGGGGTCCCTATGTGAGCAGCTCATGAGGAGCAACAAACCCAGCACTTCCTGCCAGCACCTTTGACCCACTTCTATCTGGCCAGGGCGCCTTGAGAAATTCATTTAAACCCTTCCACTCTTCCTTTCCTACAAAAGGAGGACAATCCTTCTATCTCACAGGCTGTTGGGACAATTATAAGCCAAAGGACACATGAAAGGTTAGGGCCAACAGGAATCCCTGAATCTGAACATAGGTGTCAATCTTCCTTTTCTTTTTCTTTTTGGCTACTAAAACAGATATATCAATAAAAGAAACAGGGTGGCCTTTTAAAAAGATTAAAATAAAAAAACACTTGTCTCTACATCAAAGAATCTCCGAGTTCCCTTACAGAGAACTCCAGCACTTCATCTCCCAGAGGCTTACCACGCCCTTCTGACATTCCATAAGAAAGCTGGGAAAAGGTCAGCAAGCCTGTCTCTGATCATTCCACACTCTCATTTATTTTTCCTTAAGTGAAAAACACCTTAAAATGTTTTTTCATACACTAACATGCTGTAAGCAAGTCAGAAAATATTTACCTTTGCCGCCAATTATAAAGGACCGTTAGCGACCTCAACAACCCCAAATCTCTAATTTACAACTAATCCACTTGCACAAATTATATCTTCTACAACAGACCACCTAAAAACCGACTTCCTGTAAACAAACCACTCTGCTGGATTTTATTTTTTTTTAAATCTAATTAAATCCTTATTTTGCTCTTAACTACAAGAAGCTCCCTTTTCACTATAGTGATAGGCAGAATTTTTTTATTTTCAAGAGTCAAAGAAATACTCCCTGAGCAGGAGCCCAAATGGGAGCCTGAAGGGGCGCGACCCTCCAAGTCAGTGGCGGGCCACTGCTTGCCCCAGGGAGGGGACCTCCAGTCTGGTTTTCCTGCCTTCCACTGGCCACTTGCTCATTTAACACTTACTTGCTTGTACTCAAGCAGGTCCTAAGCCAGCTCCTGTCTCAGTCACTGGGTTAAGTCAGGAAGGCAGAATGCAAATACGTATGAAGTGAAACACACAGGAATATCTGAATCTGCCTGAAGGTGGTCACAGAAGGCATGACTCTCCTAGAGTACCAAGAATCAGACCAGGTGTATTGATCCCCCCTTCCTTTACTTAGGGTGACAATTCATTTTGAGTTGCAAGTCTTCAGTCCCAGGCACACCAGGACAACTGGGCACCCTACCCTTACCCTGCCCAGCTTGTAAGCAGAAGTCCCTACAACCAGGAAACCGTCAATAATATTGAGATTGCCCCCAAACAACAGAGTTTGATTTCTATGCCAAGATGACGTGAACTGGCTGCCTATTCTCTCTCCTGTTCCTGTCTTCCGCCTCCTACTTAAAACAAGCAATCGTCAGCCCTTCCTGGCAACAGACCCTCCATCCAGAGGAACCTTCCACCCTGGAAGCACCCTGGTCCCACAAAGGACCGTCACCTAGGCTGTGTCTGTGGCCTTAAGGCAAATCAAATCCCACTTTGCCAGAAAGGCTACCCTAGGAAGAAAACAACGTGGAGGGAAAATGGAAGCGGCATATACAAATTCAATCTCTCCAATCTCCTATTTATTTTATGCAAAGTTTTCCTGGTGCTTATTAATGCCAGCTTTCCCTCCACCATTTAATCTCTGCTTCTATTTCATTCTTAGAGGCCTGTGATTATTCTAATTCAGCATTTGGATGACTTCATTTCCGCTCAAGTACACCCAGGTCAACTTGGATAGAAAAGAAAGAGGAGGAGAAGAAAAATAATCAGCTAAAAGCTATTAAATATCAGCCGTGTGCCTCCTGATTGGTTTTAAAGGCAGTGGTGAGGTTAGCAACAGTCAGAAACTCAACCCTCCTGCTTCTTCCTGCATATTAACATTTTTTTTCTGGGTCTCTCCCTATTATGGCTTCGAATGTAAATAAAGCACAGATTGGCAGCCCACTTTGAGCTAATTCACAAATACCAAGTCTGAAAATACAGAGCTGTAAAAATTTAAGAGGGCAGTAACTTGACAAATCCGGCCGTTCTACAGAGAGACTATTTCTCTGAGGACAAAAGAAGGGGGAAAAGGAAGAAAAGAGAAAAGCATCCACAACCCATGTAATGGGGTATCCTATTGACAGGGTTGGGGGGCGGGTGGGAATCTCCATATCAATGTTCACTCCACCAAACAACAGAGTTTGATTTCTATGCCAAGTCTAAATGAACTGAGCTTTTTCTTCCACAAGAACCACCCCTTGCACCCACTGGCACAAGCCTGAACCGTGATTCCTGGTGCACTTTGAGTTCCCACTGGACTACATTGAGGGAGAGAAAGCTTTCTTTTCTCATGCTAACAACTCCATTGTAAGTGACCTCTTCAGAGGCCTCCAGGAGGACTCTGGGAAGGTGAGCCTTGAAGTACTTCAGGCCCCCTGCACCCTCCCCTACCCAGCACCAGCCTCATTAACTCCTTGGCGCCCAAGGGGCTCCCCTGTCCCTAGGCCTCCCTCCTCTGGAGCCCACAGGAAAAAAAAAATTAAGTAAAGCTAAAGTGTACTGGGGAATGCAGTTAAACAGCCACGTTGGAAAGTTTGGGCCTTGTTCCTCTACCTACTATGCAAATGAGCATGGCATTTGATTAGCATAATCTCAAAGTTTTCCCAGCTTGCTACCCAGAAGGCATCCTATTTTTCTATTTGTATATTTTAAAACACTGTTAACAGAGCAATAATAATGTCTGATGCCTTTGCCTAACAACAGCTGGCTATATTTTATACACTAAAAGGGAAATGGGAAGTTTTCCTGGAAACCCACTATCTATTTCAGGAACTCCTTTTTGAAGAAAAAAAAAATAGGAAGATTTAGGAGAAGTGAGGTTAGGGTGCTGACTCTATTTCTAACTCGACAACCTCCACTGGCTGTGCCAGTAATTGGTCCAGGGAGGCAAAGCCAACCAGGAAAACACGAAGTGGTTCGGCAGCAGGAGGATATCTCAGCAAAGCCCAGGGATCGTGGTCCTCACGGGTGACGCCAGTTTGCTGGAGCCACCTGGCCTAGAAGGTGCAGGCAGGTGGATGAGGCAGCATTCTCCTGTCTGCTGAAGGGGCCTTTTCCCATTTCAGGGGGCAGATAAAGTTCCCTCCTCACTTGACATACTTCCAAAGGAAGGGATTGGGACAAACTAGACATGGGGCAGGGCTGTCCTCGTTCTGGGCTATCACGGGAAGAAAATATAAGACCAAAAGTAGCCTTTGGCATTCACAGCGGGGAAAAGGATCCTTCCTGGTTCCTCTGTCCCGCTGTAACTGAAGAAGGCTGAGGAACACGCAGACTCTCCAGACTGAGGTCCAGCAGGTGACAGGCAAGCTAACTGTCCATCTCCCCGTCAACCCACCTGCACAAACCACTTCAGAAGACAAAGGCCTCCTGGGAGCACTGAGGCCCACAAAGGACACACACAACTTTGTCTTCCAGGCCTCGTGTGAGAGAACCACACACAGCGCAGAGCTCCATTTATCTGCAACGCACATTGGGAAGTGCTAAAATTCTACCTCGGGATCACAGTCCACTTCCAGGAGTACGGTAACTTGCTTATTTATTTTCTCACAAATCTCTTGCCTTTCAACTTCAAAGGCTTCCTAATACTTTCATTCTAGGTACTACTCTCCTCGCACGCACCGTATCAAAAGGACTATCTGAGCATCGGCTGTGGACAGGCCGCCATCACACCTGCACCTAAGACCTGTGGCTGGGAAATCACAGGCACCCACCCTCCCTCAGAGCATGCGCACCTCCACCCCCACCGGGGGAATACATGAGTAGGTCTCCTATGTTAAAAAGCCAATTCGTTCTTGTTTCCAAGTTTTCTTTTTTCCAAGAGGCTTTCGAGCACCACTCTCCAAAGCTCAAGTTAACTTTCGCAGGCCCACCCCCCAACCAAAATCTAACACAGGGGGTCCAAGGACCCTTCCACCTCTTTTCCCCAAGAACCGAATTCTGAACCACAGACTTGCAGGCCTTTCTCCTGTTGCCATGAGAAGGGCTGGCCCAGGAAGGGGTTAAAGCCCTCATGTCAACCACAAACTCGGGCACTGGCCCAGAAGGGACATGGGAACCAGAGCAGGGAGTGATAAAGGCCGGATTGTAGCAGCCCACTGAATTGGAAATGACTTGTAGGCCTAATGAAACAGAACTCTGGCAGTAAAACAGAATGAAAGGAATGAGACAATAAAAGGCAGGACAAAGGGTGCAGAGTCGTTTCAGCTTAGCAAAATAAGCTCACTTTGTTGTTGGGGAAAGCCAAAGCCGATTAGGATAAACCAATGACTAAGCATAAGTCTTCCAAACTAATTACACAGTTCGCCATGTGAAGTATAATTGGAAGCCTCCGGCCGAAGGGCCGCCTGGCTTTCACGGAGCTCTGTGGAGCGGCAACACCTTACAGGTCCAGCGCCCAGACAGCCCGATCATCGCTGAAAGGTGTGGAACCACTCCATTGGGGATGAGGCGGAGGATCCATTAGTTGTAAAGGCCTCTTTCTGATCTCCAAATCCTATAAGTGAGGATGGGAGACACCAGTACTTGGAGGAGGGGCCTGCAGGGGAGAAGAGGCAAACCAGTGGACATGGAATCTCTCTGATCCAGTGCACCAAGCTGGGCTGTTCCGGGTGGCTCTGTGTGGAGAACAGGCTAATTCACTGCCTGGGTCCGCGTGGGCACATCAGAGCATCATTTACCTGCCATTTTTTGGAATGGCCTGTATACATCATTCCTGAACGTATGAAATCATGATCACAGATAACATCCACTAAGAACCCAAGGCAGTTAAATAAATTACTGTAGATCAATGTTTTTGACAAATGAATAAAACCTGCTCCCTGTGAGAGGCTGCTTGGTGCCCAAGTGGGAGCCCGGGTTTTATAAACAATAGCAGAGGAAAGGGGGTTGGCTGTATAAAAAAGAGTGGCCATCTGGGCCCTACCCAGCATGGACTGCAGGACAACTCCCCCTTCTCGTCGCCTACATAGCAGGCACCCCACCTACCTCCCTTGACACCCCCGAGAAGCACATTTTAAAACACATTCCAAAGCTCAGCACCTAAGCACGCGTAACTAAAATTTAGAAACATGAACACACACTCAAAGCATCTTCATAGTAAAATCTGATCCTCATAATCCTGAGTTCTGTTGATTTCAATCTAGCACACGAAACAGGGAGATGGAAGTACTCTACAGCAGTTTTTCTGGGTCTTACTCACAGGATGAGGATTCCAGTTTATAAATAGTGGCTTTTTCCAAATAAAGAATCCCTTCACTTGTCCCTGTATCATGAAGTCTGAAAATAAATCCTAACATAGTTAAGTCTGTTTTGCTTATTACGTGCCATGCTCACCACTGTTGACAATGTATTGTTTTTGTTACCATCTATAGATACGTTGAATTATAACCTATTTAAACTTCCTGTATTACTGACTTCTCAAGGTTAAAATATCTTAGCAATAACTCAGTCCAGAGGTCAGCAAATTATGGCCCACAGGCCAAACCCAACCCACCATCTGTTTTCTTATAAATAAAGTTTTATTGGAAGACAAGCACATCCAACTGATTACTTGATGGCTACAGCTGTTTTCACCCTAGGAGAGCAGGAGTAAAGAGCTGCAACAAGGACCAGAAGGTTTGCTAAGCCAGAACTATTTACTCTCCAGCCCTTTACAATTTTTTTCAGAAGAGGAACTGAGGCCAACGAAGAAATAACCTGTTAATGTGTCATGCAAGGGTCACCCCACTGTCAGGCCCAGCGTGAAGGCCCGGAATACCTCCTACACGACCCTTCTCCTAGGACACCACCTGAACAGCTCCCCAGGGTGAAGGACAACCATCTAAGTTAGTACAGTTCTCATGCCAATGGCCACACTTCACGACCTCATCTTAAACATAATAAGTAATGACGTCTCCAACCTGAGGGGTAAATATTTGGCAGGAAGGTGGGAAACAGCTCAAAAGGAAGCCTCCAATTTGAGTTATTTCGAGCTCCCGGTGTGTCATTCTAGACCCACTCCACACACCAGTAATGATATATTTAAACTCCCTGAGCTCAGCCCCTTGATGCAGTCTTACCCATCTTGACTGCCACCTGAATAAACAGTTGGAGCAGCTGCCACCTCAGGCAGGATGGGAAGAGGAAGAGGAGAGGGGAATGACGATGAGAGACCCTAAAAAATGGCACACCTCCCATGGAGCCTGTGGAGGGACGAGAGCTCTGGACTGGGAGGAAGAGGAATTCTGGCTCTTGCACTGCTTCACCTGGGTGACCTGGCTGAGACTTACCCTGTGCACCCTTCCCAAATGGTCTGGGTGACACCGATGAATATACACAGACCTTGGCCTGCCAAAGGGACGCCACCTTTTCCTCTCCTAAGCCACCTCCCAGCCCTAAGTCTTTCCTGAGGACTGATCAGCAGATGGCACCAGGCACAGAGTTCAGGTTCTGTTGTCAGACATGCCTAGGGACAGGGGGTCTGCACCCAACTCAGGAGGTTATAACCTGAATCAAAGACAAAAGCCCTCCAAAACCCCATTTAACAATCTGCAACCTGAGAATACAACCAGCAGCCTCCCACAGGAAAAAATTCAACAAGATAATATAAGCAAATGGCCTGGCCCAGAATCTAACACTTAATGAGCACTCGTTATCAACAATAAAATCGCACCTCACTAATTTGCAGTTGGTTTGAAGGCGGCCCAAAACAACTTCACATGTGCATGTGTGCCTGTGTTCACGCACGAATGTGAGTATACTTCAGGTGAGGGCCCACAGAGGGGGCTTCCTTCACCCAGAATATAAACTGCCAAGAGGAAGAGTCAGTTTCTCAATTTATCTGTTACCTCTCTTCTCAGCTGCTGGATTTACTAGTGGCCCTTAAGGCCTAGCAGCAGACTCTACGTACTTTGATCATCCTGGATTCAAATGAATTACACCAGAATCCTGAGAGGTGGTGAGCCCTGCCCAAGGGGCCAGAGACGTAATATTAGCCACCAGCAAAGGAGAAATGAGCTCTTCTGAAGACAGACTTAGATAATGCACAGAGCATATGTACAAAACAAGCTACTAACATGTGAGCAGAGACTGTTATGATTCTGGTACATTCAAAAGCCTCCTTAGTCCTTTAATGAAACACTTGATAAGTTTCTACATCCTGCCGGAATCCACAAACCTTAGTGCAAAATTAACTGGGTGGCGGCGTCAGACCCGGAGAGGGCTATGCCAGGGAAGATGGTCTGTGACTGCTTCCCAGACAAAAGGACAACTGTTCTCCGTGCAGCGATGGAAGCTGCCATGGGCATGGCCACGGCCGGCAGAGCATCCCCACTGCTGGCATCCTGAGTCACAATTAAAAGTGTTAATGAAAAACAACAGAAAGGGAGAAAGGAAGAGAATAAAGTGAGGAAGAAACTGGGCATCAGGGACGTGCAGAGATGTACCGGGTGCTGGCAAGTACGAGCCTGTCTGGAACACTCTAAACACCCATCTGGGCATCGGCAACTTCCCTGACACCTGCAGGCCCAGGAGATTCCAAGGCAGGTTATAGCTCGACAAAGAAATCCCACCTCGTGTTTGCAAACACTACCCCTGGACTTGTTTTAAAGGCAGCAAAAAGGGCTCATCCTCCAGAGCTTTCCATCATGCAAAATGGACCTGTCTCATTTAATTACTTCCAATTCCTCTCCATCGGCAGGGTGGGGCCAAGTGATGAACAAAACCCCCTTGGTGCTTTAAATCAGTCTTAGGGAGAGAAGCACCGTAACATGCATGGTCACCAACACCCTTAGCTATTCCTAGAACCAGCCAGAATGAGTCAGCCCCCAACTAGCAATTCCAGAAGGGGTGTAGGGAGGGCCTCTTTCAAAACCCACCTGGATGGCCAATTCAGTGCTATTTCAAATACACGTCTGGGCTGGAAGGAGCTGGTTCTCCTTGTTGCTTGGTCTCCGTCCATGCAGAAATAGATTAATGCTGGAGACAGGAAAATCTCCATTTCAAGGTTAACTAAAGGTCATGGCCCTCACCTGGGAATGGAGTCACAGCTGCCCATTGCCTTGGGCAAACAAATAAAAAGCACAGAACCTTCAGGCTGGCCAGTGGGCAACAGTGCCCGTGTCCTACCCGTGGTAAGTGTAACAGTCGCCGTGGGAGTAAATGAGCGACAGGGGTTAGAATACCGCCATGTCCTCTCAGAATGCCACCGCAGCTCTGCCAGGCCAGCCCTTCTAGAGAGACGAGGCAGACTTGTTCAGGAGATGGTCACACACCTGGCCTCCCACAACAATGCCCACAGTGACTCAGAGTTGCAGGAAGCAGAAGGCCAGCTCAGTCACTCACCTGCCAGTCTCCTTGGACCTGACATTTCCACAGAAGCCAGAGGAGGGAGACTACAAAAGAGACCCCTGGGGCAACAAGGCCATCTGAGGAACTCATTCACTGCCTCCCCCAGCCAACTAGCGAGAGGCATGAGAACAGGACCCTTGGGTGCTCATCCTGTCTATCTGCTACTCCATCTGTCGCATGTGCACCTTCCCACTCTGTTTCCTAGCTGATTTGGGGATCTTGACCCCGGCCTGCACCAGCAGCAGAGCTCAGGCCATCATTTCGCTGCTATCTCGCAGACACGCAAGTCAGAGAATGCTGACAGGTACGGACTGGCACGTCTTCCAAGTTTCCTTGGGCATTTAACAGGGAGAATGCTGCTGCCAAGTGCCCCAGGGAGCTGCATCTCTCAATGCCTTTGCCAAAAAGGCACAGAAGGAGGAAGCCCCCGCTCTGTGAGTCACAGCCTCGCATCCCTCCCCAGTCCAGGCCCCACGTGGGCAGCAAATGCCTGTAAAGCCACATTGAAAGGCCACTCTGTCTGCTCCTGCTGGCATGTGAGGCTCTGTGCTGACCACAAGCAGACTCTTCCATTGTGGCTCCTGCAGAATTTCACTTAAATCATGATGGCCAGATTCAAGGAGGACAGTCTTCAGGACATAGCTGTGGCAGAGGCAGGGGCCACAGCGGCCTCTCCTAAGGACCGGTGAGGCTACCTCTGGCCTGTAATATCCAACCCCATGCAGTGCTTACCTTGCCAAACTGTTCAAAATATTGCTTTACATCTTCCACTACTGTGTTCGCAGATAATCCGCCTACAAATATTTTCTTTGTTCTTGTGACCATCTGCAAGAAATGACAAGAGGAGAGCACAAGTTAATAACCAGGTTATCTGAAGTCATGTTCAGTAAGATGTTGAAGCAAGCCACACTCCACATTTATCCAGGAAGACAATTTTAAATCTGTGCAAGCTTCATGGTCCAGGCCACTGGATGTCTAAGGATGCTGGAGTCTGTCACTCTGTGTATCTTAGGCATTCAGTCTATCACCTAGAAGCCTGAGCTTGCCACAGGCTGAGGGGACTTCAGGACTTCAGTGGCCATAAGCCAGTTTCATTCTGATATGACCAGGATACAGAGAACAATCCTATATCAAGCTACTTCAAACTTCAGAAAAACAAGCAAAGCAGAGCTACATGCATAAAAACTGCCACCCAGAAATATTCCCAAAATCTTATTAATAAGAATTGCACACATAATTCAAAACTAAGTATGGGCTCCCTGGTCTCCACTGTCCTGATGCTGTGTCTGCAAACAGAACGCCCCACACCCAGGGACCACCCTGAAAGCTCTGTCCTGTACTCCTTCCCCTCCAGGTTTTGTGTAATTCATCTTGACTCAAAACCCACTAATCCCCAGGTTTCCACATCTTTGTGGATACAGGTCGTTTCCCCTGGAATTCCTCTCTATTCCTAAGTGTCCCTGTGGCAAGTTATAACTATTCTCCAAGGTCCCACAACCTTCTCCAAAATTCAAAATATCTGCTTGGGGTCCCAGCAGGGAGCTATTGCTCCCTCTTCTGAAGTCCTCTAAGGCTGGATCCATCTCCTTATCAAGGCACTCACTACTCCATCCAGGTTCCTCCTGTCTGCGATGCAGAACACAGAGTCAGGCACAAAAGAGTCCGTGCTGAATGCTTAGTGCGTGCAAAAATGAACACATATGGCCACGTGTGGGGATCCCATCAGTTTCAAATGCTCAGAGTAAGGACAGAGAGTCTTAGATGTAGTGTCCAAAAATTAAGGAAATAAGCATCATTCTCTGAAGGCTGAATTTAGGCTGTGTGTGTTGGCTTTGATTTTGTTTTAACATCAAAACGAAAAACTGAAAATTTTAGTGGGTGCAGGGTTCCACCAGTTGGGGTGACTAACAGTAATTTAAAAGATGCCATCTGTATCTGTCACAACTGGATGCAAGATGCAGAGCCCCTGGCTGCGTGGACTGGTCATCACCGGGACTCCTGGCAAGTTAGCAACGTGAATGACATGAACTAACCCACTTCCAACAGGAGATCATCTGAGTAACACCAGTGAATTGCAGGAGTATAAAAGGTACTAGAAATAGAACATCAGTGTCTAATTCTGGGTGTGGCCCTGGATGGGACTCATCTCCTGGGGTCTATTTTCTCCTCTGTTCCATGAGGTGCTAGATCAGAACCCCAAATCTCCCCACTGCAGAACTCTCGTGAATCTATGATGACCCAAGGGATAGAGGTTCCCAGACTTCCGGGAGCTCAGGTTTTGGTTTAGTGGTTCCCAGGATGTACATAAGTTAACACAGCCCAAATTGGAACAGCTGGGAAATGGACTTTCTGTGCAGTTTCAGGACGTTGTCCTAGCGCCCGCATACTATCGGTCACCTTCCTCTTAGGAGTACCATGCAGTGGCTCTTCCAAGCATCTAAAGCTGTGATTTATTGACTTCCATCTCTTTTCAGATGACTGGGGGACTTGATGAGATAATATGTGTGAGGACTTTCTACAAAGATCCCGCCAGTGTCCACACTTCCCAAGTTCCAAGGTCCTCTCATTAGCAGGTGGGCAGCCCACTCTTGCTCCTTCTTGTCCATCTCCATTCCCTTCCATCCCCTCGTCTCCCCGGCAGATCAAGGTCGCCTTAATGGTGAAACTCCATCAGGCCCTCTCCAGATTTAACTCTCTCATTAATAATCAAATTTTAGTGAACCTAACTTTCCTAATGTATTCACTCCACAGACACATTAAGTGCTAGGCACTGGAGCTTACGTTCTAATAGAACATAGAATTCAATCCACTATCAAATGTAGATATGATAATTAGCCTACCACACAAGATGCCCATTAGGGCTAAATTAAATAACCTATGCCAAAGAGGCTAACAGGGCACAGTATAGATGATAAATAAATGGTCACTGTAACTAAATCCAATGTCAGTTACTAAATTCACCCTCTAAGCTCAGAAAAAAAATGTGCAGCAGGAAGATGTATAATACAAATGGCTTTGAAAAATCAACTCTTCTGGCCTCGTTATCTTCCCCTAGAATTTCAAAAACACCTCCCTCCATCTGTATGGTTTTCGATGCGCAGAGACTCCTAACAGATTAATTTTAGAATTTTTATTTATTTATTTATTTTTACCCTAGCCCAGTAACTATCCATAAAGAAACACTAACATGACCTACCACCATGCGCTGCAGAACTCGACCTAAGACACTCTGGAGAGGCATTCTACAAAAGGAGCCTGAGGTCTCCCTCCTACACTGTTCAGAGCCAGGCAGGTCGACCACGGCAGCCCTATCTATCTTCAAACATTCGCGTGGACCTCAGAGAACGAAATGACCCCCGTGTCTTCATTCCAAATTACAGGAGTCAACCTAATGCTCGTTCCCCAGGAACTGGTTAAGAGAAAAGGCCTCCGCACACACCCTCCACTGTCGCCTGGCAGCCATAAACATGCCAAGACAGAACCCGCTACATGGAGGCAGACACCCAGCTATAAATCTACACAGGCCCCCAAAACACCTTTAAAATACTTTTTTTAAAAAAGAAAAAAGAAAAGAAGAAGAAAAATGAGAAATTCCAGGCCCCAGACAATGCACCTAAGTGTCTGAATTAGTAAAACATCCTCTCCGGGAACCAGCTCAGATACAGTGATGGATCCCACTCCCCAGCAACACTAAGGGAAACTGGTTTAATCAAAAGCTTCCAAATGTGAACAGGCCAGGGGAGATGCGCAACACTCGGTTAGCTGCTCACCCGTGTCTCAGCTTCAAGAGATGGGAGCACAGCTGGGGGCTAGTGGGCTGTGCACAGTGACCTCTCTCCTGCCAAGGCCACATGGGGCTAGTGGGAGGTGAGGGTCATCGGCTCTGGAAATCCTGACACCATTACTGCCAAATGGACTGTGGACAGCTCTGTGATCTGCATTCTGGAGCCAGAGGACCCTAGAATCACGTGCGCCTCTTCATTTTCCTTCCATGGCAAGGTTGGTGTGTGTAGGGGCGGGGGGCGGGGGGGGCACACCCCTTGAGTCCTGGCATATATTTACCAGGAACCGTCCAGTAGCCCCCTGAATTTTAACCTTCTCCTGACCTTAGAAACAGTGAGCAGGACAAGGGAACATTGATCCCCTGGCTCTATAGTCCTTTGAGTTATAAAAGAAAAAAAAAGAAAAAAAAACCTCTAGACCCAATGGAAGGGGCCACCTGTTTCCTTTCACCACGCCCTTCAGTAACTGATTCCTAACCTTCAGCCTTGACACCACTGTAGCACTTAACCCCTCGGGGGACAGGAACACCAGCCACTGCACACCAAAATGCTGGGACAGTGCCACTTGGCTCCCATAGGACACCAAGATGAAAAGAGCCACCCAGGGGTTCTAGAGTGCTCAGTCCAATGGCCACTAAGAAAGTGATCTTAAACAGCCTTTTCCGGGGGGGGGGGGGGGGGGGTTGGGTGGCCAGGTTTCAGGAAACCCTTTTGTACAGGAGTGCTTTCTACCATTGGAGACACTCCCTATCTCCCCAAGATCTGTGCATCCCTGGGCTACAGCTTCCCCAAGAGACCCCTCCTTTAAGGTTTAGGGTGTCACTCTGGAAAGCGAGGTGTGTGTGTGTGTGTGTGTGTGTGCATGCGCGCCTGTGCGCTCTTGCCAGTTTGCACGCAGGCAAGTAGGGAGTGGTCAAGCTCTCACAAATCCCCACTGCAAAGTTTTGCATCTAGACCCATAATTTAACTAAATACCACTGCTCTCCACACGCCCCTTGGCTCCACAAAGAAAGCCCCAGCAGCCATGCCAGTTTGGAAAATTGCTGTTTACACGTAAGTACTGGCCAAAGCCAGCTGCTAACTACCAAGGCAAAGAACCCCACCTTCTTGCCTCTAGTTGAGAGCGGGCCTGTTGGGTTTTCTTTTTAAGTATTAAAAATTCTCTTAAAAAAATACGCTTCTAGCTGGACTCATCATTCAGAATGGGGCCATTCCTTTGTATTTTTATGAAATATGATAAAGCAAGTGGTGTTTATGTGTGAGTGTGTGCACGCGTGTGTGAACACACAGGCATGTGCGGAAAGCAGAGAGGGTAAGGAGAGGTTAGTAAAAAGAAATCACTTCATTTTTTGCAGTACTGGGGACTGAACCCAGGGATACTTTGCCACTAAGCTACGCCTCCCAGCCCTTTTTATTTTGAGACAGGGTCTTGCTAAATTGTCCAGACTGGCCTCGAATTTGTGAGTAGCTGGGATTACAGGCACACCCCACTGCACCAGACAGAGAAACTTTCAAGAAGAGAAGAAGGGGAAAACAGCTATGGCAAAACTGGCCCAAAGATATCAGTAAACACAGAAGAAAAAACAATATCAGACAAATTAAAAAAAAAACATTCTTCATCCTGACCAATGAAGGGAAAGGCAAGAAATGGCTTGACAGGGAGGGGAGAGGCCAGAGAAATCAAATCAGCTCCTTCTATTATCATATCCCTGAAAAGAGTTCAAAGTCTCCTTGGTGTAAACTATGAGCCATGTTTACTGCCAAGAGCACAGGCCCATTTTCCAACACTCTTTCACCTACGGGGACCCAACGCAGACAAAGCAGAGGGAAAAGGATACAGAGAGGGCTAGTGTGGGATGGGATCTTGCAAACTTTCTAGGCCACCAACCCTGATCGTGCAGATGGAAGAATCGAGTCCCAGCAAGAAGGACTGATGCTAGTTAAAGGCAAGGTGGGTGATTAGGAGGACTACTTCCCTGAAGCCCAGACAAGGGCTCTGTCCACTACCCCATACTGTTAAGTGACCACGGAGAACGAAGATGCTCACTAAATTCACAGTGAGGCATGAAACCCCTGTTATCCCCCAGCATGACAGTTCTCCCCCACTGCACTTGAAGATCAAGCCCAGTCTCTATATGGCAAAGATGCTGACTGAGGTCTCAAACTGCAGGTCCCAGTCTCCAGGGTGTTCCTCCAAGGGACATACCCTCTACAATTCCTATTTCTTCTGGATTTTTTTTTCTTTCTTACCGTACCCTTCCACAAAATTACCACTCTCACCACCGCTGCCACCACCACCCTTCATGCCACCATCAGGATTACTGTCACCATGACATGGGAATCCAAGGGTAGAACTCACTTAGCAAGCAAAACTAGAACATGGGGCAGGAATTGGGAATCTTCTCCAAATGTTTCTTGAGTCACATGTGAAGAAGAGACTAGGATGCATCCCCCCTCCCCCAAATTCGCGGCCACCCAGAACTTCAAAATGTGGCCTTCTTGGGGAAGAAGGTCTTTTCAGATGTAATTAGTTAAGAACCTTGTTAAGAAATCCTCTTGGATGTAGGGTGAGTCCTAAATCCAAAAACTGGTGTTCTGCTAAGAGGAGGACAGGATATTCCGACAGAGGAGAAAAAGGAGGTCATGTGAAGACAGAGAAAGACCAGAGGGACACTTCTACAAACCAGAGCACCAAGGATTGCCAGCAACTACCAGAAGCTTGGAGAGGCCTGGAACCTATTCTCCCCCCAGAGTTTCCAGAGGAGCCAGCCCTGCCCCACTTCCAGGCTCCAGATCTGTGAGGGTACATTTCTGCTGCTTACTCCACCTGTGTGTGCTCATCCGTCCCAGCAGCCCCAGGAAAGACCTGCACAGGAGAGGCTCTGGGGAACCACGGCCTCGGCCGCTCCTCTCCATGTGAGGTTTCATCTGGAAGCTCTGTGTGGTGTGTTACTCCCACACGTGTAACCACTGGAATCTGTCCAGCCAAGGCAGGCAGGTGGCACCCACCACCTGTGTCCCCACTGCAGGGGGGGGATGCAGGGAGTCTGCCTCTGCCTTCTTGGAGGTGGGGGAGTAAAGAGAACAAGGCACCTTAAGTAGAAGCCGCCCAAATGCTGCACAAGGACCTCAGGCCCTGAGACAGAACCCAAGATAAAGAAGGGCCGGGGTTTACACAGGGCAGTTTCCTGCCAGATAAAATCAAAGAGGAGAAAGGTCCTGTTCTCCAGGGAACAGCTTTCCTGCTTCTCTTTCTATGCTTTGAGTTCTCCTCCTTCACTGCAGGCCCTCTGTGGGCCAGGCCTAGGCTTTGCCCCTCCAACCAGTTCCCTTCGGTCATCCACACACCCCAGCTGCATCTGGCGCATGGAAACGGACACTCAGGGATCCTAAGTATCCCAAGTCAACAGTGCTGCGCAAACAAGATGGAGGCGAAGACCACCCTTTCTGGTCACTGAAGTCCCTGGTACCTTCATTGGCAATGACATTGACTTCTTTCTTCCCGGCAGAAAAAAATCGCAACTGGGGAAAGAGAAGAACTGAGGCCACCATGAGGAAGAATTCGTGTGACTGTGCCCTTTTCCATTTTAAGGCAAAGGTGCCCGAATGACAAGTCAGATTTCACGGGTGGAAACGTAAAATGGTTTGGCTGCTTTGAAAGCAGTCTGTAGCTCCTCCAAGGATCCAACACAGAGCCACCAGAGGACCAAACGGTTCTGCTTCCTGCGATACACACAAGAGGAACGAAAACTCTTCCATCCTAAAACGTTTAGTTTACACAAATGTCCACTGGCAGCACTGTTCATAACAACCCCAAAGCAGAACAGCCCTAATGTCCCTCAAGGGAGGAATGGATAAACAAAATGTGGTACATCCACGACAGGGCGGTACTCGGTCAGAAAGAGGAAGTGCTGTCAGATCCAGCGACACAGATGAACCTTAAAAACTTCATGCTACATCAAAGAACTCAGTCGCCAAAGACCTCACAGGATTCCATTGATGCAAAAGTCCAAAATAGCGAAATCTATACAAACAGAAGTAGAAAGGGATTACCTGGGGTTAGGAGAGAGGCCAAATGGTACAAGGGTTTTTATGATTCTTGGGGGGTTTGGTGGGTTTTTTTTTACCCCCCCCTTTTTCCCGGGACTAGGGATTGAACCCAGGGATGCTCTACCACTGAGCTATATCACCAGTCCTTTTTAATTTTTGACTTTCGAGACAGGCTCTCACAGTTGAGGCTGGCCTCAAACTTGTGATCTTCCTGCATCAGCCTCCCGAGTTGTTGGGACAACAGGAGTGCACCACGGCTCAGGCTGGGATTTTGTTTTGTTTTGTTTTTTAAGATGGTGAAACTAATCTAAATTGACTGTGGGAATGAGTGTATGTACCTGTGAATAGACTAAAAACCACTCAGATGCACACTTAACTTAACAACCGTATGGTGTATGAACTGTCTCAATAAAGCTGTCAAAAAGATGTGGGGGCGGGTGCTGGGGTGGGGGCTCAGTGGTAGAGCGCTTGCCTCCACATGTGAGGCACTGGGTTGATCCTCAGCACCACATAAAGATAAACAAAGGAAAGACATTGTATCCATGTATAACTAAAAAATATTTTTTTAAAAGGTGGGGGGGCAGAGACCTTGAAGCCAAGAATCTGACCATTAAAAGGGCTTGAAATCCACTCCAGTGTCCAAGAAAATGTGCCATATTGCTTCATCTTCATCTAAGTCCATGTGCCTCGATTCACCCACAGGTGACCACTGGGAAGAGGTATAACAATCCATTCTATTGCCAACTGCAGAAATTAATTTAACTTCAGAGGAAACTAATTACAAATATAACTCCAAATGCTTCTCCAACTTCTCCTTCCCCATCTATAGTTATTAGCCAGAGAGCGCCAGGGTTCAAACTACAATTTGGCATTCCTTCTAAATAGCTTTAAAATTGAAAGGAAAAAAGAAAACAGCCTTCATCTATATGGGGCTGGAATATAAATTTACACACAATTATACGACATAGTCAGGTTACAACATTACCTCTGATTAAAACAACAGTAACTCACCGGCGGGAGGACACGCTCTCTCCTAATGAACCCATCAGGATGCGTCAGCAGGGAGCTCCCGCTCCTCACCCTCATCCCAGAGCCCTTTCTGCCTGGCTCCCTCCCAGACTCATTTAAAAAATACTACTTCCTTTTACCCTTGGGGGGAAAATTGCAGCCGCAGGGGTGACCTGTCCACAGATTGTATCAGAGACTAATATCCTAGACAGTAGCAGTGAATCTTATTGGGGCCTGGGGGAGGGAAGAGAGAAAGGTACAGAGATGTGTGCTGCTTTGGAAAGCACAGGAAATTAAGGAGCATGATCCATGCGCCAACTGATGCTGAGCGAGGCGGCTGGCCAGCCGTCATCCCAGCCACGGGCACCAGGCTGCTCTGCAGAGGTAGGTAGTTTCCTCCCCACCACTCCTTCCTTCCCAGAACACCCTGTTCCCATCACCCAAAGCTCACCACTCAGTGAGCCAGACTCAAAACAGGGAAGGCCCCAGCAACTTTCTCCAGTACAAATGATTGCCAATACGTCGATGCAGGTGAAGCCCATCATCTTCTGCAGTAGCGAGATTAAGCAAAATTAAATAAGTACCCTTTATTGTTGCTGAACCTTCAAGGAGGCCCCCATTTCTGCTTACCAAAGGGGTGCCACCAAAGCCCCAGAAAGGGACAGGCAGCCAAAGCTGATTCTTCACAAACCTCAGAAAGAGGAGGGAAAGAGTGGGCCAGACAGGGTGGCGGGAGGGCAGGAACTCAGTCCTGGCACCTGTGCCTGTCACTCTGGCAGTGGGAGCCCAAGGCGCCCACCCAGGGTGGAATTCTGAGGATGTGTAGGATGACTCACCGGGAAGGGCAAAGCCCTAGAGATGGAGACACAGATGGTCTCGGGGCCCGTGTCTACAGCACAGGCCCAAGGTGATGCAGCTTAAAGGGTCCAAATAAAACACAACCACCATAAAGAGCTTAAAATATCTTCTATCAGTCTACACGTGTGTGCACTGTCAAGCACTCTGTGTGTGCTGGGGCAAGCTAAATAACTAACCCTGGTTTGTCACACAGACTGGGTCGTTTCTTAACAGCTCTGGGCCTCATATCCCCTTCTTCTACAAAATGAGTATAAGACCCGGTGTCAGTAACACCCCCTGAGACAGGCAGTGTGACCCTGTAACTGGGAACACCCACAGTTCTCCCCCTCCTTCAGCACAGGCACCAAGGAAAACCCTGCCAGCTGTGTCCATGTCTGCTCCCAGGCCGCAGCTCCCCCACCTCCCCCAGTGTCTACTTCCAGGCTGAACAATGCCTAAGGCTCCCCACACTGGAGGCCAGGCCACATACAGGTGGCGGGACTTGTGAACACGCACCCTCTGGGAGACTGTAGAGCACCCTTCCTGCCTCCCAGGGGGCTCTTCTCTTAAAATGCTGAAGGTTACCTGGGTGGCCAGTAGTAAGAAGTTTCTACACAGAAGTTGCATTTCAAACTTCCTTGCAACCAGAAGGAAATCCCTATTCCTTGCCTACCATCTTGAAAGGCACCATATCCTCCCCACGACCTTCAGAAAACACCCAGGGAGGGCTGAGGAGCCATGTTAGGAAGAAGCCAAGTCAGACCATGCTAGTCATGGGGTCAGGACTGCAGACCCTCGGATACAAGTTCAGGACAAACAGGTTTTAGGACCTATCACTGAATTCGGAGTACGACTGCCCACGAGAGGATGTGTAGAACACGTTCCCCCGGCAGCTCGGGAGCCACCTGCAAGAATGTGGCCTGTCTCGTCACCAATACGCTGACCTGCTCTTCTTCAGACAGAGAGAGAACAAAAACTTCGCTGGTAGGTTTTGAAGCCACGGCATCCCATCCCCCAAACCCTCCAGTTGATTTTGTGAAAAGAACAAATGGCAGCCTTAACCCTTAGCCTTGATTACCGTCATTACCATATTTTAGATGTACATGGCAATCAGTTCCTGATGAGCGAGCTGTACCCACCTCATCCACAGCGCTGAGCCAGGCTGCCGCCACCAACACTCCTGGAGTGTGGCTGCTCAGCCCCGGCTGCACATCAGGATCACCCTGAGAACCCTGAACCAACCACCCATGCCTGGGCTCCGATCTCAAGGACTCCCATTTCATGGGACCACCATAAGGCCCGCGCATCGGTCTTTTTAACACTCTCTAGAAGATTCTAAACATACAGTCAGGGATCTACAAGGAGCTGCCTCTGTCTTCCTAGGGGAGGAAAGGTGAGGATGGATGCCTCAGCAAAGGCCTGGCTCTCTCCCACCACCACCTTCACTGAGCATGAAGGGAGAAAGACCACGGATGGATGGAAGGGACTGGGGTGTGCGCCAGGGAGAGCTGGGCGAGAGTCCCAGTCAGCCTCCTCCCTAGCCGTGCAGTCTGAGATGAGCCACGTGGACAGTGGGGGCGATGATGCCTCTGCAGTAAGCACCACCAGAGAATAGTATGTGAAAGCCCGTGGAGAGCAAGAGTGTAGCCCAGGAGAGTAGGGTGAACGGCAGAAGAGCGTCGCTGGTGGACAGCCATAACCACTCTCTCATTCTCCCATCCAACACGGTCTCAGTACTACTATGTGCCAAGTACTCTGTTCAACTCAGTGGACATAAAGTCCATGAGACCCCGTCTCTGCCTTAGAGGTGCTTACAACCAAGTAAAGGGCTGCATGTTGAGGTACAGGACTGGGCATGCCCTGCAGCCTGGAGGTCAGCAGGGGAGAGCTGGGGAGGAAAGGGGAGAAGAGCCTCCCCAGCAAAGGCTACAGCATCTCTCCTATCCAGCAGAAAGGCTGCTGCAGCAGCCAGTGCAGTGGAATGTGAGAAGTAGGCAGGTGGACAGGGAAGACCTGCCGGCCAAGCTAGGAAGGCAGAACTTCCACAGGGGGGTTTAAACAGGAGGAGTGATTTCCCAATCTGGTTGTTAAGGAGAAAAGCCCCATTCCCCGGGCCGGAGGGGGGAACCTGAGTCATTATTAATGTTTAGATGTTGGCAAAAAGATTTGGGCAAAAGAAAGGAATGAATCAGAAGGAAGGGACTGGATACCATCCCAATGACCAGCCTGTGGCTTGGGGTCAGTTTCCCACACACAGATCTCTTCCAGCTCTGCCATTCTACTGTTCTAGAAATGTCCCCAGGGGTGGGAGGGAAGCAGGGGGCAAAAGGAGAGATAAGCACACTGTACCCTTGGCTCACTGGCCTCTGAAACTCAACCATCTGTTAAGTCATAAATTTTACCTGCCAAGGGAAAAAAAAAGTCTATCAACCTCCCCAGGATGTGCTTATGTGGTTCCCCCATCCTCCACAGTAACTTCCTTTGGGGAAAAAGGGGGAACCCAAAGAGGTGTTTATAAGTAGAGAGAGAAACCAAAAGAGTCATGAGCAAGAAATTCACCCCTCAAAGATGGAAGGTGATTTTCCTACACCCAAGAGGGTCCTAGAGGCTGGAAAGATTCAGAGATTTAGGACATGGCAAGCGCTGTGCCAACCCTATGAGCAGGCCAAGTGGTAGAATAAAAAGAGGAGAAATTGGGGGCGGGGGTGCTTCTGTCATGCATTTACTGGGTGGCCATGGCAAATGACTGAAATTCCCTGAACATCCGCTTCTTCCTCTACAAACCAGCTTTAAGAGAGTTAGCTCACGAAACACACTTCACCTAGGGCTGCAATGGCAGGCACACCGGAAGTTCCTCTTCCTTCTCCCTCCCACCATCCTTCCCACCAGTGACCTCACCTCTGTCTGCCTATAAATGGGGATCAAACCTTCCCTGCCTGGCCCACAGCCAAGCACTTGGAAAAGGCACAATGCACACGTCCTTCATTTAGTGACTAATTATCATCAACCCTCCCTCCTTGGGTGTCTTGAGCACTCTCCTGAAATCAGCCCACCTTCAGCCCTGGTGCTTGGCAACAGAGGCATTCCAAGATTTCAAGTTGTTCCTGCAAAAAGGATGCTGGTGTGGTCCATTCGAGGCAGGGCCTTTATCTGCCTTAACCCAGGCAGCTCCTTGCCCTCTGGGGGGGAACTGATTGCCCACCACTGCGAAGGTCCTTCTCCACAGGAGACAGAGCTGCCCAGGCCTCAGAGGTAATATTTCTCAACTACACCAACATCCTAATACAGCATACTCTCCTCACGCCAGAAACATATTTCTATAAATCCTCACATAAAAGAAAACTTTATTTTCCAGGGGGATAAACAAGAGGAAAAAAGGAAACAACCATCACAGCAAAACATCACCAGTCAAACAGAGCTCGGCCTGCCAGGAACTTTACTAAACACGCGGTGTTACAGATGTTTTATGGCTGTGATGTCCATTCTATTAAAAACACTTGCACCAGGCCAATCAGACAACGAGAGGGAGAAAAGGGAGAGCTGCGTTCCCCAGCTCGGGCCGGCTGTTTGTTGAGGTGAAGAGGCAACAGGGGAGTCATAGCTGTCGGCCAAAGTGTGGAGGGCTCATTTCGCAGCTTGCTCCAGAGAGCTGTCAAATCAGCCACCAGGCCGAGCAAACGGCACCTGGCTCCCTCTGAGGGCCACTTCTGCCAGGAAGACCAGGGTCTTCTGAAGGGAAATCACTCTGCCCCTGGCAGGCGCTTTATGAAATCAAGCTTCCTCTCCCTCAGGGAAAAACATCTGCCCAGCTAAACCCCGTCCACCCAACAACACTCATTCATTCCCTCCAAGAACACTGGTTAAGGGTCTGCTATGTACAAGGTGCAGGACAGGGGTACATGGTCACATCAGCCATGGTCAGCAGGCCTCCCCAAGACAGAAGCTTCCTGAGTGGAACTGGAAACTTGGCTATCTCTCCAACTTGTTCACCCACCATTTGAGCACTTAGGTACCTAGTACAGAGTAGGCACTCATTAAATATGGATTAAAACACGAATGAATGAGGGCTGGGGATGTGGCTCAAGCTGTAACACGCTCACCTGGCATGTGCGGGGCGCTGGGTTCGATCCTCAGCACCACATAAAAATTAAAAAATAAAGATGTTGTGTCCACTGAAAAATAAATATAAAAAAAGTGAATGAATGAGTGTTCCCTGCTCGGGATTACTTTGAAGATGATTCAAAGTCCTGGGCACGTCACCCGCTTCCTCTTTCCTCTTGCGTAGTCCACACACTTGATTGCTGAGCTGGGCACAAGTCACGAGCCCCAGGGAGATAAAAGGCTTTGTTCCTAAGAAATCTCACTGGCCAAAGGTCTGTGCAAGAGCCACCAAGGACACAAGTAGAGAGCAGTGCTGTTGACAGGTCACACTGAGTCAGACCAACCCCTTCCTTGCTATTCAGACACACACACAGCTGGCCGCTTGACAGAGGCATCTTTACATGTAAAAGACAACCAGTGACTCTTGATGAGAAATCAGTTAAGGACTGGGGCTTGGCTCAGTGACACAGCACTTGGCTAGCTAGCATGCCTGCGCCTGGGTTCAATTCTCAGTACCACAGAAGGGAGGGAGGGAGAGAGGGAGGAGGGAGGGAGGGAGGCAGGGAGGGAGGGAGGGAGGGAGGGGTTAAGATCAGGTAACCCAGGGGAGAGGCCTAAAAACACTGGCATCCACAGATCTGGTGTCATTTCGAGTTGGCTGTGTCACCTGTGCTTGATAATTCCTTAACACCCACCATCAGTGAGTAGGTGGTCCTTACCAGGTCCTGGGAAGTCCTGGGACCCCAAACTAAATGATTTGGTTCTCTGTCCCTGAAGATCCCCCAAGGGCCTGACTAACACATACAGCAGTGTGAGAATAGAAAAGAGACAGAGGGAAATACAAGGAGCTCTGTTGGAGGAGGCAGGGAAGGCCTCACAGAGGAGATGCCTGACTAGGGTTTGAAAGAATGAGCAGGAGTTTTTCAGGAAAAATCAGGTGAGAAGGGCAGGCAGCGCCACAATGGCTTGTCTCAGACTAAAAGTTTGGCAATGCTAGAAATCAAGAGGTAAGGACAGAGGCACAGGCAAGGTCATGTCCCACAGAGTCTTGCAGACCACAACTGAGGAGATGGAGCTCAACGGGTGGACAAAGAGTTGGACCTGATGGGCCCAGTCAGTTCCAGCCTGGGGTGATAAGGCAACCTATTCTAACAGCCCTCTCTTGGCTTTGGCAAAAGCCCTCCTTCTGTTGCTAGGCAAATTCTGAATTCCTGAAGCTTGGGACACATCTGAAACTAGGATCATCAGGCACACTGGTTCTCCAAGTGGCATCTGCAGATCAGCCAACAAGTCTCTGAGTCTCCACTTGCTGGAAATGGGACATCCCTCTCCCTGATCACAAATCCCGTCCTTCTCAAGGCCTGGCTGGTCTTCCACCCTGTTCCTGCTCACTGCTCAGAGATCCTGGCTCTTCTACTTTGCGTTCGTTGATCCAGGGCAAAGAAATGTGCAAAAACCCAGGGGCTGAGCCCCCAGAAACCCAGCAGAGAGCTCTGCCTGCACCAAGAGAGACATAAAAACAGAGTGAGAGCTGGGATACAATGAACCCAGAGAAGAGATCTGATCGCATCAAACTTTTTCTCTTTCAAAAATCTCTTCACAAGAGATTTTTGTCCCCTAATCAGCAGAGTTTTGGAGAAGCTCCTGGGAGTGGATGAATACTTGTGGGGAGAACAGAAGTCACAACTGGGACTGCTGTCCTCATCAGGGAGACAGGACCTCTGCAGAGATAGTGACAATCATCATCACAAGGTTCAAAGCACCACCACACTCCCATCTCCCACTCTGCTCTCCAGGTCCCAGGTCCCAGACAGGTGCTCTGCCCGCTGCATGCACCTCCACACCCGCAGGCATTACCCTGGCTGGCCCTGTCCCCAACAATACCATGCCCTGGTTACTGCTGCCTATCCAGATTCCCAAGCCCTAGAGCCTCAGGCCAAATGCCTTGACACAAATGTCACTTTCACCACTAGGTCTTCCTAGATGGCCCTGTTTAACACTTCAACCCCCACCCCATACCCCAGCACACCTTCTCCTGGCTTCTCATTTACCAATACACCCTAAGAGTCACTTATTTTATTAGAACCTGTCTCCCTCCAACTAGAAAGTAAGCATCGTGAGACCAAGATTTTTCTGTTTTGTTCAGAGATACATGCCCAGTGCATGCAAAACACATCTGCTGAATGAATGAATGGCCGTTCTGAAGCACCCCCCACCCCCCTCAGTCACCCCCAACCTCTCCTTTCCCTGCATCGGCCCAGGATGGAAATTGTTCCTAAAAGAGTGGCACTTTATTTCATTCTGCTTCCTATTATCACGAGATATTTACCCATTAGGTTTAAGTTCCTTGAAGGAAGAGACCACGTCTTATTCATCTCTGTATCCCCCAAAGCACTGGTGGTGCTCAAGTGTATAATCTTTTAACTTAAAAATCAAACTGCATGGAAAATAGGCAAAGAATACACAGGCTAACGTCGCGATGACTCTATATCTAAGTGATTCGTCTCATTCGGCAGTACAGTGTATTTATCAGGCTTTTCTGGTAGGCAGAGCCCAGTGCCAGGGCTGAAAGTACAAACATAAGGGAGACACACATCTGCGACAACCAACAGTCACCCGCCACACATAGCTACTGAAATTCAAATTAATTAAAATTAAGCCCCATTAAAAATTCAATTCCTCAGCCACAGCAGCCATACTTCAAACGCCCAACGGGCACAAGCACTAGAATGAGAATTTCTCTCTAGCAGAAAGTTCTATGGGACCGGAGTGACTTGCAAAGCTCTTGCCCTCCCCATGTAACTCACTAGTGAGGCACACAGGAGGGGAACAGGAAAGACCAGGAGGAAACGGAATGTGAGCCAGTCCGAGGAGAGCCAGTGGAAGCTTGTGGGGATAGAGAAAGAAGGCAGAGCTGTCTTCCTGGCAGAGAGGAAGCATGCAGGAGAGACTTAGAGAAAGATGACCCTTTAAAAATGGGGGGGGGGAGGGTGCGGCAAAGAAGGGGGCATCCTTCTGAAAGCCTGGAAAACAAGGAGGAGATCCAGGGCGTCTCATGGGGCAGCATACAAGCTGAGCTGGAAGAGCCCAATGAGGACAGAATCCCAGTTCCAGACTCCTGGGCAGTCAGGGCAGGGAGAAGGATGGGAGACAAGTGGTAAAAAGATGGGCCCCCAAAGAGAAAGCCCTCCATTAACCAGAAGAGAGATCTCGAGACAGAGCAGACAGCAGCAAGCAGAAGCAGAAGCAGGAGGTAGACCCACGTGGCAGGTAGCAGGGATAAGGCGAGGCAACTAATTATCCTCAGGGTGACAGATGTGTAAATTCAATGGACCCAGGGTGCTCACAAACAGGGAGGCCTCCTGCCCTCTTGGATGTAAGTAACTAGAAGGCAAAACGCACGTTTGCTTGGCACTCGGGTGGGGAGCGCACAGACTGCCCAGTCGTGCCAGTTCCCCAGCACAAGTCCTCAGAACCCCACTTTGACCAGACCCACAGCAGCCAGCCCCCGGTGGGCTTTTCCAGCAGGCCCCACCTTTGCCCCCACGGTTAGGAAGGCAGAAGGAGCAGGGTCCTCCATGTTTCCACCCAGCTGGCGAGCACCACTCCCTGCCAAATCCAAGTGTGGAGAGCTCAGCCGGGAAGCCTGGCTCTAGGCAGAGGGGAACACGCTCTGCTCTGTTCCACAGGCCTGCCTCCCGCCCTGCCTGGCCACCCACTGCGGGTTAAAGACTTCTTTATGCACACTCTGGGGGCTCAGTGTGGACCGATTCCAGACGCTACTGCACAGGGCCTTAACCAGGTACTTAAGATGCAGGGCACAACTTGGTTAATGCTACTGTGGGTGGCTCCGCAAAGCCTTGGAAGCGTTTCACAAACAGCTAATAATAAGAGCAGGAGGAGGGGAGAGGTGGTAAGAGTCAACCTGGCATCTACTGGGGCTCATCCTCCTCCCACCCCCCTGCACGGGCACCTCTGTGACAACCTGCTTCCATCTCCAATTAGCCTATTTTCAGCAGCCAATACCCAGTATGCTGGGCCCTCTACTCAAGAGCCTTTTATCCAACATGCACATACTTTCAGAAAAGAAAAAGGAAAGAAAAGAAAGGATTTCTAAAGCTGCCAGACCAAAAAAACAAAGAGGACTGGGGAGGTGCTGTATTCAAGAACAAAGAAAACTCTGGAAACCACTGCCAGGCCCCTGCCTACCTCTTCCTATGCGACAGCCCAGAGCTGACCTGCACTGGACACGTGGCCACTGAGAGGTGTCAGAGGGCAGGGGCCACAGCAGGGGCCACCAGCCTCTCCCCACGGCCTCCCCTTATCACCAGCCTGCAGGACGGAGTGGGGCCTCTGCCTGTTGACAGAGGAGACTGCGGCAAGAGGTAAAGGAGGGAGAAGCCGATCCCAGAAACAACTTCCTGACAGGCTGACAGCTGACATTCTTAACTGAACACAGGATGTGCCAAGAAATGATCAGGCCTGGTTTTTCTCTCTCTGATAGATGACAAAGCAAAAAAAAAAAAAAAAAGAAGAAGAAGAAGAAAAACCGAAAAAAACAACCGCAGCCCCACATGTCTCATAAATCACGACTTTTATTGAATGTTTCACCACATAACAGCAACAGTCAAATTAAATAAAGACACCCTTGCGCAAAGTTCCAGGGGAGACCACGTCTCCCCCAGCCCAGGGCCCCTGGGAGGAGAAACTGGATTCTGAGACCGAGATGAGTTTGGGGAAAGCCGATGCTGTGGTGCAGACAGGTGGTGGGTTTGTTATGTCATTCTTAAAACAGGGAGAGCCAGAAGCCAGGGGAAAAGGGGTGAAGCAGGATCAGAGCCACATGGTAAAGGTGCTAGGGTTTTGTTCCTGAAGGATCTGGGGGCATGCTTGATGAGAGGGATCAAGAAGGAAACAACCAGCTCTGGGTGGGCCTGCCCAGTGTGCGTAGATGGTGGCGGGATGCTGACCCAGGGGTGTCAGAGAGGGGTGAGGTCACGGTTCACCATGGGGACCTCTAACACATGAAGCAAAGACAATCACTCACCCCAAGTGACGATTTGAGTCCCTGTGGGCATGAGAAGAATGCAGTCATCTTCACAGGAGGCTGGTCCACTCTGGAACCTTCTCTCCAAGTGACCACATTCAAAGCCTGACATGCCGACAACCTTAAACTCAGTAAACTAAGAAGCAAAAAATAAGGGAAGAACTTCCCACAATGCTTCGATCACAGCATGAGAAAGTTTACCTATGTCTCTCCCCTCTTCCATCCCTACTCATGGGGGCTCGGGGGTGTTTAAAAAAAACATGCAGAGAAAGAAAATGAATGTATTTCTTCCTACATTGGGCCATTTGAAGAATCCAAGGAAATATATTTATGGTCTAATATATTTGAATTGCTTGTGGTAAAGACGACCACCTTCACAGGGCGAGTCCCTGCCCAGGTGAATAGGCACTCAGCTCTGTGCACAGCAGGCCCTCCACCATCTGCTGCACTTGACTATACCACATTCACCCGCCACTGCCCCAGATTCCCTGGCCTTTTCTTGACCAACACGGAATTCCGGGTGAGTAGCCGGTCACAGTAACACAACGTGAAAGGGTGCTGTAACAGGGCAGAGGCATTTCTATGGAACTGCTGTGGAGAATTGAACGCCCTGGTCCAAGTCAGAGTTAAAGACGAACTTCAATACCCGAGGTCAGCTTTGGTTCATTCCTTCCCTCTCCGACTCTCTCCCAGGAACCTTAAAAAGGGTACTGGGCCAGGCCCAATGGCATATCCCTGTAATCTCAGTAATTTAGGAGGCTAAAGCAAGGGGATTGCAAGTTCAAGGCCAGTCTGGGCAACTTTATATCAAAATAAAAAATAAAAAGGGTTGGATAGATAGCTCAGTGGTAAGGTACCCCTGGGTTCAATCCCCAGTACCCAAAAAAAAGGTCTTGGGAGGTCAAAAGGGCAGCCAGAATAACCATGAGCCTCACCTCCCAGTCCAGGGTGAAAGGAGCTGGGGGGAGGGTGGATCTCATTCACCAGCAGATCTTAGGGGTCCGTGTGTCCCCAGGCAGAGGGCAGAAATTCTTGGGTGTAGAAAGCAGTGGCAATGCCCCATTTTCCCAAAAGATTAAGACTCTGCTTCTAAAATGTGAACATTTAGCCAATTAGCTACTGATAAACACAAGCTGTTCAAGGAGGTTAGGAAGATGGGGTGTGCACCTCAGAATTCAAATTCTAGAGAATTTTAAAATCCAACCTAAAAACCACACCACCAGTGAATCCACCGAGCAGAAGTTTCTCCAACTCCAAAACACAGGGTCTCAAGTGGTCCACGTCTCACATACCTGTTCTTACTTTCCTTTTTTCACCCTGGAGGTGAGGGGTAACTAGGGATTGAACCCACAGGTGCTTACTGAGCTACATCTCCAACCCTTTTATTTATTTATTTTTAATTTTTTAAATATTTTTAAATTGTAGATGGACACAATACCTTAATTTATTCCATCTATTTATTTATTTATTTATTTTTATGTGGTGCTAAGGATCGAACCCAGTACCTCACACGTGCCAGATGAGTGCACGATGGCTGAGCTACAACCCTAGCCCCTATTTATTTTTAATTTTGAGACCGGGTCTCGCCAAGTTGCTGAGGCTGGCTCTGAGCTTGTGATCCTCCTGCCTTGGCCCTCCCTAGTATAGGTGTGCACCCCCACATCCAGCACATACCTGTTATTGAGCCATGGGACGCTGTGCTTTTCAGGGAATCCCTTGGAAGACAGAAGGGATCTGGCAGGTGGAAAGAGCAACACTGTGTGGTTGTATTGTGCTGTGTTGTGTTGAGGAAGCTAACACAGAGTGTGGGAACACATTTGTTGAGTTGAACTCAATAATAAATCCTTACTTGAAAGCCAAATCTAAGCGGACACCCTGGCTCAACCTGGAGGAGAGAGCAATGGGCTGGATCCCAGACCTGCAGTTTGCTGACTCCCTGGCCCTGAGCAAGACCCTTGATCTCCCTCAGCCTTAGTTTCCCCATCTATGAAATGGGATGCTATTCCTGGGTATTCTGTGATTTCCCTCTGAAGACCAAATCGGATCTCGTGCGAGTGTGCTCTGCAAACCTGAAAAAGCACCGGCGGTATCAGTCTGTGGACTTGCCAAGCAACTCAGCCTTCACTTGTTTCAACATGTGACTGTTCTATCACAGACATCCTGTAACGGGGCCTCAGGGGAAACTGGACAGAGGCAGCTCTAATCCCATGCTGGCGTCAAATAGCTGATCACCTGAAGGGAGAAACCTTCCCTGGGGAAGGTAAGGGAACCTACCTATCATCTAATTAAAGTAAGCAGGTGAGCACGAGTTCAAAGGCAGGACCTGCTGACTCAGTGGGCTGCTCCTAGGCGGCCAGAACCAAAATCAGCAAAGGGGGTTCACGGCTCTTGGCTGTGGGAACGGCAGCCTCCAGGTGTACGGGCCACACACATGAAAAGAGAAGGTGGGGAGCACAGCCAGCCCCTCATCCCTGCCTTTGTCCTTGTTTGCACCCAACACAACTCTCCATTCCCACCAGGCTGTTGTATCTGAGTGCCCCAAACATGTGCACTCAGTGTGGCCTCTGTGCCCACATTCTTGCCTGAAACACACGACCTAATGTCATTATTGGTTCTTAATTGTGGGATACTGTTCTGTCACCATGTCCTCCTCATCCTCAGCTATTCCAAGAAGCCTGCCTGGCTTAACAGCCCTGCTCCCAACCTGCTCAGCCCCTGGTCTCCACAGCCACTCAGAATTCCACGCCATCTGACACACAATCCTGTATTCCACCACAGTTTCTACACACTCAGACTGGTTTCTAGCTACACCCACCTGAGGAGTAAAGCGAACGACTCTGGAGTAGAACCCCATCTGCTCTTCCCAAGGCTTCTTCTCTGGGGCCCCTTGTTCTGGACCACCCAGGAGAACGCTATTCATGCAGCCTCCTGGGACAGGCTGCTGACCTACTTGACCAGCTCAAGCCTGGGAAGGCTGCTAATCACCTGCTAGTCTAACCTACACAGCCAAAAATTAAGGCTCCAGCAGATTTTGTATCTTTTGGTGTCTTTACTCAATTGCTAAGTAGACCAGGTAAACGGGTGCCCATTTTCCATTCCAACCTCTGAAAAATTGAGGATCACTAATTCAGATTGCCCTGCAGCTAGGTATGAAAGGGGAAGTGCGGTGTTCTGTGCTTTAATTGCTTCCTCTGGCAGCAGGGTGAGGGAGATGCTTGGTTATTCAGCAGCAATGTCCTGAATCTTCACTGACCACCCCCCCCCACCATGGCCAATCTGTTTTTCTGGACAGGATCATGGCAGGGCCACGGCAGCAATGGAAGTTTCCAGGTCAGAAAGCGTAGTGACAGTGGTTCTGAACCCAGAAGCAGTTGTATCAGCTTCCTGATTAAGAGGGACTGCCAGTGACTGTCGAGACTAGCTACTTGAAGACCTACATTTCTAGCTGGGTGCACACTTGTCATCCCAGCAGCTTGGGAGGCTGAGGCAGGAGGATCCCAAGTTCAAGGCCAGCCTCAGCAACTTAATGCAGCCCTAAGCAACTCTGAGAGATCCTGTCTCAAAATAAAAAATAAAAAGGGCTGGGGATGCTGCTCAGAGCCACACAGCAGATCTGGCTTTATTTTTTTTGCCCCCCCCCAAAAAAAATAAAGCCAGATCTGCTGTGCGGCTCTGAGGGGGGGGGCTCCTGAAAACACTGTCAACTGGTTTCTCTCCCACTCCTAACGATTCCTGCAGGCATTTTAAAGCCCTCCAACAATTTCTTTTGTGCTTACCTAGACAGGAACGGATTCGATTCTGCAAATGAGACTTTTCTCTTTAAAGGCTGGAGGTATAGCTCAAAGGTAGAGTGCTTGCTCCAGCATTGCAAGAAGTTAAGTATTTTAAATGACATAACCCAGAACCTGGCATTTCAGTTTTGTTTCAGACTGGCTAACTGACCTGACCTGGGCAGGCACTTACTAATGTTTGAACTCGTGATCTGTAAAACGAGAACGGGAAACTAGATGATGCCCTTTAAATTCCGAATTTATTTTTGTAATTGATTAATCAATATAATCAATGCATCTCAGCGGGGGGAAAAAGAAACTGTTCTCGCTTCCCACTTGAGTGGTGACTCTCAAAATCATGGCCTGGGACAGACTTTCACCTGGCACTGAACATTTCCTATGAAGAAAGGGTACACATAGTAGGACTAGGAGGTGGAGGCAGAGGGTGTGGACAGCACATTTGAGAGTTTCTTCTAGAGAGAGTAGTAGTAGGCCTTGTTTCTGTGTGACTTGTATTTTTTTACAAAGGAAAGTACCTGTTGCTGCTATGTATGATAAAATATAAAATACACAGAAAACAGGCAGAGCTCGCCTTGCAATCTGTTGATCTGTACGCCCCCCCCCCGCACCAAAAAAAAAGAAAGAAATATATCAACATGTTGACCATGATTCTCTGTGCAGTGAGACTGCAGGTCATCTTTTAATTTTCATACTTTTTGGCATTTCCTAAATGTAAATAGAAGAGGGTAGAGCCTCCTCACACTCCCCTCTTTTCACGACGGTGGTGGTAGTTTCTGGGGATGGTTACAACGAAGGTTCTGATTCAGAAGAAAACTATTTCCATCCTCAAGCCTGGATAAATGTTAACCAAGTAAGATTCGCAGGTGGGTAGGCCAGTGTGCCAAAGATAAATAAGCAGGTCAACAAGCCCGAAAGAAAGAGCTGCATGCCACACCGAAGAGGGGCAATGAAAGAGAATACACGACTGTAGCTGAGTTGAGAAATGCCCGTCTTTTAAAAATTCAGCTTTACTCTTTAGCACAAATGAAGATGCTTACCATAAACTTTTTTTTTGGGGGGAGGGGGGGAGGTGCTAGGGATCAAACCCAGGGCCTAGCACATGCTAGGCAAGTACTCTACCACTAAGCTATATCCCCCAGCCCTATTTATTTATTTATTTAGAGGCAGGGTCTTCCTGCTTCAACCTCTGCAGTGGCTGGGATTACAGGTGTGCACCACCACGTCCAGCCCTAGATATCACTTTTATAAATACTTGTTTTTTTTTTTTTTAAGAGAGAGAGAGAATTTTTTAAAAATATTTATTTTCAGTTCTCGGCGGACACAACATCTTTTTGTTGGTATGTGGTGCTGAGGATCGAACCCGGGCTGCACGCATGCCAGGCGAGCGCGCTACCGCTTGAGGCATCATATCCCCAGCCCCAATACTTGTTAATATTTAAAAATTAAGTTAACTTTTGTGCCAGACATGGTGGCATACACCTGTAATCTTAGTGACTCCACAAGCTGGGATCTGAAGATCACAAGTTCAAGGCCAGCCTCAGCAACTTAAATGAGATTCTATCTCAAAATAAAAGTAAAAAGGAATAAAGATGCAGCTCAGTAAAACAACAGTCATGGGTTCTACCTCCAATGCCAAAAAACAAAAATAAAACTAAGTTACTCCTTCAAGCCTTTGGTTATGGTATAAAGTAGCACCATTTATCCTTATGGGAGCAACACGAGATTAAAAATGATTTTTAAAAGATTATATATAAATATACCTATACAATACAGTATGGCTATTTGGATATTTTTAAACATAAAAAGATATGTAATGTCATATAATTTTATTACAAATGCACACACACTTATGTGTGTGTATATGTATAAAACCCCCTTTAAAATATGCATAGCCTTAGGGCTGGGGATGTGGTTCAGTGGTACATTAGTACTAGCATACACGAGGCCTTGGGTTCAATCCCCAGTACCGAGAAAAAAAAAATGGCTTTTAACCCAAAAATTCTACTTCTAGATGCCTTGTTGCAGGCTGATGTAGTGGCTCACACTTGTAATACCAGCGGCTTTGGAGGCTGAGGCAGGAGGATTGCGAGTTCAAAGGCAGACTCAGCAAAAGTGAGGCGCTAAGCAACTCAGTGAGACCCTGTTTCAGAATAAAACACAAAATAGGGCTGGGAATGTGGACCGAGTGCCCCTGAGTTCAATCCCCTGCACACGCACACACCCCCAAAAAAGATATCTGTTGCAAGGAGGGGACCAGAGATGTTGGTAAGGGGTATTGTACAAAGATATTCCAGTGTTTTATATAGTAATAAATCATTAACAAGCTAACTCAGAGTAGGCTTTGGTCACAAAATATAACCGTTACATCACAATACTCCACAGATAGTAAGAACCACATCATAAAAATAGCAAATGGCAGGGGGATTCATGATATAGCTGTAAAAGCAAATTAGCAAATAATCTCTCTCTCTCTCTCTCTTTCTCTCTCTCTCTCTCTCTCTCTCTCTCTCTCTCTCTCTCTCTCTCTCTTCTCTCTCCTCTCTCCTCTCTCCTCTCTCCTCTCTCCTCTCTCCTCTCTCCTCTCTCTCCTTGAAAAGAAAAACAGGATGGAGGAAATGTTAATGATGAACACCTCTAAATGGTTAAGTCCTGGGGTTAAGGGAACTTCTACTCAGTTTTAGTGGTTTTCCAAAATGTCCCTACATTTTTGTAACTGGAAGAGGAGGGCAGAAGCAGTAATCAGTGTTCTAAATAAACAAACGACCCAAGTCTCTCCTTTCTGTCAACGTCCAAGCTGGAGTGGAGAGTGGTTTTTATCGAAGGCCGATCTCGTAATGTGACCCCATCAGCTGTCCCAACGGAACAAACATTACGCACTTGCCATGTGTGGGGTGGGAAGAGTATTTTATCCTATTTTTTAATTAATTGATTGCAGTCATGAGCATTTGAAATGTGACTATTTTATAGAGCCAAAATTTACATTTATCTCCTTTTTTAAAGCCCATTTAGCAAATTAACAAGAAAACAGCAGCACTCAAGGAAGTTACCGAGCCTTCCCGCATGTGTCATGTATAAAATAACTATGGACCTCACAGGAGTCTCCTGGGGATCAAGTAAGACCATCTCGTAAAGAACTCTGGAAAAAATTAAACGCTGTGCAAGTCGGAGTGAACTACTAGGATCGTCAACAGCCCGCCTGCTTCGTGACTTCACCGTGGGGTTTCTTGCCTCTGGTGAGGTCACCCATGTCCGGCACCAAGGATCTGCCCGTCCCCAGCCTCAGTGCAAAGCTCCCTGTGACCACAGAGCATCTCTCTGGGTGAAGGGACCATCAGCTTTCGCAGGATCCACCAGCGGGGACAGGTTACAACTGCAGCTCAGGAACTTAAATCAACTGCAGCTGCTGCTAAATTGCATCAGGGCAGGGGTAGCAGGGTCTCTGCTGAAATCCCAACAGAAACATCTTGGGGTCAGGTGGCCATCACTGAATATCCTAGAGGTCTCGCTCCAGAGCAGATACCTTGGGGCTGAATCTGGACTTTCTCCCCTAGGACATGGCCTCTTGGGGTAGAAAACATTATCCAAGAGCAACAGAAGCAGCAGTTGACTGTGGCCTGGGACCCAGCACTAGAAGCCAAAAGGGTTTTGAAAAGGGTCCTTTCTCCCCACCGGACGCTGTGATATGGGGCAAAACAGTGGCATTTCTTCCATTAGGAAAGGTACAAGTAAATCCAACCCCTCAGTGACTCAAAGAGTCCTTTTCCATGATCTGTCTGAATTTGTGAGGTTCTGCCTAATGTTTAAGATATTCTGATTAAAAATGCAAACAGCAGCACCAGTAACTGCCAAGGCAGGCCCAAGCAGGAAAGGGCACACAAATTCCCCTTCTGCTAACTGTGGTTTTCACAGTGAACCTAAACTGATGGCTGGAAATTAACTCACTCAGTTAATAATTCAAACTCATGGGCTGGGCAAGTTTTAACGTTTCAATGTGGGTTTACAATTAACCCAGCAACAGTGTTTAAAAGTGTTTGATTTTTAATTAGTCTATTGATTTACCAGTCTGGTTAACAATACTTCATTCCCAGGCCCTTTATCCTGTCTTCTATTCTTGTCAAGAAGGGGATAGTGAAGGTTATTCTGGCTCCTCTCTCCCCTGAACTCCTCCACACTACTGGTCCCGGCTCTCCCTAGGGACACAGGATAAGATGTCAAGACCAGGAGGCATGAAACCTGACACCTGGATCCCGTGTGGCCTTGGCCAAAAGCAAGTAACCACTCTCTGACTCTGTTTCTTCATCCGTAAAATGGGATGACTACACCTCATAGAAACGCCGTGACCATTAAATGAGATGAATCAAAACCACTCAGAACAGTGCCTGACGACTACACGGGTCATGCAGCCTCTGGAAAATTCCACTGTATGCTGGTGAAAGGAGGAGAGTAAAAAAGACTTGAGTCTTTTTTACCCCATGAAAGGGTGGCAGAGATGGCCAGGGATTTCAAACCACAATTTGCAAAGCACCTTTTTAGTTCATTCATTTGCAAGACGTTGTTCTTGGTGTCCTGGGGGCTGCTTAAGAACAGAGTCTGTAGCTTACATTTTTTTGTGCTCTGAGTTCCGAAGCTGGTGAACTGCCTTTAACGCCACCCTCTCTGAACCCACCTTAAGGCCAGAAACCTACAAACCAAATGCAGCTGCTTGATGCTGGAGGAGGATCTGTAGACTCCAACTGCCACTGGGCCTTTGGGACACTGTACAGCTAGGAAGGGGGCATCCCATGGGAACTGCGGGCACAGCTCTTACTATGGGTGACCTCTCTAGGAGGGACACTTCTTCACAGATAAGCAACCTGGATGACGCTCAAGGCGTGTATTTATAATGGCTCCTCCTGGAGCGCTCAGGGTACCTTATAGGCAGGGATTTAAAACCTCCTGGTTGGCTTCCCACAAGTCCCTCTTAACAAGCCCCTGGGGAGAGACCAGGAGCTGGGTCCTGTTCCTAGGCTACAGGAGCAGCGTGAGGAAGCGAGGAAAGGGGCTGCCGGGGGCCCTCTCGGCCAGTTGTGGAAGCATCACCCTCTCCAAGGCCTGGGACTCTCCCAGCGTCCTCCTGCCCACGACCAGGGCACCCCAGGGCCAGTTCTGCGCAACATGACATCTGCGCCCGCACACATCCACCATGACCTCAGAGCACTTTCTATCAGCAACCAATTTCTCATTCTCTCTCCTGATACAGCTTAAAATTAAAGAAAAAAAAATTTAATCACAATTCAGGAAAACACACCCACGCATCTCGTTCACCCAGCATGAAGCCATCCCCCTCAAGCAGAGCTCCATCTCTGCTCCACGGCTGAGAGCGAAAGAGAAGGAAATGCCATTTTTGTACCAAAATGCTGCCTCATCCTTCCCTAGGAGTCCCCTACCTGAGTGTGCGTTTGCAAGTCTAATTTGGATATCACTATTTGAATACACTTTGGAGCTGGGAAAACAAGCCAAGAGTTCAGAGGATCCAAGGCAAACTCAATCTGACAGCCACAGTCCTGACGGCTGCCAAGTCTGATTGACTAGTTGGATATATTTAGATACGGGGGAGGAGGGGGGTGAAACACTGTTGGGCCTCCCAACTCCAGAACACTGTGTTGGTAATGACAGACTAGCAAATAAACAGCCAACAGCCATTCAACCACATCAGCTGGCATCCCGGGCACAGGATCCTCGCCCCCAGGGACTACGCAGAATTCTAAAAGCCACCTACGCCATGGGGGGGGGGGGACGACAGAGGAGGAGGCAATTAAAAAGGGTTCTGCCGTGGCATCCCCACCGTCATACCTTAGAAATAAGCAAATATGATCTATTCTTTTGCCCCCAATCCCCTCTGCATTCCCGTTCTAGAACAAGTTCAATATGGAGCAAAGACGACAGGCCACTGTCATCCAGTTAAGTCTTGGACCTGGCTGCCACTTGTGCAAAAGTTCTGTTTGGAATCTGACCCTCTCCACCACTAACTATTTCATGTGGGGTATTTCTTCTTTCTTTCAAGAGACGAAAATACTGACTTACGGTACAGGGTATCAGGGTTGTTAATTACAGACCCCCACACCAGGTGTGCACACATCATTCCTTTTAGATGAAGGTAAAAGGCCCAGGTGGGGGAGATGGACAGACTCCAGCACCAAAACTGGTCTGTTCAGAAGCCCCAGACCTAGAACAAATTGATCACCCCCTGTTGGCCTATGTTTCCCCAAATAAAAAGTCAGGATAATAATACACATCACAGGGACGAATGGTGTACTCATTCAACAAACACTGCAACTCTACTGTGCGCAAGGCACTATAGAAGATACTGAGGTACATCCAGGAGCAAAGTATATAAACTTCTGAATGGCACCAGGAACACAGTAAGTGCTCAATGCATGTGGGCTCTAATCTACCTCTATGACACGAGCCACCAGTCACCAACCTTCTCATGCCCTTTCCTCCCCCCATGTGCCCTTTTCTGGGCTTTTCTAGTACACGGAGCTCTCGAGCTTGCTCCTCCAGCCCTCCTGACCTAACTCGGTTCATGCTAAGTTCTTCCTCCCATGCAGTCACTCCTTGAAGTTCCCAACAGATGCCCCTTGGACTAGGCTGTCATGTCATTCCATCATTTCCTCCAGATACTCTGCAGGTGGTACTGATGCGTCCACTTGTGGCTTCAGCACAGTGTCTGTCCCCACACCTCCCTATGGGCTCCATGCAGGCAGGAGGAGCACCCTCCTTTCCTCTTTGCATTCAGAGAAGCAATAACAGTACCAGTGCATACTTGGTGGGACAAATACATAAATGGAACCACCATTTAAAGGAGGGATCCCTGATGTGTTCAAAGGTCTCTCCTCCATCGGTAGGAACAACCCAGAACTTGTCCCAAGGCAAGTCATCTAAAACCACTGCCCCTCAAATTTCTCATCTGCAAAATAAAGTTCTGGTAAACAGTCAAGACCTGCAAATTTTTCCCCCCAAACTGGGTCTCAACACAGGAGATATTTCTCTGAACATGGCTGGACCTTAGGAGACAGCAAGTTACTTTTGTGAGTTTTTTTTGTTTGTTTTTGTTTTTGTTTTAAAAAAATAAAAGTAAGTTAGTTGGGTATCAACTGCTAACAGACAGGAAGTACCTCGAGGTCTGAAAAACAGAGGGTTTTGTTGAATTTTTTTAGAAAGAATAAATAAATTGAGGCTTTTGTTTCGGGCAAAAATTCTGTGCCATGGAGGATAAAAGCCAGCCGTGCTAAAAAGGAAAAAAAAAAAATGAATAAATAAATAGCCCATGCAGGCAGATCTGAGCCACACATCCGGGTTAGCAGAGCAGAAAGGACACACAGGCCCAAAGAAGTCCTACTGTTCTTGGGACAAGGCTCTCAAATGGGGACTCTGGGCTCACAGGAAAAGAAGTCGGAGGTCCTCACACCGCTGAAGACCCAATGTTGCATTTCCAGGGTGCTGTCTGGGGGAGCGATGTGGCTTTTCCTTGCGGGGACAAGGGAGCAGGAGTGGGGAAGGGGGCTTCGTGAGGCGATGGTTATTGTATGGGTGGAAATCGGGCTTAAATGCAAGCCCATTAGAGAAGCAGAACCTTAATTTATCAATTAGACGCCATCTGTGGATTGTGTTCCTTGAAATAATTGTTGAATTTGACAATGCACTGCAGCTTTACAAAGTTTCTGCCATCCTTGATGCCGTTTAATTAAATTTCTGCACTTAACTTTGATTGCACTGAAAGCGCTGATGCCTTCCACAGATTGAGCTCCTCGGCCACCTGCTGTGTTGGAGCCAAGCGTGTTTCCAGAGCAGGGAAAATATGTATTTTCTTTTATTTTAAGCCTCGTCTTTTCTCAGCCTTCACCCAAAGGGAATCTAGTCTCTGGCTGCACGGGAGGGACGGTGTCTCCAAACCCAGCCGGCCCAGCTCCAGCCCCTCCCCACCTACACCAAGTCTCTCTGTTCTTTTATTGTGTCTCACAGAGAGAGTTAACAAAAACAGAATCCCAGACACTTACCAAATGCAGAGAAGCAGCTTAAAATAGAACACAATAATTATCACGTAAAACAACCCAGAGAGCAGGTTTCAGGTGGGAGCTGCTTCTGCCCACCCAATCCTCAAAAGGAACATACGGACAGGTCAGCACAGGCTGAGGGCCTGGGGTCTGGGGTCCCCATGAGTGGGCTCAAGTGGACAGACCAGCCAGGGCCACACTTTAGGATGTTCAAAGATGTTCAAAGCACATCTGGAGGGCAGCTTCTCACCAACCTGGTTGAAGAGAAACCCTGACCACTACCCACTCAGGGCCTCCTACCCATCTTCACTTATTATGTTTTTATTGTGGAAAATATATATAGAATATCAAATCACCATTCCACTTTCTGTCTATGAATTTGGCTTTTTGAGAAACCTCATATAAAAGGATCACAAGTGCCGGGCGCGGTGGCACATGCCTGTAATCCCAGTGGCGCACGCCTATAATCCCAGCAGCTCACAAGGCTGAAGCAGGAGGATCACAAGTTCAAAGCCAGCCTCAGCAACTCAGGGAGGCCCTAAACAACTCTATGAGATTCTGTCTCTAAATAAAATATTAAAAGTCTGAAGATGTGGCTCAGTGGTTAAGTGCCCCTGGGGACAATCCCCAGTACCAAAGGTGGGGGGGGGGGGTGACTGGTCTATTCCCCTCAGAATAATGTCTTCAAGATTCATCCATCATGTAGCATATGTCAGAATTTCCTTTTTAGGACTGAGTAATATTCCAGCTCTTGTATATGCCACATTTTATTTATCCATGATCTGCTGGTGGACATGTAGGTGGTTTCCACAACCCTGGCGTGCAAACAAAATATTCAAGTCCCTGCTTTCTAATCTCTTGGGTATATAACCAGAGTGGAAATGCTGGGTGGGTGCACCTTTCTGAGGGACGGCCATACCATCTCCCATCTCAGTCACACCATTTTACATTCCCATCACCAAGCAACACAGAAGGGTTCCAACAGCTTTGGTTTTTTATTTTTTATTTATTTATTTATTTATTTATTTATTTATTTTTTACTAAGAACTTTACAATTAAATCATGCACTTGGATTGAACATGGCCCTCTCCAGATTATTTTTTTAATACAAATATTCCGTGAACAGCATTACATCAAGATAAACACTTGAGCATGAATTTCTGTCATGCAGGAAATATCAAAGGGGTGTTGTGTAAAGAATGAAAAGAAGGGCAGAGCACACAGGCAGGAAAAATAAGCTTGGCGCTTTTTTGCCTTCCTAGAACCACATGGCTCCTCCAAATCCTCAAAAGATTTATGGACTCAAACTTCAGAACTATGAAATAAAATTCTCATGAAATGCAGTTGCAACATGTCAATGGATCATTACAACAGCCACGTAGCAAGCCATAAACTCACTGGGCAAACAGACTCGGGTCAGATATTAATTTCCATGGTGAGCCAGGTGACCACAGACAAGTGACTTCATCCACTCCCCTTTCAGATCATCACAGGGGGCTTTCCTGGATCCTGGTTGAACGCTGTGCCACCAAACACAAGCAAGCAAAGACTTCTCTCACCCAGCACCATGACAGAACAAAACTTCGATGGAGATGGGAATTTACATTTAATTTAAATGTCTGAGCCCGGCTCTGCTTCTACAAACTGCAAGTCTGATGTCCATCGCTCTATGACAAGGAGAATGTGTTCACAAAGATCCTGCCTCCCCTGGGTTCCAGATGGTTCCATGGGCCATCCCGGCAGTTCTGGCCCCAGCCGAGTTAAGGGGTGCTCACCTCCAGAAGGAAAAGAACACAGGCCACCAGAGTACAGCCCCTTCCTGACAGTCAATTATTCCAGTGCCAGAAATAAATTCCATCTATTCCAGGAGAACTCGGTTTTGTGTATCTTCTATTTTCTGGCAATGACAATTTGCAAAATATATGAGAAAATGGGATTTCACTGTGCTACCTTTGGAAGACTGACCACATCTGCATATCCAAACTGACCCAGGAGAGAGATATTAGGGCACTTGTTTGAATTTGGGGTTCAGCTGGGGATGTGGCTCAGTGGTAAAGCGTTTGCTAGCTTGGTGCAGGCCCTGGGTTCAATCTTCAGCACAACTAAAAATGAAAATAAGCAACTCTGAATTGGGGGCTTCAGAAAGCACAGGTTCACAACAGGTCCCCCATGCAGTCCCCCCATCTAGGGAAGCAGACTGGAGACACTCAGTATCTCTCCCATGCTCTTTTCCTCTTGTTAAAATCCATGACAAATGTTATGGACAAGTTAGAACCATCAAAACGAGGCAGTTCACACGGAATCTGCATTTCCCCCTTAACCGTGTGGCACCTACATGCCCTGTAATTAGCCTCTGCCCAATGCGTATTAAGCTGTATGGAGGTGCAAAGGGTCAATTATATCACCAAATGAAGGAAAGAAAAAAACACTTGTCTTGGCTTCTGGTTCTGTCTTAAATTAACTTTTAATATTGAGCAAAATGTTATATTCACTTTTTCCCGTTTTCTGAAATTTTTCTTCTGTGGAAGCAATAAGGGATTCTTAAAATTTAATAGAACTAAGAACCCAGAGAAGAATCTCTCCGGGAGCATCAATGCCAGCAGTAATAGTTTCTTCTTGTGGGTTTGCACAAACATCCAGAAACAACACCCACCTCAGTACTACTACATCAGACTAGTGGGCTCCGGGCTCCTGGGGCCTTCAAGGGCCAGGAGAGCATCAGAGAACAAGGGCAAGTTGGCTTTGGAGCTAGAGAGTGGAGCCAGAGCCCCTAGATATATACTCCTCTCTTGCACCCAGCCCTGAGCCACCCTCTGCTCAAACCTTATATGCTTCCCAGGGAAGCCTGAATCCAGCAGGTGAGGGCCCTTAGCCATTGTCAAGGCAGCCTCCTCCCAGAGACAAGAGGCTCCACCAGCTAGGCAAAGGTAAAGTTTTAAAGAGGAATTATTGTTTCAACAGTGACACCCACAATCTTCTGTGAAGCAAGGCAGGGTACAAATTCCACCCAGATTCAAACTAAGCGAATATGCATCAACAGCCCATCTCCTCCCCTCATCCTAAATCTCAGTCCACAGGAGTCCCCCCAGGAGTCCCATGTCTGCTCGGAGGGGCTGCAGAGCCCAGCCCTAGTACACAAAATGCAGGGCCAATTTCCACTCCCTCCTCACACCATGCTTGAAGGCAAAGAACTTTCTGGAAAACAGCATCCACATCACCTCTTTGGTGCTGAGCCTGGGACATCATGCGGGGACTTCCTGAGTGTAAGGTGGAGGCCAGGCTCTCAGTTTCTGCAACGAGTTTCCCAGAACACACCAAGTCACAGACAAAAGGTGCTGAGTGACATCATGTGGGGTGCGGGGCAGAGGCGGAGCTAAGGCAGTGTGACCAGGAGAACACTCATAAGGGGATTAAAAACTATACTGCGCACAGAAGAAAGCAGAGTAAGCCTACAGGAAAGGAAATGGGAGTGGGGTTCAGCTCGCAGCCCAGAGCAGGTACTTCCCAGGGCAAGTAGCAGAGCATGCTACAGCAGCCAGAGTCCTGCAATGTACATGTCACCGGCTGACCACAGCCACTGGACCGCACATCTGATTTCCCCACCCATGACTGGCACATATCCTGCCGTCCAACACTATTACCAATACCACTACCAGCTTTCCGTGAGGGCTCACCCACACGACCTTGGGGGAGCCCATTTTAGAGATGAAGAAGTGAGATTTAGACAGGTACCTCCCAGCCCACAATCACAGAGGCTGAAAGCTCAATTTCGAGCCCTGGTCTTTCTGATTTCAAGGTCCCTGCATTTAACTATCAGCATCTTCCATCTCCCTTGCAGCTGCATTCATAGTAAGATTAAAATACCCACAGAGTCAGCCAAAGTGGGGACCCCCAACTGCTTTTGACTAGCTGGCTTTCCTAAAGGTCCCCCCACACATACACCTTGACCCAAGCAGCGGGATCTAATGGTTCTGGTTCCAGGAACTAGAGGAGATGGGTACGATCTAAAGCGCTCCTCTGGGAATGCCTGGAAAAACGAAGGGCAACTCTGGCAAGGACGGAGGACCACCTGCTAACTGGTCTAGACAGCCATCCCCAATTCCCTACCCACATTCTGACAGACAACTGCATCGAGAGTCTTTGTGGGTGGATCCAGATGCCCCCCCTCCCCGCGCCGAGGAACAACCCTGAAGAACCCGAGTTCCTAATGACCTGAATCATTAAACATGTGATCTGGCAAGTACTGAACCTTGACCTTTGCCATCTTCAGAAAAGCCAACTCTGACCCATGACTGGAACCCATCTGGACAAAGATGCCTGCAGAAGTCATTCTGGCTTTACAGGTACAGATGCTGTCCAGAAAAACAAAACCAAACCCACAGCGGCCTTCCCCTTCCTTTCTTTGCCCTCAACTTTTCACTGTTGCTTTTCTTCAGGGGCAAACCGTCACCAAGGCCTGTAACTAGGAGCCTTGTGGGCCCCGAACAGCGGCCCCATACGGTGTTCTGGTGGGTCACGGAGTACCATTCACGACACAAGTAGGAAAAGAAAGAGGTGACCCACTAAGCCCAGAGGGGAGATGGGATGTGCAGGAATCTTGGCTGCACTGTCACATCCACGAAGGTCAAAGGTGAGGCCAAAGACTCAGTAAGAGCAATGAGGGAGCACCTTTAGCTTGCCAAAAAAAAAAAAAAAAAGGAGGGGAGTAGGGGAGGGTGATTATTAATCTGAACAGCAAGCATTTCCCCCTGAGCATTTTCCCTTCGTATTTACTGATGAAATCTCTGTGAATAAAAACACAATCCTCTTACTGGGCAAAGAAAGACACATACACAAAAGCCCCTCAACTGAAAAATCAAGTCCAGCAGGTCGTGATTCCACCTTTAAGTGAACAGGATGCAGCCACAAGGGCCTGGAAAGGGAGCAGGCGTCATTGTTAATAAGTAAGCAGCAGCGGCCTGTACAAAGCTCTGCTAGCCTTGGCAAGCGCAGGGATCAGGGCCGAGCAAGCGCCACCCCATGGAGCCAAGAAAGCCCAAGGTCTGGGGCAGAGCAGCAGAGAGCGAAGGTCTTTGCCCAAGTGGGGTTCCCTAACCGGCCCCAGACCACTGCTTCCTAACTTGTTTTCCCCACCAGCAGCAGAGGGAGATGGGGGTTCCTAGAACCTGAGGGGTGGGTCCTGGAGCCTAAGGCTATCCAGAGGCTGTCACCTGGGGGACCAGAAGTTCAGAACCGAAACAAGGGGACAGGAGCTGCAGCCACCAATGTGCAGTTCTTGGCTGGAAAAGGAGTCCTCTGCTCCAGGGGAAGAGGCATCTTGGTATCAGGGAACAAGGAGGAATGGGGCCAGACCTCCTTTGTGTTCCCAGGAAGGCCTGAATGGTGAGGGAGAGGGCAAGCACCCAGCAGCTAGGCAGGAACTAATCTGCCTGGGAGAACTGGGGAAGGGTCCCCTGAATGGGCCTCCAGGCAGCTGGCCAGGAGGTGCCAGTGCTGGCTGGCTGTCTCAACCCGTCCAAAATAACCACACCAATTTGCACACGAATAAGCAAACACAAAACCCCTAAGCGAGGGCATTCAAAACCGAAAGCAGCTGCTAATCACCTGTTTTAATTTTTCCCCCTTAAATTAGCTGCAACTAAGAATTTTTCAAACTCTCAAGCACAATACACAGCTTAACATTTTTCATACACCTGTAAAACCACTAAGTTAAATCCCATTACAAAAGACTCCAACTTATAAAAGAGCAGTTCAAATACAGTTCTTATCAAATACAAACAATGGAAAATGATTTAGGCACAGAACATCAGTCACTGGAAATTAACATTTGAAAAAAATTTTTTACATAAAAACCATCTGTGTATTGAGATGGTGCACTCTGCTAAACCACGGGCCTAATTAAGGAACTAGGAACCAAGGCGTTACATGGTAATGCATTAAGTTTTGGTTTTCTTCTTCTTTTTTTTTTTTTTTTTGAGTCTTGCTGAAATCTTATCAATATAGAACGGGCTGTCCTTTCCTCTCTGCAAATCTAAAATAATGTCTATGTCAAATTGCTGAGTGCTGTGGCTGACGGACAAAACACGACCTGTCTTAATCTGGGGTGGTTCTCCCATGCCAGCATCTGCACCCAAGGATTTCTCCTTAAGATCCCACCAGGGGAGTTGGGCAGGGACCAAGGTGGAGGTCGGGGCGGAACAGGAGAGAAGCATAACGGTGGTGGTGTTGGCAACAAGTGCTAGAAGCGAGCCAGCACGGAGCACACCAGACACTACCAGCCCCCGGCACCCAGCCCCGAGCACAGAGCATTGAGTCGCCAGGTTGAGCCCTGTGCACGCGAATGCTGCTGGGCTCTCTCACCCCTGCCCAGCCGAACTGGTGCTGCTCATGGACAAGATATGAGAAATGAGTGTTAGACGTCGAAGAATCAAGTTATTGGGCATCCTGATAATGGCAAATGACTTCATTTGACTGTGGAAGTTTCCAAAAGCAGCTGCCAAAGGGGGAAAAATGGAAATGGGAAAGTAATAATACCCTCCAAAAAGATTCTGGGAGTCATTTAGCTTTCCTTCCCATGCATTACTGGAACAGAGAAGGAGAAAAGCTGAACAAGCAGTACAATCCTATTCTGAGCATGTTGGCCAACCAGAGGGGGAATGTATACCGGTCTTTGAAAATAAGTCATCTGAATTATTGTGAACCTGACCTGAGAGGTCAGCTATGACAGATTTTTAAAGTTTGCTGAACAGACTGAAAGACTTTCTCCTGTATTTGAGTTGTAGAAATTATTCACTGCTTATAGATAGATCAACTGAACGTGCAAAGTAACATGTCTTATTGCTGGCGATGAAGTCTCCCACTCCACATTTTCCCAGAAGGCCAGCCATTTGGAAGGCCTCGGGCAGAGAAACTCATGTGGAGAACCAGTCTTCTTGCTGGGCCACACCCTGACCTTTCAGAGTACTGAAATTTCAGAGTGAGAAGTGCAAAGACATTCTTACATGGAACTATGGAGACACTCTGTTCAACTTGTCTCTGAAGGAAGTGCTGTTTCTCAGGTGGGTAGGCACTTCCTGCCCTGACACTGAGCTCCTTTTCAAGGGCAATGATGATGTTTGTGTGAATACCATTCACATCCTGAATTACCTGAACGGCTTACCCAAGCACAAAGCCAAAGATTTGTTTACAGGTGATGTGATCTACAATGCTGGCCCTCATCAAGTCAAGAAACTGAAGCATTACCTTCAAGAGGTTATGTTCTCTGGGGTCTACCCACCTGATGCAGGGGAAAGCAGAGTCCTGTCTAAGGCTGTACAACATAACTGACCAGGTCCATCTCTAACCTATTGATAGCATTTACACTGGAATGTGCCTTCAGAAACTCAGCCTCATTCCAAAAAAAGTACAAGGGCTTCAAGATATTTGATATCAAGAAGAAAAACAAGAATGATATCTGCTCTTACATAGATCTGATGTTAGTACACAGTACAAAACCTCAAGAGATGATTGATATTTGGTCTCAGTTGCAAAATGCGCATTTAAAATGCTGAAATAGGGGCTGGGGTTGTAACTCAGTGGTAGAGCACTTGCCTAGCATGTGAGACACTGGGTTTGATCCTCAGCACCACATAAAAAGGAGTAAATAAAATAAAGGTATTGTGTCCATCTACAACAACAAAAAAAAAATTTTAATAAAATGAAATGCTGAAATATATATAGGCTAAATTTTGCATCAAAAGACCTATCTTGCCTAGTTCCTATGTTGTTTGCTCACATTAGGATAATTTCTATGTTAAATCATCAGAATTACCTTTGTAAGTAGTATCCATTTGAGGGCCTCCAAGTCACTCAATGCTTTTGTGACAAGGGAAAGCAGAAGCTAATAATTTTTATAGATGATATGGTGGAATGATTGGTTCTGATCTTTTCTACTGGCTTGCAGCCATTATTTTCTAAGTATCCTCCTTTCTCATCTGAAATCTTAAGTTCCTGGAATGTGATCATTGTAAGTTATTTTTGTTTTGCTCTTTTATATGATAATATTCCCACTTCCATTATCATGACTGATTTATCTAATTCAGGTGTTTATGAATCTAATGGCTGCCAAGACTTTGCTATGCATGACCCAGTGGTTTTTGTGAAATGGAATTACATTTATTTTCATGAATTTTGGATGAATTTTTTTATATTACCTGTTAAAATGGACTTCAGTCAAGATTTCCTGTCACCCAGAAGTATTTTCTTATCTCCATTTAATTAGTTAATTTTGCAAAATGAGAATCACATCCAGTTTTACCTTGTTGTGATTTACGGTCATAAGGAGAGAGTGAGTTTTAATTTTGTGTGTGTGTGTGGTTTGCTGGGTGGTATCTGAATAATCATCTGATTTTGATGTTTTTGAAATAATTATTATGATTCCATAATGGCTAACCCGGAAATTGACTTGCCCATGACAACCATATGGGCTTATGAATTTTCACTGTGGACCAGGAGGGGGAAAAAAATGTCACTTTTGAACTTGAAGTGAAAGGTCTGAAGTTGCAGACCTTTTCTTACATGGTCCATCAGTTTAAAACTCTGGAATTCTATTCTTGCCATATTTTCACATGTTGCTTATACAACATTATCATTTGGAGTAGTGATAGCTTCCCTGTCTCAGTACAGAAGTGCCTAAGTTTTTACTTATTGTTCAAATCAAAGACAAAAACATTTTCTTAAATATGTTTTGTGTGATATTTTATTTGTACACAATGTTGTTGGTGAAATATTTCCCTAGAGCATGGTACTTTAAATTCTATCGTGTAACATGTTCAATAAAGTTAATGGTTATTTTTTGAATTAAAAAAATCCAACCAGGGCATAAAATTATCAAGATGATAAAAATGAAGAAATATGCTTGCCCTGAAAGAAAAGTTATACAGAGGTGGGAGCTGGCATATACAGGTAGAAAGGTCCAGAATGAAAACACAACATCTTCCTTGCTTCTCATCTCTCTTCCCTGAGCAAAAGACTTTTAAAAGACCAATTCACAGCCATACCCTACAGGGCACTCTGCATCTTCCCAAGAACTTGGATGTCTTGGTCCATGAACCTAGCAACTCAGTGACTTGAAGAAAAGGAAACTAAGTCTCAAAAAGGTCCAGGGGCATAGTCACTGAAAGGTCCCCAGTGGAAAAGGAAGAGAAAAATGAGGGAGTCCAAAGAGGACAGACCACTGGAAACCCTTGACCTTGGGAGCCAACTTGGTTCTCATGGGACTGTCAATGGAGCGTGGTCTAAGACCTGGGTCTGTGACCCCAGTAAAGCCAATCAGTGTACTTTCCTGCACAGGCTCTGCAGAGGCGGGAAGCCCTGCCAAGCCATGGGAACCCAGGATCCTGAGGGCCATCTTCAACAAAATGGAAAACATTTATCTACAAAAAAGAGGGAAAGGGGCCAACCCACAGAGAGGAGGAGAGGGGAGAGATGAGGAACGGAGAGAGCCACAATGATATCATGTGTGCCCCCCTGGAACCAGCTGTAACAAAGCCAGGAAAACCCTTGGACTTAACAGTTACATGGGCCAATTTATTCCCTTTTCTCCCTGAGCTCACTTTGAGTCTGGTCATTTGAAACCAAAAAAGGATCGTGACTTATATATGACCCAGAAGACTATATGGAATGCACGCTGACCACAGTCGCCACAGTTGTCAGACTATCTCTATTTTCAACACTAAATTCTGTGGCCCCAGAAAGCCACTCCCACCCCTGCCTTCTCCAGTCCTCTCTCTAGCCAGCAGCTGGAGTGATCTTCTTCAACAGTTAATCATATTGCATCACTCTCTGGCCCCAGGCCTTCCCTGGATGTCCCATCACAAGCTCCTTTGTATGAGCTTCAAGGTTCCTCTTATCTGGCCCTGGCCTCCTCTCATCTCCGGGCCCCTCCACTCCACCACTCTGCCCTCCCAGGGCTTCAGATTCACCAAGCTTCTTCCTGCCTAAAAGACATCTATTTGCTGTTGTCTCACCCCAAAACTTGGGTGGTGCTGTTCTTCCCTTAACTCCCTTCTCTAACCCGACTTCTTCTCTGCCTTAGTATTCTGGTTCTTTAACAAAGTATCTGAGATGTGTTATTTTATTTCATTTCAGGGAACTGCAGATTGAACTCAGGGGCCCTCGACCACTGAGCCACATCCCCAGCCCTTTTTTTGTATTTTATTTAGAGACAGGGTCTCACGGATGCTTAGCGCTTCGCTGTTGTTGAGGTTGGCTTTGAACTCATGATACTCAGCATCCAAGCTGCTGGGATTATAGGTGTTCGCCACAGTGCCTGGCAGATCTGTTCATTTATAAAGAATACTTAACTCAGGGTTCTGGATATCTTGGTCCATGAACCTAGCAACTTATGAATCCAAGAGTATGATGCTGGCATCTCTGGAGCACCTGGTAACAGCCTTCTTGCTCCTTCATAAGGTGGCAGAAAGCATCCCATAGCCAAATAGAGTAAGCATGCCAGCTCTGACCTCCCCTGTCCTCTTCTTACATCCTCAGACCTTTTAATTTTTTATTTTGAGGCAGGGTCTCACAAGTTCCTGAGGCTGACCTTGAACTTGCAATCATCCTGCCTCAGCCTCCTGAGTGGCAGGGATTACAGGTGTGCACATGGCTCCTTTCCTCTTCTAATGCCATCATGGGGGCTCCATCCTCATGACCCCATCTAATCCTAATTACCAAAGTCCCCAACTCCAAATACCATTAACATAAGAACGTGGGAATTAAGTACCTAGCAGATGAACTCTGGGGGAGACATATTCAAATCACAACGTCCTACAGAGGTGCTCGCTAAAACAACTCTTCCAACGTTGCTTATATTCCCTTCACCTGACTCTTCCACAATGCTCATCACTATGAAATCATATTTTATATTTACTTATCATTCCTCCAACTTTGAAGGTAAGGGGAAGGACCTTGACCATTTGGTTCACTTCGATAGACCCAGTGCCTGGCCTCTGCCACTATGTATTGAATAAACACAATTCCAGTACCATGGCATCCAAACAACGCCTTCCAGCCACTCCCACAAGGCACAGCTTAGAACCCGAGGCCTACATCTGTAGGCGCTCCACCCCACAACTAGTTATGCTGCTAACCAGGGGCTGGCAAGCTGCAGCCTACAGGCCAAATCTGGTCTGTTATCTGCCTTTATATGAACACCTGTAACTGATTTGATAATACAAAAAGATAACTCTGAACTCCAATTTGGCAAAACAATACCTCCCCGGGATAATACCCATTCTTCTCAACCACAAACTGGTATTACAAAAAAGCCGTACTCAATTACTGCTCTTGTATTTTCAATTTCATCAGTGAAAAGTTTGTGTAAATTTGTTTTCTCTCTTGTTATGGTGTAAGTATCTACATAATATCCTCAATATTGCTTCTTGGCCTGCAAAGCCTAAAATATTTACTATCTGGCCCCTTTACAAAGAGAAGAGGAGTTTGTCAACCCCTGCCATTGACTTAACTACTCATTAAAATGGGAAAGGAGACTTAACAGGTCAGTTCAACCCTGGCACCATCCAGGACTAATTGTTAGCAAGGAAACAAGAAGATGACCAAGTCCTAAAGTGATCTTTATGTCCTGGGACCTAGAAGGGAGAGTGGGGGGGGGGGGGGAATCTGATTAAATCTGCAATCTATTGAAAGCACTGAGATGAAACTCTGCAGAGGAAATAGGTATTTTTTTTAACTCGGCAAATATCCCTACAGGTGAAATGACAACGAACACTAGCCTCCATCTCCCCCAGTCCTTAAATAAATAACTAAAGATGTAACTGCCCGCATTTTACCTTAGACGCTCTTAGGAACTTTTGTTTATTCTGTTAGGACCATACATCAGTGCACCAGGGCTTTCGTTAGCCACATGCTTATCAAGGGTCCTCCAGGACACAGGGGTCCTTAGTACAATCCCCCCGACTCCACGCTGCCACACATATCCCATGCCCCCCCAAAAAACAAAACAAAACAAAAAAATAGGAGTAGCACTTTGAAACCTTGTCAGATCAATCAACAAGCCTCCATCCAATGGGGCAAGCACAGCCACGCCCGCTCTAACTCTACCGGCAGTTGGCCCAAGGATGACGTCTGTGGCAGCCGTGGGCTAAGGCTAAAATTCACCCCATCTCAGCCAGCAAAAGTCCAGTAATGGTCTGGGAAACACATGAGAGCCCAAGTTCTACTGGAGCTGCCAAGACACTAAAGGAACGAAATATGTCCTTCTCTGGAAGGGAGCACATTTTCAGGAGCTGTGTGGGGAAGGATGGGCCAGTGGGCTGTTGATATCCAAATCATCATTAAATGACTCAACTTTCCAGAAATAAAAGGCGTCACAGTGGGAAATTCTCCATCTTGACTTTGCTCTCTGGCTTCAGCAGAATAAAGCTGCAGAGCAGAGAACCAACTGATTTTTAAGCATTGCTTTAAAATTACAAGAGTCACCCTCACCCAGTCCAGTCATTACTAATTTCCTGCTTTCCACACCCTGATCCTTGCACCGCCCTGTGAAATTACTGAGTGCCAAGAGGGCTGAAGCGGCCCAAGAGGGGGCCCAGGAGGAGCCCTGCTGGCCTGAGCAAACTGCTGGCCTAAGGGGCCCCATCCAAGTTAACACAGGCCAGGAAGAGACAGAGAAGCCTGCACACACCAACGTGAGTCCTTTGAGGCCTAGAACCCCGTCCAGGTACAGCCATCACAAAGGACAATCATTCAGGGATTAGGTGACACTTATTCCTCTGGTCCTGCCCTTCACCTCCCATCCAGGGTACCTGCATACCTCCTGCTAGAATCACAGACCCCAGCAGAAGAGCAAAGAGACAGGCGTGGTGCTGCCCGTGGGCAAGGCCAACCACACGTGGACCCGTTAGAAACAAGGGTCCCGGCCACCTACCACCTGGGAGCCCCCTTCATCTGCTTCCCTTCCACCCACCAAAGTCCTTACATCCTGTTTTCCCTTCTCCTTCCTGTCTCAAATGAGAGGAGCAAATACCAAGGGTTCTGTCCAGGCTTCTAAATTCTAGAAATCAAAGAACACAGTGGTTCTCCTTATCTGAATTTCACTTTCTACAGTTTCAATGACCCGACAGTCAACTGTGGTCAAAAATATTACATGGAAAATTCCAGAAATAAACAATTTGTACATTTTCAATAATTTTATTTTAGTATACTGTTAAAACTGTGCCCTTTTGTTATTACTTCTTATTATTAATCTTACTATCCCTAATTTGTAAATTAAACTGTTATCATAGGATTCGAACCCACAGGGTTCAGCACCATCTGCTGTTTCTGGCACCTGAGGATCCTTAAACATTGCGGATAAGGGTAGACTACTGCAAACAGGACTCCAGGCTACAGATTTCTCTACTCGGGAAAATATCAAAGTGGTCTCAGGTTCCAAAAGAGAGATGGTGTCCCAAGACATCATGCATTGGTGAATCCCAGAAGGCAGCTGGTTAAAGAAGGAACAATGCAGGTTCATGCCTTCACATCCAGAGTCACTCACTTGACAAACATCTGCTGACAAAATACCCACTATGTGCAGAGGCACTGTGCGGGGAACATAGTAGCAAACCAACCAGACAAGAAATTCCTGCCCTCCTGGGCCTCGCTTCAGACGCCTCCTGTACCTTTAGGGTCTGAAAGGAATACAAGGATGGAGAAGCTGGGCTTGCATGGCCCTCCACCTCAGGACTGCATCACATGTTCACTGACTGTCTCCCTCGGCCCCTCATTCCTCCAACACAAACTTGGAGCAGGCACTGGAACTGGTGGAAGGGTCCAGAATTTACATACAAGAGGCCTAGGAACAGCAAACTCCTAGAGGGAGAGGAAGGTGCGTTGACCTGTGGTGGCTGAAAATATGACAGAGATGAGGGAGGGAGCACCCCCACAACAGGCCCCGGGACTTCAGGGCCAGCGAGACCGGGCCAATGCCCTTCCTGGGATGACGGGGGGTGGGGAGGTGAGGGGTGCTGCTTATTCTGTTCTGACCTCCAGAACCACTGCTGCTCTCTTTCTTGCTGCCCAGGGCCTTGCAGGAAGGACCTCCACAGGATGGTCTCAGGGCTCCCTCCCTCTTTACCTTCAGGCCGGGCCTGGCCCACATGAGTCAGCATCAGGAGACGCTAGGAAGAAGACGGCCTCCCCGCCGTCCCTGCTTGCTGGGCCGTGTTCCTCTGCTCTGTACCCACAGCCCTGCAGGGCAGCCCTCCTCACAGCTGAACTCCAGTGGAGGCTCCCTTCCCCTGCCCCTTGGGGCCTGGGGGACTTCTGCAGAGCGCTGGTGCCTGTTCCTCGTTCCTTCTTGAGCCTTCTCCTCTCAACAGTCAGTCCTTTCCATTACCCTCTCCCCTACTGTTCTGTCCCCACAGGAACCCTGGCTGATGAGGCCGTGGGTGAACCTCAGTCTGAAAAGTGTCATGCGTACTGACGGGACGAGCAGAGCACATCAAGCACAGGAGGAGAGGACGAGGACCAGGAGCAGCTCACAGGCCAGTGGGGCAGCAGCCGGCTGGATAAGCAAGATGGAGGGAAGTGCACCCCAAGCCAGAGAGCCCCATTAGCAAGGGCAGAGAGGCATCAACAGCCACCAGAAGCAGGAACTGAGGCATTGAGACTTGACCCTAAGCAACGGGCAGACTCTGAAGGCCAATCACAGGGTGACTCCATCCAGCACTCCATGTATTTTCAGACACATCCCTTCCCTGGACAAACTGGAAATTGGCATTCGCTTAGGACAAATAAACATAATCCCTAAAACTGCTATTCCAGAGCACTGTGTCTGGAATCGAAGGCAAAAAAATAAAAGCTATCAGACCATGAAATATGGTTCACAGTAATATCCTCCCGTGAAAACACACTCTCTCTCTCTCTCTCTCTCTCTCTCTCTCTCTCTCTCTCTCTCACACACACACACACACACACACACACACACACACACCTATTTCTGGCACTGTTAACAACAGGCACTGGAGCATTAACAACCCCAGGTGAAAACACACCAATCATTAACAACAGATTTTGAGAAGTTTACAACCTAAATAACTATCAGTGGAACACATAAGTTACTTAATATAAAGCGGTTCCATATGGTTCATTTATAATTCACGTGGCATCAGTCAGCAAGAATCCACTGAAGTGACATCACCAGAACCACTAGATGACTTTAATTCTTCTACAAAGGCAGCAAACAAGAGTGTATTCAGGAGATGTTCAGGTGCTACTGGATTCTACAATACTCCTGGGCTTAAATATTAAATTCTTAGTTTCCTACTGTCATTTGGGTTTTCGGGTATAAATACATATGTGCGAGAGAGCGAGCAAGTGAGAGTGTGTATGTGTATGTGTGTGTGTGTGTCCTGAAAGTGGATTAAAAAGGCTTCAAGTAAAATAAATTCTAACATTCCTCTGCTAAAAAGCCCACCATGGCCAGTGTTAACTCCTTTTTATTGTTCTTGGTTGCAAGCAGACAGGTTGGAACACAAGCATGCATGTGTACCAACTTGACAACTGTAATTAAACTGATAAAAGGTGACCTATTGGCCTACGGAAGTATTCATAATCACTGTTACTCACTACACAGTACCTAGACACAGAAGCACACAATTCACCTTTCGAAAGCCAATCCACCACAGCATTTCGTTTTCCTCTTTATTCTCCCCCCAGTATATATAATGGCCACGTATGTTGACAGCTTTCCCCTATTTCTTTAATCGCTGTCAGAATCACTCATAAATGTTAATTATGAAGAAGAGTTCAATGTTCTTCCCCACCTGTGCCAATGGAGAACCTCTGAGTTTCCTGTACTCTTCCTTTGAGTCTTCATTTTCCAGAGCTGCTCTCCTCCACCTCTCCAATGAGCTCAGGGGCACATGCACATATGCCCATGCAGGCACATGCATACATGCACACACATACACACACACATATTCACACTCCGCACATCTCCAGTGCTGAGTCAGGAGTCAAACAGCATTCATTCAGAAAGGGAGAAGCAGGTGGCAGAGGAGGGTCCTAACAGTAGGACAGGGGGATGCTCGAGGGGGCAGCAGCCTGGACCCCCTCATCTCAGGCCTTGGATCCTGGAACAGAACAAAGGAGTGGTCGGCCAGGAACCACGATGGAGGGCCAGCCAGAGACTAGTGTTTTTCAGAAGATGTGAGAAAACTTCTCTGTGCCCCCAAATATCTCCTTGGTCTGCTAGCCAGGACGTGAAGCTCTGAACTAGAGATAAAGCTTTTGGGTCTATAATTTGAAATGGGCGTCTTGCAGGCAGCACACTGGCACCTCAGAGAGTTCACTCAAACAAGTAGAAACAATGTCAGACCTTTCCTAATTCAAACAGTCAGAAGCTAAGAATCCAGAACACCGAGAGGGAATGTGACTTGGAGAGGAAAGGGACACCACCTTATAAATGCTACCACTCCCTCATAGGGCATCTTCCCTGGCTACAAAAGCATCCTAAATCTGAGAGTTCCGGTGTCTGAGTAGTGGTCTCTAGTCCCAGGGGCAGCCTAGGTACCTGTCCCTCCCTACCTGCTCACCTCCGGGACTCCCGTCTCAGCTCCCTGGTCTAACAGTCCGCACACTCAGTGGCACAGGTATATGTTGGAGCAGGTGTGAGATACGCTGCAAGCAACTTGTGCTACTAGGAAAGAACCAAAGCATGTGAAGAACTCCGCATTTAAGAAAGCAGAGCAGATTCTAGGTGTTTCCTATAGCAATGTCACCTTCCCCACCGGCTGCAGTGCGTGCACCCATGAGTAGACTAAGAAGGGCTGAACATGCAGCAAAGCACAGAGGAACCTAACCGTGAGCCCCAGGAAGGCAGGGACCAAATGCACTTATCTTGCTCCCAGCTGCGTCCCCACAGTCAGCCCTGGGCCCGGCAGAGGGCAAGGCCGGTAGTGTTGGTTCAGTGAATGAGAGAAGGAAAGAACACTCAGCCAACATCCTGAGAGCCGGACAGTGCGCTAAGACCACCTGAAGACGACCGATAATGACATCAACCACAGCTAATTCCACTGGGCACACATTGTGGGCAAACTAGAGACAACCTACTCTGCCAAAGGAGGAACCCCAAGATCCAACTCTACCACTCTGCTTCCAGGGGTGCTGTGGAAGCTGTGGTGCTGACCTCACTGAACACCCTAGTCACGATGATGAAGACAGACAACCCGATAAAAGAGCCAGGGGCCGCACCACGCACAATGCTAAGTGGGAAGAGCAAGGGAAGAGCGTACATCTGCTCTTCAGAAACGCCTACACCAAGGGTTTGTACGCACGGGGACGGCCTGGAAAGCAACGTGACCCACAGGCAGGATGGTGGGTGGACGTGTTCCTTTGCTTTGCTTAGAATTTGAAAATTGCTGCTGTAATGTTGCATTCATTATTGAAAAACAATGTTTAAGATATTTTTAAAGAGCTATTTTGGAGTCTAGGTCTCATAATTCAAATGTTGATGATAATACACTATAGAGTACTCAGTATACCAATTCCCACTCTTTTGCTAGAATCTTAGTCCAGGACACACCACATCCTTATTACCCATGGCAATAAGGCAATGGGAAGGACCAGGACGGTCACAGCGCATTTCCAGGAACAACAGTGAGCAGGAACACTGTCTACGGGCTGCTTCATTGAGAAGCTGGCCTTGGTAAGATGCTGGCAAATTTTCTATATGGAACTCCACGGCAGAGACATTACTGATATGTGTCTGGCATGGCTAAGATGTGGCCTGAATCCTTAAGGCATCATTTTAAAGATAACCAAGGTAAATTCAAAATACATGCGCACACACATACACACACGCCTGGTACCACTCTCTATATTCTGTTCAAACACTGTATAAATTAAGACCCTTTGTAAAATGTCCTATCCAATGATTCAAACAACAACAACAAAGAATATCTTGTGGTCTTAAAAGCATTTAAACTCATCTAGTTTGGACTACAGTTACCACATTCACAGTTTTATTTCATTCCTCTGTAAGACAGAGCTTTCTCAAATCCCCTGAGAGGCCCAGTCGTAGGTTATTGCACATATTAAATCAATGGATGAGATCAATGAATTCAATGAGTTTACGTCTTCATTAAGAAATACTTAAAAAAAATGGGCATTATTTTCACATTTCAATTCCTGTTAAGAATAAATATTAAAAGGGGTTATTTCACTGTTACACTTTTTAAATTCCAAAAGGTTGCAATTTTTATGCAACTCCCAAAAAATCAAGCAGAGGGGATCTTACGAAACTACAAGGGAGGGCTAAGGATGTGGCTCAAGTGGTAGCGCGCTCGCCTGCCATGCGTGTGGCCTGGGTTCGATCCTCAGCACCACATACAAAGATGTTGTGTCCGCCGAAAACTAAAAAATAAATAATAAAAAATTCTCTCTTTAAAAAAAAAAAAAAGAAACTACAAGGGAGACCAATAGAGTAGAGGAAGGAACCCAGAGAGAGGGATGACAGGAGGGAAAGGGAAGTAGTAGGGGGTGAAACTGACCAAATTATGTCATGTGCATACACAAATATGTAACAACCAATCCCACTGTTATGACTAATTATAATGTACCCATTTTAAAAATGAAAAAAAGAAATGCACGTACACAAGTAATAGCTGTTTCTCCTTTACAGTAGCGATGTGAAATCTTCTTTAAAACAAATGTTCTTATGGTCACAGAGTAAATCAATATAAAAATATATTTAGTAATTGTGAAACACATCCCTTGAGAATATGGTTAAAAAAAAATCACAAAAGTTTGATAAAAAGCAGCATTTGTGGGGTACGAACCTAACATTTTTCATCTCTCATCTTTGACCTTCCTTTTTCTCCTCCTCCTCCATCGGCCACCCATTCCTCTATTTCAAAAAGATGCACCTATCACAACAAAGGGAGTCCACCAAGGTAGGACTGCTGCATTTCCTGTTTGCTCTGCATGGGACCCTGCCATGAGCTCATTTTAAAACACAAGGCAATGCCTTCAAGAGCAGGTGCTATGCTACCTCCTGCGCAAGAAAGAAGGGGAAATGAGGAAATAGACACATATCTGTTTATCTTTACAGAAAGAAGAGCAAGAAAGACAAACTAGAAAACACTGAGGTTGGTTGTCTCCAGGGAGGGGAGATAGGGTAGGAGGGAAGTCACAGCCCTTCTCTCAAGCTGAGTAAGATTAGATGAACAAGAGGGACAGCAAGAGGAGGAAACCCTGAGGCTGGAAGCAAACCGTGCCCATGTGCAGGGCGTGGGGAGAGCGAGCCCAGGAGTTCATGCCCACAGGATCTGAATGGATGAGCAAAGTGCACAAGCCCTGAACACTCAACAGGTCAGTCTTCCACAGTGGCCTGGGCACACCATGCTGACCCTGCTTTAGATGTGCTAAAGTGCAAGCTTAGTAAAGTGCTGAGGGTGACAGGGCCCTCACAGAGACAGAGATTGAGGAGGCACAAAAGGACTCTGGCAGAAGAGCCAGGACTGGAGGAATAATGTGGATGCTTGACTTGTGTGTGTGTGTGTGTGTGTGTGTGTGTGTGTACATTTACATACAAATGTCTCCCAGATCTCCGCTGAAATGGCCTAAAAGCAAAGATACCCCAGTAACAACCAGCAAAGATGATCTACTAACACTGATTTATCTTGGCCTCTAAATCCATTCCTCACTAAAAGAAACGGGCTCCTTAGAGAAATGACTAACTCCAGGTCTGGGGCAGGGCAGGCATGAGAGGAACTTGGAGCAGCGTGGTATGCCAGAAAGTTAAGAAGCACTTTAAAATGCTGGAAGGAATCAGAATAAAGGGCCTCCCGCTGGTCCAATTTAGGCACCAAAATGATTAACTACGGTAATGATTATAAGTCACTGAAATAATAGTCCACATCTATAACGGCAAAGAAGGAAGGGCTCCTTCTCAGCAGAACTGCTGACTGCCAACTGGAAGACACGGCAAGAGTGCAGGAGGGGGACGATCACCTTGTAACCACCAGTCAAGACTAGATCAGGCAAGACGCGCAGGCAGAGGCTAAGCCGAGTGGAAACTTGGACAAGGAGCGGATCTTACAGCGTCTACCCAAAGACTGCTTATTAGCTGCAAGAGAAAACCTAATTACCATACAGTGGCGAAATCAAACAACACCTTGGCCAGGTCATCAAAGAGAGGCAGATGGACATCAAGTGCCTCCAAACGTGATAGCCTGAGAAGGACATGAAAAACACTTAACATCATATTCTGGCCAGGAATGCATCATTTGCATTTAATCATGAGGAAATATTGGACAAGAATGTTCTCATGGAAAAAAAAAAAAGGGTGGGGGGAGGTGGATATATTCTTTATAAATGGCAATATCACGGAAGGCAAAGAGAGGCTATAGAAACATTCCAGAGTACACGAAAGAGACAAAAAAAAAAAAAAATGTCACACCTGCTTCTCTATTATGTCCTATATTGGAGGGAAAAAGAATTCCACGAACGACATTCGGGGTTGATGGAATGCGGATCAATAAGATCGACGTGAAGTTTCTAAGTGTCCTGTAGCTGGGCCGGAGAATACCACTATTCTTAGAAACCAACCGAGTGAAGGACATATGGGGGTTCTACGTACCTATTCTTTAAGGTGTTCCCTAAGTCTTAAATTATTCCCAAACACAGAGCAGAAAAGGAAGAAGGAGGAGGAAAGGCAGCAATTTGGTAGACAAAGCTGAGGCCGCGTCCACTGACTCAGCACGTGGCTCAGCTGAGCTCACGTGCTCCTTCGAAGCTTTGCTCCGTTTCCCCATCTGTAAAGTGGGTCAGATGGCTCAGCTCCTGCCTGCCTCACAGGTTCTGCAGAAAGATAAAGTGACACACAAGCATGCAAAAGCAGTAAAACTGATTTAATCACATCTTCTGAGGGCAGTCATCACTGGGCTGTTTCTCTCTCCTATTGGGTATCAGATTTTGCAAGATAATAGCTGAACTCTGGCAAAGGTGGATGACTTCAAAAAAGGGAGTCAAGGTCACAGAACTCTTTAACTGGGTGTTGTCGGATAAATATTTGCTTAAATACAATCCCCAAAGTCATCAATGTATTCTAGGATCATTTCGAAATGTGTGTATTTGGAAGCAAAAGAATTACAATGGCCAAAGATGGGACAATATACTAAAATTAACCACAGCTGTTTAGAGTGATTGATCACAACTCATTTTCCTCTACTGCTTTTCAAAGTTTATACAGCGGTTTTGTACTTTCTAATTTGTAAAGACAGTTCTGTGGTTATGGGAAACGTTCCCAAAGGTCTTCAAAACTTCGCTCCACCTTCACAAGCCCTCCTCATACTCTCAGCTGGTAGTCAACCCCAGAAAGAAGACCTCGTAAGTGCATGAGTGGAACAAGCAATTTCTGCATATAAAATGAAGAATGGGCAGTCTGGAGGTTTTCAAGTGATACTCTGCCAACTTCCTGGTCCAGATTTAGACCTGCTCCCTCTAACCAAGGGAAAAAAAAAAATTATTTTCAACTTCAAGTCCTCACAAAAATACCACAATTAATGACTACGCATTCCTTCGGGAGAAGTCCAATCATCAACCACCAAAGTTTCTACTGAACTTGGCCCTTGGGGCTCCTGAAAATACCCTAGACTTCCTTCCTAGTAGCTGAGCAACCTGAAGACTTGGAGAAAGACCAAAATCTCAAGGTGGCCCCTCAGTGCATTCAACTAAGAAATACACCAAGTTTCCATACTGCCCATCTCCCTGCCGATGTGGGGACAGGATGTCCATGTCCCAAGGAGGTGTTTTGCCAACATCTCTCAGATCCACATCAAATATAATATTCAAACCAATTAGCTCCAACAGCATCAGGAGCAAGCAGCATCTCCACGCTCTCATTACGGGCCATCCTATTCAATTCCTAATGAGAGGAGAGACAAAGGCAGTGGATGCAATAGGGTCTACTTCAAAAATTCTTTTTCTTTTAGAAAACAGATCCTCTTTTGTTCTGGTTAAACACCAATTACTCTGCTCTCTCTAACATGCAAATCAGCTGAAAATAGGGCAATATGTAGCTCACTCCAGTTCCACTGCAAGTTTGAATGAAGAAAAGAGAAAGAGGACAGGGAGGGAGAGGGAGAGGGTGAAAAGAAAGGGGAGAGAAAGAAGAGGGAAAGGAGAAAGGCAAGATGAGCGATAGAGGCAAATCCCTGGGGGTCTTCAATTCCAAGTACTTTGTGCTCAGATAAAGCTCTTTTCAAAAAGCTTTTTTGTATTATCTGTGCCGGTGCCCACAAGCGGTGATTTTGCCATTATCCAAAAAAATAAAGCAAGAAAAGAAAAAGCACATTAAAGTATACAATATAAGCAAGAAAAGCAAAAGTAGCCAACAAAGCTATTTACCCACAGCTCTCACTTGCTACAAACACCCTCCAAAAAAAGTGATGTTGCTGGCGTCACATACCAGAGCAGGGGAAGGAGGAGGAACTCACAAGTCCTACCAGCCCTGGATGGTAAAAGGTCCCCAGGCAGGAGGTGCTGTGAGGACCAACCCAGGAAGCATCCAGCTCAATCTCTGGCTCAGGCACTGGGGTGCTTGGTTTGGTTTTTCCCTCATTTTCATTGAGTTTAACTACTTTGAAATTTCAATCCTCCAACACATTATTGCTTTTCTTTCTCTTCTTTTCTTTTCTTTTTTTTTTTTTTTTAATGCAGGTGGGTATGTGGTGGGGTATATCCAGGTTCTCTCAGCTCCCAAGGAACAACACAGCACTTCTCAGTCCTCGCTGTACACCTGTCACCCAGGAGAGCTGGAGGAGAGGCACACCTGACTCTCAGGTCTGCCTGAGATCTGAGCCTCTGCATCTCTAACAGGCTCCCAGGTGATGCCGGGACCACTTGGAGCCACCTTCCTTGCTTCTGCCTCTCATTTCAGATTTTGTCTTGCTTGACCTTCTTCCCTCACCCACCACCCCCCAGTTGAAGTGAGGAGCCCTAAAACAACAGCTCCCTCATGCTAGGCTTGGATGGTCACGCTGCCCCAGGCACCACTGAGTTTCTCCACAATGCACCCAAGCGAGCACACTCAGGTCAGAAGGGACTTCGGGGAGGAATGCAAGTCCAGGGCCAGAAGTGACCCCGTATTACTGCTGAGGCTCCCCCAAGGACAACCAATCCAGGGCTTCAAGTCAAGGAAGGGCAGCCAAGGTGAGCAGTGACCAGAAACAGGGCTTCCTGCTGCTGGACTCAGGTGCACCGCGAAGAACGTGCGGCACACACTGGCACTCGGCAGAGGGTCAGCCTCCAGCGCCCTCTCTTACACCAACCCCAGTCTGAAGGACAAGTGGCCCCTGTCCACTCCACTCAGAACTCGAGTGTCCAGCTGACAACACTTCCCACTCAACACCCCCTCCAGGAGGCAGTTTCTCTTGGCCCGCCCCAATCCCAGAACTGCTAGCCTGGCAGGAAAGACTACAGGGTGAAATGACCCAGTCACAACGAGGGGATCCCCCCCGCATTTCCCCTTTCTGGATCTGCCCTCTTTACATCTGGGATGCCAGTCAGGGCACAAATGTCCCACCCCTGTCCCAGGACAAGAAAATAAAGACACTCACATTTGCTCCGATCTCTTTAAGTGCCGGGACTGATCCACTACATTTCATCTCATCTAGGCCTCCAGAGAGCCCCGCAGTGTTGACACTACCTCCATTTGGCAGGAGAGAAAATGGAGAGGCCAAGAGGTGACCCTCTGATGGTGCTAGCAATGACGGCGTGGTAGCAGAGGTGGCACTGTGGTGGCTGGTAGGGTGGCTCTGGAGGCAGACTCCACAGGTTTGCATAATGGCCTGACACTTACTAACTGCACAAATAGGAGCCTCTTTCAGCCCCTGAAAACAGGCTAAGAAGCGTGCTGTTCTCCAAGGGAAGTTGTGAGGACTGACTGGGACATCCTGGAGTTAAGGTGCCATCATTCAATGTCAACAAGCTGGGAAGGGCTGGACCCACCCTTGAAGGGAGGTGAGCTGGGGCTAGGGCTGGGCTGCACCGTTTGGAACAGGCTCGCAACTTTAAAGTGGTCAACTTCACTCCCATCTGGTGAGGACCACCACACACGCACAGGTGGCCTTGGGGACTCAACTTCAGCTGGGCAAACCACTTTCCAGGAGCCCGGAATGCACACTGCACAGACCATGGGAAGCTGTTAGAGTTTCCAGGAGTCGTGAGGTCCAAAGGTCTCAAGTGGCAATGGAGTCACCGGTGGGCTGAAGCAGCCCTGCTCACTGCTCTATGCACCGGAAGCCAGCAGCTCACTCACACCTACCACCTTTCCTCGCAGGGAAAATTCTCAGGAGGGAAAAATGGATTCATGGGCATCGTGGCGGGGTGTAAAGTGCAGGACAGAGAACAAGGAGGGGCGGGGAAACCACTCCACCCTCTCCATCACACACCTCGACAGCAGAGCAGGTCCAAATCAGCACCAAACACCCAGGGCGAAGCAAAGGGAGGGGGCACAGAGCGCAGGGAACCTGCAGGTACAGTAAGACGGAAGAAGAGAAGGAATGGCACCTGCAGACAGACGCTGGTCAGTGTCAATCAAACAGAAGAAAATGGAAATGGCTCTTACTTTTTAAGTGTGCCTGTCAGATGAGACAGGGAGAAAACTAGTTGGCTTTTAAGACAATCCTGAATCAATCCAAGAGACAATGACCTAAATACGCCGACCCCCCTGGAGGCTGCCCCCCAAAAGCGAGGCCACTGGTGCTTGGCTTGACGCTTTCCTTTCCTGGGAGACCTTGTGTGATGGACAGATCTAAGAAATACCCTATAATCTGCATTTACGCTATTTGTCTCTTTGATACATCAAATACAGATATTTGCATCATTTATTTTAACATGCGTGATTTTCCTCTGAAAGCCAAAAAAAGAGAAAGTCAGTCTGATCCCCAGCCCCACTCCCTCCCCTCTCCTCTTCTTTAGAAGCCTGAAAACTTAAGCCTGGCACCCCTGACAAACCAAATTGATCTGGAAAGATCTTCAGAGGCCAGTTGCATTAAAGAACAAATAAAGGACTCTCCTGGCAGAGGAGACAATAAAGACAAAGAGGAGCCCAGGGGTGGGTCCCTCTCACCATTGGCAGCCCCTGGAGGTGAAGGCAGGGAAGGAGGGCGGAGGAGGGCAGAGGAGGGCGGTCACCCCAGGAGCTGCTCCAACCACTCTACTCAGCCCACATTATCTGCTTTGTGGTGCAACTCAATTATGTACCCTGCCACCACAGCCTTCAATGAAAAGCCCTCGCAGGGGCCCGGATGAAGAAGACAGGTTCAGCCCTAGTAATACTGAGAGGCCTACAGGCGGGGCCCACTGCCCCAGTACACGAATAGGCACCTATGAGTTATGCAGCCTTCGGGGTCTCCAAGGAACTGGGGCACAATCAGTCTGTATGGGGCCCTGCCAAGTTCCTTATCCTTTATTTATGCTCTCACAGACACCTGAACAGAAATATGGGCATGCAAGAGCCACTCACCCCATATTTCACCACCAACGAACTCCAGAGGCTCATCTTCTCAGCCTCCCACAGAGGCTCCTATTTGCCAAATGCTACTGTGTGACTCCTCTGTGCAGCAATCCCTGGGGACAGCACAAGGGCTAGCCCAGCCCCGGAAGGGTAGGTGTGCCTCCCTGCTTGCTGGAGGAGCAAAATGCAACAGTGGGGGATGGTGGAAGTGAGGGCTGGAACCCAGATTCCACCCAGCTCTTCCCAACACCTGTGTCAACCCCGCAGGTGTCCCAATGCCTGCTCTGAACTTTCTTTGTGCATCACTCGCCTCAGATCAAGCTGTTCATATTTTTCTTTGGCCATTTCTTTCCTAAGTTACGCACCCAATATTCATTTGTTGAGCACTTACATGTCAAACAGTATTCTGGGTACTGAGAATAACCTGAACAAGACAGGTAAGGTAGATAAGAGTCTCAAAACAAACAGAACTGCTTCCACACCACCACTCAGCATCCCCTCCTTTCTCTTAACTCAAGATGGGCATGTGATCCCTTTTTTTCCTCCTGGAGAAGCCCTGCCACAAGATCAAAGATGGCGGGCAGCTGCAGGATGCTCCTCCTTTGCAGAACACAGACAGCACACAATCACTGCCTGTGGGTCCTGAAGTCCTGTGAGAACAGACTCTCCATAGCCCCACTCCCTTCCCACCATTCATGTGTCCTGGGAAGGCCTCTTTCCCTCTGATCCCAGTGGAACCAACAATACCTCAAACCCTGGTCACATCAAGTTCAGCCTCAGCATGAGTGCTGGCCCCTGCTCCGGCCTCCTCCTCCACCATGCCTGGCCCTCAGCTTCCCAGAGGGACAGCCATCCAACCCAACAAGGCTGTCTCCCTGACACCTCTCCAACTTTAACATAACTTCCTTTAAAGGGCCTTCTGAGGACAACATGCAGGGCAAACACGCAAGTGCCAGGACTCCAAAGAGCAAGTGCGGAGCATACAGAAGACCCGACGTGAAGCCAGGAAACCAGGGCCTTTGACCAAAATGACCCAACTTGTAGTTTCTGAAATATCAGAACAGTATCTCTCTTATCAACTCTCACAACTATCATGTACCTAGTATTATTCACAGGTCCCAGATAAGGAAACCGAGGCTCAGAATTTAAATGATTTGTCCAAGTGGCAAAACTGGACCTCAAAGGCGAGCCTGCTAACTTTAACATGCATCCCTCTTCCTCTCTGCCCTATGCTTTCTGGTGTGGTAGGAAATTAAATCCTTATACATCTCGTCCTTGGCAGTGAGGTGTATTTAAAGTGTGTCTACGTTTTACATTAAGATGATAGGATGTTATGCAGTGATTGAAAATCATGCTGTTATAACCATCTAGTGGACATGCAAAAATCATTACAGAATACCATTAAAGAAGTGAAGAAGCTGAATCTCCAGACATACACCCCACCGAACTATTCCAATTCGGTTTTATTTTCCAGCTCTTGTTTTTAAATTTACATATTTACATATATTTATACATCTCTACAGATACACAAAAGTGATGGCATCAAAGTATCCATTTTTTTTTTTTGCATTTTTCAATAAGGAACGGGCATTCCTTTTCTAATTTAGAAAAAGATATTAATAAACTTTACTTCTGAAAGGGAACCACTGTTCTAGCTTGGCAACAAACCAACTCGGAACATGAAGCAGGGGCCCCCGACCCAAGTCACCTCCTGGCCAAGGACGCAGCCACGGTGCCAACGCCAGCCACTGGTTGCCAAGGTGGTAAACATAACAGCAACAGCTGCCAGGGATCCTGGCTGTCACCAAGGCTGTCCCCGAGCCCCATGGCTAGCCTGCAGCACAGAGGCGAATGTCTTTCCAGAGGAGAGGACCCAGCGTAGGGGACGACCTAGCATTGAAGACACCCGGTACGTGGGACAGAGGCTGAGGAGAAAGCCCTGAGCGCAGGGCAAGGAGTGAGGCTGAAGACTCAGCCTCCACGGCCTGGGGTGATTTTTAAGCCATAAACACACGAGCCCCACCAGTCAGCTGAAGGGAAAGGCACCTACACCCTAGGAATTCCCAGCACGGACCCCAGGTCACAGCTGTAGGAAAACTGTGAACAATGCATAGGTCCCTAGGAAGGAACAAGGACGGGGCTGGAGGCGTGGCTCAGTGCAGAGCCCCGGCCTGGCATGCACAAGGCCCTGCGTTTACTCCATCCCCAGCAATGCAAAGAAAGAGGAGAGAAAACGAGAATGGAATCTGCTTATCAGGGACGTGCCCATGCCGCATCCCTGGCTCCTGTGTGACTTTGGGATGAGTTAACCAATCTCTCTGAGCCTGTTTCCTCAACTGGAAATCTAGGCTAAATGCCAATCCTAGAAGAGAATGCTAAGAGCTGAAAGAAACCGTGGCGGTTCCGCTATACTGCTGAGAGGACACGCAGGCAGCCGCTGGAGAGGTCCTCACAGGAAGGAACCCGCAGCCCTGTGGGTGAGCTGGGAAGCAGAGCCTCCATCCCCAGGGGAGCCTGCAGATGACGGCGACCCCAACTTCCCCTTGACCTCAGCCTTGTGAGAGACTCTGAGCCAGAACCACCCTGCTGACAAGCCCACTCCACACCCCTGCCCCTCAGGTGCTGTGTGCAATAATCCATGTTTGCTATTTCAAGTTGTTCAATTCTGGGGTAATTTGTTACACAGCAGTAGACAACTAACGCAGACTCTGGTTCCTGGCACATAAGAGTTCCTGTAATATTTCCTTGATAATATTTCCTCGTTAAGACTACCAGAAGATACGATGCTGATGAATAAGAGCATTTTTAAGGGAAAAAAAATTAAATGCCACCGTGTTAAAGATAGACACTAATTAAATGCATCCAGATTTTATAAATATTGAAATACGAACAACTATAGATAATGATGAGGTACTATATGTTTCAAAATGATGGAAGAAAAAATTCTGAATGTTTTCACCATGAGGAAATGATAAATGTGTGGAGGAGACAGATATGTTTACCCCGACTTGATCATTACTCAGCATATACATACATCAAAACATCACAAGGTACTCTATAAATATGTACAATGCTTATGTTTTTATGTATCAGTTTAGAAATTTTAATTTAAAATTTTCTCTAAATAGGAACAAGAAATATGTCTTAGAACATAGGAAATGCAGTACCTGCATGTACTTCCTGGTAGCTAATGTAGGTGTGGTTCATCACCTACATCTCCTACGTGGAGGGTCCAGACCCTGGATCACCCCAAAAGAAGGTCATAAAAGTAGGTGGAGAAATTCGTCCACCTCCTTCCCAAAGAAAATAAGCAGAAGCAGCAGATAGGTGGGAGGAGGGGTATTAGAAATCAAGAGTCTCAAAAGCCTCCAAAGCTGATCCTCCCGGAGCCCCCTGTGGGAGGAGAGGGCCTCCAGTGGTTCAGGCCACAAGCCTTGAACTTCCTCCTGATTCTCCTCCCTGCACTTCCACGACCCTGTCTCCAGCAAATCCCACGCCTCGACCTTCAGCACAGAGCAGGAATCCAGCCGCTTCGCACAGCTCCCTCACCACCCTGTCCCTGGACAAGGCCTGCAGCTCTTCTTTGCTGTCACCTGTGCTCCTCAGCAGTCTTGATGCCACACAGGAACAGGTGACCCTTCTAAGATGCAGGTCCTCTCTTGGCGATCCTTGACCTCTACCCCCTTCTACACAGATAGATGCCACATCTTTACTAGGATCTGATGTGACTGGTCCCCCTGCCTGTCCAACCGTGGCCCCTTCCACGAGCCCCTACCTCAGCCCTTACCTTCTCACACAACAGGTTTCTGCCTCCAGGGCTTTGCCCTCCGCCTGGAGCACCATCCCCAGGCAGCACAGCACGCAGAAGGGCTTGGCCTGACAAACTGCCTGGAACACTCCTCCCACTCCGCTGCAGTCCCCTGCCTTGCTCTGTGTACTTTATCATATACCTCACTAGCACATCGCAAGTTGTCCCTGTAGCCTCCCCAGTGCCTAAAGCAAGGCCTGGTGTGGGGCAGACTCTCTGTGCGTCAGGAGGAAGCAGGCTTCTGGGAGGAAGGGCCAGGTGGGAAACATCCGGCTCTGAGCCCTGTCCATGCTCTGTCACAACTGCTCGACTCTGCTGTGGCACGCTTTTGTTTGTTTGACCGATGAATCAAAAGGATGTATTTGTCTCTCAAATATAAGATAAATACAAAAACACATGCTGCACCATAAGACACTGTAAGATAAATATAAAATATGAATCTGCTTCTCAAAATAAGCTACCATAAATAAATACACACACACACACACACACACAGAGTTTTCCATGTTCAAACTGGATGATGCTCTCATTGGGTGACGAGCCGGCTGGTGTGACGGGAGGAGGTGGGCCTGCCCACTTCCATCAGAGCCCTGAGGACAGCAGGGCAGTTATGCGTCTGGGATGCTAGAGTGTCCCACTGCTGCTAGAATGACTTCGCCCAGCCATGTCTTTAGCCACTTTGGAGGAAAAGGTAGCAATTCACAGACACTTGCCGAGTTCTTAAGGAAATGGCAGACCAGAGCAGAGGAGGGTGGGGGACAAGAACAAAGCCAGAATATGTCCAGAGGAAAACGTCCTGGCACTGACGGATTCCTGTGTGATGCAGAAGAATAGTCGTGAAAACAAATATACCCAATCTGGCAAGGCGGCCAGCTAGAAGACAAAGGCTATGCTTATTTTAAATTAACTACCAAGAACAAAGGATAACTAGAGGGCACTCTTAAAAAAAAAATCACTTGCCCAAGTCTTTCTGCTTTAATTACCACTCAGTTCATAGCTCGGGGTTTCCTACCACAGTGGCCTGTTTCTCTCCCAAACCCTGCTCTGTCCCGGCTCTGTCCACTGGAGGAAGCGTTTTAACCAGATAGATCCTGGGGAGTGTTGCTTTCTAAGGCCTGAGTTGCCCAGCTGTCCTGCCTGGCCCCCACTGGTCCCTAGCACCAAGCCCCTCTGCACATCCACCGAGGGCGGCCACCACCACAGCCCTCCAGGGAAGCTGCAAGGCCTGGCACTTTTAACCACCACCTACGGAGAGGGCAGGGGGCCCAATGGGCTGCTGGTCAACCTTCCAATTTTATCAGTATTTTGCCACCAACAAAGAGCAGAGAAGAGGCTGGGTGCACACCTACAATCCCAGTGACTCGGGAGGCTGAGGCAGGAGGATCGCAAGTTCAAAGCCAGCCTCAGACATTTAATGAGGCCCTAAGCCACTCAGCAAGATCCTGTTTCAAAATAAAACATTTTAAAAAAGGTGGGAGAGGGGTGCTGGGGGTGTGGGTCGGTGGTTAAGCCCCCGGGGTTCAATCCTTGGTACCAGAAAACAAACGAGGGTACCTACTCATGCTTTGGTTATCTTAATGCCAACTCGAAAGCAGAGCCAAGGCCTGGCCCTCCATCCACATGGGGGAAGGGTGGTATCCTGGAGTCCCTGGAGGTAACAACAGGGTGGAGCAGACCCTGTGGCACTGTGGGGAAACCAAGGCAAGGAGGAGCAAAGTGGCCTCCCAAGGTGACAGATCAGGTGAAGGCCCCACCACCACACCGTCTGGGTCATTCGGGCTGGGCAAGCCACAGGGTGAGCTAGAAATCACAGAAAGTAATCCATCCATTCCTGATCTTCTGGGAGGGTATGCCAAACCAAGAGGGTAAATTTTTTGTTGTTGTTTCTCATTTAAAAAAAAAAAATCTTTTTTTAAAGGTACAAACCACACCTTGGCTAATTATACAAGAAAGAAAGAAAGAAAGAAAGGAAAGAAAGAAAGGAAAGAAAGGAAAGAAAGGAAAGAAAGGAAAGAAAGGAAAGAAAGAAAGAAAGAAAGAAAGAAAGAAAGAAAGAAAGAAAGAAAGAAAGAAAGAAAGAAAGAAAAAAAAAAAACTTGTCCCAGCAGATCAAGAAGCCGGAGTTGGAAGAATGGGAGAGAAGAGCTAAACAGCTCTGAGAGACTTCCAGAGGCATGGAATAAGTAATGCCAGAAAGCAATTTGCTAGAAACAAGTAAAACCCACAGACTCTTTCTATGAGCCGGATGCACTTCTTCAGGTCCTACCAATTCATCTAATCCCCACAGCGACTCTTAAAGGATAGGCGATATCCCTGTTTTACAGATGTGGAGACTGAGTAACAGAGAGGTTAAATAACTTGCCCAGATCACACAGCCAATAAACAGAACCAAGATGTCAGCTTTGGCAGCCTGGCTCCGGGATCCGAACCCTTAAATATTATGCTAATTAGTTAGTCTCTCACTCTCAAAGTTTTTCCATTCTAAAGTTTTCTTAAACTTCCCCCTTCTATTTGTTGTGAATTTGTTTTTAAAAAAGTTCTTAACCCATATTTCGCAAAGATTCTGAGATAACCAACAAGTGGTATAAAACCAACAGTAAAATTTTAAAAATCCTGTTGTGGAGAGGGGATATAATACACATAACAATAATAACACCAGCGGAATTGTGACGCCTCTCCACACTGGACTCCGTGCTTCCTAGCAGCCCAAGTAAAGAGGCCAATTTGATCGACTAAAAATATCTCTTTATCAAAAGAGAAAACCTTTCAGTTCCAGAGAGAACCAGACATTCTCCATTACTGACTTTCCATAGAATTTTCTCATTGAGTATTAAGAATACAGAGAAGTGGTGGACAAATGTCCCCGCTGACATGTTCTGAGTACAATTTTAAAATTAAAATGTAACATGAAAAGCAACTCCAGAGAACGCAATTCCATAAAGAGCTAGCTAATGCTGCCCAGGAACTAGCCTTCCAGTGAGATGCTGTTCTACTGGTACAAAGTTACCAAATGGACAAAATGACAAAAACCTGGTTCTCTCTAAGAGACAGATCCCTGGGTAGCCCAGAGGCCTTCACAGCCCAAGGGCACACCTGAGAATCCCAGGACATCAAGCGGTGAGGATGAAGAGGGGCTGCCCACCACTGTGCTCCAGTCGCTCCCACATCTCCCAGGATACCCTTCCAGGGCTCTCTGTGAGCATTCAGGACTCACCTGGAGGTGGCAGGAAGAGAGCCACTGCTCAGCACCGAAGGGGCTCAGTCAGCACTGCCCACTCAGCTCACGGGCTCCTCTTTCCTGACATCTCAACTCTACTGCACTTACTTGGCTTTGAAAGAAGCTACTAGGAGCCCAAGTTCCCCCTCAGCCTGCACCTTCCCTTTCTGAGGCCTCAAAGAAGTGGTCTGCTCGTGCCCACCACTACATCAAGTAACAATGTGGAGACACACAAGAAGACCACACAGCCAGTCCTGGGTCACTGCAAAAGGTTTCATCATTGCCAGGTTTGATGGAGGAGGCTGTGGCAGGAGGATGGCAAGTTGGAGGCCTGCCTCCACCACCTAGCAAGACCCTGTCTCAAAATTTAAAAAAAAGAAAATGGCTGGAGATACAGCTCAGAGGTAGGGAGCTTACTTAAAATCCATGAGGTCCTAAGTTAAATAGTGCTAATACTCAGAGGTAAAAAAAAAAAAAAGAAAGAAAGAGAAAAGCATTTCATTGTGTAGTTTAAACTGCTTTGGAACCCAACAGAACAATACTCTCTGGGCAAGGCATGGAATACACTCCGATCCCTCATTTTACCAGAAACAGAGATCAAAGCCTTGCTCAAGTTCACATGCGCTAGAAACTTGATCCCCAGGCCATGTTCCTTCTGTCACACCACACTAGGATGATCTTGAAATGGACAGAATGAGACGCGAGTGTGATTTTGGAACGTGTCCAGCCCCTTGAACACTGTGAAGGCCTGGGGACAAGCAGCACCGGAGAGACAGAAGTCCTAACTGGTCCTGAATCGCCCAGGTATCCTTTACCTGTTTACAAGTTGGCAATTACTCAATGTGGGGAGGACCAGGGCAGCCGAGAGCGACAGGCACTCTGTGTTTAACGCCCACTGAACCCAGAGCCACGCTAAATGGCAGCAGCCACCCGAATGCCCAGCCCTCATGGGTCCCCCTCTGGACTGGACTCCTCCTGTCCAGTGTGTTGACTGAAAGAAGTTGGAAACCCTACCATCCACCCTCCCAAGTCATTATTCAACAACAAACAGGAGCTATATTTAGCACTGTTTCCATGAAGGCGCCATAGGCAAAGGCCACCAACCTCCGAGACGCAGAAAGGTTAAATAAGGTTATCGGACCAAAAAAAAAAAAAAAAAAAAGAATTTTAATAGGCGTGTTCCATTTTGTATTCATCTGTTCAACACAGCTTATAATTTTATAAATGGACCTTAAAATTAACAGGAGGACAGACCGTTTTTCCCAGGAGCCTCTGTGTCCATTCTGCAAAATTACGTAAGTCAGAAAATGAGGGTTCTGATTTGATTACGCTTCCAGTGGCCCTGCCAGGGAGGGCCATTCACTGGGCACGCTGGCTCTGCACAGGGCACTCGGGAGAAGGCAGCTGGACAGACCCGTGTTCACTAACTCGTGTAAATAAGCCTTTGAGAAAAAAATAAATAAATAAGCCTTTACACCCTCGGTGATCTCCCCCATCCCCCAGTAAAACCCCAGGACGGGCTGCGGCCCACCCAGATGGGTGAGAAATTACACATCTCTGAGTTTGGGGTTGCCATGTTGCTTGCCCTTGATGGAAGTTTATACATGCCTCCCACACAGGGGTACTGTTAGAAGGAATCAGATAATTTACTGTTGAACACTCTGAGTTTAAAGGACAGAGCACGCTCTGGGGAATGCAAAATATTGCCGTTTACCTTTTCTAAAAAAAAAAAAAAAAAAAAAAAAAAAGATTATTTGCTTGTCTTTTACAACCAAGCCAAACGAAATATGCCTTATTCCAAATGTAGTTGGAGGTGCTGAAAACCTCCTCTAATAATCCTATTTCTGCAAAATGTAGAGCTGTTTTGCAGAGAGAAATTCAAATAGGCCTGGAACACATTCTTGGGAGGCCAAGTAGCCCTGTCGCCGATGTCTAGATATCTTGTCACTGGAATGCCACCCACGGCACCATCTCTGGGCACACCCGGCTGAGGCCTTTTCTCCCCAGCAGCCCTATAAGAAATCTCCTTTCTTAATTGTTCACGAGAATTTTAATTACAATGTGTTTATAGTGAGACCAGGGGAACCCCCAAGTCTAACGATGGAAGAATCCACAAAACAACTAAAGTCCCACCACAGAATCTGGAAAAAAATGTATAAAAGCCCCCCCTTCCTGTCCCTCTCCCTCTGCAAAAACCAAACACAGAAATTTTAATCCAGCAATTCCATATTGAGAACTGTCTTTACAGGCAAAATGACCAAACAAGTGGGGTTTTCTGTTTTTTAGGTCATCCATGGATGTTCACTGGGCCAGGGATATGGCTCAGTGGTACAGCACTTGCCCTGTATGGCCTCAAAAAAGGGCCTCAAAAAAAGGCTATTTACTGCCACTGCTGTTTGTATAGGCAGAGCTGAGCCACCCAGCAGCCCAACCACAGAGGATTAGGTAAAGGAGGTTCCATCCACACAAGGGAGCATTCTGCCCCAACTGGAAACACTGGTGCTGGGTGTGTGTGGAGTGTACCCCCTTGAACACCATGCTGGGGGTAAGCTAGAAAGCTGTGTTTTTTATAACAGCCCCTAATTTTGTGATACGATATCAATGTATAACGTGTTCTAATTTTTTTTTCTGATACCAGGGATTAAACTCAGGGGGTTCTTAACCACTGAGCCACATCCCCAGCCCTTTTTTGTATTTTATTTAGAGACAGGGTCTCACTGAGTTGCTTAGGGCTTTGATAAATTGCTAAGGCTAGCTTTAAACTCACAATCCTCCTGCCTCAGCCTCCAGAGCTGCTGGGATTACAGGTGTGCACCACCGCACCCCCTGTGTTCTAATTTTTGAAACAGAAATATGCAAAGTTGTATCTAGATATGCACTGGAAAGCCTAGGAGAGAAAACTTGCTAGTTGTGCTGGATGGATGGATGGATGGATGCATGATAGATAGGAGTCAATACTGCTGTTTTAAGAATTAGTTGTATTACTTTTTTTTTTGTTGGGGGGGGACACTGGGCATTGAACTCAGGGGCACTCAACCACTGAGCCACATCCCCAGCTCTATTTTATATTTTATTTAGAGACAGGGTCTCACTGAGATGCTTAGTGCCTCACCATTGCTGAGGCTGGCTTTGAACTTTCAATCCTCCTGCCTCAGCCTTCCGAGCCACCACTATTAAGGGCATGCACCACCACATCCGGCTAGTTGCATTACTTTTGAGATCAATGTTTTTTGCTTTTGGAACATAAACCTACTGAGGAAAACAATTAAATTAATTAAAAAGGGAAAATGTCCCCTGCCCCTCCAGAGCAGCAGCCTTGTACCTACTGAGTTCTGAGGGGCAAAGAAGAGACACCTGACCCTGGAAAGGCAGACCCCAGACAGAGATGGAAGAACTCTCAACTTCAAGGGGTGTACGGCCTGGCCAGGGACCCTCAGACACATAAGCAGTCAAGGGCACACACACCTGCACCTGTCCCGCCTGCGCCTGTCCCCAGTGCACTGGGCCCTACTCAAATGCAGGCCACCTCCCCGCCACACAATCCCACTAACCAATGACCTCAGGGGCATCTCAGAGTGGCTCAGTTTTTGTGACAAGATTATAAAAGCAGCCACCACTCCAGTGTCGAAACAGACACAATGAATCCTCAGTTTGTCTACCAGAAGCTCAGAGAGTAGGAACAAAGGATGGGGCTCCCCACATGGCATACCCTTGCTGCCCAGGAGAAGGCCCACGCTGAATACAACACTTGTGGTGTCGGGCAGCAAATCACCAGTCAGGTGGTCAGCCGGCGAGCTCACCAACCAAGTACAGGTCAAGTTTCCCTAGTTATGGGCTGACAACCACAGAACAACCCTGCCCTCATTCCAGATGGCTCTCTGGAGCAAGAGACTCTTCTCCTCACATGGAGGAGTATCGGACTCGAGTCCCTGCAATATACACTGGCTGTGTGACCTCAGGCAAGTGACTGTACCCCTCCGGGGCCACAGGTTTGACATCATCGTAGACAGCAGGCAAGATGATCATGAGGACAGTGAGAATGTCTATTGGATGGTCCATTTCTATTAAGTACTGAGTTCCATTTGGCACTCCAGAAAACACTCAATTTTTTCCTTTTAACTCCCACATCCAATCATTTTATCACTTTACCAAAATCACTCTCTGACGAGTGGTACTATTCCAACTCCACAACGACACACAACAGCACCTGGGGCAAGGCAGAGTTCCTCCAAATGCTTCCACAACCTCCTTCAACTTCACTTCCACATCCTCATTCTTGCTCCAAGACAGCTGGTGGTGAAACATCGGGCTTCGAGAATTCAAATCTCACCCTGCTACTTCCCAGCCAGGTGACCCTGGGAAAGTGACTTAAACCGACAGTCATCCTGAATTTCCCATCATCTACGAAACGGGGATAAAATGAGCACCTTTTTTTTTTTTAACAGGACTGTTGTAAAGATAAAATGAACAAAAAGAAAAGCGTTCGGAACGGAGCCTGGCACCCAGAGAGCACTTAATAAATGATGATGAATGTCAGCTATTGAAATCCACGCAGCCAGCAAACTCTGACTATGTATTTATTCTCACGGTGCCAGTTACTCTCGAAGACTCTAAGGAAACATAAAAATATTGCCTAGGACGGAGTCCAAGGCCTTCCCTGTCCAGAGGGGAGAAGCCAACGTGAACAAAAGCCCTCCAGCATCCTTATCCAAAGTCCTCCGAACAAACAGGCTTGGGTTTAAAGGTTTCTGACTTCACCCAGGTAACAGGTGGGTGTACTATACAGTGCCTATCCCCCACCTCTACCCCCAGGGCCTGGATTAGCACCTGTGATCAAACGTGTGGGTACTTCTTCAGCAAAATCCATGCATAGGCACACTGAATGGGATCAAGAAACACTAGAGAGCCTCAAGATAGCTGGGGAGACGGGCTCAGGAACACACACCTGCAATTCCAGTGACTCAGAAGGCTGAGGCCAACCTTGGCAACTTAGTGAGACTCTGTCTTAAACTAAAAAAATAAAAAGGACTCAGGGCTGAAGGGCCCCTAGGTTCAATCCCCAGGACCGAAAACCAAAACAAATCAAGACAGCGCAGGTCAGAAACCACCCCAGCTGCCAGGCCTCAGCCAAGTGACTTACAAACAAAACAAAAGCCCCACAACAACACCCTGGTGGTTCGCAGAAGGGAAGAGATGTCCAGGTGGGAAACCAGTCCAGTGGCCAGGAAAAAGAAGATGGTGATGCCAAGGTAGGCAGCCGAGGAGGTAAGAACCGAGCAACAGCCACCATGCCAACGCAGCCCAGGGCGTGCGGCCCCTCTTCTAGGGGTCTTTTCGAGAGGTCTGGTGCATCGAAGGACAAAGTGATTATTTTACCAGTACGAGAACAGACACAGGGCCAAGGAGGGTGCCTGGCAGAAACCAGAGAAGGAGGAGGAGGTCCACGCTGGAATGGAGTGGGACTCCCCAGTTCATGAGGAGGCTCTACAACCGTCTTTTCTGAAGTGATTGGGGTTCGGGATGTAGCTCATGGTAGAGTAATTGCTTTACGTGTCCAAGGCCCTGGGTTCTACCCCACACCACAGAAAAACAAAGACCAGGAAAAACAAAAACAAAAAACTGACAAACTGCAACAGAACACTAGTTTTGTTTTAGGTGGCAAGACAGCACCAGTGCCCAAGGGCCAGGAGAAGTGTCCACTTGGGAGACTGTGGCAGCAGCTTCAGCCATGTCACCTGCCAGTTCCTCCAAGAAGAGCCAAGGGCTAAGGACATGTGGACAAATGCACAGCTGGACTGCCAGGGGACAGAGGGGACTGTCACTGATGGGGGCAGCACATGACCAGCAGAACCATTTAGCAACTCAAAGACCCCCACCAGCCACCCCAGCTGCCAGGCCTCAGACTCTTCCCACAAAATCTCCTGCTCCTTAGCGACAGGGATGGCCTATTCCCCTCCCTATCATCATCTAACAATATCATGATGATAACGGCTCAGAAATAATTACCTGGTGAATTCAGCCATCACCAAAAAAAAAAAAAAAACATCCCACAAGAACCCATGGGAAGAGAGCTCCTCATAGACAGAACCAATGAGGGCAGCAAGGAAATGACAGATTCCGCTAGAACTCAAGACCCACCGGCCCTTCCCCATTAGCAAGCGCTTCTGCAAACAGCCACCCAGAAGGTCTCTTTGGACCCCGATGGGCAGATGGCTCATGTGTCCCTGGCTCCACCTGTCCTGATGACTAGGGAGAAGTCCTCCCGGAGACGCCACAGAACACTGGCTTAAGACACTGTCCCTCTACACAGCTGGACAGCACAACCATTCTGGGAGCGGGGACACCTGGCGTAAGCAGGAAAGGTGGCAGGGACGGCAGAGAAGGCCTCTGCTGGCAGGGTGAACTTGGGTCTTAGGGCGCCTCCTCCAAGTGTACAGCTGGCCTCTGCATGTCCCCAGGCAGTCACTGAGCTCAGCCACACTTAGGTGCAGGGAAAACCCAAACTGCCTCCCAGGCATGTATCCCAGAAGTCCATGGGAAAGCAACAGTCGCACTCAAAACCAAAAAGAGTCCCTCCCTCCCACATTTTTCTCTTCCGCTTTCCTACAGGATTCAGGGCCTGGAGCTCTGCAGAATCCGTGCGTGGAGATCGGACGAGGGAGCAGACCTACATCTGACACAAGGAGGTGATGCTGAGGGGAAAATCTTGGGGTCACCTGCTTTTTTTTTAATTTTCCAACTTCAAATTATGGGCATTTGCAAGCTTTCACAAAAGTAAAGAGATGACTACAACGAACCCCCGGTGCCCGTCACCCAGGGTCACTCATTGCAAACCCAAGGCCCATCTTACATCTTCCGTACACATACACCTACGCTGTATTATTCCACTCGTCAGCTGAGTTTTCACAACCAACACAACACAAAACTCACGGGGGCCTCTGTTTTTACCTGGGAGTCCTCCAGGTGTCAGAATCATCCAGAGACCTGCAACCACCACAATGGGGTTTTCTGGCTGGAACACAGTGGGAAGGCAGAGAAGGGGAGGCACAGACTGGGGACGAGGGCTCCTCAGACTTGTTCTGCACACAGCACTTTTACAGGTGGTGCTGGGGATGGAACCCAGGGCCTAAGCGCTTCTCTGCTGAGCTACCGCCCCAGAGATCCTCCCTGGACAGCAAAGTCCTGCAGCCGCAGCACTCGCTCCAACAGCCAATCCCAAACCCAACAGCCCGAGGTGGAGCCACCAGCCCGGCAAGGGAACGTACATGGTTTGTTGTTTATGTTTGATTAAAGGTTGGTTTATGTTTCCTTGGAGAGTTTTTATTTCTATGCCGTTATTCCACCCCTAAAATTTACAGTGTCTGAATTCTTCCGCCCTGTTTGAATCAACCCACCCCCTCCTCTCTCTAGCCTGAGAATGGCCAGAAATAGTTTCCATTGTCATTGACTTAAATTTCCACTTTGATGATGGGAACAAATATTTTTCTTGCCCTTTCCTGCAACAGGAATAAATTTTTCCATTCAGGTTCTTCTAATCAAGACTCTGAGGGCCAAATTCTGACCAAAAATGCAAGGAACACCCGAGTAGACAAGGGACACCTGCCTTCTGTCCTTGGGGTCAAAGCAGTGGGCTTCAGGGCAACACCATGTGCCCCATTCCCTGGGCAGCTCTCTGCCTCACGCTGGGAACAGACCTGCCCCTACCCTCACAGAGCTTCACTCCAAAACACAGGGCAAGCTGCTCAGCCCAACACAAAGGTTTCCTTTGGAGGATTTCCCAAGACTGGAAAAAAGAATACTGAGGAGCTCAGCCCTCCCCCATCAGACCACACCTCCCTTCCCAACTCACCCCTCCCCTGGCACCTTGTCAGCACAAATGCAATGGCTCCTTAGGTGAGCAGGCTCCCAGGTGAGCAGAGGCAAGCCAGAAGACAGTCAGTCTGCCTCCTGGCCTCTTCCCCGTGGGGAACTCTCTGGCCCCATCCAGAAGAAGGCTCAGCATGCGCTCTGGTGTAATAGAGCTGTCTCCAGAGAGCCCGGGGTATTTCCAGAACTAACATTTACACGGAATGCTAGAGTGCTGGGATGGCACAGGCTGGGGCGGGGGCTTCCTGGGATCTTTTCCTCTTCTCTAAATGTTGATCTCATGTTCAGAGTCACCTTGCCAAGCGGGGCAAAATGGTGGCTCCCAAAATGTTTATAAGTACCGTCCCTATCTGGCGGTGCACAGTAGTGAGAGTCAAGAACACAGCAGCCTCAGAAGCTTGAAGAAGAGACCCCTTGTTACTCTTCCCAGCCCATCTAACCAACCCACATATACAGGGCCCGGGGTACTCAGAATCCAATGAAAGTTGCTAGAGCCCTCCAGGCCCCAAATCCATGGCCCCCTAGGACAGCCCAGGTGCTACACCTTCCTTAACAGAGGCGGAGGGGCTAAAGGGAGTAAGGACAAGCAGATCCAGATGATAGGTTGGGGTGGCATGGCAGGAGGCCAGGGGAGGCTTTCATGTCTATTTCCATCCCTAGGAAACAGCTAAATGGCTCAGACAGCTGCCAAAGCCCTTGCTCCCAGGCCTCTGTCCTCTGCCTCCCTGCAGGACTCCCTCACTGGCTGCAAAGACAGCAAGGGTCTGTTTAGTGTTTCCTTCTAGTTGTACCTGAAGCGAGGGTTGGAGGCATCCCACAGCCAGCTGCCTATTTTAAGGAGAGGAAGGCAGAGCAGAAAACTTAGAGGACTCAGAATTCTGGAAGAATTATTCATCCCCTTTGGGCACCACTTAGCTCTTTGATGAAACTCTAAGGACAGGAACCTCTGACCCTCCCCAACTGTCTTAAAATTATTACCTCCACGCGCTGCGCAAACTGGCAGGGAACATCTGACAACACCTTCCCCTTGGGTCTTCTCCCAGAGGATGCTCCAAACAACCCGGCATACCTAACCATCCTCTCCATTATCCTCCTACAAATTGGCTTGAACCTGAAAGAGGCCAGATGTCACCTCTGCCCAGATTCAAGTCTCTGCATGGCTGTTTAAATTAAAACAACAAAAAAAAGCCTCTCCTCCCTCCCGGAGAGAGGCAAGACAGACCATCCCATCCCGGCATCAGAGCCAACCACCGAGAGATCATCCTCTGCCCGAGATGCCTTTCCAACCCTCTCAGAGACACTCCAAGCTGGTATTGAACAAGAAGGCAGGCTGCAAGTGTTCACAATTGCCCTCGAGTCGCAGAGAGTAATTGTGTTGCTTTCGATCGGAACACAGTTCAGCAGCAAGTGTCCAGAAAACTCGCAGGTGGCAGCCTGGTGACCACTCAAAGGAAGGAGGCATTGTCCTTCCAGACAAGCAGACCTCAAGATGATGCACAGGGGAACCTGGTGGTGGGGAGGGGCGGGGGGACTCACCATCACCTCACTTGAGGCTGGCACGGAACAAGCCCCCCTCCTGGCCAAAGGAAACGCCGAGAAGAGGCACAACTCTGCCACTGCCCGGGGGCTGAGTATGGTTTCCCATCAGATGTGGATGATTTAAAAAAAAAAAAACTCCCACTTGAAGGGATTTTATTTTGTTTGGGATTAAACTGAGCAAACGTATTCAAAGCAATTTGCAAAAATCAGATGGAATGCAAGCTCTCCATCAACAGTCTCTACCATATTTGATTGAATCTAAGGCCTTGTGGATTTTAAGAGTCATTGCTGTGACCCAAAGCCACCCACTGGTAAGATGCATCCTGATGTTCAAGCGTAAAACGCGGATGAGAATGCATCCTGAATTGAGGAAATATGATGTTCCCAGCGGGAAGCAGGGCAGTGGCGTTCCTGCCCTGGGAGTGACACCAAACCACTTGTGGGATCCTTGAGAAGGACCTTCTGCTTCTCAGAGTCTTGGCTTCCCTGGCATCAAGTGAAGGAAGGGACTTGATGATCATCTGTCCCTGGAAAAATGCTAACAGGAGCCCCCAGTCACCAGTGAAGCACAGGCTTCGTCCCTCCCCACTCTCTCCTCACACCCATCTGAGCATCTGGGTCAGAAGACCCTGATGGGCATGCTCACCAGGCGCTCCCCAGCCCCACAAGCTCACAAGGCCACAAGGCCAAGGCCGCAGGCCCCTTGCCCTCTTTGCCAGGGGCACAGTCTCTTTTCAGGGCCCACATACCACCCCAAGGTAGAGGGCCGAGGCCAGCCCTGGAGCCACCAACACCACCCGGAGCTGAGTGGAGGACCCCTCCCCAGCCAGCTGCCTGCATCCCCCGACAACAGCCGCTTGGCAGCCCACATTAGGAAATCTACATCTAACAATCCAGCCCTAGCACCCCGAGGAGCACAGATGCTCCTGCAGTGCTGCATCTTCTTTGCACTTAACAGGCAAAACATCACGAGGAAAGAGGAAAGAGGAACTTGCTGCTCGGCTGCGCCACTCCATTTAGGACCTGGGCTCAGGGCAAGCTGTAAGTGCTGGCGGCCGGCTGCCCTGTTTCTCCCCGACACCCAGCCTCTGCCCCTTTTCAGTCCTGTGTTTCAGACAGGAGGCCCCTACACCCTCTCCCTTCAAGCTCCTTATGAACAGCAGCACAGCCCCCACCAATACACCCTGCCATGTCTCTGGCCCATTCGGGTTCCTCATGATAACAGGAAAACTGGCCAGGACCCATGGTGACCTCAGGAGCAAGGCAAGATTCCCCAGACCCACATTCAGAACTCTGTTACAAGAGGGGGACCCGGAGGCGGGAGGGGGACAGGGCAGAGTCCGAAATGGGGGACAACACCAACAGAAGAAGGTCTGAAGGACAGGGCCACCCAGCAGCAGTGCAAACCCTCACTGGACCCCCTACCTCAGGTTTAAGGTCCTCCTTCCCCATCCTGCTCTAAACCCCTCCTCAGAGCATCTTTCCTGAGAGGCACAGTCCAAGGTCAAGGCTCTTCCACCCTGAAAGCACACTGGCCCGGGCTGTGTCTGCCAGCTGCATGGCCTCAGGAAGAGTCCCTATCTCAGAGTCTTGACTTCTTTATCTGCCACATATGTTCATATCTGTGCCATCCACTCCATGTGTCAAAACTATAAAATAGGATACAGTGGAATAGGGCAGTTATTACTGAATTATGCTAATAATGCTAATTGAGAATGTTGAGACTCTAAAGGCATTAAGTCCTCTTTGTGCACATATTCTGCGTTTCTGATGGGACTCCAATTTTCCCCAGGACAGAGGTTATGTCTCTTTTCTTTTTTTTTCAAAAATGCCTAAAATAGGATTCTCCACACATCACCTCAGTTGGTGGTGTAGGCTGATGAGATGGCAGCAGACCAAGCACGGCGGCGCCAGCCCCTCCCCTGGCCTGGACAGACATGGTTAATCAAGTGCACACTGCGTCCACTGATCACCAGTACTCCAGCAGGCGAGACGCTTTCGACAGATCAGAGTTGGCCAAGGAGGCAAAGACGGTTCACCCCAACCCCAGGCCAGGCACAGAGTCTAACCACTAACAGGTGCTTTGAAAACACCGCCCACCTACACAGATGGCTTCCGGGCACTCCTGGGAGCAGTGGGGACAGTCTGATTCTATCTCTTCAAGTCCAACCCTGCGCCCTTTCTTTTTGCTGCCTCAAATCCTTTTGAGAAGATCAGCAAGATGTAAATTATTAAATTATGAGTCCTGGTGTCATATCACTAACACGCAGCCTGTAATCTCTGACACCGGAGAAGGGGAACAAAGGACAGAATTTGTGATGAATCCGTTAAACTGGACACCACGCCTTCACTCAGTGCCTAGGGTCACCTCTCAAGTACCCCTGCAATCAGATTAACCTCCCCCCCTCCCTTCATGTCCACAAAGCGCCAGACAAGTACGCACGGAAAAGCGTACCATGTCAGGAATGACCCAAGGCCATTACAAAAGACAGCCCCTGACGTCCTCCCAGCTCTCAGAGGTCTACAAATTGTAAATTCATTCCTCTGCCTCATCTACTGCTCTGTCCCCTCCAAAGAGATTTCCCTTTGCGCTGATGCCACAACCCCGGGTGGACAATCCAGCAGGGCCCAGGGCTGGGCTTCAAGAGGCATGTAAGAAGGCCAGCCTGCAGTCACGTGACATCCCCCTCTCTCTGAAGAGCATCTCTACTCACTCAGTGGGACCTAAGATATTCCGTGATAATGATGAGGACAAGTGGCGGTTTCAGAGCCCTCTCCTGTTTACTGTCTCGCAGCCTCTCGATACCCCGTGTGAGTCTATATTCACGCATCCCGTGTACACCCTCCGCCATAGCAAAGACCTAATTTAGACAGAGGCAAATTAGCTCTGTGGGGTGAAATGCATTAACCAAGTCTCCCAAACAGCACAAATCTAATTAACTGAAAATCAAAATTGCAAAGCTGCCGAAAAAGATTTCCACGGAAGAAGTCTCCCAAGGATTGAAGGAAAGTTGTGGGCCACGTGACCTGCCTAATCCAAGTCTCGGCGCTAAACTGGGATAAACGCTGTTTGGGTGTTTGGGTTTGTTTGCCTTTTCACTGATGTTTGTTTTCTCTAGATCACCTTTATCACCAGTGGGCTTTAGAGGGCTTATCTGGTGCAGGCAACAGCCACAGAAAAGCATCCTTCCCGAGGAGTGGGCCCAGCCTTCAAGAACCTTCCGAGCCATGGGAAATAAGAACACGGTTTCCAAAAAACCCAGCTGGGAATGCCTCTCCTGACTCCTTCACATCTGCCCCCTCCCCAACTGCCCACCCAGGCTCACCTCCACCTGACCCCCATCACCCAGGAAATGCTGCCAGCCGTGGGGTCAAGTGTCCCCCATCTGGGGCCCTTGAGATGACAGACCAGCAAAGCCAAAGCCTCCCCTTTGTGAGAAGATGAGCGTCTGCATTTGTCCTTCCGGCCCCTGACCTCCCACAGGCAGAGGATGGGGCAAGGTGGCTTCGCACTCCAAAGCCAATGAGCTCCTGCTCTTGGTATTTAGAGGGCAGAAAACCATTTCCCTCCCTCCCACCACCCCTATTTTAAGCTCTTCCCTTCCCCATCAGTCCACAATGGTTCTCAACCCTGGCTGCTGCTGAGAATCACCCAGGGAGCTTTCAAAACCTTCCAAGGCCCAATCCACACCCAGACCAAGTAAAACAGATCAGACCTTCAGAGATGCATCTTCCCAGGACGATGCCAACCTGCAGCCAAGGCCAGAAGCAGCAGCTCCAGACCAGCACTTCTCAATTTGCCATGTGCCCCTGATGTAGTCGGGGGATCCTGTTCAAACACAGACCCTTGGGCTGGGGTTGTGGCTCAGCGGTAGAGCGCTCGCCTAGCACATGTGAGGCAGTGGGTTCAATCCTCAGCACCACACAAAAATCAGTAAAATAAAGACATTGTGTCCACTTACAACTAAAAAAATATTAAAAGTAAAAATACAGACACTGACTGAGTAGGTGTGGGATGGGGCCTGAGGTTCTGCATCTCAGATGGGCTTCAGGCTGACATGGTAGCCTCGGAGACCACACTCAGAGCTGTGAGGTTCTAGAATAAAAACCCCAACTCCTCAAGGCATGTGCCATCTATTTTTCTTCTTCCATCTCTCATCACTGCCCAACTCACAAACACCATCGTGGGTGCAGCTCCCCACATACACCCTGCTAGTTCCTCAGTGGAACAAATGTGTGAGTTAAAACAGGGCCAGGAGGGTGGGTGCTCATCTGATATATGGCTGTCCTTACAAGAAGAGGAAATGTGGATGCAGACACATGTTCACGTATACACATCTGCACATACAGAGAAAAGACCACGTGGAGACACAGGGAGAAAACAGCCCCTCAAGCCAAGGAGAGAGAGGTCTGGAACAGATCTTTCCCTCCTGGTTACTGGAACAAACCAATCCTACTGAAACCTTGACCTTGGACTTCCCAGCCTCTGCAACTGTGAGACAACCTATTCTTGCTGCGGAAGTCACTAGTCTCTGGTACTTACTGCAGCCCTAAGAAACTAATGTCCCCTTTTCAGGACCCAGGCCAGCCTCTGCCTCCCCTGGGAGGCTGCCCTGCCTTGCCCCACAGGCTCATCTTCTTTGACATCCTTTGAGCCTCCAGGGTTCCCTGACCTGCTCATCTGATTCTACACTACTTATGAGCTTCTGGAGGCAAACACCGGGCCTGTCCCCCCTGTGCCTGTGCCCAGCACCTTGCAGCGTGCCAGGTCCCTGCAAGGTGCTTGTCACGTGAACCTGCTACATGGACAGAAAGCAGCCCTCACCCAGCCAACAGTAACCTCCCAGCAAGTCCCCCACCCCTGCCTGCCTGCCTGCCTGCCCAGTGCTGCCACCTCCCCTACTCTTGTTTCCCTCTAGGCAGCCAAGAAGGATCACTGTTTAGAGCTGGGTTTGGTTTTTATTGTGTGAGTAACTTTTCTTCAAGCCACCATATTGCAATGCAAACTGCCAGGTGTTAAAAATGCTGCCCCCAGCCATCAGGGGCAGCTGGTTTCTGCAGACTTAGTATTTATCACATTTGCAGTAAATACACAAAAGGTCTTCCAGGAAGAGAGCGGAATTCTTTTGTCAAAAGGCAGCGGTAACTAAACACTGGCCAGGGAGTGAAAGCAGATTCAGACCACTGCCCTCCCATCGCCGGGTGTGGACCTACGTTATGCCGGGGAAGAGGAGACCCAGAGTGAGTCAGAGGACACAGCTGACAGGCACTAGATGGCCAGGACTTGCTCAGCCACTGAGTTCAAGCTTCACTGCAGCCCCGGGGAGGGCTGACGGGCACATGTGAGATGGTGAAAAAAAAGAATGTCACCTCTGCAAGGGGAAATCTTGACCCTCCCTGGAATTAGGATGGAAAGAGCATTTAGGGAAGAAGGATCCAAAGCAGGTCCGTTAATTCCTACGAATACAAAAATCCCCAAATCCTTCATGTTCAAAGAGCAGAGAGGAGGGCCAAGTTAAAAGTTAGGGTGCCCTCCACGCCAGGAAAGAACAGCCTGGGCATCTTCATAGATTTTTTTTTTTCCCTTTTCACACAGAACCTGAAATATGAAATATGAAAGGGTCACTTTCTCTTTGGGGTCGATTTATACTCCGAAGACTACACGTCTGCTCTTTTGAAGGTTATGAGGCTGGCCAGCCTTGAACCTCGTTTTATCTCTCATCAGGCACCTCCCTGGAGATCCTCCCCTCCCCTTCCCTCCTGGCCTGCGGCCTTGAATCTAGAGATCCGCACCCACCCTGGGCCTCTCGGGCGCAGCTACACCCCGCTTCCTCCTCCGGCAGGCAATTTTGAAAAAGAAAACCTAGGAAGGGGGGTGTAGAAGGTAGGTAGGAACCGCTTGCCACCCAATCCCACACAGGCTTCAGGTTTCAGGCACTTTTCTCCCTGCAAAGTTGCCTTGAGGCACCAAGAAACTTCAAAACGGTGTGGTTCTAGGGAGATTTTGCTCTCTGTGACCCTCTGGGAGCAGGGCTGCCCTCTGCAGCAGCCACCCCTCCCTGGCCCAGCATCTGGCTGCAAGTCTAGGGTGAGCCTGTCTCCTGAGCTTTCCATCTCTCCCCCAGGTTCCCGCCTCCCTGGAGAAGAAGGCATCACAGCCCCAATCCTCAGTATCTGGGGTCCCTCAAGAGCCTCCTAAAACAGTAATGGATCTCTTTACTGTGTGCAGGGCTGCTGTGATTTCTTGTATCACTTAGCCTTTACCAAATGGAAGTTCAAATTCCAGGAACCCTGCTCCTGGCAAAGAAGAACCTCTGTCCCCAAGCTGTTCAAGAAAGACCCAGGACCCCTTTATCCTCTGCTGAAAAGACCTGATGCTTGGTTTCTGCAGCTGCACTGAGGATCAAGCCACGGTGGGACAAGCCTGCAACCCTATTTCTACAGACAACGGTAACAACAGCCGCCACGTTCTGAGCATCTACTTGTTCCAGATGCTACAGGAATTTGATCGTGTTGTACAGAAACTATGGGCATCCCCACAACAGTGCTGCCATTCCACAAAATGTCATTCCTCAAAATGACATTTTATACAGGGGCTGGGGGCTGAGAAGGAATGAGCAACTTGTCCAGGGCCTGAGAGAGCAAGAGGCAAAAACGGACTTGAACCAAGGTCCAAATGGCTCCAAGGGTCTTCAGGAGCACCATGATACCTCAGGGGCTCTCAGCCTGTCCCTGTCCAGCCTCCAACTGCAGAGCATCACATGAGGCAGAGAGGCAGGGGGCATTCTCATCAATATCTCTATTGCCCGGTGGATAAACTGTGGCCTGGTGAAGAACAAAGCCCTCCTCTTGGGAAGAAGAGACAAGCTCCTTCCTCTGCTACACACACGAGTTGACACTGCCTTCGGAGACCCGGGGCCTGCCGACATCCCCAGGTGACCTGCTCCATCCCACAGAACCAATAACATACCAACTGCCCCTGGGCCCACCCCAGCAGTGACTCCTTGTAATCCCTAACCCAGGATGTAAGAAGAGATGCAGGTCCAGATAGGCCTGAGGGGCAGAAAGGAGGAAGGAAACAGTCCTGGAAAGGCCTGGCTTGCCCTCTCCTCTACCAGCAGCTAGGTCAGCGAGGTCTTCACTTGCCAAAGCCCAAACCCTTCTAACTAACTCACTACCTCACGCCCCATCATCGGGGGAGAGTGGAAGCCCAGTGGACAGCGCCCAGCTCTGCCCATATCCTGTGGCAGGCCCACCTGCTTCTGAATCTTCCTTATTAACAGCTCTTCACTCAGCCTCAAGAACATGCCTGCCACCAAGTCGAGACTTCTCTCTGCTCTGCTCTGGCTGTCATTCACTGGAACTCCTAAACAGGGTTCATACACACACATACACACACACACACACACACACACACACACACACACACCCCTCTTCTTCCCCAAATGCTCAGGGAACTGCCAGGTGACCATCTGGAATTCCCCTCGAGGACAATCAAATCACAAAAATGGAATCCAAGCTTATTTGTGTAAACATTTCCTGATATTCACAGCATGTACCTTTCTCCCAACCCTGCACTCCTACACAACCTGTGCAACACAGACAGACCCCCCCCCCCATGTATACACACACCTTATTATATACACCGGTCCCCAGGGTAAGGAGAGATAACAAGTGGTCCACAGACTTAAGTCACTTACTATGCAAGCCCATTTTGGAAGCTGACTGGTGACAGAGGGGGAAATGTGAGCTGTCAGAAAGGCCAAAGCAATTTCAGAATAAAACCGGCACCAGGGGGCATGATCCAAGTAACAAGAGCAGTCTGAACACATCTCCAGCTTGTGGGTAAGAGAGAAGCACTTGAAAGTTCCTTAGCCCCAAACTCGAGGCTAAAATTTCCTATGATGATTAAGCCCAGAACAGATGATCTATAGAAGTGCTTAAGTTCAAAGAGACTCTCTGCAGTGCCTTTTGACTTATTAAAGAATATTAACATTTCTTTTCAAAGCCTTTCTCCGGTCTGCATGGAAACTGGCTTGAGAAGACAGTCCAGTCCACTGATGAAAACACAGGCAGCCCTCACCTGGGAGACCTGCCAGGGGACGGCTGTGACCCGAGACAAGTAACCGGGCTCTGGGCTTCAGTTTCGACAAGGACAAATAAAGCAATCCAATTGCAGGTCATCACTGAAGTTTCCCCGCTTCTGGAGCTTTCGATGATTAATACCAAAACCTACCAGAAAAAATAAAAGCAACATGGAGGTGGGAACTGGGGGGAGGGGGTTTTCCTCCTCATGAGTCAGTCTCAAAGAAAATCTCCCCGAGGGCTGGAGAGGGCAGTGGGGGTGCTCAAAGAGTGGGGAGCAGGCTGCATCCTTGCAGCCACATCAGGGAAGACAAGGAGGCCTGCTCCGTAGCCCCAGGCCTCATCCATAGTAAGACCCCAAATTTGATGACCAACCTCTCCCCGATCTGACAAAGCCGCAGTTATAACTTGGAAATGGTCCTTCATGCCCCATGACCCACCCTGCCACCCACGTCTCACCCAGTGAAACCCACTGGCGCCCAATTCCTACTTCACTCCAGCTGAAGGGGTGAGGGAGACTCAGGCCTCAAAAGAACGGTCTCCCAGCTTTTAAGGGCAGCCCAAAGAACGAAAGCATTCATTTTTGGTACTGTTTCCATGGGAATGGTCATCACCACCTCCCGACAACAAACTTATTTAAAAAAAAAAAAAAAAAAACTCTTGGGGAAAAATAAAAAAACTAATTCACACTTTTCAGTTTGAGGATGAATGAAAAGTCAAATGGACTCACAGAGCTGTAGACAAGGGCACGCCTCCCACACCCAGGGAAAGCTGCCGGCGATGAGATGACCAGGAAACCAGGGCCCACATCACAGGCCTCCGCAGCACATGCCAGAGGTGAGGGGTTGGCCCTGAAGGGGTACGAAGCTCAAGCATCACGGAGGCACGTAACCAAGACCTGCCTGTTGGATTCGGAGTAAGCCACGAGCTCTAGGTCTTGGTTTCCTCATCAGTGATATGAAGTAGATTGAAGCTGTTTCATGGGATTTGAATTAACATTAAATTTAACGAAAATATACAACATATTTTGCATTAAGAGGGTGGTACTTAGGAGGGAATTCGCACTTACAATGCTCTATTGTTTTGTAGAGATGCTCAATTTGTTCTCACTTAATCCTTGAAATGATCTTGCCAAATGATGGTGGTGGTGGCGGCCATGGTGGAGGTAGGCAGTGCAGGCTGAGTAGCCTTTACCCAAAACGCTTGAGACCATAAGCATTTCCGAATTTTTCAATCTGGGAATACTGTGCACACACAATGAGGAATCTTGGGGACGAGGCCCAAGTCTAAACACATGAAAAATTTATGTATGCTTCAAATATGCCTTACACACACAGCCTACAGGTAATTTTAGGTAATATTTTTCCTTCACCTGAGAGCTGACTGTGACACATCACATGAGGTCAGGGGTGGAATCTTCCCCCTGCAGTGCCCTGTCGGAGCTCAGCAAAATTTCAGATTTTTGGAGTATTTTGAGCTTTGTATTTTCAGACTATGGATGCACAACCTGTAGCATCCCTAATGTTTTATTTACTCCACACAACTCACCGCATGCCAGACACGTCAACTCATTTAATCCTTACAACCAGTTGGGACGCAGATATTTCTCCTCTGTTACAAATGAGGAAACTGTGGTCCAACGGCCTATCAATAGCGGAGCTGGGACTCCACTCCGGTTGACCTGACCACAAAGAAGCAAAATCCCACTGCGTCTCAGGGAACGTAATGCCTTCATTCACTGGTCAAGCATTTACTGAGCATCTTCTGTGCGTCTGCCTCCGTGGAAGACACTCGGAATACAGCAGGGAACTAGACAGACCTTGTCCTGCTCTCAAACAGGGTATGGCCCAACAGCAAGAAAGAGGCCATCGAACAAGCACTGCTATGACAGGGAGGAATTAGCCAGGGTTCTCCAGAGACACCAGACCAACAGAAGAGACAGAGACAGACGGGCTGATTTTAAGAAACTGGCTCGCGATTGTGGAAGCCGACAAGTCTGAAATCCCCGGGGCAGGCCCGCAGGCCAGAAATTAAGGTAAGACATGATGTTGCAACCTTGGGTCCTGAGTCTGCAGGGTAGGCCAACAGCCTGGAAACTCACAGCTGCTATGTCACAGTCCAGAGGCAGAACTGTTCCTTTCCTGGAAAGCCACAGGCTGTGCTCTGAATACCTTCAACAAATTACATGAGGCCCACCACATTATGGAGGGTCATCTGCTTTACTTAGAGCTAACTGATGGCCAATGTTAACCCCATCTCCAGATGCCTTCACAGTGACATCTAGACCAGGGCTCCACCCAACAACTGGGCACCATAAGCCAAGCCAGGCTGATACATACAATTAATCATCACGGGGGGCTATATGGAGTCTCAGGAAACACAGAAGTCTTGCAAGGCCCAAGGAATAAGCAGGCATCAGAAGCTTCAAATGTTCTTCAGAACTGCAAATTTCTTCTTTTCTTTTTTATTTTTTAGTTGTAGATGGACACAATACCTTTATTTTATTTATTTATTTTTACGTGGTGCTGAGGATCGAACCCAGGGCCTTGCATGTGCTAGTCGAGCGCTCTACCCCTGAGCCACAATCCCAGGCCTGCAAATTTATTTTCAGAGAACAAGCCTTCATCTAAACACACTGAGGGCTCCCTGGATAAAGGGGTCCCAGTGAACCCTTTGGAGAACCAAGTCACTGCTTGGCCTGTCAGTTTGCTTCTGGTATGATCTCGCACCCTCCCACATAAAGCGAGACACAGTTGTGCACCTAAAGAACATTCCAGATGGCAGCAGAGCACCTGAATACTGATGAACAAGAAAGGAGGATGCCCCAGTTCCCGGGAAGAGGAGAGGTGGGCAGGATCTCCTTCCTGGCCATCCACCTAGGACAAATGACAATGTCGCCCCTGACTCTTCCAACGGCACCCTCATTTGAGACAGCTGTGGAACCTAGACTGGAGCCTCAGGATCCACAGCTGGGGTATCCACAAAGGACACGTCACCTACATAAAGAGCTCGATGGGTCTCTGTTTTGTTTCTCAGTCACCGTAAGGTCATGTGCTTGGTGAAACTACAGATGACTCTAAATTTTAAAAAGCAGATCTCAGCGGAATTCAATCTATCTCTACTCCCGCCCCATTAGTAGGCAGGAAGGGTTCTTCTTTATGGGCAGCAGTGAACTCCAAGCCCCAGAAGGCCCAGAGGTGGTAAAGGACAGGCAGAGGGAGGGCACAAGAGGCAGCCAGATCAGTTCTTCCTCCCAGACCTAACCCCATGTCCCCAGGGGCCAGCGTTGCTTCACCGGCACCCCTGCAGGGGAAGGAGCCACACTTCTCTTTGCTCTACATGGACTGCGAGAAGGAAAGCCGGACAGGTCAGGGATCCTTGTCACTTTCATTCCCAGACACAGCCTGGGGCACATAACAGGTGTCCAGTAAATACCTGTGGAATGAGTTGAGCATGTCCAGAGCTTCCTCCAGTGTCAGGCTCCCATCCCCTTTAACCACAGACGGAACAATGGTTTGAAACACTTTCCTGTCAAAAGTGATGGTGTTCCCTGGGCCTTTCACACTACCTTAGGGATCATGCTACCTTTGTAAAAAGCTAGAAGAGGAGGAGGAGGAGGAGGAGGAGGAGGGCAAGTCAACTAAATGGTAGAGAAGGAACAGAATCTGCAACCCTAGCCTCGTGGAATATACCCCTGACCTCAAGTAAGTTAGTCCTCACCCGCACGCCAAATTCCCATCTGTAAAACAGGAGCACTCCTCCCGAGGAGCAGGGAGGGCTCAATTCAACACGCTGGCTTCTCTCTCTTCCTGATGGGCTCAGCACATCAACAATGAGCAGGGCCTGGAGTCTAAGGCCTGGGGCTGGCTGCCCAAAACCTCCTCAGCCATAAGGCCCAATGATCCACTTGTGTTCTGACTACAGCCTCTGGCCCGGCCGCTGGAGGCCTCACAGGCGCTGTGGCAGACTCTTTTCCCAGAGGATTAATTTATTACCTCTTCCTGAAAGCTGTTTGTTTGGAAGAAGAATGCACAACCCGCTCCAGGTGAGCAAGTGTTGCTAAGGGGAAAAAGGGCCCCAGAAAACAACACCTCTCTTACCCTAACCCTCCATGCCAAGACCCCAGGGAAACCCTGTCTACTAAGAGGCCCTGGCCAGCAAGCCCACCCACCTTGTCTGAGCTCTAGACAGACACAGGATAAAGGGGCTCCAACTGTGGGATTCTGCATCTCCAACTGTTTCCGGCCAGGAATCCCAACTGAGGGCCTTTACTAAAGGCCAGGGCTGCTGACCACTCTCTTCCCAAGCATCTGGTCTACCTCCTAGCAGCAGTACTCCCTGTCCTATAACGGCTCTTCCATGTCTGTCCTTCTCATTAGACTATAAGCTCCCTGAGGGCAAAGACTTGGCTTGCCCTGTTTCTGCTGTATTCCCCTCCCCAGGCTCCACAAAACACCTGGTATGCAGGAGGTGCTCAATACATATCTGTTACACTGATCAGGGATCTCCAAGGATGGACTGCATGGACTCCTTTTATATACATGCAAAACCCTCCTTGTGAGGGTTTCTTGTGAATCTAAGTACTTGTGTAGGTCACCATCGTCCTTAGGAGACTGTCCACAGGCCTCATGATACGTTCAAAGAAGACCTGACCAAAAATGGCTCAAGACTCCTGACGGGTGGTAAGCACTGCAGTTACTCCTCCCGAGAGCCTCCATGGGGAGCCTGTACTCCTGGCCACTTCCTTAGGCCATCATCTAGGTGCCACCTCCCAGGACCCCGTGACTCTAAGGGTTCTTGCCCACAAGTATCCCACAGTAGAGTGCAAGCTGCCCGAGGGCAGGGACGAGAGTCTTCTTCACTCAAGTGCCTGGCATCCAGTGAAAAGCGTGCAGAAAGGTATTCAGAGTTGTCCGACAAAGTAACAGGCCGCCCAGCCCAGGCTTATTTTCATAAAGAATCTTTTTATACAAAAATAATATAAGGATTCATTTTAAACACCCACCATCTCACCCCACCACCAAACCAGCGGTGATCATTTTTCCCTCGCCCATGAGCACGCCTACTATTTAGGTGGCTCTATTCCTAACGTTAGGACAACGTCAGCCTCCGACGGTTTCCCCTTGGCGGGAGTTTCTAAGCGTGCTTCCACCTGGGGCTATCCTCGTGGGGGTGGGGGTGGCTACTACAGCACAGCCGACCCGGTGTGTGATTCCACTCTGTTGTGACAGAATCTTTCTCCCCCCCATAGGCAGCTGCTCTTCCCCAGGTGTGAGAGCAGATTTTCCTTCTCATCTCCCAGCACATCAAAGGTCTGTTCTCACATGAAAGCACTCAACTGAACATGCAGTGAACAGACTGCCCTCCCCCAGAGCTTCAACCATGGCAGGGTCCTCCCTGGCCACCGGGTCCCTGTTCAGATTTGAGAACTGCCCGTGAGTACTCAGTGGGACCCCTGGGCACCTGCCCAACTCTTCTCAGGCCTCTGGCCACCCCCTGGATCAGGGTCCCTGTTTCCTCCTCTCTGTCCTAATCCCCCCCCCCCCCACACACACACACACACACAGCCAGAGAGCCAGCCAGCCACCCTGGGGCACTGATGTTTGCCTGGGGCTGTCCCCAGTGCCTCCCCAAAGCCACTCTCTGGGCCAGGATCTGCTGCCACCAAAGCCCTGGGGACCCTGCCTGAACTCTGATTTGTCTATTTACATTAAAAGGAACAACATGCTCCCATCAGAAGAAGATGAAGCAGGCTTGCTGTCATCCAGGGGCTTTTAATAAAATAAAGGGTCAACAGGAACATCAGCAAGGTCCTCAAAACAGAACACAGAGAACCCAGGAGAAGGGACGCGAGGTAACAGACACTCCCAAATTCTCACGATAATGAAAAAAAAAAAAAAAACCGTCTCGGTCCCGAGGTAAGAAAGCAGTCCTGCCAAAGCCGCCATTTCTGGGGCTGGGGATGTGGCTCAAGCGGTAGCGCGCTCGCCTGGCATGCGTGCGGCCCGGGTTCGATCCTCAGCACCACATACCAACAAAGATGTTGTGTCCGCCGAGAACTAAAAAATAAATATTAAAAATTCTCTCTCTCTCTCTCTCTCTCTCACTCTCTCTCCTCTCTCACTCTCTCTCTAAAAAAAAAAAAAAGCAGTCATTTCTGTGTCATTCAACGTGTGTTTTAGTGTCTAGACTCCTTTCCCTAAAAAAATAAGCATGATGTTCAACCTCGTTAGTGATTAGGGAAATGCAAATTAAAACCACAAGATAAGGCAAAAAAATGTAAGTCTGATAATACCAATCACTGAGCAATGGAAACAACGACATGCCACTTGGGGGGCACCCCTGCAAGAAGGGCATCTTCAGGACACCATGTCCAGTGGACGTGAGGCTGTGACTCTGCGATTCCACCCGTGCCTGTGTGTTCTGATATGTACAAGGATATGCACAGCACATGCACTCAAAAGTCCACTAAAAGGAGAAAAGGCACCCAGTGGCCCAGTCATACAAAGAACACTATACAGCACCGAAAACAGACGCACCAGAGCCTCATGCGTTGGCACAAATGGTTGCCCCAAATGGTTGCCCCAACATGAAACCGAATGAGGAAATATCTGCTGATATAAGGGTGAGATGTAGGCAAATCTAAACATGGGGAAAGGACACTGGTAATCTATTTCTAAGCTATGTGGCACATAGGCAGGTGTCCATTTGATTGTTGTTCATGCCTCACATAAAATATCGTACATATGCAATACTTTATAGATGGGGAAGAAATACTGAGCTGAAGTCAACACTCTGCTCCTCTCAGTACCATCATTCCTCCTCTGGGAACTCTCACTCCCTTCTCAAGAAACTCACTTGTTAAGGGCTCTCAAGACTTAACACCACCTTCTTCCCTGGAGTCGCGTCTCCTACCTAGGAGATGCCGCCAAACCAAAAGGGAAATGAGTCTGTTCACATCACCAAGCAAGAGGTATTCTACAAACTCTCTGTATCCACACGGGCACTCCTAACTGGGTCATCCCAACACAGACACTGCTTCTGGGGCACTTTCCCTAATAAGAAAGGTCCCCACTTAGGAGCACCCCACATTGCCATAACCTCCCGCAGAGAAGAAATGGGGGCTTCCAATGGCTTCCTAAGACCCAGTGAGACAGACTGTGCCCACCCATAAGCACATCCCCTTGAAGGAAGTGTTCAGAGTCGCCTTCGACAAGCATGTATCAGGGAGCATTCCTAGGGACATGGGTGCTGCTGAGTGACAATCTGGAATGTCCCCCCAAAGGCCAATAGCCCCCAGCACAGCACCATTGGGAGGGGGTGCCTAGAGGAAGGTCTTTAGGTCATTGCCCTAAAAGGGGACTGTGGGACCTTCATCTCCTCCTCATTCTGCTTTTCACTTCCTGTCACGAGAGGAGCAGTTCTGGTCCACCATGTGCTCCCACCAGGATGCGCTGCCTCGCCATCATGCCACACCGTGAGCCAACGTGAAGCTCTTCTCTTTATGTCGTGATGGAAAACTGACTGACCCGGGTCCCTTCTCCAAGAAATTCTTCACAGGGCTTTGCCCCACAAATTCCTAGTCCTTTCTACTAAACTCATTCTTGCATCCCGCAAAATGTCCCTGCATGAGGATTTCTGCCTTCACTTCAGAAAGCCCTAAATGTTACTGGTGGCCAAATGTTGTCTGGCCCCTGCTAAAACCGCTCCCCTTTCCCCTACCCCTGCCCCCTTCCCTCCACCCATGTGGTTGCACTGATCCCTACTCCACTGACTTCAAATCATCTTGTTCAATTCCCAACCATCAGCTCCTCAGCTGCCATCTCTGCCTTCACCCATGTCAAGTGATCTGGGATTCCATCTCCACCCTCCCCTCTCCCAATTCCATCTTCACCCCATGTCACAACACTATCCCTGAAATAATAATGCTGCATCTGTTCAAGGGAACTGAGCACAGGTATTCAGCAGAGAAAAACGCCTCCTTCCCTCCCAGCAAAACAGAGCTGTCTCGCAAACCACCCTTGCATTTTCCTGGAGTCTGCTCTCTTGAGTCAGATGTGCTCTGAATCAAGTCACCTGATCTCTCATAATAAATATCAACAATAATCGTACAGATTTACTGCAAGTGGACAAGGCACCCAGCCCTGTGCTAGTCAACACGGGAACAGACAGAAAAAGAGAAGCAGTCCCCATAGGCATAGCCATACCAAGGTGTTTCACTAACTGGGAAAAAAAAAAAAAACATACTTCAAAATGATTCGTATAATAGGATCTCATATTTGTAAATCATAATATATACAGGAAAAATATGGAGTAATATATTCTAATTCATCAACAGCAGTAGTGGGAGGGAGGTGGTAGCCCTAGGGGAAACTTTACTTATAATGCTATAAATTCTCTAATGTTTAACTTTTTAATTATGAGCATGTATTATTTATAGGGTGGGGAAATTTTCTTTAAATTAAAAAAAAAGAGAGAGCAGGACTCAACTCTCGGGAAGCTTCTAATCTGGCTGTTGAAATAAAACTTCACACACGTGGAATGGGACTAAGAAAGACAGCATTAAAAATTTCAGTTATCTGGCCAGGCGCGGTGGTGTACACCTGTTACACCAGCTACTCAGGAGGCTGAGGCAGGAGGACCACAAGTTCGAGGCCAGCCTGGACAACTTAGCAAGACCCTCTCAAAAGAAAAAAGAAGACAACAACGATGGCCAGTTATAGCTCAGTAGTAGGAGAACACCTCTAGTTTCAATCCCTAGGATGGGGGGGAGGGGGAATCCAATTATCTAGTGCTTATAGGGGAATCAAAGTCTATCACAAGATATGACTAGATGCCAGCTGTCCATCTCCAGCAATAAATGCCAGTGGAAATAGGAGAGATTGGCTGTGCCCAATATTCAGAAGGTGAGTGGGCAGGGAGGGTCTGCTGTTTGTGGGTGCTGCATGGGCTCCCCAGATCCATCAGGCCTTATTTTCCTGGTCTCCACAGCAGTAAAGGAATAATCCACCCTCTCCACAGGTAGATCATTTCAAATACGTAAAAACTAAATTATAATCTCAACCAAGCCAAGAGAAAAACCTCAGATATACCTTTTATTTTAAAAGAATTTTTAAATTTTGAAATAACTTGGGGACAACAGAAGAAATGCCATTTGAATGGTCCTTGGTACCTTTCACGTTCCTGTCTCATATGACCTCAGTGCATTGATCAAACTAAGAAATTAACATTGGCTCAAAGCTATTGAATTAAACTACAGATTTTATTTGGATTTCACCAATTTTTCCTCTGATGTCCTTTTTCTATTCCAGGATCCCATCCAGGATACCATATTGCAATGAACATAACTTGCTTTTAAATAAGCAAATATTTTACGATTATTTATTCTTCCTTGGTAAAATGTCCCGGAGCTCAGGGAAGAGACTAAATTCCTTCTCCTCGCCATCGAAGAGGGCAATCTTTGATAGATCGGTGGCCTCTGAGGGAACAGAATTTGATCTACAGTGAGATAAAAACCCAGACAATGACCAAACCTCTTAACCCTCCATAAGCAGCCACAACTCTGGCCTTTCTCCACAGCAACTAACTAGTATTTAAAAGTAATTTATGTTAATTGCAATCGGGCATATATGAACACTACAAAGCAAGCTGGCTTCAAACAAAAAGGCTCAAGAGAGGAGCCTCACCAAAAATTTAATTTTGTGAAAGACCTAGTTCTATTCCAACTTGTTTTTAAATATATGTTCTGAGTCACACACCATTAACCATCTCAATTTATTAATAATCTCAGGGCAACCAACAATCTCAGATCACGCAACGATGAAATCTTGCATAAAAAAAAGAAAATGAAATATCTGCAAACATTAAGCAGGTAGTCAGCTGTGGTGACCAGAGAAAGATTATGATTTTTTTTAACCAGAACATGTGGTAGAGCAAACAGGAGGAGAGATGCGTGAACTGGTTCACGCTAAACTCATAAAGAAAATTCTCCACCGAGAATGAGATTATTTTAGAACCGACTGGTTCAAAGAAAGTTCTTTGGAATTGCTTCCTCCCCTCTCCCCCGCACAAAGGTTGGCCATGGGAGAAGGAGGCCCCCATGTTCTCAAAGACCCTTCTTTTAGCCGAGGAAATGACAGTGCTGTTTTGGCATTTGAAAGCAAGAACAAATACTTGAGCTATAAAATCCACTTTGTAGATTGAATCAGCAAGACAGCTGTTTATACAGAAACCTTTTCCTCTCTCCCTCCAAGCCCCTCAGCGATTCATATCAGTAATAAAACACTGGCTAGAAGAAAGAAAAATGGAGTTTAAAAGCCAGCAAGATGCAGCAAGAGCACATGCCACCACCTGAGCACCACCTTCACTTGTGCCTCCAGGTGACCCCTCTCAACCTACCTCACTTGTAAAAGAAAGAGGGGAGGGAAAAAAACACCTCCCTGGAGTTGAGTAACTTTCTGCCGGAGCACCAGAAAGTGAGCTCTACACTGGAGGGAGCGCTCCCGGACTGTGACCAGGCTGTCACTGACATGCCCTGGTCTCTGACATTTGCCCTCTTCCACCGGCCACTCCACAGCCCCTTTCTCCCTCCCTTCATTGCCAACTGTGAGTCTCCCCCAGGCACCAGATACTGAGTAGAAGATGCATTCGTTCTCCTGAGTGACAGGCGGGGTAGGGCAGGGGGACAGGAAGACACGGGACAGCATGGGAAGAACTCTTTGACCTGGAAGATGAACCCACTTCTTTCCCATTGGCTCCAGAAGGCCCAAGTCAAATGTCACTTCCTCTATGAAGCCCCCCAGCTCTCTCCAGCATTGACTCCCCTTGATGGCCCATCACACCTTCTGCCACCTTCACCTGTTGCTTCTGCACCTTCCCAGACTGACTGGACCCTCAAACACCAGGGAGGCCGTGACCCCATCTCTTTGGCTAAACGCCGCGCCCCGCACCCAGCCCAGAGCAGGGGATCAACAAATGTTTGTTCAATGAACGAGCACAACCCAACTACCCCAGAAACCACATTACCAAATGCTAATTACTACTAGCTGCATGAATAATGAATGAAGAAGTGAACTAACAAATGCCTCCTTGTTAGCCAAGTTGCCAAGTCCTTTGGGAGCACAAAGAAGAGATCAACTGACTTGTGGCTGTGGCAGGATGGTTCAAAGACGAGACGACTCGTCTTGAAGGGTGTGCAAGAGGCAGGGGATGATGAGGGGTCCCGCAGCTGGCAGAGGCCTGGGGTGTGACCCATCGACTTCTGGACCGGTGGACTCACTTCTTCGCCTTCCCCACAGCAACTAGCTCCCTAGAGTTGATGTGGGTGGTGCCCTGGAAACGGCAGCGGAAGGGCAAAGAGCTGCTAAGGACAAGCACCTCCCTCCCCCCATCACACCACCCCCCCGACGGTGACACATCTCCACTCACTCATCTGCCACAGCCCCGGAGAGGTGCCTGCCCCTGCACCTGCCAGCACTTAAAAAATCCAAGCCAGATGCTCCACGGGCACCCACTGAAGTGCTGCACGGAGCAAACAATGAGGCAAGATTGATGGAGGAGGAGGCCCCGTCTCTCCCCACTCCCTGGAACAGAAAGGTCAGACGAATATTCAATTTGTTGCTGGTCAGAGCTGGATACTCCCCTGTCTAGGATTCATTCTATCTGTCAAAAATAAACAAGTTCACCTCCAGAAGGTACCCTTTGGGTCAACTGCAGGGTCACCTCCACCCTTCTCCCCAGTCCCACACCCCTCGGGGGAGAGAGAGAGACCACAGAGGCAAACACACTTGAAGGTGACATAGGAACTTGTTCAGTTTCTTTGAATAAGCCTCAGAAAAAGTAACTACATCTAACAAGCCACATTCCTTTAAAAAATAATAATAATAAAAGCCCTAATCATAGATTCAGAGGATGTGCTACGTGTCCAGGGAAAAGATTCTGATCAGATACTGAAGCCCTTTCTAATTCTGCAAATCATCAGGTAATGGCAAGGTAGAGCCGAGCACCGCTCCAGCCTCAGGAGGAGGTGCTGACAGAAGGAGGGACACCTCCACCGTGCCCGGCAGGCCTCCCCCAACAGCCCCAAAGCCAGGAGCTTCCCCATCGGCCTGCTGGGATGATTGCTGCAAAGGACCTCATTCTGAAACCTTTGCTACTGGGAGGGATTATCCTTCCTTGACCCATCTTGATCCAGACGGCAGAGTTCTCTCTAGTGGGTTTTCTTAAAATGGGATACAACCGTGACAGGGAGGTTCCATTTCTTGTGGGCTGCTGGACACACCGGTAACTTTCTTCAGCTCCTGAAGTCTTATGGCCTGAAGACAATGCACACAGAGGCAGCAGGATCTTCCCCAGGCTGTCCAAACCAGCCCCTGCCCCTCCTATCACCTTGTGGAATGATCTACTCATGCCCAAGGGAACTTCAGAGCCACCTCTCCACACGACACAGAGGTACAAAAGCTTCAGCACCCCTCGAGAACCTGGTTACAGCCACAAGTGGCCAGCCACCCCAGCAGGTGGAGATCCTGCCCTGAAGGACCCCCCACTCCATTCCTAACAAGCAGCCCCAGGGTTTTTACACTAGCACTGGCTCAGCACTAATCCACCCCACCTCTGGGTCCCCTGGCCACCCCTGGAGTTACCAGGTCCAAGGCGCAAGGGGATCTTACTGCTCCCGCTCCTGTCCAGGCCCTGGTTTCCCTCAGTCCCAGAGCCACAATGCTACAAAGAGTTTTCTTTCAGAAGTAAGAAAAGGGCCCTGCCCTTGCTCACCTGCTTCCTGAATTTCCAGGGAGGTCTCCCTATCTTGGGTTCCCAATGCAAAATTCCTCCTGTTCTTGCCCCACACCAGCTGTGCAGTCTCCTGGTCCCCACAACTCCTTCCACCAAGCTGCTGTCCCCCTGCTCTGCCCTGCCCTGTTCCCTAGGGCTCTCCCAGCCCTGGGTGCAACAGGCTCTCCCTCATTCTCCAGGAAGTCCATTCTCTGTGCATCTCTACAGCTACGTCTCCTCTGATCTCTGTCACTCTACAGTGGTGCACCCACTACACCCTTGAGAAGGAGGCTACTTTGGTTTTTGTCTTCTGCCCCCTCTCCATCTCCAGTACAGCCCCGCCTGTGCGAGGGGGCTCAATCCATCGTTTTACTCCATGATGGAATCCTCTCTCGCCTGGGCCGGTGAGTTAGAATGGCTTGCTCCTGAGGCCAGTGCTGGAGGTCCATGCCCCTGAGCTCCCTCACCCTGCACTGGGGAAGAGCCTGTTCAACCACCAGCCACTCAACTGACGGCTGATCACAGGAGGGACAAGGCCAGAGTGCACAGACAGCTCAACACAATCCAGTTCCCCTGTAGGGAAAACAATTCAAGTGCAGCCCCGCTGACAAGGGGCAGGTGTGTCACTCCACACAGAAGAAAAAGCAGCGGAGCAGATCCATCTTTCAGTATCCCCTAATAGTACTAAGCAGCATGTTTAGCTGTTATTTCAATAAGCCTTATTAAGACCCAATTTTCTTGGGTCTTCTTTCAGATTCTGCAGCATTAAAAGCCTCGCTGCTTAATTACATTAGGAGCACCTGTATATATTATGTGCAATAAATCAACTTTAATTTACCACCACACAAGGCTATTCATCTTCTCTGAGTTATTTATTGCTCGGTATTATTGGTGCTGAATTGTATCCTCTCCACTGTAAGGAAGAATAGTTGGGGTAAGAAAAGCCAGAGCTGGATTTCAGAGCACTCCAGGATGCTGATCACACATGTACACAGAAAAAAGGGGGAAAAAAAATAAGAAGAAAGAAACATATAAGCAATCTTGGCAATCTGCTCCTTGCTATTTTCGTAAAACACTCCCCAAACATTTTGATGTTTTCTTTTGCACGCATGCATGCACACACATACCAGTTACCCGCTGAAACGACACAACCTGTAAAACAGGCCCACAGCTCCTGCCCGCAGAGGGAGAGCTGGTGAACTGGGCGTCGAACATCAGCTTAGCCAGAAAGCAGGCACACTCCATAGACCAGAGGAGATGATTCTTCCCTGGCCCAATGCTGTGCCCCGACAAGATACAGTCAGGACCTGAACCAGGGAGTAGTGATGAGCAGCTTGCAGCTAGTCCACACTCAGCACATGATCCCAGGCCCAAATGGGGCCTCTCAGAACAGGCTGAATTGTCTCCCAGGTATTCGGAAGTGGGGAAGGATTCCTCTTCTTATGATGACATGGGAATGCCTCATTCTTAGACAATCTGAGAAGGGCATTAGACATTCGGAGAAGGGCTGGGGACGCAGCTCAATGGCAGAGCACTTGCCTAGCATGTGCGAGGCTGCAGCACTACACCAAAAGAAGAAGTCACCAAGTCATCTGCTGACACCCCACCCCCCAGGATCAGTGCCACTGGAGATGTTAAACACAGATTCCTGGGTCATGCCACAGAGACTCCAATTTCAACGTGTCCAGGGAAGAGCTCGTGTGAATTTTCTGCATGGCAAAGTCTGAGAATCACTATCATAAAACCTTGGAAGCCAAGCTAACCATGCACTACAGAATAATAATACTAAGGATGATGTAACTGAAAGTGACTTCCCTACCCGCTGCCAATCTCTAGGCTGAGCCCTTAACTTGCATTAACTCCCCACAATCACCAATCGTAATAGGTACTGTTATTCTCATCCCCATTTTACAGGCCAGAAAACTGAGGCACAGAAAGACTGAAGAAACTGGCCCAGCATCCCATTCTCTATAACTAATGGGACATCTGGGCTGTCAACCACTAGCCTCTCCTGCCTTTCCCAGGCCAGACTACTCACACCTGCTCCAGCAGGACAGGTCTTTTATCTAAATAAAAGGGAGGCACAATCACCAGGACTTCGTGGTCACACTTTCATCCCTTACGACCATCCAGTTACACCAAGTACCACACCTAAGACTGCTGCGTGGCAACCAGCTGGCGCACCCCAGTCCTCTCTCTGAGCTTCCCACCGAGCCTACTCGAGAGCTTCTTGCTCACCGGCTTACCAAAAAGTCAGAGAACAAGAGCAGGGTCCTCTGGGCTGACGGGCTGCATTCCTGCAGCAGCGGAGCCAAATCTCTGGGAACGAAACTACATCACTGGGTATTTCACGGCCCTCCTCCTTCAAGCCGCGGGAGCTGGGATGGATTTCATGGCACACAACTGACTTTTTTTTACAAGCACAGCAGCAACATTCAACTTTCACTGGATAATTTACCTTTAATCAGGACCTAGGAAAAGCCCCGGCCAACCAACCCCGCCAGGCTGCTCCTTCAAGGCGCATCCGACAGACAACCGAGGGGAAGAAGAGGGAAAAGACGGCCCCAGCAGAGTCTTGGCAAGTGCAACTTTTTTTTTTTTTAAATGAATTCATTTCAAATAAAAGTCCATTCAGTGCATGTAAAAGAGCCAGTTCCCCTGAGTGACGAATTTGTGTGTGCCAAGGATGAGAGGGCTGAGCAGACTGAGGATCTTATAACCAAACTGGCCTGGGCGCCTGAGCACCTCGTCCCTCTGCTAAAAGAAGTTCCTGCTTGGAGAGGATCCACGGAGATGGTGGCCCAGGTGGAACTGTCCCGCTCCCTGCCCTTTCACTTAAACCAACAGAGAGGACTGTCAGGGCCAACAACGTCACACCCAGAACATTCATCTAGTTGCCCGAGGGAGCCTGGACCTGGACCAGGCGACTTTTCCAGGCACCTTCCTGCTCCTGAATTCCATGAATGTTTCATTGTTCCAGATGCCAATCCACCCAGAACAGACCCTCCAAACACACACAAACCTCTCCCCTTCTCCAACAGAACCACTTCTGGGGCTAAACCAGTGATTCTCAACCAGGGGCGATTCTGCCCCCAAGGAGACACCACTAGTTGTCACAACGCAAGGGACACACAGCTACTGGCATCTAGTGGGTAGGGGCCAGGGTGCTGCTAAACTGCCTACAGTATGATGAACTCCAACGTAACCTTACCTCCACCCCCACACAGCAGGCACACACACAGAACCATCTAGGCCAAAGTGTCAACAGCACCAAGGTTGAGAAATCCTAGGCTAGAGCACTAAGAAAAGTTTTGTTTTTTTCTGGTGCCAGGGATTGATCACAGGGGCACTTAACCACTGAGCCACATCCCTGGCCCTTTCTATTTTTCATTTAAGATGGGTTCTCACTAAGTTGTTAGGGCCTCACTAAGTTGCTGAGGCTGTCCTTGAATTGAACTTGGGATCCTTCCTGCCTCAGTCTCCTGAGTCACTGGGATTACACGCATGAGCCACCATGTGTAGCAAAACTGATTTTCTTCCAGAACTGGGGATGAAACCCAGGAGCACTCTACCACTGAACTACATCTCCAGCTCTTCCTATTTTTTACTTAGAAAAGTTTCTGGGGCCCCAGAAAAGGAGGGTTACCCAGGAGAAGTTGGGGTTCTGTGAGGTCAGCCCTCAATTCAGCAGAGATGGAGGTGGCAGGGAGGGATTCTACAGAGAAGAGAGGGCACGCCAACCTTTCAGGCCTAGAAGCCTAAATAGCACACTGTGGCCTCCGGGTATAAGGTCTTAATAAGGTCCAGTAACAAAACCTCTTCCCTGCACCAACCACAGCAGATCCAGACAGGCTGAACAAGCAGGGCTGGCTGAGTACCCACTGGACACCAGGCACAGTGCTAGGCACACTACAGAAGTCACTTTACGTCTCACAGCCACCAAGCAAGTCTCATTATCCTCATTTTATAGACCACACACCAAGGCTCTCTCTCTTTTCCCGAACATCACATCGTAGACAGCAAGGGGAAATAAAAAAGGAAGAAGCCTGAAATCCAGAGCTCCTCAGCTGCTTCTCGTATCAGCAGCCTGGCCCGCTTTCCCACATTCCGCTCTAAAGAAAAACCTGACCACCCCCGTGTCACCCCCAGGGTCTCTTCAGGAAGATGTTCCAGCACCTTCCACGGAGCTGCCCAAAGTTTCTCTGACCTGTACCCCTCATGCCCAGGTGTGAATGCAAAGCGCTGACTCTATTCATAACCTGCTCCCTCAAGGCAGGACCCACCTGACTGCTTACCAACCATACAAGGCAGGCTACGAACAGGCCCGGCTCTCAAAAAAGGCTTCATCAAGGCCAGGCAAGGGCTTCTCACTGCCCAAGGGAAGAGCAGAATGGTGGAAAAGCACCATGAGCCTCCTATCTGGGCACCAGCCCCAGCTCCCACCTGTCTGGACACCAGAAGCAAAGCAGGGCCACAAACCCCAACCCAGACCCATTACCAGACTCTAGGGCTGAGAGACGGAGTTAAGATCACATACCCCGGCTGTCAGTCATCTGCAGAGCACCCAACACGCCCTCTCCCATGCCCCCAGCAGCCCTGGGCCAGGGCCAGCAGGCCAACAGATCACCTGGTTCCCAAACTCAGCTGCAGCGCCAAGACACACAGGGCGGCCCAGCCCGGCCGCATGCTCCCTGAGGAAGCAGTTCTGGGCTTCCTTTTCTTTGGCTACAAGAATTTCCACACTGACGCTGCAACAAGGCGTTCTTGGGCTCCTGATGAAGGCCAGTTTAGTGAAAAAAAGAAAGAAAAGGAAAAGGAGGGGCAGGGCAGAGAAGGAAAGGAGATACACAGAACCACTTACACGCAGAACACGACAGAGATCATGCACAAGGAGCAAGAGGGGATTTTTTTTTTCCCCTTTCTCAAAAATACTTTGGGATGCTTTTTAAAAATGTCCGACACCAAGAGAAAGGTTGCTTCCAACACCTCTGCAGCAGGAGCCACTTCTGTGCAGGCTGGCCCCCTCCTGCGGCCCCCACTTTGTCCCCAGGCCTGTGCTGTTCTCTGGACCTCCTGCCCTAATCTGCAGGTCCATGCTTTGTAACAAGCCCAACCCTATGTGGGCATTTTAATGAGCACTGCGGGTGCCCCCCTCCAGGTCGCCTGCTCCACCGGAAAAACACACCTTTCCACCTTCTGCCTGTTCACTTTTTAAAAAGGGGGGGGCAGGTTTACTGGGAGGTCATTTTGCCTTGGGAAAGGAACAAATTATGTTGAGGCCCACACAGGGCTCTCCATCATATCGGTGACCTTGGGCCCTCCACTTTTGGGGGGGGGCGGGGGGGTCACAGGCATGGCTTCTTTAAAACACCAGGATACCCATGACGTGGTCACCTCCAAGGAGCACAATTAGCAACAGTGGCATGCCAGACTCTTTTATTGGTTACCTCTTAAAACACTCCAGAAATCTGTCCAATTCCTAGCAGAAGAGCAGAAAACAAAGTGCTCTCAGCAGGAGGGGGAAGCCACCAGGACTCACTCATGAGCAATTAGTGAATCAACCATTCCCAGAGACACTGATTCAGACCAGCAGTTCTTATTAGTGACCCCGGAAGAAAAAAAAACACAAGGACAGGCAGCTTCCAGGGGAGAGTAAAGCTCAAATATGTGTGTGTACATAGAGAGACAGACAGATGGAGAGATCTACAGAGAGATAGAGATCTAGCTTCTTGCAAACCACCTTCAGAGTACCCCCCCCAAATAAAACACTTGTAATTTGTACTTAAGTCTGAAAATTTTTAAAATTTCATTTGTAAGTTGTTTCCTTAACAAAAAAAAAAACACACACACACATACATGAAACTGTTGGCCCGGAGGAAATTATTCACAGTTCCAGAAATGGGATGAGGAATTCAGCATCAGGAAGAAGAAAAGAAAGAAAGGGGAGGAGAAGAGAGGGGGAGAGAGGACCAGAGTGCAGGCCTGAGGGGGCGGGCAGCTAGTCCCAACAGCGTGGCCCTTCCCTGCCCTCCTCGGAGAAGTGGGTATATGATCCGTCCACACAGGAACAAAAGGTATCCAAAAGGTATCGATTCACGTAACAAGGGGCATCCTTCAGATTTTTTTTTTTAATATGACCCTTTATCCATCTGAACACCTGTTCAGGAAACCAGAACTTCAGGACAGAAAGCATGACAGGCAGTGAGAAATCAAAACATTTCTAAAAATACAATGATGTTTGCTGGGAAAACAGGGTTCCAGTGACACAGAAATTCACAGGAACACCTCTTTGGGGAGATGTTCCTGTAACTGCTTTTAAACATTCAATTCTAGACCACAGAATTCCAAACAGCTACTAACAACACAGAAGCTTCCCAGACACAACAGTGGGTGCCCCGAGCTCCCATAAACTTTATTCACAGGCTGCTAATGACACACAGCTCCGCATGCTTTCCCCTGGTCTCCCTCAACAGAGCCCCCACCACCACCTCCCCTTCCACCCAGACCCCCAATCTATGAGTACCAGGAGAAGCGGAGATAATGTGGTTTAATGTGAAAATGTAACAATGCAGACCGGCCTCCTAAAGGGCACCTTGTCCATGCCCACTGCGAACGTCCTCTGCATTTGTTCGGTTGGTTTGGTTTTCGCCAGGCTGCTAATCTATTTGCACTAAGCTGTTGAAAGACGATGGCAAAAGAAAACAAAAAGGAAGACTTTTTTCCCCCAGGAGGCGGGAGGGGGAATGGGTAACCTTGAACTCTCTCCCTGGTGGATACTCCAGCTACTCAGAATGTGTGCTGTGCTATCTCAGCCTGCAAGTCCTGCCCGGCCAGCCCAGGAGCACCCACTTCCCCCCAGGTACTAGCAACCAGGCTGAGGAATCCTTATCTGAAAAAAAGAAAAAAATTCAAGTTAGAAAGAAACCAGTCTATATACAGAGAACTTTTCCTCTTTCCTCCTACAAGTTTCCAGAATGGGGAGGGGTTGCAGAAAGAGTAAATCCAAAAAGGAATCTGTAGCCTCAATAAATCGTCACCGACTTGCCTTCCCACGGCAAAAATAGTCTTAATTCTAGCTGACCGAGGGCACAGGGCAAACCTTTTGGCCAACCTGCACTTCTCATTTCCCCATCAGCAACAGACTGGACTGAGGTCAATTCAAGGGAGGGCAACAGGCCTCCCCCACCCCATGAGGAAGATGATGACATCATTAAACCCCAAGCTTCTCATCTCCATGGCAACCCAAATAAAATCCTACACGAGGAGAAATGGGAATTTTTTCAACGTAAAAACTTTCTTCTTCTCAATAATTCTTAACAATATTCCAATGAGAGGCTTTTCAAAAAAAAAAAATAGAGTGTTTTGTATTTGATTTACAGCTAAACCACACCTCCACATCTCCACCTACTTACCCCAGTCACTTAAAATATAGATTTTCCAGATTTCAAAGTGGGCTATGACTGCACAGCTGTAGGGAACGAACTTGTCAAGAGAAAACATACACACACACACACACACACACCCCTCCAAAATACACACACAGGGCGCACAGGTTTATTTTTTGTTTGGAGTGAGAGACACATTAGCTTGAAAGGGTTCTGGGCCAGCAGCTGCACTGCAAACCTTGGAGGGGGTAGGGACAAACACAGGCCTGAGTCTCAAGGACAGCTGAGCAGAGGGCCACCTTGGAAACTGCAGGCCGTGTCACCAGGACAACCTCAGGGTGGAGGCCAATTCAAAGGACTCTGGCTAAAGAAGGGAAAAATTCAACAGGGATGAAACGAAACCCAAACCAGGCCACAGCTCAACTCAGCAGGCCCCTTTGGAGAATGAAGGAGGAAAATAAATCTGGGGACTGGGCAGATCCAGAAAGTCAGAGCAATGCCCGTCCCTGTTGAGCCTAGTCCTCTGACACACTATCTGCCTGAAGCCGGCTGTTTTTGTTGGCACTGGGTCGCTTTAAAGGTTGTACACAAATACCAAGCAATTGATAGTTCCTAACTCAGGGTCTCCCATAGAGAAGCACAGTCCTGCCGGGCACAATGGAGACGCTCCCCACGCATCACCACCATCCTGCCACCCTCCCCTGGGAACCGGGGCACGCCTGACCCTGAACTCTGGGGAGGCACCACCCCAAGACGCCACTTCCTGGAAGGACACTGTGTCCTTGGCCCTTTGGACATCCCCCACTGGGCAGTGCCTCCCCGAAAATGCTCCCCTTCTCCCCTTCCCATGCAGGCTGGACGGGGACTTTTGGCTTGGGGGATTGGGAAGAGGCTATTTCTCTTTTTCCCCGCCCCCCCCCACCCTTCCTTCCTTTGTATTTAAATATACTTTCACAAACTCTTTAAAAAGAAGCTTCAGGCTTGGCATTTGTCTCAAACACATCTATAATGGATCAGAAGCCCCAAATCTGTTTCTGATTATAACAGACACATCAAGCCCCCCCCCCTCCCTGGAGTCGAGAGCAGGGGGAAGGGGTAGTAAAAGTTATGGACTCTTTAAAGGGTCTGGGACTTCTGAGTTCTGCCCTCAAAGGAAGCACTGCAGCCCCAGGGGCTGACATTACTGACTGACCCTGGGCAGCCTCTGCTTATAAAACTCCCAACCACTCCAGAGGGTTTATACGAGGGGATCCCACCTCTAGCCAAGCAGTGCTTTCTAGAAGTCCCGGAGAGTTTGAAAGAGAAAAGAAAGGGAGCAAGGGGCACACAAGCCCACTCCAACCCTGCAAAATGGCAAGCCCTCACACCAAGAACACAGCTGCAGGAAGATTAAAAACATTTTATTGTTTAAAGAGTAACAGAGGGTTGCTGGACATGGGCAATTTAAAATTAAATACAACTCCCGTCACATCCGCTTGCAGTTAAAGGTGAACATGTTGTTTTCAAAGCAGAATCATCCCCGCCAGAGGAGCTGCCATGCGCTGAGGCACCCAGATGCCTCCTTAATTATTAAAGTTGTTAGCTGGCCACCCAACTGCCCCGAACATAGGCACGGTCCCCTGGTGGGGGAAAGTCTCACCCCACCCCACCCCCAGCACACAGTAAATGCTTTGGAGGCCGTGAGTAATGTCTTGTCACTGAAGTAAAAGGCTCAATTATAAAATCTCCCGGAAAATTCTCAAGGAACATCTACCTACGGTGACAGCGACTGACACAAACCCAACGATACGCTCAAATATTTCCCCTGTATCCACCCTCTACCTACTCCTGCCCCCACAAAACAGAAGGGGAGAAAGAGGAAGCAGGAAAACGGGCCAGAGGCTGTCATTAAAAAAAAATCGATTTTGAGACAGGGAAACTCATCTGACATAAAGCGACATCCTACAATCCTAAGAGACAAGCCGGCCACACACGCTTCTTTATCATCTCAGCAAGAATTACGGCTCGGGAGGCGGGCACTCGATTTAGTATCAGATTTATTATGCAGCAGGGGGGCAGGAATTCTCCAGGCCTGTCCCCCATCTCTACATGGAGAACTAAACCCCCCTTCCTGATGGCTCAGAGTAGCAGCAGCAAGACCCCCACGTGGAAACTTCTGGACCCCTGATATCCCACAATTCTTGGAAAATACAGCTCTGACCCTCCAGGCTGCTTGTAGAGGCCTTTCAAAGCTCTTTCTGGATGTTTCTGTCTAAGCGCTCCCTCGGATGACATGGCCACAACACACTGCTCACTTTGTGTGAACTGAACCCGTCACCCCAAGCAAAGACACAGAACCTCAAGGTCATAAGGCAAGGGTACAACAATAGGTCAGAAATCGAACCCAGGAATGACAACTCCTAGTGTCCCGGCTTTGAGCTCAATGAGGGAAATATATGCAGAGCCAAGTTTTAAGTGCTGGTACCCTGGGTCAGCCACTGCACCCCACTCCACTCCACTGTGTCCTAAAGAGAGGGCAGACACTTTCCAGGTTGATCTCACTCCAGCTTCTCCACCTCCTGTTTCTGGGCAACCTTTTGCCTGTGCTTGGCTCTGATTTTTCTCCAAGGTCTCCCACAGAGCAGGGCTGTCACCAGCTAGCTCTGGCATTTGCTGGTCAACGTGACTACTTTACTGCAGAAGGACCTTTTCATACACAAGGCCCAGCTGAAGACATCACCTCTGACGTGCTCGCCTCACCTCTCGCGTGTGAAAGTGGCTGTGTGCCTCCAGTGAGCACCACTCACCCGTGGAAAGACGGAGGGGGAGTGCGTGGGAAGCAGGGCTTTGTAAAGCACTCTCCAGAAGGCCAGATCCTTCCTCGGGTTCTGCTCAAATAAATGGAGAGGGCTGGAATGCAGCTGGCCTCTGAGAACCCAGGGAGAGAGGCGGGTGGCAGTACCACTCCGCGGGAGAGCAAACCGAGAGCAGCAGCTGGGCTGCAAAGGTGGACACGGTTCACTCTGCGTCCTGTTCTGAGCAGAAGCAGTCAGGGGTTGGGTAGGAGAGAAGTGTTGTCAACCCAGGGGAAGAGTTGTGGCCCAGAAGGAATCAGAACTGGGTGACAGTGGCACTGGAAATGGCAACAGTGCCAAGAGCAGATTCTATATTCCTTACATGAAGACCACAAGTACGGCCTTCCACCACTGGACAGGCAGCCAGCAGAACCATAGCGGGTGAGCCTGACCACACAGTACCATCGGACAAGCACGCACAGACTAGCAGATATCAAGCTCCAAGGAGCCCTCACCACCTGGCGTGGTACAGCCAAGACACCTCTGGGGGATAGAAGCAACAGAGCAATATCACACCCTGCCTCAACTTGTCAGGCCACAAGGGCCACCAGGTCAAGTGAAGACCTCCCTTGGGCCCCTAACCCAGGAGAAGTGACCCTAAGGATTGCAGAATGAACCTTCCCCAACACCAATCTGCTCTGGACACTGCCATCCTAAAACTCAGTAGTTTTTCTCCAAGGTCCAAAGCTATGGTACCCAAAGTAGGGTTTACTTATGTTTACTTGTTGTCTTATCCTATTTCATTTTTAATTATTTGATTTATTCGGCATATATTATTTTAGTACAGAAGTACATGTATGTCATTTATAAATAAGTAAGTATATGGTCTGTGTTTGAAATGATTACTGATGGGGTACCAATCAGTAAGGCACCCAGAGGATGCACGTGGCCAGCTGAGGTGTCACATCACCCCTCTGAGCCAGTGCATGCCAATGTTCCCAATCTCCCGGAGATAGGGACTGGGTATCTACCCCCAAAGACAAGTCAAATTTCCCCTGTACCATTTACACCTCCTACTCCTCGGCTAACCAAACTACCAGCCTCCTGCTCCAACTCTCAACACATCTCACATCCATCTACTGGTCTCCACCTCCACCCCACCCCAAGAACTCAGCCAGGAGCAGAGCGGCCAGCACACACCTGCAATCTCAGTGGCTGGGGAGGCAGAGGCAGGAGGATCGAAGTCAGCCTCAACAACTTAGCAAAGCACTAAACACCTCAGCAAGACCCTGCCTCTAATAAAAAGGGCTGGGGTTGTGCTCGGTACCAAAAAAAGACCTCAGCCAGTTACCATCTTCCGTCTTCCTTCATTCAGATGACTTCCTTACTGATCCCCCCCACACACATCTGTCTGGGGCTCCCAAATTCCATTTTCCATGCACATTATCTTTTTAAAACTCAAAACTGATCATTTCTTGCCCCCTCTGAAACCCTTAAATGGGATCCCCAGCCCCTCCTCACTGCTCACCTCCTCACCGCTCACCTCTCACCTCCTCACCACTCACCTCTCACCTCCTCACTCTGCATTCCAGACAGCCTAGCTTCCCTTAGCACACGGAATGCATTCTGATCTGTCCCTCCCCAAGATGACTCTTGCATGCACCCTCTCAGCTCAGCCTCAACATTATTCTCCAGGTGCCTTCCCAAACCCCTAAGGGAGACCTGGCTTCCCTGTGGTAAAGGCTCTGACACCCACACATCTTTGTAGCATTTCTGGCCTGTTGTGCTTCAGGAACAAATCGTGCAATAAGTTGTTTAATGAACGCACCCCTGCCAAGATGCAAACTCCAAAGGGCAGAGTCTGTGCCTCCTTATCACAGCTGCACGGTCATTCCCGAGGTTTGGGCCTGGCTCAAGACAGAAGCTGCATATTTTCTGCATAATAAGCCACTCAATCTTCCCCCTGCCCTCCTTTATATGCCACGCTCCAGCCTATGAGGAGCAATGTGCCATGCTCCCCTAAAGCCACAGTGCCTACCTGCTCCTGCCACACCGTGGAGTCTCCCTTCTGAGATGCAGCTCACAGAGCCTGTTCTACCCTCTCCCTCATCTGCACCCCTTCTGCATGTGGTGCACACTTCCTGGTTTACACACCAGCCTCCCTGCTAGCCTGGGAGCAGCCAGAGGCCAAGCCTGTGTCCATTCTGTGTCCCCTTGGGGCCTAAGAGTACCCAAAGCAACTTTCTGTTTGTTCAATATAGCCATCTCTCAGTATTCAGAGGGGACTGATCCCAGGAACCCAGAAGATGTCAAAACCCAAGGATGCTCAATTCCTTATATAAAATGGCCCGCCTCCTGTGTACTTTAAGTCATCTCTAGATTACTTATACTACCTAATACAATGTAAGTGATACATAAATAACTGTTACACTATATCCTTTAGGAAACAAGGACAAGGAAACAAAAAGTCTATACATGTTCAGTACAAATACAACTTTTTTTTTTTTTCTTTTTTGGTCCTGGGAATTGAACCCCGGGTCATCAAGGCCTCACTAAATTGCTGAGGCTTGTGATCCTCCTGCTTCAGCCTCCTGAGTTGCTGAGATGACAGATGTGCGCCACCATGCCCAGTTCAGACACAATTTTTAAAAAAACATTTTCTACCTGCGTTTGTTTGACCCCTTGGATACACAAGCTGTGGATCCAGAGGGCTGACTCTGCGCAGCCTGTGCTACGCTCATTTACCTCCCGCCCTTCCTCCCCTCCCCGCAGTTTTCCAACCCACTCCTTTCAGTCCCTTCAAGGAAATGACAATAACATTATGACAATAAGTGCTCGGCACCTGTCCCCCCAGACACCAACTCAGGCCTGTCCCTGAACCAGAAGCTGAGTAGAGCTGATGCCAGCCACTGTCCACACTGTCCCTGGTCCCACGGGTGCCACTTCACTTCCAGCTCACCAACAGGGAGGACGACTTGGGGAGAAAGCAATAAAAAGGTGGCGCACGCCTTAATTGCAGCCATTGGGAGGCTGAGGCATGAGGATTGTAAGTTCAAGGCCAGCTTCAGCAGGACCCTACCTCAAAATAAAAAAATGACAAGGCCCGGGGATGTGGTTCAGTGGTAAAGTGCCCCTGGGTTCAATCCCTAGTACCAAAAAAAAAAAAAAAGCCACAGCAGAACTCTGTCCGCCAAGCACACCCAGGAACACTATGAAACAGCCATCGGCCTTTGATCAGCTCTGCCGCAGTCAAGCAAGGCTTCTGAACGTCAGACAGTGCCAGATGTGGGTTCCGGAAACGAACGTGGGTCTCCAGGTCACATGGAGATTGGGCTTCCTCTTCTGCCTCCTCCTCTTATCCCACAGTGGACGGGAGAAGATGTCCTGCAAGAGGACCCCTTGCCCCCGCCCCTGGGAGCCATGTGGTACCAGGGCAACTGCAGTCTCAAGGACAGCCCAGCCCAAGCCTCCCTGTCCCAGGGCAGACAGGCTATGTAACCCAGAGATCCTGCCTGACGTCAGCAGTCCCAGTCCTGGCCCAGAGCTCTCTTCCTCACCAAAGTTCCAGACCCAGTTTCAAGGCAGGCCTCATCTCCTTGACCATGAGTCTGCCTAGATAGGAGGCTCTACCCAAATCAGATGGCCAGCCTGCAGAGCTCAAATATTTTCTTGATATGTCCCCATCCCATCCAAGGATTGGCTGAAGTCTCAGAACTTCAGCCACGTCACTATACTGCTGTCAACAACAAAAGCAGCCCCACATCTAAGGTGACCCGCCTCCTAGGACGGTGGTCAGCACCTCAGTGAATCTGTCCCTCGCACTCCTTACCACAGCCCTGTGCCTACCATCAATGCCAGGACTATATCATCCCGCTCTACAGATTAGGAAAACTGGCAAAATTAACTGAACTTCCCAAGGTCACACAGCTAAGGAATTCTTAGGCCAAAAAGAAACCCTAAAACTGCCTGCCTCCTAAGCCTAGTCCCCTAGTCCCCACACACAGCGACTTCCCACCACAGGTCCCTATCCGTCCTCAGTCTCTAGATGGGGAAACCAAGGCATCAGCTGCCAGGCAGCTCGCCCGAGGTCATGTTCAGCTAACTCACAGGGAGCCAGGAACTAGGAGTTGGTCCCTCCTGCAGGCCTGGAACCGCCACCCATGGTCAGCAGAGGGTCACTTCCTCCCACCACAAACCTCCCACCACACCCCCACCAAAAAAAAAAAAAAAAAAAAACACCCCAAACCCACAGGCCACAAGAAAGTGATCCCTGACAGGACCCCACCTGAGGAGACCCTGTGACCTGCTCTCCGGGGCTTCCTTGCCCTCACTGTAGAGTGGGGCCCGCTGGCTCTCTCCGTCCTTGTCCTCCTGCCACCCTCCCCTGAAAGATCGAGTCAGCACTGGGAGGCTTGGAGGCAAGGACCTTGAGCCTCAGCACAAAATGAGGCGCCTCCCTGTTACCTGGCACGCACCGGGGACTGGCCTCAGAGAAATTCAAGCATCACCCAATTTGGAAACTACGGAAATGAGTCATGACTCTTTCAGTAAGCCAGAGAGGTGACCTCCATTTACAGAAAAGGAAACTGAGGCAAAGAGCAGCAGCAGCAGCAGCCAGCCGGAGAAGGGGACAGCTGGGAACCCGGGCCCGGCTCCTGCTCTCTGGCTCGGTCCTCTCCAGACCCAGGCGATCTGCTGCATGCGTTCCTTTAGCCGCTCATCTCCCCTCTCTGTGCATATTTATTCCTTTGGCTTCTAAACCCAGAAACTTTCACCAAAAAAAAAAAAAAACAGGGACACACACACACAAAAAAAAAAAGGAACCACATTTGTTCCCACAGTTGAAGCTACCTCATCAAGCAACCGAGGTCTAACCCGGCTCCTAATTAATATTAACCCTCCAAATCAGAGTCATGCTCAGAAAATCTTGGATGAAGAGACACAGGGCGGGAGGGGAGTCTCCAATTTTCTTTTTACTTCATCTGGAAAATTAAGAGCACCGCTGATTTGAACAAGAAATCATCAAGGAAAGCAATCACAACTCCACAAGGCCCAGAACTCCACGGACTTGGACGTGGAACCTGCCACTTCCATGCGCTGAAATTAAAACGACTGTGGCGAGAATAGCAATGATGGCCTGGGTTTTTGTCTCTCCTCCTCCATCCTTAGAAAACATAAAAGCCCCCCACGGAAGACCGGGAAGGAGATCAGGCGTGAGATCTTCCCTTCTTTGTCAAAATAAACCAGGAGAAAACTGGCCACAGACTTCCCAAAAGGATGCCCATCCCCAAGACTCCCTCAAAGGACAATCAAGGGAGCCATGAACACATAGAGCCAGAGAATGGGGCTCCCAGAGACCCTCCACTCCAAGCCCAACACTTATTTGCTGTTTCGGCATTAATTACAATAAACTGCTTCATAGCCTGGCGACCACTTAATGGAGCAGCAAATATGGCTTTTTCCCTATAATTAGTCAATGTAATCTGCTGCTATTTCCCTCCTCCTGACCACCCCTATTCTCCTTCCCTTCCCACCCTCCACAAGCGAGCACCCACCCACGCCCCAATCCCTGCCATGGGTCCACTTAAAACCCTAATCTTGACCCCCATTCCCAGCAACCTGATGAATTCCAGCCAGCGGCTATCAAGAGGAGGGGCCTCATGTGAAAAAGAGCAAGGAGACGTAGACCCACACCCTGAAGGTGCCCCAGGTCACCCAAGGGCATGGGAGACCATCCCCGCCGTAGTCTGAGAGTCAGTAGCTCCTAGACCTTTGGCTAAAATCTTTCATTTCCCTGAAGTTTCTCCTTTCTTCCCAGCATCCCTGACCTCTCACCATCCAGCCCTGGGCTTCCAGTTTCCACCAAGTGTCAAAGCTGCGTGCACCATCTACAGTTCTGGACTAAATTATTGCCCTACTCAGAAAACACAGATCTGGTGAAATGAAAACCCCCAGGTGGCCCCTTTGCATGCACATTAGAATAACACAGGTGGGTGGAGTGACATATGCCTATCCCTGTGACTTGGGAGGCTAAGACAGGAGGATCACAAGGTCGAGGGCAGCCTGGGCAACTTAGCAAGATCCTGTCTCAAAATTAAAAAAAAATTAAAAAGACTGGGACTGTAACTCCGTGGTGGAGTGCCCTTTGGGTTCAATCCCCAGTACTGCACGGGGCGGGGAAAAAAAGACTAGCACTCTCCCACAGTCTCAGTCTTCTGAGGACTTACCAACTCATTTCAGATAGTCTCATCACCAACAAGAACAGAACATTTTGTATCTTTCCCATTTTCAAGATGGCTTTGATTTTTTTTTTTTTCCTTCTGGTTCTGGGGCAAGGAGTGAACATTTTCTAAGTGTCAACTCTACACTGCGTACCTTATTTATATTGTCTCACCTGACCCACACAATTGTATTATCCTCATTTTTTTTAGGGGCAGAATTAAAGCTCAGAGAGATTTACAGACTTTCCTAAGGTCACAGAATGAGTGTCAGGACTGAGTTCCAAACTAAGCCCCTCTGAGCCCAAAGCCTGGACTCCCAACAAACCACATGCTTCATCCATCACAGCAATGCTCTTGTCTGAATCCAAACTGCACTGTATTTCTGCCCAAGTGGTAGGCATGCACATACAACACACACACACACACCCCTGGGTATAAAGTCATTTGTATTCCTTAAATATTACATAAGAAAAACAGGTAAGGCAGTAGACTTGCAGCACTCACGACTTCAGCCACCCCACGCACAGACGGCCCATCCCGTGTGGCAGATGCCATTCTAAGCACTTTATTCTGGGAAGGAGATACTATCATTCTGTCCATTTCGCAGATGATAAAAATAAGGGACCAAACCTTTAAGATCACTTGCCGGAGCCCACACTGCTGGTAAGGGGCACAGCAGGGACTCACACTCGGGGACCTGTTGAGGAGTCCCACCAAGCTGTACCACCTCCATTTACAAAGGAATGCAATGCTCAAGCCCATGACTAAAATGCAGGGCAAGGGGCCGGGGTGGCTCAGGGGCCTGCGGGTGGAGCTTTGTTTTCCCATATTCTCAGGCCCCAACCTGTCTGAAACCAAGTCATTCATTCCCGAGCTGGCTTCGGGATTTCTCTGTCATGAAAAATTGTTCCTTTCGGTCTCTCCTGTGGATATCGAAGAGGAAGCCCAGAAGGCCCAAGGAGTCGTCTCTAGGCAGCTCTTTAAAGCCCTGCGCAGGGGGAGATGTCTGTGGGTTACTTGAGTTGCAACCCACAAAGCACTTCCCTGACACTTGGGGGTTTTGTCTGCACAGCCCTGAACACACGGTCATTTCCCATTAGCACAATCAGTCCTTCTCTTGGGAGGCCCAGGAGGTCTGCACATCCTCGCTCCACCATCTCTTTGCAGCTTGGGGAAGGGCTCAGGCGGCTCTCCGCGGTCCCTTCCACTCTAATCCACCGGGGTCACGCAGGAGAGGGGCAGCGGGAGAGCTGATGCTGGGAACGCTCAGGCTCTGGGCAAACAGGATGACGTGGCGATAAAGGCGATCACGACAGGCTAAACGTGGCAGCGTGCCAAACCAAGCTGCCCAGGCAGGACTTGTGCTCACAAGAACTTTAATTGAATTCTTTCAGCAAGTGCAGCAGAAAAATTCATAATGAGGTTCCCCACCACCACCCCCACCAGGTCAGTCTGCTCCACAGTTGTGAAGATCCACGAAAAAAAAAAATCATTTTTAACAAGGACATGGGACGCGAACGAACGTTAACCTGAACATCGTGTACTGCAGGGGAAAACAATGATCGGATCCAAGGATTTTTATTTTCAAAGCGATTTGAGTTAAGGCACTCTGCCATAATCAGCTTTACTACCCCTATTAGTACAGGAAAACAAGTTCCGAACCTGGCTCCCTAGTGAAAAATGCAAAATTTGTATAATTAAAATTATACTTGTGAAATTCAAACACACTTTAATTTCCTAAGGGCCCCCTAATCAAGTCAGAAGTTCTCACTAAAACCAATTATCTGCTTTGAAAACAGAAGAGGAAACATATATACATGGAGCAGTCGGTGGAAGTTCGCATCCCCATCCCTTCCCAGGATCCAGCATCCTCATCTGATCCGTCTTCCCCAGGTGGATGAGACAGGGAACCTACTGGCTGGTGTTGGTAGAGCACTGCGCATGTAAGTTGAGACACTTGTGTGTTTGCCTCTAGCTATGAAAATGACATATGCGGGAGCTGTCCCAGAGGAAACAAAGTGGAGAGCTACAAAAAGGGGCGGTATCAGCAGCACACGCAGTTTTCACCCAGCCAGGCCCAGCTAGCTCTTGTCGTAAGAGGGCAGGTTTGCAAACACTGGCCCATTGCAGGGCACAATGCTGAGCCAACCCATGATGGGGAAGGAGACAAAGGTACAGCTGCCTTCCTAACAAAGCCAGGGACTCCCTAGGGCTTGTCCAGGAAGCCAGGGATGCCTGGGTTTCTCACCTCCTTAGCCGGGTAAGTGACTCAGAATGTTGCCGTTTTTCTTGAGTAACTAGAAAAATCTTGCACAAGAACAACATGGAAATACAGAATCCTCTCCAAGACACTAAAATATTTAAGAAGAAGTTGTTGCAAAAATCCATTTATACCACTACTATGAAGTGCTATCCGTCTAGAGCCTTTGGGGGATTTGAAAAAAAAAAAATAAAATAAAAAAGGATTTTTTTTTTTTTTTTTTTTTTGTAAAGCTGTACACCAACAGGTTTTCCTCTTCTCCTCTCCCTGGAATCCATTTTAGAAACGAGACTCCTGGTTTTTCACACTCCCCCCTGGGTGTTCCCACCCGGGAGGCTGGCCTCCTGTGACCCCCACCCTGACTGCGGCAAAGGGCCTCCAGGGTTAAAAACAGCAAGTGGAAACAGAGGACACCACATGTCACCCGTAGGAGTCTAAGTGGAGGACACTACAGTGCACCCGTCGGAGTCGGGCATGAAAACTTTCATCGGGAGACATACGAAACAAAGTGTGTGTGCATGCACAAACACACACGGGCACCCACGCAGGCGTGCAGGCGGGAACACGCTGCCGGGAGTGTCATGGGAACTGCGACTGGCTGGTTCTTTGCCTCCCTCCCACCAGAGCGGTCACCTCATTAATGTCACTCAGCATCACATTTTGCTACACTAGGTCTTTCTGCACTCTGTTCCCGTGGGCAGCCCGAGAGCCGGCTTCCATTGTAAACTTCTGTTCTTTGGGAAACTATCAAAAGCTTTGATTGGGGAAAAGAAAAAAAACCTCTGCCAGGGCCTCCCTTCTCCCTCTCCCCCCTCCTCCAGTGGCTTCTCTTTGGTGCTTTATTCAACATCACTACTCACACAAATCACGCTCTGAAAGTCGTTTACAATATGTCAGCTTAAAAAAGGGGAGAAAAAAAAAAAGAGAGATTGCAGTGGCCCGTCTATTTGCAATTGCCCAAAGAGAATAATTCATTTCAGTGGAGGATATGGATGAAGCCCTGAATACATTCCTACACCATTTCCTGCCCTTCAAAACAATAAAAATGTAAAAACCCAGAGGAAAGAAGGCCCCCGAGGTGGCAGGAACGAGAATCTCTTGACCCCCAAGGAATTCATTCTCCTGGATCTTCTGAAGCACTCTCCCTAGAACGCAGCATCAAGACCATTTTATTAGATTTTTCTAAACCCTTGAAATTGTCACATAATTGAAACAGAAACAGCAATTTAGAGCTCTGAATGGATTTCTTAAAAAGAAGACTCTGTCCTGGCCTGGCATCCCTCCCCCGCTCCCCTTGGCCATTCTTGCCCCTAACCTAAATTTAAGGCCCTTCTACACAAAACCCTATTTATCTTTTAAATCCTCCCCTGCCATAAAAGTTACACATTCCCCTAATGCCTTAGATTTCAGGACATTTGGGAGAAACTCATCCCAGACAACAGGCTAAAAAAAGAATCCATTAGCATTAACTTGCTTGTCACAGCCAGTGACAAATAAATGAATGTGATGCTTTCAGATCAGTCATTGGTGGAACTACCCCCAGGCAGATAAAGACCAGGACTGGGAGAGAGAGAGAGACCTCTTACACAGCAGGGTCTCAGCTCTTGCCTAGCTGCTTCCCAGGACTTTACTCTCACAGGCAGCAAAAACACAGGCATCCATACAGAAAAGGAAATGAAATCCTAATGCCCATGGAGCATGCCCGAGATAAAGGGTGCATGCTATCTCGCCTGGAGAGCCAGGACCCCATGAGCAGGCCAAGCCACTGACACAGAAAGCTGTGTGCTATTTCATCCATCACGAAAGAAAGGGGCAATGTGCCCATCAACCCACAGGCTGCCAGGTAAGGTCCTCATATGATCTGAGCAGTGCCATCACAGGACAGTCACAGATAACTAATGCTTACACTGCACCAATGTGTGGCCACTCAGAGATGCCGTCTCATTTCACCCCCATCAATTCTACCAGGTAGGTACTACTGATCCCCCAGTTAACAGGTAAAAATGGAGGCACAAAGCCAGTAAGTGATCTGTCCAATATTCTATGGCTGGGTAAAGTGTCACTTCCTATATGCTAAACAGGCTCTTAGAAAACTATAACAAATTCTTTCTTTTTTTTTTTTTTTTTAAAGAGAGAGTGAGAGAGAGAGGGGGACAGAGAGAGAGAGAGAGAGAATTTTAATATTTATTTATTTTTTCTTAGTTCTCGGCGGACACAACATCTTCTTTTGTATGTGGTGCTGAGGATGGAACCTGGGCCGCACGCACGCTAGGCGAGTGCGCTACCGCTTGAGCCACATCCACAGCCCCAACAAATTCTCTTTCTTAGCCTGGGCATTTCACATTGGTCAGGCAAAGTGGGAGAGCTGAAACTCTACCTACGTGTGTTGGATGCAGTGGACCCAACTGTCAGGGATCCAGTTGTCTGGCTGGGATCCAGACAAACTTTGGTGCAAAGGCCAACCCCTTTCTTAGAATGGCCCCAGGAAAGCTGTTTACTGTCTCAGGCCTCAGTTTACCCATCTGTCAAGTGGAGATAATACCAACAACTGGAAAAGGTCATTGTAAAGGTTAAGCTAAAGGAGATTAATACACAGCTGGGGCTGGGGTTGTGGCTAAGTGGTAGAGTACTTGCCCAGCACGTATGAGGCACTGGGTCTGATCCTCAGCACCACATTAAAAAAATAAACAAATGAATAACAAAGGTACTGTATTCATCTACAACTAAAAGAACTTTTTAAAAATACAAAAAAGAATACATAGTTGGTACTCTAGCATACACTTGTAATTCTAGGCTGAGGCAGGAAGATCACAAGTTCAAGGGAAACTCAGGCAACTTATTAGCCAAGACCATGTCTCAGATTTTCAAAAAAAAAAAAAATGTTCTAAAGGGCTAGGGTGTAGCTGAGTGGTAAAAGTGTCACTGGGTTAAATCTCCAGTTCTGGGGCAGGGGGAATACAGAGGCTTAATACTATTTTGAATTGAAACTTTTGTTTTTAATTATTCAAAGTCTTAGAATTAAAAGCAGCACAGCAGCCAGGCACCTACCCTAAGAATAACTTTCCAAAGAGCTGAAAGCTTGGGCTCCTTAACCTCAAAAGAAAGGGAGAATGGGGGATATTTTGTTATACTGAGGATGGAGAGGGACACCTGCCCCAGAGGGACCAATCATCCTAGGCTGCTGCTCTAACGTGCCACAGTGCCTGGCCCCAAGAACGCACCTCCTCACCTCTCACAGAAAACGAGATCTGATTCCTAAAATGCATGTTCCTCACATCAAGCAGCCACCAGCCACAGGAGACCCCAAGCACACACTACCCAAGCAGTCACGGGTCAGGCTGCTTGGAACAACAGGACATGAGTTTCCCACGAGGAATCTGTGATCTCCCCGTTGAAAAACAGCATCTCACGGTTTACATATGGTGAGGTTACCATCGCAGCTCAGACCAGGACAAACGCAAACTTTGGAAGTTGTCTCCACGTGGTTCCTTGTTGAGGAAGAGGAGGGGAAGACGGGAGGTAGAAACAGCACAGAGCTCTTTGCAAGCTGCCATACCCACAGAGATCAGGGCAGGTAAGAGCCTCACTCCTGAAGGAGAGTCCTGCCTGAGAGGATCCAGTCTGAATAACACGTAGGTCCCAAGGCCAAGATGGGAAGCTCTCTGTGACACTGCATCAGCCACAGTCCCACAGTGACCCCGGCTTCCCTAAGGATCCAAGAGGGCTCACAGCATCCCCAAGAACCTGAACACGTACAATAGGCTCCCATCCCCTGCCAAACAAAGCACAAACCCATGTGTTCTGCCTGGCACACCCTTCCACAACCTACCCCAGGTGGCCCTGCGGCACACACCCTCTGGTTCCTGCTGCAAGGAAGGACTGAATTCCTGCCATTCTTGCTTTCTACCTGCTTTTCAGGATCTGGGGAAAAGACCACCTCCTCTGAGAAACTCAAGATCTCCTTTCCTCTAAGTGCTTTCCCAAGCTCAGCGTATCCTTTCCTGTAGCACAGGGTACCCCGCCCCCCAATCTGTAACAAACATCCCTGGGCCCAACAACTGTGTCTCCTTTGTCATTTTGCTCTCATCCTGTCTAAATGGAAGTCTAGGACGTACAAAAGTGCAGATGTAAGAGAGCTAAGAATTAGCAAGATACGCTTGTGTCCAGTGGAGGCAACCATCCATGAGCCTAAATACCATAAAACTCAGAACAATGTGCCTAACACAAACTCTGGTGCTGAGCAGAACCTGGTAAATAATTACTCAACTACTGAAAGTGACAACAGGAAGTATTAAAAGCTAGGTCCCTCCCATTCCCACCATCATGCTGACTGGGGCAGACATCTGATAGCATGCACTCACTACACTTACCAGTTTGCTCTGAGCTTACTGCTCCACTAGAGGAAAAGCTCCATGAGGGCAGGGGCTTTGTCCTCTGCACCCTACCCCAAAGCCTCACACTGGTCTGGCATTGAGAGCCAGTGCTCAATGGTATTAGGAAAATGAATGAGTGAGCGAATGCCTAACACAAGCCCTAACAGAGGTGCTTTGTGAGTTTTGTTACCTTATTATTGTTCAAAAAGCCACAACCAAAGAAAAGGTAAAGCGCTGTGGAAATCGAGAGAAAGAAGCATTACAGTCATGCACCATGTCATGTTGTGGTCAGGGGTGGCACCACCTACACCACAGTGGTCCCGTTCAATTATGCAGCCTGATGACATCTTGGCCATTTTAGTTCGTGTATGCGCAGGACACTTTATGAGGTTTGCATGACAAAAATCACCTCATGACTCATTTCTCAGCATGTGGCCCCCGTCCTTAAGCAAGGATGCAGGGCTGTGCTTCCAAGAGGGAGTGGGGATGGCTTGAGCCAGGCTTTGTCAAAAAGGGATCTGTTGTGTACACCAGCATGAGGAGACAGGGGTCCACAAGGCACCATGGATTCAAGGGAGGGAGAGGCAAGAGTCCCTCACACAGATCTTGAAGGACCTGAAGCATGAGGCTATGACATTAAGGCTGTGTTCAGAGGGCACCAGGAAAATCGGAAGGCTTCCCGAATCCCTGCAAATGGAGATCACACACAGAGGGAACCATTACTCAAGCTCCTGCTAAATAAGAATCCAACAAGAGCGGGGGAGATGAGGAGCAATATGCCCTGGTGTGTTCCCCAGGCTTCCCAGCAAAGAATTTCCACGTTTAAAAACCCAAAATAGGACCTGAGAATGCACTGCACGCCACTTAAAGGGGCACACAGGACGGTCAGCTGGAGCCTCCGCAGCTACCCTCCTCTCCCAGCTTTCCTGGGAGGAAAAGGAGGCTCACCTGTGTGTCAAGAAACACCTGACACGGGGCCCAGGAGCTCTGTCATCTCTGCTGACTGACCTTAGCAAAGCAACGCCAGCACAGGGAGGAAAGGCAAATCCTGGGAGAGGACATTTGTAGGACAAGGTGCCCCTCCTCCGCAAGCTGACACCTGCTCCCGACTTGGAAGGCAGGAAGGAGCAGCGCGCTCTCCCCAACGAGCAAGAAGCTAAGCCACTAATCCCTCCGAGGTCCTCACTGGTGTGGAAAAGGGCCGCAGACACGCCACCACATCCTCGCAGGGACGAGAAAAGCCACCGACAGGTCGGTTAACGGTGGCTGCCAAAATGACGGCTGCAGATCACCCAAGATGGCAAGATGCTAGAGTGACCCGACCCGCCGCAGCACAGCGAGGGAAAGCCAGATGCAAGAAGCTCACCCTTCGCCCTTGAGAAGCTGCCAAGAAACCATTCCCCCGGAACGGGGAGGTGTGCGTGAAATCGCCCGCACTGCCACAGCACCCATCTGGAGGCGTGCTTCAGAGAGAACCTTCCAGGGCCCTGAAGCCGTATCAGAGGACAACACAAGGAACAGGAAAACCTGTCCACTAGCTCAACCCTTCCATACCTTAACCGTGGTGGGGACCTGAAACAACCAACTAGGTGACAGATGCCTCCCCTGGGAAAAGGGCAGGCTCGACTCACATCATTCATTTAATTATTGAGCACTGACCGTCAACAGCTCCCTGCCACCAGGGAGCTTACGCTCCAACTGAGATGGTTTTTTTCCTGAGGGCATCCCCGTATTGTAATTTTTCTCATTGTTGTTGTTGTTCTATTAAAATAATTCTATAACGAGCCGGACACAGTGGGACAGGCCTGTAATCCCAGCTACTCAGGAGGCTGAGGCGGGAAGATTGCAAATTGGAGGCCAGCCTCAGCAATGTTTAGCAAAACCCTATCTCCATTAATAAATAAATAAATAGGTCTGGGGATGTCACTCAGTGGTAGAGCACTGTCTGGGCTCAATCCCTAGTACCACAAAATATAAGGATTCTATAATGATAGTATCACCAGACCTTGGCCGGGTGCCACTTGGTACATGACTCTCAGCAAAGAATTTTAGATTCGTCTTCTAAACAGTGCCACGTGATACGTACAAATGTTCCCAATTTTTTTTTTTTTAACAGAGATGCAAACTGAGACTTGGAGGGGCTCAAGTGGCTCACCCACAGTGACCCAGCTGCAACAGAAAGCAAGTGGCAACAAGCTGAAGAAATGATCTCTCTCGGGGTCATCAGCTAAGGTTCTGGGCTCTAAAACCTTAAGGAGGCTCAAGATGCGCAAGAACGGAAGCGACACATGGCACCCCGTTAATATGGACGATGTTTATGTTTTTATGTATCAGTTTTTTTAAAAAATTGATTTAAATTTAAAAAAACAAAAATAGAACTTGAGGGGAATGGCAATTGGGAGGAGTGGGGAATGTGTTTTTATACACAAGGATAATTAGAACAGATGGCGAGTGACACCAGGCTCCACTCTCGCCGATAGATGCTAAGGAGCCTCTTGGTTCTTCCACAGAAGAAAAAGCGGCCACAGACTCCAGTGAAACTCTTCCAGGCAGCCAACACTTCATCCCAAAGGGGACAAAGGAAGGACACAGCATGATTGATCCCCATCATCCTCATTTCTCCAACAGCTTCAAATTAAGTCATCTTTTGAGAATAGCATGACCATTTTAATTTTTAAAAAGACGAAGGAGGAGACTCTTACATATTTTACAAAATGAAGTAATCATCCGGGAAAAAAAATAGAAAGATATTGAATGGACCCTCTTCTTCTCCTGATCAAAATGTACTTCACTAATTAACGGTCACCGGTCTCCAAAGAGTTATCCCTGGACTGGTTAATAAAGCTCATTATACCTCACTTGAGATGTGAACATGGACGTCGCGGAGGGTGATGACTGAATTGCAGGCTTCCAAACCCTTCCTTCCGTCCCTCATTAAAATTCTGGTCAAAACAGATTTTTATTTATGATACATTAAAGAATATTATGACAGTTCTAATACAAAATCTGTTCTTCACTGCCACAGATTTCCCTGCATCTTAAGTTACAGCTTCTTTCCACTAGCCTTGTTTTAACACCTCCATGGAATATTTCTCTGGGGCAGCTAGAAAGCAGACAAATGAGTTTTAACTGAAAGGCAAAGTGACTTATCCTTTACTAGGTCCTCAGCCAGTCCACAAGGAGGAGTCCAGTTCACTGTGCCACTGCGACCTTTAAAGCAGACTCGTAGAAGTTACATTGAAGGGAGATAAACAATCAATGCATAGGCTTTCTTTGAAAGTTCTACACTCCTGCCAGCCCGGCTGTGGTCCCCCAAAGTAACTTTAATCTGAAATGCTGGTGGCCAAGCTCAAATTCTGTTCAAAATAATGACAGACAGAAAATGGCCCTTTCTACCCACTCTGCTCCAAATCCCAACCACCACACACCTAGAAGGTTCTCGGGGTGCCTCACCAGGTGCAGCAAAATCAGAACGGTCTAAAAGGATCCCCTGAGTGGTCGGATGAAGCAAGAGTACATGACAGGTGCTGGGGATATAGCTCAGTTGGTAGAGTGCTTGCCTCGCATGCACAAGGCCCTGGGTTGGATCCCCAGCACCACGGGGGAAAAAAAAAAGAGTACATATCAGGGTCACAGAGCAGGGGGAGGAGAATGACCCTAATCCCAAACTGCAGAACTTCACAGTCTGAAGTGTCTGGCTGTGGCTCTGCTCCTAGCACCCAGTTGGCCTCGAAGAGCCTGTCTCCTCCTCCGAGACAGAGCAGGGAGGCCCAGTGGTACCCCCACAGGAAAGCACACGGTAAAAGGTCCAGTTCTGGAGCAAAGTTATGCGGTGAATCTCCTGTACCACTTCTCAAGCCATCAGTGGCTCAGTTTCCTCATCTATACGCTGGAGATAATGCTAAGACCCACCTTATAGCCATGGTGGGGACTACCTGGATTAATACACAGCAAGTCCTGACAACGGTTCCTGGCACGTACATTCACTCAGTATCATTATTATTACCTGACCTCTCATAGTGCTGGGGTGAGCACCTAACAAAAAATAATAGTAAAAATGGCAGGCACTACATATGGTATCACTGTGCACCAGGCCTTTTTTAAAGCACATTAATTTTATTTAATCTGTAGAAAAATCCTGTGAGAAGGCAAAACTGAGGTTCGGGGAAGTTGAGTCATTTTTCTAAGTTCACACAGCTAAGAAGTGGCACAACTGGCATCTGAAGCCAGGCTGGGGAGCTTGCAAACATTACTACCCTCAGGATGATTAAAATGACAATCATAATGGTAATGATGAGTTGCAAAGCTCTTACCATGAACCATCGTGACCTTTATTCTTCCCTAAAACCCTCTGAGGAAGCTACTGTCATCACTCCCACTTTACAGATGAGGAAACTGAGACAGAGAAGCCCTTTGTTAGGTGACAAGTGTCATTATTACAAATTCCCCAGAATTCCATGTCCCCCCCCACCAACTGATTTGATATTAATGCACATTGGACCATTCGCCTCAACAGCACAGAGGGCTGGAAGATGCATGACTCCACAAGTTTGAGAAATAGTGTATCTTGTTTTCAAGTTAAATGTATCACTGAAAAAACCAAATGACAGAATACATTAAAGTGAAATATTGCCTTCCTAGTTTAAAAAGAAAACATGGGGGCGGGGGAGAGGTAGGGATAACAAAGGGGAAGAGAAAACAGGTCAAACCCATGCTTTAACCAAGTCAGGGATTTTTCCAGCTTCCCTCTAGGGTAATCTGATCCAAGTTTCTGAGTGATCAAATGACTAACCTGGAAATTTGAAGATTCACACTTACGGAAGAAACAGCAGTTCTTCCAAACCCAGGAAATACCGCTAAGCCTGGGAAGCCTTCTTAAATGTAAAGGATCACACAGTTTGGAAAGCAACTACACACATTAAGATGATCCCAAAGGCTGTGCTATGTACAGAAGTAATCTAACCCCTTCAGTTCGTTAATTCCTACCGTCTACGTAAGCACTGGGGGGAAGAAAATACCTTAAGAAAATATGTCAGTATATTTACCTAAGGAATTCTGGTTCCATCTTTAAAAAGGAAGAGAAAGAAAGAATCACTCACTCACGTAGCAGGATCCAGACGTGAAATTCTCAAAATATCATCCAAAACAGCCCACTTTTTTCTGTGATAATGTACAAAACTGTTTTCCCCTTTATAGTTAGAAGGTTCCTCTCCAAGAGACTGTGCTTAAAGAAGTAAATTGAATTTGCAAAGAGCCACATAACCCTTTTCCTTTGTGTCTTGCAATCTAGAACCTTCAACTCTTCCCCTTTCACCTGACAGGGTCAAGGCCACAGATACAGAAAAGTATCTCTTCCAAGGTTACACAAGGAAGCAGAAAGCATACCTCAAAAGTGTAAACTGAGCACAGACCCCCTAAGCCCTTCCGACCTAACCGTGGACTTCACGCAGCTGTGTCCTCTGGGCCACCTAGCAGGCAGGCTTAGTGAGAACTATGTTAACTACACACTTCTAAAAAAGTGCAGCCCTGTCTCAATCCTTTCAGCAAGTCTTGGAGTATCACTCCTTCGGGGTTACAACATTTTCCGAACTTGTCCGCCCAGGCACAAAATAAGCAACACTGTTGGTTTCAAGTTTGCCCTGATTTATCCAAACAACTTGAAACCACGATATCCCCTGCTTCTGCTCTCAGACTTATGGCTTTAGGGGGTCTAAGAAGTTGTTTCCAAGTTAAATTCATTCTATTCCTCTCCAAAAACTCCAACTCAAGAATACCCTTCCAGAGTGAGAGTCACAGAGAAATGTTCCACTTTTTCCCAATAGGATCTCAGCAACGCTTAAAAAATAAACAGAACACTTGCATAAATATTACAACAGACGGAGCCAACTCCTCCAGCTGAGGATCAGACTTGTCCCTCTCCCCAGCTGGATGCTCAGAACCCACCTGGGGACAGCAAACTTAGAGGCGCACTAGCCGTGGGGTTATCCCATTGAACCGCTGGTCTGCACTCACCACCCATGCTGACACCCTAAAGTACAGCGGATATTGGGTTTCAACACTGCACGGTCAAAGCTCCATGCGAACTTGAAATCCTTACATTCATTGCAAATCCTAAAAGCCTATCATTGGTTCTCCTACTTACCTTGGGTTGCGCTCGACGAGGAAATGCAACTTTGGGGTCAATCTGGGGGGAAAAATGGAAAAGTAGGAGTCAGTGAAATGCTAAGGAAAGGGGAAAAAATAGGATCAATCACCTAATTATTAATCACTCATTTCTCAGGCTTATATCTTGGCATTTATTAACTTCTTGGGCACCTGCAAAGTCCCTTCAATGCTGAGCTCAGCTTTCATCATCCCCCCAAAATTGGCCTTTCTGAAATGCCTCATGGTGCATCTCAGTGTGTGATGCTCTTCATAAACCAGGTGTCATATACCCTTATTTAGACAAGGGATTCTCTTCCACAGACACTGCCCAGTAAAAGCTACTCACAGCTAATCTGCAATGTGAGTCCAGGAGAAAAGACAGGAGCAAGGTCATCACTGAAAAAAATCATAACCTGAAAATTCAACATAAGCCCTTCTAGCACCAAGTAATCAGATCCAACACAATGCTCTGCTTGAATTTTAGCAAAATAAAGTGACCCAGGATTAATCAAAAAGATCTGTTCCGGAGTTAAACCTCAAAAGAAAGCAGGTGTCCAAAACTGCGGAGCTGGACTTGGTTCTTAAAATAAGTATAATTTAAAAAAGAAAGAGAAAAAAATGCACCTGAACTAAATACACCCGGATTTAAAAAAAAAAAAAAAAAACCACATATAGGGTAAAAATCTATGAGTGACCTAAGTTCAAATTCAAAAAGAAAAGGTCAGCCTGGCGATGGTGAAAAATAAAATGACTGAAAAAAAAAAAAAAGTCACAATCAGTGGTGGTTCCCACCTGTGATCCCACCAACTTGGGAGGCTGAGGAAGGAGGATCACAAGTATGAGGCCAGGCTCAGCAACTTAGCAATACCCCTGTCTCAAAATGAAAAATAAGAAGGGCTGGGGATGTGGCTCAGTGGTAAAACATCTCCGGGTTCAATCCACAGCACCGCCAAAAAAAAAAAAAAAAAAAAATTCAGAATCTAGTCTGAGAATTAGGGTATCCCCACCTCCACCTCCATCTCAATGGAAAAACTTCTCCACTTCAAATCAGAAGCCTGGAGAGCACATGATTCTCAATCAGAGACTAGTTTTTACAACTCAAAACAATTCCCACAGAAGCAATTGAATCCAACAGGCTGAAGTGAGGAGGAAAAAAAGTTACTGGATAGATAAAAAGAAGAAAAAAAATCATTTTCCATTGTAGATTTTCATCAAAATTCTAAATGTCATAAATCTTTGGATAAAATCCAACTCAGGGCATGAATACGGCTGCAAGTTATTTATTTAAAGGCTTTGGCTTTTGCATTAAATTTTTTCCCTTCTAAAAAGTAAACCTGAATTTGTTTTCAGTTCTGTCATGGAGGGAAAAAAAATACTGCTTTGGGAAAAAGAGCAAAGGATGAAAAGCTCACCACTGATAGCTTCTCTGTTCCCTGACTTAACATCCCCTAGGACCCCGGGCAGTAAAGACGCACAAGGATTTATCGCTTTTATTAAGGTAGTTTAAAGACCTAATAAAAGTCTGTTTCGTGTTTTCTAGCTTGAAGCATCACCTGAGAAATGAGAGATTACTTTTCAAACGCTAAAAGAGACCCCCAAAATCTCTGATCTAGAAACTACCCTTTCATAAAGATTAACATTACTGCATCTACAGGTGTGCCCAGCACTGACTACAGCTCATCTACAAGAGAAATACAACAGGTGTGGATTTTCCATTCTGTTGACCAAACATAGGACAGAAGCATCTGTTCAAAAACACTCTCCGAAAGGATTTTATTTATTTATTTTTTTTTTTTTTTTTAGCTGACCAGCACACAATTGTAAAAGAAGTCCACCTTGTTTTCGGGACAAAAGATAAAGGGCACATCAAAGGAGAGGTCAGGAGGTGAGGGGAGACGACACAAGGAAAAATGTGATAAGCTTTAAAAAAACTAAAATGACAAAACCAAAAGCCAATTCGGAACTATACTGTGTGTGGTGACATCCACGCATGGCACTGAGGTCAGCGTGCAAAGTTTACACGCGGAGATCTCTAAAGGAGAGGAGGGGTCAAGGCAAGATGGCAAATCCCAACCTTTTGTACATCCCTGTCAACTAGTTTTTAAAGATGAACAACAAAAAAAAAAGAAAACTACCAAAAATTAAAACATTAGTTAGTTAGGTACAACTCTACTTACTGCATCTACAGTCCTCTAGGAAACACTAGGGTACTAATTTGGATGCGAATGGCCGTTACCTAAACAAAGCTTTTAAGGTAAGGGTAAACAAGATCCTCGTTTCCATGTCAATAAACCAACCGCCTTCTGCCTCCTGCACTGAACGTTGAAACAAAGTCAAAAGCTAGGTTATACTAAATAATAGCTACCACGTCTACAAACAATTAGGGAGGGAAACTGTAGGCTATGCCCTTGACGCTGAAGGATCAACCCACCAGCCACCTCAGAAACCAAATTCTAATTCTCCCACCCAGGTGGGGAGAGGGGGGTAGACCAGAAATTCAAGAATTTGCCTTGAGATGATTTTCCTCATTAATTTTACGAGTTTTTAAAAATATCTAGCCAAGAAGTCAAGGAGAAAAAAAAAAAAATCCTCAGACATCCATTATCACCCTACAAATGATTATTCCTGAAATTAAATTCTCTAAAAGTACAAAATGTCTGAGCCATAAGCTAAAATACTTCCAAGAAAATTAATAAAGCTACTAAGTATGTGAGGTCTTTTCCTGGGGAGAGAGGGCAGCCCCTGACCTCTTTGATCAGAGAAAGAGGGTGAATTTGCAAAATCAATAAGAGTGCATATCAAAGGTTGTCAGGTTTTTTTCTTTTCTTCTCTTCCATTCAGTGTTCCATCTCTTTGGCTTTCAATGTTAAACCCAAAAGAATCTAAAAGATGACCTTGTTCTGTTTGTTTTACAGAAGAGGAAACTGAGGCCAGAGACAGGGAATAACTTGCCCAAATTCATGATGGACCACTAGAAGGAGAACCCCATCTCTAGCTCCATCCCTGGAGCCCACCATAGAGAAGTGGAGCCCCACACTGCCCACCACTACATCCCAACATCACCTCAAGGCCTCGGTTTAAGCAGATATTAAAAAAAAAAAATCGTGGGGAAATTACAGTAGACGTACAGGGAAGGGAGGAGAGGCAGGAAGACAACACAGGGGCTTAAATAAAACACTCCCCAGCCTCCCCTAACATTACATTTATTATTACAGACTGACAATTCTTTCTTCCCTTCCTCTCTGACCTCACCCTAGCAACTTTTCCCCCCTCTCCAATCTGGATTTTAAAAACTTCTAATGCTATAAAAGTACCCACACTCATATGAAAGGAGCCAAGAAAGAAAAGAAAGAAAAAAAAATCACTTTGAAACTCAAGGCCTTATCAGGCTTCGGTTTCACGCCATCTGGAGTCACCCCACTGGATGCCCAGCTTGGCTCTGCTAGCGACTCCTTTTCTTCTCAAACCGCATTCCAAATCCCAAGTGCACCAAGAGAAACCTGTTGCCTGGACCCAGGATGGGCACCCCCTCCCTCCCCCCCGCCACCCTGGCTTCCCTCAGCCGGGAAGCAGGCTGTGCCTCCAACAAGCCATTCCCACAGCTACAGTTGGTAACGCGGGCAGTGCTGGCTGACAAAGTTCCCTCTGCTCTCTGGTAGTTTCTCTGTACAGTCCCCCTGGCCGGGAGAATAGCCCCTCGGGGGAGTCAAATCCCCTCCTCCCAGACTCCCGAAGCTGCAATGGGACAGGCTCTAAAAGAAAACCCCAAACCCAGCCAACGCAGCAAACTTCTGAGCCAACTCGCTAGCTAGCTCGGTTTAAAAGTACCCATTTCTAGCACAGAAGCAAAAGAAGGCGCTGTCCCTTTAAATAGGGCTGTCAATGCCCAGATCGTTCCTGAAAAGGGGCGAGCAACAACAACCACCACAACAAACAAACAAACAAAAAGCAACCTACCGTCTTGGAATCTAACTCATGGTGGGGCTGACCTAATACTTTATCTACACTTGCTGGGTCTGCGAACGTGACGAAACCGAAGCCTCTGAAAGGAGACAAAGAGGGAGGAAAACAAACAAGAAAATGTGACACCATTGAAAGCAACAAGGAGTAAGACCTCATGCAGAAGGGGAGCAAAAGTTGCCCCCCACACACCCCCATCCCCACGTCCCTCCCCTAAGTCTACTCTCCTGCCTACAGCCCTCCACCTCGCAGGAAGGAAAAAAAAAATATCAAGGTTAATGGGGGAAGTGGAACGGGGGCAGGGCGGCTGGAGGTAACTTGGAAGAGGCTGGTGCCTCCACCCTGGGCGCCTCAGTTTCCTCTCCTCCTCCCTTTCTTAAGGCTTTGTTGTATCCCGGAGGGGGTCCGGCAACCCAGAGAGATTCACCCACCTTTCCAAGAGGGGACTTCAGAGTTTGGGGAGCTGGGAGTATAAGGAAGGCACACATTGGGGAAAAAAAAAAAAAAAAAAACTATGTGGAAAGTGAATGAAGCTGAATGTCATTTTAAACAAGAGAAAAAGAAGCAACGGGAAATGACTTCAAGCGAAAGAGATGGGCATCTCTGTATTCAGAGTTCAGCCCTAATTAACCATAACCTTTGGGGTTATGGTGGGGTGGGGTGGGGGAGAGTGACGTTCCGGACCAGCCACGAGCCTGAGCCCCATTCTAAATCCGCTTAGCTACTTCCGAAGACACCTCCAAAAATAAAACTTAAAACTTTGTTCTAAAATAAAGGCAAAAAAAAAAAAAAAAAACCCAGAAGGGAATGGTTTACCTGGAGCGTTTCGTAGTGGGATCTCTCATGACCATACATTCTCTAATTTCTCCAAATTTGCTAAAATAGTCTCTAAGGCTATCTGTAGAGAGAGAAAGAGAGAGATGGGGGGGGAGAGAGAGAAGGTGTGGAGAAAAGAAAAAAAAAAGCAATGCAAATTTTGATCAAGGACAAAAACCAAAAGTAGTTTTCTGTTGTTATTCTGTTTTGTTTTTTGCATTTTTTTTGCACACGCGCGCGCGGGGGGGAAATTCGGCCACAGAGGTCGTGTAGAGGGCTCGGAAAGGATTTGCTATTTAAAAAAAAAAAAAAATAACCTTGCACAGGAGAAGTGGGGAGCCAACGGCGGGGGGGGGGTGCTCCTACACCGGGATAACAAAGAGCAATAAAGAAGCCAAGAAGGGGGGGACCCAGGCGTCCCCCCCTCCCTCCCTTACCTGGTGAGGTCTGCCAGCTCAGTCCACCGATAAACATTTTACTAGAGGGAGAAAACATAACAGAAGTGAGCACCGATGTCAGATCGGCCATTTTGACGTGTAACTTACAAAAGCTAAAAGGAAAGCGGGGGGGAGCGATCGAGCGCGAGCCGGGAGGTGGGGTGGGGGAGAAGGTGGCGGCGAAACGCCATCCAAAGGTGTGTAACTTCCACGGGGGGGGGGGCGCGGAAGGGCGGGAGTGGGGGGGGCGCGGAGATGCCCGGCTCCGCGCACCGCCGTCCCCGCGCCGCGGCAAGGAGAGCGAGCCCGGCGGCGGCGGCGGCGCGGTGGGCAGCGGCTGGAAACTTACCCGGGGTCGTGCTGGGAGTCGTTGGCGCTGCCCGAGGTGCCTTGGCTCCCATTTGCCTCCATATCGGAGCCCCCCCGCCCCCCCACCCCCGAAACACCGAGCCCCACAGCGATCGGAGCGGAGCGGCGGCCGGCTCCGAGCCCCGAGATCTCCGCTCCCTCCTCCCCCGCCTCCTCCCCCCCGCCCGGGCTCCTCCGAATCTCTCTGCGAGCGGCGGAGCCGGGGCAGCGGCGAGAGCCGTCACACGTGGGCTCGGCTTAGCTCAGCCCCGCCGCCTCGCACACCCCCCCGTCCCCGCCCCCCCGGCCCATCCCCACCTCTCCCCCTCCTCCTCCCCACCCCCATCTCCTCCTCCTCCTCCTCCTCCCCCTCCTCCCCGGCGCACGTGGGGCGGAGTTCTAGAACGTCGTGTAACCAATGCGGTGACGTCACGCACCCCGGTGCGGCCCCCGCCTGCCCGCGCGCGCGCTCACTCGGCCCCCCCCCCCAGCTGCTGGACCCTGGGGGTCGACGCGCGCGAGCCCCGAGGCCCGAAGGGGGCCCCGCCTCCAGACAGACGGGCGTAAAAAAAAAAAAATTTTAAAAAAGGGGAGCGCACCCCGACTTCCCTGGATCACATGGGCTGCGGGGGGCGGGAGGATCGGGGAAGGGGGAGGCGCGGGGAGCTCGCCGCCGCTCCCCACCCGGGCCCGGGAGAAGACGCCCCCCTCCCCCTGTTCGGCATCTCCATTCAAGTTCGCTCGCGGTCCCCTGCCGCCGCCGGGACCTGGGGATGGCACTCGCCGCCCGCCCTGGTCTGCGCTCAGTTTCAAGCCACCGCGCAAAAATTTAGGTCAAGGACGTAGGGAGCAAGCCCACACCCTGGCGCTCCTCGGGCGGCTCCCGAGACCCCCCCCCACCCCCCAGGATCTGGGGGACTCCGGGATGGCGGAGACCCTCGGGCACAAACACCAGCCACAAGTTTTATTTTCCCTTCGCGCTGCAAGTTCGCTGGCTCGCTCGCTCTCCACACCGGCACGTCTGGTGCGGCTCCCCGCCCTTCCCCGGCGGAGGTACCGATCTGTACCGGGGAAAGGTTATTTTGGAACTTTGAGAAACGGACGCGATTCCAATGGCGAGAAAGTGCCCAGGAAAGAGTTTCCGCGTTAATCGCACAGCGTTTTAAAAATATAATAAAATCGGTTTTATAGGGGTCAAGGTCAAATGATCGGGATTCAGAGCCAGTGTTTGTACCTAGTGAGAAGTAGTTTTGGAGCGACTCTGGGATGGCTGGGAAGGTAGTTATTTCAGGAAACCCCTCTCCAACCCGTCCGTTATAATATATTTTATTCTTTCTCAAGTTACCCAGGCTTTATATGCTGAGATAGTAAAATGCATGAGATTGAAATAGCCCAAGACCTCAAGACCTGGGGAGGTCATTGGGGAAGCAGAAGGCTTCAGACACACACACACCCACAGAAGCATTATGGCACAGCATAGATCCAGGCACACAGTAGGTGCCTAATAAATGCTTGATAATCCCCCCCACCCCTTGCTCAATGGAAAACCTCAAAACACGATGTTTGTAGCTTCCCAAAGGCATCGCACATTTCTCCAGCAGATTCCATTTAAAGCTGGCCAAATTCAGGCTGGATTCAATTTATGGGGTATTTAAAACAATAAGGATACAATTATACTTATTATTTTATATTATTACAGTAAACTAAGTTAATATGGCATGAGGGGCAACATAAAGTTGCGGTTCATCAAATATTCAGATTAAGGTTAAGTATGAATTGATGCCCAATTAACGCTTTTCTGTTAATTTTCATTAGGATTAGAAGACAATGGAATACACTCAACACCAAAACTGCACCAAATCTACTGTGGGTCTTTAAACGTGGAACATTTGGAAAAACTCAACACCAGCCAAATCCTTGGGTGTCCAGACTCTCAATCTCCCTGTCCTCTGAAATGGGATAATTCTCCCTTGACAAGATTGATGGGGTGGGGGTGAAGTGTTTGACGTGAACAAAAGTTATAGAACTCTTTCTCTTTGCAAACCTATGTGGGGTCACGTTCACAACCAATCATTACTTAATCCGATTTTAGACGGCACTTTGAGGCTTTAAATCATTTGCCATTGCTCCAAGCCGATTCTCAAATCATCTGGGGGTCTCATGCATTGAAGAGCCAGTTTTGATGATAATTGTTTATTATTATTCCCAATAACAAAATGAGGACAATAGAGCTAATTGGATTGTGTTTTGGGTTTTTACAACTACCATACTCTGAGCTAGAAAGGCCTTTCCTAATCCAACCCCCTCATTTTACAGAAGATGTCAGAGATGTTACGCTGTCAGGCCCCATCCTTACCTCTACCAGTCAGTTACCAAGAAGGGGCCTGGTCATCAGTTCATGCCCTTGGCTCTGCTGCCTCAATATTTATTCTCTCCTTTGCAATGGGTGCTGTTCTTACTGGTGTAGACCTACACAAGCTGACACTTAGTGAACTGGAAGAAAACCCTGAGAGGGACCTGCCCTAAAATGACCAACTCAGTGGCTGAGAAAGGACTAGATTTTAAGTCTCCATCATTATAGTGAATTTTTTTTTTTTTTTTTTTTTTTTTGGTAGCAGGAATTACACCCAAGGGCATTTAACCAGTGAGCCACATCCCCAGCCCCTTTTTGTATTTTATTAGGAGCAGTACCTCACTGAATTGCTTAGGGCCTCACTAAGTTGCTGAGACTGGCTGTGAACTCCTGATTCTCCTGCCGCTGCAATAACATTGTGGCTACCTCTTCTTGCTTTGTAATTCTCAGTCTTGACAAATGCACAGAATCCTATAACCAAAGCCAGAATCAAGATGTGCAATCTGTATACGGGGTAAAAATGGGAGTTCATAACCCACTTAAATCAAAGTGTGAAATATGATATATCAAGAACTATGTAATGTTTTGAACAACCAATAAAAAAAAAAGAAAATAAATAAAAAGAAAAAAAAAGATGTGGAAGAGTTTCATTGTCCCAAGGAACACCTTCTTTCTCTCCCTCTGCACTACATTATTTATGATTATTATGTATTTCTTCTCCAGCTCACTCAAGGTAGCCCCTGCATTAGGAAAATTCCACTAGTGAAATGTCAGAACTCCCCCCTCTTAAAAGTCTCAACACTGTTGGGTAGCCCTGCTTGAGACTCCATCTTTGCTAGCTCTCCTAATACCCACTTTCTCCTGCTTTCCCTCATCGCTTACCAGCCCTTCCTTCTCCGACTCTGTCCAGACTCTCCCCTCTCTGCCTTTCCTTTATATTTGCGGGTTCATTCTAGTCTCACCTCTAGTTACACACCCTCCCTGGATGACTTCTCAGTGGGATGGGTTTAAATGTCACCTACATGCTGATGTCACTCAAAATCTCCAGCCATGACCTTCCCAAAGATTTCCAGGTTCTGGTCAATTTCTTATTCAACATTCTCACTGAACGAGTCAAAAACCACTTGCATGCTCTTTTCCCCTACCTCTGACCCTCTTTTAGGGTTCCCTAAAAAAGATCCCAGCCATTTGAAAACAACACCCCTTCCTCATGCAACCTATCAAGAGAGTCCAGGGTTTCACCTCCTAAATATCTCTCAAATCTCTTTTTCTCACTACTTCATCCTAGATCCCCACCACCACCCGAGGCCCTGCAACAGCTTTCAAAAAAGTTGTCTTGGGCTGGGATTGTGGCTCAGCGGTAGAATGCCTGTCTCGCACTGGTGGGCCCTAGGTTCGATCCTCAGCACTACATAAAAAAGAAAGAAAGAAAGGAAGGAAGGAAGGAAGGAAGGAAGGAAGGAAGGAAGGAAGGAAGGAAGGAAGGAAGGAAGGAAGAAAGGCATTGTGTTGTGTCCATCTACATCTAAAAAATAAATATTAAAAAAAAAACAGTTGTCTCACAACCACTCAGTGCACTTATGTATCTGAAAGCTTTCCCAGACCTCTTTGACCAGTCATGCCCTTGGAGATACACTGTTAACCTGCCAGAACGTCCTCTGTGTACCTGTGTGATCATTTGCTTTATTGCCCATCTCCTCCACCAAGCCACAGCTCCCATCCCATTTTTACTCTCCTTGTACCAGAACAGTGCCTGCTGGTACATGGATGACAATAAATCATTATTAAGTGAGTAAATGAATGAAGGGATGAATGAATGAATGAAAGTCAACATCTAATTTGTATCCATGTTCAGAAGTCAAATTGGCTGCAATTTCCCCCTTTTCATAGTCCTGTTCTCTGGTTATACTGGCCTCCTAAAAGGAACTGGTTAATGTTCCTTCTTTTTCCATTTTCTGGAACAGTGTGTTTAAGATTGGAATTATGTGTTCCTTGAATGTTTCCTAAACTTGCCAGTAAAAATGGGTCCAGGAGAGCCATTTCCTAGGTTGATTTTTAACTACTGATTTCATTTCCTTAATGGTTATAGATCTGTTGAAGTTTTCTGTTTTCTTTTTTAATCCATTTTTGCACACTATGTTTTTCAAGGAAATTATCCATACCATCTAGGTTTTCAAATGTACCTGACAAAATGCAATACATAGTTTTCACTTAGTATCTTTTGACCTGCTTTATCTATCCATAATATCCATTTTTCTCATTCCAAATATTATATGCTTATCTGGATTAATTTTTCCAGGGACCTACTTCTTCAGTAGTGTTTTCTTTCCACTTTTCTACTAGTGTTTTTGAAGAATCAGATTTTAGTTTTGCTAACACTCTTTTTCTGGTTCATTAATTTTTTTTCTTTTTCTTTTTTTTTTTTTTTAGAGAGAGAGTGAGAGAGGAGAGAGAGTGAGAGAGAGAGAGAGAGAGAGAGAATTTTTAATATTTATTTTTTAGTTCTCGGCGGACACAACATCTTTGTTGGTATGTGGTGCTGAGGATCGAACCCGGGCCGCACGCATGCCAGGCGAGCGCGCTACCGCCTGAGCCACATCCCCAGCCCTTTCTTTTTTTTTTAATTTTAGTTTTTTGGCCATACTGGGAATTGAACCCAGGGCTTCACGCATGCAAGACAAGTGCTCAATCACTGAGCCACGTTCCTAGTCCCTAGTTTATTATTTTTTTTTTTTTTTAGAGAGAGAGAGAGAATTTTTTAATATTTTTTTAAAGAGAGTGAGAGAGAGGGAGAGAGAGAGAGAGAGAATTTTTAATATTTATTTTTTAGTTATCGGCGGACACAACATCTTTGTATGTGGTGCTGAGGATCGAACCCAGGCCGCACGCATGCCAGGCGAGCGCGCTACTGCTTGAGCCACATCCCCAGCCCTAGTTTATTAATTTTGGTTCTTATATTATTATATGTTACATATCTTAAATTTTTACTACATGAAAATAAGAGTATATCATATAATATTCATATATACCATATCATATATATGGTATTATTCCTTTCCTTCTACTCTTCTCAAGTTTTTTCTGTTTGTTTTGTTGTTGTGGTTGTTTGAGTTTTAGGGTTTTTGTTTGTTTGTTTAGTACTGAGAATTGAACCCAAGGTTATTCTACCACTAAGCTATATCCCCCAGCCCTTTTATTTCAAGATAGAGTCTCACTAAGTTGCTGAGCCTGGCCTTAAACTTGCAATCCTCTTGCCTCAGCCTTCTGAGTAGCTGGGATTACAGATGTACACCACTGCAACTGACCTGTTGCTCTTTTTAAAAATTTTGACTTAGTGGCATAGGCAATTAATTTTGATTTTCTCTTTTCTGATCTTAACATTTAAGTCTACAGATTTCACTCTGGGTACCACTCAAACTACATTTCACAAAATATATAGACTTTTCATTAACATCTAGTTTTTAAAAAGGTTTAGATTTTCAGTATGATTTTTTCTTTGACCCATGGCTTAGTACAGGTATATATCAGAATTTCTAAACATGAAAGGTACTTGAAGTTTTTTTGCTATTAACTGTTTCTAATTTAACTGAACCAGGGTCAGAGAATGTAGCCTATATGAAGCAGATACTTGTGATGTATTTAAACTTGCTATGGTACATGTTCAATTTTATAAATAATTTCCTGTGATCTTGAAAAGCATGTATATGACTTAATTTTTAAGTGTGACATTCTATATGGATCTAAATGAATCAAGCTTATTAATTATGTTATCTTGAATTCCTATGTCCTTATTAATATTTCCGATCTGCAATTTTTATATATATACATTAACATTTTTATATGACTAGACTTGTCAGTTTCTCTTAAAAATTTCTCAGTTTTACTGTCTTTATTTTTAAAGTATGTTATCAGGTGCATCAAAAAGAACTGTTAAAATCTTCCAATATAACTGCATTTTTTCAACTTATTTTTTCCTCTTTTTGCTTTCTATATTTTAAGACAATATTATTGGGTGCATATACATTTAGGTTTACTATTTTCCTTGGGAATTATTCCTTTAATGTTGACATAGTTGAACTTCATCTTTGCTTTTTTTTTATTCCCTTCAGTACTGGGGATTGATCCAGGGGCACTTAACCACTGAGCCACATCCCCAGCTCTTTTTAGTTTTTATTTTGAGACAGAGTCTCACTAAATTGCTGAGGCTTGCTTTGAACTCAAGATCCTCTTGCTTCAGCCTCCCAAGCCGAAGTTACTTAGTGAGGCCCTAGGTAACTGGGATTACAGGAGTGCTCCATTATGCCCAGCAACCCCAATACATTTTATTTTTTATTTTGAGACAGAGGGTCAGTAAGTTGCCAAGGCTGGCCTTGAATGATTCTCCTGCTTCAGCCTCCACTGTAGCTGAGATTATAGGCGTGCACTTCCATGTCTGGCTATCCTTCCTTTCTGCTTTACAGTCTAATTTATGATAAATATAATTACTCTGTTAGTTAGCCTTGCCTGGTATACATTTTTCCATCCTTTTACTTTCTACCTTTCAATGCCCTTATGTTTTAGTTAAACTTCTTGTAAACAATATATAGCTGTTTTTTATGCATTTATTTGTTTTCTTAACTGGTATGTCCAGTTCATTTACATTTATTGTGGTTATTAATATTTTTAAATAGGTCTCAAGAGCACAAAAATATATTAGTCACAATCTCTTTTATAAGAAACTTTTATCATTGAGGATGCTTGTGGCTCCTTTTTTTTATATGTTGGTATTGTGAATACCTGTAAACCTACTATTCAAACAGAGAACTAAAAAAGAAACAGTGACTGTATCTACCTATGTGTTCCTCCCTACCCCATTTCTCCAAGTACCCATCAAACCCGAATCTTACATTTATCTCTCTATCTATCTATCTATCTTTTTATTTATTTATTGCTTTTTTCAAAAAGTTTTTTCAGCTGAGCACAATGCAACATACCTGTAATCTCAGCAACTTGGAAAGCCAAGGCAGAAGGATCACAAACAAGTTCAAGACCACTCTGGGCAACTTAGTGAGACCCTGTCTCAAAATAAAAAATAAAAAGGGCTCAGGAAGTAACTCAGTGGTAGAGCACTCCTGGGTTTTATCCCCAGTAATGGAAATTTTTTAAAAATCACATATTATCAATGACTGAGTTATATAATATTTTGTTTTTTCCTAACTTTATGAAAATATTCTGAGGCTGATTGTTTTACTTGCTATGGAATTTTTAATAATCTTCTAGATCGCTGCATCAGGTTGTAGTTCAATGTTTCTTATAGTGGTATGATATTGCATTATGGGATGGTGCCACAGTTTTGTTAGTCCATTCTTCTGTCAGTAGCTCTTTGTGTTCTTTCCAGTTTTCTGCTCTATAAATATTATTGTGATGAGCATTTTCACCTTGCAGTGTATGTGGGTCAGAATTGCTCTTTGGAGTGATTGCTGGGGGACAGGTATGTGAACGTAACACCTTTACCAAGTAATGCGGAGCTATTTTCCAAAATGATATTCCAAAACATACTTCTACTAACAATCTGTGAGAGAGCTGTCAATCCACTGATTTCTGTCATTCTGAAATTTACATCTTGATTCTTGTTTGGCATCTTTTAATTACTTTTCTTTTTCTAAACTTTCTTTTGCCATCTTTCTATGCTTCTCCTGAGATGATCACGAATTCTTTGTTTCCCTTTCCTCTTTTAACCAATCTAGAAGTTGTAAATTCTATTTCTACTCTTTCAGTGATGACGATTTTTAACACGTATGAGTGATCAAAAGTAAATCAAATTTCCTACAATAATCTAACAACAAATCAACTTCAATTACAACCTCTCACTTTACATACTATTTTTGCTCGTTATTTTATTTTGTTAATTAATTAGTTGATTAATTAATTCTCTGCTGCAGATTGAACCCAGAGCCTGGGACATGTTAAGCAAGTGCTCTACCACCGAGCTGTGTCCCCAGCCCATTGTTGTTATATTAGATCCTCTTGGTTTATATGTCCCTAGTTTTAATCCCTACAGTAATTTTATGTACCATCAATTCATTGTTTAGATTTATCCATGTTTACCTGGGCACAATGGTGCATGCCTGTAATCCCGGAGATGGGAGGCTGAAGCAAGAAGATCACATGTTTGAGGCCAGTCTTAGAAACTTAGTGAGGCCCTAAGTAACTTAGTGAGACCTGTCTCAAAATAAAAAGGGCTGGAGATATAGCTCAGTGTAAAACATCCCTGGGTTCAATCCCTGGTACCAATAAAATAAAATAAAAAGATTTATTCATATTTACCAACTTGTTCACCTTTTCTTCTAACATCCTCTTTCTAGGTACCAGCTCTTTTAAAAAACCTGAAACATACCCTTTAGTAGTTCTTTCCAGAAAGTTATGTAAGTGATATGCTCTTTACATTAATATAAAAATGTCATATTTCACTGTCATTCTTGAATGATGATTTCTTTAGGGCAGTATTCCAGATTGACAGTTGCTTAACTTCAGCATTTTTTTTTCTTTTTTTTTTTAGTATACTTTACACGTCTTATGTTTCTATCTACTGTTGAGACAGTTGCTATCAGTCTGTCAATCCTTTGTAGGTAATCTGCCTTTTCTCACTGGTTTTAATTTTTTTTTTCCTCCTTGTCTTTGGTTTGCTCCATTTTTTTACTATGCTGTGTTCAAGTCTGAACTTGTTTTTATTGACCTTGTCCATGACTCATCGTACATCCCCACTCTTGGGATTCACGCTTTCCATCAGGTCTGGAAAATGTTCCGCCATTATGTGAATGAAGTCTCTTCTTCTCTCCTGCTCTGGTATTTGATGTTCCATGCATGTTCTCTTTCTATCTAGCAAACTCCAGTCTCTTAGACTTTCCTTTGCTTTGTATCTCTGTGGGGCTTCCTGGACAGTTTCTTCAAATCCATTCACAGTTCTATCTTGCGTTGTATCTAATCACACTATATTTAACTTATCACTGAATGTTTTCTTTCAATGACTGTGTGTGTCATTGCTAGAAATTTTATTTCAAATCTACCCTTTAAAATAGCATTCGGTTATTTTTCTCCTGGTTTCAAATATTCCCTTATGTCTTTAATAATTTTTAAACTTATTTTATAGTCTGTCTGGTAGTTCTGTTATCTGAGGCCCTTGGGACTCTTGTATCTGTTGCACCTTGCTTGTAGAAGATCATATCTGTGTATATTGCGGAGCTTGGCTTTGGCTCTGTACTTTTTTTTTTTTTATTAATTCTAGACTTTCAGATTCCTAGACCATACAGGTATTATAAATTCCAGCCCCACACTCACATCAGTAGCTGAATGGAAGTCCCAAATTCCCAGAGAAGCCTTTTTCTCCCACCCTCAACCCAGGCTAAGACAGGCACATTTTTTTATCTTCCTATGCCATGGAGAGATGCATTTTTTAGTGAATTTTTTCTCTGATAATTCAGCCTTTTGAGGGTGCTAGCTTTATTGGGGGTTCTCAGTTCTATCTTCTCAGTCTCCTTCCTGTTTGGATCCTTAGCTCTCAGGCACCTGAGCCCAGCAAACCTGCCCCAGATCACCCCCCTCCCCTCAGCTCACCTGCACACCATGTGTCATCTCTCCTTCCTCATGACCCCAGAGAGAGCCTTTCCTACTGTCCCATGAGTTCACTTCAATAAGTATTTATTTATTTTTTTTGAGAGAGAGAGAGAATGAGAATTTTTTAATATTTATTTTTTAGTTTTCGGCGGACACAACATCTTTATTTTATTTTTATGTGGTGCTGAGGATCGAACCCAGCACCCCGCGCATGTCAGGTGAGCGCCTACTGCTTGAGCCACATCCCCAGCCCCTATTTATTGCATTTTGACAAGTATTCCTAGGAGGATTTTCCAGTTATTTAGTCTACCATATTACCAAAAAGGAAACTCATTTCCATTTAATTTTTAAAAATATTTTTATTAGTTGTTGATAGACCTTTTATTTATTTATTTACAAGCAGTGCTGAGAATCAAACCCAATGCCTCACACACGCTAGGCAAGCGCTTTACCACTGAGCCACAACCCCAACCCTGCATTTAATTTTTTATAATTTCATTTCAAAATTTTAATGACTTTCATTATAACTGTACTTTCCGCCCCCCCCCCTTAAATTACTATGTCTAAATTTTGGCTTTTCTTCGGAATTATCCCCTCCTGGGTGAATTAGCATTGCTGTGGTCCTAAATGAGGCAAACACAAGTCAATTTGGCTGTACAATTTAATACAGTTAATTTATTACGGTACTGGGGATTGAACCCAGGGGTGCTCAACCACTAAGCTACATCCTCAGTCCTTTTTATTGTTTATTTGGAGATAGGGTCTCACTAAGGTAACCAAGCTGGCCTCAAACTTGTAATCCTCCTGCTTCCGCCTCCCAAGTTGCTGGGATTACAGATGTGCACCACCAAATATGGTCTGGGTGTCCCTTATAATCACCTGGGGAAATTTTTAAAGATACTAATGCTTGGTTCCACCCCTTAAATTCTGCCCTGGGGAACAGCCTGGACAGAGGGCTTTTTACAAACTCCGCAAATAATTCAATGTGCAACCCAGGTTGGACACGATTAGTTTTAAACACTGATGAAAACAGCAAAACAATAACAACACCTGGGCTCCACCTCAGAATGTCTGAAGTATTTTGTTGGGATGTGTGTGTGTGTGTGTGTGTGGGGGGGGTGTTCCTGGCATCACATTTTTTAAAAGTTTCCTGTTGTGAAGAGTCAAGGTGAAGAGTCAATGATGTATGAAGTCACTCATGCTGGGGGAGAAGAGTAAAAATAATTCAGAACTGGAAGCAAAAGAATCAAGTCCAGTGGTTTCTACTGTCTGCAAAACAATCCACCAGACACCTGGGGCGCTTTTTAATGATACGGATTCCTGGAGATTGTGATCTTGTAGATTTAATGCAGGGCTGGAGAGTCTTCAATTCCCCCAGCAAAAAGTGAAGGCCACCAAATTTGGAAACCCTTCAGCTAACCCACCTTGTTTTACAAAGGAGGAAACCATATCTGATTGAATGCATTTTTCTCAGGATCCTGGAGCTGATTAAGAGGAGAGTTGAGGGCTGGGTATGCAGCTCTGTGATAGAGCACCTGCCTAGCATGCACGAGGCTCTGGGTTCCATGCAGCACTGGGGAAAAAAAAAAAAGAAAGAAAGAAAGAGAGGAAAAAAGAAAGTTAACTCCAATCTTCCACTCACTGTTCTTTTCATCCATTTCCAAACAGAAGATCTTTGCTGCTGTTTTGAAAAGACATTGGACAGTTTAAAGACAGTTTAAACACTGCATTTGTGTGCAGTGATTTCAGGAATGGGAAGTTTTCTGTTTGACTTTGTGTGTAGACAGCAGAGCAGAGGATATATATATATATATATATATATATATATATATATATATATATATATATAAAGTCTGTACATTCTATGTGGGTCTGACTAGCTCAAGACCTTGAGCAGGTAAGCTACTATCATTGTCAACTGCCCCATCTGTAAGAAAGGATCATAAAACATGTCCACAAATTCTTTAATTCTCTAAGAGATGAAGATCTCTTTCTCCTTAAGTGTTGGCTATTCTTAGAAACCAGCTTCTAATGAGCAGGATGTGGAGGAGGTGATGGTGGGTGGGTTCTGAGGCTGGGTCACAAGATACAAGGTGGCTTCCTCTTTGCTTTCTCTCTTGAATCACTTGATCTGAGAGAAGCCAGCTGCCATGTCAGGAGGAGGCTCAAGCAGCCCTACAGAGAGGCCCACCTGGGGAATAATTGAGGTTTCCTGTCAACAACTCAAACTGCCTTTCGGGGATTGCAAGTTAGACAAGACACTTTACAAGTGGCTCTGCTGGCCCTGATTCAGGTTTCAGATGATTGTTACTCTTGCCGTTGTCTTTTGTTGTTGTTGTTGTTGGGTGCTGGAATTGAACCTGAGTCTCATGCACATGTTCTACCACTAAGGTACATTCCCAGTCCCCCGTCAATGTCTTGACTATATCTTCATGACAGGCCTTGAACTAGAACCTCCCTGCTAAACCATTTCTGATTCCTGACTCTCAGATATGAGAAAATATGTACTTGTTTGAAATGACTAAGTTTGGGGATAATTTGTTACACAGCCCAAGTAACTAATACACAGATCTTTTAAATGCACTGGGATTCATATGCTAACATTTGTAGAACAGTTTAGTTAACTCGTACTAAATGAATTGCATATTCGATATAGAGTAGCAATCGTGTATTATTAATGTTACCAGATTGCAACACATTTCATGTTCAATTAGCTGAAATGCTCTTTCTGGAGCATGGCTTTGCTCATCTTCTTATCCCCACTGCATACTTAGAAAAGGTCACTGTCAAGATATAAAAGTATATATATGATTTAAATGTCTTGACTCAGTTACTAACAACCATGAGCGTGTTTTCAAATTGGAAAAGCAAGATTAATTTCAACTTGCTCTTTTTCACACAATGCTCTTTGTTTACTTTTCGGTATTGCATTTCACTGCCACGCCGGGCGCCTCTCTTATTAAAGAGTCTGTTCATTTATCCCTCGCCCCGGAGTCTCACAAGCCTTACTTTTAAAAACGGACACGCCAGACTCTGCACCAGAAAAGCAAGCCATATTTTTACTAGAAAATATTTAGCAAGATGAGTTTTTATTCATGAAAATTTCACCAAGTATAAATTCCACGTCGAAAAGTAATGGGCCCTTTGTATTTCCTTTAAATAAATAAATAGCTTCTTTCCTCAAGAATTATGACTTCTGAGCATGCTCTTAAATTCAGGGCTGGTTCGTTTTCTTCTAAGAAATAGAAAATAAGCCTGTGCGTAGAGATCCTAAGTTGGTCCTGCCTCTGGTTTGGTATAATATGGAGAGTCAAGATGCTATCTTTCTAATAAAGTAATAACTGGAGGTATAAAATACCCGGAAAATCTAAAAAAAAAAAAAAACACACAAAAAAAGGTGAAAGGTGGGAGGCCGAGGGAAAGTGAAACTATATTTTTCGAATGCCCTTGACTGATCTCACATATAAATATCTTCAGGAATCATGTATTTTCTCCAAACACTGTTTGATGTATCGAGGGACACAAAGGTCTGTTTTGTTGATATAACAGAGAAGTTGTTTCATATTTATTTCTTTTTCCAAATCGGGGAGGAAAATGCAAAATTTTCCCTAATGGAGGAGGTAAACAAACCTAAAATGTGTTTAACCAACATTTTTCGTTTTTTCCCCCTTTCTAGTTTCCCACTGGGCATGGCTAGGAATCTAAAGAGCTTTCCTCCCCTTCATCCCCCTCTGCCTTCCTCCTTCCTTATAAACTCCAAATCATCCTGCCCAGCCTAGGCGCATGCTGCTGAGTAGGGAAGTGGGGGGGGGGGGCTGCAAATGAATATCACTGTGAATGACCGACCACCGCAGAGGACCCACAGCAGAGGTGCAGTGAGGGTAGCAATCAGAAAGCTCTCACCTTTAAGAGCTGCAAAAGGCGGGCTGGGAGTTGAGGCTGGCTCTAGCCCCTCCAAGGGGTGGCTTCCTGGGGGAACCTGCCTTACCCATCCAGTGAGCCCCCTCCCCAAGGCCCTCAAGGTATCTGTGCTGGTGTGGTAGGTGCAAAGACCAGCCTCAGGAATTAAACAGGAAGTTGCCTTTCTCATTAAAATATCCCAGGGCTGCTCTCCCAGGTCCCTTAAAGCGGTTTAACTGCTGTTTGCCGTTCTGTTGTTGTTATCCTGATATATGGAGGTAAATATTTTATTAAACATCCTCACTGCCCAGCAGTTAGGGAGCCCTTTGCCGCCTGGACCCGGCTGTGGCCCGGCACTGCCCAGGAGTGTGCAAGAACGGTGGGCTGACCTGACAGAGTAATGGCACAAGACCCACCGTTCTGTCCAGTTCTCGCCACCTGGAAACTATTTTCTCGGTGGCCTCTCAGGTTTAATCTTCCATTTCTTCTTTTTTTTTTTAATCAGTCACCAACTTCGTCTTGATGAAAGGTGCCGGGCCCTCAGAAGAAAATAGCTATGCCTTTTAACTCCAGCTGGAAACGGTTGACACGGTGCCACCGTCACCTTCCCTTACGCCTCTGGACCAGCCTTGGAACTTACCCAGTCTCCTCTGAGACCTACCTTGCCAAATAGAAATCTAAACATCACAGCTGGAAATACATAGGGCCTCCACACTCTCTACACATTATGCCGATGACCTTCCAACATCCCTATAGTCATTTTCACACACACACACACACACACACACACACACTGCCCCTCCAGCCTCAGAGCCCCCATCCCCTTGTGGATCTGCCCACAAGTAGCTCACAGACCCACAAATGACATGTTCTTTTGGGCCAACATTGGGCCTGCTTTTACAAAATTATTTGATTTTTACCATTTACAAAGTTGAGGTGGCCAAAGTAGCATTAAGTCCATGGCTATCGGGTCATCCCATCACATGCTTGGGTCTCTTGGAGGCCAACCCCACAAGATCTGTTTTTGTGTGACCAAGTCCCACTTTGGAGGATTGTGGGTATGAGCGCCCTCGTCTGGTGAGCAGAGGAAACTCGCCTTCTTGCATTTGAGTTCCCTCTAAAGGCTGAGCAGAGAAGCAGGGTCTAGCTTCACAGCCTCCAATTCCAGAGTTCAGGGCCCTGCTACCAAATTCTGAGAGCACAGGCTCAGATCAGGGAGAGGTTTCCTGGAGTTGAGGCTAAGACCCACCACAATAGCCCACGCCGCATTTTCTGCAATTACCCATCAGCTAATTCCAAGAGGCTGAAAAAAAAAACTAGGGGAAAGGAAGGAGAGGCAGAAAGCGCTGTGCTCTCTGAAGAGGGAATTCAAATGGGTCAGAATCCAATCTATTCAGCCAAGTCTGGTATTGACACACATAGAGGGACAGAGCCGGGGAAAGTGAAGGAAAAAGGAATGCTAGATGTCAGGACGACAAAGGATAGAGTCCAGCACAAATTGCTGAGCAAGACGTTCATGCTAAAAATAATACTGCTTGGAGAGGGCATAAGAAAGAGGAGGGTGGCCATGTCCACGGGTGGGGGGGGGACAAGGGGCTCTGTGTAGCAACACCCAGAATGAGAACAAGATAAAGGCAGCACCATCATCTGGGGGTGGGGGTGGGGGTGAGGTTAGGAATGAGCACGAACATAATTTAAAATGAAACAAAATTAATTTCATCACCATCTTCTCACTTCTGTGGATGTGTTGGTGCTCCCCGGGCCCCCCACCACAGTGACTGGCCATCATGCCTCTGGGTTCTGCACAGGCGCCCCAGATCCCAGCACCCACTCAGCACATGCCACATGAGGAAGGAGGGTGAGACCTGGTTTTACATCTGGTAGTGTGGGGCCCAGAAAATCATGAGCATTCAAAGAAATCCATTGCCCTCGTGTCTCTGATGGGGAGGCCTGGCCTGAGAGAAGGCGCTGGTGAGGAAGACCCAGGGGAGGGGGAAGCTGATCACCAGCCTGATGTGAACCTAGAGTGAGAGGAGGCTGTTGAGAACCCTAATGCAATCTTAGGCTCTATTAATAGCACAGCAGAGTGTGGAAGGAGGGAAGCAATAATCCCAGCGCGAGCCAGAGGGTCAGGCCACATGCAGTTTTATGCTCAGTCCTGCGGGCTATATTTTAAGAAAGACACTGGCAAATTCAAGCCTGTTTGGACGAGCATGAAAAGGATTGGAAGTGGGTATTTAGACAGCAGCGCGATGAGCTTTACAATCCTTTTACAATTGGCAATATCGAAATGATTATTGCAGTGAAGCCACGGACTCTCAGGAGCCAGCACCAGGAATCCTGTTTCAGTGTTTACTTAACCTCCTTGAGCTTTGGGGTCCCCTCTCCATAGTAAGGGGATAAGACCCTACCCAGCCTGCTTCCAAGCAACGTTTGGAGGGTAGTCTGCTCATTTGGGCCAGTATGTACTGAGCATCTGTGGAGGTCCCAGCTGTGTGCCAGGCCAAAGGGACACAAAGAGGAAGACAGCATGTGTGTCTTTGAAGAGCCGGAAGTTTAGTAGGACAGACAGGCCCATAAGCAGGTACTTTGCATACAATGTGACAGATGATGATAGATACATGCATTGCTTTGAAATGAGAGGCAGTTAATTTCTTATAAGGAAAGAGTGACAGGAGAGAAAAACTGAGTTCCCTGTGGACATTGTACTACCAAGTGCAGAAAGAAATCATCAGAGATCAGAGAAGAGAGGCTGTGAGCAAGAGAAGGGTAGAGCCAGGAAAGCTCAGGACCACCAAAGACAACCAAAGGGTCTAGATAGGGTCAGATGCCATCAAGAAGTCAAGGAGGGGCTGGGGATGTGGCTCAAGCGGTAGCGCGCTCGCCTGGCATTCGTGTGGCCCGGGTTCGATCCTCAGCACCACATACAAACAAAGATGTTGTGTCTGCCAAAAACTAATATATATATATATATATATATATATATATATATATATATATATATTAAAATTCTCTCTCTCTTTCTTAAAAAAAAATAAGTCAAGGAGGAGGAAGAAGGAGGCTAGAACATCTCTAGATTGTGGATGTGGAGATTAGGAATCCATCCTTAGTGATCAAGAAATATCTCTCAGGAAAATGATGAAGTCAGAGGTGGCCTTCATTTAGGAAGTTGGTAGAAGGATGCATTTATTGGGCACCCGCTGCATACTTCGAATGATGTCACACGTTACAGAAATTCAAAAGGCAAAGGATTTTGTTGAAGTCCGTCTCAATCCTGGTGGTGACTTATGGCTAACCCTCTATGTTCACTATGGAATAGTGGAAGACAGACGCAGCCGAGGGAGGCAGACAGAATGGTGGCTTCAATGACCAGTTGGGCTGACCCACGATGATGTTCCTTATGGTCACATTCGAGGGCCAGAAGAAAACAAAAAAAAAAAAATGTGTCCGTGCACTCCAAATATAGCCTGCCTCATCCTCTTCTCCCCATTCCCCTAGATTCTTGGGTGGGTTCCTTTCTGAGAAGTGTTCCCAAGCACGATTCCTGTCTTAACACCACCTCTCACGTTTGCTCCCATTTTGCTATTTACCGGTGAAATTAATATTACTCTTCACCCTGCTCACATTCCGGATCCAAGGCACGTTTTTTTCATCAGTAGGTTTGTGTTTGGTTGATTAGTTATTCATGTATAATGTAAGAGGACAAGAGCTGTAATACAGAGAAATGATTGTGGCGAAGGCAGGCAGACAAGCTCTGGGGTGGCTCCTTTTTTTCTTCTTTTCCTGTGTATGGGGGGGGGGTGGGAGGCAGGTTAGTGGAGGCATTTGGATGACTTGCAGATGGTTGAAACTCTCCCCTCACTGAGCTGGTAGCTGACGCAAAATGGGGGATTCAAACAGCTGCCGTGGTCGCCGGCCCCTCCCCTGGCTCCTGGATCTGAGTCTCTGCAGCACCTGAGTTTCCCCGCCTCCGTCAGGTCCAACGCATCTTTTAGACATGGGTTTCTTTCACGGGTTGAATTTTCACAAAGAGGGGTTGACCCTCTAGACTAGCTCTTCTTCCAATTTGCCTTCTCAGCTTCCCCAGAATATCTGATTCCATCACAGTCAAAGAGGTCTTTAGACCAAGAAGGTCCCTCAGGTGGCTTTGCACGGTGTGGAGCACCTTTTTGCTGTGACCTGAAAAATTCTGCATGATCTTGGTCTGTTTTTCCAACCCTAGGTTGACCCCTTTCCTTTCTCAAACAAAATGAGTAATTCCTCCTTCCAGTCTTTTCATACATGCTTGCTTTTTTATTTTTTTCTCCCCACGGTATTAAGGATTGAACCCAGCGGGGCTCTACCACTGTGCTACAAGCTTTGTAACTTTTTTTTTTTTTTTGGTAATTGCTCAGGTGGCCTCAAACTTCCCACCCTCCTGCTTCAACCTCCCAAATAGCTGTGGTTATAGGAGTGCACCACTGCATCAGGCTTGGTCCTTTTCCTGGATTATGTATCCTTTCTCCAGGGTATCTCCTTTTCCTTCCCAAACTCTTAGTTTAACTACAACCTTTCTTTCTTTCTGTCTTTCTTTTCTTTTCTTTCTTTTTTAAATAAATAACTTTATTTTTTTTTAATTTTAGGTGAACACAATATCTTTATTTTTTATCTTTATGTGGTGCTGAGGATGGAACCCAGTGCCTCATGCATGCTAGGCGAGCACTCTACCACTGAGCCACACCCCAGCCCATTCTTTCTTTCTTTTTTATTTTGCAATTTTTTTATGTTAATGGACCTTTATTTTATTCAATTATTTATATGTGGTGCTGAGAATCGAGCCCAGTGCCCCACACATGCTAGGCAAGTGCTCTACCACTGAGCCACAACACCAGCCCATTATTTTGTAATTTTTTATTTTTTTTTGCCACTGAGCCACATCCCCAGCCCTATTTTGTATTTTATTTAGAGACAGGGTCTCACGGAGTTGCTTAGCACCTCACTTTTGCTGAGGCTGGCTTTGAAGTCGCAATCCTCCTGCCTCAGCCTCCCTAGGCGCGGGGATTACAGGCGTGTGCCACTGCGCCCAGCTCCCAAGGTCTTTTCTGACCCACTTCGCTAAAGCTGCCTCTTCGTCTACTGCTTCCTAGCTCATTTCCTCCTTTATTTCCTGCACTGCACTCAACACCATCTGAAGTTACCTTGCTTATTTATTTCTTTCCTAGAGAATTATCCAAAAACTCCATTAGAGGCAAGCCTCTTCTGTGCAGTTCACACTGAGCCTCTGGCACCTAGAACAATGTGCACAGGGCAGGAGATCAACAAGTATTTGTCGAATGAATGAACCCTAAATTTCTATAATTCTCTTCCAAAGGGCAGCTCTATTTTAAGAAAACCCAACATTAAAATATCAACCGAGAAAAGGGACACACTAAAGAGGTGATTATTTAAATTACAAGGTGGACTCCTTGACGTAGGAAAGTTTCTTCCTCTCTTTTTTAACAACTGTCTATAAAGGCTAGGGGGAAGGGCAAGGTAACACGGGAACCTAGAATATTCTCTGCCCACCCCGCATCATTTCCTATCACATTATCCTATTTTTTTCTTCTCCCTAGCACTTCTCACTCTCTGAAGTTATTGTGTTAATTTATGTTTCCTTGCTAATTGCCTGCTGCCTGCCCCCATTCACAGGGCACAGACCCGGCCTGTCTAGTTCCTGCATGTGCCTGGCTCAAAGTAGGTGTGCGGACAACAGTTGTTGGATAAGTGAGTGTCAAGCACTTAGGTGTAAAGAAACCAGGCAGGATGAGCATGTGATGCGATAAAATACCAAAACACGAACCTGTTCACGGAAACGAGGGCCGCAGAGAACTCAGGAGAGAGAGGGCTGTGACCCCAAGGGTGAAGAGCCAGCTGCCACACAGGGAGCCAAGCGTGAATTCCATCTCATTTGCAACCTATTCCCTCCCGATGTCAAGGTCATCCCAGAGTCGACAGGGAAGTGGGGCACACAGGACCCACTTCCCTGGATCAGCACACAAGGCCGGACCTGAGGGGGCAGCAGGCTGTGCCCGGATGTCTCAGGCCATCAGCAATTCCCTGAGGTCTACCAGGAGCTACCAGGATCGCCCTGCGTCTGGCATGGGAGGGCCTTGGTTGCTTTTCTTGCTCCTGAGATGATCGTGACTTAACCCTGTTCCAACCAGCACCCGCTCTCGGGAAAACATTGTGCTAGCTGCAGTTGGTGGTAGAGAGGCAACAAGTATGTCACCTGTCCCCAAGCTGCAGACTGCTGCGGTGGATTAGGGGGGAACAAAGATGGCTCTCAAACAGAATGGAGGAGCCAAGTGGCAAGGGACAGGGAGACAGCACTCTGAAGTGACAGACAGGGAAGCAGAGAGCCCGTGCTGGAGGTATCCTTGTGGAAAAAGGCCAGCCAGGGTGGCTTGGGGACCCCAGAGGGCTCTGTTGTTCTGGAGGCCAGTGGAGTCTAAAGGTGGATGCAAGAAGAGCAATTTATTACTAAAAGTTCCAGTAAAATCCCTCAGAACAGATACCTGAAGCCAGCAGCTGGAGTCATAAATGAGGTGGCTTTGCAAGGGAGTGGTTGGAGAGCATGGTCACAGCTGTACTAAAAGGGGAGGAAAATTTGGCAGACAGGGCCAAGGCAGCACCACAGAAATGGAAAAGAAGTCCAGAAAGGGATTTGGGTGGGTCGAAATGGAACAAAATAATAAATGATCCTTGATAGGTATGTGTGTGTGTGTGTGTGGGGGGGGGGTTGCAAGTAGAAGGATTTTTTTTTTTTTAAATTTCCTTGTTGTAGTTAATTGTAGGCGTCAACTTGACTGGATTAAGGAATCCCTAGAAACCTGGAGGAGCATTATTCTGTCTTCAAGGGGGCTTCCAGATGAAGTCAGTCTGTGCGTCCAGGTGGATGGGGTGGGAGGACCTACCTTCAATGTGGATGGGTGCCATGCTACCAGCCAGGGTCCTGGAGGGGACAGCACAGAGGCAAATCCATCTTTTCTCTGAGAGCTGGGATAGGTGTTTTTCTACTCCTTTGGATCTCAGTACTTCAGCCATCCTGCCTTTGGACTCCATCTCTCACATCAGAACCCCATGGCTCCCTTGAGCTCTCAGGTGGGGGCCTCAGACCAAGAGTCACACTAGTGACTTCCCTGGTTTGAAGCCTCCAGACTTGGACTAAGCCACACTACCAGCACCCTAGGGTCTGCAGCCTGCAGATGGGACTACTCAGCCTTGGTGATCACCTGAGACAATTCCCCTAGTAAATCCTAGGTACCTGGAGTATTCAAATTCAAATGGACAGACAGTGGAATGGCCGATACCAGGACTTGGAGGAGGGGACAGGAATTACTATTTCATGGGTATGGGGTTGAGTTTGAGATAAATAAAGCTTTTTTTTTTTTTTTTTTTTAAAAATAGATTCAAAAGTTGTGGAAATAGATAGTAGTAATGGTAGTATAACAATGTGAATATTCTTATTATCACTTCATGGTACTCTTGAACGTGGTTAAAAGGGTAAATATTGCCAGGCGCAGTGGCACACATCTCTAACCCCAGCAACTCAGGAGGCTGAGGCAAGAGGATCACAAGTTCAAGACCAGACTCAGCAATTTAGCAAGGCCCTAAGCAACTTGGTGAGATTCTGATTCGAAATTTAAAAAAAAAAAAAAATTTAAAAAGGACTGGGATTTCACTCAGTGGTAAAGTGCCTCTGGGCTTGATCCCCAATATCATTCATATATATATATATCTTTTTAAACATTAATTTTTTTGCAATGTGTATTTTGCCACAATAAAAGAAGTTAACATGGAAAAATAAACACGCCAAGAATATCCAAGATACTTCTAAAAAAGGAAAGAAGAGATTAAATACTTCCAGACATTAACATCGATAATAAAAACTCAAGAAAAATTAAGATAGTGTGGCCCTGGCGCCTGGTGACACAGCCAGAGCATTGAGACAGAACAGCCCAGAAGCAGGCTCCAACCATCGGAGACTTTCCTACTTGAGAACAGTGGCATCTGGGAGCCGGCGCTGGGAATCACAGGAGCCATCCAGAAAGAACAATGTTGGATTCTTATCTCATACTTACAGCAGGAAGAACTCAAATGCAGAGAAGATTTCAGCGCAAAACAGAACCCTGTGAGGGCTGGAGGGAGCCGTGGGGGCCTTGCAACCTCAGAGGGTGTATGTGGAGCTGTGACATCACGTCAGTCCTGTGCCTTCCCTGGGCCTGTGTCACAGGGGTGGGGTACGCCTGGTAGGAACTGATATGTGCCAAGGGCTTAGGACAATGCCTGGCACACACAAAGGACTCAGCAAGTGACCATGACCTTATCAAGACCACCCTCACCCCATCAAAGAGGAGGACTAGTGTGGGAAAAGTATCAAGATGCTAACTAAGTGAAAAAAAAAAAAAGGCAAAATATAGAGCAATGTGTACAATATACTATCCTTGATTTTAAAAAGGGACCACAGGAAAAAATGCACATGTGCATATATAGCTACTTATATTTGCAAGGGTACATTCAAACACACGTGTACCTACTTATATTTGCAAGAGTGTATAGTCTCCCCACCCCCCGCCCTTGCTCACATGCACTCTAAACATCTGTGGCCAGACTGTGGCACTGAACAACTCCAGGGGGCACAATCCATTGTATTCTATGTCAATGGCATCCCGGGAGCTCAATACAGTGTCCCTGGGAGTTGTGCAATGTGGTCGCCCTGCTAACACGGCTGCATGAGGGTAACATATCTTTTGGAAGAATACAGAGAATGAAATAACACTGGTTGCTCGTGGGGAAAGGCATGTAGGTGGCCTGGAACACAGGTGATCACGAAGGAGACTTTGCACAGTACAGTCTTGGTGGCCTCTCAATTTGGACTGAATACATGTGTAATGGAATATTCCTCCCCCAGAGAGTAAATAAAAGGAGTTGTAAAAATAAATACACACATATAAAAGTAATACATAAAAGTAACAGTACACATCAGAGAACCGGGGAGATACCAAAAAATAATGAAGGGGGAAAAATCCCTGTGAAGCATGATTTTTGGTTTCCCCTGGTCTCTGTGTTGACTTGGGTCTGTCTGGACACAGAAGTATAGCATCATGTGGGCCAGGAGTGGGCAAGCTATGGTCCCTGGTGAGATCTGAGCTATTGTTTGTTGTTGTTTTGTGTTACGAGGGATTGAATCCAGGGGTGCTGTACCACTCTACTTCATCCCCAGCCCCATTTTAAATTTTTATTTTGAGATAGGGATTCGCTAACTTGCCAAGGGTCTAGCTGGCCCTGAACTTGCTATCCTCCTGCCTCAGTCTCCCAAGTCACTGGAATGACAGGCATGTGTCACCACACCCAGCTTCCCAGCACCTTTTATATTTCACTTTAAGGCAGGATCTTGCTAAATTTCCCAAGTTGGACTTGAACTTTCAATCCTCTGTCCTTAATGCCCAAGTTGCTGGGAATACAGGCATGCACCACCACTCCCAGCCCAGGTGTCTTTTACAGAGGATTTCTTCAAACCAGGATCCAGTCGAGAGCCATGCATTGCATTTCTGTGTCTCTTCTGTCCCTTAGAGATCATAGCAGGATGTTACCCCAGCCCCGGTCTACCACTCCCATCCCCATTTTCTTTAACCACGACTTGTTAAGGAGACCAGCCTGGATAAACAGTATATTATATAGCTGAATGATTCATACTTGTGCACCTATTTCCTTATTTCTGGATGCTTCTGTGGATTTTAGTGCTTCCCCCACATAAACAACGCTGTTTTCTTTTCAGTGCTGAGTATCGATCGGATCCTGTCACAGGGACATAAGCTCTCACCAGTAACTATACCCCCAGACCTTTTTTTAAATTTTATTTTGAGACTGGTTCTCATGAAATTGCCCGGGCTGGACTTGAACTTTGGATCCTCCTGCCTCCACCTCTGGAGTAGCTGAGATTATGGTATGGCCACACCTGGCTTAAGTGGACATTTTATGAGAATCAGTAGTGTGGGGAGGTATGTCAAGCTACCCAGTGATCGAGCCTATTCAAAGAGCTGGGTGACCTTGGGGAAGTCAGTGTACCTTTCTGAGCCTCAGATTTCTCCTTTATTTAAAAAAAAAAAAAAAAAAAGACAGAAAAAACCACAAATATTGGTGCTGGAGGTTTGGCTCAATGGTAGAGTGACTGCCTAGCAAAAGCATGAAGCCCCGGGTTTGATCCCTACTAATGCCCCCAAAACAACAACAACAATAAAACCCATCTACCTAATAGTTTTTAGGATAATAAAACAAAACATAGGTCTGTGTCTCTACCAAACTCTGTGAGACCTAATTTCAGAATGAATATTTCTAATGGGCCTCTTTTACTCTACTACAATGAAATTCATGGATAATACACTTACAAACATAATTCCTTGAAAAAATGATACCCATATGATGGCATAAAGGAAAAATAAATATATACAAATTTGGATTTCAACCTGTGGATGCCCTAACATAATTCCACTAGAAAACATAAGAAGTGACGTGATAAGGTGTACAGAATGAGTTGTAAGAATGTATTAGTTAAGTTCAGTGTGTACGGGAAAACCAGGGAGCAGAGATACATTGTTCACTGCAATGAGAATAATGTCAGGACAAATGATAACAAACAGGACCCATATGTGTTTGTCATGTATGATGAGCAATGAGCATGCCTGGAATCAGCTACTTGGGAGGCTGAGGCAGGCGGATCACAAGTTTGAGGCCATTCTTTATAAGTTAGTGAGATTCTGTCTCAAAGTAAAAAATCAAGGCTGGGGATGTGGCTCAATGGTAGAGCCCCCCTGGGTCTCCTCTCTAGTACGAAAGGAAGGAAGGAAGGCGCAGAAAAGAAGAAAAGAAAGAATGAGAGGGGGGCTGGGGATATAGCTCAGTTGGTAGAGTGCTTGTTTCGCATGCACAAGGCCCTGGGTTCGATCCCCAGCACCACCAAAAAAGGTGGGGCGGGTGGAGGGAGAGGTATAACTGAAGTAAGAATAATGTACCAAGATGAATTAAAGACAATGAAAGTGGAGAAACTGAAGGAAATATTCTCACAAGTAAACCAGGCCTTACTAAAAAGTGAGGCACTAAAGCAGCCCCTATGCTATGACACAAGACAAGGCATGCTGCCCAGTCTCTGAATGTCCCAAGGGGCATTTGAAAGTCATATAAGACAGGACAACTATTCTTTGGGTGGGAATTTCCTAGTGGGGTGGGAGTCCAGTGCCCCTGGCATCTCCACTGGTCACCAATAATGGCCCCCTCCAGAATGACAACCCAAACAATTCTTTTTTGAGTTTTCAAAACACCCTGAAGGGCAGTCCTCCCGCCCCTGCCCCACAAAGAACCACAGATACATGTGAAAGCAATTTGAAAAGTTAAAAGCACTCTTCAAATATACAGTGCAATTAATCTACAAAAACTCCAGTGATTTTCAGAGAATACTGTGTATTGGTATTATTTAAATGAAGACTATTAAATTATGAAACATGAGAGTTTTTATTGTTTTTTTTTTTAAGTTTCAATGGACTTTTTATTTTATTTATTTATATGCGGTACTGAGAATTGAACCCAGTGCCTCACACATGCTAGGTAAGTGCTCTTCCACTGAGCCACAATCCCAGTCCCTGTATTTTTTTATTTTTTATAAAACCAATTTCAATTTCTGGGAAAATGGCAAGCAAATCAATATAGTTATTGAAAACAACTAAAATTCCTGTATTAAGAATGATTTCTTGCGGCTGGGGTTGTGGCTCAGTAGTAGTGTGCCTGAGTAGCATGTGTGAGGCACTGGTTTCGATCCTCAGCACCACATAAAGATAAATAAAATAAAGGTATTATGTCCAGCTACAACTAAAAAATAAATATTAAAAAAAATTAAAAATAAAGGTATTGTGTCCATCTACAACTTAGAAAAAAAGAAAGAAAGAAAGAATAATTTATTGCTGGGCATGGTGGCACATGCCTGTAATCTCAGTGACTCAGGAGGCTAAGGCAGGAGGATCACAAGTTCAAAGCCAGCCTTAGCAACTTAGTGAGGCCCTAAGCAACTTGGTCAGACCCTGTCTCAAAATAAAAAATAAAAATGGTGGGGATGTGTGAGGTAAGCATTCTCAGGGGTGGTGCAGAGACATGTGGAGCTCTGTGGTCCAAGGGCAGCTGCTGAACCTGGCAAACTGACCCTGTGGTTATCTTGGCATCATGGAACTTGTGAAAGAGGAGACAAAACCTAAGGTCTGCTGAAATGGGAGGTTCAATAAGTGACCCTCCAGCACAAAGATGGAACATCTCCAAAGTCTGTATCCTCAGTGTAAGGGTGAATTTAGAAGGATGTCCAATACTCGCCTAGAGACAGCAAAGAAAATCTCCCTCAAATTTGCACTAAAGAGCAGAAGGTGTGTGTGTGTGTGTGTGTGTGTGTGTGTGTAGACATATGTGCCAGAAATTACCATAAAATGTTCAAACCACAAGCTGTCCATGACATGGTTTATGGCCAAAAAAAAAAAAAAAAAAAAATTGCCCTCTGGGTGGTCGAGATACCCCAAACAGCAAATGTGACTGGAGTGATCCCAGGAATAGCAATGCCTCCAGGACCTGGCAAGAGCAAGTAGCAAGTGTATCCTCTTTATAGGAAGCCAAATTTATCCCAGATCTCAAAATATCCCACATATAAAATATCAAGGAAAATGATCAGCCTAACGTTAAATGGCAGTGCAGGAGACAAAGAAATGAACTAACCACAAAGTGAAGCTACTAAGGAGAAGCAGCAGAGAGCAGAACAAACCTGTAAGACTGCAGACCCTGCAGCAAGAAGATGAGACCCTAACAAAGTAACCATGTTTAGTATGTTTAATAAGAATAAAACCCATTCATGGAAATACAAGAAAGCAAAAGAAACTATGAAACATAACTGAGTGATTTTTTAAAAGAACCAAAAGACTTAGGGGAAGAAAAGAACACAGAGAACAGATGTACTAGAATAGTAGCATGTGAAGATAAAAAGAGATATCTCTGTCATCTACCTATCCATCTCCATCATAACGAAATTGCACAACACCAAAGACAAAGAGAATATCTTAAGAACGGTGAGAGAGAGAAGACAGACAACTCACTGCTCCTTAGCAACAACTGAAATCAAAAGACAATATATCTTCAACATGCAGAGAGAAAATGACTGTCATTTTCAATTCTATATTCATAATGAAGGCGGGGGAGTCATTTTCAAACAAACAAAAATTGAGAGAGAGGTTAATATTAACAAACCTTCAATTTGGGTAGAAGAAAAGTTAATCCAGATGGAAGATGTGAGGAGAGAGAGGAAATAAAGCATACGAAAAAGTGAAAAGCTGGTGAAATATTTATTGTACAAAGCAACTATAATAATAGACTCGTGAGGTTGAAAAGAAAAATGAGAGATTCAAATGCATAGCTCTAGCATGTACGTAAAGAAGGTATAAATGGAAGTTGTAAGGTTATTGTATTTTTCAAAAGAAGGGTAAAATTATTAAGTAACTGATTTTGGTGAGTTATTTGCTGCTATCTCTAGAAAAATCACTTATAGGGTAGAACCAGTTCTTAAGCCAGTGGAGGAAAAATAATGGAAATGGGGGAAATAATAAATCAATTTAGAAGAGGGAAGAAGTATAGAAACAGAACGGAACTTTTGGGAAAGTCAAAACAAAAATGTGAAAGCTATAAGCCCAGAAATATTAATAATCATGACAAATATAAATCAACTAAATGTTCTAGCTAAAATACAAAGCTGGTCAGAATGAAATTTTTTTTTAAAAAAATCCCAGTAGGCACTACTTCACACACACACAAAAATTTATTTTTGCAGTACTGGGGATTGAACCCAGGGGCTCTCTTCCAGCCCCAGCCCTTTTTATTTTTATTTTGAGACAGGGTCTCGATAAATTGCTAAAGCTGGCCTTGAACTTGCAATGCTCCTGCCTCAGCTTCCAGAGTTGCTAGGATTATAGGCATGTGCCCCCCTGGCCAGCCAGAAATATATAGAAAATAAGAATATATAGAATCTGAAAGTGGGGGATGGAAAAAGTTGTAATAAGAAAAGGGGTACTGGGTTTAGCTATGCTAATATTAATCAAAATAGCCTTAAGGCAAGAAGCAATGCTAGAGACATAGAGGGTCACTTTGAAATGTTAATTCAACAGGGCAGCTGATTATAAACTTATACGTTCAATAGTTTTCAAAATATATTAAACAAAAAATTGGGGAGCTGGGGCTGTAGCTCAGTGTTAGAGTGCTTGCCTAGGATCTGTGAGGCACTGGGTTCAATCCTCAGCACCACATAACAATAAACAAATAAAATAAAAGGTATTCTGTCCACTACAGCTACAAAAAATTTTTTAAAAATCCTTAAAAGAAATTACCAAGTGCTATGGTTTGAATGTATCCCCCAAAGTTCATGTGTTGGAAGCTTAAAATTTGTTCATGCAACTTTTTTTTACTTTTTTTTTTTCTTTTCTCTAGCAGTACTGGGGGTGGAACCTAGGGCCTCACTCATGCCAAGTAAACATTTTACCACTAAACTGCACTCCAGTCATTTAAAAATTTTTTAAAATTTGAGATAGGATCTCACTCAGTGGCCCAAGCTGGCTCTGAATTTTCAGTCCTCCTGTCTCAACCTCCCAAACAGCTGGGAATCATAGGCATTTACCACCTCACTTGCCCCCATGCAAAAATGGACCTTTAAGAGGTGATTAGGTCACAAGGGAGTTATGCCATTATTGTTGGGGTGGGTGATTTATCACAGCAGTGGGTTCCTGACAGATTCAGTCCACCTCTGGAGGAGGGAGGAGTGGGCAGAGGGAGCCCTTATAACCACAGTGTTGATCTGAAGGGAGTGGGAGAAGGAAGGAGCATTGCATAGGAAGAGTCTCAGTCTCAGTGCAGAGCCATAAATAGCATGGCCAGGAGGATGGGGCACCTTGGAACCAAGGTTCACAGGAGTCTCACACCCCACAGGAATGGGCCCGAACTCCTGTGACTGATGAGCTCAGTTACTGGCTGGGAGTAACCCAGGAAAAGAGTGATCCTAGCAGGAATGTGTGGGTGGATCCAGAGGAGCAGCAGGGAGAGCTGAGTTGCACTTGTTGGCCACACACTTGGAAGAGCTGAGTGCAACGCTTTCATTGCCACCCCAGACACACTTAGGACAGCTTAGCCAACAACGGCAGTCACCCTCTTTTCTAGCACCTATTCAATATTTACAAAATCCGATTATACACAGGATCATAAAGCAAAGCAAACTCCCATGCTTTTATTTTTATTATTTATTTATTTTGGAGTGCTGGTCATTGAACCCAACGCCTTGCACCTGTTAATCAAGCCACATCTCCAGCCCTCAATGCATTTCTTAAGGACCGAAATCGTACAGAATATGTTCTCTGCCAACAATGAAATGAAGCTGGAAATCAATATCAAATGGTGAATAGAAAACTCCTATCAGAACGTTAGGAATTAAGAAATTCTTGTTTAATAACCAGGAAGTCAAAGAAAACATAGTAGAAGTTATAAAATTTTAAGAATGGAATTCTAATAAAAATGCACAGCAAAAAAATGGGGATAGGGTTAAACAATGCTGATAAAAATTTGTGGCTGAAATGCTATGTTAAAGGAAACAGAAAAAAATGAACACTAGTGAACTAAACGTCCATTTTATGAATTTGGAAACACATCAGCAAAATAAACTCAAGAAAGGCAGCAAAGGAAATGATCAAGATAGGAGTAGAAATTAATGGAGTAGAAAATAAACACAGTCAGAGAAGATTAGCCAAGCCAAATGCTGGCCCTTTGAAAAGACTAGTAAAAATGATAAATCTCTGGTCAGACTGATCAAAAAGTAAAGATTAAAATACTGACTAAATACAGCATTACAGACTCCAAAATAAAATAATGAGCTTATTGCTGATTTTTTTTTTTCTTTTGGTACCAGGAATTGAACTCAGGGGCACTTAACCATTGAGCCACATCCCCTGTCTTATTTTGTATTTTATTTAAAGACAGGGTCTCACTGAGTTGCTTAGTGCCTAGTGGTTGCTGAGGCTGGCTTTGAACTTGAGATCCTCCTGCCTCAGCCTCCTGAGCCGCTGGGAGTATAGGTATGCACCACCATGCCCGACCCTAATTTTTGCATTCTTAATCACCATATAGTAAAAATATAATAAATTTGAGCAAAGAAAAATTAGCTCAATATTTGAAAATCAGTCAATGTAAACTTTTCACTGTAATAATAAAGGAGAAAAGTCATGACAAAAGTTAACTACCAAAAACCTTATACTGGAGGTCCTACTCAATACAAAAAAAAGGCAAGAAAAAGAGATAAATAAGGATTATGAAGGAAGAAACAGTCAATACTTGCAGATATCAGCATTGTATACAAAGAGAATATAAAGAAATATGAACACACTGTTAGAATTTTTTAAAATAAATGTAACAAAGTTAATAGATACAAAGCAAAAATTACAAAAACCAATTGAATTTCTATAATCTGTGAACAAATTGAAATTAAATTTTAGTCAGGCATGGTGGTAATCCCAGAGATTTAGGAGGCTGAGGCAGGAGGATTACAAATTCAAGGACAGCCTCTGTGAGACCCTGTCTTGAAATAAAAAATAAAAAGGACTGGGGATGTAGCTCAGTAGTAAAGTGTCTCTGGTTTCAATCTCTAGTATTAAAAAAAACAAAGGCACAGGGCTAGACCACTTGCCTCGCATGTAGGAGACTCTAGGTTTCATCCTCGGTATGAAAAAAAGAAAGAAAGAAAGAAAAAAGAATTTTAAAAATATATAATTTACAACTGCATCAAACACATAAAAACCTAAGAAGAAATCTTCATTAGATGTGGAAGATTTCTACACAGAATTATAAAAATTACTGATAAATATTAAAGAAGATCTAAATACATAGGATCATATCATGCTTGTCTTGCTATTTGTCCTTTTGATTCCTTTCTACTTTCTTTTTAATTGTTTAAATACTTTTATGATTCCATTTAATCTTCACTATTATCTCCTTAGCCAGACCTGTTAATTAACTGATAGCTTCAGGTGGTTGCTCTCGAGTTCTCAGGATACCTCTGAAGGGAGTGTAATCTGTTTTTAATATCATTTTCATTCTGTGTTTTTTATTTTTGTCATACCATTTACTTCTACATGTGCTATAAATTCCACTTTTTTTCCTTTTTTTTTTTTTGCTTTAAACAATCAATTACCTTTTCAAGGGATTACAAAAATAAGAAAAAAGTCTGTTATATGTTTCTATTCACCATTTCTGTCATTCTTTATTCCTTTGTGTAGATCCTAATTTTCATCTAGCATCATTTTCTTCTGTCTGAAGAATTCCTCTCAATATTTTTTTTTTATTGTTGGTTCAATATTTTTTATAGTACAGGTTTGCTTAGATTACTGTCTCTATGATATCTCTAAAGAAAGTTTTTTAAAATTCCTTTTTGAAAGACATTTCTGTTGGTTATAGGATTTTAGGTTGACAATATTTTTTTTTTCCCTTCAAAATTTATAGATGTTGTTCCATTGACTTCTGGCAAGCATAGCTCCAGGAAAGAAGTCTTTTGACCTTCTTATCTCAGTTCCTCTTCGAATAAAGCATCCTCCCTATCCCTCCAGCTGTTTTTAAGATTCTTCTCTTTATCACTACTTTCATTGATTAGTATACGGTGTACCAAGATTTGGTTGTTTATTCTGTATGGAGTTTGTGGACCTTATTGAACCCCTCGATTTATAGTTTTCTTCAAATCTGGAAAGAAATTCATTCACCATTTATTCAAATATCTTCTTCCACTTATTTCTCTTTCAGGGACTTCAGTTGCATGTATGCTATGATATTGTTCCATGGGTCTCTGATAATTTGTTCATTTTTTCCCAATTTTTTTTTCTCTGCATGCTTTATTTTGAATCTTTCCATTATATGTCTTCAAGTTTATTGATGTTTCATTCTGAAGACTTTAATGTATAATAAATTTTATCAGTATACTTTTTAATTAATACATATTTAGTGCAGGTTTAGATTTGCAGCAAAACTGAGGAGAAAGTGCAGAGTTTTCTGCCTCTACACATACAGAACCTCCCTATCAACATTCCAAAACAAAGAGGTACATTGGTTACAATTAATGAACTATATTGACCCATCAGTAGCATCTATAAGTTAAATGATGGTTCATTCTTAGTGTTTATTCTGTGAACTAGCATGTAGAATAGTTTAAATGCTCTAAAAGTCTCTGTGCTCTGCTTACTCACCACTCCTTCTGTCCCCTTGGCAACCACTAATCTTTTTATCATCTCTTTTTCTAGAATATCATATTAGTTGGAATCGTATGTAGACTTTTCAGATTGTCTCCTTTCACTTGGTAATAAGCATTTAACCTCGCTGCATGCCTTTTCATGGCTTGATAGCTCATTTCTTCTTAGTGCTGAGTAATATTTCATGATGTCGGACAGTTTATTGATCCATGAACCTGCCAGGAGGACATCTTGGTTGCTTCTAAGTTTGGGCTATTATGACCAGAACTGCTATAAACATCCTTGGGCAGGTTTTTGGGTGGACATACATTTTCATTTTGTTTGAGTGTATCCTGAGGAGTGTGGTTGCTAGATCACATGGGAAGAGTATGCTTAGTTTTGTTAAGGAACTGCCAAACCATCCTCTGATCAGGCTGTACCACTTTTTATTCCCACCATTAATGAATGAGAGTTCCAATTGATCCACATCCTTGTCAACATTTTTAAGTTTTGGATTTGGGCCATTCTAATAGGTGTGTAGTGGTACTTCAATGCTGTTTTCATTTTCAGTGTCCTAATGACATATGACGTTGAACCTTTTTCCCTGTGCTTACTTATCATCTATACATTTTCTTCAGTGAGGTATCTGTTAAGGTTATTGGCCCATTTTTAATTGGGTTTTTCATTTTCCTATTGTTTAGTTTTAAAAGTGCCTCATATATTTTTTTAAGAGAGAGAGAGAGAGAATGAATTTTAATATTTACTTTTTAGTTTTCGGCGGATACAACATCTTTGTTTGTATGTGGTGCTGAGGATCAAACCCGGGCCGCAGGCATGACAGGCGAGCGCGCTACCACTTGAGCCACATCCCCAGCCCCTCATATATTTTTAATAATAACCCTTTATTAGATGTTCTTTTGCAAAAATTTCTCCCACTCTATGGCTTGTCTTTTCATTCTAGACACCCTCCCCCTCCCTCTCTCCCTCCCCCTCCCCCATTCTCCTTATCCCACCACCACTTGGTACTAGGAATTGAACCCGGGGTGCTTTACCACTGAAATACATCCCCAGTCCTTTCCATTGGCTTCTATAATTGAGACAGGGTCTTACTGAGTTTTCAGCTCTACATGAACTTCTTGATAAATTGTTGAGGATCTTCCTAATTTGCTGAGGCTAGCTTGGAACTTAAAATCCTCCTGCCTCAGCCTACTGAATTGCTGGGATTATAGGCATGTGCCACCATGCCCAGCTCTTAGAAATTCCCTTTGGCAGAGCACAAGTTTGTAGTTTTAATGACACCCAGCTTATTCATTCTTTCATGAATTGTGCCCTTGGTGTTTTATATAAGTAATTGCCATACCCAAGGTCATCTTAGTTTTTTCCTGTCTTATTCTGTAGGAAGTTTACCATTTTACATCAAGGTCTATGATCCATTTTGAGGATTTTTGGTTTGTTTTGTTTGGGGCTTAAAAAAAATCTGAATATGCCTATTTACATTTTCCATTTCTTCTTGTGTGAGTTTTAGCAGATTGTGCTTCAGGTAACTGGTGCATTTCATAAAGGTTATCAGATTTGTAGACACTGAGTTGTTCATAATATTTCTTTTCAATTTTTTAATTGAAAAGAAGTATTATGAATGTAGTGATATTCTCCTCTTTCTTTTCTGATGTTAGTAAAATTTATATCTTCTCTCTTTTTTTTCTCAGTCTGGTTAGAGCACAATTGATTTTATTGATCTTGCTTTTGGTTTTATTGATTTTTCCTCTTTAGTTTCCTGTTTTTTAATTTCATTGACTTCTTTTTTTAAAAAAATACTTTTTTAGTTGTCAACAGGCCTTTATTTTATTTATTTATATGTGGTGCTGAGAATCAAACCCAGTGCCTCACACATGCTAGGCAAGTATTCTGCCACTGAGCCACAACCCCAGCCCAACTTCATTGGCTTCTATAATTTTTACTATTTCTTTTTTTCTGCTTACATTGGATCTAATTTACTCATCTTTTTCCAGCTTCCAAAGTGGAAGCTCAGCTTATTAATTTAGTCCTATTTCCTTTCTAATTAATATAGGCATAAAATATTATAAATTTCCCTCTAAACATTGCTTTTGCTGCATCTCACAGATTTTGATAAGTTGTGTTCTCCTTTCCTATAATTGAAAGTATTTTAAATTTTTTCTTAAGATTTCTTCTTTGACCCATGTATTATTAAGAGATGTGTTATTAATTATGCAAGCAAATAACGGCTCTTCATTCTGTTATTTATATCTAGTTCAATTCCATTGTGTTCTGACAGATGCTGTATGGTTTCTATTCTTTTTTATTATTCTTTTTATTTTTGGGTATGGAGGATTGAATTTAGGGCTTCTCTACCTCTGAGCTACATTCACAGCCCTTTATAATTTTTATTTTGATACTGGGTCTTGCCAAGTTGCTGAGGGTCTTGCTAAGTTGCAAAGGTTGGACTCAAACTTGTGATGCTCCAACCTCAGTCTTTCAAGTTTGTGGGATTACAGGTGTGAACCACGACACCTTCTCTGATTTCAGTTCTTTTAAAACAGCAAAGAAATGTGTGTGAATGTGTATACATGTGTGTACCTGTGCATGTGCCTGTGTGTGCTGGCGGTACTGGGGATTGAATCAATGACCGAGCACATGCTAGGCTAGTGCTCTACCACTGAGCTATGTCCCCAGACCTTTTCATTTTATTTTGAGGCAGAGTCTTGCTAAGTTCCCCGGGTTGACCTCAAATTTGTGATCCTCCTGCTACAGCCTCCTGAGTAGCTAGGTTTGTTCTTCTTATGGACTGAAATGTAGTATATTTTGATGAGTGTTTCAAGTGAGTTTGAGAAGAATGTGCAACCTGCTGTTGTTGGATGAAGTAATCAATAGGTGTCAAATATATCCAGTTGATGGATGGTGCTCTTTAGTCCATTTTTTTTTCTATATGAATTTTCTGCCTATTGAATTTGTTATTTCTGATAGAGGGGGTGTTAAAGTCTCTGACTGTAAGAGTAGATTGATTTATTTTTTCCTCCAGTTCTATCAGTTTTTGCCTTTTGTATTTTGACATTCTGTGTTTTGGCACATATACATTAAAGACTATTATATCTTCTTAAAGTATTTACCCCTTTATTGTTATGTAATGTTCCTTTTTTGCCCCCAATAAATTTTCTTGCTCTGAAGTCTGCTCTGTCTAGAATTAATATAGCTACTCCCTCTTTCTTTTGATTGCATTAGCACGGTATATCTTTTTCCTTCCCCCCTCCTTTTTTTTTTTTTTTTTTTTTGCATTGGGGATCAAATCCAGAGCTTCATGAATGCTAAGCACATGCTCTATCACTGAGCTACACATTCCAGTCCCCACCATCCATTTATTTATTTATTTATGATATCGGGGATTGAACTCAGGGGCATTCAACCACTGAGTCACAACCCCAGCCAGCCCTATTTTGCATTTTATTTAGGGACAAGGTCTCACTGAGTTGTTTAGTGCCTCACCATTGCTGAGGCTGGCTTTGAACTCGTGATCTTCCTGCCTCAGCCTCCTATAATCACATGCTGGGATTATAGGCATGTGCCACTGTGCCTGGCTCTTTACTTTTAATTGATAAGCTGTGTATATTTAAAGTAGGTTTCTTGTTGACAACTTTTACTTGGGTCTTGTTTAAAAAAATCCATTCTGATAATAGCTGTCTTTTCATTGGCATATTTAGACCATTGATATTTAATATTATTATTGATTCAGTTGCATTAATTAGTATCTCTCAAATTTGTTACTGTTTTCTCATTTGTTGCCCTTGTTCCTTGTTCTAGTAGAATCCTTTTTCTTAAATTTTTTTTAATTGTTGATGGACTTTTATTTTATTCATTTATTCATATTCGATGCTGAGAATCGAACCCAGTGCCTCACACATGCTAGGCCACAACTTCAGCCCTAGTAGAATCCTTTTGAGTCTTGATTTTAAGCTTCGTGAAGGTGCCTCCTGAACAGCCTTCAGTAGGAGGTTGATTGATTCCTGCTACTAAGACAATGAGTTTCGGAGAACTCCATGTGTGTAGAGGCTCTCCAGAGAACATGTCTGAGTCCTCCAGAGAAATAAAAATCAATAGAATCATTATCTATCCACCTACCTGTCTGTCTACTATCTATTCATCCATATCTTTAGCTATATATATTTTATACAATGTATTTTGCGCATCTCCACTCTGGTTGGTGTAAACGTGAACTATTTCCAGTTCCACATGAATTTCCAGAATTGCTTGGCTTATTGCTTTCCCCAGCCTCGTGGAACTCTACCCCATTCAGTGTCGATCTCCTTCACTCGGCCTTGTGAAGACCTCTGGAAACCTCTGGATGGATCTCTCTCTCCCTCCTCTTCTCCAGTTCTTTGCCTTGCAAATTCTGGGTGTCTCAGTTTCCCCAAACTATATATCTCTTCCATAAATTTGGTAAAAATGCTGGGCTCTGTGTTTGCCATCCCTGAGCTTCAACTGGAAACTGTCCGTGGTGGGTCAGCTGGCATGATCCTAGGGTCACCTTATGGGTGTCTCTTCTCTCGGAGATCTGTCCTATGTGGCCTGTGGTGATTCAGTGCCTGAAAAGAGTTGATTAATATATTTCATCAAGTTTTTTAGTTGTGTATAGTGGGAGATGATTGCTAAAGTCTTTCATTCTTCATGGGCATTTATTGAACCTTTTTTTTTTTTTTTGTCTTAACAATATCATCAGTTTCATGGGCTTCCGCCTACTCTTTCTTGGCCAGGTTGGCAGTTTTAGAGATTTGTTCAGTTTATGATCATTCATTGAACTTTGCTCTTCAGATGTGTGCATTTTTTATGTGTGTATACATTTAATAGAACATAATTTAAAAAATAAAATACATTTATATGAAAGCATAAATGACTTAGAAAGTAAAGCACGTTTGGGTGACTTGCCTTATCAGATAGCAACACTTATTATAAAGCTATTTTAGTTAAGAGACCATGATAGCAACACATAGTTAGAAAAACAGACTAGAAAAAAATAGAGAGATTTCCCAAAGAAACCCCACACAGTTGTGAACACTTAATGTATGTCAGAGACGTGATCCAGGAACAGCAGAGAAACACTGAACTTTTGAATAATGTGCTGGGAGAATTGGGTCTCTGTCATTCATAACACTTTGCCCCTACCTCACACCAAATACGGACACCCTACTCCAGTTGGATCAACAACTACTGTGAAAGGCAGAACCCTAAAGCCCTTGGGAGATAACAAGAAAATACATAAATGTCTTTAGGGGTAGGGAAGTGTTCTTAAATAGGACCAAAGAAGACGCCAAACATAAGTGAAAATAATGTTACATTAGTCTTTGTTATAATTAAAAAATCAAAAAGTCACCATGAAGAGAATTAAAAGGCTGTGATTGGGAGAACATGTTTTCAACATATCTAACTGTTAAAGGGAAAGTATCCAGGATATACATCTATTCTATCTATCTGTTTGTTTGTGTGTGTGTGTTGTGTGTGTGTATATATATATACATATATATATATATATATACATATATATACATATATATCTATCTATATATCCATCTACCCATCTATAACTGTATATATCTTATATATAAATGACTGTTATGAATTTATAAGAAAGAGACAAGGGCTGGGGCTATAGGTCAGTGGCAGAGTGCTTGCTTAGCACATGTGAGGCACTGGGTTTGATCCTCAGCACGGCATAAAAATAAACAAATAAAAAAAAGGTATGTTGTCCATCTACAACTACAAAAAAAAAATAAAAAGAAAGAAAGAAAGAAAAAGATGAAAAAAAAATCCAAATTTAAAATGAACAAAAGACTTGAATGAGCACTTTACAGAAGAAAAACCCTGAAAGACCAATGAGAAGAGGCTCCATCTCTGATTACAGTCATAGTGAGATTCCATCACATACGCTATGACTGGAAAAATTAATTCTCATAACAACTGTGAAGGATGTGGAACACTCAGGAAAAAGTTGATCATCAAGTCGACTTGAATGTCTACGTCCCTTACAACCCAGTGATTCCACTCTCGGGTGGAAATCCCGGTGAAGCTCTTCAACACATGTACCAGGAGAAATGTAAGGAAGGTTCAGAGTCGCACTGTTGGGAACAGCCAAGTTCCCATTAACACTGGGGGGAGGGGAGAGGAAGGAGAGAGGGGGAGTTGGGGGAGAGGTGAGCACAACTAGAAAGGGGCAGACAGATTCTCATGTCTGACCTGCTTGGTGGTCTCTTGGGTCTCACCTTATTATTATTCTTTAAGGTGTAGTTACATATTTATTCATTCATCTATAGGCATATTTCAAAACAATAAAATAAAATTAACCTAAATTCTCTATTTAACTTTATTTTTTTACCATACTTGGGGTCGAATATGGCATGCTAGGCAAGTACCCTTCCACTGAGCCACACCCCCAGTCCTCTATATATAATTTTCTTTATAGTCAGAGGTAATGTGATCATTTGAAGGTTTTGCATCCTTAATTCTTGATTTATTTATTTATTCCACAAGCATTTGCAGCATATTTCCTGTATGTTATATACAGTAGACACCAGACACTTAGAGGTTAATTTATTATTTATCAGGGAGCTTTAAAAGAAAAACAATAATTGATGCTATTTGTAACAAACGTGTTAACTCTACACTTTACATAAATCACCTCATTTACTCCTACAGGCTATTTCCTTGATTTTAAAAACGAGGAAATTGGGCACAGTTCTTGTTAATAACTCGCCCAAGCTTAGCTCAGAAAGGCAGAACCAAGATTTTTTTTCTTAATAAATATGGGGTTTCAGGGCTGGGGGTGTAGCTCAATGGTACAGCTTTTGCGTAGCATGCATGAGGCCTTGGGTTCAAACCCGAGTACTGCAAACCAAATAACTGGGCTTTTGTCCAGCATCTTTTGCAGAATGATACCCTGATTTTCCTTTGGGAAACCATCCCTTCATATTTGATCCCTGTGGTTCAGTGGGAACTCACTGCCCAGTCCTGATCCAACAACTGAGTGATCTAGGCCTGGCCACTCAATTTCCTAGTTGCAGTGATGGCTTTAGGTATGAGCTTGTGACCCATGAAAACCCAACAGGATTTGACTCTGAAGGCTTTGTTGTCACTTCAGAAAAATGAGCTGCCTTTGCACATTGCTGGCTATAAAATAATTCTGGAGATTTGGGGGAGATCTTCTATTATGGAGTAAGAAGTCAACCAGAAGCAGAGAAACAAAAAACAGAGACCGAATCCCTAACACCATGATCTGAACCTCATCTGGGTCTTTTCAGTTAGATGGCTTCAAGTTGGGACTTTTTATACTTGCAAAACAGAAGTTTTATCTAATATAGAGATGCAGGTACACAAGCCCATAATTATTGTACCAGCTAAGTGACAAGGGCTAAAATAAATGTGGGCATTAAGGGTACACTTAGTTGTACTCAGGGAACATATAAAGTGAGCTGTTTTTCACTTTCTTCCCTCTTCCCATCCTAGGTCTGAAGCTCTGTCCCAGGCAGCATGCTTTCACAGTAAGAGAGAAAGCGCCCCGGATTACCCTGGTGCCCACGCAGACCCACAAGTCATCCTTGACTGGGGGATGGGCCTTGTGACCAAGGTCATGGACCATTATTGCAAAAGAGCCGATTTCAGAGATGACAATCACAAGAGTTATTTAGGTCCTAGAATACATTTCACCCAGGTTTATGAAGCCCTTGGCAGCAAAATTAAATCTGACACCCTGGCTCCAGGTGACAAAACACTGTGGCAGCCTTTCCAGGAGAATGAGCTCAGACCCGAGGGCCCTCTCTTCCCAAGGGTTGGATGTCACCTGCTACAGCTTGGCGAATGGTGACCGAGCCTCTAGAAGATCCTTGTCATGAGGGACTGATGCAACCCACGGAGAAAATGGAGCAACGTACCCAGGAGCCCAGGTGAGCTGTCCCTGGAAGAGGTCCAAGGAGTTCCCGCAGAGTGGGGAGCTCGACCCAGGACAGGTGGGGCCCTTGGTGTAGGAGATGGAGAAGAATTTCAGCACACTCCAGTCAGAGACACAGACAGAGAGGTGTCCAGCACAGCAGACCCACATTCAGGGGAGAATGCAGACCATCTCAGTATGGTGACATGTTAGCGATCACAAGATGTTTTATGGGGGTCTGATCCTTCTGAGGATTCCTAGGCTGATGTGGTCTCCATTATTTGATCAATAGATAACACTGGAAAGTTCCCTAAATTATAGTTTTCTTCAAGCGTCACCTATTTCTTGGCTTAATCTATTTGTTGGTAGGCTAATAGTGAACAGGGTTATTTTCATAAGTGGGTGAATTAATGGGAATTCTAAGATCTACAGATTTCCCAGAAACTCAGGAGTGACAGGCCTGGGAGAGAGATTGGCTTGGAGGGTGACAGGTCTGGAAATGTATGCAAAACTTTAAGTTAAAATTATTCTGGTTTTTTTTTATGTCTCCTTTCTTTCTATTTTTAATTTCTTCTTTTCCATCTCAGAGACTTAAACTCAACCTTGAGTTGAACTCCTTGGCCGTGGGGGGCAATCTGATTTTCAGACACTTTCCACCAGACTCAGAAAGAACTTTATATCACCTTCACTGTCGGGTGAAGGTCAAACTTCAGAGTCAGCATGTAAGTTGATAGACCACCAGCACACCCCCACCAACACACACACACACACACACACACACACACACACACACACACACACCCAGGAGTGAGCCCAGGGTGCTCTACCACTGAGATATATTCCCCAGCCCTTTTTTAAAAGTTATTATTTTATTTTGAGAAAGCATCTTGCTAAAATGCCCAGGCTGGCCTCCAACTTGCTATCCTCCTGATTTGCCCCCCACCCCACTGTTGCTGGGATCACAGGGGTGTGTTGTGCCTGGCTACTGACATCCTTTCCAAGGAATGTATCAGCTGACATTAAGGTCATCACAGAAGGTGGCATATTCTCTCCCCACCGGAGAGGCCGATTTGCCCTGTTCCCGTAGCAGAGCACAAGCACTCCAGCCTCATCATTCACGACAGGTGTGAGAAGTATGTGAATAGCCACACTGCTCGGCACCCAGGCCTGTGGGCAGGTCACCCCCTCTATGCTGAAAGGTGACCCCTACCTTCTGTAGCACTGTACAAGGTGAGGCCATGCTGCCTCTCCAGAGGCAGAGAAGGAAAGGAAAAAAGAATTTTTGTCTCCTTGGTAAATTTGAAACTGTAATAAATCAGAATTTAGACCTTTAGTGAATAATTCATGTTTATCTAAAAGAAAAAAAAATGACTTTCATTCTATTTCATCTCCCTCTTATGGAGTTCTAGAAACTGATGCCTAGACTGGAGCTTCCAGAAATCTACATAGCGGGTTTGCCTGATGAGTGTCCCTTGAGAATTCCTCTGGTTACCGCCACCCCCTTCACGGAGCCGCCTTTGGCTTCCCCAGGATTAGGGGGGTTGGCTTCCCCAAGATTAGGGGGGAAGGGACGAAAGGCCAAGGGCAGGAAGTCTGGGCTGACCTGCGTGCTGGCTTCTGTGGCGTCCTCCAAGTTCCCCTCCTGGGCCCCACGATGGCATCCTCTGACCTAGGTAACAAGTCTCTTAGTCTCAGTTGGGCACTGACAGTATCCCCTGCACCTCCTCCGCAGAGGGCTCCTCCTATGCAGAGAATTGGGTGGGCAGGATCCTTTCAAAGTGATTCCTGCCCTTCCTAGACTTATTTGGAACTGCAAATTTTAGACCTCTGTGCAGAGGAAGGATTCCTCCAACACAGCGATTCCTCTGCTGCCGCAGGCTGCTTCAGCCAGACCTTCTGCTAGACTCCTCTCTCAAGTTTGAGTTAAGGGCTGGAACTGTAGCTCAATGGTAGAGCACCTGCTGGGTTCGATCCTCAGCATCACATAAAAATAAATAAAGATACTGTGGCCAGCTACAACTTAAAAAATATATTTTTAAAAAAGTTTGAGTTAAAATGCCACTGGGGAGAGGAAGGAGGGCTGGGATGTGGCTCAGAGCCAAAGCACATGCAGGATACTGAGTTGAATCCCCAGCACCACCCAAAAGGCCCTAATCTCTGCAGGCTCTCACCTCACAAACTCTTAGTGGATGGTCTGCTTGGAATTGAACCCCGGGACCCCTAACCACTGAGCCACATCCCCAGCTCTTTTTTTAATATTTTATTCAGAGACATTGTTTAGGGCCTCACTAAGTTGCTGAGGCTGGCTTTGAACTTGCCATCCTCCTGCCTCAGCCTCCTGAGCACCTGGGATTACAGGTGTTGTGCCACAGTACCTGCCTAAAATTCACCTTTTTAGTGTAGAGTTCAGTGGGATTATTTTCCCGATATTTTTAAAATCGATGCATTGTAGTTGTACATAATGATGGGATTCATTCTGGAGTTTTTTGGGTTTTGTTTTTGTGGTGCTGGGGATTGAACCCAGGGCCTTGTGCATGCGAGGGAAGTGCTCTACCAACTGAGCTGTGTCCCCAGACTGAGTTCTGTGTTCTGATGAATGTGGACAGTGACATAACGCCAGTATTTCCTTCCCTCTTCATAATCAGTTTCTTCCCTCACCCCCCACACTCCAGGAACCACTGACCTCTTATTTGTCCCTAAAGTTTAGCCTTTTTCAAAGTATCATATAAATGGATTCATTCAGCAAGTAGTTTTTGAGCTTGACTTCTTTCACTTAACATAATGCTTCTGAGATTCATCCATGTTGTGGGAATTAGTAATTTTGTGTGAACATCAATTTTTATTTCACTTGGCTAAATACCTAGGAGAAGAACTGGGGATTGCTGAGTCATAAGAAATCACCAACTGTTTTCCATAGCAGCTGTCCACTTGGCATTGCTTTCCTTCTCTCTCTCTCTCTCTCTCTCTGTGTGTGTATACGGTGGGTTCTGTCACTGAGCTACATCCCCAGCCCTTTTTATTTCATTTGAGACAGAGTCTCACCAAGAGGCTGGCCCATCCTCCTGCCTCAGCCTCCCAAGTCATTGGGATTACAGAAATCTACTGCTGCTCCCAGCCTGATAATACCTTTATAAAAATTATTTCCCAAGTGTTCCTTACCATGATATGAAAATACAATTGATTTTTGCTTTTTGACCAGGTATCTTGGGTTCTTACTAAATTTGCTTATTAGCTCTAGTATCTTATTTTTGCAGATTCTTTGAGATTTTTTTTCTATATAATTATGTCATTTTTGAATAGTTTGATTTCTCCTTTTCTGGTCCATATATCTTTTCTTTTTCTTGCCTTATTGCACGATCTAGGACCTCAATAAGATGTTGGATAGGAGGGGTGATAGCATACAACCTCATTTAATTCCCAATTTTAGGACTTGGGCTTTCCTTGGAGCTTTCTCACTAAACTTTCACCAAGAGGGAAACATTCCTTAGCTCTCCCTCAGGGGAAGGATAAGATCCTGTCTCACTGGCAACTTTCCAAAGAAATCTGATTTCAATTTCTGGCCTTTACAACTTTAGACTCATTTATACCTTTTAAGTAGGCAGAAGCTAGGGGTTCTTAGAAGTCTAGTGTGTGTGTGTTTTAGCACCTTGCTTTTTTTGTAATGAGGGGAACACTTGCCGTGTATTACTGTTTTCTCAGTATTTGGAAATCTCCACCCAACTTAAGACATTACTTTATAGATGGTATTCTTACTTTTATTTTACAAATGTGGAAAGTTAGTCTCAGAAAGTTTAAGTGACTTGCTCAAGGTCATAGAGCTAAGAAGTTGCATGATTCAAACTCAGATCTGTCAAGATCAGAGAAGGTGTTCTTCCCACTGGCCCAAACCAGGATAGACAGGAGAATTCAGACTGTGATTATCATGCAACAGACTCATATACAAAACCAAGAGGGCTAAACCAAGAGTTTAATTTAAAAGTTTAATTTAGCCATTCTAGAAGGCTACACTTTGGCTGGTGGAATAAATAGTGCTGCATTTGTCCTCCAAATGGTCATGGAATGATAATCATCCTAAATCCTGAAGCAGGTGCTGAGGTCAAAAGCCAAGCATCTCTAATTATCAGCACCAGTTCTCCCCAGGCTTATTTGAATAATCCAGAAAACTGAGCTGCCAATTTCAGTCAAGAAACTTGTCCATATGTCTCTAGGTCAAGGAGTCCAAGCCCAGTTTGCTTCCGTGACCACTTTAGGAAACCTAGGCCCACCTGGAAATTACTTCCTGATGAAAAGGAGGCAGACCCCCAGCAAAAGCTGAAGAATTGAAACTGATTCCATTAAAATCACTGTCATTCCTGATCCCTAAAGGAGATGAAGAAATTTAAGTTTTCTAAACAATGAATTCTTCCAGGAGCTAAAAAATTTTAAATAAAAAAGAGGGATATCAGCAATTCCATTCCTGAGTAAATATCCAAATGCATGGAGAACAAGTGTTTGAGCGAAAAAAACAAATGTACACAATCATTCATAGATGCACCATTCACAAAAATCAAAAAGTAGAAATAATGTAAATGTCCATCAACTGATGAATGGATAAATAAAATGTGGTATATCTATAAAATGGAATATTATTCAGCCATAAAAAGGAATGAAGGGCTGAAAACACTATACTAAGAGAAAGGATCCAGATGCAAAAGGCCACACATTTATGAGTCTATATATGAAATATCCAGAATAGCAAAGCTATAGACACTGAAAGCAGATAAATGGTTGCCAGGAGACAAGGGTAAGGGGGTGGGCCGTGACTGCTTAATGAGTTTGGGGTTTCCTCTTTAACGATGAAAATGTTCTGGAACTAGATAGTGGTTGACAGTTGGTCAACTCTGTAAGTGTACTGCATGTGACTGAAAAGTGGTCAAAATTGTAAATTATGTGCTATTATTTTTCCTTAATAAATACAAAAGATGGGTCTTTGCTGTGGAGTCAGGGTGTGGTTGAGGTTGACTAGCCAGACCATTTCCTGAAAAACCTCCCTTGTCTAGTTCAGTCCTCTGTCATACGCCATCTGGATTATTAACAGGTCCCCTGTCCCCCATTCAACTCATTTGTATACCATCTTTGGAAAGTTTCTCTGGTGCTAAATTGTTAATGTCTCCTAATCTCCTACTGATGAAGGGCTCCATTCTTTATATATATAACTTTATTTTATTCACTCATTCATTTTTTTAACGTGCTGCTGAGGATTGAACCCAGTGCCTCACACGTGCTAGGCAAGGGCTCTACCCCTGAGCCACACCCCAGCCCCAGGCTTCATTCTTTCACACAGCTTTGGAAGGTACTTCATGATGTGACCTCAATGGCTTCTTTGTGTGTCCTTCACAGAGAATATGCATTGAAAGGGCAGGCACACAGTGATCTCAGGGATCATTCTGTTCCCTGAATGTAAAATTGCCGCAGTCTGGCTGGGCACAAATCACGAGCCACTCAAGCAGGAACAAACTTTATTTCCGAACTCCCGCGAACGCCCCGCATGCGGCCTTCTCCCGGGACACACCACACACGAACCGGAAATCCCTCCTCTGGCACTTCCCCAACCAAGGCGAACTCCCCAGGAATCCCCGCAAGAACTCCAAAGTAGCAGGAGAACTCCAAAGTAGCCGGTGCCTGAGGCGGACAGCAGGGGTCTAATATACAATTGAATACACAGCATAACACAACCATCATCATCTCCATGGCTTGCTGGTGTCACCTCTCAACTACTCGATCTGGCAAAAATGCCATGTGTCATTCCAACTGGACTCAGCTATGGCTCTCAGCATAAAATGGCCCCTGGTGCACAGTAGGTACTAGGTAAATATTTGTCCAATAAATTAATCAGACTTTATCTTACCTGTCCAGCTGCAACTCTCCAATACCCTGTATTCTTGCCAAACCAAGTTCTTCAACAAGCCGGGCCAATCCATGCATCTGAGACTTTGTTGTATTGGTCTCTCCATTTCAAAGTTTTTGGACCATCTGGAAATCTAAGCAGACCCTGATTCACCTTCAAGACAGTTTGAGTGTGCTCTTTTTGTGATCATCAGCCATTCATGCCTGGGTGCTCCCTTAGCCCCTTCACAGCCCTCTGTGTCACATGGAGCCCAGGGTCCTGGAACCATCAATCAACTTCCCGATCTCCCCCAACACCTGCTGGACCGAGGATCCTGAGAGCCCATCTTAACCCCTTCTGCGTCCCCTCTGTGCTTGTCATCTTAGCGATGCTGACAAAATAAACACATGAGTAACTAAATAATATATCTTTAAGGTCAAGCTGGGGTGGCATGGACCAATGGCACGTCACACACGTGAGTCACACTGGAGATGGAGGGCAGCTGTCACAGGCGCTTCAGCCCATTCTCTCCACGTGGCTGAGGAGAAAGGCAAGAGGAAGGTGCTAAGGGAGCACCCACGGGGCGCCTCTCTTCCTGGGGGTGCTGGGGGGTACTTACTGCACCCCTCAGGGGGGAGTTCCGCCCTCACTCTATGAATGGCAAGAGAGGTGCAGCCGTGTCCCTGGGGGCGCTCCACTGGGCACAGGTGTGGCTTCCCGCTGAGCCTGGGAAATCGAGGACAATGGTGAAAATGAGATTCTGATTTTCCTTCACATCATTTTCCCTTTGTCACTTCATAACTTTTGTCCTCTGGGGTCAGGAGCACGTTCCACCATGCCTCCTCCTCACAGTGTTGGTCCTCCCTGTTTGGTCACACGCTCTGAGGTCCATTTCCTGTCCAGCAACCTGGGCTCCCGGGCTGCATCTTCCTGTTTGGTTGCTCTCCGTGTCTGCTGCCAGGTGCTTTGTGTGAATGTCACCTTCCCTCCCCCCACCCCCACAGGACAGCAGCCACTCGGAAGCTCCGCACTCAAGGACAGCACTTCTGTTCAGGCTCTTTCCCAGACAGCACCGCTCAGAGCCCTGGATCCCAAGGATGAGCAGGGGAGGGAGAAACCCAGGAACAGGCAGGGCCCAAGCACAGAAGCGAAGCCACTGATACGGTTCTGTGCCCCTGCTCAGCGATCTCACTTGATTCCCTCCGTCCTGTGAGATGCCATTATTCTCATGGCCGGGTGAGGAAATGGGGGCAGCTTCCCCAAGGCTACTCAGCTGTTGAGTTCCAGAGTCAAGATCCAAGGCCAGATCTGTCCGCTCCAGCATCATGCTCTTGCCTTCTTCCCCACCCTCCACCTCCTCTGGCTGTGGGAGAGGCCTGCAGGGACAGAGAGGCTGAGACCCTGCGGGTGTCCAGAGGGGCCAGGGAGTGGGAGTGCGATTAAGGCCACAGGGGTCCAATCTGGTTATGGGATTTCTTGGTGCTTTTCACATCAGTCCATGGCCCATTGGGTCTGTAAGTTTTAGGGCTGAGGATGCCCAGAGTCCCCAGCAGAGCGGGGGATGGTGAGGTTCAAAAGGCAGAAGGAAAAGAGCAGAAGAAAGAAAGTGATTGACAGGTTTGGAGAACAATGGAGGCTTGGTGAGTGGGACAGGGTGGGCTTGTGACAACGCTCAGCCGTGTTCAGCCCAGAGAATACCCCTGATGGTGCAGTGAGGAGTGAAATACGTGGATGGAACCAAGAAGTTATTTTCTGGTAATAAGGCCCTCATGATCTTTGCCATGTGCCTCTAATAGGTCCCTCTGTGAGGCAGAGGTCTCCTCTGTGAGGTTCAGGTCCCCAGTGGGAGGGACAGGCAGGCCTGAGGGCACAGCCCAGGACCAAAGCTTAATCTCTTCCTTCTCCTTTCCACTCCTCATGGACACCTTAGGGAGTAAAACCAAAGACAAGCCAGCTAACAGGTGCAGAGCGATTATTCCTTCCCAACCTTGAATTTGAACAGGACTCTGTTTCTGACCCAGGAGAGACAAAACCTTCAAGGCTCAACCCATGTGCCCTTTGGGCATTTCTGAGGTGACCAGGGTGGAGTGGGGCTTTGCCTGAGCCTCACCTTTGCCCGGTCTCCGCTGGGAGTACAATAAGTTACTTGTATCTTGAGGCTCATTTCTAAGGTCTGGTTTGGGGGAACCTGGCATAAGACACTCAGTTAAGAAAGATGGGAGGAAAGGCTGTAGCTGGGGTGGGTACCAGCCAGGGCCACCTTATGGCTTTCCTGTAGCACTGCCAGCTTTATCAAACAAAAATACAGGACGCCCCCTTAATCTGAATTCCAGAAAAATGGCAAAACTTTTTTTTTTTTTTTTTTTGTCTGTGCTAGGGATCGAACCTGTGCCTGCTAGGCAAGTGGTCGACTACTGAGCTACATCCCCAGCCCTTTTTATTTTGAGACAAGGTCTTGCCAAGTTACCCAGACTGGTCTCGAACTTGTGATCCTCCTGCCTCCACCTTCCACCTAGCTGAGATTACAGGCATGTGCCACCACACCTGGTTAATGATTTTTTTTTTTTTTTTTAGAATGAATAGGCCCCATGTAATCTTCTGAATATATTTATACCAAAGTATTCAGTGTTAATCTGGAATTCAAATTTAACTGAGTATTCTGTATCTTATATGGCAGTTCTTAGAAAGGCCCCTGGATATTTTGGCCTTCATGGGCTTCTTTTTCACTTAAAACAAAACTATACTTACAACACTGTTAGGAAGACAACTGTCACTCACACTGTAATTGGCATTATACATTCATGATTGTTCTATTCATTTTCCTTCTACTTTAAAAGACATTAAAAATCAAATCATGTTTATTGGCCTGTAAAAGCATCCTGGGCCTCAACTATTATAAATACTGTGTCCATCAACTTTCTGTGATCATAAAGTACCCGGAGGGTAATAATCAAGGTATAGAGAGAAAAGGTTTATTCTGACTTGAAGTTTTGGTGGGTCCAGCCCAAGATCAACTGGCCTTATTACTTTGGGGCCTGTGATGAAGACAGCACATCATGGTGGAAACGTGACAGAGAAAACCACTCACCTCATGACCAGGAAGGAAAAAGATAGGAAGAGGAAGTGGGGGCACACCATCCCCTTCCTGGGCACTCTCCCAGTGACCTAAAGACCTTCCATTAGGCTACCTCTTAAGGTTCTGTCACTGCCCAACAGAACCACACTGAGGACCACACCTTTAACCTAGGGGCCCTCTGGGAGTATTTAAGATCCAAACCATAACACTTATTGTTCCAATGGACAAGTCAGCCCTGGTGCCATTTTGTAAAGAGCCATGAATGCTACCATCAAACATGATTATGCTTTCTTCCTCAATCATGGTTCAAGCCAGAGTCCATGATCCGACTGCATTTCAGAAAGCCAACCGTGGCTGAGAGTGTGAAGAAGATGATAAAGAATAGACTCTTGGACCAGAAGAAGGTGGTCACCATGATTGAGATGGGATTGCAGGCCTTCATCATTGGTGCGCTCCTAACTGAGGGGCTACCCTCTTGTTAGGCTCACCCCCTTTCCATCATGCAAAGGCGAGGTCTATACACAGGTAGGGTGGTGTGGTGTGATGGACTTACCCAAGTGGGTCAGAGGCATTGATGGGCTTGCCCTTCCTCACCAAAAAACAGGCAGGGCATGGACAGATGATTCAAGCTAGGGCTCTCGGGCCCACTGTCTGGGTTTATAAATAAAGTTTTATTGAACACAGGCAGGCCTACTGGGTTCCATATTGTTTAGGGCTACTTTTGTGGAGAGTTGAGCAGTTGCAGCAGAGAGCAAATAGCCCATAAAGCCTAAAATATTGACTCTCTGACCTTTTACAGAGACAAAGTTTGCCACCCCTTCTTCCTAGGCTGTGGGGGAGACTCATGGGATGAGCTTTTGTGATGTTTCTGTGTGTGAAATTTAAAGCAAAGCCCCCTCCCCTTAGTCATCCCTGGCCTTATCTGGTCTGGTCTGTGTATCTCCTTCCCCACGCACCCTGATCAAAAGAGAAACTGTGCAAATTATCCTCAAGCATGTGGGAAATGGCTTATCTCTATGGGTTATTGGAGAAATGCAGCAAAAAAACAAAAAACAAAAAACAAAAAAACCTTGCCCAAACAGTGTGCATGGATTCCAGTGAAAACCCACCCCACAGAGTCTAGGTGTGTTCCTGGTGGGAGCCACCCAGGGTCAGGGAGGCGGGGAGGGGAGCTGTCTGGGGGGGAAGCAGGCAGAAAGTCCTGCTTGCCCTTTTGCAACCACTTAAATCATCTGCAGCGCTCGATGGGTCCTTTACCTGACCTAATTAAAAAGTGAGATCGCTGTTTCAATGGAGAAAAATGGTACTTTTGACTGTTTTCCAAAGAAGAAAAGAATAAACATTATCAAGACCATCTCTTAGAAGATTAGGACCAAAAAAAAAAAAAAAAAGAAAAAATCCAGGAGGAGAAGCTTCAAAGCTGTTTTTGTTTTCCCCAGCTTTGAAATACGGAGACAGTCCTGATAATTTTATCTTCCTCGAAATATAGCAAATAAAGTCTATTTACTACTCCCGGGCAATTCCATACATAAATTAAAACACACACACGCACACCACACAAAGCCCTTTAAACAAATCCTCCTGTGAGTCTCAAATCCAGCCCTTCCCTTCCTGTGGCGAGGGTTTTATGCCACAGATCAAGGCGATTCGGAAGTTTTGGAGGTGATTTTTTTTTGTTGTTTTTCATACCTCGCTATTTGATGAGTTTTCAGATGGGCGTTTAAAGAGCAGCTTACAAGCTGTCTCTCCTGGATCTCAGGGAGGTTTTCAGATGAGCCCAGCACGTTGAGAGATGGTTAGCAGAGATATAAATACATTTTATCTCGTTTCTCTAAGTCAGCTTTTAAAGCTAGTTCCAACACACTACTAAGTGAAATTCAGGAAACATCTTTTTTTAACCTCCAGAATGATATTTCTACTTCTCGTCATCACATTTGGCAGGAGAGATGCTTTCAGAAGCATCATCTTTCTTTCTTTTTTTTCTTCCCCCTTAAAGACTTTCTAGGCACACGTTGTGTTACAAAAAGCACATGGAAAGACGGCCAGATTCCCCTTAATTGTGTTTCTGAATGTGGTGGGGTTTCATATGGAATAAGACGAGGCAGAGTGGTGCACACCTGTAATCCCAGCTACTCGGGAGGCTGAGGGAGGAGGAACACAAGTTGGAGACTGGCCTCCACAACATAGTGAGACATTGCCTGAAAATAAAATATTAAAAAAGCTGGCGTGTAGCTCAGTGGTTCCTGAGTTCAATCACAAGTACTACAATAAATAAGTAAATAAGATATTCCGATGTTCCTAATTATAATTTTTTTTTTTTTTTTTGCGGCCAGCTATGTAGAAGGTAGAACATAGAAGGCAATCTTGGTAGAACATGCATTTTAAAAGAATTTTACATATAATTCATTATGTATATAATACAATATATATTATATATATAATGAATTATATGTATAATCATATATTATTACATGTAATTATAATATATAATCATATATTATATATAATATATAATCATATTATATATAATATATAATCATATTATATATAATATATAATTATATATATATAGAATTATAATCATATATATAAATTATATATAATTTATTACTCTTTTCCTTTACAAATCATCCTCAGGCCTCCTGTGTGGGCCAGATCCTATGCTAAACTCAGGAGTACAGAGATTAAAGAGGTTTCTTGCCATTAAGCTCCTCATAGTCCAACAGGGAAGATGGATACAGGAAAAGATTACAATACAGGGCAGCAAACGTGCCCACAGACCCTCTCCCTGAAGCCTCCTCTTGTTTCCCATGGTGTGTGTCAACAAGATTGATTGGTTGACTAGGTGACTGATGGGTCCCCAAGCCTCATTTCTTACAGGAACACTATCAACATGGCTCATCAAATGGCATAGCAAAAGAGCCAATGGACAGATTAGGTAGAAGTTAGCTGAAGCGCTTGCTTTCTGCCAAAGAGGATGAATTTCTATCTCAGCTCTTCCATGAAGAACAGATACAACACACTGATAGGGCTGCGATCGCTTCCCTTTCCAGGCTGCCGACGTTAGTTCGCCTTTTACACTACCACCTCTTAAAAAAAAAAAAAATGTATCAGGGAGCCAAGAAGCAGGAAAAGAGGTTATTGCCACCTAACAATTGCAAGGGATAGAGAAGAAACAGAACAGATGCTGATGGGCCCATAGCCCTGGACGACCTGCAAGCAAGGTTCCCATATGCCCAGTTCAGACCTGGCTACCCTCTCTGACTGCCAACTGCAAAGCTAGAACGCTTTTGGTTGCAAGTAACTGAATATCCAATTAAAGTGCCTAAACCATAGGGGTTTGTTTTCACTACAGAATAATAAATCCAGAGACACTGGATTCCAACAAGGGGCAGGAATGGTATGCAAAATACTGAACTTGTATGGCATAGGCTTGGACCAATCAGATGCCTGGCCAGTCAGAACAAACTCTAGCTATAAACAACCATGGCTGCGGCATCAGCCCTCTGGCTACATTCCACCCCCAGTTCCAGGTTGACTTGCTCAATGATGTCAGCACTTGGGGCAGCTTCTGAGAGATTCTCCTGGCCTTCCCTTTGTGGTGACAGCATGGCTGCCACACCTCCAAACATCACTTCCTCATCTAACAACAGAGTCTAAAAGCAGGAAGGAAGGGATGAAGGTGCGCCTCTCTTTTCATCAGAGGGAACTCTTTTCCAGAAGCCCCAGGAAGACTCCTTTTTAGTATTAGTTGCCAGATCAGGTCACATGTCCATCTCTCTCTCTCTCTTTCTTTCTTTCTTTCTTTCTTCTTTCTTTCTTTCTGTGCTGGGGATGGAACCCAAGGCCTTGTGCATGTTAGCCAAGCTCTCTACCAATGAACTACACCCCTAGACCCCACATGTCAATTTTTGGAAAATGGAAAACAGTGATTAGCTTGGATCAATCATGGTTCATTCTCTGGGACTGCAGCAGGTCCTACTTTCCCAAAACATACTGATATCTGTTCTGGAACCCAATTAGGTTCTGTGAGCATGGAGGAAAACAGAAATCAAGCAACGGTGAGAAAGAGGCTACTGGGTTGGCAGCCAGCAATGTCTACCACATTGACCTTTCAGTAAGAAAAGCTATTTTTAATTGTACACCAAGTGGGTGGGAGGGGATCAGCGAAACTGACCACCCACCAATGCTGCTCTTTTTCTCTCAGCAACAGAGGCAAAGCGATCCTGTGCTTGTGGCTCTGCAGATCTTCGAGGCCATGATTCAAAATTGGCTCATTCATCCAAGTTCAATGCTTGAAAGCACCGATCTCAGAAACTGTGAACAGGGCACTATGGTTCACTACTGCCCTTCGTGGGTCACCTTGTGCCCTAGATTCACAAAGTGTGATTTATAGCCCTCAATGCCACCAAAGCGGAGGCCATCCCTCTTATTGCCTCCATGTGGGCAGCACTTGAGGAAGTCAGCAGGGACCCAGGAAACCACAGAGCAGGCCAGGTCAACAGGTGCTTCCAAAAAAAACGAACAACCCCTGTTTCAAGGAGAAATATCCATGGGGGGGGGCGGGGAACAGAACAAAGCAAAACAAAACCTTCCTATTGTGGTCTCCCTTTCTTCAAATGCAGGAAATACAAAAGCACCAAGAGAAGAAATCCTAAGTAATGGGTTTTGTTTTTGTTGAGAGCCACAGCCCAAGGGGCCCCAGCAAACTTCCAGCTGCCAGCAAACTTCCAGCTGCCAGTTGATGATTGGCTCACAGCTGCCCCAGCAACTTCTAGCTGCCAACTGATTGGCTCCTCTGCGGTGATGCTCATTGGGCTGTTTCCCTGCCCTTTCAGACCATGGAGCTGCTCATTGGGGGACTTTTTTGGCTCCACCCACACGACCCAGCCAATCGACCTCAAGAGCAGGAGGAGTGGGGGAGGTGGAGAGGCTTGTGGGAAGCCCCGTGGTGTCGGTTGGGCTTTGAAGGTTTTTCCTGAGGAGCTGTTTTGTTTGGCCTGTGTGGTTCTAAAAATAAAGTTTGTTTCTTTTGACAAGTGGCTCCTGAGCACCAAGAGAAGAAATCCTAAGTAATGTTTTTTTGTTTGTTTGTTTTTTGTATTTTTGTTTTGTTTTGCAGTACTGGGGACTGAATCCAGGGTCTAGCACATGTTAGACAAGTGCTCTACCACTAAGCTCTATCCCCCAGCTCTCTTTATTTTCAGACAGGTTCTCACTAAATTGCCCAGGCTAACTAGAAATAGCAGCACATACCTGTAATTTCAGCAGCTCTGGAGTCTAAGGCAGGAGGAGTCCAAGATCAAGGCCAGACTCAGCAATTTAGCAAGACCCTGTCTCAAGATAAATTTTTTTTAACAATGGGGGGTGCTTAGGATAGAGCTCGGTTGTAAAATGCCCTTGGGTTCAAACTCAAATAAATAAATAGATAAATAAATGCCCAAGCTAGCCTCAAACGTGCAATCCTCTTGCCTCAGCCTCCTGAGTAGCTGGGATTATAGGTGTGCACCCTTGTGCCTGGCTCTAGGCAATATTTTCAATGTGGGAAACCCTTTGGCTCTACAGCTGCCAGCTGAGGGACTCAGCCCTATTTTGTGGTCAGGGCTGGCTGAGTCTGACTCCTCTATGGGGCTATTCATTTCATTCTGAGTTGGGCTCTGTCCTAGGTCACATATGGAACCCATAGCCTGGGTCAGTTGTCTTGCAAGTACAGCCAGCCCATTTATGTACACAGATTACAAATACGGCCCTAAGGCTCTGTACCTGCTTTTCCCTGTGCCATGGATCATGTGAGTTTGCAACCCTTCCCATCAAGAGATGGAGCCCATGTTCTCGGCTTGGAATCCAGGGTGCTGATGACCTCATGGTTTGCTTCAGCTCACAGACGGTAGCAAAGGTGTTACTGAGTTATTCCAAGCCCAACCCTCCAGCTTCCTCTCATTCCCTTGGAGCCTTGGCACCACTGAGAGAACAAGCCTGGGCTTGCCTGCTGTGTGACCAGAGACTCCTGGCTCAGTCACTCCTATTGCTGCAGCCAAAGCCTACCCATCACCAAACATATGAGTGAAGCCACCTAAGACCAGCCAGGCCTTAGCCCATCCATCAGGAGGCAGGTGAGGACTGAGCAAGCCAAGCCGTGAACAGCCTGGTGTGGCCAGATCAGAAGAACTACAGTGGTCCACGGACTTGTGAAGAATACTAAAGGGGGGCTGGGGATGTGGCTGAAGCAAGCGGTAGCGCGCTCGCCTGGCACACTGAACCCATTGATACGTTCAATTAGTGCATGTTAATCAAATTTTAAAAATAATAAAAACTGCAATACATTGTTAAAGATTTTAAAAATAAAGTGAACTTCCAAGAAGAGCAGGAAGCCATGAATCAGCTTTTTAAGAAGTGAAGTGAACCAGTTGTTATGGACCAAACCATTTTTTTTTCCTCGTCATTAAATGTTACACAAATTATAGCCTGAAGATCTAGGAATCCATTTATGTAAAAGCTCAGGTAGGAAAAATGTCAAGACAAAAATGAAAGGTTCGGCCCGTGGAACTTTCAGTGTTTTTCCCTGCTCCCCCAGCCCCCCACCATCACCGAGATATGTGCTATTTTCTTGTACGTGTTCAGATTTCTTGAATTGAATTCAAGGAATCTGCCTCTTCTCTCTCCTGTATTTCTTTTCCATCTCTCTCTTTCCCCCTTAAGGCCCTGTTTCAAAATTTGCAAGAGAGCCCTGAATAGGTAGGGTTCATGCTCCGTGGGAGGATTCTGAACTTTTTTTTTTCCCCCTCCTGAAAGGGACCCTTGAAAGTTTCGCTGTCTCCCAGGGAGAAGGTGGGATAATGGAGACCCTGTTCTGCTAAACACACAGCCCTGAGATGTGAACCTAGCTAGAAGTCTAGAAATCCCGCACAAAGGTGAGACTGAGAATCACCTTCTCCCAAGTTCAGGAAGCCCTCTCTCTTTAGGAGGCCTTTCCTCTGGAAGGTATGGAACTTTTACAATGAATTTCAGCTTTTAGGCTAATTTGGCATTGGGCGTCAGACATTGACTGTGAAGGGTTTCTTCTTCTTCTTCTTTTTTTTTAAAGCATGGGAAGCTTTGGGGCTGCAGAAGCCTTATTATGTGATAAGTCCGTCAGACTCCAAGGATAACAGTCAGAAACCTAGTAACATATGGCACTCTAGGTAAAAATGGAACCAAATGAGAAAACCCCCAGCAGCAGCCAGTCCCCCACACACTTCCCTGGTGACGGGCGGTGAGGCTTCTACCTGGGTCTCCCGCAGCAGCCTCTTGCAGTAAAATGAGCAAAGCGTTTATTCTTCTGAGTTTGAAATCCGTCTCTTCCCCTCTTTCCTGGCTGGGCAATTCTGGGAAGGTGACCTAATTTATGTCGCCTTCGCTTTCTCAGAAAACAGGGTTAATGATAAGGCCAGAGTGGTGAATGATGACATATCAGATGGCATGACGCATTGTTACATGAAATACATTTTAGGCACTAGAACCGTTGCTAGGGCCGTGTTTGACTCTTGTGGTCAGTCTGACTATTGAATCAGGGTGATGGGTGCTAACCAAGGGCCCCTAAGGTCTCAAGGAGCTTGTGAGATTTAGTTCTTGCTCTAGTAACTGGTCCGTTTTTGGATGGTGTTAGGCAGCTCTTTGTCCCTGGGACAAAAATAGTTGAGAAAAGATGCATTTGGGCTCACAGTTTCAGAGGTTTTCAGTCGGTGATTGGCTGGCTCCCATGGTTTTGGGCCTGAATTGAGGCAGAACATCACGGGAGAAAGGTGTGACAGAGGAAATCTCCTCGGCCCATGGCAGCAGGGAGCGGAGAGGTGGAGGAAGGGAGGGGCCTCTCAGGGATAAGATACAGCTCTCAACAGCAAGTTCCCAAGGACCCACTCCCTCCAATTAGGTCCCACCTCCCATAGTTTCCACTACCTCCCAATCATCCATTCAGATAGGAATCCTGGGTGGATTTCATTGATGAGGTCAGAGCCCTCGTGAGCCAATCACTCCCCAAAGTCCCACCTAGGAACATGGCTGCACCAGGGACCAAGCCTTCAAAAGGAGCCTTTGAGGAACATTTCAGATCCAAACCATGACAGGGGACAGACCCCATTCTGCCCCATATGCCCTTTCACTTTGAGACCTGGGCTGTCAAGAGTGTCTCTTGACCTGGGGAATTGCTGGGCTCAGGGCATAAGAAATGACACAGTGGCTCTCAAAGCTTCTACTTAGAAGCAGCCCGGGTCACCTCTAAATTGGCCCGAGCCATTCATACACAGTTCTGCACCCCATAAAGTAGGAATGTATAAATCTTCCTACACAGGAAAAGCCAGGAAATATTTTGAGCCATGTCCTCTATTGTGACTGCATGGAACCCAGAGTCAGAGATACCAGAGGCAAATATGGAAGCCCTTCCTTTCTCTAATAAAATAGGAAAATAAATAAATAAACCTCTCTAAAAGCTATGCGCTTAGGCTCACATGAAAGCGTGCTAGTTCTGGGCAGCCGCCCCCACCTGTCTGTTCTGACATCCCTAGTTAGCATGTTATTTTTAAACGATAGTAGAGAATTGCATGTCCTTTTATGAATGGAAGGAAACGGGGAGTCGCAATTAAATGGGAAGTTCAGTAGCACCCCTCAGCTGAGCAGGGGAGAAGGCAGAAAACGAATCGAAGCTTCATCCCACCCATTCAGATCACGGAACTGAAAAAGAGGAAACAACAATGTAAAAAAATAATCAGCATAAAGCGGAAGCAATAAAAGCACATTTATGGGCTTTGACACCAAATGGGTCCCAAGTGAGACCGTGGAATGGAGCCTCGGCGGGCACGAGGGACAGGGAACATGAGTGAGATCGCACCTTTCTTGTCACAGCCAGCGAGAGAGGGGAGCCACTTGTCTTCCCGTTTCCTGAGGTCTCTGGTGGATTCATTTGTTGTTCTGTCAGCCTTTCTCAAGTGCTTTCCACAGATGGGGATGTGAGTGATACACTCTGAATTTCTGCACATCTGCACGTACCTTTTGGTTCTGTGCTTCTCCGAGTCTTCCTGTGGGTTGGTTCATTTTGGGCTAATGCGGATGCTGGTCTCTATTCACTCGGCCCCAGTTCCATGGGTCCTGATGGGAACTCTGCAGGAGTCACGGCCCCAGCCCACCCAGCCGGCTCCTGTCTGACTACCTAGCTGTCAGGGATTCCTCTGGCTTCTGAGGCCAATCTTCTCTCTGGACCATAAGGTGGCTCCCCCTCTTGAGCTGTCTGAAGCTGAGCCCATCCCGTCTCACCCACCCCTCATGGGAGAAAGTCCTCTTCTACTTCTTCCAAGGCCCCAAACCTCACCTCTAGCTGGCTCTCCCTCTCCCACAACATCCTGGCTCAGGAATGCAGGAAGCCCAAAGTTGATATATCTCCGGTGATATTTTTGAACAGGTGAGTGCTCTGGGCTTCCAGTTGCATGTAGAAGCAAGGCTCAAGTGCCTTCAGGCCCCTTGGAGGAGATGAATCAGTGACTGTTCCCTTTCTGAGGCAGCTGGCTGAGAAACACACTGCCACCTTGAGGCTGGGTAGGCACTCCCTGGACTCCAGCCAGGAGCTGGACAGACCTCAGCCTCCCGGCTGTGGGTGTCCCACCCTCTCCTTTGGAAAGCATGATCAGGAAAGGTGACCCCCTGGCCCAACAGGATGGTGCCAGCTCTGCCCCACCCCCAGAGGGGAGGCCTGCCCCCACGGAGCCCCTGCATGGCTTTCAGCTTCCCGTGGCAACTGGTGAAGGAGCCCAGTGTCCCAGGGGATCGGGGCAGAGCCTGGAAACGCCCTTTTGGATGGCCTCACACAGTGGTCCTTGTGAGGCCCGGCTCTCCACAAGCCTGCCTGAACGCACGCACAGTCAACAAGAAGGAGAACCTTTCATTTTTATTGGTCTCCAAGCATAGAGCTGCCTTTTATTTTTGGGAAGAATTATGCAGGCAGCCCTGTCCTGCGATATTGACGTTTGACTGCCATGCCCAATGAAGTAGATAGATTGAAAATATCTAACAGATAGGGTGCCATTCCAACTGCGTGTGGCCTGTGGGCCATAGTTTAAATTCCAGCATTCAAAGTCAAGGTGAAATGTGCCCTGGAAGCCCAGCACTAACTCAATTAAACACCATAATTATATAAGTATAGATTTCAGGTCTCAGAACACTCCCTTTCCTGCTGCATGATATCATGATATGGCACCAATTGTGCTAGGACCGCTTCCACCCCCATCCAAAGTGTCCGCTTGCCTAGGAACGTCAAAGGCAGCAGGTCTCCACGTGCTTCTGGCTGATCTTTATTTTATATAAAGAGCTGATTGTGCCTTAGTCCCTTGCTTCTCTGCCTCCTGGTCAGAAAGGAGCTCAGGATTCCCTGCTCCCGTCTTTTTTTCTAAGAGATTGGGCAGGACCTTCCTGGGGAGAGAAAGAAGGACCCAGATACAGAGAACAAGAACCGGCTACAAAGGTGGATGAGGCAAGGTTAAGTGCAAGGCTTGTGAACTAGTTTTCTAGGCCACATAACAAATCACCACAAACTGAATGGATTGAAACAACACACACACACACACACACACATCATCTGCTTCTGTGGTCCTGAGGCTGGCCATGGCTTTGCTAGCTCCTCTGCCCGGGTCTCACAGGCTGCAAAGCCTTGGCCAGGCTGTGTTCTCATCTAGAGACTCGACTAGGATATAATTCCATCCCAGTTCAAGCACGTTGGCTGCTGCCTCGTGATTCTGTAAGGGTCCCAGCTTCCTGCTGGTCATGGCTGGAGATGGCTCTCGCACCCTCAATTCTTGTCACGTTGCCCTTCCAAAAGGGCTGCTTGCTTCCTTAAGGGAATCAGGAGACCCTTGCTTGCTGCACTTGTTTAAAACGGTTTTTATTAAGGTAGCATAATCCTGGGAGTGACATCTCCCACTGTTGCCATGTTCTATCGAATAGCCACAGCTTCTGCCCTCGCTCCAGGGGACAGGATCCTACATGAACTTGACTCACTGGAGGGCACCCTGTGAAGTGTCTAGCACTACCCACAAACTACTGCCTGGGTTCCCATCTTGTCTCTGCTCCGTGTGAGTCAGGTGACCTCAGGGATGTTGTTTAGCCTCTCAGCCCCTAAGTTCCAGCCCACAGGATTCTTGGGAAGATGAAATAAAATATTCTGCCTCAACTATTCAGCAAAGTACCTTAATACATAGTAAAAACACTCAATAAATGTTAACTGTGATGATAGTGGTGATTAATATTAATTCTGGCATTGGGAGACTCTCAGGTCTGACTTGGATGTTAAAAAGCAGAGATACTTGGGAGGCTGAGACAGGAGGATCAGATCACAAATTCAAGTTCAGCCTCAGAAACTTAGTGAGGCCCTAAGTTGTTTAGACTCTGTCTCAAAATAAAAAAAAAAAATATAAAAGGCTGGAGATGTAGCTTAGTGGTAAAGCACCCCTGGGTTCAATCTATGGTAACCCTCGAAGAAGAAGGAGGAGACGGAGAAGAAGAGGGAGAAGTGACAGACTGTAGCTACCTCTACCCCCGGCTATGAAACTCTCTGGGAAGCCCAGATCCACATCGTTAGCTGCTCCAAAACCCTGGAAGGAGATCAAATCCACCTAGGCTGGACCTAAAGCATCACGGGAGTCAGGCAATAAGGCCAACTTCTCAGCCACCAGGAACATGTGAAGTGATGAGCATGCTTAGAGAACACCAGGGTGCTTCAGCAAGATGCTCTGCTCCTCTATTGTGAGCTCTGGAGCAGCCACGCTCACTGAGTGGCCTCACTTGTGTAAGCAGGAGAAGCCCAGTTGAGCATCTGACCCAGTTTGGCTCTGATTGGTGCCTCACCTACAGAAAGCTCTTCTATGTCCTAACTCCTACATTCCACATCTACAGCTCTATCACCTGTTCACCCAGAAAAACAAGAGTCAGTGTTTCTTAGCACCAAAATCCCATAAATCCCATGAGAAGAATTTTTAAAAATAGCAAGCAAGGGGCTAGGTTGTCACTCAGTGGTAGATCACCTGCCTAGCATGTGTGAGGCACTGGGTTCAATCCTTAGCACCACATAAAAATAAAATAAAGGTATTGTGTCCATTACAACTAAAAAAATATTTTTTTAAAAAAATAAGGCCAGGCACAATGGCACACACCTGTAATCCCAGCGGCTTGGGAGGCTGAGGCAGGAGGATCAAGAGTTCAAAGCCAGCCTCAGCAACTGAGAGAGGCCTCAAGTAACTCAGTGAGACCCCGTCTCTAAAGAAAACATAAAAAAAGGGTAGGGATATGGCTCTGAATTTGAGGACGTGGTTGTTTTGAGACGTGCAGGCTTGGAGAAACATGATTTTTTCAAAAAATCATGGCTCAGTGGTTAAGCACCCCTGGGTTTAGTTCCCAGTACCAAAAATAAAGCAAGTAAAATACATATGCAACATCTCCATCCCTGTGACAACCACCAAAACATATCTTCCATAAAACATACAACCCAAAGATAAAAGAGTTATAACTCACATTGATAAAACAGCAACAATCATGCTTTTTTTTCCAAGTTTTACAATAATACTCTGGACACTGGCTCATGGAGTGCTGGGCTGGCTGGGCCCCTTCCTGAGTCTTGCATCAGGGTGGCTCAGAGTCCTACTTATGCACTGAGATGGTGCCCCACTTGTGCAAAATCCCTCTAACACTGCTTGACCCCCTGCCTCCTCAATGCTAGCTCTGCAATTCTAGTGTTCCAATACCTGGAACATACTGGATAAAGTATTTTCCTTTTTTTAAAACTTGGAGTTTTTATTTCTCAGGGATATAAAAGTATTTTTTTTTTTAAATTTCTTTCTTTCTTTTTTTGGTGCTGGGGATTGAACCCAGGGATGCTTTCTTTACCAAGGAGCCACATCCTCCAGCCCTTTTTATTTTTTATTTGGAGACACGGTCTTGCTCAGTGGCTGAAGGCCTGGCCACGTTGCTGAGGCTGACCTTGACCGAGCAATCCTCCATCTCAGCCTCCGGTATTGCTGGGATTACAGGCGAGTGCCACTGCACCCGGCACTATTTTCTTTTTTCTTTTTTTTTTTTTTTTTGAAAGAACAGCTGCACCATTCCTGGAATTTGAGGAGGTGGTTGTTTTGAGATGTGCAGGCTTGGAAAAACATACACATCATCGTCATCCTTGATTTCAAAGGAGAAAATGATCCTTCAATAACTTCCAAGAGAATTGGATGGGCGGTGTGGGTCGGCTTGTTTGGAATCCGTAGGCAGCTCCATTGTGCGAGGGGCAAGGGTCTGCGGTCTACTTAGCTTTCCATTTGGGGAAATTTCCTGCAGAGGATTTTCTTTAGATCCTTAAAGCCCATGTCTATGAGCCCTGGTGTTATAGACCAGATCAGCCAGGATGTGCATGCAGCTCGGGGCTGAAGCCTGCGCTTCTGACCAGAAACCCACGTGTCTGTTCTTTCATGCAACAAACAGGAGCGCGGTCCGTGTTCTGGGCAGCGCGGAGCCTTTGGAGGTGGAACCAGGAAGGAAGCTATGATGCACCTAAGCATGGCCCCTGTCCTTCTGGTGCACTCATAGAGGTCACGCAGGGAATTCCCAGCGTAGTGGGACAAGGGGCAAACGTGGGACCTCACAGAGCACAAATACAGAAGAGGGAGGGATGTCCAACTCAGCTTGGAAGAGGGACAGGGAAGGAAGGAATGGGGGTCAGGGTGGAGTCTGAGGCTGCGCTCCTGCAGCAAGAGTGGACAGGGGTGAAAAGCAGCTCAAACAGGAGGAAGCAAAGCTGCCAGGAAGCAGGATGTTCTGAGCAGCGGAGGACAGAGGCTCTGAGGGGAGAGAGGCTCCACCGGAGAGGTAGGTAATGGTCATTGCAAAGTAGTTCCCTTATTTTTACATCATTAGGTTTAAACACACACACACACACACACACACACACACACACATTATTCTTTTAATGCGTACATTTTTTAAAATTCAAGCAATACAAAACTACATGAATTTTTCTAAAAAAGTGTACCCATTCCTCTCCAGTTCTACTCTCCACTACTAATTCCTATTAAAAAATAATTATTTTCCCTTACATAATTTATTTCTATGCCTGTACCAAATGTTATCTGTCTGTCTTTCTCTCTCTCTTTCTCTCTCTCTCCCTCTTTGCTGGTACTGGGGATTAAACCTAGGGATGTTCTTCCACTGAGCTACCTCCTTGGTCCTTTTTATTATTTATTTTGAGACAGGGTTTTGCTACATTGCTGACACCGATTCTAACTCGGAACCCTCCTGCCTCAGGCTCCCAAGTTATTGGGATTACAGATGTGTGCCACTGCACCTGGCTCATCGATGTTAATATTATAAAAGCAATAACAGATATTTAACAAGCACTTACCAGGCTCTGGAACACTGAAGTGTTCTCGTAACATACCTCCTACACTTATTACCCCCAACTTACACTTGAGAAAGCCAAGACAGAGATGTGAGGGGACTTGCACAAGAGGCAAGTAGCAGAGCCAGGATGCAAACCAGTCTGTGTATTTACAGTGTGCAAGGCCAAATGATGGAACCAGCCTAGGTGCCTGTCAAGGGATGAATGGAAAAATAAAATAGGATCTATGTACACAACGGAGTTTCATTTGCCTACAAAGAAGAATGAAATTATGTCATTTGCAGGAAAATGGATGGAATTTGAGAGCATCATGTTAAGTGCAATAAGCCAAACTCAGAAGGTCAAGGGTTGGAAGTTTTCTCTCCTACGTAGCAGTAAGAGAGGAAGGAGGGAAAGAAAGGGGTGGGGGCAGGGATCTCACAAAAATCAAAGGGTGAACAGTAGACAAAAGAGACCAGGGGAAGGGAGGAAGGGAAGGAATGGGGAAGAATACTGACCAAATTGTATTGTTATACCATGTACACGCCAGGATATATAACAACCAATCCCAATACTAATTACAATTACAACAACAAAATATGGAAAAAATTAATTTTATGTGTTTAACCACTATTCACTAAAGCTCCATGCATCTCTGTGCACATATACCCCCAGGCTGGTGTATGTGACCAAAATGGGACTGCAGACACATATTATTTTTAGTTAAAATAAATCATAATTTCAATTCAAATAGATGTTTGGATTCAAATAGATGTTCCTCCAAGGAAGATACACAAATCGCCAAAAAACACATGAAAAGATGTTCAACATCATCAAAGTAAATTCAAATCAAGGGCTGGGGATGTGGCTCAAGCGGTAGCGCGCTCGCCTGGCATGCGTGCGGCCCGGGTTCGATCCTCAGCACCACATACCAACAAAGATGTTGTGTCCGCCGAAAACTTAAAAAAATAAATAAATAAATAAATAAATTTTAAAAAAAAAGTTATAAAATAAGGTACGTGGAATACATTTAAAAAAAAAAAAAAATTCAAATCAAAACCACAAGGAGATACCACTCCATATGGCTGTAGTTTTAAAAATGGAAAATACTAAATGGTGACCAGGATGTAGAGAAATTTGAACCCTTGTACACTGTGGAATATGATTTGGCAGTTCATTAAAAAGTTTGGTATAAAATTACTATATGATCCAGCAGTTTCTGTCCTAGGCATATAGCCAATTGAAAATAGGTACTCATATATATACACTGGGTATATATATAGGTACTACATATATACACTCATATATGTAGCAGCACAGTTCACAATAGTCAAAAGGCAGCAATAACCCAAATTGAATGTTTATCCAGTCAACTGATAAAAGGATAAACAAATTGTGATATACACACATACTAGAATATTATTCAGTCATAAAAAAGGAAGAGTGCTAAGGCACACTACAATGTGGATGAACCTCAAAAACATGCTCAGTGAAAGAATCTGGACACAAAAGGCCACATATTAAATGACCCCATTTGTATGAATTATACAGCACAGTTAAATGCACAGAAGCAGAAGAAGGTCGGCAGAAGCCAAGGGCTGTTCAATTGGTACAAAGTTTGTATTGGAATGATAAAAATATTTTGGAATTGGATAGAAGAAATGATTAAACAACACTGTGAGTGTACAGATGCCCCTGGTTATTTTATGTTGGGTGAATTTTATCTCAATGAAAACAAATGAATAAACAGATTGTGGGCTTATGATCCTAGCTACTCAGGAGGCTGAGGCAGAAGAATCACAAGTTTGATACCAGCCTGGACAACTTATAGACCCTCTGTTTCCAAAATAAAATACAAAGGGCTGGGGTACAGCTTTCAGCGAGAGTCCCTGAGTTCAATCCCCACCTAGTACCAAGGGTCAAAAATCATGGATTTTCCAGTTCCAGCCAGGACTTGGTGTCTGGTTTCACTTTTTTTGATACCAGGGATTGAACCCGGGACACTTAACCACTAGGCCGCATCCCCAAACTCCTTTTTGTATTTTTTTATTTAAAGACAGGGTCTCTCTGAGTTGCTTAGGGCCTCGCTAAGTTGCTGAGGCTGGCTTTGAACTCATGATCCTTCTATCCCAGCCTCCTGAGCCGCTGGGATTACAGGTGTGCACCCACCAGGCGGATAGCCTGGTTTTATCCCATTTGTAAGTAACTATAGAAATGAACAACAACTGTGAAGCCACTGATTCTGACATCGAGCAAGTGCTGCACCGGGGTCCCTGAGTAAAGGGTAGCACGGGAGGAGCCCCACACGCAGCCAGCTTCCTGCCTGAAAGGTCCGCAGCTCTGGGGTAGGTACACAGCCCAGGCACAGGGTTGCAATGTTAGAAAACCCAGGGACCTGAGCAAAGAGAGAGACTCCTGAGGTGGCAGGAACCTGTAGGGTATGGAGCAGAGGTCACTGCAGGAAAGGGACCCCAGAACTCTGTGAAGGCATTCCCCTTGGGTCCCTGGCCACATCCTGAGCTGCCCATGTTCACAGGTTCAAGTGGAAAGAGCTGTCAAAGGGCCCACTGTTGAACCAAGACTTCAGAAGCTGAAGAGTAATGGAAGAACTTAGAGTTCAAACTTGGAGATAGACAGAGCTGAGAAACACCAGTCAGGTACTGGAGACCCTAGAAAGGCCTCTCTTTAGGAATAAGGACCCACCATGCCCTAGGAGTAAATGCTTTGTATCTAAGACTAAAGACAAAGCGGAGCACGGTGGTGCCCTGTGCCTGTAATCCCAGAGGCTCGGGAGGCTGAGACAGGAGGATCAAAGCCAGCCTCAGCAATTTAGGGAGGCCCTAAGCAGTTAACTCAGTGAGATCCTGTCTCTAAATAAAATACAATTAAAGGGCTGGGGATGACGCTTAGAGGTTGAGTGCCCCTGAATTCAATCCCTGGTACCAAAAAAAAAAAAAGAATAAAGACAAAACTGAAATCTTTAACAAAGCCTGCCACCAACCCTTACCAAGGTGACCCGTCAAAAATGCAACTGCCTACCCAAATAAAATTCAACATTCTTTAGAAAAAAGATTAAAACATCCAGAGTCTCTGTGATGTATCAATCATAATACCAAGAATGTAATAAAAAATACTACCCAATTTTTTTTCCTGTTCTTTTACTTTTGGCCTTTGTTCTGAGATGTGATTAAGTTACTTGGAAACAGTGCAGTTCTTTCAGGTTTTGTTTTTAAAGCTTTGTCAGAAGGACCAAGGCAGCATTTAGTCTAGGACTAACTTTGCCCCACTATTTTTTTTTTTAAGAGAGAGAGAGAGAGAGAGAAAGAGAGAGAGAGAGAGAATTTTAATATTTTTTAGTTCTCTGCGGACACAACATCTTTGTTGGTATGTGGTGCTGAGGATGGAACCCGGGCCGCACGCATGCCAGGCGAGCGCGCTACCGCTTGAGCCACATCCCCAGCCCTTTGCCCCACTATTTGAGACAACACTTTTCTGGGCACGTTGAGTACTCTGGCTGAATTGCAGAAAGAGAGATGGTTCCCAGTCCTAGGGAAGCTTCCAAGATCGCTCCCCTCATGTTTGGGGTTAGCTCTTTCTTGAGACTTGGAGAAGTCTGCAGGCATCTCCTAGGAGGTAGCTGAAGACGCAAGAAGATTCTCCCCAAAGCTCCAGAGTTCTCTCACCTTCTCTGTGTTATGTGAACTCTGACCACTTTGGCCTCCCCAGACAACCAGGGAAACTGCCAGGCTCCTCTTGGGTTCCCCTCTAGGTTCTGAGGTCTGGGATCTCTACAGGGACAAGGCTGGGGCAATTGGGAGAGGCTCATCTTGTTGTTACCAGACATTGTGGTCCAATACCCTCCATCTGGGTCTCTGTTATTCTGTCTTCACTCTGATATACAATGATAAATTCAAAAATGTAGAGGAAATGAAAAACAAACAATCCTTAAAGAACAACAAAATTGTCTGAAATTGATCCAAGAAGAAGTAGAAATAGGAATCATAAAAAAAAATTAAATCCAGGGCTGGGGTGCAGCTCAGTGGAGTAGCTCTTGCCTAGCAGGCATGAGGCCCTGGGTTTGATCCCTAGCACCACACACACAAATTGAATTTATACCTTCAAACTTTCCTTCAAAGAAAGCTACAGGTTTGTATTTCTTCAACTGGTGAATTCTATTAAAAGCTTAAAGGAGAAATCACACCAACTTCATACAAATGTTTTCAGAGAGCAGAGGAAGATAAAACGATTCCCAATTCAACAGAGACTGGATATCAAAATCTGATAAGAACTTTAGGTAAGAAAAAGAATTTTAAATCGAAATCATTGTGGACACAGACATAAAAATCCTAAACGAAATGTTAGAAAATTCAATCTATCAATGTATAGAAAAATGCATCACGCTAAATGTGGTTTATTCTAGGAATGCTGATTTAGTAAAAAAATCAATTAGTGTAATTTCATAATATTAACAGAATGAAGGAGAGTAGCCGTGTGATCATCTCAATAGAGGCTGAAAAATTATATGTTGAAACTCAAAGTGATTCGTGATCAAAAGAAAAAACTCTCAGCAAGCAAAGGGTAACATGCAAGTTGCTCATACTAACCAATGACATTAATGAAAAATCTACAGTTAACATCATATCAACTGGCAAAAGACCAAATACTTTTCCTTAAGACTGGGAATAAAGCAAAGATAGACATTTTTTTTAGTTGTAGATGGACACGATACCTTTATTCTATTTTTTTATGTATTTATTTTTATGTGCTGCTGAGGATTGAACCCAGTGCCTCACCATGTGCCAGGCAAGTGCTCTACCACTGAGCCACAATCACAGCCCCAAGATATACATTTTTAAAAATCTAAATACCTTTATTTTATTTATTTATTTTTATGTGGTGCTGAAGATTGAACCCAGGGCCTCACATGTGTTACACAAGGCTTTGCCACTGAGCCACAATCACAGCCCAAGATATGCATTCTCTTTTAAAAATATTTTTTAGTTGTAGATGGACCCAATATCTTTATTTATTTATTTTTAATGTGGTGCTGAGGATCGAACCCAGTGCCTCACACATATGAGGCAGGCACTCTACCACTGGGCTATAGCCCCAGCCCCAAGATGTGCATTCTTGACACATCTGTTCAACATCATTCTGGAGGTCCTAGACAGAATAATACAAAAAAGAATAAAATATAAAAAGATTGAAAGGGAAGAATAAAATTGTCTTTATTTGCAGATAATATAACTTAATACATAGAAAATCAAAAGGAATCTACAAAGCACTTTGCTAGGTAAAGTCAACATATAAAAATAAACTTTTTCTACATATTAGCAATGCATAACTAAAAATAAAATTTTAAAACAACATTTACAAAAATTAACTATTGAGGGAAAATTGCTGGCAGGAATTTTTAAAATGTAAATAAATGGAAATATATACCATGTCCATTGACTGGAAGACTCAGTATTGTTAAGATGTCAATTTTTTAAAAGATTTTTTTTAAATATGGATGTAATATCTTTATTTATTTATTTATTTGTTTATTTATTTATTTATTTATATGTGGTGCTGAGGATTGAACCCAGTGCCTCACATGTGCGAGGCAAGCACTCTACCATTGAGCTATAATTCTAGCCCCAAGACGTCAATTTTTTTTTTTTTGCAAATTGATCTATGGATTCAGTGTAATAGAAACTGATATTCTAGCAGATTTTTTGTATTGTAAAAATTGGCTTGCCCATTCTAATGTTTAAATGGAAATGGAAATGACCTAGAATAGTCAAAATGATTTTGAAAAACAACAAACAGAAAATTTATATTACCTGCCTTCATTTCTTACCAGGGCATTGACATAAGGATACACATAAGGATCAATAGAAAAGGAATAATCTAGAAATAGATGAATGCACATATAGCCTCAACTAGATATGAACAAAGTTTCAAAGATAATTTTTATTTTTTTTAATGTGATATCAGGGTTCAAAACCCAGGACCCTGAGCTTGCCAGACAAACGCTCTATCACTGAAGTATATCCTCTGTCCTCAAAGGTAATTTCATGGGGAAAAGATAATCTTTTCAACATGATATTCATACGTCTACTTAGTATGGCTACTTAGTGAGACCCTGTTTCAAAATCAAAATGAAAAAGGGATGGGGATGTAGCTCAGTGGTAGAGCACCCCTAGGTTCAATTACCAGTAAAACACACACACACACACACACACACACACACACACACACACTCTTCAACCTATACTTTAGTGCACATATAAGAACTAGCTAAATGGAGTATAAGCTTAAACACAAAAACTAAAACTACAAAGCTTCTAGAATAAAACAGGCAAATATGACCTTGGGGTAAACTGGCAAGGATTTCTTTAAACACAAAAATTACTAACAAGAAAAGAAAATAAATAAACAGTATGTCATAAAAATAAAGACTTCTGATTTTCAAGATGCATGACTGAGAAAATGAAAAGATAAATCACAGTCTACAAGAAACTCTATCTATCTATCTATCTATCTATCTATCTATCTATCTATCTATTATCTATCTATTCCTTCTAGAGATTGAACCCAGGGGTGCTCTACCACTGAGCTACATCCCTGGCCCTTTTTATTTGATTTTTTTTTTTTAATTTGAGAAGGGTGACATTAGGTTACCTAGGCTGGCTTGGAACTTGTGATATTCCTGCCTTATCCCCCCAGGGTAGTTGGGATTACAGTCACATACCACCATGCCCAGCAAGGAAAATGCTTTTAGTGCATATGTTTGACAAATGATTCACATCCTGAATACATATAAACTCCTAAAAAAAATAAGAAGAAAAAACAATGCAAAAATAAAAAACAAAAGACAACAAAAAGTATTTTTTAAAAAAAGATATCTGAACCTCTGGAGGTCCTAGACAGAATAATACAAAAAAGAAATAAAATATAAAATAATCATGAGAAAAGGTGCTCTGTTATTTATCATCAAGGAAATACAAATTAAAACCAAAAAATATACCATTATGCACACTAAGTGGCTAAAACTAATAAAGATGGAATATAACCAGTGTTGGCAAGAATCTAGAACAACTGGTAGTCTTATATTTCCACTGTGAGTGTGAAATCATACCAGTGTTCAAGTATCATCTTGAAAACTGTTTGGCAGTCTTTAATAAAGTTAAGCATGTACTCATAATAAGTCATAGCAATTCAATTCCTAGGTGTATATCCAAGACACACACACACACACATATGTGAACACAAGTCTTGTCCAAACATTTAATGGATAAAAACTGGAACAGCCCAAATGTCCATCACAGGGACTAGAACTAGATAAACAAACTGTTTATACACTCAGCAACTGTGTTAGTCTGCTCGGGCCACCATGACAAAATATCACAGTTCTGGAGACAGGAAGTCCAAGATTAAGGTGCTGGCAAAATAATGGTGGGGAGGCAAACTCTTCAACGTCTCTTCTTGTCAGGACCCCGATTCTATTTGATCAGAACCTTCCCTTAGGTCCTCGTGTAATCTTAATTATTTCCCTAGGTGCCCTATCTCCAAGTACAGCCACACTGGGGGTTAGTGTTTTATCATGAATTTGGGGGGGAACACAAGTATTCAGTCCATAATAGCAACAAAAAAGGAAACTGCCATCACTTGCATGGTTCGATGCAAAAACATAAAAAAGACCCTATAATTTCAAAAATATGAAGTTTAAGAGTAGACAAATTGAGTCTGTGATGTTAAAAGGCAGTGTAGTGGTTGCTTTGGTGTGGGGGGAGGAATTGATGGGAAAGGATGAGGGAATGGTGCAAACATTTTTCATCTTAATCAGAGTAACACTGACGCAGGTGAAGACATTGGTCAAAATATATAGAACCTTAGCCTCAGAATTGGTGCATTTACTGCCTATAAGTTATAGCTCAATAAAGTACCTTTTTCTCTATCGGTATATATGAAATTATCTCTCTCTTTTTAGCAGCTATATCATCTTTCATGGTATGAATGTATCATAATTTATTTAACTGCTTATTTCCCCATGGATGGACATTTAGAATCCCTCCAAGATTTTGCTATTATAAGCAATGCCATCATGAACATCCTTGACAGATAGATTTCTAAGTGGAGTTGTTACAGATTTTTCTCTGTAATGGTAAAGAGTCTGAAGCCCAGAAGGAAGAAGAGATTTCCCAAGGCCTACCGTAATTACGCACTGTGAGTCTTGATGGTAGAATCTGGAACTGAAGAAATGTGCATTATTATGGAGAAATACTGGTAAGTGGAGCTAGGCACCGTGGCCCGCGCCTGTAATCTCAGCTGCACGGGAGGCTGAGGCAGGAGGATCGTGAGTTCAAAGCCAGCCTCAGCAACAATGAGGCACTAAACAACTCAGTGAGACCCTGTCTCTAAATAAAATATAAAATAGGGCTGGGGATGTGGTTGAGTGTCCCCGAGTTCAATCCCTGGTATCAAAAAAATATATATATATACTGATAAGGGAAGTTACTAGACTTCCAGGTGGAATAATATGAACTGTTTAATAATCTCACTTCCTTCTTTGTCTTAACTTCTATTCATTCTGTGAGTATACAGGCTCTGTGGCTGCCTTAATTTAACGTCATGCTATTCACCTAGGATCCCAGAGTAACCTGTGCTTAACAACTCACTATGTGCTTGGCAGCGTGATAGCCCTTTATATGCATTATCTCATTAACCCTTATGACCTCACAGGGCGTAGCTATTATTCTTGTATCCTCTCCCACTTCTCCATGGGGGGATGTTCTGAGACACATGAAACTGCCTAATACCAATGCCTACATATACTGATTTTTCTTATACATATATATGTATATAACAAGGCTTAATTTATAAATTAGGCATGGTAAGAGATCAACAACATCTCATAATAATATAGAACAATTATAACAATCTACTGAAATAAGTTTTATCCATGTGGCGTCTCTCTCTGCATACCTTACTTGCTCACGGGTTCTCTGGCTTCGTGGGTCAGTCAGTTGTTTGTCGCTGTGGCCAAAATATCTGACATGAACCACTGAAAGGAGAGAAGATTTATTTTGGCTCGTGATTTCAGAAGTTTCCGTCCACGGTTGGCTTGTCGCATTGCTCTGGGCCTGAGATAAGGCAGGACATCATGGCGGAAGGGTGTGGCTCAGGAAAGCTGCTCAGCTCCTGGCCACAGGGAAGGAGAAAGAGAGGGTGGGGGAAATGACCAGGGACAAGAAATACCCTGCCAGGGCACACCCCAGTGTCCTACTTCCTCTAACGAGGACCCATCTCCCACAGCCTCTGTCACCTCCAAGTGGTCCATTCAGCGGTTAATGGATCAATCCACTGGAGGGTGAGAGTCCTCATGATCCAATCCCTCCCCCGGAGCCCCACCTCTGAACATCGCTGTATGGAGGCCAAGCCTTTAACACAGGAGTCTGTGGGGGACACTTCATGCACAAACCTCAACACTCAGGCATTGTGAGGTAGCGTCCGGCCACCACCCAGCCTACTCGAACCAGCACTGTGACCTGTGGACGATGGTTCTGAGAACCAGGATGACGGCTCAGTGACTAACGGGCAGGTATTGTGTGCAGCATGGATGGGCTGGACAAGGAGATGATTCACGTCCTGAGTGGGATGGAGTAGAGCAGAGTGAGATTTCATCACTCGACTCAGATGGCTCATCGTTGATGACTTATGGATTGTTTGTTTCTGGAATTTTCCATTTAATATTCTCAGGCTACAGTTGACTACAAGTTACTGAAAACACAGAAAGCTGAAACCACAGACGGGGTGGGGGTGGGGGTGGGGGACTGTAATTCCATGCCCGTTTTACAAAGGTAAAAACTGAAGCTTAGACCGTTTGAGTAACTTATCCAAGGTTGCACAGCTCAAAGGTGGTATAAACAGGTTTCCACCCAAGTCCTTGATACAAAAGGCCCTATTATGTTACATCTCCTCCCAAGAATAATAAATGTTATTGTGAAGGTTTTACAAAATGGTCATGGGGCTGATTACTGGTCTCTTATTTCTGGAGAGTGGTTTCGGCATCTTTAGTTCTATCTTCTTAACATCTGGCACATAGAGGGTTTAGCGCTGTGCCGGACGCATAGTAAGCACTCAAAGAGTGCTAATTATTATTATTATTATTATTGGAACTCAATAAGCATTTGTTGAATAAGTAAACATTTGCATGAATAACTAATTGCCTAAATTATTCTTTTAGCAAATAAACAATCAACAGAGGGATAACAGGTTCCGATCTTCCTCTCCTGCCATACATCTCATGTTGGAGGGCCGCTGAACCAGAAGGAATTGCCCGCCCTCTTCCGTTCACATGTCTGCTCCCCGAGGGACACAGAAACAAGAAGGGCATCTAATTCAAGCACGGTGTGTCGATGATCTGATTCTCCACACGTTTGTGCAGGAAGGAAAGAATCAGGGCTGGGATGTAGCTCAGGGGTAGAGCTCTTACCTACCATGTGTGAGGCCCTGGGTTCAAAATCGAACACTAGAAAGAAAGCAAAGTAAAAAAGAAAACCACTTGGGGTGATGGTGGTGGTGGTGGTGGTGGTGGTGTGTGTGTATGTGCTCACACATTCATGTCTGTGCACTTTTGTGCACAGAACCCTGTGCACTGTCCCTTACGCTGTCTCACTCTGATGTCCAACCACAACTAGGGTGAAGTCTTGGGGGGGCTTAATACAAAGCTTTGGCAATATCACAGTGTGCACAAAGGGTCCACAACATCAAAAGGCCCTTCTTATTTTGTTGTGTGGTCTTCACTGGAGGAAGTGGCTGCAATATGGTGGTGAAAGGTTTAGACTGGCAGTGGACCAGGCGAATGCTGCTTCTCTTGACCTACCCGGCAGGTACCCCATGAGCAGCTTTAGCCTCTGTCGCTTTATCAGTCAATCCCGACATCCACTCAACTACCCCAGGCCCTGATTCTTCAGTTGTCAGCCAGCTCCTGCATCCCCTGGTCTAGTGCTTGATTGGCTTGTGTCCTGGGTAGGAAGACCCCCTCTGTCATCCTCAGTCCAACTGCCTTGTCCAGAGAAGATCCCCTTACAGGCTTGAGATTTGACTCTTTCAGCTTCTCTGCCTAAAGGCAGACCCGACCAGACCCACTTATCAGCAGGGGTGGGGGGCTGCATGAACCAAGAGCCAGTTGACCGGGGCAGCACATGCAGGGGCTTGCTGAGATCATGGGGTTTTTTTTTTTCCTCCTTGCTGACTCCTGCCTCACCCAGTGCCGTTACCACAATCCTCATTCCGTGCCTCTAAAAGCCCTTCCTCTCATTTTGTAGTTATGTTTTCAGAGCCTTGCTCATTAGAGGCAATTTTGGTTTCTGTTTTTATGGTAATTTTTAAACTCTTAAGTGAAACTTGTTTGAAATGGCTGTCACTCTGTTATTACAGAAACAATATAACGAGAAATGCACTTTTGTATAAGAGTCTATCTACGTTGCAACCGGGAAAGATAAATTGTTCTTGGACTTAAATGTATTTGAACTTGAAAAATATGAAGACAAAGAGATGAAAAAAACAGATGATCTAATAGGTAAGGGGTGTTAGGGGGTCTAATGGATAAGAGTTTCTGAAGGAAAAAAAAAGAGAGGAAATTAGATAATACAGGAGATTTTCTGAGAGGTCCTTGTGTTCGGACACAAGGCCTCGGAACAAGGCCCACACCTCACGTTAACACTGAAATCACAGGTCACCCAGGATAAAGGGAATTACCCCCAAAAGCTTCCACCGAAGACCAGTCGCCTTATAAAGCAGTAAGAATGAGAATGAGTCAGAGCTTTCAATAGGAAAATCAATATAGAGGGCAATAGATTAGTGCCTTCAAAGTTTGAAGGGAAATTTGATTTATAACCCAGGAGTCAATGCTAACCCCAATTATCTATCAAGCAAAAAGGTGGAATAGATTTACAACCACCCAGGGTTCAGAAAATTTGACCACCACACTCCTTTGTGGAGGGCACCAATGGTATGTAGTGGTAAAATAAGTAAGAAAAAGAAAAGACGATGACCTTAATCTCAGAAACTGGTTGAACCCAGGGAAATCCCCAGATGGAGGAACATCGGAAGGTTGTAGGAGGTAGATCTGGGGCAGGGGAGGAAACTCAATACAACCTCTATTGGAAGGGAAAGTTGGGCGGGGGAGGGGGGGACGGCAGAACTTGAGAATATAATGAAGTCAAACAATGCTATTTGAAATTCCAGATCAACAGAAAGTATCGAAAGAAAGCAAGCATAAGCAGATGTACTACTGGCTGGACAGAATCATGTGTATGGTCTCAATAACATAAGCATCATCTGCTGATTTTTACATGCAACTTATAAACAAAGCCTGGAAGACTTCATTAGAGTTATGGAAAAAAAATGTGGAGGCTGCCAATCAAGACAATGTAAAAGCAAAAATGGTAGAGTGTGTCTCTAGGTATCTTCAAGGGATTGGTTCCAGGATCCCCTGCAGGTAGCAAGAACTCAGGATATGTAAAAGTCCCTTATATAAAATGACATAGTATCTGTCCATAACCTATGCACAGCCTCCACAGGCTGGAAACCATCTCTAGATTATATATAATACCTTTTACGATATAAGTGCTACATAAATGGCTGTTATGATATATTGTTTAGGGAATAATGTCAAGAAAAAAGCCTGTAGGTGTTTAGTACAGATGCACTTGGGGGGAATATTTTTTGATCCACATTTGGTTGAATTATTGGATGCTGAACACCTAGATACGGAGGGCCTGCTGCATACCATAGAAACTCAGGGAAAGAAGGAAGGAGAGAAGGGAAAAGGCTGGGGCAGTAGCTGCCTCTTCTTAAGAAGCCCTGGACGAACGGCGTTGGGAGACACGGGTAGGTGGACAGGAGGACAGCACATTTCTCAAAGTGACAACTGTAGCCAAAATGTTGATACCACTGTGTTGGGAGAATGAGAGGAAGGGAGAGGGAAGAGGAGGCAAGTGAGTTTTCTTTCTAACATTGCAGAAAGCCAGTGTGTGTGTGTGTTTAAGATGTCGAATAAGGACACAGTCTCAGGAATAGGTAGACAACCTGCAGAAGACACAGCCAGAGGATGAGAGATGATCCCTCTGGGGCTAGGGCTGGAAGAACAGCTATGCCCTTTGACTAAAAAAATAAAAAAATAAAAATCATTTTAAATGAGAGCACAGTCATATCTCCCGTGTTCTGCTTTTGAAGGAATGTTAGTGTGTACTGAACAAATCGGAGACCTCCAAAACACAGCTGGCGGTCGACCTGAGAACCAAGCAGGCTTTGGAGACGGTGAGCTGCCCTAATGTGGAGCCCTCTCCCCTCCGAGGTTGAGGTGGGTGTAGGGACCCCCAGATTTGTCCAGTGGGTCCAGTGGAGTCAGTACTTCCACATCCACCAGCCCCTTCCATCCTCCAGCAGCTCTGGGGATTCTCTCCCCACTTGACAGAGTGGACCCAGGCTCAGGAGGGTGATGGAGTGGGTAGAATGTGACACGCCCAGCTTCCGGAGTTGCTAGGAGGGGTGCTGGGACCCCCCAGGGCTTGTAAGTGGTGGACTAAGCCAGGAAGGGCAGGCAGGGAAGGCCCCCTGGGGGATCTGCAGGAACAGCTCCTGGACTCTTACTGAGGTTTCATTCCATAGAGCTCCAAACAAGCCAGAATTCAAATGCAGGCCAATCTAACCTGATCCCCCACCACATCTGTTTTTTAATTGTATGTGTGGGTTATCAAAGCCATATAGTGACAGCCAGAAATGATGGTGCACACCTGTATCCCCAGCTACTTGGGAGGCTGAGGCAGGAGGATGGCTTCAACCCAGGAGTTCAAGACCAGAGTGAGAACACAATGAGACCCTGCAAAACAATATAATGATGTCTTTCAGGAAATATGTTTAGCCAGGCACAGTGGCACACACCTGTCATCCCAGCGAGTCAGGAGGCTGAGGCAGGAGGATTGCAAGTGTAAAGCCAGCCTCAGCTACTTATCAAGGCCATAAGCAATTTTGCAAGACCCTTTTTCTAAACAAAATATTAAAAGGGCTGGGGATGTGGCTGAGTGGTTAAGTACTCCTGTACCAAGAAAAAAAATCTCCTGAGTAGTTAAGCACCCCTGTACCAAGAAAAAAAAAATTAGCCTGGCTCAGTGGCACACATCTGACATTCCAGTGACTTGGGAGACTGAGACAGGAGGATCACAAGTTCAAGGCTAGACTGGACAATAGAGAGACACTGTCTTAAAATAAAAAGTAAAGGGACTGGGGATACGGCTCAGTGGTAGAGTGCCCTTGGGTTTAATCCTAGGTTCCAGTACCACACACACACACACACACACACAAAAAAAAAAAACGTTTTAAAATGTGTTTAAATCACCTATAATCCTCCCGTGCTTAATTACCTAGATGTTTTTCTGTGATCCTTTCTAGCCTTTGTCTACATTGTACATAATTTTACATAGTTCTGATGCTTGTGCACATCCGTAAGCATCCTTACCTCCCATAAATGGTGTTGCTTGTTTCATAATTATCTATTTTAATGGCTGCATATTATGCAGGATCATTTTTAATTAATCACAGTACCCTGGGTTCACAGTTCATTATTATGCTAAGTATTTCTTTATTTTTTAATCTGCATTTTACTTTCCTGCACGAGGCTCTTCCATTTACAGAACGCTTTCTCACCGACCTCACAACCTCACGGCACGAGGGGCAGGTGTGCTCACCCCCACCTGACGAAGGTAAGTTTCCCCTGACACGTGGGGAAACTGAGGTCCAGAGCCATTAGGCATCACGCAGAAAGTGAGCCCAGGAGCCGAGCAGAAACGGCAGAGGACTGTGGTCTCCCTGGTGGAGGTGGGAGGGACCCGTGGCACAGTTACAGAACCAGGAAGGAATGATCGCCTCCCTCTTTTACAGTTGAGGAAGTGAGGACCCTGAGAGGTAGAGTAACTTGCTCAAGATAACGTGGCCCATCCAGAAGGCAGATGGACTCCGAAGCCAGATCTCTGTCCAGTATCTACCCATCCTCCCCAGGTCCCCGACTCAGAATGAACCCCTCTGGAAACTCCCTGAGCAGGTGGCCGCCCCACCTGGTCCCGACCCACTTGCTCCTTCTCACACCTTAGCAAGGGGCTCACATTCGCTCTCTGGGAACCCTGGAGCCAGCCACAGGGCAGGCCCACTTGGCAAGCTGCCTTTCTTTCAATGGGAAAGTGTTTTTCTGTTCCGTTTTCTCCCATTTGGTTAACTGGTATTTAGGGACAGTCAGCTATTCATAACCTAAATTCACTATCTTAACTACATTGTAGGTATACAGCTCAGCGGGGTTGAGTACAGTCACCCCAATGGACAGCCATCACCACCCCCGGCTCCAAAACTGTTTTCATCTTCCCTCAACAAAAACTCTACCTGTCAAACCAGGACTCCCCGTCCCCTCTTCCCTCCCATCCCTCCCTGACACCCACCATCTATTTTCTGTCTCTATGAATTTGATTCAGTATCTCATATAAGTAGACTCCTACTCCATTGGTCCTTTTTATGTCTGGCTTATTTTCCTTAGTGGAAGTTCTCAAGGTTTAACTATGTTGTAGCAGGTATCAGAGCTTTCACTCTGATACCTGCTTTTTTTTTTAAAAATTTTTTTAATATATTTTTAGTTGTCGATGGGCCTTTATTTTATTCATTTATTTATATGCAGTGCTGAGAATCGAACCCAGTGCCTCACACATGCTACGCAAGTGCTCTGCCACGGAGCCCCAGCCCAGTTCTCCATGGGTCTATTAAGACAGTTTTTTCATTGCTGCCACCAAACAACCTGACAAAAAACAATTTTACAGGAGGAAAAGTTTATTTGGCATTCACGATTTCAGAGATCTCAGTCCGTAGACGGCTGGCTCTATTCCTCTGGCCCTTGGTGAGGCAGGACATCATGGTGTGGGAGAGGGAAACAGCTCAGGATATGGTCACCAGGACACAGAGAGACCTCCCCTCACCATGGATAAAATATAAACCCCAAAGTCACGTTGCCAGTGACCCCCTCCTCCAGCCACACCCTCCCTGTCTACAGTTCCCACCTTGTTCATCCCGTCAGTATGAGCACACTGATCAGGTAAGGCTCTCATAACCCTTGCATTTCACCTCTACACTTTCTTGCATTGCCTCAGACACAGCTCTTGGGGGGCACCGCATATCTAAACCATAATGTCTATTAATGACCATTTGGGTTGTTGTCATTTTCAGTTATTGTGAATAATGCTGCTGTGAATATTGATGTTTATATATATATTTTAGTTGTTGATGTTACCTGCTTCAGTTGATGATACCTGCTTCAGTGTCTACCACCAATTCTTTGGGGTATAAACCCAGAAGTGGGTGAGTTTTAAAAATCTTCTCCTGGCTGGGCGTGGTGGTGCACACCAATAATCCCAGCAACTCAGGAGGCTGAGGAAGGAGAATAGAAAGTTCAAGGCCAGCCTCAGCAACTTAGTGAGGTCCTAAGTAAATTAGCAGGACCCTGTCACAAAATAAAAGAATAAAAAGGGCTGGGGATATTGCTCAGTGGTTAAGCACCCCTGGGTTCAATCCCCAGCACAAAAACAAACCAAAAAAAAAAAAAAAACTGTTTCCAGTTTTGCAGGGAACAGGGAAGAAAAGGGGTGCACTATGTAAGAGTATACAGGTGAGAGAAAATATTTGAAAAACATCTGTTAAAGGGATTGTTTGTAGCAAGAATGTATTTTTTAAAAAATATTCCCACAACTCAATAATAAAAAGAAAATAATCCAATTGGGGGGTTGGATTACTGGGGATAGAACTCAGGGTCACTCAACCACTGAGCCACATCCCCAGCCCTATTTTGTATTTTATTTAGAGACAGGGTCTCACTGAGTTGCCTAGCACCTTACTGTTTCTGAGGCTGGCTTTGAACCCATGATCCTCCTGCCTCGGCCTCCCGAGACACTGGGATTACAGGCATGCTCCACTGCACTCGGCCTAATAATCCAATTTTTAAAATGAGCAAAGGAACTAGATAGACATCTCCCCAAAGAAAATACACAAATGGCCAATAGGCACTTGAAAAGATGCTGTGTTGTAGTCAGGGGGAAATGCAAGGCCAAACCACAGCAGGAAACCACCTCACCCCCACTCGGATAGCCAGAATAAAGCAGGTAATGACAGGTGTGGTCACGGATGGGGAGAACTGGAACCCTGGCAGAGTGCTGGCGGAACGAGAAATGATACCATGATACTTTCGAAAACAGACTGATGGGGCATCTTCTTGGATACAGTTTTTCAGATTGATAATTGGGCTTCTGTGCATTTCCTTACAAACGTTCAAATGTTCACGGAAGAGCTTGTTTTAAGCGGCTCTCATTTTAAGGCAGTTTGGTTTTGATGAAAATAGAACTGCAAGGAGATTTTCACAGAGTGATCACGCCTTCCCTCTGAAGCCTCTGAGGCTCGTCCATTGTGAGTCTCAGTCTAAGTACCGCCGGACGCCGAGAAAGAACACAGAACAACATCAGGTTCTAAACCAAAAATTAGATGTATGTAACTTTAAAATTGATAAAAAATTTTCTATAGATTCTCTCTCAAGATGGTAGTTTGGTTGGAATTTGACTTTATTTTTTCCCTCTAATCACACCTTAATTTTATAAGATGGGGTTCATCCAACGCAAAATGTAATTGACTACAATGCAATAAAATGAAATAATCTGAAAAAAAAGAAAACAGTCTGACAGGTCATCACATAGTTCAATATGAAGTTACCATGTGATTTGGAAATTGCACTCGTAGGCATAGACCCCCCCAAAACTGAAAACAATTCAAATCCCAATCAAACAAAAATCTATATAGGAATATTCCTAGCAGCACTATTCAAAATAACTAAAAGGTAGAAATAACCTGAAGGCCCATCAAGTGATAAGTACATAAATAAAGGTGGCATAGGCATATGATGGAATATTATTCAACTATGAATAGGAATGATATATAACAGCCTTATTAATATTTGCCAGAACTGGAAGTAACCAACAAGTCCCTCAGTGGAGGAATGCATAATAAACAGTGGTACTACCATATAATCAAGTACTATTCAGTGCTGAAAGGAAATGAGGTGTTCATACATGAAAAGACATGGTACTAAGCAAAAGGAGCCACTTGGGTACAGTGGCTTATACCTGTAATCCCTGCGTCTCAGGAGAAGAGGCAGGAGGATTGCAAATTCAAGGTCAGCCTCAGCAACTTAGTGAGGCCCTAAGCTTACTTAGTGAGACCTTGTCTCAAAATAAAAAAATTAAAATGGCTGGGGATGTGGCTCGGTGGTAGAGCACCCCTGGGCTCAATTCCCAGTACTTGGGGGAAAAAGAGAGAATTGTTCTAAGTGAAAGAAACCAATCTGAAAGACTCCACACTGTGTGAATCCAACTCTATCGCATCTGGAAAAGGGGAGATTACAGAGACAGTAAAAACATCTAGGATTGCCAAGGGCGGGGGTTGAAAAAGCAGAGCACAAAGGATTTTCAGGAAGGTGAAATATTCTATTGGATACTATAATGGTGGATACATGTTGTGTGTTTGTCGAAATCCACACAGTGTTCAACAGCAAGAGTGAACCCTAATGTAAGCTGTAGACTTTGAGTGTCAGCAAGGTGCCCCGGAGCTTCACTGAGTCTACCAAGTCCCCTCTAGTGCCTAACAAATGTACCCCTCTAGTGGGGGAGGCTGTGCATGGAAAGGCCTGGTGTGGGGCGGGGATTCTCTGTCCTTTCTGCTAAATAAAGTCTAAAATGAATAATAATAATAAAGAATCAATGCTACAACACAAATTCTGAAACCATCAAGCCAATCACAAAAGGCCACACATATGGTAACGTTCCATTTACATGAAATGCTAGAATAGGGCAATCCACAGAGACAGACACTAGATTAGTGGTTGTGTAGGGTTAGAAGACGTGGGGTGAAGGGAACAGGAGAGAAATGGCTAATGGGCAGGGTATTTCTTTTTGAGGTCACGAAAATATTACAAAACGGAACCATGTACTTTATTTATGTGTAGTACTGGGGATCAGACTTATGGCCTCCCACATATTGGGCAAGTGCTGTACCGCTGAGCTACACCCCCAGCCCTTTTTATTTGAGACGAGGTCTTGCCAACTTGCTGAGGCTGGCCTGGAACTTGCGAGCCTCTGGCCTTGATCTCCTGAGTAGCTGGGGTTACAGGTGTGCGCCACCACGCCCGCCTGAATCATGCACTTTAGATGGGTATATTATAACATATATACATTATATCTCAATAAAGCTATTTTAAAAGGAAAGGGCAGATGGGAGTAGCCTCGAAGAAGAAGTCCCTGCTAATGACCTTCACCTGTGGCTCAGAGACGCCCCCCACCCAGCCAGGCCTTTCTCTAAATGAACACTTTGGGCTCTGTGCCATGGGTGATGGGGTGGGGTGAGGTTTCTGCCCGAGGTCTCATCAGCATAGCTGCCTGGCAGGTCACCTGGGGTGGGCACCTAGACAAGCCAACTCTCCATCATGACACTGTGACCAAGACCATTACAGGTGGGACACGACTGACCTACTCCCCTTGAGTCAGCACAATGGTGACAGGAGAGAAACTCGGATGGTCTGCCTTGATGTGGAGTTGGATTTACGAGCCTCCTTTTGGAGTGTGAGGAAGCAGCCAACCCTGCAGCCCTCCCTCTGCCTGGCCGTAACTGCAGGCCCAAGCAGAATCCTGAGGTCTCCAGCCTGTTACTTGACCTTTTCAGTTTAAAAAAACAAGAAGCTATAAAAGTTCAGCCTGGAGGCATCCCTTGGAGGTCATCCAAAGAGTGGCTTCTAGACTTTTCCATTTCACAGCTCATATCATTTCAAAAATACTTGCCAAGATGGACAACTTTTTATTTTGCTAAGCTAAGACAACTTTTAAAACTAACATCATTATTTGATTTTTTTAAAGAGAATCAAAAAGATAGAATATCAGATTAAAGATATAAAATTGGAATGGGAAACCATTTAAATTGAATAAATCTAGCTTTACAAGAAAAAAACTCATTGCATTTCTTATTTTCCCTACCAGCTCTTATCTCCCAAGTAGTGAAACATGACAAATATGAGTGACAACTTCATCCTGGGGCCCAGGAGGCTTTGGGCAACACTCCCGGTTTTGCACTCGAATCCTCTGGAAACCAGCTTCTGGCCTGGGAGGATTCTCGTGGCAGACACACACCTAGGTTCAAACCCTGCCTCTGTGACTGACTCATGGCTATGAACTTCTGCCTGTTTCCTACCTTCTCTCTGAATCTCAATTCTCTTATCTTTAAAAGGATTCTTATCTCTGAGATTTTTTTTGTGTGTGTTTGTGTATGAGAAACTTCAGAAAATAAAAATTTAAAATATGTGGGTAGCCGGGCACAGTGGCACACACCTGTAATCCCAGCAGCTTGGGAGGCTGAGACAGGAGGTTCGTGGGTTCAAAGCCAGCCTCAGCAACAGCAGGCGCTAAGCAACTCAGGGAGACCCTGTCTCTAATAAAATACAAAAAAAAAAAAATTGGACTGGGGATGTAGCTCAGTGGTTGAGCACCCCTGAGTTCAATCCCCAGAACCCCCCTAAAATATGTGTGTGTGTGTGTGTGTGTGTGTGTGTACGCACTTGTATGCTTGCACACAGTAGGCATTACAGTGCTATTTGTATGCTGTCTAGTGGTGGAAGATGGTCTCTGAGCTGATTCATTCCATTGTCCTGGTCTCTCAGTTGATAAAATCTCTTCCCTGGGTGTAACTACACCTGCCTTCCTGTATAGCCACTCACTTAACTTTTGGATCACACAGAACAAATCTCATTCTTCTGACCTGACTTCCATTTCTATCTTGGCTTTTCTTTCTTCCAGACAAAATAGCCTGTCACTGTCACTTACTCCTCTGAAAAGTCCTCACCATCCTGCTAGCCTGAGCCAGCTGCTGCCAGAATAAGGCTGTGTAGCAATCTCTCTCCCAACCCCAGGGGCAAAGCCCTCCAGGGCATGTCACCTGCAGCCAGGCTCCATGGGGCTGGAGTCCAGGCTTCAGGTTAGGTCCTGGTCTGCTTCAGGTGTCTCTCCACCTTCCTGGGACTCCCCCAAGCCTTGTTCTTTCAATGACAAAAGGCAAGCACACAGAGGGTAGATCCCACAACACAGCACCCCTACCTGTCCTCACGGTCACCTGATGTAAGTCCCAAGGTCAAGCCAAAGTCAAGAGGCCTTAGTGGGAGAAGGACGTAGAATACGGAGGAATAAAACATCCAGACCAATAACCCCATCTGAGTCTACTGTCCTTGTCCTACCTCCTTGACCAACTCCACGGACACCCTCTTCCAAAGTCTCCTCATGCCAAGGGGAGCAGGAGGCTAGGGAGGAGGGAACAGGGTTTGGCCTGGCCGGCCCCTGCCTCCCTCCCTGCCTCTGCCTCCCACCATCTCCTGGCTCTCACACACGAGCTGCATGGGGCTTCTTTCATTTCCTTAAAGGTCTTTATCTCTCTGCCACCCCGGGGCTTTGCCTGTGCTGTTCATTCTGCTTGGAATACTCCTTTCTTAACTGCTTCTGCTGATCCAAGGGGAAGAAAATAGAACTTAACCTGTCAGGTCCTTGAAAAGATGTCTTTCTAACCATCCATCCCAGTTAAGTCTCCCTTTCTTTCTCTCCAGCCAAGAGGGTGTGTTTATTGTTCAGGACTTCTCATGATTGGTTTGTTCATTAATTTTGATTTTTCTCCCCCTACTAGACTCCAACCTCCATGAAGGCAGGAACCTGTGGTTGCATCCCCAGAGCACCCATCAGGCCCCTCTTCTGACAGATGTGGACACACACTGACTGAGTGCTGGAGGGAGGATCCAAGGTGAGGAATGCACCCGGGATGGATTTCAACAGCTCTCTCTTCTCCTTTTTGTGCAGTGGTAAAATGCAGAAGAGAAAAGCAAACAGCCCTGTCCTACTCACAGAGCTGTGCTCGCTCTCCCTCTAGCAGGGCAACTGTCACCCACTGGTGCTCAGGACGGGAACCCGGCTTGGAGAAGGCTCCTAATCTTTTCTTAGGGACATGGCCTTTGCCACCACTGCTGGACTATTTGTGGATGAGGATCTGTTTCCACGACTCATTTGGCTCAGACACCTCCTCAGAGGTATTCGCGCTGTCTGCCCACATGCCCACTGTCCACACAGCTGGCCAGGGGTGCGCCAGGTACTTTGGGATAATAAAATGTGCCACCAATATTTCACCAGGGGAATAATTGACAAGGGTCAGCAGAGGGGAACTACAAATGGAGACCAATGACATAAATGGTGACTTGAGAGTTCAGGATGCTAGGTTCTGATGGCAGAATCACCCAACCTGCTGAAAGCACCCACTCCTGTCCCTTCAAAATTCTTGTCTCTCCTCCCCTGGGGCCATTCAGCCAGCCTTTGCCCTTCATCATCCCCATGAACCAAGGAGAAGTTTTGGTCCTCCTGTCTGTGGTCTTTTGAAAATGTCTGGCCCTGTTGAATGAAGTCCTCTGTAGCCCATCAGCCTAGACAAAGCAGTGCAGCTAGAGCCGGAAAGCCAAGTTCTGAGTCCCATCTCTCGCTGCCCCTTCCCATCTGGATGATACAGAGAGGTGACTTCACCTCTTCAAGCCTGGGTTTCCCTCACCCGATGAGTGGGCGTGGCTAAACCTGCGTGGCAGTGACTGAGGACTGACCGAGAGAACATGAATGGCTTCCTGACTGTAAAAGACTATGGAGCACAGAGGGTTAAAGGTTCAGGAACCAAAAAAATAAAAAAAAGAAACAGAACAAAAGAGAAAATAATGCCCACTTCCGGATGCACTTGAAGGACAGATTGCTTAGGATGGGATTGCAATCGGGTCTCCAAGTGAGAGAAATGATTGCTGCCCTCATCAATATTACTGCTGGCTAAGTCTACATGGGACTCAATCAGGTAATTGAGGTCTCAAATTTAGTTTTTATCCAGATGTCAAGATTAATAGACATGGCTTCCTGGAATTAACTCTTTGTAGCTTTCATGGGGAGCACAAGGAACTCTGGAGCTGACGTTAACATTTGGGAGACCTGAACATTTGGAAAGTAAAGATCTCCTGTCTGACTTAGCTAGTCCAAATGTTACCACAGTCAAGGTCACGAGACTGCTGTGTACGTGTCAGCTCCGGTTTGACTCCAGAGGAGGTTCAACTCTATGACCCCCTGGACAGCTACTCTAAGAGATTGTCATGGGTTGGAAGGACCCTGAGCTAGAGGCCAGAGAGGATAGGAGACGAGCTAGAATTCACCTTAGTCACAACAGAAACAACGAAACTAACCACAATACACAACTAAAACACAACACTTGCTGGTTGTCAGGACGGACATTTATAGCATTATTTCCATAAACATTCACTGAATGTCTATCAGGTACCTTGCCGGATACCTCTCTTCCATTTGTTCCTGAGTTGCAACCTTTATAATCCACTGGAAATAGTTAAGTGCTCACATGAGTTCTGTGAGTTATTCCCTGGGGGTGGGACAGGGGGAACCCCTGAATTTGTAATTGGCCTGGCAGAAATGAGGGTGCCCTGGGCATCCTGGTTATGACTGGTGTTTGAAGCAGATCTTATGGAACGGAGGGAGCCCTTAACCTGTAGGGCCTGGGTGACTTTGGATAGTTAGTATCAGAATTGAATTGAATTGTCGGACACCTGGTTGGTATCAGATCATGGTAGAAGTGGAATTGATTTTTTCTTTTCCTTTTTCTTAATTTTTGATACTGGGGATTGAACCCAGGACCTTGTGTATGCTAGACAATCATATTACCCTCAAACCCTGGAGAAATCGTATTGGAAAAGACATCACATATTTGATGTCAAGAAGAGGAGAAAAAATAAAAACCTCTCATATATTAATAGAAAAGGGGAAAAATGCATGACCCTCTCAATAGACATGGAAAAATTAATTGATAAGAATCCAAGTTTTTTCACAATAAGAGCACTTAACAAACTAGGTGAAGGGAAAACATGTATCTGCCTTCATAAGGGCATCTGTGAAAATCATTCACTAATGTGGTACTTAATAATGGACGGACTAATGAATGCTCTCCCCTGAAGATCAGCTATCAGACAGCCATTTCATTTCAATGTTGTCCTCAAAGTTCTAGCCAAGGCAATTAAGCAAAGAGGGGAAAGGAAGCATCCAGAAGGAAGAGGATGAAATATAACTCTATTCATGGAACATGATCTTAAGTATAGAAAACCCTAAAGACAACAAATATGTACCAAAAAAACAAACAAACAAACCACCCACTTTTAGAGTTAATATGTGAGTTCAGCTAAGTTGCAACTTCAATATAAAAATTTAGTTTTGTATTTTGTGTGTGTGTGTGTGTATGTGTGTGTGTGGTGCTGGGGATCAAACAAGATCTTGCACATGCTAGACAAGTGTTCTACCACTGAGCCATATCCTCAGCCCCACTTGTGTTTCTATACATCAGCAATGAACAATCCAAAAAAGAAAACAATTCCACTTGTTTTTGCTAAAAGAAAAAAAAGACTTAGAAATAAATTTAAGGAAGGAAGTGCAAGGTTTGTACGGTGAAAACTATAAAATGTGGTTGAGAGAAATAAAAGAGAACTAAGGATGTCACTCAGTGGTCGAGCACTTGCCTAGCATGCATAATGTCCTGCTCTGACCCCCAACTTAAATAAACAGAGGCCAGTCACTGGAAGATGAAATATGGTTAAGATGGCAAAATGGCAACACTCTCCAAATGGAGCTGCCACTTCAATAGCATCTCTATCAAAACTCCAGCTGACTTCTTTGCAGAAATGGACAACCCTTTCCTAAAATATATACGGAATTATTTTAAGGGACCCCCAAAGCCTAAATAATTTTGAAAAAGAAGAACAAGTTTGAGAGACTCACACGTCCTACTATCAGAACTTCTTACAAAGGTGTAATGATACAAATAGTGTGGCACTAGAGTAAGATAAAAATATAGATCAAGGGAATCGAAGTTAGAGTCCAGAGGGCTAGAGTGCCAAGGTCATCCAATGTTGCCAGGACAACTAGAGATCCACCAGCAAAAGAAGGAAGCTGGATCCCTACCTCACACCATATGGACAAAATAATCAAAGACCTACATGTAAGAACTACTGAACTCTTAGAATGAAACACATAGGTAAATCCTTGTGACTTTGGATTAGGCAGCCATATTTTAAATGTAACACCCAAAGCATAAGAAGCAAAAGTAAAAGTAGATAAGTTGAACTTCATTCAAATTAAAAATTTTTGTTCAAAAAAGAACACTATGAAAAATGTGAAAAGTCAAACCCATAAGATGAGAGAAAATATTTCCAAGTCATGTGTCTGGTAAAGGTCCAGAAAAGATAAAGACTTCTTAATAATTCAACAGTGACAACAAAACAAACAAAAACAGACAAAAAACCCGGATTTAAAAACAAAAGACTTAAATCGACATTCCTCCAAAGAATATATACAGGTCACCAGCAAACACATAAAAAGATGCTCAGTATCACTAGTAATTAGGAAAATGAAAACACCAAACCACAATGACATACCAATCCACAAGTACAGGAATGGCTAAGGCATAAAAGACAATAACAAACGTTGATGGGAATGTGGAAAATCAGAACCCTCAGATATTGTTTGTGGGAAGGTAAAATGGTTTAGCTACTTTGTTGGGGACCACAAATCAAGTCAAGATGGCTCCTGGCAGTTTGCCAGGAGGAGTGGTTTGTGAGGCAACGCCACCGAGCCATTAAGATGATGGGGATTCCTTATTGGCTGACTGCTGTATCTAGATGATGCTAATTGAGACAAGCTTTGTGTAATCAGTAAGGTATATATACCTCTGCTGTCCCACAATAAAGCGGCTCCCTCTACCTTGGGTGCCCGCTACCTTGAGTTCCCGCTCAGTTCCCGCCGAGTTTCTCTGTAATAAAGCAGTTCCCACTTCAACCTTCAAGTTGCTTGTCACCTTCCGGTTATTTTGCCCAGCTGGACTGCGGCACTACTTTATAGCATTTCCTCAAAAAATCAAACACAGGATTACTATATAATGACCCTGCAAGTCAATTCTAGGTATACACCCAAAAAGAAGTGAAACGGGTGTTGAAACAAAAACTTGCACACAAATGTTCATAGCAGCATTATTCACCATAGCCAAAGGGCAAAAACAACCCATATGTCCATGAACTGATGGACAAACAAAAGGAAGTCCATTCAGACAATGGAATATGATTCAGCCATAAAATGCAATGGCTGATACATAAAGTAACATGGATAAACCTTAAAAATATTATGCTAGGTGACAATAGCCAAAGAGAAAAGGACCACACATATGCTACTAAATGTCCAGAACAGGCAAATCCATAATTACAGAAAGTAGATTGGTGTTTGCCAAGAAGGGGGAACTGAGTGACGATTTAGTGGGGTTTCTTTTGGGATAGTGAACAGTTTCTGAAATTAGTGATCATGTTTGCACAGCACGGATGCTAAAAGTCAGTGATCTGTACACTGGAAAGAGGGTAAAATGGTGAATTTTATGTTGTGCTAATTCTACCTCACTTTCTTTCTTTCTTTTTGTACTAGGGATTAAACCCAGGAGCACTTTACCACTGAGCTACATCCCCAGGCCTTTTTATTTTTTTTGTTTTGAGACAGGGTCTCACTAAGTTACTTAGGGATTCACTAAGTTGCAGAGGCTGGCTTTGAATTTCCAATCCTCCTGCCTCAGCCTCCCGAGTTGCTGGGATCACAGGCGTGAGTTCAGCCTAGTTTGTTGTTGTTGTTCCTTTGAAAGAAATAATAAATGGCACTTCAAGTTTCATTTGCTGGCAGAATCAGTTTCCCAAGGATGAGTCCACTTCTTGGCTCTCTGTCATGTGTATTGACACCAGCCTCTTGGGATTTGTTTTTTTTTTTTGTTTGTTTTTCTTTTTTTGTTTGTTGGGGGGGGGGTGTTTTTGTTTTTTTTTGTTGTTGTTTGTTTTGTGGGTTTTGGGGAATGAACCCAGGACACTCTACCATTGAGCCACATCCACAGTCCTTTTTATTTTTTTTTTTTATTTTGAAATGAGTTCTCACTATGTTGCCCAGGCTGGCCTTAAACTTGCAATCCTCCTGCCTCAGCCTCCCTAGTAGCTGGGGATGACAGGCCTGCACCATGACTCCCTGGCAGCCTCTTGTCTTTACTGGTGTGACTTGGACTATCTCTTCCCAAGATCCACAAGCTTCCTGTGGGCAGAGACAAGAGACTGGATCCTGGAAGACTGTCACAGCACCAAGGAAATGCTGAAAACAGACTTCAAAACTTTGAGAAGCCACGGAGAGGGAGGAAATGGGACTTTATTCGGTCCAAATATCCCGATGGGCCCCCCACTAACACATGACAGTGCAGAAACCCTATCTGAATTTCTCTTCTTCTTCCCTTCCTACAACATTCTAAGGCATCAGGGGGTGCAGCGAAATGGCACCGATCATGGAAACGCGAAGCTCCCTCCACGCGGCCCCAGGGAGCCCTTTCCACGGAGGAGTAAGGACCGAGGGTGACAGAGCTCGGAACATTCGTTTCAGAGCGAGCAGGAAAAAAAACCCAAGCCAAAGTCGTCCTTCATCGGCTGACCAGTCGCCCTTTTCCCCGGGCTTGGCCAGAGTCCCCCTCTCGGATTCTCAGACACTTAACTCATCTTTTCCCCTCACCACTGTGAAAGTCCATCTGGGGCTGTGGGCGACCCAGCCCTCTCAGAACCGCGGGGGTTCCTGCCCTGAGCCTCGGGTTCGGCACCTGGGTTCAATCTTGCAGCTTCTTGCAGGTCGCTAACCATCCACCTCCCCGACCTCCCCTAGAGCCTCAGTCCTCTGCAAGACTCAGCAGAGGCTCCCTCTCTGGAAGGAGGTCTTTCCTGATCTGCAGGCTGGGGGAGGCCACCCTCCTCCCTACTCTTCTTGAGTTCTGTCTTGAACTCTCAGATGATTTGACAGCACACAAATTGGTGGGTGGAGCCATGGACTCCCCCACTCTGTCAATCTTCTGTAGGTGTGGGATGTGACCACGCCCCCATCTCCATAGTCTGAGGCCGACTAGGCAGAGTTCGAGTTTCCCTCTCTTTTTAACCAGTCAGCACTGGATAACATCAACATCATCCTCATTTTTTTTTTTTTTAATTACATGAGACCAGTGGATAGCCGGCGTACAATTTTGGGGGGTCATTTTTAGGGTTTTGTTACTTTCCTTGTATTCTAAGGCAATAACCACCAGTCTCCCTATTAATTTCTTTCTTTTTTTTAAAATGTGATTTAATATAATTTTTAAATATCTTTTTAGTTGTAGATGGACACAATACCTTTATTTTATTTTGTTTATTTGTATGTGGTGCCGAGGATCGAACCCTGTGCCTCACGCATGCTAGGCAAGCGCCCTACCACTGAGCCACAACCCCAGCCCCCCTATCAATTTCTTAAACAAATGATCCCAAGACAAGATTTAATCATCCTTAGAAACAATTAATTCCAGTTTTCTGAAAAGCACCATTGCTTTTAGGTTATACAGCGCACACCCCTGCCCCTGCTCCTCCGCAATGAACCAGGCACAACAAACTCTGATTTCAAAAGCACATTTCAGAGGCAATCCAACTGAATGTGGACTTTTTAAAAGTGCATCGAATGCTTGAGCAAATCCTACCTATATGTAACCATTTAAGCAATTTCAAATACATTTCCATTGCATAATTACGCAAGGACCTCGGTCATAGAACATGCTGCTGCAAACTTAAGTGAAATCACCGCAGATTATTATTTGCAAGAAAAATGCCCACTTGCAAGGTAGACCTGTCATCAGCTTCTCAATGGATTTCCATCTTGTCATTTCCCACCAACCAGCTGGCCCCAATCAGTTCACCCTCGGGTCATTGAAAAAGCCACACAGAATGCTTGCACCCAGCCCAAAAAAGGAAACTCAATTAGCATCTAGCTGGGGCTGAGCAGATTGGCTCCTAATGCTGGGGATTTTGAGTTTGAAAGCAGAAGTCATTATGTCCCTGAATGTTAGGGAAAAGGGACCATTATTTTCCTTCAGGAGCCTGCTACTCCTCCTATACTCCCTATTGACAGAACTTAGAGCAGCAGTCTTCATCCCTCGGTGTGCATTAGTACTTCAGAGGGCTTTTAAGCAAAAAAAAAAATGCCAATATTGGACACCATTGCAGACCAATCTAATCAGACTTTGAGAGAGGGGAGCCAGTTGGCATCTGAACTGGTAAGCGCTTGGGTGATGCCAGTTATAGAACCACTGGTTTATTTGAAGGCACTGACTGGTTCTCAAAGTGTGGTCCTCACATTAACAGCATCAACATCATCTGGCAGCTGCTTAGGAGTGCACATTCTGGGGTCCCAATCCAGACCTACTGAATCAGAACCCCTAGGGGAAGCAGTCGTTTGGATGTTAACAAGTATTCCAGGTGATTTGGGTATGTAGGTGAATGTGGATCATAGGTTCAATCAGGCTGGCGTTCCCATCCCAAATCCACCATTTATGAGCTCCCCGACCTGAGGCAAGGGCTGGTCTAGCTGAGACTCAGTTTTCACATCTAGGAATAATGAGGATTTAAATGCAAAGGTACATCTACTGCACTTATTTTCATTTTTATTTATGTATAATTTTGGTACTAGGGATTGAACCCAGGGGCATTCATCCCACATCCCCAGCCCTTTTTTATTTTGAAACAGAATCTCACTACGTTGCTCAGAGCCTCACTAAATTGCTGAGGCTGGTCTCAAGCTTGTAATCCTCCTACCTCAGCCTCCCGTGTCACTGGGATTATAGGTGTGCACCACCACACCTGGCTATCCAGTGCACTTGATATCCTATATCTGACACAGAATCAGCACCCAGTGAAAATGCTGGCTAATCTTACCCAGGTGCCCAACCTGGAAGCCATCATCCCCAGATCACTCCCTGACCCTGTCCACCTATCCTCCGCCCTTCATGCTTCTCCCCCCTCCTGCCGCTGCCTTAGAGTCTGAGTCTTCACTAGCCCTCATTGGAGTGAGGGACAGATATGCACCTTGGAATGCGTACCTCACTCGGAGGGCTCTGATTCCTCCCGAGGAGATGGGTCCACGGTTACAGAGCCCCTGTGGGTGGACTGTGTCCATTGCTTTTTCTCTTGAGATGTCAGGCTGGATGACAATAGCAGGGTCCTCAAATGTTGAGGAAACCCTTCAGACGGTGGACTAGCTGAGTGGAGGGAGTCCTGCAGCTCCCCGTGTTACTTGATGGAGCCGAAGGCATCCTTGAAACCCAATGACAATGTCTCTGATCTGTCCTTGGGGGCTACTGCCCAGAAAGCAAGTGTCATGTCAAAGACCTTGGCCACAGAGCCTCAGTTCTCCAGTGGGACCACGAAGCAGCACTTACAGATGAGCCAAGGCTGAAAGGCTATGAGTGGACCTTAGTCCTCACGAGCCCTCCTTGAAGAGCATGACTACCCATCAGGAGCCGGACCTCTCATTGACCTGCTCCTTCCTAAGTGACCTTTCCTGACTTGTCTCCCCAGGCAGTAGTCACGTGGTTGGAACCGGAAGAAAGGGAATCAGGATCCAGAGGATTGGAGACACAGGGATGTGGCTTCATGGCCAGCCCAATGGCTCCTTATTCTTCCTCACGCTCAACAGGCCCACTCTTGTCTTGGGGCCTCTGTGCCAGCTGCCACCTCTGCCTGGCTGTCCCTTTCCCCAAAAGAGCCTGTGGGCAGCCTCCTTTTTCCTCCACAGTTTGGCTCAAAGGCCATCTTTACAGGAGCCCCTCCTTGACCAATGTGTTAGCTTCCCAGTACTGTAACACAACACCTGAGATAACTTAGAAAAAAGAAAAGGTTCCTTTTGACTCACAGTTTTAGAAGTTTCCATCCACAGCCAAGTGGACCCATTGATTTTGGGTCTTTGAGCAGGCAATGTATCAGCGGGGAGCACGTAAAACAGCAGAGCCATTCATCTTGTGGACAGAATGAGAGGGGGAGAGACAGAGAGAGAGAGAAAGAGATCAGGGTCCACGAGCCCTTCAAGGACCTGTCCCCAGTGTCCTGAGACCTCTCCTAGGCCTTTCTTGTGGTTGTTTGGTATTGTTTTTTTTTTTTTTTTTTTTTTTTGTGGTGCTACCGGGGATGGAACTGGGATGCTCTACCACTGAGCTGCATCTCCAGCTCATTTTTATTTTTTTAGAGACAGAGTCTCACTCACTTGCCTAGGCTGGCCTCAAACTCACCATCCTCCTGCCTCAGCCTCCAGAGTCGCTGGGAGTAGAGGCCTGTACCACTCCACCCCGCATAGACCCCACCTCTTAAAGATCCACTACCTCCCAGGAACACCACTCTGCGGGGACAAGTCTTGAACACGTGGACCTCTGCGGGACATTCCAGATTCCTACTGTGGTACTACCCCAAATGAAAATCCACACATTGACTCCCTCCCGCCCTGGGCTCCTATTCACCTGTGTGACTTCTCACCTTTAGCTCGAGACTACTTCTCAAAGGTAAGCTTCATCAGCATCACCTGAGGGACTGTGAATGCAGCCTGCAGGACCGTCCTCAGGTTCTGATTCCCACAGGTTCTTCCAGAGACCTCAGACCTCAGACCTCAGACCTCAGACCTCAGAAAACTCAGAGCCAGATCTTCCCAAGCCCTGCCACAGTGGATGCCCACGAGGGCCCACGAGGGCCTTTGTTCTTCTCTCTGGTGCATCCCAAGAGCCCAGGAAAGAGTTGGCCCTGGAGTAGGTACTTGTAACATTACCGTTTTGTTTTTATCTTTCTATCTTTATTTATTTATTGGCCCTGGGGATGGAACCCAGGGAGGGGCACTTTTACCTCTGAGCCTCATCCCCAACCCTTTTTATTTGTTTTTCTATTTTGAAATGGACTCTAAGTTGCTTAGAGCCTCACTCGGTCGCTGAGGCCGGCCTTTGAACCTGTGATCTTCCTGCCTCAGCCCCCTGAAGCCGCTGGGATTACACGCAGCGTGGCCACGGTGCCCCCCAGATTTCCTGTTTTGAGTGAAAGGCAGGATCACGTTGGGAAGTTTGACCTTGAGAGTCAGACAGTTCTGGTTCAAGTGCCAAAATCCCCTGTGCCTAGGTGTGAGCTTGGGCGGGTGGTGTAACCTTTTGGAGCCTCGGTTTCCTCATTTATAAAGTTAAGTGTAATCATCATCACTACTGAACTCGGGGGGCCCATGGCTAAAGAAAAAGGCAGAATCCCTTGTTCAAAAAATGCTTCAGAATTTCAAGGTGGTGACAGCAGAGCTTGGACCGCCTCTGGGCCCAGGGCTCCGTGTGCTGCAGGCCATGATGCTGGGCTGGGCCTGGTGTAAATAGGATCCACGTCATGGGCTTGTCGTGAAGACCAAACAGGACAAGGGACGTCACAGTTCCTGGCATGGACGAGCGTCCCTTACACCTTCCCCGCCTCTCCCACCCATCTGTCACCTCTCAACACAAGGAGCTTCTGGGCTCCAGTGTCTATAGTCCTTGCCCTTGAGCTTGGTCCTGCTGCGGACTCATAGAAAAGCCCTCTGTTGCTGTCAACTTGGCCTGGCCAGCTGTTCTGGGGCTGAAGGGGGGATGTCCCTCTGCCAAGGACACACTGATAATAGCACAAAGCCTGGGCAGCCCGAGGGAGGGGTACTGGGAGCAGCAGGCTGGGCAGCAGGAGAGACCCCAGCCCACACAGCCTGCCCGAAGCTGCTGCCCTTGGATGGATGAGGGATGAGAGAGCCCGTCCCACCCAGAGCTCATGGCTGCTCCTTCCACCCATCCAAGGGTACAAACAGAAGGAGCGATCATTTTTGGCACTGGAAAACATTTCCCATCACCTTACTGTGTGTGTTAGCTCACCTCTCAGACTCCAGAATAAACAGATCTGGCGAGAATGATTGGCCCTTCCACGGGTGTTGAGGTGGGAAGAGGAGAGGAGAGGAGGGGTAGGGAGAGAACAAGAATCTCCCCTCAAAAACATCCTGAATCCTGTGGGCTATGGAGCCCTCCTAACCCCAACCTGGCTGAAGCGAAGAGCTACAACCGGGGACCTTGCCCACTTTGGGGTCACTGCAATCCAAGACAGGAGAACACTGACGTTCTTGCGGTTGTACACTTGATAGTGCTGGATTGGGAGTGGAGACAAGAGGAGTGAGCCCTAGTAGCTTCTGCTTTCAGCAAATTCTAGCTATAAAGACCTATATATAGACTTACGCACAGAAGATACGATCACAGTTTCCAATGGCCTCAACCCAAGTCTCCTTTTAGATTTTTTTTTGTCAGCTCCCCTAGTAAACAATGTGATTCAATTTGCAATTTGCAAAACATCCATTTGTGCTCAGTCTTTTTTTTTTTTTTTTTTTTTGTACTTGGAATTGAACCCAGGGGCACTTGACCACTGAGCCACCTACCCAGTCCTTTTTAGTTTTTATTTTGAGAAAGGGTCTTACTGAGTTGCTTAGAGTCTCTTGAACATGCTGGAGCTGGCCTTGAACTTGCAATCTTCCCCAGTCGCTGGGGTTATAGGCATGCACCCCCGTGTGCCCAGTTCTTATTCTTAGTCTTTGAGGTAAGCAATACTAGTGGTCAAAGTGGCTTCACGTGCATACACCTGTGTTAAAGCGCATATCGAGCATGCCTATACCTGCCAATAATAGAGGCTTCACTTCCAGGAAACCGCAGGGCTCCCAGCGGAGTCTGGCCCAAGGCCTGTGATGGCGCTTTTAATCATGTGAACCTCCCAGATCTATTTTGTCTTTCTGCTCTACTTTTTCTCCATTGGCCCATGGAGGAATCAGGAAGATGAGAGAGAATTAATATTAACGAGGTGCCTGGCACAGAGTAATAGTTAATAATAGCAAATTTGCAAGGTTGTTGGACTGGTCACCTGGCATGTGCAAGTTGCCCCAAAATTGTCCTCTGAATGGAGTTGAGGAGACTCAGGGTCAGATATCCACACAGCTTTCCCAGAGTCCCCCAGGGAAGGATTTTCATATTGGACAGAAGCCCCTTTCTCCTACCCCTCTGGTTCTTTCTTTTGGGGTTTAGTTATTTTAGTTTAGTTTTTGGTATGGGGGATTGAACCCAGGGGTACTTAACCACTGAGTCACATCCCTAGCTCTTTTTTATATTTTATTTAGAGAGAGGGTCTTGCTGAGTTGCTTAGGGCCTTGCTAAATTGTTGAGGCTGGCTTTGAACTCACGATCCTCCTTCCTCAGCCTCCCGAGTCGCTGGGATTACAGGCGCCTACCACCACACCAGCTAATCACCCTTTTTATCACCACATTACAAATTAGTTAAATTGTGGCATTCAGTGCCCCTTCCCCTCCTTCCCCCAGTGACAGCTTGAGGATTGGGCAGAAGGGCTGGGGTGGGCAGCTCCTGAGACCCAATGCTGCCTCCATTTGGTTTTCTTATCAGATATGAGCCCAGTGGGCACCAGGAAGCTGCTCAGTGTCCAAGGACTTCCTCTCTAAACTTCAACATATCTCCAAAATGCTGCATTCAGAGTGACGCTAAAAGGACCGAAAGAAGATGGCCTTCGTACTACAGCTTTCAAAGCCTGTCCACACTCTCATGCGTCGCTACGGGAGGGATCCTTGGTAAATCCTTTATGGAAAACTGTTTGGCAGAGTGTTGAAGCCGAACACGCGTGTACTCTATCCAAGAGAGATGCACGCGCAGATCCACCAGAAAAGCACTCAAGAACGCTCACAGTACCTTAAGCTTAGAAGCTGCAAACCAGAAACCAAGAGGATGAGTAAATTAATCGTAGATATTCATAATGCTGGGAAGCTACACAAAGATAAAGAATAGACCACCGCTCCATGCAGAAACGTGGAGAGGTTCGCAGATAGTGTGGTCCCTGGAAGAACCAGACACAGAAGAATGGACACTGTATTATTCCATTTATATGAAACTCGAGAACCTGCCAACCAACCCACGAGGGTAGTCATCATGGTGGTTACCTCTTGGAGGGTACTGACTTTGAAGGGACTTTGATGTTGTAAATATCCTGAGTGGTGGTGACAGGGGTGCATGATAGAAACCATCCAATTGAGCTGGATGCCTGCAATCCTGGCGGTGTGGGAGGCTAAGGCAAGAGGATTGCAAGTTCAAGGCCAGCCTCAGGGACTTAGTGAGGACCTATCTCAAAATACAACATAAAAAGGGATGGGGTTGTGGCTTGGTGTTTAAGCACCTCTGGGTTCAATCCCTGATACAAAAAGTAACAAAAACTAAAAACATCCAACCAACGGAACACCTAAGATTAGTGCACATTTTTTCTTTTCTTTTCTTTCAGTGCTGAGGATTGAACCCTGACCTTGGATATGCCAGGCAAGCACTCTACCACCGAGCTATTCCCTCAGCCCCAAGATTAGTGCCCTTTACACATACTTCACTGTTTATATGTTGTACCTCAATAAAAATGGAAGAATAATTATATTCATTTACCCGATCCTACTGTGAACTATCAATAAATTAACCCAGTAACTATCTTGGGAAAAACATGCTTATATTACATATACTGGCGTGTTTTGCGTGTGTGTGCGTGTGCGTGCACATGCGCTAATGTCTTCATTTTTAAAATGTGGACCACAATTTTTTTTAGTCCATTTTAACATTTCTTCATTGTTTAATAAACCAAGGCTTAAAGAAAGGGTCACAGTCTGGCCCCCTCTGAACCCCTGGGAGGCTCTGACACACCCATGGCCACAGGATGAGCGCAGACCCAGGCAGATGGGTGCCCAGGACTCCGGAGCTCTGCCCAGCAAGGAGAAGAGTGGGGTGTGGCCACGTGCAGCCCTGGGAGCACAGACGTGGCAGGACGGTGGGCTCAGGGGTCCCGTCCCCGTGAGCACCCTCTCTGCTTCTACCTGGAAGAAAACTGCAGCAGCCCAAGGTTTCGGGGTCCAGGCTGTGCCTGACCTTTCATAGTGGTCAGGGTGTCGTAGGGTCCATTTCCTGGGCCAAGAGGGTTTTGTCCACCCACAAGGACCCCGTCCTGGAAATGAGGAGCTGGAGGTAGTTGCAGAGTCAGGGAACCACCCACAGGGGGAGTCCAGGCCAGCTCCCTGGGGGTGGGTCCCGTGCATGGCCAAGGCTTGGCGAACACTCTGGGGTCACCACCTTTTTCTTTCGGGTCTAGGGGCGCTTAACCACTGACAGCAGAACCACGCCTTCTTGACACGACCACCGGCCAGTTGGTGGCCTGGGACACTCTCTGGGCCGCTCGCTCTGTGTTTCCGCTTCCTCTTCTGTAGATAAGGACCCTAACAGTACCCACCTCCCAGGGTTGTTGAGGACAAAGTGAGATCATAAATATGCAAAGTCCAGAGGACGGTGCCTGGAGCTTAGTAGTGGCTCAGTAAAGACCAGCTGCAGGTCCTGAGCATCAAGCCCCTACCACAGCTTTGCAGAAAAACAGCAGTGGCAGCTTATTTTATTGTTATTTAGTCTGCCCCAGGACCTTTGGTTGGGTGGATATAGACCCCTTCTAGGAAAGCTTCCAAAGATAAGAGACCCCTGAGGACCACCAGAGATTTTGCCAAGACCTAGGGATGACTTCGGTCTGAGATTTCCTCAACCTCCCCTGCTCTAAGGACAGGACGGTAGAAATCAAAGTCATTTTAATGTCAGAACAGAAAAAGGACTTTAGAGGTCAGTGAGTCCCCATTTTTCATTTACAGATGAAGAACTGAGGTTCAGAGAAGGCAAGTTGCCCGTTTTGCCACACAGGAAAACAGGGGCTGAGCTGGGAAGACGGCTCAGGGTTTATGACCATGTACAGTCCTGCCCTGCTCCTTCCTGCCCACACCCCATTCTTTCTCTCGGGATGTCGGGCTCCTGCCACTTCTCCGTCTCCCAGATGGGTTTCCTACTAGGTCATGGGCTCATCGAATTCTTGGCCTCATCCTCCTGGAGACCCATTTTTCTTACTGAATCAGGCCGCCAGGAGGTCCTGAAAGCCCCATAAGTCTTCTATGGATGAGCAGATCCTTTAATCTATTATTCCAGAGCCCTATTTATATATATTTATCCATATGGCTATATAAATAGGGCTTTGAGACATATACGTGGCAGGTTATTGCTGTAGCATAGTTCCTCTCCCCAAGAGGAAAACAAAAATGATGTATGGCGGAGGCTCTTTTCCAGGCGGAAAGCTCCCGACTGATTTATGAAGAGTTAGCTTGCAGCCACATGCTCCCAACTGGAGATTCTATTGCAAAGTTATCTAAGAGCAGGATGCTCTCGGCTCCAGAGGCCAAAAAAAAAAGGCAGGTCAAGGGCCCCGAGGGAGCTCAGCACCTTAGGACAGCCACTTCCCAGCACTTGCCCCGCCCCAGGGTGGGAAATAGGACTTCTGGGTTGCAAGTTTCAGCAAAAAAAAAAGAAAAGAAAAGAAAAGGAAGTTATCATCAGGATGCTGGTGACCTCTGAGGACTCAGGGAGCGGATCGGGGCCGCATCTCACTATGGCTGCGAAGGCAGGGATGAGCTGGGCGAGCCTCGCTCTCTGCCCCCCGCCTCTGCTTCTCTCCAGTCTTGGCCCCACTTTTCTGGCTCCCTGTAGGCGGACATTCTCCAGATCGGAGAAAACATGCAGCCGCCAGTTCCCAGGTTTCCGCTCCTGTAGCTTCCAAGAACTGACTTTTGGTGCCGGGGACAAAAAAAATAAATCCCCATGAGATGGAACTCGTGTCCCCCCCGATTGACACAAGGGTGGTGAGGGACCCCAGCAGTTGCTGCAAGAGTCACAGGACTTGGATGGGGACTGGGAAGGAGCCCTCCCCCGATGCCAGTCAGCGCCACCCGAGATGCTTTTCCTCTTTATTCAGGGACTTGAAAAAGGCCCTTGACCTCTCTGTGTTTTGGAAACACTGAAGTGAGACACTGGCCTAGGGTCCATCAGGGCAGCGAGTCTGACTGTTTTGTTCACTGATAGATCCCCAGTGCCTAATCCCAGTGCCGGGAACAGGATCGTGTTCAATAACTATCCACCAAATAAATAAACGGATGGTAACTCCCTTGTAGAATTATTAGGAGGATTAATTGAGAGAATAAAAAGAGCTCACACTTATGTTCCAGGAATCGTCCTAAGCATGTAATATTAACGTGCGTCGGGTACACTTCGCACGGGGCCCGTGCACACACCTAAGACAAAACTCAGGTCCCGGGAAGTTAAGCAACTGGCCCAAGCTCCAGAGCTAGTGAACAGCAAAATCAGGACTCGGAATCTGGGGCTTTCTCGACCACGACGGTGCCCTCCCGCTGCATGGACATTCTCTAGTCCAGCAGTTGCTGACTGCAGGCCGTGAGTTTGGGGATGCAGAGAAGGGTGAGAATAAATGTGGGGGATGAAGTCTGTGTTCACACGTATAAAATGTCCTGATCTCAAACCGCATGAACGTGCTGACCACAGACACTTTGGTGAGATCAAATCGAGAATATTGATCATCACTGTTCTATTTTCTCAGTCAACGAATACTACAAGCATACCTGCTATTATGGGAGAGATTTGTGAAATGTTAATTTTGGTAGAAACATCCACTTAAAGAACCTCTGTGTTAGGACAACCTCCTTGTGTGACAGATGAGAGTCAAGGTCCTCCAAGGTCACACCATAAGTAGGAGTGGACTCAGGACTAGGACCCTTGTCCCAGGACCCACACGATTTCCAGACAGACAGGGAGATAGATCTCTTCCACTCTGGCAGGACCGAGAACCAGAGAGGGTGCCAACTGCCCGGCAGCCAGGAGGGGGCGCTCCACTCTGGCCGGCCCTTGGAGGACAATTTGGCACTTTCTAGTGAAGCTGACCAGCAAGTGCATTTTTAGGATTAGACCCTGAGCATGCCAACAAGGAGACATGCTCAAGACTCTGAACTGGCACTTTAAAAAATGGAAATAGGTAAATGACCATCCAGCGAAGAGCACATAGAAGTAGTCAGTGACTTTCTATCCAGCAATTGGAAAGAATAATCCAGAGTCACGTCCCTCCACAGGAAAAAACCTCACAGTGGGAAATAAAACCATCTTGGCTGGTCCTTGACTGTTATTTATTTATTTATTTTTTCCTGGGCTGGGGACCAAACCCAAGGCCTCTGTGCATGCCAGGCAACTGCTCTACCACCGAGCCATGTCCCCAGCCCATTGTCCTTGACTTCTTGTGAGAGAGCTTAGTCCCTTCCCCTGCCTGGGCCTCAGTTTCCTCATCTGTAATATGGGGCCTTGCGATCAGATCAATGGTTTTCCAACTGTGTTTGGACAAAGCCCCAGGGAGGCCTCACTGGTTCCATGAATGTTTGGTTCAAATGTCATCTTTCAAAAAAATATTGGAAACCTAACTGGGTGCAGTGGCACATGCCTGTAATCCCAGCAGCTGGGGAGGCTGAGATGGGAGGATTGTGCATTCAAAGCCAGACTCAGCAACAGTGAGGCACTAAGCAACTCATTGAGACCCTGTCTCTAATAAAATACAAACTAGGGCTGGGGAGGGAGCTCAGTGGTCAAGTGCTCCTGAGTTCAACCCCTGGTACCCCCTACACACACACCCCCCAAAAAAAATTAAACCTGGAAATCACCATGCACACTCCCCTGTGCTTTGTACCAAATATCAGCCCTGTACAGATCAGCACAGTGATAATACATAACGTCCACTTTGCCTATTCTGCTAGAAAACCCGAATTAGCCTCTCCTGCCTTCTGGGTTTAATTGAATCATATCCTGAGACCGAGAGGAGAGCAGCTGTTAAAATCTGTTGCCTTTTCCCACTGTTTAGTGGGAAGAGTCAAGATTTTTTTTTAAAATATTGTGTAACAAAGACAAAACAGCAATAATTTGTATGTGGTGGAAGATGATCACTGTCATCCATCACCATATTTCAAAATTGTACTTCTTCATTATTTAAACATTATTCACTAATGCAATAAAAGTTTTAAATACATTTTTTTTTCATCAGGGATGATTTTTAAATAACAGAAAACTTATACAGGTAGTACTAACTGTTCCTATATCTTGGGGGCGTTGAATCCAGGAGGACTTTACCACTGAGCTACATTCCCAGCCTTTTATAAATTTAAAATTTAAATTAAAAAATAAATCTTTTGATATTTTATATCCATATACTTTTATAAAAATAAATCTGTTTTTTTATTTTGAGACAAATTCTCATCAAGTTGCTGAAGCTGACTTTGAACTTGCAATCCTCCCACCTCAGTCTCCAGAGTCACAGGAATTATAGATGTGGGCCATTGCATTTAGCCGGTGCCAACAGTTTCTAAATAGCCCTGTGCTGGTGTTCATTTCTCCTAATATTATCATCAGACACAACATGGTACATTTGTCAAAAATAAGAAACCAGTTTGTCACTGTGGTGCACGCCTGTAATCCTAGCCTGTAATCCCTCCCAGACTCGGGAGGCTGAGGCAGGAGGAATGTGAGTTACAAGCCAGCCTCAGCAACAGCGATGTGCTAAGTAACTTGGTGAGACCCTATCTCTAAATAGAATACAAAATTGGGCCGGGGATGTGGCTCAGTGGTTGAGTGCCCCTGAGTTCAATCCCCGATACTAAAACAAAAAAAAAAAAAAAAAACCCTAAGAAACCAACAGGGGTCTATTACTACCAACTAAATTCCAGATTTTATTCTATTTCATCAGTTTTCCCACTAATGTCTTTTTTCTCTCCCAGGATCCTATCCAGAATATCACATTGCATTTAGTGAAATCTATATTTTCATCAGTCTTAATGTTTTCATATAAGTAATCCTATAAGTGTAAGCATAGAAATTTATTATTTATTTATTACCTTTTGTGGTGCTTCGAATTGAACCCAGGGCATCATGCATGCTAGGCAAAGCACTTCACCACTAAACTACAGCCCCAGCCCAAGCATGGAAATTCATACAAATAAAATATTAATTTTTCTATTTTGCACAATGAAGTTCCAGGAAGATCTCTTTGGAGGATGGGGGTCTACTGGTCTTGTTTTTTTTGTGTGTGTGAGTTACTGGGATTGAACCCAGCGTGCCCTAATACTGAGCTACATCTCCAGCCCTGTTTTTTTATTATTATTATTATTATTATTATTATTATTATTTAATTTTGAGACAAGGGCTCTTGAATTGCTCAGGCTGAGCTTAAATTTGCAATCCTCCTGCCTTGGCCTCCCAAGTCACTGGGATCACAGGAGTGCACCACCACACCTAGTTCCAACTGTGTTGAGATTGCAAACAATCGGAGGAGCTGTACCCTAGGTGGGTCCCTGACAGGCTAGACACCACAGCTTCAGCACAGAGCTACTTTCCATCAGGACTTACTAAAGGGAGCTGAAGTCACCCAGCTCTCAGGTGGAAGTTCCAGGGCCTTTTCAGGTTGAGTTTGCCTTCGGCCTTTCAACCTGGAGGGACTGCAGTGCTCTTTTCCAACTGAATGACCATAAGTGGGTATTCTTCTATCCATTCGATCTTTCAAAAAATCCTTGGGCACCTCCTATGTGCCAGGCGCTCTAGGAACGGGGAGAGGTGAGGAACAGGCCAGACCGACCACTGGCCTGGTGGAGCAGAGAAGCTACAGGATGTGCTAGACAGTGATGCCTGCCAAGGAGAACACTCCAGAAGCCGGAAACGAAAGGGCAGTGGAGGGTGGAGTTTCAGATACGGTGGACAGAGCAGGCTCCCCCAGAGGGTAGCTTCTGAGTAAAGGCCTGAAGGAACTGAAGCCACAGGGGTCTGGGAGAAGAGCTTTCACATGAGTGTGCCCGAGGGTGCACCCCTAGGGAGGCTGGAAGAGCCGTGATGGTGGAGTGTCACAGCTGTGTCCCTTGCAGAGCAACCTGGCAGAGCGGGGGCTGGCCCGGGCTCTGCGCTTGCTCTGTGTCTGCTGGGGCCCCTCCTAACCCAGCTCCCTGAGGATCGAGGGTCACAAGCACGCCTTCACCTGCCTCATGTCCCCAGGTGCCTCACCAGAGGGCAAATCTGCCTGTGCCAGCTGGGGAGAGTGACCCCTGCTGCTCTGGGGAAATGCTGAGAAACAGAAGAGAGAGAAATGGCATACCATTTGTGGCTAGACATAGGAGATGTTTTCATATGAATGTTAAACCCCGATGTCCTTCAGCAGGCCACTGGATGAACAGAGTGTGGCACATCCATCCCGTAGAACCCAGCAGTAAAAATGAAACTTGATACGGCAGGGCTGGGTCTCGGGGAAGTTCTGCTGAATGAAAGAAGCCAGACAGAAGTCCATGCAGGGTGATTCCAGGGAAGGCAAACGAATCCATAGCGACAGAAGGCAGATTGTGGGTTGGCTGGCGGATGGGAGGGCTAGGGGTGGGGGAGCCAGGGAGATTACAAAGGGTGCGGTGAACCTGTGTGGCGGGGTGAAGGCCATGTTCATTATCCCCTTGACTGTGGCAATGAGTTCGTGGGTGTGCACAGATTTTAAAACTTATCAGGCTGGTCATGCATCCCCGTGGTAGGGTGCTTGCTTAGCACCGGCAAGGCCTGGGTTCACTTCCCAGCCCTGCAAATAAAACCCCCAAAGCCGAACAATTTATGGAGTTGTGTACTTTAAATATGTGTCATTCATTCTATGCAAATCACACATGGGGAAAGTTCAAAAATGTAAATGAGCTAAACACTTGAAATAAAAGAGATTGTCAGGATGAGAAAGATATTTTATGTTATATGTGTATGAGAAACAAGATGATACATTCTAATTTTATGTACTTTATATGCATGATTATATATTATGTACTTGTATCACATAAACATATTTGTTATATTTTATGTTTTATCTTTCCTAGGATTTTGGATCTTTGTACACTTCTCATATTTTTATATCCATATATTATTTTGCTCTGATACATTTAAAATATTATAAGTACTGTATATTTGTGTGTGTGTGTTTATGTATAGAAAAGTACAGATGCCAGCTAGGGTCTCCTGAATTCTTGAGTAGGTGACACTGATTCTATCCGCACTCCACTGTCCAAAGCTCTCTCGAAGTTTTCTCTAGATTCCCAGGGGCCTGACGTTCTAAATCTCCAGCTTGGCACTGAGTGTCCTGTGGGGTGGCTCTATCTCCACCCTGGCATCAGCTGATAAATGACATAATACCTCTTCTTCCACCCCCAACCCAAGCAACATCCAGGACAACAAGTTTGATGCTTAAAAATCAAATTTGGGGGATGACTAGGAGGCTTACAGCTGTGTGGTGGGGACTCCGTAGTCTAGGACCTCCTAAGCCACCCACAGGTGCTCCCTCCCTCCCCAGCTTCCCAACTTCCTGTCCCCTTTCTCTTCGCCCCTCCCTGTTGGATCACCACCTCTGCCTCAAATTCCTCTCTTTTCAGAGCAGGGCAATTTTGCTTGCCCGGAACCTCCTCCCCAAACTCTCAAATGTTTGGCAGAACAAAAGGCCAACACAGGGAAGGAGCCTGGCCACAAATAGCTATTTTTGTCTGCCTCCTCTACACACAGGTTTGGAACTACGCATGCATCTGTGTCCATGGGCTTCTTGCACACACGCCCCTGCATGAACTGCGCCACCAGCTAACCCAGGAAGCAGAGCCCAGAGTCTGCAGTTCTCTCCTCCCTCCCCACGCTGCTCCTCAGTGATCCTGATCCCCACCCCAGGGGGCCTCAGGATTCCTGTCTGGCCTCCTCTTTCTCTGAAGTGTCTTTCCTTCCTGTCCTAAACTGTTGCTCTGCGTCCCTGAGCTTTGTCTCTGAGGGCTGCGTTTCCTGAGTAAGTAGCAGGCCAGCCAGTACAAAGGCTGAATAAACAGTCTTGGCAGAAATTAACTTGAACGTTCGGGGAGAAGAACAAAGACTTTCCACGGGAGCTGGGGAAGGAATTGTAATTGCGAGAGAGAGAGAGAGAGAGAGAGAGAGAGAGAGAGAGAGAGAGAGAGAGAGAGAGAGAGAAAGAAAGAGGGAGAGAGGCGGCCCAGACGCTCAGTTGCAAGAGACACAGAAGCTGGGATGTTGACAGTGGCGGAGACAGGCAGTCGCGATGCTGATTTGATAAGTAGAAGGGTGAGAATTCTAATGTAACGAAGATGCTGATGGAAAGGGGAATGGGACACACTCGCTGGGACTCAGAGACTCTGGAGGCTGAGGCAGGAGAATCGAAAGGTGGAGGCCAGCTGAGGCAACTCAGTGAGACACTGTCTCAAAATTTTAAAAAATTTTAGAAAGGACTGGGAATGTAGCTCCGTGGTAGAGTGCCCCTGGGTTCAATTAACAGTCACGCACACACACAGAAGAAAGGGAAGTGAGGGCCGAGAGGAGAAGCAGGTGAGGGGCTGGGGATGTGGCTCAAGCGGTAGCGTGCTCGCCTGGCATGCGTGCGGCCCGGGTTCGATCCTCAGCACCACATGCCAACAAAGATGTTGTGTCCGCCGAGAACTAAAAAATAAATATTAAAAATTCTCTCTCACTCTCTCTCCTCTCTCACTCTCTCTTTAAAAAAAAAAAAAAAGAGAGAGAAGCAGGTGAGAGGCCCGTAGGTAGCCAGCTGAGGTTGCTGCACTGGGACCAGCCATCCCCGCAGTGGTATTAGGATGGTTATATCATTCTGGAGCAGTAATCTAAGCCATGGGGGAAGTCCACTCTGATTCTGGGAGGAAGGTCAACAACAAGGACAAAATGATGGATCCTGCTGAGCCCAGAGAAAGGTGGGCAGCCCCCACCCCGGAACCCCAGAAGCAGACGTTGACAGCCCAGGTGAGAGACTTCTATAGAGGAGGATCTTGTCCTCATACCTACTCCATGTAGCAGCTGAAGGACACAAAGAATAAACAAAAATATTTATCAAGTGTGTCCTTGATGCCCAAGGATTCACGTTTTAAGTCCTTTGAGGTGGCAGTTATTGGCCCTAGTTTACATGAGCAAACTGAGACCTTTATGGCTCCCTGTTTGGATGAGCTCTGGAATTAATGACCCTGCACCACTGACCTCCACCCACCCACCCAAGTTAAGTAACTTCCCCAACATCACACAGCTCTGAACCGGCATAGACAGATAGATTTGCCTGCCCACGCTGGGAGGTTTCAGCCTTGACACGGACATGTGGTCAGAGATGTCCTACTCAAGGACCCAGCAGGATCCGGCCTTCCCTCCATTATCACTCACACCTGGCCTGCTAGACCTAGAGGTAAACGCCTATCCAAAGCCTCTGCCAGTCACCAGGGAGAAAGGGGGCCCCCTACTGGTGGGAGGTGCCCTGCACACATTTTCTTTTACCCTGGTCAGCCATAACCTGAAGGCCAAGTGGAGGACCTTCCAGACAAGGAGTTTGTGAGGTGCTGGACCTCAAAACCCAGCAGAGTTAAGGAGTTCCCCTTGGGGAATTTCACCTTCCGTCACTTGAGTCTCTGATTGCTTGGGGTCAAGCGTCCTCAATTGTTCATTCTTTCAACACAGTGTTCTTGAGCCCCCATGAATGTCTGGGAGCTCCCTGAAGAGCTCAGCCAGCCTCTGGGTTTCTGCTACCAGTCGGAGATGTGTCGCCTAAAGCAGGGGTCCTTTAGTAACACCCCCTCTCCTCCATCCAGCTGATATCATTTGAGATGCTTTTCCAAGGGAGCAAAAATGCAAAATCTCCACCCAGCGTCTTGCTCCTTTATGGCTCCCTGCTTGGATGAGCTCTGGGGAACTAATGACCCTGCACCACTGACCTCCACCCACCCTCCCCACCTGTCCTTCCACCCCCTCGCCTACCCCCTGGTCCCAGGACGCCCTCTCTCTCTCTCTCTCTCTCTCTCAAGGCTTACCACTCATCTCCCAAGCCAGCTGAGGGTGGGCAAGTTGATTCTAGTTCTTTTATACCTGGAGTCACAGAGGACAACACTCAGGCCCTGCTCTCAAGGGGTTTGCAAGACTAGGAGCCGATGTGGTAGAACAGGAACACTGGGTGTGTTCTGGGGACACAGGGGACTGCCACCCACACCTGGGGTGAGGGCTCAGATATATGCCCTGGGTGGGTCCTGAAGGCAGGAACCCCGGAACAGAATCTTCAAGAGACGTGTGTTGGGCAGAGTGGGGGATGGCTGAGGGACAGCAGGAGACAGAGGCCTGGAGTGTAAAAGGAACTTTCTGTAGCTGGAAGGACTAGAAGGGAAGACCCAGGGGAGGTGAGCCAGAGGATTCTGGGGCCCTCATGGATGGCATCAGGGGCCTCTGGTGAGGGAGCGTGGCTGGTTCTCCATCCAAGAAATGGGATTTAAAAAAGAAAGCTTTGGGGGGAATCTCTCCCTGCCATAATGGAAAAGGCTCCAAAAAAACTGGAGGGACCCTTGGAGACCCTGTTTCTTGGGATCCTATGTCCTCATGCCAGTGGACATGCCATACATAGGCACGGCTGGGAAACCCAGACAATGGTGCCTGAGCTCCAGAAGAATCTCTGAGAGGGCACCTGGCTTGTGTCCTTCCGGTAACTTTGCCTCCTGCCTTTAAATGCCAGGTCCAAGCCCCAGGAAGGGCGACACCTTCTAAAACCCTGCTTCCTTAATTTGTTTAACAAAAGACATCTCCAAGCTCTGTGGCCTCTTAATTTCCCATAGATGTTAAAGTGCAGAGAATTAAAGAATCAATGGGCAATTAAGGAAGCACTGGCAGGTTCTGGCCAAGAGCATATTATTTATTTATTCAGGCAGCCACGCTCATTTTTAAAGAGCTAACTTTCCATTTTGTTTCTGACATCAAAAATAAATCAAACTGTACACGTCATAGCTGGAAAATAATATTTGCATGATACATTGCCCCTTTGAAGCCTCAGTAGCCACCTGCAAAAGGATTTTTTTTTTTTTTTTGGTCAGTGTCCAAAAGAATAAGAGAGAAAGAGAGAGAGAGAGAGAGAGAGAGAGAGAGAGAGAGAGAGAGAAGGAGAGAGGGAGGGAGGGAGATGAATTCATTCTGGGACTGGCTTCCCCTTAGGATATAGATGGGATTGAAAAGCTAGAAATACGATTTTAATTCACTAGTGATTTTTTTCCACCCGGTCTCAAGCTTCTTTTTGATTTCTGAGCATCCATTTTCCTGAATTGTCTTGGGAGGGTTGCAAGATTTCAGTCCATTAACACAGTGGTGGGTTGGTGAAATTTCAGAACAGGCAGAGATAAACAGCGATAGCAGGAACACAGGCTGGTCCAGGGCTCCCCCAAAGAACTCAGCCAGCCTCTGGGTTTCTGCTCCCAGTCTGAGATCTGTCACCTAAAGCAGGGGTCCTTTAGTAACACCCCCTCTCCTCCATCCAGCTGATACCATTTGAGATGCTTTTGCTAGGGGGCAAAAATGCAAAATCTCCACCCAGTGTCTTGCTCCTTTATGGCTCCCTGTTTGGATGAGCTCTGTGGAATTAATGACCCTGCACCACTGACCTCTACCCACCCTCCCCAACCTGTCCTTCTACCCCCTCGCCTACCCCCCTGGTCCCCAGAGCGCCCTCTGTCTCAAGGCTTACCACTCATCTTCCCAAGCTACCCCAAGGTTGAATCTAGGACAGCAATTCTCAAACTGAAATGTGCATCAGAGCCACCTGCATCATGTTACAAGTTTCTGATTCAGTAGGTCTGGGGTAGGATCTGAGTGTTTGCATTTTTGATAAGTTCTAATAATGAGACTTTCTTGGAAAAACCACCGTGGGCAGGTAGGTGGTGAGGCAGTGGAGGGAGCTGGTACCTGCAGTAGCTTGTACTGTGGCGCCATCTAGTGGTTAAAGGTCACAGCGGCGGCAGCCTGTGCGGAGTGTATTGGGTGAGCCTGAAAATCACCCCTCTCCACACATCTGAAACCTTCAGGGCTTGTGTTGATCTCTGTTTTGGGGTGAGCTTTTTACTGAAGTTAAATGATCTCTTTTCATTCTTCTGAACAACCATAGGAGAATAGGATCATTACAGACCGTGTGACTTGCCCGAAGTCATGTGGTGGTAGGATTGAAATTGGAGGATGGGTGTTTTGAGGCCAGAAACTCTGATCTGTGCAAATACACATTGTGTTTTGTTCTCCAGTTACTTCTAACAAGGTTCAGCTAACACATGAGCAGACACCAAAACAGCCACCCAGATGACACAATAAATCCTAGTTGAACCCAAACTTAGTTCTGAACCCCTAGCGGCAAGACTCCATAGGAAATAAGGGCTCCATCTTTTTTCAACCCCAAACAAAAGAAAAATCAAATTGTTGAAGAGGAAAATCAAATTGCCACAGTTCCAGTTGGGCAGAGGGGTGCAGGCCTAGAAGTCTCACCCATTCAGGAGACTATGGCAGGAATATGGCAAATGGAGGCCAGCCTGGGCAGTTTAGCAAGATCTGTCTCAAAATAAAAGGTGCTGACAGTGTCCCTCAGTGGGTTCAACCCCTGAACTGAAAGGGGGAAAAATGCTACAAGTTCTAGGAGCAGTAGTTTCTAAATTTAAGACAACAGGGCTGACTCACAACACACCTTCATAGTTCCACTCTTATTTTTCTGGTACTGAGGTTTAAACCAGGGTCCACTATCACTGAGCTACTCCAGCACCCCCCGCACACACTTTTGCTCATAAAGTGTTTTACACTGACAACACATCTCAGTTTGGACAAGTCACATTTCCAGTGCTTGGTGCAGTTCTAGATACGCAGTTCTAGATGCAGCAGGATCCCTGGATGGAAACACTCTACTCTGTGAGTTGACATCATTTATTGAGTACTTTCTTTATACAGGCCCTCTGCCAAATTCTTATGTGCTTTATGGCAGTTCAGCCTCAGTTAAGGGTCTTAAGATACAGAGAATGTGCGAATCATCCACCACTACTGTGTCCATATGTGCAGAGGGCCCTGTGCAGCCTGACCCAGAGGGCTCAGGAAGAAGAACTGTATTGAGAATTGAGCAGCCGCACGCCTGTAATCCCAGAGACTCAGGAGACTGAGGCAGAAGGATCGCAAGTTCTAATCAGCGTAGGCAACTTAGCAAGACCCTGTCTCCAAATAAAAAAATAGAAATGGGCTGGGGATATTGCTCACTGGTAGAGCATCCCTGGGTTCAATCCCCTAATTCTGTAATAAAAAGAAAAAAGAAAATTGTTCCCTGGGTAGAAGGTATTGACCAGATAAGGTCATGAGAGAAACTCAATCTAAGAAATATCCCTCTGTAGTCCTCTGGTGAAGGTTACCCAGATGTAGGCATAAGTAAGAAGGCTTCATGTTCTGCTCCCGAGATCTGAGCACTGATGCACTTGGTGCACATGTTATATTCCAAAGGCAGCGATTTTTAAACCCCTCTCACCGCACAGCTGCAGCCCAGGCCAATGAAATCTACATCTCTCAGAGTAGGTCTCACGCATCGGTAGGTTTCAACGTGAGTTCAATATGCAGCCTGAGCTGAATGCCACTGCCCTGGGTCAGCCCTCACTTAGATGGACATACAAATTGCCTGCAAGTCTTTAAAATGAAGATCAAGAACGGGGCACAAAGCAGTCCCAGCTACTCAGGAGGCTGAGGATCCCTTGAGATCAGGAGTTCAAGGCCAATCTGGGCAACACAGTGAGACCCTGTCTCAAGATAGGATTTAGAAGGGTGGGTCACCAGGACCACACTTTACTACCCCGAAGAGGGTCTTCCTGGTGTATCCTGGGTTATGTGGTCTATCTTCCTGGTCTATCCTCGGGGCGGAGGGTCCTGTGCCTGATCATTCTTTTAAGAGTGAGGCAGGAGGGAGGTCACAAGACACAGCTGCCCACTCCAGAGAACCTTATGGAGACAGAGTCTACTGTTTTCAAAGTCTGAAGAATGCATGATTGGAAAAGAGGCAGGGGAAAGTAAGGTTACATCCAAGTTTGATTAAATGGTGGGCGGGACTAGAAATGTACAAGAGTATTTACAGCAAGGGTTGGCATGCTGTCTCCGAGACTAGACATTTAGCTGGATGTGTAGGGCAGCACACTTGTCACCCCTGACTGGGGAGACTGATAGCACGTTCAAAGTCAGTCTGGGCAACATAGTGAGACCCTATTTCAAAATTAAAAATAAGAACTGGGGATGCAGCTCAGTGGGGAAAATAAACAGGAAAAAAAAAAAAAAACTAGATATTTTAGACTACAGGGCCTATAGTCTTTGTCTCAGGTTGCCTTCCAGTGTTGGTAACACGATGCCATCAGGCAGTATGAAAACGTCTGTGGCTACGTTTCAATAAAACATTATGGCAAACAGGTGTCGTTTGGGACTGTTGGTTTAAATTATGCTGATAATTACAGACAGTCTCCTGGGAAGATGTGCCTGCAGGTCTGAGGTGTTGGTGGCCAGCCCTACAGGATCAGCCCCCACCTCAGCGGGGGGTGCCTACCCCAACCGGCCCCACTGTGCAGCTTCTGCCTCGCTTCCACTTTTCTCCCCTCAAGGCCTCTCAGAGGCCACCAAGAGGAAGCTTCCCTTTGGTACAGGATGCTGCCTCACCCTCACCCTCAAGGCACCTCTGGGACCTGAGTCACCCTAAAGAGCAGCAGAGGCACCATGGGCAGGAAGGACATGGAGGCTGGTGCCCACAAAACCAGGTTCAGGTCCTGGCTCTGCTGGCTGCGAGCCTGTGCCCTGCCCCACTGCCCCACCCAGGAGAGCACCATCCGTGGGAGTCCCGACGGAGGGGACTCCTACAGGCGCTGCGTTTGTCTGTCTTTGCATTCCCTCTAGCATGATGCTTGGCGTCCAGCAGGCACTCAGTGAACACTGAGAAAGACGTCACTGGGAGTAGTCAGGGCTCCTTCCTGTCACCAAGCCAGTGAAGCCAGGGAAAAACAAGAACTGCATCCAGCTCTGGGTAGGAGGTATCTGCCTTCGTTGCCCAGAGCATCGCAACACTGTCTGTCCCCACCAGATGTCAGTGGGCCCATCTCTAGCAAGAAACAGCCAAGATCCCTCTTAGATCATTTGCTTCGTAAAAATACAAGTCGGCCTCATTAAGAGGAATCTTCAGGAAGGTCCTTATTTGCAGATTTACAGGCCGGGAGTTTATGGGAACAGAAAGAGCAGGGAACTTTCCGGAAGTCAAGCAGAACTTGGTGTAGACAGCCTACGGGCAGGACTCTGAGTGCAGAGGGAAGATCTGGGGCCTAGAACAATACCACCAAAAAGGCTGAGCCAGGACGGGCCATGGGTGACACAACCCCAGTCTTGGTGGCTTACGACAGACTTTTGTCACATCATACATTGAAGACTGGCTATAGATCTTTTCCGTGGCATCTTCACACAGGGACTCTGGTAGATGATGTCTCCCTGGGACACGGCTGACACTAGGGCAGCAGAAGTGGAGCACTGTGGCTTATGAAGTCATCAGTCCAGGTAACGCAGGTCACCTCTACCGCTATGTTTCACTGTCCAGAATGAGACCTGTGGTTACACTCGAGTCCAACAGGACCAAGATGTACGATTCTTGCTGTGGGGAAGAATAACACAATTTTTGGCAAGGACTGCTGGTATCAGGACAGACAAGCATGTTCAGATGTGCAAGCTTCATACATGTTCTGTCTACAAAAATTCTAAGACATGCAGATGTGCAAGGACCCATTGTGTGTGTCTTTGTTTGGGACAGGGTCTTGGTAAGTTGCCGAGACTGGTCTTGAACTTGTGATTCTGCTGCCTCAGCTTCCCATCACTGGGAATATAGGGGTACACACTGTGCCCAGCTAGGACCCACTATGTTCTAACAACACACAGAGGAAAGGTGAGTCAAAATAAAGAACTTGGGAACACCGGGGTGAGGCAGAGTTGGGCCAAAATGCTTTTTATAACATTGACTGAAGTTTAATGTCACCATTAAAAGATTCTTGAGATAGATCCATTTGTGAAAAAAAGTCTAATAAGAAAAGATTATAGAGGGCTGAGGTTGTGGATGAGTGGTAGCGTGTTTGCCTTGCATGCGTAGGGCACTGGGTTCGATCCTCAGCAGCACAAAAATAAATATTGTGTCCTACAACTAAAAAAAATTAAAAAGATATCAGAAAATTCTGAACCATATTCTAGATGATTCTAGGATTCTAAGAGGGCAGACACGTACGTGCAAAGTGCTCTTACAGGAAGAATAGCAGAAATCAGAATTTCTACCAAGTTTTTCTATACCCAGAATAGGGAGAAAGGAAGGCTTTGATACACGAAACAAATATAAATCCAAATATATTTAAAACTGTTTATTGGTAACAAGAAATAAGATGTTGAAGGCTAAATTTACCATAAGAAAAAAATTAAGCAAAAAATCAGAGAATATAATAGGAAAATGAATGAAATAGCAAATAACATTGTATCAGTGATCATAATAAATGGGCTCATCTATTAGATTTTCCAGCCAGGTTCGGTAGTGCATACTTATAACCCCAGCTACTCAGTGAGGCAGGAGGATTTAAGGCCAGCCTGTGCAACTTAGCAAGATCCAGTCTCAAAATTATAAAAATAAATAAATAAATAAATAAATAAAGACTAGGGATGTAGAGCTCAGTAGTACAACACTTGCTTCATATGCATGAGACCCTGTTTCAATTTCCTGTACAGAAAAATAAAAATTCCCTTTAAAAATTTTTTTTAAAGTTGGCAATGTTCCATTTAGAAGCCACCCACCTAAAGTTAAGTGACAGAGAAAAATGATATCAACTTCAAAACAAAAAACACTAAACTATATCACCAAAGATATTTACAGTGATGAGAAAATTCCATTCAAGGGCCTTTTTGAATGAAGAAGCATAACTCTGAAACTTAAAGAAATAACTGTTTAGACAAACTAGACAAAACAACACTGACAGAATCACTTAATATAAATGGGTAGCTATAGTATAGACCAAGACGGGAAAGGGAAAGAGGGGGAAGGAAAGAAAACCAACAGGTTTCAATAATTTACAAGCTCAACTTAATAGATGATAGAAAACTTTATACCAAACTGACAGTATGCATTATTTCCAACTGTTACTTAGAACATTTACCATCCTTCTCTTCCCCTGAAATTTATCCTAAAGATAACCTTCAGACAAAATGTGCAACCCAGGCACAATAGTATGTGCTAAGAGTCCCAGATACTTGGGAAGAGCAGTCCAGGAGTTCAAGGCCAACCTGGGCAACATAATGAGACCCCTCAAAAAAATAAAATGGATTTTAAAAATAATAAATGAGCAAAAGAACCTAGAGCTTTTTGAACGAGGAAGAACATATAGAAGGCTGTTGCAGTGGTGATATGGAATAGTCTATTCTTACACTGTCTAGCTTGGTAGCCTCAGCCCAGTTGTGATTATGGAGCCCCTGAAATGTGGATAGTCTGAACAGGCACAGAAGAGGAAAGAACACACCAGATTTCAAACACAGGATGAAAAATACCTTAAGCCTTCTAATTAATAGTTGTATGTCCATCACATGCTGAAATGATTATCATTAAAATTAACCATTTTTGGCTGTCAGTTGGTAGAGTGCTTGCGTCACATGCACAAGGCCCTGGGTTCAATCCCCAGCACCATAAATAAATAAATAAATAAATAAATAAATAAATAAATAACCATTTTTGTGGGAGCTGGGGTTGTGGCTCAGTGGTAGAGTGCTCACCTGGCATGTGCAAGGCCCTGGGTTCGATCTTCAGCATCACATAAAAATAAATAAAATGAAGTACTGTGTTCATCTACAACTAAAAAATATTTTTTAAAAAATTAACCATTTTTTTTTAAATTGAGGCTCTTGGAAGATCTTACATTTGTGACTCCCATTGTTTTGAGAGCACTGGTCTAGAAACAGATCCACATTTTCTATTTTCTATCCATCTCCTTTATGACATTTTTCAGTGGAGATTCAATTTTCCTTTTAGAACATTACACATTAAAAACATTCACCTTTGGCCCAGATGCTGCAGGTTTCCCCCGGCTTTATTCATGTGAGTTAAAAAGTTAACTTTCACAGAAGAAAATCATTTCTCTCCCCCATCATGGCAATTTTTTCTACTTTAAGCTTCAAAACTTTCCTTTGGGTTGGCCATTTAACCACCAGGGCACTTACTGGGAGACACGGACCAAGGCAAGATGAATCCACACTGGGTTAGTGGCACACTGGTCACCTGGAGTCTCAGCATTGTCCAACTGCAGGCTACTTTCTGGGTCACTTTTACCACAGAGGTTAGTCTGATCATCTGTGAAGGAGGTTCCTGCCTTGCTGGGAGGTCCAAGTATCACCGGTCACAGAGCATAGCACCTGACACACAGTAAGCACTCCATAACTTGTTTCAATCTTAAGCTTGTGAGGGTTAGAAATGAACTTCCTCACTTAAAAATCAGCTGTCATCTGACGGATGCTGATCTCGGTGAGTGGTATAACCAAAGTTGTACAAGGTCTAGCAGGAACCTCAGAACTCAGTCTCTATGAGAACTGTCCATTCCTCCTATACTCTTTGGGGGCCCAAGGACACAAACACCTGAATGAGAACAGGAGGAAGCTCTAGCCTTCCACATTTCTTCCACTCACCCCTGGTAGACAGCCAAATCTCTCTCCAGTGCCAGCTTCTTCCACAAGTTTGCAATTCATACTAAGATCTCCTGGATGGCCCACAGCTCATTCAACAGAGGTGTCTAAAGGCACTTGCCCAGGGCTGGGGATGTGGCTTAAGTGGTAGCGCGCTCGCCTGGCATGCGTGCGGCCCAGGTTCGATCCTCAGCACCACATACAAACAAAGAAGTTGTGTCCGCCGAAAAAAAAAACCACTAAACAGTAAATATTAAAATGTTCTCTCTAAAAAAAATAAAATTAAAAAAAAAGTTTTAAAGGTACTTGCCCAGAGGACTCCACAAATCAGCTCTTCCATTAAGAGAGCAACAGAATTTCTGGCAAAATGGCCCAAAACAAATTAATTTTCAGAACTCTGTAAATTAATCAAAAGCAATCTAAGAAGAATTTATTCAAAGAATACACGCCCTTCACCATCTTCCAACTTGCTTTTTCCCCCCAAATACTGAGCCATGTTTCTTGAAGCCATCCTCAAAAAATATGACCCCACGACCTTGCGAGCACAGCCCCTGCCCTCACCTCCACTCCCGTCACCAAGCCCCGCGGGTCTTACCTGAGGATCCTGCCTTCATCGCCTCTTGTCCATCCACAGGAGGTTCTTCCGTCTTGTCAGGACCGCCTTGGGCTTCAGTCCTGCCCTCCCACACCTCCTCCCTGTGCCAGAATCCTGCTCTCCTCAGCTGGAGACCCCTCAAAGTCCAATCTGTACACCAGGCTTCACCAGCTCTCCCCCAAATGTGTCTGAAGGCCCCATGGACACCCTTGCACAGCAGCCAGACTAGATCACACACACGAAGCTTAAACCCAGGTGCTGCCTGGCTGGGCCAAAGTCACACCCAACGACCACTAGGTCGCAGGCAACAGCAAAGACTACGGGAGAACTTGCTGGGGCCCAGCTCTGGATAAACAGGGGACAATCTTGAGATTTCTTTCTTATGAGATTTGTAGCATTATCAGATCTAACAGATGAGGGAAACTGAAGGAAAGATGGGCCACCTCAACAATGACAACTCCAACTCAAGGTCCAGAGCAGCTGCAGCCTTTAGGCACAGAGAACTAGAGAATAGCTGAGCCTGTTGTGTTGGGCCTGGGAGAAGTTCCAGGAGGGAGCAAGAGGTGGGGTGCTTGGTCACCAGAGAGAATTCCACAGGACATACCTTCTGCCTAAAAACCCTCAGCTGCCTCTGCTCTCCAGTCTGGTGCCGAGGCCCACTACCCTGCAGTGTGGGCACACAGCACAGAGAACATGGGCCAAAACTAAGGGGGATACAGGGTGGGTAGTTTACCCAAGGCAGTGGGAATAAATCAAGGTTAGGTACCTACTCTCCTGTCTTCAAAGAAAGCAAGAGGCTTGTTTAGTGTTTCATTTTACTATTTTTTTTTTTAAAGAGAGAGAGTGAGAGAGAGAATTTTTTTAATATTTTTTAGTATTTGGCAGACACAACATCTTTGTTGGTATGTGGTGCTGAGGATCGAACCCGGGTCGCACGCATGCCAGGCGAGCGCGCTACCGCTTGAGCCACATCCCCAGCCCTCATTTTACTATTTTTTAAAAATTATTTTTAGGGGCTGGGGATGTGGCTCGAGCGGTAGCGCGCTCGCCTGGCATGCGTGTGGCCCGGGTTCGATCCTCAGCACCACATACCAACAAAGATGTTGTGCCCGCAGAAAACTAAAAAAAAAAAAATAAAGATTAAAAAATTCTCTCCTCTCTCTTTAAAAATAAAATAATTTTTAGTTGTCAATGGATCTTTATTTATACCTAGTGCCGAGATTTGAAACCAGTGCCTCACACAACTAGGCGAGTACTCTGCCACCGAGCCACAACCCCAGCCCCTTCATGAATTTTTATAGCCTTCTCACTACAGCAGACTAAATGACATCATCAATCCACTAAAGCACAACTAACTGGTTTCAGAAGCCAGTGCTTTACACAGATATCAGGCTCCTCCAAGAATTCAAGGGTAGAAGTCAAAGCTTGGCTGCCACCTGGTGGGGCAAGGAGACAGGAAAAGGCCAGACAGACAATTCTGGCTAAACTGTCTTCAAAGAACTGGGGGTTCTCCTTTAGTTGCAGACCTAGGGGGCACACTGGGACCCTCCACGCTCACAACCGCCCTCTTCACTTCCCACCCCTGCCCCCAATATTTTCCACCACTAGGAAAAGAAAGGACTCAAAGCTATAGTTTATACAATTCGAAATTTATATATGCTCAAGTTATTTATGTCATTTATTCTTAAATTGCACAATGCTGAAGCCAGTCTAAAAAAGAATCAAACACACCACTGCCAGGTATTCACTGAATTACTTTTTTTTTTTTTTTAAACAAGTGTGTACAGCAAAAAATCCCCAAATGACAATCTATCCCATACAGCCACCTGTCCAATATGCAGGAGTCCCCGAAACTCCTGGAAGAGGAGCCAGGATTGTTGGCAGCTGCCCTCTACAGGATTAACTTCTACTTACAGGTGAAGTGTGTGGAAAAACCTTGAGTTCCCTTTGTTCTCCAGTGTATCTTGTACAAAATAATACATTTTTAAACATTATTTACAGAGTTTGCACAAATAGAAAATGGTTATAAATTACAACAAGGCTTGGCAAGATAACAGTTCCCCTTCCCAATAACAAGGGCCAGAGGTGTGACAATTGCTCCATATTTACATCTGCATTAAAAAAGTCTGGGTTCCTATAGACCTAGAGGAAGTGTATAAAAACTGATCAAACACCACCAAATTCATTTATGTTGAGCCATACAGGAAATTGATACCAGTCAGTCAGTTCATGGCTGGCTCCCTGAAGAAAAACTTTGAAGTAAAAGAAACCCTTAGCGGCAAGCCACGCATGTCCTGCGGCCAGCCCACTAGAGTCTGTGGGGTTTTGGTAGAGAGGGTGGGAAGGAAGCAGAATGGAGGGGGAACAGGACAACCTGGTTGAGACTGCTTCCCTTCAATATCTCTTTTTAAACAGCTCAGGTTAACACCATCCAATGGCTTTGAAAAGAACCCGCTGTTCATCCTTTCTCCTTGGAGAGGAGCGTCTTCTCCATGTGACCTACAGAATGGGGAGAAAGAGGACTGAGAGGATGACGTTTATTATTCTGATGTGAACTCTTTGCCTGCAGTGCCAAGCCCAATTTCAACAGTGCAAAAAAAGACTCCAGTGGTGGCTCCGCGAGCCAGGGTCAGAGGCTTGAGTAGTAGCTGTCCACCCACTGCGCGAGGCCTCGCTCCACCAGTGACCGGTTTATCAGCACCACCTAGAAAACAAAGTTCTCTTGAGAGCTTTGCCTGGAGCCGTTCTCAAGCCCACACATTCTCCCTTCTACATGTCCAGTTGCCAATGAGGCGACAGGTGCTCACGCAGGGCCTGACACCAACAGGGGCTCCCTCTTTACTGTTCTGTGGCTACCTAAGCTTCCAGAAGGCCCAGGGAAGGGTTTCTCCACCTCGGCAATTTGGGTGATTCCAAGAGGGACTGTTCTGGATGCTACAGGATGCTAAGCAGCAACCCTGGCCTGTACCCACCAGATGACATTAACACAACCACCCCAGTCATGGCACCCAATGTGTTTCCCGGGTGGCACTGGCTTATAGTTCATCCTCCGATTAGGGAGGAAGAAGCAGGGCCAGAACCAGCTCCAGCCAACACGCTGCTGCTGGGCGACAATTCCAACAGAAGGGCAGGACTTACTTCATCTCCAACCACACTCCACAGCTGAATCAGGGGAAGGCCAGTTGGACTGTAACTTGTCACCTAGAGGAGTGGGGGAAAGAAATACATAAAGTGGCTCCATGCACCTCTTTTTATTTCAATTTTTTTTAAGCAATGGAGATGGAATCCAGGGCCTCACACATGCTCAACAAGTGCTCTACCACTGAGCTACATCCCCAGCCCCTTTTTACTTTTATTTTGAGACAAGGTCTCACTAAGTGACCCAGGCTGGCCTCAATCCCTCCCGAATAGCTGGGATCCCAGGCATGCGCCACCACACCCAGCCAAACACTTCTTTTAAAAGCCTGCCCATTGACCAAAGTTCCCTACCATGGAAAGGAAGGAGTTTAAAGGTCAATTCTTAACTGAGGCAGGCGGCTCCCTGGTGACCCTGTCCAGCTGGCCCCACCTCCAAACCAGAGCACACACCTGTGCCAGAAGCGCTGTGTTTCCTGTCATCTCACTCATAGCTGCATCTGCTTCAGGCGAAAAGTGGTCATCATCTTTACAGGGAGAAGGAAAAGCAGCATTTAGACTCTTATCTAGGCAAAGCACTCCTGTCACCCAAGTGACCTGACCGTCATTGTATTCTGAGCAGGAAGCTTCAGATGCTGCAGGGACTTGAGACTGCTCTCAGGAACCACCCGTCAGGTAGAGACTAGACCTCCACAGGACTCCAGGATGCCAGATGCATGTCACCCTCAGAATGACAGGATAAAGGAGGAAACTTCTGCCTTCAGTGGAAATACCATCCCCACAAATCTGGGGACCAACAGTGCTAGCTCTTCCACCAAATCAGCAATACCATAAGAAGACTGGTTTTATGCCCGTTTTACAGGTGAGAACACTGAGGCACAGGCTAATCACCAGAGGCCATCCGGCTCCCAGAGTGTGCAGCTGGAATTCAAATCCAGGCAGCTGCTCTCTAGTGGAGGCGGCACTGAGGCAGCATTCTGCTCTGTTGGTTCAAAAAACAACAAGAACAGGCCCAAGGCAGGGAGTGGGAGGGATGGGAGCAGGTGTTTCTGAAGGTGTGGGAAAGTCTCATGAAGGAGGAAGCATTTCAGCGAGTCTAGACAGATCATTCAGTTGGACAGAAATGGAGAGCAAGGTTGGGCAACAGCAAGGAAGGAAAAACTCCAAGACCTTGCCCAGTGTTTTGCCTGGTGTGACTCCAGCTAGAGTGTAGTGTTTCTGTTGCACTTAGATTGCTGTAGACAAGCCAGAACAAGATCCAAAGGGCCAACCCTGGAAAAGAGTGTGATGGGCGAACACAAGTATAACAGCTATATTAGCTGCTATCTGCCCACCTTCCACACATCAGTTCCTGGGTTTTTATAATCTGCACAGCCACCTTGAAAGATAGATGCCACCCCCATTTTCCAGAGAAGAGAATGGAAACTAAGTAATGCCAGCCTTCTTCCCCTTGGCAATACTTTCACAGCCTTAGACACCAGACAGCCATGAGTGTGAGCTAAGTCCCCAGGGTGCCCCTAAGCACCTGTGAAGCAGCTGAGCAGTGCTGCTGACCTAGCACCTGCCCTCTCGAGTCTGGACTGTGCTCAGGAAGTTGCCTTTGCTGAAAGCCTCTTAATGCTGGCACCATACGTCCAGAAAAGTGGACCCCAAAAGACAGTCTATGGCATAGCAGCACTAGCTTCACCTGGGAATGACAGAAATGCGAGTTCTCAGGCCCCAGACCCAACCTATTCAACCAGGAACTCTGATGGCAGTGCAACTGTCTGTATAAACCCTCCAGGTGAGACCAAGGCTCTAAGAAGACCCCTGCTCAGCCACTACCTGCCCCTTGGCCAGAGGCTCCCCCGTTACCTGACAGAGGCATCACACTATCCAGAAGGACTTCTGCTCCTTGGAATGGCAAGGTCACAAAGTCAGACCTGGAAAGCCAAGAAAAGGGCAAGTTAACACGGACTTGAAGGCCAACTCCACTGCCAGTCAATTTACATTTTGCTTAGCACAGTGACATCCACACTCCAGGATGGCACTGTAGGCCACAGCACAGAGCACACCTGAAAGCAGGCAGACAGCCCTCCAGCAGCCCGATGTCACAAGGACTCCTGCATCAAACTCAAAAAGGAGCCTGTCTTCTCCCCCTCCACATCTGATACTTGGGGGTCTCTTCCACTAGACAGCCTTCTAACCAGGTTTGACTCAGGTGAGTCACCAACTTTGTTTATCTCAGTAGTAGCAGGAGGGAGGGAACCCTGATCGGAGGCTGGGCAGAATTGAACCACACCCTCACACCAAGTAGGGCACAAGCCCAGGGGGTCTCCACTCACCGGATCTGCCGGAGCACGTCTACTTTCACCCTCTTGTATCCACCGTAGTCCACATATCGAATCTCCACCTCGTTGGTCTCCTCGTAGGAGGCAACCACTTGGGCACGCCACCAGGCCCCATCCGCACCAGGGGCAGCACAGATAACGGTGACTGCAAGAGCAGGAAGAAGAGTGTGTGGACATACCTGACCCAGGGCAGGGCTCCAAGGGCCATTCTGATCACCCCTACATGCCTCTCAGCATTACTTCTCAGGGGCCTATCTCTCGTGATTAGGGGGCAGAAATGGCATGGGTCCCCAAAGTAAAGCCTCCCCCTGAGCCCAAGAAGAGCTGAGGGAGGCTGCTGGACATCAAAAATTCAGTCTAACATATGTGATACCCCAAAGCTATCCAGACCAAAAAAAAAAAAAAAATTCAATCAAGATCCATTACTTTGAAACTTACAGAGGCCTAAGATGGACATATTAATCAGAATAAACCAAGTATGATACAAAATCAGGGAATGTGGGCCAGGGCCTGCCTCACATTCCTAAGGGAAAGAACCTCTGAATGCAGCAGATCTCAGTGGCTTTGTATCTACAGTTTGCTCTGGCCCATGGCAAGAAGGGCACTCCTAGGCCAGTGCCCCATAACTAAGCCTTTGCCTCAGTAGGTGGTGCAGAGCACCTGGGTAGCTACCAAGGTTGTGCTCCAAGATCACCAAGTCCCTCCCAAGCAGCAGAGAAAGATGTAACTATGGGGTAAGGGTCACCCAGCTAAACTCCTAACTGTGCCCCAGGCCCACATGGGGCTGACCACTCTGGGTCCTGACCCTTGGTCCCTGGTGCAACCACTTCTTGGACTCCAGTCTTTATTGCTGGGTTGGCACACAACTTTAGAGAATCTGATGAAAACTAAACCTGTATTCCTCCAAAAGAAAAAAAAAGGCCAGGCATGGTGATTCAGGCCTACAATCCCAGCAACTCAGGAGGCTGAGGCAAGAGGATTGCAAGTTTGAGGTCAGCCTCAGCAACTTAGTGAGATCCCATTTCAAAATAAAAAATACAAAGGTCTAGGGATGTGGCTCAGTGGTAAAGTACCTCTGGGTTTGATTATCAATAGAAAGAAAGCAGTGGGGGTAGGGGAGGAGAAAGAAAAGGAAGGATGGACACAAAACACTGCAGATAATTTGAGAGCTTTCTTAGATGCCTCAAAGCCCATCAGGGGACCCCCAGGTTAGGAGTCTTTGATGGGGGTGGGAGGGGGGGGGGGAAATAAAGGGTGAGAATGGTTCTGACATTTGATCCCCATCGATAAACGCAAAAGAAGTAACAGTGAGGAAGGTTGGTTTGGATCCAGCTCCTTAGGGGCTACCTGAGCAAATCACAAAGTCAGAGGCTCAGTTCCCTCACCTGTCACGTGGGATGGCCAACCCACTGCCAGGGTTTGCTGGGCTCTGGCTCTTTTATCATAACCAGTTATGCATATTTCACATATTGACAGAGTATCCAACCAGACTTCCTGGAACAAGTGGTATCACCCCACTAACAGACATAAAGTGGCAGGACTGGGATTCTGAGTCCATGTGTCCAAACTCCACTCCAGTCCCGCTGCTCTGTCAGCCAATGGAAACACTAGCTGAGCTAGCTAGGAGACTCAGGAATGCTGTCCCATGAAGGATCCCGGTACAGCTCTCTCCTGGTCAAGACAAAGGACAGCACAGGCAACCCCCAGAAGTTCTTTCTCTGGCCTAGACAGAGCCCAGAACCTCCCTCCCTGGCCCCCAGGACAGCACTTACTTTCCACAGGGGTGGGCAAGGTGGGGATTCCAGGTTGAGAGTAGCAGAGGTACATCTGCTGGTCCAGGCTGCGCAGTGCATGGAAGGTGGGGTGTGTGTGCTGCTGCACAAACAGGTGCCCGGCATTGACCTGGTTGACCACGATTACCTCCACAGTGATGCCATCAGGCAGCATGAGCTACAGAGAGGAAGGGGCAGCAGGCACAGCATCAGTCCTCCTCTCCTCATCTTTGGGATAAGCTCTGAGGCCCCAGGATATGTCTCTCAACTGGCACATCTTTGAAAAAGCACAGCAACTCCAACAACACCACCCAGGCAGCAGAGTTCAAGAACCACTTCAGCCACTGCAGCTGCTATCCTGCAATACCTTGAGCAGCCATCAGGGGCAGCCTAACCTCAGGGCCTGGCAGGGGAACCCCAGCAGAGCCTGGGGAGCCAGGAGCTAACTGGATGTAGTGTGGGCCTCCCATAGACCTGGGCAGGCTCCATCCTCTGGAATTTCCCCTCCCTCCTCCTTCTTTTGATGAGTCTGTAAGACCCAGGGAAGGCAAACATGGGAACTCTGAGTGACCACTGAGAATGAGGTGCCTGACAGGAGGTAGGCAGCCCTCAGGCCTCTCAGCCAACTCCTCTGGGTCTGTAGCTGACCCCAGCTTACTGCCTGACACAGTCTGCCCTGACTTCTGAGCAGGGAGCAGCAAGCCTTGAGCCAGACCCATTGACAAGGTCAGCCAGAGTCTGCATCCTAGTTTTTCTCCTATGACTTCCTCTTGTTCCCTAAGTCCTACTCTTCTCTACCCTCCCGGTGTTCTTCTGGTTCATCCTCACTTTGGGCCTTGGTCTATAGGTGCTCAGAAGCCAGGTCTTATGGTAAAGGGCCCAGCAGAGGCCACTATGGTCTCTGAAAGCCTTCATCTTCAAGAACTAGTTTTCCTAATGCTAGGCTACAAGCAGCAGATAGGGCTCTAGGCAGGGGGCTCTAGACAGATGCCTATTCCGCCTTAAGGCCTGGAGGCCCAGGGGGAACAGGGCTAAGAATCCAGCCTGGCATGGCCACATGCCAGCCCTGTAAACCCAGAGGTACTCCCTCACCAGTCCCACTGAGCCCAGCAGAGTACAAGGGAAGGAAACCATCCACACAAACTACTCCATCATTTAAGGAGCATCTAAGGCCAAGGCTCCCGAGGAAAAAACTCCACAATTCGGGAGCAAAGTAGGGAACGAGGTTCAGCCCACTTCCAAAAGCCCATTCCTTCCTCCAGAGCACAAGGGTCTCAACCCAGGGTCAATTTCCCTGAAGCAGCATGTTTAGCCCATCTGTGTGAAAGGCAGTCAACAGCCCTTGGCCTACAGAACTTGGCATGCCTACTCCCATGAGAAGAAGCCTGGCTGGGGCCAAAGGCATGGGTGCTGCAGAATATGAATGACAGGCCCCAAAAGACCTTGAGCAACTAGCACACAAGCCCTGGAGACGTCAGCTTCTCCTCCTGCCAACCCACTGGGGCTTCCTGGTGGGAAAAACTCTGGATTTGCAGGATATAACCTGGATAGTTCCTGGAGAGAGGAAAGAAAGGATCCTTCACCAGGGCTACTACTTAGCCTGGCTCAACGAGAAGAAAGGATGGAAGGGACAGAATGACCCATCACAAGCCCCCTCCAAATCCCACACAGGCCTCTGGTGCTAGGTAATGATCCTAGACACAGCAACGGCTCTAAGGAGCCCCCACACTGGTCCAGCACACCCCACCTCCTGGCTGAACTATCCTTTATAGGCAAATGCCTGAAAACCACAAAACACACCCAGATGGCAGAGCCAGGGGAGTGCAGTCCTCCCACGTGGGACTGAGAGGCCCTGGCTTCTTGCTGGCGTTTTGCCCCATCCCCAGAGAGTACAAGCTGGCAGAACTGACCAGTGGAAGCCAGAGTTGAGAGGGCATGGGCAGCAATGTGCCTGCAGCCTTCTTGGCCCATAGTCCGGGGAGTCTCTCATTTGAGGAAGACTTGGGGGAAAGGGCGCCAGGAGTCCACTGACCCAGGAGCAAGCTTACCCAGGACGTCATTGGTAGAGAAGGCAGTGCCAGTGAAGGCAGCGGAGGAGCGTAAATATTGGTGAGGTTCAGTTCCTTGAACTTCTTTCCAATCAGGTTCAGAGCTTTGTCTACATGATGCTGAGAGCCTAAAGTGGGGTGGGGACAAGACAATCACTATGGGAAAGAGAAAAGTCGTAGCAGAAACAGACTCACCTACACACCCCATTGCACAGGACTTCTAGAGTTCAAGGGCATCTTTTTCTTTTTTAAATATTTATTTTTTAGTTGTAGTTGGACACAATGTCTTTATTTTATTTTTATGTGATGCTGAGGATTGAACCCAGGGCCTCACACGTGCTAGGTGAGCGCTCTACCGCTGAGCCTCAACCCCAGCCCTCAAGGGCATTTTTAAGTTGTCAAAATGCCAAGCTTTGATTTAGGAAGAAGGTCATCTAAGCCCATTAGCCTTTCAAGTGAGATCTCTGTCGTTTTGACCCAGGCTGTGAATGCAGGGGGAGGCAGATAGATGGGAAAAGCCTGGCTCTCTTGTGCTCCGTGAGGGAGCCTGTGGGAATGATGGGCACCATGAACCCAGGACCCTGGCCCTGCTCTCCCACCCCATACTTCACATGGCCAGAGATCTGGTGAGGAAGGACCCACATATCTCCTTCAAACCCCTAAACTGAAGAAGAAAGCCAGAGGGAAGGCACCCAGTGCTTCTTCCACCTCAGGCAAGAAGCCATTTCTAGCAACTGGGACTCAAATGCTTCCATGTACTCACACTGCAGGTAAGAAAAATAAGCACTGGGCAACAGGTACCACCGACCTTCTATGTGGCAGATCTGGATGTTCTGGGTGTAAGGCAGGGTTGAGATGTAGATCTTGGCACCAGATGTTTGCTTCAGGAAACTCACATACCGCCCCTGCTTGCCGATTAGCCGACCAACTAAGTGCTTCCCAGGAGAGAGAGGGGAGGGTTAGCAGGAAACCAATTCCTCACATCCCAAAGACCTACTTTTTATTATTATTATTATTTTTTTAGATGTTGATGGGCCTTTATTTTATGCATTCATTTGTGTGTGGTGCTGAGGATCGAACCCAGTGCCTCACACATGCTAGGCAAGTGCTCTGCCACTGAGCCCCAACCCCAGCCTCCCAAAGACCTACTTCTGTTTTACTGTTTAGCTGTTACTATGTCAGCCTTTTTTTGCCCAGACTGTTCCGGGCACTCATATTCACTCACACTACCTGTGAAACAGATAACACCTTTATCACCATTTTACAGAGGAAAGAACAAACCCAGAGGCCAAGGAACCCACCCCAGGTCACACAGCTGCTAAGCAGTTGAACAAGGCAGTCTGGCTGCAGGACCCAACAGCTCCCATCTCATCCCAACAAGGTGGCCCAGACCGAGAAGCCTTGGGGGCAGCCTTGCTTCTTCCAGCTCACGCGTGAGCAGTTTCAGCAGCAGAAGGGCTGACTAGGATTCCTCATAGCCCTGCTTTTCCAAGTCTGCTCAGGACCAAAGGAAAAGGGCTCTGTTTCCAAGTAAAGCACCTAAGGACACTTGGGCTCTTACTCAAGGGACGGCGGCCTGGAACCTTCAGAGCACAAGGCATGCAGAAGTGCCCAGTGCACCAGAGTTCAAGGCAGGCAGGCAGAAGCCAAACTTAGCCATGATGTAAGACAAGCTCCGGAACAATCCCAAAAGACCCCTCCCCAGCAGGGCTACGAGGGACATTTTCCTCCTCACCCAGGGCCTGCCTCAGCAATCGGTGTTTACAGAGGACATGGCAACAAGGAGACCAGGGGAGGAAACCACCACAGGAGCCAGCAGCCTGGGGTCAATACAGCCGTCCTGACTCGGGTTCAGGGCAAGCCAGGTCTCTACCTCTGCACGGAGCCAAATGCCCTGGGACAGCAGTCTAAGCAGACTGCCAGTTATTTCTGAGCCCCAGAGATAACAACTTATTAGCTTGATTTTTAGGTTTAAGTTATAATAGCAAGGTTAGACTGCTGAAGCAACCCAGGAACTGGGGACGGGCGAGGCAAACTGCCGTTCACACAATGAATAATGCAGTCAAAATTACGTTTTCAGAGAATAACAAGTAAATTAAATTGTTAAATATTTAAAAGCATTAATTAAAGCAACATAATCTCAGTTTTGTTTAAAAACCACAGGGTGTGAGACGAGAAGGAATTAAGTCTTTGCAGTCACTCTCAAGGGTAGGATTAGAGCTGGTTTTTATTTTCTTCATACATTTCTATACCATTCAAGTGTCTCTGAAACACAGTTTTATGCTTTGCTTGATTATAAAATGCACTTAACACAGGAGAGCTGGAGTGGGGGCTCAGGGAAGGGGGACTGCTGCCCCAGTCCTCAGTCTGATTTGCACTAACAAATCTGCAGACAGAATCGAGCCCCAGCACAAACGGAGACAGGGAGAGGGCAGGCCCGAGACTTAGAGGACAAGAGTTAGAGGTCACTGGAAGAATCCCATCCACAGCACAGTCTGAACCTTGGCAAGCTTCAGGACTTCAGCTCACTAGGGACCCCTTCTGATTCACTGGCCTCCCCTACCCTGGGGGACAGAGAACTTAAGCTTGCCACAGAACTTGGCCCTGGGGGATGCAGCCTTCCTTACCTTTGGCACTTCAATCTCCCAGATGATGAGGTCAACCTTTTTAGGGTTGGAGCCTGCCTGTGCATTCTGGAAACTGTCGGTCTTCTTGAGTCCACAACAGCTATCCACAGAATCCATGCTGTTCCCGTCGGAACCTGCAGGAAGGAAGCAGCATGCACACACAGACCCAGCTCAGAGCTGTCGATACCCACGACTTCCAAAATCCACATTACTGGGAGTTCCCTCCACCCCCCAAGTTGGCAGGTGACTGTTAACTCATTCTAGAGGGTTCAGAGAAACCCCAATGAAAGGAGGCCTAGGGGTATCAATACTCCTAATTTTAGCCTGTCACTTACAGTCCCACTTGCTTATTTGGCAGCCACGCCCAGCCACAGCTGCTGGAACACAGACACAAGTGGTCAACTGGGAAGAAACTGACTTCACGCCCAGGGAGGGGAGTGCATGGTGGGGGAGGGGACAATCCACTGGTCCACATGGTCCCAGGAGCTGATCTGGACTGCCACCTCATAACCATCTTGCCACCCTTCCAAGTGTCCCATCCCCTCTTCAGACCAAAAGTGTCTAGTCCCAAGGCCTCAGGCCTGGCTTCATCAAACAGAATAAGACAGAGTCTCTTTGGCTTGTCTAGTGGCCCCACTCTCATCTCCGATAGAGACCTCACTTGTTTCTCTGGCAGATGTGGACAAAGGAAGGACAGCCTTCTTTCCCTGACTTAGGCCTGGCTTGTGCAACTCTGAATTCTTTTGGGGGCTCAAATATCCCCTGTTCAAAAGATGGAGCTAAGCTCATTCCCAAGAGCACAATGGGAAGGGGGACCCTGGCACCAACTTGAGCCCAGGCCACAGCAAAGGAAACACTGCAGAAAATCAGGGGTCCAGATAGTTTATGAGAAACAGCTCTGGCTTAAATATGGACAACTCAACACCTAGAAACAGATCACTCCTGCGAGTCTACTATTTAGGTTATTTTTCATGTAGGTTTCCTGGACCCTAGACATAAGCCTCTGCCAATCAATCCGTGCACTGCCTAGATACAAAGGACTAAGGCTAAAGAGTCTGCTCCCAGCAAAGTCACTTTCAAAGTGACCTTTTCTCTCTCAACACCAGTGGCTTGGAATAGGCTTCTAACAGGGAAAAACCCTCCTGAGGGAGCTGCTTGACCAGCTTGCTGGAAGAAGGACAGGGTGATGGAGGCTCTGCTCATTTTCAGCCATTGTCCAACAGAACTGGAACGACCAACACCTGTACCCCAGTGGCACCCAGGAGTGGCTCAGAATCACGCCAGGCGTTTAGCAAGCCGCATTCAAAGGCCAGCTGCCAGCTCCCTAAGCTTCAGCTTCTTCATGCTCCAAGCAGAGAACCCTTTGCCTGGTGCTCAACACCCCCTGAGCATCGATGGTCGGTGTCATATGCTCTGACTGATCAGCTACCCCTAAACTTCTCCACCTATCACAGGAGACTCAGAGCCTCCTTGTCTGCAAAGTTACACTCAGAAGCCCTCAACCCATCAGAACAGGTAGGATGATCAACCCAGAGCTGACACAAGACTAGGGGACTCATTAATTAAGCTGAAGGGCAACAGGCAAAGGGAAATTCTTAAAAAAAGAAAATAAACAAATAACCTTTTTTTACCCATTTTAAGATACAATTTTTTAAAAAGCATTTTAACATTAGGCTATTGGTGGGCAGCATTTTCTTCTAGAGGTAAACAATAGTGGTCTCAGTCAACAGCACTTGGGGTGATAGAACAGCGCTGTGTACACCAGATGCTGCTGAAAGCAGAACACCTTAGAGAGAGTCCCAAGCTTCCTGGACGGAGCTGAAATGGTAGGGAAGGGCTCCAGGACAAGCAAGTCAGAGAGCCACTTGGGAAATCATGACATTCTCTAAAATACATGAAAATATCCCAAGGGGGAGCCGTAGAAGCAGGACCAGGAGCTGCTGACCTGTAAGTTAGCGGTCTGAACTGTCTACGCTGGGGTCAGCACTCGAAAAACCCAGTGGCACTTCGTTACCAAAGTGCCCCTCTTTCCCAGGGTGGAACTGCAGCTGCACAGAAAAAAAATGGCTGAGACTGTGAAGGAATAGGTGACAGCGACAACCCAGGAGCGCTTGAGCCTCCCCAGGGACTCAAGGCTGTGGCTGTTCATGGGACACTTACCCTGAAAGAGCTTCTGGAGAAGGAAAGCCGGTGAAGACATGGAACAAGCACAGGATTAAATGGAGGTCAACCACTGAGCAACACTCCCCAGACCTGGCACTGGGGGAGATAGCTAAGAGGCCTCTCGATTAAAGACCCACTAAGAGTTCGGGCTCTGAGGAGAAGAGGCACACCAAGGCTAACCGGTGGACCCCACTTTGAACTGGTTCCTTCTAAAAGGCTAAGGAGGCTCCCTGGCTGGTGAGCCAAGCCACAGCTCCTGTGGCTTTGGGGTCTCAGGACAGTGTGCCTTCTCATCAGGTCCCCGCCAGCTCCCTGCCACGCCCACCTCTCTGCGGGCCCCCTGGGACACAGAGTTGAAGAGTGCCTTCACTTTGTTGCAGAAATGGCCAGAGGGAGGGACAGCCTAGCAGCTTTTCCCTAACAAATAAGGGAAGCCCTCCCCTGATCCTCCAGTGAGCCCCCGGGACCCACCTACCTCCCGAGTGATCTGCTTCTGCATCCGCGGTCCATCCGTCCTCAGTCCCCAAGTCTGACAACTCCCCTTTCAGCACCCCATTACTGAAGGGCACAGTACTGTCCGGCAGCGGCGGGGTGATGGCCTTGTCCCTGGGGCTTGAGTTGGTCTCTGTGCAAGAGTCTTCGAGCCCTGAAGTGCTGACAGAATCCGAGCACTGCCCGGAGGAGGCCGCGGAAGGAACACTCTGGCTGGCTGACACACAGGTAGCACAGGTGGCATCTTCCGCCAGGATGCTTGCCTCGTCCACTGACTCTCTGAGGGGGCTCGCTGGAGGTGGGCAGGGAGCCAGGGAGATGTGGTGTGCGGAGTTCTTTGGCTTACTGTCCTTGGTGGGGCTGGACAGTGGGCTGCTCAGGCAGCTCACGTAGGTCTTTGGTGAAGGCAGGTTCTCTGCTGGTGGGCCTGGCAAGGGAAGGGCAGAATCCACTGCACCAGCGGCTGCCCCCACCACGGCTGGAGCAGCCTGTGCAGTGTCTTGCCCCAGGACAGTTTTCTGGCTGGCTGGGGCACTGCTCTCCGCCTGCCCTACGGTCGGACTGCCTGAGGCCTGATATAACTGATCTGCCATCTTGTCCCCCGAGCCGGCCAGCACCTCTTCGGTTGCTTCCAAGATCACCTGGGAGATTATCTGGAAGGCAGCCTGCTCAATCCTCTCATTCTTATCCAAGCTCTCCTTTTTGCCTAGTTCTGCAGCCATGTCTCTGTCCCAGGTACTGTCATCTTGGACCTCAGATGCCTGCATCTCCTCATCCTTTGTCAGCTCTGCGTGAGCCAACTTGCCAGAGCTACTTAACAATTTTCCAACTGCAGACTCTTCTCTCAGAGGGGAGAAGGGGCCACCGCTCCCCTTCTCTCCTCCGCCTCCCGAGGGGGCCAGGCTGAGGGCCTTGCTATTCTCCAATTCTGAGACACACTCCTGGGACAACAAGCCTTCTTCAAGCACGTTTTCCCCCAACATTGCATCACCGGTCCCCTCGGCTCCACGCGTCTCTCTTGCCTTCTCCCCAGGGCTATGCTTCTCTGCAGCACACACAGACTGGCTGGGCCAGCCCCTCCCTGGTGCCTTACTGAACACCACCTCTTGCTTACACACCTCTATGGCTTCGTGGGGGAACACCACATCCTTGGGAGATGGGAGGGGACACTCAAGAGGAACAGATCTGGTTTTGTCACCCATCAGGGCGAGTTCCACCTTTGCAGTGTCATCTTTGTGTGTTCCTGGTTGAGATCTTGTGTCTGTGGGGTTAGGGAGGCAGCCTGAGGACTCTGATCTGCGACAGGTTGGGTGTGTGCGCAGCGAGGCTGGGGGCTCCACAGAAGGCTTGCTTGCAGTGGACTGTTCCTTTTCTAATGGCTGTGTGACACTGCAGGGTGTGGACGCAATTCCAGGACAGGCTTCTTGTATGGGGAGCGATTTCTTGATGTCAGGGCTGGCCCTCAGCACCACACTACCAGCGTCCACCTTTTTATCATTGCTGCTGACCTGCTCTTTTTTACGAGAGAAAAACCACCACCAGCCGAGGAGCGCCAACATTCCAGGCAATGCCAAGGGAAAGAGTGAACGGAAATGGATTGCCATCCTGGAGGCCTGAAGTAGTTATGCCTGGGAAAAGCAGGAAGACAGGGAGAGACATGGGGTTATGAGAGTACAGGCACTGCACATGAACATGCTGAATTAGACCTTCATTGGGTGTTTTGTTGCAGAGATAAGAAACATCAGTGCTTCAGCATTCTCTGGGTGGTTCTGACATTCAGCTGAAGGTTGGGAACCAATGCTCTAGGACCTTTCTTTTCAAAGTATAGTTCAGGGACCAGAATCCTGTGCAGCACCAAGGAACCTGCCAGAAATGCAGCTCCTTGGCCCCACCCCAGAACTACTGAATCAGGGCTGGATTTTAAGATGCCCAGAAGAGCATGAGCACATTACAATTAGAAGGAATGCTAGGAGATGGGATCTACCCCTGGAGTGCAGGGGTGAGGGAGTGCAGCGAGGTCATCTCCAGGAAGTCCCTCTATGTTTAAAAATGAGCTTCCTTGCTAATATCTGAAGATAAAGCAATGAGACTGGAAAGTACAGAGCAAGGCTAAGCAGTGGCCAAGGCTCAGATGACTTTATAACCCACCCCCAGATGGAAAGCTTCAATGATGCGACCTTATCACTTCACAAATGAATAACCTTGATAGATGCTTTCCTTTGTATCACTTAATCCTCGGACCACTTGGTAATACAAGGAATGTATTACCTTGAAGGCTAAAATACACTCAAGGTTATACAACCAAGGAATAGGAACACAGCTTCTATTCCACATCAAATCTGGAACTCACTAGTTAGTGGACTCCTAGGAAAGACATATTGTGTGGGCCAAGAAAAGAAGAAGTCTGTACTACCTTTTTGGAAAGCTTTAGTAACAGTTCATGAAACCTTATGAGCCATACCCTAACAACCCCAAAATCCCACACCTGCAAGCTTAAAACAAAAAACTCTGTAGGCTGAGGTCTACCTAAGAATGCCGATTAGGGTATCATTTGAAACAAAACTGGAATTACTTTTTCAGGGAAAAAAATCACTGCTAAATATATTGTAGAATTCATGAGTAGATATATTAGGGTTAGAAAAAGAAACTGGTTTTGCCAAGCGTTGTGGCACATGCCTGTAATCCCATGGGCTCAGAAGGCTGAGGCAGAAAGATCATGAGTTCAAGGTCAGCCTCAGTAATTTAGCAAGGCCCTAAGCAACTCAGTGAGACCTTGTCTCTAAATAAAATATAAAAGAGGGCTAGAGATGTGGCTCAGTGGTTAAGCACCCCCGGGATTCAATCTCCGGTATCAAAAAAAAAAAAAAAAGTTGGTTTCACGCATGGAAAAAAGCAGAAAACAGAAGTTAGAGACTACTGTGTATGCAATGTCTACTACTGTGTATACAATCCCGTGGAAAAACCAGGAAGGACATACACATGACCATCCAGCTGGGGGAAAGGAAAAGTTTTTGCACTTTTCATTTCATATCCTGCGACCTTGATGAGTTCATTTGTTAGCTGGAATAGTTTTATTTTGGGGCAGATTTCTTATCTACAAATATTTCATAGTGGTTCTCCAACTTGAAGCATTACTGGAGGAGCTTCTAAAAGCCAAGGCCAAGAGAGGGATATAGCTCAGTGGTAGAGGACAATATGAGGTCATCAAAAAAAAAAAGAAAAAGAAAAAGTTCAAGGCCAAATCAATCTCTGAGGGGATAAGAATCAATACCAGTTCTTTTGTTTCTGTTTTAAACACAGATAATTTCAAATGTAGTCAAGTTTGAGAATCACTGTTCTGTAACCTCCCTCTCCCCAAAGAAAGTAGATTACAGGAGATCTACTATGTAGTTGCTTCATGTTCAGTGTCTTTCATACAAAAGAGTAAATAATTTGAGACAGGAAAAAGGGGGACTGGTACACTAGGATGTGTCCAGTCTGGTGGCAGAGAGCAAGTCCTACCCAAAAGGGCATGCTAACAGGAAGTGAAGCTGGGGTTGATCCCAGGCCAGTACATTTAGATTCTGATTGCTTATTAATTAAGCAATCCTCCCGCACCCCTTTTATTTTAAACAGTGCTAGGGATTGAACTTAGGGGACTTGCACATATTAGGGAAGCACTCTACCACTAAACTACATGCCCAGCCCTTTTAAAATTTTATTTTTGAGGCAGGGTCTCACAAAGTTACCCAGGTAGGCCTCAAATTCATGCTCCCCCTTCCTCAGCCTCCTGAGTAGCTGGGATCACAGGCATGTGCCACCATGCCCAGCAGGCAATTCCTTTTTAGCAGGGTTTGTGGAATGGGATCAAGAAAACAAATCCTAGCAACCACCGCCATAGAAAGCAGACTTCCCACTTAACACACCAAAGCCCAAGGCTGCAGATTCAAATTGGAGTATGTGAGGAAGGGGCTGTTCTCCAAACTATCTCCTAAACCAGCTGGGAAAGCCCTGCCCCTTCCGAGCTAAAAGCCGATCCCCAGAGTCCTGCTTCTCCAGCAATTGCTAGTGACATCACCCCGTCTATGGGGGAGCTGGTTACACTTCTATAAAGAGAGACTCCACATTCAAACATGCACTCCAGAGTGGGCCTGGGTCCTTCATCCTGGGTGATCCACACTGTGATTCAGTCCTCAACCCACCACATCACTGTCTTCTCCCCAATCATCCTCTCTGTTCCCAGTCCTCACTCAGAACACCAGGGTCACAACACAGGCCCTGCCTGCCACTCTAGCATATCACACTACCACTGCCACTCACCCACCCAAGTCCCAGACCAATTTGCTCCCTGGAAATTGGGGCCCTAAGCCCCTAGCTCTGTCACTCCAACAGAGAGTTAGCTGTAGCTACTCAGCTGAGACTACAGCCCAAGAAACATGGTTGCTGTGGCATTGCCATGCCAGAGAGCCACTGTTGTGACAGGAAGGTTTCCTGGGAGGCCTTAAATACTATTCACCTGAGACCACCCAACCAATAAAATCCAGAATGATCCCCCGGGATTCCCAGTGCCCACCACTCTCCAGCCTCCATCCCTTAGAGGCTAGAGCCAGAGACCCACTGCTGAGGAACCAAGAGTCACCTCATCTGTGCAGGACATGGCTCTGGACCAAGTCCTTCTCCCAGTACCTCATCACACTCAAGACCAGAGGCAGGAGATCATCAGAGAGTCTAAACATGGACAGGGTTTATTTTTTCTTAGCTACCTGAGCACTGTGATTAGAGATAGGAGGCATCCTCCACCAAGAACAGCTCCCCTGGGGTCAGCAGGCACCTGCCCAAAGGCCTTGGATGCAGCCCACAAACCTTGTGGGATCTCACTAAGGGTGCCCACTGCCAGGAGGCATCTGATGCCCCTCCCCCAGCCCCCACTTCCCACCAGTCAGAAAATGGCTGGCCCCTCACTTCCTCACTGAAGGCATCTCAGGTCAGCTAAACAGATTCTGCCATATTCCCCAGCTGACATGGTCTGACAGGCCTACTGGAGGTGGCATAAGATGCACCAACCTTTCCCAAAGGTCCACACTGGGCTGCCTGCACACACATGCACCCTTTAGCCTCACGAGGCCTTCCTTCTCTGGTAGACTGAGTTGCCATCTTTGTCGTGGGTGTTTTTAAACTTGAATTTCTCAGGGCTTAAATGATTTGAACACCACAGGTCCCAAAGCCTTCATGTTCACAATCTAGCTGGAAGCTGCCTCCCAGGACATCTTTTTCTGCAGCCAGGGAAAGCCGCCCACAGGATGCTGCAGAACCCTGCCCTAGGGTTGGTGGGAGAACTCCTGGCTATTTTGAATCTGTTGGAATTAAATAGCTGCCTGCTTATTTTTAGCTGGTCCATTTGCTAAGAAATAGATGCACGCTGGCTCATTGCCAAACGGTCACACAGAGCTAAAGGCAGGCACGAGCCACACCACAAGGCCTTCACATTCTCCTCACTCCAGGTTCTAAAAGGACCCCTTCTTTCTCCAAAGAGGTACCTGCAGCTTCTCAGAACAGCCTTTGGAGAAGTAATGGCCTCATCCCAACCCAGTAACCACAGTCTAGATCCTTCTGGCTAAACAAGAAAACAAATCCCTGGGAATGGGACAAAAAAGTGTTGGTCCCAGTGACTAAGCCAATTTGGCTACAGTTACTGTGAAAAAGAGCTGCACATAATTGACAGGAAAGTCAAACATAACAACAGTGTAGGAGCCAAAAGCCCAAGTTTATTCTGGGTTTGGACCTGGTCAATGGACCCACATCCACTTTGTGTTCTGAATAAACACTTACACATCCTCTCAACCGGAATTTGAACATTTCTGTCACCATCCCAATGTTCATTTTGCCAATGGCTGTTCCAGGGTGTTAACCACCAGGAAGGTGCCTACCTAAGATATCCCACCAACAGAGTGCCCGGCACAGCAAGCTCTTGCTGAAGGCAGGTCCCCTGGAAGGGGGTCTTTCCCTGCAGGGAATCGTAACTGAAAGCCCAGTGCTCTGCTCCAGCATTCAAAGAACCAGCAGGCTGTGAGCCAGGCAGAGGAAACTCACACGCTCAGAGATCTTTCCCTGTCCACAAGAGTACCTCTTGCTATATCCTAAGTGTTCTCCCAAGTCCTCATCAGGTCACAGGTGTTCACTTTACTCACATACCTGAGTATGTGTGAGCTGCCACACAGAAGCCCCATTCCAGATGGAAGACTCGAACTCTCCACAGACACTGGCTCACACTGGCATCCCACACCTCGGGCAGCAAGAAGTAAACCAAGAGAACCCAGGGAGGTGCTTTCAAAGGCTAGGATTTTCCCAGGCCTCAATGAGGGGGAAGGGAGATGACATAAACGAAGGTTCTAATGCCTTGAAAGGTGAGAGGGCAGCAAGTCCCAGAGCTGGGCCAGAACAAGTCCTAGGAGCGGAAACTAAAGAGCTGGTAAAGGGCCAGACCGAAGGAATCTGACCTTTCTGGTCAAGGCAACGGGAACCATAGGATCTGCATAGTTGCAACATGGTCAAAGTGGAGCAGGTCACCAGAGGTAACAGTCCAGGCAATCCCCCCTGCAGCAACTGCTATGCAACACTGATAGCCACAGGAGGTTTACTGAGCACTTGAAATCTGACAAGTGTGACTGAAGAACTGAATTTCTAATTTTATTCAAAGTTAATTTTAAAAGCCACACGTAGTTGGTGGCTACCGACTGCACAGCAGGTTCTAGTGGGTGCTGCTGGACTGGACAAAGGCTGCAAAGCCATCACCTACCTTGCTGGCAGTGTGCAGTCCTACCACTGAGGGTGGGGGGCGATGGTGAGCCAGGGTCACTCTCCTGCGGCAGCATGGCTGGGCCCAATAATCAGAGCGCTGGAGCCATGCCTCAGGTGTGCTGGTCTTGGCCCAGCCCCGGTGTCAATCCTTTCATCCTCGGGGCCTGAGTGAGCTGTGACTCGTGAGGGCACTCTCAAGATTCCATGTTTGCTCACAGTGGGGCTGTGAGGGCCTGCCAGGACGTCCCCACACCCTCCATTGTGATGACCCCACAGAGCACAGAGAGGCTGGGGGCAGCTCCAGTCCTCCCAGGTGGACCAGCTGTCAGGATATCATGGAACATGCTGCCAGCCCTCTCTGCAGGAGGTCTGAGGCTTAACCAACATCTGGGTGGGAGAACCTGCTCAGTGAAGCCTTCTCTGGCCAAAATGGAAAACCAGAGTCTGATACCAAAGGCGAGTGAGTACCAGGTAAGAAAAGCTAGAAGCCCCAAATCCTTTCTGGACATGGACTCTTCTTCCTCCAGTCCAGTTAGAAATTAAACTAACTTCTGGTCTGGAAAACTTGGTAATAAGGAAAGCCACACAAGGATGGACAGCCATCACCTGTCTCTGCTGACCAAGCCTCTTCCTCTTGAGTGACAGGGGAAAGAGCATCAGCACCTCCTGCCAAGGTCTTCCCAATTGCTTCATTGGCGATACGGGTGTGATTTTAGAAAACTCTGAAGACCACGTCCTGTTCACCCTGCCCCTCATTTCAGGCTGTTAGCAACCATCTGGCTTTACAAGTGAATTCTATCAGGCTTCTGAAGCTGGTGACAAAATAGACACAGGAATGTCCTCTTGGGTACACAAGTTCCAGCCCATGACCACAGAGGACTGGAACCAATAGTACAAGCAGGGATCTGACGGCAAGAGAAAGCCAATGAAGATGGCATATGCCTTCAGAGGAAATCAGAAAAGATGGTACAAAGGCCCCTTCATGCCACTACCTCCAGTGGTCAGAGATAAGACCATGATTTCCAAGCAGCAGACTACAATACCAACCCAGAAGTCAAATGAAGGCTTAAGAGGGCAATTTCTATTCAACAAATATTTATTGGCACCTACAGGGTACCAAGCACATGACACAGAAATGAGTAAGACGAGGCGCTGACCTTGAGGCATTTTCAATCTTTTACAGTTTCTTGGGAGGCAAAAACAATCACCTCTTCTCCAATGAACTTGTTATGCCACCTTCTACCACAGACCAACTCAAAGTTTGGTCCAAGAGACAGCCGAGTGTGCTGTCAGCACAGGGGAACCAACAAACTAGAGTGGCCATTTATCTAGACTAGGATGTTCTACGGTCCTGGGGTGGGGGATGAGAAGACAGTAGCCTGAATGCTAGCATTATGGGCACCCAAGGGCTTGGATTGCCCTATTCCATAGGCAGACTTTCATTCAATACCCATTTTAACTACCTGGTTCCCAAATCCAAGCCTCAAAGTAAAGCCAGCTCTTCTGCTGACCTGGTGGAAGGGAACTACCAGCCCGGTTGTCTTTGCCTACTTTTCTCTGACCTCCTGTGTTCAGCCACTCTCACTCTCATGCATGCCTTCAGAGGTGCCTGCCCTTCTGCATGCATTAGCTGGCTTGTTAACTGGTCACAAACCTCTGTGCGTACTCTGAAGAATGCACTCCACCAAGACAAGGAAGTAAACCAAGAGGGGAGGTTGCATCAGATCCAAGAAGGAACACAAAAGAAAGGAAGAGGAAATTCCCAGGAAGAAGGGGAATCAGAGCCAGGGGAAAAGGATACTTCCCAAGAGCAACATAGAACTGTTCAGCAGAACTGGGGTGTTAACACAATGAGAACAGCTTTCCACCAGTGGCACAGGTTCCACGGTATTGTCAGGGGCTCAGGGGAGAGTCAAGGAACTGACTGGAGAGATAAAGAGTAAGCAAAAGTAATGGAATTAACTAGAAGAGGAGGAAGGAGGAACAAGAAAACAAAGGAAAACAATGAACTACACAGTCATAAGCAATGTTTATATTATAATATATATCCAGAATAGTAACTTGACCAATGATTGTGCTACCTCTATACTGAGAGAAAAAGGAAAGAAAAAAAGTGTAGGAATCAGCTAAGTTCTTACTTCTCACATTAGAAAAATCAAATAATATATTTTTTTAAAGTATACTATTTAGAAACAGAGGTAAGTAGCCCAAAGAACTGAAAGCAGCTATTACTGGAAGAGCACAGGAGGTAGGCCTCCTTTTCTTTTGTTGTTGCTGCGGCTGCTGCAGTGCTAGGACTTGAACAGGGCTAGGCAAGCACTCCGCCACTGAGCTACATCCCTAGCAAACGAGTATCCTTTCCAGAGTCAAAAAGTTGTATCTTTCTACAAGCAACACTGCGATTGAAAATGCACTCTAAAGCTATAAACAAGTAGCAATGGATTCTTGTTAACCACAATAGTACACACTAGTGTCAACACATTTATATATACAAACTTATGATGTTTTCTTTTTCCATAATAATGGATGCCAATTTTACTTTAGATACCCTCAAATTGCCCACGGACATAATAATAACCCAAAAGACAATATGCCTACTAGTGGACCTTTTCAGAGCTAAGTCTCTCCACCCCACTGAGGCTAGTCAGCACCAGGTGGCAGGTTCCTCCTTGGGATTGGTCACTTAAGAAAGATTTTAATACCCACTGTAAGGGTTCTATGAGTGACATAAAGAAAGGATGGAGAGAGGGGTAGAGACTCAAATTTCAGGAAAGATACTACAGAGAGATTCAGAACCTAATGTATGTAATACACCTGCAGCCTCTGGCAGCTGGTGAGAGAGAATGGGGCGCTAAGGAACCCCTTGCACATGTAATGTAGTGAATTAAGTACACAGTCCTGTGTGTAGCAGGGTAACAGCAAGGTTGAGAAGTATCCTCTCAGTCCTTTTCCGTGTACCCTGGTTTAGATGAGAAAGGGAGGGTGTTTAGGAGGGAAGAATGTCAGGGGAGAATGCAGAGGGAATCAAGGGAATGTCTCTTAGAAGCAGTGGCACTAGAGCTAGAATAGTGAGGAGCCATGCCAGCACCTGGGGGAAGGAGAGAGGGAGGGAGGGGCAGAAAGTTCCAGGCAGGGTGAACATGTGCCAAAGTCCTAAGGCAGGAACAAGCGTAGCTGACTGGAGACGGCAAGATGGGGTCTGAGCTCTGCTGCTGCTAGAGAACAGGTTCCTGGCACCCCCTGCAGAAGCAGTGCTAAAGATAAGAGCTCACAAGCACCCAGAGGAACTGGGGTCACGGACTTCCTCCTGAGGGGGAACTCCCGGACCCAAAGGGCTTTCATTCTTAATTCATAAATACAAGTTGCTTTCAGAATTTATCCCAGAGAGAGAGAGGGGTGTAGCTCAGTGGTAGACAATTGCCTAGCATGTATGATCCCCAGCACCACAAAAAAAAAAAAAAAAAAAAAAATCTATTCCAGAAACAAGATGCCCTTGGCTGGGACCATGACAGGTATTCTGTGTGAAAAACAGAGGCTCACTTTTTACTCAGAGTTCTCAGAAAATGTGTCGCTGGGAAGCCCTGCAGCCATACTGCACATTAGCTTAGGGAACCACTGAAACCCTACCCTCAGCCCCCACTCATCAAATCAGTGGGTTCCAGGAGGTGCCCTAACCCGTAGGGGCGGGTGAACACATACACACAGCACAGCATGAGCTCTTGCCACTTCTTTGAATCAGACTTTACAAAAACAACCTTGCTCTCCAGCCAACATAAACCATAGGCAACTGAGGGCCTTATATGGCACTAAGCTTTCTTAATCAGAAACAGATAGATGGGCTAGAGTTGGCAGGAGGAGGGAAGGGGGGGGACACACGGACGGACGGACACACACACACACACACACACACACACACACTTATACAAGAATGGAGAAAGGGAGAGGGGGGAGGGAGGGAGGGAGGAAGGGAGAGGAAAGAGACAGAGAAGAAGGGTGGAGAATAGCATGGGGAACAAACTTGTTTGTCAAACAGTTTTTCATCCCTCTTCAGCCTTAGTAGTTTCCCAGCAAAGAGTTCCTACTGGGAGCCATGGTTTTGCCTTCTCCTATGTATGTTAGTTTAAGCCAGGAGACACCAGTAATCAGACTGCCAATCAAGCCACAGTTTTAAGAGTGTTTTGTCCACTTAGTCGCTGGCCCTTAGGTTGAACACTTCACATGAAACAGGGTTACCTAGTTTCCTGAGAAACCAGCAACTGGAGCAAAAAGGGGTCCTCGCTCCCCAGGGCAGAGGTCCTGACCCCTAGTTCCCCAGCTCACTGGATGGCCTCAGTCACATGCCTGCCTGGCCCAGAAGGAAGCACTGGGCCTCTGCCACAGACCCAGAATAGAAAAGGCAGCCCCAGAGGCCTCTTAAGCAGCCAACCCATCCACAAAGGCCATGGCAGCTTCTAGGGTAGCTTATTCTCTCCCTCTCCTGATTAGGCAGCCGCAGCAGCAGGACCTGTCTTGGACACTGCAACCACAAGCACTTGGCTCTCCTAAAGGATGCCACCTGCTAAAAATAGCACCAGCACATGCTTGGCAGAGTGGGCCACACCAAAGTCAAAGGACAAAGCGGCGAGATTATCCTCAGCCCTGCCTTTCCTCCTACAGACAGCTCCAGGCACATATACAAGTGCCGTTCTCTCCAAGGAAGCTCAAGAAGTGGGAGTCACTATTTTATAACAGGGGCAAAGAAGAATCACAGAAGATGGAGCCGCCTGCAAGGGTTGCTGTCCCTGGTACTCACAAAGGCACACCCAGGTCAAGGGCAGAGAGAAGGGGTGGGGGCTGGGACAGAACTTGCTGCCTCCTCCAACCAGGACTGGGATACTCCTGGGTGACAGCCTATTGAGGGCCAGGGGATGGTCTCATGATCTCCATGTGAGGTCTGACAGGCGTGTTATTATTAGCTAAAGAATGAGTGTCTTCAAGGTTGTCTTTTCAACCCGCTCAGTCTTGGAGGAGTTCTTATCCCATTTTACAGGAAACCAAAGTTCATGATCTTTAATTCTTATCTTTCCAAAATCTTACTTTTGAAATGGGCAAGTAATGTCTATAATAAAAAAGCCTCAGACTAGGTAGCTGTGCCTTAAGGTCTGAGAAACTGCCTTGGATTTTCTGCCTTGAGGCTTAAACAACTCAAACTCAGTTTGTGAGGTAAATTATTTCAATCCTTTAAAAACCCATTTTTACTTGCTGGGTGAGTGATAATGGGGCAGTAAATAAGAAACAGCCTTTGAGCATGGGGTAAAGGGAGAGGGGAAAGAGGGAGAGAGGGCAGATAGCGTGGGGAGGGAGAGGGTATCTTGACATAGGTCAAAAGCTAGCCTAGGCCTGCAGAGTGGTGCACACCACCTACTGGGGAGGCTGAGGCAGGAGAATCATAAGTTAGAGGCCAGCCTGGGCCAAAACAAACGAAACAAAAAATAACCAGCCCAGCCCTCCCTGTATCCTGGGATCAGCTTGCCCTCCTCAGGGACTCAGTTTCCTCATTTACAAACTTGAGATGCTTAACCTCATAGAGTTGAGAATATAAAAACAGCACTGTTCAAAAAAGAAAGAAAAAGATTCCATCCTAGCCAGTTATGGTGGCACACAACTGTAGTCCCAGATACTCAGGAGGTGGAGGCAAGACTGCTTGAGCCCAGGAGTTCAAGAATAGCCAAAGCAACCTTGAATCAAAATTAATAAAAATAACCTTCCTAAAGTGCCACAGGTGTCTGTTATGCATCTGTTGCATCTGGCTCCAAGAAAAAAGAAAAAAGAGATCTCACGCTATATGTCAAAGGCCAGTCTAGCAAGGTTCAAACAAAGCACACCCAAGGCTGGATCAGGAGGGCACCTGAAAAAAGTGCCCCCCTAACTCCCCCAACCGTCTCCCCCTCCATGCTTCAGGATCAGCACTCTCTCCAATGGCCCACTCTCTCCAATGTCTTCTGTAAATACAGAAAAACATTCCATAACATTTAGATGAACTGAAGGGAACAGAATAAAAATCCAACCTGGTTTAGCTGAGGGCCTACACTAGGGTCCTATAGGAAGCCATCAGGTCAACTAGCAGATCTGATGACATCTGCCTTTCAGAGACCAGGGAATTAAGAACAAAGGACCTTTATGATAATAAACAGGCTCTTGAAGCAACACAGTGCTCTAAGGACCTGTCCCTTCTGCTTCATGTGCATGTCCCTAGCCCCTTACTAAGCTCCTCTCTCAAACTGTTTCATAAATGATCACTCCTCTCCTAAGTAAGTACTTAGTACCAGAAGTTGCTTATCATGGAGAGAAATAAAGTTGATGGGTTTATGGACTATGGAAGCCTAAACCCAAACACATAATGATTTAGAGATTTATAAGTTGAAGCAATTTGTTTTGTTGTTTTAATTTTGCAGTACTGACAACTGAATCCAGAATACTCTACTGCTAAGTTACATGTCCAGTCATTTACTTTTTGAGACAAGGTTCAAGACTGGCCTGGAACTTGCAATTCTCCTGCCTCAATCTTCCCAGTTGCTGGGATTATAGTGTGTACTACCATGCCAGGCTAGCAATTAAGCTTTTAAAATTGTTTTTAAAAAGAACATACTAGACCAGTGCTGTCAGAAAGAACCATGATGTTGAAAACATTCTTGACCCCAGCGGTCCAGGACAGCAGCCCTCAGGCACCCTATTCAACTCCAAGGTTCCTAGGGGCATAACCTAAATACCATTAATGTTCACCAATCCTCCTTTACCAGGTGAGGAAACTGACACCCCAGAGGGCCAAGAGGTCTGTCTAGACTCACAGCCAGGGTTCAGCACTCAGAACTACACTAAGCCCAAGGTTCTTGCCACTAAGCTCAGAGGTAAGAAAAGCCTCACTGGCTCCAAGCTCTGCATACCTTAACTTCCAGAACTCACCTGGGTGCCCTTCTTTGTTCCCAAGTACAAATGGGCCTTAGTGACACATGGCTAGATGAACATGACCAGCCAGTATTACAGGACCGGGAACAGAATGTTTACTACCTACACCTGTAAACTTAACAAACCAAGCTGCAGACATGTCCAGATTGCAAAGACCTGGACAGAATAACTCTGCTAGCATTTAGGAAGAGGAAAAGAAAGTTAAGGAAAAGAACACCTTGAAAGCTACTTATTACTGGAAAGCCAGCCCTCAAATGCTGATGATGATGTGCATAACTTTACTACAAAAATCTGCTTAGAAAGCAGCAGAGAGATTAGAAGGAAAAAGGAAAAAAAAAAAAAAACAAGGAATTAAGAATATTCTTTGGTTCTTTTCACAAAAGCCCTCCAGAGGACCTAGTTCAAACCCACACTTGTTTCTCTACCCCTCACTGAAACAATCTGGAATGGCCTCCGGTTTCAGTGATGCTCAGAGGTATGAGGATTAAAAGGAAGGTGAAGGAAGAGGCAGCTCCTAAATCTCAGTTTCCACATCCCCAAGAGCTACTTCTCCAGCCAGACTCTGTCTGCTCCAAACATGTTCAGTGACAGTACTTTCCATTGCCCAAGTTTAAAATTAGGTATCAGGTTCACTCAGTGGAGCACCACACATGCACATGGGTACTTGATGTTAAATGTGCAAGTGAAACCTGGGTGAAATAGATACACCAAGAAGGGAGAGAGGAGAAACAGAGCTTGCCCTAGGAAGCAAGGTTTAGGATTAATAGGTGTCCCACTATGGAGATGAACAATTCCAAAGAGTATATGATTTCAGTGGACCAAGAGGCCCAGAGAACTCAGCACCTCCCCCAAAGTACAGGAAATTTCCTCAGAATAACAAACCAAAGGCATTAACCCTCAGCTGACACAACTGTCTGGCTTCTCCATAACGGGAAGAGACCAAGCAAGAGACCAAGCGGCAGAGAGGTCAGTCATCCTAAACACACCAGGAAGAAGTAGCGGGGAACCAGCTCTCGGGGCACTCTGGCTGCCACTCTTCAAAGCCCTAAAATGCCCACCCAATCATGACATGTTGAACTAGGAGGCTAGCCAGCAAACTGGGGAAACCAATTTGTCTCCCTCAGCACTTTAACCAAATTTCTAGGTCAGAGGCTAGGAGGAAAGGGGTGATTTTAATAAAATTCAAATCAAGTGATTCAAGTGAAATTTAACTCAGTCTCGGATTCCTAGGAATGAGAGAACAATGTTTAAGCACCTATCATGTACCAGGCACAGTCCAAAGTCTCACAAATATGAAATCCATCTCTCTTTAGAATGGGAAAAGGAACACTGTGAGGGTTAGAACTAACTTCCCTCACAAACTATGGCTATGACCAATCTAGGTCCAAAGCCCAAGAATAATCTGGGTTACCAGGCAGCAGGACAAACTGCCCTAAAATATTGATGCTCAGCAACCTTACACTGGAGATATATCAACTTCAGCACCTGAGCAGGCTACTTAAAAGAGATACTTAACCTCCACTGTCACCCTGCACTGGCCAAGTGAATGTAAATGCATTTCCCAGAAACAGCTGGAAGACAGGAGAGACACCCCTGCAGGGGACTCCACCCACACACAAATCCACTAGACCTGTCTCACTCAAAGGCTTGCATCAGTTACCCACCTTGGTTCAGTTTTCTGCACAGAACACGAATGATAATGGAGCCTATTTAAGCCAGAAACCACCAAGGCTTTAGTGATTTTGAATACTTGAAGGATACAGACCTCTAACGTATGTTCATTTTTCACAAGGCTACACACATTATCCATGACACATAAAACTAGAAGTGAAACAAGACTCAACACAAGTAAAAAATCTCCCCCAAAATAACTTCACTTGTTCCCAGTGCTCAAAAAAATCTTCAATAATCAGCAGGTGAACTCTTGAATGTCAAGAACAGAGGAATCAAATGATCAAATCATGATGCCTTTTTCATTTCAAAGATGTTCTATACCTTTAAGAACAGAGTGGCTGAGTGCTAAGAGTTCAAGCTTTGCTTTCCACATAAAGGGTTAACAGGGGGTACTAATTTGGGAAGGGCTTAGCGGTTACATGAACATGTAAGGTTATTAGTTACCAGAACTAATAGCTTTTCGTGAACAGTGTTCCTAATCAGCAATTGAGACATGGAAAAGGTGGAGGGGAGATAGGAAGCAAACCATCTAACAGAGGTGGCTGCACCAGGTCCAGCGGCCCAGATTTCACTGCAAAAGATAATTTAAATTTTGAGTAGCCTGCACTTCAGTAGGGGAAATACAGGCAGTTTAACCTCACTAATTGCCCTGCACACACACCTTACCCTACCCAGCTTGAGAGGCTTCCACTCACACCTGGAGCGAAGTCCACCGGGTTTGTGTTAACCATAGCCCAGGGGCAGGAAGGCGCCTGCTGCATCTCCTCGGGAGAGGAGGGGCAAGTCCCTCAATGCTCAGGGCTTCCCACGGGACCAGGGTCCCGTCTGTACAGTACACCACCACCCGCACTCTTCCTCTCTTATACCTCCTCCCTACTTCCTAGCAAGGGAAATGGTTAAGAACTATAAACTACGGCACAAAATAGTTGAACACTTAGAAATCCCATCCCTGAGGTGTCCAGCCCCATGGTCTAAGCATGTCATACCCCAGTGCATGTGTGGACCTTGCAGATCTCGAACCTGAGTTAGGGGGGAGCACGTGACTCTTGGCGTCCCAGAGGAGTGAAGTCAGCGAGCATACTGGGCTGGACGGCCTCCACCTCTCTGGACGGCTTAAGGGGGTTGCAAATGCTGACTCTCCTCGAGACATCCAAGCCCTTGTCCTCGGGATCCTAACTCGGTTCTAAGCGTCCCTCCGCTCCAAACACGGTTCCGGGCACAGCAGTCGCCCAACCCATTCTCCCAGCTCGGTCCACGGAGCCCTCTTCACTGGTTCACAATGCTAAACTCCAGGGGTTGGGCAACCTGCTGGGGTTTACCACCGCCATCGAGCCAAAGAGGCCGAGAAGTTGGGTTAGGCTCCGGAAGTGAACAATTTAACTCCTATCCCCCCCCCCCCCGCAGGAGAACGGCTCCCTGCGGGATTTGGAGGACCTCCTCGCCCTTCTGAGCACCTGGCCCTGCCCACAGTCCGCCCCGCCGCCGCCTCTCGGGGCTCAAACTGGGTACACACGACCTTTGAAAAGTAAACGCGAGTGGGGCTGGGCGACCTTGGGTGGGACGCTCAGGCGGTGAGCGCGCTCCGGCAAAGTTAAGGCGCAGAAAGGGCGCCCCGGGTGTCGCGTCCCCGCCCCCGCCCCGAGGGCGGTGACGCGCGTGGGGGGAACCTCAAGGCTCAGAGCGCCGCCCCCATCCACGCACACGCGACCTGTCAGTAGGAGCCCTCGGGCAGACAACCCCGCGGGGGAGGACCATTGGGCGCGCTGGCTACGGAGGCAAGACGGGCCTGCTTGACAGCAGACTAGCGTGAGCCCTCTGCACACGCTCGGGGTCCGGATCCTCTGCCTCCCACTACCTGGAGCGCGCGTCGCGCCCTGCACCTGCACCCCAGGCACCCCAACAACACGACGGCGCCCTCCTAGGGCCCAGGCAGGGGATGAGCGGGCCAGGCGACCCCCCAGTGCCCCTAACTTACCAGCTTCTCTGCGACCGTCGGGGTGTGGAGCCCTGGCGCCGCCGCCACCCCCCCAGCCCCCGCCTGGCCCCACGGCCCAGCCCCGCAGCTCTGTGCTCGGGCTGCTCCCCCACGTGCTCGCCCAGGCCAGTGGAACACAGAGACATTAAATACTGAGGACGCGCAGCGACGTGCCCGCGGCGCGACGCAAAGCCCCGCCCCTCGCCCTCGTGCCCCCGCGCCCCCGCTTCACCCGCTCACCTGCGCGTGCGCGCGCCGGCCGCTCCCGCTGGTACCTCGCGCGCCTCTCCCAGCTGCGCCAGAGGGGGCGCGGTCTGGAGTGCTCAGCCAACATCCCGCTGCCGCCGGGAGCCAGCCTTCCCAGTGCTCTCGCGAGAGGAGCTGTAATCTCGATGGGCCGGGAGAGCGGCCTGGCTGGAATGTCGAGATCCCGGAAAACTCTGGATTCTCGGCCCACGATCCCCGCGCCTGTTTCCCCGGTTTGGCCTTGGGAGATTACAAGGGGTCAGTTTGGCTGTCTTCTCCCTGGGGACCGAGAGTCCTGTGGAAGAGGCGGAGAGGCTAGTGATGGACAGCACCCCCACACACACCCACTTGCATCGGGGCTTTAGCTTCCCGGTAACTAATGTAACGTTGTAATGCATAATTCGGTGGTCATTAATAATTGCTCAGTAAGTGTGCACTGGTGGTACCCGGTGCCACGCGAGTGCAACTTTTTGGCCCATTTTCGCAACTTGGTGATATCGAAGTGAAATACTTTCCTCCAAATGGGTTCGGTTTTTGGAATGATTCCGGCGAAGTGACGGTCACCGTGAGTCATTCCCTCCTCCAGGAACTTAGAAAAAGAAATTCCCTCCAGACAATTGGCAGGGTGGGGTTTGCGGCTGGCCAGCCCTGCTCCGATCCTTAAGACGTAGGGACTTTGAGCATTTGTTGAGACAAAATAAAAGATCTTGCTAAGAACGTTACCATTGCTTGGAGAAATAATCTTTATTAGCGATCAAGTGCAAATTCAAATGACAATGAGATAAGTTTGCCTGTTGAGTTTAAATTCATGCATATGTGAATCCCAAGTGCATGGTGGGATGGGTGCCTTGAGGGAAACAAGAGGAAGCTGACAAAAAGAGAAATAACAAGGCTTCTTTTAGTTCCTGCAGTAAGGAAAGGCCCAAGGTGAAATTCAAACACATCTACTGGGAGAGAAGCTGCCCTCCTTGGAGACTGAATCTGTGCATAAGGGGTGGAGGAATACTGTGCAGAGGCATAACAAGGAAAAGCAAGAAACAGTTTCTGGTGAACTGGAAGATAAAGGGGGGGGGGAGGAAGCGATAGGACAAAGGTCAAGGTTGAGGGAGGGGTTGTTTCTTGGTTGTGGGTTTGTTTCTTGGGGGTGTTACTGTTTTTCAGGGGTGGGGGCGATTAGACCGTCTTATAACCCACAGTCAAGCTTGGATTTTATTCTACTCAGCCCCAAAGGCAGTCATAATTTCACCTCTGGGCCTTTGCTCTTCAATCTCTTCCACCTGAAATCTTAAGGGAACTGCAGAGGTTATCCCATCGTCTCTTACTCAAGGAACTGGGGGTGTGGTTTAGTGGCAAAGGTTTTGCCTGGCATTCCTGAAATCATGGGTTCAATCTTCAACACACCACAAAAAATCATAAATCATCTCTTTCTCAAGTATCACCTCTATAAAAAATAAAATTGTCAACAATAAACACACAATTCCTCTTCCCTTGCCCCTTCCTTCTTTTTTTTTTTTTTTTAAATAGGCTTTACCACCATCTACTATCTACATTTACTTACGAGGCAGGGATTATTTAGGTCCTGGCACCTAGGGGCTGCTCAGTAAAAAATGTTTAGTGAATGAATAGGAAGCTACTAACGAAGGTTGAGAGTGACACAATATTAGTTCTGTTTTAAAGAGCAAGCTGTATCTGCTATAAGAAGAATGGATGAGAGAGAGGCCAGGATAGAAACAGAGAGCAGGCAGGAGGTTAGAGCAAGTGGGTCAGGTGGGCAATGAGGCTGGCCTGAACTAAGAGCCTAGGGCTAAGTGGCCCTGGGGATGAAGAGTCTGTTTTATTCTCAAGATATATTTTAAGAGTAGAGTAATAAGATCACTGGTGTTGCAGTTAAGGAGAGGGGAACAATGAGTGAGGATTCCTCTGGCTCGAGTTACTATATGAACTGAGAAGGGAGAAGATGGGAGCAGAGAAACATTTGTTTCATTTTGGATCTACTTAGTTTATGCTGTTTTTATGACATTCAAGTGCAAATTGCAGTTAAGTTGGATATGCAAGGCTGTAGCTCAGAGGAATAGTCTGAATGGGAAATACAAATATGTATCAAAAATCATGTAAAAAGGGGTATTTTAAAGATAGGTAATGCTTAGTGGTAGTGGAGGTAGGAAAGGGAAGAAACTGAGAAAAGGATATTCAAGGAATTAAGCCCTGGGAACACTGGCAGAAAAGAACAGGCAGAGGGAGGAAGTTAAAAAAGGGAGACAATGTTATGAATATGGTTATGAGAAAAACAGGTTGAATGAGATCAATATGTCAATCAAAGCCAATGTATGAGGACATGGGCAAGGCCTGCCAAGAAAAAGGATGAGGGAAGAAAGGAGTGGGTTAACTGGATTCAGAGGGAAAGTGCAAGCTACAAGTCAAAGCAGAAACAAGACCAAGATAGTGGCCACAAGGTCAAGGCAGTGTAGAGGGCAGAAAGAAGGTCTTACTATAAAATTAGAGGAAAGAAAATGAAGGTGACAATGTAAGGTGATCCTAAGAACTTGACCAAGAGGAAAAGATTGCGTGGTTAGCTTTCAACTTTAACTTCAGCTCAAGATAGGCAAGGTCTGTTTAAGGCAAGATATTTTTTTTGTTGGGGTAAGTGCTGGGGATGGAACCCAGGGTTTCTTGCATGCCAGGCAAGTACTCTATCACTGAGCCCCAAGGCAGGAATTTTAGGATGCATAAAACAGCTTCAAGGAGGTCTATGAACCCTCCTGAAGTTGTTCACATGGTATTTTAAGTATCATATGACATTTTTCTGCAGAGATTACTATGGATAGCTTCTCTCAGATTCTCTGATTCTGACCTTAAAAAAAGAAGAAACCCGTGAAGAGAACAAAACACTTTATCCAAAAAGGGAATGTGCTGATCAGAGGGAGGAGGTTTTAAAAAAAAAAAATGGAAGCATTAAAGGAGATATTGAAAGAGGAGGAGGAAGAAGAGACAGAGCCCAAGGGGCCTGTGTGCCTCTCTGATATGTCAGAATGGTCAATTAAGAACCTAATGCTATTATTCATTTAATGCTGTGTCTTGAGCCTTTCAGTCTGACTCTACACCCACCAAGCAGCCTTCTGATGATTCTGAGAGAGGCCGTGATTGGAACTACAAAGGCACTAGTACACCGGTGACTTTTTTGTCATTGTAAATTATATAAAGTGTCCTTTCATTTTCTACATCTGGTACATCTTGCAAATGTTTTTAGTGTGAGTCAGCTTGCAGTTCTGGGACTAGAACATGGGAAATTCTCTGAACCTGTTGTAAAGCTGAATGAGAGTTTGATGCAGGACCATGGGGAAAATTCTCCAAGGTGGACATCCCCTTGTAAGGCTGTTTACATAGTCAGCAGTTTATTTTTTTTTCTTTTCTAAACAGTCCTTCCAACTTCAGGATTGTGCATTTGAGAAATGTCCTACTTTTTCTATTGGAAAAATCTATGAAGAAACTTTTGAAATGCTAGTAAACTATCTCCTATCTGGCTATACACTAAAGGAGTCCCTCCCACTCACACCCCTCCACTGCACTCCTAATTTCCTTATTAAAATGAAGAAGCGGGGCTGGGGACGTGGCTCAAGCGGTAGCGCGCTAGCCTGGCATGCGTGCGGCCCGGGTTCGATCCTCAGCACCACATACCAACAAAGATGTTGTGTCCGCCGAGAACTAAAAAATAAATATTAAAAATTCTCTCTCTCTCTCTCCTCTCTCACTCTCTCTTAAATAAATAAATAAATAAATAAATAAATAAATAAAATGAAGAAGCAGTTGGCATAGTGAAACACTCCTGTTAATCTCAGGAGGAGGATCACAAGTTCGAGGCCAGCCTCAGCAATATAGTGAGTCTTTGTCTCGAAATAAAAAATTAAAAGAACTGGGGATGAACTTCAGTGGTAGAGCCCATCCTGGGTTCAATTCCCAGTACCGGGTGCGGGTGGGGTAAGGATACATTTGGTGAGGCCTGAGGTCCATGTGTGTGTGCAGGGGAGAATAAATGAACTGCTACTAGGAAAGTTAATGGGAAGAGTTGGGGGTGGGAGGTCGATAACAACATTAATGTCACTTAAGTAACTAATATTCAATGAGCACTTAATGCCCAGCACTATGCAAAGTACTTACCTTAATCCTCTACCAACCTCAAAAAGGTCTTACTATAATGTATTCCTGTCTCATAATCCTTAGTCACACAGCAACAAAGACAAGATTTTAACCAGAGCAAACAAACTCAGAACCCATGGATTAACCAGATCACTTTACTGTGGCTTAAGGCAGACTGAGAGATTCAGGAAGTTGGTTTTTTTTTTTAAATTTCATTTTATTTGGGGAGTGGGGTACCAGGGATTAAACCCAGGGGCACTTAACCACTGAGCAACATCCCCAGCCCATTTTTTTGTTTGTTTGTTTTTGAGACAGGATCTTGCTAAGTTTCTGAGGCTGGCTTTGAATTTGTGATCCTCCTGCTTCATCCTCTTTAGCTGCTGGGATTATAGGTATGCACTACTACACCCAGCTAGGAAGTAGTTTTCTATACAGAAATATGTCTGCTATGGGGAAAATGGTGTTCCCTAAAACAGATATGTTGAAGTCCTAACCCTTGTTCCCTCAGAATGTGTCCTTATGTAAATGCAGGGCGGTCACAGATGTTGAGGCATGGTGGAGTAGACTGGACCTCTACTTCAATATAACTAAGGTCCTTATAAGAAGAGACCCCACTCTAATACAGCCACCATGACTGAAGGAAGGCAGAGAGACACAGAGAGAACCTCAGGTGAAGAAAGAATTGGACTGAGGTCTCTACAAGCCAAGGAACCTCAAGACTGTCAGCAAACCATCTGGAGTTAAGAAGAGGCAAGGGAGCCTTCCCCTACAGGTTGCTGGGAGCATGGCCCTGCAGACGCCTTGATTTTGGACATCTTTTCTCCAGAACTGTGAGACAATAATTAAGTTGGTTGTTGTAAACCACCTATTTCTAGCACCAAACTTTGTTATAGAGGCACCTGGAAATGAATATAGTGCCCTTGTTTCTTGAACCATGGACACCATTTAGTTAAAGGGAATGTGCTATCAGTGGGTGGGGACAGTTGTCTGCTTTCCCTTTGAATTCACAGATCAGGGGCCCCACCCAAGTGGCTTTGATGAAGAGACCTCAGATAACTCCTACATAGGCTCTGGCACCATCACCACCACATACTTTTTGGGCATTTGTCAACTATATATTTGTGATCTTAATTCTAGCTCTGTTCCATGGCTGGCTGGCAGGGGTATGGTTGGCTATTTCCCAGGGCCCCTCTACTCTTCCCAGCTTCTTCCAATGGCAGTTCAGCTTGGAACTGGAGCATACGAAACTTTGTAAACTTCTTCATGCCAGGCAAAGTCCACTCAAAGCCAATCCAGGACCTTCAGTGACAGCAAAGCTCATCCAAGTAGAGAAGCAATTAAATGTGGGAGATTGTTACCTATTGTATTTGATTCTGTGGGAGATATCTTCTTCTGGTCCAATAGTTGGGATCCTCCCAAGGCCACCTGAGCATGCTGGATGCCTGTGTATGAATGTGGGGAACGTGTGAATCTATAAGAAATCTGCAATGAGCCTTCTCTAGGTGAAGTTTGTAATCTCTGTACTGTGTTTACTTTGGTAGTTTGAACACCTTTCTGTACACAGCAATCCAGAAATCTCAGATAATGTCAAGGAAATAGGAACTTCCTTGGAGATGAGACATTTAACCCACTCCCAGGAGCGATGGGCAGAGTACATTGCAAAATGGAAGCTCTAACCCTGCACCTAAATTCTCCGTTGTCTCCAACTTCCACATACCCATTGCCATCTCTCTGGAACCATTTATGGCTCATTTTAAAAGTGGCTAAGTTTCTTAGTAACCTCTGTCTCCTGTTTGATCAGCTAACAGGTCTCTACAACAGACTTGTCAGTTTCCCACTCAGGATGGCCACTAGCCCCTTATGCAAATTAGACAGCAGATACCCCATTTCCCAAACATGCACAGCCCTGTGGCAGGTGGAGTGTGGTAGGACAGTCTAGATAGCAGCCCCTGCTTGCCCTTGGGTTAGATGCCCATGTGTCCAATCCTCTGTATTCCTGCACTGGGACTGAATCCTAACAGGAAATAGTACTATCTACTGCCAACCAACCAGACCTCTTGAAGGTTTTGTTTGTTTATACTGAGGATGCTTTACCACCGAGGTGCTTTACCATTGAATTATATTCCCAGGACTTTTTATTTGTATTTTCTTTTTAATTTTGAAACAAGGTCTTGGTAAGTTGCTGAGGCTTGCCTCAAACTTGTGATCCTCTTACCTCAGCCTCCCAAGTTGCTGGGATTACAGGTGTGCACCACCACACCCAGGTGAGACCTCTTAAGGTTTTGTGCACCATGTTGCAACAGCTTCATTAATTGCTGCCAAAGACTTACAAAACACTGAAACTAATATCAAAACTAAAACATGTTTAAGAGAGTGGAATCTAGAAGTGAAAATCAGTACCACTTTGCATGGCAATTTGGCAAAATCTAGTAGAATAAAAGATTATATATATATATGCTATAACGGGGTAAGTGCTTCCCTGGGTGGAAACCCTTGCAGATCTATACAAATGTCCATTGAAATATTGTAATAACAATATATTGTGGGGCTGGGGATGTGGCTCAAGCGGTAGTGCGCTCGCCTGGCATGCGTGCGGCCCGGGTTCGATCCTCAGCACCACATACCAACAAAGATGTTATGTCTGCCGAAAACTAAGAAATAAATATTGAAAATTCTCTCTCTCTCTCTCTCTCTCTCTCTCTCTCTCTCTCTCTCTCTCTCTTAAAAAAAAAACAATATATTGTGATAAATAAGTAAATACATATATATTTCCATCAGCAAAAAAATGATTAATTATGGCATGCTTCTTTAATGAAATACTAAATAGCATTTAAAAAGCTACAAGTTTATAACATGGATGAATCTCAAAAACCATATTTATTGAGTGAGAAAAAGATGTTTCTGGTACAGAAAGGTGCAAACATTATGATTCCTTTTGTGTAAAGTTTTAAAGAATCCATGATACATTACTTATGAATATATGCATATGTTGAAAAACATAAAAACAAGCACAGACTTGGGCAAGTAGTTGTCTTAGGATCTTGGGATCGAGGATAAGGAAGAAAGGGAAGGACATACAGTCAACCCTCCATATCTTTAGGATCTGTATCCATGGCGTCAACCAAACAAGGATAGAAAACATTTTTTGAAGAGTGTGTCTATAACCAAACATGTTTGGACTTTTCCCTGGTCATTGTTTCCTAAACAATACAGTGTAACAATTATTTACACAGTATTTACACAGAATTCATTATTATAAACAATTTACAGATCATTAAAAGTGTGATGGAAGATGTAAGTTCTATGTAAATACTACATCGTTTTATATAAGAGAGTTGCGCATCCATAGATCTTGATATCTATGGGGGTCTTGGAATGAACCCCCTGAAGATCTTGAGGGCTGACCCCCCTCATTTCATGTGTTTTAGTTTGCTTTTTCCACTGCTGTGACTAAAGGATCTGACCAGAACAATTTTAAAGGAGGAAAAGTTGATTAGAGGGCTCACAGTTTCAGATGTTTTAGTCCATAGAAGGTTGGCTCCATTTAGAATGAGGCTGAACATCATGGCAGGAGAGGGTGGCAGAGAGAAGCAGCTCACATCATGGTGACCAGGAGGCAGAGAGAGAAATTTCACTCACCAGATAATACCCAAAGCCACGCCCCAATTCCCACCTCCTTCAGCCACACCCTGCCATTTCAGTTACCACTCAGTTACTCCCTATCAGGGGATTAAATCACTGACTGGGTCAAGACTCTTACAACACAATTGTTTCTCTGAACATTCTTACATGGTCTCACACGTGAGCTTTTGGGGGACACCTCCCATCCAAACCATAACACCATGCTATTGGAAAAGTATGAAGGGGACTTTAACTGAATCTTCTTAGTATTTTATTTCCTTAAAAGCATGATAAATATTTGAAGCAAATAAAGTTAAGGCTTCAGGGAAATAGACATATGTTTCTGTAGTCTCTACAGTCAAGTTGTATGATTGAAATGTTTCATGAAAAAATTTTCTCTTTGCAAAGTGAGATCCCTGGCATAAGGTGGCCCACATTTAAATCTGTGCAGCTCCACAGGAGTGTAACCTCAAACAAGCCCTATAACCTCAGCCTACTTCATGGGGTTGTTGTGAAGATTAAGTGAGATAATACATGTAAATAGTTGGCACAGTGCAAAGCACAATATATAAAACCATTATTCTTTTCCAAGGGCTCTTATCAATTAGTCAAGAGGGAGTCAAAATTAATTTAACAAATAAGCATTAAAGAACTATTTTATGCCAGGCCTTGGCTGAGAGACTGTGGTTACCAAAGTGAATTGTGGCCAGTCTGGTAGGGAAGGCCAGTGTGTGTGTAAGTTAAGGTCACATGCAGTGGGGTCAGAGTTGTGATAGAGGTGAGTGCTAGGTGGCATGACAGGTGGCCAATGTCAGTGAGTTTCACTCAGCCGAGTGAGGGTTAGGAAGACTGAACATTTTGCTGTTACTCTTTATTTAAATTTGACATTCACCAAAATAAGCCCTATTGCTTCTGTTGTCTTTATTGTAAAATAAACCACATCAACACTTAATGTGTTTTAAAACAACAACAGGGACAGTTTGTTTCTGCTCCACATGTCAACTGGGTGATTCTACTGGGGATGGATATCTAAGATGATGACTCTCCCTATCTAGTGTCCCAGCTGTACCATGGGGGGGTCGGGGTGGGGGGAAGGCTGGGCTGGCCAGGAATTTCCTTCTTTCTGTAGTCTCTCCAGAAAGGGAACCTCTTTACATATTGAGTCTCCAAGAGGGGGAAAGCTGATTCTGCTAGGTCTTAACAGGGGTGGGGGTGGAGTTCAGCAGCAGAGTGCTTACCTAAGCCCTGGGTTCAATCCCTAGTGCGGCAAAAATAAATGAATGATTCTGTAAAGCAGCTCAGTGTTCATAGCAGCTCAATTCACAATAGCTTAGCTATGGAACCAATCTAGGTGCCCTTCAACAGATGAGTGGATTAAGAAAATGTGGTACATATACTCAATGGAATATTACTCAGCCTCAAAGAAGAATGAAATTATGGCATTTGCCAATAAATAGCTGGAACTGGAGACTATCATGCTAAGTGAAATAAGCCAATCCCCCAAAACCAAAGGCCAAATGTTCTCTCTCGTATGTGAATGCTGACACACAATAAGTGGGGGATGGAGGAGAATAGAAATTCATTGGATTAGACAGAGGGGAATGAAGGGAGGGGAGGGGAGATGGGAACAGGAAAGACAGTAGAATGAATCAGACATAACTTTCCTATGTTCACGTATGAACACATGACCAGTGTAACTTCATATCATGTGCAACCTCAAAAAAATGGGATCCTAATTAGAATTATTTAATATGTATAATATGTCAAAATGCAGTCATGTATATCAATAAGAACAATTAAAAAACATTTTTTTAAAGTTACCAGGCCACCTCAGATTCAAGGGGAGGCTCAGTAAATTCCACCTCTTGATGAAAGAAACAACAAAGCACTCTGGGGCTCTTTAATCTACCACATCCATTGTATCAAACTTCATTTCCAGCCAATTTATGATTTAGAAGGAATCTAGGAAGATTCTAGAACTGCTTTAGGAATCAATGGTGTAAAATGTAGCAAGAACAGCACTGTTCAGACACAGGGTTCAGTAGCCCAGCATAGTGGCACATGCCTGTGATCCCAGCAACTTGGGAGCTGAGGTGGGAGGATTGCAAGTTTGAGGCCAGCCTCAGCAACTTAGTGAGGCCCATCTCAAAATAAAAATAAATAAAGAGCTTGGGGTGTGTCTCAGTGGTTAAGTGCCCTTTGGTTCAATTCCCTGTACCAGAAACAAACAAAAACCCTACAGGGTTCGAATTCATGTCTTAGTACTAACTCCCTTGGGCAAGTTATTAGACCTCTCTTTCCATTCTTTGCTCATCTGTAAGATGAGGGCCAGTAAGATTTAACCTCCCAGAATTCTTCTAGAAGTAGAAAGGATGTAGGAAAAATGCTAGTGGTGGTAGGAGAAATGGTCAGGCAGCACTATGATCTGCCCTCTTGTTATTATTAGGTTTCTTGCCTATTCTTTAAAAAAAAATTTTTTGAAGTTGTCGACCGACAGCACGCCTTTCTTTTATTTGCTTATTTTTGTATGCAGTGCTGAGGATAAAACCCAGTGCCTCACATGTGTTAGGCAAGTGCTCTGCTACTGAGCCCCAGCCCCAGCCCTCTTGCCTATTTTTTTGAGTGAGATAACGTGAGTGTTACATTTGAAGTCATGTTTTCTGTCTGTCCTGGGAAAACTCAGCATATCTCTGGTGCTGCCAGCGTCTCCCTGAATCCTCAGCAATCATGCCAAGGAGTAGGGCATGGCTCTGAGGATTTGTACAACCTTTTGGGAGGCAATTTAGTAATCATTAACAAGAGCCATAAAAACATTCATATCCTTTGACCCAATAACTAGATTTCCAGAAAAATGTTCCTAAGGGACACTGATTCAAAAGGAAAGCAAAATCCATATACATTAAACTCCTCATTGCCATTTTCTCTATGGCAACTAAAAATAAACTCACAGCTTAAATGTACAATAGCAAGAGGGAGGCTAACTAAATTATGATACAAATAAATATTTATTAGAATATTATATGATCACTGAAATGACTATTATCACTATATGGTAGTATGAATTTTTTTAAAAAATAAAAGGCTGACAAATTTAAAATTCAAAAATATCTGTACATATGAACAAAGATCAGAGTCCACATTATTGGAATATTTGTTTGGACTTAAATATTTTTCTTTAAAAAAATTCTTTGGCCAGGCCATGCAATGTAGTGCATATCTATAATCCCAGTAGCTTGGGAAGCTGAGTCGGGAGGATTCCAAGTTCAAAGCCAGCCTCAGCAATTTAGTGGGGGTCCAAAACAAATTAGTGAGACTCCATTTCAAAATAAAAAAATTTAAAAAGGGCTGGGGATTTGGCTCAATGGTCAATTGTCCCTGGGTTCAATCCTTGGTACCCTTGAAGCAGAAGAATCAGAAGTTCAAGGCCAGCCTGGGCAACTTAGCAAGATCCTGTCTCAGAAATTTTGAAAAGTGGTGGGGATGTAGATTAGTGATAGGGCATCCCTGTGTTATATCCCCAGTTGTACACATACACACATATACTGTTAAGGTCTGTAAATAAGTCAAAAATAACACCTGGTATTTTGCCAGAGGAATGTTAGAGTTCGTAAACAAGTCTGGATGGTGCCTGGCAAAATGTCAGAGGGAGTGGTTTGAGAAGTAACAAAAGTGAGCCATTAAGTGTGGAGATTCCTTATTGGTTGACTGATGTATCTAGTTTATGCTAATTAAGATAAGCTGTGCAAAATGTATAAATAGCTCTGTTGCCCTACAATAAAGGGCTCCCATTCCTGCTGTATCAACGTGCACAAGTTATTCGTCACCCCCCGGTTATTTTGCTGCAGCCGGCCTGCGGCAATATACAACACACACACAAACACACACATCTTCTGTGTTATTATTTTTTTAAAGAGAGAATTTTTTAATATTTATTTTTTAGTTTTCGGTGGACACAACATCTTTATTTTATTATTTTTTTAAATAATTTATTTTTCAGTTTTCAGTGAACACAACATCTTTATTTTATTTTATGTGGTGCTGAGGATCGAACCCAGCGCCCCCGCATGTCAGGTGAGCCCGCTACCACTTGAGCCACATCCCCAGCCCTTCTGTGTTATTTTTAAACTAAAATCAGAAAAGAAATTTAGGCAAGGGTGTATTGAAAAATGATTGATTAGGGTTGGGAATGTAGCTCAGTGCCAAGTGTGTAAAAATCCCAACAATGAAAAATTTATTTTCTTCATTAAAAAAAATTTATTTTCTTCATTAAAAAAAGACCATATAAGCCAGGCACAGTGGAGCATGCCTGTAATCGCAGCAGCTTGGGAAGCTGAGACATGAGGATTATGAGTTCAAAGCCAGCCTCATCAAAAACGAGGCACTAAGCAACTTGGTGAGAGCCTATTTCTAAATAAAATACAAAATAGGGCTGGGGATATGGCTCAGTAGGCAAGTGCCCCTGAGTTCAATTCCGTACCCTCCTCGCAGAAAAGACCATGTAAGAAATGCCAGAGAATAAATTGCAAAACTTAAAAAACTACTCCTGTTTGAGCCTCTCTATGGAACTTGTAATTTGGAAGGCCCCAAGTAGAGGAAAACCCACATTTTTTTTTTCTGAGCTCCAGAAACAAGTTTGATATACACCAGGGTGAGACTCACTGAAGACCTTCATCATTGTCCTTTCAATTAATCTAGTAAACATACTGTCTGATCAGAAATGGCAATAGAAGGGAAACTAACACAACCCGAACTTTACCCCCACGTGAAACATGCCCCTCGGTAGAGCTTTCACCTTTCCATTTATTTAGTTGTCCTCTAATTCATAGCCTGGGTACACAGTCCGGAATGCAGAAAAGACAGTTTTCAATAAACACTGTGGTTCTGTACAATGTAAGGAGAATAACATGGCATAAGAGCTGATGGCCTGAAGTTTAGCAGGAGGAGAAACAGAAGCAGAAAAAAAATGACATCTCCATCTTAGTCAAAAGATACTGATGGGGGCTGGAGTTGTGGCTCAGTGGTAGAGCGCTTGCCTGGCACGCGTGAGGCACTGGGTTCAGTTCTCAGGACCACATATAAACAAATAAATAAATAAGGGCCCATCAATAACTAATAAAAATTTGGGGAAAAAAAAAAGATACTGATGGGAGTGGGACACAGTGGCACATGCCTGTAATCCCAGAGGCTCGGAAGGTTGAGGCAGGAGGATCCTGAGTTCAAAGCCAGCCTCAGCAATGTCGAGGCACTAAAATACAAAATAGAGCTGGGGAGGTGGCTCAGCGGTCGAGTGCCCCTGAGTTCAACCCCTGATACCAAAAAAGATACTGATGGGAATCAAAAACTATTTCCCACTGTGACTAGTGTGGAACTGGTGTGAATACAGGAACTGGATGGGACTGTTATATATGGTCCTTCTTTTTTTTTAATAATGCTGGAATTAACTCACAGGAAGTTATTGTATTTTATTTAACTGATTGCTAAATTGTGTATATTGGGCTGAGGATGCAGCTCCATGATAAAGCACTTGCCTAGCATATATAAGACCCTGGGTTGGAGCCTCAACACCCCCAAATGCACACTAATGGGCTACCATGTAGTTCCATGATGAAATAAGCTTGAGATAAGTTTATCCAAGTTTGAGGGGTTTCTTTGCAGGATTTCTCAGGGCCTTTGTGAAATCTACAGAAAAAGAATGTGGCATACAGTATGAAAAGCTTCTCTTGGCTGCTGGGGTACTCTTTCAAAACACTTGCATACACCATTATGCTTTCCAATAAGAGCTAGATAAATACTAGTTATTAAAGCTCAGAAAATAAAGGTTATCATAGTCTTAGGTTTACATTACTTAATTTGTTTTTTTTTTAACCTAAGGAAAATTAACTTTCTTGTGAAAATTAATTCTATATTTCTACAGTATAGAAAATTCGAGTCTCCTCAGATTAACACTTAGAACTAATGAGAAAGTTCACTCAAGTTTCTGAACTCATATGCTTTCAAAAAAATTGCCTTCTGGCCTAGTGTAGTGGTACACACCTGTGATCCCAGTGGCTCAGGAGGCTGAGGCAGGAGGATCGTGAGTTCAAAGCCAGCCTCAGCAAATCTGCAAGACTGTAAGCAACTCAGTGATAATCCAGTCTCTAGGTTAAATATTTTAAAAGGGCTGAGGATGTGGCTCAGTGTTTAAGTGCCCTGGGTTCAAACCCTGGTTGGAAAAAAAAAAATTCAGGCATAGTGGCACATGTCTGTAATCCCAGCAACTTGGAAGGGAGGCTGAATCAGGAGGATTGAAAGCTGGAAGCCAGAGCATGCTACAGGGATGCTGCCACATCGATGTTCATAGCAGCACAATTCACAATAGCTAGACTGTGGAACCAACCCAGATGCCCTTCAAGAGATGAATGGATAAAAAAAATGTGGCATCTATACACAATGGAGTACTATGCAGCAATAAAAAATGACAAAATCATAGAATTTGCAGGGAAATGGATGGCACTAGAGCAGATTATGCTTAGTGAAGCTAGTCAATCCCTAAAAAACAAATACCAAATGTCTTCTTTGATATAATGAGAGCAACTATGAACAGAGCAGGGAGGAAGAGCAGGAAGAAAAGATTAACATTAAACAGAGACATGAGATGGGAGGGAAAGGGAGAGAAAAGGGAAATTGCATGGAAATGAAGGGAGACCCTCAATGCTATACAATATTACATATAAGAGGTTGTGAGGGGAATGGGAAAATTAACAAGGAGAGAAATGAATTACAATAGATGGGGTAGAGAGAGAAGATGGGAGGGGAGGGGAGGGGGGACAGTAGGGGATAGGAAAAGTAGCAGAATACAACAAATACTAATTGGGCATTATGTAAAATTGTGGATGTGTAACCGACGTGATTCTGCAATCTGAATTTGGGGTAAAATTGGGAGTTCATAACCCACTTCAATCTAATGTATGAAATATGATACGTCATGAGCTTTGTAATGTTGTGAACAACCAATAAAAAAAAAAAGATCTAAAAATAAATAAATAAATAAATAAATAAATAAATAAAAAAGAAAGCTGGAAGCCAGACTCAGCAATTTAGCAAGACTCTGTCTCAACTTTTTTTTTTTTTTTTTTTTTTAAGGCCTGGGAATGTAGCTCAGAGGTAATGTGCCCCTGGGTTCAATCCTCAGTACAAATAACAATAATAATAATAATTACCTGGTGTTTGTCAGGATTCCAGTAAAGTACAAAAAGCTCTCAAAGTATGTTAGTATAATATCAGGTTCTCTGAAGGGCCCGTGCAACTTATTTGTGTCTTTGAACCACTAGATCTCTTTGGATAACTAAGCTAGAAAGGGCTTTTGTTATGCTCAAAATTGCCCAATTTATTTTTTTAAATATGTTTTTTTAGTTGTAGATGGACACATATCTTTATTTTTTATTTGTTTATTTTTATGTGGTGCCAGGGACTGAAGCCAGTGCCTCACACGTGCTAGGCAAGTGCTTTACCACTGAGCCACAACTCTGGCCCCCTCAATTTAATTTTACTAAATGAATCATAGTAGATAGAAATGGCGGCCTCTTCCTTGCTTACAACAAGTCTCCCAATGACCACTTCTATGCTACTGTCTTTTTTCTTTTTGGTACTGGCCATTAAACCCAGGGCGCTTAACCATTGAGCCACATCCTCAGCCTATTTTATATTTTATTTTGAGACAGGGTCTCCATAAATTGCTCAGGGTTTTGCTAAATTGCTGAGGCTGGCTTTGAACTCATGATCCTCCTGCACCACCACACCTGGCTGTTTATTTTTTCTTTAAATAATAAAATCAACCATGAGGGCAAGAGACCCAGGCTAGGCCAATGACTGGCAATGGACAATAATAATAATGACTCAATATTCTGGCTTGTGATTGGTCCTGGCAATGGACCCATGAGCCAAGCTGGGTCATCCTTTCCCCATGTAGGGAAGAATAAAGCTCACAGGAAAAGAGCAACAGAGACAGGAAACCCAGAGCTTTGAACCCCTGGTTCTAGTTGCTCCTGCACTTTCCTGGTTGAGTATAGAAGCCAAAGGCAGTCCCCACACCCCTCTCTCTGTCTTTTTTTCCTCTTGGCTTTCTGTCTTGAAACCAAAATGTCTTACCCTAAGTAAGCAGGTAGAAGCTTCCTATGTGTGGATTCCCCAGGGGTCTATACAGACTCCACAGTAGTATAGTCAGAAGTTATTCAGGAAAAGCAGAATCACTGCATTTTATGGGATAATGAACTTATTACAGGAAAGGAGACACTACACATTTGCAGGGAGATCTGGGAGAAGGGAGGATGAAAAGAGGGATCTGCGAAGCTCTCACTATTGGGTCAATCTGAGGAGCTAAGCACATCCAGCCAATTTTAGCCAACACACCACATCCTTGCCTCCCAAAGGCAAGGCTTATGGGAGGTGGTGGGGGACCACCCCACTGTGTGGTTACTGCCTTTGTGAATCACTGTGAGCATCTGGCCCCCATTGATACATAGGACCAAGATAAATTAGCAAAAAGAGGTGGATCAGGAGCACAGAGCAAGGTCAAGCTGGAATCCATGGGTACCTCTGCACCTATCTATAAACCACTTCTAATCGTGTCAACATGCAGAGGGTCATGGCTGCAGTTTCTCCTCTACTTCCCAAATCTCACGCAAATTCCTCTTTTGCTCCACTCCTACCTGGCACCATACAGGGAAGGACATTCTGGGAAATGTAGACCTCCAGTTAAGTTGATGTACAAATTACTCTCGCCTTTATCCAGGCAATCACACACCAAGAACTTCATACAAAGTTTCTCTAGTTAAGAAGAACCAGTGTGGCTGGGGCTATAGCTCTGTTGGTAGAGTGCTTACCTCAAATGCACAAGGCCCTGGGTTCATTCCCCAGCACCACACACACAATAAGAAGAGTTGGTTGTGATACATTTGACTTTCTCACGGCTTCTGCAGCAGTCTGACTTTATACCTCCAGTGGGTTTTCTTACTGGGAAATTTTTCTCACACCCTTTTGATTCCTAGCCTCTGAAGCCCCCTTCTCTATACTTTATATTTTATTTTGAGACAGGGTCTCGATAAATTGCTGAGGCTGGCTTTGAACTCATGATCCTCCTTCACCACCACACCTGGCTCTTTGTTTTTTCTTTAAAGAATAAACTCAACCATAAGGGCAAGAGATCCAGGCTAGGCCAAACCGGTAGGCTCAGGGCCGATCTTGATTTCAGAAAGGAAGGTCAAGGATGTTTAGCCTGTGCACATGCATAGAGCTGGCTCTAGAGCCAGCTTTGACTTCTTGCGCCTGTCCTAGGTTCTGTTGGCTGGCTTCTGCCTCACTCCTCACTAAATAAAATATTTTATTTATTTTTTTTTTTAAGAAAGAGGAGAGGGAGAGAGAGAGAGAGAGAGAGAGAGAGAGAGAGAGAGAGAGAGAGAGAGAAATTTTTTAAATATTTATTTTTCAGTTATCGGCAGACACAACATCTTTGTTGGTATGTGGTGCTGAGGATCGAACCTGGGCCGCACACATGCCAGGCGAGCGCGCTACCACTTGAGCCACATCCCCAGCCCAATAAAATATTTTAAAAAGGGCTAAGGATGTGGCTCAGAAATTTTTCCTGGAGCAAAAATTTCCCTTTTGATGATCTGTTGAGCATTTCCTCCAGGTATTCCAGGATGAGGCTCCTGTCCTGCTTTGCCCCTCTCCATCCCCACCCAAGCCCTGCCTCTGAACTGCATCCAAGAGCAATGACACTGCTGCTACCGGCTGACCTCCTTTCTAATACCAGTGCCCACAAATTTGATTTCCAATTATAGCCAACACACCACATGCTTCAGCAACACTCTTCCTAGCTGTGTTCAATCCTACATTGTGTGTACAACTGACTCTTGTTCTTCAGAACCAAGAGGTCACCTTCCTCTAGTGCCTAGCCTCATATCACATATTAACTTCCTTCTTGACTTTCACTAAAGTTTAACTTTCCCCCCATGGCCAGGTTATTGCCATCTTAAACAGCTCTGTCAATCTTTCTTTCCCTTCCTCCCCCCCTGCTCCTTCTTCTTGTCTAGAGTACAAATGGGATTGTTTATCCCTTTAAGCTTCACAGCTGGATTTGACATTCAGTTGTATTTTATTTTCTCACTGAATTTCTTTTGAGTTTAATACTGAGAGCAGCAGCTGACTTTATTTTCCAACGAAGAAAATCATTGTGGCTTATTGTCATTTCTTAATTATGAAGGAAAATAGCTGCATTCCCAACCATGAACAAAGATCAACAAAGCTGGGGCTAGGGTTATTGATACCTGTGGTGTAGTCCCCAGAACCACCAAAAAAAAAAAAAAAAAAAATCCACAATACTGGTCATTCATTCAATTCATCTGTACCCTGTTGATACATAGGACCAAGATAAGATATTTAAGATACTGGTTCTGGCAAGATGGCAAACGACTGGATCTTTGGGGTCATTCAAAAGTGTTTTAAATGGAGCTGGGTGTGGCGGCCAGCACATGCCTGTAATTCCAGTGACTCTGGAGGCTGAGGTAGGAGGATCCTGAGTTCAAAGATAGCTTCAGCAATTTAGCAAGGCACTTGAAACTTAGTGAGACCCTGTCTCTAAATAAAATATTTTAAAAAGGGCTAAGGATATGGCTCAGAAAAAAAAAAAAGTTTTAAATGTGACAGTGCTAACAATGCCAAGGATTTTAATTTAAGGATTTTAATTTAATACCTGATCTGTTGCTACCCTCTGTGTACCTCTGGATATACAGGATGTCTACTTAATTGTCCTGCTCCCCAGATTCCATGTTCTGCCTGCCTAACTAGACCACACTGGGTGCCTTCCCAGGGCATATCCAGCCCTGCTGGGTGTGTCAAGTGCCAGATCCTCACCCCTCCCAGGGTGCCTTGTTTCTTCAGTGCTCTGGACTAGGTTGGCTAGGATGACCATGACCATCATTAGCAATAGCACATTAAGTACCAGATGTATTGACTCATGAAAATCACTTTAAAATACCTCTGCTTGCTCCAGGGAAATATATCAAGAGGTAATAAAGGTACAGATGAAATATTCTTGGATCATTAAATCATCTCGTATGAGCCATGCTAAACCCTAGCCAGTCAAGCAAGAGTATCATTGACCACATTTATAGCCATGGATTAGGCTTTAGTTCAAATGTATGAGCCAATGATACTTTCATGTGCTCTACAGTTCACTGGACTCCCTGGATAATCACAGGTATTACAGTACATTGAAATCTGTTTTATGGAAGCTGGAACTGCATATTTTTATTGCTGCAGGTGATTGCAAATTTTATAATCTTTTTTCTTAGGAGGTGTTTTTTACCTATTTAGAGCTGAGTCCTTGGTCAGGAACATACTGTCTCATTTTAATAGTAGACCCAAGAAAATGCAAAAATATTTGTTTATTTTATTCAATGAATAATTCAATGTTTAAATGACTCAAACTCTACCACTAAGAACATCATCAGAGTTCAGCTTCTTCTTCTTCTTCTTCTTTTTTTTTTTTTGAGAATTTTAATATTTATTTTTTAATTTTCGGCGGACACAACATCTTTGTTGGTATGTGGTGCTGAGGATTGAACCCGGGGCGCACGCATGCCAGGCGAGCGTGCTACCGCTTGAGCCACATCCCCAGCCCCCCCCCTTTTTTTTTAAATTGTTGTTTATTTTATTTATTTAGGTTTTTTTTTAATATTTTTTTTTATTTGTAGTTGGACACAATACCTTTATTTTATTTACTTATTTTTATGTGGTGCTAGGGCCTCACCTACCTCAGTGGTAGGCAAGCACTCTACCCACTGAGCCATAAGCCCAGCCCCAGAGTTCAGCTTCTTGTTTGCACTCTGAGGTTTTGGGCAAATGCCTATTACAGAGAACAGTGGGGAAGGACCTGAAACTGTGGAATGGAAATGATCTTTGGAGAAAAAGCTCCGTTTAGGGACTATGGGGTGGGGGAAGGAGCTTGCTGGTTGAGATGACCCTGAGCCAGGTTTGCCCCCTAGGACTTAACACCTTCAATTTGCTCTAGTTTTTCTCCTGTGGAATTTCAGTGTATTCTTGTCTCTTACTCTGGACGAGATGGAGTCATTCTCTTTTTCCCAGGCCCAACTTTGACTAGAGCCCCTGAAACCTCAGATCCTCCTTAGGACCTGTGGTAGGCCAAATGATGATGTCTGCATGGTACTCCCCAGGTCCTGTAAGTAGTAAAGAGGGCTTTGTAGGAGTCACCAAATTATGGATCTAGAGATGGGGAAGTTGTTCTGGATTACTGAACGGGTCCAATATGATAACAAAAGTCCTTAGAAGAGGTATGTAGGGGAGTCTATGTATGAGAAGGAGAGGTCAGAGTGGTGTAGGACCATGAGCCAAGGAAAGTGGGCATCCTCTGGAAAGTGGAAAAGGCAGGGCATGTTTCTCCAGAAGAAATGCAACCTGATCTTTGTTTTAACCCAGTGAGACCTACTTGGGGTTTTGATTTCCTGAACTGTAAGAAAATAAATTTTGTGTTGTATTATGCTATCAACTTGGGGTGATTTGTTACAGCATCTGTAGGAAACTAATACAGCTTCCCAGCCAGTACTGACTGGAAGATAGAGACCAAGCTTATCTAGAGCTGAGTCACCCAATATTGTCACCATTAGCCCCAAGTAGCAGTTGAAATGGGGCTGGTCTGGTGCCTTCAGTGTAAAATACACACCTATTGTAAAGACTTAGATAATATTTTAGACACATTGGTTTCAATAAATTACATTATTAGAATGACCTTCATTTCTTTATTTTTTACTTATGTGTTAAGGTGACCATTAGAACATTTTAAATGCTACATGTAACTTGCATTCTATTTCTATTGATTAGTGCTATTCTAGAGAATCAGATAATTCTCACGACTGGTATCACTGGGAAACCCCACTTGGTTGGTCCAGGCCTTCTGCAACCAGCTCAAATGGCTTTGGTTCCTTTTGAGGACACTGCCAGAAGGGGATACTGCCCTGAATAACTTGAACCTGTTTGGAATGGTCCCCAACACCTCGCCCTAAGTTTTTCTAACTTAAGTTTTGTGGGTTGGGGGCCAAGCTCAAGAAGAAGAGTGTAGAATTAAATTAGTCCTGGGGCTTGGCAATCTGCACAAATGAGGGACCTTGAACAACTTTCATTAGCCTCATGGTCAATGTGCCTCTGCCCTTTTCCCCAAATCTCACCTAGGGTGGCTCTTTTTCCCCACTCCCTAGCTTGCCAGGGATCTTACTCTCCACAAACCTCTTCTTAGGTCCTAAGACAGCATCCAAAGTGACCTCTGCCCTTAACCCAGGGAAGCAGGACCCTTGAGCTTCAAAGGACCCCACATATAACAAACACAAAAGATTAGAATTAACCTCTTAACAGGTATGTCAGGGTGCCGATCACTAGGGATTTGGCACAGCAGTCCTGGGCACATCAACATCCATGAATTAAACACTTGTTCTCATGGCTTATGCCATTCACATCCAAGAAATCGCTTCCCTGCATTCTAGCCCTGTGTTCTGGAAACAAAGAGGAATAAGCCTGGATGCCAGGAAGACTCAAAGTTGTGCTGCTACTGAGAGAGCTAGGCACTGCTTCAGAGCACAGGGAGGAGGAGGCATTTAAGAAAAAAGAAAAAAAAAGATGAAATAATTAGGTTGTCAAATCCTTCCTCCTGGATAACATGAATGCAACAGATTCTTGCATAACAAGGTATCATTCCTCAGTGGTGCAGGGTTCTGATATTTGCAACAGTTGCAAAAGACAGCTGAGGAATATTTTGTAACATTAAATAATTCATATGACTGTTAAGTTTCTGCACATGCAGGCCTAGATGCCACATTCATGAAGCATTTTCTGAATTGACAACTAGATGGACAAACACAATGCAACCAGATGCACATTGAATACTAAAATTATAATTTGGTGGGTACTGGGGCTGCTGAGGATTGAACCCAGGACCTCAAACATGCTAGGCAAGTGCTGTACCACTGAGCAACACTCCCAGCCCACTTGATAATTTTTTGAAAATATATTTAAATTGAAATATAGTAATTGTACATAATTATAGAATACAGTGTGGCTTTTTTAAATTTTAGCTGTAGATGGACACAATACCTTTACCCTATTTATTTATTTTTAATGTGGTGCTGAGAATCAATCGAACCCAGTGCCTCACACATGCAAGGCAAGTGCTCTACCACTGAGCTACAACCCCAGCCCCCAGTTTCACATTTTAATACACATATATAATGTGTAATGATCCAATCAGGGTAATTGGCATGTCTATCACTTCAGACATTTATCATTTCTTTGTGTTGAGAACATTCAGAATTCTCTGTACAAGCTATTTTGCAATAGTCATTGATTGTCAACTGCAGTTACCCTAAGGTGCTAGAGAACTTCAGGGATTATTTCCCCTACGCAGCTGCATCCGGGTATCCATAGCCATCCTTTCTCCAACTCCCCTCTCCCACACCCTTCCCACACTGTAGTAACCACTGCAGAATTATACATTTTTTACGAAATCTTTCAGATGGAATTTAAATTCACAAATTTAAATATAAATTTAAGCTTTGTTTAAAAACGTTTGAAAATGAGTGCCAGTCATCCTATCATCATGGAGATAGAAAATAGAGCTCAGAGAAGAAAAGGAGAAGAGGAGCAGACTGCTTACGTTTCTAAAAACAGGAAACCAGGAAAGTGAGGAGGTTTTTGCTGAGTATGACCCACTTAAAATCTGCAAACAGGGCTTTATGAGTTCTTTATTTAATGAAGATTTAATTACTAATTGTATGAAAATGAACAAAAGAAATCTTCAAACCCACAATTTGAAAAGATCAGATGAAATCCCTGAGACTTCATATTCTTTATTAAATGGAGACTTAATTACTGATCAAAACAATGAGAAGGGAACAAAGAGAATTATGCATAAGAAATTTATAATTCAGAAAGCCAAATGCAACTCTGATCTGTCCACTAATATATGAAGAGAAATTGCATTTATAAAAGCTGCAATTGAATTCGAACATCAAGTTTTACTCTGCTTATTGGATATTGAACCTGAAAAATGACTATCTCATCCTTCTGACAGCAGAAATAGATTTCTAGCAAAATGCAATCTGATTCAAATTAATAATTACAATTTTCCATTGCATGAACACAGCAAAAAAATTAGCATTTAATTTTATACCAAAATTATTTTACATAAAGAAATTATTTTTAAAAAATAGTTTTTATGTTTTTTAATATTGTGAGTACTGAACTACATATTTTTTTTCCTATTATCAGAGTTTTACAACAGATCTTACAAGATCTGCTTTGGCCAAATAAGGCATTTGTGTCTGGAAATAATTATGGTCTTGATATATATTTTTAAAAAGGGAAACATCATTTGCATACAAACAACATTTATGCAGTTACTAAAATTACTTTTTAAGAGATTAATAAACTACAAAACAAAAATAGTACTGAACAAAGGCAAATAACGTTATCATGTGATAGATGATACTCTTATAAATTAATATTAGTGACCAATATTTAATCAAGCATAATGATGTTTCTCATAGTAATGGCTGCTCTATACTTACGGAAAACAATGAAAAAATTCCAGTTTTCATAGCCATTACATGATACAAAAATGTTCAACTTGTAATGTGGGTTTTTTAAATGAATTACAGGACTGGGCACAGTGCCACATGCTTATAATCCCAGTGGCTCAGGAGACCGAGGCAGGAGGATCACAATTTCAAAGCCAGCTTTAGCAATTTAGCAGGGTTCATTTAGCAGGGTCCTAAGCCACTTAGTGAGGCCCTATCTCAAAGTAGAATAAAAAACAGCTGGAGGCCTGGGGTTGTGGCTCAGTGATAGAGTGCATGCCTTGAATGTGTGAGACACTGGGTTCGATTCTCAGCACCATATATAAATAAAAAATAAAGATCCATCAACAACTAAAATGAATAAAATAAATATTTTTTTAAAGAGCTGGGAATATGGTGCAGTGTTTAAGCATCCCTGGATTCAATCCCCTATCCCAAAAATAAATAAATAAATATCTTAAAAATGCATCATAGGGCTGGGGATGCAGCTCAATGATTAGCATGTTTTAGGCCCTGAGTTCAAGCCCCAGTGCTGCCAAATGAGACTCAAAATGAGACTTGGATTTAAAGAAAGAGAAGAATTCATATACAGCATATTTAGTTGGTATAAATCTCACTTAGTTGCTAAATTTAGCTAGATTATATTATAGATAAGTTATGGGAAACAAGTAATGTACATTATACCTGTTGATGAACTACCAAGGGGGAGCGGATAAGGAAATTAAAATAATTAGTATTTCATTGGTTTTACATGTATAGTAATAATTACATTCAGTTACCTTTGCATTTTTCTGGCTTTCAGACATACAAAACCACAGCTTTTTTAATGTTTTAAAATGTTTGTTTAAAGGAAGTTTGTTTTGTTTTTATGAAGCATGCAAAAGTAAGAAATGAGACCATATTTTATTTATTTGTCCATCTATTTATTTATTTGGTGGTGTTGGGGATTGAGTCTAGCTCTACCACTGAGCTACCTTCCCAGCCCTATTTATTTTTTATTTTGAGACAGGTTTTTTTTTTTTTTTTTTTTTGGTGGTGCTGGGGATCGAACCCAGGGCCTTGTGCATGCAAGGCAAGTAGTCTACCAACTGAGCCTTATCCCCAGCAGGTTGCCAAGCCTGGTCTCAAACTTGTGATTCTCCTTCCTCCACCTCCAGAGTCATTGGGTTTGCAGGCATGCACCACTGTACCCAACTATACAGTTTTATTAAACCGTTTGTTAGTTTTATTGTGAACGTCTAATTATTTAGACATTCAGAACCTGGATCTCCATTTGCACTCTTTCCCTGGCTTTACAAATACTGTGAATAGGCCCCACTGCCGCCCAGATCTGACTCTCTGAGATACTGAGGCTCAATTCAATGGGCCCTTTTTGAGTTTCCCATTCAGCAGAAGCCCAAACTACAGCCACATTAGTTTGCCAACTCCCAGTCACGTCAATTCCTGCTTCTTCCTCAACCTACCCAGGCAGTACAAGACACCAACAGATCATAGGATCAAACAATAAAAATCCCAGACTTGCCGGGTACAGTGGAACATGCCTATCATCCTAGCTACCCAAGAGACTGAGATAGGAGGATGGCATGGTCAAGGCCACCCTGGGCAACTTAGCAAGGCCCTGTTTCAAAATAAAAATTTAAAAGGACTGCAGTGTAGATCACACTTTCCTGAATACTGGAAGTCCTGGGCTCAATATTGGTGGCTCAGTATGCAGCTCAATGATTAGCATGTTTTAGGCCCTGAGTTCAAGCCCCAGCGGGGATTCCCAAAGGGGTAAGTCACAGCCTCCCACAAGGACTCAGAATACTCAGAGTACCTTACTGTCTTGGGAAATGGTCCTTAATGGTCCTTTTCTCCCACTTTGCCCAATCTTAGATAATCAGTATTTAGTATGCATTTGAGAATTGGTTACATGAGTCCTGTGGCAAGGAGAGGGAGATTTAGGTTTACACTAGTCTTTCTCCCTAAATCCTAATTGATAGATGAATGGATAAAGAAATTGTTATACACACATACACACCATATTCAAGCTTTTTTTTTTTTTTTTTTTTTTTTTTTGTGTGTGTGTGTGTGTGTGTGTGCTGGGGATTGAACCCAGGGTCTTGTGCAGGCAAGACAAGCACTCTACCAACTAAGCTATATCCCCAGCCCCCATATTCAGCTTTTAAAATGAAGGAAATCCTGCCATTTGAGACAACATGAATGTGGAGGACCTTGTGCTAAGGGAAAGAGGCCAGGCTTAGCAAGACAAATACTATATGATTCTGTTTACATGTAGAATCTAAAAAAGTCAAACTAGGAGGCAGAAAGTATGATAGTTGCCAGAGATTGGAGTAGAGAAAATGGGGAGATGTTAGTCAAAAGGTACAAAGTTTCAGTTGTAAGGTGAATCAATTCTGGGGGTGTTAATACTTAGCATAGTCACTATATTTAGTGATACTATATTGTTTACTTGAAATTTGACAAGAGCAGATTTTACTTGTCCTCCCCCTCCATCACCCCCCCACACACAACATAGTAACTATGGGTGGTAATAGAAGTGTTAATTAATTTGATTGAAGGATACATTACTTAATTTGATTGTGGTGTTCATTATATAATGCATATGTCCAACAAACCATATGGTATATATTGGATGGACACAATTTGGTCAATTAAATATTACTTACTTTAAAAAAAAATCAACTTTTTGGCTGACCAGGTGACTCATGCCTGTGATCCCAGAGAATTAGGAAGCCGAAGCAGGAGAATCGCAAGTTGGAGGTCACCCTCAGCACTTTGGTGATCCCCTCAGCAATTTGGGGAGAACGTGTCTCAAAATAAAAAAGGATGGGGCGAGGCGTGGTGGCGAACGCCTGTAATCCCAGCAGCTCTGGAAGCTGAGGCAAGAGGATCGAAAGGTCAAAGCCAGCCTTAGCAAAAAAACAAGGTTCTAAGCAACTCAATGAGACCCTTTCTCTAAATAAAATACAAAACAGGGCTGGGGATGTGGCTCAGTGGTTGAGTGTCCCCGAGTTCAATCCCTGGTTAAAAAAAAAAAAAAAAAAAAGCTGGGGATGTAGAGTGGTAGAGTGCTCCTGTATTTGATCCCCAGTAGCCCCTCCCCTTCAGCCTCCCCCCCCCCGCAAAAAAAAAAAAAAAATTCGACTTCTGCAAGCTCAAGAAACTAGAAGGAAAAGAAAAAGGGTTGCTCTGTCGTAGACTTCTCCAAGTTCTCCACGTACCTACAGTTTGGCTCACACTTCTCCAATCCCCCTGCAGAGACTATTGCTAGTCCACAGCCGCTTGGGAGCACCCTCGAGTTAGGGTTGACCTGTTCTTCCTGCTGCCAGGTGTTTCAGATCCAGCCTCAGGGACCTTTCACTTTCACTAACCCCAGCCAGGGAACTGGGCGTGTCCTCCAGGATTGGCAGGAAGCTGGCACCCAACGGTTAAGAAGCGAAACCGTGGCTACTCCTTCAAGGACAAGGTTGCTAACGTTGCGCAGCGCGCCAGCCTCCGTGGAGGCAGCTCCTAGGTGGAGAGGCCGTGTTCCTAAGGGCGGCTGGATCCTTATTTCACTCTTCCGGAACTCCCATCATGTTTCCTGGGTCCTCCCTTCACACCCCACCTTTGCAACTGTCGCCCTGCTGCAGAACAAGAAAACAAAGGCAGCAAGTGATGGTGACCTGCAAAAGCTAGATGGGTAGACTGAAGGGCACATTAACGTGATGGTGTATTTATTTATTTATTTTTGGAACCAGGGATTGAACTCAGGGGCGCTCCAACACTGATCCACACCTCCAGCCCTATTTTGTATTTTATTTAGTTATTATTATATTATTATATATTATATATCATTTATCATATATATTATGTTATTATATATTTTATTATTTTGTATTTTATTTAGAGATAGGGTCTCACTGAGTTGCCCAGCACCTCGCTTTTGCTGAAGAAGGCTTTGAACTTGCGATCCTCCTGCCCCAGCCTCCGGAGCTGTTGGGATTACAGGCCTGCGCCACCTCTCAGTCAGCGATGGTGTATTTTTGTGTTTCTCTAATTTTGTGTGTCTCCTTTTCTTTCTTTCGTTCTTTCTTTTTTTTTCCTTAATGTGCAATGAGAACTTCGGAGTCATTTAGAGAAATTCTCAATGTAGAGTCCTTCTAGATGGTAACAATTTTATTCCAAAGTCCGCCAACGCTCCCTCCTTTCGGTGCCGGAGATTGGCAAGGACTCTGTACCGCTGAGCCTCACCCCAGGTCCATTTAAAGTTGTCTTAATCAAATCTAACTTTGATGATGTATTTCAACAACTCTCCCTTTTTGAGAAATTCTGAAATGTCTAAAGTGGATTTGTCTTTCCTCCTCCTCCTCCTCCTCCTTCTTCTTCTAATAAATAGATTTTATTTTTATTTTTTGAGCAGTTTTGGGTTTAGAGAAAAATTAAGCAGAAAGTTCATAGGGTTCCCATACAACCCTGTCCTATGCAGTTTTCCTGTTATTAACATCTTGCCTTAGTGGGCTACTTTTGTTTCAATGGATGAATCAACGTTGATACACTATCATTAACCGAGATCTATAGTTTACATTAGGGTTCACTTTTTGGGTTGTGCGATTTTATTAGTTTTGACAAATACATAATATCATGTGCCCTTTCAAAATAGTTTTTTTTTTAAAGAGAGAGTGAGAGAGGAGAGAGAGAGAGAGAGAATTTTTAATATTTATTTTGTAGTTCCCGGCGGACACAACATCTTTGTTGGTATGTGGTGCTGAGGCTCGAACCCGGGTCGCACGCATGCCAGGAGAGCGCGCTACCGCTTGAGCCACATCCCCAGCCCCCGTCAAAATAGTTTCACTGCCCTAAAAATCCCCTTTCCACCTGTTCCTCCCACCTTCCCTCAGTCCCTGGTGATCACTGATCTTACTTCTGCCTTTCCCACAATGTCCAGGAGATCATATAGTGAAAAATCAAACAATATTATCATTTGCAGACTTGCTCCTTTCAGTCCTTAAGTTTCCTTCATGTGTTTTCCTGACTTGGCTCTTTTCTTTCTTCCCTCTTTTTCTTTTTTCTTCCTTCCTTCCTTCCTTCCTTCCTTCCTTCCTTCCTTCCTTCCTTCCTTCCTTCGGTTTATTCTTTTGCACTGGAGTTGAACCCAGGGGTGTTTAACCACTGAGCCACATCCCCAGTCCTTTTTTAAATATATATTTTATTTAGAGTCAGGGTCTCACTGAGTTGCTAAGTGCCTCATTGAGTTGCTAAATGCCTCACTAAGTTGCTAAGGCTGGCTTTGAACTCAGGATCCTCCTGTCTCAGCCTCCCAAGCTGCTGGGATTACAGGCAGGCGTGCACCATCAAATCTGGCTCTCTGCCCCCCCACCACCCTTTTATTTTAAATATTTTTTTAATGTGGTGCTGAGGATCAAACCCAGTGGCTTACACATGATAGGCAAGTGCTCTACCACTGAGCTACAACCCTAGCCCTCCCTTTTGTTTTAGTTGTAAAATATACTTAACCTAAAATTTACCATTTTAACTTTTTTTTTTTTTTAAATCATCACTTTGTTATTTTTTGTTTTTACAATGCTGGAAATCAAACTCAGGGCTTCACCCATACCAGGCAAGCACTCTAGCCCTGAGCCACATCCCCAACACCCCCTCCTTTTCCTTTTTTGAGACAGTGTTATGTTGTTCAGACTGTCCTCAGACTCCTGGGCTCGACTGATCCTCGAACCACAGCCTCCTGCTAGCTGGAACTACAGGTGCACACCACCATGCTCAGTCTTAACCATTTTTTTATTTTTTATTTTTTGGTGGTGCTGGGGATTGAACCCAGGGCCTTGTGCATGCTAGGCAAGCACTCTACCAACTGAGCTATGTCCCCAGCCCATCTTAACCATTTTTTAAAAAAAAATTTTGTAGCTTTAGATAGACAGCATGCCTTTATTTTATTTGTTTATTTTTATGTGATGCTGAGGATCGAACCCAGTACCCTACATGTGCAAGGCAAGTGCCCTGCCACTGAGCCACAGCCCCAGCCCAGTCTTGACCATTTTTAAGGGTAGAGTTCAGTGGTATTAAACACATGATATCACTCAAAAATCTTTTCCTTTGGTGAAAGCTTAAAGTCTATTCTCATTAAATAATAACTTCCCTCTCCCTTTTCCCCAACTCCTGGAAACCACCATCTACTTTCTCTTTAATGACTCCTCTGAGTTCCTCGACTTGAGGTGAATCCTGTGTGTAAGAGCCATGGTTTGCTCAACCCTTGTCTTATGGACATTCAGCTTGCTTTCACATTTTAGTTCCTGTGAATTGTGCTGTTAATGAACATGGGTGTGCCATCATCGTTTCCCCAGAAGTGGAATTGTTGAGTCATATGGTGATTCTATTTTTAATTTTTTTAAGGAACCTCCATTCTACTTTCCACAGTGGCTGCACCATGTTACATTTCCACCAACCCTGCACAGAGTTCCCATTTCTTTCTCTGTATCCTTACTAACAATGGTTTTCTCTCTCTCTCTCTCTCTCTCTCTCTCTCTCTCTCTCTCTCTCTCTCTCTCTATATATATATATATATATATATATATATATATATTTATGTAATATTCAGTCTCATGGGTCTGTGGTGGTACCTCATGTATTTCCCTCATGACTGGTGAGGTTGAGCATCTTTTCCTGTGTTTATGTCTTCTTTGGAGAAATGTCTACTCAAATCCTTTGTCCTTTTTTTTTTGTGTGTGTGTGTGGTGGTGGTGGGGGGTGCCAGGGATTGAACTCAGGGGCATGCAACCACTGAGCCACCTCCCCAGCCCTATTTTGTATTCTATTTAGAGACAGGGACTCACTGAGTTGCTTAGTACCTCACTTTTGCTGAGGCTGGCTTTGAACTCACGATGCTCCTGCCTCAATATCCAAGCTGCTGGAGTTATAGGAGTGCATCCCCACGCCCGGCTCTTTGTCCATTTTTGAGTCAGGTTATTTGTTGTTGAGTTTTAGAAGTTCTCCAGAAAAATCTGGATATTCTGGATGTGAACTCTTTTTTAATATGTGACTTGTAATTGTTTATTCTTTTCTTTTTTTTTTTTTTTTTTTGTCGTTGGAGACCAAACACAGGGCCTCATGCTAGGCTGGTGCTCTATACCACTGAGTCACATCCCCAGTCCAACACATTTCTTGAAGTCCAATATGTTTATTTTTTTCCTTTTTGACTATACCTTTAGTGTCATATCTCAAAATAAAAAATAAAAAGGGCTGGGGATGTAGTCAATGGTCGAGTGCCTCTGGACTTAATCCTAATACTACAAAAATAATGATAAATAAATTAATTAATTAATGGGAGTCCTTTATCTAGCAGCCTGCCTCTCCCACCCCATCTCCACGGAGAGAAGAAGGGTGCTTTCTCTGGGCCCTAAAGCCCACCTCAACCCCTGTGTGAACCTGGCTGTCACCCAGGTAACCACCTGGCCAAGTGCAGATCAGAACATGATCATGGGCCTGGGGCATCTAGAGGGCCAGTACTTCAGAAAGCAAAGTTCCACCTTGACTAAAGCAGCACTGGATAGAACCAACTCGAAATCCCCCAAAGAGCCCTGCCACGCTGGAATCCTCCTCCCGTCCCACCTTCACCTCCCCCCCCAAGGCCACCCCACAGACAAAATCTGATTCTGAATCCCTCCCATGTATTTCCAGTGGAGGCGTCACAGAAGCAAAGAGAGCTCACCCTAAAATTCCTCTTTGCTTGTCAAAGTTCTGAAAGGAACTCATTAAAGCTTTGTTAATGGGAGGTATCTAGGAGTGAGATTCTCTCAGGCTTCTGACCGAAGCTGCTCTAGCTTGGTGGAGATCTGAGTGGCTGTTGTTACAGTGCGAATCAAGTTTCATTCCTCAGCAGCCTTTTCAGCAACAGGAAAAACCCACTTGCTCAGACAAATTGTATCAAATGGCAAGATGATCTAGCAAGCTGTGTCCTCCTCCGTTTACTTGGGATGCAACACACATTGAGGACCAATAGCCAGACCGGGCTCCGTGGTGCATGCCCATATTCCAGGGGCTCCGGAGGCTGAGGCAGGAGGATAGTGAGTTCAAAGCCAGCCTCAGTAAAAGCAAGGTGCTAAGCAACTCAGTGAGACCCTGTCTCTAAATAAAATACAAAATAGGGCTGGGGGTGTGGCTCAGGGTCGAGTGTCCCTGAGTTCAATCCTTGGTACCAAAAACCAAACAAACAAGAAAAGAACTAACAGCCAGGCTGCAAATCACCTGTGTGGAAGACAGCCCAGACCTGGAAGATTTAATGTCTGTGAGTCTTTGAAAATGCCCTTCACCTGCCATCACAGATGCCTGCACCTGGCAAATAGTTTCCCACCCAACACAATAGTTCTTGTTGAGATTTTATGTATTGTGAGCTATGAGATGTGTGTGTGTAGTTTAAAGTGTTGCTATAAATTGAACACCCATATATTCACTACCAGATCTAGAACACCATGCAACTCCCCAGAAGCCCCTGTGTGCCCCCTTTCACATCCCTTCCCTCCGAGGAGTCCACTGTCCTAACTTAGGGAAATCACTTCCTTGCTTTTTTCTTTGCTGTTATGCTGTGTGTGCCCCACCAAACCAGAACCTGCTTCTGAACTTCATGTAAATGGAACCGTTGGGTTATTTCTTTCTCCAAACTCTTTTTAGACAAGGCGTTGAGGAGGCCTCTTGAGTGAATTGTGATGTTTTCCAGGCTTATGGATTCAGGAGTATGCTGTTGTCACAAAAATGACGGGCCTCAAGTCATATGGGCCAGCTTTCAGCCTCTTAGCTCAGCCATTTGGGGCAAGACCTTTCTTTTCATTATCCCACTGGACACGAGCACTTCAAGAATAAGAAGTGGGTCCTGGGGCTGGGGCTCAATGGTGGAGCTCTTGCCTAGCTTGCCAGTGAGGCAGTGGGTTCAATCCTCAGCACCACATAAAAATACATAAATAAAATTAAGGCATCTGTCCATCTACAACTAAAAAAAAAATTAAAAATAAAAATAAAAAAGAATAAGAAGTGCGCTTCATCTGTTATTCTGTCCTCAGAAGCTCCCAGGCTGGAGATGTGTGGAATCCCAAGCATATGAAGAAGTTGTGGTAGGATGAAGTGAGGCTCACAGCAAGCACTCAATACATGGTAGCTAGTCTTATCCCTGTCACCAGTGCTGTTTATTTGAAGATGTGCCTACCCCTCGTAGGGCTGCCAATGTTCCCCACTCCTGGTATTTTTTTTTTTTTTGTGTGTGTGTGTGTGCAGGGGATTGAACTCAGGGGCACTCAATCACTGAGCCCCTACCCCAGCCCTATTTTGTATTTTATTTAGAGACAGGGTCTCACTGAGTTGCTCAGGGCCTCCATAAATTGCTGAGGCTGGCTTTGGACTTGCAATCCTCCTGCCTCAGCCTCCCAAGCCGCTGGTATTACAGGCATGCGCCACTGCCCCCGGCTACAGTAGACTTTTACCATTCATGAGGCTTATTCCCATTACCTTCCTGAAATCCCCAATACTACCACAGCATATATTCACTCATGAAATAAAGTACAACTCAAAATTATATGACTCCTGGGCTGGGGTTGCAGCTCAGTGGTAGAGCGCTTGCCTAGCATGTGTGAGGCACTGGGTTCGATCCTAGCATCACATAAAAATAAATGAGTAAAATTAAGATATTGTGTTCATCTACAACTAAAATTTTTTTTTAAATTATATGACTCCTTAAGCCCTTAACAGTTTCATAAATAAGAAACACAGGCTTTATAAAGCTGTTAAAGTAAATATGGCTGAGCCAGGTGCCATGGAACACATCTGTAATCCCAGTGATTTGGGAGGCTGAGGCAGGAGGATTGCAAGTTTGAGGCCAGTCTCAGCCACTTAGTGAGACACTGTCTTGAAATAAAAAATAAAAAGGGCTGGGGATGTGGCTCAGAGTGTCTCTGGGTTCAATCCCAGTACAAAGAAAATTAAAAAAAAGTATGGCTGGACTAAAGCCAAAGCAATTTCATGGTTGTTTCTCTTGTTTGCATTGTACTCAATCACATTAGAAGGCTGAGCCATGCTGAGTATCACCCTTTTAATAAACCTGGAAGTTTGCAAGTTAAGAGTCCCGAACCTGTTCCTCCCACTATCTGCCCTACCTTGATAGCTAATTTCAAGCCAGAAAATGGAAAACCACCTGAGGTTGCTCCCTCTCTCTCAATCCCCACCTCCAAGCCAACATTGTTTCAGAAAGATCCTTGTAGCCTTAATGTAGAGGCTGTCTGCAGTGTTGGGTGGGGAGAAGATAAGAGGTAGAGCCATTTGCTACCTTGTGGATCAAAAGAAAAGGCGGGGTTGGAGGACAAAATAGGAAAAATAATTAAGCTTCTCTCGTTAGAAATATTGAGTTAGTGGTGCCTCTGAGCTATCCAAGAAAGATTTTTCATAGGCAATGAAAATGTCTCAAAAAAAAAAAAAAAAAAAAGCTGGGGGGTGGGTTCGGAATGTAGCTGAGTTGGTAGAGTGCTTGCCTTGCATGCATAAGACCCTGGGTTCAATCCCCAGCAAAACACACACACACACACACACACACACACACACACACAAGTAATGACTGTCAAAATATAATGCTGCTATCCATTGTTAATAAAACTTTTAGTCCATTTTCTATTGCTATAACAGATTATTGGAGACTAGGTAATTAATAAATAAAAGAGGTTTATTCTGGCTCACAGTTCTAGATGCTGAGAAGCCCAAGAGTGTACAATTGGCATCTGTTCAGTTGCTGCTGAGGCATACTGCTTCAACCCATGTGGGAAATTGAAAGGTCAAGGTCAAGTGTAAGAACTCATTCTCAGCAGAAAGACATTAATCCATTCATGGATGCTACCTCCATGAACCAAACACCTCCCCATGGTCCCCATCTCCCAACAATGTCACATAGAGGAATTAAGGTTCCAAGATATGAACGTTTGGAGACACACTCAAAATAGTAAAATCATTTACTCTAAGCTGGGTGTGGTGGTGCATGCCTGTAATCCCAGCAGCTCTGGAGGCTGAGGCATGAGGCTCAGGAGTTCGAAGCTAGCCTCAGCAAAGGCGAGGCTCTAAGCAACTCAGTGAGACCCTGTCTCTAATAAAATACAAAACAGGGCTGGGGATGTGGTTCAGTGGTTGAGTGCCCCTGAGTTCAATCCCTGGTACCGCCCCCCCCCCCAAAAAAAAAGAACATATACTCCAATCTCTATTTTCAGAGCACTTTATGCTTTTTAATTTCATCACATGTAGGTGGTTCTGTGCAGTATTTTCTGGTTAAAAGTGTGGGCCCTGACCACAGACTGGGTTCAGATCTCAGAGCTGCCACTTTTTAATTGTGTCATCTTAGGGAAGTTATTTAAACTTGCATTGCTTTAAGTTCCCCAGGTGTAAAAAGAGTAGAATAAACAGCCCCAGCTCAGGTTGATGATCCAATAAATCAACAGCTATAAAGCCCTTACAACAGGGGCCCCTCAATCAGGATGGCTATTATTCTGACTACTGCAGCCAGCCGCGCTGTCCTCCACTTCTGAGACTTCCCGTTGGAGGCTGCATGAACCCTCGCCTACACGGTCTTCTGTAGCGCCCCCCTTCTTGTCACTGTGGTTCTTACCTGTCTTATGGATGGGCTGGAATGCGAACTCAACTGGGGCCTTCTGGAGCCATCGCAGACGGAGCGAACATCACAAATGGCAGTCTTGGGTGACAAAAGCCTTTAAGGAATGTCTGGGGGAGGGGGACTGCTCACATTTTTCCTCCCCATATGGAGGAAAAAAAACTGTTTGATTCATTGCCAATGAGTTTGACTTAAGCTGGGTACAGGGGCGGATGCCTAGAAACCCAGTGACTCTGGAGGCAGAGAGGATCCCAAGTTTGAGACCAGCCTCAGCAACCGTAAGATCCCATCTCAAAATAAATAAATAAATAAATAAATAAGGGCTGTCGATGTAGCTCAGCGGTGGAGTCCCCCTGTCTTCAATCCCCACTATCAAACAAAATAACAAAGAAACCCACACGAACAAATGAGTTTGACATGATTTGTTCCATTTTGGCCAATCTAGGTTTCCCAGCAACTCTCAAAACCACTCCTACTGCTGACCCAACAGGGTGGCTCTGGTGGTGTTTGAACCAAACCACGCATCAAGACACCAAGGTGAGGCCACCCGGGCTTCCACTAACCCCCTGTAACCTTTCCAAGGAAGTCCCCTCATTGTCTTGCTTTTGCAGCTGAGTCTGAGGTACAGAGAATCTGAATAAGTTGTTCAAGGTCATATGTTAGTAAATAGAGCCAAACCCAGAGAGCCTGCTCCAACCTCATGAATTTAGGGCTCTTGCCAAGTTCCTCCTACCGGAAACAGGGGCCAGCCACTCTTGGGCAGATAATTAAGACACGTGCTTGGGAGACAGGCAGCCCTGCCTTCACCCCCAGCCTGGGAGCCCTCTTAAGGGCTGCCCTTTAGCTTGGCTTTGAGCATCACTTCTCCTCTGGAGACACCTGTGGCCTTTCTCTCCCTTGGGCCTTTCTCCAGGACTGGGATGGGAAACGGTGGGACCACGCCCACTGGGGGGCTCCTCTCCCCCCCCTCCTGTTCCCCACCCACCATCCACAGGCCCCTGCATCTGCCTCTTCCCAGAAAGAATGCACGCCCCACGTTCAAGGCAATAGCGAGCAGCAGGACTGTACTGAAGGTGCCAGAACAGAGCTGGGGTGTGTGTGTGTGTGGGGGGGGTGCTGAAAACTACAATTCAGTTTGATGCTTTCCTGCTGCTTGTCAGCCTGCCACCCATTTGCTTGGCACCCTCCTCCCTTGGCCTTTTCCCCATGCCTGGGCGGGAGGAGGTGACTCAGAGGTCTGTCTTCTCTCTTCCCCCTGTTGTTCCTTGCTCTCCCCAATTCCCCACCCCAGACACACATGGCCTCCTCTTGGAGCCCCCCATCCCCCAGACCAGGAGGCTTGCTCACAAATGGCTGGCACAGGCCTCTGCCGCTCTCCCTGTGAGGGGGTTCCTCAACAAGCCCCCAAGCCAGAGCTCTTTAGAGACTGGGAGGAATGGGAACAGCCAGTAAGGCCAAGCTGTCGCCTTGCTGGGGAGGGAAATGTCAGCTGCCTTTGCCTGCCCTGGCCTTTCCTCTACTTGCTCTTCTCTGAAGGTCACTGGTTTCAAAGGTCTCAGCAAATCTGTTTTCCCTCCTAAGAGGGAGAGGGGTTTGTCCCTGAAGATTGCCAAAGGCAGTGGCGAGAGAAACTCACGGAGCAATTACCTTGAAGAGCCTTCCCTGGTGAATAGGCTCTTTCTCTTCCAAGTTGGAAAATTCTCACCTTGTGCCAATTAGCCCAGAGGGCACTTGGAACTCTGCCTCTGAAACACTAAACCCTTAAAGGGAAAGTGGGCAAGGAACAAAAGCAGCCTTCCAGGGGTTGTGGCAGCAGCCTGGTGGCTTTAACACACACACACACACACACACACACAAATACGGTAACAAAGAGCTGTTACCCTGGTAGAACACACTGGAACATCATGTCAAATCCATTTTCAAAACAGCCATCCCTGATTAAACACACGACTTTTCTCCCAAGGGAACGTGGATTTCATTGCCAAGTTCTACAACCTACCCTCTCACTCTACAGAGGAAGTGCCCATTCTGAAAAAGACTTTCGAAATCAGAAACTTCCTGAAGTGTGTACATACATGGATCCTTTGACCAGCAGAAGGTGCGTCATTTATGATACTAACAGAATGGCCCAGAATGGCTGTATGTATGTATCTTACTAAGTACATTGGCCTTGGAGGCACTGTATGATTTTTTTTTCCCTTTTTTAATTTTATTTTTGAGACAGGGAGTCTGGCAAAGTTGCTGAGGCTGGCTTCAAATCTATGATCCTCCTGCATCAGTCTACTGAGTTGTTGGGACTACAAGTATGTGCTACTGTGCCCCTGTGAACTTGTGGGAAACAATAGGGCCACACCCTCTGGGCTCCCCTCCTTTGTGTTCAGCCAGGCTCCCTCCTATTCCCCTCCCATCATCAATAGCCCTGATGTTGATGCACTAGATACTGATACTGATGTTTACTACCAACAGATTGTGTGTGTGTGTGTGTGTGTGTGTGTGTGTGTGTTGGGGTGGATCCCAGGGCCTCACACATGGTAAGAATTTGTTGTGATGTTTCCATTCACTCCTGGCATGTGATCTCTCCTGACCGTGAGAATTTAGTACAACCCCAGTCTCTGCTGACAAATTCTCATGGTCAGGAGAGATCATATGCCAGGAGTGAATGGAAACGTCACAGCAAAATACTGCACCCCCTTCACTGCCCCCACAAGTGACCACAATTTTTTTAAGGAACAAAAAAACTTGATTTCCCCATCTTGACTTTTAGTAGATCCAAGCCCCAAAGCATCTGTGTTTTCCCCAGATTCAGTTCAGTTGTGCCTCGGTACATCCTAACACAACTTGGCTTGGGCTTTCTTGCCTTTAGATTCACATTTGTATTTTAAAATATTTTTCTCAGAGGTTTCCATTTCCTCGTCTATATAAAAACAGGGCTTGACTTGGACTTGAGCAAATTAAAGCAGGTTCCACTCCTAGGAGTGGCATTCAGTGGGCTCCCTGATAGATGCCAGTGCCACTTTATTTTTGGTGTCTCTTAAAAGGACCTTTTAATAGCTCTGAGTAGGGGCAGTAATCCTTGGAAACAAGATAAATGGGGAGAAGTCTGCTTCCCTACCCCTAACTCTCTGTGTTCCCTTTATAATTGAGGCAACTAAATTGGAGATTGAATGCTGTGGATCCTATAATTTTACTTGGAATTTCCTACTGTGGACACAAACTTTTTTTTTTTTTTTTTATGTTGAACATGTACAAAGTCTACCCTCCCAACCTGGTCTCAAAGTACACTTGAAATACTTTTTCCCTGTGGCAATTTCTCCAGGATTATAAAGAAGAGTGGAACCATGCCTTTCTCAATTTCTAAATCCACACTATATATTTAGTTAAATGCAAGGAGCTGTGGATGTAACCCAATGGTAGAAGGAATGGTTAGCATGTACGGGGCACAGAGTTCAATCCCCAGCACACACACACACACACACAGATTATTTAGTAATATTTAGGTTTACCTATAAGTGGTATAAAACTTATATTAAAAATTGCTCAACATGCTACAGGGACACTGCTACATCGATGTTCATAGCAGCACAATTCACGATAGCAAGATTGTGGAATCAGCCTAGATGCCCTTCAATAGATGAATGGATAAAAAAAATGTGGCATTTATACACAATGGAGTATTACTCTGCACTAAAAAATGACAAAATCATAGAATTTGGAGGGAAATGGATGGCATTAGAGAAGATTATGCTAAGTGAAGCTAGTCAATCTTTAAAAAACAAATACCAAATGACTCCTTTGATATAAGGGGAGGAAACAAGGACAGGGTAGGGACGAAGAGCTTGAGAAGAAGATTTACATTAACAGGGTTGAGAGGAGGGAGGGAAAGGAAGTGAGAAGGGAAATCGCTTGGAAATGGAAGGCGATCCTCAGGGTTATACAAAAGGACATATAAGAGGAAAGTAGGGGTAAGACAAGACAATACAAATGGAAGAAATGATTTACAGTAGAAGGGGTAGAGAGAGAAAAGGGGAGGGGAGGGGAGGGGAGGGGAGGGGGGATAGTAGAGAATAGGACAGACAGCAGAATACATCAGACACTAGAAAGGCAATATGTCAATCAATGGAAGGGTAACTGATGTGATACAGCAATCTGTATACGGGGTAAAATTGGGAGTTCATAACCCACTTGAATCAAACTGTGAAATATGATGTATTAAGAACTATGTAATGTTTTGAACGACCAACAATAAAAAAAAATAAAATAAAAATTGCTCAAGACAAAAATTTATTTCTGTCCCATGTACAAAGAGGAAAGTGGTACAAAGTGGAAACGTGAGTCTACCCCTCAAAATCCTCAGGAACTTGGATTCTTCTAGCAAATTCCCACAATACCAGATAGGGTCCTTATGTTCATGATCCCAAAGTGTTGCAACTACATGTTACCTAGAAAAGAGGTCGAAAAGAGTTAAAAAGTTTTCCAGCTATTGCTGGAGAATACTCTGTTAAATATCTAATTGGCCAGAACCTAGTCACATGGTCATACAACAGCAAGAGAGGCTGGGAAATGTAGTTTTCTTCTGAATAGTAGTATGCCCAGTTAAAAAATCTTTCTCCTCCCTCCCATTCTTCCTTTCTTCCTTCTTCCCCTCCCTCCCTCCCTCCCTCCCTCCCTCCCTCCCTCCCTCCCTCCCTTCCTTCCTTCCTTCCTTCCTTCCTTCCTTCCTTCCTTCTTTGTGGTACTGGGGATCAAGCCCAGTTCCTTGTACATGCTAGGCAAGTACTCTATCCTTAAGCAACACTCCCAGTCCTACCCACCCTTTTTTTTTTTTTTTTAAACAGCAAGTCTTTTTTTTTTTTTTTTTAAGAGAGAGAGAGAGAGGAGAGAGAGAGAGAGAGAATTTTTAATATTTATTTATTTTTTTTTTAGTTCTTGGCAGACACAACATCTTTGTTGGTATGTGGTGCTGAGGATCGAACCCGGGCCGCACGCATGCCAGGCTAGCTCCCTACCGCTTGAGCCACATCCCCAGCCCCCACCCTTTTTTTGAGACAGGGTCTCACTATGTTTCCCAGGCTGGTTTCAAAACTTCTGGGCTCAAGCAATCCTGCCTCAGCCTCCCATGAAGCAGTTACTGCAGGTATGTGCCACTGCACCCACTTGGATGCAATTTTAAGGGTTTTGCTAACATCCATCCAATTTGCAATGGACCAGAAGTCAGGCAGGTCTCCTGAGAAGCTTAAAACATCCCCAGGAGCACGTTCCTTACCAATGTGGAAGGATAAGTGAGGAGAGCCTGAAAAGCCACATAGGACCATGCTTTTTCCTCTGACCTTGCTCCTGATAAGAAGAGTTCTGAGGTGAGGGAAGTAGGAAAGAGTATGGGATAGGCCACTGTAGGAGGCAGCTTTTAAATGGCTCCTGGAAATGCCCACCTCCTGCTCCTGCCCTGTGTAATCTCCATTGTGGACTGGACGTATTGACTTATCCTTAAAGAATAGAATAGGTGATGGGTTTAGTGGCGCACACCTGTAATCCCAGCAGCTTGGGAGGCTGAGACAGGAGGATCATGAGTTCAAAGCTAGCCTCAGCAAAAGTGAGTCACTAAGCAACTCAGTGAGACCCCTGTCTCTAAATAAAATACAAAATAGGGCTGGGATGTGGCTCAGGGGTTGAGTGCCCCTGAGTTCATTCCCTGTACCAAAAACAAATAAACAGACAAAAAAAAAAAATAAAAACAACCCACAAATAGGTTACTGATGAGACATAACTTCTGAGGTTTGGTTAGACAGTCTTTCTTGTACTCTACTTTCTCCCTCTGACTCATATTCCTTGCTCAGAGGAAGCCAGCTGCCTTGTTGTGAGCTGCCCTGTAGACAGGTTTGCATGACAAGGGGTTAAGGGCAGCCTTCAGTTCAACAGCTCTGTAAGGAAATGACTCTTCCCAATCACCTTGTGGGTGAGAGTGGAAGCAGATTCTACCCCAGTTGAGTCTGAGATGACTGGGATTCTGGCCAACATCTGGATTGCAGCTCTGTGTGAGAGAGGATAGAAGACCCAGGTGAGCCACACCTGGATTCCTGACCCATAGAAGCTGTCAAATAAAAAATGTTCTGGGAAGGGCTAGAGCTGTGGCTCGGTGGTGGAGCATTTGCCTAGCATGTGTGAGGCACTGGGTTTGAGCCTCAGCACCACCTAAAAGAGTAAAATAAATTAAATCAAGATATTGTGTCTATCTACAATTGACATACTTTATTAAAATATTATCACATATATATTTTAATGTTAAGTCACTCTGTTACTGGATAATTTAACACATAGCAATAGATAACTAACATACCCATCAAACAGGATGTTCCCAAGTTTCTTTTGGCTTTATTTCTTATCAGGTTCATCTTGAATCAAAAGAACATGAATTGTGAGCATTTCTGCCATTAGGTAGCAAACACTCCCCCAAATGGGCCACAGGGAATAAGTTCCCAATATTTATTGCCCAAGATCCCAGCATTCACCTTCCTTGGTGAAAGATTACACAGACCGTAGAGATCCATCATATCCAGTCTTCCTGAACAAGAGCCAAGGAGACAAACCAAAAAATAACCAGATGAGCGGGATGGGTAATTAGATTATATAACTGCCTTCCCTCAAAGACGTAAATGAATAAAAAAAAACAAACATAGGAGACCAGGCACAGAGGTGTAAGCCTGTAGTCCCAGCTACTGGGGAGGCTGAGGCAGTAGATTGATGAGTTCAAGGTCATCCTGGGTAACACAGGCAACATAGACAGCAAGACCCTGTCTCAAAAACCAAAACCAAACAAATAAGTCAAACAGCAAATAATATATAAGCATAGAGGGGAAAACCCCGTAACTGAAATGGAGGAAATTAACACAAAGTACAAAAGATCGATGAGGAACTTTCCTTTGAAGATTCACACTAGGGAATTATAAATACTTTGCCTCCTTTCAGGGAAATTAAAGTCATTGTGGAGTCTATGAAATAAAAAAATTAAAAAGGAGATAAAAAGACAAGAGTAATATGGTGAAATAGCAGCTGGCATAATTAGGGAAGATGAATTAAGGAGAAAGATAATTGCAGAACGGTGAAAATGAAGTAGTGATGTTGAGAGTAGTCATGAGAAAAGGTACTTAGAATAGAGGGTAAAGGACAAAAAAAGTGGGGAAACAGATCCTTAAAATATTCAAATATACAATGGAAAATGTCGTCAAACTGAAGATCTGAACCTGTGGAAGAGAAAGCTCACTCCGTGTCAGGCAAAATTAAAGACTAGAAACATCACCAGGTGCAGCAGCGCACACCTGTAATTCCAAATACTCAGGAGGCTGAGGCAGGAGGATGGCAAGTTTGAGGCCAGCCTCAGCAACTAGCAAGATTCTGTCTCATACTAAAAAATAATAATAATTTTTAAAAAACGGCTGGGGTGTGGCTCAATGGCAAAATGCCACTGGGTTCAATTCACAGGATCAAAACATTGTAATACATCTATTATAATAACATAAATAGAAACATTAATGTAAATATCTGAAATTACCAATTTGCATTATTAAACAAAGAAGTTAACAGCATCTGGGTATTAAGATAAACTGTTTCAAGACTGAAGAAGAAAAGGCAAGTTGGTTTCAAATTTGTCTGCAACATTAGATGCCAAGGAGAAGGGGAAGCTATTGCTCAAGTTCTCTACCTGATCAAGCTATTGATCCCCTGTCTAGGTCGCAGAAAGACATCATCAAACATGCAGACCCCAGTCGTGGGCAAGTTTTAGTGCATTAAAATAATTAAGTTGAAACAACTCTATTAATCAGAATTCATTTGGAGAAACAGAGACGCACATCAGGTGTATTACTAGGGACTGGACTTCTGCAGTGTGGGGCTGCTGGACAGGCAGTCTCCCTGAGGCTGTCGTGGTCAACAACCTGTGTGGAGGTATCTGGGGCCAGCAGAGGGGAAAGTGGAGTGGGTGGGAAATGGAGACCAGGAGAATCCAAGCATGAAGTGGAGGTCCCAAGGGCAGTGCACAGGACGGAATCACCCAGGTCTTGGGCACATCTTTGCATCACTAAATGCACTCATCTGGCTCAGGAGTCCTTGCCTCATGGAATGACTCCAACTTTTTTTTTTATTGGTGCATTATAATAATACTGGATAGTAGGATTGATTATTGCCATAATTGTGCAAGCACATAATACGATCCATCTCATTCCCTAGTCTCTTCCCTTTCCCTCTCCACCTCCTTCCCCTGACCTGTTTGCTCTATTCTGACCTCCCTCCTATTATTATTCTTATTTATTTATTTCGGTACTGGGGATTGAACCCAGGGCCACTTTACCACTGAGACACATCCCCAGCCCTTTTTATTATTTTATTTTATTTTATTTTAATTTAATTCAATTCTTTTTGTGGTGCTGAGGATTGAAACCAGGTCCTTGCGCATGTGAGGCAAGCACTCTACCAACTGAGCTATATCCCCAGCCCTGCCAACCCTTTTTATTTTGAGACAGAATCTCACTAAGATGCTTAGAGCCTCACTAACTTGCTGAGGCTGGCTTTGAACTTTCAATCCACCTGCTTCAGCCTTCCAAGCCACTGGGATCATAGGCATGTGTCACTGCACCCTGCTATTATGAATTAGTGTATTATAATTATACACATAAGTGGAATCTATTGTGGCATTTTTTTTCAACATTTACGTCTTAGTTGTAGGTGGACACAATACCTTTATTTTATTTTTATGGGGTACTAAGGATCGAACTCAGGGCCTCACGCCAGCTAGGCGAGCCCTCTACTTATGAGCCCCAGCCCCTCCTTGTGGTATATTAGAACATGGACTTAGCATCATTTTGTAGATTTGTCCCTTGTACTTCCTCCTCCTTCCTTCTCCATCCCCCTCCTCTACTCTACTGGTCTCCCTTCTATCTTCACATCTTTTTCCACAAAGGGTCTGGGCCATTAGAAATCTAAATCAGATTTCATAGTCTTCCATTGACCTTCATCAGAGGACACTGAAGCTCTCAGGGGTGGACCAGAGGGTCTCCTGCATTCTTCCTCCTGGCCGCCATTGTAGACCAGCAACCCAATTTCCCCTGAGAGCCAGGCCAGGCAGAATCCTCACCTCAGCCAGCACTTTACCAGTTGATGCAGTGCCCATAGAGGCCAGATGGTGTCTTCAAGTTCCAGTTCAGTGGCGTTCTGCCTCCTGGTGAAAATATTCTCCTTCCTTGTAACCAAGACTTCTAGACCAGCACAGCTGAAGGACAGGGATGAAGAGCAAAGATTTCCTGCTGGATAGGGTTACTAGCGAGAGGGGTCACTCTCATTTTATCACCGGATTCCTGGATCATGCGTGATGGGTAAGGGAGCAATGTGGTTGTTGATTTAGAACCTACATCACTTTGGGGAAGATGATACCCCAGCCCTGCAAGGTCTCACCACCTAGCTGGCACGGTAACTGAAATTTTCAAAAAAACTATTTAACCATCTGTCAAGGCAGTTGTTTCAGGACGATGGGGACCAAGGTGAAATTGGCACGGTCCATGTGAATAAGCCCGCTGCTGCGTTCCATTTGCTGTGAATGCCTTGACCGTGAGGAAGATATTCTGCAAATCCATAGATGGTAGTTTTGGCAGAAACATGGTGGACAGGGAAGGCAAGTCTATGCCCAAAGCAAGCATCAATTCCATTAAGAAGCAAGTGTTGCCTCTTCCATAATGAAAGTGGTCCAAGGTAATCAACCTAACACCAGGAAGCTGGCCCGTCTCAGGCATATGAGGGGCTAAGTGTTGTCTCATCAGCTGGCAGATGAGGTACCCAGCAGTGTCTGTAGCCAGGTCAGCCTTGGTGAGTGGAAGTCCGTGCCACTGAGCGTGCACAATCTCCATCTCTGTTGCCATGGCCACTTTGCTCCTGAACCAAAGGACTGGCTGGAGAAGGAGGCTGACTGATGTCCTCAGACTGGGTCATCCCCCTGGCCTGATTATGACAATCTTCCTTTACCCTCTGGTGAGCATTCACGTGAGACATGAGTATCTCTATACTCTGCCATTCAGAGAAATCTAGCTTTGTATCGTCCTCAGATCGCATGTCTTAATTTTCAGTTGAGTTTTTCCCAAGACCCAGACTACCCAGCCAAACCAGCATTTGGTTCAGACCTATCCTTTTTATTTATTTTTGCAGTGCTGTGGATGGAACCTTCAGGAGCATGCACATACTCAGCACGCATCCTACCACTGAGATGCACTCCCAGCCCCATGCCCTAACTTTTTGTGGTGCTGGAATTGAATCCAGGGCCTCACACGCTAGGCAAGTTCTCTATCTCTGAGCCACATCCCCAGGTCCCAATGCACTGACTTTTAATTTTTAGGAAGGAAGAAAAGGTTGGGAATTCAATGTGTTTTAATTCAATTTTAAATTTTACTTATTTATTAATAAGTAAATTGGTGATTTACCAGAAGAACTTATAAGACTCAAAAGCAGGTTATGTTCACAGCTAGATTTTTCTTTCTTTTCTTCCTTCCTCAACAGTGAAGGATACACAGCAAAAGCAGCAGGAAAATAGATTTGCCTTGGTAAAGTCCAGGGGGACCCAGCACAGGCTTCTAATGTTCTTCCTCTCCAGGGCACACAGGACTGCTTGCTCACTAACAGTGAAGTTCAGAGTAAAGTCTCTGACCAAGGAATCCTGCTGGAGGCTCAGCCTGCATCCATGAGTATATAACCTGCCACATTCTGCAGGAACAGACTTTGGGTTTGGTTTTCCAAACCAACCTCCAATTATAGGACAGTCTCGGAAGTATCAGGTCCCTTGTGCAGGCTTTGAGCTGCAAATTAAAAATTAAAAGTCTCGCCAGGCGCAGCTGTGCACGCCTGTAATCCCAGCAGCTCAGGAGACTGAGGCAGGAGGACTGCAAGTTCAAACCCAGCTTCAGCAACTCAGTAAGGCCCTAAGCAACTCAGTGAGACCCTGTCTCTAAATAAAATACAAAAAAAAAAAAAAAAGGGGGGGGGGGTGCTGAGGATGTGGCTCAGTGGTTAAGTGCTCTTGGGTTCTCTCACTGGTACCAAAAAGAAAAAAAATTAAATTAAAAGCCCTGAGTTTATTATTTTAATTTCAGAGAAATGTGGCAATCCTTTGGCTAAACAATCACACTTTTACAAATTTACTGTAAGCAAACAGCAAGAAGGCACGTAGAGCTATAACCATCAGGATGAATAATCACCAGAGCACCATTTAAAATAGTGACAAACTAGAAATCACTTGTGGGAAACCACCAGGAATTTGGTAAATACACCATAGTATGACCACAAAATGGATTGCTCAGAGGCCATTAAAAATGTCACAGAAGAATTTATTGACATTAAAAGGTGTTTAGGACATATTGATCTCTGAACACAGGAGATGGTAAAATAACAATATAGCCATGATTCCATTTTTGTAAAAAATATAAATGTCTATATATGTAACCAAAAAATACCTGTGAGGCTAGATACTGAATTGGTAGCAGTGCTTACCCCTGGAAAGGGAGGGTATGAGTCTTTCTTTTGTTCTTTGCTTAACTGTATTTCCCACCTTTTTTAAAAAACAAATCATATCCTTTGATTTTGCAATCAGAAAAAGTCAATCTATGACAATCCTTCACTTTGATAAGAACAAATCCATTAAAAAAATGTTTTTTAAGAAGCAGAAATGATTCCCAAGCTGCCCGAGGCCTCGGCAGCTGGTAGGGGCCTTCACAATCCCAGCCTGAGTTAGATTCAGGGAGGAGCACAGCTTCCTCCAGTCCTCGGTTCGCTCCAGCGCCTCCAGGCCACGCCAGCTTCTCTCAGCTCGGTACTTCCTACTCCTGCTGTGTCACCAGCCTCATCATCTTCAGAGCCATGGCCCCTTGGTCAGAAGGAACCTAGAACCAAGCAGGATCCAAGTTAGTGCTCCTAGTGCCATTCCTGGGCTGAGGTTGGGGACAATATCCTGAACCCTTGCTCCCAGGAGGGAGCCAGCCCTGAGACAACACCAGTGGGGACAGCTGCACCTCAGTGCACCCTTAAAGAGAGAGTCCCTTTGGGAAACGACCCCTGTGCTGGGTTAAAGTTCTTCTGAGCTCCCCCTGTGTTGGGTGACAGGGGCCTGGAGAAGGCAGCGTAGGAAAGTTTTATTGCATTTGGGGCTGATCTGTTTCTTTTTTTCCCCCTTTTTTCCCCCTAGTGCTGGGGATGGACCCCAGGACCTGACGCAGGCTCAGAAGAGCTCTTGTACTGAGCTACATCCCAAGGCCTTATTGATTTCGTTTTTTTCCTTTTTTGTGGTGCTGGGCATTGAAAACCCAGGGCCTTGTTGCGCACGAGGCAAGCACTCTACCAACTGAGCTGTATCCCCAGGAGCCCCTTATAGATTTCTTTACAGGGGCTATGCTCAGGGTGCTGGGATCAGCCTGTTCAAGGAAAGAGGATGCTAAACATTTTAAAGAATTCTCTATGTAGACGGGATCCCAGGCTGGGAAGTGCATGGAGGAGAGGCTGAGGGAAGGCTAACAGGAGAGCCTTGAACAAATACAAACAAGACCCTTGGTGTGGGTGGCATCCGGCCTTTTTCCTGTTGTTTCTTTTGTTTTCCTTTAGCTTTTTAGAATAAAATGTAATCTCAACTCCCAAGGTAAGGCAGGAGGATCAAAAGTTCAAGTCAGCCTGGGCAATTTAGTGAGGCTCTATTACAAAATAAAAAGGGCTAGTGGTGTAGCTCAGTGGTAGAGCATCCCTGGGTTCAATTCTCAATCCTGCAAAAAAAAAAAAAAAAAAAAAAACTCTTTCCCATACACCACCTAGAAAGGTAGGATCACAGGCCTCAGTTTCTCCTCTACAAAGAGACAGGTAGAGCAGGTAGGTATTCTTCTGGGTCTGAAATCCTTGGTTCCATGATTCTCTCTGGTACATTTCTGTCCTGGAATTCCCCTGTCAATCAAGAGTCCCCAGGAGGCAAGGCATTTAATCAAATAAAGGGGAAGTGATAGGCGGTGACAACAACATTCTGTGTAAGAGTTATTTTAAGCCTGTCCCCAACTGGTCTGTTGTTCTAAATGTGACAAACCAAGAGGAAATGGAAGTAAGAGGTTAGCGCATGGAACCAGTGCTTTGCTCTAAGATTTCCTGCTAGCTTTAACCCAGTCAGCATGAAGGTGCCCAGATCCATGGAGCCATAGAGAATGCCCCTTATCCGCAGGCCCTGTGGCCTTGCTTGTCCTCTCAGGGGGAGGGCTACATTCTTCCCTTTAAAGGAAGCTGTCATCTCCTCCCTCACTCCTCATTCATGTTCTCCCACTTTCCACCTGGCTCTGGGGCCTGCCCTTCCACTGAAGCGCTCACCATGACGCTAAAGCCACCCTGGGATCCAGGCATTGCATTTCAGTTCTTGGTCTCACCCTGCTTTGGAAATGCCACCTGCCCGAGGTCTCCCTACTTCTCTTGCAGTGCCTGCCTCAACCTCACTGTGGCTCTTCTTCTGCTTTGTAATTCTTCAGTCAGTCCTGCTGCATCCTCCTCTGTTTCTGACTCCCAAACCTTCATCTCTAGGTCTTGACTGCAGACCTTACCTATTCGGTTTATATATGAAGCACTTGTGGACTATGCACTTGGCTGTTAAATGAAACTCAGCAGATGCAAACTGCCTCCCTGCCCCAAGCCAGGGTGCTGGAGCAGAAGCCAGGAGGCCACCCTTCATTTCTTTTCCATCCCAAATGATTACAAAGTCCTGCCAATGCTCCCGTCTTCTGCATGAGCAAATTCTTCTATTTTTCTCCCTTATAGATTGTCTGCTTCAGTCTTTTTCTATGCCCTCGGCTGTGAAGATGATTTCATAGACAGATCTGGCAATTGCCCTCCTTTGCTTGTCCCCTCCGTGGCCCCTTAACCTCTGAGCTCCTCAGGGTGGGGTGGAAAGTCCCCCTTCCAAGCTCACCTCTCCTCAGCTTATCTCCAGAGGCCTTGCTGCCTGCAGGCCCCGCTTGAGCATGTGCACACACTGCTCTCCTTGCTTCTCCTCTTTACCTAATTCACTCCTGCTCATCATGGAGGGGCCAAGCTTCTACACCCCCAAACCTGGGCTGGCGACCCTTCCTTGGTCCAATCCCTTCTCCGCACTGCTTACTCCATGCTATTAAGAGTCTACTTGTGCTGAGTGCAGTAGCACACGTCTGTAATCCCGATGGCTTGGGAGGCTGAGGGAGGAGGATTGCGAGTTCAAAGACAGCCTCAGCAAAAAACATGCCACTAAACAACTCAGTGAGACACTGTCTCTCAATAAATAGGTCTGGGGATGTGGCTCAGTGGTCAAGTGCCTCTGAGTTCAATCCCCAGTATCAAAAAAAAAAAAGAAGAGTCTATTTGCACTGGGCATGTTGGTACATGTCTGATATCTCAGTGACTCAGGAGGCTGAGGCAGGATTGCAATTTAGAGGTGACTTAGCAAAATGAAAAATTTTAAAAAAGGGGTGTATCTTAGGGTAGAGCAACCATGGGTTCATTGTCCAGTATCACACACATGCACACAAATCTACTGTCCTGACTGTACCCTAGACCATGAACTTCTTGAGGGTAGGGACTATGAACCATTCATCTCTGTGCTGCCAGTACTTATTATATAGCACAGAGTTTAGCACTTAGCAGACAACCAGATGTTTGCTCTAAGAAGTCTCTGGGGTCCCTCTGCCTCCTGCCAAAGTTTCTTAAACTCTTTTTCAGGTATGTGGGTGGGACAGGGATTTGGGGGCAGGACTAAGGCCTCCATAACCTCCCTCAACTCAAGAAAAGTCACTCAGTCAACAAATAACCTAAGGGAAGACAGTATGTTCATTTTGTAAGTGCTGCAGTATGACAGGCTCATGGCTCATCGCTGCACCCAAAGACTCCTCTTAACAAATCCTGGGGCCACCACTGCTTGGAGATGCTCCTGGCCTTCATTCTGTAACTCAGCTTGACAGAGAAGTAGGCTTTCACTTTCATTCCCTGAAAATGGCCAAGGAAGGCAATTCTTCCCTTCTTCCCAGACCAGGACAAATTAAGGGAAAAATATCTAATTAACTCATTTAAACCAAGAATAAAGGACACAGAGCCCAAAGTAACTCTCTCTGGAGGACTTACTCTTTAAAATGAGTTTATATTCATTCAAACCTAACAGGAATGAAACACTAATACGAGATGAGTATACCTTATCTGAAATACTTGGAAACAGAATTGATTTGGATTTCATATTTTGGAATATGTGCATGTACAGAATGAGAAATCTCAGAGACGGGACCCAAGTCTAAACATTGCTTATACACATAGCCAAAACTAATTTTATTTTATTTTATTTTTGGTACCAGGGATTGAACTCAGGAACACTGAGCCACATCCCCAGCCCTATTTTGTATTTTATTTAGAGACAGGGTCTCACTGAGTTGTTTAGTGCCTTAATTTTGCCGAGGCTGGCTTTGAACTTGCGATCCTCCTCCCTCAGCCTCCCGAGCTGCTGGGATTACACACATGCACTACCATGCTCTGCCTAAAGCTAATTTTATGCAACGTTTTCAGGGCACCTATATTCCAACTGTGTCTAATCATACCAAGTGTAAATTTTTCCATTTGCTATGTCATCTTGGAACCCAGCTCAGCATGATTTTAATTTGGAACAAAAGTTGGCTCTCACCATGTGACCAGCTCTTAGAATCCAGTAGAAAGCCAGGTTCTTGTAGGACTTGACAAAAGCAGATGTTTCGGAGGATTCAGGGTCACTGTACAGGGGCTTCCATTTCAGCTCATTGAATTTGGGCAGTTCTGGCCACTGCAGCTTCCGCACCCAGGCCTCCTGTCCTGGGAGAGGGACAAAGAGAAGAGCCAGGTATTAACACCTGGGTAGAATGTGTGGCGGGGGGAAGGAGGGAGACTAGGTCTTATAACTTGGTGGTTCCCAAATTATAATGTGCAACATAAAATTCTGCTGGAATCTTGTTTAAATGCAAATTCTGATTCACTGGTTCTGGGTATGGCCTTAGCACCTGCATTTCTAGCAGGTTTCCAGAGATACTCAGGCTAACAGTGAGAACCTAACAGCTATGAAGCTATTTTTGCCTCTGATTCTTCCACTGCCCTCAGATCTTTAGAAAGAAACCAGGGACCCCAGGAGGCTGACGGGGCTGTCAGGAGGACTGAGAAGGAGCAGGAATGAGAGGGGATGAGGATCACCTGGGCAGCTCACGGCAGAAAGCAGCAGCTCTCCAAGCTGTCCTTGGTGTCCTTGCCTACAAGTCAAAAGGCCACTCAATCCTGCCAGCATCAAGGAGACTCACGCCTGCCACATCTCGGGCCTCGCTGTGCCTGCCAGTTCTGAGACCCAGTCTCTGAGCCTCCGCCTGGCCTTGCTGAAACCAGGAGTGAGCACAGGCTGGCCAGCAAGGCAACAGGGCAGGGCTCAGGACCCCACAGGCCATTTCCCCTGGGCACAGGGAGTTGTTAGGGGGCAGGCATTGTCCTGTCCTTTAATCATAGTCAAGGGCCTCCAAACCTGAAGGGCCCAGACTTCTCTGAGGGGTCACAGCTGCATGCAGCTTCCCTTTCTTGAAGAGCCAAGGTCAGGGGGGTAGATGGACACAGCAGGAAAAGGCCTTCCTCTTGGCACCAATGTCACCAACCCCAAGACTCATGTGTCCATGACCGGTTCCCTTCTAGCGCAATCCATAAAACAGCCTCGATGTGTCCCTCAGCAATGCTTCCTACCGATGGTGTCCACAATGAGATCGAGCTGTCCATTATATATAGTCACGTTGACCCCGGCTTCCAGCAACTCGTCCACAATGCTGATGACCGGCTTCATGAAGTCCCCCTCCATGTTTAGGAAGACACTAGAAGATTGGGCTGCATAAGGGAAAGAAGAAAGAGGTAGAAGCTGGGAATCTACCAGAACAAGAGGTCTCTTTCAGCCCAAGCGTCTAGGAGTCACCCACCACCAAGGACCTCCTAGCAAAGGCTGAAGGACAGGTGCTCCACAGACAGGGCCCCACCGGGTCTGCAGGCGGTGCCTGAGCTGACTGAGTAGACGAGAAACCCGGGCAGCACACGTGATCCGATCACTGGGAACTTGTGATGACAGCAGATGCCATCTTTAATAGGAAATGGAAACCTGAAGGTGGCTTTGTGTAAGGAAACAGGGAGGCAAAGGCCCAGAAAACTCTAAGCTCGTCCACCTAGGGAATAAATTGTGTTTGGGGCCAATGTTATTCTTTCTTTTGTGCTGAGTAACACCAGGGCCACCTTCCAAGTCCTGAACGAGGCTGGTTACCTTACAATGAGCCAAACCAGAACTAAACCAGTTCACAGCTGGCCCACAGGAAAATAAAAGGGACAACAGACGCCGGGCTGGAGAGGAGCCAGGCAACCCAGCATTCCTGCTGGGTTATAGCCATCAGCAGCAGCATCACATTGGATGACTACAATAACAGCAGAGGCCACCATTTATCTGCCAGTCATGGTGCTAAGTGAGCATTTTATTGTTTTTTTTTTTTTTTTATCACTACCTTGAGAGATAAGGGGCCTTAACTTGGACAAAATTTTTTAAAAATGAGGCTCAGAGAGGCCGAGAAAATGCCCAGGGTCAAACAGCTTGTCAGTAGCCAGCTAAGACTTGAACTCAGGCCTGGTTGACACTAAGATGTAAGTTTCACTACAGACTGCAACTCAAGACTCTGGGGTATTGTCCAAGAACAATTTGTCCTTTCTTGATCACACACAGGCAGATATGGAGCCAAAGAGATGTTTTTGGTTTTATTTCCTCTTTCTATCAGCAATCATCTGCAAAAATATAGTCACCTTGCCCATTCACTGGGGCTAGGAAAAAAATCATCATGAAGATAAAATGAGGGTGGTGAGCCGAAAAGATGTGCTCGTGAGCGTGCCCTACACTTGGCCTCCTGTGATTCCCCATGTCGCTCTGTGGCATGACAGCTCTCTGCAGTGGTACCCTCCCTTTGCAGCTTCATACATATTCTATCCTTGCATTTGATCCAGGAAAATAAGATAACTAGGTCTAGAATGAGCCTTCTAGTGCATGCATGTTGGGATAAGATAGTCCATGATCCTGGACTATCTCAGCTTTTTGGCAGACGCCAAGGAGACACCCTAGAAAGGGGTCTCCTGACCCCACAGTCTTGGGGGATCTCAGATACAAACCAAACCCCCTCTCAAGGGGCATGGAATGTTTTTCCTCCAGAAACTCGAGAGTGCTGCTTGCTCAAGGCTTCCCTATTGGACTAGGCGGGGAACTTTTTGAGGCTTTCCTCCTGGCTCTGGTCTCTTGAGACACCAATATTTCCATACTATAGCCTTCAGACCAGAATGTGGTACACGGCTAAGCACATCCAGCATTGGGTGGTTGGGGAGGCTGGCAAGAGAGCTGGTCAAGATCTGACCAAGCCCATGAGCGTATCTGCATCCTTCAGAGGACCTCTGGCTGGACATCTCATCTGTGACCAGCTGCAGCCTTGGGCATGGCTTTTTTATCATATATATGTAAAATACATATGCGTAAAATTATATCTACCTATCTATCTATACACACACACACATACACACACACACACACGTATAAAATTATGGAAAATCCCAAACCATTACCAAGGTAAAGAGAAGAATATAATTCCCATATACCCATACTAGGTTTCCACAATTATTGACTCATAACCGATCACCTGCCATTTCTCTCTCCACCCGCTTCCCTGCCATCCCCTTGCTTTCCACCAAACTTGACATGTCATCGACTGTCTCTCCACCTGCTTCCTCATCTGCAAAATGTGGACAGGTAGTACTGTTTTACCTGTAACATACCATCGCCACCGAAACCCACTGTGCGAATTAAGACCTCTGATGTTGCACTTTCTTCCCTCAAACTCTACAAATCAGGTCACATAAGTACCTCCCCAGGAGATATCCTCAGGGATAATTTTGAGCTTCTTTCTGATGGGGCCATTCATGAGCTGACTTAAGGCATCTCCTTGCAGGTGTCTCACGTGGCGTTGAAAAAGACGGACTGAAACCAAACAGGGAGGCAGCGAGTCAAAGGACAGGAAACATGACCACGGGGACATCTTTCCCAAGCTGCTGGGGAAACTGGGCAGGAAGAGGGAGGTTTTGGGCTGGATTCACCCCGGGGGGGAGGAAGAAAGCTGGGAACAGAATGACAGAGGAGAGACTATTCGTGTTGATGACTGCATCCCGTGCACTGTGGGCCACTGAGATGATCCAGAACAGCCTGAGAAAATCTGCTGAGAAGAGGAATCTAGCAAGATTCCTACAGCCGTTCAGGCCTCTTATGAGGGAGGATTCTAGGCATTCTGCCTCCGAAGTGAACCTGAGTCAGAAAGACCACTAAATTCAGCTCTTCGGGGATCTGACACGGTAAATGGGTGGACACAAGCTGGTTCCCCAGGGGCTGGGAGTGTGGAGTGTAGCAGAGTGCTTGCCTAGCATGCGCCAGGCCCTGGATAGGATTCCTAGCATAGCCTAAAAAAAAAAAAAAAAAAAAGATAAAGAAGAGAAAAAGAAAAGCATATGCTAAGCAACAGAAGCCAGATGCGAAAGACTATTGTCTGATTCCATTTCTGTAAAATGTTCAGAAAAGGCAAACCAAGAGAAGCAGAAGGCAGATCAGTGGCTGCCTGGGGCCGGGTGTGGGAAAGAGAAGTGACGGCAGACAGACATGTGGGCTCTCTTTGGGGTGACAGAAATGTTCTAAAACTGGATCGTGGTGATGGCTGCACAACTCTGTGAATAACTAAAACCCGTTATCCACTTAAAAATGGGTGAATTCTGTGGTATGTAAAGTATATCTTCATAAAGCTTTTTAAAAGATGGGTTCCTTCTGGGATGAAGACTGAGGCAGGAGCTAAGGGCGCTAAGGTTCACTCACCTAAATGACTCTGGGTGAACTCTAGGCTTGACTCCATGGCAGACGTGGGATCGCTTTTAGTTAAGATGTTATAGAAGTTCACCCCATCTGCGTTCTGAAATACACAAGTACATTTGGCTGTTTTTCTTTCTTTTTTTTTTTTTCCCTATCATAAGGTGTAAAAAAGAAAGGCACATAGCCTCCAAGGATGGCTTTAGCTTTGGAAATTTACTAGCACCAGAGAGAGATGCAGCTCTAAAGGTGCAGAAAACAGCTGGGTCAGCCCACACTTCAGGGGTTGACGCCAAGCTCATCAGAACCCATCTTAGACACCACAGGAGACCACCCAGGGCCCGTGTCAGAGCTGTGGAGGCTCCTCGGCTGGTGCATTCTTCCCTTCTGGTACATTGGAGTCAGAATGTTGCTTGGCAAGGATCCAAATAAGAGTAGCTAAAAATTCGGGCACGGTGGAGCATACCTATAATCCCAGCAACTCAGGAGGCTGAGGTGGGAGGATCGCAAGTTTAAAGCCAGCCTCAGCAACTTAGCAAGGCCCTAAGCAACTTAGTGAGACCCTGTCTCAAAATAAAAAATAAAAAGGGGTGGGGATGTAGCTCGGTGGTTAAGCACCCCTGGGTTTAATCCCTGGTACCAAAAAAAAAAAAAAATCTCCAAACTTTTACACTTACACAGTCTTCTTAGAATACAGTCAAGGACAAGCAAGTTTGGCAGGCATTGGTGACTTTCTGACTCTTTAAGTGGTCACTACAACACGGCTCAGATCCGTCAGATTTATCATTTTGCATGTAATTATTTCAAGCTTTGTGGGGAGACCCAGAAGAGACACCAACCCAATCCTGACAATACCAGTCCTGGGCCCCTGTACCCATGGGAAAAAGCCAAGCCATGATGGTCCTTGAGCATGTCCTCTTTACCTTTTCAATGATGGTTTCTGCTTTCCCCCACAGCTGGGTGGCCTCCGTGTAGAACCCTTTATTTACAGCATCCAGGACTTGCTCCGCGACACTGGACACCTCTGCCAGACCTTTGTCTTCCAGAAGAGACTGGAATGCAAGCAAAGAACGAAAAGGTATCCTTTACTTGGGGACATAAATCTGGTGTTTCAGTGGCCAAGGATGGGCAGGAGAAAGAGTGGGAGGAAGGAGACAGGGGAGCACACATGTGAACGGGTATTGTCACAAGTCCCCCATCAGTCCTGGGGATCATGCATGCTAGACTGGTGCACTATCACTGAGCTACATTCCCAGTCCAAGTCACAATTTTTTGATGATGTGATAAATTCAGTAGAAAATTAACTGAATTGAGAAGGTGGGTAGGTGGGTGTTCCCTATGATCTTTCAACTTTGAGGTGATTTCCAATTTCTTATGCTACAAAGGGAGCTTAAAATTATGCTTCTTATATCTGTAAAAAAAATGAATAAGTGTGCTGATTTTCTTTGAATTTCTCCCCAAGGCCGGCGGTTGCTTAGAGTCTCTAATTTAATTTGGACTAATTGTCCCTAAGGAACGCTATCAACCATCTGTGCAAACTCAACTAGCTTCCTCTTTCTGGGGACAGGAGGAGGTCAGAGTGGAGAGGGCTGCGGGGCTGTTCCCCACGGAGGGTGCGAAGGTGAGAACCCACTTACTCACCATGCTGTACAGGTAAGGTCCCCAGGAGAGCACCGAATCTAAAGAAATGACATAGGTACAAATTAAGTGGGGTGTGGCTGTCTTCCCAGAGAAATGCCTCCTTGGCTTTCCTCCAAAGACAGGTGCTGGATGTCCAGTGGCTTCCGCTGGGAAGGCTGCTGAGCTCCCCAGCACCCACATAGGAGGTGGGAGGAGGCCTTGGTGGCTGAGAGGTGGGGTGAAGCTGTGGGGCCTTCTGATGACGTTGAGGGCTCATGGCACGTTCATCTGACCTGATACTGGCCCAGCAAGGGAGTCACACCCAGCAGAGTATCCTCACAGGCAGGCCAGCGTGAGTGGTGCAGGCTGGGATCTGACAGCCTAAAATAATCTCCTGCCCTCGTATCTCTGCTCCGCCGGTGTTTGCTCCTCCGGTGGGGAGACTCTAGCTAATAACTCAATTGTCTGTGGCTCTCCACACGATTTTCAGTTCTATTCCACAGCCACACTCAGAAGGGACCAAGGATGTGAGGGCACCAAACAGCCCAAGGAGACAAACAGGAGTAAGATAAACGCTTAAACAAAGAGCACAGTGAGCTGGCCCAGGTGAGTTCACGGCTACCTGGACACGAGGGGAGACAAGTGCCCTGGAGAGGTGCCAAGTAAGAATCAAGGACGCCAACACATAAAGCACTTTCGAAAATGTCACTGCTGGGGCTGGGGATGTGCCTCAAGCGGTAGCGCGCTCGCCTGGAATGCGTGTGGCCCGGGTTTGAGCCTCAGCACCACATACAAAGATGTTGTGTCCGCCGAGAACTAAGAAATAAAATATTAAAATTCTCTCTCTCCCTCTCTCTTTATTAAAAAAAAAAGAAAAAAGAAAAAAGAAAATGTCACTGCTTTGCTTAGAAGCCTTCAATGCCTCCCTAAGACCAAGTTCCCAAAGTCTGGGTCAAATAACCTCAGTTCTTGTGCATGTGAGGCAAGCACTCTACCAAAGGAGCTATAGCCCCAGTCCTCTGTGGGATTTTAATATAGGTGCTAGGAAAAGAATAGTTACTTGGCAGGGCGTGGTGATGCATGCCTGTAATCCCAGTAGTTCAGGAGGCTGAGGCAGGAGGATCACAAGTTCAAAGCCAGCCTCAGGAACTTAGTGAGGCCCTAAGCAACTCAGCGAGACCATGACTCTAAATAAAATATGAAAAAAGGTCTGTGGGGGAGGCTCAGTGGTTAAGTACCTGTAGATTCAACCCTGGGTACCCCCCTCCACAAAAAAGAATAATTTTTCATTGAAAACTTTGGGCTATGCAAAATGGATCCTATCTCTTTACTGTAGGACTTCTCAGAGTCTTTAATATGCCTGGAGACTCCAGGGAGGTGGAGCCAGTGTTTAGCACTTTCAAAACTTATGTGACCACAGAGCTCTCTGTAGCATTTCCTGGGACAGGTATTCTTTATTGTTCACCCTGAAAAATGCAGGCATCTCAGGGTATACCAGGTCCTCTGTGACCTAGCTAACATTCACCTCCCCAGTTTAAGCCTGAGCCTTAGTTTCTCGAAATACCGAATCATGGGCTGGGGATGTGGCTCAAGCGGTAATGCACTCGCCTGGCATGCGTGGGGCGCTGGGTTCAATCCTCAGCACCACATAAAATACAGATGTTGTAGCCACCGAAAACTGACAAATAAATATTAAAAAATTCTCTCTCTCTAAAAAAAAAAAAAAAAGAAATACTGAATCATTTATAATCCTCTAGTGCATCTCATTTTCTGCTTGATCTAGATCAGGGGTTGGCAAACTCTATAAAGCAAAAGATAGTGAATAACCTGACCTTACAGGCTAGCTGATCACTGTCGAAATTACTCAACTCTTGTCTGTGCAGACTCCAACAAGCCACACAACAGGTAAATGAACGGTGTGGCTGTGTTCCAATTAAAAAAATTACTGATGTAGGCGTCAGGGTCACAGTTTACCAACCTCTGATGTAGATCTGCACTGCCCAGAGGAACTTCCTGTAAAGCCAGAAATGCTCTGGAGCTGTGTGGTCCACAATGATGGCCAATAGCCATGTGTGTCTTTTTTTTTTTTTTTTTTTTTTGTGGTACTAGGGATTGAACCCAAGGGAATTCTACCACTGAGGTACATCCCTAGCCTCCCAACCCCCCCCCACCCAGCCTTTTTAAAATATTTTGTTAGTTGTCAATAGACTTTTATTTATTTATTTATATGCAGCGCTTAGGACTGAACCCAGTGCCTCACACATGCTAGGTCAGCGCTCTTCCACTCAGCCACAACCCCATCCCCCCCCCTTTTTATTTTTTATTTTGAGACAAGGTCTAAGTTACTGAGGCTGGCCTTGAACCTGTGATCTACCCTCCTGCCTTAGACCCATTGTGAATTGCTGGGTTTACAGGCATGAGCCACTGCAACTGGCTGGTGCATGTGTCTTTCAACAGGGATTTCTGGGAAGAAGCCAGTGAATGTGTGTGTAAGTCTGAGGCCAGTGATCTGGAAAATACTTGCTGAACCCAGACACTCTCATATTGGGAGAATGAGGAGCAGACAATCTTCCGAGTTTAGACTCTTGCAGTTTTTTCCCTCCGGTGGCTGCTTTACTTGCCCTGGATGGCGGCCCTACTTGGCACTTATCTTAACCTAGAGAACTCCTTGTAATTGTCCTACCCACAGCCCAGTGCCTAAATGACACCCCAGGACTGAGATGAATCGCTTCTAATTTCAGGACAAGTTGGATCTGGTCTCTTGGGTATGAAATAATGAACCACACCCTAGGGAGACTGACTGGGGTGACTACACAGGGGCAAGGGGATCTGTATACCCAAAGTCACTGGAGCTGCGACTAGTTAGAACCACTGTCCTGCAGGTTCCTATGTAGAAAAAGACTGTCTAGTGAACCTTTTCCGGTTCTCTTATTAACACTCTGCAGTGCTGGAAATGACGTCTGCAAACACAGGCCACTCAGGAAGCTTAAAGAAAACCAAGCAGCCAGGCTCCTAAGTCAGACCGAGGTGCAGTCAGAGCACAGTGCTACATCTGCTCCTGGGAGTGTGGCAGAAGACTCAGCTCCGTTCTGGGGAAGTGACGTTGAAGGACATTCACCGTGAGGCAAGAGGGAGTTTGAAGACTGTGATCTACCTGAGTGTGATATCAAATAGCTGGGATTCTTTTGATTATGTTCCCTTCTAGCTAGTAAAGAAAAAAGGTGTTCATGGAAATTAACAGTACTTCTATCCCAAAAAAGGAATGCTTTGGGGATGGAGGAGTGATACTTAAAGTACCCGTGGATGGGCAGATTAAGATCTGGACAAGCAATTGACCAAATTATATTATCATGCCGTGTGCATGTGTGGATATCTAACAATGAATTCCACTACTACGAACAATCCTAATGTACCAATAAAAAGTTGGGGGAAAAAGGATCCAGACAGGCAAATTCATAAAGGGAAATGGGTCATGGCAAGGAGAGAAGGTAGATTCTGAACAGAATGAACAGCCCTTAGAAAGCCACCAGGCTATGTTTTCTGGTCTGGCAAGGTAACAAAGCATCGTGGTTTAAGTGCATGGATATCAGCCCCTGCTGCCTGGGTTTGAGTCCTGGCTCTAACACTTAAGCTGTACAGTTCTAAGAAAGTTACTTAACCTCTCTGAGTCTCTCTTTCATCACATACAAAATTAGGATAATAGCAGCATTCATCCTGTGCAGCTTTTGTAACGATTAAATGAAATTAGCACATGCAAAGTTTAGTGCTGTGGTGAAACTGTGATTAGATCCCATGAGGAAGTGTGAGGACCAGCACTGGAATTCTGAGTCACAAATTACTCTTATCTGTGCTCCCAACAAGGATTGCTCAGTTATGGAACTGCAGCCCTCTGATGCATCAGACCTAATCAGCACCTTGTCACTGACGTGAGCTACAGAGCAGTGTCTGACAGGAAGCTGCTGGTCCTTGGGCCTCTGACCAAGGCTCCTGCGGTTTTGTGAAGTCCTATGAGGTCCCTCCGCCAAGAAAAAGCCAATAGCAGCCTTCCTTTTCAACCTAACTTGATTCATGCAATTTCAGTCCTGTCCTGGAGACGCCAGGCTGGAGGGCTAGAAATAACCACTCCAGGGAGCAACAGCACATCCCCAATCCACCAGGGACGTGGCTCTTTAACAAGCCAAATTCTCTACTTAGGGGGAAAATACTATCTTTGGTCAATTGTTATCTCTCTTCCAGAGACAACCCCTCTTCTGATTCCTAATTCTAAAGTTTGGTTTGTGAAAAGTCACCATTTGTTAATTTAGAATAGTAGTTTCCAATCAGCAATGATTTTGTCCCCCCTTGGACATTTGCTGACATCTGGAGATTTGAGGGTGGGGTTACTGGGGATTGAACCCAGGGGTACTTAACCTCTGAGCCCCATCCCCAGCCCTTTTTATGTTTTATTTAGAGATAGGATCTTTCTAAGTTGCTTAGCGCCTTGCTAAAATGCTGAGGCTGGCCTTGAACTTGTGATCCTCCTACCTCAGCCTCCCAAGCTGCTGGGATTACAGGCATGCACCACCATGATTGGCTGGAGATATTTTGGGATTGTCACACTGAGGTGATACTAATGGCATCTAATGAGCAGAGGCCAGGCCTGCTGCTAATAAATATCCTACAATGGGGCTGGGGATGTGGCTCAAGTGGTAGCGCGCTCGCCTGGCATGCGTGCGGCCCGGGTTCGATCCTCAGCACCACATACCAACAAAGATGTTGTGTCCGCCGAGAGCTAAAAAATAAATATTAAAAATTCTCTCTCCCCCCCCGACTCTCTCTTTAAATAAATAAATAAATATCCTACAATGCATAGGATGGCCCCTCTCAACAAAAAAAATCACTCGACCCCAAATTGTCGACAGCACTGAGGTTGAGAAACCCTACTAAAATGATTACTTCAGACAGCTGAAGCCACACCCCGGACATCTGCAAATAAACAACTCCTGTAGGTGCTCCAAGAAGGATGCTCAGTTGTGAAACCGTGTGCCTGAGTGGCAAGACCTGACCATCACCTTCTCTTGCCATCAACAGGATGGAGAGATGGAAACTTCACCCTGAGTGCTCACGCCAACATCAGGGTGGTAGAGGGGACAAGCTGACAACACAAATTCGTCCTCTGGCTGAGTCACACAGACCTGCCTCTGGATCCTCACTAACCACTCATTCTGAGTGCCAGAGGATATATTCCATCACCTCTGAGTCTTTCGGAATATCTCCAATTGCAAAATTCAATTCCTTGGTTGCGAGAATCTGAGAACTCAGTCCAGGGGTAGGTGCTCTGTCAATGCATCCTCACCCCACATTTCTTGGATGCTCCCGAGGCAAACACTTTCTGTGCTGACTTCTCCATGGACCCCCAGAAATTCTGCTGCCTTGTGCTTTGATCTGGACCACACAGCCCAAAGTCTGAGCAAGGGATGGGGCAGGGAAAGTAAAGATAGGCCTACAAATTCTGTACTTACCAACAGGGGAGATCCAGGAATCACCCAACGCAACCCCAGAAAAGTTGCACTTGATGGTCCCTTGCTGAATGGCCTGAAAGGGAAGCCAAGAAACACCCTCATGAGGGATCAGGGGCCTCAGCCCTTTCTCAAGGAGGCAGGCCTATCCACCGCCTTTTCTGAGCATGGAGAACTTCTGCCCGTCCTTTCCTAGATTCTCTGGCCATTGAAAGACCCAGGCACCCACCAAAGAGCAGGGGAGCTCTCCTGCAGCCATTGGCAAAACGAGGAGGAAGCGCCTGCTTCTCTCTCCTTTGTCACAGGGTGCTGGCAGGATGTGTGTGAGGTCTGTTCCTAGTTGTCTCTGGCAGGAACACGGTCACACCCCCCTCCCAAGAAGTCTGTGATCCTCCCAAGGTGCTTGAGATTAATGCCAAGTAGCAGTCACTGAAGGGCTGGAGTCCTCAAGGATGCAGAGGATGCAGGGGATGCCTTAGGACAAGAAACTTGGACCCCTGATTCTTTGATTCATTTAAATATGAATCTGTCCACTATCAGGAAATTGGAAATAACCTAAACATTTATCAATAAGATGAGCTACACAAATCCTGGTTATTTCCATGATGTATGAAAAATCTTAAAAAAAATAGTAAGGCTCTGTAAGTACTGATATGAAAATATCTCCAATATATGTTGTTAATGTTTTTAAAAAAGAGAAATACAGGACTGAGGTCGTAGCTCAGTGGTAGAGCGCTTGCCTAGCATGTGTGAGGCACTGGGTTAGATCCTCAGCACCACATAAAATAAATAAAATAAAAGTCCATCAACAATGAAAAAAATATTTGAGAGAGAGAGAGAGAGAGAGAGAGGAGAGAGAGGGAGGTACAGAATGATGTGTATTATACAAAAATGGGAAAAAATAATATACATAAATTTATGTAAATTAGTTTACACAGCATGCAGCATCTCTGGAACAATCCAGAAGTCCAGAAGCAGCTTAATAAATGTTTAATAAGTGCATTAGGGGAGGGGGACAAAGGCAAGACTGAGAGCTTAAATAGCATTCTTTTTATATTTCTTAAAATTTTTAATTATGTGAATATAAGTTACTCAAAGATCTAGGCAGGTGTGGTGGTGCACAGCTACATGTAATCTCAACAACTCAGGAGGCTAAGGCAAGAGGATCTGGAGTTCAAGGCCAGCCTCAAAAATTTACTGAGACCCTGCTTCAAAATAAATAAAAAGGGCTCGGGAGTTACCTCAGTGAAAAAGCACCCCTGAGCTCAATTCCCAGTACCAAAAAAAAAAAAAAAAGGCTATTAAGAGATCTAAAACAAGAAAACAGGACTGGGGATATAGCTCAGTAGGACAGCAGTTGCTAGGTATGCATGAGGCTCTGAGTTCAATCCCCAACACCACCATCTAAATAAATAAATAAACAAAACAAAACAAGAACATGGGGCTGGGGTTGTGGCTTAGTGGTTAGAGTGCTTGCCTAGCACATCTGAGGCCCTGGGTTCAATCCCCAGCACCACATAAATAAATAAATAAATAAACAAACAAACAAAATAAAAAAAAAAAAATATATATATATATATATAAAAACAAGAACACAATGAATAGCCTGACTTTGAACATCCGTATTAACGAGGAGGAATTATGCATTTGTTTGACTTTTCCAGAAGAAATTCATTTGAGTAATTTAAATAGTCCCAAGTAATAAGGGAAGTCTGCCTTGTAAAAGAGGGAACAGAATGATAGCACTTTGGAACTTCTAATGAAATCAATAGTCTAGATGAGAATTACAACCTGAAGTTGAAAAGTGGATGAGGAGCTGGACACCCAAAGAGCAAAACCAACTCTACTCCCATAACCTTCTGTTGCAGGGGTGGCTAAAAGGGTTCAACAGAAAGGTCCAACTAGACTGAGGTATTATGATATGCTTTCAGATTTGATGCAAAACAAATGCATATCACCTATGACAGAGGTCAGCGATATTTTTAATAAAGGGTCAAATATTAAATGTTTTCGGCTTTGTGGACCAACCAGCCTAAATTATAATTACTCAGCTCTGCCACTGTGGTGCTGATGCAGACATAGTAATATGTAAACAACTAAACATTCTAACAGAGCTCTATTTATAGACACTGAAATTTGAGTTTCATACAACTTTTCATGTGTCATGAAATACTATTCTTCTTTTGATTCCTGACCACCTAAAAATGGAAAAGTCATTCTTAGCTCATAAGTTGTACAAAAACAGGTTGGGGGCCAATGTGACTCATGGGTCATAGCTTACTGAAATCCGACTTTTATTATTTTCTATTTAAAATGATTACCCTGAGGGCTAGAGTTGTGGCTCAGTGGTAGAGCACTTGCCCAGCATGTGTGAGGCTCTGGGTTCGATTCTTAGCACCCATATAAATAAGTGAATAAAATAAAGCTCCACTGGGGCTGGGGTGGTGGCTCAGTGGTAGAGCGTTCGTCTAGCATGCATGAGGTACTGGGTTTGATCCTCAGCACCACATAAATGTAAGATAAAGATATTGTACCCACCTAAAACTAAAAAATAAATGTTTAAAAAAAAAATTTAAAAATAAAAAAATAAAGGTCCATCAACATCTAAAAAAAATTAAAACAAAAAAATGTTTACCCTGAATGCATCAAGCCTTTAGATAGAACTTCCAGTTTTGTAAGAACTACAGTGAATAGAGAAATAGGTTAAATAATTCCACAAAGAAATTGCCAGACAAAGCCAAGAAACATGACGTTCTGTAAGACAAACGCTCTAATCTCTTCAGCACATCATGGTCATGAAAATAGGGACTGTGCTAGAGGTAGACAGTCCTTGGGGACATCACAGCCAGATGTAACTCATGTGTATGGACTGAATATCGGCTTGGGCAAAGCAGCTATAAAGGACATGTTGGGACAAACTAATGAAGTCTGAATAGCTGAGATGAAAACTGGTTGAAACAGAAAGGTAAGGACAGAAGACTGAGGACCATGTTTTGGTTAAAATTTTTTTCATCTATACAGAAAAATATTTAGAAAGTGATATGCTAAGGTGTTTCCTATCTGGTAGGAAAGTTAAGAAAGTGAAGCTTGCTTCTTCTTTTTTTTTTTTTTTTTTTGGTACCAAGGATTGAACCCAGGGATGCTTAGCCACTGAGCCACATCACTAGCCCTTTCTATGTTGTATTTTGAGACAGGGTCTTACGAAGTTGCTGAGGACCTCACTAAGTTGCTGAGGCTGGCCTTGAACGTGCAATCCTCCTACCTCAGAGGATTTGCAGTCATGAAGCCACTGGAATTACGGGCTTTCATTTTTCCCTTGTACTTGCTGCATATTCAACCTCCCTTCCTCCCTTCTCTGTGTCTGTCTCTCAGTGGTGCTGGGAATGAAACTCAGGGCCCTTGCACATACTAAGCATTTGCTTCTATCACTTGTATCTTTTTATTTTCTTTCTTTCGTTTTTTTTTTTTTTTTAGTTGTAGATGGACACGATATATTTATTTATTTATTTATTTTTATGTGATGCTGAGGATCGAACCCAGGGCCTCACACGTGAGGGGCAAGCCCTCTACCACTGAGCCCCAGCCCCAGCCCGTCTTCTGACTTTCTGTGACGCCCATATATTGCTTCTACAGGATTATTTTTTTAAATAATTAATACATCTTTTTAGAAACACTCATACAAGCTCACCGTTACACAACTTAAACACAGAAGTCAGGAGAAAATGGGACTCTCTTACTTTGCCCTAATTGTGCCCCACACCAGCTAACTCTAGTTAATGTTTTCTTCCTGACCCATCTTTGCCTTCACAAGCATATAAATATACAGCATTCATAATAAACCATATGTAATAGATGTGTCTCTTCATTTACCAACAAGGTATCCAAAATTGTCCTACAGCTTGCCTGCCACAGAGCAAAGGGAGACTTCCCAGCCTCAGCCTGCACCGCTCTCTCCACTCTTCATGACTGCAAAGTGTCCCATCACTTAACGTGAGCCATCCTCCTCTGACAGCCATCGAGCTGTTTGCAGTTTGTGAACATCATGAACAATGACATAATAAATATCCTCTGAGAGACACATATGTGTAAGTATTTTTGTAGGACAGATTTTGGGGAGTGAAGTTATTGGGTAAATGGGCACCTACATTTCCAAACTTGATACATGCTGCTAAATTGCTCTTATTTTTAAATGACTTACCTCCATAAATAAATAAATAAGTAAAAAAGACTTAACAATGTCCATTCCCACCCAAAGCACACAAGGGTATTTATTTCTCTAACTTCTTACCCAAACTGGATGCTGCCAGTCTTTTAAATAATTGCAAATTTCAAGGGCGTGGCTTACTATTAATAGTTGAAGATTTTTCATGTTTGCAGGTGCTTATCCATATCCTTTGCCCATGATTTTACTAGGATATTCTCTCTCTCTTATTTTTTTTTTTTAAAGAAATAGTAGGGTTTTTTCCTCTCAAATTCCTGAAAGCTGCTTGTGAATCTTTCCATTTGTTCACTACAAAGGTTGAATTTTTCTTTTTAATATTTTTTTTAGTTGTTGACAGACCTTTATTTTTATTTATTTATATGTGGTGCTGAGGATTGAACCCAGTGCTTCACATATGCCAGGTGAGTGTTCTACCATTGAGCCCCAGCCCCAGCTCCTAGGATATTCTCTTTTAAAAATGGATTTATCAGGCTGGGGTTGGGGCTCAGTGGTACAGTGCTTGCCTAGCAAGTGTGAGGCACAGGGTTCGATCCCCAGCACCACATAAAAAAACTAAATAAATAAAATAAAGGTATTGTGTCCATCTACAACTGAAAATATTTTAAAAAATAAATACATAGAAAAATAAAATGGATTTATTGATATATTGATATGACTACCTTTTTTCTATTATATATTTGTACAAGTGTACATTTGTCTATATGTACATATTTGTGTGCTTGTGTTATGTATGCATGTGCATACATACACACATACATAAACACAAACACATACATATACCTGTATATGTATAATTGCCTATGAGGCCCTAAGAAGTTTTACATGTAGCCCAACAATGAAACTTTTCCTATGTGGCTTCTGGATGTCTCATTAGTTTTTTGTTTTGTTTGTGTTTTTGCTTTTTTTAGTACTGAGGACTGAATTCAAGGGTACTTTACCATTGAGCTACACCCCCAGCCCTTTTCATTCTTTGAGACAGGGTCCTGCCAAGTTGCTGAGGGCTGGCCTCTCATTTACAATCCTCCTGCCTCAGCCTCCAGTGTCTAACTGGGATTTACAGGTGTGCTCCACTGCACCCAGATGGATATTTTATATCACAAAGGAAAGCCTATCCTATCCAAGATTATAAAACTTTCTATTATTTCTTATAGTTTTATGTTTCCAGCTATTTTGCGTTTTAACATTTTCATGTTTGGATTTTAATCTATCTAGAATTAAGTTAAAATTTATACAAAGCAAGAATCCAACTTTATATCTCCATACCATTTATCAAATATTCTGTCTGTTCCCAATAATGTGAAATGCCATCTTTATGGATGGTTCCCATACATGTATGGTCCGTGTAAACATGCATACTTCACACACACACATAATATAATCTGTTTCTGATTCTTTATCATGTTGCATTCAATCTATTGGTCACTATGTCAGCTCCACAGTTTTTACTCAATATGTAGACAAACGACCTTCACTGTTCTTAAAGCTTTTCAAATATTATTCCAGACTTCACTTCACTCTGCATATATAAAATCCTACTCAAAGTACATTAATATCCTATTAAAAAAACATAATTAGTGTTCTTTCCAAAATCATAACAACAACAACAACAACAACAAATCCTCCCTGTTACCTTGTAAAGTTCTAGACCAATGCCAGCAGCCATTTTTCCTCCATAGGATTCTGAGAAAATGTAGAATGGAACCGTCTAGCAAGAAAAGGAATATACAAACAATGAAATAGCCTGACTGCTTCTAATTCACACAAATTAATTTAAAATTTTTATTGCTTGTCATGTCCAGGCAAAACAAATCTGCTTTTGTCTTTCTCTCCACATGGGATTGTTCTGTCTGATTAGCACATTGACTCCAGGGTCATTCTTTCACACTAGAGCCCTTTAGAAATGACAGAAACAGAAGCCCACAACCCACCTTAGGAGCAAAAAAGGGTTTATCTGAAATCAGTGGGGCACTGAACTCTTGGGAAAGCACACTTTTATTCGATGGATGTCCTGATGCGATTGCTAGCCCTTTACTTAGCTGCTCCAAGGTCTTTACATACCTGGAATTCTTTGTGGCAACTGAAGAAGGTCTTCAGGAGGACCATCATGTCAGAAGCCACCGTGGCGAGGTCCTTTGCATACGCGTTGCTTTTGTTCACATAACTGAAGCCAGTGCCCACAGGATTATCCACAAAGAGGAGACTGGCAGCCTGGAGCTGCAGGCCACAGACAGAACGAGATGGTGCAATCAGTGGACATTTCTATCATCTCACAGGAGCTCAGCAAATCCCACGTTATGACATCGGTCTTGCTGCTAAAAGGGGTTTTCAGAAAAGGGACAGGAACGTAGACAGCAGCATAGAAAGTGAGGCCAAAAGGAAAGACAGACACATAAATGGTGATCAAAGACTCTGAGCAGTCGCTTTCCACACACGTGAGTGCATGGAATGAATGTAACATGTGAGTGCAGGCAGCCCCAGGTGGTGCCCGACTGAGCAAGAAGCAGGATAGAAGAAGCAGGTCACCCAGGGTGGGCCCGGCAGAACTAGAGAGAGAGGAGGATGCGGTTCCCGTGGAGTAAGGAGGACTGGGAAAGGAAGGGGGGTAAGAACGAGGGGAAGGGGAAGACTGAGAACCAGAGGCCTCAAAAGTGGAGGAACGAGGCTCTTGGAGTCACAGTCAAGACATCAGGTGGACTGGAAGGGAGGACTCCCAAGCGTGGTCAGAGGGTGGGACCCTGGAATCTAAGATCACAGAGATGGCCAGCATGTTGGTAAGGACAGGGCCCCAGGTGTCCACCAGAGAAGGTTTCTAAAGGCAGATAGAGAAAAGCCACCAACTTGGAGAAGATAAGAGGAAGCCTATAGCTAATGTCCAAAGCCTCGGGCAACACAGACAGTGGGGACTGCCAACTCTGCGGCCCCCCCGGGAGAGGCTGCAGGACGGGTGCAACTGGGGGCTGCCATCCTCGTACCCAGGTGGTTTTTCGTGGTTTGAGATGACTGTCGAGGGGCCCGATTTCCTCAAAGTTTCCAAATCCAGTGCTGGAACCGCCTGGACCACCCTGTGGAAGAGACAGAAATCAACGAAGTAAACCTAAAGAAAATCGAGTCAAGGGGCTGGGGTTGTGGCTCAGAGGTAGAGCGCTCACCTAGCATGCTTGAGGCATGAGTTCGATCCTCAGCACCACATAAATGTAAAATAAAGATATTGTGTCCACTTAAAACTAAAAAAATAAATATTAAAAAAAAAAAAAGAAAAGAAAATCGAGTCAAATCTTAGTCATCACAATGGATGAGCCTGATCACTATAAACAACTTATGATTTAGTGATTGCTTGGTCAGTCTGTGCAAGATGCATGTCCCCGGCGACCCACGGGCTCCGGCAACAGGCTCTTGTGGTAACTTCTGAAGTCTTCCTCTTTGAAAGGACAGAGCTGGGCTAAGAGGCCCTCAAGGGAACCTTCCTGCTTCCTGATTCTCTGAGTTTGAACCTTGCCCCTGCACCGCAAAAGACTTTTCAAAAACAACTCTAACCCTTCTCACTTCAAAAGAAGCGCAGTAGGCCCTGAAGAGGGGATGTGGCTGGCCCTGGGCCATGCGGCAATCAGGGGCTCTGTGGGGATTATCTGGGCTCTGTGATGAACCCCTGTGGATAGACAAGGGCTCAGACTGAGAGGCTGCTTGGTCAAGTCAACTCTCTGGATATAACGGAGCAAATGTGCAAGTCCCAGGGCAGGAGCGCTTGATATGCGGGCATCCAGCAGCAGGGCAGAGGCAGGATTCTGCACTGAAGCTTGGGGACACTACTCTGTGACGGGCAGAAATTCTATGGGCTCTAAAAGGCTCAGGGAGGAGAAGAAAGGGGAGGAGGAGCAAGAAATGAAGGGGCAAAAGTGGGGGAGGTTGGGTGGGCTTTCTGTCGGCCACAGGAGATGGTCAAGGGAAGGGAGGGAGCCTTTCTGGAAAAATCTAGTGGGCCAGCTGAGTTGGGGGTGCATGACAGCATTATCAGTAAGGCCCAAGGCCTAGAATAAAAGGAGATAGCCTCTCTGTGCACAGTCGGATGAGTTGGAAAGGGAGAGAAGATGGAAAGGAGATCATTCCAGCCCAACAGAAACCCAGGCAGTTTGTGCAGGGAAATCTAAAGAAAAGAGAAGGGGGAGGCAGGGCTGAGGGCTGGATGGACAACGGCAAGAGACCCCCACAAGGAAAGGCTCCTCACACTAGTGCCGTGACTGTCACCAACCTTGCTAAGATAAATGGAAGGCCACAACTCCCCTCGATTAGAGGCACTTTGTATCTTAAGATTTCCCAACACAGCAGTAAAAAGTTCACAGTCCAGTTGGAGATGTTCATCTCGTGTGCTGACAGCAGCCACAAGAGGAAGGCTTCGACTGGAATATCCCACCACGGGGAACAGGAGTGAACCACGCCTGCAGGGTGGGCTATGCTGTCAGAGTCAAACTATGAAAACGGTGTGGCAACACTGAAAAATGCTTCCAAGGCAATATGCAACCCAACTTTTAGTCAGGATGGGACAGGATCAAAGTGAAGAGTCCCCCTTCCCTGCAGGCTCCTAAGGCCATGGGTAGGGTGTGGTCTTTAGGGACCAAATGAGAAGCTGGAGAAGCCAGCCGGGCTGGAGGACACTGCTGTTCTATCTGAACACACACAAGATTGCAAAATCTTCAGGATGGGGCACGACCGTGGTGGCCCAGGGCTACCCAGCGACTCTGAAATATGGTAAGTGTGTCAGTGGATCAAAAGAAGTGCGTACATGACTTGAAAGTATCCCTAAAATAGCTTGCTACTCCACTCCTGATGTGACCTCGATTCTCAAAGATCCTCTGGAGAAATCAGTGCGTGAGTCCTTGGTAGATGGCTGCGAGAGAACGCCTTTCATCTGAATTAATTGTTTCTTCTTTAATCATATATATGTATATTTTTTTCCTTTTCCCTTGAGCCTCTCGGGAAATGGAGAAGAGCAATCTTTGTGTCTTCAGTAGCTAACCTTTAAATAGAATCTCAGCCTGAAAGGTTAAACTAACTAACCAAAGGTCACAAATGGCACAGCCAGAGGCCGGAGGCTGGGCAGAGATTGTGGGGCAGAATCCCCCTTCCCTGCAGGCTCCTAAGCTCTCTGAGAGGGGGGTCTCTACCACTCAACTTTGGGGATGGTGACTTCAGATCCAAGCTGCTGGATTTCCTGATATTTTGAAAGAGAAAGGAAACGTCCTGATTTTAAAATCTTGGCAAACCGGTTCAAGTTGACCCAGTAGTCAACCAAAAGTTTCTGGAATCGGGTGTTTTTCAAATTGTTTTTCAGAGAGCCTAGAAAGTACCTGAGGGTGGCCAGGGACAAAGAGGAGGCCGGACACACAGGACTCAGCACCCCCTCCCACCCCAGCCTCAGCACTTCTGCTTTATCTGCTCTGGTTCCTGTGTGGAAGCTTTCATCTGTGGGTAAAAAAAGTTCTGCTGATTAACAAAAAGTTTGAAAACCATTCAAATCGCCCGGCTTAGAAAACTAAGGTTAGGAGAAGGGTAGGGTCTTGCCATGGTTGAAAGCGGCAGGAGGGCACTGAAAACCCAGGTCTCTGGCTGAACCTGCTGGGCTTGTCCCTGACCTGGCCCTCCCAGGTAAACATGCTGCACCCTCCCCTCCAGCTGCCCCATTGGGGCTGACACATGTAGCTTTCTCTTCTGAGCATTTTCCTATCAGCAGCCTTGGGCTGAGCCTCACCTGCAGCCCCTAGAGGAGGTATGTGTGCTGATCCTATGTGAGAAAGGCCCTTCTCTGAAAAGTGTCCATCTTCCCTTCATCTCAGCTGAAAATCTGCAGACAAATTTGGCAGACAAAGCCTGGGCACTGGGAAGCATTTTTGGGAGGAAGTCCCATTTGCATCCCATGGAGATAAGTACCAGCGTGCCCTATTTATTGGCCAACTGGGCCATGCCCACGTTTTTTCAGAGGCTGAAGCAAGACTGTTCTTCAACCCCTCCCTTGAGATTAGTCTTCCAGGCGTGGCTATCTCTAGACAGATATTACAGGAACCAGGAAGTACGTTTCCAGTAGTTCCTTGCCTTCAATCCTACAGTCAGAGCTCAAGGGTAAAATGCAAACACATTTAGGAAGAAGGGTAGGGCCTAACCTTCACACTAAGGTATAAAAGACTAGTAACAGTTCTTTGAAAAGATGAGCTTTTTCTGGGGGCGAGGTATTAGGGTCCAGGAGAAGATCCTGGGGAGGGGGAGAGAAAGGAAAAGGAAAGGTGAAGGAGGTTTGATGTATCTTGGTCTTTGCTTTAGAACCTTTCAAAACATTTCTATCAGTATAAAACCAAAGACATCATTAGTCAAGGTTCCTGCAACTGTCTGACTCAATATAAAAAGACCCTGGCAGCTGGGTGAGATGGTGCACATCTTAATACCCGTTATATCGGAGGCTGAAGCAGGAGAATTGCAAGTTTAAGACCAGTCTGAACAATTTAGCAAGACCCTGTCTCAAAATAAAATAAAAGGGCTGGGTGTGGTAGTGCACACCTGTAATTCTTGGGAGGTAGGAGGATCCCAAGTTCAAAGCCAGCCTTAGCAAAAAGCAAGATGCTAAGCAACTCAGGTCTAACTTAGACAGTTAGACCCTGTCTCTGAGTAAAATACAAAACAGGGCTGGGGATGTGGCTCACTGGTTGAGTGTCCCTGAGTTCAATCCCTGTACCCAAAAATAAACTAATTAATTAATTAATTAATTAAAATAAAAGGGCTGGAGATGTAGCTTAGTGGTAGAATATCCCTGGGTTTAATCGCCAGTACCACAAAAACAAACCAAAAAACCCTCAAAAAAGGCTAGACTCCCTTTACCCTCCAATTTCACCTCCTTGGCTATACCTTTTCCTCAATTTGCCTCAGGATGCCAAAGCCCCAAGCCTGGCTGCTGCACCAAACCAGAAACTGTTGATCACTGTGAGCCCTTAGGAATAAGCAAAGAGGCCAGGTACAGTAGTACACGTCTATAATCCTAGCAACTCAGGAGAATGAGGCAAGAGGATCACAAATTCAAAGCCAGCCTCAGCAACTTAGCAAGGCCTAAGCAACTTAGCAAGACCCTGTCTCAAAAAAAAAAAAAAAAAAAAAAAAAAAAGTTAGGGGCCTGGGAATGCAGCTCAGTGGTAAAGTGTCCCTGGGTTCAATCCACAGAACCAAAATAAATAAATAAATAAGCTGAGAGAGGGAGACCTGGTCTCAAGGTGAGGCCAGGCAAGGAAGTTAGTTTACCTGAAGCCACATGACCAGGGGCAGCTCTGAGAAGTTCTTGCAGGGGTTGGTAGTGTAATAAAGCCACCAGAACATGTGAGCATCCTTTCTGACGGTTACATAATCCCATGCTTCCTTGCCCTCTTCTGTGGGCCAGTCAATGACAGCTCCTGCAAAAGAGTCTCAAGGTCACTTTCCTGAAGATTGTCAGGTGATGTTCAGGTGAATTCCAGACCTGGTAGAGAGAGCCATGCCAGGCTACAAATGTCTCACAAACGGTTGGGATTACAGGCATGCACCACCATGCCTAGCTAATGTTTGAATTTTTAACAAGCATGAAGCCCTTTTGTTAAAAACAAGAGAGATAGTTACATTTTGATGGGGAAAAAAAAAAAAGCTCAAAATGCAGGATGCTTGTTTTTATATCCCCATTTAATACATGATTAAAGAGGCATCACAAATTAATGGGGCTAAGACTCTTCAGTATAAAGAAGTTTAGGTCCTTTCAAATATATTCCAAGTAACCAAGTGTTAAATTTTAAAATTAAAAATTAAAGTGTTTAAAATTTTAAAATTAAACAAAAATATACACAGGCAGTCCTCTCTATCCACATATCTTATATCCTTGGATTCAACTAGTTTTGAATAAAAAATATTTGGAGCCAGCAAGGCACATGCCTGTAATCCCAGCAGCTTGGGAGGCTGAAACAGGAGGATTGCAAGTTCAAAGCCAGCCTTAGCAAAAGCGGGGCACTAAGCAACTCAGGAAGTCATTGTCTCTAAATAAAAATACAAAATAGGGCTGGAGATGTGGCTCAGTAGTCGAGTGCCCCTGAGTTCAATACCTAGTCCCCCTCACCAATTGGGGAAAAAAACAACAAAAAAGTATAACAACTATTCACATAGCATTTAAATTGTGTATTAGTTTTTTTTTTTTTCAAAGAGAGAATGAGAGAGGAGAGAGAGAGAGAATTTTTAATATTTATTTTTTAGTTCTCGGCGGACAGAACATCTTTGTTGGTATGTGGTGCTGAGGATCGAACCCGGGCCGCACGCATGCCAGGCGAGCGCGCTACCGCTTGAGCCACATCCCCAGCCCGTGTATTAGTATTTTAAGTAATCTAGATATTATTTAAAAGATATGGGAGGATGTGTGTAGGTTATATGCAAATACTATATTATTTTATATAAAGTACTTGAGCACTTATGCATTGGGGCACCCAAGATGGATCCTGGATCCAACTGGATACGGAGGGATGATTGCAATTGAATATTTTTCTGACCTCTAGATGAGAAAAGGATTTAAGCAAACCCCAGAGAATATAAGGAAAAACATTAAGAGGTGAAGGCAGAAACTTGTTAAATTTCTACACAACAAAATTTCTGTACATCAAAAATTAAATTGGCCAGGCACGGTGGTACATGCCTATAATCCCAGTGGCTAGGGAAGGTGAACAGGAGAATCATAAGTTCAAAGCCAGCTTCAGCATTGGTGAGGCACTTAGCATCTCAGTGAGACCCTGTCTCAAATAAAGTACAAAATAGGGCTAGAGATGTGGCTCAGTGGTTGAGTGCCCCTGAATTCAATCCCCAGTACCCACCACCAAAAAAAAAATTCAATTAAATTGAAGAGCTGGGTGCGGTGGCGCACACCTTTAATCCCAGCAGCTTAGGAGGCTGAGGTAGGAGGATCACAAGTTTAAAGCCAGCCTCAGCAATTTAGCAAGGTCCTAAACAATTTAGGGAAACCCTGTCTCAAAATAAAAAATAAGGGGCTGGGGATGTGGCTCAAGCGGTAGCACGCTCGCCTGGCATGCGTGCAGCCCGGGTTCGATCCTCAGCACCACATACAAAGATGTTGTGTCTGCCGAAAACTAAAAAATAAATATTAAAAAATTCTCTCTCAAAAATAAATAAATAAATAAATAAATAAGACTTGAAATGTGTCTCCTCAGTCAAGTGCCCTGGGTTAAATCCCCCTTACCTGCCCCCTCCCCCGAAAAGTGTTGGGGATATATCGCTCATAGCTCAGTGGTGAAGCAATCCTGGGTTCAATTCCCAGTACCAAAAAAATAAAATTAAATAAAATATAAAGGCAAACAGGAAAGAAAGATCTGTAACAAATATACAAAAGAATAATTTTCCTTAATTATGTAGATCAATTTTTTTTCAGAGGTCATGGAGGTAAGGATCAGACCAAGGCCTCAGCATGTGCTCTACCAATAAGCTATAGCCCAATTAATTTTTTTTAATTTGGAGATATATATTTTATATATTTGTTATTTGCTAAATGAAGAGTAAAAATATATATATATATATTTTTTTATTTCCTTAAATCCTCTCATTCCAATTTTCCTTAGTTAACTTTTCTCTAGCATCTGCAAAATATGTATTGGAAAGGGGTAGGATAAATTACATTTTCTGTCACCTTTTGTTGAAGTAATAACTTCCAAATTACAGTATTTTTTTTTTCTCAAAGCCACTGAGTAGGTTAAAAAAAAAAAAGAAAAAAAAGATGATGAGAAGAATTCCCTGTGACTAAGTTTTTGCCTTCTTTTTCTTAAATTTCAGGCATCATTAGCAATTAAAACAAAAGCTTGTCCCAACTAAGGAAGAGATGGGCATAGATGAGGAGATGATGTTGTCTTGTAAATTAAAAGAATGAAGAAAGCATGGTGTCGTGCACGCCTGTAATTCCAGAACTTGGAGGCTGAGGCAGGAGCATCCTGAGTTTAAAGCAATTAATTTAGTGAGCCCTAAGCAACTCAAGGAGATCCTGTCTCTAAATAAAATATAAAAAAGAGCCAGAGATGTGACTCAGTGGTTAAGCGCCCCTGGATTTAATCCCCAGTACCAAAAAAAAAAAAAAAAAAAAAAGAAAAAGAAAAGAAAGAAAGAAAAGAATGAAGAAACTGGGCTTGGTGGCACTAGCCTGAAATCCCAGTGACTCTGGAGGTTGAGGTAGGAGGATCACAACTTGTGAGACTGTCTCAAAATAAAAAATAAAAAGGGTTGGGGCAGTAGCTCAGTAGTAGAGAGCCCCTGGGTTCCATTCCCTATAAGGGTGAGGGGGAAAGGAAGGTGGGGGGAGGGAGAGAGGGAAAGAAGAAAATCAGAAAATGCCCAAGAATATTACAGGTGTGGCTGAAAGGCTCTATATACAAGTAACATGAGATTATAGTCTCCTTGAAAATGACTGATAAAACCTGCGTCCCTTGAAAATGACAGAGATATTAGTTTCTTGAAAATGACAGAATTTCAAGTCCCTCCAAATCTAACCCCTGGCACTTCACCCTTCCCTGACAACGACCATTGTAAAATCTGGGGGAACATATTTTGCATTTCTGTGACCCAAGCTGAAGGGCCAGATAATTACCATTTTACAAAAGAGAAAACAAGAACTGTTAAGCAACTTGCCTGAGATCACAAGACAAGTTTGTGGCTAGTTCATATTCTCTGTTGTAGACTCAGACGGGGAGATATTTTGCTGAATAAAGTGAAAATCAATTTGCAAGTCACCGTATTTAAACACAAATTTGTTTTTGCCTGTTCCCATCAAGCAGACGAAAGGGCCGGTTTCTGGTAGGGCTTTCAGGGGTCTTTCTGACAGCCTACTGCAGGCTTATAAGACCTTATAACCTCATCTGGCAGCCCACCACACCAAAAAAAGGATAGTAGACTTTTTAGATCGTGGAAATCTCACAGATCGGCAGTTTCCCCCAAATCACACATTGGTGCACAATTGCGTATATCTAGGCGTAAGGGAGAAAGGAAGCATTAGATCATCCAGAGCCAGAAAAGGGTAGAAAAATACTTTGAACTGAAAAAAAGAAAAAAAAAAAAAAAGGCGAGGTTCAAAAGCAATATAAATTACTAAAGAATGAACCAGGAAAAGAATTTTGTTTTTAAAACCACAACCCCACTAGCAAAGTTTCACCCCTAGAGAGAAACAGGGGGGGTGGGTGTGCACCCGCTGCTGGTGAGCTTTTTGCTCGAACCTACCGGTGCTGAGGCCCAATAGCAGCGGCAGCAGCAGTAGCCACCGCGAGACAGGCGAGCTCCGCGGCGCCAGCTCCATGATGAATACAGCGCGGCAGCATCAGCAACAGGCTGGACCTGGAGCCCCACCACGTGACGGCGGTGGGCGGGGCCTGGGCGGGGCCAGAGCGGCCGGGAGGCTCGCTGCGTCCAGCGCGCCCTCTGCCGGACAGGCCAATTAGAACCGCTGCCCCGGCGCTGGGCCAGTTCTGCGCGCCTGCTGGCTTAAGTGGTTCTCTGCGGTTTTAGGGAGGAGGCATGTAATGTGTTTATTCTGCTTCAGTTGTGCACATACTGTACGGAAGTAACCAATGCCCCTCCGGCTCCACCCGTCTCTGCCTTCTTCAACAAAAGGCTGGCATTTTAAAAACTGCCACCAGACTAAGCCTGAACCAGCTGGTCATTGGAAATATGGGATTCCATTTTCAAAGATTTTTTAAACTATTTTCTTTTTAAAGTTACATAGATTGTGAACATTTTGTAAATGTGAAAAAAAAATGGTAGATCATACATAACCATTGTTGACTTCTGGGGTACTTTTTCATAGGGTTTTACTTCATCTTTTCAAGCACAGTAATAAAATGCTCTGTTTCTTTTCTGTGTTTCTAATTTGTGATCAACATTATTCCATATTGCTACCTTACCTCCAGGACAGTCATTTTAAGCCGGGGATTGGGGTTTTGGAAAGGGGAATGAAGAAAAAGTGGACCCAGAGATTGTGTGTGTGTGTGTGTGTGGTGTGTGTGTGTGTGTGTGTGTGTGAGAGAGAGAGAGAGAGAGAGAGAGAGAAGGGTCATTTTTATCTTAGGGGTTTACTGAATAACTCACCTTTCAAAGCTAGGAAACAAATACAGTAAAAGCTACATGAAGGTCAGATGTACTTCAAAAACTTTGTTTTAAAAGTACACACAGCAACCCCCTCCCCCAAAAAAGAAAGAAACCAAAGTAATGTACACTGTGGCCCTGAATCCCTGAATCTTGCTTCCTTCTTCGCTGGGGTCTCTCCCATGCCTCATAAATCTACACATTTGTTTTACTCTATAGCCTCTAGAAGGACACAGCCCAACTCTGTCCAGAGAAAAGAAGCATGAGCCCAGGTTCTCTCTTGCTTCAGTGTGAGATGGTTCCCAATGGGTGAAACGCCAAGATGCACCATCAGAGGATCATCATCTGGGGAAACACTTGGAAGATACGTAAAAGTTATACTTTAGAGCCAACACGGTAGCGCAGGCCTGTAATCCCAGTAGTTTGGAAGGCGAAGGATCTCGAGGTGCTTAGCAACTCAGTGAGATCCTGTCTCTAAATAAAACACAAAATAGGGCTGTTCTGTGGCTCAGTGGTCAAATGCCCCGTGCTCCTGAGTTAAATCCCCAGTAGAGAGAGAGAGAGAGAGAGAGAGAGAAGAAAAAGTTACACCTTTAGTAAAAACATAACTATGCTGAGTATGGTTAACTTCTAACTCAGCCACTGGAGAGGCTCAGGCAAGAGGATTGCAAACTTGAGGCCAGCCTTCGAAATTTAGCAAGGCCAGTCTCAGTTAATTAAAAAAAAAAAAAAAAAAAAAAAAAAGGATGTAGGTCAATGGGTCCAGCATCCCTGGGCTTAATCCCCAAAACAGCAAACAAAGCAATAACTATGTAGCAAGCACCATCCTAAACTGTGATCATCACCAGAGCTTCACAGGCACATACCACTCCACTACAGTTACTGTGTCAGGTAGGATTTCAACTTTTCACGACAAGAATAACATTATAATAAACATCTATATTTTTGCATGTAGTGTTTTTTCATATCAGGATTATTTCTCTAAAGTAAAATAGAAGTGATACTATTGTACAAAAGGCTACTGTGTTAGTCAGCTTTTTTGTCACTGTGGCTAAAATATACAACAAGAAGAAGTTAAGGGTGGCTGCGGAGGATATAGCTCAGTTGGTAAAGCACTTGCTTTGCATGCACAAGGCCCTTGGTTCAGCCCCCAGCAGCACCAAAAAAAAAAAAAAAAAAAACACAAACGCAGTTTAAGGGAGGAAGAATTGATTTGGGCTCACAGTCTTAGAGATTCAGTCTATGATGGGTTCACTCCATCACTCTGGGCCCAAGATGAGGTGGAGAATCATGGCAGAAGCTTGTGGTAGAGGAAGGTTGCTCAGCCCACGGTGTCTGGGAAGAAGCAGTGGGGGTTGAGGGACAGAGAAAGAGAGAAGACAAAGTACCAGGGACAAATATCAACCCCAAGGGTCCCCAGTCACCTACATCCTCCAACCATGCCCCACCTGCCTATACTTACCACCTAGTCCCTTTAATTTATTATTCCGTCAAATGGATTTTACCCACTGATTATGTTACAGCTCTCATAGTCTAGTCATTTCACCTCTGAACATTCTTGCATTAACACAGGAGTGTTTGGGGGACACCTTGTAGCCAAACCATAACAGGCTGCAATCATTATTGTCTAACTATATTTTTTAAGCCATGCAGCAGGCCTATTCAATAGTAATAAAGATACAGGTAAGATGTACCATCTTTAAAGAAAAGGGGACAATAAACACCATGTTCCTGGGTGCCCATTCTCTGTTCCCAAAAACCTAGCCAAGTTAAGAGAACACTGAGAACAAGACTGGACTGGAATATCCTGATACATGTTATCTCGAAGGACACCGGCTTTCTCCTGCACACTGGGAACCCGGGCAAGCTGATGTTGTTGTGGAAAGCTACTTTCTTATATGGACAGATGCTCCTTGGAATGCTGGTCAGACAAACAACCTAAGCAAGCCAATGCTGATGATGTCACTGCTCTGCAGCCTACATATAAAATCCTTCTCTGAGCGGGGACAGGTGGGGAAATGAGGGCACCGTGGAAATGATTTATGTACTGCTCCAAGAGACCCTGACCAGATAAATCACTTGGAGGGATGGAGGTTTTCTTTTCTGGAGCATTGTCATGAGGGATGGAGGTTCTGCTTGGTGAAGCTCTGTGAGGGACAAAGGAGCTGCTGGTTGAGCCTGTCACCACTGAACTCTTCTTGGGGCAGTCACTGATGTCTTGTAAGCATTACCCAATAAATGATCTTGAATGCCATCTTCAAACCCTCTTCTGAACCTTTCAGCAACCTATCCCAGTTGAGCTGTGGACATGACAGAAAGCAAGGGAGCTGCCTTCTAAAACCATGGTGCAGCCAGGTATAGGAGTACACACCTGTAATCCCAGTGACTTTGGAGGCTGAGGCAGGAGGATGGCAAGTTTGAGGACAACCCCAGCAACTTAGGAAGACCCTGTCTCAAATAAAAAATAAAAAGAATTGAGGCTGGGCATAGTGGTGCATGTCTGTAATCCCAGTGGTTCAGGAGGCTGAGGCAGGAGGATTATGAATTCAAAGCCAGCTTTAGCAATTTAGCAAGGCCCTAAGCAACTCGGTGAGACCCTGTCTCAAAATAAAATACAAAAAAGGGCTTCGGATGTGGCTCAGTGATTAAGCACCCCTGGGTTCAATCCCTGATACCAAAAAAAAAAAAAAAAAAAAAGCAAAGAATTGGGGAGGTAGCCCAGTGGCAGAGAGCCCCTAGGTTCTATCCCTGGTACTGTAAAATGGAAAAAAATTGTAAAGATTAATAAATAAAAGAAGGGAAGCTGTGTAGAGATAAAAAGCAGCCAAAGAACTGAGGCCAGTGCTGGGATGTAGCTGGGGGCAGAGCGCTCACCTAACATGTTGTGAGGCCCTGGGTTCCATCTCCAGCATGGGGCAGGGGTCGAGGCTGGATGAAAAGACAGAGGACATTTTTCTAATGAGAGAAAATATTTAAATGTTTGACAGAACATTTTTTAAAAGGTGATGCTCAGTTTGAACTTGATTGCATTTCTGTGATGGGAACTTGTTCTCTTGGAGCAGCTCAAAAACATAAAAGAAAGGCAGTAAGAGTGGGAAGAAAAACACTGGGAACGTGCCTCAAGACTGTCTGCAAAAAATAATTCATTTAGAAAGGTTTGGGAAACTGATGGAGATTGGTTGGGGGTTTGTTAATGGCCCATCCAGCAAATTCTCCCCTGTGTCTTCCCTTTGTGCTTCTCTGTCCTTGTACACCTGCAGGAGCTGTCCTGTCTGTATGGGATACCCTCCCACCAGATACCCTCCCACCCTTCCTTCCCCTGCACCTGCCTAGCTTCTGTGGCACCTTCAGCTGTCAGTTAATGTCTCTTCTCAGGGAAACTTTCCCCAACACTAGGTTAAGACTAGGACCCTTTTAATGGATCTTCACAGCATTCTGTACCTTTCTTTCATGATGCTCATCATAATTGCTTCTAAATAATTGTGCGTGTGGTTATTTAATTTTATCTTTCCTGCTGAGTTGTGGACTTCACGAGATTGAGGTTGAGGATCAAGTTGTCATTGATGTTTGACCAATTAGACTTTGACCTCAAGGTTGCATTTGAGTGTATCTTGGGAGATCCCAGCAGGCTTACTGCAAAATGCTTTGCCATGGTACTAGGAAACCAAGCAGTTATTTTGCCTTTTTCCAAATTTGGGATAAATTGTTCTTTGGGGGGCTGGGTTTGTGGCTCAGTGGTAGAGCATTCGCCTCTCACATGTGTGAAGCCCTGGGTTTGATCCTCAGCATCTCGTAAAAATAAATAAATTAAATAAAGGTATCATTTCCATCTACAACAACAAAAAATTTAAAAATTTGTTTTTTTCTATTGTGCAGAACCTGAGAGCCTACAAGTCATGGGGAAGTTGTTGGAGAACAGGACTTGGGTAGGTCTAGACCACAATGCAGGATCCTGAGCAAAACTGGTTGTCAACTTTAGGATTTACCAAAGGTGATATTATCCAGGGAAAGGGTTAGTCAGGCAGTGATGGGGCCAGATTTGTATGTCAGGCAATTTTGTTGTGTCAGTATGAGGAAGGTGATTTTCTTGTTCTTCGGGGCTAATTGCCACAGGAACTTCAAAACTCATATGGGTGGGGGGCGACTGGGGTTGTGGCTCAGCAGTAGAGCACTTACCTAGCATAGGCAAGGCCCTTGGATCGATCCTCAGCACCACACGAAAATAAATAAGTAAAATAAAGGTATTGTGTCCAACTACAACTAAAAAATAAATATTTTAAAAAAACTCAAATAGCAACGAATCCCAACATTATGTAAAATTATAATGCACCAATAAAAATATGGGAAAAAAAAACCCTCAAATGGACTAAAGAAGTTCAGTGATGATAAGAAAATATGAGAGATAAAATGTATTAGAGATCATTCTTAGGAGCCAGGAAAACTTGGAGAGCCCAGAATCATTTTTTTTTTGCGTCCCTCTTCCTCAGCAGTTTCCAGAAGAGTAATTTTGTGAGCTTTCAAAATTATATACATTTTAGGAACTGGGCTCAGTGGTAGAGTACGTGCCTAGAATTTCATGCAGCCCTATATTTGATTCCCAGAAGCCACCCTCATTCATCTCTCTCTCTCTCTCTCTCTCTCTCTCTCTCTCTCTCTCTCTCTCTCTCTCTCCACACACACATACTTTTAAGTTGTTCTTTAAGTGACAGTTTGAACTGTTCATAAAAGGGTGTGTCATGAATAACCCCAGAAGATTTGTGATGATGAGCTACTGTATCGACATTGTTTGGAGCCCTATTTTCAACTTTGGTTTCTAAAGTTAAATTCCTACAGGAATAATAACTGGAGGTTGCTAGGGGGGTTGCTATGGACCCTCACCTAGCCTAACTGAGTCTGGGACACTGGTGCAGCAGACCTCTCCTGTTATTTATAAACAACTCAGCAGGGTGGGTATGTGCCTAGGAGTGCTCTGTGGGTCCCGCCCGCTTCCTTAGGACAGACCTTAAGGTAGAGGCTGGCTTTTCAAAAATGGAGTCACATCCGTTTCTCAGAACTTGTACAAGGAATGTCCACCACCAGTCAGCAGTAAGGAGGGTTCTTCCCTTCAGGTGTCAACACAATCCAAGCAGGGAACCTAGACTTCTCTCCCTACCCAGCACTAATGAGGCAGTTTCTCCTGTCCCTGTCAGAGCAGTATCAGAGGAAGCCAGCAAACAGAATAAACAAGACTCAAAGTCTCAGAATGTACAATATCTATGCGTTTCCTTCTTGTTCTTTTCTCTCATCATATTCTAGACAGTTTTTGTGTTAGCTTTTCATTGCTGTGATCAAAATACCTGACAAAAACAACTTAGAGGAAGAAAAGTTTATTTTGGCTCACAGTTTCAGAGGTCTCAGTCCATAGTTGGCTGACTCCATTGCTTTGGGCCTGAGTTGAGGCAGAACATCACGGTGGAAAGGCTGGTGGGGAAAAGCTGCTCGGCTCCAGGAGCCTGGAGGCTGAGAGCAAGAGAGGAAGGGCCTGGGAACAGGTTTAGTCTGAGGCCACGCCCCCAGTAACCTACTTCCTCCAGGGATGTCCTACCTACTTACAATTACTACCCAGTAGACCATTCAAATATTACATCTATCAAATGAACTTATGCACTCACGAGGATACGGCTCTCATAATCCAATCTTTTCACCTCTGATCATCCCTGCATTGCCTAACACATGAGAATTTTGGGGGACATTAAAGATCCAAACTATAACACCTTCTTACATCAATATATCTGTAATAACCTCTTTGGAAATCAGATTGGGAAAAAAGATGGTATATCTGTACAGTGGAATTCTATACTCATGTCATATAGCTGTACTAATGTATTCAATCTAGTCCCTGTTGATGGGCATTGTTATGGTTTGGGTCTTAAATGTTCCCCAAAGACCCATGTGCTAAATGCTTGGTCACCCATCTGTGGTTCTACTGGGGGGGGGGGGTAGAACCTTTAGGTGGTGGTGAAGCCAGATTTACAGATAGGTGGTTAGTGTAGTTAGGTAAATCGGGTCTAATATCGAGTAAGATAAACAAAATGGAGACCATTATAGAGAATGGAGTCCAGGAAACCAGAGCAGCACTTGGGGAAATTGAAATGTTAATGTCCCCAAGGCTCTGAGCCCATCCTAAGGAAATGTTAATGAAGCAGCTCCCAGCAAACAGGGAGATGCTAATCAAAAACTGCCCAGATTACTCCTTCAGCTCCCCTATCCCCCACCTTTTGAGACTTCCCACCTGCATTCTACCACTGAAAGATAAAGGGAAACAGAGGACAGGAGTGTGGGAAAGCTGAAAGAAGACCTTAGCTATAAAAAAGGGAAGACCTCCCCCTTCCAGGATTCTGCCTTTTGGGTCCCCTTCTTCCTCTGGGGAGAAGTCTTTTCTGTCACAGTGGGACCTACTGGAGGCTACCCCTTGATGGAGATGTTGCCACCAGTCCCCTCCCCTGTCCTCTCTCTTTGCTTCCAGGTTGCCATGACATGGGAAGCTCTGCTCCACCATCCACTCCCTGCCATGATGTTCTGCCTCACCACAGACTCCAAAATGATGGAGCCAACTCATGCAATCAAAGGATCCTTCTGCCTTCCAGGTAGCTTCGACTACAGGCATGTGCCACCAGGCCCAGCTGCATAGATAGTTTTAAGAGACTCAAGTTCCACTTCTCAAAATTTAAACTTTCTCAGTGGGCTCTTTCCTAAAGCTGATTGCCTGGGAAAGTGTCTGTGTTCCGTTTGCTGTTCTCCCCAAAGAAATGAATCTCACTGGCACCCACTTCCCTTATTATTTGTTTCTATCAAGTATTAAATTTAGATGAACTTTAAGGGAATATGTACTGAATCTACTGTAAATAATGCACATACATAAAATCCAGTAAGATGTTGGACATCTTCATTTTATTGGGAGTAGCTCTTCTTTCTTAGATGTTGATAAGCTCTTCTGGGGGTTCTGTCAAATTCCTATTTATAAATATAACTGATTTTTTTCTATGAGATTTAATTGTTAATCTACATATAAGAGTTCACAAACATCTCTCTGTTCATCTGTCATGAATATATATACAGGTCTTTGATCATAGCCAGTGGGATGAGCTTAAATGCTACAATCCCCACTTTAATATAATTGTCATTTTTTACTCCAAAAACTTTATCTAATTTTAGATGTGTAAAACAGGCACCTCTAAGTGTAAGAGTGAGTGGTAAAATCATCACTTAAATCTCAGTAGAACCTTCCAGATATTGAGAAAGTAAATGGCTGGGTAAATATTCCTTTTGAAACTTGAGTCCCATTAATAATATATATATATATATATATATATATATATATATTTATTTATTTATTTATTTTAGTTTTCGGTGGACACAACATCTTTATTTTATTTTTATGTGGAGATGAGGATCGAACCCAGCGCCCCGTGCATGCCAGGCAAGCGCGCTACCGCTTGAGCCACATCCTGAGCCCCAGTCCCTTTGTTTTTAACATTATGGAACATGAACCTGAGCTGCTGGAGAACTGAAAAAATATATATTTTTTTTCTTTTTGGTACTGGAGATTGAACACAGGGGCGCTGAGCTGCATTCCCAACCCTTTTTATTTTTCATTTTGAGCTGCTGGGATTACAGGCCTAAATCACAGGTGAAAATTTATTTTTAAAAATCTTCTGAAGGGCTGGGGATGTGGCTCAAGTGGTAGCGCGCTCGCCTGGCATGCGTGCGGCCCGGGTTCGAGCCTCAGCACCACACACAAAGATATTGTGTCCGCTGAAAACTAAAAAAAAAAATCTTCTGACTATCCAGGCACTGTTGGGCACGCCTATAATCCCAGCAACAAGCCTATTTTTGCCCTAAGCAACTCAGTGAGACCCTGTCTCTAAATAAAATATAAAGTAGGACTGGGGATGTGGCTGAGAGCCCCTGAGTTTGGTCCCTGGTACCACTGCCCCCCCCCCCCCCGCAAAAAAAAAATAATAGTTTACAATCCATACCTTCCTCATGAAAATTAAACAGAAATTATATGTGAGAGACGTGGAAATTCTAGTTCAAGAAATAAATGATATAAAATTTCTGATTTACTTACTAGAAGTAAATGCCAGGATTTACTCTATTTGATAATATGAATGGTGGAGGATATCAAATGGGTACGGTAATTATAGTCCATTGGAGCCAGGCGCGGTGGTGCATGCTTATAATCCCAGCTACTTGGGAGGGAGGCTGAGGCAGCAGGATCATGAGTTCAAAGCCAGCCTCTGCAATTTAGCTTAAGCCCTAAGCAACTCAGCCTGACCCTGTCTTTAATAGAATATTAAAAAGGACTGGGGATGTCGCTCAGTGCTTAAGCACCCCTGGATTCAATCCCTGATATAAAAGATATTCCATTGGCTGCATAGAGAAGAGTGATTAATGGTTTATTTAAAAATATCAATATTGACAATACATTAGGAATTACATATTTTTCAACTCCATGAAGAATTGCTCAGAGGAAGTGTTTTCAAAAAAACCCACAAAACTTCTTTTACACATATGAGCGAATATCTTAGAAATTTCTCACCAGCCACTTGCCTAAATTCGGACCCTACACAATGCTGGGCAGGAAAGGAATAGAGACATTTCATGCACTTATCCCTAACCCTTGTCATGAACAAATCTGAATAGAATCAAACACCTTCCGGGTTCTCACGAAACCTGTAATAGCCATGTGCCACCCATAGGTGGCACACGCTAGCGACCCCGGGTAGTGCGGGGGGCGGGCCGTCCGAGCACGCCTCTCGGTAGCCCTGTGGTCTCTCTGGGCTTCCGTTGAGCACGAGCAAGATGGCAGCCTCCGAGACGGTTAGGCTACGGCTTCAATTTGATTACCCTCCTCCAGCTACCCCGCATTGCACGGTCTTCTGGCTTCTGGTCGACCTAAACAGATGCCGAGTCGTCACGGATCTCATCAGTCTCATCCGCCAGCGATTCGGCTTCAGTTCTGGGGCCCTTCTAGGTCTCTACCTGGAGGGGGGGCTCTTGCCCCCGGCCGAGAGCGCGCGCTTGGTGAGGGACAACGATTGCCTCAGGTGCGCGCGGCGCGGGGAGACGGCGGCGGGGCGGGCGGCTGGCCGGGGACGCGCCTGCGCACGCCGGGGTCGCCTCCGGCCGGGTTAGAGTGAGACTGGGGAAAAAAAAAATGCAAATGCAGGAACCCCGGAGATCCAGACTGGTCTAGTCAAGGCTGGGGCTGAGGAATCTGCATCCTAACTAGTGTCGTTCTCCGGGAGCTTCTGATTTTCAGGTGAACCAAACTTGGAGCAGCTCTCATGCTCCTGAACAGGGCAGGTGCTTCTTCCAGCCTTGATTTAGGGAACCTGCACCCCGCCAGGCACTGTGTTCCGTGCACATGGTGGCAAATGTCTGGGAGCCTGGCTTTCCTTGGCATACTCTCAGGGTCATCTGCCCGGAGACCAGGCGGAGAAAACACTCTTGTTTTCTTCCTAACGCTCCGGTTGTCCCACTTTAGTTCCTGTGCAGTATTCGCTGAGACTTCTGGTGGGCGACATTCTGTGTCTCACTAGGCGTTTTGGGTTCACCCAAATAGGTGTTTGGATCCTTCTCTTTGTGCATCAGGACACACAAGAATAATTTAAAATATGCTTTTGGAAATTTTAGAAAATGGTAGGTGAGTATCCAGGGGCAGTTGTAGTATGAATTGCCAATACCTCGTTGTCTCAGTCAGATAGTGAGATGTGATCATTCCAGTTCAGATTCTCATCTTGGACTGATTTGTCACCACCACCTCATTAAGCCTAAGCTACAGTGAATTTCGGAGTTGGGAGCCAGGCTACATCCTGTTGCTTGCCTTTTGTTGTTGAAAATTGCTTTCCCTGAAGCATGTCAGATTCACAAGATTTCTTCAGAACATCAGGGAATTTAATTTGGAATAATGACTGTATCTTTGAGTCTCTCTTAAATCAGGAATGCTATGACTTATTAACAATGTTCAGCTGTTTCAAATGACAATTTGAAATAGCCCAAATTTCAAAAAAATGTTCTTTTCTCTTTTTATTACTGTAATAGGCCTCCATTTGCTCTGAAATTTAGGGACCGATTAAATATTACGGTTGTAAGGAATGTATCCCCTCCTATTAAGTTTACTTTCCCAACTGTCCCCTGCCTAATAAATTAATAACTTATGACTGCTAGCTAAGTACAGTTATACTTCACTTAATGAATCATCTAGGAATTACGCTGTTTATAATGAAGTTCACAATGTCAAAAACAATGGTGAAAGTTGTTATAAGTAATAATTAGAGCACAATGGCAGGCAGATTCCTTCTAAATGCCCAAATGCATATGATGAGAAATCCTCTGCAGGGGCTGATAACAACGTTTCAGTGGTAGAGCACTTGCCTAGTATGTGCAAAGCCCTGGGTCAAATAACCAGCACTTGGGGGGAGAGGGGGACGGACTTCTGTAGCTGGCTTCAATGATAAATAGGGACAATCCTGTAGGAGAAAACTAAATTTGGGAATGTTTTGTTTCATGCTCCCTGAATCATTGTCTTCCCCTGACAAATTCACTTTTTTTTCAGAGCTACAAAGGAAACATATTCTCTGTTGTCAGTTACCTAATATTGTTGAAGCACACCCAAATACGTAGCTTTGTGCTTCTGAATACTATCATCTTGTGTGGTACAGTCAGTTAGATTGAATAGTTTGATCAACTTATACTGCTAAGTACAGAAGATGATTGAGAAAAGAGAGATCAAGCCAGGTGCAATGGCACATTCCCATAATCCCAGCTACTTGGGAGGCTGAGATAGGAGGACTGAGAAATTGAACCAGTTTGATATTTAGCAGTATCCTGTTTCAAATTTTATAAAAATTAAGAAGTCTGGGGCTATAGTTGTGGTAGAGCACTTGGGTTTCATCCCCAGTACTGCCACCTGCCCCCACAAAAAGGAGAGAGATCCTGGAACAAAAGTGGTCAGGGAATTGAGCAGTACCTTGAAGTTTGGGCATATATTAGGTGGCTAAAGTGCAGTTGTAGAGGCAAAAAAAAAAAAAAGAGGAGACAAGCCTGCTGATCAGAAGAATTCTGTTGGAGGTGCTGGGGAATTGAGAAGTCTCATGAGGAAAGGTAGAGCCAGGTTGTGAGAATCCTGAGAAATAATCTTTGAGGCCCCTCTGTGCCATTGTTTTTTCCTCATAATTCATTCTCTTAAACCCCAGGAATCTGACTGGACATCTGCACCCAGACTGTTGACAATGAGCTCCTGAAGTTGGTCTTTAGGTCCCATGAGAAGAGGAAGTGCTCCTTGCTTGGAGATCCCTGTGTTAGTTTGCCAGGGCTGCTATAACAAAATACTGCAGATGGATGGCTTCAGCGACAATGATTTCTCATAATATTGCAGATTTGGTTTCTTCTGAGGCCTCTCATTAGTTTGTGGAAGGCATCCTTCTCCCTATGTCCTTACATGGGCTTTTCTCTGTGTGCAATCCAGGTGTTTTTCTTTGTCCAAATTTCCTCTAAGGACACCAGTCAGATTGGATCAGGATCCACCCTAATGGCCTCATCTTGACTAATCACCTCTTTAAAAGCTCTGTCTCCTCATACAGTCACAAGAGGTACTGGGACTTACGGCTTCTACATATGAACTTTAAGGGGCCACAGTTGAGCTCATAACAGCCCCCAAAGAGGGTTTCACAGAGGTTTGGTTGCAGCAACTGGTTTGGACAGTCACCAGGTAGAAGAGAGCTTTCTTTCTTTCTTTCTTTTTTTATTTTAAGAGAGAGTGAGAGAGAGAGAGAATTTTTTAATATTTATTTTTTAGTTTTCGGCGGACACAACATCTTTGTTTGTATGTGGTGCTGAGGATCGAACCCGGGCCGCACACATGCCAGGCGAGCGCACTACCGATTGAGCCACATCCCCAGCCCAGAAGAGAGCTTTCAGTTGAAGTCATCCTGTGAGGAAATAAAGTGCACTCCCTCCTCTCTCACTCCCTCCTCTCTCACTCTTTCAAATGCCTACAGTATTTGATCAAATGTTAGAGGTGGGTTCTCATTTCATATTCCTGTAGTCAGTACAAAGTCAAACCTCTCTAAAGCATCTGTGACTCTGTGACTCACAAACTTTGTGCTTTTGGTCAGGTAACTTTTTACCTGTCTGAAGGTGGCAATGTGGCTGCTGCCACCAGCTGCAAGACAGGAGGGAGGCTGCAGGGAACTGGTGGGATCCAAAGGAATGAAGCTTTCCTATTTCACCTTCCTTGTTGAATTTCATGTTCGGTTGATGAGACAAGTTCATCAAAAATCCACCAATGTCTCTTTCAGAGGACTAACAGCGTTCATTGTATTAATGAAAATTAGAACTAACATGGATAGCACTTGTTTTGAGCCAGGCATGCTTTAGATATATAGTTCATTTGAGTACTATAATTATTATCATTATCCTCATTTTTATAGATGAGAAGGGCAGAGGTAATGGTTTTTTAAAAATTAATTACAGTGGCAGAAAGAGGATTTTTAACCCAGGCAATCATTTTGACCTTGGTAAGATGACAGTATAAGAAAGTAAGTGTCAGGTGGGGAAGATGGGCATGTCTATATTTCTGTATAATAAAATCCTAGAAGCAAAATTACAAATATAAAAGGGAGTATTTGCATTTTGATAATACCACCCATTTTTCCCTGCAAAGAGTTTGAATAAAAAGTGGAGGATATGTTTTAGAAGTTCCTTGAAATCAAATTTCTGTCATTGCTAATTAATTACCCAGGTAATTCACTTCAGTTTATAAAAGAACAATTGCATTCACTTTTGTTTGTAGAAGACAGCTCCATTTGTTGTCTATAGTTCATATAGAGAAATGAACATTACTAAAGCAAGCATACCCCCTGTAATTTGAGGGCAGTGGCACATGCCTATAATCCCAGCAGCTTGAGAGGCTAAGGCAGGAGATTCCCTAGTTCAAAGCCAGCCTCAGCAATTTAGTGAAGCCCTAAGCAACTCAGTGAGACCCTGCCTCCAAATACTCTATAAAAAAGGGCTGGAGATATAGCTCAGGGGTTAAGCACCTATGGGTTTAATCCCTGGTACTAAAAAAAAAGAAAAGAAAAAAATGGCAATCAAACAGACTTAAGGAGACCATTTCTTGTTCCCTGGGTGACATTTTGCCTCACTCTGTTCATATTTGTTCCTTGTGGGGAACAGTAGCTAGTGAGGCTGCAGTAATCACAAGTCATACTTTTCAGTCAGATACCTATACATGCAGTGTCTTAAGGAGGAATAAGGGTTGGGTATATAACTCAGTGGAAGAGCCCTTGTCTAACATGCACAAAGCCCTGGGTTCTGTTCCCAGGACCACAAACAAAACAAAACAAAAAAATGGGTGAGGTGATGCTTTAAAAAGCATGATGGTGTTACCAGCTCCAGGGAAAAGTATGAATGCTGCCTAAACTGGGTGCAGCATTTGCTGTCTTGTATGTAGGGACTTAATAAACTACAATGTTGGAGCAGGAAGTTGAGTAGCTATTTGAAGTTTGGGGAAGAGTTTGATCCTAATTAGTCATCTCACAATTGAAGCTTGAATCATAGCATTGCTAAAAGTTAAACAAATTAATAAAAAATGTCAAGGAAAAAAATCTGATATTCTGAAACTTATTCAATGTTAGATTCACAGGATGCCACACTAGATTGTGCCAGTTAAGAATGACTTCTTTGCTGTTAAATATTGAGGCCTTTAGAAGGGAATAGAGAGGATATGTTTTTATTTTTATTTTTATTTTTTTTAAGGAAAGGAAGGGAACTGATTTTTTTTTAAGAGAGTGAGAGAGAGAGAGAATTTTTAATATTTATTTATTTTTTTTAGTTTTCGGCGGCAACATCTTTGTTTGTATGTGGTGCTGAGGATTGAACCTGGGCCGCACGCATGCCAGGCGAGCGCACTACCACTTGAGCCACATACCCAGGCCAAGGATATGTTTTTATAATATAAATCCCTGGTCATTCAGAGTTTTATTTCTGTCTTTATTTTCTCCTGCTTGGTAGCTATTATTTTATCTTGATTTGTGGATTTCTAAATAGTTGTTTGTTGAAAAATAATTGAGGATTTTTCTCATCTACTGCTTTGAGGAGGTAAATCAACAAGATTATTGGGCTTTAAAAAAAATTAAGGAATTCGGGCTGGGGTTATGGCTTGGTGGTAGAATGCTTGCCTAGCATGTGTGAGGCCCTGGATTCGATTCTCGACACCACATAAAGATAAATAAATAAAGGTATTGTGTGTCCATCTACAACTAAAAGATATTTCTAAAAAAGTAAAGAATGCTTATACATATGCCCTTATTCACCAATTAACCCTAACCCCTAACCCTAACCAATTATACTTTATTTTCAAATATGACTGTTTCTTTCCCTGTTCACTCAGGATTAGCTATTGCCAGTTCATTGGGGAAAATTGCTATTCTATAATGAAATAATTTTGGATGCAGTGTGTATTAGTCCAGGTTCTCCAGAAAAACAAAACCGTTGCAGGATTTGTGCACAGAGAGACAGGGCACCAGTGTTCCATAGGAAGCAGTGTTTATTTTGTGCCAGCACAGACTCAGCAGATTCACATCCAAAGGCCAAGTTTCGATTGCAGCAGGACTTCCTCTCCTCCTTGCCTCCCATTGCATATTATCCCCTTTGTCTCCCCAATATGGAAAAATATATTTTGTGTGGGTATTCTGTACTATAAGATCATAAAGAAGTTACCACAGAGCTGTTACCACAGGGTTGCACGTGCAACCCGAGTGTGCCGCACCACTTTTCCTTTGTCTGGTGAATGCATATGTACATGGTTATTGAAGGCATCATGTTGTCTGACAGTCATGTGTGTACACACAGATCTGGCCTTGCTTTGCTGCTGTGCCTGTTTGGAGAGGGCTTCTTCCCCAAAACCAATAGGAAAAACACATGATTTAATATAAGGAATTAACTTACACAGTTGTGGAAGCTGAGAAATCTCAAGATCTGTAGTCAGTAAGCTGGCGACCAGAAGGTCAGTCGTGTGATTCTAATCCAAGTCTGACTCTGAAGGCCGGAGAAGACTGATATCCCAGCTTGAAGGGTCAGACAGAAAGCAAATTCTCTATGGCCCTTTTGTTTTCTTTTGGCAATTAGTGGATTGGATGAGGCCAACCCACATGTGGAAAAGCAGTTTACATAGTCTTACAATTTAAACGTTAATTTCACCCAGAAACACTCTCATAGACATGCGTGGACAAAAAATAATGCTTAAATAAATGTCTGGGCACCCATACCTCAGGCAAGTTGACACATAAAATTAACCATCACAAACTGTCATGCAATTTTATGGGCATCTGTCACTATTCCAGAGAACATAAATTGTGTAGTATTTCCCTAAGTTTAAACAAAAAATAATAATCAAATCTCATGTTACTTCTTATTATTTTTAAGTATATATTTATTTTTAATTGTCAGTTATTGTACATATTTATAGGGAACGATGATATTGCAGTACATGTATACAATGTGTAATGATTTGATGAGGGTCACTGGCATATCTGTTACCTCAGGCATATTTCATTTCTTTGTGTTGGGAACATTCAAAATTCTGTCTACTAGCTATTTGGGAATATTTGTTAATTGTTGTCAACCATAGTTATCCTATGGTGCTGTAGAACACTCTTCCCGGGATCTGATAATCACTATTATATTTTTTATTTCTTTGAAATCAAATTTTTAGCTTCCAAATGTGAGAGTATATAGTATTTTTCTTTCTGCAGCTGCATTATTTTAATTAACAGAATGTCCTCTAGTTCCATTCATGTTGCTGCAAATGAAAGAATTGCATTCCTTTTATGACTGGTCAATATTGCACTGCACACACATATCACATCTTCCTAATCCACTGATCTGTTGATGGGCACCTAGGTTGATTCCATATTTTGGCTATTAAAAATAAAATTTCATTTTTTAAAAAGCAACACATTCCAAAACAAAAATGGATAAGTTAGCAATTATTACCTTTTAGGGTAGGTAACATATATGTAGTGAAAGATAATGAGTTTTGAAGCTAGACAGGTTTGAATTGCTTTCCTGCTACTTACCAGCTGGGGATCTCGAGTAACTTACCTGTCTGAACTATAATTTTGTGGCTTGTAAAAAAAAACAAAAATGAAAAAACCTACTTTCTTGTGGTTTTGGATCAGAGAAAATGTGTAGAAAATATTTGAGACACGATATTCAGTAAGTAAAACTGGCCTATGAAAGTTGACCATAAGTCGTGCTATATGGGCCATTTTGTCAAAAAGAGCCTTTGTTTTCCTTAAGTGACATGACAGTTTTTCATTGCTGGTAGTGACCATTTGCAGAATCATCTCAGTGTATAGCTACATTCTGGAGACATGAATTGCTCACTCTAGCTTTCTCTCTTGTTTTTTTTTTTTTTTTTTTTTTTTTTTTGACAGAGTTAAGTTAGAAGAGAGAGAAATTCCTGAGACTTCTGTAGTAGTCAGTAATGGAGATGATATTCCTTTACCATCTAGAAAAGCAAAGAAGCGGGCTTATAAGTTGGAGGAGGATGAAGAATCAGAACTAGGTTGTAGATATTCAAAGAAGCAGTGGAAGAAGCAAGACAACAATAATATTAATGAGAAGGTCGTGGATCTGGAACCAAAAGCTGTCACAGAACAGACTGGGAGGAAAAAAGGCAAGAGAAAAAATAAAGCAACATGTTGCCCAGTGGATGAGGAGGAAGAAGACACCAAAAAGAGAACACAAAAGAAAAAGGAGAAATATGAAAATAAAAAACAGACCAAGAATTCCAAGTGTCCTAAAGCACAGATGTCAAAAGAGGGGATCACCCAGAAGTATAGTCCTCAGAAAGGTTCTGCTAAAAACAGTCTTGTGAAAGTCAGAAGAAAAGGTGGGGGAGTCACAAGTTCAAAAGACAGCCCCAATTCCTCCTCGGAGTCTGAGTCTAGTTCTAGTCCGGATTCGAACAGTGATGATATCAGCAATGTCACATTGGAGGTTAGAAATTCTTCAGAGAAACTATCAACTGAGTTATCAAAAGAAGGACCCTTTACAAAAAATACAGTTGTAAACAAACTGGTTGCAAAAGCTGCCATTACCACCAGCAAAGGCAAGATCAGAGCCTCATCTTCTAGTTCAGATTCTGCTTCAGATTCAGAGGAGAAGCACATTGTGTCCAAGAGCACTCCAGAGTATGCTACAGATTTCCTAAAGACAGTAGGCCTCTTTTCAGGAAGGGGCTGTCCAGGTCCAGGGCTGACAGTACAGACTCCAAGTTCCATAGGGTGGAAATTTTGGGAATCAAATACTAGCAAACAGGCTCCTGGTCCTCTTCCCAGTGTGTCTCTCCCCACCAGTTTAGGAAGAGGATGGGGGAGAGGAGAGGACCTTCTTTCTTGGAAGGGAACAAGAGGTCGGGGCATGCGAGGGAGAGGTCGAGGACGAGGGCACGCTGTTTCCTGTGTTTTAAATACTAGCACTGAATATCAGAAGCAGCAGCAATTAAATGAGATAGTAACAAATTCATCTACTATTATCCAGGTAAGTATTGTTTATTATGAGTTGACTACTTTCTCCATGGAGAAAGTAGTCGAAGTAGTCATGTCACGTGGACTCCATGTCATGTTCTCCCATTTTCTCACCAGTAATGAAGTCACGTGACTAATGCTGTTTTTCAGAATCCAGTAGCAATACACAAGAAGGACTATAGTCTATTACCACTGTTAGCAGCTGCCCCTCAAGTCGGAGAGAAGATTGCATTTAAGGTATATTTTAAAACAGCAACAATAACAACAAAAAAGGTTAGCTCCCCTTCCAAATAAACTTATTTAGCAAGTCATGTTGAATAATATTTATAAAAACCCTTTTCCCTGGAACACCAGTGTGACCAAAGTTTCATGGATGGGGCCTCAGACTGGTGAGGGTGGGCACTGCATGTTTTCTTCCAGGGGCAGGTTGGTAAGACAGAGGAGCCATGGGGATTAAGAGAGGATAAGAGAGAGGACTTGTGTACTCTAGGTTTTTTTCTTCTTTTTTAGCTTTTGGAACTAACATCTGATTACTCTCCTGATGTCTCTGACTACAAGGTAAGCTTGTTTATTTAAAAATAATTAATTCAGCTGGACATGTTAGCGTGTGCCTGTGGTCCCAACTGCTCAGGAGGCTAAGGCAGAAATAGCTTTAGCCAGGAGTTCAGGGCCAGCATAGGCAACATAGTGAGACAAAGTTGTCAGTATACTATTAAGATTAAAGTTATATTTAAAACTACTTGCTTGGATAAAATAGTTCTTTTTTTTTTCATTAAAGTCATAAAGTAGAAGATTAAATTACTTATCAAAGTGTGAACTTTTAAAAATCATCACTGTTGTTTGGAGTGGTGGCACACGCTTGTAATCCCAGTGGCTGGGGCAGCTGAGGCAGGAGGATCTCGAGTTTAAACCTAGCCTTGGCAACTCAGTGAGGCCCTAAGCAATTCAGCAAAACCCTGTCTCTAAATAAAATATAAAAAAAAGGGCTAGGGATGTGGCTCAGTGGCTAAGTGCCCTTGGGTTAAATCTCTGGTACAAAATTTAAAAAAAAAAAAAGATGAGTCCTATATTTTTGCATTCATCTTAAGTGCTGTTTTCTAGCTTGATCAGTTGATTTATTTAATTCTATTCCAAAGAAAATAGTCTCTCAAGGCCCTTGACCCCCACTGAACCTGGTTTTTAGAAGTACCTGTTGTCTATACTCAGAAAGCCTGGGTAGGTGCAGGAGGAACCGATTAGTTGGCTTTCCTCTGTGTCCCCAAAGACCACCCATTGTCTCATTGCCCACCAGCAACCATAGGGTAATGCCTCCTCTTGATGCATTTGAAAACCAGCTCCCAAATCTGAGGGACCTGGGAGGAAGGAAATTATAAACTTACCAGTAAGAAAGTACCTTCCTGTTTCAGCCTTAAGGGACTATACTCAGCCCTTAGGATGGCCCCGACAGCATCAGAAATGGGAGCCGCACCACTGGGGTATGGGTGGCCTCTCCTATTAAAAGCTGTGATAGCCAGTCCCTCCTGAGTACATAATCCTAGCCTATTTTCCTCCATTTCTCTTATTTAGTGACTTTTGATGACCTAGTATATTCTTGGCCTTTCTTTAAGTTCTGTAGATGTCTACCATTTATGATTAAAATATATCTATTTTGCCTCTGAATATATTTCAGTATATTCAGATAAATGATTATAAATCTGCTATTCTTATTTCCCCTACATGTTGATTTATTTTTAATGCTTTTTATTGAAATAGAATTGAAACACATAAAACTTGCTTTTTTAACCATTTTAAAGTCTACAATTCAGTGGTTTATAGTATTTTCACAGTGTTTTATATGTTGATTTTTGACTTGGACTTTTATTTTTGAAAGGAAGGAAAAATATTAAGCCACAATCCAGAGACCCAGCAAGTAGATATAGAAATTCTCTCATCCTTACCTGGTGAGTCTTTTGGAAAAGAATTTGAAAATTTAGACTCTTCATATCTACAATGGCTTCTGAATAGCATTAATATACAGAGATTTTCTCTTTCTCAGCTTAGCCTAGCACCTGTAACTGGCTGTGTTCACCACTCTGTCCACACCCCACACCTCTGGGGCCTGCACACCTAATCCTTGGATTGTGTCTACTAAGATATATTGGATTGGTTCTCAAAGCTGGTGGGCTACTTGTTCTTATTGTATTTGTGTGACTTCATAAAGGATTATATGAGCTGGTGAAAACTGATTTCAAAAAGAGTTATTTTTAGGAAACAATTGAATGCTGACTCAGGAGTATTACTGAAAAAAAATGCTATTAAATTATATATGAGTGGGTCAGCTATAAAAGATTGGGAAGACTTTGATAAAAGTCTAAGAAGGTTCTGTCCTTAGTTGCCTTGCAAAGTTTTGCATTCTTACATCACTTTAAAAAGAAAATCCTGGGCTGGGATTGTGGTTCAGTGGTCGAGCTCTTGCCTAGCATGAGTGAGGCACTGGGTTCCAATCTCAGTACCACATATAAACAAACAAATAAATGAATGAATAAAAAAATAAAATCTAAAAAGAAAGAAAGAAAATCCCAAAATTGGAACTTATAGACAATGTATTAGGGGTATGGTTTATAAAAGAAAGAGACATCTATTTAGTAAACTTAAGACCTACTTAGCTGTCTTTCAAAAAGATTGGCAAAATAAAATGTCTACAATGTGTGTATATACATATACTCTCACATTTTATTTTTTTGGTGGTGCTGGGAATCAAACCCAGGGTCTTGCATGTCTTAGTTGAGTATTTGCACATTATTGTCACTGGTTCCCTGCTTTGTCCTGATTAATCCTACCTGTTGTTCTGGATAAGACAGCTTTTATCACAAGGACCTTAACTTAAAATATGTTGCAGGGGTCCCTAACCAGAGAGCAGGGGAGTTGACGTTCTCTTTAGCAGACTCTAAAGCAATTAATTTTTTCCTTTTTTTTTTTTTTTCTTATACAAGTCAGTGAATGAAAGACTAAAAATTCCACCGAGCATGGTGGCACATAACTGTAATCCCAGCCACTTGGGATTTCAAGTTCAAAGCCAGCCTCAGCAAGAGCAAGGCTGAGCAACTCAGCGAGACCCTGTCTCAAAATAAAATCCAAAGTCAGGCTTGGGATGTGGCTCAGTGGTCAAGTGCCCCTGTGTTCAATCCCTGGTCGGAAAAAAAAGTGATAAAAAATTTAAAAGTCATCACCAAAAAAAAATAATAATAGTAAAAAGGGCTGGGGATATAGCTCAGTGATAGAGCATCACTGGGATCAGTATTCCGTATACCTAACTAATACCCCTCCCCCCCAAGAAAAGAAGATGACGATGATGACAATGACAGCTGGAAAGCCAGTGTAAGTTATATCTAAACATTTACTTAATATCACAAAAGGATTTTATTGAAAAACTCTTTTGACTGATTTCTGTCTATTGAACTTTCGAATCTTTCTTTCTCCCACTCCTTCCTCCCAGTACTAGGAACTGAACCCAGGGGCGCTCCACCCCTGAAGCTTTTTTTTTTTGACATAGGATCTTGCTAAAGTTGGTCTTGAACTTGTGATTCATCTTCGGCAGTCTCCTGAGCTGCTGGGATTACTGGCCTACGCCACCATGCCCGGTTTTTTCCATATTTTTAGTGGCGCGTTTTAGTTGTACATAGTGATGGGATTTGTTGTTATATTTGTGCATGCTATCTATCTATCTATCTATCTATCTATCTATCTATCTATCTATCTATCTATCTATTGGTACTAGGAATTGAATTCAGGGGCACCCAACCACCGAGTCACATTCCCAGCCCTATTTTGTATTTTATTTAGAGACAGGTTCTCTCTGAGTTGCTTAGTACCTTACCATTGCTGAGGTTGGCTTTGAACTCCAGATCCTCCTGTCTCAGCCTCCCAAGCTGCTGGGATTACAGGTGTGTGCCACCACTCCTGGCCTTGTGCATGCTATTTTTAATTTTGAGATAGGATCTTGCTAAGTTGCCAAGGCTGGCCTAAAACTTGCTATCCTCTTTCCTCAGTCTATAGCATTGCTGGGATTACAGGTGTAGGCCATGGGGCCCAGCTCTAGCTTTCTCCAGATGAGGTTTTATTTATAGAAATCCCTATTCTTAGGAATGATGGACAGAAGTTTGTGCATGGTCAAATTCCAGTGACACAAACCTAATCACTGCATGTCAAGTTGTTGACAATGACAATATCTAATTACAATTTTTCTTTTTTGGTGCATATGTATATGATACTGGAGATTGAACCCAAGAGCACTGTACCACTGAGGTATCCCCAGCCCTTTTAATTTTAATTTTTATATTTAGACAGTGTCTTGCTAAGTTGCCCAGACTGATCTTGAACTTGTGATCCTCCTACCTCAACCTCCTGAGTCACTAGGGTTACAGGCATGTGCCACCATGGCTGGCTAGCACTTTTCTTTGGGGCATCAAGAAATGACTACTGGGCTGGGGATGTGGCTCAGCGGTAGTGCCCTCGCCTGGCATGCGTGCGGCCCGGGTTCGATCCTCAGCACCACATACCAAAAAAGATGTTGTGTCCGCCGAGAACTAAAAAATAAATATTAAAAAATTCTCTCTCTCTCTCCTCTCTCACTCTCTCTTTAAAAAAAAAAAAAAAAAAAAAAAAAGAAATGACTACTGCTAGGTGTGGTGGCACACACCTGTAATCTCAGCAATTTAGCAAGGCCCTAAGCCACTTAGTATCTCCAAATAAAAAATTAAAAAGGGCTAGGGATATAGTTCAGTGGTAAAGTGCCTCTGCTTTCAATCCCTAATGCCAAAAAACAAAATAAACCAAACAACCCCCTGGGCACAGAGGCATATGCAATCCTAGCAACTTGGGAAGCTAAGGCAGGAGGATCACAAGTTGGAGGCCAGCTTCAGATAGTTAGCAAAACCCTGTCTCAAAAAAATTAAAAGGGCGGGGAATGTAGCTCAATGGTAGAGTACCTCAGTTTCAATTTCCAGTATTGGAAGACAAAAACAAAAAAACTACCTGTTCTTTAAGAAAAATACAAGTCGTTCTCAATTTACATAGTTCTGATATACATGAATTTCAGTTACCATGGTTTGGTTAAATATTAAGTAGTGTCTGTCCCCCAACAATACCAGGCAAGTATTTAGCATCAGTCCCCCACAATACTAGGTATGTTAACTGTAATTGTATACAGATAGTTCTTCAGTCCACAAATCACTGTGTAAATAACAGATGTGCCTCCTGATGAGTGACGAGTCACGTCACTTCTTTCAGAGTCTGTCACTGACTGCTCACTGTACATCTAACATTCTGTACAGATGGCAGATGGTTGTGCTGCCTCCTTGTCTCTTAGTGTAAAATCACGAACATTTTAAAAACATGAAAGCACAGTAGAGAAACAAAAGTGAGAATGCTGGACGCGCCCTCGCCTGTGTCAGTGGAGTCACAGGTGAAGTGGCTGACTGGGGAAGTCCACTCTGCCACTTTTGTGAACTTCCTGACTTACAGAAGGCGGCTGTGATGAAAAGTCCCAGCAGTGGCACCAGTGGAAAGCTTCACTAAGATTCCACACAGTGAAAAGGAAACGCTCAGAGCCACTTCTTGACATTAGAAGCTCTGAGAATAAAATGTTGAAAGCTGATCCACACCTCGAAGGGACTGTGATAGTCTGCCAGGCAGGGAAAAGCTGTGCCATCTGTATCGTAAGCTACATGACATGACGGCAGCATCGTTCCAACCGCCCTCGATAAGTTTCTTATGAAGAAATAAAGTGCTTTACCTTTTAGTTTCTAATGTTTGAAATAAAAATGGACTATAGAAATATTTTTACTAATTTTCATTTCTCTATATAGTGAGGGTCTTTGATGTTTTGATGACAATTTTGAAAAATTTCAAGACAACCATATTTTTTCCCGTGGATTGATAAGATAGTTTTGTCTCACAGGGTTTTTTTTTTTTTCCCAATCCCATACTACTGTGGGAGCCTGAAACCTGCCTCTGTTTCCAAATAGTATGCATATGTGATTTCTGGGACTGAATGACATTGTGTGTCACCTTGCCTTATTGAAACATATAAATTATCTTTTTGGATCATCTTGTGGTTCAATGTTCAGTTCTAAGATTAGCAGTGACAGTTCCTCAAGCTCATTTTAAAGGAAAGGTTGTTGATGAACGGTCAGGAAGTGACCATGTTGTGGCACTGGTTCTCTAAGGGTCGTCTGTGAGGAGCGCTCCCCGATCTCTTGTACACCCAACTTGCGTATCAGTTGGTGATTTATTTGTGACTGTTTTCCCAATGATAGAAATTCTCTATAGAGAAATATTTTAATTATTGAGAAATAACTTATTGTCTTTTATCCCTGCCTTCTGGTTTCAGCCTTGAAAGAACCTGGGAAATTTGATTTGGTTTATCACAATGAAAATGGAACCGAGATAGTTGAGTATGCTGTGACACAGGAGAGGAAGGTAGGCATGCTTCTCTTCTTGCCTTGTTTGGTCAGTCATTCTTTTTTTTTGGTCATTTTCTTTTGACTGGTAATGTGGGATATGGAAAGTGACATTGTAGCTTCCCAAATTGCTTATATTAAAACCATAAAGGGGCAGGGCACCATGGTGCACGCCTGTAATCCCCATGGCTCATAAGGATGAGACAGAAGGATTGCAAGTTCAAAGCCAGCCTCAGTAACAGTGAGGCGCTAAGCAATTCAATGAGACCCTGTCTCTAAATAAAATACAAAATAGTGCTGGGGATGTAGCTCAGTGGTTGAGTGCCCCTGAGTTCAATCCCCAGTACCAAAAAAAAAAAAAAAAACCATAAAGGATCTAGGCCATGGAGGCAGCTAGTCTTTTTTTTTTTTTTTTTTTTTTATTAAATATTTATTTTTTAGTTTTCGGCGGACACAACATCTTTATTTTTTTATGTGGTGCTGAGGATCGAACCCAGCGCCCCACGCATGCCACTCAAGCGCGCTACTGCTTGAGCCACATCCCCAGCCCAGAGGCAGCTAGTCTTTACTGTTGAGCGGCAGTAACAAGTGCCAGGTGCTGAGTTGGTGCCATCATGTACCTCAAAGTGCCTATGTGATAAGATACTCAAACTTTTGTTTGATAGTGTGGAGTTGCTTACAAGCATAGTTATATAGGGATTCCAGTAGAAAAACTTTATTGGCATGTACAATTCATAAAAAGTGCACATAAATGTATAGCTTGAACAATTTTTACAAATGATCATATCTACATAATCAGACTTAGATAAAGAAATAGAACATAGCTGGGCACAGTGGCACACACTTATAATCCCAGCACCTTGGGAGGCTGAGACAGGAGGATTGCGAGTTCAAAATCAGCCTCAGCAACAGCGAGGCACTAAACAACTCAGTGAGACCCTGTCTCAATAAAATACAAAATAGGGCTGGGGATGTGGCTCAGTGGTCAAGTGCCCCTGAGTTCAATCCCCAGTATGAAAGAAAAAAAGGAAGGAAGGAAGGGAGGGAGGGAGGGAGGAAGGAAGGAAGGAAGGAAGGAAGAAATAGAATATGAACAGCCTCTAGGAGCTTCCATCCTGTGCCCTTGCGGTCACTCCTTACTCCCAGAATTTTTATACTGTAGAAAATGTTTTCTTAAGACTCTTGTATTTGGAATGTTGTGAATCTTATTCTGGAAGTTTCACTATGGAAAATTCACATTTCATCTGAAACGTTAAGTCATGGAAGCACTAACCAAACTATATGTTTTCCTGTGTTTTTTAGGTGGATGATACTTTTTTGTCCCAAAGTGCATTTTTAGGGTTGTGATAGGATTGGCAGTTTGGTCCAATCCCCTGTTCTTCTTTATCTGCAATATAAGAGCTCTATTTATTTATTTATTTATTTATTTATTTATTTATTTATTTTTCTTAAAGTGTATTCCTGGAAGACTGCATTGGAAAATTGAACCTTGGAGGATTTTTCACTATGCATTTTTTTTTGGGGGGGGCACTGGGGATTGAACCCAGGGGTGCTTAACTACTGAGCCACATTCACTATGCCCTTTTAAACAAAGTCTTGAAGTAGAATACAGAGCCAGTAATTACTGTTTTTTTTTTTTTAGATGTTGATGGACTTTTATTTTATTTATTTATTTATATGCAGTACTGAGAATTGAACCCAGTGCCTCCCTCACATGCTAGGCTAGAGCTCCACCACTGAGCCACATCCCAGCTGTCATTACTGTTTTTGACACTAGATGGCTCTCAGTATACATCCATGTGGCCCAGCGTTAGTGATTACTTGTAAATTTTTGTTTTCAGGCAGCATAGAATAAGAACTACTAAGCTTCCAAGAAGGGCATGGGCAGCCTAGTGATACACAGTTGGCCACATCTAGCTCCCAAGAAATCTGCAGGCCACCTGTCCACTGGGGAAATCCTTCTGGCACTTGTAACCTCTTACTCCTTCTGCATTTTCTCAGTCCCTACAACCCCCAGTTGTAAACAAAAGATGAAATGTGTTTAATGTTAAACTTAAGCTACATTTTAGGGAAATGAATTCTTATGTCCTAATTAAACTCAATTTACTGGGACTCAAATTATTCCAGTTCTCAATCATCCTGCACAATAGAAATTTGCCTTCATTGAAGAGTCTGATGTCCATAGTACAGTCCAAGTTCATCTAGTCTGGGAGCCCCTGGACCAAGGAAGATGCTTGTCAGTTTTAATTTGCATGTCATAGATGTGTACTGAAACGTGTATTGATTGATTTGTAATGAGAAATATTATTCTACAAAGAATGAGATTAACCCTGAATGGTGGGATCTTGACTAACTTAAATTTTCTTTTCTTTTTTTTTTTTTTTTGTACTGGGAATTGAACTCAGGGGCACTCGATTACTGAGCCACATCCCCAGCCCTATTTCGTATTTTATTTAGAGACAGGATCTCACTGAGTTGCTCAGTGCCTCACCATTGCTGAGGCTGGCTTTGAACTTGATCCTCCTGCCTTGACCTCCCAAACTGCTGGAATTACTTAAAATTTTTAACTTACTAAATCCTATATGACCTCAAAATGAAGTGCTTAAACTATTTTGTATTTTTCCTCAGATCACGGTTTTTTGGAGAGAGTTGATTGATCCAAGACTGATTCTTGAATCTCCAAGTACCACCTCAAGTATAGAACATGTCTGAGGATGACCTTTCCACCTCATAGTTTATAAATGTCTTTTTTGTGAAAGTGACTATAACCTGAACTTTTTTTTTTTTTAAAGAGCATTTGAAAGTCTGGATTTTTTGTTATCTTCATTTGCCTGCATAGGGGGAAAAAAAAATCTACCTCATCATTTAAAATAATATGGGTGGTTTGTAGACCCCCTGATTTTTCTTCAAGTTGATTTCAGTTAACAAAAGTTAGAACTTGACATTCCCTGCAGACATTGTTACATCCCAATAGTCTGGTTTCTTCTCATTTTCTATTTTTTTGACCATTAAGTAGCAATCGTCAGTAGGAGTTTATAATACCAAGTACAAGAATGTGCATTGCGTATCTTGTTTCAATAAGTTTCATTGAGTAACATTTTAAAATATTAAAGCATGTTGCTTGAAATTTTTTAACATTTGAGTTGTTCCATTAAACATGGAGCATCTTATAAATTTCAAGTATGTTATACTTTCAAGTATGTTATACTTGAAATTGCCCAGAGTTAACAGATAGTTGGGTTTGTTGCAGACAGTGGGTTCAAGAATCCTTTCACATTTTCCTAATTTAAAAATTAAGGATTCTCAGGACCCTGTGTAAGAGCAGTGTGTCTGGAGGAGAACTGTGTTACCTTGGGTAGGGGATTTGCTGTGGGACTTAAGACCACAGAACATGTTATCTTGCTACAAGATGCCAGGCACCTGCACAGTGGGTTGGAGTGAGGATCTTGAACAGAAACTTCCTTTTTTTTTTTTTTCTGTTATTACTCAATACAAAGCAAAAATGGCTAAATATATACTGTGAAAAAGGCTTTCTTCTAACAAAAGATCAGATCCTCCTTCAGCTTTGCAAATTTTTAAATAAAATCATATTGAACATAATGTCCATGTTGAGTCGTGTTTAGTTGAATATTGCAAATTACTGTCTTGGTTAAGTAATGTAAGACATTGCACTTTTCCATAAAAACCTTTGCCTTCATCAAAGAGTCTGATGTTGCATAGTCCATCCAAGTTCATCCCATCTGGGAGCCACTGGATCATGCAAATTAAAATTTGCATGACATGGATGTGTATTGAAATGTGTATTTATTGATTGTAATAAGAAATATTACTCTAGAAAGAGTGAGTTTAACCCTGAGTGGTGGGATCTTGGCAGTGGGGTTCTTCATAACATAATTTCTTTCCAGGGTTTGGAAAACAAATTAAGATAAATAATCAATATTAATTAGATCAAAGAGAAGTGTTGATGTCAGGGTATATTTTCAAATTTTAATCAGTTTTGAGTTGCCCTTTTCCACTATAGTGATGGGTAGAGTCCACTAGAAAGTTGATGGTATCAATTTAGGATTCCTGACCAGCTTTGGGAGAAATAAAATATGATAGGTTAGAAAAATAAGTGCTTCACACCCAAAGAATTTAAGTTTGCTTTTTGAAATTTTTGTTTCATTTATATACAGTTGTGTTTGTATTGGAACACTATGTAAAATGTACATTTGTTTTTTACTACTTGAAACCAGAGATTTCATCATCATGTGATTCTCCAACTTGGAAGCTCTAAACTATACCACTTACCCAGGAGTGAGAGAGCAAAGGGGAGATGAGAAGGAAAGTACCAGGTACTGGTCACGGAGCAGATCTTTGATTGCTGCTTGGATTAGTCATCTTTACATCACTGGGACAAGAACAACTTAGAGAAGGAAACTTTTATTTTGGCTCATGGTTTCAGAGGTTCAGTCCTTGGTGGGCCAACTCCAAAGCTTTGAGGGAGGCAGAACATCATGGAGGAACTCATTGCAAAGGAAAGCAGCTGTGGCCATGAAGGCCAGGAAGCAAAGAGCTCTGCTCACCAGGGACAAAATATGAATCCCAAGGCACACCCCACTGACCTACTTCCTCCAGACACACCCTATCTGCCTAGAGTTACTACCCTATTGATTCATTCAAGTGGATTAATCCACTGATTAGGTTACACCTCTCAAAATCTGATTGTTTCATCTCTGAACATTCTTGCATTGTCTCATATGAGCTTTTAGGGGAGCTCTCATATTCAAACTCCTGGGCTTGGTACTCCAGAGGGACCATTCTAAATGAGGAAAGTAGTACTCAGATGCCAGCTTTGTTATTATAGAATTATACCATGGGTTTAAAGTAGTAACTCATCTAACTCCTCTCAACTCAGTGTTGAGTAACTTGCCAACTACCACCCAATTAGCAGAGGGTGTGTTAATCAAGGTACCTGTGATAAGATACCTGGAATAGACAGCCTAAAAGGAGGAAAGATGGATTTTGGCTCATGGTTCCAGAGGTTACAGTCCATGGTCACTTGACTCTATTGGTTTGGGCCTGTGGCAAGGCAGAACGTCTTGTCAGTGGGAACCTGTGGTAAAGGAAGCTACTTGGTGGCAGCCAGCGAGAAAAGAGAGAGGAAGGGACCAGGATTCCAGTATCCTCTATAAGGGCATGCTCCCAATGACCTGACTTTCCACCCAACAGTGGTTCCACCACCTCTCAATAGTACTTTCAACTGGGGACCAAGCTTTCCACACATAGACTTTTGGGGACATTTAAGATCCAAACTACATTATGCTATGGAGAGTTTATTGTAATTTTAGAACAATATTATTGACCCCAGGATGCTTTTATAGCTGATCTTAAAGTGGCTCTGTCCTAGGCTGGGTATATTGCTCAGTTGGTAGAGTGCTTCCCCTGCATGCACAAGGCCCTAGGTTCAATCCCCAGCAACACACACACACCCATACACACACACACAGAGTCAGCTACAGCCCACCTGCCTCACATTTCCCACTCTGCTGCCATTATCCTTGAGAACATAAATCTGACATTCTCTGCCCCTGTGGTTCAGTTTTGACCATCTTCAGATTGTCTCCTCACCATGGACTTCTAGACTGCTTTGATTCTGTATTAAGATGACTCTGGAGCAGCCACTATGATGAATGCGTGTAGTGCCAGCAATCTGAAAGGATGAGGTAGGGAGATCGCTTGAGCCCAGGAGTTTGAGGCTAGCCTGTGCAACATAGTGAGACCCTTTCTAAAAAATAGAGGGAGGGAAGGAAAGAAACTGACCCTTGATCAGTCTGATGCCCAACTGGGTCTTCTTTCTTTTTGTGAAACCCTCCAGCTCTCCTACTCCATGTGTATCACCAATATAGTTGGTCTCTGCCAGCCCTTTCTTGGACTCCATGGTGGTAACTTAATTTGTAGCAGTCGCCACCCCTAATCTCTGGAGGATATAAGACTTCTAATGGATGCTTGAAATCCTACTTGTACTATCTTTATTCCTATTTTCATGAACTTTTACCTTTTCACTTAAACACAGCACTGTATCTCTTTGGCATTCACAAATTGTCAGCATCACTACTTTGAACTTCAGTGCCATTATTAAGTTAAATAAGGGTTGTTTGAACACAAGCATAAGCACTGTGATACTGTGACAGTGAAGATAGGCACAAAAATTCTCTACAAAGCTGGGCACAGTGATACATGCCTGTAATTCCAGCAACTCAGGAGGCTGAGGCAGGAGGACCTAAAATTTAAAGCCAGCCTCAGTAATATAGTGAGGCTCTAAGCATATTAGTAAGACCCTGTCTCAAAATAAAATATAAAAAGGGATGGGTGCCGCAGTCTGGCTGGGCACAATTCAGGAGCCACTTGTCAAAAGAAACAAACTTTATTTTTAAAACTACAAACGCCAAACAAAACAGCTCCTCAGGAAAAACCCTCAGAGCCCAACTGCCACCACCGGCTTCCACAAGCCTCTCCACACACCAACCACCACCTCCCCCAATCCTCCTGCTCTCGAGGCCGATTGGCTAGGTCGCGTGGGCGGAGCCAAAGAAGTCCCCCAATGAGCAGTTCCGTAGTCTGAAGGGCAGGGAAACAGCCCAATGAACATGACCGCAGAGGAGCCAATCAGCTAGATGTTGCTGGGGCCACTGTGAGCCAATCATCAGCTGGCAGCTTGAAGGGCAGGGAAACAGCCCAATGAACATCACCGCAGAGGAGCCAATCAGCTAGATGTTGCTGGGGCCACTGTGAGCCAATCATCAGCCGGCAGCTGGAAGTTTGCTGGCAGCTGGAACTTTGCTGGGGCCCCTTTGGCTGTGGCTCTCAACATCTCCCCCTCTCTGTTTAAACAACAAGCATGTGGCTTAGGGACCGTGCCTGCCTTAGGTTGTCCAATACTACATATGGTCCTTACCCGTCTTCGGATGAGCTGACCTCAGGGCGTCAGCCTCCTGTCTTAGGTTGGTACCATTGTAATTGGATCTTACCCGTCATTGACTACCGGTCCAGTATACAGCCACACCTGTGGAGAGGTACCAGCGGGGGGATGAGGTTCTTTGCCTCACCTCTGTTGGCCCCCAAATAGCTGAACGATCATTACAAGCAGAAGGGAGGAAGATATACCAAATCAATACTCCAACACTACCACAAGTCGCTGCACCAACAGATAGTTCACAATGCATACAAGTGAGTTTACAATGCATACAAGTGACACATAGTTTAGGCAAGTTCTGTAAGCGGTTCAGTGATGGCTATTGCAGAAACTGTAGATTAGTTTTATCTTTGTCTTCACCGGCACAGGGATGAAGATAGGAATTCTGGCAATAATGGCTAAAGAAAACATTGTGTAACATTCCAGAAGGCACTAAAAGAAAACAATTTTCTTAACAATTTACATTATCTTCACTGGCACTGGGATGAAGATAGGAATTTTGGCAATAATGGTTAATATTAATAATTATGTAACATTCTAGAAGGCACTAAAAGAAAACAATTTTCTTAACAATTTACATTATCTTCACTGGCACTGGGATGAAGATAGGAATTTTGGCAATAATGGTTAATATTAATAATTGTGTAACATTCTAGAAGGCACTAAAAGAAAACAATTTTCTTAACAATTTACATTATTTTGAAAAGAATTATTAAATATAATGAAAAGAATAGGTGAAAGTAAACAAACAGATCTGTTAACCTTCTTAACAGTTATTTACCCAATTTAAATTAAACCATTTAAATCACGTGAATAAAAAAAAAATTTGGATCCATTTTTTTTTTATGAGCGCTCAATCATATATGATATATGGACATATGTACATTCAAACATATAACACAAAATACAAGTGTGCACACATAATATAATACATACAACACATAACATAATAGTAAAGGCCTTATAACTTTTTACAGGTGAAATCTCCATTGCAATGTTTAAAAACTCAATAGTCAAAAAAGAAAACAAATAGAACTGATCAGCAAAACATTAACCTAGGTCTGTATGAGCTCAAAAAACAAAATAGAACTTCATGATATGGGAAAGGGCAATAATAAAACAGATATTGAAAAAAGCATCCTGGTTCTGTCGCAGATATAAGGATAGCCAAATTGGAGTTTTGGATATCAGCTATTATTGATTTGAGCCAAATCATCTTCTTTTTGGTCTGTAGAATTCGCTTTAGTTAATCTCTCTGGAATCCAAATTGGCTGCTGTTCTCCCTGTGGAAACACACAAACAGACCCCCGACTCCAGACAATCACTGGGTCAGGATTTTAGTTAATCTCTCCGGAATCCAAATCGGATGCTGTTCTTCCTGTGGAAACATATAAACAGGCCCCCGACTCCAGACAATCACTGGGTCAGGACCTTGGTTAATCTCTCTGGAATCCAAATCGGCTGCTGTTCTTCCTGTGGAAACACACAAACAGACCCCCGACTCCAGACAATTACTGGGTCAGGACCTTTCCATTGTCCTGTTACAATATCTTTCCAAAGTACCTTGGGCTTATGTACATTTTTCGGACACATATGCCTTTCTGCAGCACTAAGTCCTGATGAATCCAAATTTAAAAAGTTTAGAGTAAAAAGGGTTATTTTAAGTTTATCTTTGGGGAATATATACCCCTTCCCAATTCCGTCTTTTTGCTTTAATAAGTACATTTTAATAGTTTGATGAGCTCTTTCAACTATGCCTTGTCCCTGTGGATTGTATGGGATTCCTGTTATATGAGTAATGCCAAATGATGAACAAAATTGTTTAAAAAAAGTAGACGTATAACCAGGGGCATTATCTGTTTTTAACTGTTTTGGAATGCCCACAGTAGCAAAATTTTGTAAGCAATGAGCTATAACATCTTTAGTTTTTTCTCCGGCATGAAGGGAGCCCATCAAAAATCCAGAAGAAGTATCAACTGTAACATGCAAATATTTTAATTTTCCAAATTCTGGCAAGTGTGTGACGTCCATCTGCCAAATATGGTTAGGTATCAATCCTCTAGGATTGACTCCAAGATTAACTTGTGGTAAAAAGGTCACACAATTTTGACATTGTTTTATTATTTGTCTAGCTTGCTCCTTAGTTATTTTAAAACGCTTTTGTAAAGTATTAGCGTTGACATGGAACCTTTTATGAAAATTTATAGCTTCTTCTAGTATAGAGAAAATATGTACGTCATGTGTAGTTTTATCTGCTAAATCATTGTCCAAACTAAGGGCTCCAGGCAATCCTGTATGTGCCCTGATATGTCCTATAAAGAATGGATCTTTTCTGTCCCAGATTAAACTTTGTATAGTGGAAAACAAAGAGAAAACAGTAGAAGAAGGGGAAATCCTACCAGCATCTTCAAGGGATACTATAGCATTAACTATATACTGACTATCAGAAAATAAATTAAATACAGAATCTTTAAACATCACAAAAGTTTGTAATACTGCATTAAGCTCTACCTTTTGAGCTGATTGTTTGGGTACTAAAAATGTAAAAGTTCGATCAGGTGTAACTATTGCTGCTGTACCATTATTTGACCCATCAGTGAATATATTTGGAGCATTCATGATAGGTGTTTTTCTTGTCATTTTTGGAAAAATTACAGGATGCAATGACCAAAAAGACAATAAAGGATTAGATGGTAAGTGGTTATCAAATGAAACATTAGATTTGCACATGATTATTGCCCAAGTATTTAACTCATTAGCTAATTCATCAATTTGATTCATAGTATATGGAGTAATAATTTTATTAGGAGAAATTCCAAACACTGCCTTTGCTGTTTTTATTCCTTTGAGTATTAATTGTCCTACAGCCTCAGGATACCTAGTAAGAATAGTGTTAGGAGAATAAGATAAATGTATCCATAATAATGGACCTTCTTGCCAAAATACTCCTGTAGGAATATTTTTTGTTGATAGTACAATAAATAATAAAGGCAAACTTATATCAATTCTATCCAAATGCATATTTTCCATATATGTTTCAATGATTTTTAATGCCTTTCTTGCTTCAGGCGTCAACATTCGGGGTGAATTTGGATCTGATGGACCTTTTAGGATATCAAATAAAGGTCCCAATTCTCCTGTTGGAATACCTAGATAAGGCCTTATCCAATTTATGTCTCCTAATAACTTTTGAAAGTCATTAAGTGATTTGAGTTGATCTACTCGTATTTGAATTTTTGGTGGACGGACCATGGTTGAGGATAATAGAACTCCCAAATAATTAATTGGAAAATTTAATTGTACTTTATCTATTGCTATCTCTAGATTATAATTTTTTAATAAGTTTGTAAGTGTGGCATAACATTCTAGCAATGTGTTTTTAGCTTTGTGTGCTAATAATATGTCATCCATATAGTGAAATATTTGTAGCTCAGGATTTTGATTTCTAAGTGGCTGGATTACTTTGTTAACATAAATTTGACACATAGTTGGGCTGTTAGCCATCCCTTGAGGGAGTACTTTCCATTCATATCTCTGATCAGGACCTTCATGATTTAGTGCAGGGATAGTAAATGCAAAACGTGGACTATCCTCAGGATGAATTGGAATTGAAAAAAAACAATCTTTAATATCTATAACTAAAACATACCAAGTTTTTGGCAAAGCAGACAACTGAGGAATCCCCGATTGAGCAGGTCCCATAATGTTTGCTGGGGCCCCTTTGGCTGTGGCTCTCAACAGATGGGGATGTGGCTCAGTGGTTGAGTCTCCCCCAAAAATTTGAGCCTCCCCAAAAAAATAGCAAATCAAATCCAGCAATGTGTAAAATGATAATAATTAAAATAAAATATGAGAAGATAATAAATTCCTGGATTTATTCCAGGAATGCATGATTGGTTTAACATTCAATTTGTGTAACTCACCACATTAACCAGATAAAGAAGAACCTATGAATAGTGTTTAAAAATAAATGTTTGGATAAATAAGAGCACCTCAATGAAAAATTGATCATGGTAGTTACAGAAAAAAATAACTGTTAGAACTCTTTGCACTCACTGTAAGCACATAGACGCACAAATGATGGAGGTAGAAGATGGGAAGCAAACCTCGGCTCAGCAAGCTTTTCTTTATTCAGTATTCAGTAAGCTAGTCAATCGGTAGAACCCTGGTGTAGTTCATTTTCAGGGCAGAAAATGGCGGCAGGCTGAAGCAAGGGTCTGGGTTACTTAGGCTTAATTTAGGGTGGAACAGGAGGGTAGTTCCTGGGGCTCATTGTATTGGGGTAGGCTGATCCCTTAGGGTTGGGCAGGAGTGTGAACAGGGAATTTCCCAGGGGTTTATTGTATTGGGATCAGCTGACCCATTGTGGTTGGGGGTCAGGTGCATATTCCTTTGTGTTCCTTAATTCTGGCTGAGGCCTGGGATTTTAAATGACCAAAACTTCCATTTTACCCCAGACAAGGCAAATGGGGGAAGAGCAGCAGATGGAGGAAATGTCCTTGGACTTATTCTCCATATCCTTCACTTAGGGCTGAGAATAAATTTGATTTTAAATTTCATGCGGCGCTAGGTGGGATGATGCATGCCTATAATCCCAGCAATTTGGGATGTTGAGGCAGGAATAGCCCAAGTTTAAGGCCAGCCTGGAAACTTGGCAAGATTCTGTATCAAAACAAAAAATAAAAAGGGCTGGGAATTAGCTCAGTGGTAGTCTCAGTAGTAGCTTCAGGGTTCAATCCCCAGAACTGCAAAATAAATAGATAGATAGATAAATAAATTTATTTCATGGGGGTGGGGGCATGGACACTATAGTCTTTTTCCATATATACAGAATAAAAGTCAACAGACTAGACCTGGACATCTGGATGTCTAATGACCATTAGATATCTCTGATCATCTTTTTGTGTGTGTGTGCTGATGATGGAACCCAGGGCCTTATGCATGTTTATATCACACGCTGTATCACTGAGCTACACCCCTCCAGTCCCTTTGGCCATCTTTTAAATGGAAACAAGAACCACTATCCTTCATGGAAGGTTGACAGTGGGTGGGTAGGTGTAAGCAACAATAACCAAAATGGTTTCATTACCATAATAAAAGTACAAATAACTGGGGTGCGAGCAGGTTTCACGGATCAGCTATGCCTTTTGCTCAGCAGCAGAGCAGGAATCAATCGAAGGGCTTACCTTCTGGGTAGAAAATGGCATCCATTACAAGGAAGATATAGGTTTACATAGGTTACATTGGGTGGGGGAAGGGTTTTAGTCCTTGAAGACTTTAACAGGATTGGGGCAAAAGGTTGCAAACATCTGGAACTTGTTTCTACTGGGCAGGCTTTTTTTTGTTTGTTTGTCTGTTGGTACCCGGGCTTGAACTCAGGGACACTCAACTACTGAGTCACATCCCCAGCCCTATTTTGTATTTTATTTAGGGACCTGGTCTAACTGAGTTGCTTAACACCTCACTCTTGATGAGGCTTCTTTGAACTTATGATCCTCAGCCTTCGGAGCTGCTAGGATTACAGGCATGCGCCCCTTACTGCACCTGGCTTGGTTTTTAATTAATGTTTTTACAGGCAGAGTGGAGGTTTCAGGATTCGGAGTCCTGTTCATCTGACCTCCAGGGGTCACTATGTTGACACGGGGACAAGATTAATACATGGTTTCACCGTTATGTCACTGAGAAATGGTTTGTTTATTGGAAGGATCAAAACTTTGGCTTCCGGGCTGGGGATGTGGCTCAAGCGGTAGCGCGCTAGCCTGGTATGCGTGCGGCCCTGGTTCGATCCTCCAGCACCACATACAAACAAGGATGTTGTGTCCGCCAATAACTAATAAATAAATAAATATTAAAAAAAAAAAAAACTTTGGCTTCCATCTCCCTCTCTCCTTCTGGATCACACACTGTCTTGGGGAGTTTATTAATTCCATATCCTTCAGTGGGTGCTACAACCACACCCACAATCTGACCTTAAATTTTATGATAATGGCATTGGTGGAAATAGTAGGCAAATTATATTTGCAGGAAAATGAGATTGTTTACTCCACCCAGTTTTCTGAACTTCCAAATACAGAATGGAGTAGGAATCCAGTAAGGATTGTTCTCCATCTGCTGGGTGGGATCATAAAGTTTCCTTGTGACCAATAGGGTCACATTGAACTTCAGGATGTTGTGCCACTGAAGTTACTCATGATAAACAAACACACCCTCCAGCCTCCATAGGCACCCCATTACCACCTATATCAATGTGCTTTGCATGAACTTCATTTTGTTTTTACAATGTCTCCACAAAAAGGTATTATTGGGCTCCCTGTCTTACAGATGAGGAACCTATACCTCTGGAAGGAACTGACCTCCCACTACATCCCCCCCTTGCTGAAAGAATTCCCCACGCAAAGACACTTCGCCAGGAGAATTCCAATTTTATTGCAAAAAGCTGTGTGCTTATATAGAACTAAAGGGGAGATGGTAGGACTTAGATAAATGGCAGGCCACCCGTTTATTGGCAAGTTCTTCCAGATATCAGCTCCGGAGCCCAGGAATTAGTTCTCATTGGGGCTAAGGTTCCCCGCCAGCGAGATTTGAAATTGGCGCCGGCGGGAGAGTTCACACGGGCGGGAACTTTTCGTGCTACTGCAGAAAAGAAGAAGGTAGGAAGAAGAAGTCCTTAGGCGCCATGTTGGGTTTTTTTTCTGGGGTACGGCTGCCGTTTATAAATTTCCCAACACTTGCTACTTGGTCCTCAGTCTTCTCCCTGTATTAAAAGGCTAGGCTTCCTGGTCAAGGTGGCACGCACACCTGATTCCAGTGGCTTGGGAGGCTAAGGAAGGAGGATTCAAGTTCAAAGCCAGTCTCAGCAATTTAGCGAGGCCTTAAGCAACTTAGCAAGACCCTATTGAGACAGGGCAAAGGACAGAAAGCGTAGAAAATGAATGATTGGGTGGGAAGATGGGAGCTAATTCAAAAGTAAGTAGAATACCTGCAGAACTCTTGCCCCTCCTTGCAACCAGTTGCCAAGTTCACCTCAGCCTCCAAGGGACTGATGGTTCCTCCCAGCAAGGAGTTGCTAACCAGTTCCCCTGAGTGGCTCCTTTTCTGACTTCTTTGGCAGGTGTGGAAAATAGGGAGACGTACCCACTGGGCAGCTCCTTTCCTGCCCTTTAGTTATGTAGGCAAGATTAGAGAAGGAGGGGGCATGAGAAGAAAGGAAATCTAAAATCCATGAAGGGGCACAGCACCCCCACTCCCTAAGGAACCAGCTCTGGATACGCCCCCCCCCACCAGGAGTCAGAGTCTCCCCCACCCCCTCCCTCTCCGGAGTCTCACCCGCCCTCCCCACCTCCCTCTCCTTCTCCCTATTCTGTTTCTTGAATAAAATTTACTTATTGCTCTTGCATTGGTGTTTCTCTGGTGTTGGGATCGAGGACCAGATCCTGATTTTCAAGACAATTTCACTATCTCAAAATTAAAAATAAATAAAAAGTCTGGGGATGTGGCTTAGCTCCACTGGGTTCAGTTTCTGATTTAAAAGAGAGAGAGAGAGAGAGAGAGAGAGAGAGAGAGAGAGAGAGAGAGAGAGAGAGAGAGATGACCAGCATTTATTCTTTAAGCAGTCAGGCTGTTGAATGCCTGTTACGTAGTAGGTCTTGGTAAATGTTTACCCCATGGAATTGAATACAGCCGACCCTCCTAGTTAGTTTCATTTTCTAATAAGCCTTTCTTAACCTTTCAACTGGGAAAGAGCATTCCACATTCTGGCCTGAGTCACCAAAGCTATCTCTCCCACGTAACTAGGCTAGAGGTAGATTTTGTAGTGTTTATTTCCTGGAAACTGTGCACTCCTCCCTTGGGAGGCAGCCTGTTATAGAAGGAAATGTTTGACTTTTGAAAACAGAGGCTGGTGCCAATAGCCATTGTTTTGGGCAAGTTATTTACTTCTTGTAAGCCTCAGTTTTCTCATTTGTATTATTGAATGAGGATAAAATAATAGATAGTAAAAGGACTAGGCAGTCAGGATAAAGGGAAACTAACTGGTAGATAGCACCTTCAAGGCCTATTTCAAATGTAAAAGACCTTGAGGCTTACCTGTGGGATCACCTCCAGCCAACTCCTTTGTCCCAAAGGGGGAAAATGGAAGGTGGGGGTGAACCTGGATGGATGTGAGCCTGGAGGGTAGCCCCGAGCCTTTTCAATATCTATTTTACAAAAGAATCTGCTCCATACTCTGCCCCAGAACCCTATATAAACTCCTAAGCTGGCATACCAGAATGTTTTTTTTTTTTTCTGCTATCAGGTCCCTCTCCCACATGGTGGGAGTTGTCTCACTTAAATAAATCCTGCTCTGTTTACTCTTCCCTTCGGTGATTTGTCCATGGATTTTATTCTTCAAGAATCCAGGGGAAGGGCCGGGGTGATGGCTTAGGGGTAGAGCGCTTGCCTAGCACATATGAGACCCTGGGTTCGATCCTCAGCACCACATAAAAATAAATAAATAAAGAATCCAGGGGAAATTGGCACCGCGGAGAATGGAGTCTCATCTCAGAACTCCGGCTTCATCATGAGATAATTTACCTGCCTAGAAGATTTACTATGAGACTCAAATGAGATACTGTGCTTTTGGGCTGAGTTGTGGCTCAGTGTAGAGCGCTTGCCAAGCACAAAAGAGGCACTGGGCTGGATCCCCAGCACCACATTAAAAAAAAAAAAATCTAAATGAGATACTGTGTTTTATCTTAATTTCCTAGTCCCTCATACTACTGTCTTCTTCCTCTCCACGCAGACAAGATGGACAAGGAAATATGAACAAGAGTAAGTGGGGTAAGGGTGCTGGGGAATACCTGACAAGAATTAGGGGAACCAAGCAGTTAGTGTAGAGATCAGCAGTCCTGAGCTAGGGTCCCAGCCCTGCTTTGCAAAAGTATGTAACCCTCCTCTATAGATTGGACATAACAACACCGTCTTGCAGGATTGTAAGGATTTTAGGAGAGAATAGATGTGACTTTTCCAGCACCTAGTAGGTCCCCCATAAATAGTAGTTACTATAAAATCAGGCAAGGTGGGCAGCTACCAAAGGAGGCAGATTTAAAAAGGCCGCTGAGCGAGTTTTTATTGAGATATCAGGATGGAACTCTTATCAGAGTGAGCTGGAGAAGGGTCTGAAGAGAAACAGCTTGGAAGCTCTACCGGACTGGACTTTTATGGGGCTTACAGCAGGAAGGGAAGGTCTTGGGACAGGAAAAGGTGTTTTTGGAGTCCCTTGTCCCACTGGAGTTGGTCAGGGGAGCTTGGCTGAACTCGGGGATTGGCCAGGGGGTCCTGATGACTGACAGGCATTAGTCAGGAGATCCCGGTGATTGACAGGCATTTCTGTTGGGTGCCTGATAGGCGCCTGATGTTTCTTTTGCACGTGGTCTGCTTTGTTGTAAGCTACCGCCACCTGAAAAGACCCCCGTTTCCCTGTCCAAGGAGAATCACACGAAACACTGGCTGCAATAAGCAAGAGGTGATTTATTGGGACACAGGTGCCTGCGGGTGCCCAGCAGAACCTCAGCCGGAGCTTTGGTGAGCTGGCACCCCGGGCTTGGGGATACAGAGATTTTTATAGGGTAAAGGGGCAGTTTTCGCGCACGGTAAACAATAGGTTTCTTATTAGTTAATTTTAAACCCAGCATATAGGCTACCTAAAGGGCAAAGTTGTTTTTCACTTTATGTTACTGGAAAAGCCACATAAAAGTTACATGTTAGCACTCTGGTCCTCCTGTTGCTGCTCATTCAGGCATGCCTTAGGACCTGGTCCTTTGTGCTTTCTCACCCGGTTACACCTAACTGATTGTCTGAAAAACACCTCTGGTGCCTGCGTAGGTTTGTGACATGCCTTGGTGGTTTTGCAACTAGGCCTGAGGTTGTTGGGCTGGGGTCTTTCACACCAACCTGACTTAGTCTAAGACATTTACCTTTTCCTTGTTTTTTGCTGTTAATCCTTTCATCCATTTAAAACACTAGCTAGGGGCTGGAGATAATAGCTCAGTTGGTAGAGTGCTTGACTGGCATGTACAAGGCCCTGGGTTCAATCCCCAGCACTGCCACAAAAACAAACAAAACACCAGCTAACTCTTCCCACTTTCTCTTCTTGGCCCCATCCCCTCTTGAACATAGTAGCTTCCTGTTTGTCCACAATTCCTACACCCAGGCAGGGGAGGGGGGAGCTAAAACATGAAGGAAATAATTCTTAACAATTGTGAGAAGACATATTTAGATTCGTGTGTGTGTGTGTGTGTGTGTGTGTGTGTGTGTGTAAAAGACAGAATATTTGTTAGACGTGGGTGTCTCCAAATCCCAAGAGAGCAAAAATGGGGATCTCATTCAGTGGAAGTCTCCGTGTGTGACTATGGCTCCATCAGAGCTCAGATCCTGGGATGAGGAAAGAGGAAGGAAAAATAAATAAATAATAAAATAAATAAATAAAAATAGAAAAGGACTGGGTCATTTAGCAGCTCCTACAATTACTCTTTCTAAAGGCATGCCTGAAAAAGACCAAGCTTGCTCTCGAGGGTGTGGGAGTGGGTGGCGACACCCCAGGTCGCCTGGCACAGGGGGCGACTTGCCCCAAGTGCCAGGTTGAGCGCAAGTTGGGCTGGATCTCACGGTTCACTCACGTCGGTTCATCCAGAGTGGCCACAGGAAAGGACCTGGTGGTCATCGGGACGTCCCCAAGCCCCTAGGGCTAAGCGAAACCCAGCGCCCCGCCTTCACCCCGCCGGAGGCAGGACTTCAAACCTCCGGGACCGCTGCGGAGTCAGCTAGACGGCCACTCCCACAGCTGCCACCTCTGGCTCTCCAGAGGGGACCCCCGCGGGGCCTGCCCTTGCGCCCCACGTGACTTCCTGAAAACCTAGGGCACCGCCTCCCTCCAACTTAGTTTCGTTTCCTCGGCTGCCTGGGGACGGTCTGTCGTGCAGCGGTCCCCTGCCGTGCTAGCGTGTCTCATCCGGTGTCCCCAGGAGCGCCATGGCGGAGCTGTTCCTGCTGGCGGAGGAGCTGTCGTGCTCCATCTGCCTGGAGCTCTTCAAGGAGCCGGTCACCACCCCGTGTGGCCACAACTTTTGCCGATCGTGCCTGGACGAGACGTGGGCCGTCCAGGGCAAGCCGTACCGGTGTCCCCAGTGCCGCGCCGTGTCCCCGTCGCTCCCGGAGTTGCGAAAGAACACGGTGCTATGCGCGGTGGTGGACCAGTACCTACAGGCCGAGCTGGAGCAGGCGCCCGTGGCCGACTGGACGCCACCTTCCCCTCCCGAGGTCCCCAGTCCCGCCACCCAGGTGTTCTGTGACCACTGCCTGAAAGCGGAGGCCGTGAAGACCTGCCTGGTGTGCATGGCCTCCTTCTGTCCGGAGCACTTGCGGCCACACCTCGAGAGTCCTGCCTTCCAAGACCACCAGTTGCAGCTGCCGGTTCGAAACCTGCTGAAACGAAAATGTTCTCGGCACAACCGCCTGCGGGACCTGTTCTGCCCCACACATGGCGAGTGTATCTGCCACGTCTGCCTGGTGGACCACAAGACCTGCTCTCCGGTCTCCCTGAGCCAGGCCAGCACCGATCTGCAGGTAGGGTATGGTCGTGGAGGATGCTCAGAGCAGTCTGGGCCTGCTGGGTTGTGGAGAGGGGCCACTGCGTCTTCTGAGGAGATATCTGGGTTTGCTAGTTCACAGCCATCTGGGTGACAGGCCACCTAGGCAGGTGCGTATCCCCAGTGACGTAGCTGGGAAATTATGTCGCCCTTCCCCTTATCCATTGTGGCCATCCCCCTGTTGCTCCCCCACAGAACAGTTTTACAGAAGGAATAATTGAAGTCACAGGTGTGGTAGCTTGTGCTTATCTGATGGTTTTTAGTAAGGGTTCTGAGTGTCAAAGAGGACCCTGGAGGTTCCCTCACTAAATGCTGGCAACCCCTAGGAGGTGTGTATTATTTGTTCCGTTTCACAGATCAGGCAACTGAGGTCCAGAGAAGTTAACTTAGCAAAGCCAGTGTAGCAAAGTTGCCAGGCCAGCTGGGACCCAGATTGGTTTGATACACCATTTGCAGTTTTTCCCTGGGGACTAGAATTCCAATCTCTATAGAGTTCAGAGTGGGGAACATTCTGGGAGGCTTGAGGTCACATAAGGAAAAGTCTTGTTGGGATGGAGAGTTTTGGTGGTCAGGGAGGGTGAACGGTGTTTCAGGAAGCCCCAAATTAGAGCCACTTGAAGAGCGAGTGCTCTTACACTATGGTGTCCATCCTGCTGTGTGACTTTGAGTGTGGAATTTGTCCCGGGACCTGCGTCCCCGCTGGTAAATGGAGGAGGAACATGGTAGACTCCTAAGGGCCTCTCAGGTCTATGATGTTTTTAGTGGTTTGGGACATCATAGGTTCCCCTTGAGGACTCAAAAGCAGAAGCTGAAGAAGTGTAAACAAACTTTTGTTATATCAAACTAAGCCCTGAAGTGTGGCCTGATTTCATCTCATTCTCCCAGCACTGTCAGGGAGAACAAGGCCTGTCCTGAGCTGTCCAAGAAGGTTTGAGACTGGGCGAACCTAGAAGGTGTGCAGTGCCAGGACTAAGGCCTGGACCTTGCTCCCTCTGACCACAGCCCTGCCCTGGCCTTGCTTGTCACTCTGGGTCCGAATGGGGGCTTCTTTGGGCTTTTTCCCTAGGTCTTAGCAACTGGGCCTCAAGGTATGTCTTTTGAATTGACCTCCCTTCTGGCATCACCAATTCAAGTTATAGATACCTGAGTCTCCACCTGTTCCCGGAAAGAACCTGCCCAGCCCTTGGAGCCAGGAGCCCTGTTTTGCTCCAGAGATGAGCAATTTGGGACAAGTCGCTGCAGATCTGAGCTTTGCTTCCTCATCTGCCAAATGGAATTGATAGCATTCCCGGTCCACCCTCAAGGGGAGCTTGAGGCTCCCCAGCTGGGAAATGATAAAAAGGGAACTGGAAATGCTAGGCTCGGAAAGTTATCGTGAGGGAGGCAGTCCATAAAATGATTTACTGCAGAAAACTCCATACATACTCTTAACATTTCTGTGACTCAGGACTGGGTAGAGGGGAGCATGCTGGGTGGACAGGGAAACCCCTGCATAGCAGGTTGCTCAGCTGGTCTTTCCAAGGTTCATGGGCTTATTGGTGCAGCCTGGTTCTGAAGAGGCACTTTTAGGAGGCAGAAAGCCAGTAGGGGCAGGAGGGCTTCTCAACCTGGCTACAGCAACTGCTCCCTTTCAGCCTTTGGGACCCTGAGTTGGAGTCTGACTCAGCTTTATGTGCCAAACATATATGCTTGGCTTTTTTTTTTTAAATCCCTAAAACAGGATTCTCTGCCATTTCCCACCCCCAAGTGTCTCTTTCTGTCTCTCTGTCTCTCTTTTTTTTGGTTACTGGGAATTGAACCCCAGGGCACTTAACCACTCAGCCACATCCCAAGCTCTTTTTTATATTTTATTTAGAGTCAGTCTCACTAAGTTGCTTAGGACCTCACTAAGTTGCCAAGGCTGACTTTGAACCTTCGATCCTCCTGTCTCGGCCTCCCGGGCCACTGGGATTATAGGCCTGCACCAGTGCGCCAGGCCCAAGTGTCTCTTTTGCTGCTGCTCACCACTGTTTCAGGGCCACTCCCAGCTGGGCATTGTTCCCAGCCTTGGGTGGCTGACTCGTGTGGGGTGGACTCAGGACTCTGCTGCTTCCTGTGCAGAGGAACACAAGTCCTTGACCTCTGCCACAATCCTCAGACCTTCCTTTATTTTGTGTGTGTGGTGCTGAGGATTGAACCCAGGCAAGCACTTTGCTAACTGAGCTGTATCCCCAGTCCCCTGAAGTTCCTGGGCCTCTTCCCTTTGCCCTGAAGTCATGTGGGCCCCTGTGCACAATGAGGGGACTGTCATATGTGTCTGGTGAATGGTGGGTGAATGGGGATCGGGGTGCAGTGCTAAGAGCAGCTTTTGGAGGTGAAACAGTTTCTAGCCCCTGGGTGTTCTGAGGTCTCCTCCAGCTCTATGAGATCAGATGTGCCAGGATTTGGCCTTTGGCCCTAACCCTATCTCAGTTACTGGTAATGTCCAGGTGGAAGAGCAGTGTAACAGAGGTCGAGTCTGAAACATTGATGGTGGCTTGGGCTTTCTGGGTTAAGTTCATGTGGCCTTGGTCTCTGCTTCCAGCCCTTACATGTGACTGTCACTGGGTTGTTCAACTGTAGATTCAAGGTCAGGTTCAGCCCTGAATATCTTTAGTGGAGTGGGAGAAGTGGAAGGAAGGGCAAAGTATGTTGAGCCAGCTTGTTGGAGGAGGGAAATGATTTCTCTTTTTCTAGAAGTTTCCAGCGTGCTCAGTTTCATAACGGGTCTATAACGTTAATATCAGAAACTTAGCTCTGCCAATTACTAGCAATGCCATCTTGCACAGGGCGCCCATTGCTCTGTGTCTCAGTGTCCTTGTCTGTGAAGGTTGGGTGATTCCTACCCAAGCCCCACAGTATTGTTCTTAGCTTTAAATGAGTTAATGTGGGTCAACACTAGAAGAGAACCCGACACACAGTAAACACACCATAACTGCTACCTGCAGTTATGAGGGTGGTGGCAGTGGTGATTTTTTTTTTTTCCTCCCCATTTCTGTGCCCGAACATTTGTCTGAGAGGAATGTAGGAGACTTGGATATTCATTGATGTAGGAGACTTACCGAAATAAATGAGGATGACATTATCTCCTTTCATGTGTAATTGAGTTGTTTCCGGAGGTGGCCAGGAGTCAAGCAATTCCAAACTAGCTTAATTCAACCTCAGGGCCTGAGCGATGGGCAGCTGGGCTGCAGACCCTGTGGGCTGGCTCCTCCATATTCCTAGCCTTGATGGTCCCAGCCTAGAGTGACCAGATGAAGTGTGGCTCTACCTTTGTTCCCCTGCCTCTCTGAAGCTGACGCAGGTTGCCCAGCCTCTTTCTAGAATTGGCAGATGTGTCCAGGGAGGACAACCACAGAGGTCCAGCTTACGACTCCGGGTTCCCTGCCCCAGGTTCATGGTTCGGAAGTCTTCCCCTGCTTTCCAGCATCTTTTAGCATTTTTCTCTCTTCTATGATATTTGTCTGCTTTTCTGGTTGTCTGAATGAATTCATCTGCCATTACTGAAGTGGCTGCCCCAGCTCCATCTGTCTCTGTGTGAGCCTGGCTGCTCGCTGTCTCCTTGCCTCGATTCCATCAGCTGTACAACGACGAGTAGTGAAGAAGTTCAGCATCCTGGATGCTGATCCTTAGTATGTCTTGACTAGGATCCTGGCACTGTGTGGGTCCACCCAGGAGCCCTGTAAGGCTGCAACAGTTGCATCTGTTTCATGGTCAAGGAAACTAAGTGGGAGACAGTTGGACCACTGGGAGTTAGGACTTGAACCTGTTTTTTTTTTTTTTTTTTAAATACTCATTTTAGTTATACATGGACACAATGTCTTTATTTTGTTTATTTATTTTTATGTGATGCTGAAGATCGAACCCAGTGCCTCACATGTGTGAGGCAAGTGCTCTGCCACTGAACCACATCCTCAGCCCTTGAACCTGTTTTATCTGGCTCCAAATATTTACTTCTTTCTTGACTGTACTGTCCCCCTAAAAGGATGAAGGGAGGCAATAAATAGAATTCTTCAAAGAAAGACTTGCGGTGGCAGAAACAGTGGGATAGATTTAGGGGATGGTTCCTGGTGTGGGGGCTGGGAGGGGCTGAAGAGGACCTCTCTCTCACCCTTCCTTGTTTCCTCTGCAGAACACACTGAGGCATAAGCTAACCATCATGTGCAATCATATCAGCGGGGCGACAAGAGCACTGGAAGATGTAAGAGCCAGGCAGCAGAGCTTGAGGGTGAGTAGCAGTTCCCCCCACAAACGACTCCCAGCCTCCTTTGACCTCCAGCAAAGACAGACAGGGCTCTGACCTGGACAGTGCTAGTTGCACGCACAAGAGTCAGAATTAATCAGCAACCTTGCAAAACAAATGAAAAGCTATGTGCCTGAAAAAGATGCCTCACAAGCTGCAACTAAGAACTACCTGTAAGCCCAACCAACATTGCAGGAGTGATTACAAATCAGGTTTAGCGCTAGGGACGTAGCTCAGTGGTAGAGCATTTGCCTAGCATATGTGAAGCCTCTGGGTTCAAGAAAAAATTTTTTTGAACAAGTAAAAAGAAAGATTAGATATTCAAAGACTCTGTCCCCAAGCCTCCTGTTTTATTGCAGCAGCTGTGAGTTCGTTAGATGAGATCTGGTTATAATAACAACTCTATTATGTACTAGCTTTTGTGGCCTGGGGCACCATGGCAGATCTTGGAGCCTTAGTTTTCCATTCTGATCGGTGGAATCACAACTCCTCACAAAAGATCCAGAATTGCACAAAGAGCACTTTGTTAGGGACTTGTGGAGAGAAGTGTGTCTTGGGTAGCAGCAAGACAGGAGGATCCCCAAACTCCAAGGCAGGGGGAATGGGTTTATGTGCTAAAGTAGGCAAAAATGGCCCGAGGCTAACTGGAATGCACCTGTCCTTTTGTAGAAACTATCACCATGCCCGACATCTGTTAAGTAATGAATGGTCTAGGGGGTTGGGGGCTGTAGCTCAGTGGTAGAGCTCTTGCCTAGGGTGTGTGAGCCACTGGGTTCGATCCTCAGCACCACATAAAAATAAATAAAGGTTTAAGAAAAAAAATGAATTTTTTTTTTTTTTTTGGTCATGCTGGGGATTGAACCCAGGGCCTTGTGCATGTGAGACAAGCACTCTACCAACTGAGCTATATCCCAGCCCTTAAAAAAAAAAATCTTTAAAAAAAATACTTAAGAGAAAGAAAAAAATCAATCTAGGCATTAGTGGCCAGCACAACATGCTCGGCTGACTACCTTAATGACTTTGACCCTTAGGGTTTGGGATGTGTGCCAAACTGGCATTTATTATGACCAAGATAACAGAAGTCACGTCAGGCTGGCTGTCTCCACTGGGTCCCCATTACATCTTTGTTATAGCCTAGAAAGGGGGAACAGGAAGATGACAAGTGGGTTTCCTTCTCTTGTCTCCTTTTAAGCAAGAGACACAGTATGGCACATATAACTTCCCTCATGGGAAAGAGCTTGGTTATATTGCAAAGCCTATCTGCTGGAGAGTTCGGGAAATGAAATGTGGGCGGCTTCGTGCCCGCCTGAAACTCCAAGGGTGTTCTCTTCCTAAAGGAAAAGGTGAGCATGAACATTGGAGCGCACTGGTAGTAGTCTGTCCCTCCCTGTGTGTTTGTCACATAGGATGCTGAGCTATTGAAGTTATACAAGATGGTAAGGCTCCTAAAGCAGCATAAACAAATACAATGGAAACCTTCCACATGATTTTAAATAAACATGAGAAACACATGAAATCATTTCATTTTGATTTTTTTTTTTTCCAGCACAGAGAATCAAACCCAGGACATTATATGTGTTAGGCAGGCACTTTGCCACTGACTTACATTCCCAGGATACAATTCATGCCAGGCACAGTGGTGCATACCTGTAATCCCAGCGGCTCTGAGGCTGAGGCAGGAGGATCATGAGTTTGAAGCCAACCTCAGCAATTCAGTGAGACCCTGTCTCTAAATGCAAAAATGAAAAGAACTGGGGGTGAAGCCCAGTGGTTAAGCATTCCTGGATTCAGTCCCTGGCACCATAAATAAACAAACTAATAAATAAAATGTGTTAGTCAGATATTTTGCATTCCTGTTTTGGGTTCTATGCCTTTGACCTCTGATGTGCATTTCAAACTTATAATACACTTCTCAACTTATACTTGTCACATTTCATTTTTTTTTTCCCTGTGATGGGATCTTGTTATGTTGCCCAGGCTGGCCTTGAATTCCTGGGCTCAAGCAGTCCTCCTACCTGAGCCTCCTGAGTTGCTGGGACTATAGGTATACATTGCTACACCCAGCTTGGTTTTTACTGTTTTCAAACAAGGCTGCTTAGGAACATTCTTTTTTTTTTTTTTTTTTTTAATTTTTTAGTTGTAGATGGACACAATATCTTTTTTTATTTGTTTGTTTGTTTTTATGTGGTGCTTCGGCTTGAACCCAGTGCCTCACACCTGTAAGGCAGGCGCTCTACCACTGAACCACAGCCCCAGCCCCTGAACATTTTTTTTTTGTACTGGGGATTAAACCCAGGGGTGTTTAACCACTTAGCCACATCCCTAACCCCCCCCCCCTCTTTTTTTTAGCTGTCAATGGACCGTTTATTTATTTATTTATATGTGGTGCTGAGGATCGAACCCAGTGCCTCACACTTGCTAGGCAAGTGCTCTTACCACGGAGCCACAATTCCAGCCCCCCCCCCTTTTTTTTAAAATATTTTTTAGCTGTCAATGGACCTTTTATTTATTTATTTATTTATTACCCTTTTTAATATTTTATTTAGAGACAGGGTCTTACTAAGTGGCTGAGGCTGGCTCTGAGCTTCTGATCCTCCTGCTTCAGCCTCCCGAACTGCTGAGATGAATAGGTGTGTGCCACCGCACCTGGCTTATGAACATTCTTGTGTGTGCGACTCTGGAGTAGGTGTCCAATGATTTTTCTAGAGTATAAACCTAGGATTAGAGCTGGGTCTGGGTTGCGAGCACTTCATATTGAGTAGGTGTTGCCCAGTGGCGCCCCAAGGCCGTCCTGCCAGTTTGTGCTCCAACAGGGTGCAGGCACGAGGACCTAGGGCCCTCATCCCACTGACACTTGGGACTGCAACCTTAGCCTTTTTGCCTGATGGGAGTCCTCTTGCCTTGGGCCTTTTAGGAGGCTACAAACAGGAAGATGGAGCAGGTGAGACAGGAATACACGGAAATGAAGATTCTCATTGAGGCCTCCGAGGCCAGCGCCACACACAAGCTAAAGGAAGAAGAGAAGAGGGCCGTCAACAAATTTGACTCCATTTACCAGATTCTCCTCAAGAAGAAAAATGAGATCCAAACCCTGAAGGAGGAGATCGAGAGCAGCCTGGAGAAGAGGGACGAGTTCGAGTTTCTTGAGGTGGGTGTGCCGAATCCTCTTTCTGCCAGTTTGTGCTCCCACAGAGTGCAGGCAGGATACCTAGAGCCCCCACCGGGGTGTGGTTACAGATGCACCTGGAGCATTGGAAGCATCCCTGAGACACCTGCTGTGTTCATTTTCTCGTTGAGCCACAACTTATCCCAAACTGAGGCGCTTAGGAGAATTTATATTTACTCTGAGTTTCCCTGGCCCAGGATCTGAGTATGACTTTGTGACTTGTCTGCTTAGGGTCTTTCAAGGTCACAGTCTGGGTGTTGGCTGGACTGTATTGATTTGGAGCTTAGGGTTATCTTCCAGGTTCACCTATTGTTGGCAGAATTTACTTCCTTAGAGTTGTAGGATTTAGGCCCCTATGTTCTTCCTCCCCCCACTCCCTTCCTTCCTTCAATTGAACCCAGGGACACTTTAACCACTGAGCCACATCCCCAGCCCAATTTTGTTTTTTTTTTTTTTTTTTTGTAGTTGTAGATGGACAGAATGCCTTTAATAAAGACAGGGTCTCACTGAGTTGCTTAAGGCCTCATTAAGTTGCTGAGGTTAGCTTTGAACTCAAGATTCTCCTGCCTTAGCCTCCCGAGCCACTGGGATTAGAGGGGTGAGCCACCATGCCCGCACTACTTTAGCGCTGGCTGTCCTCCGAGACCTTCTCTCAACTTTGCAGTTTATTATGTCAAGTCAGCAGGAAAATTTCTCCACCTAGGGAGTCCCCGTTCCTCTTTTAAGGGCTTTTTTAAAAAATATTTATTTTTTAGTTGTAGTTGGACTCAATATCTTTATTTATTTTTATGTGGTGCTGAGGATTGAACCCAGGGCCTCCCGTGTGCTAGGCGAGCGCTCTACCACTGAGCCACAACCCCAGCCCCTTTTAAGGGCTTTTATCTGCAGCTGCCTGGCCTGTATGAGAAAGGCTCGGTCCACATCTATCTGGTCCCCTTGGTACTATAGGACTCAACTTGGTGACTCTCCTTTCCCAGCGAAGCATCCCTGTCCATCATCAGGTCTGGGATTAGGGCTGCTTCTCTAGAGAGGAAAGGTCCTGTGTCTTCTGTGCTTTGACAGCCACAGCTGGCAGAGTGGACGTACCTCAGGAGACCTCTGTCCCAACTGAGTTTGTGCCACCCGGTCACACATAGGTGTGACCATACACACATAGGTGGTGTGGGCAGGCCACTTGTCATGTCTAGACCTCAGTTTCTCCATCTGTAAGAGGAGTGTCCTTTGAGATCTATTCTAGCTCTAGGTCTTAAAGGGGTACTTTAAAGCCTGGTGACCTTGGACCTGAAATTTGAGCAGGCCTGTTGGACTTCAAACTTGCAATCACAGGAAGCTGCTCAAGGAATCGGTGAGGACTGAGCTCAGGTGCCGGCTTCCCTGGAGCTACCTGCCCTTAACCTCTTGGTTTGTTGCAGAAAGCGTCAAAACTGCAAACAGTCTCTACGAAGCCAGTCTACATCCCCAGGGTGGAGCTGGACCATGAGCTGATCAAGGGTGTCTACCAAGGTGCCTTAGAGGTCAAAAACCAGCTAAGGCAGTCCCTGGCACAGTCCCAGGAGAAGAAGCCCGAGGAGCCCATCAGCTCAGGTAACTTCAGCAGCAACCACACAGAGCCCTGAACCGGTGGGTCTCTGCCTCGGAGTGGGAGAGGGGGCATGGTCCAGAGCTTGGGAGCAAGTTTCAGAGGTCCGAAACAGCTGCCTGAGATTAGAGGAGTCTCTGCTTCATCCTGACATCAAGCCATCCTTTTTAAAAGACTTGGGGGCTCTATGATCTGATGGGACTCTTTGAATGGGCTTCTTTTTGTCTGATCTTGAGGCCCATTCAGATGGGTTTTAAATGGGTGCTGGCTGGGTTGTCAGTGTGTTTGGTGGGGAAGTGGCTAGTTTGGGGGTCAAAGAAACTGGAATTCCCCCTTGACACCACTTTTCTTCCCCCATATCCAATCCATAGCCAGATTTCAACTCTTTTTGAACTCAGGGGCACTCAACCACTGAGCCACATCCCCAGCCCTATTTTGTATTTTATTTAGAGACAGGGTCTCACTGAGTTGCTTATGGCCTTGCTTTTGCTGAGGCTGACTTTGAACTCATGATCCTCCTGCCTCAGACTCCCAAGCTGCTGGGATTACAGGCATGTAGCACCGTGCCTGGCCTGTGCCTATTTCTTGTTTGGAGGTGTCTTGCTGTGCCCAAAGCAGAGCCTGGTACATAATAAATCTCTATTGTATAATCAGGGTTAGGCTTGAACTCTAGCTTGGCCAGCTGAACATCCTTACAGAAGAAATATGGAACAGGTGATGGCGAGGCTGCTTCGTGGAGGTTATTTGTTGGGGCCAAAGCTGTTGAAGCCTGGTCTGCAAGAGGAGGGAGGGGAGAGAGGAGAACTAGCAGGCAAGGAACTAATGCTGACAGAGACTTTACTACCTGCTAGGAGCTGTGGTCTCACCACGAGTGAGCCGGAGTCATCCCCACTGCCAAAGCTCAGAGAGGTCTCAGAGGTCGTAGAAATGGGTGATGGTGAACAGCCTTCACCTCCGCTACATTTTAAGCAGAGAAAAAGAGGGAACACACAAAACTGCTCCTTCTATTACCTTTTTATTCTCTCTTGCAAGTAATTGGATGAGGAAGTCAGAAATGGCTAGTTATGCTGGGTGCCATGGTGCACGTCTGTTTCCCAGCAACTGGGGAGGACGAGGCAGGAATATCGCAAGTTCCAGACCAGCTTCGGCAAGGCCCTGTCTCAAAAAATTAAAAAGGGCTCTGTGGCATGTGCCTGTAATCCCAGGGGATCCGGAGGCTGAGGCAGGAGGATCTCAAATTCAAAGCCAACTTCAGCATCTTAGCGAGGCACTGAGCAACAACTCAATGAGGCCCTGTCTCTAGATAAAATATGTTTAAAAAGGGCTGGGATGTGGCCCAGTGTGGTTAAGGGCCCTTGGGTTTAATCCCTATTATCAAGAAAGAAGAAGAGGAGGGAAGGAAAGAAAGACTGGCTGGCTGTATAAATGCTCTCTTCTCCCTCCATGGCAAAGTTGGCTTCTGAGGTTGGGGTGGGAGGAGGAGCCACATACATTCAGTCCTTCTCTGGCACAGATGACTCTGGAGACCATGGCACCCAGTCTACAAACAAGCCCTCGAACCCTGGGAAAAAGTCCTCACGTAAGTAGCCCCACCTTGTTCCTGGCGTCTGCATGGCTGTGACTGGCTGGTGCTTTGGCTGACACAGGGGTCATCACTCCTTCCAGATGGCCGTAGCTCATTCCACACCACCACAGGGCCTGGGGCCTCTGTTGGATACAAGTTTGGCTACAGACCCAGAGGAAGGGCAGTGCAGAGCTGCACTGCTGCAGGAGTGCTCTTAGCCCAGGAAGGAGGGCTTGTCCACCTGCATTGGATATTTGGGCTGTCTGGAATGGAAGGTTACCAAAGCTAGGGTTTGTTTAAAAACATTGGCTATACCCAAGTCCGGGCCTCTGGGCAGAGCCCTAGAGGAGATGAGATGGACCGTGTCCTGAGGAGCAGAGGAGGCCCTACCTCTCTCAGTCTTTGCTCTGTAATATGCTTCAGTTGTTTTATCATTTCTTGCCCCTTTTCAATATTGCCCCTCTCCTTCTCCTCCACTGAGCCAATTTGGAAAAATGACAGAATGACCCTCTAGAAAATTTTCAGAGCCATGGAAGTTAAACTCAGGAATGAATTGAAGTTCTTCTATGTTGAAAGCGGCTCAGAATAAACTGGCTGATGTGAGGGAGTAGGTAGGGAGAGAGCAGACCTGTCACCAAGTGTAAAAACACCTGAGAGAGGTGACTATCAGGAAGGAGCCTGTGCCTTGGGCTGCGTCCCAAGGTGCTGGTCTTTTGGGAGTGGGTTGGGGAGGGGTAGAGGTGAGGAAATGGGGCTCCTGAGAGAGACTGAAGTGTGTGGGGAAGGGGGCATGGAGCCATGTGGGGCCCAGGGGATCTGGCGGGGGTGGGGTGGGGGGGGTGGAAGCCATCCGGAGAAGCTCAGCCTGTCTGTATGTAAAGTATCCCTGGCAGTATTTTCCAGTGATGGGCAAGGTGACAGAGGGATGGATCCTTCTAGAAGCCCACTTGAATGTGCTCTGGAATCACTTGGGGTGGCACACCACAGATGGCTGGGTCTCACCCCTGCCCTTTCTTGCGGGTCTGGGGTGGGGCCCAAGATTTTGCTGGCGTTTTTTACAGGATACTAGGTGACCCAGGTACTGCTGGTTTGGGAACCACACATGGAGAATCAGGGTTTCAGTCCACTCATTTCCTATAGGCATACACTACAAACATTTTTTTTTTTTTAGGTGTAGATGGACACAATCTTTATTTATTTTTATGCAGTGGTGAGTGAGGATCAAACCCAGCCCCTCACATGTGCTGGGCAAGTGCTCTACCACTGAGCTACAACCCCAGCCCAAATATTTTTAAAAGACTGTTGTGATATTTGATAAGTTTTTATTTTGGACTGACTTCTTGTTTCTTTGTTATTTTAAGCTGTAGATAGACACAATACCTTTATTTTTATGTGGTGCCTCATGCATGCCGGGCAAGTGCTCTACTGCTGAGCTACAACTCCAGCCCCTTAATTTTTGTTTTGTTTTTGCAATACTGGGGGGTTGAACCTAGTGGCACTCTTGTCACCAAACTATACCCCCAGCCCTTATTTATTTATTTATTTATTTATTTATTTATTTGTTTGTTTTGGTACTGAGGATTAAACCCAGGGGCACTTTACCACTGAACCACATCCCCAGCCCTTTTTTATGTTTTATTTACAGACAGGGTCTCACTTAAGTTGCTTAGGGGCTCACTAAGTTGATGAGACTGGCCTTGGAACTTGCCATCCCCCTGTTTCAGCCTCCTGAGAGTATAGACTATATTATTTAAAGACAGGGTCTTGCTAAGTTGCTGAGGCTGGCTTTGAACTCATGATCGTCCTTCCTCAGCTCCTGAACCACCGTATTTACAGGTGTGCACCACGACACCCAGATCTTTAAAAAAATTAAAACATCCCAGTTTTATTTGAAGTGTTATGGCATTGTGCTTTAAGATAGATCAATTGTGAAATTGTCTTTTTCAGAAGAAAAGAAAACCAAGAAACACAGTAAGTTGGGTTCACCCCTCACTGCTCGACCTGACACTAGCGCTACTGCTGCCTCTGCCTCGTCCAGCCAGCCTTTCAGCTTCGGAGCCCCTGGACAGTCGGTGGAAATGAAATCATCCCCGGATGGTGCGTCATCATGACCAAGGGCCAGTGGGGTGTCCGCTCTGAATTTGCCCTGAAAACTGCTCTCTGTTTCCTCTCCCAGATGCAGCCAAAACCACCACCTTGCCAAGTGCCGTGACCATCAAGACCAAGGTGCTGGAAAACTTCTTAGCCAAGACCAGATCTGAGCTCTTAGAGTGTGAGTAGCTTGGTGGTGGGAACGGAAGAGCCGGTGAGGGGGTGGGTGGGTGGTGGGGATCCAACAATCTAATAGGTAGTATCAGGGGAAGATCTAGGAGTGAGAGCTTGAGGGGACCCCTCGTAATTCCCAGCTTGGGGTGGTGTCTTCCCAGATTTTGTTAAGGTCATCTTGGACTACAACACCGCCCACTACAAAGTGGCTCTGACCGACAACTACACCACTGCCTCCGTGGCCGACGTGCCCCAAAAGTACCGGCCGCACCCCCAGCGGTTCACGTACTGCTCTCAGGTGCTGGGTCTGCACTGCTACAAGAAAGGGATCCACTACTGGGAGGTGGAGCTGCAGAAGAACAACTTCTGTGGGGTGGGCATCTGCTATGGCACCATGGACCGTCAGGGTCCCGAGAGCCGTCTGGGCCGCAACAAAACCTCCTGGTGCGTGGAGTGGTTCAACAACAAGATCTCCGCCTGGCACAACAACACGGGGAAGACGCTGCCCCCCACCAAGGCCACGCGGGTGGGTGTGCTCCTCAACTGTGACCACGGTTTTGTCATTTTCTTTGCTGTCTCTGACAAGTTCCACATGATGTATAAATACGTCGTGGACTTCACCGAAGCTCTGTACCCGGCCTTCTGGGTGTTCTCGGCGGGTGCCACGCTCTCCATTTGCTCCCCAAAGTAGGCAGGCCCTTGGGCTGGCTGCCCGAGGAGCACCCAGGTGGGACTCCTTGGAGAACTTCCCCGAGTTCCCCGGGAGGATGGGGAGGGAGCGGGTGGGAGGGTGGGAGATGGGATGGGAGGAAGGAGGTAGCCAGGGGAAGAGGGTGGGGTGATTGTGTTGTGGACAGGAAGCTTTTCCTTCTACTTCCTGGTGCCCATCTGGGCAGGGCCACCTCCTTCGGACTGTTTCAGGACATCTCCAGGCTGCTGGGGCACCTGGGCAGAGTTTTGGGAAGTCAAGTCATTCGTGCCCCAATTGCTCTTGCGGAAGACATATATATACTACTCATGGCAGTTTCCTTCTTAGGCCAGGGGCTGACTCTTGCTCTCTGGGGTAGCCTTCTGTCTTCTAGAGTCATTGAATTTCGATATATATATATATATATATTTCTCTTTTCAGTGCTAGGGATTAAACCCAGAGCCTCGCACATGCTAAGCCCAGGTTCTGTCACTGAGCCACACACCCAGGCTGAATTTCAACATTATGTTTTCTCGGCTCTCTGCATGTTGGGCTCTGTCTCCTGGCTGTTACCTGTGCTGGAGGGAAATCATGGGTAGCTGGTCTCCACCTGGAGCAGAGTTTCCCAGAGAAATAGTGGTTTCCCTCCCGTGAAGGACAGCCCTGCTTCCCGCCTTATCATGTTCCCTTCATGACCCCATCCGTGATTTTAAAATCTTCATTTGAGGGCTGGGGGTGGGGCCCAGCATGAGAGCACTTGCCCCTGGGTTTGATGACCAGCACCCCCCAAAAAACAAGTTCAGTTGAACAGCCTGGGTTGAACTTGTGATTGAGGGAAGGTCAAGGTGACCCAGATCTACTTGGAATGGATATCGCTTCCAGCCTTAACAAGGGACATCTGGTTAAAAGCTTTGGCTGTTGCTGCAGAGCCTTGCTGGAGGCCTTGTTTCCTCCAATGGCCTGGGTTACACAGCAAGATGGACCCTGGCCTGGGTTAACAGAGGTGGGGTGGCTTGGCTCTTACTATGGCGTCTTGCCATGACAGCTCTCCTTGGCAGTAGTGTTCCCTCCCCCACAGTGTAGACATTGGACTGCCTGCTGCAGATGCCACTGTGGCTAGCTCAGCCACGCACCCAGCCACAGCAGGCATCTGAAGTCCGCCACCATTCAGGCCATGCATGGCTGCTGCATGGACCATACTCAGTCACCTGTTGGGGTGGCTACCTATGACCAAACGGCCTTTTAGCAGGCCCAGCAGGAGATGGCAACATTCCCATTTATTCCCGGCCATGGGTTAGAGACACAGCTCTGGCCCTCTCCTCAATCCTGTTGTTGACCTTGGTTCCTTCTGCTATCTTCCTCATTTGAGCCCATTCCAGATACTCAAATTGACCAGGTTAGAGGTCAGGAAGACTTGTTTGAGGATCAGGGGAGGAATGAGCTAAAGAGGGTCAGATAAGTGGCTATTTTCCCTGTAGTGTTTTATGCAGTGAAAATAACCCAGTATATTAAGGGGCAGGAGTGAACAGATTTCAGAATTTCCCCCAAACTCCTTATATCCTGCTGTCAGGATGGAAGTTTCGGCCCCCAAAATGTGAGGGGAGCTTCCTGAGTCTGGCTTCTTAAGAAGTTGCCATTGGGGAAAATAGGGACTCCAGACCTTATATATAGATATTTGAGAATTTTAACACATCTCAGGCCTTGTGCTGGAATTCCTGGGAGACTCCGAACAGCACTTGAGATTCCCGACAGATGTATGATCCATCATCTCCCAATGATCTCCATTCCTTGGGAGAAAAGATAATCATCTTAGGGAAGATATCCCTGCCATAGCTGGTATGTGTGACTTTCAAAGTTTTCTTACTGGCTGGGCATGTTGACACATGCCCGTAATCCCAGCGACTTGAGAGGCTGAGGAAGGAGGATTGCAAATTTGAGGCTAACTTGGCAAGATCTTGTCTCAAAGTAAATGAAAAGGGCTGGGGGTGTAGCTCAGTGGTAGAGCACCCCTGGGTTCAATCCCTAGTACCCTCCTCCCCCCAAAAGAAGTTTTCTTCCTTGCTACATAGAAGAAAAGTTCTTTGATGCTTCTCTACTTCAAAGGTGTTCACAAGTATCTTTGTTGATCTGGAGTCAATGCATACTTGAGAAACAGCTGGGCTCAGAGGAGTAGAAAGTGCAAGAGGAATCCAGGACTCCTGCTAGGGCTCTCCTCTGCAGAAATGAGGGGGTGCTTCATGGCAAATGAGCAGCAGGAGTCCCTCTGCATGAGAGCCATCTAGGTGACTAGTGCTTAGCTCTGAGATGTGACCTGAGGAGTGCCTGTTAGCTGTCCTGACCCACCCACTCCATTTGCTGTGGTAAAACTTTACATTATCCAGCCTTGCGGGCCCACTGCGTGCACTGAAGACCCTAGAGTGGGAGGAACTTTTGTATCCATCTGTCTTCTCATTTTTCAGATTGAGATGAGAAGGTAGCGGATGACTGTTCTGCATCTGTACTGTTCCATCATGGAGGAAATAACTCCTCACCTGTGTGATGGGGAAACCCTGGTATCCTGCAGAAGTATCCAAAATTCCCAGAAATACTAACATGAAATCAAAATCCTATCTTAGTCGGAGATACTGGGAACTGGCCTCCATCACCCTGGTCATGATAAACCAAAGGTTAAGGTCAGGTCTTTGTGTTACTCAAGACTGCCTGGCCAGTTATGTCTGTTTTAATTACTCTTCAATCAAACTGTGATCTGAATCTAATACTGATACGTTATCTCTTACCTGACTCCCCCACATCCTTACTGATTTTAATTAATGTCTGTCATTTTTTTTTTGAAAAAAAAAATTTAGTTGATTCTTTTTATGTGTGTAGGTGGGTATTAGGGATTGAACCCAGGGGCACTTAACCACTGAGCCACCTTCCCAGCCATTTTTACTTTTAATTATGGGATAGGGTCTTGGTAAGTTGCTTAGGACCTTGCTATGTTGCTAAGGCTGGTCTTAAACTTTTGATCTTTCTGCCTTGGCTTCCTGAGTCACTGGGATTACAGGCTTGTGCCACTGTGCCCAGCTTTATTTGATTCTTTAAGAAAATACAGCTAGGGGCCTGGGGTTGTGACTCAGTAGTAGAGCACTTGCCTCATACATGTAAGGCCCTGGGTTCAATCCTCAGCACCACATAAAAATTGTGTCCACCTACAATTAAAAATTAAAAAGAAAATACAGCTATAAATGGGGTTGAGACTGGCCGATGCGTCTTAGAAAATTTGAATGCAATAGAGTGGTGTTTGGTGTATATTTCCTCGCATCTTGGTGCAGACAGGTAAAAAACAATCCTTGTCCATCATACTGGACTGAACAGATGATGTGTACCATGCCTGAAGGCTACCACCAAGTGGCCCATTTGTCCAGATTCCACCCAGCCACTCCCAGACCTCTGAGGCCTGGATAAAGAATTCTCAGACTGATAGAATGTCTGATCTCCGCTTCCGGAGAATGCCAGGATCAATGAAAGAATAAGCCACACAAGAAAAATGGGTGAATGGTGTTGCGAATGGAGGGCTCACTGTTTTCTTCTTTCTACTGTTGCCTACATTTCAAAAAATTGCATAATAAAAAGTGAAACAGAAAACAGCCCAGATCATTTTGCAAGCCCTGTTTTAGTGGGTTTTAACCTTGTTTGGGTAGGAGGTGTGTATTCGAAGTTATTGTATATTAAAGAATTTAACTGGCTTTTCTTCCTGGTTACTCAGAGGAGGGATTTGAAATCTTTGGAATTTTCTGAGTAGGAGGAGTGTCTGTTATTCCCGAGCCCCTTGGATGGCACCTGAGTTTGTACTAAGAAATGAGATGACTCAGGATCTGATGAGAGGGTTGGGCCCTTGAGCCAGCTGACTCAAGGAGGGGAGGGCAGGGCAGGGGTCCTGGGGATAGAGTTCAATCATGTGGCCAATGATCCAGTGATTTACTCAGTCCTACCTACATAATGGAATTCCAGTAAGATACCTGGACACAGATGCTCGGTGGACTCCCGGGTTGAGCACCTGGCTGGGCTGGGAGGATGAGGGGCCCTGATTCCATGAGGACATGGCAGGGAAACTTTGTATTTGAGACATTCCCAGACTTTGCCCTGTATTTTTGTCTGGTTCTGATTTGTCCTTTGTAAATAAAATTGTAATGAATATAATGCTTTCCTGCTTCTGTTGTTACTCGACCCTAATCTTGTACTGCCTAGGTGAGCCAGCTGAATTTCTGCCCCCTCTATAATCTTTTTTTGTCTTTGAGGAACAGATACCTGTGTTCTAGTCCAGACTCTATGGGCAGTGACCAAGCAGACTCCATTTTACCCCGAGACTCCATGTCATACAAAAAAATGCTTCTCCCTTGGGAACACCCCGCCTCGGTACCCATCATGGCAGTTCTTATACAATGTAAAATTGTTCTGTTTTTGGTTCCCATTTTTCTTGGGCAATGTACCCTGTCAGAGAATGTTTGGACGTGAGTAAACATTTTTTCACTTGTACTTAACACAGGGTCATTTTGACCCACTTCCCCTTCTGCTTATGATTTTAGATCTCATGATGTTTGTTTCTGGCTTTGAATCATAGCAACAGCCACTTAAGATTAATGTGGTTTTTGGAATATAAAGGTGTGCTCTAACCCTTCGAGGAGGCCAAAGGGTGTAGACTTGCCGCCTGCCCCTGGGCCCTCCAGCTGCGGAATCCTGAACACCAGCTGGGGAATAAAGATGGTTCCATTTCCTGCTCTCAGACTGACTCAGGTGATTTAGAGTAATCTCACCATAACACCTGCAGGCTAGAAGTTCCTCTTCGGGTAGGCTTGCCAAAACTGGGTGGATCAAGACAACTGCTAGAATGATCCCAGACAACCTCTAACTTGATTTATAATCCCATTTGCATGCTAAATGACACCCCCCACAACTCACCATGACAGTTGACAACTGCCATGAGGATGACTGAAAAGAACTATGAAAGGAGGGAAATGAGGTGGTGCTGGAATTCCCGGATGGTCCTCAGCCACCCCCAGATCATCGGTGAATTTTGTTCCCATTTATTGGCTCTTCCTCTCCTGTCCTTAACCCTCTATCTGTAGCCTCCTGACCCCTCCCCTACTATTCGTCAGGAATAAACCCCTCGGGGCTCAATATGCATCCATCTTATTATTGGTTCCACATTCCCAGAGGGACAAAGGACCCCGTTTAGGATCAAATATTGGTGACACTGCTCTCTAGCGAATGACTCAATCTGAGGGAGGTCACAGTAATTTCCTGGCCTGGGATCCCTGGAGTGGGGCTGTCTGAAGTAAGGACCGTCTTGGGCTCTATCCCTCTCCTGTGGCATCTGATCTAACTCTGGGTGGCTATGGGCCCATTACTGCAGTACACCTGTCAGAACAGATGACGGGACCAGCTAGCTTTGAATAAGCCCCTTTGACCAACCTGTCAGAACAGTCTGCTGGTGTGGGTGTACGCACGCATGCGTGCGTGCGTGTGTGCTTGATACAGGGGATTGAACCTGTTATGGCTTAGATGTGGTGTCCCCCAGAAAGTCATGTGTGGGATGATGCAAGGTTTGGAGGAGAAATGATTGGATGATAGCAATAACCCAATCAGCAAATTAATCTGATAGGATTAACTGGATGGTAGGGGGGCAGGTGGGGTGTGGCTGGAGGAAGTGGTTCATTGGGGGCGTGGCTATGGGGTATATATTTTGTATCTAGAGAGAGGAATCTCTCTCCCCCTCCCTCCCTCTCTCCCTCTCCCCCTCCCCCTCTCCCCCTCCCCCTCTCCCTCTCCCCCTCTCCCCCTCTCCCTCTCCCCCTCCTCCTCTCCCTCTCCCCCTCTCCCTCTCCCCCTCCTCCTCTCCCTCTCCCCCTCCCCCTCTCCCTCTCCCCCTCCCCCTCTCCTCCTTTCTCCATTCTTCCCTCCCCTGCCCCCTCCTTCCTGACCATGTGAGCTGCTTTCTTCTGCCATGATGTTCTGCCTCACCTCAAGCTTCTAGGAATGGAGCCAGCCTTCTATGGACTAAGACCTCTGAAACGGTGAGCTATCAAATTTTCTTTCCTCCTCTATAGTTGTTCTGGTCAGGTCTTTGAGTGGCAGAAGCAAAAAAGCTGATTAAAACAGGATCCCGGTGTGCTTTACCACTGAGCTATATCTACCTCTTGTCCATTTTTTTTTCAATTTTTATTTATTTATTTTTTAATAACTTTAGTGTTTAGTTGCAGATGGACAATACCTTTATTTATCTTTATGGGGTGCTAAGGCTTGAACCCAGTGCCTCACACATGCTAGGCAAGTGCTCTACCACTGAGCCACAACCCCAGCCCCTTACTTGTTATTTTTCATGTTTTATGTTGAGACAGGTTCTTGCTAATTTGCGGATGCTGGCCTGGGACTTGGGATCTGCCTGCCTCGGCCTCCCGAGTCACTGGGATGACAGGTGTGCGTGCTGTTCTTTAATGTCCCATGTTTTCTTCTCTCTCATTCCCGCCTCCTCACTGTATCCACAAAAGTGCTCAGAATCTCAGTGACAGAATGGCCCTCCCATTCAGAGATAGCATTTCCGGTGGCCTGGGACACTTTCTAATTTCTAAGGACCTTCAAGGTATAGCTCAGTTGGTGGAGTGCTTCCCTCACACGTACAAGGCCCCAGCACCACACACACACACACACATACACACACACATACACTCACTCACACTCACACATACTCACACTCACACACAGTTCAAGGTAGTAATCTATGACTCCTCAGTAAAACACAGCCAAGCTGGGAGTGCTTGTGTGGGGGCGGGGGCTATTTCTGTGGTCTCTTGGAGTGGCCCACTGGCCAGGGTTCAACTGCCTCTCTCATGGTCTTCCATGTTTTTTCACCAGTTCTTCCTCCCTTCCTTCCTTACCTTTTTTTTTTTTTTTTTTTTTTTTTTTGGTATGGGGAGTTGAACCCAAGGATCCTTAACCACTGAGCCACATCCCCATCCTTTTTTTTTTTTTTGTTTTTTCTTGAGACAGGTTCTCGCTAAGTTGCTTAGAGCCCAGCTAAGTTGCTGAGACTGGCTTTGAACTAGAGATCTTTCTGCCTCAGCCTCCTGAGCTCCTGGGGTTACAGGCGTGAGCCACTCCATCCAGCCCCAGGTGGTCTTGCGATGTCTGTCACATCAGGAATAATGGATGGATCCCCAGTTGTCATTGACCTTGGAGTGCTAGGCTACTCCCATTGTATAAACTCCAATCCCAACACACTTATTTCCTGGAGCCTAAAACAGCAGGTCTAAGAGTGAAGGGGAGGGAAAAGAGGCACCGAGAAAGGCCTGTGGAAAGGGAGAACGTGGCACAGATGCATGAAAGAAGAAAATGGGGGTCCCTCTGCTGATCAGGCCTGACCGACTCCATCCTGGCGCTCTCTGACTCCATTCCAAGGCTTCTGTGCTTTTTCTCTGAGCTACTTCCTTTTACAATTATCTGCATTCCAGGAATAGGCCTGATGGATAAGCATCGCTCTGACAAAGGACTGAAACTACTTCTAAGCAACAGCCTGGAAGCACAGTTCAACCCACCATAGACATGATGAGACATCTCCCGGAGCCAGGCCAGTGATGCCATCTCAGAGCCGAGGTTGCCCCCAGAGCAGGAGTAATCTTCTCATGATCAGAACAGAACCATCCCTCCAGCCATGGTGACCTTTCCAGAGGCATACAGAACCAGTCCTGAGATAATGATCAACCAGAATGATGACCTGACCAGGATGACCTCCTCAGCAGCTATGCAAACCTCCTTCATTGCCCTTTTCTGTAAAACCACAAAGTTTCTGTCAGTCCCTGGAAGACAGATCTTGGGTCACTGTGCCCCAGTATCAGTTTGTCCCCGTGTGGCCGTGTTGAAAAACTCCTGAGCTGGGGATGTCCTTCCATGGTAGAGAACTGGCCTGGTATGTTGCAAAGCCCTGGGTTCCATGGGGAGAGAGAGAGAGAGAGAAAGAGAATGCTCCAGAGCCAGTTCTCCCTTTCTCACCCTTCACCACGACTCATCTCTTTGATTGGCATATTGGGACAAGTGGCCAAGTTTGTCTCTTGGCACCCCCAGGGCCTGTGCCTTTGCCCAAGGACACTAGTAACAGTGCTCGATTTCAGCCATGCTGTCTCTGTGACAGAGTCGGCTTTCACACCACTTGTTTGTAGAATTGATTTTGGTTGACAATGGCATCCTGAGAACTCACCCCCTAGTCCCTTCTCCAGGTGGCCTCCCCGTCCTGTGCCTCTTCGTTCTTGGGCTGGGGCTTGTAGGCGATTCCAGTGTGGAGGGAACATACTGGGTAGGTCCTCCTGCCTGGCGCAGCAGGGTGATCCCTGAACCTTGTGAGCTTCCAGTTTTCCTTCAGATCTTAACAGCTGACTAAAATCATCTTGAAGTGCTTCTGCTGTTTCCACATTTACTAAAAACAAACACAGAGTACAGCAGTGTGGTACACTGGGCGTGGTGGCACACCCTTATAATCCCAGTGACTCAAGAGGCTAAGGCTGGAGGATCACAAGTTCAAGACTGGCCTGGGTGATTTAGCAAGATCCTTTTAAAATACAATTTAAACTAGGGTTTAATCCCTAGTACCAGAAAACAAAAGCAAAGTACAGCATTGTTAGATGCCACCCTGAGCTGCTTACAGCCGACTCTGCCTCAACTGGTGGCGACATGAGAGGGGATTTCAGTAGAGCACAAGAATTCTGGGGCCTGATGAACCTGGGTTTGCAATCTGGGTCTTCTAACCAGCTGTCCATCTCTGGGAATGACTGAACCTGCCTAGGCAGTTTTTTAACTTAATTTTATTTTATTTTATTTTTTTAAAAGAGAGAGTGAGAGAGAGAATTTTTAATATTTATTTTTTAGTTCTCGGCGGACACAACATCTTTGTTGGTATGTGGTGCTGAGGATCGAACCCGGGCCGCACGCATGCCAGGCGAGCGCGCTACCGCTTGAGCCACATCCCCAGCCCCAGTTTTTTTAATTTTATTTTTGGTTCCAGGGATTGAACGCAGGGGCACTTGACCACTGAGCCACATACCCAGACCTTTTTCTGTATTTTACTTAGAGACAGAGTCTCACTGAGTTACTTAATGCCTTGCCATTGCTGAGGCTGGCTTTCACAATTCTCCTGTCTCAGCCTCCAGAGCCTCTGGGATTACAGGCGTGCACCACCATGCCTGGCTCTAGATTGTTTTTGTAGCAGAGGATGGAGCTACTGACAGAGTTGTGGAGCAGGATGGGTACAGGCCAGGAATGGGCTCTTGTTCCTGGGTGTTGAAGAATAAAATACCTGTGGTGTGGAACCAAGGCAAGTGTAGAGGACAAATTTTATTAAGAATAGAGACAGACTTCTCCAAACAGAAGGGGCTGGATGTCCATAGGAGGAGGTGAGATTGCTTTCCTATAGGCCCCAGAACCCCTCTTTATAATCATTCTCTTCTTTTTCTTCCCCGTGTACGTGACTGGGAGCAGGAGTGCAAAGGTTCACTGTTAGCAACGCACTGTTCTCTGATAACCAGTGGTCTCTCTTGATCCCCATCATTCATTACCTACACTGATTGCCTGACCTTTGCCCCTGCCTCAGTTTTCTGGGGAATGTGACATAACCTGTCCACTTAGGCCAGGGCTGCAGGCAAATTGCTTTTTGGCAAAGAAAGCATGTGGGCGTCAGCACCGTGGGCCCCTTTTACAGAATTATTCTTTTCATGTTCCCACAATTCACATCTGCCTGTCCCCTAACACAGGCAGCTCATAAGGGACCGTTAAGAAATGCTTGTGTCTAGATGGGTGAGGTGCTGCACTCCTGTAATCCCAGCGCTTCCAGAGGCTGAGGTAGGAGGACTTCGAGTTCAAAGCCAGCCACCTGGGTTCAATCCCCAGTACCAAAAAAAAAAAAAAAAAAAAAAAAAAAAACCGGAAAATAAAGGTTATTTCTTTGTTTTTTGTCCTCATTTCTCTCCTGAGCCAATTCTTTCTGAATTCATGGGCCAAGGGACTTTCTTACCTGCCTATCTTCCCCAGAAGCACAGATTCATGCATTTATTGAGCACGGATCCCAGGCAGGTCACAGACCCTCACCGCCATAACACAGGAAGAACTGGTAGCTCATTTGTGGACAGCCAGGAGTGATATCAGATAGCACTGGTGGGCAGACGGTAGAAAGGAGAGCAATTTAGTCGAACAAACCTGTGTCTCTTTTCTTTCGCTTAAAGAAAAGAGACACAGGGGCTGGAGTTGTGGTTCAGTGGTAGAGCGCTTGCCTCACATGTCTGAGGCACTGGGTTCAATTCTCAGCACCTCATATAAATAAATGAATAAAATAAAGGTCCGTGAACACTAAAAAGTATTTTAAAAAAAGAGACACAAGTTTGGGGCTGGGGCTCAGCGGCAAAGCACTTGCCTAATATATGTGAGGCACTGGGTTGGATCCTCAGCACCACATAAAAATGAATACAGGTATTGTGTTCGCCTAAAACTAAAAATATTAAAAAGAAAAATAAGGAAAGAAAGAAAAGAAAAGAGCACTGGCTGATCCCCTAAGTGGAGAGTTAGTGAAAGGGCTGTTTGCAGGGCGGGTGGCAGCGGGGGTAGGTTTAGGAATGTTCATCAGCTTTAGGTTCATTTCCAAGGTGTGATTCCCTGTTCCTTGAACTCTGAGGAAGGCCTGCTCAGTGGGCTTTCAGGATCGAAGGTTAGCTTCTCATATCCTGCTGCGTTCTTTCTTTTTTTTCTTTTTCTTTTTTTTTTTTGTGGTGCTGCGGATTGAACCCAGGACCTTGTGCGTGCCGCACTCTCCCAGCTGAGCTGTGTCCCCAGCCCCCTGACGCATTGTTATACACATCTCCGCCTGCAGTTAAGAGAACACAAACCACAGTGAGTGAAATGTCAAGGGCCCTGGGAATTTGCTCTTTTGGTGGATCCTCAACAGTTTGTAATCCTTTCTGTTGTTTGTCCTCGTCGTCATGGCAACAGCATCCTGGCCCTAATGAGGCACCTGGGCTCTGAAGCTCATTTAAAGGGATGGCCAAAGCACATACCAAGCTTTCATTTATTAACTAATTTTTGCAGAACTGAGGATTGAGCCCAGGGGTGCTCTGCCACTGCACTACACCCCCAACCCTTTTTATTTTTTATTTTTTGAGACAGAGTATTGCTAGGTTGCCCAGGTGGGCCTTGAACTTGCCATCCAGATGGAATTTTAGAGGTAAAAATGGGCCATAAAGCTAAAGCATTGAGCATGCAATTATTCCTCTACCTTCTCTGCCCACCCTGGCCTGCACTTGCACTTGGAGGGAAATTCAGCAGGAGGCTGCCTTAGAAACTGGGACAAGGGACAGAGACGAAAGGCTATTTTGTTCCACTGTGGCATATTGATATTGTGAGCATTCCCTTCCTGGACTCACACCCTACACAATGTTCCTGATTCTGAGGGCTCCTGACAGAGGTGACCCTCTGTGCCCCCCACTTTGTATTTGAACTTGGCCCTTCTTTCTGCCTCACTGTCTTCCCCATCTCCACATTTCACTTTCCAAACCACAGATAAGACCTTTGCATCCCCAGGCTGTGCTGAGTCCTGTTTGGTGTCCTTGAACTTCATCCCTGATGTGGTATAGCCAAGTAGGCGGGCTTCTAAGGATCAGCCACAGGCCACTCCCTCCCTGCTCTTTCACCCCAAGAATCATTTCTGTTTTTTTTGGCCTCGTGGAACTTCATTGATTTGTTCTTTTTAAAAAATATTTTTAGTTGTAGAGGGACACAATACCTTTATTTTGGTTTATTTAGTATTTTTTTATGTGGTGCTGGGGATCGAACCCAGTGCCTCATGCATGCTAGACAAGTGCTCTACCACTGAGCCACAACCCCAGCCCCAATTTGTTCTTTATATAAACATAAATTCAATATGTGGAAGAAATGTTAATGCTTTGGGGTGGATTAAGACTGACTAGAGCCCTTAGGAATGGAGTTTCCTATCCATGGAGGTGTAAGACAGGCTGGGTGGGCTAGAGATGTGGCTCAGTGGAAGAGCACTTGCCTGGCAGGTGTGAGGCCCTGGGTTCGATTCTCAGTACTATAAAAAAATTTAAAGGGGGGAAAAAAAAAAGAAGGCTGGTAGGCCACCCTGATCGGCTTCCCCGCTTACTTCTCTCAAATCACTTCATTATTTTTCAAAGTGACACATGGTCATTATGAAGAATTAAAGCAGGACAGAAAATGAAGAAGTCATTATCTCAGAGGCTGCCATCTGGACAGAAATCTGTCTCCTGGTAGATTCATAGACTTTTCTTAGACCTAGAGAGATGGCGGACAGAGGGAATGATAGGCAGTCAGTGGCTTTGAAATCCTTCTGGATCACGGACCTCTGGTTATAGCTAGACCTCAGATTTCTTTTATTAGAACATGGGACGTGCGCTTGCTCACACACACATACACACACACACACACACACTCACACTCACATACACTTCACAAACTCAACATTGCACACAGTTTCAAGGGATTCATGAGAAGCCTCTGCCACAAGAATCATTGGTGATATTTGTGTATCCATGGGCAGGTACATTTAATTTCATAATGGAAACATTTTAGCAGCAGAAGATAAAACATGCATGCAATATTTTGACACACACCATACCCCCCCACACACACACTCAAACTATTAAACTGAGCAAAACTAGCTCCTGTGACTTTTTCCATGAATATATATTTATTTGTTACTTGTTGTGTGCCCAGTTATCAGCTGGCACTTTCTCTCTAGAAAGGCAAAAGCTTAATTTTTTTTTTTTTTAAAGAGAGAGTGAGAGACGGAGAGAGAGAGGAGAGAGAGAGAATTTCAATATTTATTTTTCAGTTATCAGCGGACACAACATTTTTGTTTGTATATGGTGCTGAGGATCGAACCCGGGCCACACGCATGCCAGGCGAGCGCGCTACCGCTTGAGCCACATCCCCAGCCCAAGCTTTAAAAATTTGAAAGAAGAAAAAAATTTCCATTTGAGAAATTTCTACTGGCTATTTTTTAGTTTCCTTTTCCATGGATTAAAAACAGACCAGCACTATAATATGGGGGCAGAGCAGTGTGGTAAGAGGAAAAGAACATGTTTGGATCCCAACTTTACCAGTCCCTCAAACTTGACAAGTTACTGAACTTTCCTGAGCCTCAGTTTCCTTACCAGTAAAATGGGAGTAATGACATTTTGGTGTCTATCATCATTAAATGGGATACAATAGTTCTTTGATACTCTGTAAATGCTCAATAAATAAATGCTTGCAGTGGTTGTTAAAATGATCATTATTTGGGGCTGGGGATGTGGCTCAAGTGGTAGCGCGCTCGCCTGGCATGTGTGCAGCCCGGGTTCGATCCTCAGCACCACATACAAACGAAGATGTTGTGTCCGCCGAGAACTAAGAAAAAATAAATAAATGTTAATATTCTCAAAAAAAATGATCATTATTCTATGCAGTCTTTAGACCATGGTATACAGTAAATGCTACATTAATGTTAATACCCTAAAAAAGCAGGGTCGTACCAGGTGCAGTAGCTCATGCCTGTAATCCCAGAGGCTCATGAGACTGAGGCAGGAAGATCAAGAGTTCAAAGCCAGCCTCAATAACAGCAAAGTGCTAAGCAACTCAGTGAGACCATGTCTCTAAATAAAATCCAAAATAGGGCTGGGGATGTGGCTCAGTCAGTGGTTGAGAGCCCCTGAGTTCGATTCCCAGTACCCCCCCCCCAAAAAAAAGGCAGGGTCAGTGCAGTTTTCTGTGGTCACCATGGTAGGTCAAGGCTGTTGGGCTAGTTGATAAGTTACTGCAGGATGAGAATTTCTCTTAGTCTGTTTTCGGTTGCTAATGATACAAGCCATAGAGTGGATAAGGTTATAAAGAAAAAAGGTTAATTTGGGCAGCTGGCTCTGGAGGTGCATGGTCATGCCTCTAGTGCTAGCATTCTTGTTGGCAGAGTCCCTAGGTGGCACGGGGCCTCACAAAACCCTGGACAGGGAGCATGCGGGTGTGGGCTTCTGGTCTCTCCTTCTTCTTATAAGGCTGAGACAGGAGAGGAGAAATAAAAGGTAGAGAAAAGATAAAAGGAGGGAAAAGGAGACTGCAACTTTATTCTGAAAGCCTTGACCTTCCTTGACCTTGGCCTTCACTTGGGGTCAATATTCCTCCCAGGCCCGTAACTCCCCAAGCCAATTTTTCTTTTCACTCTCAAATTTCTGGGAAATCTGTTCATCTTTACTCACAATCTTGAAGTTACTAGAAATTCACTTACTTAGGAAAATTGCCCTGTGCCATGTATGAATTGAATTTTGAAAATAGACTGAGCAAAGGGAGAGGTGATGGTTTAAGGAGCCTTCACAGCGGGTACACTGCAAACATTATCTATGATCAGATAACGGAGACAGTGTCAAAGATCCTGAGAACAGTCAGACCACCAGAACATCTTGTCATCACCAAGATGTCCTCTCTACAGACCTTCAACGCCATCCCTCACAATGTTTCCTTTAAAAAAAGGAGGACTGAGCAGGGCATGGTGGCAGAGACCTGGGATCCTAGAGGCTCAGGAGGCTGAGGCAGGAGGATGGCAGGTTCAAAGCCAGCCTCTTTAATTTAGCAAGACCTTTAGCAACTTAGTAAGACTCTGTCTCAAAATAAAATATAAAAAGGGCCAGGGATGTGGCTCAGTGGTTAAGCGCCCCTGGGTTCAATCCCCAGGACCCATAAACAAATAAATAAATAAATTACATGTATACATAAAGGAGGACCTGAGACTCCCAAGACATGACTCACTCTCAGACAGCCCACGTCTCCCCTTGAATGTGTACTCCTTGCTTTCCAGAATAAATCTCTTCTTGGCTTCTGACACATCTTGCAGGTTTTGTTTTTTTCGGGGTGGGTGGGTACTGAGGATTGAACTCAGGGACACTCGACCACTGAGCCACATCCCCAGCTCTAGTTTGTATTTTATTTAGAGACAGGGTCTCACTGAGTTGCTAAGCATGTTGCCTTTGCAGAGGCTGGCTTCGAACTCGTGATCCTCATACCTCAGCCTCCCGAGCAACTGGGATGACAGGCATGCACCACCGTGCCCGGCAAGAAGGGATTCTTGACATATACATGTTGTAGGAAAAAACTGCAGCCGGACATGGTGGCACATGCTTGTGCCTGAGACAGGAGGATCACCAGTTCAAAGCCAGCCTCAGCAAAGGTGAGGTGCTAATCAACTGTCTAAATAAAATACAAAATAGGGCTTGGGAGGGCTGGGGATTTAGCTCAGTTAGTAGAGTGCTTGCCTCAAATGCACAAGGCCTTGAGTGCAATCCCTAGTACCAAAAATAAAAAAAAAAAAAAAATTAAAAAATCCTGTTGTCCTGACTCCCCTCTCCTCCTCCAACCCCAGGGACCTCCTCAGACTCCCTCCAGGGACAAAGGCACCAGTATTCGGTCACAGGAGGGGAGCTGCATCCTGATGATCTCAGTTTAGAGAACCAAATGACCTCTGAACACCACGGTTTAAGTTTCCACCCCCCTAACAAGAAACAGCGGAGATAACAGTTCAACAAGAGTTTTTGTGGGGGACCGACAAACTACATTCAAACCACGGCAGAAGGGCCAGGTGCGGTGGCACACGCCTGTCATGCCAGCGACTTGGGAGGCTGAGGCAGGAGGGCTCAATTTTTTTTTTTTTTCCTGCCTGGGTTCAATCCTCAGCACCAGGGAGGGAAAAAAAAAAATGTAGTTGTTTTGTTCTGAGTCATTAGGAATCCGAAAGGGAAAGCACACAAACAGCTCCACCCAGCAGATGGGACCCTAGGAATAGGGCAAAGTTCAAAGTTGTGCAGCAATCACCACACACAGAAGTTCTCTCATACGTCTTATCCCCAACATATATTTTTGATTAATGATAGTTGGCACATCCAAATCACTAGTAAAATTTAGGTTTGTAGTTCTAGAAATATCCTAAAAGGAAACAGCACAAATTGCTCTTGGCCTTGTATTGTAGGAAGAGGTAATAATGATAGCTGTTTCTTACAAATAAGCAGCAAGGGCTTTATAAAATGGGAATAGCATTGATTTTGTTCAGCACTTTAAGAATTTAGTTTCTGAGCCAGGCACCGTGGCACATGCCTGTAATCCTAGCACTTCAGGAGGCTGAGGCAGGAGGATTGTGAGTTCAAAACCATCTTCAGCAAAAGGGAGGTGCTAAGCAACTCAGTGATACCCTATCTCTAAATGAAATACAAAATAGGGCTGGGGATGTGGCTCAGTGATCGAGTGCCCCCGAGGGAAAAAAAAATTGAGTTTCTGGCCAGGCACAGTAACTCATGTCTGTAGTTCTAGTGATTCTGGAGGCTCAGGCAGGAGGATTACAAGTTTGAGGCCAGCCTTAGCAACTTGGTGAGATCCTGTCTCAAAAATTTTAAAAGGGCTTGGGGTATAGCTCAGTGGCAAAGTGCCCCTGGGTTCAATTCCCAGTGTTACCGAAAGCTTGGTTCTTGTCCCTGATGCCAGTCCAATAATGAGGACATGGTTTTGACAAAAAGGAAAAAGAAGGTTTATTGTTTTGCTAGCAAAGGAGAACTCTCATACCGGAGGCTGTTCCTGCCCATCAGCAGGAACAGGGGGCTTTTAAAGAGGTGACTCAAAGGCTACCTTCCACTTGTTCTCTGTTGGAGTTGTCATTCACCTGTTAATTTGAGAGAGAGTCATTTCTGAGATCTTCTGGTACCATCCCCAAAGTCTGGATTATTGAGTTTGTATAGTGAGTGTGTTCTAAGGACAGATAACTCTGCCTAGGATGGGGAAGAAAGGTAATCTGTTTCCCCTGAGATTATGGATGGGAGAAATTAGGGAGGAGCAGAGAGAGAGGAATAGAAAGAAACATGTCCATCAAAATTAAGTTGCAGTAGCAGAGCAGCAAGGGCTATTTATAGTTAAAGCATAAAGTGGACCATGGTTACTTTTCCACACTGTCAATTTCTACATTCCATTTCTATGGAAAATTGGGAGTCTCTTCCTGGTGAAAGAGGGTACAGTTGGGGGAAGTAACCCAAAGTCCTATCAGGTGGATTCTCTATTTATTCTCTATCAGGTGGGGCATGGACAGTTCAGGGCATTCAGCATCAGAACAGTCCAGAGGTCCACAGTGGCAGATGGCAGGTGTCTGGATAAGGCATACATAGGGCAGGTATCAATAAACAAGATAGCAAAGCATTACTTTTTTTTGGGTAAACAATTAGCACAAAAGCAATTAGTATTTCAGCCAGTCTGTGAAAACCAGGAAGACAGTAACTCATAATTATATCAGTGAAAAACAGATCAATTTTATCCATATAGAAGCTTAGGAAGATTTGTAGGTCTATGAGATCAGGCTCAAATTAACTCAGGACAAACTTGCAATTCTAGAGTCCTTTGTGGATCATTATTAACAGACACTCCCACACAAGAATCCTTCCTTTGTAGACTCTAGCTTTACTTATTTCCAGTTGGATTGACACAAGAGTACATCTTAAGTTACATTAAAAAAAAAAAAGCATTGTTTTTCCTTTTTTTTTATTGATTGTTCCATACATTACAGAGCTCTTGATAAATCATCTTTCATACATTTGACTCCATTGGGTTTTGAACTCCCATTTCTACCCCAAATACAGATAGCAGAATCACATCTGTTACATACTCACATTTTTACCTAATGGCATATTAGTGACTGTTTTAATCTGCTACCTTTCCTATCCCCTACTATCCCCCCTCCTCTCCCCTCCCCTCCCACCTTCCCTCTCTGCCTCCTCTGCTGTTGTTCAATTCTCTCCCTTTTTTTCCCCCTCCCCCTTGCTCATCATAACCTCTTATACTTTTGTGTATCATTGAAGGTCTCCTACCATTTGCATATGTTTTTTTTTTTTTTTTTTTTTTAGTTTTTTCATTTTAAATGTCCATGTAGGACTGTGCTTTGGCTATACTATCCTGCCAGGTGTTTAAGACCTAGTTGGTCAAAACTGACCTTGTTCCTATCTACTCTTAATATAGTCAGCTGAAATTCCTTAGAGATCACTCTTGTGGTTGTATGTGAATCCTCTTTAGCTTTCTGCTACCAGGGATGCCATCTGCCAGGATGGGTCAGAGTCCTGATGACCATATGTGGCTTCTCTTGGAAGCATCGGGGACAGTTCTGTCTCTAGTGACCCTCCTCTTTGCAGAATGTGCACTGGTTAGCTTCCTGTTATCTAGGGTCCTCTCAATCTCCCTGATCAGCAGATTGGGTATCTCATCAGAGTTTCAGGGCCCAGAGAGGGGTCCCATCATTCTCTGCATCCTGGCTGACCTTAGAGGTAAAGGGCCAAAATGTTGGATGCTTTTTCTTGGCCCTTTTACTTCCTTGACTTTGGTCTCCGAGTTTTTGGTTTTAAACTCCTAGCAAGCCATTTTCACCAATCTTAAGGAGGGGGTAACAGGGGCTGGGGATTTGGCTCAGCTGGTAGAGTGCTTGCCTTGCATATACAAGGCACTTGGGTTTAATCCCAGCACCTAAAAAAAAAAAAAAAAAAAAAAAAGAGAGAGAGAGAGAGAGAGAGGAAGTAACAGGTTATAACTTCAATTTCTATAATTTTACAGTTGCCCCTTTCATAATTGGGGTTAGTATTAGTACTGGAAGTCAGCATTATATAGTATCTGTCCTGTAGGTGATGGTTTATAATCTCAAATTAACCCAGGTTGTTTTTTCAGAAGTAGTACCTCTGCAAAATACTAACAGGCACTGCAAATTGGTATAGCCAATATGGAAAGCAGTATGGATTTTTTTTTTGTAGATGGACACAATACCTTTATATATATATATATATATATATATATATATATATTAATGCGGTGCTGAGGATTGAACCTAGTGCCTCACACATGGTAGGCAAGTGCTCTACCACTGAGCTACAGTCCCAGCCCCAAAAGTGGTATGGAGATTCCTTGGAAAACTGGGAATAGAACCACCATTTGACCCAGCTATCCCTCTCCTCACTATACCCAAAGGACTTAAAAGGACTTAAAAACAGCATACTACAGGGACAGAGCCACATCAATGGTTATAGCAGTACAATTCACAATAGCTAAACTGTGGAAGCAACCTAGATGCCCTTCAGTAGATGAATGGATAAAGAAAATGTGAGATATATATATATATATATATATATATATACACACACACACACACACACACACACACACACACACATATACATACACACAATGGAACATACTCAGCAATAAAAGAGAATAAATCCTGGCATTTGCGGGTATATGGATGGAGTTGGAGAATATAATGCTAAGTGAAGTTAGCCAATCCCAAAAAACCAAATGCTGAATGTTTTTTCTGATATAAGGAGGTTGATTCATAGTGTGGTTAGGAGGGAGAGCACAGGAGGAATGGAGGAACTCTAGATATGGTAAAGGGGAGGGAGGGAAAGGGAGGGGGCATGGTGGTAGGAAAGGCAGTGAAATGAGATGGTCATCATTACTCTAAGAACATGTATTAAGATACGAATGGTGTGACTACTTTGTGTACAACCAGAGATATGAAAAATTGTGCTATATATGTATAATATGAGTCAAAATGCATTCTGCTGCCATATATAACAAATTAGAATAAATTAAAAAAACACAGGTAACAGTTATAAAGTTTACAAAGAAAATACAAAGTGAAATAAAGCAAAAAAATATTCAGTTTAATAGCTGTGAACCATGAAAAATGATTTTTATAATCTTAAACCTTTACTTACTTATATATTATACCCCCTTTTTGAGGTCACAGTCATCTCTACAACAAAAATCAATCTTTTGAACACAACTTTAAATGAGCTGAAGTCTAGCCTATTTTGGAGCCATTGTAACATGGAGTGAGGTGGGAGGCAGAGCCTTATCTCAGGTAAGGTGGAGGCTCTTCACAAATAATACAATACAACATTACATCTGGAACATGAATCAAAGAAAGGCTAAGAGAGCTTTTAACTTTCTTTTTGTGGAAAAAGTGGCAGAATGATTCCATGTTGCACAATGTCACCTTTAAAGAGATAAGACTCTCATTATCTTTCAAAAATTCATTTAAATTCCAATTGCAGTGTGGAGAGTACCACAAATTTGTATCTATAGCTTACTGAAAACAGGTTACTTTATTCATCTATAAAACATCAAATGACATGAATATATGCCAACCAAATTTGTTATTTCTATGCAAATCTGACACTATTGCTACAGATAATTTTAGTTTGGAGAACAAGCTTGGAAAAGTGGTCTTCTAAGCTTTACATTTAACTAAGTTTAACTTTAAAAGTACAATTTAGAGGGCCAAGGACCTGAACAGACACTTCTCAGAGGAGGATATACAATCAATCAACAAGTACATGAAAAAATGCTCACCATCTCTAGCAGTCAGAGAAATGCAAATCAAAACCACCCTAAGATACCATCTCACTCCAGTAAGATTGGCAGCCACTATGAAGTCAAACAACAACAAGTGCTGGCGAGGATGTGGAGAAAAGGGTACTCTTGTACATTGCTGGTGGGACTGCAAATTGGTGCGGCCAATTTGGAAAGCAGTTTGGAGATTCCTGGGAAAGCTGGGAATGGAACCACCATTTGACCCTGCTATTGCCCTTCTCGGACTATTCCCTGAAGACCTTAAAAGAGCATGCTACAGGGATGCTGCCACATCGATGTTCATAGCAGCACAATTCACAATAGCTAGACTGTGGAACCAACCCAGATGCCCTTCAATAGATGAATGGATAAAAAAAATGTGGCATCTATACACAATGGAGTACTATGCAGCAATAAAAAATGACAAAATCATAGAATTTGCAGGGAAATGGATGGCACCAGAGCAGATTATGCTTAGTGAAGCTAGTCAATCCCTAAAAAACAAATACCAAATGTCTTCTTTGATATAATGAGAGCAACTATGAACAGAGCAGGGAGGAAGAGCAGGAAGAAAAGATTAACATTAAACAGAGACATGAGATGGGAGGGAAAGGGAGAGAAAAGGGAAATTGCATGGAAATGAAGGGAGACCCTCATTGCTATACAATATTACATATAAGAGGTTGTGAGGGGAATGGGAAAATTAACAAGGAGAGAAATGAATTACAATAGATGGGGTAGAGAGAGAAGATGGGAGGGGAGGGGAGGGGGGATAGTAGGGTATAGGAAAAGTAGCAGAATACAACAATTACTAATTGGGCATTATGTAAAATTGTGGATGTGTAACCGACGTGATTCTGCAATCTGCATTTGGGGTAAAATTGGGAGTTCATAACCCACTTCAATCTAATGTATGAAATATGATATGTCATGAGCTTTGTAATGTTGTGAACAACCAATAAAAAAAAATGGGATTTTGAAAAAAAAAAAAAAGTACAATTTAGAATCCAGAGTGTACAGTAGCAATAATCACAGGTCTACATGGGTTAGAGTGCTAGCAGAAATCAAAGGATCACCTTAAATCTCTTCTACATTCAGGAAACAGTGCTAATGATCAGAAATTGACTTTGTCAAAGCAAACAAGATAGGTCTTCAAGTGACAGTGTGGCCCTTGTGTGTCAGATACAATTATAAAAGAGAGTACTTATTAATGTTATCTTGCCTTTAATCTTATATAACTTTCTTCTTTTTTTTTTTCAAAGAGAGAGAGAGAGAGAGAGAGAGAGAGAGAGAGAGAGAGAGAATTTTTAATATTTATTTTTTAGTTTTCGGTGGACACAACATCTTTGTTTGTATGTGGTGCTGCAGATCGAACCCGGGCCCCATGCATGCCAGGTGAGTGCGCTACCGCTTGAGCCACATCCCCAGCCCGAATCTTACATAACTTTCATTTTATGAACTTTTATATAACACTTATATAAGACTTAGATATAGTTTTCAGATGCATACATATACCTAGTCACATATATTTAGGGTATCAACTAAATTGTTATAACCTAGTAACAGTTATTTGTTTAACTAGTTACAGAGTAATCATTTATGACTTTAATACACAGCCGGGCGTGGTGACATGCCTGTAATCCCAGCAGCTTGGGAGTCTGAGGCAGGAGGATGTAAGTTCAAAGCCAGCCTCAGCAAAAATCGAGGTGCTAAGCAACTCAGTGAGACCCTGTCTCTAAATAAAATACAAAATAGGGCTGGGGATGTGGCTCAATGGTCAAGGGCCCCTGAGTTCAATCCCCAGTACCCCCAAAAAACAAACAAATAAAACAAAACAAAACAAAAAACAGGAGAGAATCACTGAAGCCAGGGCTGACAGATGGGAAACTTTAAAACAGACACACCTGCAGGTACAAATTTCTTCCACTTACTTGACTTTGGACACACCAACTCCAAAAGCAAGATTGTATCATAATCCAGAAAGCTATTCAAAAGCCAGATGGCTACAGTAAAACATTATCTTAGACAGGCTTATACCTGTAGGTGGTCCTTTTTTAAACTCACTTTACCTCTGATAGACCAACTCCAATTGTAAGACTGTTCAAAAAAGAAAAACAGAGAGACCACCACAGAGAGGACCCCCAAACCATGTCTGACAGATGGGAACCTTTAAATTGAGCAGCCCAGATCTTTCCCAGGGGATTACCTATAGGATCAGTGCAGTATTGGCCATGTTTTAAAAGGGGGTAATAACAGATATAAACAAAACGAAAACATAGACAGTCAGCCAGAGGGAGTTCCCAAACCCAAGGCCAATAAACAGATGAGAACCTAGAATAAATCAGAAGGGAGTAAATATCCTGCTTAACCAGGACTCCTACCCCAGTGGAGCCACAGGTGTCCCCACAAACAGGGACCAGATGTTCCCATGAAGAGGAAACAGGTGTGTAGAATCAAAGGTCTTGGCGTGCACATGGAGGACTTACCAGATGGCCAAGGGTGTGTGACTTTACTGAGTTCAGTTTCCTTTTTCTCAAAGTGGATCACAATGGAGCAACCTGTACCCCTCAGGGAGAGAGAGCAGAAGTTCTCCAAAGCCAAAGGAGCTTTGGCAGCTGCTGGGAGGGTCCCTCAGTCCCTCCCTTTGCTCACAGGAACTGCTCCTCTGGTTCAACCCACAGCAAACTCACCCATCTCCTGACTCTCCACAGTTGGCTCTCAACAAGTGTTCTCCAGCATTTTGCATCCCAGCATGAAACTGGGGTTCTTTGGAGAGCCAGGTCTGCCCAAGAAAGCTGGAGTGGGGGCTGCTCTTGGGTCCCATCTAGGGTGCCAAATTTGTTACCTTGTCCCTGATGCCAATCTAATAATAAGGACATGATTTTGAGAAAAAGGAAAAATAAGTTTGATTACTTTGCTAGCAAAGGAGAAACACAGAGGACTCCCATACTAGAGGCTGTGATTCTGCCCATCAGCAGGAACAGAGGCTTTTAAAGAGGTGATAGAAGGCTACATTCACTTCTCTGTTGGAGTTGTCATTCACTTGCTAATTTGGGGATAGTCATTTCTTTTCTGAGATCTTCTGGTGTCATCCCCCAAATCTGGATTACTTAGGTTCTATGTTGAGTGTGTACTGAGGACAGGTAAATCTGCCTAAACTGGGAAAGAAAAGTAATCCTGTTTCCCCTGAGATTAGAGAAGGGGAGAAATTAGGGAGGGGCAGGCAGAGAGGAAGAGAAAGAAACATGTCCATTTAAAAAATAAGTTGCAGTGGCAAAGCAGCAAGGGCTATAGTCAAAGCATAAAGTGGACCATTGTTACACCAGCACCATAATAATAATAAAAAAAAAAATTTAGTTTTTTGCTTTAAACACTTCTAGGAATATTGCATCTGGTTGTCCAATAAAGGTAATTAATAATCCAGGGTTATTAATAGATATATATGTGCACACACACACACACACACAGGGGAACCCAGGAACACTCTATCACTAAGGTACACCTCCAGTCCTTTTTATGTTTTAGAAGTTACCCAAGGTCTCTCTAAGTTTTCCAGGCTGACCTTGAATTTGTGATCCTCCTGCTTCAAGCTCCTAAGTCTCAGGGAGTACAGTTGTGCGCTTCTATGCGAGGTGAAACAACTACTTTTTATGTCTATCTGTTTAATATGCCTCAAGTCAGTTTTCTTTTTAAAAATTTTTTTTATTGCTGCCTTTAATTATACATAATAGTGAGATCGGTCATGCCCTCCTCTTACATACATATAATTCCATCAATCTCATTCTGCAGGACCTTCCCTTTCCCTCTCCCCTCTCCCTGCCATCTGCTTGCTCTGCTCTGCTAATCTCCCTTCTATTATTATTATTATTATTTCAATTAGTACATTGTAATTATACATACAAACGGGGTTCATTGTAGTGTATCAAGCCAGATTTCCTTAAAACATTCTAACGCGGGGCTGGGAATGTGGCTCAGGCGGTAGCACGCTCGCCTGGCATGTGTGCGGCCCGGGTTCGATCCTCAGCACCACATACAAACAACGATGTTGTGTCCGCCGAAAACTAAAAAAAAAAAATATATATATATATATATATATATATATATATATATATTAAAAAAAATTAAAAACAAAACAAAACATTCTAACACTAGGCACGGTGGTGCATGCCTGTAATTTCAGCAGCTCAGGAGGCTGAGATAGGAGGATTGTGAGTTCAAAGCCAACCTTGGCAAAAGCAAGTCACTAAGCAACTCAGTGAGACCCTGTCTCTAAATAAAATACAAAATAGGACTGGGGATGCAGCTCAGTGGTTGAGTGCCCCTGAGTTTAATTCCTAGTACCAAAAAAACATTCTAACAGTGACATGCAGTGCCCTCTTATCTGTCACCCATCTGGAAGGTAGCCAAAGAGTAAGTAGCTATAGCAGGCACTGCTGCCCACTTTTAGGAACCAGCAGCCTGTATGCTGGGAAAAGGGGAGGATATGGGAAGTGATAATTCCCGGCCTTGATGCAAGCTGGGGACTGAAAGATCCAAGTCAGTGCTGGGTTCTAATCCATAGCTATCACCTCACTTTTGCATCTTTGATCTGTTCCTTCCCACTGGACACTTGCTTCCCAGGCTGTTAGTTACACCCCCACATTCCTTAACAAAGCAGAACTGATCAGCAGAGACCGACTTGCTGAACGTGGTGTCGTCCAAGAACGGCCCTCCTGAGTCACTGGTTATTCAGGGCTTCCCTATTTAGGACAGTTGTTCTTCCATGTAACTTCTCCCCTACTCCCAGCACACCTCTGCCGGTCCCCTGTACAAGGCTACAGTTGTTCCAGGGGCTGCCATTGACTTATTCATGCAGGAAATACATCTTGAGGACTGACTCGACACCAGGCATCGTTCTCCTGCTGGGGATTCAGCAGTGGAAACACAAACCCTGATCCCAGCCTCGGTAGGTTGTGCATAGATCAATGTTAATTGAGAGAATGGGCTAGAAAGAAAATCAAGTCAGGTACTCGGGAGGGGGAGGCAGGAAGATAGCAATTGGAGGCCAGCCTTAGTGACTTAGCGAGATCCGGTCTCAACAACAACAAAAAATTATTAAAAAGCCTGGGGTTGTGGCTCAGTGGTAGAGCACCCTTGGGTGCCATCCTGTGTGGGGGCACGGCTCTGTCATGGTGTCACAGTGACCTTGCACATATCTGCTTAGGCAATGTCTTGAACAGTGGTTTATCTGAGTCTTGGCAGAACACCTTGTGATCTTCATGGACATGGAGGGAGCTGCTATGGGGCCACCTTCTGTCGAGCAGGGAGCTGTCCTGAGACACTGCATGCACTGGGCCTCTTAGTTGTGGTAGTGGACTTCTTGGTGGGTGAGACAAAACGTCACAGGGACCTGGCATCTTTGGCTTATTCTTTTTGCAATCTGTAAATTACCTAAATTATTCTCTTTGCTGTAATAAAGTATCTAAGTTTGAAAAGGCTCCTTGTAACCTCCCTGATTCTCCTGGTCAGGAGGTGGCCTTGCCAGATGTGAGCTTGATACCTGCACGTCTCGTTTCTGCTCTCCAGGCAAGCAGCCCAAGGCTTCATAGCTCACCATCTCCTCAGAGTGTCCTTAGCCATCTTTCCTGTCAACTTTTCTTCCAGGCATGTTTCATTTCTGCTCTGTTGAATTGCATTTCTTGTTTCCAATCCTTCCTTTCAAACCACACTACTCCCAGAGTAATCTTTTCTTTTTCTTTTTCTTGGTACCAGGGATTGAACCAGGGGTGCTTAACTTCGGAGCCACATTCCCATCTTTTTTTTGTATTTTATTTAGAGAAGGATCTTGCTGAGTTGCTTAGGTCCTCCCTAAGTTGCTGAGGCTGGGTTTGAACTCACCATCCTCCTGCCTCAGCCTCTGAGTCCCTGGGATTACAGGTTGGTGCCACGGCAACTGGCCAGAGTAATCTTAAAATGCCATTTTGTACATGGTGCCCCAAAGTTCACAGACTGTAGGTTGACATGCTTTAGCTTCTTGTTCAAGACTCTTAACACTTGGTCATTTGTTACTTCTTCAAATTTCTTTCCCAAGAATCCTCTGTATCAACCTTTTCATCTCGCCATCTTGTCCAGTTTGTGGGTCTTTGAATTTGCCAGATTGGCATCTCCTGGGAGGCCTAGGCTAAGTATCACTTTCTTTTCTCCTGATATGTTCCTACATCCTGAATTCTTCTGAAACTGCAGGTGACTGAATTCTCTGTGGGCTTGCAGATGAGTCAAAAGTAGGAAATGACTGGAGAAGCTTGGCTTGGTGGTGCACCCTATAATCCCAGTGGTTTGGGAGGCTGAGGCAGGAGGACCTTTATTTTATTTATTTATTCATATGAGGTGCTGAGAATCAAACCCAGTGCCTCACACATGCTAGGCAAGTGCTCTGCCACTGAGCCACAGCCCGGCCCTCCTATTTTTTATTTCTAGACAAGATTTCCCTAAGTTCCTTAGGGCCTTGCTAAATTGCTGATGCTCCCTCCAACTTGTGATCCTCCTGCCTTGGCCTCCTGAGTTGCTGGGATTACAGGCGTGTGCCACCACACCACATTCCTATTGAAAACAGCAGTGTAGGAGGCCCCTAAAATTTGCCATATAATTTTACTGTCTGCATAGCTGTGGGGTGGAAGAGGAAGAAAGGTCTGCAATTGTAGCCAACTGCATAAGGCTGCTTGGACCCCATGAAGGATAGGAACCCCTGATGTAGGCAGAAGATTAAACCCCACTAGGGTTTGGTGTTACAAGGCTGGACAGGTATCTCAGCTAAATGTCACACTGGCTTATCATTAACCTTTCTGAATCATAGTGTACTCATTTGGAAAACAAATTATATCTGCTCTGCTTACTCTACTGACTTTCTAAAGGAATAAATAAAATACTTTACATAAAATTGCTTTATAGATGATTGAGTGCTCTACAGATCTCATTATGCCACTTAATTCCAGGCCATGTGGTTCCGTGTATTATGTTCCAGTTGACATCATGTCCTGCTTATCTCAAAATACTAAGTTCGTCTTTATCTTTGGTCCCCTCCCCCTGGTTGTCTGTGTGCTTCATTGGTCTGGAGTCCTTTGCAATTACCTCAATCATGGCCACAAGCAAAGCTTTGGGATCAGACCCTGACAGCTCCAGCTCCCATTGATCAGGTTATAGCAAGGCTCCTGCATCATTGTAGAGCTTGTTGATGAGGAAAAGAAACTCACTGCAGCTGGGTCCCCTCCTCTCCAAACGGAAATGAACATATTATTTAAAGCAGTGCATCTCAAATTATCCCTGGTGAAGGACTTTGGTCTTACTTGCTTGCTTTCTTCTTTTTCTTTTTTGAACCAAGAATTGAATTCAGGGGCACTCGACCACTGAGCCACATCTCTGGCCCTATTTTGTATTTTATTTAGAGACAGGGTCTCCCTGTGTTGCTTAGGGCCTCTCTCTTGCTGAGGCTGGCTTTGAACTCTCGAACCTCCTGCCTCAGCTTCCCAAGCTGCTGGGATTACAGGCGTGCACCACTGCCTGGCTTTAGTCTTGCTTTCTGAAACATCGTGTATTAATATTTTTTAGAAAATTGTGTATTAATATTTTAGAAAAATGATAAGACCTGTAAATTATGACCTGTTTTTTTTGTTAACCATTAGATTCCATAGACAATTGACAAAATATCTACAAAAATGTCTAGATCTTACTTGCAATTTCTGTGCTTTTGGTGGATTTGGAAGCAAACAGTTCACAAAGAGTACAGATTTAAAGGCTACACAGGTATTTCAAGAAGATGAAGTCCAGTGGAAAATCTGATTAGCTGATGATCAATGGATGGTTCTCCCTTGGTCCAATCAGCTTCAAGGAATGAGTGATACCATGGTATACATGCCACCAGTTGACAGAGGATTTGGTTGATTTGGTTGAGAACAACCTGGCAGAGATACTGGTCAGGATATACATGCAGGCATGCAATAGGAGATGATAGCTTGCTGTTTTCAGGGCTGCCCTTTGAATGCAGCATCCTCAGCTGGGAACTGGAGCTCTGTTCTGCAGAGTACGTGTTTTGTAACACACAGAGCAGAATCTTGGCTCAGTGTTTAAGCACCCCTGGGTTCAATCCCTGGTACATGAAAAAATAAAAAATAAATAAATAAAATAAGAAAAAGCAGTGGGTAGGATGGCAGGGGATCAACCTCTAGCTCTGTACAATGAGTTTAGTAATGTCTAACTCAGAATTATATAGGTTGGCACAGGCTAAAAGTAAACACTCCTTACAAATACCCAAGTGTTTGCTGAAGCTATTGAAGAAGTCCAAACATGGAATTGTTAGGAATTAGTAAATAAGAAAGCTTTCCTTGTGAATTTCAGCTGTTATCACAGCTATGTAATTCATGTGTAAAATTATCCCTCAAGAAAATCCGTGTATCGTTTTTTTTTTTTTTTTAAAGCATGTAAGTGAACAGTTAGTTTTACTTCAAGAATTTTTGTAAAAATGGATGACTGTGGCCGGGTGTAGTGATGTACACCTGTCATCCAGAGACTCAGGAGGCTTGAGGCAGGAGGGTTGCTGAGTTCAAGGCCAGCCTGGGCAACTTAGTGAGACAGTCAATAAAAAATAAAAAAGGTTAGGGATATACCTCAGGGGTGGAGTGCCCCTGGGTTCAGTGTCTGTCTTTCTCTCTCTCTCTCTCTCTCTCTCTCTCTCTCTCTCTCTCTTTCTCTCTCTCTCTCTCACACACACACACACACACACACACACACACACATGGAAAAGAGAGGAAAAAAAAGGACATCTAGGATCTGGGTTAGAATGACAGGATAAAGTAGGACCATAAACACTCTTTTCTCTAAGACCTGATGAAATGAAAAAACTGTTATCTGTGACATACGTTCTTTGAGAGCGAGGTCACAATCATAAACCAAAGCTTCACGAAAACTCAAGTGGAAGGAAACCCTCTGCCAGGCCCTAGGATGCGCCCCTCTGCCCACATTAGAACCCTCACAGCACCCTGTGGGAGGCCACAGGCGGTCAGGGAGTTGCCAACCAGTAAGTGGATTTCATATAAAGTCTGTCTGATTTCTACAAAAGTAGGCTCTCTCCCCAGGGGCCTGCTTCCCGGGGTCAGAGCTCTCTAGCTTCCACAGCCCCCTGCACCTACCACCTGCCCAGAGCCTGAGGGCCTCTGAGACTGCAGCTCCAGGGAGGGCACGGGTTCCACCTGACAGAGGGACAAAACCAAGATAATGCCCCAGAGGCAGTCAGCGTGGGGGCTTGATGTCCAACCTGTTCTTCACCATCTCACATTTCACTCCATTTGTTTATGGCCCTGCTCTGCTGGGGGCCTGTCTACTAACAAGCGGATGTGTTTCTCCTAATGTACACGTGGACACTCGGTGCCTCTAGACTACAAAAGCCACACCATATATTCCTTCCACTCAAAAGTACAGGACTTACAACTTGCCACATTGTCAAGTTTGCCCTACTGTAGACCAAGAACTATTTTCTGGAAGTGAATTCAAAGTTTCTTTCTTTTCTTTTTCTTTTTTTTTTTAAATATGGAACGCTTCACGAATTTGTGTGTCATCCTTGCACAGGGGCCATGCTAATCTTCTCTGTATCGTTCCAATTTTAGTATATGTGCTGCTGAAGCAAGCACTCAAAGTTTCTTAATTTGTCTCATTACTGTGTCAAAAACAACACAAGGGCTGGGGTTGTGGCTCAGTGGTGGGGGGCTTGCCTGGCACGTGTAAGGCACTGGGTTCGATCCTTAGCACCACATAAAATAAATAAGGTATTGCATTTATCTATAACTAAAAAAAAAGTATTAAAACAACAATATAAGAAGCCGGGTGCAGTGGCGCACGCCTATAATCCTAGCAACTCAGGAGGCTCATACAGGAGGATAGTGAGTTCAAAGTCAGCCTTAGCAAAAGTGAGGTGCTAAGGAACTCAGTGAGACCCTCCTCTCTAAATAAAATACAAAATAGGGCTGGGAATGTCGCTCAGTGGTTGAGTGCCCCTTAGATCAATTCCCAGTACCCCCCCAAAAAAACCCCAAACAAACCCCTCCCCAAACCCACAAGACCATACTTTTAAATTTATTATTTTTAATTTTGGGGGGCACTGGGGATTGAACCCAGGGGTGCCTTACCACTGAGCCGCATCCCCAGCCCTTTTGAGACAGGGTCTTGCTAAGTTTCTGAGGCTGGCTTTGAACTTGCAATCCTCCTGTCTCAGCCTACTGAGTTGCTGGGATTACAACTGTGCACTCATGCCCCGCTAGTGTTGCACGTTAACTTTTATTAAAAAACAAGCGAACATCTTTAACTTATCAGATGCTTCAATTCACATTTCTGTCTGTAGGCAATGATCACGGTATAGACCCAACACAACAAAAGCAATCAACATAGGCTGATAAAGTGGTAGGTACCAGGGCTGTGCTCAAACAGGGAAGAAAATACCAAAGGCCAGTTGGAGAATCAGGTAGTTTCCACAAGTGTCCTCAATACTGTGATTCTGATATGAAGTAGTCACCCCCTCAGAAGAGTGCCGGGGCCAAGGACTCAGCTGGGCTGCTTTGAACTTATAAAGAATAGATGTATGGAGCACAGTGCCGATTTATCTGCAGCGGTCATTCAAGCAGATCAAATTGCAAGGACTGCCAGCAGAGCCCAGAACTCGAATAAGAACAAATGCTCTTCAGTTTCTCAAGTAGCCTAATCTATTCCTCTGATCAGGATGCTCTCTTACCTGGATAATCTTAGAGGAACAAGGAAAACAGAACTCTCCCCAGCTCATCCTTTTCAACATTCTATGTCAGTCCCCCAGAAGTACAACCCACATGATGAAAATTTTCTAGATTATGGCTCCTCTCCTGTTTAGTGCATTCTGCACTGGCACCTTCCTTTAATAAGGAGTTAGCTCAGGGTATCTTTACTGACTGGGGAAATGTCCTTGGTTGAGTACCAGCAACATGGTTGTAATAGGGTGACTTTTAAAAATTCTTTCCCCAGAATCTTAAAATACAGTTCCCCATCCTCAAGATTGAACTCAGGGCTTCATATGTTAATGTTAGGCAAATACTCTACTACTAAGCTACCTCCTGTCCTTGTTTTTTTTTTGTAAAGGAGATTGAACTCAGGGGCACTCGACCAATGAGCTACATCCCCAGCCCTATTTTGTATTTAATTATTACAATTTTTTTTAGATATCAATCAACCTTTATTTTATTTGATATGTGGTGCTGAGAATCGAATCCAGTGCCTCTAGGCACTGTGCTCTGCCTCTGAGTCACAACCCCAGCCCCTGTATTTAATTATTTAGAGACAAGGTCTCACTGAGTTGTTTTGTGCCTCACTTTTGGTGAGGTTGGTTTTGAACTCATGATCCTCCTGCCTCAGCCTCCTGAGCAGTTGGGATTACAGGTGTGCACCACTGGCCCCAGCAGAGGCTATTTTTATATGGTAGCAAATACATAAATTTGAATAGGATGCAAACAAGTTTTTCAGAGTTCTTAGAAGAATGATTTATTTGCCTGTGAAGAAGTATGTTAGCAAAGTAAAGGAAAAATAATTTTGAGGACATTCAATTAATTTTTTTTGTACAGTATTCTCCTGGCAAAAGCCCTGGGTGCTGAGGTTGCGCCTCAGCGGTAGAGCGCTTGCCTAGCACATGAGAGGCCCTGGGTTCAATCCTCAGCACCACATTAAAAAATATATATATATATATTCAGGGTGAATATAAGAGGCACAGATCATCAACAACTTTCAGGTTTCCATGCCCAGGAGAAATGTCTGGGTACTTGTTAATACCAAGAGATTTCCATGTCCCAAGTCCAGAGACAATGATTTATTAAATCCAGAGTTGGGCTCAGGAAGCTGTAATTTCAACGACCTGTCTGCCTGATTCTGATGCTGAGGAAAGAACACTTTGAAAAACACAATGGGCTGGGGATATGGCTCAGTTGGTAGCGTGCTTGCCTTAAATGCACAAGACGACTCTGGGTTCAATCCTCAGCACTACAAAAAAATTCCAAAACCCAACAAGACAGGTCTTAAAGGGGGATTTCAGAAAGCAGGGGCATACTCCCCCACCCCACCCTGCAGTACTGGCGTTTGAGGCCAGGGGTGCTCTACTGCTGAGCTATAATTCCAGCCCTTTAACAGTTTTTTATTTTGAAATAAGATCTCCCTAAATTGTCAAGGCTGGCCTTAAACTTGCAATCCTCTTGCCTAAGCTTCTAGAGGTGGTGGATTAGAGATGTGTATCACCATGCTCCTCACAGGGACATACTTTTTAAAAGTAAAATAAAAAACCTTTTTCTGTCTTATTGCTAAGCATGTACCTTCATTTGGATTGGGATATAGTAACAAAATTATATTTTCTTTTTAAATTTATAGATTTAAAAAACAAATTAACATTTCACTGTCCTAAGCTGGGTGAAAATAGGAAGGGAAAAAAAAAGTCTCAAACAACATTTCTGAATATAAAGTGCTGGTTCTTGCTTTAATATTATTTTGAAGGAAAATTGCACAAAACTATCAACCATTCTATTGAATGGCCAAATTTGGTATTTGAGTCCACATCAATTTGTATTTTAACAGAACCTTTAAAGTTTTCTAGTTAGTGCAAATTAAAATCCCCATAACATAAATTAGATACAATTTTACTTTATAGTACAAATGCAAATTATTTTTCTTGACATGCTGGTAGTATTAATTTTTACAGTGCAAAACAGACTATGGAATTTCTAAGTCACAGTATATTTTACAATTCTAGGCAAATACATTTCAGAAAGTAAACACTACATGTTCTTGACATATCCTAAAAAAATAAAAATAAATAATTTTAACTATAAAAAATTTACAAACATTAGCATTACAATAAAGGTTCACATCTAATTGTTGCAGAAAACCTAAATAATTTAAACCATGTAATCTTACTACTAGACGACTCCTATTAAATATAACAAAGACTGAAAATTATTATCTACCTCAGGGATCTATAAGAGCTGCCAGGTAATCAGTATTTAAGCCACTAAGTTTATGAGGAATTAGGAATGTATTAGGGCAGTAAAAGATGAGAGAAATGTGAAAGGATATGGAAATATGTTTCTTCCTGAGAATGTAGAAGTTATTTTTTAATATCAAGACAATTTTAAATGGAACAGAAAAATCTTATGGTGAATTATTTCATAAAATGTAGAATCCTGGTAATATAAACAATTAACACCCTACTATATAACTTGCAAACATGAATTATTACAAAATGTTTTTATTTAAACAAGGCACAGGCCTATACATTTATCTGAAGTGCTGGGCAACTAGTGCTAAAAAAGTAAGTGAATTTTGTTAAAATTAAAGATAGCAATATGTTTTGTGATATAGTATTCCGAAATAACTTTCCTAAATAAAAATTAAACCTGAATGAATCAATAAGGCAGCAGAAAAATTTCATGAAGGGTCAGCAGGAAAAAAAAAACCTCATTAGATTATAACTGAAAAATGTGTTTAAATAAATAAAGGCATTATACATAAACTTAAATCCAGTGTAACATTATGGTTAGAGTAATTTCAACAATTAAAATTATAGTTATTTTGATTATTTTAATTCTGATATTCCAAATTATTTACTTTGCTTCGATTACAATTAACACTATGAATTATAGGTATAACCTACAACAAAGTGAATATAACAATGTATTAATAAAGTGTGGTAACCATAAAAACTTTGATCATGAATTAAAGGATAAACTTCATTATACTCAAAACATGATCAGCCCATAAAAGAAAATCTTCAAAACTCTCCCACTATGTCTGCCATGGTTACCTGATATGAAAGGTGCCTGAATAAGTTGAAAGTAGACTTGTGTACAAAATCTTTCAATACTGGAATTTAGCATCACATTTGGACATCTGAAAGAAGTTAATTTAACAATGTAAAAGTATTTTATATAACATACTGATTACTGCATACATTAGAAAGTTCTTTCAAAACGTGGTCTGGGGTGACTCAAATTGAAGTTTATGGTTCATGTGGGTCATAGCAGACCCTTAAGGGGAGCCACTGGGATTTTCTAGTTTTTCAGAGATTAATGTCATGAAAGACCATTAAGCCCACAAATAGGCCATTTGTCAGAAAAACACCAGGCTGGAGGCCCACTGGGTGTGCCCAACTGCAGACCCTTAGGGTAAGGCTGGTTAACAATGGCAGAAGAGCACCCTCTAACGGGCATCCATGGAACTGCCCCTCAATAAGTTTTTGGCATTGAGGGACAATGTCTGCATTTATCCAAAAGCACTTTGCCAGTGCTTTTCATGCCCTACCCACTTTAAACATAGAGGAATGAGAATATTTAGGTAATATTTCTGGGAGGAGAATTAAATTAGGATTTTATTACATGTCTTTTTTATTTGTTGGTACTGGGGATTGAACCAAGGGCCACTTTACCACCGGGCTACATCCCCAGTCCTGTTTTAAAATTTGAGAAAGGGTCTCACTAAGGTGCTGAGGTTGGCCTCAAACTTCTGATCCTTCTGCCTCAGTCTCCTAAATCTCTGGAATTACAGATGTGTGCCACTGCACCTGACTTCATATTTTTATCTAATTATAACTAGGATAATTTATGTGACCAATTTAACTTATTAAATAAACTATATAATACAGTGTAAACACTAAACACAAGTATCATACAACAAGGTAAATAATAAATAAGTTAAAAATATATCTCTCATTTTAAAATAAATAGAACATAAACATTTTAGCAGTGGTTTCTGTCCACTTACCTCCCCACGGGGAAATTCTTCTAAGAGTTTTAAATATGAAAGACTACCCTATTTTAAAATCTTAGAAGACCATTGAATATTGAAAACATGAGTTAGTCTTGAACTTTTTTGAGCAATTAACTGATCAGTAAGTTTCTTTTAACCATTTTTTTTAAAATTGTTGGAACCTGTAGCTTTTAATCCAAAAACGCTCTAAATCGTATTTTAGATTAATCCCCCTATCTGGTTCTCTTTTGATATAAAAAAAGATCCTTGGGTTGGGGGTGTAGCTCAGTGGTAGAGAGCTTGCTTAGAATCCTTGGGCACCTGGGTTCAATTCCCAGTACTGCAAACAAAAACAAAACAAAATGAAAAAATCCTGAACTTTCGCTCAACATGGTCATGGACAGGATTAATATCAAACAATAAACAGTATCTAGAAGTCTAAAAATGACCAAACAACACTTTACGCAAATTTGATCATTGTCTTTCTTTTACATTTCTCCTTTAAGGGTTTGAAAAAGCATGCTGCAGGAGACTGCCTAGCATTCACCATGCCAGTTTGACATGAACCATTTCCGTTCAAAACAGCAAGCTAATTTTTAAAACAATATGGAGTCACCGAATTAAAAATTAAGATGGAAATGATTTTTCTACCCACATACTGTCCATCAAATATTTTATTTAAGAATAAGGAATGAGAGTGCGTATTTCAGAGTAAGCTTCACTCTCAAAATATACAACCATGAAAAACATTTCATGTTCAAGTAATCTTTAGTGATTTTTCCAAAGTTAGTAACATGGTCAAAGTATGCTGAAAAGAGAATACGCATTTATACTAACTGGAAGTTTGATTGTTTTGGGAATGCTATTTACATAAATGTGTACCCATTAAATACTGTATATATTTTTTTTTTTTTCCTGTGCTGGGGATTGAACCCAGCGCCTCATGCATTAGGCTAATATTCTACCACTGAGCTAGATCCCAGTCCTTACATGTATATCCATTATACTATGAGTGAAATTAAGACTGAATAGCTGATAGAGAATTTCTGCTTTTGGATGAACATGTATCTACTGGCTTGTGCAGATGCTACACTAAGTTTTCATTTTCTCATTTGTCTACTAAGTTTCCTTTATGTCCTCTTGCTCTGAAGTACTAGAGATGTCATCGTCCGTCTGTTCTCCAGAGAAATACAGCATTGAAGCATGTGTCTTGTGAGTTATGGTGACAGTGCAGGGCCCCTGGGCCCATGGCTCTCCATCTACCTGCATTGGCATCATCGAACACTTCAAAATCAGCTGATGTTAGGAAAAAAAAAATTAGAAAAAAGTCAGTACCAAGAAGTTCAGAAAGATCTTCCTTACTAATACCACCTATGGTCCCTTAATCCTTCTGCATCTCATTTCTAGAAAACTAAACTCAATATATGAAAATATTCACGGATTGTTTAGGGATTCATTTTCAGGAGATGCCTTATTTCTTTGACTGGATTAAGGGCCATGTTTTCTGTTTCTTTCCCACCCACTCGAGCCTCTGAAGTAGGGTTACCAACAGCATGGGCCATAAACCTGTTTAGATAAAAAAAACACCATGCCTCCTTTCTTCAACAGATGAATGGTCTGAAAATAGAGTATTACAGCATATTTTACCTACCCGAACTGTATGTGCCTGTCCTATTCGAAAAGGGTTTGCGAGTTTCACTTGAATCTGAGCACAGTGGAAAGACCCATACACTCCTACGACTTCCAGTAAACCATCATCATGCCTAACAATTGAAGAAGGAAATATGGATCATATGATGCAATGAAATAAAATCAGCCAAGTAAGGGCACAAATGGGGCCATCTAACACAAATGGGGCCATCAACCTATTAAATGTTTATATTACTGAGTATATAAACAAGAAAAGCTGAAAAAAAATGTGAAAGTCTATAATAATAGGGTGTTTTAAAGAAAATGGTGACTTAAGATTGTGAATACACATACCTGGCTAGTGGGTAAGTCTCATCTCCCATTCCTTCCCATAATCTGCAGCCACCACCCCAGTAGCCAATGTTCAGAACAATGATGCCTTCCAAATTAGGCAGCTGTACTTGCTCACCATCCAGTTCTAGCTTTAAAGAAATGTAAGCAGTTAGTTACCACAGGGCAAGTGACTTCCACACATACCCAGCTGGAATCATGAAGACATGAGAGAAGCAGGTGTAGGAGAAGACTATTTCCCACCTCTCACTGGAGATGGTCTGGGCTTTCCCACCTCCTCAGTGAAACTTTTTTAAATTTGAGAGAGGGTCTCCCTAAATTGTCCAGGCTGGCCTCAAGCTTATAATCCCTCTGCCTCAGCCTCCAGAGTGGCCAGGATTATAGGTGTACACCACATCCAATCAGTGGAATTGTGTTTAATTAAGGCATTAATAATGACCTTTTTGTTAAATTCCATCATTCTCTTCAGGCCTTGTCTAACTCACAGCTTACCTTTGACCTGATACTAATGAAGCCTCTTTTGTACCTGAAAACTCCTTTGCTCGCTGGGGACTCCTACCTCTGTGGCCGGTACTAAGCCCTTCTCTCCATGCTGCAGGCTGTGGGGGGCAGTCTTAGCCATCTCTGTGTTGACAGTTCTACTTTGCTGGCACAGTTTGCTGGCGAGTTGGGCCATATTCAAAGGCCCACAAAACACTTCTACTGACTGTGGTATTTATGATGCATATACAAAACAGACAAAACCCTTCTCAGCAACCTGCTTCCCCTCACCAACCTATTTCATAGGGAAGAGCAGCACACCCCTCACCTTCCCCAAGCCAGAAACATGGGATTTATCTTGGCCACCTATGCCTTTCTCCTCCACATTCATCAATCTGAAAACAGGTGAGGCTACTTTTCTCTTTTTTTTGGGTACCAGGAATTGAACCCAGGACTGCTTAACCACATTTTGTTTTTTGAGACAGGGTCTCACTAATTTATTTAGGGTCTTGTTAAATTCCTGAGGCTGGACTTGAACTTGTGTTCCTTCTGCTTCAGCCTCCCAAGCTGCTGGGATTACAGGTGTGTGTCATTGTGCCTGCTTGATACTACTTCTCTATCATTTGGGACAGTACCTTAGGGCAGAACCATCATCTCCTTCTTCTGCTTGTTCTAACCGGTCTGTTTATTACTAGCTTTACTTCTCTCCTGTGCACTCCTCACAGAGCAGTTGGATTGACACAATGCACCTAATCCCCATGTTATAACCCTTCAGTGGCTTGACTCTATGCTCATGACAAAATTCAAGCTCCTTAATAGGCCAATACAAACCTCTGTGATTTGGTTTCTGTCCATCCTTAGCTTTTGCTACTATGCTTCTGTTTGAACACTACTATATCATGTTCTCCCTTGCCTCTTCGGCCATGTTTGCATGGCCGAAGAGGCAAGGAGAACATACCATAGAAAGATCTTCTCTACCTTCTTCACTTAGCTAATTTTTAATTTTTAGATTTCAGCTTGTTACTTTTTCTAGAATGACTTCATATTATTGTCATTTTCCTTAGACAAGTATCTGAAGATCCTAACTCCTATAAGACCACCTGCTTTTTTATATCACTTCTCATACCATGTTGCAATGTGATTTAAGTATCTTTTTTCCCTCTGGGCTGTAAACTTAGAGAAGGGATTTATCACTGCAACTCCAGTATTTAGGAGTACCTTGCATTTTGCAGGTGGCTTCAGAAACACCTTTGTATAAATTAAAACTCAGACAACAAAATAAAGTGCTATTTTATATGTGCTACCAATATTATCAAAGCCCAGAAAGAAGGAAATATAATAAAGTATCCAGAGACCTTTTTTTGGTACAGGGAAATGAATTCAGGGGCACTCAACCACTGAGCCACATCCCCAGCTCTATTTTGTGTTTTATTTAGACACAGGGTCAGTGTTGCTTAGGGCCTCGCTAAGTTGGTGAGGCTGGCTTTGAACTCACGATCCTGCTGCCTCAGCCTCCTGGGCAGCTGGGATGCCCAAGACCTTCTTTATGGAGAACCTGGCTATTTTGTGTGGTGTGGCTCCCACAGGCTCTTGAGTGTTTGCTAACAGCATGGCTTTCCTTGGCTAATGTAAATTTGGCTCCTTATTCTCTGCTCACTTTATTCTCTCTTTTCCCAATATGTTTATTATCTCTTCCCATCTTACTTATTCCCATACTTACTTTACTAGTTTTGGGTCTCTCCATTAGCATCTTTGTTGTTTTTATAACCATTAGATTATTATTACTTTTTATGGACAGAATGCCTTTATTTATTTTTATGTGGTGCTAAGGATTGAACCCAGTGCCTCACACATGCTAGGCAAGCATTCTGCCACTGAGCTACAGCCTTAGCCCATTAGATTATTATTATTTTTTTAAATATTTATTTTTTAGTTATAGGTGAACACATATCTTCATTTTATTTTTATGTGGTGCTGAGGATCGAACCCAGTTCCTCACACATACTAGGCTAGTGCTCTACCTCTGAGCCACAACCCCAGCCCCCATTAGATTATTTTTAAAAGCAAGCAAGAAATACACACAAGGTTTTGCCATCTCATGTTATCAGGTATACTGTAACAATAATCAATCACTAGAATTCTACTTTTACTGTTTATACATTTTTGCTTTGGTGGTGGGAATTGAACCAAGGGTTCATGCATGCTAGGCGATCCCTCTATTACTGAGCTACATCCCTAGTCCTTACCATCACTCCTTTTTTTCTGTTTTTTTTTTTTTTTTTTTGGTACTGGGTGCTGTATCACTTAGCTATCTCTCTAGATCTTTTTATTTTGAGATAAGGTCTAGTTCTCCATTCTGGCCTCAAATTTGCAATTCTCCTATCTCAGCCTCCTGAGTAGCTGGGATTATAGGAATGTGCCAGCATGTACAGTATTATTTTGTTTAGGTATATAAGAGAGAGATCGCACCAAAACAGTCTGAATTGAACTTTGCATTTAAATGTCTTCTGAGCATTTATGATAAATCAGGCACTCACTGTAGTAGACAACTTAAAGTGCAAATCATTAGGGCATATCAGTTAAAAGATTTGGGTGTTAGGTAAACCTGGGTTCAAACCTGACTACCCATGCCTGTGAAACCAACTGTCTGAAAATGGGCAAATTATTTAAATTCAGTTTTCTCTTCTGTGTAATAGCAATATACTACTACTTGCCTTATAGTTTATGGGAACTGTTTAGAGGGATAATGTATATAAAGCACTCAGCAAAGTGCTTGGCACACAAATAAATACCCCACATATGTTAGCAAAGTAACTTAAAAGAAGAATCAGCATTTCTGTTAAAAAACCTTCATAATCCTGAAAACATCTAAAACTTTGTGGAAGGTATTTGTGGCTTACCTCAATTTTTTTATTCAAATCTTTACATTCTTGCACTAAACAATCTTTGGTTCCATAGAATAAATAAACAGCCTATGAAAAATGAACAAAAATATGACATTAAAACAAATCTCACAAACCCTATTAAATGTTAAGAAAAAGACACTGTACAAAGTTCCCCATTCTGCCTTGAACAGCATTTCCTTGGAGTGGAATGAACACTGATGGACAGAAGGGCACTCCAAGGGATGCTTTGGTGTGTGATTCTCTTTTACCAGCCTTTTCATTTTACATTTCATTCTATTATGCTACTCTTGGCTTAAAGAGTTCTATGTGAGCACATGACTAATAGTCCCAGAGACTTGGGAGGCTGAGGCAGGAGGATTATAAGTTCAAAGTCAGCCTCTGCAACTTAGCAAGGTCCAAAGCAACTCAGTAAGACTCTGTCTCAAAAAAAAAAAAAAAAAAAAAGTAAAAAAGGGCTGGGGATGTGGCTAAGTGGTAGAGTGCCTGGGGTTCAAATCCTGGTACAAAAAAGAAATAAGATCAGTAGCCCCAGATTAGGATGAGTCCATGGTCTCTCTTCCTAGGTATGCTGCTCATTCTTCAGAGACTCAAGTCTGGCCCTTGTACCTGAGCTTCCTTGGAAACTTTCCCACCTCTCTCTTTCCTAAACAATTCTGACGTTATGCTGATATCACATTATACTGTCATTTAAAAAATTTGTTCCCGGTGAGCATTATCTCTCCAATTGGACTATACACTCAGGGCAAGATTCCAATTATACAATATTTATTAAATTATACATTTTCTGAAAATGAAAAAAAGAGTTGAACTGTGGTACAACAGAGGAAATGTTAATCATCCCTCTTTTGAGGTGACAATAAAGGCCATACTTTTTTTGGTGGTAATGGGGATTGAACCCAGAGTACTATACCACTGAGCTATAGCCCAGCCCTTTTAGTGTTTTAATTTTGAGGCAGGGTCTTGCTAAAGTTGCCCAGGTCTTGAACTTGTGATCCTCTTGTCTCAGCCTCCAGAGTAGCTGGGATTATAGGCTATTAGTTTAAAGTTTAGTCTGTTTTTCAGAAGGAATAGGGGTGGTTTATGTTTAAATGATGTTTTTCTGCTGATTACTCCAATTACTTAAGGAAAATGCAGATAAATTAAGCAAATATTTAATGATTCATTTTGAATATAAATATTGAATACAGAAAGGTTGATGAAGTACAGAAAAGTTAATTATCATTTATATAAATAGCAATATTTATTGCTTTAGTTAACTATAATAAAAGGGAACGAAATAAAATTTGAAATATTTGTAAAATAGGCCCAGGAACAGAATTATTTATTTTGTTTTAATTTAAGTTTTTGGTACTGAGGATTGAACCCAGGGGTGCTCAACTACTGAGCCACATCCCTAGCCCTTTTATTTATTTATTTAAAAAATTTTATTAGTTATTGATGGACCTTTATTTATTGATTTGTTTATATGTGGTTCTGAGAATCGAACCCAGTGCCTCATACATGCTAGGCAAGTGCTCTACCACTGAGCCACAACCCCAGCCCACATCCTTAGCCCTTTTAAATATTTTATTTAGAGTCAGGGTCTTACTGAGTTGCTAAGTGCCTCATTAAGTTGCTGAGGCTGGCTTTGAACTCACATCCACCTGCCTCAGGCTCCCAAGCCACTGGGATTACAGGCATGCACCACCACACCTTGCCAACCTTTTTATTTTTTTGAGACAAGGTCTTGCTAAGTTGCTGAGGCACTTGGGGTCCTATGCCTCTGACTCCTGAGTTGCTGAGATTACAGGTGTGTGCTAACACGCCTGGTTGTATTTGTTTTTCACATTATTTTGTTCTATCATTAAAGTCATTTAAAAAAAATTCTGAGCCCAGAACAGTGGTGCACGACTATAATCCAGTGGCTCAGGAGGCTGATGCAGGAGGATCATGAGTTCAAAGCCAGCCTCTCCAAAAGCGAAGTGCTAAACAACTCAGTGAGACCCTGTCTCTAAATAAAATAAAAAATAGAGCTGGGGATGTGGCTTAGTGGTTGAGTGCCCCTGAGTTCAATTCCCAGTACCAAAACAAACAAACAAAATCCAAAACAAAGCTTCCATTAAAGGAACTGACTGTGCCAGAAACCAGAGTGATGACCATAGCTAAGAGTCACAGTAAACAAGTGCTCTTTTCCTTACCTCATCTGTCTTATGGAGTTTTATAAGCCAATGGTTTATATTTTTTCATTAATGACTTAACTAAAATTTTACTCTGCCTAACTGCCTTTCCAATTTCAGTTGCCATTTATATAAGTTATCATATATTTACTTTTCACCTAAACAAAATATGTTGAAAAACATTCCAACATTGAATTTTCAAAAATCTGTTCCAGTTAGGGGCTGGAGTTGTGGCTCAGTGGTAGTGCACTTGCCTAGCATGTGTGAGGCACTGGGGTTCGATTCTCAGCACTGCATATAAATAAATAAATAAAGGTCCATTAATATCTAAAAATAAAATAAAATAAAAATGTGTTCCAGTTAATAAAATACATTTAAGAATCTAATTTGAGGGCTGGGGTTGTGGCTCAGTGGTAAAGCACTTGCCTAGCACATGTGGGGCGTTGGGTTCAATCCTCAGCATCACATAAAAATAATAAAATAAAGGTATTATATCCAACTACAACTAAAAAAATATTAAAAAAAAAAAGAGAATCTAACTTGACAGTCCTACACAACAGAGCAGGCCAATGTTTCTATAAGTTAGTTCAATTAGAATCTAAGAGATCTAAGAGTGCTAAATATAATTGAACTATTGATTTTTACTGTACCTTCAGTGATAAGCAGGAAATGTTATTTTATCCAACACACCTTATTAAGAATTCTGCTAGAAAACAGAGATGGTGCCTTCTCACGATGAGCATGAAAATTGAGAGCCATGAGAGCATCAGGTCCAATAGAAAAATAGTTGTTCATTGTGAATTCCTGTGAGAAAGGATAAGCAATAGACTGTCTCTCTGCAAGCAGGTGTCATACTTCAATATGTAAATCTTAGTCTTTTGTTCCTTTTTGAAAATTGAGTACTTTTTAAATTTTTCACATACAGCTACTTTATACTCTTTGGTGAAGTTACTAGAAACAAACTTCAGTTCTAGGCTGGTAACTGAATATGAATCTGACTTTCCATTTCTATTTACCATGCCACACTCATACCCCAGCATCTAGAAAGGCTCTCCTCTGTGCACTCAGGGTTTCACTTTGACAGTCCCAATGCATTTGCTTCAAACCTTCTTTGTAACTCTCAGTTTCTATCAGTCTCAATCCAGGCTATAGACAGCTTATCTTATTTCCCGACCTAGCCTGGACGCCCCAATCTATATGTCTAGCTCTGTTCTTATTCCTGAGTTAACAAGCTCAAACTTCCAACTCACAGTTATTTGAGTTGATATACCCCAAATGTAACTATTTTCTTCCTACCTAAGCCTGAAACTTCCTGTTTTTCTTATCTTGGTTAATGCCGTTTCCATATATACAATAATAAAAATCAGAACTCTAGTAGTAATATGCGTTTTCTCTCTTTCTTCTTATACCAATAAATTGCCAAGGCTCGATCAATTCCAACTTTAAAATGTCTTTGAATTGTCCTCACTCTAAGATTCTCCTTGTTAATGCTCTCATGCGGCTTCTAACTTATTTTCACACTATCTCCAGAATATCTTTTTGAAATACAGATTTGGGTTGGGGCTATAGCTCAGTGGGAGAGTGCTTGCCTAGCATGAGCAAGGTCCTGGGTATGATCACCAGCAATGCAAATAAAAACAAAAACACAGATACATTATCTCTGTACTATTTGCTGTTTGCTAACCACGCCTCACACTATTTAACTGTTCCTTCTGTGGAAAGTCCTTTGTTCCTTTCTCTGTTGATCTAAACTATATTAATCTTTTAAGGGCCAGCTCCCACATCACTTCCTCTGTAATTTCCTCAGCCTTATCTGCCAAGGCAGAAGGAGGTATGCCTACACCTTGTTCTTCCCCACAGCACCTTTTACAGAAGCTAGTGAGGTGGGCACATGGTCTCTTCTGTTCCACTACCAGCTCCTTCCAGATAAGCACCAGGCCTCTGCATCCAACTAGATAGTGCTGCAACTTATGCACTGTGGACATTCCGTGTCTGTTTGCTAAAACTATTCATAATAGAAGCACTAAAAACATACCTTAGGCTTCCTTAAGTTGTAGTATCCTTTATTTGTTATCTGAACTTTCCATCTGGAAGATAGGAAAAAAACAAAACAAAACAAACTTTTAAACCAAAAACAGTACTCTGGATGCCTGATAGATGAGGTTTTTCTATTAAAATAACATTAGAGAAAATAACCACATCTGAGAAAGAATGCAAATTTTGAGAAAGTACTCAGCATACTTTGCCTTTGGACCTTACAAAATAACAAAGACAGACATCAGCATCTACTTATAAGTAAAACTAATATAATCTTTTACATTCAAATTACATTTAAGTTCACAGCTACACAAGTCTTCATTTACAAACCAAATACTATTCCCAACATTCAAGAAATACACTTTTTGGCAAAGTGTAACTTACCGATCTAGTTTGATTCCATCTGCTTCCATTACATTTCTTAGGACCTGTGTAACTGGTATTTCTCCAGCATAACCTGTACCCCAACCCAGTGTATTGGACAGATCATTGCCTGTTCCTAGAGGCAAGACTGCAACTTGTGGAATGTATTTTTCTTGTCCCTAGAACATGGAAGACATACTTCAGATTTTCTCTTTAAATAATGTATAACATAATAATATTTTGTAAAACTTGAAAACCAAAGCAATAAAGACAAAAATATAACAATTCTAGGTTGTACTAACTGCTTTATCACAATATCCCATCCTTATCCATTTGAATTGGTGATGTTTTCTAATATTTCCTACATAATTAAAACAATACTGTATAATTAATCTTAGAAGTGCTTCTGTAGTAGTAAGTTTGTTTTTTCTTTTTGTTTTGTTTTGGTGCTGGGGATGGAACCCAGGTCCTTATACATATTAGGCAAGTGCTCCACCACTGAGCTACATCCCCGTTACAGCGGTTCTTAAAGACAAATACCTTAATCTTCATTTCATCAACTGCATCCAGGACCCAGCCCACAGTCCCATCTCCTCCACAAACAAGTACTCGAGCTGAATAATAGGGAAGAAGAGTACAAAGTTGCAGGGCTTTGAAAGGAGGAGTTTTAGTTACATCAAAAACCTAGAAATGAAAGAACAACAAAAAAAGTATTTTTATACAATATTGTCCTTCATCTGAGAGATTATTTCCCTGTAGATGAGTAGGCATATAGTTAACTAATACTGGCCACTGTGTATTTATCATTAATAACATGTCAGGTACCATGCCAGGCACTTTATATATTCACCATGGCTTATGCCCCACACTGACAAAGTAGGAATTCTTCTTATTCTATTGGCCAGGAAACTGAGGCATGCAGGAAGGTTAAATCATTTGCCTGTGTAAATAAATGAATGCTCGAGTCCATTTATGATATCATATTGCCTAGTTTCCATTCTAAAATTTTAAAAATGAAGTTATAATTTACATATCATCAAATTCACCTGAAGTAAACAAGTCTACCATTTTTAGTTAGTTTATCAAGTTGTGAAACTGCCACTATAATCCAGTTTAGAACATTTCTATTGCTTTAATAAGACCCTCCAATGGCCCTTTGCAGTCTCTCCTCCTTTCCAACCTTAGCCTCAGGCCAACAACAATCTACTCTGTCACTACTGATTTGTCTTTTCTGGACAGGTCACATATATGAATTGTATAATATGTGTTTGCCTGAGCCTGGCTTCTTGCACTTAGCATAATGTTTTTGAAGCTTATTTACTATAATAGATAACTTATTCCTTTGTATCACTGAACAGTATTCCATTTTATTTGAGGACACACATTTTGTGTATCCACTCACCGACTGATTGACAGTTGAACTGTTTCCATTTAATGTGCGATGAACATTTGCATACAAGTTTTTGGGGAACATGTTTTCATTTCCCTTAGGTAGATAACAGAAGTGGGATTGCTAGGTAATATGGTTTATGTTTTTCCACACATCTGAATGGCTTGATAGTTGTTTTATTTTTTTAAAGATCTTCTTTTTTTTTTATTTATTCATTTATATGTGGTTCTGAGGATCGAACTCAGGGCCTCACACGTGCTAGGAGAGTGCTCTACCACTGAGCCACAACCCCAGCCCCGATGGCTTGATAGTTTTATAATTACTATTCTTTCCTGTTACTACATGATTAGTGACTTAAAGAATTAGTAAAAGCTGAATTCAAGGGAAATTGAAAATGCAAAGATTAATAAAGAAAGGAAGGTGATCTGTTTAATTACCTGGACTGGATTTAACAGGATCCTAAATTCTCCCAATAGTCCTTCTCCCATGTTAGTTCCACTGCGGGAGTTGGCCAGGATTATTACTGGGGTCCACTGTTTTCCAAACTTGGAGGCTAGCTAAAAATATTAAAACGAGTAAAAAAAAAGTCTCAGAGATGACAAACACAACATTTTTCATTCATTGATAACAATGGTGCTGGAATTTGCTGAAAAAACAATGATACCAGTACTATCAATATAATATGAAAGTCAAATAGTTCTAAGAATGAAAGAAGACCTTAAGAGATTAACCTTCCAACTTAATGTACAATTTTCCTCTATGTTACTTTAGGTAAGTCCTCCAGCATATGCTCAGATATGTTAGGAAGGAAATAACAAGGCAGTTCATGCCACTGTTAAAATAGTACCAAGTTCTGGATTAAACTGAGGTGAAAGTCTGCCTTTCAATAACTTTCATTCATTGTTCTAATTTTGCTTCTAAAGCAACTGGATATTATTTATTCTTCCACATAACGGCTGTGTTTAAACATCTGAAGCAATGTACAGGTTGAATATTCCTTTTCTGAAATGCCTGGAATCAGAATATTTTCTGATTCTGGAATATCTGCATATACATAATGGGATAAGGCCCAAGTCTAAACATGAAATTCTTGTTTCCCATATACCTTCTATAGACAGCAGAAAGTAATTTTACACAATGTTTTTAGTGTGCCTACATTCTGACCACAACCCATCAAGTTTAGAATCTTCTATTTGTGGTGTCATGTCAGCACTCAGAAAATTTTGTATTTTGCATTTTTTGATTAGGGATGCTCTACCTGTAATATGAGTTTGTCTCTCAGCAATACATTTCAAGTCCTTTCAACCATTCATGGATATTGATATGGATTTTTCTTTGATCTCTTTTCATGCTTAATTTTCCTTTGCTGGTTATATTCTAGTTGAAAGTTTTTTTTTTTTTTTTTTTAAATGGGGTACTCAAAAGTGGATTCAAAAATCCATACTTGTAATAGCCAAAAGCCAAATAAAATTTTATAATCTAACCATTTCTTCTCTTTCCCTCTCTTCATAGATTTCAACATTAATAAAGTCATTCTGTGGTTTTAACTCAGTGATTCTCATACCTCTTATAATTTCAGATTAAATTCAGATAAGAGGCTGTACATTTTTTAAAAAGTGTATCTTAACCTTAACAATATTAAGGTTTAAAAATTTTCGTATATTCAAGTAGGGAATATATATATATATAAATTTTTATAATTATTCTTTAAGAGCTACATAAAGATTGAGAGATATTTTTACATTGATTTTCACACACACACAGCAAATCCTTCACCAACAACTTCAATGTCTGGTATTATTTATTGGAGCATCCAATGTGCAATATAAACTTTTTTTAGAGACCTCATGTAGAATTCCACATGGAAAATTCTTTTAGAACAAGGTGTGAGGAAAATTCCTATTTTCTTTTCACTGACAATAATGAATTTCGAATTTGGCTGGTCATCAGAATTATGTGAGGACCTTAAAAAAATATGGATTTCCGGGCTCTACCCTAGATCTATTAAATCAAACATGGCAATGAAACTGGACTAAAGAATTCTTTTTGGGGGGGTAATGGGGATTGGACCTAAGAGCACATTACCACCAAGTACATCCCCAGTTGTTCTTACATTTTCTTTTGAGACAGGGTCTTGTTAAATTGCTTAGGGCCTTGCTAAGTTGCTGAAACTGGACTTGAAGTTCTGATCCTCCTGCCTCAGCCTCCTGAGTCACTGGGATTATAGGCAAGTGTCACCATGCCTGGCTTTAGGAATCTATTTTTAAAAAGCTAGGTTCAAATGCAGGCAGTGATTTAGAAATCACTAGTACATTTTTGATCTCCTTCTAGGCATGAAAGAACTCAAGAGCCAAAATTTTTATCACACTTCTGGGAATTGGTAGGGTTTTATAGCTTACCATAAAGGTATTTTACATCCCTTCTTGTTCTTGACCTTTTATTTCCCTTCCCCGCCACATTTTTTAATTGGTGAATTATATTTGTACCTAATGATGGGATTTATTGTCACATATCTGCACACATATAATAATTTGGCTAATCTTTTATTTATTTTATTTCTGGCTCTGATTCTTCTCACAAATGCAGAATTAACAATCTCATACACTGACTCAACTTTATAGAAATAATAATATAGGAAAAATAATCTCTAATTACCACTTCATAATCTGTTTTTTTGTCTTTTCGCATCTGGTTAATGTAAGTTAAATAACTTGGTGGAATGATGATATTTCTGAATTCTCCAAAATCACACTTTTCATTCTTTAAGCTATTTTTCATGCACTCATCATGTATTGTTTTCTGACACCAAATACACCTGAAGGAAGGAAGAAACAAAGACATATATTAATTTTAAACTATAATCTTATTGAGCTACAAACCAATTTTTTTTGTCAAAAATGTAAATAATAATTTCATCATTATTGAATATAAAATCTGGCACATGTAAGATATGTATCTATGCCTGCATTGTGAAAATAGTTACAAGTTTTGAATGTTACAAGGTTTGAATGAAAATATAACAATGGTTCTCAAACATCTTGAGCCCCAAGATCCTTTCAGGGCATCTGTGAGATTAAAACCATTTTAATAATAATACTAGGAAATTATTTCATCCTCATTCTCTCAAAAATGTAGTTTTTTTCCCCAGAAGATGTATGATGTGCTATAACAAGAGACTGAATGTAAACATTTTCATAAAAATATGTTATTATTTTTAAAAATATGTATTTTAGTGATTTCTTTCTTTCTTTCTTTTTAAATATCTTTTATTTTATTTATTCATTTTCACGTGGTGCTGAGGATCGAACCCAGGGCCTCACATGTACTAGGCAAGTGCTCTACACAACCCCAGCCCAGTGATTTTTTAATTCTGATTTATAACAAGGTAAATATCAATAGCTATCAGCCACGTTAACAAAAGCCACCTAGAACAGCAACTGTTATGTGTTAGTTATTTGTGCTTTAACTGAAATACGTTCTTGAGGTCTGCAGGCTTTGCTGCCTAGATGTGCCACTGCTGAGCCCTAAAGACATTCTCAGGTCTAAACTGAAAATTTCAACTTATAAATGTAAGTAAAACAGTCAACTGCTTTTTGGGCAGCTCATAAACCAAGTTATGTTTGCTTTTGAAATACAGATAAAACAAGTATATTTAGATTTGCCTCTGTGTTCAGTACCAATGTATACAACAGGCAGGGAACAGTGCTGGCGAGGTCTGGGGTTTCTATTTTTAATCTGCTAAGTATTTAATCCACTCACAGATAAAGTAGATTGGACTGGACAAAGTAGGCCACCAGAAAAAAATGGTTTTAGTTAAATGAATAAAAAAAAAAAAAGAGGGTATACATTTTTCCCCCATATATTAATTCTCTTGGTCTTCTATTTTAAGGGTGTTTTTTCCTTTCAGATGTTCAGATTTGTCCAATAACTGCTATTTACCAAGAGTCCTGTTTACTGCTAAAAATAATTATATGCATATACGTAAAACTATAATAGATGATTTCACAGCTAAAGTATAATACATCTCTCTACTGGTTATCATCAATTTAAAAATATTATATATATATTCAATATATATATATAATATTACTATTTTCAACACCAATACACTTATTTGTGGGAGACAGGTCAAATTTTACCAAGAACTTTTAAATTGGGTAGGACTAGAGACAATGATCTGTTTAACTTGTGGGAATTCATAACTGCACAGGTAACCAGATCCTGCCTGTGAGGATTACACATAAAGCATTCAGAGGAGAGGATACATTTTGAGGAGTCACATGGCTTCTCATTTAGAAAATTAGTGCTGAGGAAAACGAAGGCAGATCCCTGCTTTGGCCTCTTCCCATGGGCTACAGGTGACTGTGGCCTTGGAAAAGGGGATCATACTCTAAAAACAGGGTAGTGTTATTGAAAGAAATTAGAATGTTGTAAATATGTCAAATTTTCATCTACATGAATGTTTTGTTATACATTAATTTGAAAGGATGCCCACAGAATTACTTCATAATATTAGCTTATATTTGAGAATTGAAATATTTAGAAAGGTATAAAATGAAAATTATCTACCAACATTCTTAATTCCTTTGATATGCTTATTTTCAGTTATTATAATACATACAAATTTGTTTTTTGGGTTAGGAATATGATATCTATATTGATCTATAATAGATACTACTTTTTTTCCTGTTACTATTATTATTATTTTTGTGGTGCTGGCAGGGGATTGAACCAAGGACCTTGTGCATATGAGACAAGCGTACTACCAACTGAGCTATATCCTCAGCCTCTGCTTTTCTTCTGTTATATCATGAATAATTTTATATGCTATTAAATATTTATTAAAAACATGGTTTATAATACATTATGTGGATATAACATAATTTATCTAGCCCCTTACCTGTTTTTTTAAAAAAACATTACTTTGTTCTTGTAAGTATAAGCAATGTGTTGAACAACCTCAAACATAAAAGAGATAATTTCCTTACAAGTGTAGAAGTTTCTGAATCAAAGGGCATACATTTTCCTAAGATTCTATTTAAAGGTTCCTGGTCACTAGGTCAAACTGAACTGTCTTTTGCTTTGTGAATTCATTTATGTCCTATATTCATCTTTCAGGAGGTTTTAAAAACTGCAAACACATGTGTTTACCAATTTCTTTTGTATATTCATTGAAAACATGCTTCAGTATTATCTCTCTGTGGCACTCAGGATTAAACTCAGGGATGCTCTACCACTGAACCACATTCCTAGCCCCTTTTTAAAAATTTGAGACAGGGTCTTGATAAATTTAAATTGCCCAGGCTGGGCTCAAATTTGTAATCCTACTGCCTCAGTCTCCCAAGTTGTTGGGATTAAGGTATGTGCCACTGGGCCAGGCTAGTTTCCTCTTAAATGTACTTTTTAAAGTATTTCAGTTTATGTTTTGATATACAGATCTGTACTTCTCTTTGTAGTTTATTCACATACTATTATGCTTAAAGTCTTTTATCATTTCCAATTTATATATTCATCTGTAGCTATTTTCTCCCCAAAGAGCACTTGTCCTAGCACAATTCATAATTTTTTTGATTCCCACTGATTTATGACACACTTATCATTTACTAAATTCTAATTAATTTCAGAAGAGGTTCTTTTTGTTGTTGTTATTGAAGTGCTGAGGACTGAACCTAGGGCCTGACAGTTGCTGCTAGGCAAGCACTCTGCCACTGAACTACATCCCCAACCTAAAAATAATTCAACAAGGTAACTGTTATTAGCTTTTGCTCTGTAAAGATAAAAGCAAAATGCTTACTAGTTATTCAGTGTTATATTTTTTCCTTAGAAACAACATCTTCAAACTTGAGATCTATTCTTTTACTCACCTTGTATCTTAGTATTTAGCTTAGTCTAGATTTCAAAGCCAATGGAAAAATAAAAAATTGGGGATAGAGTTGTGGCTCAGCGGTGGAGCGCTTGCCTCACACATGCAAGGCCCTGAGTTCAATCCTAGCACCACATAAAAATAAATAAACAAAATAAAGGTATTGTGTCCATCTACAACTAAAAAAGATATTAAAAAAATAAAAAATTGGGGCTGGGGATGTGGCTCAAGCGGTAGCGTGCTCGCCTGGCATGTGTGCGGCCCGGGTTCGATCCTCAGCACCACATACAAACAAAGATGTTGTGTCCGCCGAGAACTAAAAAATAAATATTAAAAAAAATAAAAAAAATAAAAAATTAATACTATCCTGGTATTTTAGTTTAAGTACCATGTCACTGGGTAACTGCTTAAGAGTTTTATTTGTTCCTATATTTACTTTGAAATTTTCAAACTTTGAGAGAAATCAAAAGGGTAGCAAAATGAATACCCTTAAACTCACCCTTCACTCTGATCCCCCTGCTTCTAGAATGTTAGGCAAGTGCTCTGCTACCAAGCTACACTCCTCAAATCCTGATTCCTTTTTTTGGTGGGGGGAGTACTGGGGATTAAATGCAGGAGCACTCAAACACTGAGCCACACCCCCAACCCTATTTTTAATTTTATTTGGAGACGGGGTCTCATTGAGTTGCTTAGGGCCTCGCCATTGCTGAGGCTGGCTTTGAACTCTGGATGTCCTGTGTTAGTCTTCCGAGCTGCTGGGATTATAAGTGTATGCCACAGCACTGGGCCCTGATTTTTATATGACAGTGGAATGCATTACAATTCTTATTATAAATATAGAGCACAATTTTTCATCTCTCTGTTTGTATACAAAGTATATTCACACCAATTCATGTCTTCATACATGTACTTTGGGTAATAATGACCATCACATTCCACCATCATTTCTAACCCCATGCCCCCTCCCTTCCTCTCTAACCCCTCTGCCCTATCTAGAGTTGTCTATTCCTCCCATGCTCCCTCTCTATACCCCACTATGAAGCAGCTTCCTTGATTCTTAATTAATATTTTCTCCCATGACTTGCTTCTTTCAATATAAATGTATACATTGCTAAATCATCTGGAAATACATTTCGGATATTGAGATTTCACCCTTCAAAATTTCAGCAAGTATTTCCTAAAAACAAGGATAACCTTGTTTTTAAAATGTTATGCTTTTTTAGCACCTGCCCAGCATGTATAAGATCCTGGGTTCAATCCTCAAGCACTGTAAAAAGTTAAAAAAAAAAAAAGGTAAAATATTTTTAATTTTACATTAAAAACTGGTATCCCTATGACCTAGCATTCAAGCATTAAACATCTTACTACACACTTCCATATCCATTAATTCATCTTATTTTTGGTACATTTTCAAATAAATGGCAGATATAAAAATACTAAATAACAGCCAGTAGGTTTATCATTTTCTAGAGTTCATTACTTGTTTATAGGTTTTTCTTGTGATGTAAAATTTATATACAATGAAATGTACAAATATATACATGTATTGAAATTTGAGAAATGAACGCCTTCATACTGAAGTCCTTATCAAGATACAGAACATCATCTACACTATTCCTTCATGGGAAAACATGGAATGCTTTGCAGATTTGCCTTATTTTTGTTCAGGAGTATAACTGCTTTACTTTTGTTAAATCAAATTATTTTAGAGACACAGTCTTGTTATATTGCCCAGGATGACCTCTATTTTTTTTTTTTTTGGTGGTACTAGGGATTGAAACTCAGGATTACTCTACCACTGAGCTATATTCCCAGCACTTTTTAAACTTTTTACTTTGAGACAGTCTTGCTAAGTTACCAAGGCTGATTTCAAACTTGTAATCCTCTAGCCTCAGCCTTCTAAGTAGCTCAGCCTCCCAAGTAGCTGAAATTTCTGCTAATGCACTCCTGGGATCATGCCATCCTCCTGCCTCAACCTCCTGAGTGTCTGGGACTATAGTCACATATCACAATGCTTTTATTTTTTAAAAGTTTAGCAACAAAAAAATTCTGCTGGCAAAATTGCTTATTACTTTCTTTAAAAATAGTTACTTGTTCCCAATTGCTTTTTAGTATGCTGGAGGGGGCACCTATATTATACTTGAAGTTGTGATGGTCAATTATGGGATTCATACCAGAATGGGGTTTGGTAAACTATGTCTTCCACCTGATCTTGTGGACAAAGTTTTATTGGAAAACAGCTATACCTATTAATTTATATATGGTCCATTGCTGGTTTTGTACTAGGCAGAGTTAAGTAATTTCGACAGACCAAATGCTTCCCAAAGCCTAAAATGTTTACTTTTGGCTCTTTAAGTATCATAATATAAGAATATTCATCTGCTTTGCTTCAGCAGTACTGGTGATTGAACCCCAGGGTGCTCTACCACTGAGCTATTTTCTGGTCCTTTTTATTTTTTATTTTGAGACAAGAGATTCCCAAATTGCCAGGGCTGTATTTGAACTTGTAATCCTCCTGCTTCAGCCTCCCAAGTTGCTAAGATTACAGGTGTGCTCCAAAGCATTGAGCTTCACCTCTGACTTAGAAGATGGCTTGGTATCTTTTATTGTTTCAGATAATTAATGAAATATGACATATACCAATAGAATACAGAAATATAAAATTTAAGATCAAAGCTGAGACTAAAGTGGCTTTGTTTTACTAATCATAGTATGTAGGGAGAGAAGAGGGAGAATAATGAAGAAAAAGCCTTCTTATAAACAAACCACAAAAAAAAACAGGGCTTGGGTTGTGGCTCAGTAGTAGAGCACTTGCCTAGCATGTGTGAGGCCCTGGGTTCCATTCTCAGCACCACATAAAGACAAATAAATAAAGGTATTGTGTCCATCTACAACAAAAAAATATTAAAACAAACAACAAACAAACTTAAGTTCCTTTTCTCTTACTGAGAGAATATTACAGGGAACAAAGATTTAGTTAGTAAATAGAACAAACACTTAAATATAACCTAATTCCCTACTGTAGTCAGAATCGAGAAGAACAAAAGGAAGGAGAGAGAAGTAGTGATTCAGATATGAGGTACAGAATACATTGTAGTGGTTGGGGTAGAGGCAGAAACACACAAAAAGAAAAAAGTCTATAGGGAAAACAGACTCTAGCACAATATGTGGCACAAAATAGACGACAAATAAATAAGTATAAAGACCTATTTTGCAGAGTTTAACAGGGCTGCAGGTTTAAAATCAGTCACTACCTGTTATTACCCCCTTTCAAATGATTAGTCTGAGCTCACCAGCTTCTCTAAGAATGTGAAGCAGAAAGGAAAGAAGCCCTCCCCATGGCTGGATAAAATCCAGAGAGGGACTGTTTTGTGATCATATGTTCTAAATAGTGATGTTTTGTTTCTTCTTCCAAAATCTCATTTCTACAGAAGGTCACAATAGACTATAATCCTGAATAAAATTATTAGCTAAAATAAATCAGTTTAGAATATTGTAGAATCCATACAACTTGAGGATACTGCTTTTTACTTTTCGGAATAACAAATATTTCTTAAATTTATATAGAGACCATTGCAGGCGGTGAACAGACTAGACTGCTCAGTCCCTAGGAATAAGCTAATCAGAAGGAGATCTATCATTACAAACTTTCACTGCACTCACTGGGAGAACACAAAATTAAGGAATGAGACTCAGGTTTTAAGAGATACAAAAACATGGCAGTGATTCTCCAATTTCAGAGTTATCTGCTATTCAAACAAAGACTGCCAGGTTTCTGGTTTAGTGGGTCTGGGGTGGGGCTAGGGTTGCCAGATACTAAACAGAAGATGCCCCGGTAAATGAGAATTTCAGATAAACTACCATTTTTTTTTTTTTTGGTATAATTCCCAAATGTTAGATTTTTACTTGTCAAATCTGGCAAACTAGAATTTACATTTTTAAATAGATTTTGAAGTGATAATGATCCTGCTGGTTTGGGGATGTTACTTGAGAACCCTGAGATAAAGGATATGTCATCATCAAGAAGGAAAAATTTGGGGAAGCGGAAGTTGAATAAATCAGGCAAGGGTTTGTAGAGGCAAAAAACAGGAGATTTAATTTGCGCACAGAGAATAGAAGGAAACAACAAAAGTCAATTCACTGTGACATTTATTTTAAGTCACTGGTAACTTTGCACTCACTGATTAAGGACAAAAGGCAGGTTAGACAGAACAACATCTAAATACTAAATACAAACAAATAGTTAAAAAATTCTAAAATTGTCTAAAATATATCATTTTGAAAACTTATTAAATCTAAATCTGATAATGTGTAAAATTATTTAGGGTAAGATTTAAAAACCGGTATTGACATACCAGTGCTCATGCCAAAAAACAAAACAAAAACAGAGAGCTTGTTCTACAAAAAAGAAAAAAGTGGCTTATCCTATTTAGTCCCAGCTTTCTACTATAGCTTGTAAGTACGTTCATGAGCTTTTAAAAACCCATTACAATGAAGATGTCCAGACTTATGGGAGGCTTGGTATCAGCATTCCTAATCCTGTTCTGGGGGTAAGAATTCCTTTGTAAGTCAGTCCCATTTTACCTTTAATTTCCTCAACTGTGAAATGAGTTAGAACAGATGACCTGTAAGACATCATTCCCTTCTACCAATCTCTAACAAGAGGAGGTATATCTTCATCTATTTCAGACACTACTTAACCACATAAATGTTTTGTCCATGGTGTATGCAGAAGCCACTGACATATTCTTGGTTTAATCAAGATCGTGTATCTAAGATACTACACAGTCTTGCAAGACCATCTTGAAACTCAAGAGGAGTTTTCATTTCAGTGTTGGTTTTTTTTTTTTTTTTTTAAATGTGTTTCACTATGGCACCCATAGCAAAAGACAGTTAAAGTGCTGCCCTGGAATTACACTTCTTTTTACAATACAAAGCCGAGGATGAATCAGTTTTGTGATTGAAAGGAAAATTTATTTGGCCATATTTCATTTTTTCTTATGTAAACTGGGGAAACATATAATGGCCAAGATGCAGGTAGCACTTAAGAAAGATAAGAGTCAAGTTTTATTGTCCCAAAGGGCATGCTGGCAAAGAAGTAGAGGAGAGAAGCCTCTTCTCAGCAAGACTACTGCAAAGGCCGTTTTCCACAACATCAGAAGTGTCTGTCCTGAGCAGTTCGGGCGGGCAAGAGGCTGTGATTACCGGAGGCCTCTACACGCCTTCAAGGAAACCTGACTCCTGAGGGGCGGGACCCGGGTTCCATCCTCAGCACCACATAAAAATAAAGGCATGGTGTTGTGTCCATCTACGCCTAAAAATAAACATTAAAAAAAGAAAACCTGACTCCCACAGATACAAAAACATGGGAGTGATTCTCCCATGGAGCGTTCCTACATAGGCCATACCTGTAATCGCAGAGCTTGGGCTGACTGCCACACTGCTGCTTGCACACCACACAGTAACTGCACAGGGGCACGTTGCCTCGGATCCAGTGGTGGGGCATGACATCCAGGGCCCTGCCCTCACTCTTGAGCATGATCTCCTTGCACTGGAAGCGTTTGTCGGCCTTCTTGAGGCAGCCCTCGTCCACTCGGAGCCCGCAGCAGTCGCAGAAGGCACCCTGCAGAATGTGCTGGGCGCACACGCAGCAGTAGGTGGGCTGGCTGAACAGGTCCGTGTCCCGCCACCCGTGCTTGCTCTTGCGGAAGATGTCCCTGCGGTGCAGTTGCCGGCGCGACCTCTGCAGGCTACACCAGAAGGTGATGAACACGGGCAGCAGCACCGAGCACAGCGTCCACAGGATCAGGTGCCCGTCGGCGAGCAGGCCCTCGGCGGGCGGGCCCGACCCCGGCTGCCCCTCGCCTTCCATCTTTTCCAAGGCCGGAGTCTAACTAGGAGAGAGCAGGCGGTCAGTGGGGGCTCGCCTTCCCCTCGCAGGGCTCCGTCCGGCTTCTCCCGGGCCAAGGCGGGCTCGCTCCCGGCCGCTCGGCCTGTTTCTGGAGTCGGGAGCCTGGAGCCGAGGACGCCTCAACTCGCCACGCGAAGCGCAGGCCTGGCGCCCCAAGGGGCACGATACACATTCACAGGCTCCCTCACCTCCAAGACCGGCTCTGCTGACCGCGTCGGTAACCGCCGGCCCCGCGCTCCCCTCCGGCACTCAGCCGTTTGGTACCGGCGCGCCGCCTTCTTCAGGGCCCCACCACCCTCGCCCCTTTGACTAGGCCTTCGGAGACCCACGCCGCCTCCCCGACCACCCCGGGCCCTACCTCTAGCCCAGGCCTCCGCTGGCGGTCCCGCGCCCCCACCGCAGGGCCCGACTGTGGGCCCCCAAGTGGTGAGGAGACCGCCGTGCTCCAGGCGTACGAGCGCAGGGGCTACGCACGCGGCGGTGGCCGGGGCGTGGACTGGGCGGAGCTTGTGGTGGCACGCCCCATGGCTGGGCGGGGCCAGAGCGGAGGGGCGGGGTGCAGACTTGAGGTGGGTGGGGAAGAAGGACAGGCTTGAGGGTGGAGACCACGGGAGGGGAGGGGCAGGGGGAATTGGGGCGTGGCTTAGGGGAAATGGGGCGGGGTTATAATGGAGGCGGTAGGATGGGTGGTGTAGTGTTACACGTTGGTAATTAAAGAAAACTTTAGGTAAATTTTTTTAAAAAGATGACCTTTATTTTATTCATTTATTTATATGCGGTGCTGAGGATGGAACCCAGTGCTTCACACATGCTAGGCAAACGCGCTGGACCACTGAGCCCCAACCCCAGCCCCTAGTGTAAATTTTTTATGGTATAACGACCTTCAACTTGCCCACCTCTTCACTGTGGGAGGTGAGAGCTGAATGGACAGTTTTTATTTTTTTGCCCCACCAGGAATTGGATCCAGGGGTGCTCTACCAGTGAACTACATCTCCAGCACTTTATAAAAAAATTTAAAATTTTTGTTCATTTGTTCTTTTTGGATATACATGATGGTAGAATGTATTTTTGTACATGATGTGGTGTTACACTGGTTGTGTATTCATACATGAACATAGGAAAGGAAAGTCTGGTTCATTCCTATACCCATTTCCCTCCCTTCTCTTCATTCCCCTTTGTCTAATCCAATGAACTGGATAGCCCCCTCCTCTTTATTTTGTGTTAGTAGTTCTGCATATCAGAGAGAACATTTGGCCTTTCATTTTGGGGGATTGGCTTACTTCATTTAGCGCGATAATCTCCAGTTTCATCCATTTATCAGCAAATGCCATGCCACAGTCTGGCTGGGCACAGGTCTCCAGCCACTGAAGCAGGAACAAACTTTATTTCTGAACTCCACCAGCAGCTCCACACAAGCTCCTGGGAACTCCTCCCAAACGTCACCTGCTCCTCTAGGAACCAGCAGCCAGAAATATCCTCTGGAAATCCCTCCTCCTGCACTTCCCCAACCAATGGGAACTCTCCAGGAATCCCTGGGAATCCCCAGGAGAACTCCAAAGTAGTGTGAGAACTGCAAAGTAACTGCAGAGGCGGATAGTAATGCCTCTCCTGTCAATCAATACTATTGGCAAAATGCCAGGGGCCATTCCGACTCAGCTGTGGCTCTCAGCAATGCCATAATTCATTCTTCTTTATGGCTGCATAATGTTCCATTATGTATATATATATACCACATTTTCTTTATCCATTCATCCGTTATAGGGCACCTAGTTTGGTTCCATAGCTTAGCTATTGTGAATTGAGCTGCTCTGAACATTGATGTGGCTGTATCACTATAGTATGCTGATTTTAAGTCTTTTGGGTATATGCGGAGGAGTGAGATAACTGGGTCAAATAGTTGTTCCATTCCAAGTTTTCTGAGGGAATTTTATACTGCTTTCCAGAGTGTTGCACCAATTTGCAGTCCCACCAGCAATGTTTGTTGTTACCTGTATTCTTTATATGTGTGTGTGTGTGTGTGTGTGTGTGTGTGTATGTGTATATATAGTTATAGTTGGACACAATATCTTTATTTTATTTATTTATTTTTGTGTTGTGCTGAGGATCGAACCCAGCGCCTAGCATGTGCTGGGTGAGTGCTCTACCACTGAGCCATAACCCCAGCTTGTTTCTTGTATTCTTGATAATTGCCATTCTGACTAGAATGAGATGAAATCTCAGTGTAGTCTTTATTTTTTTTTCATACTAGGGATTGAACCCAGGAGAGCTTAACCACTGAGCAACATCCCCAGCCCGCCTTTTTTTTTTTTTTTAATATACTTTATCTAGAGACAGGGTCTCTGATTTCCTTAGGGACTCTCAAAGTTGCTGAGTCTGGCTTTGAACTCGTGATCCTCTCGTTTCAGCCTCCCAAGCTGCTGGGACTTCAGGTGTACACCACTGCCCTGCTCAGTGTAGTCTTGATTTGCATTTCTCTAATTGCTATAGATGTTGAACATTTTTTTTGATATATTTGTTGATTGATCGTATTTCTTCTGTGAAGTGTCTGTTCAGTTCCATTGCCCACTTATTGATTGTTTTTTTTTTTGGGGGGGGTGTTTTTTTGAGTTCTTTCTATATCCTGGAGATTAATGCTCTGTGGTGCAGGTGGTAAAGATTTTCTCACATTCTGTAGGCTCTCTGTTCGTATTCTTGATTGTTTCCTTGGTTGTGCAGAAGTTTTTAGTTTGACACCATTCTATTTATTGATTCTTGATTTTACTTCTTGTGCTTTAGGAGTCTTGTTGAGGAATTCGGTTCCTACACTGACATAAGGGAGATTTGGGCTTTTTTATTCTAGTCAGCACAGGGTTTCTTGTCCAATGGCTAGGTCTTTGATCCACTTTGAGTTTTGTTCAAGGTGAGAGACAGGAGTGTAATTTTTATTTTGCTGCATATGGATTTCTAGTTTTCCCTATACCATTTGGTGAAGAGGCTATCTTTTCTCCAATGTCCATTTCTGGCACCTTTGTCTAGTATGAGGTAACTGTATTTATGTGGGTTTTTCTCTGTGTCTTCTATTCTGTACCATGATCTTCATGTCTGTTTTTGTTATTATAACTTCGTAGGATAATTTAAGGTCTGGTATTGTGTTACCTCCTGCTTCGCTTTTCTTGCTAAGGATTGCTTTAGCTATTCTGGGCCTCTTGTTTTTCCAAATGAATTTCATGATTACCTTTTCTATTTCTATGAAGAATGCCATTGGAATGTTAATAGGAATTGCATTAAATCTTTTTAAAATTTTGAGACAGGGTCTGGCTAAATTGCACAGGATGACCTGGAACTTGTGATCATCCGGCCTCAGCCTTCCCAGGAGTGTGCCTCCACGCCCAGTGAAAACTGACAGTTTTTGAGAGTGATAAATACTAGCGAATAGGACAGTTCAATCAGATAGTGATAAATGCCAACTGCGCTCACTGCTGAGTGCTCCTATGTGTCAAGCACTGTGCAGGAACTCCCAGCTCTCACAGAGCTCGTGGCCTGTGAAACAGGCCAAACAAGAAGCAATATTTACCTGCCCCATTGACAATGGCTTACTGCATCCCAGCTGTTTCCTCCATATCTCTAGGTGCCATGCTAATTTTATCATGCCCATTTTATTGCTGGGGAACACTGAGGCAATGAGAGGTTGCAACATGCTTCATGTCATGCAAATGAGACTCCTTTTCAGATCAGGTTTAAATGGAGCCATCAGAGAGGGCTTCTCTTATGTTTTTACTCCTGGGGTAACCTTACCCTGGGAATCTTGATAACTTGCAGTTTCTGATTTCCTTTCTCTGGGAAGAGGCCTGAGAGTCTACATTTTTATTTTTTAATATTTTTTTTTTTTGTGGTACTGGAGATTGAACCCAGGGGTGCCTATTAATTTTTTATTTTGAAGCAAGGTCTTGCTAAGTAGCTTAGGGCCTTGCTGAATTGTTGAGGCTGGCTTGAACTTGGCAATCCTCTTGCCTCAGTGTGCTGAGTTGCCCGGATTACAGACATGCACAACCACCCAGGGCTGAGAGCTTGCATTTTTGATGTGGCTTAGAAGACTGAGGGGGTGGTGTGGTGAAACCGGAAAAGCACTAGAATCAGAATAGATTCCAGCCCTCACCTGTGGAGCTGTGTCCTGCTTGGGCTCATCAGCTCATCTCTCTAGGCTTTAGAAGCTTTCTATAACATGGGAGTGTTGGGCAACATCTCTAAAGCATCTTGTCCTTGTCATCTTCTTCCTGGTCCTATTCTTCTCCTTCTTCTCCTCTTTCTTCCTCTTCCTCCTCCTCCTCTCACTCCTCCTCCTCCTCCTCCTCCTTCTTTTCCTCCTCCTCACCCTCCTCCTTCTTGAGGCCTGCATGTGCAAATGTCATTGTCTGTTTAAAATCCTACCAGATGCTAAGCCCTTCAAGTAGGATTTGAAAAGTTAATAAAACACACTTTTAAAAACGAACTTTAAAAAATTTCTATTATAGAATATTTGGAAAATAGACAGAAAAATAGAAGAGAAGAAAAAAATCATCACCGATCTGTTGCCTCAAAGATGACCTAAACCTGTGTTTGAAGATTTTGGTCTATTTTCTGCCATTATTTTTAATGGAAACAATGGTTTGCTTTTTTTGTAGACATCCTTTGAGATCATGTGGTCGATATATTTTCTATCTGGCTATGTTAGTATTACAAAATAACTGTCTTTTGTTTGTTTTTAAAAGTCATGTGTAGTGGCTGTGTAATATTTCATTCTTTGAATGATGACTGCAAATTACAGTTTATGTGACCTTACCTCTGTTGGCTATTTAAGTTTCTTTTAGTATTTTGCTGTCATAACAGCTCCTCTGATGAGGATGATTTCTTTAAGATTCTCACATTTAGCTAAAAGATATGAAAAGTTCAAGGCCTATGAAAAAGTTTTTAATAATAGTTTTGGTTGGGGATATAGCTCAGTTGGTAGAGTGCTTGCCTTGCATGCACAAGGCCCTGGGTTCGATCCCCAGCACCAAAAAAAAAAAAAAAAAAAAAAAAAAAGTCTCTCTTTGCTAAGTGGAAATCATCTGGAAAAAATAAATTTGTTCCTGTGTAGGGACAGATTCATAGAAATTATCACATCTGGGTTGGAGGTGTAATCAGTGGTAAAGGGTGTGCTTAGTATCAGGCCCTTCAAGAAAAAAGAAAAACACACAAGCACATTCTTATTCCAGTAAAGATGGTGATGATAATATAACAGCTTGGCACTGGGGATCCAACCCAGGGCCTTGGGCATGCCGAGCACTATTTCAACCACTGAGCTACACCTTGCAGCCCCCCCAACTGTTACTCTGATAGTCAGCCTGTGTTGACTGGTTTGCAGGTCCTAGATGCTGTGCTGTTAGTCATCCTTATTTTACACACGAAGAAAGCTTGGTGGATATCATGCAGCCCCGAGTTAACTGAAGGGAAACTTTGACCCCAGGTTTGTGTCATGCCAAAGCTGCGATGCTGTTAACCCAGGCAGGGTATCTCAGGTGTGGTTTTGGACCACCTGCATGAGTGGCATTTAAAATTGCGGATTCCCACGTCCTGATCAGATCTCCTGAATCAAAATTGCAATGGAGCTAGGAATCAGTCTTCTTTCCTGAGTTCCCTAAGCGGTTCTTGTATTTGTTCGTTCAAACTTTTTTAGTGCGAAATGTATCATCTACAGGAGGGTTTACAAGATACATCCACACAGCTTAAAAAATGATGATAGAACGGAACGAACACCTGTGTACCCTCTGCCCAGGTTGACTTGTTAAACATCAGGGGTCTCTCATGTGCTGGTCCTCATCAGAGGAAACCTCTATCCTTAATGTCTGTGGTCTTAATTTCCTTAGCTGTGACACACCTGCGAGTATTCCTAAACGATAAGAGTTCTGTCTGGAAAGATCCAGTAGGACACCCAAACCTAGTGCTGTTGGGAGATACCATAAAGCCGTGGATATGAGAAGGTTCTCAGGAGAACTTAAGCTGGGTGTCTTAGGGTCAGAGTGAGTTCAGCTTCCCTGGGAAAATCCCACCTAGGGAAGTCAGTGGGCAAGGTCTTGGGAAGACTGTTTGTCACAGAGGGGACATCTGAACGGGGCTGTCATTTGAAGTCTGGCAAAAATATGACTGAAGAGGGAGGAGTCTGCTTTCTTGTATTGCATCTGATCTCATTAGGGCCTGGGTCAGTGTCTCTGAAGCTAACGTGAACGTTCTCAGAGAGAAATGAGGACTTTTGCAGATCCAGGTAATAGGTCGTGAGGACAGGAAGTGGGAGAGCAGGAACCTAGCCAGCTCCAGGTCTTTAAGATAAACAAAATCCAGATAACACAGTGACTGAGGCCCACCAGGCAGTCTGGCGTCAGACTGCTTTCTTTCACTTTTTTTTTTTTTTCCCTTGGTGCTCATTTTCTAATGAGAACTTAAGGCTCTTCTGGTCTATCCATGTCTCTCTCTCTCTCTCTCTTTTTAAAATTTCATTGGTGTATTATAATTATATATAGTATGGGATTCATTATGTCTTTTTTTTAATATCTGTTGTTTTTTTTAAGAGAGAGAGAGAGAGAGAGAGAGAGAGAGAGAACTTTTTAATATTTATTTTTTAGTTCTTGGCAGACACAACATCTTTGTATGTGGTGCTGAGGATTGAACCTGGGCCGCATGCATGCCAGGCGAGCACGCTACCCTTGAGCCACATCCCCAGCCCTCATTATGTCTTAATCACATATGCACATACCATAATTTGATCAGTCTTCCCCAGGGCCTTCCTTTTCTCTCCTCGTCTCCCTGCTCCTGATCTGATCTGCTTTCTCTACTCCACTGATCCGTCTTTTATTATTATTTCAATTAATGCATTATAGTTATATGTATAAGCAGAATTCCTTATGTATATTCATACTTGGTCATAGCATAATTTGGTAGCTTTTCCATGTCTTTTTTCTTTTTTTTAATGGAGGAAAAGTTTATTTTGCCCCACGGTTTCAGAAGCCAGAAGCTGATGCCATAGTTCTGGGCTCAAGGTGAGGTGGACCATCGTGGTGGAAGGGTGTGGTGGAGGAAAGCAGCTCAGGACATGGCAGCCAGGAAGCAGAGAGAGCTTTCTAGTTTTGATAGCTCATGTCTTTTCAGTGCTGAACAGCATTCCATTGTCTGAATGTACTACAGATTATCCATTCTCCCCTGGAAGGACATCTCGGTGGCTTCCAAGTTTTGGCAATGGTGAATAAAGTTTCTGTGAACATCTGTGTGCAGATTTTCATGTGGACCTTGGTTTTCAACTCCTTTGGGTAAAATTTGGGTAAATGTCTAAAAAAAAAAATTTAGTTTTATCCCTAAATCTATTTATTGATTTTGTATTTTTCCTTGTTGTGATTTCCAAGGACTTCTCTTCTTTTGAGACAGGATCTTGCTCTATTGCGCAGGCTGGCCCTTGACCTCCTGGGCTCAACTCAGCCTCCTGCCCCAGCCTCCTGTGTGCTGGGACTACAAACATGAGCCACTACACTTGGTTCAGAATTTATTTTTCATTGTTTTATTTTACAAATATTCATTCCCCTCCCCACGCTTCCTGTTCATATTTCACGAAAGCAAAACTTTTCTCTGGTCTCTTAGAAAAATATTAATATTATTTATTTATTTTTCCTTTCCTAGACTCTGACGGCCTCTCAGTTCTGCTTTGTTTTGTTTGTTTGTTTGTTTTAGGTCTTATCTTCCCCTTCAGAAGCTTCTCAGATGTCTGGTGAACCTCCAGGTGATTCTTCCACAGCTCTGATTATCATCCCAGCTGAGATCTCGCAGAGAAAAACAACTTGCATTTCAGTATTTTCCCCCCAAACTAGCACATTCTCTTCCTGCTCAAGGCCCTGGTGCTTTTCCTGAATAAATGTAATAGGACAGTAGCCATCGAAGCGGCTTCACCAGTTATTCTCGGCTCCTGTGATCCTTGGTCCCCATTCTACATTCCCGCCTCTTTGCCAGGGCTCCTCTCCTTCCTGTTTAGGTTGGACAGCAACCTGGCTCTGGCCGTCAGGAACCCACTGCTGACCTTGGCTGTCCTCACCTGTGGGCAGACACCAGTGGAGGTCAATGTCCTGGATGCAGAGGAGAAATTACAGCCCATTTGTGGAAGCCCATGGCAGGCCGGAAGGGCCTGGTGTCCTTAGCTGTCCAAGGCCAAACATCTCCCCATTGTGTGGCTGCTCCAAACAGGAAGGGGTGTGTGACGGTGAAGTCCTGGGGAGAAGGGAAGGGAGGGGAAGGGAAGGGGAGCCCGGGTTGGCTGAGCAGGCGGGGCCGATCAGCTCACAGTGCGAAGGGGCCATGTTTTATTTTCTAATAAAGGCATATATTTAAAAAATTTCAACAATATATAAAGTTGTGTACCTTAATACATGTGTGATTAATATCTCTATCTTCGGTCCTTCAAAATATTCTTACATACATTCTATCATGTGTCTTGAGAACGGGGAAGGTATGCAGATACAAATAAGGGTGATTCACACGGAGGAGGAGAAATGATAATGATGACAGAATGATTTCTAGGTGTTGGACCTTTCCTGTAATTCAACGGCCATAAAGGAAACATCATCACAATAATGGTGTCCAAATATTAGGCTCCAAGTAGAGACTCCTACTGTTGTGGGGCAGGTGGCTCAGAAAACACACCAAGTGCCAGTTTTGTCCAAATAGAAGAGTCTTCATTTAGCGGCTGGCTGGTGACTGCTTCCTGCAGGACCCATAACTGTCTCTGCAAGGAACAGCCTCGAGCCTAAACATTTAAAGGCAAAACCTGCAAAAACCACATCTGGGTTGATACAGCTGCAAGCAAGCAGGGGTACAGAAGCAGTTAGTAAGGGAATGCAATGGGTACATTAGTATTTCCCATGGGATGTTCCAGGTTGGCACAGCAGCAATCGAGCAGAAGGGAAGTGAGTCAAAATGACCTGGTTGAGTACAAGTTAGAGAATGGTTACTAATATCTAGATAATCAATCTCAGAGTACATTGCCCAAGAAAAATGGGAACTAAAGAGAGAACAATTTTACATTGTATAAGAGTTGACATTTTGTGTTGCCAAGTATGCTGTGCTAGGTAACTATTAATGGGTACAGAGGCGGGGCTTTCCCATGGGAGAACCTTTTCTTACATGATATGGAGTCTCAGGGTAAAATGGAGTCTGTTTGCTCACTGCCCATAGAGCCTGGCCCCATAACGCTATGTGTACCACCTTTTCAAGTCTCAAGACAACCTTGTAAGGTAAACTTGATTACAATTATTCTTGGTTTGAATAAATGAGTGAGCAGTGGGTTGGAAAGCTTTGAAATTTGCCCAAGATTGAGCTGCTCCAAGGGTAGTCAGTGTCAAAGCCAGATTTGAGCCTTGGCCTATCCATGCCTCTCCAGTCCTCAGTCTCCACCATTCACCACGCTGCTTGCAGGGTGGGTATTTTTTTTTTTTTTTTTTTTTAAAGAGAGAGTGAGAGAGGAGAGAGAGAGAGAGAGAGAATTTTTAATATTTATTTTTTAGTTCTCGGCGGACACAACATCTTTGTATGTGGTGCTGAGGATCGAACGCGGGCCGCACGCATGCCAGGCGATCGTGCTACCGCTGAGCCACATCTCCAGCCCCCAGGGTGGGTATTTATTTGCTTTTGAATGGATATTCTGGAAGGACCCTATTATTTTAAATACCTTAGGCCCAGGTGCACCAAGATTTGGAAATGCTAGCCATCCCATTAAAATCTCCTGCATGTGTTAGCTACTACCGTCAGGATAATTCTACATAATAAAATAATTCCTAGACTCACTGTTTTTCAGTAACCATCATTTATCCTCAAGGTTCTGCAGGTGGATGGTGGCTCTGCTTCAGGCTGTGGTGCTGGGACTGAACAGGGTGGGTGACCTTCACCAATGGGTTACATTGACCTTCACCAATGCTATTATCCTGTTGCCCTAAAGCAAGTCACTTGGTTGAGCCCAAGTCAGGTTGCAGGTGGTGAAGGATAGATCCTAATAGTTCAACCTACCACACCTGCCCAAGCCTAACATCAGCTTGAATTGTGTACTTCTCAGTTAATGTGCTTGTTAGGTATGCATGTAGTTACTTATCACTACTTTAAAAATTATGAAAGAATTTTGTGTATATTGTGAAAATAAAGAGCTTATAGTCTGGTTGGAAAGATGGACAATAAAAAGATGAAAACGCTAATCCCAGTGACTTGGGAGGCTAAGGCAGGACGATCAAGAGTTCAAAACCAGCCTCAGCATCTTAGTGAGGCCTTAAGCACCTCAATGAGACTCTGTCTCTAAATAAAATATTAAAAAAGGACTGGGGATGTAGCTCAGGGGTTAAGCGCCCCTGGGATCAATCCCCGATACCATTAAAAAAAAAAAAAAGGGACACTTTATCATTCTCTTTCTTGAGACATAGATATTTATGTTGTTCCCATATCTCAGAATTTTTTTTAGCTAATGGAATTTGAAATCACTGTCTTTTCCTATTAAACCAGTATTAGAATGACAATGTTGAGAATTCTGTGGCATTTGCTTTATCATTGATCTTTAAATATTGGTGTGACTTAGGAGTCCTTTCAAAAAAGAAATAGGAAACCCACACAAATGAAACTATTAGTTACGGTAAGGTGCTGTGAATATGGGTTGTAGCCTTCTTTCTATGTTCTTAATATTATCATCTTGGTAACATAGCTTTCTTAGGCCTCGGAATCTGATGAAGACCTTCAAGTAATTCATTAGCTAAAATAGTAGGGAAATAGTTTTGGGCACTGCAGCACCATCTCTCTCCGCCTCTGGTGATATGCTGGGCCCCTGGCAACTTCCTGAGTAGTTGGCCTTGGTGGCCTTGAGTTTCTTTCCTCTGACCTTGGTCCTCCCTAATCCCCCTCTCTACTCTGCCACCTTGTGGATTTGTTTTGCAATTGCATCTTCTCTGGAAAATCTGATTCAGGTATCTGACTGCTGCTTTCACTGGGAACAGGGTAGAGGAGTAGAAGAGAATTCCCCTCACCACAGTGACACTCAGTCTTCCTAGAGCACCTTCTGCTTTGGGGGTAATATCCTTGGAGGCCAGCTGAAGGGCATTTGAATGACACCTTTGAATATCATATCTGACCAGCTCTCTCCATCTGAGACCGTGTACCAGCATCCCAGGGTGTGCTACAGGCCTGACTCTCTGGAATCACCTCTTCAGTCCCTTATAAAAACAATACAAGAATTACTTAGATTTACAGTCCAGGGGAGGAAACAGATTTAAAAAACCAAACAAATATTTGTAAATTCTGGTAAGTACTCTTAGACGAACAGTAGTGGTAGTGGTGATGGAGTGAGGAAATTTTATTAAGTAGACTAGTAAGGGCAGTCTTGTCTGAGCAGGAGAAATTCCAAGTCTCAAAATAAATAATAAAAAAGGCTGGGGAGGTGGTTCAGAGGCACAGTGTCCTTGGGTTTAATTCCCAGTAACAAAACAAAACGAAACAAAACAAAACATGGCTACTGGGGAACTTTAATCTGCCTGTGTGGCTTGCCTCTGAGACTCATATTATGGTTTTTATTGTGTAGCTCTGATATAGACAAAGATGACTCAATTAAAAAAAAAGGCTTTGATTAAATTTACCCTCCACACACTGGAAATTTCTAGCTAGGTACCGTTTATTTTCTGGTCCACGGAAGATGTTTATTTAATAAAACAAAACAGCATGGCTGGTATTCTATCCAACCACAAAGACTAAAAGGAATGAAGTGTTTGAATATGTATATAAAAGACCCAGGATATTTAATGTGACAGATACATGCATTTCTGAAATAACGCTCATAGAATTCCTCAAGTTTTGGAAATTGTATGAAAACAGAGGGATGTTCCTATCAAAAGAGTACAGAAAACCAAACACCACATTTTGAGCAAATTATCCTGTGAGGCAAGTTAGGCTAACAATGCATGACTTTTTTTTTTCCTTGTTTACAATCTGCTCAGAATGTCTTTATGCCAACCAAGTAGGCAGAATATTTTGGTTTAATATCAGTTACACAGCATTAGCATAGACTCTGAGGACTACAGAACAGGTTTTGTTTTCTTTTGAGCTGGCAAAGTGACCAGAGAAACATCAGTCTCCTGAATGGAGACTTTTATCCAAAAAGATGACACATCCCTCCTAGAATATTTTATAATATACTTAAAAACTTCTTCATGTAATATTTATAAATGATTTTAAGAGAACTTCAGCATATTGAGATTTTCTTATCTTTATGAAAACAGTCTTGAGTCTGGTGTGAGGCTGTCTAAGGTCTTACTGATGGCATATTGCATAAGGCCCTATAAAAGATGAAGGGCCACCCCTGAGATCATGGGATGTGATAGTCAGCTTTCTATCACTATGGTGAAATACCTGAGGTAACTAACTTATAAAGAGAAAAGGTTAGATTAGTTGAGTATAGCAAATGGAGGAAGGAGGGAAGGGAAAGGAAAGATACTAGGGAATGATATTTGATCAAATTATGTGCATGTTTCAGATACGGCATCATGAATTTCATTATTATGTATGATTATAATGTACCAATAAATATATAATAAAAAAAAGAGAGAAAAAATTTATTTTGGCTTGCTATTTTGGAGGTCCCAGTCTGTGATCAGTCATCCCCATTGTTTTGGGCCTGTGATGAGGGAGCACATCATGGTGGGAGTCCGTGGTGGAGCAAAACTGATTACATCAGGAGCCCAGAGGAGAGAGAGAGAGAGGGAGGAAGGGGCTGGGTTCTACAACCCCTTTGGAGGCATGCCTGGAATGACCCTAGGGCTTTCCACTAGGGGTCACCTCTTAAAGGTTCCTCTGTCTCTAATAGAGCCACCCTGGGGACAAATGGCCTTTAACACGTGGGTCTTAGGGGGCATTTAACTCTCCAACATGGGGCACCGTGGGAAGAACACACATTGTTGGTTTGAGCACAGAAGATTGGGCTGTCCCTCAGCATCCTAATAGGTGAACTTGGACTTGATTTTCCATCTCTGGATCTCACTTTCCTCATTTGTAAATGACCCTAGGGCTTTTGGGTGACAGTGCTTAGTCACAGCTTACCCCTCACTCTTTACCCCAACCCACGAGGAAGTTGCTGTTATCTCCTTTTAACAGGTGAAAACAGAAGTTCAGAGAGGGTCAGTGGCTTACCTAAAGTGACTGTGTCAGAGAGACTTGAAGCCAGGAGTTGAACCCTGGACTTTCTGGTTCCCAAATCAGCTGGAAAACAAACAAACAGAAAAACAATCTTGTAGATTGGTAAATAGGCTTCGGAAAAATGTCCTAAAATAGGCAAATGTAAGAGATGATTGCTACTCAGTGAAACAGGAGCATAGACTGCATCTATAGGTAAATACCCACAAACGACTAAAGAACTTACTGGAAAGTCTGTTGAAATAAACATCACGTGCACCTTCTGAAAGTCAAGCCTTGGAATTCATCCTGCAGAGGGATAATTTCCTTCCTCAGGATGAAAAAAATCACAGGAATTCAGAGGAAAACATTTTAGCGGTGGGTTCTTATTACATCCGAGAGTCAGACACACTCAGCGTCACCTGGCAAGTCCTATTAGTTGAAGCATCAACAAGCACTGAGACTGACGGACTTGGCTGCCTTCAAGTAGGCTGACCCAGCCGGGAGGATGCGTTCAGCCACAGGCAGAGAGAGGCCGGGCAGGATGAAGAACCCAACAGCGCTTGTGCTTGCCGTCGCCTTACTGGCTTCCTTGGCAGGTGGGCACAGACTCGGACCACACCACCTGTTTCTGTGCTACTGCACTAACCTGGAATAACAGTGGGTCTGGTACTTTTGAAATATTGTTTCATTTCAAGTAGTATATTAGTGTATATTGAATAGATATTTCATTTCTCTCTCTCTCTCTCTCTCTCTCTCTCTCTCTCTCTCTCTTTTCCTTCCTCCCTCTCTTCTCCCTTTCTCTCTTTCTACTAGGGATTGAACTCAGGTGCACTCGACCAGTGAGCCACAACCCCAGCCCTTTTTACTTTTTGTGACAGGGTCTCATTCAGTTGCTTAGGGCCTTGCTAAGTTGCTGAGGCTGACTTTGAACTTGCCATCCTCCTGCCTCAGCCTCCCGAGCAGCGCTCTGCTTCTTTCTTTCTTCCTTTCTTCCTTTCCTCCCTCTCTCCTTCCCTCTCTCCCTCCCTCCCTCCCTCCTTCCCTTCTTTCTTTCTTTTCCTCCCTCAATCCCTCCCTCCCTTTCTTCCTTCTTTCTTCTCTCTTTCCCATAAGATCAGGCTTCCAGAATTACTAACGTAAGGGAGAAATTCTTTTTCTTTTCAAATTCTTAAAGTATTTGAGAAATTATTCTAAAAAATGCTGATAAAATGCTGATAAATCTTTAACTGCTTTTGGAATTCACCCGAGATCACCAGTATCTGATAGAGTTTGGTTCTGTTAATAGCTTTTCCTATTGGCATGTGATTACCAAAACAACATGATTTTATTAACACAGTGTTTTCTTTGAGGGGCTTGTGGGATGACTGAGTTTACATGATCTTATTGTCCCTGGGAATCGTTTAATAACAACTTTCGACTCAATGTTGCCTATTGAGGATTTAAAAAAAAGAAAATCCCACTGGAGGGAACTTAAGAGAAATGCAGATCAGAGAACTGGAGAAAATGTCTTAAAAATATGTTCATTAAGTTCATGCCCAGTCTTAAAGGAATGGGCCATTGAAATAGGTAAATGGTTTTAAATCGTGCAGCTTTTTTTCTGAGTTCACTGTCTGAGAAACAATTTTAAATTCTTTTCTGAGCCTTCTGGGATGCTGTGTCCTTTGGGACAGGTTCCTCAGAGAGAAGTTTTGTATTTTAATTGAAGTTGAACTTGCAAACACTTTGCCTGGGACTGTGGAGATGGAGCATGAACTCCTGACAGTCCCTGAGGCCCCTTCCCGGTATTTTCCAGAGGCCTCTCCGATTGTGAGCGAAAAACAGGCCAAACAGCTCCTGAGATCCCGGCGACAGGACAGGCCCAGCAAACCTGGATTCCCCGACGAGCCAATGAGGGTGAGTGTGGGCCTTGGCAATTTTAAAGAAAATGCTATCTGCTGGATGCTCATTTACCTTGAAACTAAACTGGGTGCTGGTCCCAGTACGGGCTGCAGGGTGGGGGTCCTGTTACTGTCTCAGGTATAATCTACAGGCACTCTCAAACTCTTTTTTTGCGGGGTGGGGGGGTACTAGGGATTTAGCTCAGGGGCACTGGACCACTGAGCCACTTCCCCAGCCCTACTTTGTATTTTATTTAGAGACAGAGTCTCACGGAGTTGCTTAGCACTTTGCTTTTTTCTGAGGCTGGCTTTGAAGTCGTGATCCTCCTGTCTCAGCCTCCTGAGCCACTGGGATTACAGGTGTGCACCACCACACCCAGCCACTCTCAAAATTTACCTGTGTTTTCTCTCTCCTGGAGGTGCCAGCTCCACTTACCTATTGTGAACGGGGTATTTAAAATAGAGGTGGCAGGGCTGATGGTGGAGCCCCCGTAGGCTGAGTGGGATGTGGAGTGTTACACCCCTGACTTGGTTGCTAGGGAGCTGTACCCTTTAACTGATACCCACCTCACTTTCTTCCGTATGGGCCCCAGGCAGACTGGACCAGTATCCTTGGCCCACGATGGTCTGTCCAGGCAGGCAGAATCTGAGTCCCAGCTGCCTGCGGGGTTCTTGCTCTGTCCTGTCCCTCTGATTTTGGTCTTTGGCCTCAGCTCTGCTCTGTGACTTCACGGTGTCCTCCTGCCTAGTCTTTCTTGCTTTCATGTTGTCAGTTTAGTGGACGCAGTTAGACCTTGCCGTACTCCTCCCAGCTCAGTTCTGGCCTGGCTGGGTGCCTCTCCGTGGCTGAAGCAGTCCTGACATTTCTACCCCAGAAGGTAAGTAGCAGCGACTCAGCCGGGTCAGGAAGCCGGGGAGTGTCTCTGTGGTCCAGGCTGGTCTCCCATCCTGGGCCTCTTCGACTAGGCACCAGCTCAGCCTCTTTTCACTGTGTTCCATGCGGAGGCCCAGAAAGCCACAATCCCCTTCACTCTCTGCAGACTCCTGTCCAGATCTTGGCAATTTCCCTGAAAAGCCTCTATTGGATGCTGCCTGGTAGGATCCTGGGGAGGGCTGGCTGGGGTCACACTACGCTTGAATCTCCCCATTTTCCATCTGTGTAATTTTGGGGGAGTTTCCTATACATTTCTGCACTTCAGTACCGTCTTCTACGAAATGGGGATGATAACAAATGTTATGACTTATATTACTGTAATAGCTCTATCAATAAAATGTAAAATAACTCTTCCAAGAGGATACAACAAAGTAGTTCACAGTGAAGCCCTTAGAACAGCACTTGGCAAGTGGAAACGATTCCTTTACCAGGTGCTGAGCTAGGTGCTCAGGCCATAGCAAGCGTAGCTGAGGTCTCTGCTGGGTCCTGCGAGACAGGGAAGGGAGCCCATGGCTCTGACTCAGTGGGGGCTTAAAAATGAATCAGGACTTCAGCCGTCAAGGATAGAAGTGCCTCTTTTGGCAGAAGGAAATAAGGGGTGGTTCAGAACACCCAGGTGCAGGACGGGAGGGCACTGGGGAGTGGGCAGGAGCAGGGGTAAGAAAGGTTTCCTACCCAGGACTTCACCTGGTGTTCAGAAGAGAGTAACAGAAGGATTTTTCAAATGGAGCAGAACAGATCTGGGTTTTAGACACGGTCGATGGAGCAATTTGAAGAGGAGAGGCCCAGGATTGGAGTCTGGGTCACTGACACTCAGAGGTGGGCAGAGCAGGATGGAGGAGCCCTGGGGATGCTGAGAGGAAGGTAGTGGGGTGGCTGAGCCAGGAGACCAGGACCAGGAAGGAGGGTGGTGGGGGGTGAGGGAGGTGGCTCCATGGCCACTCAGAGGAGGATGCCTGGAGTGAGGGCCTGAGGGGAGGCCGACTTCACATGTACAACGTTCACAACTGGAAGACAGTTGTCAAGGAAAACTCACCCACCTACATTTCTATTTCTAAGTGTGTGTGTGTTTGTGTGTGTAGGGAGACATGTTGTCAGACAAAAAGGGCAATGTTTGCTGGGTGATAAGATTTGGGACAAATTTGTTATCTTCATCTTTACACTTGATGCAGTTACTCGGTGTACTAGTTTCGTAAAGCTGCTATAACAAAGAACCACGAACACCATCCTGGTGCTGCAGTGCTTGTCTTCAGTGAAGGCTCAGGAAGTAGCCTAACATTATGTCTCAATGCTATGTTCTCTCCCTCTCTTTATCTGCTCTAGTAGGCATCAGATCATCTCACATCATCACTACAAGAAGGGTAGGGCTTTGGCACTTGCCTAGCAGGTCAGAGGCCCTGAGTTTGATCCCTAGCATCACACACACACACCCCCACCCAAAAAGGAAAAAACAAAACAATGTTGGGCGAGGTGGCGCACACCTGTCATCCCAGTGGCTCGGGAGGCTGAGACAGGAGCATTGCAAGTTCAAAGCCAGCCTCAGCAAAAGCAAGGCACTAAGCAACTCAGTGAGACCCTGTCTCTAAATAAAATACAAAATAGGGCTAGGGGATGTGGCCCAGTGGTTAAGTGCCCCTGGGTTCAATCCCCCATACCCAAAACAAAAACAAAACAAGAAAGAAGAAGGATGAATACAGTACAATAACAGATTTTGGGAGCTGGGGATGTGGCTCAGTGGTGGAGCACTTGTCCAGCCTAGCTGAGGCTCTGGGTTCCATCCCCAGCAATGGAAAAAAAAATTTCTTTTTTTGTTTTTTTGAGAGTGAAAGAGAACACATTTACATAACCTTTATTATAGTATATTGTAATTATTCTATTTTATTGTTAGTTATCGCTGTTAATTTTCTACTGGGCCCAAATTAAATTTTATCATAGGAACTACAGAATGAAATTGACCCAATTGTACTATGTACACATACAAATACACCCAGTGAACTCCACCTTTGAGTATACCTATAAAGCACCAATTAAAAACTAATGAATAAATAGAAGATCAACAGAGTAGAGGAAGGGAACATGGAGGGGGAGAAGGGAAAGGAAGGAGGAAGTACTGAAATGTCGCAAATCATATTCCACACATGTATCATTATGTCAAAATGAACCCCACTATGATGTATAACTATAATGCACTAATAAAAATATTTAAAAAATCATCTTATGTCTGTACGTATAGGAAAAAGCAATGTATATAGGGCTCAGCACTTCTTGCAGTTTTTAGGTGTTCACTCCGGGTTTTGGACTGTGTCCCCCATGGATAAGGAGGGAGTATTGTCCTCAGCCACAAAACAGTGCTATTCACTATTTATATGGGTGCATTTACATGTATGTATATTTCTAGAAAAACATCCAGAGGGATGATCAGGTGAATGGTAAGCACATCACCTCACTGAGAAGGACTGCAGGTGGTGGTCTAGTGAACTTCCTATTTGGTGTTGAAATTTTAAATAACAGTATGCTTTGGGTATTATGTGTATAATTAAAAAAATTGAAACCATTCACATTTGTTGTGGAAAAATTGGAAATCAAAAAGAGTCAAAGAATAAAATATAGTTCTACTCTTTCTCCCTAAAGAGCATTGGCATTTGAGAATGTAATTCTTTCTACTCGTTTTGTGTGGGTATATATATTTCTTTGTATGTTTTTTAAAAAAGAATCTATAGTTTTGTTTCCTGACTCTTCTCTTATTACTATATTACACATATATCTTCATATATGTGTGTGTGTGTGTGTGTGTGTGTGTGTATTTTATTTATTTATTTATTTATCTATTTTTATTTTTTTATTTTTTGTGGTGCTAGGGATTGAACCCAGGGCCTTGTGCACTTTACCAACTGAGTTTTATCCCCAGCCCACATTTCTTCATATTTTAATGGAATATTTATAACCATAATTTTTGCTGATTTATTACCTTTTATTACTCCCTCATTGCCAATATTTTCCTATCATAAACAACATTTCAAACTTTTTTTTTTTTTTTTAAATAAAATGCTTTGCTATGAGTACATTTCCAGAAAATTGGTTGTTAGATCCAAGGACCCGGCTGTTTCAAAAAGTTTTTAGTATCTATTATTGTGAATCACTTTGCAAAAGAGTTCCAACACTCTATGTTCCTGACCTCCGATAGAATGTTCTAGTAGGGATTTTAGAGTGAAGCTATGGTGAGAATGAGATGATGGTGCTGAATTGGAGACCAGTGGCTGTAGCTGGGGCAGGAGGAGAGGGTGCAGAGAGGGAGGGTAGGAGTAAAAAGAGTTGTGGGGTTCCGCAGGGCCGACAGGGTGCCGCACTGACAAAGGGTGGCTGGGGAGAGAGGCAGCTTACGGGGGACGACGGTGTGCTTCAGGTTCTTCTCTCGTGGTACCTGCTCTCGTCCAGTGGTTAACCCTAATTCACTTGGAGAGGCTCACTTTAATTGATACCCTTTTTGGGGGGGCTTCCTACTGCCTCTCCTCCCCCTAATGAATCAGAACACCCCTCTGTCACTTGCAGCACAAGATTGCTCTTTTTGGCATTTTTTGGTCTCTCCTAATATTCTGCTCTAAATTGCTTCAAGAGGTAGACCCACTTCTGGGTCCCCAGCACCAAATACACTGTGGAGTTTACTAAATGCTTAGTACTTATCTCCTTTACTTTTTCTGCTTCTTTGAGGGGGGGGAGGAAAGTTTTATGGGATATGATTCTTCCATAGAACCTGGAGGTTATTTCAAAGAAGTCTTTTCTATCGTTTCCCTTAAACTCATTTCACCTCTCTTACTCTTCCCAGATTTTAGGGAAGAAAATATCTGCCCATCATGGGGGGTGAACCCTGGAGATTCTTTAAAGAGATGTCTTTTGTGAACTTGCATACCTGGGGATAAGTCTTCCTAGAAAGCTTGCCATTTTTGGCCTGTGTGCCTTTAAGAAAAAAAAAAATATATATTTTTTTTGGGGTATACCAGGGATTGTACTTGGGACCCTCCCATACTAAGCTACATCCCCAGCCCAATTTTGTATTTTATTTAGAGACAGGGTCTCACTGAGTTGCTTAGGGCCTAGCTAGGTTACTGAGGCTGGCTTTGAACTCGTGATCCTCCTGCCTCAGCCTCCCGAGCTGCTGGGATTACAGGCGTGTGTTGCCATGCCTGCCTAAGGAATGTTCTTGTTGGGCAAATATAAATCATATTAGCTTTGTTATAAGTCATCTTTGTAAAATATGCCTTCACGCTCAGGCCTTTGACAAATGTATGTAGGAACCCATTACCCTTTTGTTCCCATGATCTCAAAGATGGTTCCGAGTGACTGAGATGTAAATCACACTCACCAGCCAGACTGAAGGTGGGTGGAGCCTTCAGGGTCCCAGGGTAGTTCAGTTCTGAGCCACCATCCAGCCTCTGTGATTACCTTGCTTTTATTAATGAGCAAGATAGTTTTTCCAAATGTTGACGGACTTCTAATTCTGCCCAAATGTCACAGAAAAGATTTTGCCTTTTGGGAAAAATTTCTGCCTTGATAGAGTAACTCTCCATTTTGTGATTCTCGGCTTAGATCTGGTTTCAGAGCATATTTAATTTCATTATCACACCATTCCAGTGCCGTCATAAGGGTCTATTTCTAATTTCTATTCTAATTTACTGGGGAAATTATTTACTTAAGTTATTGCCATTGGCATTTGACATGGAACACACATACTGGTTTTTGTTTCGTTTAATTTCCCCTGCCCCTGAGAAAGGAATCTAAAGAAATTAAAATCCATTTTCCATCTCCCCTTTCTTTCTGGGTCCAGGAACATTTGAGATTATCATTAATGTGGGTCATTTCTAACCCGGCCAATGCAATTGTTGAATTTGCGGTTTTTTAGCAGATTTGCCGTTTGACTTTTCCTTTTTGACTAATGACCGCTTTTAGGCCTTTCTGGCACATTCTCTTTCATAACATTTTAAATAAATAGTGAAATGTCATGGAAACCGGTACTGATTTCTTTCTTTTTCTCTGCGTGTATTGTGGTTGTTTTTCTTCTACGATGATTTTAGCTGCTGTTTAGGAGTGTGAGATAGATAGTCCTTTTGAATGTTTTTTATGTACCTTTGGCGTGGGCCAGCACCACAAGCAGATCAACACAGGTGTTGAGGAAACTTCCAAGGAGGATTTATTAAGATTACAAAGAAAAAAACACGGGCTTTTTTTTTTTTTCTTTTAAATCAATTTGCTCATTTGTATGTTTCCCTAATGAGTGGTCTTGAGGTCCTACTTTGTGTCAGTCACTAGGTGTACCTCAATTACTGCCATCAAAAAGCTTTCTGGGCCAGAGGAGGTAGCACATGCCTGTAGTCCCAGCAACTCAGGTGGCTGTGGTGAGATGATCACTAGAGATCAGGAGTTGCAGACCAGTCTGGGTAACATAGCAAGACCCCATCTCTCCTCTCTCTCTCTCTCTCTCTCTCTCTCTCTCTCTTTTTTTTTTTTTTTTTGGTACCAGGGATTGAATTCAGGGAAGCTTGACCACTGAGCCACATCCCCAGTCCTGTTTTGTATTTTATTTAGAGACAAGTTGCTTAGTGCCCTGCTTTTGCTGAGGCTGGATTTGAACTTGCAATCCTCCTGCCTCAGCCTCCTCTGCTGCTGGGATTACAGGTGTGCATATCGCACTCACCTAAGACCCCATTTCTTAAAAAACAAAACAAAACAAAACACTGATGGGATATCTGGCTGAGGAGAACAAGGTTTAATTGAAGAGCAATGCAAATGAGCATCTAATTGCAAAAGAGGCTGTATATTACTGGTGACACTGTTCATATCCTCAGGGATCTCATCAGCAATGCCATTAAGTATTGGGAAACTGTCAAGCTCCTGGTAGCCGATGTAAGTTTTCCAAAATTCTAATTTCCTCCTGAGAGCTCAAATTACATTATTTCTCAGCAAATACTGTCAATCATTTCCCTTGAGTGACAGACTGTTGGCTCATGTTCAAGATGTCACCAAACGCACCTGTGAAACACAGCTAGTTCAATGGATCACTCTCTACTGTTTCCCTGGGGATTCCTCTGAGGAATTAGTGCTTTCAGGATGTTTTATTTGTATTTTTGTAACTGTGAGTGTGGAAATGAAGAATTCAACATGAGCAGTGTGTACCTGGCCCAAGATTTCTGCCAAGATGTGTCATTTCACCCGCTGCTACTTTGGCACATTCAGTTCAGATCTGATACAGCAAGGGAAATCGGGTAACTTAGGAAAATTTAATAAAGAGATTTTTTGCAGGGATGTGGATAGACTGCAGGGGAAAAATGATATAGAATCCGTGGCTAAGAACCCCTAGGCAAGGAGGAGTAAGGGCTGAAGATGGTTCCTACACCTAGAGAAGGCAGCTCCCAGGAGCCATGACCTTGAGGAGGGTAATGCAGCCACCTGCTCTGGCTCCTCTGAAGGAGCCAAGGTACTAAATACCCTGTCCTCAGTCCTCCAACCTCCTGCGGGTGCCTCCATTGATCAAACCCAACTGGAAGCCATAGAACGAGGGCATCTGGGGTTATAATTCGTCTGGGTCACAGGGCCAGGTGAACAGGGAGAGAGAATGGATCAGAAGGGTGAATGCAGGCTACTTATTTGGCACTGAACTTTATTTGTATTCTCATTTAATCTTTTGTTTGTTTGTTTGTTTGTTTTAAGTGGTGGTAAGGGTGGAATCCAGGTATTAATGCATGCTAGGCACAAGCTCTATCACTGAGCTATGGTTTAAGATTTCTCTGCTATAGATACAGACCAAAATAATTTAATCATGTCATAAATACTGTATTACCCCGGCGTCTGCTTTCTCCCAAGGTGAAATGCTGCTTTTCTGAGTAACAGCTGGCTCTTCTGGGTACCTAAATAATATTTATGTGGATCTGTTTCATGTTTACTTTGCAATGGTTTGCATCTCACCCTGAGAGCACCCAGAATGCTTTAGAAGGAAGGGTCACCTGGTTCCCTAGGTGGCAGGCTACTGATTGGGTTCTGTAGAAGACTGAGGGCAAGAGGTGTTCCCTGCTCAACCCTGCTCTGCAGATGCAGCAGCCCTCTAAGACCAGAGCCACCCACCCCCATGGGCCATGGCTCCATCTCTGATGGGATCCTCTAGCCCTTCTGTACCCTGAGCCCTGCAGGCCTAGGTATGGTCCTGGTGCCTCTATTTCTGGTCCTTGGGTGCTGAAATGATCTACACCAGTAACCTTGCTTACATGGCCGTGAGTGGTTTCTTCTTTAAAGTATCTTCAGGTGAACCATCTGAGGGGGAACTTGTGGCTCAAGAGAAGCTCGGAGATTCACAAAGGCTAAATGACAGCTATGGACAGGGAAGGAAGGGGCCTCCCTGATGTGAGGAAAGAGGGAGGGTGGCAGACCCACAGGGAGCTGCCCCCACCTGATGGCTTACTTGTAGGTTCATTCCTAGGTCTCCCTGAGGGTTCTGTTGTAGAACCTCCCACAGATACCAAAATCCAAGGACGCTCAAGTCCCTTATATAAAATAGCTTCTGCTTTTCATAGAACCTCTGTGCATCTTCTGGAATATTCTATATTATCCTTAGGTTACTTATAATACCTAATATAATGCTATCATAAATTTGCATTGTTGGGGAATAATGGCAAGAAAAAGTCTGCGTATGTCTGGTAAAGTGGTAACCAAGGAGAAAGGAAATTTCTAGATTGTAGTCCACCAAGCTTCTCTCAGAATGGTGGCTCCCAGTTACACTCCACAAACAGGCATGGGTCCGGTGGGGACACACCCCCTTAGCAATGGACCCCCTTGATGGTGGGTCTGACTGGTCTTCCCCATGGAGAGACACGGGCCTGGCAGGTGGTTTTTCCTCCCTGTCTGTCCTCCTATCCTCCCCTGACCAAGCTGTGCCCTCAGGAAGCCTCCCCATGCACACAGGCAGTTTGACTGTCACGGTCACTGCGGCTTGTCCCCACAGGAGTACATGCATCACCTGCTGGCCCTGGAGCACCGTGCTGAGGAACAGTTTCTGGAGCACTGGCTGAACCCTCACTGCAAGCCCCACTGCGACAGGAACAGGGTCCACCCTGTGTAAGGGCGTGCGTGGGCCAGCCCCGGAGTGGCCCGGCTTCTGTTGGAGGTGGGTAGCTGTGGACGGCATGTGCATGGGCTGGGAGACCTTCTGGAACGTGGTGAGGGAGCCAGCTGGTAGCTGCTTCTGGGTTGTAGGCAGCAGCACAAGGCAGGAGAGAGACAGGAGCCCTGGGGAACACGGGGCTCAGCCACCAGGAGATGCCAACGAGAGGAGGGATAGGACCCTGAAATCCACGTCTGGGCTGTGGAGACTCCGGTCCCTCCAGGTGGGGTCAGCATCTGTGGGCTTGACCTGTGGCGGTCACCACAGTCATTCCTATTGGCTCCATGACCAGACTCCCTGACCCCCGCCCCCTCTCCCCACAGAGGCCCGCCTGCCCTCTACCTTCCCTCTTCCCTGGCCTGCTCTTCCAGGCCACCTGCTGCAGGCTGTCCAGTGTCCCCAGCATGCCCTGTGTGCCTCTCCTCTGCTCCCCTGGTCCTGGAGGAGGTGGCCTCTCCCTGACTGTCCCTCTGTCCTTCCCCACTTTCCAAATCCTGTTAGATGAGGTGACAAAATCCCATCAGAGGTTAAGCCCAGTGTTTTAGTCAGCTTTTTTTTTTTGCCACTGAAGAGAGAGAGAGAGAGAGAGAGAGAGAGAGAGAGAGAGAGAGAGAGAGGAGACTCCATTGTCCAGATACAAAATATATACCCTATAGCCACACCCCAATGAACCACTTCCTCCGGCCACACCCCAGTTAATCCCATCAGGGGGTTATTTCACTGATAAGGTTGAGGCTATACAATTTAATCATTTCTCCTTCATACCTTCTTGCATTGGCTCACACATGAGCTTTTGCGGGGCACCACGGCTAAATCACAACACCCAGTGAATTTTGTTCTTTGTCTGCAATTTTCGTGGATCTAGTAGGACAGGACATAAGTGGGTAGTTAAGGGTTAAAAGCAATCTCATATCTTTGTTGTTTATTTCATGCTACTGTCAATCGGGACAGATGCTTCCTTTAGAGCATCACTCTATGGCTTCCAGGGCGTTAGCATTTGACCCCCTTACCCCCTCCCCCGCAACCCCCTCCCCAAGGTGTACCCTCTATACTGTGGGGTATAGAGGAGCTATCTGAGCAGATGAGGGGATTCATGCGAGGCAGGGGCTGGCATGCCAGTCTTCTGACAACTCCAAGTCCTGTGATCTTAACGTGGACCGGACTGCTTTGTCCTGTGTGGGGAGGACCCCTGAGGAGAGCTGGGTGTGGGAGAGAGACGGCATGTTTGAGGGCCGGGGCTGCGCTGTCACCCCTCTTCCTGTCCTCCCAGCCCGGGGAGCCATTCTAGGGTGGGCATCCTGGTGTGCCTGGGAGGTCTCCTGACTCCCTGGTGCTGCTTCCCCTGCACCAAGGACCTTTGTCTTCCATGATAGGAGGCTCTCTCTTGGCTTCTTCCAGAAAACAGATCCTAAGAGTGGAGAAGTTAGATGCTCAGACTCGGCTGTGGCCAGAGCGGGGTTCCCCTTTCTGCTTCCCAGCTCTATGACCTTGGGCAAGTTGCTTCACCTTTCTGAGTCTCTGTTTCTGCTTTTGTAAACTGAAATAAGGATGTCCACGGAGCCCAGTGCTCAGCGATCGACTATTTTTTTTATTTTTATTTTTTTTAAAGAGAGAGTGAGAGAGGGAGAGAATTTTAATATTTATTTTTTAGTTATCGGAGGACATAACATCTTTGTATGTGGTGATGAGGATCGAACCCGGGCCAGACGCATGCCAGGCAAGCGCGCTACCTCTTGAGCCACATCCCCAGCCCTGCGATTGACTCTTTAAATGGTAGCACTTAGTACCGTTGTGTGAGGCGAGTGAGCGGGGAGGTTTCTGCACCCAGGGCCAGTGAGGCCTCTCTCAGTCGGACAGGCTCTGCTGTGGGCCAGGAGGCCTGGCTCCTGCACATGCAGATTGCACAGCAGCTACCACTTACATGAAGACAAGGAGGCAGTGGCTGGAGGGAGGGGTCAGCTTGCAATCTGGGGTCAGTTTTCAGATCTTGAGTCCCCAGGTCACTGGCTGAATGAGGAAAAAAAAAAAAGTCTGCTTTTCTGTTTCCTCCTCTGTAAAGTAAGGACAGTAATGCTACTCCTCGTGGTGGTTCTGAGGATAAAAACTCAATGTGCCAGGCATGGTGGTGCACACCTCTCGTCTCAGTGACTGGGGAGGCAGAGGTAGGAGGATCACAAGTTCAAGGCTAGCCTGGGCAACCTAGCGATGTCCTGTTTCAAAATAAAAAAATAAAAAGGGCTGGGGATGTGGCTCCGTGGTGGAGCACCCCTGGATTCAATCCCAAGTACTGCAAAAAAAAAAAAAAAAAAAAAAGTAAAAAAGAAAAATAAAAGCCAGTGCATGTCACATCTGAGTTGCCTGAGACCATGGATGAGGTGCTCTGGAAATGACAGCTGCTTGGTCTTCTCCTCCCCTTCTTCACCAACATCATCCTAACATTATTTTCTTCTTTTCCAGCCAGCAGCATCTTGATGAGTCATGACCTGGATAATACTGCAACTGGTCAAAGCTTCTCTTCCTTTTGATTTTGAACTCAGAAATGGTTGTCTTCACTCCTCATGGGCTTGGGGCCCCTGTGGGGAAGCCAAAAGTTGCTTTGGGGATGAATGGCGAGTATATAGTCTGCTTCATTGTACTAACCTTCAGAAATCATTAGAACGAATAGCTCAAGGTGCAGAGCCCCTGCAGGCCTTCCTACCTGTTCTTAAGTGTGGGCAGAGCTGATGGGTGGGTCCTGTAGAGGGGGAGTCGGGCAGGCTGACTGCGCTGAATACCTCGGGGGTGTCTTATTCACAGGAATGGACCACACCACTGGGGGCCTCTGAGGTTTTGGCCATCTTTTCTCCTTTTTTTTTTTTTTTGTGTGTGTGTGTGTGTGTGCATGCTAATAAACATTGGTGTTAAATCTACTGTGATGTCACTTTTCGTTCCCTCCCTTGTTTATTTTGCATATCCAGTATTGGAAAACTTACTGGTTTTTGAATACACGAATGGATGAAAAATGAACACCTAACAATTTTGCACACAGGCTTTTTTTTTTTTTTATTTGCTCAAGGTCAACTCTGAAAATAGGACCATACCTCAGTACCAGGTATACACCCTTGTCTTCCAGCAAAGGAGACATTTCTTGTGGAAAGTGGGGTGCTGCTCCTGTAATCTATCATCTCACCTGCCCTCAGCCCCAGGGAATGGACAATCAAAGACCAAGGAAAGGTGGCCTCAGAAAAGGGCAAGGAGGGATGCTGCCTACAGAGGAGGGCCTGGCCCAAGGCAGGTTGGATGGGTTTATTGAGGGAGAAAGTTACTGAACCTCTCAATAATAACGTGAAAGAAACATGAAAGTTGTCAGAATAAAGATGGAGTGGCTTGTGTCAATCCTACCAAAAGAAAAAAAAAAAAAAGTAAATGAAGCTGGTGGGTTATGAAGGAAGGGTTCTTATGCACGGTTTCCTGGGAATAATTATCACAAAAGACTACCACATGAGCTTGCACAGAGGCCACCAAAGCTTATACAAAAAGTACTTCTACAAGGACATCTGCCCAGTACCTGTTCAACCGTGGACTGATACCACTCTCGTTATTAATCACTATGACCAAGTTATTAATCACTATGACTGTTTTAAAATATCTAATATAAATGTTTTAAAATATCTATTATCCCCCTTGCCTCTTTGAACGGGCCTGTAGTTTACTTGGGCATGTGTATTCCCATTGCAATGCATTTCCCAAATAAATATCACAGTTCTTTTGAGAGCCCCTCCTTGATATCTAGGTGGATGACAATCCTACCAACAGTTATTTTATACTTACTGTGAAACAAACCCTATTTTGAAAATAGATTGCTTCATTGAACATCACACTTAGTCTATACACCAAATATGGTTGTTATCCCCCATTTATAGATGAGGAAGCTGAGGTTTACGAATTTAGGTAGCGTATTAGTTTTTCTATCTCAGCTAGACCAAATTACTTAGAGGCTTAAAACAATACAAGTTCACTATCTTGCATTCTGCATGGCAGAAGTCCAACATGTGTCTCACTGGGTTAAGATCTGGGTGTCAGTGGGCTGTGCTCCTTTCTGGGGGCTCCGGGGGTGAATGTTTTCTGGACTTTTCAGCTTCTAGAGGCTGCCTGTGTTTCTTAGCTCCGAGCCCCCAGTGGCTAGGGAAGAGTCCCTCACCTAAGTCACTCTGACTCTTCTGTCTTCCTCTTTGACTTTTAAGGACCATCATGATTACATCTGGCCCATTGGTGTAGCCCAGGGTAATCTCTAACTCCTCAATTCTCCCTCTCATTTGCCATCGTCATGGAAGAGCACCTTGCAATTCACTCATATTGACAGGTTCCAGCATTAGGACATGGGTGTCTTTGGGGAGGCCATTATTTTTGCCTCCTTTAAGTAGTTTATTCCAGTTCATGCAGCTGGAGGGTGTAGGAGCTGTGATTGGAACCTAAGAAGCCTCTCCCTACTCTGAGCTCCTTGACACTCTGTACCTCTCTCTGCCCTAAGTCTGGGATCCTTCTGCATTGAATTAGGTGGTTTTCTTGGGCCAAGCTCCTGAAGACTGAGGATGTGTCTTCACTGGGCTCCCTGCACCCCTCACCTAGCAGGGGCATCAGCTGGATGCCAGACATATTCCTTGGGCTCTGACATTTGACACAGGAACTTGCCCAGGGCACAAGAAGCAGGGGCAGACAGAAAGCTCCTGCTCAGGGCACCTCCTCACCTGTGTCTCAGAGTAAGGGCTGAATATGGGCATGTGGGTCAGAATGCATGGGACAGACAGGTTCCAACAGAAAGGAGAGAGGCAGAGTAAAATAAGGTGGACCCAGAGGGAGCCAGGGGCTCACCTGCAGGCCAAGGAAGAAGGGCTTCCTTGAAGTTCTAGGGAGCTTGGGTGTGGCTCAGGCATCAGGGCCTAAGTTCCCCAGAGCAACAGAAGGGAACCTTGATCAGCCACGTGGATGGAGCCCGGTTCTCAGGTGCCTCCCCTGGGCACACAAGATGTATGCTGTCCCAGAGCACCTTGCAGTTCACTCATGGTGTGCTTACGGCAACTCCACCTTCCTCTAACTCACAGAGCTTCTCAGAAGGCAGGAGAGACAGCAATGGTGTTAGAGGACCATCTAGCATACAAATCCTGGCTCCATCACAGCCTCACTGTGTGTCCTGGGGCAAGCTGATTAGCTTCTCTGGGCTTCTGTTCCCTTTTCTGTAAAATGGAAATAACAGATGTTATAATAATTACTTTATTGAGGAAGCACTCCATAAAACTAGCTATTATTGTTCCCAGGGATTGAACCCAGGGGCATTTAAGCACTGACCACATCTCCAGCACCCCCCCACCCCACCCCACCCACCCCTCACCTTTTTTTTTTGAAACAGGTTCTCACTAAGTTGCTTAGGGCCTTGCCAGTTTGCAGAGTCTGGCTTTGAACTTGTGATTCTTCTTTCTCAGCCTCTGGGATTATAGGTGTGCACCACGAGGCCTGGCTCTCCTATTATTTTTTAGAAACTTTTCATTTAGGGGAGAAGTGAAGAGTGTTTGCCTCCCTACTTGAGAAAGAATTTTTGCATTTTCAATATTGAATTTTCCCGTCTATGAACATGGTCTATCCACTTACTTAGGCCATTTTTAATGTCCATTACTAGAATTTTATAGTTTTGTTTATAAAGATGATATAAATCTTTTATTAACATTAGTCCTACATGCCTTACAGGGTTTTTAAAATTACAAGTGGACTTTAAAAAATTATATTTCTAGTTGGTTATCCTGGTCTGTATAGGAACAATATTATTTTTTTGTTGTTGTTTTTTGCATTTCGATTGTATCCGGAGGCTTCCCTCCTGGGAAGGTTCTGTGGTGCTAGAGAGACAGTTTCTCCATGGGTGTCTCCAGTGGGAGGCAGCTCTCAAACCTGATAGCTATGTGAAGGAGAAGGATCCAAGTCCTGGGAGCATTGACTCATTGACATGTGCTTTCAGAAGAGGGCAGAGACCATTGATTCTGAGGGCCTGGGTTTGGAATCAGAAAGGATGAACATAAGTTCTTGGGGAGTGCCGTAACCAGCACTGAGCTCCTTAAAAGGAAGTGTGTTTGTTCTTTCTAGAGATTTGAAGATGACTAAGACCCCAGTTCAAATGAACTTACTGTGGAGTAAGCTGCATTGCAGGTTGGGGTTGGCAACCTTTTTCTGCAAAAGCCCTGGTAGTAAGTATTTTTGTCTTGTAGGCCTAAAGGCTCAGTGTGGTAGCCACTCTGCTGCTGTCTCTGTAAAGCAGCCACAGACAACAAGCAGATGCATGGCTGTGTCTGGGTTTGGACTGTGGGCTGTAGTTTAAAGACCTCTATCTACTACAGAGAATAGGGCCTTGAGACAAGATGGGGAAAAGGTGGTGTCATGGAAAGAAGACTAGTTATGGGGAGACAGATTGTAATTACGATTTAACCTTGTTCTGAGCCGTGTGACTAGGTGAGTTGCTTAGACTTTCTGAGTCTCATATTTATTGTGATAATAATATTGGCCTCTAGATTGTTAGGGTTATTATATAACTGCATAACTTTTTTTTTTTTTGGGGGGGTACCAGGGATTGAACTCAGGGGCACTCAACTACTCAGCCACATCCCCAGCCCTATTTTGTATTTTATTTAGAGACAAGGTCTCACTGAGTTACTTAGTGCCTTGCTTTTGCTGAGGCTGGCTTTGAACTTGCAATCCTCCTGTCTCAGCCTCCTGAGCTGCTGGGAATATAGGCATGAGCCAAAGCGCCCGGCGCCAATGACTTTTGTTAGAGTTAGCTGGGAACAGTGGTTCATGCCTGCGATTCCAGTTACCTTTTTTCCTGAGGAAAATAAACAAGCAAAAACAAAACCACTAAAAAAAGTAAGAGAAAAAAGAAAAAAAAAAAAGAATTTAAACCATTCCAGTGGGTATGAAAGGGTATCTTCCTGTGATTTTAATTTGCATTTTTCTTCTGACTGACAGTTTTGAGCATCATTTCATGTGCTTATTGGCCATTTTTATAACTTTTTTTTTTTTGAGAAATATCTACTTAAGTCCTTTGCTCATTTAAAATTTTGGTTGTCTTTTTGTAGTTGAAGGGCTGATATTTTGGTAGTGACAGGAGCACAGCTTACCAAGGTAGAATCTTGGACCAGTCACCCCCCACCCCCCATCCTGCCTCAGTTTCCTTTTCTGTACAATAGGGATAATGCAAGAATCTACCATGAAAGGGGGTCATGAAGGTTAAGTGACTTAGGATGGATGACACTTCTGAAACTCTGCCCTGCGCACGGTAGCCTGAGTTGTCATTACGCACGGAGTGAGGGTAACAATGGTAACTAAACAAGAACTCACCAGACATGAATAACTGCTGGGAAGCAAATAAAACAGTGACGCAACAGAGGGTGACTGGAAGGCTATTTTGGGGTGGGTGGACAGGGAAGGCTTTTCGGAGGAGGTGACATTTGAGCTGACACCGGAATGACAGGAAGGAGCCAACTGCGCGAAGATCCATGTACAGGAAGGGCATTTCAGGCTGAGGGGGATGGCTCAGGCCAAGGCCCGCAGGCGGGAGCAGTTCATGGAACTGCTGAAGGAAGAGGGCAGGGGGGCTGGATGAGGCCAGGCTTACCCTGTGAGAGGGTCCTGGTGGACCATGACAGCGTGGGAAGGCAGCAGCTTTGGGGCCAGGAAGCCAGGGTGCGCAGGTCTCTGCTCATTCCTTGGGAAACTCAGACAAGTGACTCATTCCATTTGGAAAAGGCTTCTTTCTGTTTTCTCATGTTAAAATTGGGGCCGGTTGGGCCTGGGGCTGGGGCTCAGTGGTAGAGCGCTTGCCTTGTATGCGTGAGGCACAGGGTTTGATCCTCAGCACCACATAAAATCAAATAAATAAGATAAAGGTAATTGTGTCCATCTACAACTAAAAAAACTTTTTTTTAAAAAAGTTTAAAATAATTGAGGCTGGTTATATCTATTTCATGGGGTTACCATGAGACTCAGCTGAGATAAACTGCAGAGGGGCACACACATTTTAGAAGGTGATAATTATATCCGGGGAGAGTAAGGGATGCTCAGTTGCAGGTTAACTAACCCTTTTGGCCAAACACACATATGTGTGGCACGGGTGTGTTTGAAGGTCCCTTCCCCTGGGTGGTCATGGGGAGCATGACCTGTGCATTAGTACTCAGAGTTCTGCGTCAGGCAGCTGCTATCTTCCTGAAACCTTCCTTCCAGGCCCATCCAGTTGAGCTTCTGCTGAGGACCCCCCATGCCAGGCACAAGCTCTGCAGGTGAACAAGGAGTCCTCGAGGAACTTACAGTACCACCTCCTCCACTAGGTTTCCTCCTTTTGTGACAACGGGGAATTATTGCTCCCTCTCCTGTATTGCATAGCCCTTCCTCCTTAGAGAATAAAGGAGAGGCTGTGGCAGGAGGATTGAAAGTTCAAAGCCACCCTTAGCAACTTGGAGAGGCCCTGTCTCTCAAGAAAACAAAACAAAACAAAACAAAACAACAACAAAACCCAGTGTGTGTGTATGGGTTTGCTGGGAATGTGGCTCAATGGTTAAGCACCCTTGGGTTCAATCTCTGGGGAGGGGGGTGGGGAAGGAGGCATATAGGGTCTGGAGGCCACTGGTAGAATTCTGGTCTCCTCTTTGCTAGTATCCATGGTACCCACAGCCCAGTGCAGTGCTGAGAGCCCTCTGAAGCCAGACTGCCTGGGTTTAATGCCCAAACCATGCTTCCTAGTCAATAACCTCCCAGGGCCTCACTTTCTTCATCTGTGAAATGGAGGTCATAGGAGTTCTTACTGCCTAGGGTGGTGATGAAGTTTGCACCCAGGTCATTTTAAGGTGGGTTAAATGCTAGAAGAATGCCGGGCAGGTAAGTGCTATGTAAATATTTGTTTATTTAAATCAAACCAAACATTAGGTGGGTGACCTGGGCAAGCCACTTAGCCGCTGAGCCTCAGTGTGCAGATCTATACATGGGGGCTCCTGTGAGGCTCCTGGGGCGGGGGGGTGTAACTGAGTGTAGCTCCTGGCCCTAGGAATGTCTTCTCAAATGCCAGCTGCCGGCCTGCCCCTCAGCAGTGTCATGCTGTCCGCTTTTCCCATGATCTCCTCATGTAAGAGAACCCTGACTGGACACAGTGAGTGTGCGTGTGTGTGCCCGGGAAGCGGGTGGAGACGCAGCCTTGGCCACATCGCGCTGGCCCACACACACACTCTGCTCTGTGAAGGAGCGATTTTTCTTGAGCAGCTGCGGTGGGGAGCAAAGTGGGCTCAGAGCTGCTAGGGCTCGACTGGCCACTAGGGGTCAGTGTGTCTCCGCCACAGCCGCCCGCGGGCGGCTTACCTGATTGCCGCAGGCTCCCACTGACAGTTCCCAACAGTCTGCGACATCTCCTGCCTGACATTAAAAAAAAAAAAAAAAAAATTAATTAATGTATCTTTCTCCGTAGCAGAGAAGGGAGCCCAGACAACCGACGCAACAAGCCAACTCTCTTTGCAGGAAAATGCTGAAGGTGGTTAAACCGTCCGGTCCTTCGCATTCCTGGGCTGAAGGAATAAGGATCCAATTGTGGTTTGAGCTCTGGTTATCTTGGTGCCGCCGAGGGTGCCACCGGGGGAAAATCTGCTGAATTCTTCCTTTTCTATTTTCTGCCTCAGCGAGGAGGAGGGCGTTAATGCCGGCTGGCAGTTACATGAAACTGAGATGGATGGTAATGGGGTGTGTTAACAAACAAGGGCAGGAAATATAGTGTCATATTTTCTGGAGAGTGAACCGCTCCCAGGAGACAGATCTGGAGGATTCTACAGAGGAGACACACTTGGAAGGAAAAAAAAAAAAAAAAACCCAGAACAAAAACCCCCAACCTTGCATAATTCAATTTTTAGCCCCAATCTGCATAAAAAAGAAGAGCAGATCATCCACTTCAGTTTGATTCCTGCTCCATGCTCAGTAATTCTTTTGTCAGGAGCCAACTCTGGCAATATAGAAGACTTCACTGCATCAGAGCTACCTACCTGCCTGGAACCCAGACCTGAGTCCCATCTGCATATCGCCACTTTCCTGAAACCCACGCAGACAGCAGATGGGATGCCTAGAAGCTGCCTCCTGGAAGGCGCTTCACACTTGCCAGAAGCGCGCTCACTCATCCCCTCAGCCTCGTCCTCCTTCATACACTTTTTCCGATTCTTTCTACAAGGACCAAAGACCGTCACCTGCCTGGTGGCTCGCCTCCCACGCTGCCCCTTTCTCTGAACCTGTATGGCAGCCTTTCTCTGAACAATGAGCTCTTCGAGTCTGGTTGATGTCTTGTTTTTGCATCCCTAGCACCTGGCACAGTGCCTGGTGCATTCATTATTAGTAGGTGCTTGGGTGTGTTTGTGAATGAATACATGTTGATATCCTGAGCTCTTCTGCTAGAAACAATAATGGCCCATGGATACTGAACACACCCCCTAAGTGTTCTGTATGCTTTCTCCCATTTAATCCTCATACCACCCCTGAGATAGGAGGGAGCTTGTCCTCATCCTCACCCTCATTTTACAGATTGGGAAGGTGAGACTCTGTGTGTGTGGGGTCACTGATGTGCTCACAGTTGCAGAAACTGGCAAGCACAGTTGGGGTGCAGATCTGACCACTGATATATACAGGGCTCTCTCTTCAAGGATAGACAATGCTACTGCACCTAGATCCCTCTCATGACATTTCATGTTTCATTTGTGCTATTGTGAATCATGTGTGTGTGTGGTGGTTTTTTTTTTTTTATTTTTATTTATTTATTTTTTTTTACTAGGGATTGAACTCAGGGACACCCAACCACTGAGCCATATCCCTAGCCCTATTTTATGTTTCATTTAGAGACAGGGTCTCACTGAGTTGCTTAGCATCTTGCTTTTTGCTGAGTTTGACTTTGAACTCAAAATCCTCCTGCCTCAGCCTCCTGAGCCTCTGGAATTACAGGCGTGCATTACAGCGCCTGGTTCATGTGTGTTCTTGTTTATCTTCCTGCAAAGATGTTAGTCAGTTCCTTGAGGCCAGAGCTGTGGCTCCAACCTCTCTGTAACTCTCAAGAGAGAAAGAATCAAATCAGGGCCGGGGCCGGGGTCTTCTGGCAGCAAACCTGGGTCTGGCTTTGGGTTTATCCTGAAAGGATGCCCCACAGGGCCTAACTCCTTCTGGACTCTGGAGCAGGGTTGGCTGGGGTCTGATTTCAGCACTGCCACTCTCTACCTGGGGCAGTCACTTAACCTCACTGGGTCTCAGTGTCTTCATTTGCAAAATGGTGATGATAGCAGCCACTTCCTAGAGCTGTCTTGAGGAGTAAATGAGTGGATGCATTTGCTTTGAAGGGTGCGTGGCACAAAGACTTACGATGTGTGAGTGGCTCTTATTTTGAGGAAATGGGCACAGAATCTACATTCTTTGCTGCCACTTTTGAATGATCTCTACACAGCTCACCAAATGACTGCGGGCCTCAAACTCTCTCCTCTTTCTTGGACAGTAGTCATTCCATTAAACCCAAACAACCCACCAAACACTGGACATTCCACCCTGGTCCTTCACTTCACGTCCCCTATTAACAACATGTAAAGCACGGGGGATGCCCGTATAAGGCCTGGTATTCAATATGTTGGGGGCATGGCTGCTTTGGGTGGACGTACACTCACAATTAATGAAGCCAGCCGGCTTCTCCGGATGGATATAAATACACTAGGAAGAGAAACTCAAGACCAACGGCTCAGGCCATCCTGTGCCGTCGCACTAGCTCAGGCTCTTCCTGTGTGTGATGCAGCGTGACTGACACTTATCCCTTCCTGAGAGCTGGGTGAACCCACTATGGCCACATTTTTGTCAGTGTTCCCAGTGGTGTTACCAGATAGCACACGTCGTTGTCTACAGCCAGAATGAATGCTATTGCATTTTCTTGAGAAGGTGGATGGAGAGAAGGAGGCAGCTCTCTTGTGTGTGTGTGTGTGTGCGTGTGTGTGTGTTGGACTCAGGTTGCTTGGGAGTGATTCTCATAGTTACTCTTATTAAGAGTCATCTTGAATCTTTATGGGGTGCTTGCTATTTCCTTGGGCACCGTACTAGTTGAAGGATGCTAGTAGGTTTCCCGTTTCCATGGAGGGTACAGCCTGAGGGGGTACGGCTAAATGGATGTGAGCCATCCTTAGGTTGACTGTTGTGAAGGAAAAGACGGGAGTGTTCAGGGAGTGATGGAGTTGATAAGGGAGTCCTGTCTCGTCCTGGGGATCAGGGAGGTCTTCTCAGAGGAAGGTTGTCTAAGCTGATTGCTGAGGAATGAACGGGAGCTAGCTAGGCGAAGGGAGGAGAGAGCCTGTTCCAGCCATGGACAAGATCCTGAACTTGAATCCATAGAAGATTTGAGAAAAACAGAGAAAGCTCTGTAGGACTAGAAGGGAGAGAACAACAGGCAGAGAGAGATTGGGCATTCAGAGGCAGGGAGCTGTGGGTCACCCAGAGCCTTGGTGGCCATATTCAGGACTTAAGGATTAGGTAACAGGATGCAGCTGGAGGACTTTAAACCAGGCAAATATGGTAATTTATTAATATAAATCTATATTAATAAGCACATCACTTGTGGCATCTGCATCACAGATTGGAGAGGATTATAGAGAAACAAAGGTGGCCTTGTGGGATCAATTGGGAACTTCTGTTGAAGGCTCAGAAAGATGAGGGTGGCCTGGAGGAGGTGGGAGGGGCAGGTGGCTAGATTCTAGAGACCTTTAAGTGACAGAGTTGATAGAATTGAATGTGGGGATGAAGCGGGAAGAGGAATCACGAAGGACTCACAGGTTTGGGTTTGAATAAAGGAGTGGATGGTGGAAGAGGCGTTGACATCCTGGTTTGATGCCCAAATAGGGGTATTGGGTGTGATCTGGATGCAGCAGACAGGCTGGGATGGTGGTATAGGAGTCACTAGCTCATGGACGGCCACGGAGGGGATGGGGTAGCCTGGCAGAGGCAGCAGGACAGTTTGGCATTTGTTTGGGTAGCCAATCTCAGGTGGCAAACCATTTTTGGCACTTTGAAGTTTTTGGAAGAAATAGTACTGACAAAGGCCCTTGAAATGTCAGCCACGTGATGGGTCTTCTCTGCCATTCCCAGCCTGCTGTGGGGAGCTGGTGGAATGCTGTGGAGGTCAAAAAGTCACAGGTCTTTTGCTGCTGTTTTGCTGAAATTCTGCCCACCGGATCCTGTTGGAACAAGGACCTCTCTTGGGTGTTCTGCTCTGTCTCTTGGCCGATTGTAGAATAGTCTTTGGGACAAGGTGGGGGTTCTTGAAGAGAGCAAGGCTGCAGGAGGGAGGTCATGGCTGATGGTCTGTCTGATATGGTATCAACTAGTGGTAAGAGCTGTCTTGGAGGGAGTGGTGCTCTCTAAGATCTGATAATTTAAAGGGTTCTTGCCTTTTCACCTTTATCTCCTGATTTGGTCTTTTGGAATGTGTGTCATGTGCCCTGCTGATGTTGGGGAGATGATTCCACATGGTAGACAGGCATGGCATTAAATGACCTTGAATCACAAAGTGATAAACTTACTACATTTTCAGTCCTGCTATGAAAAACATTTCCCGATGTTTTTAATACTTATGAAAACTCCCCTTTTAACAAAGAGTGAACAGGCTCATGGGGTCAGATGTCCTCAGCCAGCACCACTAACTAGTGACAATTATTTTGTTTTCATTGATTTTTCTTCTTTTTATGGCAAGAGGTGCTGGTTTGCTTTTATAGTTGTAGCACGGTTCTGTGTGTAGTCCAGCTCTCTGTTTTATGGAATTATTTGTTACCTCAGCTGACCTGGCTTGTCCTGACTGTTGCAGTCATGATGTACAATAATACTGTTTTGAAAAAGTTCCACACAGCTGTAGTAAAACATGGGAAAATGATAATTCAAGTGTCAAAATATGGAAAATGATGAATTAGGTTATAGAATTTTTAAAAGGAGCTGGCCTCATCAAGGTGATACATCATCCTGGTTTTCCTGCCATTGTGATCTGGGTGTGTAGAACTTGCAGACTTAGAACCGGGAAAGTCCGAGAAAATCTGGGATGTGTTGGTCAGCCCTGTCCTAAGTGAAACTAACTGGTCATCTTCACCAGCCAGTCTTAGTTCAGATGGTGTTGCCGGCTGTCTTCCGAGTCTCCAGGGGCATTGGCCCATGTAAGGGGGTCACTGGGCCTTTGCCAAGCACCCCTGCACAGTCTGGTTGAACTCCTTACCAGACCCATGAGGAAACCAAAGGGCAGGGAAGCGGCGATCTGATCAAGGTCACACAGAGAGTAAGCAGCAGCGTGGGCGCCTGCCATCTCTCCTGTTAATTCCAGTTAATTTTCTTCCTCCTGGATCTCCAGCTAGAGGATCTTTACACCTTCTGTTCTTCTCTTCACGGTCTCTGGTTGTTTTCAGGGTCTCTATAATGTTAAAGCAGTTGGTAATTAGATGGCATTTACCAAGTCGAGACCTTGTCCTAAGAGTTTTGTATATATTAATTATCAATCTTCATAATAATCCTATAAGATAGGCACTTTTATTATCCCCTATATGGAAACTGAGGCAACAAGAGATAGAGTCACTTGTCCAAGGTCATCCTGCTTGTGACAGAGGTAATACTTAGAACCCAGGCTGTTTGGCTCTGAGGTCTGTGGGTCTAATCACCCTGATCACCAGGAGACCCTGCCTCTGTGCTGATGCCCTTCCACCAGTTGATGCCAGTTAGAGAGAGCTCCTGGGGGTGCTGTCCACATCAGTGTCCTGTGCTGTAGTGGGAAAGATCAGGTTGAAGCACCTTTGGGGTTTAGATATGAGGAATCCCTCAAAAGCTCACCTGTGAGACAACATATGATGCACCATATTCTTTTGAAAAAGATGTATTTGACTAATCCCCCATTCCCTCTTTCCCGAGCATGTTATCTAGGGGTATTGGAAAAACCGCTATCAAAAAGGTCCTATATGTTGCTGAAGTTGGGGAGGAATACTCACGTGATAAATTTACGGGGTCACTGGAAGACCCTTTAATTTTCTGGGAAATGACAAGGCATCTGTGGCCATGTTGTGTAAAATTTCCTCTTTTATACCCAGGTTCCATGCCATGGACTATTTACTTGGAGTCTGAGGGTATATTTACCATTCAGGCAACATCACAAGCTGTCAAAGAAATCTACTCAGGGTAGGATGTGCTGGGTGTCTCGCCTTTCTAAAAATGACACTCGGCTCTCTCTTTTTTTTAATTTAATTTTTTTTAATAAATCCTTTTAGGCACTATGTTCACAGTGCAAATAGCTCAGAAAGGACACTGGTAGCAAGTCAAAGTTTAAGTGAGGGCACAACGGGTGGCATGGGAATAAGACTTGACCCAGTCGCCTTGCCAAGGAAGGAAGCTGCCGTACCTCTTGGGCTCCGTCTGCGGGGCACCACCAAAGGGGATCGCTGGGGAGGATGAGGTATTGATCTGCTGAATAAGCACCTCACCCGTTGGAAAGTGCCGTGTATCGTTCCCAGCAAATAACCGACAGCCACACGGTATCTAGAAGTTGCCTCCAAAGTCAATAGCGGAAGGAATGCTTTGGGGAGAGATTGGGGAAGATGTTTTTCCAAATTTAGAACCCACTCACATTTCGTGGGTTCTGACATTAATATGGAGCTTGAACATAAAGTTCTGGCAAATTACAACTTAACTTCCTGATTCAAAACAAGATGCTGTCTAAGGGCGCCTGCGAGGGTGTCTTGCAAGCTCACCGGCTCTTACAAAACAGCCTGTTTGAGGATTCAAGTGTGAACGAACCAGGACCAGACTGATTTCATTTCCTTTGAAATCCATGTGGCTTTTAGAATTAAGCAGCAGCAGGGTGGTAGTGGGGGTGTGGAGAGGAGGAAAGAGCTCTGGAAAAAGTGCACTTGAGGTTTTGCTGACCTGCAGACATTTGAAAATGACTATGTATTCTTCTACCAGGTCCTGATGTCCATGAATCTTGCAACCTTGGTTTTCAGTCTGATAAACAGCCAAGAAGAGTTGTTGGGGATTAGAGAGGGCGTTAGGCCACCCTCTCCTGAAACAAGGATGCCACTCGGGGGGGGGGGGTGGTTCTGGCTGTTTGTCTTTTTCACAGGGTCTTAGCCTCCAGCATTGCTCGGCCTCATACTTACTTCCTGGGAGGGGAATTTGTACTGCCTTACATTGGTTTTGGTCCTGGGCTTGAGACACCCACAGCCTTGAGGTTAGGCTTGAGGGAGGGACCTATATCCCAGCTCCTATAATCTTCCTATAAAATCCTCTGATTGTATCATTTCAAAGTATTTTTTTTTGGTAGCAAGAATTAAACTCAGGGACACTCAACCACTGAGCCACATCCCCAGCCCTATTTTGTATTTTATTTAGAGACAGGGTCTCATTAAGTTACTTAGCCATCTTACCTTTGCTGAGGCTGGCTTTGAACTCGGGATCCTCCTGTCTCACGCTCCTGAGCTGCTGGGGGTTACAGGCCTGCGCCACTGTGCCCTGCTTCACTTCTAAGTTTAAGACTGCTTTGTAGCAGTTCTGCTGCGACAGCTTGAAGTCTCCAGGCCTTGGCATGGCCTGACCCACGTCACATGACTTAGACCCTGCCTCCCTCTCTCCTGCTGCTCCTCTTCCTGGGGGTCTCCAGTTAGAACACGGTCATACCCCCTCGTGCCACGAGCCCTCTCTGACTCCTCCATCCTTCTCATTTATTCTACTCTCGTCCTACATCTCCTCTTTTTTTTCTGGAAACCCTTCCCAGAGGCCTTTCTGTGAGCCCTGGGCCAGGTTAGATTCCCCCTTTCTATGCCACTCTCTGTGGGTGCCCGACCTCTGCAGTGCCTCTGTTGGGGTGCTCATCACCCTCCACGTTGTAGTGCTCTCCTTATGTGTGTGTGCAGTTGGAACCCATTAGAGCCAACAGACTCTGGGGACCACTGCTGCCCTGGGGCTATTCATCTATGGATACCTGGCGTAAAGCACATGGGGCTCAGGGGGTACTTGTTGGATGGATGGATGCGTAACTGGGTAGGTGGATGGAAGGGTAGATGGGTGAGAGGATGAATAGATGGAAGAATGGAAGAGTGGTTGGAAGGGTGAGTGCATGGAAGGGTGGATGAGTATTCTAAGACATCCATCGTGAATTTCCCTCTGCCTCTGCTGCCTTTCCTCACCCTGCCCTCTTCTTCAGCCAGATCACTTGTAGCTGCCCTTTAGAGCACATCATCATCGGAGACAGAGGGAGTAAGTAAACAGAGGCCCCGGAGGCCAGCAGGAGCAGGACCCAGCTGGGAAATGGCAAGATGATGTGTGTGGTTGGAAAGGACATTGGAGGGATGGGGGAAGAAGTAGGCAGTGCAGCTGGAGAATTTTAATCTGGGGTCAGACCACAAAAGGACTCTGTGCATCCGTCTAAGCCTTTGGATTTTGTTCCATGAGCCATGGGAACTGGAGAAAGATTTCATGCCACGAAAGATCCTGGAACATTTGCCGTCCACGTCTCTGTCTATGTGGCTTCTTGAACAGATGCTTGAACTGGCCTGCCGGGAACACCACAAGGCAGAGCAGCGAGCAGGCCAGACCTGTGTCAGCAGGAAGAGCCCTGGACCCGGATGCAGAAGGCCTGGACTTACTGTGAAGCTTCCTTCTTCAATTGCTCTCCGAGGGACACTGACAGCCATCTTACCTTGTGCCTCAGTTGTCTCTGGCTCAGGGCTGGCCTCCTGTTCTTGGCACCTATACAGTGACCCAGGGCTCCTTGATGGCAACAACCCTGCGCTTGGTTCAACGCTCTGCTGTTGCGATCTTGCGATTCTTGTTCATATTTGAACCAGAGCGCCACATTTCATTTTGCACCAGGCTCCACAAATTGCTTTGCCAGTCCTGAATCCACCTGACAGGGACGTCGTGAAGATAAAAATGGTATCCCAGAAAAAAAAAAAAAAAAACCAGAGAAAGTCTTTAAAAAATGATCAAGTCCTAACTGTAAGGCCTTACTGATTTACCTGAGGTTACCTGACTACTCTAAACATGTTGGTGTCCCTGTGTGCCGAATGCTGGGACCCAGGAGTGATCAGCTTGGTCACTGATCAGGAGGATCTGGGTTGCTCGGTAAAGGGCAGAGCCAGAACTTGAACCCAGGCCTTCAAGTGCAGTGTTCTATCCTCCACCATAAACTGTCGTGAACATGTCTGTCGGCTCACTGTTCTACCACAGCCTTGGAGGTTAGGACGTTTTTCCTATCTTTATAGTTACCAGGCTCAATCAGTCACGCACATCCACCACTCACATCCACCTGCCACCCCAGGGCTTGACACTTGCGGGTTCCTCCAGTCTGCAACATTGTCCTTTCCTCTCGTGACGGCCTGGGTTCCCCTCAGCTCTTTGTTCAGGTTGCATTCCAAGTCTGACTTTCTCAAGGAGGTCCATGCTGACATCCCCAGCTGGGCCACCCTCCTCCGGATGGTGTCAAAATCCTGCAGATCCCCCAGTATTCCCTGCAATTGCAGTTTTGCACTTCTTGATGGGGTGGCCTGTCTCCTGCATTAGCAGGACCCCAGGATTCCCAGTGATGAGAGAAGTATCTGTCACCGTAGAGTTGCTCGATAAATATTTGGTGAGTGTACGAACAAGCAGAAGGTGTGGGTAGTGTCTGGGCATGGCCGTTCTCTCCATCACAATGGAGGGTGCTCCTCTAGGTCCAGAACCCTCTAATGATGACATAACAATGAACATGTAATGGGGATTCCTTGTATGCACCTGTCCTCCAAGTGCACCATGGCATGCGGTCCCCTGGTACATCTATGGGATGGGATTGTGTTGTCTCACTTTGTAGGTGCCAGGGTGGAGACTTAGAGAGATTAAATGGCATCCCCAAAGTCAGAGATCCGGTAAGGAGTCATCTGAATTTGCAGTCAGCACTGGCTAACATTAAAATCTGGGCTTCTCATGCTGCTCTTTTTACCGCCTCCTGTTGCTCTCATTCCCTTTCCCCATGAGCCATGTTGATCTCTCTAGGCACTCAACGTACAGGCATCTGCAGCAGGGCCTGAGCTGCGTCCACGTCAGCTGTGATACAGCCGGTCCAACACTGGGTAAAAGGGTCAGGCCCAGGGATACCTCCTGGCTCTTCTTCCATTGCTGGGTTACTTTCTCTGAGAGCCTCAGATTTCCCAACTATAAATCTGGGAATCAAACACCATCATCTGGGTCTACTTGGTATTAATTCTGAGTTCAGGACCACTGGGTCTGGGTGGTTCTCTGTGGCTCTGGCCTTCCCCAGGCCCCAGCTGTGCTACCCTTCTTTCTGTCCCTTAAACATAGCAGGCTTCTCTGTGCCCCATGGCCTTGGCCCTCTGCCTGCAGTGTCCTGTCCTGATTTTTAGGGGGTAGGCAGGCTCCTGTCATGCAGTTTCCGCTGAAGTATCAGAGAGGACTTTCCCGTCCACCTGAGCAAATGCTGAGTCCTGCTCCAGTCTCTGTCATCAGGGCCTGGTTCATTTCCTTCCCAGCTTTCGACAATATCTGAAATTATATTCATATCATATATGCAGATTGACATAAATTTATATAAAGTAAAATTATATAAAAATGTGCTTCTTTATATGAAATTTAAGATCTTTCTATTGATAATGAATATAAACATCTGTCTCTCTCTATCATGTGTCACCGTGCATTGAGCAGGGGTTTCCCATCACCAGGATGCGAGGCCTTCGTGGGAGTCTGGCAGTGGCTGTCTTATTTATTGCTGAGTTTTAAGTTTTTTTGGGGGGGGGACGGGGAGGGGTACTGAAGATTAAACTCAGGGGCACTCAACCATTGAGCCACATCCTCAGCCCTATTTCGTATTTTATTTAGAGACAGGGTCTCACCGAGTGCTTAGAGCTTTGCTTTTGCTGAGGCTGGCTTTGAACTCACAATCCTCCGGCCTCAGTGTCCTGAGCTGCTGGGATGACAGGCGTGAACTCCTGCGCCCGGTGAATTTTGAGTCTTTGAGACTCAAAATTGAGCATTTGTTGGATGTATTGATTGAGGAAGGAATGGATGGATACCTGGGAGCGAATACTTCTCTACTCGATAGCCCTGAGGATAAGAGTCAAACAGGGAGCAAAGGTCAGGCAAGGTCAGGGTCACCGTGGCCATCATTGGCACGCGGCACCAACTTCACAGCTTACTTCCTGGAGCAGAGCGAATGCCCAGTAAATATTTATTACATATGTGAACTCATTTAGCCGTGTAGGCTGGCGGCTGCTGCCCTTTGTGGGTATCGTGCTTGCGAGCCCGGGAGGAAGCTCAGATGAAAGGACTCCCTCCTTCCCCCACCCTTCCACCTCTTCTTTCTTCTTGGAACCAGGGAATGTCAGCTACACAGCCTGTTCGCATCTGACCATGTCACCTAGGGAGTTTGTTTGCAAATTTTGGGGGCGTGTCTAAACCTCTCAAACATTTGGCAGATATAAAATCTATAACTCCCCAGGGACTCTGAGGGTTCAGATTTGATAATAATAATAAAAAAGTGCTTCAACACAAAGAAAACGCCCTCCCTCTGCTCACCCTCGCCCTCCACGCACCCCCCAAGTTCCCACCTCCTACTACCCTGCGTCACCACTTGATACTTCCGAGGAGCCCAGAGATGGGAGAGAAATGGATTTCATTTTACATCCTACAGCTGTTGCAAAGCTGGAGAAATCCCACATATTAAAAATAGGAAAATGATTTCCAGGCTGAGAATATTTCTTACTCAGTACGTGAAACGGTGGCGCCTGCTACCCAGCCAATCCCTCTCTGCAAACTGAAAATAAACAAGTGAAACCCGAAGGCTGAGTCCTGCTGCTGTTGCCCTCGCATACCTGAGAGCAATTGAGGCAGAGTTGAGTAGGCGCTGCCCTCACCCATTTGCTGGACCCGATTTTCCACCCAGAAAGGGGAAAACTCTGATTCTTTGGCTGGAAGTGCCCCCCTGGGGTGGGAGGAAGGGTCTTGAGAGTTCATCAACTCCCTCTGCCTGGCCCACCCCCCGGGGTGTGTGTGCTGGCCCTCAATCCAGTGCCCTAAAGAAAGGTAATCTAAACTCCTGGAGCAAAGGCCATTTCACAGTCTCTCTAGGAGTCCTCTTTCATGGCCCAATCAGCCCTTACAGTCAGGAAGTCGTTTCTTGGTCTGACCTGAGGCTCTTGTGCTGCATTAAACCGTGTTGATCTTAAAGTGTCTGGGGTTTCCTGGATGGCACCTATCTCAGGCTTTCCTGGGGCCCAGGAAGGTAAATGAGCTGCCTTTAAAGGCACATTTTAGAGGAAATCTGTCTTCTCCTGTCTAATAGCTGGAGCATTCCTGCTGCTGGAGCCTTTGATGATTTCCTTGCTTGCCAAGGATGCTTGCCTCCCCAGCAGGGAGGCCGCCAGAGTTCTGCAGCATCCCGGGGATGGTCTCTGAGGCCAGGCTCAGCTTAGGCTCCCTATGCTCTATCCCAAACCTTAACCCTCCTTGGGGCCACTCCTGGGAGTGGGCTTAATTTTTTTTTTATTGCCTTGTGAACCCACCGGCTCCTTCTCACTCTTCACGATACCCCAGCTGGAGAGGGGTCTCAGATTTGAGAGACTCTGCCTCTAGGCTGGGCTCAATGGCACATCAGAGACTGAAGATCTCTCCCCCTATTCTAACCACTCTGACCACCCTTGGTTATCCTTTCCAGTTAGGAATGAAACTTCTTGGTCCTGAAAGCCCCGGCGCGGTGGCGGACAGGCAATACATAACTTGGGAACGGAGAGATGAATGAATGAATGAATGGGATCCCAGGTTGCCGTGGACCAGACTAGACAGGCCTGCATTTTGGGTTTCCAGTTGCTTCCCGGTTTAGCAGTGGGTTTTCTACCTCCCCCTGACTGAGATCGCAAAGCACATTTAGCAAGTAGAGAAGATGCCAGGAACCCCGGACAGGAGAGACCCAGCTGGGAATCCGGGAAAGAGTTTGACCAAATTTTGGCTTCGGCACCGGGCCACGAACCAGACCCGGTCACAGCCGGGGGAGACAAAACGGCCTCTTGTATTGGTGGTGTCAGCTCCAGGGTGCTTTTACCACCCCACCTTGGGGATCCAGTAAACTCTCCTGTTTTCCTTTCCCCAAGCCCCCACGTCCACCTCAAGCCCCACAGGGCCAAATAGAGGAGAGCAGTGTTGAATTCAAGTAGCCCTGAGCCCAGAGGACAGCTCGCTTTCCTGGAATTCCTAATGAGGGAGACACTAGAAATACCCTGTCTGCCTCCCTCTGTTCTCGGACAGCAGCCTGCAGAGCTTCAAAGCCTGGCTTCCAGAACAAAATGCAGTGATGTCAACTACTGTGGCCTGGAGGGTCGACACTGTTTTTACACAGGCCACGGATAAGCAGTGAATTTGAAAATGGATTGTCCCAGGAACCAAATCCCACTCCATAGGGTAAAAGAGAATTTCAACATGAGAAGTCTCTCTCTTTAACATGGTCTCTTATTCACATCACAGCTTTCCTTCTGTGGCTTCACCCTGTCCCTCCAGATCCTAGGGGACAATACGGCCTCTTGCTTACAGAGAATGGGAGGACCAGGGAGTGGAGGATGCTCCCCCAAACCTTAAATGGGAAGACCCGGGATCTCACTTCCCCTACACACTCAAAAACCAAGCCCCTATCTCAGCCTTCAGCTGTCAGACCAAACGACACCACAAAGTCTGTACCAGAGTCCAGAGGGGGAAACCGGCAAATGAACAAGTCAAGGAACCTCTGAAATAATGCATTTTCCTCCTGCTCTCCAGTTAAGAGAGAGAGAATTAATTTTTATTCTCATCAGTTTTCTGCAACTTGAAAGACAAACTAAAATAGTGTTGGATCAATCTTGAGTTTCTTTCTCTAGGAAGTTGCTTTAAACACCTTCTGTCTTTTCGGCCGCCTGACTTCCTCTCTCTCCCAGGAAGCAGGAAGCTGCCTTTAGGATAAGGTATCTTCCAGTTGGAGGGCCACATGAGCTCTCACAGCCCTTTCTTTCTAACCCCAAGGTCATTATGGAGTTCTTGGGCCCGCGGGAAGATGTATTTATGGTAGGAAGTTTTCTCCATCTGAATTTTACCCTGCTTATTTTGTTTGATGCTTCCCAGGAAAGAAGCTATTTTGTCTAACATGCACCTTGTTATATTATGAGCCTTTGGCACCAGGAAACTCAGTGGAACTTTTTTTGCTCAGTTGCCTGAGTTGTCCTTAGTCCCAGCCTTCTGATTCCGACCTCCACTAAGCTGCAGCTTCTCTGTGGGCAGGGAGACTCTGGTGCATCCTTTCAGTTGAACAAAAGGACTCCTGGAAAAATTAAGGATGTGTGTCTGGAGAGAGAGAGAGAGAGAGAGAGAGAGAGAGAGAGAGAGAGAGAGAGGCGAGTCTCCAAAGGAACTGTGGATATGGTGGCAGTGCACGGAGTTGGGTGGAACCAGATTCCTAGAAAACCAATAGAATTTTTGAGAGAGCTCATTGTCAGAACTTCCACCAGACAGACTGGGCTAAAAGAAAATGAGGCTGGCTGGCGTGGTGGTCCATGCTTGACATCCCATTGGTTTTGCCAAGGCAGGAGGATTGCAAGTATGAAGCCACCCCCCCCCCCCCCGCCACCCCGGCCACTTAGTGAGGCCCCATCTCAAAGGAAAAAAAACAAGACACACGAATAACAATGACAATAAAAAAGTAATGAAAGTGAGGCTTTTGGAGGTGCAGACATAGCTCTGGGTCCCCACCTTTCTGTAGACAGGAAATGGATGATAGTGTTGCCATTGTCATCCTTTCTGTGTGCTCTTCCAAAGTGGCCAAGGCTGATAGGAAGGAAAGACTTCCCAGAGGGCAGAGCCAAGAGCCCGGAGAATAATGACCAGGGCAGCTACTCTGGGGGTGTAGCACAAGGACCAGATCAGGGACAGTCTCCACTCCCAGGTTAGGGACCTGGAAAAATCCCAGGCAGACGGTCAAAGTTGCTTCCAATCAGTGAGTGCCGCCTGCTTCCCGTTCTGTTCACTTTTCAAAGAGGAGTGTTTTTGCAGTGATCTGCCCACATTCCAACATTGTTGGGCATGTATGAGAAAACGACTTTTCAATTTTAAATCCTTATCCAATCAAGAAAGGCTTCATCAAAGTCTGATGCAGATCATGGGGTTCTGGATTTGTAGCTCAGCACAGGCATAGAGAAGGTCTTCAGTGTGTCTTAGGGATGGGGTGAGTGGATTTTGCATGTGGGAAATGAATACTTGTGACCAAAAGGTTAGATAAATGGCCATTATTCATAGATATTCCCTCTTTCCCCTTCCTATCCTTCTCCATGGGACAAATACAGTCTTTGCCCCCGACTTTGTGCTTCTCCATTTTACTTGATTTTGGCAAATGAGATGTCAATGGGTGTGACAGGAGCAATAGTTGAAATGTGCTTGCCATCTTTTACTTCTGCCATCGCCACAAGAAAAATGTGATGAGTGAATGAGTTCTGTGGAGCCAAGCTGCCCCCGGTGACCTGGAGACCTGTAGCTTGAAGCAAAACCACCCATCTGGCCCTCGGGCCTCTAGGTAAGAAGTATTTCTTGTTACGGGCCACAGTGATGGTCATGGCTGTTTGTTACGCGGCACTAGCTGACTGAGACAAGCTACAATGGCAACTGGAGTCCCCTGGCTTCCTAAAAGGTAGGAAATAGACAGAAAAAAAATTTCCTAAAAAATTGGGAGGGGCCAGGGACAGCAAAAAAGAAAAAACGATCAGTCTTTGAGATGAGTGGAGAAAGCCCCTGACTACTTGGAAAACTCAACTTAGCAAGTGGCTCCTGGGAAAGGTGGAGGCGCTACAGAAGCAAGCGTAGCTGAGAGCCTCCCAGGCCAGTCAGAGCAAAGGAATAAAGAGTCGGTTGAGGTTGTGGGTGAGGTGACTTGGTTTACGGACTGAGGTTCCCAGGAATTCTCAGTGTATATATACAGTGTACATACTTCATGTTTGATATGTTTATTATACAGTCATTTTCTGATAATTAAACTTCTTAATATAACTTTGTGGTAAGAGTGCTTTTCCCACATTCCAGAGATCACCAGGAGTCTGACTTTTTTTTTTTTTCCCAAATCTTGTTGTATTGTATGTATTTTTAGAAGGAGGTAAAGTAAAAATAAATTGGGTGGGAAAGAAAAATGCCATTCAGAAATAGACCGTGAAACTAATCATCTGGATAAACCGGGGCAAAAAAAAAAAATTATTGTTTGAGACAAGGGTCATAAACTCAAATACCTACAGGGCCACACGAGTAGCATAAACAACCCAAAGCAGGCCAGCTGGGGAGTGCGGTGATATGGACAGTCTGTGCCCTGTCCAAGGAGGGCAGCTTCATCCTGCTCCCAGTGGTTGCTACGTGGGAGTGGGTCGAGTGCGGTCAAATCTTCTAGAGGAACAGGGCTGCCGTGTGCGCTAGTGAAGGGTGTACACTGCACAAGAGCAATCAGGTGAGAAAGCAATTGGAGGCTGAAATACAGTCCAAGCTCCACTCATCAAGCCCTGGGCTAAGAAACAGGACTTGGGGAGCAGAGGTGGACTTCAGCACCCACTCACCCACTTCATCCTAACTTTGTATATAGCACAAGGTTTTCCAAGGTGGTCCCAGGTTGGAGGATCCCACCTCTCATGATAGAAGCTGATTTCGGCCGGGCTTGGTGGTGCCCGCCTGTAATCCCAGCAGCTCCGGAGGCTGAGGCAGGAGCATCAAAGCCAGCCTCAGTAAAATCCAGGTGTTAAGCAACTCAGGGAGACCCTGTGTCTAAATAAAATACAATATAGAGCTGGGGATGTGGCTCAGTGGTTGAGTGTCCCTGAGTTCAAACTCCAGTAACAAAACAAAACAACAAAACAAAATAACTAAAAAAGTCCTCCTTAACTCTGCTTCTGCCCACCCAGGCACAAGTGTCCTTTTGAGGCTCAGCCAATTAGATGCTCTTTTTCAGGTCCTGGGATTTTGTGTGACAAAAGCACAGAGGTGGGGAGATGACATGGGGTGGCACCAGCAGGGTTTTTGTATGTTTGGTGACAGATGCAGAACTTTGAAAAACATTGAACTGCTCAACCAACTCCCTGGCATGCTGATTGACTCAGTGGGGGTCCGGGCAGCCACTTCTGTACAAAGTCATTTCCAGCATAGGAAGGGGGCTGAGACAAGACTCACCCCTTCTCAACAGCCTCCACGCCTTTGTGGCTTCTTCTTCATCAAGGTCTCCTAAAATTCGTGTGTCACGGTGCAGACCCGTGCAACGCTCCCTGTTCTAGAAGGTTTGTGTTTGGTTCCAGAGCTTGCCAGCTCTGGGATCTTGGTCAGGTTTTCATTTTGCTGATTTTTCAGTTTCCTCTGCTGTGAAAACGGGGATTTGAATTTTGGTACTCCTTGCTTCCCAGGGGTAAGGACCAAATCCAAGAAGAAAATGCATGGGAAAGCACTTTCTTTGCAAGCTCCAACACACCATGTAAACAGGAGGTATCATTATACCTCTGTGGAGACATGAGAATTCATGTTGCTGATGCTTTCACCAGAGATGGAGGGAATCTGGCACAGAGTGGGACTATTTGATTATTTTCAAAACGCTGAAAAAAGAACTTTGCAATCTATTGCTACCCAGTCCCCCCGCTCCCGCCTTGTTGCTGCAAATCTGAGCTTTGCACATAATAAATATTTTGCTTAATTGCACCTTACACTATTTTATTGGACCCTCACAGTAGTCTTACGTGGTCAGGATTATTATTCCCATATGCTGATGAGAAAACTGAGGCTCAGGGATCCCGAGGTTATGCAACTGGTAAGGAGTAGTACTTGGGAGGGAATCCAGATCTTCTGCTTCTAATTCACAGAGGCCTCTGGACAGAGTCTCCAGGGGCCATTAGAGGTGCAACCTGTAACTCAACAGCACCATTAATGATGGTCAAGACTCCTGTGATGTGCTAAGGCTCTGGAGGGCATCACTAATGTCTGGTGGGAAGAGGGGACTCAGCCTAGCATTCCCACTCTCTATTTTTTTTTTTTTTTGGAAACAGCAGCTTCTGGACCCAACTTTAGGGAAACTGTCACTTTCCATGTGAAGCTGCCCTTCCCATGCCATAGAGGGGTATGTGAGCTCATCTATGGCCCGTGCCTTCGGATCTTGAGGGGTCACTCCCAGGCGCGGCAGGAAGTCACAGCAGGTTCATCCCAAGGCTGAGTTCTGCAGCAGTGATCCTCAAGCTTGAGTGAGCACCAGGACCATGAGAAAGGCTGGTCAAAACAGATTGCTGAGCTCATCCCCAGAGCACCTCATTCAGTGGCTCTGAGGTGGGGGCCCAAGAATTTGTATTGCTGGCAATTTTCTGGGTGCTGCTGCTGCTGCTGCTCCTGCTGCTGTTGCTGCCATAATGTCATTTGACTGTCTGGAGACATATTTGATTGTCACAACTGGAGGGCTGCTTCTTGCACCTAGGGGCTAGAGGTCAGAAATGAGGCTGAATGTCACAAGGCACAGGTCTGTCCCAGCAACAAAAAAATCATCCTGCTCCAGCCAGGCATGGAGGTGCACGGCTGTAATCCCTGCATCTCAGGAGGCTGGAGAAGGAAGATTGCAAGTTCAAAGCCAGCCTCAGCCCTGTCTCAAAATAAAAAAATAAAAAGGGTTGGAATGTAGCTCTGGTGAAGCAGCCCTGAGTTCAATCCCCAATACCAAGGGGGAAAAAAAAAAAACAAAAAGAAAAAAAAAAAAGCAATCATTCTGCTTCAAGTCCCAACAGTGCCATTTGAGAAATCCTGTTCTACAGGAATGACTACGTATACAGAATGCCCAGTCCCAGCCTTTCTCCACACTATTCCATGGGATCTGTGGGGACCTCAGCCTCCTTCCAAAGCATCCCTGTCTTTTATTTTTTAAATTTTTTAAAAATATTTTTTAGTGGTCAATGGACCTTTATTTTATTTATTTGTATGTGGTGCTGAGAATCAAACCCAGTGCCTCACACATGCTAGGCAAACACTCTACCACTGAGCCACACCCCCAGCCCCCTATCTTTTATTTAATCAGAGTCAGTTGCTGTTAACTGCAATCAGAGATCAGACAGAGATGAAGACCAAGTCAGGCGGGAGCCAGGGAGGAGCTGAGGCTGGTTTTGGGGAGAGAGTAGCATTCAGGTCACATGCACTGACTTCCTTTCTCTGTGGCTCACCTCCTCTTTGGCTTCTCTGCTTCCATTTAAAACTACCTTAACTTGCTTAACCATTTTCCTATTATCATTTCCTTCTTCTGCCTCTTTTTAAAATTTGTTATAGTTAATGCCATAATAGATCACTTGCAATGCCCATTCACACTTCCATGCCAGAGTTTTTCTAAGGTTTGTATTTCAGGATGGGATTGCTGTGCGGTTTGGACATCACCTTCAGTTTTACTGAATACTGATACATTGTTCTCCAAATGGTTACATCAACTCACCTTTTCACCAGAAAATAGTGTTTCAGTTACTACTAATCTTTTTCTTTTTGGATTATTCTTTTTCATTCTGTTTTAAGAATTTTCCCATACACCAATATAATAAAAATATTCTCCTTTATTTTCTTTAAGAATATATATATTTTTCAAATTAACCTTTAATCCATCTGATATTGTGTTATTTGCAGACTGGGTCAGATCTCATTTTAGTTTTTCCATATGTACGGCTAATTAGCCTAGCATTGATTATTGAACAACCCATTTTTCTCTCCACTGATCTATAAGGTCACTATTGTATATGTGTTTAATTTCCATTTGTTTGAGAGTCTGTTTCTGGGCTTTTCATTGTGTACCAGTATCACACAAACTTAACTACTGTAAATTATGTCATGATTTTGAAAGTATAAATCTTTACTTACTTGTTTGCTTCAAAATTACCTTAGCTAGCTGGGAGTGATGGTGCACACCTGTAATCTCAGTGGCTCAGGAGGCTGATGCAGGGGGATGGTGAGTTCAAAGCCAGCCTCAGCAAAAGGGAGGTGCTAAGCAACTTAGTGAGACCCTGTCTCTAAATAAAAAAAAAAATAGGGCTGGGGATGTGGCCCAGTGGCCGAGTGTCCCTGAGTTCAATCCCTGGTACAAAAAAAAAAAAAAAAAAAAAAAAAATTACCTTGGCTAATTCTAGTCGTTTCCTATCTATATCTCTATGTCTATTACTGCCCCCAACCTGCGTGGGCACCTGAACTTAAGGTCGCTCGTGTGAATTTCCAGGGACACCAAGTAAAACACAGACACACTTTACCTTTAAACAAGCTTGATGACAGCTTCCCTGCTCTTGGCCTCAGGTTTCCCAAATGGGAGAGCAAGAGAAAGTCAGAAGAGGCTGGAGAAAGAGATGAGAGAGAGAGAGAGAGAGAGAGAGAGAGATAGAGAGAGAGAAAATGAGTGCATGTTCGGGAGTGGGCTTTTATTCTGGGGACCCTCATTTTTAGAAAGTTCTATCCAAAAAAATCAGAAGGGACAGGGTTACAAAGGACAGGTGAGTGTAATTCGACCCAAGGGGCCATGGGGCGACATCCTGGACCTGGGCAATGTCCAGGTCACTACCAGATGTAGTGACAATCAAAGCCTCTCTGCTCCAGGATGGAAGGCATGAATCATTCAGAGTGGCTCCCCACAGTCTATGTCTATGTCTGTCTATGTCTGTACCTATATCTCTATCTATCCATGTCTACTATGTACAGGACCAATGTATCAAATTTCATGAAAAATTCCATTGAAATTTTGATAGATCCAGGAAAAATATCTTTATGTTATTGTTGCCTTATTCTCAGATAAGAATAGAGAACTAATGAACATCTAATATTTGAAAAATACTTGTAGTGGTGAGTGTAGAGGAAAGGAGAGAGAAAGAGAGTGTAAGAGAGATGGGGTAAAGAAGAAGGAGGAGGAGAAGAAAAGAGGAGAGGAAGAAACGAGAGAAGGGAAGAGAGAGATGGAGAAATGAATGACCCTGGAAGATACAATTTGGAGATCAGAAAATAATGAAAACTCTTTCTATTTACATAATATCCTCAGAGATTTAAGAAGGTACAATGACATGAAAACTCAACATAACAAATAAGTAACAATTATAGAATAAGATAAAGATCCCAGAGATTAAAAATATCAGTAATATGAAAAGAATCAAATGGATATCCAGGGCCATGACAACAAGGTATCCCAGAAAGCAGATAAAGAGATGGTAACTATGAGAAATGAAATAAGATACATCAAGGATTAATCCTAGATGTAAGACACTCACTTTACAGGAGTTCCAGAAAGAGAATAAAGGAAATAGAAGGGAAGAATTTATAAATGAAATAATATTTAGAAATGGCCAAGGATGAATGAATTTATAGATTGAAAGGTGAAGTAAAAAAAAAAAAGATTTATCACAATGAGCTTTTCAAAAGGAGAAGATTCATAAGAAAGAAAGAAAGGAAGATAGAGTTGGAGGGAAGAGAGGGAGAGAGAGAGGGAGAGAGAGGGAGAGAGAGAGAGAGAGAGAGAGAGAGAGAGAGAGAGAGAGAGAGAGAGAGAGAGATTATCTATATAGGAATAAGAATTGGATTTCTTACAGCAGTACTGGATACTAGAGTGCAGATGAAGTCAGTGAATTCAGAGTTCTGAGAAAAAAATAATTTCCAACTAAATTTTCTCTATTCAGAAAAATGATCAATTAGCAGAGATATTTTCAAAAAAATATGAGGCTTTACAGAAGGTGTCTCTCACAGATTCTTTCTTAGAAAGTTATCTGAGAATATATTCCGGTAAAAATAAGGGACAAAACCAAGAAAGGAGAAGTTATAGTCTCAGAATACCATAGGCCCTAACCTAGCAGAGCACATTTGGAGAGTTTTCTGGAGTACTAGAATGGAACAATGCAGGAAGAGGGTATGGAAGTTTGGTGAGGATGGTGGAGCATATTCTTCAGGATATTTCCTGAAGAAAAGAAAGTCTCAACTGAATACTTGGCATGGTGAAGAGTTTGGGGGGTGGGGAGGAAAGAGGTTTAATAAAGATTAGTAGTACAAGAAAAAAAGGCAATTACAAACTCAAAGAAAATCATACAGCTTAGAATAAAGGAGGCACCATTGTTATGCATTATTTAGGAACATTATTGACAATAATAATGTTTACTCTCAAATTTTAGAATCTTTCTATAGATAAATAATTGAAGATTTAATGTTTGCTAAACAGCAGGATGTAAATGTTATCAGTCTTGACAATGTGAATATACAGATGTTAGAAGTTGGGAGATGGGGCTGGCGGGAGAGCTACGGATAGATGATGCCCTAGAATTTTTATGAAGTGGAAAATTACAAATACTAACAACAGTTGAAGGATTAAGACACTGAGATGTCAATTCATTACTTGGACTTAGAAAGATTATCAGAGGAAAATAAATGAAAGAGCTGGGAGTAACATAAAATGGCTAAATAAGGGGGCTGAAGTTGTAGCTCAGTGGTAGAGTGCTTGCCTAGCACATGTGAGGTCCTGGGTTTAATTTTCAGCACTGCATATAAATAAGTAAATAAAACAAAGGTCCATCAACAACTAAAAAAATATTTAAAAAAATGGCTAAGTTTGCTTCTTGATATTATAACAAGCAATATATAACATTAATAAATCAAGAAGCCGTTAAATAAGTATATTTAGAGATTTGAGATAGTTTACCAGGATAAATGGGTAAAAGAGTTAGAAAGTAGTCATTTTTGTCTAATGTAACTGAGGTTAAGGAGAAGCGAGACACTTCTGAGCAATTTTATTTCTTAGTTGTGTGCCTTGTTAATTTCACTAAAAACAAAGCTAAGGTGAAATCAGGGGCTTTCGGCAAGCATTTCACATGTTTTTCTAGTGTATTTGAGATCCCTCTCTACCCTTATTGGCTGTGTAGGTAGCTGCCTGGCCCAGAAGTGGAGGCTAGGAAAGAATAATTTTCTTTTCTTTTTCTTTTTCTTTTTTTTCCTTCAGAGGGTTCCTTGCTATTACCACCAGGAATTTTCTCTTCCTGGGCTAGTTTTGTTTAGCCCTTGACCTTGACCCTGGAATAAGACAACAATTTCTGCACCAATGCTGAGATCCACTTTGTTATAAGCCCTCTCCTCACACATGGAACTCCAGCAAGGGGCATATGATAACACTCAGTAAATGTTCACTGAAATGGAATGAAAAGGTCCCAAGAGACCAAGTGCTCCACACAGACTCTGTCCATGCACTTCTCTCTCTAAGCAGCACCAGAAATAGTGCCATGTTTATGTAGTCAAAGTGTTCGTGCAGCAACTACTATGTTCCTGATAAGCCAGCTAGACAGGCCTCAGTCTTTGTGGTTACAGATGTTCAGTAAGTAGCACTATTGAATGCGAGCATCTATGAGAGAAGAAGAACTGGACTTTTAAGACAGAAAGACTTTATTGGAAGGTCAAAAGATCTCTTTCAGTGGAAGTGGCATAGAAATTCAGGATGAGCAGGCCAAGACCGAAGAGGTGTGTTCTGGGTAGAGAGAACTGCACCTATCAAGGTCCTCAGGTGGAAAGAGCTGAATGTGCTCCTCACACTTTGATGTGCACTTGGGGATGTTATTAGAAGCAGATTCTGACTCAGTAGCTCTGGAGGGGGGCGGAACTCCTGAGTGTCCATTCAGCTCTTGGATGATGCAGGTGCAGGGAGTCTGAGGTTGAGCTCATGTTTCAGGTAGCATCGTGGTGGGGGAGCTGAGAGATTTTTGAAGCTGTGGCCCAGCATGGTGAGCAAGGGTAAGTGTGAGGAGATTGATGGGAAGAGTAGGCAGAGAGTAAATCAGGCAGAGGCTTGGGGGCCACCTTTGAAATGTAAGTGGGACAGCCACACAGTCTGACTTGGTTCTGGATAAGATGCTTCTCAAATTAAATGCTGAGAACAGTGGTGTTGAATCAGTCACCCCCTGGGGAGTTCAGAGTCCTGGGCCGTCTCCTGGATGCTGGAGCATCCTGAAGATCTAGGGGTCTTCTGTGTGGTTTACCAGAGTCTGGTAAACCACACAGCCGGAAATCCACCTCCGTCTCTATGCACCCTCCTCTGGCATACCCTCAGGTCTGCTGCTGTGTTCACAGGGGGGAAATGCTGGAAAGAAACACCTAAAGCCCCTGCCACCTGCCACCTGGGTGCCTGCCTGACCTTGGACACGCCCTTGGACTTCCCGAACCTCCTTTTCTGTATCTGGGAATTGCAATTTCGTCTGCATAAGCTTCCCTGGAGGGCTCCTGCCAAGCTTGGGGATAATATGGGGAAAGCAAGGCCATTTAGGAAGTGCAAAGGACTTTTCCAAATTCCTATTCCCAAGTCCCCAAGAAGGAGAAGCTCACAATACCTTCTGCACAAAGTTTAAGAACTTGAGAGAGTCAGGACCTTCTTCATGGTGCGTGCCACCCCCACCCCCAGAGAAAGTTCTCTTGTTCTAAGTAAACCAGAAGCATCTTGGGTTAGAGTAGCAGAATATAGGCCAAAAAAAAGAAAAACAAAAACAACCAAAAAGACCTTTTTTTTTTCTTTCTTTTTTTTAAAAAGGAAATTCTCCGTGGGGGTGGGTGGGGAATGAGCTAGATTCCCCTGCTCAGGTCTCTGCTGACCTTTTCCCCCTTGTGTCTGTCTGTCCCTCTGTCTGGTCTGTCTGTCCGGGTCATTTCTACTCAACAACACAGGATGCCCTCCTTCTCCCCCTCCCCTCCGTGGTTGCAAACAAGCCCTGAGCCGCTCTGTCTGCGCCCTGCTTCTGTTTAAAGGAACAGACACCCATTTCTCACAGAGGAACCATTAGGTAAACAATAATATATATTTTTTTTTTCAAAAACCCAGAAAGTGGCTCAGCGGACTCAGCCTGGGGTGAGTGTCTCTAGTATTCCCTGACTGGTTTCAGGACAAAGGTCTCCAGAGGAAGGATGCTTCTTTTCTTTTCTTTAAAAGAGTTAAGAGGACAACGGGAAGCCCTGATGGGACAACGGAGAGGGACCCTGATGGCTGAGGCCACCAACAGAAGCCTGGGTTCTGCCTAAAGAACTCTGTGTATCTTCTGCACCTCTCTCTCCATCATGCCTTGGCCCGAGTGGCAAGAGAGGGTGGCTTTTGGATGGAGTCACTCACCCAAGGTCATGCAGAAACAAGTCCATATTAGGACCCAACCCAAGTCTAACTGTCACTCAAACCCAAGCCTGACACCAAAGTTCATTTCTGAAGCACCTTCAACATTGACTTCCTGGATCCCAGATCTGGGAGTAATTTGACGGCACCCCCAGAGCCTTACAAGAGAAGAAACGGCCCATTTGCCAGCTCTGGAAGGGAGGACCTGGGGAGCAAGGGACAGGCCTGGGGTCCCTGGGGTCCTGACTCAATTTCAAATAAGAAAATCCAAGGATGAAGATGCTGTGGCTCTTTTTTTCATTTCCTCTCAGACTCCCGCAGCGTCTCTGGGGGCCACACTGAGTCCTTCTGTGCCATGTCCACTGTTGGTATCCATGGGAGACCTTGGCTCCAGATCCATCTGTCCCCATGTCCCTAACAATCTTACAGGGCTGGGGCCTTCCTGGAAACTGAGGTGGCAGGAAGACTTTCCTTCTAATCCCGATTCTTGTGATCAAGTCAGAAAGATTTTAGACATGTCGCTCAGAGTAACAGGCATGATTATATGGAAGGGATAAGAAAAGGGAACGGGGACACTCTCAAGGGAGAGAGAGTGGGTTGGATCAGAGAGGAAAGGGTCAGTGTGCTTCTCCTGTACACTGGGAATCCCAGAGAAGTTTCCAGAGAATCCCACCCAGGCTCACCTCTTGACTGGTGACTGACAGCAGGATGACATCAGACTTTCAAGTCCCCACTGCCATGGCAACTCTAGGTCACTTGGGCCCATGCTGACCAGTTCTAATTGGATTCTTAACCATAAATTCTTACAGATTTTATGGTTTAAAAGGAATTATCTTTATCTCCCCGAGTTTCAGGATTTGGTCTGTGAACAGGGTCACGGAAATCTCCCCCTGCAGGGTAACCTGGGTTCCTCTTATCAACGCGATTCTGGGCCTGCATCTCTCCTGCAGATAACAGGCGGTTGGCTGAGGAATGTGACCTGGCCTGTCCACTGAGGCCAGGCAGGGCTGCAGGTCAATTGCTTCTTGGAAAAGAAAGCAGGTGGGGGTCAACACGGTGGGCCCATTGGAGAGAATGATTCCCTTCACCTTGGGCTCACACCATTCCCATCTGTCTGTCCTCTATCAACCGCAGAGAGACAATGACCAGAAAAAGAAAACAACAGAATGTGTCCTCCAATTAAATAGAAAGAAAAAAAAAATGCCTTTGAATTCTCCGCAAAGCCGCACGCACCATCTCTTGGTGGGGTGGGGTGGGGGGCGTGGTGGTGGGGAGTGGAGTGCCACTGGCTTTGGGCTGAGGCAGGTCCGAGTTCAAGAGCAGTTGCAAGGCCCGGTGGGGTGGCACATGCCTGTCATCCCAGTGGTTCCGGAGGCTGAGGCAGGAGGATCGCCAGTTCAAAGCCAGCCTCAGCCAAAGGGAGGTGCTGAGCAACTCAGTGAGACCCTGTCTCTAAATAAAACACAAAATAGGACTGGGGATGTGGCTCAGGGGTCGAGGGCCCCTGGGTTCAATCCTGGGTACCTCCCTCCCCTGCAAAACAAAGACCCTTGCAAGTGAGGGTCGGTGGCAGACCCTCTCCTGGTTCTGATCCTTGCTTTTGTCTGTCACACCTGCTCCAAGCGATCACAGGTCTGCCCTGTGCCCTGCCTTCTCATCTGTCCTCACAGCAACAGGCATGGGTTCAGTGTCCCTATGTGACAGCGAGGAAACGGAGGCATAGAGACGTTCTCTAGCTTGCTGGGGTTGGCCTGCCTCCAGGTGACAGTTTTTCTTCATCTTTTCTTTTTTTCTTTTTTGTGGTGCTGGGATCAAACCCAGGGCCTTGCACACGCTAGGCTAGCATTGTACCGCAAAGCTCCATCCCAGCCCCACAGCGAGTGCGCTGAACCCTGAAGGCACACTGCATGGGAGCTGGCAGGTCATTTCCTTGACTTCTTGGCTCCGGGAGACAAAGAGCAGGAGCCCTGATGGCCTCTGTGGGTGAGCTGGACACACAGTTGTGAGGCCCTGGTGAAAAGAAGTGAGGCTTGGGTGCTTTGACACCCAGTGTCCCGTGGCCCCCGGACAAACTCCATACAGTGAGACCCGAGGAGAAAATTAGATCATTAGATTGGAGCCGAGGGTCGTCATCTTTATCTATGATTTCCTGCCTAAGAAGATAAGGGGTAGCCAAGTTTGTCCCTTGAAATGGAAGAGGGGGCACAGGAGGACAGAGCAGGGCTGTGCTCATGCAGACAGCACTGCATCTGGTGGCGGTGCCAAGCACCTCACAGTCACTGGCTGCTTTCTGCAGAGGAGAGCATGGTGGCTGTTTCCCTCGGGGTCATCCTTTGTCCTGCCTCTAGGCAGGGGTGGGGTTGGTCCCCACAGACCATACCACGTTGGCTTCCTCTGAGGTCTGTCCTTGGGGGATACTGGCAGGACGCCGGGGTGAGCAGGGAGGCTGGGTACTTCTTCCGCACCCTCTCTGTGCCCCACCTGCGGCGACAGCTCTAGGGTGGACCCCTTCAGAGTCTCCAGCCCTTATCTGGCCTCTTAGTCCTGGGCAGGGTCACTCTTGCTCGTCCCTGCATGCCTCAACATCCCCGTTGGGTCCCTTAACTCTGTCCTCACCTTCAGAAATAGTCCCTTCGTGGAGTTCTCTGGAAACCCACCCTGTCCTGCCTTTTCTGTTTCCCCCTCAGTCTCTGGACGGATCCCGCCAAGCTCTGGTTTGCAGAGCAGGAGGCTGAGGCTCAGGGTCACAGATCTAGGCAGGGCCCCAGTGCTGGCAGGGGGCAGAGGGTGGCCTTCCAAATTCTACCACCTCACGAGGCTGGAAAGCAGGATGGGCTTCAGCTGGACCTGCGGGGGATGCTGTCCGCTGCTACTGAAGCAGACGTCCAGGTGCCTGACCTTGGGAGGCAGAGAGGCGAGAGGCAGGTGGGAGTGGATGTGTGGGGTGAGGGGATGCTGGGGAGCTCAGACCAACTGGCCATGGCTGCTCACTGTGGCCTGTGCTGAGAAGAGATCCCATGGCTCTGCTTGACCCATGGGTCCTCATGGGTGGGCACAGCCTCTTTTCACTTCCAGGATGAAGCTGCAGTGTCCTGGGAGCTGGGAGCCCGAGCAAACCCCAGGCTTTGCTGTCTAGAGCCTCCGCGGGTTTGGCTCACGCTATCAAAGCTTTCCAAATAGCATCTGAAGAGTTTCCCTCTTGTTCTTCTGTCCCCCAGTTTCTTGTCCTTGTGGCCAATGTGGAGACAGCAGGATTCTGTTACCTCAACTCATGGTCCAAATGGGGACACTGAGGCTCTGAAGATGCAGAATTGGGCTGGAGGGAAGCACATGATTTGGCTGCGGGCACTGCTTCTATGAATAGGGGCGATATCTACTCCAAAGGGCCCCAGCAGAGATAAGCAACGAGAACTGCCTAAGAAGATAAGGGGTAGTCAAGGTCAAGCAAGTTTCGACAAGCAAGGAACTTTGAAGCTTTAGTAGGGACAAGAAGATGGGAGGGAGAGAAGAGTGGGAGAACGGGTGTTTGTTTTGGAGTAAATGAAACTATGCCAGCTTTTCACCCCGTTGTATCTGCTTGACCACTTTATATCGTTATACCCACTGTCCAGATGAGAGAACAGAGGCTCAGAGGAGTTAAGCCACTTGGGACCCACATAGAGTAGGTGCTCAATAAACATGAGTTGAGTGATTAGAAACTTTATCCAACTGGTCAGTAATGGTGCCAGACTGAAGTCATTGGACCCCATGCCCTGTGTACTTATCAGCAACACTATGTCGAAAGAAATGGAAAAAGAGAAAGAATGGAGGATTGAGGAAGGCAGGAGGAAGCCACCAGCTGCCGGATGGCTCTCGTGGAGGTGCCAGAGCATCATGGTGATGACTGTGGGGTCAGGAGGCAAGCTGCCTAGGTTCAAATCCCCACCCTTCCCTTACCAGCTGTGTGATCTTGGGCAGGTTGCTTAACTTTTCTGTGCCCCTCTTCTTCATGTATAAGTGGAGATCATAAAAGTACCTGTGTTGCAGGTAGTACCTGTGCAGAAATGGCACCTGTGCTGCTCCTGCTCTGTTAGCTTTGGTATCCATTCTACTCATTTCCCCTGCTCTGCATCAATGGGGGAAGGGGTTGCAGGGTGGGGCCTTGACCCCTGCAGGCTGTGATGGCCAGGCTCCTGTACCTTGGGTTTCCTGCAGGGCTTAGCCAACGAAGGCACTGGCAGGAGGTGGTGGGAGGAGCCAGAGTATTTCTTCCCAGTCACTCTGCCTGGTCTCTGGAAGGAGCTGCTTTTCCTTCAGGGCTCTGACCCTTGCTGGAAGGGATACTGAGACTCCTCTGGGAGACCCCAGAAGCCAGGACACAAACCTGCTTTGTCCATCCAACTGTGACTGGGGGCAAGGGTAGTGACTTCTGTCTATTGCTGATATCTGGGCTATCTTACTGTCCTCATTTGGATCCTTTGCTCTTCCAACACCAAGAAACCCAAGTGCCTGCATTAAACTCTCTCTATGTATTATTATTATTATTATTATTATTATTATTATTATCATCTGTACTTGAGATTAAACTTCATGGTGCTTTACCACTGAGCTACCTCCCCAGTCTTTTTTATTTTGAGACAGGATCTCCTTAAATTTCCCAGACTGGCCTCCAATTTTCCATCCTCCTGCCTCAACCTCTTGAGTCACTTGGATTAGAGACATGGGCTATGGAGCCCTGAATCCTCTAGATTAAAGACTCAGAATAGGCTGGGGATGTGGCTCAAATGGTAACGCGTTCACCTGGCATGTGTGAGGCACTGGGTTCGATCCTCAGCACCACATAAAAATAAAATAAAGATATTTTAAAAAATCTTTAAAAAAAAGACTCAGAATGATTTATGTTCTCTAATTGGTACCTTGTAATAATGTGAGAAGTGTCAATCAATGCCTTGGCGCTCAACACATTGACTTCTTTTTTTTTTTTAATATTTATTTTTTAGTTTTCAGTGGACATAACATCTTTATTTTACTTTTATGTGGTGCTGAGGATCGAACCCAGCACCCCGTGCATGCCAGGCGAGCGCGCTACCGCTTGAGCCACATCCCCAGCCCCACATTGACTTCTATTCTTTTCTTTTTTCATGGACACAATGACTTTATTATATTCATTGATTTTTATGTGGTGCTGAGGATCAAACCCAGTGACTCTCATGTGCTAGGCGAGCGCTCTACCACTGAGCCCCAGCCCCAGCCCACTGACCTCTATTCTTGTCATAACTTAGGCCCCCCCCCCCCTGGTCCAATTGCAGTTTCTAGAATCTTCCTTTCTGGTGGCTCTTTGGGGTGGACTACTCCACTACTTTGGGGTGGACTACGATTGTTGTCCATCTCTCCCCAGCTAAGCATCAATGCCAGTGAATCACTGGCACTTCATCTTCCTCTGAAGGGAGCCCTGCAGAACAGTGGGCATTGTCCCCAGTTTACAGATGGGGGAAAAGGCTCTCGGGGTCATTGTGAGCTGGCTTGAGTTCAGGGAGTGGAAAGGAAATTCACACCCATGGCAGTGAGATACCAAAGCTCTTATTCTCCCCACTGTTCCATGCAGCCTCAGGGCTTGGGAGAGGCTGCTGCTGTGGTCACTAGGAAAGCTGGTGCTGTCTCTGGACCTGTCAGAGCATTTCTCTTGGGATGCTGCTGGCATTAGCAGGCTGGTGTGTGGGCATGTGCGCATGTGCATACCTTCCCTGGCTCCTGCAGGAGCTGATATGACCTCTGTCACGTGTCCCCTGTAATAAGGGAAACCCAGGATTTCACCTAGAGTGTCCACCGAGTAGCAGAGGGTGTTGCTCCCTGAGGTAGGGGTGCAGGGTTGCTGTACCAAGAGGGACCTGGGGGTGGGGTGAGCTGAGGTGGCAGCTGAAGTTTTAGGTATGGGAAAGCCTGGTCCGAGGGTCAGGAGTGAGAAACAGGGAAGACAGAGTGACTTGGAAGCACACGGAAGGCCATTAGGCAGGGTCGGCAGTGTCAACGTGCATGTCAGTGAGTGAAGCCGTGACAATGGCTTGTCGCTAGTTTTGGGGTCCAGGGGAGAATTTGATGCAGTCTCAGGGGAGGCTGTTCTGCACCTGGGGTGGAGAGTGAATTGCTCATTCCTTGGGGAGCAGAGTTAGAAGGCCATGTAGACTCTGCAGCTCTGATTGTATATGTGGGTGACCTTGATAGGCCAGGAGGGGCAGGGGCACCTACTGGTAGAGAAGGAAGAAGGAATTAGGTGCCCAGGAAAAAGCAGAGATGGGGGACCATTCAAGTGGAGAGAGAGAGGGAGAGAGCAAGAAGGAGGTGTTCAGTCATTCTTGGTCCTTGGGGTTCCACGGTACTTTCTGCAATTGAATTCTGAGAGATGCCCTTGAACGCTGGAAATATCTCTCTTTTACTTGACAGGAAGTGGAGTTGGAAGGGGCAGTGTAAATGGCAAACTAAATGTCCCTATATAGAGACCGGGTCAGGATGATGGTGGGTCTATCATTTATTGAACCGTGTGTAGCCATCAATGATAATATGGAAAGACACCCACTGTGCAGTGAGAAAAGCAGGTGCCGTTGACCATGAGCCCATCCTTGCCAAGCTTGGGCTGTGTACATGTTTGTGAGTGACAGAGCCCCCCAGAACAGGCTGTGCGGCCACTTGCTAAACCTAGTTTTCTCTGGCAGCAGAGATTTCGACTTTGGTGCTTAAATATTCTTGCCTTGTTTGGCTCTTTTGTAAATGAACAGTAAGTGTCTACTTACTTAATAGGAAAAAAATGCTAAAAGATTTTCACTTTTAAAATTTGTTGTTGGCAGATAAAAGAAGTTACAGATTAGTGTCTGCCTTCAGATCTCTCAGCCAGGAGGGGAAGGAGGAGTTAGTTGTTGCAAAAAATGAAGAAAAAAGTCTTGGACTTTTTTTTTTTTTCCCCCTAGAACAAGAGCCATGACCATGCTTATGTGCAGAGAGAAAGGTACCCACTATTGGGGGAAATGACCCAAAGAGAGCAGGGGGCGGTGGGTGGCACTCCTTTGCAGGACTAGGACTTAGAGGGATGGGGGTGGGTGGCATCTGGGGCACAGGTGGTGGGATTAGCCCTGGCAGGTGGAGGAGTCCCCCGCACGAAGCGGGAGGCCAGGCAGGAAGGGCAGCGCAAAAGTGCAAAGCTGTGGGGGGGTGGCAGGAAGGGGAGGGCGTCCTTTCCTGACTGCCTCTATTTTCTCTGCAAGGTAGGAGGTGAGATCAGTCCGTGAGAGTGGGACAGTGGCTTCCCAGGCTGGGGGATTGGGGGCAAGGTTGGGAAGGTACCCTGGCGGATAGAAGAAGGGATCGTGGGGACGAGTGGAGAATGGGCGATCTCCGTTCAGGGCCAGTTGCTGTCAGAGGTCGCTCATTTGCTTTGGCGCAGGTGCATGCAGTTGGGTGGTCTTTCTCTAGTGCAATGCTGGTGTCCAGAGTTGTGGGTGGAGAAGGCACCTTGTTGGGTTGAGGAGAGTCTGGAGACCGTGAGGTTCATTTCACAGTGGAGGCGATCGAAAGTGGGAGAGGTGTCTGAGAGTCCTAATGTTACCCAAATGCTAGGAGGGTTCTTGGTCTTGTGCTGGGCTAGAGCAGCCATGAGTCTTCAGTGCTGAAAGCCACCTTTGAAATCATTGGTAGGCAAGGTCTTTTATTTGAAAGTGGAACAAATAGAAATCTAGGAAAATTAAGTGCAACTCAGTAGAACTGGAACAGAGCCCAGGTTTCCTGACCCTTGGTGTGGTGGAATAGGGAGGAAAGTACATTAGGAAGGAATGTGGAAGGTGTGTGTGTGTGTGTGTGTGTGTGTGTGTTCGTATCCACATGTCTGTGTTTATGAAAAAGCTGGACCAAGACATTGTCTCTTTTTGCAAAGAAAACAAGCCGTTGCTTTGGAAGAGGATGAAGGGAGAAGCTGCCATCTGCAGCAGTGGACATAGAAGAATTGAGTCACCCACGCCAGGTCCCTTGCTTCCAAGGGCTGCAGGCAGAGGCAGCTGGTCTGTGCCAAGGGTGTCCTTTATGTCTAGTAGCATGCTGGAGCTGCCAGGGCACATTTGTGTAGCCAGGGCTTGTTATTAGTTTCGAAGAATTGCCATTACGAATTCCTTCAGACTGGGGTCTTAAACAACAGAAGTGGATTTTCTCACAGCTGTGGAGGCTGGAAGTCCAAGATCAAGGTGTGGCAGCATTAGTAACTCCAGAGGCCTCTCTCCTTGGCTTGTAGGTAGCTGCTTCCTCCCTGTGTCTCCACAGGGTCTTCTCTCCATACATATCTGTGTCCCAGTTTCCTTCTAAGAACACTGACCATATTGGATTAGGATCCACCCTAATGACCTCATTTTAACATAATTATTTCTTTTTAAAAATATTTATTTTTTTAGGTGTAGATGGACACAACACAATGCCTTCATTTTTCTTTGGTGTAGAGGATCGAACCTGGGTCCCGCCTGTGCTACGTGAGCACTCTACTGCTGAGCCACAATCCCAGCCCCTATAATTACCTCTTTATGGTCATGTTCTGTAAGGGGTTAGGACTACAACATGAAATTTTTTTTTTATATTTTATTTTTTAGCTGTAGAAGGACACGATACCTTCATTTACTTATTTATTTATTTATATGTGGTGCTGAGGATCGAACCCAGCACCTCACATTACACTAGGCGAGGGCTCTACCACTGAGCCACAACCCCAGTCCCTATAACATGAATTTTTGAGGGACATAATTCATCCCATACCAGGGCTACTTTGGTCCCAAGGATCAGAAACCCACAGACATGAGCCAAGTAAAATAGTGTCTATCTCATGGGCATTGTGAACTAGAAAGCGACACTTCCCATCTCTCTTGTCTCTCTGGGATGGTGGTTTTAAAACATGGTCACGGATTCCTTGCCCCACCTCCCCATGAAGAGGTAGGGGTGGTGGGGTCTGTATCCCTTTTCCTCGAATCTGGGTGGCCTTGTGATGATTTTGACCAATGGAGTACAGCCCATCCACCTTCCTCCTTGCTCACGGAAACACTCACTCCTGGAGTGTGCTGGCCAACCCCATAAGGAGTTCCACTTCCCAGTGGAGCCAGGTTGGCCCTGTGGTTTACAGCCCTAGATGTGTGCTGCCTTTCAGCTGTTCCCGCAAAGGAGCCAGACTTGTGAGGGAAGCCATCCTGGACACCGTCTCAGCCCTAATGCCAGCTGACTACCACAGAGTGATTTCTGTTGATTCCATGGAGAACAGAAGAACCACCCAGCTGAGCCTCGTCTGTGTCCCTAATCCACAAAACTGTGACTCAGAATGACAGGGCTTCTAATTCTAGCCACCAAGTTTGGAAATAGTTTGATATGCAGAAATACAGAAGCAGGACACTGGAAGTCTGTTGGCTTTTCTGGTCTCCCCATTTTTCCTGCTGTCCCATGAATTTAACTTGCATGTGCCCTCAACTTTCTGTGTTCTCAATTATCTAAACGATTTTCTGCTCTGGCCCCTACTGCTCTCTAATTAGTATCCATATAGTCACAATACACAAGAATCTGATCATCCAAGGCTGCGGGGGCAGGGTCACATATTGGGGGGCATGGCCAGGTCTTCTGAAAGGTGGGGTCCAGAAGGCTCTGTGCTTCTCCTCTGTGTACTTTCCACTTCAGAATCTCCCCTGATCCCTCAGGGGAGCCCCTACCTCAGACCTCCACCCCTGAGAGTTGTACCCCTCTGTGCCAGAATCAGAGTGGGTCCCTGAGATGGACCAGGGCTCATGACCATTAGGTTTATTCTCCTATTCTGACAGTAATTCCTAGGATGGTATCAGGAAGATGAACTCTCTCTAGCTTCATCTGGGACCCACTATCACTTTTACTCATTCAAAAATTCTACCATTGAGAGCCAAAGTTTGCTTTCCCCTATCTTTTCTTCTTTGGTCTTATTCTGCCCCTACAGCCACCCAGAGCCAGTGATTGTCTAGCTTCTGTAGGACAATATGTGAGATACTGAGCCTCTTGTTTTTTTTTTTTTTTTTTTGCTTTATCTTTTTGTGAGGCTCAGGTGTCTTTTGCAGGTATGGGTGACGGAGCAGAGAAGAAGTACCTGGAGGGGCGTGGCAGGGGAGCGGCACCCCACGCACTTGCTCAGATGCAAGCGCTTTCTGATCAGGTATCAGGTATTTGTCTTTACCAATTTTCACAAGAAAGCTCTTCCTTTCTACTTTTCTAGAGCTGCCACAATAAATTCCCACAGCAGGGTAGGCTGAGTGCATTCTCTCATGGCTCTGGAGGCCAGAAGTCCAGAATCAAGGTGGTGGCTGGGCTGTTTCTTTCTGGAGCCTACAAGGAAGCATCTGTCCCAGGCCTCTGTTCCAGCTCTCGGTGGCCACTGGCACTCCTGGGTATTCATTGGCTCATAGTCATGTGTCACTAAACCCCCTGCTTTCACTTCATCTGGTGTTCTGACCTGTCCTCCATGTCTGTGTCCCTATTTCCCTCTTCTAGACATCAGTCATGGGGTTAGGGCTCATCTTAATCCAGTGTGACTTCATCTTAGCTTACTACAAGGGCTAAACCCTATTTCCAAATAAGGTCACATTCTGAAGTTCCCAGTGAACGTGATTTTTTGGGGGGAATGCTTTTCAAACAATCACACTTTGCTTCCTTTCCTCTTTTCTTCATCCATAGCTTCCATCCTTTGGTTTCTCTTCCCTCCTTCTTTCGGAGTGCCTAGGGTTCCTGATGGGATCAGTGTTTCTGCACTGTGCCAGGAATAGTACCAGGTGTGATTAGGTTGCACTTTTGAAAAGCTCTGGAAGGCAGGGAGCAAGCTGGTGCCTGTAGATTCCAGCAGATCACTCAGGGCTAAGGCCTGCAGGAGATGTTCCAGCAGACGATGCTCAAAAAGGAGAAGAAGGGAAAGGAGGAGGAGAAGGGGAGAAGAAGGAGAAAAAGGGAGTTTGAACAAGAATGATTTTTCGCCTTGCCTTACATGTCAGCAGGGAGCTGGAGTTGAAAAGAGAGAACTTCTTTATGAATAAAGAGGAATCAAGCACAATCCCGCTTTCTCCTGTCTGAAGAATATCTGGCCCCAGGATTAGCATCAAAGTTGTTGTTGAATCCTTCTAGATGTGTGCTGGCCAGTAATGTAGCCACTAGCCCCATATGCCTATCTGAAAGACAGTGTGCTCAAAATGCAAAACACATACCAGATTTCAAGCACTTAGTATGAAGACAAAGAATGTAGCATTACATTGATGATGTTTGCATTGATTACATGTTGAAACAATCGGTATCTAGGTTATAGCATTAGTTCTAAAATCAATTCCAACTTTTTTATAATTCTAAAATTTTTATTATTTTGGTACCTGGGACTTAACCCAGGGGTGCCTTACCACTGAGCTGCATCCTCAATCCTTTTTATTTTTTTATTTTTGGACAGGGTCTCACTAGGTTGCTGAGGTTTGCCGTGTACTTGTGATTCTCCTGTGTCAGCCTCCTGAGTTGCTGGGATTAAAAGAGTAGGCCACCATGCCTGGCTCAATCCTTTTTTTTTTTTTTTAACTTTTTAAAAAATATTTTTTTTAGTTGTAGATGGACCCATATTATCTTTGTTTATCAATTTATTATTTTTTTGTGTTGCTGAGGCTTGAACACAGTGCTTCACATGTACGAGGCAAGCATTCTACCACTGAGTTGCTCCCAGCTCCCCCCACTTTTAAAAACTTTTTAAAACATGTGGCTACTTGAAAATTGTCAATGACATCACAGGAGTTGGACTTTGCTGTTCTGATGCCAAGGCAACAAGATAGTGAAGCTGCCCTGCGGGATCTGAACTGGCTTTGCCATGGACAGGTTGGGTCCTCCTGGACAGGACACTTTGTCTCTCTGGGTTTCATCTTCCTCCTCTGTGCCGTGGGCATGAGGCAACCCAATCCTCCTGACCTTCCTCCCTTTGGGAATCACTATGAGTGTCCGAGGAGAGACTCGTGGGGCCCTCTGCACAACTCCACAACCCAGCCCAGACCTGTCTTGTCATCTCATCAGCGTCGGTGGCACATCTGCATCCCCACCTCACCGCCATCAACATCAGCATCACTGCCTCGTCCTTCAGCCAAGAGAAGGAGGCCACCAGGGCAGGAGCGGAATACCAGACCCAGGGTAGAACACTGCCCACAAGAATTTCTGCTTTCAGCTCTTCCCAAACCCTGTGGCCAGATTATAAGCGACTTACCCCCTGACAGCTGCCAACAGTTCTTTTGTCTACTAGGAGGGGTGGGGTGGGGCAGGTCTCCAAGGAAAACGTGCCTTCCACCTCCTCCTCCAGGACAGCGTTTCTGTATGCTCTTGGATGAGAATAAGACATCCAGCTTTTTTTAAAAAAAAAAAATTATTTTTTATTTTTTTTCCACTTTTTTATTTTCCAAAAGGCATTTCTATTGCATCAGACCACCAAAGCATTTCCCCCTCTCTTTTTTTGGCCACCAAATATTTTTACGATTTTCCACATAAACAGCTAAGGAAAATGCTAGCAGCCACTCGGGCGGCAGTGGTAGGCACCCGATGTCTCCCCTGGGACTAAGGGATTAAAACAACAACACAACACAACAAAACCAAAGCCTGCGGGGTGGGGGAGGCAAGGGAGTGACAATTAGTCCAAGATATATGGATTTCTTCGGATTCTTCTTGGGAATTCTGGGATAACAAACCAGAATTCTGCATGTGGTTGTGGGCAGTGAGTGCTCATTTTGGGGAGATTCAAACATTTGCAGATGAAAATAGCCACTGGTGAGGTTAGGAGGGTGTGTGTGGGGGTCCCTGGGGGAGCACCCATTTGAGGGTGAACCTTAGGGCCAGTGGACCTGACTCTTTCTTGTCCCCTCTCTTCCCTGCCTGGGTTTCTGCACCCTCCCTTGTGAACTTGCTGTGTGAGAATCAGGATGAAGTTAGGGACCCGCCTCCCTAAAGGTACCAAGGGGGAGATGGCCAAGAGCTCCTGGTAACTATTGATTATTTGATCTTCTCTTTCTCTCTCTTTTTTTTTTCTTTCTGATTTCCATCCCTCGCCAGCTTTCCCAGAGACAGAGCGGGGCCTCTCATAGCCAGCCAGCTGCTCTGTGCTGAGAGATTTAAAATCCTGCCATTGACTCTGACTGTGTCCGGAACAATGGGCGTCTGCATCTGATTTATTAATCTTCTGGGGAACGAGGGAGGCGGTCTTTGGGTCCGGGCTGTTTATTGCCGATGACAATGGGCAGGGCTTGGACTTACACTTCAGCTGGGTTTATTATGGCCCGAGGCATGGGAGCGGCAGATAGAGGCCACGCAGTGAGGACCCACCCACACAGAATGAGGGGAGACGTGTGGAGGGATCAGTCAGAGGGGTGGAAAGTTGACTTATGAAAGATCCCCAAGGAGATGACCACAGGCAACATGGCTGGGTGGTGGGTGTGGTTCCTGGTGGATGCTAGGCACAGTTTGTTTATTCCATTATTTGTAGTTTGTGGTTGGGTGCTTCATGTCTTTGAAGGTCACAGAGAAGATATGCATGGCTCAGCAAAAGGCAGAGGATTGGCTACAATGACCTTTGAGAAGATTGACAGGTATGTGGTTTTGTAAAGGTCTATACTCAGTTGTAAAAAGTCCAGGTCAGGCACCCCTGAACCCTGGGCAGCTGGATTGAGTGATTGCCCACTTGGCAGGCCCATGGTCATGACCAAAGCATTTTGACCCACTGAGACATGAAGAGTCTTTCAGTCTTTGAAGATTTGCAAAAGGAAGAAGAGGGGAGAAGCGCATCCTGGTGGTGAAGAGAACCGGCTCCTGCATCATGCGGCTTGGCTCCAAGTGCTTGTTCTGCCACCTGTTGGCTGTGAAGGCTGGGGCAAATGACCTACTCATTCGGGCCTCTGGTTCTCCATATCTAAAAATGGACATAGTGAAATAACCTATTCCATGGGACTGCTGTGGGGAATAAAGGAAAATACTGTGTGCAAAGCTCTTAGCGCAAACCGAGAGACACCCTCCTCACTGTTGTTATATTGGTGTATGATGCGTGGTCCCAGAGGGCAGAAGCAGAAGCCGATGAGTGGAAACCACAGAAAGAATCCTGTTAGAACTGTAGAAAAAGGGAATTGGAGGGAAGAGAAGGGGATGGAAGCTCAGGAAGGAGGCAGAGAGACTTACACACACACACACACACACACATACACACACACACACGCACACATACGTACTTTTGTGGGCAAATCTGGAAGGAACAGCAATAAGCCAAATGAAAGCAGAAGACAGCCTCAGCCCAGCCTAGGGGTGGCCTCAGCCTGTGTCAGGGACCCTGAGAGAACAAAGCCCCGGGAAACCTCCCCAGGGCACTGTCCACAGATAACCTCAGAAGTCTTAATATCCCTTCTCCCTCTCCAAGGTGACAGGACCCCACCCCAGGACTGGCAATGCAACTTCAATAATGAAAGGAGAAACAGACGCGAAAGGTGGTTCTGGGGAGCTGCTTGCACCCTGTCTTCAAGGAAAGCTTCCAGATCAGACCCTCTTGGACCCCAAACCTGGCACTGTCTGCGAGAAAGCCACCCTCCAACTCCGAGCAGCCTGTGCCCACGAGGTGTGATCTCCTCCCCAGCACAGACTTCTGGATGGAAAATGACCAACTGTCCTCCCCAAATAGCCCTTTCTCTGGCTTGGAGATAGCCTTCTTTTCCTTTTTTCCCTTCATCCTCATTTCTCCAACCAACTCCCTGGTGGATGCTGATTCTGTGCTAAACATCTCCTTCTTTCTCCGTGTACCGTCACCACCCTCATGGTCTCATCTGCTTTTCCCGGCACCCGATGTCCCTAGCATATGCAGCTCTTAAAATCCCAAGCAACCAATGCTAACTGTGATCTCCCATCCTGATCTCACCAAAGAATAAATCACCCTCTTGGAGTCTCAGATTCCTTATTTGTAAAGAGGGGAGTCCTCAAACATTCAGTGTGATAATGGACACCAAGCAAGAGCAGTATGAAAATATAAGCTGTGACTCTACTCATGTTGCTGTTCGGGAGAACAAAAGCCCCTGTGCAGGTTTAAGGAGAAGACCCCATCTAAGAAATAGGCACCACCAACTGTGAGTGTGAGACAGGGCAGGGGACCTGGGAGATTGGAGCGGGGCCGAGGGGGGACCGATGTGAACAAAGTTCATGCTAAAGATACTTGGCGACGGCGAGGCCACAGGCCTGTGGCTGGGCACCAGTCCCAACCACGAGCCTCATTTCCACATGCAGGTCAGCCTGTGGCATGTTCACAGCTCCCCTCTCGACCTAGCTTTACCAGGAAAGGGCCCCAGGAGAGCGGCAGGCGTGGGCTGCATGCCTTTGGCTCGCAGAACAGAGTTCCCGTCGCAGTCAATGATGGGGCACGGGGCCCCTGATGTGGGGTCAGGGCGCAGGCCCCAGGCACCTGGGGATGTTTGTAGTGACAGAGGTGAGATCTCCACGTGGGGCTGTCCAATCATGGCTGTGTGTGGTAATAAATACACACGGTCCCGCTCAGTGTCACAGGTGCCCAAATAGCTCTGCTCACAGCTATATATGAGATGTAAACACAGAGACGCGCCGAGTGGATGGCTGAGTCTGCACTGCATCAGTAGCTCCTCTGGTGATCGTGGACAAGGGCTGCACAGGGATCACACCCTTGGGGCTGTTGAATGCAGACATCCCTGAGGGTGCACGGGGGAGAAGAGCCGAGCCCAGCCTGGGGTTCCAAGGGCTTCCTTACAAATAGGCTTGGAAACATCTTCCTTATTCTCTTTTCTTTTTTTTTTTTATTATTGGTCATTCAAAACATTACATAGTTCTTAATACATCATATTACACGGTTTGATTCAAGTGGGTTATGAACTCCCACTTTTACCCTGTATACAAATTGCTGTATCACATCAGTTATCCTTCCGTTGATTGACATAATGCCTTTCTAGTGTCTGATGTATTCTGCTGTCTGTCCTATTCTCTACTATCCCCCCTCCCCTCCCCTCCCCTCCCCTCCCCTTTTCTCTCTCTACCCCTTCTACTGTAAATCATTTCTTCCATTTGTATTATCTTGTCTTACCCCTTCTTTCCTCTTATATGTCATTTTGTATAACCCTGAGGATCGCCTTCCATTTCCATGCGATTTCCCTTCTCACTCCCTTTCCCTCCCACCTCTCATCCCTGTTTAATGTAAATCTTCTTCTCAAGCTCTTCGTCCCTACCCTGTCCTTGTTTACTCCCCTTATATCAAAGGAGTCATTTGGTATTTGTTTTTTAAAGATTGACTAGCTTCACTTAGCATAATCTGCTCTAATGCCATCCATTTCCCTCCAAATTCTATGATTTTGTCATTTTTTAATGCAGAGTAATACTCCATAGTGTATAAATGCCACATTTTTTTTATCCATTCATCTATTGAAGGGTATCTAGGCTGATTCCACAGTCTTGCTATAGTGAATTGAGCTGCTATGAACATCGATGTAGCAGTGTCCCTGTAGCATGCTCTTATTAGGTCTTTAGGGAATAGACTGAGAAGGGGAATAGCTGGGTCAAATGGTGGTTCCATTCCCAGCTTTCCAAGAAATCTCCATACTGCTTTCCAAATTGGCTGCCCTTATTCTCTTTTCCCCGATGCTACCTGGTTGGCTGTGATTCTCTCCCAATCATCCCCTTCTCGTCATGGATGTCATCATGGTCCTGATCCTGATCTCTTCTTCCAGACTTCAACCGTGCTGGTAAATATTTAAGAACTGACCCGGGAAGAAGGGGTGGGGGCGCCCTGACGTGTGTCATCTGTCAATTCCTGTGGTGTAAATATTCCCACCACCGTCATTTTCAAGCTGTCCACGTGATGTCCCTGAATGTAGAGTTGGGAAGACAGACACAGTAGCAGCTTGTCATTATGCAGCGTTTCCACCTTATGTTTTGCACTGGGCGTAAATAATCTCCAGCACAAACAATACTAAAGCATCATAAAATAATGAGGACGTGATGAGTTTTCAAGTACTTATTATCTTTTAAAAGTATCATTCATTTAATTATACTTTTTATATATAATCTGATTTTAAAATAATGCCTGCTTCCAGGGCTGGCTTAAAAAAAGACATTTGAATGTTGACTCACCAGCCTTGAGAGGCTGGGACCTGCTGGATCCAGGACACTGTCAATCTGAAAGCTACCCAGGATCCCTGTCCCCAGTTTTTCTTCATTCCTGAGTGAAGTTCCTAAAATTCAAACCAGATTATGCCTCTATTCAATTTAAATTCTGTAGTTTAACAGATAAGGCTCTTCTTCATCCAGTTTCAACCCAGGCCTCATTCTCCCACCAAACCTCCCTCTGTTTTCCAAACAGCCTGTGTGTTTCTGTGTTTTCAGACTTTGCTAAGCTTCCACTCTAGAGAGTCCCCTTTACTTCCATCCCTAACCCATCTCCCCATCTTCACCTGGGTATGCCAATTCATCCTTTAACACAGGGCTCCAAAAACTACTGGCCAAGGTCAACCTCAGGCCCCCTACTTGATTTCCTGTAGCCTACCAGCAAAGAATAGTTTTTACATTTCTTTTTGGTTCTGGGGATTGAACTCCGGGGCACTTAACCACTGAGCCACACCCCCCCAGTCAAATTTTGTATTTTATTTAGAGACAGGGAGGTTCTCACTGAGTTGCTTAGGGCCTCACTAAGTTGCTGAGGCTGGCTTTGAACTCGCAATCCTCCTGCCTCAGCCTCCTGAGCCTCTGGGGTTACAGGCATGTGCCACTGCACCCGGCTTAGCTTTTACATTTTTAAACAGTTGAAAGCTATCAGATATTTTGTGACACATAAAATAATTGAATTCTTATATAAGAATTCAAGTTTCAGTGTCCACGAATAGCATTATTTTGGAGCACAGCCACACCAATCATTCATCTGTCCTCTAGGGCTGACTTTGTGCTACAAGGACAGAGTGGTTGCAATGGAAAATATATAGCCTGCAAAGATTCAAGTATTGACTATCTGGTCCTTTACAGCAAAGATTCAAGATTCATTCCACAGTTGCCTCCACCTTGAAGCCCACCCTGACTTTTCTGTCAGAGTGAGCTGTGTCCTCCTCTGAACCTGTGTCACCCTCCTCCATTGCAGGGATGAACACTCGTGATTATTAGCTCATGCATTTATTAGCCCCAGATACCTCTAGCATGGTTGGTGAGTCTTAGCTAACTCATTATCCTTTGCATTCTAGCATTGTGACTAATGTGTAGTATGTGCTCCGTGGATACTAGCTGAATGGATGTAAAAAAAAAGTGGTGTCTTCTTCTCATCCGTACAATCGAATGCAACACCTTCTTCTATATTCTGTTCCACAATTTTATGGAGATGGAGGATGTGTGGACCATGAAACAATTCAGTTCAATGTCAAAATCATGACACAGTTGCTGTGGCATTCCTGAACCCCCATCTACCTCCCCTGGAGCACTGAAACGTGACACAAAACTAAAAAGAGGTTTGGTTTTTGTGTGTGATATGACTTTACTGCTGGTTAGCACTCTACCTGAACCCTGATTTTGCCCCACATGGGCAAATCTCTATTCGGGCACCAGGTCTTTGTTCCTGTGGACTCTCCTCATTGAATTCTCTCCTTGCTTTCCTCTGTTGTCCTATGCTTCCTTCAGGATCGAGTTCAAAAGCCTCCTCTTTCAGGAAGACTCCTCTGCTTTTCTCTTCCCAATTTCGAGTGCTCTCATTGGGCCAAATATTCATGCAACTTAAAGAGAGAGAAAGCTCTGCATTTGCACATGTGCTTTATGGTAACGGTTCTTCAGGCATTCCATGTCCTCTCTGATGAGACAGAGTCCTTCTTTCACTGAACGAATCAGCCAATACATACATGTGTTAGGTGCTGAGCTGGGGACCAGGGACAGAAGGATGAAGAAGTTATAAACCTGCCCTTAAGGAGCTCACAGTCCAGGAAGGTGGGTTTCAAACTGGGCTCTGTGGGGTTCTATGAGTTCTGTGAGGAGCCTGAGGTCTTCTCAGGGTGGGGGGTGGCAAGCCTGGAGGGATAAACAGGTGGACTGCTGGCATTTCTACCTTTTGCTTCTATCAAGTTGCACCCATTGGTACCTGTTTTACAGTTTGGCCTCAACAGAAAGGCTTCCGCCACTAGAACAAATAAGTCTGGAAGTCATAGAATGGGTCACAAGCTCTGAAGGCATGCATCAGACTTCCTGTATCATTAGCCTATTCCATTGTGCTTTTCAAAGAGTAATACATAAAGAGCTTGGGATCTTTGCCAACAGCAGACACTGATTAACTTCATACTGTCATGTTGGACTCTTTTGGGTATACAATGGTTGCTAAGATTAAGTTCACTGGCCTATGGGCTGAAATTGGATTGGGCTGGCCAACTTCCTCTCCACCTGAGTCCCCATCCTTTGGAAACTGCCCGCTCCCCTGTCCCCTTCAGAAGAAGGCTGTGGTTAGCCCCGCCCCTGCCCACAGTTGATTGGTCCAGGGGAGGATAACTGATCTGAGCCCCGCCCTTAGTTTTCTCCCCTGAGAGTTTTGAAAGCCAAACGGAGTGAGTTCTTCTCTGGCAGCTCAAGTCATTAAATGTGAACCTTAACAGTTGCCAGCTTCTATATTTCCCCCCACGTGGAATCTGTCCAGGGATTCCATGAGCCAGTCATGTCCCTGTTTGTTTGGGCGAATTTAAGTTGCCTTTCTAGCCTATAAAGCCCAAATATTTTTATTAATATCCTTTAGTGAGGGGAAACTGATGTACACATCATTCATTCATTCATCCAATCCATAAATATTAACGTAGCCCCTCCCACCGGCCAAGGGCTGTTTTTGGCCCTGGAAATGTGTCAGTGAACAAGAGGCAGGAGCTTAAGTTCTGATCACCATGGACAAGCACTAAGGCCATAGAGTCTCTGAAGGACCAGGCAGGAAAGTGGAGAGAGGGTGTAGGGGGAGGGCTGAGGAGGATGTGAGATGGCCTCTCAACCATCTATGAGAATGAATTGATGAAATGAATTGTCCAAGCCATCAGGAAGAAGGAGGGAGAATTTTCCAGGTGGAGGAAACAGTGAATGCAAAGACCCTGAGTGGTAGCATGGCCGTATTGATGTGTTAGCGTTATCTCCAAGAGCCCAGGGAACCAAAGGAGGGATGGAGGAGGTAGGAGCTGAGGTCATGGACGTGATAGGGCCCCACCCAGGAGGACCTTGTGGAGAGGTGACTGACTTCATCTATAGGACTTTGCAAAAAAGGTGAGTGTAGAGACAGTCCTACACAGAAGTGACAAGGTGCTCTCTTTTGAGACGTTGAAAAAAGATGCCTGGTCCTATTGCCATGGTCCCAGGTACTGTGTCTGACACCTTGCATCACCTGGAGAGAACTGTGGATTTTATTCTGAGAGAGACTTTGAGATGAAGACTAATATGACTTGAAATATGTTTAACATCACCCCACTCTGTCAAGAGGAGACCCTGTGGGAAAGGAGGTCAGAACAGAATCTGGGAGCACAGTTAGGGGTCGATTGCAAAATACTTGAAAAGCTGGATGTGGTGGTGCGCACCTGTCATCCTTGCAACTCAGGAGGCTGAGGCAGGGGGGCCTCAAGCTCAAGGCCAGCCTCAGAAATTTAGTGAAATCCTCAGCAACTCAGTAGGACCTTGTCTCAACATAAAACTTAAAAAGGGCTGGGGAGGTAGCTCAGTGGTAAAATGCACCTGTGTCTAATCTCAGTACTAAAACCAAAACACCAAAACCAAAACCAGGAGGGAGGCATGGGATGAGTGGAGAACTTTGGATGGGGCAAAGGGGAAGGGGCAAAGACGGTGGAATGAGACAGACATCATTACCCTAGGTACATGTATGATTGCATGAATGGTGTGACTCTACTTGATGCACAACCATAGAAGTGAAAAATTCTGCTCCATTTGTGCACAATGAATCCAAGAGCTTTCTACTGTCATATATAACTGATTAGAACTAATAAAATGAAAAAAGAGTTGAAGAGCCAAAAATTGTGCCTCAAAGGTTCAACTCCTATTATATTTTCTACAAATAAGAGAAAGAAAGAAAAAAACCCAAAACCCAAACCCAAACCCAAACCCAAGCCAAGCAAACCTGGTAAGAGATACAGCATTAGAAGGTGTTGGAGATGTTCATTCTGGAATGGTTTTGTAGGGAGACCCAGCTGATTGCATTTTGATCATGGTAAGACAAAATGGTATTAAAATGCTGTCTTCTTTTGTTATCCAAGGATGGGTTCCAGAACCTGCTGTGGATACCCAAATCCACAGATGCTCAAGTCCCCTATATAAAGTGATAGAGTGTTTGCATATAATCCTTCCATATCCTCCTGTACTTTAAATCACCTCCACATTACTTGTAATACCCAATACAATGTCAATGCAATGTAAATAGATATACTGTGGTGTTTAGGGAATAATACTGAGAAAAGAGTCTGTACATTTCCTGTGCAGAAGCACTTTTAAAAAATGCCTTGAATTAGTGAATGATTGAATCTGTGGGTGCTGAACACATGGATACACAGGGCCAACTGCGTAGCAGCCTTTGGTAGATACCAAGTGCAGAGGCAACTCAATCTGATCTGAGAATCAGGGAAATCTTCTCAGAGTGGAGCCATGAAGGATGAGTGACATGTTGGAAGATGGGGAAAAGAGGAGCGTATTTAAGATTGAGGGAATAGAGGGAGCCAAGTTACGGAAGGGAAGATGGACAGCTTGTGCATGGGCACTGGATAGGTCCATTGCAATCAGTGATAGGTGAAAGGCGGGATGAGTGGCAGGTGGGTACGGGTGGTGGGAAGGCCTTGTTGGCCAACCAAAGGGGTTCAGACCCTGTTTCCATAGGCAGTAGGGAGCTGTGGAAGGTTTTTGGTAATCAAGGCAATGTCTCTGAAGATGGCATAGGAAGCCATCTTTAAGAGCATGGAAGCTGCTAGCAAATACATTGTGGGAAGCTCCTGTGATGGTTCAGGTGCAAGAGATTGGTGATAAATACTGGGCCCAGGCTGTGTGGATGGGGAGGAAGACACAGAGTCGGGAAAAATTTCCAAAGCAGAACCTGCAGCCTAACAGGTTGGTTGTTGTCAGGTAGGAAGGTGGGGGCACTGGAGGTGGCACCATCGCTTCTGCACTGTTCCTGGTTAAGAGTGATATCCTGGCTAATGGAGAGCAGGCAGGTTGAGGGTAAGGGACGAGGAGTCTAGTTTAGGGCCCCGAGGAGGGTGATGCAGCCAAATGTGTTCAGTGAGGGAGAGGTGGGACTCAGGGCTGGATTCTACCCAGATTTTATGAACTATCCCACGGGGACCCTTGCTGGCCTGACCCGGTCTTTCAGTGACACGGATTAAATCCGATAATTTATAGCAACAGCTGCAAAAATGTTCCCTTCTGCCCAGCAGGGCAAGTGCCGAGAAGAACCCAGAGGTTGCGGGGAGGGAATTTGGCTTTTCAGTATTTTTAAAAAAATAGACTTAATTTAATTGGAACCTAAGTGCTGAGAACAGCACACTTCCTAAATGTATAGTTGAGGACTATTCACAAAATTTCTCAAACCTTTGTAACCAGCGCCAAGACCAAGAACAGAACCTCACCAGCACCCTGGAACCTGCCTCTTGGATACACAGGTGGCTTCTTCTACCTGGATTCTTCCAGATGCCCAGATGTTCTGATATTGGCTTGCACCTGGTAAGGCCCACACTCCTGCTCCAAGGATCCAGGCACTGTCAGAAGTGAGAAGTGGACCAGGCCACTGTGTTGGATAGATTTTCATCGCTGTGACAAAATATCTGAGAAAATCAAGTTAAAGAGGAAAGATTTATTTTGGCTCATAGGTTTCAGAGGTCTCAGTCCATGGTTGTCTGGCTCTCCTGTTTTGGGCCTGAGGTCAGACAGAACATCATGGTGGAAGGGTGAGGTGGAGCAAAGCTCTGAGCTCATGGTAGCTAGGAAGGAGGAAGAGGAAAAGAGGGAAGGGGAAGGGGCCTGAGGCAAGTCTCCATGGGAATGTCCCCAAGGGCTCCATCCCTTCAACTAAGTCCTACTTCCTACTGTTTCTTCCCACTCCCCATAATCTATTCAAATTATGAACCCGTCAGTGAATTAATTCACTGATGAGGTTAGAACCCTTAGCATTGGATCATTTCCTCAAAGTCCCACCTCTGAATATTTCTGCACTGGGGACAAGCCTTCAACACCACAAGACCCAAACTATAACAACTCTCTCCTAATTATGCTTGCCCTTCTCTAGCCCACCCTCTCGTACAAACTCAAGGAGCCTGGGCTAGCTAGCCGCCTGCCACAAGTCATCCTCTCCTCTGCTCAGTGGCAACAGACTCTTGGCTCTGGCCATGGAATTGATTGACAGGCTACGAATGTCAAGGCAGGTTTCTGTGACACTAGACCCTGACTTGAGTGCGGTAAATCAGAACCCTGAGAAAGTCTTCTAATCCCTATGGTGTTTGAAACAGAGTCATTATCAACTTTGTTTTGATAGAGATAATAATAATAATCGCAGTCACTTTTTGAGTATTCACCCCAAGCCCGGAGCCAGCCTAAGCACCGAGCACCCATCGTCTCCTTTGATCCTCCCCCACCCCCCCCACATCTGAGGTCATGCTTGTGTTTCCAGTGGGGCATAAGTTTCCTCACACTATAATCATATATGCAGTAAAATTATAGTTCAAAGATAATTCTCTGTAATGGATTTGTCTTTTCCATGAGCCTGCTCTTCTCCAGGAAGGTGGGAGTCTCGAGGGGGAAAAGGGGACCCTACGTTTTAGTTCCAGCAGGTGACCTTAGCCCAAGCCAGTAACTAACAGTGTCTTTGGGGAACTAACTTCCACTTGATTGATTCAGGTATCTGCTCCATCTCTCAGAGCGCCTCCTCTCTCTTTGTCCTCTCCATGATGATGCCGGGTGAGGACCCTCCACGGGAGGTGGAGGGCCTGGTAATCCACAGCGTCCCTTGGTATTGATTTCCTTGGGAGGATGTGGATATTCTTAACCCAGAGATGGGGTCTAGACCCAATTTGATGGAAGTGATTCCAGAGTGGCATGTCGACTTCCATGTCTTCCCCATAAAATGCAGGAGGTGATATCCATAGACTGAGGGAGAGGTACTGGGTTTCCTGGGAGACAGTTGGATCAGGGCCTCCGGGCAAGGGAGTCCAGTTGACCAAAGGGTAAAATGAGCTGATAACAACATCAGCCTCTGGACAGATTGGGAACACAAGCTCTGTGGGGGTGGGGTGAGGAGGGGAGGAACTCACTAGTCTCAGCGGCTCCTCCCACCTCCCAATCCGAGGTACCTGTCACCAGTGTCTAACTGTATAGCCCAACCTTCAGGCAGGTGAGAACTGCAGCCTTTCCACTGAGCCTATAATTGCTAATTAGCACCTAGTACTCAGAATCCTTATGAAATATGGGCCATTCTTTCCTGAAACGGAGGCCTGGGATCTGAGAAAAGACAAGGGACCGTTGATGCCACCATAGCCTACACATGGCTTCATTATTCTCCCCAGTCATGGGAGAGAAGTTGTGTCGACTTGTATCCTACCTTCCCCACTGGAACAAAACTAGGAAGGTGACAATGCTGTCCCCTGAGAACATGAACCTGGGGTTTTCTTGGTATCTCTACATCTGTAAGGGAAGGGGTCATATTCTCTAAGGTATCCGATAGTTCTTCTGGGATTGGTAATGGTGAGAGCAGAGCTACGGTGTTATATTGGTGCACGAGTGTGCTGGGCTGCCAGCCCTGACCTTGGGGAGGCAGCTGTGTCTAGACCGATTGCAACTGGAGGGCTGCTTTGGTCCCCCCAAATCCATAGCAGGCCATGGCTCCGGTCTCTGCAGGTGGTGGGTTTCTCTTTTCACCTCTAGTCACTACCAATGGAGGGCGACAGAGTCTTGGGCTGCACTTGCTCCTGGCTCTTATGTAGGCAGAGCACAGATCACTTAGAGGGCTGTGCATGAAGCAACCTCAGAGCATGGCTGGAGTCCGGCCATGGAATGCAAGACACACAGGACCCACTGTTCCAGCCCAAGTCTCCAGGGACGGGGGCCCCAGGGAATGAATGCCAGGACATTACCTCCTCCCCAGCCACCTGAAAGCACGGTGCACAGGCTGGGGTTGTGGAGGGTAGAACTGAGAACTGGGATGGAGTTGGCCCAGGGGTGGTAGAGTGTGGCCCTAGAAGACACTGCTCAGAGGAGAAGCCAGAGTCAACAAGAGCGGAACAATGCATCACTGTGAAGGGGCTGAGCAGAGAGCAACAATAAGGTATCTGGCAAGAGGAGCCACAGGTTTGAGAGTGGAGAGGAGTCCAAGCCTGGAGTGTTCCATGGGGTATTAAAATTAAAACATGTACTGGGATGTGGTATTAGTCAGCTCTCTGTCATGTGATAAAATACCTGAGATAAACAACCTAAAAGGAGGAAAGACTTATTTTGGCTTGTGGTACAGAGATTTCAGTCCATGGTTGCTTGGCCCTGTTGTCTTTAGAACTGCAGTGAGTCAGGACAACATGGTGGGAGCATGTGGTGGAGTAAAACTAATTACATCATGGTGGCTGGGAAGGAGAGAAAGAGGGACACACACACACACACACACACACACACACACACATAGACAGACAGAGAGAGAGAGAGAGAGAGAGAGAGAGAGAGATGGATGGGGTGGGAGGAAGAGTGGGAGGAAGAGGTGGAGGTCCCAATGTCCCCTCCAAGGGCACACCTCCAATATCCTAACTTCCTCCAACGAGGCTCTGCCTCCTAAAATTCCACCATCTCCCAATAGTTCCATCAGTTGGGGACTAAGCCTTCAACCCATGTACCTTTGGGGGACACTTAAAATCCAAACTATAACGTCCCTGGTCCCTAAAGACTCATGTCCATCTCACAATGCAAAATGCATTCAGTCCATCTCCAAGAGTCTCTCTGGTCTCAACAGTTCCAGCATTGCTCAAAAGTCCAAGTCCAAAGTCTTCTCTGAGACTCAGGGCAGACTCTTGACTGTTAGCCTTTGTAAACAAACAAACAAACAAACAAACAAAATGAACAAACTCGAAATAAAAAAAAAAGAATAACAAGTCATGCACTTTCAAGATACAGTGACACAGATTGAACATTCCCATTCCAAAAGGGAAGAATAGAAAAATAGCAAGAAGGGGATAGAGAACACGGCAAGACCAAACCCAGTGGGGCAAACGTTCAATCCTGTGGCTCCATGTCTGGCACACAGGACACATGGTGACAGGATGTGGGCCCCGAAGAGCTGGGGCACCCTGTTCCTACAGCTTTGCTGGCTGCAGCCCACATGGCCGCTTTCTTGGGTTGGCCCTGCTTGCTGCCTGTGGCTCTCCTTGGCAGGTGATCCACGTTCTGGGCATCTCTGATTACCTGGGGCCACTATCACAGCTTCACCTTCCCTCTCACAGGGTCATGTGTCACCCTCTGAGAAGCTACTGGCAGGGACTCTGACCCTGCCACCCACGGCCCGGCTTCTCAGGCTTTCTTTTGAAGACTGTTAGCATTTGTAAACCAACCAAGCAACCAACTGACCAACAAAATGATCCCACACCTCTTATATTCTCCGTGCCTGCAAGACAAACATCATATGGAGGACACCAAGATCTGTTGCCAGCAAAGCAGTAGCTGGGCCCTCTGGGACCACAGGTACAGTGACCTTCGAGTGCCTGTGTGGCTGAATGCAGAGGAGTGAATCCCAGGGACACAGTTCACTAGGAATCCTACATGAGCAGGGTGCTCTGGGGCTCGCTTCTCAAAGACTTTGAAACTCGACTTTGAAACTCGTTTGTATTAATACCAATGGGTTTGTCTTTCTTTGGTTCCATTCTTCCTTTCTATGACCCTATTTTTTCCCTTTTGGAATGGGAATGGTGCCAATGTGTCTCAAAAGTACATAACTTAAAAAAAAAAAAAAAACCAAAAACCAAAACAAACAAACAAACAAACAAACAAAAACAGGGACTCACAGATAAAAGTCTGCCTTGAATCTCAGAGGAAAATTTGGACTTGGACTTTTGAGCAATGCAGGAACTGTTGGGAACACAGGGGCTCCTGGAGATGGAATGAATACATTTTGCATTGTGAAGTGGCATTTGCGTCTTTGAGAGCCAGGAGTGGAATGTTTTAGTTTGGATCTGGAATGTTCCTCAAAGGATCACGTGTTAAAAGCCCGGTTGTCAGCCTGTGGCCCTGTGGGGAGGTGGGGGAACCTTTAGCAGGAGAGGCCTAGCGGAAGGTCATGGGGAGCATGTCCTTGAAGGGGATCCTGGGATCCCAGACCTTTCCTTTCTTTTTATTTCCTGGTCCTATGAGGTGAGTAGCTTCTACTACCACATTTCTGCTATGCTGTATGTCCTTGCCACCGGCTCCAAGGCAACAGGGTCAGGTGACCATGGGCTGAAACCTCTAAAACCACAAATCAAAATAAAAATTTCCTTCTTTTAAGTTGTTTATCTCAGGTATTTTGTCACAGCAATGGAAAGCTCAATAACACAGATGTGGTGGAGCTTTAATATGGAGTTGACAAGTTTGTACTCACCCATCCATCCCTCCATCCACTAAATCATCTGGTCATTCAACAGCACTTACAATGAACATGGAAATATATTAAGGGAAGTGGAGGGTTGGATATAAAGTAGAATAAGGTCAGTTCCTCTGATGGTCTCTGTTTCCCAAATTAAGCCAGATTAATATGTACTACAGATGTGGCACCAGGTGGTATACATACATCATCTCATGACAACCCTATGAGAGAACAGAGTTCTGGAAAGTTTAAGGGATTTGCTGAAGTAACTTGCCCTTTCGGTGAGAAATGGAGTTGTGACTCTGATGACATGCAACCCTATTCCACTGCCTCCCTTCTCACAGGATCCTGGAGGTGATCCTGGAGGTGCTGTGTCTGCACAGCAGGGTGACTCTGATGACATGCAACCCTATTCCACTGCCTCCCTTCTCACAGGATCCTGGAGGTGATCCTGGAGGTGCTGTGTCTGCACAGCAGGGTGCTTTATTTCCAACAAGGAGAGTCTAGAACCAGATCTGTGGAGCAAAGTAAACCCACCCTCTCATTGACAAAAGGAACGGTACTTTTATCTGGCTCAAAAAAATTTTTTTTTTTAAATTTTTAACAAATTGCTAATGATTTTGCAAGTTTTTATGTGTTTTTAAAATTTGTCCTAGTTATACATGACAAGTAGGATGCATTTTGACACATCATATACAAATGGAACATAACTTCGCATTCGTCTGGTTGACGTGATGATGGTGAGTTACACAGAACATGTAATCATAGATGCACACAGGGTAATCATGTCTGATCGATTCGACTATCATTTTGTAATTTGTTCATCTGTAGCAAGGACCTCAATTATGGAGTTGCTGTGAGGACTGAGTAAATTCACAACGTGAAACCCTCAGAATAAACATGAGCCATGGATACTGCCCAAGATTTAGTTTCCCAAAAAGATTCCCATGCTACATATTTGCAAACCTGATGGTGTATCCCCTTCCTGTTAGAGATTAAGGAAGCACGTACAGAGTCGGTGACCCCACCAAAGGGTTGTTCAGCGAACTCTGCAACTGTGTGCATCAGCATGCTGCAGTGTCAGGAGAAGGGATGGGGAAGCCAGGCTTGCCAGACACAGGGTGGGTGACTCAACCCATGAACGGCACTGAGTTACTGCAAAGAGCCGCCCCCTCCTTCCAGCACTCCTCAGAGAGCACCTGGAACCACAGCCCACTTACCTGGCCCAGGGGTCTCTTCTTTAGGGAGGCGACCCCCAGTTCCTTTCCCTCCTCTGCAGGGCCCAAGCTGAGCTCCTGTTGAGCAAGGACATTATCACAGCATGTCCACAGCCACAAGGCTGGCACCTAGTAGGTCCCTAGTAAATCTATCTTAGGGATTAAGAGGAGTTCTGGCACGAAAGTAGTAACAATGTGGTCTGTGTGCATGAGGATGCCAACATGTTTTCAAACCACTGGTGACTAATTGGGGGCACCCAGTGTTTTGGATTCTCCTTCAACAGAGTGAATGATGAGAGTGAATTGACAGAAGCCATCAATGGTGAACCGAGGCACAGGTGGGGGAAGGTGTGGAGGACCAACGAGGCCATCCAGGATCATTTGACTGAAATTGCTTGTTCTGCCCCTCTTTCTTTAAAATTTGAGATTCTCCAGCATTGTCAATTTGTCTGTGTCCTCGCAGCTCAACACGGGGCCAAGTACAAGATGGGTGAGTCCGTACACAGCGGCACCCCGGGAAAACCACCCATGTGACTCTTGAGCCCCTAAGCCAGTGGGCACCCCTTTGTCCTTCCCAATCTTTGGCTTCGGATCCCAACAGGCAGGACTTTCTTTCCAAGCCTTCCTTGCCCACCTCATCCTCGTCCTCCTCTCCTCCCCCTGATTCCCCTCTCAAGTCCTAAGAGGAACGCAGGGGACAGGACTCTGCAAGAGTCGCCTGCCCAGATTTGATCAAGACACAAGTGAGAGGCAATGATTTGTGAAGAAATCCTGGTCCTGTCTAATGGAATTTTCCCAAAATAAATTCATGTAAACAACTTCCCACAAAGAGGCAGTCAGGGGAGCTGGGTGTGTACAGAGCGTGAACAGTCGCAAGTACTATGGGCTCCAGGGGTGCCGTGTCGTCTGGAGGGGGGGGCGCTGTGGGGAGACTCCCTTTAGCAAAACACCTTTGGCTCCAGTTCTTCTGACATCATTAATGTCAGCCAATTCATGAACTTGAAAAAAGTCCTTATTTTAGTATCATCCCCCAAACATAGCTACACCCCTTGGGAGCTAAAGATGGATTTTTTTTTTGCTTTAGGTTTTTTTTACCCCCCCCCCCATTTCAAACCAAATCAGCTGGGAGACTCTCTTCGTGCCTAGGGAAGGTGGGGGGCAGGGAGGGGGAGGGGGAGAGGAGGGGGAGCGCAGGGCAGTGGGAGCAAAGATCCTGGAGGAAGAAAATGACGTCCCTTTGGTGCTCTGGGATGGATAGGGGTAAACGCGCACGGTTCCCAGACTTGAAATGAAAATCTGCTCTTGGTAAGACACTCAGAAGGACATGGAATTCTTGCGGCCTGGAGGCCCCTGACCACGGCCCACGTCTCTGCTGAGAGCCGGACTGTGAGGCCGTGCAGACCAAACTTCCGGAGGGAAGTGTTTGCAAGGAATCTTCCTGGGACACGCCTCTCCCCAGACATTTTTCCCGACCGAGTCTGACTTGCCCAAACCCAAACTGTTTTCAGGATCTGGGTTGGATGGCTTTTCCTCCCTCCCAGGACCAGCAGCTGAAGAGAGAAGACCCGTATTCAAGTTTGGCTGGGCCACCATTCTGCTACTTTTAGCAAATCACATAACTTCTCCTGAGCCTCAATTTCCTCAACCATCCAGTGGGAACCTGGAGCACAATTCCAGCCCTGTGTCCTCCATATTGCTGGGAAGCTCTCGTCCGGAATAGAGCTGCCCAGTTGAGGGACTTTATTTATTAGAATTAATTTGACTCTGAGTTTAGTTCCAGTCCTATCTTGGATGGGTTTGGGTTTTGACTGGATTCTCTAAGTAGGAGTCAGAGGTGGGGAGGCAGAAGGAGTCGAGAGGAGGATGCCTGGAGGGAGGGGGAGGATCCAGGATACTACTTGGAGGTCGGAGGAGGCAGGTGGGAAGGTGAGGTCACCAGAAATCTGTTGCACTGATGTGACCCATGTACCCATGTATGTCTTGGAGGACATCAGGATCCAAGGATCCAAGGCTGGCATTGATGATGATGAAGAAGGTGATTTTTTTTTTTTTTTTTTTTTTTTTTGCGACGGGCACTTAGTCTTCATATTTTTATCCCTACATGTGACTGTATGGTGCCCTCCTGCTCGGAGTCTGCTTCTCATCCCATTGATGCTGGCTTGGCTACTTGACTTGTTTTGGATGCTGAAAGCATGTTCAGAGGCCTGGAATGTTCTTGTGTAATCTGTCTTCCTCAGCTCCTCTAGGGGAAGAACATGCCCTGGTCAGAGCTGGTCCAAGAGGAAATGTGTGGACACGTGGATCAATCCGAACCTGACCTAGAATCTGGAGCTGAGCCAGCTGACCTGCAGCTTGCCACGCCTGCCCCAGCCAGCTCACCCTGAGAGTGACACAAATAAATGCTTATTATTGTAGGGCCACTGAGCTTTGGGAAGGCCTATGATGCAGAACGATGGCAGTCTGATACACTGAAAATGGCCATGAGGACAACACGGGATGTCCTTGCTTCACTCCATTCCACGGCAACTGAGATTTGCAAAGCAAGGATGTGGTTCTGATGTTCCTAAGTTGCAGTGAACACCATGCAAAGCCAGGAGGCCCGCAATGATTTATAATACACTTCCCTTGGAAAAAGCATCATCTCTCCCATGTATGTAGAATCCCACGTACCTGGGAGGGTATCAGGAGAAAATCAGATGCTGTGCAGTTCAATGAGCAGAAGAGCTTGACTTCGGAAGTCAGGTCTTAGATCTGAATTCTGACTTTGCCACATTCCAGCTTAGTGACCCTGGGCAAGTTACGTAGCCTTTCTAAATTTTAGGTACTTCATCACTGAAATGAGGATTAGGATACTTTTTTTGAGAAGGACATCAGAAGTAACATTTTTGGTACGGCGCCTGCCACCTGGTGAATACTTAAAATAGACTGATGATTTTGAATTATTTTTCCAGGTGTGAAATAATGTTTGTTTCAATAAAGCACTGTCTCCTCCATGAAGGGCAAACAGAGTGAAAGTTGCAAGTGGCTGTGGGGAGATGGAGGTCCCATTTTCTGGGAGCCTCCTCTGTGGACGGGGACTAGGATATTGGGCCCCAGGCAGCCCTCACTGAGCAAGGTGGACTCTTCCCTGTCACCTGAGTGGATGATGACACCCTTTGCATGTCTCACCTTCTATTCTCCATAAAAGCCTTTTTTTCCTCCCTTGTCATCAAGGTCAACTGATGGACCTCCAGGAGATAGGTCTGCTTTGGCTTGAGGAAGAGAATGAGGATCGAGGTAGAGAAAGAGCTATTTTTTTCAGGACCAGGGCCTGTGGATCGGGCTTTGTAGGCCTTACAGCCACAGCGTGGGCATTTCTCATTTCCTTGGGCTGAAGAACAGCCTGTCTTCATGCTGTGAATGCCCTCTGAGCTGGACACTTGGGGCTCCTTCCCCATCCACTTCAATCAAAGCTGGTGATGATGATGACAATGACAACAATAATAAGTTATATTTCAGAGCAACTTATTTTATGTTTCACAGTCCGAGGAGGATGGCAAGATAGGATTTTTTTCCAATTTTTTTCCTTTTAATATTTTTTTAGTTGTCCATAGACCTTTATTTTCTTTATTTATATGTGGTGCTGAGAATAGAACCCGGGGCCTCACACGTGCTAGGCAAGCGCTCTACCACTGAGCCACAACCCCAGCCCTAGTCGCATTTTTTGATAAGCTGCAAGGAAAGAATTTCTGCTCACAAACTCAGATGTGCAAATACTCTTCATTTCTTTTTCAAGCTCCTATTCTATGGTAGGGATAAAATTTGATGGTTGGTCAATTCTACTTCCCCGTGGCCTCTGCACAGAGTTGCCCTTGGGCTTTGGTCCAAGTTCTGAGGGGCAGACCTGTCTTTGTAGGTCTCTGCTGAGGTGGGTCCCTGACCCATGTGGCCCTTAGCCAGGGTGTGAGGTCACTCTTGGGTCTGCCAGAGGTCTGGCTCCCTTCTGGACTCCCCTCAGCCACCCAGGGCCTAGCTATCTGCTCTCATGCCACTCTGGTGATCTCTAACTCAGCAGGGCTGTGTTGGCTCCTCCTCTTCTGGACATGCCACCAAGTACCTAGGAAATGAGGCAAAGGTCTTCTCTAACCTCACAATCTGCAACCCTGGAGAGGAAGAGCTCATGATGTCTCCACCCCACCCCCATCACAATCAAGGTTTATTCCTCACCCGCTTCCTCCCCAGTCATATGAAGGAAGGCAGCATTAGGTACTCATCCCCCAGACACACAGTCGTTCACACACGGTAGATGCTTACTCGTCAGTTACATGAAATCCCAGATGGCTGTTCCTCTTCGGAAGGTGACTCTCTGGGCATCTTCCACCTGCAGCACCCTTATTCTCAACCTGTGGCTTCCAGTTGTTGGGTGTGTTGGCAGGAGGCCAGGGGAGTCAGTAAGAGTATGGATGAACGGAGCTTGGAAGATAATTCTGGTCCAGGCCTGAAAGTGGCCCTAAGTTGCGGATTGCCCTCTTTTGGCTAAAACTCAGTCACGTGACCATGCGTACCTGCAGAGGCATCTGGGAAATGTAGTCCACTTGTATACTCAGGACCAAAGGGAAATGGGTTTGGTAAACAGCTAGACTGTCTCTGCCACATCTTTACTTCTTTGGCGGAGAGTCCTTTAATCAATATTGGATCAAGCAACCTAGTTCTGATTCATCACGTAATTGCTATGTCCTGAGATCCTAGGGCACATGAAATTTTGAAAATCAAAAGCCCTTTTTTTGTTTGTTTGTTTCTGGTGCAGTTTTTCTACCCTGAAGAAACAGATGCTATAGAGTCTGGTTACCTAATGGGATAAGGGAACCAAGAGACAGAAAATTCCAGAGAAACATGTAACAATGACGATGTCACCCTTGTAGGGGTAAAGAGACTTGATGTCACCTGCAAAGCTAGTCACCGATGGAGCTGGGCTTGGTGTAGCATCCAGGGCTGCAGCCTACAAAGGGCCTCCACCTGTTTGTCGGGGATTCTCAATGCACAACATCTGGCAAGCCAAGGAGCCAGGAGAACTCCGTTCAGCCACAGTCCGAGGTGTGTTGTGGACCAAGGATGTTTGCACACACGTGGTGACGTAGTAAGGATGAATTAGGTGAGCTCAGCCACCCAAGAAGTTCTGGAAGCCTATGGTGGGGGTCTGCTTCCCAGTGGACTTATGCAGATCTTTCCCTATTTTACCTGTCCTTCCACTCCAGTCTCAGCTCCACCGACTTCTTCCTAACAACCTCCTTCACCCCGCCCCTTGCACCCCAGGGCTCCATGCTCTGCTGCTCCCAGATTCAAATTGGTATCAAAACCGGGTCAGGAGTCAATCTGTGCTTACAACCAACATTTCATTCAACTAACACTTACTGAGCACCTCATCTGTTATGTGTCCTGTGCTGTGAGTTTTCTCTCCAGAATGAATTCCAGTTGGCTGCTCAAGAACAGGATGTTGGCCAAGCAACTATACATTTCTGGGCTGTGTCCTCTTTCTCATTTCTAAGGTAGGGGAAATAAAGCCACCTCCCTGGGATTGCATTGAGGATTAAACAAGGAAGGGTCTTGCACAGAGATCTGCTCCCACCTTCACCTCTGTCTCCTTTCTTTAGTTTTCCCCAGTTTTCTTCCTCCCTCTTGGGCTGTTCCTTCTTGATCTCTTTTGCCAGTTCTTATTTTCTCTACTTGCTTTTTATATATTCAGGCTCCTGATCCTGACCCCCCCCTTCTCTTCTCTTTCCACAATCTCTCCCCAAGTGATTTTATTCATTCTCATTACTCGACATGGAAGCTGTACGTTCTTACTCCCAAATGTCTAGCTCCTAAGCCTGCATTTCTTTGGAATTCCAGATTTCCTCACGGAGCTGTCTGCCTGGCATCTCCCTCTCCTCCTCCTTTGGCAATTCGCCATCTCGGATCAAGGTTACCTTCATTCTCCTTCTCCCTCACCTCTCACATTCAGTCCATCACCAAACCTGTTGCTTCTGTGGGTGGGCAGATCTCCCGTGTCCCTTCATTAGACCCAGTTACCTCCCAATTTATAATTTTTGTTTCTGAAGTCTTCAGTTCTAATTCATGGTTATCAGCAGAGTGATCTTTTGAAAATATAAATTAAGTCGTGTCTGAACAATAGACTCTGTTCCCAACCCCTGGCCTGGTTTCCCACCAACTGAGAGCAAGATGGTCACTTTTTGCTGTGGCCCTGTGGGAGCCGGGAGCAGCTGGCTTCTGCCTGCTTTTCCAGCCTTATCCCAGGCCCTTCCTCTCTTGCTGACCACATGGCAGCCACATTAGCCGTCTTCTTCCAGTTCCTGATGGCTCAGTGTTCTTGGCCGCTGCAAGACTTTGGCATCTATTTCCACAGCTCGTCACCTTATTTCTGCACATCCTTTCGGTCTCAGCTTAAATGTCATTGCTCCCAATCTAATGCCATGGCTTCCTCTTATTCCTCCTATTCTCTCTGTCAGTGCTATCCATTTTCTCCCTGCACCCCTTCCTGCTGGTGATTGTGCGCTTACTTTTGTCTTCACTTGAGTGAACTCTGCGAGACAAGGACCAAGCCTTTTTGCTTCACGGTTGCATCCCTAATCCTGGCACATAGTAGGTCCTCAAGAAATAGTTATGGTTGTATGATATCGAATAGTTCCTGAGCTCTGGTTATGGACCCAGCCATCTTTTAAGTCTTTGGCTGTACTGTTTTAATCCTCACAACAGCCTTGCTCTCCACTTTATAAAGACATGGAGACACTAAGAGTTTTAGTCACCTGAGCCCGCCCCCTGCACCCCCTCCCCCAGTCAGGAAGTGGCGGAACTTGGATGTGAACCTCAGCTCTGGGCTCTGAAGAGTGATAGCACAGTGGGCTTGCAGGGAATGGAACTGCCCGGGAGTAGCTTCCACTCACTTCTCTTGGAGGGGCAGTGTGAGTCTGTGGCTCCCCTCTCCTGTAACACCCTTATAGCATGTACCCCATCCCAGCCTCCTTCAGTTGGTAGGTCAGAGGGATGCTGAGTCTCAGGTGGATGGGTGGGGGGCTGAGGGTTCAAGATCTGGGAAAGGTGGGGGCTGAAGTAAGATGGCCTTGGAGAGGAGTCAAATCTGAGGGAGCTGGGGTGGAGGACATGAGTTGGGAGAGGCTTGCGGGGCATGTTCTGGGTGACCTGATGCAGTCCCTGCCTATCTGGAGCTCTTGGGAAAATGAACCAAAGTGGAGGATAAGCAAATTTTAAACTTCAAAGTGAATTGTAAAAAATTGCATCTCCTGAAACCCAGTGCAGGGGAAGCAGCTCAGAAGATGCAGTGGTGGGGGGGGGGGGTGCGGAGAAGTTGCCGGGCTGATCCTGCTGTCGGGCCTCTCAGTCCTTCTCTGCTCAGGTATTCCTCGAGCCAACACCTCCTGCAGTCCAAATCCCATGTCGTGTCCTCTCTGCACCTGCCCCTTACCAGGTTGACCACAGCTGCTTTGCACCAGGGATTAGGTTTCATTCATCCTTGTCTCTCCAGGTCCCCACACTGTGTGGCATTTCGTAGGTCCTTTTATATGTTGAACCATCAAGTGCATCCGACTCCCCCAGGTTTCGTCGGGTACTTCCTCCTGGGTCACCTGCCTAAGCAGGGCACGTCTCTGTCAGAGCACCTGGCCCAGTGCATCGACGTATTTCATCATTCTTCCACCTCCCCACTTAGAACGAAAGCTACTTGGGGCTACGAACTGTGTTAAAAATCATCTTTGTGTCTCGACTGTTAAGTGAATCTTGACTTTGTTAGATGAATGAATGAATGGATGAGTCATCTTCTTCCTTTTGCCAGTCTCCAAGAACCCCAGCTTCTGCTAGGTACACCCCAAACGTATCTGACTCTGAAGCAGTACCCCCCACCTGAGGCCAGGAGGTGACAGATCATGTGCAGAGCTGGGCAGCTGGCTCAGGAGGGTCTGGCAGGCTGTTTTTATTTTTTCTTTGAACCTTTCCCAGGGTACACAGGACAGATCCCAGGTGTTCTCTAGAAACCAGGCAGTTTTGGAAGATCAGACCCAGGTAGTTGGTTTTTAAACTCAAAACAATGGTCTTAAGTGTCCACCATGGGACTTTTAATTATTTCATTTTTGATACCTACAAGTAAGATCTTGTTTTCATTATACACAGAAGTAAAACAGCTTCTCACTAGGATGGACTGAACTATGTCCACCTTCTTGGTCATGACCCGCTTTTCTTCTTTCTGGGACAAAATTAGTAGATAGGTCAGCTTATGCTTTATTCATGTGGAGCCTCTTTCAAACAGGTCCCTTTTACCGGGGCAGTCTTCCTTCTGTGATGCCAGCCTCTATGACCCGGCTGAGAAAGTGCCAAGTCCAGGGTGAGGTATGTCAGGTCTTGCTCTGACCACCAGGTGGTGCTGTCGGCCCAACGTATAGTCTTAGCCCTGTAGGTCTTTGATGAGGGGAACTTAGCATGGCTCAAGAAAAAAAAAATGTTTGCAGGATTGCAATAGGAGCTACCAGTCTGTGAGTGCTGCCATCTGCCCAAACTGGGTCTCTATAACTCACTTCACTTGAGCCTCCATTTGATAGAGGCCCAGAGTTCAAGTAACTGGAGTTAAGTTACAAGTGGAAAAGCTAGGATTTGAAGCCAGGTCTGTTGGATTCAAAATCTTCAGACTCTGGGGCCACAAAGGGAGCCAGTCCTGGCTCAGTCTCTTCGGGGCCACAAGTCAAAGAACAAGGGTGCTCCAAGGTATTTTTTTTTTTTGGGGGGGGTGAGGTGGGGATGTGACCATCTCTATGCCACTGCAGAACCCTCCGTCAGTCCTTCCCTGAGAAATGATGTTCTTCGATGGTCCTTTCCCATCTCAGTGGACCTCCTGGTGGAAAGAGCAGGCCCCTTCTCATAGCTACGGGGTAATTTGTACCACCCCTCTGAGAGAATAACCTCTGTATCTTCTAAGTCCGTTTTCCTTCCCATTTCCTCATTGTTTTCAAGGAGATGCATGATGGCCTATATGGACAGTTGTGATGGCGTAAATGGAAATAAGAAATTCCGTAAAGACCAGGGTTGTGTGGGACCAGGGGAGATTATCAGAGTAAGAATATGAACACCACACAAACAAAGGGATTGCCTGGAGATGGGGAAGGTGGCCCTGGCACTGTCACATTGGCCATGACAAGAGAGTCTGCATAGGGTCTAGGGCGTGATGGTGAGGGTGCCCAGGCGGTTTCTAGTCCCCACAACAGCCCGTGAGGAAGGAATGACTGTCCTCATTTTACGGTCAAGGAGGGAACACACAGCGTCTAGTTAGGATTCCCAAGCCTTGCTGTTGCCCTCCAAGGTAGATATTTTTGTCTCCACTTTACAGGGAGTTAACGGGTTCAGAGAGGCTGAGTGACTTCTCCAATTGACTTGGAGGCCGACTGGCAGAGCTGGAACCAGAGCCTAGACTTTAGAGTGCTCCATCTCCCCACCGCTCCACCCCCTCGTGATGGAGCACTGGGGACCGCATGGTGCATTCCTTGCCTGGGACTTCTGGGACAGATCAACATCAAGGTGACGGCAGGGCCGTGCTCCTGCTGAAGGCCCTGTGCAAGAAGTCCTCCTTGCCTCTTCTGGCTTCTGGAGGCTCAAGTGCTCCTCGCCTTGGGACGGCCTCCCTTTTGTCTCTGCCTCCACAGGGCTCACAAGGGCCCCTCTTCTCCAAGTCCCTCTGTGTGTCTCATGGGAGACTTGCGGAGAATTGAGGATGGCATAAATGGGATTTAGGGCGCTTGCGGATAATTGAGGATGATCTCATCTGAGGATCCTTCACTTCATGACATCTTTGGAGAGACCCTTTTCCTAAATATGAAAGATTTTAGACATTCTGGGCTCTGCAACTCTTTCTTGGGGGCCCTTTCAGATCGCCACCAGCTTACAGGGCAAGCAGGACGTCCCCTGTTTCTGCAGATATTGTTGGGGATGAAGAGAGCGGAAGCTGGAAGGACACAGATTTTTACTTGCTGTAGAGAACTTTCTAAGAGAGTTAACCAGCCCAGACGTGGCCTGCGCCTATCATGGGAGAGGTGAGCAGCAGAAAGATGCACTCCTGGGGACTAATCCTCTGGGCCCTGGAGTCACCGTGCCAAGGGCTTAAAATACTTTTAGGGGCCCCTGAACATATTTCAATTAAAAGAACAAAAAGTGAGTTGTTAGGTTTTATTATGTAATATTGTCGTCTCTACATCGATAGAGTTGTGAAACAGGAGCTGGAATGTTTGTTTTCTGGAGGAAGGAGCGCTCGTGAGTCACCCCGAGGCCCTGGGGAGAAAGGGGCATCAGGACCCCCTGCCCCAGAAGGGGGCCCGTCGCCCTTCCCAAGCACTTCATCTGCACTCTGACATCTGTGCGGTGGTTTTAGAGTCTTCTTACCTGGAGCAAGAGCCCGCCACCTGGGAGGACAAAGTCCTCTTGCAAAGACGGCCGCTCTGGATCACCTGGAGTGGACACTTGAGGATGGTGTGCCCTGGCAAGCTGGTTACCAAAGGTATCTGAATGGTGCCCATCCTTTGTAGGTACCAGTGAAAGCTAAGCCACAGTAATAGGCACAGATCCCTTGACAGAGAGAGGAAGGGAGCCAACATTTCCTGAGAACTCACTTTCTTTCTGGGCATTTTATGGTGTCACTTTACTTCTGAGCTCTATTTATTTATTTATTTATTTTGCAGAGCTAGGGATCCAACCCAAGGCCTCATACATGTTAGGCCACCCCCTTATCCCTGAGCTACACCTCAGCCCACGGGCTCCATTTTGAAGATGAGGAAAGAGAGACTCAGGTTAAAAAAGTTGCCCTTGTTTCCTGGTTAATGAATAGTAGGTCGATTGGAAGTCAGTCCTGTCCGATCGTAAAGTTAAGTACCTTTAAAACTGCTTGGTACTGCTGGGAGTGCTGGCACACGCCTGTAATCCCAGTGGCTCAGGAGGCTGAGGCAGGAGGATTGCAAGTTCAAAGGCAGCCTGAGCAACTTAGCAAGGTCCTAAGCAACTTAGCAAGATGCTCTGTCAAAATAAAGAGGGGTGTGGCTCAGTGGTTAAGCAGCCCTGGGTTCACTCCTGGGTATCAAAACAAAAACAAAAACAAAAACAAAAACACACCAAAACCAAAAAAGCCACACCCTGAAAGAAAACAACAGCAACAATTGTTGCAAAATGGCAAAACTGCATGGTACTGCCCCTGAGTTCCTGGAGAAGAGGTCACAGAAGAGAGGAGAGCACTGGATGGGAGTAGCTGGTGGGGAGGGAGGTTGGGCTAGGATGGGGATGAAACTTCCAGACACTGGGCTCTCCTAGTGCTTCTGCGGCTGGCCACTGTGTGGCTAGGGAAGAAGTCACTCCTGCATTCTGGGCTGCACATTCCCATCAGGGAAACGAGAGGAGGTGGACGTGACCTTCAACAGCCCAGGACGGGATTCATCTGTTCCTTGGCTCTTCTGCAGCTGGTCTCCCCAGCTGGCTTGGAGGCTCCTCAGGAGCAGAGAATCTGTCTTTTATGTCCTTGAATTTAGTATTTCAGTATCATTTTCATGATTTTTGCCTTGATGTGTATGACTTGTGTTGCTATTTACTTAACATGTTCTTTTAAGTTAACTTACTCTAAAAAAAAAAAATGTTATTTCCTGTCCTAAACAGTAGTAGTCATGAAATCATGGGTTCATTAATTAACTAAATTACTAATTCCTTCAACAAATCTTGATTATAGGCCTAAGGGATGGCAGGTCTAGATACTGGGGACCCAGGCAATGTCTCCACCTCATGGAGATCCTATTAGAGGAGATGAGGAATAAATACATACACAAAAAAATTTTCAGATAGTATTGGCAGCTCTGAAGAAAATTTGTCAGGGGAATGTATTAAATAGAAATCTTTGATCTATAGTAAGAAAGCGATTTTGCACGGCGGCCGGTACACACACAAACATATATACAAGAAAAGTGAAAATATCAGGTAATAATAATTACCTTTACTTCATGGGACATACTATGATAATTTTTCTTTTCTTCCATTTTTTTTTTTTAAATATGCTGGTTTGAGCCACTGAAGACTGATCTTATGTTCTACTAATGGATGGTGGCCTGCAGCAGTTTGGAGCATCAGATGCAGGGCACCAGAGTGGCAGGAGAAGAATGTCAGATGAAATGAAGCATGAACAGAGATAAGCAAGATGAGGAGGGAGCCATGTGAGGATCTAGAGGAAGAGTGTTCCTGGAAGAATAAACAGCATGTGCAAAGACCTAGAGACATATTGAATTTGGGTTGAAACACCAAATATGCGTGTGTTTTATATGGTTCATGTTTTCTAGGAGAGGTTAAAATAGTTGCATAGCAATTGACATTGAAAGTTTCCTATAGCTGCTCTAACAAATCGCCACCAACTTAGTGGCTTAAAAACAACCCAGATGATTCTCTGACTGTTCTGAAGGTCAGAAGTCCAAAGCACATTGGCAGGGCTGCCTTGCTTCGGAGGCTTTGGGAAGAATATGTTTCCTGGCCTTTTCCATCTCCCCAAAGCTGCCCACATTTCTTGGCTCACGGCCCCACATCATTCTGACCTTTGCTTTCGTCATCACAGCCTTCTTGGACTCTGGCCTTCCTGCCTCCCTCCTCCAAGGGCCCCTTCATTGCGACCACCTGGGTAACCCACAGTAACTGATTATGAACTTTAAGGACATCTAAAAATTACCTTTTGCTCTCGAAGGTAACGTCGTTGGGGGTTCTGGGGATGAGGACATGGTGTCTTTGGATGGGGCCGTATTCAGCCCACTGTTGCAGGTGAAATCATCTGGGGTCCCAGGCGGACCTACCATGGTTACAGAAATCGCCTGGGACGGTGCTGTGTCCAAACCGGTCGGTGCAGGCGGTGGGAGCTGGATACATGTTTGTCAGGTGGTTAAACGGGCGTGAAGAGCCTCCCTTTCTTGCATTCTCCTGCCATTCTACCGTATCTCCCTGCACTTCTGGAAATGTCACACTGGTTCACAGGAACCAGCCTGGCCAAGGACAAATGGGCTGGAGCTTGCTGATTGCACTATTCTGGCCCCATTCACAGGAGCCTTCTTGCCCATCGGAGCCGGAGGAACTTGAGATCCCAGGTTAACCCACCTTCGCATTTTCGAAGGAGGAAGAGCGTCTTAACCCCGTGCCTCTGTGGTTTCAGGTGGCATTTTAATTAGAACTCACCTTTATTGTACCTTGGAAACAGACCACCCCTCCCTTCTCATTTTATCCTCACTCGAGAGACGAAGGTCAGGCAGCAGCTTCCCATTTTACGAATGAGCAAACTGAGGCCTTTGGACTGGGCCCAGAACACAGGTGTTCTCATTTCTCCTTGCCCCCGAACTCCATTAAACTCTCAAGTTCTTTCTTTCTCTTTCTTTCTTTCTTTCTTTCTTTCTTTCTTTCTTTCTTTCTTTCTTTCTTTCTTTCTTTCTTTCTTTCTTTCTTTCTTCCTTTCTTCCTTCCTTCCTTCCTTCCTTCCTTCCTTCCTTCCTTCCTTCCTTCCTTCCTTCCTTCCTTTCTTTCTTTCTTTCTTTCTTTCTTTCTCTCTTTCTTTCTTTCTTTTCCTTTGCCAACCTAGAGGGCCTCTAGAAGGACTTGCTATAAGGGAAGAAGAATCCATGGTGTTTCATGCCACGCCAAGGAGCAAAGGTAAGAAGCTTCATGGAGACAGATTCACAGACAAATTGAATTTGACTTACAGGGGAATATTCTGTGCATCAGTCCCAACTAACAGGATTGGCTGCCTAGGGAGAAATAGGGAGCCGATTTCTGGTCTCTGGACAAGTTTCTCAGCAGAGGCTGGACTCGGAAATCGTTAACCTTGTTTAGATCGTCTCTGGAGCTCCAGGTTTAGCCACGGGCTTTTGAGACGAGACCCCCACACGGAAGGATCTGCACACCCTGCTCTCCCTCTCCAGCTGCCAACCTTAGGGCCGTGGAGGAGGGAAGGGGAAAGAGAGGCATAGAGAATGGAGCCTGGGGTCTTCCAGTGGTGGTGGTGGTGGTGGTGGGGTTGCTGATGTAAAAGGAAACCTGAGCATGGAGGCCCCCCCCCTTAGGAGATAACAATCAATTCTATACATTCTACATGGAATTCTCCTCTAAGTGATTTTCATATGAAAACTCAGCTCGGAACCCCTTGGCATCTGTTTCTCCTTTTAGGACAGAAACCAACAGACTATTTACATATTCCTAGGACCCTATCACCAATTAAATCTTTTCAGGACCTCAGTCCTCCCTGTCCCCCCCACCCCATACCCTCCCAACTCCCTCCACATTTAGGATTGAATTTCTTGGCAGATGGCTGGTTGCTGCTCTCTCTGGTGATTTATTTATTCAGTTGGATTTTTTTTTTTTTTTAAATCTCTGGCCTGGGCATTTCAGGCCTTGGCATCCACCTTCTGATCACTGGGAAGTGACCCTGCTTGGGGACCTCCTCAAACTCAAACTGGGGCTGTGGGGCAGGGCTGGAGCACATTCCTCCAGGCGCCAGAGGCGGCCTGTCTCTGTGTCATCCCTGGGCAACCCCCCCCCCCACCACCAGAGTTCTGTCCCTCCCCCTTCCTGACTGTGACAGAGCTTCCTCCCGGGAGATGAGGGAGCACAGCTGGGTGACGTCACTAGGAATGCACAGGGGCCCCGGAAGGGGCAGAAGTAAGATGTCCCTGGGAGCAACTGTCCTGTCCATCTCATGGTTTGCCTGGAGACAATCCGGTCCTGCAGGAACAGAGGAATCTGCTGAGATGTCTGAGAAAATCGGATCTGACAGGACGCGGGTCTCGCCCCTCCCTCCTCACTGCGCCCTGGCTCACACCTCTGTCTCTGGGGCTTCTTTCTATTCACAGGAGCCACTCCAGGCCCTGTCACGGGGCCCTGCTCCAACCGGGCTCTGTGACTTTGGGCATTTCGCACGACCTTTCTGAGTCTCTGTGAGACGTGCAAAGTGTGGGGCAAAACCAACGGGCCCAGCCTGGTCGGGGGCTGGTACAGAGCCCCCAGCACCATCCCCGGCACCCGGTAGGGACGTCCTAGCTGCTGGTTACTCATGAGTTGTAGGAAATTGTGATCTTAGAACTCAAAGGTGGAGTCCAATGAAGGAGATGTTCAGTTTTATTCAATGGATCATTCAGTCTTGACTTTGTGTCTTGCTGGTGTGGAGCGCTGGGGTCAGGGGTAGAGGCAGGAATGGTCTTGGGCTTGAAGCTCACAAAGCCTCATGATAAACTGGAATGACTTAGCTATGAATCGAAGGCGATCCACATCCTCATGTGGTTGTTGACTTAGGAAGAAAGAGCAAATTAAGCCATAGGGAGAATACCTCTTTGCTAGGATGGGTGGATTTCTGCCCATGTGGTCATGTCCCACTCATTCAATCCTTGAACACCTGAATACCAAAAACAATAAGGTACACCCAGAAGGAAGTGCAAAGTGGTGGTCCATAGCATGGTTGGTTCTAGAACCAGATGGATCTTGGTCCTCCTTGCTCACTCACTTGCCATGTGGTCTTGGGCAAGTTGTCTCCTGTCTCCCTGCCCCTGTATTCTTACCTGTAAAGTGTGCAGGGTGATAATGTCTCCCTTGAAGGGCTGTGGGAGCAGCTAAATACATGAAAACATTTGAAACGGTTACCATGTGCCGCACCCGACTCACAGTGGGCCCCGCCGAAGCACGGACTCTGTCCCCATCAGGAGGCAGTGAGATCCGTGTGCAGCCTGAGGGGGACCTTCTGCGGTGTGTGTGTGGGGTGACATGAGGGTGGCCCTTGAAAATTAACCCCAAATGCTCCAGGTATGGATGGAAATTCAGACAGGCATTCCAGGCAGAGGGAACATTCTGAGCCGGAAAGTCAAAAAAGAGGTGATTTTTTTTTAGAAAAGGAAGATCCATGCCGATGACTCAGGTGTAAAGGGGGTAAGAGCCGACAGGGCAAGAGGGGAGCACCGGACTGCATGGGGTCGGAGTTTGGGCCCCGAGGGAAGGAGTTGGGATTCCTCCTGCTGGTGTTTGGGGGAGAGCGGCCAGGGCTGCAGCAGGGGCTTTCCACCCTGGCTGCTCCTGTGTGTCTCCTGGGATCCTTGAAAAAAATACCCAGGTCAAAGTTCTGGCATGAGCAGCATCTAGTTGTTCAGCCCAAGTTGGGCCCCCCCCCCCTGGATTACAGGGAAAGCGAGGTGGCAGAGGGAGCATCTGGAGTCTGAACATATAGTTCAGAGGTGACGTGGTCTGGACCAGAACAGAGGGATGGTGAGGGGAGGGAAAAGGGTGGGGGGAAGGGAAGTGTGTGAGCTGTTTTGACATATGGGGGTGAGAGGACCTGTGGTTGCAACCCACCTTCCCTGTGGAGGCCGTGGGCCTTCTCTCTGGGGCTTGGGACCCTCTGCAGTAGGACAGGAGGAGGTGAGAGATTTGCTGTCAAGCCCGGCAGTTCTGGGCATGTGCTTCTTGACAAGCGATCGGGAATGTAAGCTAAGCCAGGGGAGGATTCCCGAATTCTCCCCAATTGGCGAGGTTGTAACTTCATCCTGCTCCTCTGGAGCTAGTGCTAATTCACCAGACACTGTCCCCAGGGCAGACTCTGATGTCATGGGTTAGCTGTCCTGGTGGGGTGGGCTGGGCCTGGGCGGGTAGGGACACAGGGATAGGCTTGTCAGCCTTTGAAATCAGAGCTGATTGTTTTTAATAATGTCAGATTTAAAAATTCATTTCTCATGTTGATGCTTTGGAAAACATCGCCCAGGCAGGGCAGGTGGTCTGCTTTGGGGCCTCCAGGGCTGGGTGGCCCAGCCTCAGAACACTGGCCTAATCCCCTTTCACTTTCAAGGACCACAGACACACCCGCCAGTCACATGACGTCATGGCCCTGAGACTCCCTCCCAGAATGACTAGTTCTGGTGAAGCCGGGGCTGGGCTCTGCCAGGGGCCAGGCTGTGGGTCTGCTGGTTGTAGTTCTCCTGCTGACTCTGGGGCTGCCTTCATCTCCCCTTCCGGTTTCCTCCAGGTCCTTGCTGTCCATCTCCACAGGCGGCTGGGCATGCAGGGGTGCAAGAGCCAATGAAGAGGAAGAAGGGCAGCCCAGTGGAGAAGCTGACCATGGGCAGGTCAAGTGTGGAGAGGGCTTGGGAGTCCCGCGAGGTGGAGCTTTGTCTCCGAGTTGGCTTCTCTCTCACCTGGGTCTATTGCCTCTTGTCTTTGGCCTCAGTTTCTTCAGCCTGTAAGCTATGAGATCAGCTGATCATCATGGTTTCCATCTGCTTTACCATTTTATGGCTTCTCAAGAACCAGCAGTTGGCCAATGATTGGCTCTAAGACCTGAGGACCAGAGTTCTTTGCAGAACATTTCTAGACATGTGTTATGGGGAGGAGATTGGTTTCTTAGGAAAACACTGAAGGAACACTCCAAAAATGAGAGGGAGAGAGAGAAAGAGAGAGAGAGAGAGAGAGAGAGAGAGAGAGAGAGAGAGAGAGAGAGAGAGAGAGAGAGAGAAACACAAGTATTTGTAACCTTCAGCGTCTACCAGGTACCACTTGAGATCTCCACATCCTTAACACATGGACCCTTTGCACCAGCTCTGTGAAGAAGGTATTAGAAGTCCCTTGGTACAGATGGAGAAATCGGAGAGTTAAGAAACTTTCTCAAATGAAAAAAAAAAAAAAAAGGAGGGGGGAGGGGCTATACATCAATTAAACCTAATTCTGAATTGTAATAACCGTGGCTGGGATCATAACAACGTGTGGGTCCTGAGCATTGACTGTAGTTCAGCTCTGCCCTGAGTACCTTAGTCCCTTGGCATCACAGTGTGGTGGGTTGATACCATTAGGCTCACCAGGTACTGATGAGAAACTGAGCGTCTGAGAGGATCACTGCTTGAAACAGCTGCTAGTCGGTGATGGGCCTGGGATTCGGGTCCCTGTTTTTCTAAGTCTAGAGCCTTTGGGCAAAAAAGTAAGACAAGGCTGAGATGCGTCAGGGTGTCCCCCACCTGTCCACCATGGGACTGGCTTTTAGGGGAAAGCTGTGTCTCTCAGAGCCCCTGCTCAGCGGGTGGCCAAAGAGGTGGCTGATGTATGACGTGTCGCGCCCCCATCCCAACCCTGCATGTCCCTGGCATTAGCACAGAAGGTGGGTTCAGAGTCTGCAGGGCCTGGGATGTATGTGGCTTAGGCAAAAAATGACAAGTTGTGCCATCTGATTTTCTCTCTGCAGAATTTGGAAGCAACGAGGAAACAAGGTGGCCAAGAGAAGAAGCTGAAGCTGTAAGTTTGTGACATAAGGAGAAGGTGGCGAAGCCCACTGGCCTGCTCTAATTCAAGTTCAAGGCTGCAGAAACCACAGGAAACAGAAGCCCTTGGGTGGGAAGATGCATCTGGGCAGAAGGCCCATGGAAGGTCAGCTGGGAACCGGAGAAGGCACGTGCAGGAAGCGTGGGTCCCCGTGAGGTGAGACCACGTGCTCATGAGAGAAAACCGGTTGGCGGCTGTCAAAGGAAGATGGAGACTCAGCTCCTGGCTTTGTGATGGTTCTCAAGGCCTTGTTCCTGGATTCCAGACAAGATCCCTCTTCCCTTGCTGGTGTCTTTGTAGCAACATGCCTCACCCCCTATGTCCCTAAGAGTCAAGTGATTTTCTGATCCTGCCGCCCAAGAAGCTGGGCTCAAGCTTCACTCTAGCTGTGGATGTGGGGAAGAGGAAATTAGAGTCCTCATCTTAGTACACGTGTATTTGTGTTTTTTGACCTTCTATGTTCTACAATCTTGAAATGGATTGTAACACCCCCTCCCCCCAAAAAAATAAATCCTCCAATGCATACTACTGTAAGATGAAAATTAAGATGACGATTCTGGAGCTATAGAAAAAGTAAGGTAGCTGGGAAAAGTGAAATAAAAGAAAAATTAGTATACATCATGACAGAATGCTGCAGAAGATCAAGGTAATGCTGGCTACCGTTGACTGAGCATCTATTATCATGTGCCTGGCACAGGTGAGCTCTCTCTCTCCTGTTTCCACACTGAGCTCTGAGCCAGGTGGTAACCCCTATTTCTCAGATGAGGCTCACAAAGTTTAAGAGACTTGCCCTAGGTCTCACATCTTGTCAGTAGGGAAGCCTGCTGCAGAACTCACGTTGGTGTTGTGAAATCCCGCACAATTAGCAAAGGAAAGAAGCACATTGGCTCTGAGCGTTTTATCAGCCAATGCAAAAATGCAGACAGGATCTGATCCATGCTCCCATCACCCAGCAGAGAAAAGCAGGTCTCTTGCTCCCATCCCTGGACACTGAGGTCCAAGAAGAGATTCCTCATAGATCTAGGGAACCCTGAGTGAGGCAGGGACACCCATTAAAACCCTGGGTCCCAGGAGGGATGCTGGGCCTGAGATTCCCCGATAAAGGAGAGAGTAGCCCTGTTAGAAGTCCCTTGAACCTTGGTGGTGGTGATGGTGATGGCGGTAAGTGCACAGAGCAGAATTTGTGGTGTGACAGGCTGAGGATGATGAGACTCAGTGTCACGGCATCTCCCCTTTCCTTCGCCAGTCCCCCTCCCTCCCTCCCTCCCTTCCTTCTCCTTTCCTTTCCTCCCTCCCTCCCACCCTCCCTTCCTTCCTTCCTTCCTTCCTTCCTTCCTTCCTTCCTTCCTTCCTTCCTTCCTTCAGATTAAAGAAGGAAACAACTGAATTTATGGGCCACATTTTAAAACAAAATATCTCTGTCAAGTCCCTCAAGGGACTCAAAAAAGTGAGTTCTCAGGTGGGAGAGCACCTGCTTACACGTGCATACAGAGAGGGGACTCAGGTACACAAATTTCAGCAACAGGACATTGCTGCTGGTACTTCTCAGGGGTGGTGTACGTTGGTGGCTTTTAAACATTCATCCCAAAGTTAAATCCTGAGTCCAGGATACTTGGAGGACCGTATGTGGTCTGGGGTGGGGGGGGGGTGGGTAGCTCATCATGAATTTGCATTTTTGGGGCAGAATTCATTCAATGACTTGGTGCTGAGTCCCTGGGAGCACCCACCCAAGCCAGCCGTTTGCAAAGGGAGAAATAAGCCGTCCGAAGTGCGTGACTTGTCTTGGTCTCTCTTCCAACCAAATGAGCTGGTTCTGACTTTGCAGGGTCCCCACCCTCCCAGGCACCCGCTGTGTGGCCATGAGCCAGTGGGAGCCAAGGTAGACAGCTGACCAGAACCCAGGCTCTAGCCGGCAGCCTCCCCTGCTCCTTCTACCTGCGGCTCCTGCCTGTGCCCTGGCCCTTCTGCTCCCCTGGAAGCTGTTCCTTTCCTCTGGCTCCCTGATTGGTCCCTGGCCTGTGCGCTTCCTTAATCTCACTGCCACTTGTGGCTTCCGATAAGAGACATTCTCCTGCTGGATACAGGCCCAGCCAGTGGGTTACCAGCCCAGAGATCTGAGATGCAGGCTTGAGAGAGAGAGAGAGAGAGAGAGAGAGAGAGAGAGAGAGAGAGAGAGAGTGCGAGCGAGCCAGGGTTTAATGCCAGTCTGCCATTGGCCCGCTCTGTGACCTCAGTCAAACCACACCACCTCTCCGAGCCTCCGTTTCTTGGCTGTAAGATGGGGATGGTGAGATCTGCTTCACAGAGCTGTTGAAGAAAAGAGCCCTTAGCACTAGACTAGCTCACAGGAAGGGCTCCATCAATGCCAGTTATTATCAATGCAACGTGAGACTTGCAGCACATCTCTGGGCGGGGAGGGTGGTGGCAAGGCAGAAAACAATACATAGCTTCTTTCCTTATTGTCAAAGGTATAGCTTCTTGATTGTCATCCGGAGACATCACAGGACTCCCCGTGTAGAGATGAGGACACAGAAGCACAGAGAGAGGTGGCCCAGTGGTGTCACAGCCACCAAGTGGTAAAGGGTGAACTCGAACCCAGCTCTCCTGGGTTTTCCATTCCGGAAAGCAGCTGAGGCGGCCGCGGCTTTGATCTTCCGAAGCTGCTGTCCAACCGTGTGCCAAGGGGAAGGCGGGGACAGGAGCTGCTCCCGGCAGGCCCCCCCCTCCCGGGGCCGGCGGGTGGCCAGCAGGAGGGGTTCCAGCGGCCGCCTGTGCTCATGCCGGAGGAATGTCTTGCGAAGTCGCGCCTAAGCCCTGTGTATCTGACTCATCATCTCCCCGTCTCCAGGAGTGTCAGGGAAGAGCTCCCTTAATCCCTCCTGTCCTCGGTCCCAGGCTTTCATTTGTCAAACTAAAAATATTCCCTCCAGGAACCTCCTTTTGCCAGAGGCTGAGCGGGGTACAAGGGGGATGGCATTTCAGTGTCAGCTTCCTGACAGGACCTCGTTATTGTTCAGCAGCTGGGGAAGCGGACAAGGGGCAGCCTGAGCAAGGGGCCTCGGTCATGCTTGGGAGGAGGCCAGCCGGTCACCTTTTCTCCTGCAGCCAGCCTCCCTTTTCCTCCCCTTCCCAAAGCCCCCCGTGTTGCCCATCAGCTTGATGAGCAGTCTGGCCCCAGTCCCTTGGGGCTGCCTGGTGACTCATGCCAGGTGAGGACTACAGGATGCCAAGTTCATTTCCTTTGCAGCCCGAGGCGAGGGTGGGCTGGCATGGTTCATACTTGTCTGCAAGGCTAGTTTACCTACTGATAAAGAGGGGGAGAGCTCGAAGGTAAAGAGGAAAAAAAAAAAAAAAAGAAAAGAAAAGAAAAGAAAGAAACAGCCCTGGCTTCTTAGGAAATACAGATGTGGAAGTTCCTGAGCAGGATTAAAGGGAATGTTGGGAAGCCAGCTGGACCGGTCTCCTGTCTCTCTCCTTCCTTCATTCTGTCTCTCCTGGTGGTCCTGTGGTCCTCAGGGCTGCTCCTGAGTGTTCATGACCTTGACTTGGCTTGATATCTTGGCTCCTAGCTCCTCCCTAGGTGCTCCCCAACAGATGGTCATTTATGCAGTGGGAGAACAGCACATTGATACCCAAGGGGCTCAGATATTGGGGTCCAGCCTCTATTACCAGCTCACTCTGTGAGCTTGAGCGAGGTGCATGCTCATCTCTGAGCCTCAGTTTCCTCCTCTATATCAGTGGGTAATAATACCCACTACCCTGGGCTATTGGGAAAGTTAAATAAGATGGTATATATAAAATGAGCTGTTCAGTGCTGGTCAGCAGAGACTTGAATTATCATCATCATCATCATCATCATCCTTTGGAGACCTAGCAATAGAGGCTATTACATTATTGAAATTAGAGGACTTGGTTCTAGTTTCAGCTCTGGCATTAAGTAGCTATGTGGCCCTAGGAAAGTCTCCTAAGGTCTCTGAGTCACATGTACTTATTTGTAAAATGTAGGGTTTGGGCTTGATTGCCTCTGAAACTCTTAGATCTAAAAATCTGGTGCCAGGTGTGGTGGCACACGCCAGCAACTCCAGAGGCTGAGGCAAGAGGATCACAAGTTCAAGTCCAGCCTCTGCAACTTAGTGAGACCCCAAGCAACTTAGCTAGACTCTGTCTCAGAATAAAAAAAATATAAAGGGCTGAGGGTGTGACTCAGTGGTTAAGTGCCCTTGGGTTCTACCCTCTATACCCTCTCAAAAATAAAGTTAAAAAAAGATCTAAAAATCTGGAATCTTGGAGTAACTTGGGAGTAGATGCTCATGGAAAGTTTCATTTTTGAAAAAATAATGACAACCTAACTACTTGCTGTGGACTGAATTGTGTCCCCTTCCTCCTTCGTTAGTTGAAGCCCAAACCCCTAGTGTGACTGTATGTGGAGACAGGGTCTTTAGGAGTAACTAGGGGTAACTGAGGTCATAGGGCGGGGCCTGAGCCAACAGGACCATGGCCTGATAGAATGAGAAAGACAAAGGCTGTCCCCATCTTCCCCACATGAGGACCCAGCAAGGAGGCAGCCATCTGTGTGCCAGGAAGAGGTCCCCAACCAGAAACAGAACTCTGCCAGACTGACCCTAGTCTTGCTTTCCAGCCTCTAGACTGTAGGATAAATGTCTGTGGTATCAGCCTCCCTCTCCATGGTGTTTTGTTATGGCAGCTGGAGCTGACTAATACACTGGTGAAGGTAGCACATGGAAAGCCCTTGGTGATGCATATCGAACTACAGAGGAGCCAGAGAGTTTCTGCAGACAGAGAAGTCACTGGAATGCTTCCCTTAAAAGAAGAAACTCCATTTTCTGTCATGAGCAGTGATTAACCCAGGCTTTGGAGTAAAACAAGTTGAGTTTGAACCTGAATTCTGCTGTGTGCCAGCTGGGTGAACATAGATAAGTTAATTGACATCACTGGGTCTCATTTTCTCACCTGTCCAATGTGTCACTGCTGCCACTTTCTAGTGTGTAGAGTAAAGGTGGTAATCTATGTTTGCTGCACAGTCTGGTGCTTCACACAGAGTAGACATTTGATAAATATTGGCTGTACTGGTAATAATGTCATTTTATAAACAGGTATCATTACTTAATATTAATAACTTCACTCCTATGACTCACTTTACCTACCTGAGCTAAAAAATACAGCTATGCTCCTTCTGACCATAGACCCTATCTCTCCTATTAGACAACCACTCTCCTGTTCTTCCTGGTGTCTACCCTCCCTCCATAAGTTGCCATCCTCAGATGCTTATCTGTGTCAGTGACAGCCCCTCTGGGGCTTGGATGTAGGTGTGCCACCAGGAAGCTGGAGAAGGCCTCCTGAGGTGCCCTAAGCCAACCTTTGCCCCGTAAGGTTCCGGAGCAACTTGTCTACCTGGGACAAGGTCAGTTACGGCTCTAGCAGAGGTCACAGACCTCCTCTTCACTCTTGTTGGAGAGCTCCCTTTCTGGGGAGGCTTCTCATGTCATTTCTGCTCGGTGACCTCACTGTATGGCCTCAACTGCTCAGATATTCAATAATCTTGGATTAAAAAAATGCATTGATATAAGATTCTTTCAACAAATGGTGCTGGAATGGAAATTCCTACATGCAAAACAAACAAACAAACAAACAACAACAAAAAAAACTAGTCCCAGGCCTTAGACCTTTCACCAACATGAACTCCAGATGGATCACAGATCTCAGTGTAAAACACAAACCTCTAAAACTCCTAGAAGATAATGTAGAAGGAAACAGCGGGGACCTCGAGTGTGGCGATGACTTTTTAGATACAACACAAGGGCGAGATGGTGAAAGGAGGAATGACTAAGCTGGCTTTTATTAAAGTGGGGGAACTTCTGCTCTGGGAGAGACAATGTCCAGAGAATGAGAAGACAAGTCCCAGACGGGGAGGAACTATTTGATAAAAGACCTCATCAGGCTGCAATCCAAGATATACACAGAACCCTTGAACTCAACAATAGGAAAAAAACCCCATGATTTTAAAAAGTGGGCCAAAGACTTTACAGATCCCCTCTACCAAAGAAGGTGTACAGATGGCAAATAGGCCTGTGGCGAGAGGTACCACATCGTACACCATTATATCAGGAGATGCAAATTCTGGCAAGAAGTTACCACCCACACAGATATGAGAATGGGCAAAATCTAGAAAACTGACAACATCAAATGTTGGTGAGAACGTGAAGCAACAGGAACTCTCAGTTGGAGCTGGAGGCTCCCTGGAAGCTGGTTTAGTAGTTGCTGCTGCGGCATGGTACGGCCATGTGGGAAGACCCCTTGGCAGTTTGTTATACAGCTAAGCATGCTCTGACCATGCTCTCCAGCAGCCATGCTCCTTGGTGTTGACCCGAAGGAGTTGAAAACATTTCCACAAAAAAACCTGCATTCGGTTGTAGGAGATCAGCTTTATTCCTAATTGCCCCAACTTGGAAGCAACCAAGATGCCCTTCAGAAGGTGAAGGGATAAATGGGGTAATGTACAGAACTCGAGAGAAATGACCTGTTAAAGCACGGAAGGACATAGAGTAAAGCTAAATGCATGTTATTGAGTCGAAGAGGCCACATTAGATGGTTCCAACTACATAGCATTCTGGGAAAGGTCAAACTGTGGAGACAGTGAAACCTTCAGGGGCTGGGTGCTGGGGGTAAGGAGGGGAACAGATAGAGCACAGGAGAGAAGGAGGTGAAACTGTTCTGGGTAATGGTGAAAGATGGCCTTTATCACTGACACACATCATTAGGGAGAAAACGTTTACCCGTGGCACACAGGGTTCTCTGAAAGGCATTCTGATTTTGGAGATGTTAAAAATAGGAAACTGTGCACATCTTGGAGTTTTATGAAATGATTAAGAATCTTAGGTAATATTCCCTAAGGATTTGCCATATGTTGGGAACTTGTTCTAAGGCTCAATTCTAAGACTAAGGATGAATTAATTGAATCCTCAAAACGGCTCTATGTTGTGGAGGCTACTGCAGATGACAGAAGCAAAGTGCCAGCCGGGTGGATAACTCGATGTCCTACCGTCAGTGAGTTGCAAGATTGGACGCTAGGCATAGCACGCCTATTATTAGACATGAGGCAAAAGTCACTTTTAAATAGCAACTCCCTTTTCTCTCTCTTACACACACACAGACACACAGACACATAGACACACACATGCATACTGGATTTAAAGTCCCATTTTACTGGTTCCTCTAAATGCACTTCTAATATCCACCTACACAGAAGAGCAAGCAATTAGGTTTGGAATGGCTTAGTGAGTTCCCCCTGCCAAACCTTACCTGGAGTTTCACTTTCACTGTTCCTCTAGAAAGAGGGAGCAGTCTCCCAGCACGAGTAGTCTCCCAGCACACGCACTCTCAGCACCTAAGAGAGCTGGAGGCTCCCTGGAAGCTGGTTTAGTAGCACTCTTAATTTCCTGGCTCTGTCCCATGTTTTCCAGGGGGCTGGAATCCATCTGTCCCCTGCAACTGGCCTTCTCACTATGACGCTGACGATACCCTCCACCAGATGCTGAAGGAAGACGTTTGGCTGCAAGTAACAGCAAAGTCCAGTTAAAAGCAATGTGAGCACATAGGGCCTTTTAAATTTTTTTCCTTTATCTTTTTCTTTTCTTTTTGGTCTCACCTTAAGAGTGTCTAGAGGAAGGTGGTCCAGCTCAGGTACGGTGGCTCAGTGAGGTCAAACACGCTCTTTCTTTGAGTCCTGCTATTATAATTCCCTGGCGTGTTGCGTTATGGCTGTAAAAGGGCTTCTATACTCCAGCCACTTTGTCCATGTTTCAGATAGAAGGAGGAGGGAAGGGTCAAAGGGCTTTGCTTTTTGAACTTAGAAAAGGAGGTGCTCCCAGGAGAATTCTTGAAATTATTTAGGCAGAATTGGGTGAGAGGTCCATACTGTAAGGCCAATTAATAACTCAGGGTCACAAGATGACCAGGATTATTTTAGACCTATTATCAAGCATCCCTTCAGACTGGGAAAGATGTTTCCCCTCTCTCAGATCAAGGGATCCCTGATCTCCCCATAGCTTGCTACTGGCCTGATGTTCAAGGCCTCAGTCAATATTTGAGCAAATGGATGAATGAGTACTGGCCCAGAGCCCACATGCCTCGGCCACCCTGTCAGGAACCAGCAAGGGAGGACCAGGCCTCCTGTTACCATGAGTCTGTGCCGGCACAGTGTGTGTGTGTGTGTGTGTGTGTGTGTGTATGTGTGTGTGTATGTGTGTGTTTGTGTGTGTGTGTGAGCGCGTGTGTGTGTGCGTGCACACTTGTGGCTCCTCCCTGCCTCAGATTGAATTACTTATAAACAGGCCCACGCCAACCTGGCAGAGTCTGCATTTCAGCACAACAGTTCTCACAATTTCTCAAATTCTTTTGATTTGGCAAAATCCAAAAATAAAACAAAGCCCCACCATCTTCCGCTCAGCCTGTCTTGGGAGCCCAGTGCCCTGCTGGAGCAATGGGTTCCGGATGTTTGGGATGGATCCCCAGGGCCTGCCGATTCAGCTTCCTCCCCCACATGCTCCTGCCCTGGGTCTTGGCCTCTCTCCTGGCCTGTCTCTGGGGCTCAGTGTGCAGGGCTGGGACTCAGAGATTTTGGGGTTCTTTGGGTCCCTGCTCTGCAGGGGTTCTCTCCACTTTGTATCCTGGGTGTCTCCATTCAGAACATCTGTTGATCTAATTCTCTCGACCAGGGAATGAAGAATAGTTTCCCTGTGACTTTAAGAGTCCCATTGATCCCCAGAGAGATGCTACTGAAATGCCTCTGCCTTCTGAATTCTCAGTAAGGCGCAAATGTTTGGCAAATTTCTCTTGCTTGGTTCTTAGAAAAGAAGATGGGCAAATCATATTTCACTATTGCCTCCAACGTGTACAGGGTTTCATAGGAGTGGACTTGGAAGCGCCTTATCTATCGAATTTGGGGGTGAGAGTAGATGCCCTCTGAGGTTTTTTCCAAGGGTGACTAGGTAAGATAGCTGGTATCTTTCTTCTGAGGCTCGGAGAGGTGAAGGGAGAGATCCAAGGTCACACAGCAAGTCCGTGGCAGAACCAGGGCTTGAGCTGATCTGAAGTTTGGTGAGCTCTCTACTCTGCCAGGCTGCCCTTCAAGTTATTATGAAGATTCCCCAGTGGAGCGAGGCACAGAGTGCAGCCCCTGTCTAGGAAGTTTCCACCCACCTCCCAGCTCCTAATGTGTTAGCCAGGCAGGGGATGTCCTCCAGCCTCTGTCATGGTGATGGATGTCGTGTGGATGGGCCCTTGTGACAAAGAGCATCTGGAACATGGAGCGGAGCCTGGCACAGTGAGTGGCTTGGAACTTCCTCCCGAACCGTCCCCCAACCCCACACACAGAGCCAAGCCTTCTCTGTGTCTGAATTCCTTAAAGCAATCCCTCAATGCCTGCTCTTCCCCCAAACGAATGGGCAAATACCAGCCACAGTGTTCTCTTCCTAGGAAGGAAAGAGCTAATGGTTAGGATTTGAGGGACAGGGTGCAAGGCCAACCTGACAAGGCTGCTCCCTACTTAATCCTTCAAGACCTCAATTCTCTTCTGTAAAATGGGTATGTAGGTATTGGACTCAGTGGCCTCTAGGCCCCCCCTCCCATCCGTTCCTAATATGCTGTGGTCTGTCTTTGTGGTGCTATTTAATATAGAAATGACTCAAACAGGCATGGAACCAGGAATAGAATATTAAATACGCTGCCCGTTTCTCTGTCATTTGAAAACCTGGAAGAAGAGAGGAGTCTTGAGGAGCACCCTGTGTGTCTGAACCACAGCAGCATGGTTATAGAGAGTGGAACTAAGAGAGCTAACAGTCGTGGGTTGGAGCGCTCAGTATGTGTGGGGTATGTCACATTCTTTGATCGTATTTGATCCTCACAATGACCTCATGTGGTGGAGATGGATCCTGGCTCTCTCTAACTCTTCATTTTATGTTCTTCTTATAATGCTACACTGTAATTTATGACATCTCCTATTTACTGAGCCTTTATGATGTTTTAGATTCCACTTCAAGTAATTAAAAAAAAAAAAAAACGGTTTCACAATGATCTGGAAGCAGTAGGGGTTGTTATGGATGTGGAAAAGAAGCTACAGAGAAATGAGGTAACTTTCCCAGGTTCAAACGGTGACAGAGTGGAAAAGCCTGATTCTCACTCAGTTCTCTTTTTTTTGCAACACCCATACAATGCATAGTCCCTGTAGGCCTCCTCTCTGCCTTCCTGAAAGCTAATGTCCCTCAGTAGGGTGACTAGCATGTACTTTAAAAAATGTAATATGAAGACAAATTGCATCCGTATCTCTTGGTGCTCTTATTACAATTGCAGATTCCTAAGCCCTTCTTCAGATCTCTCTGGGGGTGGGACTTAGGAAAGTATATTACCAACCTCTCCAGTGAGTCTTATGCCTACTGAAGTTTGAGAACCCCTCTCCTAGGGAAAGGAAGGTCCTGTTCTCATTAAGCATACCATTCTATGAGCATAGGAGGCCCAGAAGTTTCCAGAAGGGAGAGCACCCAGAATTGTTATCACCTTTTGGAGACTCCAGTGAACTTTAGGTACCTCATAGTAATTTTCTGGATATAGGCTTTATTTGTGATTGAACATGACGTAAAACCTAGTGTTTCATTTAGCCAAAACTAGACTATGATGTGGTTATAAGCAACCACTAAATATTAGTTGTTTAAAACAATATTTTTTTTCTCTCTCAGACTACATGTCCAGAATGCATCTGTAGGGTGGGGGATGAGGGGCTGTACTCATCATTTCTTATCTCATTGTTTCCATGGTGAGAACTTCTGAAGTGACTTAGCTTTGGGTAACGTGGGTGCAGGGTCTCTCAGGAGCTAGCAGTCAAATGGTCAGTGGACGACTGGGGCTGGTCTCCAGTGAGCTCTTCCAAGATGGCGCCCTCACATGAGTGTTGATAGGAAGCCTACCTAGTTCCTTATCATATTGGCATCTTCACAGGTTGCCTGAATGTCCTCAGGACCAGACATCTGGCTTCCCCCAGGCGAAGGATGTAAAGGAGATCCAGCCAGCAGGAAGTGGAGGTGCCTTTCATCATCCAGGATTCAAGTTGTGCACCATTGCTTCCACTCTATCTTTGTTAAAATCAAGTCATTATGTCCAGTGCACACTCAGGGGGAAAACAGTTACTTTCTAACTCTTTAAGGGTATGAAGAATCTGTGGACATTTAAAAACCAGCACAATCCACCCTCTGGCTACAAATGATTTATAGTCCTCCCACTTGCAAAATATACTAACCTGTTCCCAAGGCTGTTCCAGTGTCATTTCATCATAACATCGGCTGGAATTATTCTAGAACTTTTCCATCTAAACCGGGATCTGATGAAGTTTCTTAGTATAAATCTTAAAGTCAGCTCCTTATCTACAGTTCTTCTCCAATAGGAATACCTGTGAAAACACACACATACTCAAATGTACTGATGGACTAGGCACAGTACAACTGCTATAGATGTTGATATTCGAGGATGGGGAACAGGGGCCTGGCATGGTTGTGCATGCCTGTAATCCAGCTGACACTTGGGAGGTTGAGGCAGAAGGATCGCAAGTTCAAAGCCAGGATCAGCAACTTAGAGAGGCCCTAAGCAACTCAATGAGACCTTGTCTCAAAATAAAAACATAAAAATGGCTGGGAATGTGGCTCATTGGTTAAGTATCCCTGGGTTTAATCCCCAGTACACCCACTCCCCCAAATGGGAAAAATGGCCCCAGAAAGGATCCACTGATCCGAGGCAAGTCTGAAATACAGCTGGAAAAATGTTGGATGTTCTTTGATTAAGACTTTGTTTTACTCTTGACTGAGAATAATTCTTCATGGCTCTTTGCCTTTCCCTCTGGGTCTTGGTTCTTCCCTCTGAATCCTCCTTTTCTTTTGGTGTGGTGTTGGGGTTTAGAACTCAGGGCCTTGAGCATGCGAGGCAAGCACTCTACCAACTGAGCTATCTCCCCAGCCCTCCTCCTTCCTTTTTTTATGAATGGTAGTCATGTTTGCAGCGGTGTAGTTTTCTCAGCCTGTTTTATGTCAGAAATTTTTCTGGGGGAAGGAGATCCATTTTGTACAGTTGGTGGTGTTTCCAAAAATACAATATTCTTAAAAGCTTTGGGGGTTTCCTCTGAACCATATCAAATTTATTCTAGTAGACAGAAAGTCATAAAAAAGAAATCTCTTTGAGATAACCTGTGAGCTCCCCCTGAAATGGCTGAGGGACAACAGGCAGACATATATACTTAGAGGGGTTTTGTCTGTGAGAAGATACCACCCAGGTCTTTCCTGACATTGCTGTTTTCATCTTCTGATGATATTTTTCCTTGCATTGCTCTGAAATGAGTCCCTGTATAAAAGCCATTTCTTAATGCTAGCATTGGACGCCATCTTGAGAGGTTGAAAAATTGTTTCATGATTGTCAAGTCCTATCTTCCTTCTATTTTGCATCCCTTCTCTTAGACCATGGTCTTTTCTCACATTTTATTATAAACATCAAGAAGAAAGCAGGTCATGCCTTTACCACACAGCTCAGCTACCTCTTTAGCTCAATCACATCCATTGCATACCTTTTCTTTTCACGTAACTGCAGGTGACAGTGTCGCTAAACTTTCTAGCATAGTATAACAAGGACCCTGCATTTCCTTTTGCATAAGGTTTTCCTCACTTTCCTTGGTTCTCTCATCTACAGCCTCCTCAAAGACCGTGATGCATCTCCAAACAGTTTTGTCTAAACCATTCAAGATTTCACTAACGACTAGCCTCAATATTCTTCTACTGTCTGCTTAATGCTTGGCTCTGAAGCCAGTCCTACGTTTCCAGATTTTTAGAAAAATATTTATTTTATTTAAAAAATACCTTTATTTTATTTATTTATTTTTATGTGGTACTAAGGATCGAACCCAGGGCCTTGCACATGCTAGGTGAGCACTCTACTGCTGAGCCAAAACCCCAGCTCCTAGATTTTTTTTCTTTCTAATGATGGCATCTCACTCCTGGTACCAAAAGTCTGTTCTCTATTGCTGCATAACAATTACCCCTAATATCTTGAAGCTAGAATATCACTTTTATCTCACCAGTCACTTAGAGCCAGGAATACAGAAATGACTTAGCTGGGTGGTTCTTTCTCGGGCTGCCTCATGACACTACAGTCAATGTAGTGTCTTTGACTAGGGCTGGAGGAGTCATTTCTGAGATGGCTCATCCCTATGGCTACTGGCAGGAACCCTCAGTTCCCTACCACATGGACTTCTCTGTAGGGCTTCAAATATGTCCCCACCACATGGTTTTCTCAGAGTGATTCAGAGGGCAAAAAGGAAGCTTCAGTGCCTTTTGGTCTCAGAGACCACTTCCCATAACTTCTGCCTTCTATTGACCACACATATTAATACAAGTTGAGAGGAGACACCTCAGAAATGTGAGTGCCAGGTAAGGTATCCCTGGGTGTCATCTCAAGGCTGGTTACCATTTATTTCCATTCATCTCTCTGGGTATGCAAAATACTGCTGTGTGTTCCTACAAGGAGAAAGGGGGAGGAGGTCAATTTTTATTATGCTCTGTGACATAACATGGAAATTCTGCAATAATAATTGTTCTTATTGTTTCTCAAAGTCTATCATTTCCTAGACTGCAGCCAGGAGCTCTTGAGGGAGGCTGGACAGGAGACAAATCCAAGAGGCAGACCCTATGCTGCATTCAGAACCATCCTTCTTCTGAGCGCGAGGATTTGTTGAAGTCCTACTCATCTACTTAACTCCTGTTCTCATAGTAAGTTATTTTTTAGGAGGCCCCCTCAGTTTCTTAGGGTCTCTGTAGCATCCTGGATACGTGTCTGAGTCCCTTATTTCAGACACAGGTTAAGTCCCAGGCTGGGACTTTGCTAAAAAGTCCAAGTCAGCATAGTGTAAGAGGTGAACTAGGGAGAGGAGGAGAAGCACAAGGTACCTTAGATACTTTAGGTAATGTTTTTAATGATGGCATCTCACTCCTGGTACCAAAAGTCTGTTCTCTATGGCTGTAAAACAATTACCCCTAATATCTTAAAGCTAGAATATAACTTGTATCTCAATAGTCACTGAGAGCCAGGAATACAGAAATGGCTTAGCTGGGTGGTTTTATCTGAGTCTAACCCTAACCCTAACCCTAACCATACAGAAAGCTCTGTATGGACGTATGATCATTTGGTGGCAGGAGCTTTGGGGTACATCTTGCAGACAGAAGTCATGACATTCATGGTTAGCCAATTAGAATTCACTTTGGCCACAAGCAGAGTTTGACACGATTCTCTAGGCTGCCCCATGTTGGTCCCCTGCTTCTGGGTCCAAGCTTGGGTCTTGATTCCTCTGTGGCTTCCTCCTTCGGATTTAAGGTTCCTAATTTCTTTCCCAGACTCAATACCCCTTTCTGGAATGACTCTGGGAATGCTTTGTAAAGGAATAGCCCTATTACCGACCCTCTGGCACACCTTTGGTGCCGTTTTTGGCTTTGACACAATTTAATTCTTTACTATGATGAGGTCTGATTACACTCCCAGTTTGGCCTCAGATTGCCTCTCTACTCAGGTCTGTTATGCCGGGCCTAATGTCAAAGAGGATGATTCGAGATGTGGTAAAGTCATACCAACTCGAGATTCACCCATCGCCATGCTGACTGGCCTGAGCAAGTGGGAGTGTACTCATCGTTCTAAGGAGGGACCGAGCATCAAGGTGGTGAGCACTGTCCTGAGATTTGACTTGGAGTAGAGGTGATGTGATGTCACTGAAAGTGCTCTGTCTTGCACGTGTGAATCAGGTGTGATAAAGAATGTGCTAGGAGCCATCAGAGCCACCAGCTGCTACCTACTTTTGCTGAATCTTCTGGAAAGAAATTACTGATGCAGTGAGCAGAGGTCTGGAGGACCGCTATCATGGGGCATGGAACAACGTGAAGGTATAGGAGACACATGCACCCTGCTTCCCTCATCTTCATGCCTATCTTGAAATTGGGACTTTCAACCAGAATGAACCAGAGCCCTCCTCTACAGACGATGAAATAAAGCAGGACTTTACATCTGGGACCATGGATTAGGATAACAGAGGGACGTTCTGGGTGTGGAGCGTCTGCCGTAACCACCAAGGAGAATATATGTGAAAAGGGGCTTGTTTACCTGGTCAGCCTACTCTGAACTGAGGGAGAAGAAGACTCAGATAAAATGGTGTGATTATATGAGTGAATGAAAACATTCTTATGTCTTGCACCAGAAATTCTCTTCAGAAAGGAATGGTTTTGTTCAAGAAAACGCCCAGGTAAGCATTTTGGGGTAAAAGGTAGGACCCCACAGAAATAACCTGAACTAAGGAGGAAAAAAAAAAAAAGAAAAGAATCTGCTAACCTCTCAGAACACTTGGAATGGAACCACTATTTGACCCAGCTATTCCAATCTTTGGTTTATACCCAAAGGACTTAAAATCAGTATACTATAGTGACACAGCCACATCAACATTTAAAGCACTTCAATTCACAATAGCTAAGTTATGGAATCAACCTATATGCCTTTCAACAGATGAATGGATAAAGAAAATTTGTATATACACACGATGAGATATTACTCAACCATAAAGAAGAATGAAATTGTGGCATTTGCCAGTAAATGGATGGAACTGGAGAATATCATGCTAAGTGAAATAAGCCAATCCCCCAAAACTAAAGGCTAAATGTCCTCTTTGATATAGGGGTGGAGAGGGAAGAATATAAATTAATTGGATTAGACAAAGGGGAATGAAGGGAAGGGAGGGAGGATGGGAATAGTAAAAACAGTAGAATGAATCAAACATAACTTTCCTATGTTCATATATGAATACACGACCAGTGTAACTCCATGTCATGTACAACCACAAAAATGGAAATTTATACTCCATGTATGTATAATATGTCAAAATACACTCTACTGTCATGTATAAATCAAAAGAATGAATAAAAAAAAGTAAAAGAATCTGCTAAACTCTCTGTTCGTTAGTAAAAAAACAGGAATTTGTGGCAAGTGAAATAGAGTTGGGAGAAGAGTAAAAGGTAGAGAGAGGATAAAGGGAAACATATGATAAGGAAGACAAGAACTTCAAAACAGGTTGCTTTATTTGGAGGTGTGTTTCTACTGTGTTTATAAATTCCTTGTGTGAGCACTTTCTTGAAGAAACCAAGGATAAGAATTTGGCTTTAAACCTGGGGCAAGATGGTGTGGAAAGGGAAAATGTAAACAAGATGGCGGGATGACCCATGGACTGAGCGCATGGGACATAAGCCAAATTCAGGGCCATGTCTCAGGCAAAGGAAGCAGAGGTGCCCAGGAGCCTGCACACCAATACAGAGTCAAGAACCAAGGCAGACTCCACAGGAAACACAAAGAGGCAAAGATGACTTCAGGGACTTGGACACCTAGTGGGATGGTGCTTGTCTGTGATGGAAGTGTGAGTGATTTAAAAGACAGAAGAAGTTCTAATAAAGGCAGGAAGGAGTTACCCACTATGTACAAGGGGTATGAAAAATTTTTGAAAAGAATCTTTACTTTTTGTTTTTAGTTATATATGACAGTAGAATATATTTTGACATATTATACATCAATGGAGTATGACTTCCCATTTTCATGGTCATATACTGTGCGGATTTACCCTGGTTGTGTATTCATATATGAACATAGGAATGTTATGTCCGATTCACTCTACTGTCTCTCCCACTCTCATTCCTCTTCCTTCCCCCCCCCTCCCCTTTGTCCAATCTGGTAAACCTCCTTATTGTGAGTCAGCATCTGCATATCAGAGAGAACATTCAGGCTTTGGTTTTCTGGGATTGGCTTATTTCACTTAGCACGAGAGTCTCCAATTCCATCCATTTACTGCCAAATGCCATAATTCCATTCTTCTTTATGATTAAGTAGTATTCCATTGGGTGTATATACCACGTTTTCTTTATCCATTCATTTGTTGAAGGGCATCTAGGTTGATTCCATAGCTTAGCTATTGTGAATTGAGCTGCTGTAAACATTGATGTGGCTGTTTCATTGTCGTATGCTGATTTTAATTCCTTTGGGTATAAGCTGAGGAGAGGGATAGTTGGGTCAATTGTTGGTTCCATTCCAAGTTTTCTGAGGAATCTTCATATTGCTTTCCAGAGTGGTTGAACCAATTTTCAGTCTCACCAGCAATGTATGACTATACCTTTTCCCCAAGGGGTATGAAAATTGAGAGTGAACAAAGTAGACCATTTGAGTGATAAAAGAAGAAAAAATGATTATAATATCTGCTAAAGTTTATTGCACTTTAAAATTGATTAATAGGCACCATCAAAGCATTTTGCATATAATACATCATTCAATATCACTACACTCTTAAAAGAAATAAACAATTCTTCACATATTATAGATTTGGAAACCCATATTAATTTTCTCAAACAATTTTATCAAAGACTCTTGGATAGAAAATGGAAAATCTGGATCCAGCAAGTCTGCAGAGCCTAAGCTTTTATGGACTTGAAAATAACCCACATAGGTGATATCTGAAAAAAGTTCTGATTCTAGCCAATCCCTAAAAAACAAATGCTGAATGTCTTCTTTGATATAAGGTGAGGGGACTCAAAACAGAGCAGGGAGGAAGAGCATGAGAAGAAGACCATTAAATAGGGACGAGAGGTGTGTGGGAATGGGAGAGAGACGGGGAATTGCACGGAAGATGGAAGGAGACCCTCATTGTTATGCAAAATTACATATAAGATGGTGTGAGGGTGTTAGGGTCTGTAAACAAGTCAAGATGGCGCCTGGCATTTTGCCAGAGGGAGTGGTTTGTGAAGTAACGCCAGGGAGCCATTAAGTGTGGAGATTCCTTATTGGTTGACTGCTGTATCTAGTTTATGTTAATTAAGATAAGCTGTGTGGAATGTATATATACCACTCCTGTCCTACAATAAAGGGCGCCCACTCCTGCTGTATCAATGTACACAAGTTGTTCGTCACCCCCCCCCCCCCCCCTGTTATTTTGCTGCAGCTGGACTGTGGCATGAGGGGGAAGAAAAAAGAGAGAGAGAGAGAGAGAGAAATGTGTCACAGTAGATTGGGTAAAGAGAGGTGATGGGAGGGGAGGGGAGAGGAGGGGGGATAGGAAGGGCAGCAGAATACAACAGACACTAGTATGGCTGTATGTATAAACGTGGCTGTATAACCAATGTGATCCTGCAATCTGTACAGGTGGAAAAATAAGAATTCATACCCCATTTGAATCAAATGTGTGATATGTCAAAATCATTGTAATGTTTTGAGCAACTAATAAAAAAATTAAAAGAGAAAAACAAAAGTTCTGATTCTCTCGAGCACAGACACAAAGCAAAGAAATCATGAGGATTGTCAACTTTGTAGTCATCTGCTGGGGCAGGGGTCTTATTATCCTAAAAGGCTGACGGTTGGCAAGGATGTCTTCACCATGCCTGGCCAATGACTTCTCCAAAAAGACAAAGGAGACCAGAGAGAAAGAGAACGGTTCTTTCGAATTTTGCAAATGTGGGGATGAACTTGCTGTTCCCATGGGAGTTACGGGTACCTTGGGAGAGAGCGAGCCTGTGTCCCAGCAGAGACTGTGATAGTGAAGGAGGAGGACCTTGGCCCATAGTTCAACGTGTGTCCCAGACTCTGGGAAGGTGGACATATTAGTCAGGGTGCTTTCAGTGGCAAGGGAAGGAAGGGAGTAAATTCCTTCCTTGTGACTTGGAAGTCATTCACTTACTTGTGACTTGGAAGCCCAGGGGTGATGGCTTCCAGCCCTGACGGAGCAAGGAGTTCAAACAAGGCAATTAAGGCTACTTTTATCTCTGTCGCCTTGTCCTGGGTTGCACGTATGGGCGTCTGCTGACAGGTAGGGAAGAAGACTGCCTGGGAGTTCACATATCTTTCTACTTGACCTACCCAGGGTGGAAAAGTGCCCCTTATCTCTTTGAATCTACACTTTCTCACCCAACCAGATGTTGAATTGGCACTTTGGTTCCACGCTCCGCTCTGGATGAATGAACCATGATGGCAAGATGGGTGTCAGGCTGTGACTGATCCAGTCTGGGTTACTGTTTACCCCAGTGGGGCTAGGTAGGGTGTGGGAGGAGCCGTTCCACAAAGGAAATATGATCCCTGGAACAGCGACGTGTGTCCATCATAACACATGGAGAGAGAGAGAGAGAGAGAGAGAGAGAGAGAGAGAGAGAGAGAGAGAGGTGGGGGGTGGTAGTGAGTGAAACTAAAGAGACACTGAATCCTGCAGGTGGATCTCTGGTGAGTTTTGGCTTTAAAAGGACCTACTGCCCAGTGGGGTCCTGAGGGTATGCACCAAAGAGTGAGTGGGTCTTTGGGGATACGAACAACAAGGCTAAGACTCAGAATAAACTCCTACTTAAAGAGGGAGGAGACATTCGGAGGCAGTCTCTAGGAGCTCTGCCTGGACTCATGGCTTGGGAAAAAATGAAACAATGTTACAGGAAGTAAAAGAGAAATTGAGAATACAGTAATTTTTCTGTCAAGGACTTCAAACCAGAAAGGGACAGACAATGTACATCCAAAGGCTGTAGAGAGAGAGAGCAGTGGCTCTGTCAGTAGTCACCTCTTCCCTTTCTGTTGCAGACTGGGGACTTCTTAGGTTCCACTCCCTCTTGAAGCATAGTGGTCTAGAGCCCTCACTGTGGCCCATGGTCATCACGGATTGGCCGCAGCATAGGCAGGAGACTAACTTCTGACCAATGAGATGTGAGAACCAGTCTGCCAGGGGTTCTTTCATTCCTCCCACCCCTATGGACAAAAAGATGAATTTTCCCCAGACAGAAAAATCTGCTCAGGTAAATATCTGACATAACATTGTTCAAAGACTCCCCTTAGCTTTCAGGATAATTTTCAAACTCTTTGTTTGTTTAACATATGGTTGTTCAAATTATTTCCTGTTTCTCACCCAAGTTCATCCTTAGATCCAGCTATGTAAAATCACCAGGAATTCTCAGATATTCTGTGGCTGACGCATATGTGGTTCTTTCTGTCTAGAAAGTTCTCGATGGTGCACAGCGGCTGGTTTTGGGTTCTCAGCACACCCTCCTTTGCATCAATATTCCTCTCAACTCCTCGTGGTCCTGATGGAGTTTCCAACCACAGTATCCTGCTCCCTGGCTCCAGTGATGGGCAGGAGACCCAGGCCTGGTCCTTCACAGGATCTCACCCTCTAGTCACATGGACGGGCCCAGGACTGGTCCATGACCCACGCTGGGCCACTCAGAGCCCTGCTGTGGGCTTTTATATATGAGGTGAAAGAGTTCTCTTTCTTCTGGGGCCAAGAAACTGAAGTGGCATAAGCCTGGAACTGTGTGTGGTCATGCCCCTCCTGCTCCTGCAACTTGGAGGAAGCTTAAATGAATAGGAGAGGATGAGTCCAGTGCAGATATTGTGGGAAGCAGCAGAGATAAGTGGGAGGAGAATTTTAAATTAAAAATTGCTTTGTGTAGGTCTGAAGGTAGCTTCACCTAATTGCCTCAGCTTTCTACAGTTTAAAATTGAAAGAGTCCCATAGCTGAAATTCCCAATTTCTTCTTCTCACACACCCTTTGAAACTTAATTTCAGTCCAATTCCTCCAGAAAGCCCTCCCTGATCAGCTGGCTCCTTCCCTTCCGGTTTGGTTCCCACCACATCTGGTCATGTCTCAGTTGTATCCTTCAGCAATCACAACACTGGTGACAGCTGGTTTGTGTCTCTTCCTTACTATCAAGTCATAAGCTCCTTCCCCCTGATTGTATTTTCGTTATAGTGCCAAAGAAGGTATTCAAACACATTTTATTTATTTATTTTTTTGGGGTGGTGGGCAGGTTGCCAGGGATTGAATTCAGGGACACTTGACCACTGAACCACATCCCCAGTCCTATTTTGTATATTATTTAGAGACAGGGTCTCACTGAGTTGCTTAGCACCTTGCTGTTGCTGAAGCTGACTTTGAACTTGAGATCCTCCTGCCTCAGCCTCCTCAGCTGCTGGGATTATAGGTGTGTGTGCCACTGTGCCCAGTTTCAGTCAACTTTGGATGAATATTAAATTCAGAATTTGCCTGTGGAATGTTCAGATGCCCAGGAGGTCTTCAGGGTCTGTCAATCACCAGGGGAGCCTCTGCTTCAGTGGAGCCCTGGAAGAAGCCAGTGTGCAGTGTGGTGAGGAAGAGGGCACCTCCCTCAGTGGCTTTGCAGTGGTGTATCCAAAAAGTACAGAAGTAGAGCTGTGTGTTTTCAGAGGTCTCAGTCCATAGATGGCTGACTCTACTGCTGGGGGTCCATGGTGATTCTCCCTGGTTTCTGAAACTCGTGTCTTTGCTTCTAAAAAGACATGTGTGGAAGCAACAACCCTTCTTTTACTGCTGGGAGTGGTTTTGCATCTGCATGGCATTGTTGGAACTGCAAACATCATCTTGTGACCACGAGAGAAGTAAACCAGGCCAGCAAAAAGGTAGAGGATGGGATCCACCTCGGAAGCCACCAATCCAGAAACCCCTCTACCATGCACTTCACATTTTGTGCGTGAGTTCATTTTTCCTTATTGTCGAACCCAGCTGAGTAACGGGGTTTTCTGCTCTCTGTAGCCCAGGGCATCACGACTGGCTCAGAGCTCAAGAAAGATAAGGAGATCAGATAGGAAGGGGGCAAGAAGCTGATTTAAGTGGGTCTAAGTCATTGGCTGGATGACTCACATCCCAAGGCGTGGAAGGAACGTTCCCGTGGGATGGGGGAGCTACCCTCAGTAACTGTTAAGTAATTGTGGAGAATAGAAGGTGATGCCAGAGTCAGGAACTGGGCAGAAGTGATTCTGATTTTCATACAGGGTAAGGAGATTGTTTCTGGAAACTCCAGACAAGTCAGTTTGAGGTAGATCCTTGACAACAGGGAAGCAGGATGGATTAAGAAGCAGATGGTGGGTGAGCATTTAGGAAGGAATGCGGCGGTCAGTTGAAAATGAGATGACCTCACCGAGCACAAGTTATTCCAAAGTAACCTCACTTCCTCTTCTGATAAGGTTACTATGTTTGTGAATCAGGTGTAGGCCGTCAACATTGCAGGGCTTGATTTCAGCTCAGGGTTAACAGCTTCTGTCATGGTTTCCTTGTGGCTAAGATGGTGAAATGTGGGTTGGATGAGAGCATTGGTTTTGTGCATTTGCAGCTGGCTCAACAGATGAATTCAGAGTGTAGAGTATTGGATGGATGTCACAGCCCTCGGGTTGAACTCTGTCAGGGTGGCCGGGAGGGAAGTCACACATTGGCCTGGTCCCGGGGGCTTGGCGGGGAGTGAAAGTGTGATTCTGTGGTTGAGACAGCCGAGGAACGGATAGGATAAGTGCCAGCGAAACCTGAGCCTGTCACCCAGGGTGGAGCACAGAGGATCAAGTGGATGCAGGATGGAGGCGGAAATGAGAAGAAGTGTCCAGAAGGAACTAGAGAAGCAGATGCAGACATAGAGACAGGTTTCAGGAGGGAGGAATACAAAGGCAGAAGCAGGTGGGGAGGCAGAGGGAGAGAGTCACACAGGAAGTCCCTGGGGGGGGGGTGGAGAGAGCCCTGCTCCATGTTCCTTCTCCCCACTTGGGAGGATGGATGTCAACCTGCATGTTTTCCTTAGCACTGCAGGGTGCTAAGGGCTCCGTCCTTGATCCTGCCTGATTTATCATTAGATGAAAACTCAGGGGGCATTCCTGATCAAAGGTGTAGATGTCACAAATCTGGGAGGGAGAGTTAATACCAGAGGTGACAGAGTGAGGACCCAGAGGGGTCCTGACAGTTTGGAATGCTGGGTCAGAAACAATAAGATATAATTGAACAGGCTGAAATGTGAAGTCATCTGGCTTTTCCGTGTGAGACGCAAATGGCAAAAACACGGAGCTGGGGAGATGTTGCCTTGGCAGGAAATCATGTGAAAATTAGCTGAGGTTTCTAAATGAATACCCGTTCAGAATAAGCTCACAGTGTGATGGGATTGCTAACGACCTAACCTGAGATAGAAGTAGTAATAGAAATCCAGGTCTCTGGGGAAGGAGTGGTCTCACTGTATTTTTAGTTAGATCACATCTCGGGTATCCTATTCAATGTTAGGCACCAGATTTTTGAGAAAGGCATTGACAAATCAAATGTGTTCAGAGATGGGCTGTGTAAGATAAAGAAAGTTCTAGCTGGGCACGGTGGTGCATGCCTGTAATCCCAGCGGCTTGACAGGCTGAGGCAGGGGGATCATGAGTTCAAAGCCAGCTTCAGCAAAATCAAGATGCTAAGCAACTGAGTGAGACCCTGTCTCTAAATAAAACACAAAATAGGACTGGGGATGTGGCTCAGTTGGTTGAGTGATGCTGAGTTCAATCCCCAGTATAAAAAAAAAATAAAGAAAGTTCTAGAAATGATGTGATGTGAGGAGAGTTCAAAGAATCCGAGAACATTCTGCCTGGAGAACCCCAAACAAAGATTTCTGAGAGACATATACATGTCACTGGGGAAGAATTTGTTCCATCTTCTCAGGTAGAGCTAAAACCACAGGGTAGAAGATATAAAGAAGCCAATGGACATTCATAGAAAGGAAAAATTTCCGATCATTATCATCAAGGAAAATAGTGACAGCTGTCTATCACTTACAAGTTTCAAAAAACATGCGCTCGTTGGTGAGGTGAACCATTATCTTCATGTCATAGATCAGGAAATTGTTCAAAATGATCCAGAAATTGTGAGTTGCTGTGTACCCAGCACTTGGAACGTTACCTGGTGATATTTGTTGAATGAACGAGGTAGCAGCGAGCTGGGAGCTGCACAGATGGAATGTCGAGGCCTCTACCTTCTGACTCCACCACGTGCCCTGAGCCCTGGAGCAGCTCTCAGACACCACTGGCTGCCTTGAGAAGTCTAGGTGTCTTCCTCCGCAGATCCCACCTGAACTCTGCAGGCATGAATTAGAAGGCTTCTTGGCATAGGGTTTCAGAGAGGACGAGAGGCCCACAAATGCCCTCACAATCCAAAGGCTTCCCCCAGAATAGTCCTAACCCAAGGAACTCTCCGTTGCTGCTTGGGGGCACATGTTGGGCGTGGAATCTGTCTTTACGCAGACCCGCCAGTGGCTGTGGTTGATGGTATCTTCCCTTGGAATTTTTTCAGCCTTCTCTCTCCAGATTCCTATCTGGTGTGTGTACGTCATGCCTCCATCTCCAGACACCCCGGGAGAAATTTACACAGACAAGCTCTCAGGGACTACAGTTCCCTGAACTGCCTGAGGTACGATTTCCATCTCTGAAATTGCAAATCTCCGTACAAAGGATGAACCTTCTCTGCTTTGGGGAGAAAATTCCTTTTCTGCAGAACAGGGACTCGGAGGAGTTGAAGTCCAGGATCATCTTTTCGATTTCAAATATGGCCTCTTTTCACATGGACCTCCAAGATGGGCCAAGGAAGGCGATGTTTTTCCTCTTCCTTAGGCATAAATTATGATTTCTTTGCGATGGGAATGAGGTGATGAGGTTGAAGGTCAAAAGGTCGACAATATCAGCTTAGGTTTGGGTTAAGTTTTTTTTCTTCTCCAAGAAAAGTACAAAAGAAGTCTTCCATGAATAGAAGGTCCCAGGGACCATCATCTTCTTAGCAAAGCCCAGGCTTTGGTACCCTGAGCTCTAGCTGGGTGACTTACAGTCTCCACTAGGTGGAGAAAAAGAGCGGTTATGAAATGTACAAAGCCCCAAATCAAAAACACAGTCCAAAGAGTAAAATCCAATTCTAAATGGAACTTGAAAACTTGAGAAGTAATTTAAGGGAACCACATTAAATACTCGAATGTTTAATGGGGCCCATGTGTCCCGAGCAGAGAAAGAGAGGGCGAGAAATGGAACAGAGGAAATCAGGGAGACAATGTGTCTGTGGGACTTGTTCTAATTAGGGGCACAGTGCTGCCGAGGATCATTCATTAGAATTTGGTCGACTCTTCAGCACGACCAAGGCACCTCTGTCGAGGGGTGCCCCACGAAGACTCTGTCCTAAACGGGGGGTGAGCGCTTCTCTATAGGAGGTTAACGGCAGTCACCCCGGAGGGCCCAGGGCTGTACATCACCCTCCTGCCAGCTCTTCTTTATGGCTGCAGCACTGGGCTCCAGCTAGCAGATGTCTGCAAATTTCGGGGAGGAGAAGGAGGGGGCCCCTGGCGCTCATTGTCTCCAACTTGTCTGTCTCTTAATTCAGTATCTCTGTCTGCCGCTGCAGCGGGATGGGAAGAGTTCAAAGGAGGAAATCAAAACAATCCATAGATCAGAGCTTGGGAGTGCTCTGTGTGGCACCCAGAAATCACCGACACTCCTCCGGCTCCTCTTTGAAACGTGGACGCAGCGGCGATGATTTAGGGGGCGGCGCTGGTGCTCACACCAGCAGCACGTGGGGCGCTTCTGGGGGGTTATTATTATTATTTTTTTTAAAGAGGAGAAGGTATCTAGAGGCTTGAAGGGGTGTGGGTGATGTGGGGTCAGGTTCAGGTTTGTCCCAGGCCAGAGGTGGTGTTTAGTTTAGTGCTCAATGTGACGTGTGTGACAAGAAGGACCTTGGTGTGTGTGTGTGTGTGTGTCTGTGTGCGCGTGTGTGACTCTCTTCCCTGGACAGGCAGGCACGTTTTGGATTTTGGACACTGCAGGTCAGTCTGTTTGGCTTGGATACATCACAGACCTTCTACCAAGCTCTCCAACTTGGGAGGGTGCCACTTGTTTGCTTTGTGCTGAAGCCGGGTACCCCACCCCTCAGCCAGCTAGCTGGTCTGTGGTGGCCAGGTCGGGGCCTCTGCTAGCCTGCAGGGCATCTTTAAGAGCAACTACCCACCCCTTCTGGAAGTAAGGACAGAGCTTGGCCAGGCCCATGGTACCTTCCAGGGACCGGACACAGCCTTGAGCTCGGCCCGTGGCTTGTCCATTAGAACCCAGTTGGATTTCCATCTCTGCTGGACCCTCCTGAGAAATAGACTGTACAGCCTTCTGCACGGCACCTAGTGTGGCAAACAGTCCAGGCTGTTGTCTCAGCCACAGCCACACTCGTGGGGTTGAGATAAAGTCTGCAAACAATCATTCTTCAGCGTTTCGTCCTCTTTGCTGCTCCTTATCTGGGCCTGTTTCATTCTGGTGACGAGGGACTGTATTTCCTGGCTCCATCTCCGAACCCAGGTGGCCTGCCTGCAATTGGATCCTGCTGGCTAGGATGAGGACCAAGGGGAAGAGTGGATGGCTGGGGGGTGACCTGCCCACCCTGAGTGAGAAGCAGAGTGTGACTGCTCCTCAGAGGAGAACAGATGCTTGGCTCTGTACTTCTGTCTCACCAGGTGGGCAGAGGTGCCTGCCCTGTGTGGTCATTTGTTCACTTGTCTGTTGCCTCTACTGCCCTTGGACTTCAAATAGTGCAAGGACAGGGACTACAGAGCTCCTGTTCACTTTTATATCCAGTGCCCTTCACGGTGCCAGCTTTTGTAAATCCTTGCCTCTTCCCACAAGGAAGACAGCACATTTTACTGTCTTGGCTCTGATTTAGCTGAGTAATTGTGGTTTAATTCATTGATCATTTATTGAGCATCTGCTATGCTGGCCCTGGGGCTGCGTGTTGGGGATGGGAATAAGATCAAAACTGGTGCCTGATCTAAAGGACTTGCATTCAAGGGCAAATTGGGGAGATGGCCATCTGGGGAGAACACAAAAGTTACCCTGCTGAATTGCTGTGTGGTGTCCAAGAGTGCTTTGAGCGCGAGTTACAGTGGGGTCTCAAATAAAGGAGTAGTGTAGATTGAGACAGCCCTTGCCAAAATCTTGAAGGGTCCCTGGATTTGTTTTATCCAGTGGTCAGAAATAGAGATGTGGTCTGCTTATTAAATTGGGTTAGATATCATATATGTGGTAACCAGACCTAAGCCAAAGATCCAAGTGCTATGACAGGGGACTTGCCTGTTCTCTCTGAAGTCTCTGTTAGCCAAATCCAAAGAGCCCGTCTCTTGAGAGGTATAAACCCCTAGGTGCTAGAGGAGCTACAGGGCCGACTCACAGATACCTTTGGGCAGGAGCAGGAGGGGTTTAGCTGCTGCTCCAGGTGAGAGTGTCTACTGGAGACCTCCACCGCCCCATCTCTCCTGTCTCTGCCATCTGCACTGGTCTACTCTTGGGCTCCAGAGGTGTGAATGAACACGGGGATAAAGGAGTGAAGGAGTAGCTCTTACCTCCATAAACCTGCACAGGGAACTGCCAAGAAGCAGAAAAGTCTTTGCTCAAGCTCCGCCTCTAACCCTGGCTTTGACCAACCCATATTCAGTGCCTGGGAACCTCAGTTTTGTCTCCTGTAAAATGATGGGGGTTTAAAGAGACAAGGTGGGGTTTATCAGACAGGCTTACATGGAGGGAGAAAGTGTATTTGTGTTTTCTTTTTCTGGCTACGGCAGCATATTGTGGGGGCCTCACAACCCATACTCTGTCCCCAGAAACGTGTGTGCCCACCTGTAGGAGCCTGCCTAACTAACATGCTGGCTGCAGGTCTCTGTGATCAGCCCTCACCAGGACTACCTTTGTTTCTCCTGCCTTCCAGGATAGGAGCTCATCTGTGTAGGCTTCTAGCATTTCTTTAGCACCTACTGTATGCTAGGCACAGAGCTGGGTACGAAGGAAGCAAAGATGAGAAAAATGTGGTCTTTATCTCATACAAACCAATCGACTGGGAAATGAAGTATATCAACAGATAATCAACAGCTTTCACACATTCACATTTTATTTGCTGCGTCTCATTGTAGCTCCTTCAAGTATATCAGATAAGGCTTATGAGTGAGTAGATCAGTAGGTGCAAAGTTGGGTTGTCTGGATTCCAATCCACAAATCACCTCTTGTTGCTAAATGAACTTGGGCCACACCCAGTTCTCCTTTCTACAAATTGATCACTGAAATCAGGTATCAAAGGTAATAATAATAATGTCCTCCTCAAAGAGCTGGTAATAGAAGCATGAAATGAGATAATGTATGAAAGATGTGTAGTGAATGCTCCATAATCATTAGCAAATATTTTTTTCCTGTTTCCTTAATGATTTTTTTTTTTGCAATACCTTCAAAGCTTCTCTGTGATTCAGTGTTAGAGGGATGACTTCCTGATGATTTCAGAAGTGAAGTTTAGTTTGTAAGGAAACCGTGATTCCTGTAAATCTTGTAACTTGAAGAGATGATGGAGCTACATCATGTAGCTCCAGAATTGCATAGTGATCCATTCTACAAACATTGTGCACCTGCTTGGTACCAGCCCCCCCCCCCCTGCCAAATGATGGGGATAAAGAGACAAGAAATAAGGGGCCCTTTGCCCAGAAAGTAGTCAAAGTTCAGAAAAGGAGGCAGATGAGCCAAGAAATGGAATGCCTTGCAGAAACTGCTGTGGTGGAGGTCCATGCAGTGAGGATGAGGACTCTAAGAAGGGGTGCCTGCCTTGCTGGGGCCGGATGGAGGGGGCTTCCCAGTGCAGAAGCTGCTGAGCTGCACCCTGAAGATTGAGCAGGAGTTGAGTTGCTTTACTCCCTGGCTTATCAGTGAATTCGAAGCTCTTACTTCTCTTACTTCTTTATCCCAGTGTGACTCCAGGAGGTGGTGCAGAGTGGTGTAAAGATCCAGGAAGGCTGGATTCTGTTTGATTGGTTGATGGGTACAGGGGACTGAACCCAGGGGTGCTTAACCACTGAGCTACATCCCCAGCTCTTTGCTCTTTTTATTTTTTATTTTGAGATAGGGTCTCGCCAACGTGCTAAGATGGGCCTTGAACGAGTGATCCCCCTGCCTCAGCTTCCCGAGTCACTGGGATTACAGGCGTGCACCTGGTCAGAAAGCTGGATTCTGCTTTGAGTTCCATGTAGAATGTGTGCTTTGGGGATGGGGTGTGCCAGGTAGGGCAATGGAATTCTCTGCTCTGCACATAGGTACGATGCTGTTCCAAGGAGTGGGGGGTGTTCGTGGGGGGACCAACAACTTCTGCTGCAATTAGAAACTATAATCTTTGCAATGAAGGAAAGGAACATGATGGTGAAAGGGAAAAGCTTTATAAATGTGAAAGCCCTCTCCTAGGGTAAGAACCTCTTATTGTCACCAATGATGAGCACCCTTAGACTTGACTTTCCTTGGTAAGTTCCTGTTTGTCTAGACCAGTGGTTCTGGACATCTCCTCTAGGGAATAGTTGACAGTTTCTGGAGACATTTTTGCAGCAGGTGAGGTGTGTTTGTGAGAGAGAGAGAGAGAGAGAGAGAGAGAGAGTGTGTGTGTGTGTGTGTGTGCGCGCGCACGATCACACACTACTGGCTTCTAGTGTGTAGAGGCCAGGGATGCTGGTAAATATCCTACAGTGCACAGGACAATGCTTCCTACAAAGAATTGTTTGCTTTCAGGATCAATCGTGGCCAAGATTAAGAAACCCTGATCTAGACCTCTTCCATTTGAGGCTTATTCTGGTCACTATGCAGAGAAGGGAGGGGAGATGCTGTAGAGGTGTGTGTGTGTGTGTGTGTGTGTGTGTGTGTGTGTGTGTGTGAGAGAGAGAGAGAGAGAGAGAGAGAGAGAGATTAGGACAGGTCCAGTTTCTGCTCCTCACGCAGTCTGCAACATCCCCCATGATCTCACTGTAAGAATAGAGACAGAATTTCCACTTCTCCTTTGTCACATGGAATGTGCGTTTCCTGAATGAGCTTATAATCTGCAACGACTCATGGTTCAAAGGAAGGGTGGCCATGTAGTTCACCCGCTGTTTCACAGGCCCAGAGCTTGAAGGGAAGGTGAGATTCACTGGCAGCTTCTCTGGGTTGCCCTTGGAAGGTTTATGTAACTATGGGTGTGGAGTGGGAACCTCATACAATTAAATATAGAGGTGTGCCCCAAACAAGTGGCCTTAAAATTTCCAAGAGGCAGAGCGTGGGGGCAGAAAGTACAGGTCTGGGACCATTTTCTGGAACTCAATTCTTATGTCACTCTTAGTCATGTGTGACCTTGATTTCTCTAAGCCTCAGTTTACCTCGTCTGTAAAACAGTGAGAATCATGGGGCGACTGTTGAGTGTTAAAGGATATAACCCCAATTTTGTGTTTCAAATCTAGGAGACATGCAAGCTAGCTTACCAGCATCCTGGCAAAATGCAGGCTTGGTCTGAGTTCTTGACAAAAGAAGCTTCCTCAAACATAATCTTCAGAAGAGTACCCTGTGACCCCAGGCTCGACAAGGAACAAGACATGACATATCATGTAGATAACCTCACTTCTATCTTTTGCAAATATCTGACCCTCTGGGGACCTTGGAAAGGGAGCTGGAGATGAACAGAATACAGTGGAGTGATCTGTGAGGCTGGGTCACAAGGGACATGTGACTTTCTCCTGCAGGGCTTCTTCTTGGAATCCCATCACCCAGCTGTGAGGAAGCCCAGGTCTCCTGGCAGGAATTCTTAGACTTTTAAACCAAAGACCCTGAAGGCAAGAGCTCAAGGTATGACTCCTTGGAGAAGGATGGGGGAGGGGCTAGAGCTAAGGTCCTACCATAGTCACTTCAACCATCTTTGAGGTCTCACATCGTTTCTTTAAAGCCAATGTGAGCTTCTCACCTAACTCCCTGATCAATCTCTTTTAGTCTGAAAACAATTAAAAAATGATATCGACAAGTAACATGGACCCTCTAAGATGTGTCCCGTTTATTCTATGGCTTTTGTTCCTCCCTGGTGTACTGTATGCATGTCAGAGTCACATGTACCTGGTTTGAGAAGCAGGGTGCCTTGTGCGCATCCTGTTTCCTGATTCACTTCCTTTCATTTTTCGATTTCTCCCTCCATAGCTCTTTCTTTTCTCCCCTAGAGGTTCCTTTCCTTTGATTGGCAGGACCTCATTGTTGGACACTGCTTACCCATTGATGGTGGTCGGGGCTGCAGAGAGGAGTTACCGCTTCGGTTTGACTATGTCTCCCCAAAAGCAAGTGTTGAAAATGTCATCAGTAACAAGGTCAAGGGGCTGCATCTGGTAATGGCCTTTTTGCTGGCACGGTCCTGGGACAGCACAGGGCATCACATGGCAGAAGATAGGGAATGTGTACCGTGTGAAGCTTCTCTCTTCTGGAATTGACCCCAGGGCCTGATGTGCGCCGGGCAAGTGCTCTACCACTGAGAGACACCCCAGTCCTTCTTCCCTCTTCTTAGAAAGCCCCCAGTGTTTAATCACAGCGGCTGACAGCCTTATCTAATGCTGATCACCTCCCAAAGGCCCACCTCTGACACCCTAGTCAGATGAGGTTTCCAGTACCTCCCAGTGAGGCTCAGACCCCAACATGAGTTTGGGAGAAGATAAACCTTATTAGAACCATCGAACCATCGCAGACAGCCACAGATCCTGATGAGGAGGGACTTCCCCCTTTCACCTCATTCATCCGGACACCCTCTGTGTGCCAGGCTCGATGCTGTGCCTTGGGAGACGATAATGAACAAGCCAGACATAGACCCAGTCCCGTCCTAGCCAGGCTGACAGCGTGCAGGTGGGGGAAGGCAGGCAGCTATTAATCCAGGAATTACACGAGCTGGGAGTTATGAGAGAGCAGGGCAGGGTGGGAAGGGGACAAACAATGTCATCTGGGAGTCCAGGAAATCTTCCCTGGAAAGTGCCTTTTGAGCTTCTAGGTGTAGGTCAAGGAGGAAGGGGAAGAATGTTCTGGTAGGGGGAATAGCATGAGCCAGGCCTATGGGAAGAGAGAAAGAACAGGGCCCAAGGAGGGAGCAAAAAGGAGCGCAGCCTGTCTTCATACGAAAGGGGGAATGGCAGGAGACGATGCTGGGGACACAACCAGGGCCAGACCTCAGAGCCCTTCATAAATCAGGGGAAGGGATTTGGGCTTATCCTCAGGCAATGAAGAGCCAACTGGGGGAGTGTGTGAGTGTGTGCGTGTGAGTGAGTGTACACACGTGTGAGTGTGTGAGTTTGTATGTATACCATACAGAGAAATACCAGGGAGAGGACACTTGCAGTGGCTGCTGCTTGAGCTCTGTGGTATCAGCCAGAACCTTCTGACCGGCAGGAACATAATCAAAAAATAAAGAGGCTGACATTTCATCATCGTTGCAGGATGTAATTAAGGGCAGCTCGAACCTAATGAGTCAGAGAACAAATGCAGATGAATCAGAGGGGTGTGTGGAAAACAACGTGGTTTGGGGGAAGAGGGTTAATGTTCTTTGGAGAGTTCCTAGAGGGAAATAAATGAGTTACTGAGAATTTGACCTCCAGGTTGCGTGTGGGGACTCCACAGATTGTTCAAGTCGTCCTACCAGTCTCTGGAACCACCTAAGGGTAAAGAAATATGGGCTAATGAAAGGTCCACTTATTGAAAATGTTATCAAGTACTATAGTGCTTTAGTTAGCTTTCTGGCTGCTGTGACTAAAAGATCTGACCAAAACAATTGTAGAGGAGGATACGTTTATTTGAGGGCTCACGGTTTCAGAGGTCTCAGTCCAGAGAAGGCTGGCTCCATTTGTTGGGGCTCGAGGTGAGACAGAACATCATGTTGAAAGAGTGGCAGAGGGAAGCAGCTCACCTGGTGATCGGGAAGCAGAGGGAGACTCCACTTGGCAGACACAAATATATACCCCAAAGCCGCACCCCAATTCCCACCTTCTCCAGCCACACTCTACCACTTCAGTTACCACTCAGTTAATCCCTATCAGGGGATTGATTCACTGATTGGGTTAAAACACTCACAACCCAATCATTTCTCCTCTGAACCTTCTTGCGTGGTCTCACACGTGAGCTTTTGGGGGACACCTCACATCCAAGCCAAATAAGATGTGGCAAATGGTTTTCTCCCAAAGTGATCATGCCTACCTATTCTTCTGGAACTTTCCAAAGGCAGAGTCTATTTCCCCTACCCTTGAGCCTTTGCGGCTGCTTAATTAACAGAATACAGTGAAAGCAATGCTGCGAGGCTGGGTCAGAAAAGGCAATATGGCTTGCCCTGTCTGTCCCTCTGGGTCTGCTCCATCTTGGAACCCTTTTCCCATGTCCTGGGAAACCCAGGACACACAGAGAGGCTGCATGTGGGTGTTGTGGCCAATAGACTCCATGATCTTAGCTGACGTCCGGCATCAACTGCCAGATTTGTGAGTAAGCCTCCCTACCCTGCCAGTCCTGGTAGTTGGAGCTGCCTCAGTGGACACCAAGTGGAGCAGAGATGAATGGCTCTGGCTGAGAGCTGACCCACTGTGGATTTTTGAGCAGTATAAATGCGATTATTATTATTTTTATTATTATCATCATCATTATTTTGTTGCTGGGGATCATACCCAAGGCTTTGTGCCTACTAAGCCACTGAGCAACACCCTCAGCCCCTATGTTAATTTTTTTCAGACATGAAATTTTGAGGATAAGTTAGGATGCAGACATAGTAACTGGAAAAAATCACAAACTGTCTGAGAATGACAGCTAACATCAGTAAATAGCACTTCAGAATCTACGAAGGAGACTCACGTGCTCATCTCAGTCACAACTCTTGACAATCTCTGCGAGGCTGGTATTGTTATGTCAAGTGTACAGAAGGGAGATGCAGGCTTGGAGGGAGGAAGTGAACGCTTCCGGGGTACAGAGCTAATAACCAGTGAAAGGGTGGAAGATGTGCCCATGATTTTCCTTTTACAAAGGTAATTTAGTGCATGGGACCAAGGCCCAATGCTAGAGCCTGCGAGGACTGCTGAGTGTCACAGATGACAGCCCTGTGTGCTTCTCCAGACGGTGGAGCAGAGCTGCACCCAGAGATGACTACACTGCACTATGAGGTGCAAAGTGACATGTGTCCCAAGAGATGCCTTCACTCATTCATTCTTTTTTTTAAAAAAGCTACTGAGCCTCTACAACATGCTGGGCATAAATCCCTGCCCTCCGGGGTTTTCCTTCTAGTGGTAGACATGGATATATACCTGTTATAGGCTAAACTGGGTCCCCCTCACCTAGGCCCTAGATTCATTTGATGAAATCCTAACCCCCAGGACCTTAGAATGTGATTGTATTTGGAAACAGGGCTTTTAAGGTGATCATTAAGGAAAAAAAATGAGGTTACACAAGTGAGCCCTAAACCAATAGGTCTGATGTCCTTATAAGTCGAGATTATGACAAACATGGAGGAAAGACCACAGGAAGACACAGGGAAAAGATGGCCATCTATAATCCAAGGGCAGAAACTTCAGAGGAAACCCACCCTGCTGAAACTTTGGTCTTGGACTACCAGCCTTCAGAGCTGTCAGAAATACATTTCTGTTATTGAAACCCCTAACCTGCAGAACTTTGCTTACTCAGCCCTACAGTTGCTGAGAGAGTTTATGGTGGATCTGGGTGGTTTCTGCCAGAGAATTGGTGAAGGTGACATTTGAATTAGTTTAAAAAGGGAAGAGGGGTCTGGAGATACAAGGTTGGGGTAAGGGCAGGGGACATAGCTGGGAGGGGAGTGGCTTACAGAATTAGGGGCATTCAAATTGCAATAATATATAATGTGGTTGAAATAGTGGTGAGGGTATTAGAAATGATGCCAACATGTCCTAACACTATTTCTAAAAAAACCGAAAATCACCTTGGCTTTGTCCATCCCTAAGGGTGTTTTAGTCAGATTTTGCTTTGCTATGACCAAAAGACCCGACTCGAACAATTTGGAGGAGTAAAAGTTTATTTTGGCGAATGGTTTCAGAGTTTCAGTCCCTAGTCTGTTGACTCCAGAGAACTGGGCCCAAGGTAATGCAGGACATCATGGTGGAAGGACATGGCAGCAGAAAGCAACTCAGGACATGGGAACTGGGAAGCAGAGAGAGCTCTGCTCACAAAGGACAAAAGATAAAACCCAAAGGCACTCACTCCTCCAGTGACCCACATCATCTAGCTACACCCTATCTGCTTAGAGTTACCACCCAATTAATCCAAATTATCAGTGGATTAATCCACTGATTAGGTTAAAACTCTCATTAAGACCTATTCATTTCACCTCTGAATGTTCTTGCATTGTCTCCAACATGAGCTTTGGGTAACACCTCATATCTAAACTGTAAAAAATAGATGGGCAAATGGAATGTCCCCCTCCCTTCCATATGAGCATAAGCAAGTGGACACTCATCCTTCCAGGACAAGGACATAACAAGACCTGGGTTCCTTTATATGCTGATCTGATGGCTAAATCAAGCCATCAATTTCTCAAGAGTCCATGGCCTCCTGGGAGGGAAAACAAGAGCCCTGTGTTCCCTTCAGTTCCAAGTAAAGTGCTCCCAACCTAATTCCAAGGGCCAGATGGGTGGTGGACTCCCTAAAATGGAATTATTTTAAGGAAATAGAGTCTTTCCTGGGGCCCTGGGTCACCCCATGGCTTCAAGTGTCCCAGGGAGGCTGGTCCTGCCAAGCTTGTGGCTAGTACTGCTGGGGCACTCTGAGCAGCTGTCCCCACAAAGCAATTGGCTCTAGGCAATACTGGCTGTGGAGGGAGTGAGAACCCCAGAGAATTAGCTCAGTGGCCACTGTGGGCATCACAGTGTTGTGGGCAGGTACCTGAGCCATAAGAACATCCTCCTAATTGTGAACCCATTCTCAGTAATCACACCATGGGGCAGTGGGAACAGACGATGCTGGTGAACAGATCAAATTATAGGGCTCCTCTGAGTGCCAGTTGAGAGGTGCACTGTGCCCCCTTGGATTGAGTAAGTTCTCGGTGTTCTAGGACAAGCTGGGGTTGGGTGTCTCCAGAAAGAGATATTGGACATGCTGTTGAGGTCCAAAAATCATGTAAAATAAAACAAATTATTGCGGAGATATTCTTGCATGTACTTTCTGCAAGTACATGTGGAGCAAGACACAGGTGTGCACAGATCGAGCTAGGAGGGACCATCGGGTCTCCTGGTCTTTAAAGATCATTGCCCCCTTTTTGTAGCAGAGGACACTGAAGTTGAACTCAGAGTGCTGATCATTACAATGCAAGTTCCTGGAGGGAGGGAGGTGTCTCGCTCCTGTGGGCAGTCCCGCAGCCCATGTACCTGGCAGAGGTTGGGCTACGTCATCCAAGTGGACACGATCCTGCTTCCCCACTCCCTAGGACTTACATGCTGTTTTCCTGCTACTAAAGACTGGAGTCTCAGGATCACCTTACAGTGTGATTCTCAGAATCTCCTAGCCAGGAATAAATAGCTTTTCCTGGACTTCTCCCTCCCCAGTGTCCAGATGGCAGGGGCCACAGTGGCCCTGGGAGCAGAAAGCCAAGTGCTACCAATGCTCTATGCTGGGAATGCATTTCAGTTTTGGCTCAAACTCTCTGTGCCATTGCCGGATTCCTGTGTCAGCAAATCTCCCTGTCTTCTCCATCCAGGTTAGATCCCACTGTGGAAGGTGGGACCTGGGAGGAGAGACAGGCTCCTCAGCAGGACTAGGCAAGGGTTAGGGCATTGAATTCAGGAGTCACCTGCACACTTCTCAGAGCTCAGGTTTCTTCAAACAAATCTGAAGTTCTTCCAGGATGTAAACCAAGAAGGTCAGAAATGACCAAAGGGTGGGATGGACTGAGAATGGTCTGGCCTTGTGACTAATAGTACTGGTCACAGGCTGGTACCCCTTATTTCACAGGTTTTCATATTTTCTTGAGTGGAGATTTGTGATTTTAACCAATTCAGCACTGAGAGGGGATTTTAGTCAATTTTTTTTTTTTTTTTGCTGCTGCTGTGACCAAAAGACCTGACAAGAACAATTAGAGGAGGACAAGTTTATTCAGGGCTGTTGGTTTCAGAGGTCTCAGTCCATAGACAGCTGGCTGCATTGCTCCAGGCCCATGATGAGGCCGAACATCATGGCAGAAGAATGTAGTGGGAGAAAGTGGCTCAGGACATGGCCACCAGGAAGCAGAGAGAGCTCTTGTTCACCAGGAACAAAATATAAACCCCAAAGGCATAGTCCCAATGATCCACCTCCTCCAGCCACAACCTGCCTACCTACAGTTACCACCCAGTTAATCCCTGTCAGTGGATTAATGCACTGAATGGGTTAAAGCTCTCATAACCCAAACATTTCACCTCTAAACTTCCTCACATTGTCTTTTGTGGAGCACCTCTTATCTAAACCACAACAGAGAGTGATGAATTTTATCTGCTTTTGACAGTTCTACCTCATTTCCTGCAGCAATCGTTTTTCTCCCTCTGGACTATTGCATGGTGAAGTTGAGGGACAGCGGCCTCTACTTGCCCTGAGAATATGATCCCAGAGATGGGGAGCATTGGAGAAAAAGGAAATTGTGTGGGGTGGGTGAGAGAGACTTCACAGAGGGGCAGCTGAAATGCAGAGAGGGCAACGACTTGGCTGAAGTTACTCCGCAGACTGAGGTCAGGCCCCTGAGTGTCTGGCTGTGCCATCTCCCCTCTATGCCTGGATGCCGGCTGGGCCCTAGCCAATGGGGCAGCTGGCCCGGAAGAGGACAGGGCAGGACTCCTGCATGTTCCTTGGCCTCCAGGCTAGTGGGCCAGACCCTGTGGAGGTCACTCCTGCATTCTGAGGGTGACAGCCTCCTGGGGCAGATGGAATCTGTGTGGAGCAAATGGCCACAGGTCATTTACCCAGTAACTGTAATAGAGCAATAATGAATCTAGGCCACCTGAGTCCAGCACCCCATTTGGGTCACCCATGAAGCAAAATCTGAAAGTAGGTCAAGGAGTTACCTGATTTCACACTTGCAGAAACACCCGTGTCTGGTGCAGCTAATATTCTGGTGACACGTTTTTGAAAGTCACCAGGCACACGGGGCCTTGGCATTAGCTCCTCAGCAAGAGACTCATCTTCCCAAGTTTGACTCTTCCTGAATTGTGAAATGAAGTTTCTCCCTTGCGACAGCCCATGTTCCCCACATGCCTGGTCTCCAGGGAGGTCTCCAGGGTTTTGTTGTTTAAGGGGACCCTCTAAGGATGAAATGAAATGGAAAACAGGGAGTGCATGGAACTCAGTCACTGCCTGCCTGCTTTTTGTCCTTTTGTTCCTGCCACCTCCGGCACCTGTCTTTCTGCCCCTGTCCCGTGCACATCCTCAGCCTCACATTTGGCTGCATCCTTCCAGGAAGGTGGGATGTAGCTGACTATGTGGTTGGGGAGTGTGCCCTCAGGCAGGACCCTCTGAAGCCTAAACGCCCCTGGCCCTGAGGACCTGCTTGGCTAATCATTGATGCAGAGATGGAGGGGGACTTGCTGGTCCGCAGAGGCCACTGCTGATCCACAGTCTCTTCTCCAGTAGTGCCCGTGGACCTCAACTGGGGCAACTTGGCTCCTCCCACCCCAGGGACAGTTGGCAATGTCTGGAGACACTTTGGGTTGTCATAGGTGGAGAAGAGCCCCTAGCACCTAGTGAGTAGAGGCCGGGGGCATCTAAACAGCATGTGATAACCGAGGAGGGTCCCACCCCTACCAAAGAACGACCCGGACCAGAATGTCAGTGGTGTGGAGGGCGAGAATCCTTGAGATAGACAGCAAGAGGGAGCTGCCCACAGGCAGAGGAACTCTGCAGGAGCCAACGCTGGGTGACACGGAGTAGGAGGCAAGGGGACTGATCACCAGGAAAGGCTGCTTCTGCTAAGGAAAGGGCTGGGGTGGCCATAAGTAGTGATGGGCAGAAGGAGTTGGAGCTGAACCCCGCATGTCTGTGGCTCCCCAGGCAGAGAAAGCTGAGGAGAGAGATGTGGGGAGGGTTCCCACTTCTGGCTTGGGTGGGCCTCCACAGCCAGGTCCTGGGTACCATTCCTGTTCGTGGTAACGACTGGCCCCTGACACCGCAGGCTAACAGCCAGGACCTGGAAGCTCTGCTGGGTCAACCTGCTGCCATGTGGCAGCTCAGGCTGGGGTGACGCTTCCTTTCGGGCGATGCTCTGGCATCAGGGCCCGTGGACGTCGCCAGAGCTGATGGATTGACCACTGCTGGTGTGGGTGTGACTCCACCTGCCTGTGCTTGCTGTTGTTTTAAAGAATCCACTAGAGGGCATATCAACGCTGGGATCTCCTGGCAGGTGGAGCAAATGACATTTTGTGGGAACTCGGGTTCCTGGCCCTGGGTGGTGAGGGGGGAGGGGAGGGGGTGGGTGACAGCAAATGGCGTTATTGATTCCCACCCTTCCCACTGCACCCCCCACCCTGCCCGGCGATGACAACAAGGTGATTTGTGAATTCACGGGGACAGCCAGATGTGGCTCTGCCAGCCATGACAGACACCGCCCACTGGAGAAGTTACACGGGGAGAAGGACAGGGAGGGAGGGGCAGGTTTGGGATGGAATCTGACCATGGTGTGACACTCCAGGAAAGGAGTTCCTCCTGCCCTTCCTGGCCCCCACCTCCCCAGGAGCCACATCTCTACAGTGGCCTGGCCAGGTGGCCTCTACCCCAGACCCAGCCAGCAGAGAGAGGCAGTGTGTGGAGGTCTCCAAAGATTCTGAGCACTGAACCAAGAACCTCTGTGATCCCTCACCTGCTCAGCCAGGCCCACCCTCAGCCTTCTCCTGGTAGCAGCCTGGAGAGCAGAGTAGAAAGGCCTGGCAGCGAGGGACAGCAGGTGGGCCAGAGGAAGGGGACACATTGTGTTGTTTTGCTATCTACCTGGTCAGAGAGGAAAGGGAGACTGTTGTGGGTGGGGAGGGCAGTGGAGAGGTGTGGGCATCTGTGGGAGGAGAGGACATCCTGGGTATCCTGGGGCTCAGGCAAAGGAAACATACTCCTCTCTGAAGAGAGCAGTTCTGGACTGAGAACAAAACTTGCTATTTTTACTTTGATGCCGTCTGGCTGGGAATTCGAGGGAACATTTGCCTTTGGGGTCTGTGTTCAAAAGTAAAGGATTCCTTTTCCTATTCTCCGATTGACACTGTCCAGAGGGAAGTCAACACCCCCACTATATATTTTGTACATCTGAGAGATCTGGGCCCAAAGCCCAGCTCAACTGCTGGCTTGCTCTGTTTCTATACAAAAATCACTTAATCTCTCTGAGCTTCAAGGGCTTGTTGCACAGTCTGACAATGATAATAATGATAATGCATGAAAGTGCCCACCTCATGACGTAATTCAAAAGGAGTGCCCAATAAATGTTTATTTCTTCCAGTGAGCCATCTTGAGTCTATAAAGTGGTAAGAAAGGTAAGAGACCAAACTAGGCTAAAGGATGAGAGCAGAACCAGCAGGGAGACCTTGGTGCCTAATAATAGCACCAGTAGCAGTATAAGTGGTGACACACATTTATTGAAAACCCACTATTTTATACATACTTTGTTTCCTTTACTTCTTGACAACTCACGAATGATGAAATGGAGTCTCCGAGAGGCCTAGTGATTTCTCTAAGGTCACAACAGGCAGGGATTTTAAGGTGTGTGTGTCTCTAAGTCTCCCAGATCTGTTTAAAATGACCGGTGACTATTGCTCTGGGCTTTGCTGAACGATACTGAAGCCTAAGGCAAATAGAAAGATCAGCGGTGCCAACCCCGTCTGGACTTGAGATTTTGACTTTTTGTTATCATGATTTTTTTTGGTATTCATTTTGATTTTTAAACATATCATATTCCCTCCCATTGATCGATTCCTGTTTGGGCACCCCCCATGGTGAGAGCCTCCTGGCCTGCCCCCTGTCGCCCCCTACCACTGCCCTTCAACATTTCTGGGTGGTCTGGCCTAGGTATTATGACCCTCAAAGACACAATGACGTGCAAGTCAGAGGTCACTGTCCATGAAAGGAACTAAGAAGCCCCTCTGTCAATATTGAAAGAGGTTGGCCCAGGAGGGACCAGGGCCTGTGAACTCCACCAGGAAGCAAGGTTCATTTTCCTCTGCAATCAGGCAAGGGCAGGTGGTGATCTGGTGACAGCTGAATCTTGCCTGCCTATTACCCTATTACCATTGAGTGCCCCTGTCCCCAAGCTACTCATATTCACCATCAGAAAAAACAGTGAAATGAAGAGACCCGAGAGCCTGTATACTGTTGATGCAAGTACATGTTGGTAGCTTCTTCTGTGAGCCATTTGGCAGTTTTATTAAATCTGAAAGTATGGGTACCCTTTGATCCAGATGGTCCCCTTGCGGGTATCCGTTCTGGAGAAAGAGGTATTTTGGGCATGTTCATTGCAGTTTCAAAACAATTTCTTTCTCTTTCTTGTTTTTTGCTGCTGGTGATTGAACCCAGGGGTGCTTAACCACCGAGCAACATCCTCAGACTGTTTTTTAAATTTTTTTATTTTGAGGTGGGGTCTCACTCAGTTGCTGAGGCTGCCTCCAACTTGCCATCCTCCTGCCTTAGCCTCCTGAGCTGCTGGGATTGCAGCCCTATGCCACCACGCCCACCTAGATGTGTTTTTAAAAGAAAAATAATTTGATAGGCATAATGTTAAATAAGTAATTTTAAGGGGAGAAAACAAGTTATTTTCTTGACAGACCTATCTGGATATCTGGAGCACATGGGATGACAGGCACACTCCTTCTATTGTACAAAAAGTCAGTCTGTCCTACCTGCAGACTCCAAGGGATGCCACCTGTGCTCTTTTGCTGTCCCCGGGAGAGGACATCTGTTCTTCAGGAGAAAGAGGATTGGTTTCTTCTGAGATTTGTCTGCAAACGACTCTACGGAGCCACCTCCACGCCTGTCACTAACTCCACACAGGCTGGTGCCATCCAGAGGTCCTGATCTCTCCACTATATCATGTTGTCATCCGCATCCATCATTACCACCCGCTCTATGATGGTTTCAGAATTTTAGACAAGAATGCTCGCATAGGATCAGCCCAGTCATGGCAGCAAATCAAACCCCCAAACTCAGAGGCTTAAGCCTTCTTCCCTTTGTATCTCCCTCACCATGCAACATCCTGATGGGAGTCTAGTGGATCTTTAGAGCACCCCTCTTCCAGATGGTGACCCAGGGTCCTGGTTGTTCCTACCCTGAAGCTACACAAAACCATCTTATAAATTCCGTGATCCTTGTGGCCTGGAAAGAGAAATCTGGAGGGCCACATAGGGGCTGATGTCACCAGGTTTGGAATGGCACATGCCACTTCTTCTCATTTCCGATTGGCCAGAACTAATCACATGGCTCCAATGTAGCTGCTAGGGATTCTGCAAAAGGTGGGAAAGCTCATGGCTACTGAGTGAGAATTTAATGTCTCAGTCACAACAGGAGAAAATCACAAGTATGAAGTAGACACTTGAATAAATGCTCTCTCTGCTAAAGCAGCTAATGTTGGAGGCTGTTTGGTGGCTCTTGGGCTCCTTGACAGCAGGGACTCCTGTGAACGATGCCCTGCATCAGTCCTGTTGGCTAGAAATATGGTGCACCTTGGCAGAGAATCTTCGTGTTAGACAAAGTGACCTTGTACCTTTACCCGAAACCTCTTGGCAATTTCTTTTTGGAATTTTTCTTCTCAGCCAATTTACAGCTGCACAACAGATCAGTTGCATTATTGTTGTTGTTATTCTTTCCTTTTTGGATCTCCTATACCTACAAGTTAGAGCTTTGAAAAGACTTAGAAGTGAGAAAGATTGGCAATGTTGGTCAAGTTGAAGTGAGACAATAAGAAGGTAGACAATAAGAAGAAAGAATTGGGTCTCTCTACAGATACAGCAGAAGTTAAAAAGATGATCAGAAACTCTCCTCTCACTTTATCACAATACATTTCTTTGAAATCTTTAACCCTAGGAGCCGTTACCCAATTCTCTACCTGAACTGTGGCTATTTCTTTTTTTAAAAACTGTTATGTTATTAAAATAAGATGCCATGCACTTCAAAGGGATATATTACAGAATCTGAAGTTTGGAGAAGTATCTGAAGAAACAGAAAGACCTGATTATTTGGTGTGTTATTGGAAGATGGCCCCCAGAGGATCCAAGTTTGAAAGATGACCCACCTCTTGCAAGTATAAGGATTCGTAGGTCTGTTTAGAAAATTATATATCTTGAATAATCTCCAGTTTCGATACTTAAACAACCTTGGATTTAACCTCCTGACTCCCTGCCCCAATAACATGGAATTTCAGAAGCTGGAAAGAGTTGAGGGTCATAACCTCCAAGAAGAGATGATTCTAACAGAAATAATTTAGAAGAACCACCATCCCAAAGGTGGGGAGCCTTGCAGTGCAATCTGAGCCTTGATGAATGTATGTGCCATTTTCCTGGAGATGGACCATCAGCTAGCTCCTCCTGCCTTCCCTTGCAATTTAATGGAGACAACAACCCTCTAGTTTCATGTGTCTACCTGATTAGGTGTTCCTAAAACTCCCCTCTGATGATGACACTCTTGGAGAGAGAGAAAGAAAAAAAAAAGACTTGGCTTTCAAAGCCTGCTAGGGTGGCCCCAACCCTACCTGGCCAGTGTTTCCCTTTTCTTCCTCACACACACACACACACACACACACACACACACACACACACACACCCTCTTCTCCAGGCACGTCCGTCTCCTTCTCATCTCATAAACATGCCGTCCTTGTCTTGTTGACTCTGGGCATTTGTTCACGTTAGTCTGCAAGGCTGGAATGCAGTCTCAGGACTCCATCATAGGGATTCTTGACTGTGCAATGAATGGGCTCCAGGCTGGTCGTCTGAATTGCGTGTGCTTGTGTGTAAAGCAAATCCCACTTCCACAATGCTGGGCTCTTAGCTTCACCAGTTTGTCTTCATTTGTGATTCATCTTTGATTGGCTGTGAGCCCAATCCTCAGTTTCATATTTTTCTGCCTCTTAGTCACTGCCAATCTATAAACCAACACTTAAATCCTTCAAGGAAGTTCCTTGAATAAAAGCATCATCTTTAATAGAAAGTGAAGAAGTCACCTTTCCATTAATTTTTTCTTTGTTGTTGTTAAAAGCTTGGATTATTGCCAACTGAGTTTTCTTAAAATGGGGTCTATTGTATGTATCAGATGACCTCTGTTCAATTTAGGATCCCAAGGTGGTATACACCAAAGCCATCTTTAAGGTTTTATATCACCACATCCTCAGATGATATATTTCTCTTTTCGCTTCTGTTCTGTACGCCTGAGCTTCAGTCAACCCATACATATCTGGTATACAACAGGGGGCTGCTCAGGGCTTTTTTTTGCTTTGTTTTCTTGTGGTGAAAAAGGCTTATGCGACTAACATTTGGGGGCTGATAATTAGCCCTTGGACTAAGACCTCTTGACTATGTAGAAAATAGGTCACGTTTTCCTCCTAAGACTTCATTCTCAATGAGGAGAGGGTGAGCGCCTGGTGGGAAAGGATGTTCTGACTTGCAGATGGATGATTCTCGGGACTAGTTCAGGAGTGATAGTGATACCCTGGCTTGTGGCTTTGTTCCCTTGGAATAAGTTCCAGAATCTTCTGGGGATGAGAACTGAATAATAGAGAAGGAAGAAAATCAGAGTGGTTCACTCTTTGCTGCCCCAGTGGCCCGGGGACAGCTGTGTCTTGTGACTCTGTGGGTTGTGACTCTAGCAGAAGGGATGGCCTGTGGCTTTCAAGGCTTCTTGGTTCTTTTGGAAGGCTCTTGGGACTCAATCACCATGATGGGAAGACGCCCAAGCACCATGGGGACTGGCCACCCACAGGTGTTCCTACTGACATCCATTGCAGAGGGCCCCACCTACAGCCAGCGTCACTTGCTACAAATGTCTCCAGAGGATTGCAGCACAGATCTTCCAACTAAAGCCTTGGGCGTGTAGAGCAGAGCCATCTACTCCACGTGCCCTTAGAAAATTTCTGACTCAGCTCATGAACACACTAACATTTTATATGTATGTAAATAAATATAATATACTATATATATATATATATATATATATATATATATATATATATATACACACATGTATATATTTTAATAACCTTCATTTTTGTATTGCTAAGCCTAGGGAGGTTTGTTACATAGCCATGGTAACTGCAACAGAGAGGTACTTCTCTGAGATGGACAGAAAGGATTTGGGTTTAATGAATGAATTCTCTGGAGGATGAGATAGGCCGTTACAGTAATATCTGTATTCTCTGAGCACCCCCAAATTGTCCAGATCTTACTCTTATGATCTAGAAACCAAGAAGTCAAATGAGAAGAAAACAAGGACAATTTGTGATCCCCACCATGGCCCTCACCTCCTGGCCTAGAGCGAGATGTGGATTAGGGTGGCACTTTTTTGCGGGAGGTGGATTGAACCCAGGGGTGCTTAACCACTGAGCCACTCCGCAGCCCCTTTTATTTTTTATTAGAGACAGGGTCTCTTTAAGTTGCTGAGGTCCTCGCTAACATGCTGAAGCTGGCTTTGAACTTGTGATCCTCCTGCCTCAGTTTCCCAAGATGCTGGGATCACAGGTGTGGGCCACTGTGCCCCTTTGGGACTGCATCAGACAGAGCCAGGAGGACCTGCTTGCCTCTGCCTTCACAGCCCAAGTGTGTTCCAGGCTGGAGACTTTAGAAACACTAATTGCATCCATCATGTTTAGGGTAGAGCCAAAGAGGCTTGCAGGGCTCATTCTTCATTGCTGGACAGCCAGGGGAGTGAAACCTTGCTAAATAATGTAAAACTTTGTTTGACACTTAATTTTCTATCTGGAAAATTCTAAGTAGTTACAACTGTGAGAGAAAAGAAATGTCCTCTGCACATTCCTGTGGTGCTGATTTGCATGTCACTATTTGTACCTCCCTAACCAGGAAGGACTGTGGGGGGGGGGGATGCAGATTGTGTTGGGGGTGGGTGCAATGAAAGCCAGTGTCTTTTGTCTCCATTAAAGTCTTCTCCTTGAAAATATTTGCAACCTGCACCTCAGATAGACCATTAATCTCCAGGATATATAAAGAACTCAAAAAATTTAACACCAAACCTCTCCACATAACCCAATTAATAAATGGGCAAAGAAACTGAACAGGCACTTCACAGAAGAAGAAACATGAATAGTCAAAAAATATATGAAAAAATGTTCAACATCATTAGCAATTAGAGAAATGAAAATTAAAACACTGAGATTTCATCTCATTCTAGTCAGAATGGCAATGATCAAGAATACAAGTAACGATAAATGTTGGCGAGAATTTGGGGAAAAGGCTCACTCATATATTGCTGGTGGGACCGCAAATTGGTGCAACCACTCTGGAAAACAGTATGGAGATTCCTCAGAAAACTTGGAATGGAACCACATTTGACCTAGTTATCCCACTCCTAGGTTTATACCCAAAGGACTTAAAATCAGCATACCACAGTGACACAGCCACATCAGTGTTTATATCTGCTCAATTCACAATAGCTAAGCTTTAGAATCAACCTAGATGCCCTTCAACAGATGAATGGATAAAGAAAATGTGGTATATATATATATCCATTGGAATACAACTCAACCATAAAGAAGAATAGAATTATGGCAAATAAATGGATGGAACCGGAGACTATCATGCTAATTGAAATAAGTGAATTCCCCCAAACCAAAGGCTGAATGTTCTCTCTGATATGCGCATGCTAATACATAATAAGGGGAGACAGTAGGGAAGAATAGAAGTACTTTGGATTAGACAAAGAGGAAAGGGAGAGGGATGGGAATAGGAAAGACAGAAGAACAAATTAGACATTACTTTCCTATCTGTATATATGACTACATGACCAATGTAACTCCACATTTTGTACAACCAGAAGAATGGAAAGTACTCTATGTATGTATGTATAATACGTCAAAATATATTCTACTGTTGCGAATAACCAATAAGAACAAAATTTAAAAAGAGAGAATAAATAACTATTTGTTGAAGGAAAAAAAAAAAAGAGTGTTCTCCTTAAACACTCCCCAGTGAGTTATTTAGTGTGACTTTGGGTTAGCATTATGAAATTAAACTCACCCCAAATAAGATGGCACCCCTCTTGGAGGGCTGGGAAAAGGATGTCAGTCTTCAGGAGTTACTTCAGGTGATACTTCTTCCATGTAATTGGGAGTCTCCCTCTGTCCCCTGGGCCTCTTGTTTGTGCTCCCTGATGGACCATGAGCTCCTCCAGGTGCTTTCTTGAATCTTTGTAGCTTTAATACACACTCTGTTCTGCACACATCCCACTCAAGAGTTGTTTGCTGGAAAAAAAAGAAAAAAGAAAATGGATTTTAGCATTTGATATATGTTTTCCAGAAGTTTCTTCCTTGCATATCCTTTATTTTTTGCATGATTGCACTCTTAGTCAACATACAATGTTGGGTCCTGCTTTGGCTTTTTTCTTAATCATTTTTTAAAAATACATTTTTATTGGTGTATTATGTTGTACATAATGATTGTATTCATTATTAAATAGTCATATATACACACAATGTAACAATATACTTTGGCCAGTATCATTCCCCAGTATTTCCCGTTTCCCTCCCTATTTCACTATCCTGACTGCCCATGTCCCTTTGTGCTACTCTACTGATGTCCTTTTGATTTTCATGAGATGCCCCCACCTTTATTTTCCCTTTTTCTTTGTACCTTCCACATACAAAAGAAAACTTAGAATCCTTGACTTTTTGAGTTTGGCTTCTTTTGTGTAACATAATTTTCTAAGTTCCATTCATTTTATTGTAAATGACATGATTTCATTCTTGTTTATGACTGAATAAAACTCTCTGTGTGTGTGTGTGTGTGTGTATTACATTTTCTTTATCCCTTCATCCATTGATGGACACCTAGGCTGGTTCCATACTTTGGCTATTGTGAATGATGCTGCTGTAAATATGGGCACACGTGTATCGCTACAGTGTGGTGACTTTAACCCTTCAGGGTACATACCAAGGAGTGGTATGGCTACGTAATATGGTGGTTCCATTTCTAGTCTCTTGAGGAAACTCCATACTGATTTCCGTGGTGGATGTACTAATTTTCAATCCCACCAAGAGTGTCAAAGTGCTCCTTCCCTTCACAACCTCTCCAGCATTTATTATTGTTAGTATTTTTGATGACGGCCATTCTCACTGGTGTGAGATGATATCTCACTGTAGTTTTGATTTTCATTCCCTTAATTGCTAAAGTTGTTGAACATTTTTTTTCATGTATTTATTGTCCATTTGTAGTTCCTCTTTTGAGAAGTGTCTGTTTAGTTCATTTTCCCATTTAAAAAATTGGGTTATTTTATTGATGTTAAATTTTTTGAGTGCTTTATATATTCTGAATATAAATTCTCTGCCAGAAGAGTAGCCAGAAAACATTTTCTTTCATTCTAGAAGTTCTCTCTGCATGTTCTTCATTGTTTCCATTGCTGTCCAGAAGGTTTTTCATTGGATACCATCCCATTTATTAACTCTTGGCATTATTTCCTGAGTCTTAGAGGTCCTATTGAGAAAATCGCTACCTATGCCTAAAATCTGAGGTGTTGACACTATGTTCTCTCCACCCCCCTCAAGGTGTGCTTGCTTTTGCTCACTGTGGTTTCGGATGCATTTTTCCTGTGGGGATACCATTCCAAACCTAGGTAACAACAGCAACAACCATGCCATTTATGACGTAGCTGCTACACGGGACACAGATTCTTAACTAATCTTTCCAATTTGAAAAGTGGGTGTTATGGCCTCCATTTTTCAGATGGGGAAACTGAGGCTTCAGTAGCCTGTCAACAACAACCCACGGATAGAGACTGGGTTAGTCCCTCTGATTTCCACATCTGTGGGCTCCTTGTCATCATTTTAAGTGACGTCACAGCCCTCCTTTCTGCGGATGTGCCATAAGGTGCTTAACCATTCCCTTATTTTTGGTGACTTGGGGTATTTACCAATTTTTGATACTGTAAACAATGAGGCAACGGACATCATTGTGCTGACCGACTTTCCCCCTATTTTTGGATTATCACCTTGGAATGGAGTCCCAGCAGTGGAATTACTGGGTTAAAGGGTAGGGCTGTGTTTATGGCTTTTCATACTCATTGCCAGATTGCTTTCCCAGAGGACTGTGTTGAGTGCCGCAGTCTCACTTTATAGGCCCAGGGGAGTGGCCTCCCTCCTCCAGCATGTCGGGTGGCCCTCTAGCCACTAGAGGGTGTGAAAGGACACCACTCTAGCAGAGAGCCTGGCCCCCACTAGGAAATCCCCAAATTTGCTGGAGGAGCCTTCAGCGTGGCCTAGGAGGGAGAGGAGGATGCTTAATTAATTAGAATCACCATGCAGAATGGATTGAGTTTCTTGGATTTCCACTGGAGGCAGGATGGTGACTGGCGGAGAGAGCACTAATCGAGGCCTCAGGCCCAGGTTGAGGTCGACCTTGCCGCCTCCTGCTTTGTAACTGGGGTGACTGGACTCTCTGCCCTGTGTGCTTCTGTCTGAGGATTTCCAGCATCAAATCTCAACACCAGTTCGACGGGCGGCCACGGAGCTGCTCCAGTGTAGAGCGTGTGTCTTGCCTGTTTGTCGTCTCCAGTGGCATTTAGAGAGAGCACAGAAAATGATGGCAAAGAGATAAAATGAAATCAGAAATCCAGAGTAGACGTGGGGAGGTGGGCCCAGAGCACATCACAGGTTCCCAGTCCCCATGGATGGTTTGCTAGAGGAGGGCTGATACTCAAGCAAACAGATACTCAAGAGATCAGCTGGTCCACGTTTCTGGGAAAAAAACAGAGGCCCTGACAGTTATAATGATGGCAAGGCCACCACTTCCAATTTTGTATATATTTTTTTTAACCAACATTTGTTGAGCACCTCTAATGTACTGGTCTCTGTGTTAGGCACCAGGTAAAGATGATGGTGCCAAGTCCCTTTGTGCTGGGAGATGAGTCACACACACAAAACATGAAGCCAGGGGTATGTCCCCTGAACAGTGAGGAGGGAGATCAAATTGGGAAAGCTAGGCTTGCCTCAGACATTCCTGGAGAAGCATTTCTTAAAATATATTCCCTGGAGTATTATTTCAACTGGAGGTTTACCAGATGCTCAACATCTGTTGGTATGCTATTGCTAGGTTAATGCTAAGTAACAAACTAGCCCCAAATTCAGTCACTAAAAATCACATTATTATTTTCTTAGTATGCTCACAGGACTGTGGAGTCACTGAGGGGCCTCTCTCCTGCTGGGATCAGCAGGGTCCCTGCGAATGGTCTTCCGCAGAGAGGGAAGTGCAAGAGGAGAAGCTCATCTACATAAACCGTAGAAGATGGCTCCCCACGTATTTGTGATTTTTTTTGACTTTGCAATGTTGTGAAAGCAGTATGCGTTCAGTAGAAACAATACTTAAAACTTTGAATTTTGATGTACTGGACTGTTGAATATGTGTGGCCCAGAACAGGTAGCTACACAATCACAATGGTTAAATAAAAAAAAAAAAAGATATTCTACAATGTACTGTGTTATTAGTGTTTTAAAATATAGGTTCAATAGATTATGTAAGATATTTAATGATTTATTACAAAACAGGTGTTGTGTTAGAGGGCTTTGTTCGATGCCTGTGTTTTGAGCATGTTTGAGGTAGGTGAGGCCAGGCTAGGATGCTCAGTAGGTTAGGTGTATTCAGCACATTTTTGGCTTAGAATATTTTCAGCTTATAAAGGGGCTACTCGGATGTCACCCCTTTGAAGGTTGAGAAACATTTGCATTTCAAGATCTTTCCTTACATCATCATGTCTGCTACTATCCCATTGGCCAGACCAAGTCATATGGCTGCACCTAATGTTCATGAAGCAAGGGAAATACACTTTCTACTGGGAGGACCTGCAAAGTCACAGCCAGGAGTACAGGGAAGGGTAGAGAACTGGGAGCAAGAATGCCATCTGCCGCAGTGGTCAGATTAGTGTAGGTGCATTTATTGCAGGACTTTTCAGAGCCTTTATAGATAATTCAATCAAAGTCCTCACTTTAAAAGAAGGAAACTGAAGCCCAGCGTGTATAAAGTAATTTGACCAGGATTTATAGTAGCCACTTAGCAACAGTCCAGCAGCAAGCCCCCAGGCCCTGGGACAGCCAGGCTAGGATTCTTCCCCTCACCCCACACTGCAAATGTGCCTTGGCCACCCAGAGCTGGGCAGACCCAGGCAGCACATGCTTACAGGAGAGCTCTGTGGCTGCACAGAGAGAAGGGCCGATCAGTGCTCCAAGGACCTGCAGAAATGTGACTCTCAGTGGAGCAGGGAAACCAGTCAGACCCAGTCTTGTGGAGAACTGTCAAGTGGGTGATATTAAGATCTCACACGGTGGTGTCAGACTATCTGTCTCAGTGACTTTAGGCAAGTTGTTTCACCTCGCTAAGCCTGAGTTTCCTCATTTATAAAATAAAAGGAGGTAGATATACCAATGGCATAAGGTAGAAGAGGTAATACTTGTAAAGTACTTAAAAAAGGAACAGGAATATAATAAGCTTTTAATATAGGTTAACCATTATTGTTATTATTGCATTATTATATCTGTCTCTTCTAGCATCACTTTCTCTGTTTCTGGAGTTTTCAACCCAACCTGTTTCCTTTTCAATGCCCCACTCATGGTATTAGTTGGTTGGCAGGTCATACCCACCAATAGGCATCGGAATAATAAGTATTGCTTAATATTATAAAGGGAGACACTGGAAAAATTCAAGGTGCAAAGTTCTTTTTGTAAATGGGAATCTTGCTTGATACCATATCAAATCTCTCTCTCTGGCTGACCATCAGTCTCTTCAGAATGGGTTGAGTTTTACTAAGTTGAGTAATTCCCATAAGTCCGTGGTTCTTAACCCTGGCTGCATACTAGGATGGCCATGGAAGATTTAAAACAACCACAGTACGAGCCCTGATTCCACCCCGAACAGCGAATTCAGAATCTCTGGGTGAGAACTGAGCCTGAGGATGGTTCAAAGGCCCTGCAGGTGATTCCAACACAACCAGATTTGCCAACCACTGAGCTAACTCTGGGCTGGGTGTGCAGGAGACCGTGGAGCCAGATGCAAGTGGGTTTGTAGTCCCAGCCCTGCCACTCATTATCCATATGACCTTGAGCAAGTGATTTCATCTTTCTGAGTCTATTTTCTTTCCTATGAATTGGGAATAACAATTACCACTCTGCTGAGATTTTGTAAGAAGCAAATGAAAGCCAATACAATGTGATGCTTCGCGTGGCTGGCATGTGGAAAGGGCTCATTGAATATGTGTTAATTAAACGAAGATGATGGTCAGTGACCCCAGCAGTGGGGATCTGGGTCTATCAGGCCAGGAGCCATTTGGCCTCCTCCCAGTTTGGGGTCCTTGGCCTCTAGGGTCATAGGACTAAATCCGTTCCAAGAAGAGTGACTGAGGCTTCAGGGGGGGGGCCTTGCTCCAAGTCTGTTTGCTCTATTTACTGATCAAAAGCATCAGTCTGGGCAAAGGCTGAAATCCAGGCCTTCTTCTGATTGCCAATTCTTGTACTTGCAGGATTGAGCCAGCCTGGGTGTGTTGGGGGGGGGGCACCTTTTCTAAACAGTCCTCCCAGACTGGGTGCCTTAATCTGCACAATAAAATCTATACAGGCTAGCTCAAGCCCTACCTGCTCCCTTTTAGGCTGAGGATAAAGATGCCAGGAGGAGGTGGTGCTGCCTGTCTGACTCCTGGTCATTCTGCACCTTATCACATCAGCTGTCAGCCCAATGGGGAAGAAGCCTGAGATGCAGTAAGCAAGGAAGTAAGCAGAGACATCAGGCAAGATTGACACACTGGTCTCCTTGATTCCTCCAGGTGAAAGAGGCCTGGATTCTGGCCAGGTTCACACTTAGCCTGTGACAGCATTCGTGCTTTTGTTCTGAAAATTTATTCCTAACTCATTGGCTCCTAATAGCTTCCTACTCCAAGGCAGCCAGCTGGGAAACAAACATGAAGATCACCACTTTAAACCGCTGCCATCTCAGCGGCGAAGAAACTCTTTGTATAATCTCCCACTCCCTGCAAACACTTTCTCCCTCCGTCTTCTGCTCAGCACCACCAGACTGGAAGATTTTGTGGGCTTGACTCTTTGTAGTTTGTATTATGGGAACAATAGGTCTACTGAAATGTGTTCTGAGATGCTGATATGTCCCCCCCGCCACCCCACTCTGGGGCTTGCATGAGAATCCTGGCGTGACTCATGGAATCCTTTGGACCGTTCCTTTAGATGTCTAGACATGGCAGCATCCAGACTGCAGGCAGGCCCTTTGAACCCAGTCTGTAATCTGTCCACACTAATGGTAAAACAAACAAAGGAATTAATGTTAACAAATTAGTTTTGAAAACAACAAATAGAATCCGAATTTTCAAAGTGTACTTTCCCCATCAGGAGTGGGTGAAAATTAAAATTTGGAGGCAGTAAGTCAAATATGTTTCTGGTAAGTCGGTCTGACAATACATTTTTTTTTTTGAGTGAGAACCATAAGCCACTTGTCAATAATTTTTTTTTTTTGGTACCCACCTTTTTAAGTTGTCAAACAAACGAAAGATTTGACTGAAGGGTCATGTAATTGTTAGTTGTTTGGATCAGGGATACTTCGGCTGGAGTTCAGAGATCCTTGGAGAACCCACGGGATGAGTAATTGACCATGTGAACCACCTATTTTTGCAAGACAAATTTTGCATGCATGCACATATCTGATTTTCCTTAGGGAGACAGTATGGAACTTTCTCAACAGTGTGTGTGACTCAAAAATGACTTTAAACCACTACTGTAGCCTGACCCTTTATGCCATTGGCTACTGAGAAGAATAAAGTAATAATATGGGAGTCCAAGTGCCACCTAGACTCTACAGCTCTCTTTCCATGTCATGAGAACCTAGAGAAGACATAAAGGAAAGTTTTTCAGTGGAGGGAAGATTAAGATTTTTTCAGTGAAGGGCCTTGGATTTCACCTTGGGGTTTATATCTCCAACTGAAAAGAGAGAAAGAGAGAAAGAGAGATGGAGAGAGAGAGGAATTTTTTTCCTTCTCATGGAGGCACTGCTGCTTAAACAGAGGGTGGAAACTCCATCCCTTTCAAAGTGATGAAGTGAGATTGCTCAGACAAATGCTTTCAAAGTCTTGAACCTGTGAGGTTTTGCTCCGAGTTCAGGAAATAACAGGATATAAATCTGCCTGAATCATCTCAGCTCACGCAAATTCAATGCTGGGCCATAGTGGCTCTGGCAACATCTTGTTCTTTTTGTGTAATGACTTTTGATGCTGTGGATTTAGATGGATTAGGCCATTTAGGGGAAAGAGGGGAATATTAATATACAAAATTGTTAAATGTCAAATGAAATCCCTTAATAATGTGTGTATTTAAGACGAGTATGCAGGCACTTTGAAAACACTTCTAGCACTAGCTCAAACATTTAAGAAATCCATTTTGCAAGTTCAAACAAATAATCCTCCACCAATTATGCTGTACCTGTGTGAGTCTGATGGGTAATTCTGCAGTCTCGGCCGAGAGTGGAGGGCCCGTTCTCGTATTGTTGTTGGTGACATGGGCACACCTAATTCTTCATGCAACTGGCTGAATGCTTAAATCCCACAGATAAGGAAGGGGACAGCTTGAAGCCAAGCCCTGGTTTTCATATTTCCCACAAATTAATTACCTAAGTGATTGATTTTGACTTGTTTTATAGGCCACTGTGTGTTAGAAGATCTAGTCAGTCCCTACATTTTGGTCTTTTAAGTGCTTGCCAAATAATTGCCTGGGACTTGGAATGTTTCGGAGTTGAGCACAATTGACAGGATTCAAAGCATAGTCATGAGAGTATATTTCCTATTATATTTTACAATTCCAGCTGCTGGCTGGAAGCATGACCACTGTGGTACTCCTCTACAGGCATTCGTAAGGACGATGGGACACACAAAGGAAGACCCTGGGCCTCATGGGGATGGAGTGGCAGGGTATGATGAGGGCAGGCACCAGGCAGCTGATAGCATGTGGATTGGGCTGTGATTGACGTGTAAGTTTTAAAAACTAGCTTCATTCCCATTGTAGATAATGGCTCAATCTCATGATCTCCTTCTAAAAGCAACAGAACAGAACTGTTTCAGAAACAATTGAGAAAACAGAAGCAAGAAAAACACCATTCACACTTCCATACCACCCAGTCAAGTATTGTTGGCATTTGGGGGCACTTGGGGGATTTTTTCAGCATTGCTCGCCAGCTTCTCTTCTGAGTGTGGGTGGCTTGTCCGTGGCTGTTGTCACAATGTATGCTGTCATATTGAATATACATGATTGCATTTATTTTTAAAAGAAATCATTAATTGGAAGCTTGTTTCCATATTGTCTTAAGAATGAGCAGATTCAAACTAGGTGAGGATGGGGAATGAGGCTTCTGGGGAGGTTGAGTGAAGATGAAGGCTTTTGTGGGCTGGCACATGGGTGGGCTCAACGGTGGCTGTGTCTTGGGTTTTCTGGATGGTCTGGAATGCCTGACTGAGGAGCTGGGGTTCTGTCATGTAGGTGATGGAGAGCTATTGGAGGTTCCGGTCAGAGGGTAACATGATTAGCAATTGGATTCTCTCTAGGGCTGGCTTTGGAAATTCTGGGATTCCCTGGGGGCACTTGGGAATTTTGGTGTTTCTCGTAGAGATGAGTAAGCAATTCATTAGTCCATATACAGAAAGCATCATTAGCTAGTATCTGAATGAAAACATGCATATATTTTGTAAGTACTGCTTAGTATTAGTTAAATGGGGGAGACCTCTCTGCGATAAGACTATTTTAGGGGTGTCATGCCTGTCATTTGATCTCAGCGGTGTGTCGGAACTTTGTCTCTGCTTCTGCTGATCTTCCTGTTTGCAGATGGCAAATAGGCTTTGACATACCTAATGCCGCCAGTGGCCAACGCAAATGTCCCAGGGACTGTGCTGAGAATGATTCTGCGGGTGTGTCTGGACTTAGCAGGAAAGAGGCCATGGAGATGGGAGCAAGAGCTCCAGCAAGCCTGGAATCTATTTGACATCCTATTCTCCTCACATGTTCACTGTTCATGTCTTATATTCCATCTTAATGTGGCCCAAACTGATAAAGTGGAGCCAAACCAAATGGGTGCAAAGAAAGAAGTCGATGGAAGAAAATCCACACGGATCAATGTGTCTACCAAGTAAGGTACTTGATCCATCTCTCTTCTTGTCTGTCCATCTGTCCCTCCATTCATCCTCCTACCAGTCTGTATTCTGCATCTAAGGTGAGCCAGACCATGTACCAAGTCCTGGAGACAGAGAAATAATTCTTGTCTCCAGAACTCAGAATCCAGTAGGAGAGCTCCTGAGAGATGGAGAAGTAGAAAACTGTGTTCTGAGCTAGGTCAGGGGTCTGAACACAGAGGCAGAACCTACCGACACAGATTATGGCAGAAATGGAGGTGGAGGCCAACAGGGGGTCTGAGGTTTTACTCTGAGGGACTGAAAGTTCCAAGCATCCCCAGCACCTAGCATAATGCCCAGCACATAGTAGGTGTATAGTGTATATATATTTTGTTGCATGAACAAGGAGTAGAAGAAATTTCTGGAGGTCATTTAGTCCATCCACCTGCCTCTGGGCTGAGCCACACCTAAATCATCCCAAGCGCTATTTTGGGTGCAGTTATTCTTAGCTGGCTCTTCTGACAGCTGGAAAGAATCAGAGAGGCAACCTCTCTCTGGGGCTTTCGTGCAACAGGCCACATTCAGGAGGAGCTCTGTTTGGTGGAAACAAGAGCTGGGAAGACAGAGAGAGAGGCAAGTGGGTCCCAGGCCTGAAGGTTGGTTGGAGGTAACTGGGAGGAGGGCAGGAGGTGAAGCTGACAAGGGCCTCTTCAGGAGAGGCTTGGGCACTTTGCAATTGAGACTCCCTAGGGACTAGGCCACTACTGGACTCCTAGCCTGGACCTGTCAAAGGGGAGGAGGAATTCTCAAGAGTCCCCCTTGATGAGCAGCCCGTATTAGGGCAGAGTCTCCTGAAGGTTGCAGAGGACCTAGGAAGGACATCTTCCACGTCCACTCAGTCCCTCTACTCCCTCCCCCATCCCTGTTAGTAACTTTGGTGAAATAGGAGTTTGCGGGCTGCAGCTCCCTAAGGAGATCTTTTCTCCCAGGGCCTATTTTTTCCAGGGTATTTCGCAGTGGCTGGAGCGAGTCGGGGCCTAACACAGTCAGGCTGTACCAGGAGCCAGAGCCCAGAGTATTATAATCTCATGGGAAGATAGGAAGAAATGATTAGTGCGTGTTGAATGGCCCTGCTGTGAGCATTCTGAGCTGGACTGGTCCTGGGACAAAATCAAGGGCAAGTTCTAATCTCATTTTCAGGTAGGGGAAGGGTAGAGAAGGCACTTTCTGGGGCAGCCTCTTGAAAAGCAGGCATAAACAGGGAACAATGGTACCATTCCTTTCTGACCTGCTCAACCTGGTGCTTGATACGAAAGGGGTGTGTGTGTTTGTGTCAGAGAGAGAGAAAGAGAGAGAGAGAGACTAAGTATAAACTTGTGAGCCCTCTTAGGAAGCTAATGCTTGCTCCCAAATCCCCCCCGTTGGGGATGGATTTGCCCCTTGTTTTCTTATAAAAACCTGTGTTTTCTAAATGCAATACAAACAGTGGATCAGTGGAGCCACCCCTGAGCCCCTCCACAGCCGCCCCATCCCTTACCCTTGCTCCTCTCTGCCCCACTCCCTGTCACTCAAAACTTCTTAACTAAAAATAAAAGTTATGGAACAAGATCAGGGAGACTTCTTCTGACCCAGGGAGGGTAGGGGACAAAGGGATAATGGTTGGCTGAAGCCCCACCGCCTGAGAGGGTACAAAAGAAGAGACAGCTGGCAATGAATTTGGCAGACATGATTGAACTGTGTCCGTGTACCTAGAATAGGGACATGACCTGTAGATGCCTCAGAGAAGAGATGCTGTCCCTGCCCACAAGGGACTTCCCAGCCCCCTGCTCACCGCCCTGCATCTCGATCTGCAGAAGGACTTAGAAGACAGCTGGATGCAGTTTCTTGAATGATGATGCTGGTGAATGTGAAGCACTCCAGGATGAGCATTTCTGAAGCTCCCTGAGCCTCTGCCCTGACCTGCTCTTCCCCAAACTCCCCCCAGAGGAACTTGAGCTGGTTCCTTTCCTTGCTCTTGAATGACACAGGACAGGGCCTGGTTGTACCCCTCCCTTTTCCTGTGACTATGCAAAAATTGCAAAAAAAATCGCTCACCCTCTTTGGGTTCTGTTTCTTCTTTGGTATTAGGTTGAACCCTAGGAAGTGTCTCCTTTCCTAGGTCAAAGGTGACCTCATACCAGCAACTCCATCTGTTCAACTTAACAAGACGAAGGGGCCTATCTGCTTTCCAAAGGCCCTTCTGTCTCTGATATATTTAAAAATCCTCCAATCATTTCCACTTCCTCCCACCTCTGCCCTCAGTAAGGTGAGTTCACCACTAGTAATCGGTCAGCTGTCAGCACACCTGACTAAGGGGCATGTGCTGTCATCACAGGCTTAACCCCTTCAGTCCCACGTTTCCTATTCTGTGAATAGAATGAACATTCAAACATTATTTCCAAGTTACCCTGAGTCATGTTGCTCAGCTTAAGTTTTTATAGGTGTTCGGCACCTGGGACTAAATGAGTTAAGAGCAAGTCCCTTCCTAGATGAGTGGCTGCTTCTCTTTTCTTGATCCAAAATGGCCTTAGCACACTCCTGCCCTGATGAAGAACATCTCATCCTTCACCGCCAGCGCCCTGTTTACCTGCCGCCAGTGCCTTCTCTGGCTCTCTCAGTCAGAAATAATTTCTCCTTCCTTCACGGTCCAAGAGTCCTTCTTGTATTTTTAGTAACATTTTTTTTTCTTACTTTGAGTGTAAACATGCTCATTGTGGAATATTTGGAGATGGAAAAAAAATACAAAGAAGAAGTGTGGGATACCTCATCATCCTGTGTCAATATTTGATACATTTCCTTCCAGTGTCTTCTTGATGCATACATTAAATGTACATTTTTTTTTTTTTTTGGTCTTCCTAAACTGCCAAAACCCTTTGGAGTGATTGCATTTGGAGCCTGGATTTTTTGTTCCTTCCTGAAGCTACATGCTTTGGCGTGTGACCTTGTAGTTCCTCCATTAAAGGGGTGGGGTATATTCCCCCTCCCCTTAACTTTGGGTTTGTCCGTGTTCCTTGCCTTGACCAATGGAGTTTTATAGTTTGTTTACTCTGTCAATGTATAATAGTTTTACTGTAATGTTAACGTAGGTGAATTATAGTGATTGATTGGTTCTTCAAGCTAACTCATGAATTGGGAGCATCCAAGAGTATGGGATGGATCTGATTCATCTCTTTTCCTTAGAATCATTGCAAAGAGCAGATGTTCATAGAATATCAGAGGATATTATTGGTTATCTCTGGCTTTCTATTAAGTTACCCCTCAACTGGTGGTCACAGCATTAAATATTCATTTTAACAGTTTCTGTGGAGCAGGAATTCGGGCTAGCTTAGCAGAGTTGTCTGACTCAGGGTCTTTGATACTGGGACAAGAGCGGGGACCACTCTCATCTCAAGGCACCGGTGGAAAAATTTGCTTCCAATCCCACTCAGGAGGTTGTTGGTAGAACTGAACAACTTGCAGGCTGTTGGACTGACAGCTGATGGCTGGAGGTTGTCCTCTCCATGCAGTATGGCAACTGGCCTCCATAGGAGTCAGCAAGCAAGGTGGCAAAAGAAGGTGAACAAGGCAGGTGCCGGAATCATTTTGAAACCTAACCTTAGAAGGGGCCTCCATGTTCTATTCATTAGAAGTTACCAGGTCCAGTGCACCTCAAGGGGCAGGGATGAGGAAGGACGTGAATTCAAGGAGGGAGGTCCATTGGGATCCATGTTAGAAGCTGCCTGTCATGCTCACAGAGCTTAAATAACTTTGTGGAGCTTAGCATGCAATTTATTGTTTAATGATTTTTTAAAAAATATGTATTATTTAGTCATAGGTGGACACAATGTCGTTATTTTACTTCATGTGGTGCTGAAGATCAAATCCTCAGGCATGCTAGGCGAGCGCTCTACCTCTGAGCCACAACTCCAGCCCTATTGTTTAATTATTTGATAGTGATAAAGAGAAATAATTGGAAGCCATTTTGGATGGTTCATATACCTGGATACCTGGACTACGAAGAGTCGACAAAGCAATGCATTAGATCAGGGTTCTTCAGTGGGAGGTTACATGTATATATAACTCTGTGTTGTTGTGTCTTTGAGGTAGGGGGAGCTCTCACCAAATTCTCTTAGGGTTCCTTGACCTCTCCAAGGGCCTTGCCCTCCAGTGTTGAAATAAAGGGTGGGATGGAGCAGGGTGGGGGGAAGCTGCGATTCTCAGGGCAAAGGCCGACATAGGACTCTGACCTAATTCAGTTTGGTTTTTGTGTCAGGGGGACCTCCTGTCCTGCAAGACCCAGCCTGGTCAGCCCAGGATCAGCTCCTCGAGGAAGCCATCTCTGAATGGGTGCTCCTGCCTGGACCACTCAAGTGCTCCCTGGCAGGTCTGTGGACTCCACCCCAGCTTGCTGCCTCTTGTTTGTGGTGCTCTAGGAGGAACACCCAGGTGGTTTTGTGTGTGTGAACCCATTTCCCTGCCAGCACCTCTTGAGCCCCCCACCCCCAATCCCCCTGATGTCCTACTGTAGGGTGGGAAAAAATTGACTTTGGAATAACACAGTCCTGGGTTTGAGTCCTGACTTCACCACTTGGGTGTTGTGTGATGAAGGAAAGACGGAAACCTCTTTAGACCTCAGGGTGCCTGCCTCCCACCTGTCTCCTTGGGCAGCCGGAGGACAGAGTGAGACATAGACACGAGGGGGTACGCTGCACACGGTGGGCACTAAATGAAGGGAAGTCTTCTTAACTCTGAAGCCTCTTCTCCTCACCTCTCAAGGGGAGGGATCACTTCTACCTTTAGGGGGAAAAACATTGAGATGCATGATCAAACTTACCCAGACTAGGGCAGCACCCCCCACCTCTAGCCAGCAGAGAGCCGTGCCCAGCGGGAGCCGTGCCGGCATCTCTGGGGTGATCATGCCTTGAGAGTTTCTAGCCGCTGTTGAGCCCTTTGAGGTTTGAGTTACATTTTCACTTGGCAGAGTTTAGTTGTCTGATTCAAAGAGAAAAGCTGTCAGAGAGAGAGAGGGATAGGAAGAAGAAAAGGGAGGGGTGTTTAAAAAAAAAGTCTCCCGCAGCTTCTGGGACTTGGAATGGCTCTGTGGAGAGCGGGCGGGATGCACGCAAATCAGAAACACGTGCACGAGGCTTCTCTCCTAGCACACGCGGGCGGGCTCTGGAATGAAGGCGCCGAGGCCCTTGACATGCCGTCTCAGGACTGGCCTGGCTTGATCTGGCAAGGAGGACATGAGTCCGAGCCTGCACCTGTGTCCTCTCGTCCTATCCTGGGTGAAAGGGGAGATGGGAGCAGTTGCCGGTTCTATGGCTCTACTTTTGGATTCTGGAAGGTCTTGAGACCTGGAGACTCCCCCCTGTAGAACAGGAGGCCAGGGGAAGCTTTATCGGGGGATTGTTAGCGCAGGACGGTGGAAAGGGCGTGGGCTTTGAAGTGAGAGGAACTTGGGTTAGCCTTCTGTTGAAGTCCCTTACTAGCTGCGTGACTTTGGAGAAGTGACTGGAGCTCTCTCTGGGCCTGTCTCTTCTCATCCAAAACATGAGGACCATGATCGCGATGGCAACAGGATCTTTCGAGGATGAAACCAAATTTTTTTGCGCTTGGCTCTTTTATTAAATGATGGATTGATTTGACTCCCTTCCACTTTACTTTCTAGGAAGGAGACAAGACAGTCTTTCTAAAAGAGATGTAGTATATTAAAGAAATCATGACAAAAAAGAAAATAAGCGTTGAATAGGAATAGGAAGCTAGGGCCATGTTGGTACACAAACACACACAACTTAGAGCCTCCCACAATTATTAAAATTTGTTGGTAAGCTGGGCATAGGGGTGCACACCTGTCATTCCAGCATTGCAGGAGGCCGAGGTGGGAGGATTGCAAGCTCAAGGCCGGCCTCAGCAACTTAGTGAGACCCTTTTGTAAGATTCATGTTATCTATTTAAAAGATAAAAGACTCTTAGGAGAGCAACTTTCCTTGCCATGGGCCATAGCTATTGTCCCTCCCTTAGGGGTCATGGACTGGGAATAAGTGGATGGTGTTTCTTATACTGGCTGTTGGTAGAAGGAGCTGGGGAAGGACACAACACACCTGCCTTGGGTCCCGGTGTATGGTAGGTGTTGCCTGTAGTACGGGGGCGACCTTCTCATCGCAGGACAGGGGTTGGTGGCCTGGTTTAACTTTTAACCCACAGCTTTGACTTATGGCTGGATGGCACCTCCTGCAAACCCAGGCTGCTGCTCTCTCCCTGGTGTCGGCTGTTTCTGTGGGGGGCACCCGTGTGTGGCTCTGAGCCAGAGACCACGCAGCCTCATCAGCTGCCCAAACCTTCTTGCTGGAACTGCACCGCTCAGCCCGGCTCAGTGACATTTCCCCTCTCTGGGTTCTGTCCCATGTGCGTGAGTGTTCTCCACTAACTTGAGCCTAGACCCCGCCTGCCCCTCTCTCTGTGTTGTTCCAAGGCCAAGTCGAGGAAAGTTTCCATTCTGGTGGGAACACTCGCTCTGGCCTTGTAATGAGCTAGCACCATTGATCTGTGGGCTGTGGAATTGATGCTTGGTGTCAAAACAGTCCAGATCACTTTGGTACCAATTCATTGTCGCTGGAGGGAAGCCGTGAGCCGTGAGCCCAGTGAGCAAGCAGCCGATGGAGTGGCAACGTGAACAGATGAGATTGTGTGAAGCTCCCCAGGGCAGCCTCGCCCTGCGGGATCCGATTTCAGTGCTCCGGAGGATCGAAGGCTCTGGCTGATATTTTCCTCTCTCTCCCCTTTCTCATGGGGGCAGAGAGAACTTGGCAATTGTCCTGTCGCAGCTTCTGTTTGAACGTGGCTATTAATTTAATCTGGAGCTCTGTTACTCTTTAAATATTGAGGGATCTGGCTGAGGCCTTTGTGTTCTGACGACACCGTCGACAGTGAAAAATGAAATGGGGATGTTTCTCCTCGAATCAGAGAGGCATAGGGTTCTCGGGCTCTTTCCTCCGCCCCTCCCCACCCCCTGCTCCTCCAGCCCCCCCCTCTTCCAACGACAGTGTCTAATGAGAATGAAAAGACATTTCGACATAGGTGGACAGAGGATACACTTTAGAATCACACAGATCCACAGGGGCTTGTTCAGATCCTGGTTCTTTCCCTGTGAGCCTTGCCAATCTGGGTAGAGTGTTCAAGAGCTCCCTTTTCTTGTCTGTGAACTGGGGCTCTGCGCACCTTGGTGGAGCTGGGGTGGAGATCACAAGACTTCTATGTCCAGTGGCCACCATCAGTATTCTATGCCGATGCCTTAGATGTAAAGCCATCTACTCCCAAGGTGTTCCTGGAAGACTCCCAGAGGGCCTCCGGAGTCTGAGACAGGAGGATCACGCGTTCAAAGCTAGTCTCTGCTACCACGCAGGCGCTAAGCAACTCAGTGAGGCCCTGGCTCTAAATAAAATACAAAAGAGGGCTGGGGATGTGGCTCAGTGGTCAAGTGGCCCTGAGTTAATCCCTAGTACCAAAATAAATAAATAAATAAAATAAAAACTTAAAAAAAACAAAACCCTCCCAGAGGTTCATAATTCCTGAAGGATGAAGCTTGTGGCTCCTTTGGCTTGACCTGGAGTCTTTTTTCTTCATGAGTTGGTTGCCAACTAGAGAACACAAGGGTTTAGGCTCTGTCCTATTGTGATCTGGAGAAAGGGCACCGAGAGAGGGGGTGGGGGAGGCGTGCTGGGACCCTTTGGTGAGCCCAGTGCCACCCTCTGATTCATGCCCACCTCCCAGCAGCTCCAGGAAAGGTGAGGAAACAGACTCCAATCACACTGAGGATTCGGGGAGTCCAGTTCCCATCTGATGGCCTCCGTGTTTCTGGTTCCTCTGACTTGATGGAGATGCTGCTTGTGGCTTCCGAGGGTAGTCAAGAGATGGGCAAGTCTCCCCTGTCTCCCTGGGACACCCGCCCTGGGGATGCCGTTTGTGTCCTCGCTGGCTATTTTCCAGAGGTTGTTTGTTAAGCGCCTATTTTATGTTAGGCGCTATGGGAAGCGAAAAGGAGGGAGGCAGAGCCCGGTCCGCAAGGCGCTGGCCGTTTATTTAGAGACAGACAGATATGTGAGCAATATTTTATTTCAATTTATTTTTTTATTAGTTGCTCAAGACAATACAATGATCTCTACATATCATCCATTTGATTCAAATAGGGTATGAATTCTCATTTTTCCACTTGTACAGATTGCAGGATCACATTGGTTATACATCCATGTGTACACATACAGCAATCCTAGTGTCAGTTGTATTCTGCTGCCTTCCCTATCCCCCCTCCCCTCCCCTCCCCTCCCATCACTATTCTCTACCCATTCTACTGTGACACTTATCTCTCTCTCTCTCTCTCTTTTTTTCTTCCCTTCCCCCTCACACCATCGTATATGTATTTTGTGAACCCATGAGGTAGTCTGTGTCCCTTATTTGTAATGTCCTTGTGGAGCACATAGCTGGGAACACACACATAGTAGGTATGCAGTAAAGTCATCTAAATGAACCCCTGCCCCTGCCAGTCATGCCCCGAATGCCAAGAGTCTCACTTTTGACCTACTTGGACTTAACCAGGGCATCTTTAGCCTCCCACGGAGACTTCAGGAACCTCGCTCCTAACAAAAGCTGCAGCTCTGGGCCCGAGGAAGTGGGTTCAGCCTAAGTCGCAATAAGAGCAACAGCCCAGTGCCACCTCCCATCTGCACAGTCACTTAATCCTCAGGACAGCCAGTGAGGTGCTTCTGGCCATAGACAGAGTGTTGATGAAACCGCCAATTCTCATGTGGGAACCTACCCCCCAAAGTGATGGTGTTAGAAGCAGGATGTTGGGGAGGTAAGTAGGATATGGGGATGGAGCCCTCATTACTAGGATTAGTGCCCTTTATAAGAGAGGCCCCAGAGAGGCCATTGTCACTTTCTACCATGTGAGGATAAAGCAAAAACATGGCAATCTGTGAGCAAGGAAGCAAGTCCTCACCAGATGCTGAATCCCTTGCCTTGATTTTGGATTTCCCACCCTATAGAACCTGAGAAGCAACTTTCTGTGGTTTATAAGCTATCTGTTCTATGGCATTCTGTTACAGGCACCTGAACAGTCAAAGTCAGTAGCTCAATCTACAGACAAGGAAACCGAGGCATAATGAAGATACGGGTCTACATCTCCAGGTATACAAGGAGAGTGGGGAAGGCCAACCTCAGGCCAGGCCCAGGAGAACCTGATAAGATGTGGGCATCTGCAGGTGAAGCCTCTAGATTCTAAGTTGGAGAATGTCCTCACCTGCTTCAGGAAGAAGGGTAGGTAACTGTTCAGCATTCTTGGGGCTGAACCCCTAGGTCCATCAGCTCCTGCCAATCCTTCCCATGTCCCCTCCAGCAGGCACAAAAGAAGAGTCTGTAGTCACAGAGGTAAGGCAGGTCAACAAGGAGCCCTCACTGGATGGACCCACACTTCTTGGGCCTAAGAAGCATTTTCTGAGAATTTCTAGTAAGTTGGTGGCTTCAACATGGCATGACTGTCTATTTTGCTGAGTAGAGATGTATGTCTCCATTTTTGCTTTCTCTATATTTTCTTTTGACTCTGCATTTTCTCTCTCCCTTTTCTTCTCTTCCTCCTTTACACACCATTCTTCTTCTACTTGTGGATTCTCTTTTTTGTTTTCTTCCTTCTTATATTTTTATGGATCTCAAAAGAGTTGTCTTTTATACACATTTGTATATAAACACATATGTAGTTATATGCATATGAGAGTTCAATAATATATATGTGAACATTTATTACATACACACATGCATATGCACAGACATATGCAACCATGTGCCACATAATCATGGTCAGACTTGGGCTGCATACGTGACGATGAGCACATAAGATCATATGACAGGTAATGTTGTCACCTTCTTAGTATATATATACCAACTGCCTGTGTTGTTCACACAATGATGAAATTGCTTAACCACCATTAATTTCTCAGAACTTATCTCCATTGTAAAGCAACACACAAAAATCAGGGCAATTACATTTCTAGACCTGTCCCTCCTTCCTAAAAATACAGGAAATTGAGAAGTTCTGGGCAAAGTCTGGCCAGGCCCTTGCTGGGAGACTCACAGGGTAAGCCACAGAATAGAATGCAGAATTACAATTCCACAAAAGCACAGGCTTTTCATGTCGGAGACCACTTGGACTAGAATTTTCTTTCTAATACTAAGTTGCTGTGTGGCACTGGGAAAATGACCATCACTTGGTTGTTTCTTCTTTATATGGGTAATGAAACCTACAACGTGATCCAGAAGTCTAACAATGCTCAAATAAGAGAGAGGAGTGTTAGAAAAATACAAACATGAGGCATTACTTTAATTACTTGTTGTTTTATTCACCTCCCAACCTCCATTTAAACAACTGCAGAACAAGTGCATGTGTGGGGTTGGAGACAGAGAGGGAAGACAGGAGGAAGGAGCAGGCAACTTCATAAAAAAGGAGAATTTTTTTTTTTTTTTGCACAGTTCCTGTTGGATTGCTCACCCTTGCTAAGGGAATATTTCTTTTTAAAACTCATACCCAACCAAAAATGTGTCCAACTTAGTAATTTGCATAATTGAAGCATATTTCTCTTTTCTCCAAGGCTAACACTAGTTTTCAGCCCCAGTGTGCTTTGTCCAGCTCCTCCCTGCTGGAAATGGGCATCAGAGAACTGATCCTGAATTGTCCTGTGACCCAGGCTCCATTGGTCACCTCTTCCCACCCTCAGTTTCCCCTTCTGTGGGATGAGGAGTAGGAAGCCCCTCAGCGTCTCCCTGACCTATCCTGAGGAATGCAGCCCCTGCGTCTCCCGTGCCTCATTCCAAAAGGGCTTCCCAGCTCTCAGACCAGGCCGGGAAGAGGCCAGGCAGGGTCCCTGGGTAGGAGCAGTTTCTCTCTGGGGACTGTCTCCTGGAGATTTAGTGTGATATTTTTTCTCACCCTCAGGAATCTGGCCACACTCCAGGGCCGCCTGTCATGAGCAGTCTTGTTTGGTTGCAATTTGCAGAGTTGCAAGGGGGTAAAGGACTGGCTTTGACTATTCAAACCTGCAGGTGGGGGTGGAGAGGGCTCAGGCTGGAGGTGTGGAGGTGTGGACTTTCCCTTCTCGTTTAGGAACCAGGGCACTCACATTTGGGGTTCACTGGAAGTTGTGTGTTGGTGTGTGGGGGGAGGAGTCTCCCTCTTTGGGGTGACTGCTTAGTGCCAGTGCTGTCTTGCTAGAGGTCTCTTAGCTAATAGGCCGCCTGGAGGCACTATCCTCCCCACCTTAGAGATGGGTCACTGAAGCTCAGAGATGGCATTGAATTGTTCTCAGTCACGTGCCCCAGAGGATCCTCATCCAGGTCTGTGATCTTGGAAGCGCAGGTGAGAACATGGGAGGGAGGGAGGAATGTTTCTAGAGGGAGGTAGGGCAGGGTTTTTTTTTTTTTTTGGGGGGGGGTGGAGTCTCAGCTTTCTCTTTCTGGTTTGCCTGTGTCCTTCTGCAGGATGAATTTGAAGAGCAGGTGGCAACAGCAGCGGACACCAGGTTGTGCCCCTCAAGTGTCCTGGGGTTTTGCAGCCTGCTGTCTAGGGAGTCAGTCGGGGTTGGGGCTTCTTTCCCTACCCTTCTTGAGGTCAAGGGGCTTTGACATGAGGGCTAGGTTCCTGCAGATCCTCCCATGGGACATTCACAGACTTGGTTCCTTGTGCTAGGATGTCCAGCACCATGGCCATTGGCCAAAGCCTGAGGAAGCCGGAGGAAGGAGTAAAACAGAGTGTGGACTTCAGAGTTCAACTAATTTAGGTTCAATTTGTTCTGCCACCTTCCAACTAGGCAAACCCTTGCACAACTTTGAGCCTCAGTTTACTCACCTGTAAAGTGGGGGGGTGATAATTTCCTACACTGGAAGCATGACCCATGATGAGGAATGGAGCCTGGCACAGGGGATGCTGAAGAGCTTTTTTCTGGAGAAAGATGAGGTGCACTCTGGAGACCCCTTGGCCAAACAAGGTCCCACCCTTCCTGCTTCCAAATGTTCAGAGTCAATTGTAAGAGACATATTCTTCACAATCACTGAGCTTCATCTTGGAGAGAAAAAAACAAGAATGAAAGGGAGAAGGAAAGACAGATGGAGGAATATAGACCTGCAAAGCACAGGATGTCAGCAGAGAGATGCTCAGAGATCCTCATCAAGGCTCCTGATAACCTACCTGGAGAATGGAGAATATCCCCCCTGGGGTCGATGCTCTGTGCTGGGCTGGAGGGCGTGAGAACCCAGAGGGGATGTGAAGCAATGATCTCACTAGAAGCAGGTGCCAGAGTGAGGCTCCCTGACTGACAGGGAGTTGAAGGCCAGAGCCTGCTGGGGTTCCAGAGCCAAAAAAGCAAAGACTCCTCAAGTTCTTGACTGCAGAGAGACATTTCCCCATGCTGACACTTGGGCTCCATTCAACCATTCAAAAAAGGTCCATTAGCAAATAAACACTTGGCCAAATATTTGCCCTTATGTGGTCTTAATATTAAACACCAACTATATTGCTCATCTCCTTGTATCACCTTGAGGGGCCCACCCCTAGTTGCTCTGAGATGAGTGTTTCCTCAAAGATGGTGGGAACCCCTTCCTGACCTCCCACATGGTAGCCAGCAGCAGTGGACTCGGGCCCAGATTGGGAAAAAAAAGAGTCCCCTTTCCATCCTGAAGGACAAGACCAACTTAAGGACTTTAGTGGGAACTGTTCTGACATGTAGCATGTCCCCAGGCCCCAGAGTGTGCTCTTGTCTCCCTCCTCTTTTTGGCTCTGCACCCCCAGCACTCTGTGGCCAGCTCTACCATTTCCTGGGCATTTCTGAGGATGGTGGGGGCTCCCAGCTGCTTCTTGCCCTGAGTTTTGACAGCAGAGAACTTTGGGGGAAGGGCTTAGGAGTTGGGGAGGTAGCATGGGGGAGAGAGAGGGAGGGTAAGGAAAGGTTTCACTTTTCAATGTGCACAAGAGGGTGTTTAGGACCTTATTTTACATAAAACACAACCGTGCCCCAACCCACACACACCCGTAACACACACACACACTGGCATACACCACCCCGCGGCAACCCCCATCCTGGTTCACGTTCCTTGGTCACAAGCCACAGATACTGATGGGTTCACCTAGCCTAAAGGAGAATCTGCTGGAGGAATTAAGGGGAGCTCAGGGGAGAAAAGGCTGAGAACGTAGGTTGGGAAAGACGGGGCCAGGCAGGGCTGTTGGTAGCAGAAGCTGCTCAGTGTCCTTGCCCAGGTGCTGCTGCTGGAAAGAATGTTCTCCTCCCATTTTTAGTCTTGGACACTCTGCTCACGACTGCTCCAGAGAGGCCATTGGCATTGACAGGATTCTGCACCTTCCCATTGACTGGCCTTGGCTAACCGTTTCTCAGGGCTCCAATTTTCTTTGCACGTTGGCACACATAGAATATTCCATTTATAATACACAATGGAGGGGGGAGGATGTGGCTGCCTTTGGCCCCAAGTTACTGCTGCAAACCTTCCTCCCCAGCCAGGGGGTGTGGGACTCAACGCCTCACATAGTGGGTCTCTTTCATGATGAGCCACTGGGATTACAGGCATGCACCACCTCGCCAGGCCCAAAGTCATTTTTTAAAACCTATTTTTTTAGTTGTTGATGGTCCTTTTATTTAATTAATTTATTTGCATGTGGTGCTGAGAACCAAACCCAGTGCCTCACATACCCCAGGCAAGTGCTCTACCACTGAGCTACAACCCCAGCCCTCCAAGCTCATATTTTAATCGGCACCTAGACCAGTGCTCTGTGCAAGTCACTCTGGAAAACAGACTCCAAACTTCATTGAAACCTGTGCTATGATCCCACTCACTTAGCCTCACAAGCTCTGCTATTTGCAGGTCTGCCTGGGGGGTCTTCTCACTGCTCAGAGGACTGCTGAAGGAGACCCTTGATGTGTATTTAGGGAATGAAAGGAGAACAGTCGGGTGGATTCTCCCCAAATAGTAATCAGGCCAAAGCATCAGATAATTCAAAGATATTCTGCTATTCTTGGTTGTTCCAGACTTGACATCTGGATTCTTTTATGAAAGCCTGATTCATTCTGCTGTATTCTTAGTCTAGCAAAATTGCTGTGTCAAGGGCCCCCACCAACTGATAACCTATGAGGAGTAAAGGCAGAGCTATTCTAGATGAACATGCTACCTGATGGAGAAATGGGATCCATTTAGAAGACATTTTGATGAAAGCTCAGGATATTTCAGGAAGGAAGGAATCTAACTTCTGGGGAGAGCTTACCTGTGCTAGATAATTGTACTTGTATTATTTCGCTGAATCTTTTCAGGAAAACTTTAGTAGACATTATAATCTCCATTTTAACCATTAAAACACAGAGGAGAAGTTTAGACACATGCTGAGCTTATTTGTAAAGAACTGGTGTGACTGATTTTGAATTTCTAGACTGCAGAACTATGAGACAATACATTTCTGTTGTTTTAAGGCACACTCATGGTTTTGTGCTACTTTGTTACAGCAGCCCTAGGAAACTCATGCATACTCTTTACTCTTCTTACCACCTCTATTGACATTGTATAGATACTTTGTATTCTGTCACTGTCTTTTTCCTAATGATCTACCTAGATCACAAAGCTTTGCACACACTGAGTTTTACCTAAGATAAAATGACTTCCTGCGTTTCCTCAATATCCCCTTGTTTACACTGTTCAAATATTTCCTTTAAATTCTAACTGATTTTTCCATTGCATTGTGAGTGTTTGTACCTTCTAAACAAGTTTATATCATTCTCTTCAGGCTAAATAAATTATACATTTAGTTAAAAAAAAAAAAGAATTCATATGAGCTCAGATTTTTCTACTTCCGATCCAGACAGCATTCTGGACCTTTTGTCTGTCCTTTTGTTAATATCCGTGATTTTGTGTGTGTGTGTGTGTGTGTGTGTGTGTGGTGGGGGTGGGGAGGTTTTGCTCTGGCTTGTACTGACATCCCTGGATATGTCACCTGATGGGGGAATGGGCAGCTGACTCACTGCCATGGTGCATCTCTCTCCAGAACACATGTGCCCGTACCTATGGCTGCGTGGTTAAGCACACATCACGGAGGCGGGCTGTCCACACCTCAGATGAGTGCCTAGATTACCAAAGTTCTCTGTCAGTCACCAGGGGCATCAGGCAGGGCAGGGAGGCAGACACACCTGGTTGGGGGGAGCCATTTAACAACCGTCGTGTTATCTTGGACAAGTCATTCCATCTCTTATGACAGTTATCTGTGCAATGAAACAAAAGGCACCTCCCTGAGTGGCTCTGATGGTGGGTACGTGGCAGATGCCGTTACCTGCCTTCCCCTGATCCCTCCTCTGTTTTCTTACTAATGGAATTCGGATGGTGTTCCAGGTGGGAAGGGACCCTGTGGAGAGGCATGCTGTTTTCCCTTGTGATGAAGCACGGTCTGGTAACCCAGCTGTAGGGAGTCACCGGGAGAAGCTTCTGCCAACACTTGTGAAAGAGGTCTGCGACAGCTGACATACACATTTCCCCTTTTATCTCTCTTTTTTTCTTTACTGCTTAGAGGAAATGCCAGAATGTGGAACATCATCCTTTCCACCACCATGAGGCCAAGAGGCACATATTAGAAATAGAAGGACAAGAAGACAAGGGAGCCTTGACTTCTGCTATAGCTTGGGTGTTGAATGTCCCTGAAGGTTTTGGTCCTCTGTGTGGTGCTATTGGGAGATGGTGGAACTAATGGGAGGTGCTTAGGTCATGGGAGGGTGCCTTCTATGGAAATTGTAGGACACCAGCTCCTGCCTTTTCCTCTTTTGCTCTCTGACCGTAAGGTGCTCAGTTGGCTTTACAACATGTTCCTGCCATGATGTGCTGCTTTATCACAGACCTAAAGCAATGAGGTGAGTTGGTCATGGTCTGGAGCCTCCAAAACTGTGAGTTAAAATAAACTTTTCCTCATTATAAATGAATTATCTCAGGCATTTTGTTATAGAGACAGAAGGCTGACTAATACAGTCCCTGTTGGCAGACTGAAATATTTGTTCAAAAATATTCACAGTGTCTTTCCATAGGACCCTGACTCATGTTCCTCCCTGGGAGAAGAAGACACTTCTCACCCTATTCCATCAGTAGTGAACTTTCCATTGGCCAGTGGAATGTGAGCGGAAGTGACACAGGTCTTGCTTGAGAAGTTGGGCGCCATTCCATGATTTTATCATAAGACCACAAGTCCCAGATAGACCTACTCCTCTCCTTTAACTTAGACCTCAGAAAGAAGATACTGTGGAGCAGAACCACAACTGTCCTGGGAAGGGTAAGTAGCATGAGCAAGACAGGAGACTTTATTTTTGTGAGATTTGGGACTGTTTGTTATGACAGTGCAACCTAGGGAAAGCTGTCTAATTCATACCATCCCTGATGGCACAAGGGCATTGCCACACCCCTCTTGACTGCTTACTTCAGACTACTTGCTACTTGAGGAGTAACTTGTGTTTGACCACTGTTAATGTGAGACTGGTAATGCTCTCTAATGTCAGGAAAATACCAGATACATTTCCCCCCTCCCTGTTATCTCCTCAATGCTTCTCTCCAGAGACAACTTGTGTATTAGCCCCAAGGGTAGCTTTCTGTGTCTCAGGACTGGGACTAGGGTATGGCAAGGGAGGAAACTTTGAATGCAGAGTTTAAGGAGACCCTCACTCCCAGGCTCATACAAAGCTGGCCCTTCTATGAAGCAGAGATTGAGAATTTCCTTAAATTTAGCTCCTGGGACCTGTGGCTTTCCTGGTCTCCCTTAGCCCTGCTGTTTTGCATCTATTTATGTGGGCAACGATAAAGTCATTTTTTCAAAAGTGAGATGACTTATATTTTACCTTGATTTGCATTTAAAAAACTCAACAATGAGTCAGAGAAATCTATTGTGTCAATTCCCCACAAATCTATCCAAAAATTTTAATGACCAGCGCTTAGCCATTTTCCTACCAAGGATGTACATTTTAATCTGCCATCACAATGAATGCTGCTCAACTAGATGACGGGGGCTTATATACGTTCAAGTATTTCCAGCAAGTTCTAGAAGTAGCAATACTGGGAAAGGGGTATTTAGGTTAAAGGATTTGAAAGCTAAAGCCCAAGCACCCTTCCAAAGTCTTGTATCAGCTCATGTTCCCACCAACAGTGCAGAGCAATATATATGATGGTACACACTTTTACATCAGAACTATCTGCAAGATTTCTTCAAATAGCCAACTTTCTTGGTATTTTCGATTTCCCCAAATTAGATTCACATGGCATTTTCCAGCATCTGTTAGGATAGAGCTGAAGGGTCTGGCTGAAGCGTGCGTGCTGCCTTCGGGGTCAGCCCCCCGCCTGCTGTGGAGCTCAGCTGGGCAGTGATTCTTCTGGCTTGTCCTACGGGCTTGGAGCGGGTCTGTGTTGGCAGTGGGAACCAGGCAACCATGGGTCCACATTCCATAATTTCTCTCCACTCTCTCCTAGGATTGGAACGGGATCACAAGTCCTTTGGGGGCATTAGGAGGTGACAGTTCTTGGAAATAACTTCTCGAATGCAGAAGACCCTGTGGAATCTCAGTGTCTATCTTTTCAAAGAAAGTAACAATGTGGAACAGTGCTGGGCCACCTGGCAGGTGGCAGGGTGCTGGACCCGGGGACCACCTGAGAGTCTTGAAATCTCTTACTGTCTCCCTCTTACACGTTCCCTAACCATCCTGGATGGAGGCCAGTTCCTATCCATTCATCTTCTAAACCGAGAGTTGGCAGACTAGGGCCTGTAGCCTCTTTTTGTAATAATGTTTTACTGGAATATAGTCCTGTTCATTTGTTTGTCAATTGTCTATGGCTGATTTTGCAACTGCAGAATGAAGTAGTTGGGATAGAGAGTGTGGCCTGCAAAAGCTGAGATATTTATTATCAGGCCTTTTTGAGACAAAACATACCAACCTTCTCTGTCTTTTACATTTATTCCCTCTTCTTCCGTAGTTCCTCACGTCTTGCCTGGACCCCTGCAGTAGCCAACAAACTGGGTTCAGCTGGAGTGATCTTTCTTAAGTGCACATGTAAGGAGGGCAGGTCCTCAAAGGCCTCCACTTCTCCTAGTGACCACGATCTTGAGTGGCATGTGGTCTAAGATCCTGTAGAGTCTGCAGCCACCTCTGCTCTCTCATTTGCTTGGGCCCACAAATACTCAGGTACATTCCCAGCCACTACAAACTCTTGTGTTTCCTGAGAGGGTCACTCCCTATCTTAGCCCTTCTGCTTTTACTCGTGCCGGGATCCTTGCCTGGGGTCTTGTCCACCCAATGCACTGTCCCTTCTTCAGGGATGCATGTTTGGACACCTACATTAACAAGACATTCTTGCTCCTAGTAAACCTCTCAGGCACATCTCTGCTGCAGTGCTTATGGGGCATTATTTGTAACTGTATTTGTCCCTCGCTGAGCATGAGCGCCAGCATGCAGGGAGCTTGTCTCATTGTCCTCAGCAGTTAGCAGTGTCTGTCCCATACTGGTGGCTGAAGAGATGTTTGTTGAATGACTAAGCGCCAGTCTTCCCATGGCTCTTGCTGTTTGCCGATATGCCACAGGCATGGGTATATTCTCATTTTTACAGATGTGGTAACTAAGGGTGCAGAGACGTGAAGTCACTTGCCCAGGGCTGCAGGGCTTGCCAGGATTTGAACCATGGCAAAGAGGGAGCATGGAGAATCTCAAGTTCTAAGTCCCTCGTTAATGAGCAAATGAGTCAAGGAATGAATTCAGTGAGATGCTGTGAACTGAGGATAGGAAAGGTAAACACTACACGACCTCATGAAACCCGTTAGTAGAGTTTATAAAAGAAAAACACAGAGATTCCAGGAGACCTGGCAGAGATGGAGACTATGGGGGATCAACAGTCCACAGAGTTCAGGGAGAGTTTAAGGCAAGTGAAAAAAAATCAAACCATCCTGTGAATTTCTTGGAAGTTTCTTTTTGGAAGAAACGGTGGGGCCACAGTTAAACAAACAAGGCCTACCCCTAAGGAAGAAAACCTTGGCATTTATGGTATGCCTTCTGAATGCCTGACACTGTGCCAGTGAGCTGCACCTATGCTGGCTCCGAATGAAAATTGACCCCTCCCCACAAAACCTTTCTGACTCAATGAATTTTCATTGAGCAGCTACTATATGACAAGCCCTGGAGCCAGATGCCAAGAGAACAAAAATGAACGGCAGTCTAGGGGTGCCCAGTGTTGCAGAGACAGATGAGAATACAATTCTAACAACGTGGTCAGCGTTCACAGAGAAGTACACCCAGGTACACAGAGGGGACCCAACTCTGCCAGTAGACGGAGAGAAAGATTTCAAGATAGCAGTGATTGGTTTGGGTTTTGAGGAATGAATAGAAGTTTGCCAGGTGAACTAGGCAGGGAAGGACTTCCAGAGAAAAAGGCACAGTGAGGCATGGCAAAGGGAGGTCAACCAGGAAGGATCTCATGGGACATGCTGTGAGCTTGGTTTTGACCTGCAAAGTGACCAAAAAATAGCACAAGGTTTTAGGAGGAGGGTTTTTTAAAAAAATTTTTAAATTAAAAAGAAAAAATTTTTTTAAAGAGGCACAACTGAAAGAAGGGAAAAACAGCTAGGATTGCTGTAATCCAAGTGGAAAATAATAAAGTCTTTGAAAAAGCTCAGGTTATTAAGATCCTCCTTTAAGGGGGCTACACATACACAGAGACAACAGTGTGGTCTGAATTTTGAGAATGCATACACACACACACACACACACAAATGCTCTATATTCAAATGGTAGAATACAAGTATCCAATATAAACAGAAAATATGGACAACAGCTCTAGTCTTATTTAGTCTTTGTTAAGTGCATGTGTTCTGTAAGTTGCAAATAGGGAGGGGAAGGTAAGAGTCAAGGTCAGTTAAGGCAAAGGTGAGAAAAATAGTGTATTAGCTATATGTTGCCGTGTAACAAGTTAGCCTCCCCCTCCAAGGTTAGCAGCTTAAAACAGCCAACATTATCTCACAGTTTCAATAGGCCAGGCACTTGGGTATGGCTCTGCTGGGTGTTTTTAGCTTGGGGGTGTCTTGTGAGGTTGCAGTCAGGTGAGGTGGTGAGTCTTCATTTGGGGCTGAAGAATCGGATTCCAAGATGGTTTGCTCATGAAGCTGGCAAATTTATGCTGGTGTTTAGCAGAAGGCCTCAGTTCCTCCTTGTCAAGGCCTCCCCATAGGACTGCTTGAGTGTCTTTGTGACATGTACCTGGCTTTCCCCATGGCTTTTCCCCTACTTGCAGCAGACATTGCTTCTTCTGCAGACATCTCTCTTCTCCAAGAGAGAACAGAAGAAGGCAGAAGAAGCCATGTCTGCTGCGGGTAGCCTTGGCTGTCAACCTCGGTCATCCCGTTAGCTGTTGGTTGTGCTCTTGGTCCTATTGGTTGTGTTAACCAGGGGGCAAGCTGGGTGGAGTAGTGTGAAGGAGAAGGAGAGAGATTGGACATGGAAATTGATGGATCATCGTCACCCTGCCATCCCATATCTCAGCCTCCTCTTCTGTGAAATGAAGCTCTGACTCCAAACCCTGTTGGAGCGCAAAGATCATTTGAGAAAAGGCTTGCAAAATGCTTTCGAGGAACCATAAAGTGCTGTGGCATGGCCTTGTACTGGGACTGCGTGAACAGGAGGGGTCTTTATGAGAGTCCATATTTTGTCCAGACGGCAAGTTTGGCCTTGACAAACCTGGGAGCCGTGCACAGAGGGCTCTTCATCTCTTGCTCCTGTGGCTGAAGAAATCTAATAAATGACACCTCTTGATCTCTGCTTCTAGATGCCGGGAGCAGCACAATAATGACTTCTTTTCTTTCTCTCAGTGAGTCTGAGACGGGGCATCTGTGTAGTGCACCTTGTGAGTGAGGAAACTGAGGCTTAGTTACATCACTTGCTTTGAACATGGGGTCTGGGATGCAGGTGGCCCGGGTGCATGAGAGCAAGGCAAATGAGAGACGGGCTCTGAAAGCTGGAGCAGTGTCCCTTTTGCCTATATCTGGGGCCTGGGACACCTTCAGAGCTGGGTTTTGCAGGCTTGCAGAAAGGGGAACAAGGAACCAGTTTCCTCCTACCCCTGAATACCTCAGCACCCTTGGCCCTGGGTTGATGAAGGGTCCTGTGTGTGGGTATGTGTGAGCACACCAACAAATGCTGCCCCCAAGCTGAGGATGAGGGTGATGGGCCCTACTGGGCCCTCTGAAGCTGGACACAGGCCAGAGCTGCCCGGCACAGGGCTCTGGCCTCCTGGGAGTGCAGGTCCCAGGCCATTCTCGGAAAAGCATTTTGTAGCAAGGCCACTCCAGGTGCCAGGCCAGACCATCAATCCCTCACTTTTCGGAGCAGTGAGTTTATAAAGTAGCAATTAAATAAGAGCTCTGTAAGTGCTTCTGGGAACTGCCCTGAATGCATTTTCCAAACATAAATAACGGGGGACCTCCACTCCGAGCAAAGCATGCGGAGGGCCGAGAAGCAGCGCTGGAAAGAAGAGAGCCCTGTTGTGCTAACGAGTTGGGCTACGTGCCCCTGGTGTGCACGTGTGCTCCGTGTAGGTGGCAAGGCCATTTGTCTCACTCGCCTGGGTGGCACGCCAGCCTGCCTGGACAGGTCGTGGTGAGGAAGGGTGGCTTTGGCTCCCACCCTGCTAGGAAGGCAGGACATTCTCCTATCAGAGTCAGTGAAGATGAGGACAGAAGCAAGAACAATGGCAGCCTCTATCTGCTGAGCACCTACTAGGTGCCAAAGGCCACAGGTTCCCTGATGATCGGGAGGTTTACAGACTTGTTCAAAGTGACAAAGCCTGTAAGGTGGGGGTGGGGGCAGTGAGTCCAAATGAGAACTCTCATCATCTTCACTAAAAGGCACTTAGATGACAGGGACTGCTCTAAGAGTTTTCTCTTAAGTTTCCCAACAAATCTGCGAAGTAGGTGTTGACCCAACCCTATTCTGAAGGGGAAAACTGAGGCCTGGGAAAGTTGAATCTCTAGTCCAAAGTCACACTAAGCCAGCATTTGGGCCCAGGCAACTGGGCTGCAGAGCCGCTGCATCTGAACTCTAGTACCAGGTGCCGTCCTGTCTGCTCCATTGAGGTTTGATTCCGGTCAACTGTCTTCTCAGCAAAGTCGGGTTCAGAGAGCAGTACTGGGTCAGTCCTATCCATCTGCCCTCTTTTCCACAGAGGCCCTCCTGGTCCCGTCTCTAGCCTTGGCTGAGAGCATCCTCCCAATCTCTCCTGTGGGCTCCCTTAGCGGTGCTGGGATGGGATGGGTCCCCCCTTATCTGCTTTCACACCTTGTGCCGGCACATTGCCTGGATCCCCTGTCCCCTATGTCTGCCCATGTATGAAGGGTCACTCACTGTATAAAGTATTTCCTGCCAGGTGTGGTGGTGTACATCTGTAATCCCAGAGACTCGGGAGGCCGAGGCAGGAGGATCCCAGGCCTGCCTGGGCAACTTAATGAGACCTTGACTCAAAAAAAAAAAAAAAATACATACGCACGCACACACACACAGACACACAGACACACACACAGAACAGCACCCCTGGGTTCAATCCCTCTATCACACACAAAGAAGTATTTTCTGACCCACTTAACTGAATGTCCTTTCTCTGAATACTTGCATCAGTGTGCATATTTATTCTGTCTCTCTGGTATCTGTAACTCCTCTCATGGTGTCTGGGCACATAGTAGGGATTCAACAGACATTGGTAGGTGAGTGGAGCCATTCCCTGGCCTAGATGGACAATCAGATCACTGAGTTTCCAACAGTGCTTGCAAGAGTCCTCCTCACCCAGAGCAGGACCCAGGGGAACAAGACCTGACCTTGGCTTTGCCAAACTTGCTGGGTGACTTGGCCACTTCATTCCTGCCTCTGGACTCAGTTTTCTCATCCATAAGACGGGATCATTTATACCTTCTCAGCAATTTTCTCGAGGGGTAAATAGGATATAGAAAACAAAGATACCCGGCACATAATGGACATTTAAGAAATGCTGGTTCCCCCCACCCCAGCCCTATTAAATGGACTCTCAGGAGAGTGGAGGATAGAGATAATTGAATGGCACTGTGAAATGCCCTTTGCCATGCATGCCTCTGTGGATCACCATGGTCCTTCCATCCCACCGAGGTGGGGTCTCTTTACTTTCTGCAGAAGATTCAGTCAAAACAAAACTTCTTTCCTTTCCTTTCTCGGGGACCTGGAGTGGATTCTGGCTACCAATTCTTTGTGGTGTCACCCCTGATTGCTGTCTTCCCAGCCGTCTCTCACCAGAGGATCCCATGGTATAAACCTCATCAAGAATCTGGCCCCTGTTCATTCCCGAGCTGGGAGTCAGTGATTTCCCTGTCTTTGACAGACTCCATCCGAGTTGCCAGTGATTAAGAAACTCATATATTTTCACACTCATTAAAAGAAACATGATGTTCACTCTTCCAAGAAAAGCCATCCTTGTTTGTAGACCCTGTAATATATTGGGAACGCCTCTTAATTGGCTTCTAGGACTCAGTGTCAGAAGTCAGACCCAAGTTTGTTTATTGACACAAGGAAAAAAATAAAACGTTGTATAATTAGTTGAGTGACTGACTCTAAATTCAGTAACTCCCATCGGTATGTGGCCTTGTCAGGGTTTAAGATTCCATTTTGGGTTATGAAAGAGGCCGGGTCCAGGTAGTCCAGACGCGGCTGCACTGCATCATAGCTATTGTACAAATGGGCTCAGTGTGCTGTTTGTGTTAAGATGGAAAACTTTTACATGTTTGATTTTTATGCAAGTCAATTAACTTGTTTTTTATAACTGTAAGGGCTTGCTTTGCAAATAAGATTACTTACCACTATAAATTATGGGAACATAGGGGCCTATTCAGACAAAATGTTACACACCCCTAACCCGTGCACCAAGCTGCTTGCTGGCCTTCTGCAGGGGGACAGCTGAGGCAAATGGGACCTGCCGATGGGGAGGTGGAGGAGGAGGAGGGAGGGGTTATTTTTGTGCATTCTGAAGGGCCCTTCCAAGAAGGATGCAAAAGGGGTCTGGAAGTCTGGGGGTGGAGGTAAAGGAATGAACCAGAATACCGTGCTCTGTGCTCGGCCCGGGGCCATCCTGGCTCTCCAGCTGGTGCAGAGGTGGCCAAGACCTTTCCTTGCAGGACAATGCAAGAATCTCTCATTTGGAGGTGTTCCCCCTCCCACAAATGTTTGCTTCTTGGTGACAGTACCTCTGCCTGGAGTTTGAAATTTGGGGCGGGGCTGAGTCTGGGGTTCATCCTCACTGCTGTTTCGTCACCTATTGTGCAACAATGCTCCTCCTATCCTGGCATCCAGTGGGCACTCCCCTCTGGCACACAAGAGAGAGGCGAGGGCAGGGCATGTGGAGGGAGGGACAGGCGCCAGCATTTCTGCAGGATGCCTCAATGGTGGAGAGGGGCAGAGCAGGCAAGAAAGGAGAGAGGAGAGTTGTCTTGGGTCCCCGTGACTTACCCCCTCCCTGTACAGTTTTAGTAGCAGGCTCTGCAGTTCTTCATGAAGCTGTTCTGGAAGGTGAAGTTGTCTCCCAGATCCCTTTGGGAGCTTAGGTGCATTCTTTCTTGTTGAGGATCTCAGAGTTTTCCTCATCTGTGAAATGGGAGCAGAATCTCTGGCCTGGCATAACTTCCAGGGACACGTGGTTATGCGCCATCTTGAACTGGGTGATTTTTGCCTCCCAGCCCCAGAGACATTTGGTAACGTCCAAAGTCATGGTGGTTACAACTGGAGGCTGGACCCTGGTATCTAGGAGTTCAAGGCCAAAGATTCTGCTAAATATCCTACAAGGTGCTGGTCAACCGGCCACCCCCAACACAGAGTTATCTGATCCAAAATGATAGCAGCGTAGAGTTTGAGAAGTCTGTGGCTCCAAGGCACAGGAGGGAGAAAGACTTCTGGGGGCTGATGGGTATTTGGGATGGAGTTTAGTTGACTGTAGACTCAATATGGACTATCTGGTCACTCAGGAACAAAGGAAGAGGTCTTCAGTAGTATCGGCTCACAAACACCAGCTATCACTTCTGATCTGGTGTTTTTGGATGCATGTGATTCTGTTAGTACCTCACAGCATCACCATGGGGCGCAGCTGTGCAATAACAAAGATCATACAATAGTCCTAATAAGAACTGGGACTTTTCTGTCCTCATTCTGCTGATAAAAAGAAATCTGGTTTTAAAAAGACAAAGACAACTGTCTAAAATCACATCGGGAGCCTTCCAGCCCTCGATCCTTGTCACATCCTGCAGAACTCTGGATGCATATTACATTACGAAATAACTGATTTTGAGGCAAAGCCAAAAGTCATTGTTAGGCATTTCGTCACCACATTTGCAGCTATATCCCCAAGGGAGGCTTGCCTTCTCAAGACAATCCTGCTTCCTGCATATACCATGAGATTTGTACCCATTTTTTTTTTTTTTTTGAGAGGGAGAGGGAGAGGGAGAGAGAGAGGGAGAGGGAGAGAGAGAGAGAGAGAGAGAGAGAGAGAGAGAGAGAGAGAGAGAGAGAGAATTTTTTAATATTTATTTTTTAGTTTTCGGTGGACACAACATCTTTATTTTATTTTTATGTGGTGCTGAGGATCAAACCCAGAGCCCCCCCTCATGCCAGGCGAGCGCGTTACCGCTTGAGCCACATCCCCAGCCCTTGTACCCACTCTTATTGGGCCACAGGTCATGGCCTCCATGTCTTTCACTTCTGTTGAATGAGGGGCCCTTTGAGGGTAGGGGTCCTATTTTAATTGTCTTGACAGGCCCCTTCAAGCTGTAGTTTCCTCTTTCAGAAAATAGGACAATGGCTTCCACCTCACCTGGCGACCTCTGTCCAATGCTATGAAACACCTGGATAAAGCAAGCATGGTGGCTTTCTCTAGTGCCCAAGACTCCAGGTCTTACCCGTCTCCTTATACTTTCTTCCTTGCTTGCCTGAGGTCACTTTTGTTTGCCAAGAGGTAGAGAAAGCAAAGGATTTGTGCAGAGTGGGAATTCTGAGGATTCTATTTTTTGTGATTCAATAAAGTCAATGACAGGGCTTATGGAAAAACTGGGGATTGTATGTGTCAAGGGAATTGGTCTTTGTGGATCTGGTTTTCATAAGGAATAAAAACCACTGGTGCCATTTCAACTCAAAAATCATTTCTGCTCTGGCTCCTCAGATCATCCAAGGATCAGATGTCCCCAAAGAGATGACAAGTCAAACTGCCACTTGGCAGACCTGGAAATCACAGAATGGTTAGCACGGGCGTCTTCCCTTATGGTGAGATTCATGTCTGACGGGATGTGTTCTCCCCTGCGCTGCTCAGAAAGTGTGTTCATTGGATGGAGGCCTCAGAACACTCATCTGACATGTTGGCCATAACTTTGTCCAAGTCTGAGTTCAACATCATTATGCAGTCAGTTTGATGCTAGATGCTGTGGGATAAAAGCGAAAAAGACAAAGCTCTGTTGTCCAGGTCATCAGTGGCTTTGAGGAGATACTCATTCATTCATTTATCTTATAAATAATTTTTTTTTAGCATCTTTCATGCAGGGAGCTGTGGGCTCCTAAGAAAATTATCCTCTGTGAGTTTCAATCTTCTTTTCCATATAATAGGAATAATAAAACTTTCATTGTAGTATTAAGTGCCCATTTTCAGGCATAAGGTCAATATTCAAGTAATGATTGTTACTATTTCTACATTCTAAAAAGCTGTGATCTTACAGTAGCAGTCATGGTATAAAAGGCATAAATAAAATTTTTTTTAGCAAGAATGTGAGAATTAACTGTTGCTTCAGAGCATGTTAATGACTCTAAATTCAGACCCTGTAAAAGATCTTAGAAGGTTCCCCAGAGGAGAAGAGACAGGAGTCTCAAGGACAGAGAATCCTAGATCCTAGCTAGAGTCAAGATTAAGTTCTACTTCTTCCTTTCCGTTCAGCACAGTACAGTTCTTATTTTCTCATTTTTGAGTTGAAGAAATGGAAAGTAAGAGAACTGAAGGGTCTTATGCCCACAAACAAACACGACTGATACGTCCTTTTCACAAATGAGGAAATAGGAACAGAGGAGATATTAAACTGTGACACACCAATCCTGCTCTCAGATGGAACTGCAGAAGTCCTAGCTTTGGAGATTAGAAGCATACCTTTAGATTCAATGGAGTCAGAGGCTACAGTGGGAAGAATGTCTGGCTTCTAATGTCTGAGCCACCAGTGACTGACTATCTCGTGAACCTGCAAAAGTTACTTAAGCTCTGGTTTTCTTATCTGGGAACTGGAAATGATGTTGATACCCACTCTGTAGGATACTTGTAAGAAGAGAAAGAAATAATGTATGTGGTTTCTTAGATAGTGTAGACTCTACCTAAGATCATCTTAGACTCAAACTTCACAAGAACTTCTGCAAACATGACTGTATGGGATTTGTTCAGAGGCCCCACCAAGGACGCAGGGTCATTTCCATCTTATAGATGAGGAAAAGGGGCTGGAAAGAAGAGAAGAAGGAAGGGAACTCTTCTGAATTATTCCACTTATGCATAGATATTATCCCATTCAGTCAATAGATGTCAGTTAGGCAGCTGTTATATTTATCTAACTGATAGTATTTAGTCAATGAGTACCAGGGAAGCAGCATCCCATTAGCAGAGATACAAGGATTAACCCTATTTTTTCTGGATGAGGAACTGAAGCTCCTAGAAACAACATAGCTTCATGGAGTCCCAGGACCCAGCCTGGCAGCATTGCGATTTAAACCAAGGTGTGTGTGGACCTCAGATACGCTGTAGATAAGAGCTTTGCCCCAGATCTCAGAGGTATTAAGAGGCAAAGGCGTGGAAATCTCCAATCCTCGTTTTATGGATCCAGACCTAGTCCCCTTTGCCCCTCCAGTTGATTTAGGCCTTCAAATAAGTTGGATTCTAAATTTTAAGCAAGTATTGACTAAGGCAAAAGAGGTTAAGGAGCCAGGACCCTATAGGCAGGAAATAGCGCCTTCCTTGATTAAACTTGGGAAATCTGCCCATTAAGGATAAGATTTTCTGCCTACAGGAAACTTCCCCAGACCAAAAAACAAAACAAAACAAAACAAAACTGTTGCTATCTTCTAGTCAAAGTGATTTGGAGATGCTTTAACTAAGGAGGTTTAAGGTCACAAGGTAATCCCTGAAAAGGGATGCTTACTGTGGCAAGTGCCTTCTATCACAAACGTCTGGGAGGATGGTTTGTGGTTCTGTGATAAATGCAATTACAAGGTCTGGAAGAGTAAAGGACCTGGAGACGGAGAGATGGGGTCCAGATCCTGGTTTCTCTGCCGCTCTCTGTATTTTCTTTAACCATCTTAATCCATAAAATGGGGATGGAGAGAATATGTCTTTTTTTTTTCCACTACAGAATTGCTTGAGAATCTAAAGTTATAATGGGTAACCCAACCACTCTGTACACATCTCTGATATTCTTTCCTTAAGGAAAAGCCGTGAAGAACAGGTTAAATAATTGACAAGTGAAATTATCTCTTGGCATCTTTGCGGCAATCCAGAGGACGTAAGGGCAGAATCTGAAGGGGTTGGACTCCACAGCCATTAGGAAAATGCAGTGTGTTCTGCTTACGGTGTATGTCTGCAGGTTCCCCCTATGAACCTGATGATAATATTATTACAATGCCTTGTTGTTTGCAACACACGTCTACATACGGTTCTTATTTTCAATTCCCTGAATTGATTGTGTGCTTTCGTACTTTCTGACCTCTGCTTAATGCTGTTACTGCTGCCTGGAACATCTCCCCTCTTTTGTTGCCAGACTAACTATTTACCCTTCAATATCAATTTTGATATCTCATTCTCAAGAAAACAGTTCCTGATCTATTCTACCCGCCGGCCTGGGCAAACAGCCCTGAGTGACTCTGATACCATAGCTTGTGTTGTAAATGCACGTCGTTTGACTTTTTCCATCTTCTCTCCAGGAGAATGGGGAGTAGACTCCCAACGAATAGCCCAGGGCTAGATACATGGAAGGTGCTGGGTGAATGAATGAATGGATGGATGAATTTGATCTCCATGACAAATTGCATGACAAAGATAGATAGTATTGGAAGGCACCCCAAAGATGAAGGCTTCCCCCAAATCTTTCAATGAGTGTCTTCTCCATAGGAACATTTTCACGACCCTCAATAGTCTTAAAGGTAGAGTCTAAACTCCGGAATATGGATTACAAGGCCTTCCATTGCATGCCATTGACTTATACCCTAGTTTTTATTACCTTACCATTCCCAGGCTCATGCTTTCAGTTATAGTAATATTGAACTGTGTGAAGTTCCTAGTTCAGATCAAGTTATTTCAGATCTCCCTGCGTGGGTCATGCCTTCTCCTGAAGAGTAGTGCTTCTTTTCTTCTCCTCTGCCTCCTTACTTTTTTGGGCTCACTATTGCTTATCCTTCAAATTATTGAAGCTCCTGGGATAGATCAAGAGCTCACTTAGTGATACATGCCAACCTCCAGGTCAAGGACCATTTCTGATACATTTTTCCAACACTTGGCTTAGTAGACATATGTTGAAGTCTACTAGAAGTTAGGACAGAGTTTTATTCCGATCCCCTTACTAGCTGTGCAACTTAGAGAATGGCACTTTTCCTCTTTGCCCTTGAATAGGTATATAGTGTGTGGCACTTTTCCTCTTTGCCCTTGAATAGGTATATAGTGTGTAGCTATCGTGTTGTAGGCTCAGTTTCCTCCACTGTAAAACAGGGATGGGTAGAGAATCACATTACAGAATCTTTCAGATTCTCTCAACTTCTAAACAACTTAGTTGCCTCATCAGTTCCACTGGTCTAATATCACCCCTGTGTAATGTGGTGTAAGGTGTAAATGATAGCTTTGGGGCAGGAATCAGCTGTAGCATGGTAGTCAAGCGGTCCTGACCTCAGATGAAGAGGCTGTGAACAACTGATTGTTGTTTTTTTTAGAAGAGTAATCTTGGGGCATTTGGAGACTCAATTTTCTTGCCAAAAGAGAGGGGAGGGGAATGATGGTAATAATAAGGTTCTCCTTGGGTGGATGGGAGGATCATTGAGATGCATTGTTTGAGATGCTCTGTCAACCCTCATGCTCAGGATATCTGCAAAGAATGGTTATTACTGAGCTGTCTCACATGAGAAGGGACCACATGGGCTAGGGGGTTTAGTGTCCTGGGTGGTGCTAGGCATGGATTCTGTGATTCCAGGCTTGCAAGTACTGGGCTCAGATTTAAAAAAAAAAAAAAAAAAGACTGAAAATACTAACAGCTCTGAGTCATAGCATACCCCAGGGTCAGGAACCTTAGACAGGCCTCACAAATACTCACATCTTGGGACAGCTTGTCTGGTGCTTCCAAGGGCTTTGGTTCTTTGGCTCTGTCTGCATCCTAGAAAGAGTTTTTCTTTTCTTTTCTTTTCTTTCTTTCTTTATTTGTATAAGTAGAGATTCTCTAGCCTCTTCCCCTTTGTCCTCCTCCTGTAGGAAATATGTCCTGCTGCTTTGGGGAAAGAAAGCCTGGACCTCTAAACAACACTTCTAAGTTAGACGGACTAACTTTGATCAAAATATGTGTGTGTGGCAGGCGGGGTGGGGTAGGGTGGTGGACTGCCGTTGGATCACCTTTTCATGGCTGCTGTGAAGACCAAATGTAGGGGAGCAAAAGAAGCAGAAGAAAAATAAAAGCTCTAGTGCATATACTTGTGTAAGTGTGTGTGTGTGTGTGTGTGTATGTGTGTGTGTGTGTGTGTGTTTGCATACTAGTGCAGAGAGCTAGAGAAAAAGGAAAGTGCTGGTATTTTATCGACTAGATTGACATTGTCAAAGGTGGATTAGCATTTTCATGCATTGTATTTAGTGACACCCCACCACACAGGATCAGAACAGATTCCAAAAATTTGACCCCATGTTTCTCCCTCTTGTTCCTTGTCCTTTGCCTCAACCCCATAAGTGACAGATGACACTCCCAAAGTGCCCACACAGGGCAGGCGTTATGCCAGGTGCTTTCATTTCTCACCTGCTTCTATCCCTGCAGTAAACAGTTTCCTCATCTGTAAACAATCTTCCCCCTGCCAGGCACCCCCCCCCGAAACCTCATGGAATGAGCAGAGGATGCTTAGCACTGTGCATGGCACATGACATGTGCCCAGTGAATGACAGTCAGTGTTACTGATTTTGCTCATGGATAAAAAACTGGAAAGCAAGGAGTATTCAGTTTGTGGACTCCGTACAGTTCCTGCTGGGGGGTAAGTGCTTAACAGATGGAGGAAATCATATCATGATCTGGATCTGGCCGTTGTCAGGAAGGAGAACTGGTGGGTTTATGGCTAATTCTCAGAGTGGGTTGCCAATCCAGATCTCTCCCGCTCTAGAACTTGAGCTCTCTCCACCCACCATGCTGATGGACCAGACTCACCAGGGCTGCTCCTCTGGGGATGTCTCAGGGAAGAAGGGCAGAGGCCTGTCTATGAGAGCCAGACCACAGTCTGGTCTGACAGGTGGGAGGTAGCTGATCCTATGAATATGTGGTTCTCCCAGTACCCCAATGATCTTTCTGACATTTGTGGGATAATAGGGCTTGAATCAACATGTTCTTTAAAGAAATGCTTCATTCAGGAAACAAAACAAGAAGATAATCATATTGAACTTTAAAAAAATTAATTTATTTATTTTAATTAGGTATATATGACAACAGAATGCATTTTGATTCATTGTGCACAATTGCAGCACAACTTTCATTTCAGTGGTTGTACACGATGTAGTGTCACACCATATGTGCATCCTACATGTACCTGGGTTAATGATGTCCATCGCTTTCTACCATCTTTCCTGCCCTCATACACCCACCCGCCTTCCCTTCCCTTTGCCCAATCACAGTTCCTCCATTTTTCCTATGCCTCCCGGCTCCCCATTATGGATCAGCATTCACTTATCAGAGAGATTCAGCCTTTGGCTTTTTGGGATTGGCTGACTTCACTTAGCATGGTATTCTCCAACTCCATCCATTTACCTGCAAATGCCATAATTTTGTTCTCTTTTAATTCTGAGTCATATTCCAGTATATATGTGTATATATACCACAGTTCATATTGAACTTTTGTTAAGATGTGATTTTTAACATCAGGAAAGTGACAACAGGGCATTTCATGGGTGTCACAGGATCCAGTCCCAGCTCTAGTGTTAATCAACTTTGACAATTCGGGCAAGTCTCTGTGCCTGTCTGGTCTTGGTTTCTTCACCTCTAATGAAACAATGACTGGAATCAATGGCAGTCATACTGCTCTTGATGACCTTCAAGTCAGTGCCATGACTCCACCCCAGCTTGTCCTGGTATAAACAGGCCACAATGAGGAAGAAGCTGACCATATATAAAAATGGACTAAGGATTTAGTCTATATACTCGGTGAACAGTGGGACTGCTATTCAAAATATGAGAAAACTGAAAACACTGAGATCAGGTTTAAGAACAGGGTTAGGATTCCACTTTGGACATGATTTTGATGTGGAGAAGTCCAAGAAGCAGTTGGCTCTATGGATGTTCCTCTTAGGAGAGAGAACTGGCCTGGGGCAGAGATTTGGGTGCAGGCCAACCAGGGTTGATTGCTCTCAACGTGAGGAGCCCAGAGTTTCCCCTCAAGCAGAGGATGTAAAAGGAAGTAAGAAGAGAACTGATCAGAACTCTGGGGAGCACTCATCTCCAAGTACCCAACCAGAAATCACTGAGCGTGCCCCAGGGCTTGGGGTGTGTGTGTGTTGCGGGGGGCTGGAGTTGCAGTGCAGGGCTTCCCATTGTGTTTGCTTTTAAAGTGAAGAAGGAAGATAGCAGAGTCCCAGGCCCTTGGGCAACCTGCCCTGGAATGCATTATTTTGGAAAGTTGTCCAACTTGGCAGGCATAAGGCCCTTCAGTCTGTAGGTTAGTTACCTACCCTCATTTAAGTTCCTCCTCCATTAACCTTGGTCTCTAATTTGAGGTTTCTGTTAGTTATCTTTTTTGTTATTATCACAAATACTTGAGATAACCATCTTGTAAGGATAAAAAGGTTATTTTGTCTCACAGTTTTGAAGGTTTTCCTTGCTTTGGGGACTGTGATAAGGCAGCTCATTGTGGTAGGGAGTTCATGGTGGACCAGGTTCCACCATCTCCTTCAAGGGCACATCCGCAGTAACCTGATTACCTCCTGCTAGGCTTCTTCTCTTAAAGCTTTTATCAGCTCTTAATAGCACCCCTCCAGGGAACAAGACTCTGACCCGTGAGCCTTTGGGGGACATTTATGATCCGCAGGACCACAGCACTTGGACTTTGACCACATCACTCTCCCTCTTTGTGCCTGTTTCTTCATTTCCTAGGAGGGTGGTTGAGAGCCGACAGGTGTCTTTCAGGTCCTCCGTGGCTGACATTGCTCCTTGCCTCTCTCAGAAACTTTGGCCCTACATGGCTGGGATGATCTTGTTCTTCACCAGGTTCCTGCCCCTGAAGTGAGGCTGGAATGTCACCAGGCAAGACTGCTTCTGAGAAGTAGTCACTTCCGGGCAATTCCAATAACAAGAACAACTGTTAAGGGCCAGTAACTAGAAATGAGGAATTTTTAGAATCAGTACAAATTAGGTCTAGTTTACCTGCGCAGGATTCCTACCATTGGGCAATTGCCCAATGCCTTTCCATCTTGATTTCACTATCGTCTCTCTTAGCTTTGCCTTGATCATTGGTTTTCTTGCCCTCATTCATTTTTTTTTTGGTTTATGACTTAAAAGCATCAACAACAGAAACAAATAAAAACAACTGGAAAGCTCAAAACCATTTGTTCAGCTGAGACAAAGAAGAATCCATTGGATTTTTTATATGGACTCTGCAGGACAAAGCCCTGTGCAAATAGCTGTCACCACCTCTGGTAGCAGGATGGTCAGCTTCTATCCTGATGGGGTGGGGTAGGGTGGGGTGGGGAGCACACGGCACAGGCCCTGGAGTTGGGGAGATGAAAGGAAACCATCACTGTCTGGGCTCTTACATACAACCAGGGGTTATATGGATGGAACGTTTTGGAATATCTCAGTGCCCTGATAAGGTAGATATCAATGTGCTGCTCAATGATCTCAGGGAAGTCATACATCTTAACAGAGTTTCCCTGCTAAAAGCCATAGAGTCAGATCCAAACCTAGCCTGATTTTGCTCAAAATCCATGGTGTTTTATTTTGTTTTCCTTCGTAATATCAAATTTCCCTGTCAGTAGGAAAGTTTATGCCTCCAGGGCAAGTTACTCCTCAGTCTCAGTTTCCTTATCTATCAAAATTCTGGCCGTGGGGGCTGTCGTGTGGATTTGAAAGAGATAATGCATGTGAAAGTGGTTTGCGAACAGTAAAGCTTTAGACATGAGTTAGTCATTGCTTAATTTTATTATTCCCTAGGCAGGAAAGATCAAGTTTTAACTGTCCTATAGATAAGATAAACTTTCCCATTTTTAGGATTTCAGATGTAGGGAAAAGGGATACTTTCACCCACCCTTGGGACTCTTCTCAGAATGTTCCCCATGAATCACTTGGTGCTCTGAGCTTCTTCTGATGGGAAGCTTTTGTAGGTACTGATCTCCCATTTATGGGGAGGGCCCCTGATTTCCTGGAAGGGTTTATCTGGCAACTCAGGCATCCCTCCCCACCTACTCAGGCAGGCAGGACTCTCAGGTTCAGTAATCCGGGAGTCACTGTAATCCCTAGAATTGATAGAGTCCCCTTAGGGCTCTCTGCCTCCTGCCCTGCATCACACATTGGGCACATTCTTCAATCTTCCTTTGATCACTATTTAAGGGGAACTGAACTCTGAATTTTAGGTATTCTCAGAGCCTCAGACACAAACTGGCATATGCCAGGAAGGGGATCAAATGATATTTCTTCACTTTTTCAGGGTACTCATTGCTCTCTCTCTCTCTCTCTCTCTCTCTCTCTCTCTAATGAGTATCTACATGGGCCCCAAACTGCACCAGTGACCAGGAATATTATGGCCAGTTAAAGAAGGGAGGAGCCTATCTACTGGAAGAGACAGAACACACATGCACTGAATTACAAATACAGCTGCGTATCACAGTGGACTGCGTATGTGACCGTGGTCAAGATTATAATGAAGATGATGAAACATCTCCATTGCCTAGTGATGTCATAGCTGGGTAACGTTCATCACTCACACACTTGTGGTGACGCTGGTGTAAACCAGCTTCCTGCTCTGCCAGTCGTGTAAGAGTATCTAGCACACATGAGACGTACACTGCCATGACACTTGATAATAAACAACTACTACTGTTTTTCACCATTAGTTCAGAATGTACTCCTACTTATTAAAAAAAAAAAAGTTTACTGCAAAAGAGTACACCGTGTTACTCTGGTCACAGCCTCCTGCATCTCTCACTTACTGTTTCTCTCAATTGCATTGAGAGGCTGCTTGGAGTGACTGCACCCTGCCATCTAGGCTTGTGGGTGTAGAACATTCTCTGATGGTCACACCATGCTGAGATCACCAAACACTGCAGTTCTCACAACGTATCCATGTAGTTAAGCAACTCATGACAGTCCCAGTTACAAACTGCAGAGAGTGGAGGGAGCAGGGATCACAGGGGACTGGACCTGCCACCCCTGACAGTGTGTGATCTGAAGAGTGGGGTTGCATTTAGGACTGGCAGAGGAGGCAGCCCCGACTGAAGGTGCTGCATGTGCAAAGGTCCTGGAGTGAAGATGTGGGACGCTTTTGTATGAGAGGAACTGAAAGACAGCCTGTGTGGCTTGAATCCAGAGCCAGGGGAGGGAGGGCCCAAGTCTGGTAAGGATTCTGGCCTTTATCCTCAGAGCCAAGGGAAACCCTGGAGAGGGTTTAAGCAGGGGAGTAACAAGACCACATGTGTGTCTTAAGGTCACTTGGGCTATAGTGTGGAGAATGGATTGGAGCATGGAATCAGGAAGAACTGTTAGGGAGCACTAACCCCCACCACTTCCAGCAGCCTATAGTTGCTGGAACTTGGATCTACCACCAACTACCTACCTGTTGGATCCTGGGCAAGTAGGCTTCCTGTTTCTGCAAGATTTTGCATCTGTAAAATGAGGGAAGGACTACTTCCCTTGCCTGACTATTTTCCCCCCTTAATTGGATAAACTGCACACCAGTCAGGAGTCCTTTACAACACTAGCTGGGAAGAGGTCTCCGAAGCCAGACACTGCAGGGCCTGTTTTGGTTGGCGAGTGCAGGCTCTCACTATCTCCTTTATTCTTACTACATAGACTTACTAAGCAATTTGCAGATGTGTGGTTGGTTTTCTGGGGCTCAACCCCAAAGTGACACAACAGCAGCTGAATCTCTCCGTAGTCACGGCTCCCTCTCTGCTTGCCTCCACCATCAGGAATGAGCTCTGTGAGCATCCATCCTGTGCTCACTTGCTCTGAGCACCAGTTTTCCTAGCTGTGAAATGAGCCTATGCACATTTATTCCTCCAGTTACTATCTGTTATGTGCTGTTATGGGCTAGGCCCTGTGTGAGGCCCTGGATATAAGACCCATTTCCTGTCCTTAGAAGTTTTAACATCTCATTTCATATGAAGTCCTGTCCTTGAGCCAGGCAAAGTGGAACATGAATGTAATGCTAGTGGCTCTGAAGGCTGAGGCAGGAGGATCACATGTTTGAGGCCAGCCTCAATGACTTAGCAAGACCCTGTATCAAAGTTAAAAAAAAAAATTAAAGGTCGATGATCTAGGTTACTAGTAGAGTGTACCTGGGTTCAATCCCATACCAGAAGTAAAATAAAATAATGTACTTAAAAGTGCTTTTAAAATTTTAACACTGTTCACATCTAATTTATAACAACTGTAAGAGGTGAACTGAATTGGAAATCTGGAAGTGTCACGGCTAGTGCCAGTTCTGATCCAAAATAACTAGCCCTGGGACAATCAACTATGGTAAGCCTTCATTTTTGCAGTCAAATGAAGGGGGTTGGGGAAAAACCTTAAGGATATCTCAGTTTAAATACTGTAATTCTATCATCATTTCCTCAAAATCCAGATGTTCTTTCCAAATTCTGTATACAGTTGCCTTCTAGACTTGCTTTTATTATTTCAAAAGAACCAGAATTTGCTTTTTACTTTCAGTCTCCTCCTTACATCTAATCCAGTGATCCCAGTTATAAATACCTACCATGACTCTGGTAGGTAATATGAGTGACGTATGCAGTGAAAAGAAGACACCACTGTGGAGGGAAAAGGGGCATGTTCTATTTAAAGGGGACAGCTTCTTCCCAAAGCCAGTAACTCCCGACTTTATCCAAAAATGCAGGCTGGACCCAACTTCTGCTTTCCTTTCAAACACCTTTCAGTTTTGTCTTTCTCCCTCCCTTCCTCCTGACCACACTGCATTCAGGACTAGATGACAGTAGCGATTTCTCTTAGGTGGCCTTCCAGCCTTCGGTTCTACCTTTATGCTTTTTTTTTTTTTCATACAAATCTCATCCAGAAGAATCTTCACACTCATCCCTTTTTTTCAGAAACCTACAATGATACCTTGGGGCCCCTCAAGTCAGTTTCCTTCACCCAATACAGTGAGCATGTCCTGGGCACAACCATGCCAAGTGCTGTACTGTGGGTGTGGGTGGAGGAGCTGCAGAACTCATTCATCTGAGATTCCTCTTCTGTGCCTAGTCTTGTGAAGGGCTGAAACATCAGGGGCCATTGGGTATCCCTTTCAACCACCACATCCTGTCAATCTGGCCAGTGATGTCTGTATTTGTCAGCACTGAGGATCCTCACGCATGGATGACAGTAACACATCTCTCAGCAGCCTCTATTCCCATCTCCTGTCCCCAGGACAGTGGCACTCAGCATATATTGAAAATGACTTTCTCTTCATGTATGTGTCTGGGCACAGGATGCAGAGCCAACATACAGAACTGCTTCCCGTAAGGTAGGTTAAAGATGATCCCAATTCCCTGCTGCTCCAAGGTGGGGCTGCCTTCCTTCCCCTTAAAGTGGGCTGATTTGGATACTTGCTTACCAATAGACTGAGGTGGAAACACTGTTGATACATCGGAGGCCATATCATAAGATGCCCTGTAGCTTTGATCCAGGCCTCTTAGCTTAGGACACTTTCAGAGCCAGGAGCTGCCAAATAAGTCTAACTCCTCTGAAGCAATCAGGCTGTTAAGAAGTGACTTGAAGGGCTCTGGTCAATATACTGGCTGGGGTCCTGGATGACACCCAGGTGCCAGAAGCCATTTTGGTGGTGATCCTCCAGGCCCACAATTGACACTATGAATATAATAGATGAACTGTCCAGGTGAGTCCTTCCTGACCTGCAGAATCATAAGCAAAACAAAATGGTTAAGACTTGATTTTGGTGTAGCTTCTTATATACCATAGATAACCAGAAAAGTGCTCAAATATATTTATTGAATGAGTAAATAATACCTTTTGCTGTCATGTTCTGATGGTGTCTCTGCCCTATTCAAAAGCTCTCAATGGCTCCCTATTGCTTGAGAAATAAAGTCTAGTGCCCGTAGTTGGCATTCGAAATCCTCTCTAATTTGGCTTCAGCCTGCTTTTCAGACTTTATTGCTTGCTCTCCTCGGCACGAATCCATCCTATGCTAAAGTTTGTTTGAGCTATTTCCCAAACACACAAATACTTTTCCAACACCATGCCTATACTGCTCTCTCTGTCCAAATGGCCTTTCCTCCCCCATCCTCACTTCAATGGGTCGACATTCAACTTGTTCTTTGAGACTTTAGTTAAATGCCTTCTCTGACTGCCCCACTTCAGCAGTGAGCCCTCCTCTTCCTGGTCCGGGTTTGATGGTTTCACTCGTCTTTTATCCTTTATGCTGTTCTTTATTTTTTACCTCCTCTATAGCATTGGAACTTCTTTATGTGGGGGAAGGGGTGGAGGAAGAACTTGTACATAACAAAGTCATAAAAAACATTTTTGTATATCTTACCAGCCATGAATCCCATAGAGCCTGTGTTGAGACTTCCTAGCACACGGTGTGGCATGTGCTCTGTCTCCCAAACCAAGTGTTCAAGTCCTTAAAGCAAAGAGTAGTTGGAAGAAGTATAGACCTTGGTGGTAGCTTGGATTCTGAACTGTGTTTGTGCCACTTACTGTGTGGCTTTGGGCAAGATGCTTAAATTCTCTGAGTTCCAGTTTTCTTATTTAGAAATGAGAGAGTTTAGATGAAAATGTGTGGCACAGTATTTGGCATGTTACAAACTATTAATAAAATGCTTTTTGAATAGGTATAACAGAAAGGATTGATCAATTGCTGATTGTTATTTTGTCAACTGGGGAGAGGAGAGGAGGGGAGAGAGAAAGAGAGGGAGAGTGAGAGAGAGAAAGAGAGAGAGTGAGCAAGAGGGAGAGAGCGAGATATCAGTGAAGAGGCACAATTGGGACCACCTAACCAACCCCAACTGTATTAATCTGTGTGATCTTCAGCAAGTGGCTGCAGAGCTCTGTCTTCTCATTGGTAAATTGAGCGGTGGGCATTGGAATCTAAGCTCCCCTCCAGCCCTGACATTCCAAGAGCATTAAAGAAAAAGGATGAATCACCCCCTTCAAAATACCAATATGGGCTGGGCCCTCCCCCTGCTGTCCCCATCAAGCACAGCTAAGAGCTCTTAATACACAGCCAGCTTCTTCCTGCAGCTGCCACCAAACTTCAACCCCCTTTCCCAGGAGTCTCAGAAGCAAGACTGATAATGGACCCCTGACTTCTACATCTCAACAGGGAACCAGATCTTATTCCCAGACTCTGTGGGCCAGAGGGCTCTCCTCCATAGAGTGGGCTGGATTCCCCTGGACATTTGGCCTCAGTTGGCTGTAGTGTGGTGTGTGGCAGGGTGCTGAGAGGGTGGAAGAAAAGAATAAGGGAAAAGTTGCAAACAGAGAGATGAGTGAATTCTCACAATCCTGGTGGGAGGCATGTGGAGTGGTGGGAACCTTACCATTCATTCTCTTCCAGGATTTGGAAATGTCCATGTGCATGTATCTGTAGTAGTTTCTAATCTCCATCCAGGGGAGGATTTGTCCCCCAGCAGCTGTATAAATTCGTAGGTACTTGCTGTCAAAGCCACAGAAGACACACACCTAGAGCATTTTTTTTCCCTTATAGGTAGGTGATAGGCACTAGGTGACCCCGGGGGACAGTTTTCTTGCCTCTTTGCTCAGAGCTCTCTCTTCCTTTCCTCATTGATGCTATTATTAGTATTACAGTGTTATCAACATTAATCATAGTGGAGATGTAACCGGTTGTGCATCGGGCACGTGTTCCAGGACTAGCACATCCTTGTCTTCTTCGGGGACTGCCTGGGTCCTGATGGGTCCTATCTTGGCGCCGGGGAGCTGCCTGGCCCCTACGCTTTTGGTCTGTCAGTCCGGTGGTCTGTGGCCCGTCACGTCTGCAGCCCGGGTCCTCCCAGCTCACACTGGCTCCTGCTCTGAAAGCCGAGAAGCTCGCCGGCTGCAAGCGGGTTTTCCAAGTGGGCAGGGGTGGGGAGGAGGGGCGCGGGCGGGCCCGCGGAGGGAGGAGGGGGCGTCGCTGAGGGGAAGACCTCGCATTGTAATCCAATGACATTGCCAACGTGGGGGTGGGGGCGCTGGCCCCGGCGCGCTCTCCGAGTTTTGGCTGCCCGCCCAGCTGGGAATAACTCTCTTCGCATAATTCGCGTGTTTACCAGGCATGAAAATTCTTGCTTTCGGCTCCCCCCGCCCCCGACCAAACCCCCTCCTCTTCCCTGCTCCCCACCTCCTCCGCCCCTCGCAAGTGAAACTCTGTCTAAAAAAATATTGGCCCGGGGCACAGAAAGTTTTGCATAAATTCATAAGTGATGAATGGCTGATTTTAACGTTATTTGGGTATTTGTCAGAACTTAACAAATATACATGGGGACGGCGGTTCATAAACTTAAACATCTCAATATCCCCTTTCTTCTGGAAATAAATTACGTTTGTTTGCCCGGCTTGGAGTCTTAAGGTAGCCGACATTAGGAATATTTTAAAAGCCATCATCCATCCAGCGTGTCTCCCAGGCGCCAGGAAGATTAAATGAAAGAATCATAAGATGGAGGTCTTTAACTTTTAATCCTTTTACAATGAAGCCTCAGATAGTCGCGGGGGCAGGGTGCCCTCTCTGGGGGGAATAATGCCGTTATTCCTCCGCTCTCAGTTAATGAATACCCTAACGTCTGTCCCACGGCTGACGGAGGCAGCGCCGGGGAGGGGGCTCCGGCTCCCGGGCCAGGCTATTGAAATGAGGAGCCACCGAGGCTGCGTCGGGAGGGAAGAAAGCGCCCGGCTGGAGGGACAGGGCGGGCGGGGCCGGGGGCATTGAGACTGCGCTGGGGACCGAGCGCAGGTTTGAAATAATTAGCATAGATTCGTCGGGGACTCGGGACTCGGAGAGGGGGGGGGCGGTAGGACGGAGGCGCGAGGAGGTGGGCGGGGTGGGGGGGCAGTGTGGGGAGGGAGCAAAGGAGAGCGACTTTGGAGTCCAAGATAAATAAAGGGAGCGGGGAGCAGTGTCAGGAAGTGGGTCCACGTGGAGCTGCGCGGATGGGCGCCACCCGGGATGGAGGCGGAGGGACTCACGCGAGTCAAGCGCTGCTCCGCAGAAGTTGGCTTTTAACCGGGTGGGGTGGGCTGATGTTTGTGCGTCTCTTTAAGGGAGCACACCCTCGGTTTCCAGTCCTACGGCGCAAAGATCCCGATTCTGAATTTTAAACACCCCCACACCTTCCCCTGCCCAAGTGGAGTTAAGTGTCCAGAGCTGGGACGTACCCCTCTCCCCAAAGCAGATCCCAGAGGTGGCGAATTTTACCCCAAATCAGTCCCCCTCCCCCCGAAACCCTGGACCTCAAAGTCTTCCTTAGGTCTTGCGGGAGGCGGAGGTGAGTGTCAAATCTCCCAGCTATCCCTCGCAATTCCAGCTGAAGGCTTGGGACTTCTGGGGCTCGGGTCTGCAAGATCACCCAGGCTGTGCGTTGTTGATTCCAATGGATCACCTCAACTCCAACAGCCTTAGCTTCCGGGCGTGCAAAGGGTTAACATGGGCTGGATATTGTGTGTTGGGGGGGGCAAGGCGGGAGGGGTGGCGGGATCTGGGTGGGCGCGCTCTGACCCCCCCCCCATTCCTTGGGGGTCAAGTTTCAGCGGCACTCCGCCCCCAGGGTAGGTGTGAAAGACACGTGTCCCCATTGTGAAGGGCCTGTCAGGCAGGACAAAGCGGCCGCCCACCCTCCCCCCTCCCCTCAGCCCAGCCTGGGGTCAGCTCCAGGGGGCCGGCTGGGTGTCGAGGTCACTACAGGCCCGAGCTTTGGTGACATGGGGGAAAAATGCTGGGAGATTGGGCAGAGGCCACGTGATGTTTAAAAGAGGGGTTTGAGAATAACGCTCCCCTCCCCATTGGAACTCAGCAGTCACCTCAATCATACCACAGGAGGGGAGTCCAAGGAGATGAGCCCCTTCTCCCAATAGGCGTAGTAGGCACGGCGGCATCCCCTGCCCGCCCCCTCCTGCCCCCCCCATCAATCACCAACACACAGAATCGCAGGGTCGAGCGCAGTCGGTTTTAGTGGTTTTCTTTAATCCTGCTCTGCACTTCTTTCTCATTTACTACACGGGATATTATAAAGAATAAATAGCAGATACTCTTAATTTACAATGATTAGTCATTCCATTTGTTCTCTATATTTACAATAGCTGTAAAATAACATTGAACTCTATAGCTTCTTCGAGGTCCAAGGAAAATCAAAACACTTTCCGAAGAATGGAAAATAGCTTTTAAAAAGTCCTTCTACAAAAGTTCCCCCCTCTCTTTGTACTTTAAGAAAAAATAACTTTTCCCCCCTGCTTCGCCATGCGAAGGGCACTGGAATATAAATAGCAGGTTAACATTATTAGCAACAACCAGAATAAGTCTCTCTTTTCTCTGTTCTTTTTTTTTTCTTTTGCTTATTTTTTTTTAAAAATACAGTAGAAGCCGGTAACTTTTAACGTATAATACTGACCTTTTAATAAGTAAATTAAAACTGGGACCGTATATACACACACATATACATTCCTACACAGTTAAACAGTGCATTACATGAACCAGAAAGCTAGGTCTCTGTAGCCAAAAAAAAAAAAAAAAAAAAAAAAAAGTTCATTGAGAACCCTCGCTAGAGGGTGGTGGAACTGGTTGGAGTCGGTGTAGGTGGCGTCAGTGGAGATCGATCAAGTGTCCGGGTGCGGGCAGGGGGCCCCCGAGTTCTAACATGAGCACTTGCACTCGGAAATGATGGGGTACTGGATGGGAATCCAGCCGCAGCGCTGGCCCCCGCGCCGCTGACAGCGCCACCGCAGCACCGTGAGGTGCACGGACTTGGACGGCTTGCACACCATGCCCTCCGGCACAGAGCACGAGCGCTTACTGAAGCAGCTGCCCACCTTCACGTAGCGCGGCCAAAAGCGGCTGCCTAGGTCGTTCCACGCGTACAGCACCGGGCAGAAGGTCTGCGACCACAGCCACATCTGTAACTTCCTCCGCAGCTTCTTGCTCAGGCGCTGCTTCTTGCCCTGGGCCAAGCCCTCGGAGAACTCCAGCCCTTTGATCTCGCTAGGCATGGCCCCCGACGGCCGCTGCCGCAGCAGCTGGTCCAGCTCCGCCAGGTCCTCGGCTCCTCCAGCCGCTCCCCCGCCCCCTCCGGGTCGGTCCTCAGGGGGAGAGGTGGCCATGAAGCCCGGGTCGTAGTGGCCCCCGAGCAGCGAGCGCAGCAGCGTCTCGTTCAGATCCTTTTCCTTGGGGTCAAAGATAGGGTCCGGGTGTTCGATGAGGTCCACCAGGGGCAGGTTGTCGCTGGGAGCTGGGCGGATGTGGAGATAGTGCTGGCCACCGGCCGGTGCCGCCCGCAGCCCCAGGACCACCACCAGGGCGTAGAGGGTGACCCCCAGGCTGGGGCAGCGCTCCATGCCTCCGGCGCGCGCCCGGGGCTGCAGCTTCGTCCTGCGTCCCCGGAGGAGAGCACGCTGAGCCCGCGGCGCCGCCGCGCTCCCCCGTCTCTCCGGAGGCGGCTCACCCGAGGCTGGGCAGGCGCAGGGCCGGCAGCATGAGCCGCGAGCAGAGCCTTTGCGCAGCGCCGGCTCCCACCGGGGTGGAAAAAAGGCACACGAGTTGGCCGCAACTCCTCTCTCGGGTCTAGTCGGAAAGGCGGCCGCGGCGGGGCATCCGAAATTACTCCAGGGCGACCGCGGGGCGCTGGGGGCGCCGGCTCCTTGCTGCCTTCCCGGGCCGGCGGCGGCGCTGGGCGCGTGGACGAGCCGCTCTCCCCTCCTCCTCCTCTCGCTGCTCCTCGTCCTGCCGCTCTGTGCAGCGCCGCTGGCCGAGCGGGTCCTGGGGCACTTCCCTCCGCCTGCTTCGGGCTCCTCGGCCGGCTCTGCCCGGCGGACTCCAGCGGCGGCGGCGGCGGCGGCGTCCGCGCACGTTGGCACCGGTTTGTCTGTCTCGCTGGGTCCAAGCCTTTAAATTTCCTGCACTTTCAGCTCCATCACCATGGAAACCACTGACTCTCTCGGCGTTGCCCCCTCCCCCTCCTTCCCCCCAAACAACAACCCCACCCCCCACTTCTCCACCCCCGAGGAGCCGGAGCGGCACAGGCTCCGGGGGAAGCCGCCTGCACTCGCCGCGGAGGCGGCGGCGGCGGCTTCGGCAGCGCCCAGGGCTGTGCCCCGCCGGACCCAGATGCCCCGGGAAGCCGACAGTCGGGCTGCCCGCCGGAGCTCACAGGCGGCGGCGGCGGCGGCGGCGGCGGCGGCGGCGGCAGCGGCGGTGGCGGCGGCGGTGGCGCTTGGCAGGTCTCCGCGCAATTTTCTCTCTCCCCCACCACCCACCCCCCTTCTCCTCCTCCGGCAAAATGCACCGCCCCCCTCCTTTCTCCTGGAGCAATGCAACTGGGGCTCTAGGCGCCCCGCCAGGGCCAGTCCCGGGGAAAGCTCGCGGCGGCGCTGGAGCCGGGCTGGAGGGTGCAGGGCCGGTGTTGGGGGGTGCTCGAGTTGGGGTGGGGGGTCTCTCACTAGCTGGGTGCTTTGCACTGGGAGGGGAGCGGCGTGGAGGTGCCGGGAGCTCTTTTCTCAGTGCAGTTCTAAGCAAGAAATTTCTCCATGTGCATGAAGCGTTTTCCCCGGGTGCTTCTCGCCTTCCTCTCCAGGGCTCGGTTTAAGTCCCCTCCCCCCAAAACACATACACACACCACAGGCACCCCCAGCACACAGCGCCCCCCTCCCCATGCGCCAGAGGAGTCCAAGAGCCGCAGCGTTGCGCAGCGTGATGTAATTCCTAGGAAGCACTCCTGCCTGTCTGCCCCCGAGACCACGAGGGGGGTCCGTCCGCTCCTCACCCTCCTCCTCTTCCTTGGCCGGGTCCTGCACCCTGAGTGGCCGAGGCGCAGGGGCGCGTCCGGCTCCCCTAGCCCGCCCAGCTCGGTACCTCGGTCTCTCGTCTCCCTGGGGGCGGCGCGCCCTCTGCTGGCCTGTTGCAAGCCCTACATGTGGTGCTGGAGGGGTGGCCCAGGGAAGTGGGTTTTGTCTTTTCTGTCCACTCGGTGTAGCTGGGTTTGTGCTTCTGTGTCCACATCATTTGTGTGTGTCTGCGTTTGATGATCGGTACATTCCAGTTCTGCATGTTTTCTTGGACTTCTCCAGGCCGTCAGTGTAAACAAACTTCTTGAGATTCCTCTCCAACACCCTCAAATTTCACAAGAATACTTGCTGCATCAAGATCTGCCCTGGCCTCAGTGGCCTCAGTCGGGGCAAAGACTTAAAAGATGAACTGGCAGTAGGGGACCTGAGTTCTGGCTATGTTCCACCCTGATATAACTATGTTGACCTCGGAAGAGTCACTTTTTTGGCACTGTAAATCTTGGTTTGGGACTTAGTGACATAAGTATGTTTTGCGATTTTAAATAAACCTGTGTGGTGCTTTCTCTTTCAGAAGCAGTTTCCCTTTGATAGGAGATGGGTACTGGATGGCATCACCAGGCAGTTTTCCCTTGAATGAAGAGATGAATCTAAGCTTCAAAACCCAAATTCGGTTTCCTTTATGGTGGATATGATTGGAGTCTGGGATAAGCTGGAGAAGAGAGACTTGGAGTGGATGACTTGGGCTTTCTCCAGGATTTCATGGAGTGGGAGTTAGGAAGTCCCGATGTGACAGCCTCAATCACCCTACTTTCTTTCCCCAAAGATCTGGTTTTTCCTTTCAGCCTGCCCCCATCCCCCCAAAAGGTCAATCATCTGTCTAAGGAAGAAAGACTGTGCATGTTACAGTTGGAAGGGATGACCAGTTTCACTTGAAAAGAAGAAGAGCTGGCTTTTATGACTGCTGGAGATAAGAACAACCCATTGGTTGTTGGAATTGGCACCTGGCACACAGTAGGCTCTTAAACCACACTCTTTATTTTTGTTGTGTTGGGGGGGGGCTTTGCATTATTTTGTTGTCTTATGAAGCTTAACGATTCAGAACAATTTTGTCACTGCTGTGAATTAACTGAGAAAGTAATTTTTCAGTAAAGAGTACAAAAGGGAAATTCTAACCCAGACCCCCTTGAGATGGTTAGGTTCCAGTTAGTGGTATTTTATTTGTGCTATTTTTTTGTTCTAGCAATCTTTCTTTGTCGACTTCAAATCAATTCAGATCCTTTGGTCACAGACTGGATAGATCTGACCGAAAAAACCAAAAAAAAAGCGAATGAAAAACAAACTGTGTTTGAGAATAGACTGGGGGACCTGTTCATGGAGAGTCCAAGGGCCACTCAGGGTGCAGGACCCAGCCAAGGAGGAGGAGGAGGGTGAGGAGCGGACGGACAGGCAGGAGTGCTTTCTAGGAATTACATCAGATGATCAGGGGAAAGACAGAAAGGAGAAAAAACTTGTAGTTATTCTCTACCCCCTAAGATTTTTGCAGTCCAGTCAGGATAGAGATGACAAGTATGGGAAGAAAAAATTAAAAGGGCATGGGAAAAATGTTTAAATCCCTATAAAACTACATATGGATGTGGTATACCTTTTTTTTTTTTAACCCATGACTTCTTTTGATAAATGTAACACTTTCAATTTCATGCTCTCCTTTGAATGTAGTCTGAGATTTTATAATACATTATGATGACCCCAAAGAAGTCAAAACAAGTATAATATGAGTTATCATTTTTTTTTTTCTAACCACACCTACCCCATTCACTCTGGAGTTCTGCAGCCCCTCCCCCCACTCTGCACGCTCTGGGGTTCACAGGTACGCTTGAGTAGACTTGAGTATCTGGGGGTGTTGGTGTTTGAGACTAAACACAACCCATACCTTAATGGCAGAGCTGAGCTTTAGCTGAACTTGATGAAGAAAAAGTATGTACGTGTCTGAGTAGCGAGGAGTTTGAGACATAGAATATGAGTTTTCATGAAGACATAACCATGAGGTTCAGCCAGAGGCTCTGGGGACATGACAAATGGAGGAAGGAATGCCATACAGAGGGGAACTCAACACAAAGAAGGCCTGGGGTAGTGTAGCTTAGATAGGGGTAGAGTGCTTTCCTAGCATGTGCAAGGCCCTGGGTTCGTTCCCTAGCACAAAAAAAATATTGCTCAACAGAAAAGACTTCTGTACCAGGTGGACTGAGGTTGGACTCCTGGCCCATCACACAGGCATTTTAGCCATGGTGAATTTCTACTTTCTCATCTGTAAGATAGAGATACTACACACCTGTCACAATTGTACAATATTCAGGAGACAAAGGATGTCCAGCCGACTCGGTGCCTGGGGCAGAACGTAGACTGAGCAATAGTCTTTCAACAGATGTTTGTTCTTTGGAGAAACCCCACTGCCTTCCGTTGGCCAATCATCTCAGATTTGAGCAAGAGAGTGGAAGGGGTGGGAATGCTGCTGAAATCAACTCCAACACCCAAGGGTCTCCTTGCTGTTGGCTCAGCATGTACAGCCGAGCTCTTTTTGATGGCTGCCAGACTTTGGGAGTGCAGGGTGGGGCACTGGAATTTCTGGGGGAACATAATAGCCAACCCCTTTTCTTGGTTCTGTAGTTCTTTTGAAGAAGGAACTTGAGGAGATGGGCAAAGAGGGTACCTTTCTTCAAAAGGTAGCTGTGGGTGGGAGATGGGCTAAGGGAGGGCTATCAGCTCTGCTTTTTGATCAGGCACTGGGACTTGGGCCTCCAGAGCTGGGGTAGGAGGTATAATGAACAATAACAGGGCCCACTTGTGTCTTGGCCAGCTCCATCCCAGATGTTGTCCTGGACAAGAAAATTGAAGCACTCCTTCAAACAATTGCTTGGGTAGCTGCAAGTCAAGGCAAGAGAAGCCCAAGGGTACTTATTCATCTTTCCTTACTTCCATCATGATTCTAATAATAATTCATCAATTTTCTGCTTCTTTGGCCTTGAGAAAGTAGGCCTAAGGCAGCTGTGCAAAGGTATGGGACTGGATGTTCCCAAACATGCAGTCAACCAGACAACCTACCAGCTGTGTGATCTTGGGTGAGTCAATTTACCTCTCTGGTGCTCTTTGATACAAGGAGAGTCAGGGAATCACAAGTGACCATAAGATAGAAGGCATAATAACTTTCATCTTTTACATCTAGCACCAGGCCAGGCATGGTGGTCCCATAAGTGTAGCATCAGATGGGCTTTCTCTTGGCGAGACCCATAATATCTCTGGCCTTCCCCAACTTAGCAAAATGAGGAAGAGTCAGCCACAAAGCTGTCACTTTCCTCTCTTGACTGCCAGAGGCCGTGAGGGTGGAGATGGCCTGAGGCAGAGAATGAAAGGTTTCTAGTAGCTTCCTGGGGACTGGAGGAACCCTGTCCCGGTGACGGTGGTGGAGGGATCAGCTCAGCTTCCTCCTATAGTATAATGTGCCACGTGTGTCCAGCTGTGATGGGATTCTAGTTAAGGGTGTGAAGTCGGAACAAATTTGGTTGTGGGGTGCAGAGGAGAGGAAAGAAGGAGAAAAATGGGGAGAGAAGAGTTCCAAGTGGGAGGTGGAAAAATGGGTAAGTAAATGTAACATGGGCTTTCAGAAACAAAGTTTTAAGAGGAGCAGGAGCGGACTTCAGCCTGCTCCTTGCAGCCCTGACAGCCCCAGCCCTTCCTCAGTCAGCCCCTGCTCGCCTGTCGCCCCCTCCCCATCTGGCTCCACACTGGGGAAGGGGAGACGTCTCTGGAGCCCGGTGGCTCATTCATCTCCTGATAAACTGTTTATCTGAGTTTTAACGAGGGCGCCTCTCCCCAGCCCTGGAGACAGGAGCCTCTGCGTGTTTAGCCTGCCCTGATGTGGGGAGCCTGGGGGTTGGGGGGGGGGTGAGGCCTGCAGGCGTATCTTCTCCCCTTTCCTTGCTGCCCCCAGCTTTGCCCTGGGTTCTCCTGGGTGGGCGGCCTCGCCCTCTGGTTTCCTTGGCTGCAGTCTGGGTGTAGGGGGGAAAGGAAATCTTCCTGCCATGGTCCCTCTCCCTCCAGCCATTGTCTTTCTCACACACACTCTCTCTCTAAATAAAAATTTAAAACCAGCAATACTGGGTTCTGAGTTATGTGCCTTTACCGGGTGTGACAAGAGGAAAAATGAAATGCTACCGCATCGCTAGTGCCGGAGAGGAGTCTCCAAAATGTTGGAGGAGGAATAGCTCTGTGCAAGGACAACCATCAGCAAAATCATAGAACTTCAACTGCCAAGGTTCCAGGTTTCCAGGTCCCCACCACCCATCCTCCTCCATCCCCACAGGTGCACAGATGCCAGTGCATTTATTGAAGAGCAACACAGTGCCCCCAAACACTTGTGAATACAAACACCACCAGTGTGCACACATGGAGGCACATGTATACACACACACCATCACACTCCCCAACAACAACAACAACACACACGCACACAGAGTTGCCTGTGTGTCCTCTGTTCCCCACCAGGACTCAGAAGAGAATTTACACACAGCCTCTTCTGGCCCACCAACACACACACACACACACACACACACACACACACACACACCTCAACCCAGGCTCACTTTTCCTCGTGCCCTCTCTTCCGCCTGCCCCAGATGAATGTTTATTGAGATAATAAGGTCTAGTCTCCCTTATCCCCTTAAAGGCTCAAGATAACAAGCAGACAGGAGCTCAATGGAGTAAAAAGTAAATGGGAAATGACCTCCATTTCAGGTGTGTGGGTCCCAGCAACTGAACCTACCTTGCCCGATATTTTCTCCTCTCTGATTCTCCCTGTTGCTCCTCACCCTGTCTCCTCACCAGCTGAGGAACAGTGCAGTCTTGACAATGACCCCCCGCCCCCTGCCCCCCTGGCCACCCATTCTCAGTCTCTTATTGGTTCATCTATTCCCTGGTCATGGGACCTGCTTATAGATATATCGTGTGGCAAGGAAGAAGACCGAGTCCCTCCTCTTGAGGAGCTCAAAGGAAAAGTCAACTGAAGGTCACATTCTGGTGTCAGCGGCCACGATGAAGCACAGAAATGTTGGCAGGGGGATCCCAAAGGCTCCCCAGAAGAGTCAATGTCCAAGAGGAAAGACCTGAAAGACCAACAGGAGGTCACAGACCGAGGGGGTGGGGAGGGACCTCTGGCTGGACGGCATTTGGGGCAGTGGGGGATGGAGAGCCATGTCATTCAAATCCTAGAGCCCAGTGGTCACAGAAGGGACCTGGGCCACTTAAAGTCTGATTTGAATTTAGCTTTGAGTTTACAAAGATTTGAAAGAACCATAGTCATGTGACCTCGATGGGCCCGAATTTCTGGAGAGCCCCTATTATAAAGGGGGGGCTCTCTTTCATTTTTACTTTAAAATTAAATCAACCCAAGCTTGATTCTGAGTTACATCAGGGTCCAAAGCCAGGCAGTTCAGCCCCGGCATCCTTGCTTTTGATCTCTATGCAGGGATTGTTTTGTGTGTAAGGAAAAGCTTCCTAAAGACTCCCTAAAACACATTTATAAGTCATTCGTTATAATGACGATCCCTAAAAAAATGGGATTAGTGTGTGGGGTGACAGAGGAAAAAGATCTCTCCCTTTTCACTTTCCATGTCCTGTATGTAAATGTGCGAGAGAGAGAAAGAGAGAGAGAGAGAGAGAAATCAATATTCATTCATTATAAGCTTTAAATTGTGAATTTCGAAGAAATAACTTGCCCCAAAGTATCAGGCTCTTATAAAGCTGGAAATGGTGCCTAAGATCTCAAGTGTTGAAAAGATGTTTGACGCCAATGGGCTTTGTTTCCGGTTTTAGTTAAATGGCTCAGTGCTCGTGCAGGAGGGTGACGCTGGGGAGAAGCACGCTGAGGAATCTCCATGTGCAGGGGCGTGTGTTTGTGTGAGTGAATATGAATATGTGACAGACACTGTTTCATGACACTTTAATCTCCTGTCTCAGACTTCTGCAGAGAAACGAGATTGCTTGCAAAAATAAAAATGATACCCACATCAATACCCATCACTCGGCTGAGAAACAAAACAAAGCTAAAATACGTCCCCAAAACCAGCCTCATGCTTGACGACAACTGTGCCATCTGGGAGGAGGCTGGAGTGGAGGCTAGGCATAGGAAGTAAGTGACCCAGGTGGAGGCTTTGGAGAAGAGGGTCCCCCAACAAGTAGAAAAGAACTTACCCTCCCTGTTTTCGGTCTGAGAAACAAACCAACAACAAACAAGAGTTTAACATGGACTGAATTTTCCATCTGCCTTACAAACCTGATTTTATGGACATCCCGTCGTAGCGTCTGGACTAGGGATGGTTATCCCTCCATTTTGTAGATGGGGAAATTGAGGCCCCAAGAGGTGAGGGAGCATCCCCAAATCATATCTTATGACTTGGGGATCATCTGTGGAGGGTGGGGGAAGGCTTCTTAGCTCAGAGCTGTGAGCCCCAAGGGGTCTTGGGAATGCATCTGTTCTCTGGCTCTGACTCCTATTGGAGCTTCAGAGGTCATCAATACCTGCAGGTCGATAGGTTCACTTGTGGGCAGAGATTTTGGCAACCAGGTCGAGTAGGAAAGAGGACTCATTTCATCCTCCCGCCAGCCTGTCCCCACCTCCCATAATGGAGCATGACTGTAGTAAAACAGGGCTTTTGATCAAGCGTCTTCCCACCACGCTTAAGACAAACAATGTCTCAAAACCCCCCAACTGTTTTTATTTTTCTTATATCTCAGGTTTCACCTTCACATCTTTACTCGGCTTCATTAAAAAAAAAATGCCCTCAATTAAGAAAAAAAATCATTTCTTTATTGTAATTCGTAAAATATACCTACAGAAAATGAAAGGGAGGATTCAGTTATATAAACAATCTCCTAGAATTTTCAAAAGGGTCCCCGCCTTTCCCCTAGCCTGTCAGGCATCCTCTCACCCACCCCCCAAATTTTCCAATCTGTTTTTTTTTTCTCCTCGTCAATTAAGAGGGCACAAGTAGATTTATTAATGAAAACACAAAGACCCATGAACCATGCTCATTCTTGACCAGCATGGTCCGTTGGGTATGTGCATATTCCAACCTAGGAGCTTTCTGAGGTGTGGCTCACTATTTGTCAAATTTTTTAAAAATAATTTTATAAATTGGAAAAAATATATATATATTTTTCTTTTCCTTTATCCATTTTAGAATGGATAAGGTCAGAGCTGAGACTGATGTTGGGGCCTCTTTGTCCTCCCCCTACCAAATGAATCCAGTACACTACAATTTCAGACAAATGTCTTTTTCCTCACACAAAGGCTTAACCATGTTAACTAGTTAATGTAAAGCTTGATTAAACTCGCAAAGATAATCCCTAAAATGCTGGGAGAAGGGGCCCTTGAAGTGCCTGGAGGTGGCAGGGAGGGGGCCGGCCAGTAATGAGGCAAGGTTGTGATTGCAGCCTCCTCCGCTCTCTGCATTGTTTCTGAAGTGAATTACTGCCTCACTGGGGCAAAATACATGGAGGAAAAATGCAAAGCCACGTCCCTCACCTCCTCTAGGATTTTAGTCACCTCGGAAGGGATGAGCTTTTAAAATGTAATGAGAGGCATCGTAATTATCATGCCATGGGGGTAAGAAAATCCCGGCAGATCACATTTTATAGAACTCTGCTTTTCTTTTAGGCACTGGCCCGGAAGGAGAGGCAGCTACATTTTAGACTAAATGTTTATGGTTTAGCCTTCTTCAACAGCATGAACGTTTACTTCTGCACGGCTCTTATTGTTCTGCCTGTGATTTAAATATGCTTCTTCTAAATATTTTGACAGCAAAGGAAGTCTTGGGGTACGTGTCCTTTTTTTTAGGGCTTCAGAGCCATGGTTCTTGGTGATGTGGTGGGGTTTTGTGAGGTCTCTGACTTTCCTGTCTCTGAGAGCAGCTCTTCTTCATTTCACAGGTATGGGATCCTAGGTGAGGTCCTCCGTTCTCACCCAAATTACCCTAAATGCACAGTGAGAAGAGAGTCTTGCAGATGGTGCTGGCCTGCCCAAGGAAGTCAAGTGCCCTCTCATTTCTATTGAGGTTTTAGTATTTCTGAAGGAGAAACAGGCTAAAATTAATGGGTATAGAGAACAAGAATGATTTATGATTGTTCAAAAACTCCTTAAGGATAGCTTTGCTTACTCTCAAGATAAGGTTATGACATTTGATGACTTTTTCCGTCTGACCACAATCTACCTTTCCCCTATCACCTCTTTCCACTCCTTGCTGTTTGCCCCTGTTGAGCTTGTCTGGCCCTCCTGGGAGGTCTGTACACATAGTCTGCTCTTCCTCACTGTTGTACATTCTGTCTGCTCACTTTCTCCCCTTTGCAAAATCATTTGCCACTCCGAGATCCTGCTTAAACATTACCTCCTGCTTAAACATTACCTCCTCCATTCTTGGATCTCTGGACAGAAGTAATCACCCCCTCCACTCAGATCCTACTCCATCCCACTCCTTCAGTACCAGCTTGTCCTGCAGGCTCTTGTCTGCCTTCACTTCTGGATCTCAAGCTCTTTATGGGAGTTCCTCTCTATAATCCTACTGCCTAATACTGGGTTTCATAAGTGAATGAAGGAGTTGCTTAACTCGTTTAATTGCCTTTGGTGACCATAATAGATCCTGGTAGTGGGTGCAGGGAAACAAGGGTGTTGAAAGCTATGCTCATTTCTTAATGAAAGCGGCAAATTCGGAGAGCAATGGCTGGCAATGTCTGATCTTCTCGAATCCTTCTCGAATCCTATAGGCATCTGGAAAAGAAAAAGACCAATTTGAGAGCTGGAGTTGTGGCTCAGCCATAGAGCACTGGCTTAGCACGTGCCGGGTTCCATCCTCAGCACTACACAAAAATAAATAAATAAAATGAAGGCATTGTGTCCGTCTACAACTAAAAAAAAAAAAGTATTAAAAAAAAGACCAGTTTGACTCAGATGCTCTACTATTTAATGAGTACACACCAATGACTTGCTTGTGCTAAGCTGGATATGGCTGGTTGTCGCACGGACCCCCCTCAGCAGCCTGAATTCTCACAAATTAGCAGCTCTGTACCTTGAAGTCAGCTGATTTGGGCAGCAGAAGCAAGTCAGGGCAGAGGAGGGGCGATGGATGGTTGGCTCTAGCTCAGAAAGCTGCAGCTTGGTTTGGGGGACGAGGAGTATCTCAATGATCCCAGTTCATTCTGGGGAGGCAATAATGGTGGTGACATGTCAGGCTAATCAGCCCATACCCTGAGAAAGGAAGACAGTGCCGCCCCCACCCCCACGCCTGAGACTTCAGGACTCAGTTCTTTCTAGAACTATTTTCTCTCTCTTCTACTGGTACTGCTCCCAGTCCTTGCTGTCTTCTTGGAGAGGTAGCTACAGAAGCCACTTCCAAAAGGACAGAGCACACTGATCTCTCTGAAGACGGCTCTCCTCGGTGTCCGATTCCTCTTTGTGTAGCCAAAGTGCCTTGCGCACCGTCTGCCGCAGTCAGCACTCTCTGGGGTGGCTGGATCAATGGCTAGGTTCACTGTCAACACCGACTGGGTGCTATTCTTTAAACATCCTTTAGGTCCTCTAAGCTGTCATTGTGCAGTCACAATTGTCCAGATAACCAGGTCAAAGGTGCCCTTTTGGGTATTCTTTTCCCAGCCCGAATGACGCAGCCCAATGCAAGAGCTTCTCAGGGCAGCTCGCCGTCACTCGGGTTCTGCCCACCTGGCACACAGGGCAATGCTTTGAAGAAGAAATGGATTAAGGTATTGGATTACAGTTTCTGTAGCCAGGCTCAGGGCCTGAGCTGAATGTACTGCCCTGAGTAGGGTGCCTTGGCAGAGCAGCTCAGGCCTCCCTCCCTCCTCTCTTTCCTTCCCGTTCTGTTGCCCTCTAGGCAGAGGGAGGTAGAGGGGGACACTCACTCCCCAAGATTTAGATCAACATTTTGGCAAAGGGTAAATGGAATTACTATTCTTACCTTATATCTTGCACGTGTTCCGTTCTACGATGGGACAGCATGATGAGGGCAGGGACAGTCTTTTGGTACAAGAGTGAGCAAACGTGGGATAGAGGCAATAGCTCAACCAGAAGACAGATGTCAATCTCTTTCCTCTCTCCCTCCTTCTTCTTCCCAGTTATTGACTTCTAACTTCATGCCTGATGTGTGTGTGTGTGTGTGTGTGTGTGTGTGTGTGTGATACTTCTCTCTTCATATACATACATATAATCACATTTAGTCCTCCAGACACCTCAGTTCCTAAGCAAGGACACTAAAATGCAGAGTGGTCAAGTGACCAGATCAAGGTTGCCCGATTAGGAAGCGGCACAGCTGAGATATAACTTACCTCCAAAGCTCGTCAATTCTTGTGGCCTCTTTTTCCTTCACCTGGGATTCTCTTTTTGGTGTTCCTCATACAACTAACAACTGTAGACAGTGGTGGTGGGGGAGGAGAAGGACACAAAAGTAGACTCCAACACGACCCATAAAACAGTAGCTTAAGTGTTCAGTCCACGCACATACACCTGGTAAAGCTTACACATGATTGGGAATCACACACACCACCTTGGTGGTTGATACTTCTGGGCAGAGGGTAAAATATTTGGTGGTTGCTGAGGTATATTTATAAAATTATTTCTTTTAAAATAAGAGAGAGATCAAAGAAAACATAAATAAAAAAGTCTTCATTGTTCAAACCATAAGGAGAGGTCCAATTCAGACCTATCAGAAGGACTGTTTATCGAAAAAGCAAAAAAAAAAAAAAAAAAAAGTTAAGATGTGTCAACTGGAGAGCTGGAGGAGGTGGAGAAGTGGGATTCCTGCATAATGGGAATATGATGCAGCCAGAATGGAAATCAACATGAAGGTTCTACAAAATACACACACATACACACACTCGCACACACACACAAATATAAAATTATCATAGGAACTAACTATTCTAAAGAACTAAAATAAGGCAGTCAAACAGGTGTTTGTACATCTTTGCTCATAGCAGCATTATTCCCAATAGCCCAAAGGTGGAAATAACCCACTTGCTCATGGGCAGATAAACAGCTAAACAAAATGTGGTATATTCATACAGTGGAATCTATGTATCCTTAAAACAAGATTCTGCACATGCTACAACATGGATAAATCTTGAAGATATTATGCCAAACAAAAGAAACCAGTTACAATAAAGACAAATACTGTAGGGTTCTACTTATAGAGGTACCCAGAGTATCCAGGTTCGGGGAAACACAGTAGAATGGGGAGGCCAGTTACTAGAGGGAGGAGGGAAGTGGAGGTAGAGTTTAATGGGTGCAGAGTTTCAGTCTGGGACAATGAAAAAATCTTGTAGATGGAATGACATGGTGGCTGCACCGCAGTGGACTGTGCTTAATGCCACTGAACTCTACACTTAAAAATGGCTCAAATGGTGAATTTTATGCCACATATATATTTTGATACATATTTTGTCACTGTATTTTTAAAAAATCACTTTGATGTCCAGTGAGGAGGGGCAGAAGAGCTGTGTGAACAGTTCCTCCTCACATGCGATGGGTCCTTGGGGAGAGTTAGACCAGGAGTGAGGTGACAGGCCCTCTTTCCCTGGGACTCTGAGCAGGCTGCTGTTTTTTTGTCTCAGGTGGGCCAGAAACTGTGTGCAAATCCCACTTTTTCCCTTCTCCCCGCTGGGGTTTGGCCAAGCACTGGGTGCTTTCAGGCTCAGAGGAAGTTCATCTGAAAATAAAAGCGGTCCTTCAAGGGTCCCCTTGGATGGAGCGCCTCCCTTTCTGGTAGTCTCTGAGGCTGCAGCAAGACTCCAGCCAGCCCCCTGGGCATAGTAACAGCCCTGTCAGCCAAGGCAAATCTGCCGAACCTCAGAGTCCCAAATTAGCACCTGGCCCTTAGATAGGGCAACTTTGGTTTAAAGTTTAAGTGAAACCTTGACAGTCCTGCTAACTTGAGGGGAGGCCTTGGGCGGGCTCTCATAGGATGCTCTTTCTTCACAGGAATGTGCTGGTGTGTACAGTGCGGTGTCCGTAAACAGTCAGTGCCTACAACTGCAATTAGGGCCTTTCAATGGAGGTGTTAGCCACATTCAAAGTCTGAACGGTCTCACCCATGAAATTCATAATGGGATAAAAGTTCCATTCCGGGACTGACAACTTCAAATGGAATTTGGTGTAATCTTTTATTTATTTACAGGTTTGTGGGAGTGGGGGATGGGGGCCACGAAAATCCCACCTCACCCTGCACTCTACCCCCCTCCACCCCACAAGCTTCCAAGGATAAAAATGAGGGTTGGGATTACATTTGGAGGGAAGCAAGGCTATATTTAAATATGCTTTGGAAAGTATGGCTCTCCATGTCTGAAGCAGCCCAGGGTGACAGCTTCATCTAGCCCAGCCTGTGACATTCCAAAGAATCATATTGAGACCTTACACTAATTGGTTCCAATTTATCAGTTCCAATTTCTCCCATCTCAGGGCCGGGCTGAAGGCTCCATGCTTTCTGAGGCATGCAACACACACTGAATTTAGTTCAGCAGCCAAAGAGAGATTCCAGCTTCACCTCCACGTCTGGTTATGGGGATGACCATGGCTGTTAAATTCTCTGATGTCTCTTCTTTTTTAACTAAGCCTACCCAAGTCATTATTCCATTAGCTGCCCCTTGGTAGATCTTTTGGTAACTTCAGTTCATCTTATTTACACAAAAGTGGTGGCTTTCTGCCGTATTAAGTGGGCGAGGGGAGCCAGGAGTGGGGGTGGGGATGGGTGGCCGATTTATTCGTAATTACAGTAGGGTTTTCTTGCTCCCATCCCACCGTTCTGCCCATTCACAGGCTCCGGCCAGGGCTGGCGCCAAGATCTCCAAGTTGCCCTGTGTTTATGTCATTGAGAGAGGACAATATTTCAGTGTGGAGCCAAGCCACAGGGATCCACTCTATAAAACCCTCACTAAAAATAGACTCTCCAACCCCTGCCCAGCCCCCCTCCCCGCCTCCACGACTCCCCCACGCCTGCCCCCAGCGCTAGCAGCACCCAGCTTCAATTCGCAGGGAGACAACCGTGCCAAATCGGCCGAATCTGCAGCTCTGGGGGCCCGGAGAGCTCTTTTCTTCCTGAGGAGTTTTAACCCAGAATAAAAGGCGTCAATTAGCAGCCTTTAGAGCTGACAGGGCAATTAAAGCTAAATTGCAAGACAGAGGGAGAGCTGGAAGAAGAAGGAAGGAAGGAAAGCGGGGTGGGGTGGGGGGGGGAGATTTCAAATGTATTTTTGGTGACAGCTGCAGTTTTGGGGAGGGACAGCCTCTACAACTGGCTGTTTGGATATATTTTCACTTGTGAAGTGATATTTTCAGTGAACACTGATACTCCCAGTTTATTGCACTTTTTATGTTAGATCTGAGCTGCTTGGGAAAATTAAAACAAACACAGAGCAAAAGGATCCTGTCTTTACAAATGCTCCCAACTGGCTGGGCTCCAACACACCCGTTTCTGTGCGGGGTAAGTTAGATGCAGCATGGCATTGTGTGGGTGGATGGGGGAGGGGGCAGCTGTGGCAGCGGGCCCTGAAACAGGCTTGGGGGGTCTCCCAGGGCTTAGACCACAATGCCTTTGCACACCTCTTGGCTTTGTGTTCTGTTTCCTAATCCAGGACCCCAAGTCAGGTTATAAAACTGATTGGGAAATAAAGCCATCTTTGGCTTAACTCCTGGGTGACCTTCCTTTATAGGCAGGCCTGGGTTTGGGAAGAGGGCGGGCCTGAGATTATCTTATGCAGACTGGAATTGTAATAAGAGCTGTTTTGATTTTTGACTCATTGTTGCAATACACCAGTTCAGGGGAGTGGATTCAAGAGCCCTGGGCACTGGGCACTGGGCAGGGCACAAGACAGAAGTGGAACCTATGGAGAGAGCACAGCCTGAGGAAGCTGGATCTTCATCGACCTCTACAGCCTCCCATTCCATCCACCTACCCACTCCCTCCCATCCCATCCCAGGGAGGAGACAGGAATTACCAATCCTGAGAGGATGCTCCCATTGCCCTTGCTTTGCTGGAGACCTCAACTTTCACTCTTCCATCCTGTGACCTCCTCCTTTCCTTTTTATCTTCCTCCTCTTGCTAAGAAAACTGCCATCCCAAAGTCCCTGCCATGCTCCTAGCACTGTGTTAAGTAGCTCCAGTGCACTGAATGCAAGGTGGGTACTGTTATTGTGCCTGTAAAAGAAAATGGCGGCCGAGGGAGTAACCTGTTTCAGTAACCTGTTCAAGGTCGCCTAGTTGGTGTGGTGGAGCTAAGCTTGGAACCAGGTCTGAGTCTAAAGGCTGTGGATTTTAATCCTTTTATTCCTACTGTGCAGCCCCACCTGAATCTTCAGGAAAATCTTAACAAATTTAGGATCAATATTCACTCAGATGGGGCTAAGCTCTGAAGCCTTCCAAAAAGAGGGACTTGTCCGTCTTAGGACACTACTGATATGGCAAAGATAAAGTCCAGCACATCTGAAATGAACAGCCCTGCCAATTGGTGTTTAGTGGAGGGTCTCTCAAGCTAGGGTTTAGTGAGTCTGGATTTCTGAGAACCCATTCTTAGGAGCATAATGAGATTAGATATTTCAGACAATCTGGTTCAAACACTGTCATTTCAACAGCTCAGTAAGGTGAGAGGCCAAAGGTCACACAGTTAGCTATGGCAGGTAAAGGCAGAACCAGGAGTCTGTCTTGGCTCAGGACTCTTTGTGCTAACAAGTAGAATTTTCTGATGCTGGATTTATTAGGCCCACTAGCACAGCTTGATTGAAGCCCCTTAAGAGCAGGAATTGAGTCTAGGGGCTTTCGTAGATATCTGGAGAGTGCCTGTGAAAAAGCAATCTAGGAGTGGCTACAGGTGGGCAAATACTTGATTGGCTAATTACAGACCAGTGTTCCTTGCACTCAGGGGTATTGAGAGTTGGCCACAGTTCAGTCTCCTAATCTCAGTTGCTTAAATCAAGTAAAATGGCCTTTCTTTGTAGACCCGAGTTCTTCCTCCATTTGTTCCACATTCAGTAATATTTTATAAAGAGCACCTAATATGGCTCAGGCACTGTTCCAGGTTACAAACAACATAGACTAATTCCCCATTTCCCTCCTCATGAGCCTCTTTGTAAAATATTGATATGACATCTTGCTATGTAATTGGGATTTGGTTTGGTGAGGCTTAGATTGAAAGAGGCTCAGTTTGGTTTTCCAGTTTGTTGCTGTTTTTTTCTTTTTTTCTTTTTCCTTCTTCTTATTTTCTTATGTTCATTTATTACCTTTTAAATTTTGGAAACTACAAAATTATGAAATAGTGGACTGTAAAAGAAATAAATAGAGCAAATATATAAAAAGCTAAAAGCACAGAAGTGTCCTCCATTCCTCCCTAGAATAGTCATTGAATAGTCAATGTTAATGGCTGATGGCATCTATTTCTTTCTCTGTGGTCTGTATGTGCAGCAGTTTCACAACACATAATGTGTAAGACTTGCATGTACAAATGGAAGGTCAGCTCTAGTGAGTGCAGGGCTGGGGCAGTTTAGTTGTGGGATGGCCCAGGGTATTCATTGTCCACATGGCTCTGAATCATGGGCATTTTTTCACAGGCCTCTTGAGATATCACTTAGAACAGACATTTCAAAATTGAATTGCAATGATATTTCAGAAAAAAAGAGTGAAGGGAAACAACATAAATATCCCTGTCCTTGCTCCAATGTCTCCAAGATCATAGGTCCAGGACAGCCCGCTTTATTTAAGACCCAAGGGATGGATCTCAATTTCAGTGTTTTCTTTCCTTTTTAATTTTATTAAACATCATTTATGTTATCTTGCACTTTGCTTTTTTATTTAACTACATGGGCATTTGTCAATGAGAATACAAACAGGAAACTCAATCTGTGTGCTCTTTCATAGCATGGAAGTATCTTGGTTAAAATAATAATAATGGTTCTGTTGGTGAGGAGCATTTTAGCTCTCCCCATTTAGAAATTTTTTGTTGTTGTTGCTATAATTGAACTGTAGTAGAACAGCATTGACATATGTCTCCATCCACTCATGAGATTTTTAGGATAGAACCTTGGAAGTAAATCATTGGATCTAAGGGTTTGTGCATTTATGATTTTGATACTGCCAATTTCCCTTTTAAAATGTTCCGATTTGCACACCAACCAGAAGAGTGTCTTTTACTTACGCATACCAAAAAGGGCATATTTTTGATATTCATTATGTCAACTCCTACTGACCAGTGAGATATGGGAGTGGTAAGTCCAGTAGAGAGAGGAAATACAGACCAAGACCGTCCTATGAATTCAGTTTTCTTTCTGTTTCCTTTAAGCAACCATTTCCAGCAGAAGTAGAGCTGAGATGATAATGTGGCACATGATGATTTATGACCTTTACGGAGATGGGGGAAAAAATGGTGTCCTTGGTCTTTGACAGGCAACCTGGTTCCGAAGAAGGGGCATTGGACTGAGTGCACTTAGAAGAGTGGTTCCCACCCAGCTTTGCCATTTGGAGCAGGTCACAACTTAAATTACCCAAACCCCTGTTCCCTAACCAGATGAAGAGGATTACATCATATACTCTTCAAACTTCCAGGATTGCTGTGAAGATAGCATGCTCCCACATTCCACTGTAGAATGAGAAAGGGTTTTGTAAAAAGCATGCCGTTTAGATAACTGCAGATTCAATAGATCTTTGATAGGGAGGACCAGTGCCTCCGTACAGATACAGAGAGCAGCTTGGATAGCTTGGACGTCTAGGCATGGACACTAAATGGTGATAGACAGAGACCCTGACATCTGAATGCTTTGATGAAAGGATCTTGGGCTGGATTTCTGAATTGTGTTTCTCTAGGTTTCAGAAAAGCTTTTGAGGAATTTGAGGAGTGGTGAGGAGCTTCTGTCATACACAAATTGGTGTGTCGTTGCCCAAGACCCTTAGGTAATTGTTGTATCTGTTGAACTTAGAACATGGTAGGAGACTAAGGAATACAGAGTTAATGCAGGAATAGTGCTCACACTAACTACAAGTCCACAGTAGGAGAGTCCTCTCTGACCTTGAGTTGGAGCCCATAGCCATCTCTTCCATTTTGCTGTCTTATTTCCAGGTATGTGTTGATGCCTAGTGCTGAGCCTGTCTCCTGACAGATGCTCAGTTAGTGCCCCCTGTCTCCTCTGGTCCCATCCTCTCTCCATGGCACCCTTTACTCAGTACCCCCGCCCTCTTTTTAAATTTGGCATGGGGGATAGTTTTGTACCATAGTTCAACCACACACAGTTGTGTTCTGATTTCAACTTTGCCATATACTTTGTTTTATGATATTGAATGAAGTACTTTGCTTCCTTCAGTTACCCCGTCTGTGGACTAGAGACCTTATGAACTGCCTGGGGATTCTCTTGAGTTTTAGGTGAAGTCATCGTGGGGGGCACTAATCCTGTGTTTATGCCCCCTGCAGTGAGGTGTTTTAGATGATCATCCTTCACATTCTTTTAGTTGATGATGACAGCTCATATTTTGGGTAGAACAGCTTCTGAGCTCCTGTAACCACCGGCTTTAGTTCCATTCTTACAAGATGTCACAAACTGGCGTTTCAGGTGAAGTGGCTTCCCCAGCAGCCCACCACTCAAAATAGTTGGGCTGTTTCCACCCTAGGCTGATCCCAAAGGCTAATTTAATCCTGCCTTCCTGCCTTGGCTCCTGTTCCTGCTTCAGAGGGCCCATGAGCAGTTGTCGGATTTGGAAGCAAGTGGAACACATCATCTGAGTTGGTGAGAGAAGACTCGTTCCCCTTGCTGGCTTCAAACCTGCCTGGTTCCACCTGGCTTCGTTCCTCAGAGCTCTAGGAAGCTTAGGGAGATGGAAGGGCCCTTAAGTTAGCAGTTCTCAAAAGAGTCAGGGCTGATCCCCAAAGGAGCCTCTCTTTTTGAAGTCTGTGGTGGGAGGTGATCTCATGGGGAAGCAGGTCCCCAGGGAAGAGTAAGGTTAAGGAAAGCCAGACTGGGAATGACCTCGGCACACTGGCCTCTCCCTCCTGACCTCCATCCATCACTCTCCTCTCTCCCGGCGTCTCCAGTCTCCTGGGGGATGGCTGTCTCCTCCTTTCTTTTTTCTTTAGCATCAGGGAGGATGACTCAAACACTGCCTAAGGGCACCAAAGGCATCCACAAATTGGTCCCAATCCCAGCTAATGAGGAAGGCAAGAGAGGAGACTGGCAGGCTGGGCCCTGTGGCTTTGGGCTGAGAGAGGAGGGGAGAAGGAGGCAGGCAGCTAGGCCCTCCTCTGACCCTACCCAGCTCGAGGCCCAAGGCCCCATGCCCTGGGCCTGTGGATCAGACTTTTCTAAAATCTCTTCTGTTCCAAACCAGTAAATAAACAGATCTGTCTCCAACCTCCCCCCCTTCCCTTCCACACACACACTTTCTCACATGAGCTTAGGCAGTTCTAGAGGCCTAGAGGAGAGGTGCAAAGCATATCTTTCCAAGCCCAGATCTCAGTTTCCATTCCAGCTTGTCCACACAGAGTCATGGGTCCCGGGACAAGCCACTTGACATCTCAAAGCTTCAGTTTTCTCATCTGTGAAATGGATGCCTGAAAGTAATATCCATCTTGAAGAACCATGAAGAGGAGATGGGGTCAGACGTGTGCATTACCTGGAACCTGCTTTTCAAGGAAGCTTAGTATTTCAAACAGCCTCCTTCTCCTGATGCCACACCCCCTTGGCCCCCACCGCCCCCACGAGACAGACAACGGTGACACTGTCACCGATCCAAGGTCTCATTTTTCTTTTCCTTTCTTTTTAAAATGGATCTTTATATGACTTCTTGTAATGTGAGGACCCTGCCCTCCCAGGCCAAACTGCAACATCAGCATTGCTGATGAAATGCTCTTAATGTCACCGGGGCTCAGCCCTCTTCAGCAAATGCCATGGGGGGGGGGGGAGGGGAGAGTGAGATACTGGCCAAATAATGGCCAAGGGTGTTCTGAAGTCTTCCAGGCTGACTCTCTCCTTTCCCCATCTCTACGTATTCCCTTCTAATTTAAGATAGCCTCCTCCGTTGAGAAACTCGGCTAACCTCCTTTTTTTTTTTCACGCCCGGCTTGAAGTCGGAAATTATATTGGTAAGTCTCACTACGGTAGATGTTATTAATGTGCTTAATGGGCACTCAAGGCAGTTTAAAGATCTTAGCCTTTGCACTGCGCCTTTATCCCACCCTGGGGGTAAATAATGGAGATGCTAACACAGTCTGTAAAGGGGAAAGAGCAGAGGTGGCCTGCCTGCCTCACAGGGGCGGGATGCTTTGATGGCCTGTCTGCAGGCGGGTGATGAAATCGGCTTCCCTCGTTTTTATACCCCTTTCAAAAGGCCAATTCTCCCAACACAATGCACATTTCCAAGTCATTTTTAATTTGGCATGAAAATGTCTTCTTTATCCCAGACTAGAGCCAGTGGAGTTAATGGGAAACACACATCTGGAGAGCTGCGCTCTGCCAAGGGAGGAGGTGAGCGATGGGGGCCAGGGCATGGCAGGGGATTAAAGGTAACAGTTTTCAGCCCCCCGCCCCCATCTACCTACAGGGATGGAACCCAACACTCTGCAATTGTAAGTTCTCAGAGCTATCTATGGCTCTCACAGTAGCCATAGGTTTCCTCCTTTTCCTCCCGGAGATGAGGTGTGAGGTGGTGGAGGTGCCTGTGAACCGTTTCGGGGATCTTTAGTTCTTGGTGCCAGGCTAGAGGGAAGGAACATCCTCTTTTTGATGTCTACCCAGAGAGTCCTGGCTGCTCCCTCTTCTGCTGCAGACATTCTTCAAGCCTGACCTTGAGGCAGGAGTGCCAAGAAGGGACATTCAGCATAGAGTAACGGGGAAGGTTCTGGGGCACACCTATGTCGACCTTTTAGGATTCCTCATGTTCTGTTTTCATTCTTTTTTTTCTGGCCAGATCTTAGCATATGAATTTGAATTTAGCATGCATTTGTATCCAAGCCCAGGTGGCAGTGTCCCTGGTACACAAATTTATGTGGATAGTCTCTGTCTATGGATGTCTACAGTCCTAGAGGAGAGTCCTCTTTTGAGCTCGTCCCCTCGTTACACCGGTCTCAAGCTTTAGAAATTCTTTTATCATCCTATACTTCATTTATTATTCCTTTTAGTTTCTAGGTCAGGATGACATGTGTAACCTGAGAAATTCTGGGGTCTGTAATCTCCTTGAAATTGTAAAAAAAGTGCATACTCAGAATTTTCATCGAATTCTCAAAGGGGTCTCAAAGGTTAAAATTCAGGTGATCATGCACCCTGATTTACTCTAGTCATCCCAGGGTAATCATTCATAGTGACTTTTCACTTCTAGAAGAGTCAGTGTAAGTGATAAATTACTGTTGATTTTCATTATTTGCATATCTCTTGCTTGTGAATTTGCCATTGCTAAAATTAATTCATAATGTCCAAATCAATATTCACGGCACTCGGCGGTCATTGGAATTGGCAAAACTTTGAGTTGCTCAGTATGCATATTCAGCTGAGGTCAACCTCAGTGATTCTCTTATCTTTTTGTTTCAGCTCTCATATTAAAACAAGTGTCCTTTGCATGGTCTATATAGTACCATTTTTTTTTTTTTTTGCAATTTTGTCTTTTGATGGCGATTTTCTATTTCGAATGACCCGGGTGTAGGGCTGACATGTTGTTCCGTGTTCCTAGCTACAAGGATGCTGTGATGTGCCTTACAGGGAAAGTATGTCTTTTAGATGAGCTTTGTACAGGTGTGAATTATAATGTTGTTGACCACGAGTTCAATGTTAATGAGTCTACAAGATGTCAAATAAAATGTCATATACACAATCAAAAGATCACACTATACCCCATAGATATGTATAATTATTATGTATCAATTAAAAATAAAAATATACAAATGAGCCAGGAGATTTATTATGGGAATTGGCTCATACAGTTATGGAGGCTGAGAAGTCTCATGATCTGCTGGAGAACCAGGAGGGCTGAGAATTCCAGGGGCCCGTGGTCTAAGTCCAGGTCTGAGTCAGAAAGCCTGAGATCAAGACTGCTGATGATGGAGGGCAAGGGAAGATGGATATCAGTTCAAGCAGAGAGTGAATTCATCCTTCTTCAACACTTTGTTCTACTCTGGCCCTGAATGGATTCGATGATGCCGGCCCACACTGGTGAAGAAGCTCATCTTTCCTCAGTCTACCAATTCAAATGCTAATCTCAATTGTGGCTATCATTTCCCAGTATACATATGCAATAAAACATGATGTTGCACATTAGAAATATGCACAATTTTTGTCAACTATATTTTAATAAAACTGGCATTAAAAACCCCAGAATCAATCAAATAAGTGCGCATCTTTTCTGGAAACACCCTCACAGACACACCTAGAAATAATTTTTTTACTGGTTACCTGGACATTTCTTCTTAGCCCTGTCAAGTTGACACATAATTTAAATACCATGAGCTTACCCTTTGTCAATGTGGCACCTATGCTCATCTCCTTAAACCATATTTAATCTCTAAATCAAGTTAATAACAAGGTCATAATCTCACCTAACGTGATAACAACTACCCAGTTGTTACAACTGAAAATGCACTAATCCCTTCCCCAGATGATGAGGTAAAGTCCTGGAGAGAGTCCTGATATCCTGTAACTTAAATATCCCATGATGTAAAATTAGTAACATGTAAATATTGATGAAAAGTCCATAAACCTGCTATGACACATTAAGGAAATGAGAGGAAAGAAAACAAAGATATGTGCTTCATATGTGCACATGTACACACAAATGTGTTCACCACAAAACAAGGAGGAAATAATCATGGCCATGAGAGTTCTCATTTCTATAACTCGTTGTGTGATTGTAGATGGTATTTTTAAACTATCTTCTTCTACTATCCATTCTGTATTCCATTTGTCTTCAACAAGCACCTTGTCCGGTAAATGTTTATTATCCAGCAGGGTGATCTGAATCTTTGTTTCTAAAGGGCCTGAGCCATGAGTAGTCTTGCTTGGATTGGGTTGTTGTTTTCCATTGACCTTTGCATGGGGCATGATAAAGCTTAGACATACCATGAAGGATTTCCTATACTCTGGACATACTCTTTCTTGCTTCCATGGTGGAGTAACAGTGCAATTTCCCCTTGGTAGTTGGAGTCAATCACCCCAATGCCATAACTCTTTCTTTGCTTATGGACTTAGAGGCATATGGAACCCATAGTGGCAGAGTGGCAGTTTTAACTCTGAGTGCAATGGAGTCCTTGTGTTGCCTGGTGGAAGCACTGCTCCCCCTGGAACTGAGGCCTCTAGGCCAGCAGAGTGTAAAGTTGTAGAAAGAGGAAACAAAAATTTTGCTAGTGGGCGAGTAGTGAGTAGTGTTACTTCTGATTCCGCTGCTTGATTCTTGGACCCATATGTATGGTTGGGATCCCCAAGTGTCCCCTGAAGTCTCATGTGGCACCACTGGGAGGTAGAGGGAACTTTAGAAGGGTGTGCTTAGTGGAAGGACGTTAGGTTACTGGAGGTGCAATCTTGGGATCTCTGGCCCACCTCTTCCTCTCCGTCCTTGCTCACCAGCTGCCACAAAATGAATCCCTTTCTTCTGCCATGAGGTACTACTCACTGCCTCGTCACAGGCCCAAAGCAACAGGGCCAAGAAACCATGGACTGAAAACAAAACCTTTGCTCCTTTTAAGAAGAGTATCTCATGTATTTTCTCACAGTGACAGAGAGCTGATCAACACACTGGCTATCAGAGTAATAGCACCATGCAGTGGTTTAGATATGAGGTGTCCCCTAAAAGTTCATGTGTGAGATGATGCAAGAATTTTCAGAGATGAAATGATTAGACTAGGAGAGGTGTGAGCTAATCGGTGGATTAGTCCACTGATGAATTAATTGGGTGGTAACTGTAGGCAGGTAAGGTGTAGCTGGAGGAAGTGGTCACTGGAGATGTGACTTTGGGGTTTAGATTTTGCTCCTGGTGAGTGAAGCTTTCTCTTTCTCTGCCTCCTGGTTGCCATGTCCTGAGTTGCTTTCCTGTGCCAGGCCCTTCTGCCATGATGTTCTACATCATCTTAGGCCCAGAGGAAAGGAGTCCGCCAACCAAGAACGCCATCTCTAAAACCATGAACCAAAATAAACTTTTCTTCCTGTTCAGTTTTTCTAGTCAGGTCTTTTGGTCATAGTAATGAAAAATCAGATTAAAACGCACCATCTATGGGACATCAATTCAGAAAGCCTTACCCAGTCCTTCGAGGTATTGCTACCTAGTTGATCTATAATTTTTTAAAATGCCATGTCACTGTCCCCTGAAGACAGCTGCTTCAGGATTGTGGAAAACTGGTGAATTCCATGAGCTTGAGCACATTGTCTTATTTTTAGCCTTTCCATGATGGAAGCTGTTGGATGTAATCAACCTGATGCCAGTTAGCTGGCTGATCACTCTGGGGAACGGTACCATACAGAAGGCTCATTGTTGGTTTCTGCTTCTAACAGGTCCCGCACTCAGCGGTGGTCAGATCCAGATCAACCTCGGTGAGTGGAAGTTCAAGTTGCCAAGCCCATGTATAACCTTCGTCTTTGTCATCATGGTCATATTGATCATCAGCCCTTTGGGAGAAACAGGGATGGCTCAGGAAAGAGACTGACTGGTATCACAGAATGATCCTAATATCCACTGGATCATTAAAATTTTCCTCTGTTGAGATCACGCTTTGGTGTGCATTTGCATGGGATACAAGTATCTTCATGTTTTTGGCCATTCAGAGAGGTCTATTCATATACCTCATCTCCAAGTTTTTTTTTTTTTTTGTTGTTGTTGTTGTTACACATTTTCCAATTAAGCTCCTTTTAAGTCCCTGGCCATCCATCAAACCATTGACTATAGCCTGTGAATTGGCATATGATTATATGTCTGACCATTTTCTCCTTCCAAGTAAAGAGAAGAGCCAGCTTCCCTATTCAAAGTTCTGCCTACTGGCAGGATTTTCCTAGACCACTTTTCTTCAGGGATGTCCCAGGAAAGGGATACAGTGCTGTAGCTGTCCATTTTTGCGATAGTATCCACATATTAAATAGAACCATCTGTCAACCAGACAAGAGTCTTCTCTTCTTCTGTCAACTGTTCATAGGGAAGTCCCCATGAGACCACAGAGGCAGCTGGGAGACAGAAGACAGTGTGGCAGAAGTAGGAACCATGAGTAATTGGGCAATTTCTTCATGTAATTTGCTTGTTTTCAGGACCTTCTCACCACTTCCATGTGATGATAGAGGGCTTCTGTGCATATTCAATGTGATAGGTTGGTGAGTCAGATAATATGCAGTTCATATCAAAGCAACTCAATTTTCCCAGCAACCTAGTGGTCCATGGTGAAACATTCAGCTTCTACTAAGGACCAGTAACAGGCCAAGAGTTATTGCTCAAGAGGAGAACTAATATGTGCTGATGAGGGCAGAACTTTGCTCTAAAATTCTAGAAGCCTGAACTTCAATTCACCTAGGAGGCTCCAAATGGCATCTCTTTCTGCCACTGACACTCAAGCGCCATTGAATCTGCATGGTCATGTGGACTCTTGGCAGAACAGTGTGCACCAGAACAGCCTGGATCATTGCAGAACCTTCTCTTGTTCTGGTTCATACTCAAAATTAGCTTTTCAGGTCACCCGATGACCTGAAATGAGAAATGTGTTGCCTCCAAAATCCAAATAGGCCAGTAGGCATTGTGCTTCTTTCTGTGACTCATGCGAGCCTATGGTATTGTACGATTAATCATGGTGCTCCTAGAAGTGAAATAGCGAGGAAGCCTACTAAATTCTTACTTGATCTGTATATGCGGAAAAGTTCTAGGTCAAGGGACTAAAAGTCTAGTTCTCATCATAAAAATATAAAGCCACAGCCCCTCAATCCATGTCCAGCTGGCAGCCAGTTTACAGACCCAGAACCCCTTGAAGGAAGGGGAGGACAGTTCCTCTCAAGGAAGCATGCTTCTACATTAATGAAAATTTGTACTGTCATTTTTTCTTCCAGCATTCCTCAAAGACACCCATGGCCCTTTGATGTTGTAAGAGGGACCAGATGCAACAGCATATTCTTCATCTTGGGGGATATCATGACATGCTCTATACCTTGGGACCTCTAGAACTTTCACTGAGGTAGAAGGCCCTTCATTTTAAATTGAGTAATGTACATGTGCCTACAAGCAAAGAGGGGTGGTGGAGAAGGGCCCTGGGGAGAATCAGCATTGTTTTGCATGGTAACTGTGTCTGGGGAGGCCATAACATTTTTCTCAGGCAATGCAGGATAAATGTCCTCAGACAAAGGTGGAAAGGCCCTACTATGGATGGAAATACCTCTGTTGCTGGGAATAGGAAGAACTCCTTTATTGGCAAAGAAAGCTTACCAGAATGTCACCATCTTTATCACGGTGTTCCCACATATCCCCATTTATTCAATTAAAGGGTTCTATTTTTTTCCCAACCAATGCCCCCAGTTTAACTATCCATGCCTGACAGTTCAACTTGAGTTGTAATTTTCAACTGATGTTCAACAATTTAAGCTCTGCTTATACAATATAAAAGGCTCTCTTTCAGAACCTACCTAAGAAGCTTGAAGTCATGTATGTTCTTGAGTTTGGAATTTGAATCCCTAAGTTCATGTTTTTCTTTCACCACTAGGTCCAGCAACATTAGAAGAAACCAAACAGCATGGTACATCTTTTGGTATTCAAAAAATGTTTAAAATTATCCTACATAGAGTCACTTAGATATTTGGTTCTTATAAGTGGTTGACTAGGAATATCCAATGTAAATATATTTTAATATCTCTACAAATAGTTCACTCCATGTATTATCAGTGCTCATTTTGTGACTGGAAATAAAGCATTAGTATCTTTAAATCTAAGGGATTTGGACAGCTAATTCCAGAAACTTCAGAATCAATTCAGAAAAAACTCATCCATAAAATTATGTTCTATTGGGACCACTTTAGGTATCCAAATTATATTAGTAAGGGTTTTTCAGAGAAAGAGAACCAATAGGATATAGATATGGATCCAGATATAGATAAGATGTAAAGAGATTCATTATAGGATTGGCTCATGTGATTATGGAGGGCAGGAAGTCTTATGTTCTGCCATCTGCAAGATAAAGAACTAGGAAAGCCAATGGTCTAAACCAGTCTAAGTCTGAAGGCCTGAGCACTGGGGAGGGGGCAATGACATAAGTCTCAGTCTGAGTCTGAAAGCCCAAGAATCAAAGGTACTGATGACTAAGGCAGGAGAAGGTAGATGTTCAAGCTTGGGGTGATAAAGTAAATTAGCTTTGGGCTCTTAATGGGCTGGATGAGGCTTGCGCACAATAATAAGAACAATATGCTTTACTCAGTCTACCAATTCAAAAGCTAGTCTTTCCCAGAAATTTCCTCACAGACATACCCAGAAATGATGCTTTACCAACTACATGAGCATCTTTTAGCCCTGTCAAGTTGACACAAAAAATTAACCATCACAGTGTCCTGAAGCATTAACCCACATCAAACAACATTATGGATTGATGGGAGGATGGAAATATTGTGACCAAGGCTCACAGGCACTTGATGCTGTATTTTCCCACATTATAATGGCTCAGTATTTGCTAATTTTATAGAACTTAAAATGAGAGATCCTACCAGCAGCAGACATTCGCCGGAGCTCAGGCTTCGGCACAGGACCTCCTCTTCCAACCAACAGACAACTGCAGGAGCTCAGGCCTGGCCCAGATCTGCCCACACCAACCTTTGCGGGACCCAGGCCCACAGTAGGTCTGGGTCCATCCCGCCACCAGCAGGCACCCACTGGAGCTCAGGCTCTGGCACAGGACTGCCTCTTTCTAGCTGACCAACGTGTGAGCTCAGGCCCAGTACAGATCTACCCACACCAACATATGCAGGACCCAGGTCCAGGGTAGGTTCATGTCCCCCCACCCCCAGCACCTGGGAGCCCAAGCCTAACCCACTTCCATCTCGGGACACTGCAGACATCATCATAGCCTTCCCCAGACATTAGTCCCTACCTTTTTGACAACAGACAGGGCCCAGAAGAAGCTGTACCTCAGAGCAGGCATCCCAAAGACAGTGTAAGGCCCACCCTTTCAGCCCTATCTCTGTAAGGCATTGCATCCATCTTGGGGCACCTCCACTATTATCTCGAGTTACCTCGGCTATTGCTGCCACCACCTTTTATTGCAGTAGCATATATTGAGGGGCACCAGCAGGGTCTGGAAACCCAACATCAAGGTGAGGTACAGACAATCTGCACGGATACTACAAGAATATAAGGAAAAAAACTACAAAACCTCAGATCCACACTGCAAAAAAGGAAAACACATAGACAACATGAAAAAACAAGGGAGGAAAGTGCCCGAAACAAAACTAGAGTACTACGATAACAGAACTCATAGACACCAAAGTTGATGAAATGTCAGAGAAGGAGTTCAGAAGGTTCATAATTAAAATGATCTGTGAATTAAGAATGACCTAAATAAGCAAATACAGGCAAAAATTGATCACTCCAACAAAGAAATAAGATTACTTCAAGAAAAGAGATAGAGACTCTGAAAAAAAAAGTCAGAAATCCTTGAAATAAAAGAAACAATAAACCAAATAAAAAAACTCAAATAGAAAGCATAACCAATAGATTAGATTACTTGGAAGAAAGAATGTTAGATAATGAAGACAAAGTATACAGTTTGGAAAATAAATTTGACCACACAGTGAAGATAGTAAGAAACCATGAATAGAATATCCAAGAATTATGGAACAACATCAAAAGACCAAATCTAAGAGTTATTGGGATAGAGGAAGGCAGAGAGTTTCAAACCAAAGGAATGTACAATCTCTTACAACAGATCTACACCAAGGCACATTATAATAAAAATGCCTAGCATACAGAATAAGGAGAGAATATTAAAAGCCACAAGAGAGAGGAACCAGATCACATATAGGGGGACACCAATTTGGATCACAGCAGATTTTTCAACCCAGACCCTCAAAGCCAGGAGATCATGGAACAACATATATCAAGCTCTGAAAGAAAATGGATACCAACCAAGAATCTTATATCCAGCAAAATTAAGCTTTAGATTTGATGATGAAATAAAAGCCTTCCATGATAAACAAAAGTTAAAAGAATTTACAACTAGAAAGCCTGCACTATAGAACATCCTTGGCAAAATATTCCATGAAGAGGAAATGAAAAACAATGATAAAAATCAGCAGAGGAAGGTATTACACTAAAGGAAAAACTAATTGCCTTTAGTGAGAAAGAGGAGAAACCAAGTCATGTTAAATACCAAAAATAAACAAAAATGGCTGGGAATACAAATCATGTCTCCATAATAACCCTGAATGTTAATGGCCCAAACTCACAAATCAAAAGACATAGACTAGCAGATTGGATTAGAAAAAAAAAAAAGACCCACCAATATGCTGCCTCCAAGAGACTCATCTCATAGGAAAATAAATCCACAGACTGAAGGTGAAAGGTTGGGAAAAATCATGCCACTCACATGGACTACTGAAGCAAGCAGGGGTGTCCATTCTCATATCAAATAAAGTAGACTTCAAGCTAAAGTTAATCAAAAGGGATAACAAGGACACTACATACTGCTCAAGGGAAACATACACCAATAAGACTTAACAATTATAAATATATATGCTCCAAACAATGAAGCATCTATGTTCATCAAACTCTTCTCAAGTTAAAGAGGCAAATAGACCACAACACAATAATTTTGGCAGAATTTAACACACCTCTCTCACCACTTTGTTCAGCTTTTGTTTGGATAGATCTTCCAAACAAAAGCTGAACAAAGAAACTATAGAACTCAATAATGCAATCAATAACTTAGACTTAACTGACATATATAGAATATTTCATCCTTTAATGAGTGAATATACTTTCTTCTCAGCAGCACATGGATCATTCTTTAAAATAGACCATCTATTATGCCACGAAGCAACTCTTAGAAAATATAAAAAAAGTAGAGTTACTGCCATGCATTCTATAAGATCATAATGGAATGAAATTAGAAATAAATGATAAAATAAGAAATAAAAGCTACTTCAACACCTAGGGACTAAATAATATACTACTGAATGAACAATGGGTTGCAGAAGACATCCAGGAGGAGATTTAAAAAATTTTAGAGATGAATAAGAACACAGATACAACATATCGAAATCTCTGGGACACGATGAAGGCAGTTCTAAGAGGAAAATCCATTGCATGGATTTTATTCCTTAAAAGAAGAAAAAGTCAACAGATAAATGACTTAACATTACATCTCAAAGCCTTAGAAAAAGAAGAACAAATCTACACCAAAAGCAGTAGAAGACAGGAAATAATTAAAATCAGAGCTGAAATCAGTGAAATTGAAACAATTGAAAAAATCGACAAAACAAAAAGTTGGTTCTTTGAGAAGATAAATAAAAATTGACAGACCATTAGCCATGCTAATGAAGAGAAGGAGAGAGAAAACTCACTACTAACATATGTGATGAAAAAGGAAATAGCACAACAAATTCTACAAAAATACAGAAGATAATTAGAAATTATTTTGAAAACTTGTACTCCAATAAAATAGAAAATATCAAAGGCATTGACAGATTTCTAGAGTCATGTGATATGCCCAAATTGAATCAGGATGATATATACAATTTAAACAGGTCAATTTCAAGCAATGAAATAGAAGATGCCATCAGAAGCCTACCAACCAAGAAAAGCCCAGGACTGGATGGATACACAGCCGAGTTCTACAAGACCTTTAAAGAAGAACTAATACCAATACTCTTTAACTTATTTCAGGAAATAGAAAAAGAGGCAGCACTTCCAAACTCATTCTATGAGGCCAATATCACCCTGATTCCAAAACCAGGCAAAGACATATAAAAAAAAGTAAACTTCAGACCAATGTCTCTAATGAACATAGATGCAAAAATTCTCAATAAAATTCTGACAAATTGAATACAAAAACATATCAAAAAGATAGTATACCATGATCAAGTGGAGTTCATTCCAGGGACAAAAGTTTGATTCAACATATGGAAATCAATAAATGTAATTCATCACATCAATAGACTTAAAGATAAGAACCATATGATCATCTAAATAGATGCAGAAAAAGCATTTGAGAAAAATACAGCATCCCTAGGGATAATAGGAACATATCTCAACATTGTAAAAGCCATCTATGCTAAGCCCCAGGCCAACATCAATCTAAATGGAGAAAAATTGAGAGCATTCCCTATAAAAACTGGAACAAGATAGGGATGCCCTCTTTCTCCATTTCTATTTAACATAGTTCTTGAAACACTGGCCTTTGCAATTAGACGAAAGGTATTAAAGGGGTATGGATAGGTATAGAAGAACTCAAATTAGCACTATTTGTTAACAATATGTTTCGATACCTAGAAGACCAAAAGAATTTCACGAGAAAACTTCTAGAACTAGTAAATGAATTCAGCAATGTAGTAGGATATAAAATCAACACCCATAAATCAAAAGCATTTCTGTATATCAGTGACATATTCTTAGAAAGGGAAATGAGGAAAACTACTCCATTTACAATAGCCTCAAAAAATAAAATACTTGGGAATCAACTTAATGAAAGAGGTGAAAGGTCTATATAATGAAAATTACAGAACCCTAAAGAAAGAAATCAAAGAAGACCTTAGAAGATGAAAAGATTTACCTTGCTCTTGGATAAACAGAATTATTATGGTCATTATTATCAAAATGATCATACTTCCAAAAGCACTATACAGATTTAATGCAATTCCAATCAAAATCCCAATGACATTCCTCATAGAAATAGAAAAAGCAATCATGAAATTCATCTGGAAAAATAAGAGGCCTAGAATAGCTAAAGCAATCCTTAGCAGGAAGAGTGAAGCTGGTGGTATCACTATACTAGACCTTAAACTATACTATAGAGCAATAGTAACAAAAACAGCATGGTACTGGCACCAAAACAGACTGGTAGACCAATGGTACAGATTAGAGGACACAGAGACTAACCCACAAAACTACAATTATCTTATATTAGGCAAAGGTGCCATTGGAGAAAAGATAGCCTCTTCAACAAATAGTGCTGGGAAAACTGGAAATTCATATGCAACAAAATGAAATTATACCCCTATCTCTCACCATGTGCAAAACTCAACTCAAAATGGATCAAAGACCCAGGAATAAAACCAGATACCCTGCATCTAATAGAATAAAAAGTATGCCCTAATTTCCATATGTGGGATTAGGCCCCAACTTCCTTAATAAGAATCCTTTGGCACAAGAATTAAAATCAAGAATCAATAAATGGGATAGATAGAAGAAACTAAAAAGTTTCTTCTCAGCAAAAGAAACAATCTGTGAGGTGACTAGAAAGACTACTAATTGGCAAATCTTTACCCTTCACACGTCAGATAGAGCACTAATCTCTAGGATATATAAAGAACTCAAAAAGCAAAGCACCAAAAGGAAAAAAAAAACCAACCAAATAACCTGATCAATAAATGGGCCAAGGACCTGAATAGACAGTTCTCAGAAGACGATATACAATTAATCAATAAATATATGAAAAAATGTTCATCATCACTAGCAATTAGAGAAATGCAAATCATTTCATTCCAGTAAGAATGGCAGCTATTATGAATACAAACAACAGAGTGTTGGTGAGGATGTGGGGGAAAAGGTACACTCAAACACTATTGGTGGGACTGCAAATTGTGCAGCCAATATGGAAAGCAGTATGGAGATTTCTTGGAAAATTGGAAATGGAACCACCATTTGACCCAGCTATCCCTCTCCTCAGTCTATACCCAAAGGATTTAAAAACAGCATACTACAGGGACACAGCCACATCAATGTTTATAGCAGCACAATTCACAATAGCTAAACTGTGGAACCAACCTAGATGCCCTTCAATAGATGAATGGATAAACAAAATGTGGTATCTGTACACAAAGGAATATTATTCAGCATCAAAAGAGAATGAAATCACAGCATTTGCAGGTAAATGGATGGAGCTGGAGAATATAATGCTAAGTGAAATTAGCCAATCCCAAAAAACCAATTGCCAAATGATTTCTCTGATTTAAGGATGCTGATTCATAATATGCTGGTGTGGGGTGGGGTAGGGTGGGATGGGGTGGGAGGATAGGGAAAAGGAAAAAAGGGGAGGTAGGGGAAGGGAGGGGGCATAGGGGTAGGAAAGACAGTGGAATGCAATGATCATCATTACCCTAAGTACATATATGAAGACACAAAGGATGTGATTCTACTTTGTTTACAACCAGAGATATGAGAAATTGTGCTCTATATGTGTAATATGAATTGTAATGCATTCTTTTGTCATATATAACAAATTAAAATTTAAAAAAATTTAAAAAAGAACTTAAAATGAGAACTGACTGTATCTAGTCATCCTTGCTAAAACTCCTTATAAGATGACCAGATTATGATCTGTCAAACTTGGTTCCAAAACCTTGCTCTGCTTCTTTCTAGCCTCAACATCTTGAGTGGTCACTTCCCTTAAGCAGGCAACAATTTTATTCTCAGTAGGATCGGAATGATGTACTCAGGGTTCCCTTCTCCTTAGCTTCAAGCTGAGGAGCTGTTGCTTCCTTGGAGAAGTAGGCTGTCTTGTGGATCGACAGCTCCAGATGACAGCTGCAAGTGTCTCCCTGTGTGGAACAGCCTGACCTCTGTGAAGTCCTCTTGTGATCAAGTGGGTCTCCCCTACGCTTCTAGTTGGGGATGCTGTTCTTTGCACATCACAGTGGGTTCTGTCCCCTCCCTTATCCACTGCTCACCTCCTTTAATGAATCATCCTTCAACCTGTAGAAGTTCTCAGTCTTAAGGAGCCTGATAAATAGATCTACCCTCCTGGCACTGTCTTGGTCTGTTTTACTGGTACACCATAAAGCCTCGTGGGGAATATCTAAGTGAGCCAATAAAATAAATACACACACACACACACACACGCACACAAACCAACACCCCAAAATTAGGGAGAGGAGGATGAACATAATCAGTGCATGACATATGCACATATAGAAGGTCGCAGTGAAACCCATTAATTATTATGTACAATTATTATGTGTTAAAAAAACACTCAGGAAGACAAAGGAAACAGAACTATAATGTAGAGAGTACCCACAAAGAGTTGAGTATTGTACTGTGTACTTCAATAAATTGCCCTACTTCCCATACAACTTCACTCGTTAGATATTATCAAGTCCACTTAAAAACAGATGTGAAAACTGAAACTAGGAGACCTAAGACATTTGCTTAAGGACACTCAGTAAGTGTCAATTTGAACAATTTGAATTCATTTTAATTTTATTTATTTATTTTTTTTTACTTTAAGTCATATCACTTTCACTTCTGCATGGTGTTTTCCAATAAAATTTACTTTTGGGTAGGGGAGTGGTGTGGTGGGGACATCTTCAAAGTCACATGATCTCTGACTCCCTAGGGACTTTTAAGAAAGAAAGCAGATCAGATTGTATCATGGAAACTTCTAGAGGGTCAAGAATTTCTCAGGAACCCTGAGTTCCAATAGCCTATCTGAAGATCCTCATGGCAGGAGCAGCTCAGGATCTCCAATTTCCCCCCCACCCCCCACTCAGGGTACCTATGGCCTGTGGGCTGTTGTCTGTGGAAGGTCATCCTCTTAGCCCTGCTTGCTTTTTGCTGCTTTCGAACACCCCTTTTCAGAACAGGAGCTCAGTTGCAACACTCTCTTTTGCTTGGCCCCAGGACAACTTTTCCACTGTCACCGCCCTGTAGCCTCAGCTGGCACAGAAATTCCAAAATAAATGAACGTGTTGTAAATCGGGAGAAAATATTGTGTCCTTGTGGTATTGATGTTGATTGCAGCTCAGCGGCTCAGGCGGCAATGACCGCAGCTCAGGCTGCATATTTCTTTACCCAAACACGCAGAGGGCCTGCCCAGGCCAGGAGTTCTGCAGCCGCCTCCATTCAGTACGCACTTTAGCTCCTTAAAGGTGCGCTGGAGCTGACAAAGTACCCTTGATCAGCAGCCCCCAGGCAGGCCAGGGGCCCGGGCTGTCAAAGCCAGGCTCAGACAAGACTCACCAGTCTTCCCAAGGTGAAGCCTTGGGAACAGAGGCCTGACGATAACACTTTGGCAGGAGGTAGCCCCTGGAGCAGTGTAACGCTGGCCTTGGGATTGGCCCTGAGGCCTGGGTTTGATTGGGGCTGGCACGACACAGCTTGGAGCTACCAGGGGCCCTGTGGTGAGAGGCTTCTTGGCGAGGGTGGGGCTTGGGCTGGCTTGTAGAGTCTGGCTGCAGGCTCTGAGGGGTCTTGAGAGTCTGGCCACCCAGGGTCGCTTTGGTAGGGACATGAATAAGGGAAACAAAATCTTCTTTGAAGAGGGGTACAGGCAGGCAGAGGGAGAAACTGATTCCACAGGAGGATTCTCCCCCTGCACCCTCCCCCCCCAGCCCAAAGATCAGGCCCGAATTTTCCAGGCAGCAATGGGGAATCTTCTGAAGGTCACTTTTCTGAGGTGTTTTGGAGAAGACATCAGTTTTTCTTTTTCTTTTTCTTTTCTTCTGTTTAGCAACCTCCATTCCGTGCTTTAAAACGTTGGTCCACTCACAATCATGTGACTCAGTATTATAGCCAATCAGAGTTTTTTATGCCTGGAGGAAGGGGCGGGACAGTCTTGATCTGCCAATCACAGGACTGACTGCTTTCTGGGAGCAGGAATGGACGTTTGACCCCAGCTGGACCCATTAGTTTCCTTTCCTGGGACCTTTGTTTTTTTTCTTTCTCCTTGGAACTTTGAATCTGGTAAAGAAAGTGGCTTGTCTTTTAGGTCAGAAAGCAACATGGATATAAATTGGAGAAAAAAGATGGCTGCTGGTTAGTTACTTTGGGAAGACGCATTTACAGAATAGGAGAGAATGAAGGCAAAATTTCAGAAGACTGTTAGTACCAAGGCAATGGGGAAGGGGGAGGAAGAAGGTCCTGCAGATCATTCTTGAATTCCTGAATCTAGGTATGCCTGGAGCCAAGCTCACCCTTAGATTTCCTGGTTAAATGGGCCAACATAGTTCCCTTGTTCCTTCTTTTTTAATCCTAAACTAACTTGAATTGTTACTGATATAGTCCTATCTAAAAAAAAGGCAAAGCTGACTCTTGGTATATATAACATGATTGGTTCCAGGACTCCTGCAGATACCAAAATCAGAGGATACTCAAGTTCCTTATATAAAATACCTTAGTATTTGCATATAACTTACACACATCCTCCCATATACTTTACATCACCTTTCAATTACTTATAATACCTAATAATGATGTAAATGATATGTAAATAGTTGCTATACTCTATTGTTTAGGGAACAATGACAAGGAAAAAAGTCTGTACATGTTTAATACAAATGCATTTTTTTTTCTGCATATTTTTTATCCCCAGTTGGTTGACTCTGTGGAACACACAAATAAGGAGAGCTGACAGTAGTGACTTTTGGCTCAGTTGTGGACAAATCAAAAGTGTATTTCTGAAGGGGAGAAGAACAGGAACTGGGAAAGGAATTATGCACGGTCATTTTATGAAAGTCACACATGACACATTCTGCAGTTCCACCTCAGTTCCTTCCCGTTCACTTATTCAGCATGCATGCATGTGTTAAATGTCCACTGTGAGCCAGGTCTGTTCCAGGGCTGGGGCTATGAAAATGAATGAAGTGAAATCTTTGCCCTCAGGGAGTTCACAGTCTAGTTGGAGAAACAGGCAAATAAAAAGACATTGTAATACATTGTGATATAATACAGGGCTGGGGATTAGGATACAATTCCAGGAAGGAACTGTTCCCTTGGGAACCTGGAAGAAGCCAGCTAACCCAGAAGTAATGGAAGATCACAGAATTCAGAGAGGGGGCAGAACCTAAGCTGGATCCTAAGGGAGAGAGGGTCCCAGGGCACAGATGCAGCTGGATGTTTGACAACAGCTCACCCCACAAGCACCCGTGAAGGAGTTACTACATCTGAGCATAACATGCAGTGTTGAAGAGGAGCAGAGGTGATGTCACACTGAGTTATGTCAAGTAACTTACAACAGCCTCCTGTTCAAATCCCAGACAGCAATAATCAAGGGTAATTGGGGGTCAGGGTGGGGAGCCATATTCTTATGTAAGAGTGGAAATAACCATGGAATCATTAGGAAATAACCTTGTTGTGTATTTACAATGCTTATTGGTATTTTTTTTTAAATCAGAGGAGGGAGAATCTCCAAATTGTTCAAAATATTGTCATTCAGAGACTTCTACTACTAATGTTTTGATGAACTTCCATCTATGCATTTTTCTCAGGCTATATTTAGATAGGTTATACCTATATAGAGCTATATGACTATAATTTTATATAAATGGGATCATGCTGCATACACTACTGTATAATCTGCTTTTTATCACTTGATGTCTTAATCTTTACATTCTTATAAATAAATATCAAAAATTTTTTAGTGGCTTCATAATTTTTTATTGAATGTAAGTGTTGTAGTTAATTGAATACCATTGAACTATTTATGGACAATTGGGGGATTCCCAAGTTTTCACTAGGTTTTTATGGCAGTGCTATGATCACCCTCTGAATTCAGTAGAGATCCCTAGGACATACCACGCAAGAGACTAGCCCAGCATTTCTCATAAGCTCACTTTATTCTATGTCCCCTTGAGAATTGGAACCTATCACTGATTCTCTAATTGGCTTGTATGTTATAGTTCATGTGTCTGTAGATGTCAGCTTTACACACAGCAGGATGGAATGTTTCTTCTAGGAGACATTTAGGAACCGAGATCAGTTTGAAAGATCAAGAGATTTATGTCTTCTACATCAAGCTTGTCCTGGGTCCAGGCTCATTAGGTAGAAGTGTTTCTGAATCACACACTTAAATGATTTCATTTCTTTCTTTCTGTTGTAATCGCAGATCACCAAATTCATATCTGTTATATGTTCGTATAATGGAATCTGGTTTACCTGCTGTATCACATTTTGCTTTTGTTCAATGACCTCCCTAAAGTAAATTCCTTGAAGTGGGATTATGAGCTTAGAGTCTGAACATTGTACATGCTGATGTATACTTCCCAACAGCTCTCCAGGAAGACCAGACCAGTTGAATAATTTCTTTCAACTATGGAGAAATACCTTTTGTGGTCATGCTTAGTTGGAAGTTTTTTGTTGTTGCTCTCATTGAATTTTTTCCCCTTAATTTTAGCAAGTTTGTTTAAAGGAATTCCCTTTAGGCAGTGCTAATGAGGACCATTAGAATAGGGTGGCCCCAAAGGATATTTGCAATCAAAGGCTTGGTAAGGGACACAGCATCTTTTCTTGGGAAGGCCTTTGCAATAGATGCTGATGGTATGGAGATGAGCGGTACTGAATCCCTGGACTGGAGCTCTTATTCTGGGTTTGGGACTAGAAGGGATTAGGGGGGAGACCAACAGGAAGTCATGGTAACACATGCCTAGGTGGGGATGACCAATTAGAAGCTATGGACATTCAGACATTCCTTTCAGGAGATGTTCTTCCAGGCCCATCACAAGTCACCTGCTCTACTGCCCCCACCCTCTGTTCTCTCCACCTCTTCGGGCCACTGTCTTTGCTCTCTGTCTGTTCTTTCCGATAGGGTTTTGCAAATATTTTTCATCTGTCCTTTATTGGTCAAATAATTGTGATGAGGCATGTATAATATTTGTATTTTTATTTATCTATTTGTAAATTACATATATAAATAAAGGCTTCTGTGAGAATATGGACAGCAATTACCAAATATATTCAGAAACAAAAAAATTTCAAAGGAGGAGATAAAAATGAAACAGTATTTTAAATGTCTCCATAACTACTAGATGAATACACATTAGTGAATATGCCTTTAGGGTAAGTTAATTGTGAAGGATGTTGACTGATGGCCACCAATTTTTGAAAGAGTGTCTGAATAATTTGATTTTTTGGATAGCTTTCATATCATAATTGGTAATGTAGCTGAAGAAGAGCTCACCAGAGTAGGAAAAGTGAGACTGTAATTTTTCATTTTCTTATCTTATTGTCGCTTGTGTTCTTCTTCTTGTTTGCCATTCATACTTTCTCTGCCAGAACTCGTTCAAAGGCCATTTATCTACTTTGTGAAGATGAGTTTAGTTAAATTCTCTAATTGTAAAACTTTAATTTACTTACCTGAGTGCATGGAAACTTTAATATAGAGATATACTGTGAAATCTAGCAAGCCAGGGAGGGCATCTCTGTTGTCTTCTTATTGTGGGGGAATCCTAACCCTCAGGATGCTTCGCATGCTGTTGTCACCTCTCACGTATTGTGCCAAGGAGACTGCAAGTGCCAATCCAGGCATTAAATAGCACAAAGCTTGATTAATTTATTTTAGGAGAAAGTAAATATGCATTGCAATGCTAATATTTTCTTGCGGTTTCAGGGATTGTTCTATGCATTCACTGAAATGTCAAAGCCAAAATTAACATGTCTTCTTTTTGGAAGACATATTTAGCTTGGTGATTGAGATGGAAATAACTAATTGTAAAGTGATATTTTATCACTTTATTAAGTTATATAAAACCAGAAATAATGAAATGCATTAAAGTATTATATATTATAATGAAAGCAGAGAAAGGTGGTTATTTTTTTTTAGGATAATAGAAGCTTCTTTCTCTACTTTCAACTCGGTTCCTCTTCATAGTATAAGATTGTCTCATTGATAATTGTATCAAACAATTATTTATATTTTGAATGGATAGTCATTCTTTTCTTGAGGAAGGATATGTTCTACAAATGTAGGAATTATTTTATACTAAATGACAATAATAACTTAAATCTCTGTGAAGTAATCCATAGCGCTAGAGAAGTACTGTCATTTTTATATATTTTATAAACTCAAACAATGGAATTTTGTGGTGTCCTGGGACTGTGTTACTGATCAGAGGTAACCTTTTATCTCAATAAAAGAAATTGAAAATCACGATATTAAGTATAGGATAAAATGGAGTAGACCTAGATTAGATGGGGGAGAAGTACCAGCTTCTATTGTTCAAACTTAGACTCAAGCTCAGAGAGTCACCAAAGTGATTTACAGCCTCGGAGCCTGTTGATATCATAGTGAGGTGGTTGAAAGGTGGCTGCAAATCCTTTGCTCCTCCTCCCATTGAGCAGCTTCATCTCATGGCTTATTCTTTGGATCTGAGCCAATCTAAGTGATTTGTTTGGATGAAAATTGGGGGTGACATTCTGGGATTTCCAAAGCCAGATCATACAAAGCCTTGAAGCTTTGCCCTAGAACTCTTGGGACACTCTCTCTGGGAGTCCTGAGCTGCCACACAAGAAGTCTGATAGTTCACATGCTGCATCTGATCCTAGCCTTTTAGTTATCCCAGCACAACTCAGGTGTGGGAGTGAAGCTGGTTTCTGCCCATCTGCCCATTGAATACCACTGAATGACCTTTGTTGGTACTACCTGGAACAGAATAACCAGCCAGCGGTGCTGGAAACAGTATAACCAAGCTAGTGTTGCCTGTCCAAACTCCTGACCCACAAATCTGTGAGATACCATGTAACAGTGTTGTTTGAAAAATGCCACATTTTAAGGGTATTGGAAGAGAACCTGAACACATGGCTCACCTTTCACTCTATATTAATGTAGTCTCTCTTGACTTTCAATGGGGATCTCCTTCCTAGCCTTGTTTTATCTCTGCATGTACTTCCCAGTGGTGTTTAAAGGTTATGACTGCCATCTCTGGGAGAGAAGACATCACAAGCAAAATCCCAAATCTTTTTAGACTTATAGGGAGATGTAACCATGTCCCTTTGCTCTTTCTCTGGGCCCAATTCTGCCTGGAGATTCTCAGTCCCAGGGTTTCCCCCCCTCCTTAGGATGCTGACCACCTGGGAAGATTTGTCTGGGGTCCTTGCTAGTGGGGTAGAACTGTACTCACTTGTTCCTTATCCGTCCCCTAGGTCTGGCTCTTACATTGCTGGAATTCTTAGGAGAACCTCATTGAAATTTGCCCTTCAGTATATCTCTGCCTAATAACCTAGAAGTTCTGTTCTTGTCTCCTCCCCACAAAATGGCTTTCTTAGGTCCCTAACACTTGACTTAGATCTGGTTTGGACCAAGGAAATTAAGGCAAAATCAGGTCTTTGAATTGCTGGTCCATCTTTGGGGGAGTGACACCTTATGCCCTAATCACAAGAGAAAAGGAATCCTGCCAACTCCTCCTTCCCCAGGATCCCTTTCCTTCTTATCACATAGCCATTCTGGGATGAAATTTTCTTCCTCCCTGGAATGAAAAATAATTAAGCATCATATAAGATGCCTGTTGTCATGATGATGCTGATAATAAGCCAACTCAAAGCTCAGTGGCTTAAACAATGAATATTTATTATTGCTTATGATCTGGGGTTTGCCAAATGGTTCTCATGGTCTCAGCTGGACTCACTCATGTTCTATAGTCAGTTGAACTTCTGGTAGGTGACTCTGCTGTTTTTGGTCAAGCATTTTCTTATGTTTGAAGGTTGGCTGACTTAGGCTAATACAGGAAGCCTTAGAAAACTGGAAAATTAGAAGCCAGGAAAACTAGTGTCTCCTTCTCCAGGAGCTATCCTGGTCACAATCATGTTGTGAGTTTTTTAAAAATTAATTAATTAATTAATTAATTATTTTTACCATCTCATGGTAGATGTAGAAACAATCAAGTGGGTTTTTATTTATTGAATCTTCTGCTTTACCATTGACCAGAGTTTCTAACTTTCCCTTTGGCCAAAGAAAGCCTCATGACCAGGGTTGGGGTCAGACTATGAAGTTATGAGAGCTGTAGGGAGCCCTGAATTGGCCATTCATGCAATCAGCCTAGCAACAAACTCAAATTGCTTTTCTACCCTATGATTGCTGCAATCTCAGCTGGACCAACAGAAAGGCAGTCACTTGACAGGAGGTGTGGTCATAAGGCAACACAATCTTTGGGAGACTTGGAGTCCTGAAACAGGAAGGAACAATGAGTCTTGGTCCTAGACTCTCCCTGATCTCCAGTCTTTTAATGGTGCCTTCCACTGGCCCAGCCATCCTGAAGCCAGCTGGTGAAAGAGCCCAAAAGATACTGGGCATAGAGCAGGACAGAGGAGGATAGAGAGTGCCTCAGGGTGTGTGTGTCAAGCAGGTCCTTCTCACTTTAACCACATTCCTCCAACAGAACTGGAAAATGGTCTTCCTAACTCCAAGTTCAGGAACTTTGAGGTGGCCCCAGTTCTTCCCTCCCTCTCTCAATCCTTCCCTCTTGTGTTGATTAAGTCCTCCAAGACACAAATACCAAGACACTTTTAGATTTATTGGGAGAGATGGAAAAAAAAAAAAAAGAAGGAAGGAGCCAAGGAAGTTTGGGAGAACCATTAAATCATGATGCAGGTCCCACACCTGTGAAGAGAGAGAGGCAGGAGGGTTGGATAGACAGTCTCAGACTGCAGTGCAATTCTAAAAGCTTTGGCCAGGCCAAAGGGAAGTCCTTGAGCCAAAGTTCACATCAAGAGAAATGTCACATTCTGTGGAAACTGTGTGCCTTGGTATCCCTACCATGCTTACCCTTTGGTTGAGTCATGTGGGATGTGTCCACTCAGGGTACCCTCAGTGGTGCATGCAGAGCTTGGCAGCTGAAGCCATCAGTCACTCTCAGGAGATCTGAGAGGCACATTGTCATCATTTCTATCCTCCCTCCTCCCTCCCTCCCTCCCTCCTTCCCTCCCTCCTTCCTTCCCTCCCTCCTTCCTTCCCTCCCTCCTTCCTTCCCTCCCTTCTTCCTTCCTGCCTCCTTTGCTTCTTTCAAGTTACTATTTTAAAGAGCCATTTAGGTCTCAGGCTTGGTGCTGGGTACTGATGATAAGCAAACAATAAGGCAAACAGGACCTCTTCAGAGTGTCCGGTTCTTCTTCCTGATGAGCTTGTTCAGGGTTCTGTTGAATGACCTCAGCAGTAAGCCCTTTTAAATGGCAGGAGGGAGACCCATCTTCCTTCATACCTTCCTTCCCACCCCTTCACCCCAGAAAGTCTGAACAATTGCCTAGAACATCATTAAGATGATCACATTTCCTCGGCAAAAACCCAGGACATTCTTACTCATGAACTTACTTATCATAAAATCATAAAAATGTGAAAGTTAAATCATATTTCTTTCTAGTTTTAATGAATCCCTTTCAAGAATTAGGGAAAATTCATGAAATTGGACTGATCCTATATCCAGGGTTTATATTAAATATAGCAAACAGTTGACTTAATCAGACTTGTTTGGGTGCAAAACCAGAGTTTCGTCTATGTTATTCATAGGTTTGTCATTATATGTGCCTGGGAACTTAGGGGAATGTTCCCCTGGTCTTGGGAAGATCAAGGGTTGCAACAGAACATGGGATACCCAGAGACTGAAAGTGGAATTTAAGGTCATATGGACTCCTGGGTGGTGGCAGGAATGGTGGTCCTAGGAGTGTGAGGATCTTGACTCTGGTGTTTTTCTGTTTCATGACTCATCGCCTCTCCATGGTTTGTTCTTCTCTTCCTACTGGGTTTCTCAGTCTTTGTACTTTATACATTATTTCTGACCCTCATAACATTGCCTTATTCATTGCAGCCCCCCAAGATTCATTTTGTCTCAAGATCTTTTATCTTTCACCTTCTATTTCTAAATGCTTCATTCTCCTGGTATTTTTCAGTGCAGATTCTAGAGGCAAAAAAATCTGTTTGGTCCAGGTCTTCTTTTAACAGTTCACCTAATTGGTGCTGGACTGGGGACACCTGTTCAGCAATCCAAGTGTAGACCAATCAACTGGGAGGATTGGGGTGGGACTCATCTAGCTCTTCAAGGCCAAGGTCACAGCTTCCCCTTATCCTGGGGAAATCTGTGGGCTAATGTCTCTTAGGAGAGAAATGTGACCTATTGTTGAAGATAGAACATTTTGAAATCTTATTTAGTTCTGTGACTCAATCATGGTACACGAAATAGTGTAATTATATACCTTCTGTATCCTGGGATTTTTTTCACATAAATTCATCTACTTTTCCTATTTCCCAGACTGATGAAAGGGGGTGCATGTTAAGGTAAGGTTTATCAATTCCAGACTCTATGCAAGAATCCTGCTAGATGTTCTGCTTTCATTATTATTATTTGATGATAACAACAACCCTATGAAGTAGGTATTGTCCAAACTTTACAGACAACAAAACTGAGACCCAGAGAGGTTGAGTAATTTGCCAGAGGTCATAAAACTAGCAAGTAGCTGGCCCAGGATGCAAACCTATGTTTGTGACTTCATGTCTGTATTATTTATTTTTTTGGTACTAGGGATTGAACCCAGGGGCACTTAACTACGGAGCCATATCCCCAACCCTTATTTTTGTATTTGATTTAGAGACAGGGTCTCACTGAGTTGCTCAGGGCCTTGCTAAGCTGCTGAGATTGGCTTTGAACTTGCCATCCTCCTGCCTCAGCCTCCTGAGTCACTGGGTATTTATTTTATTTTATTTTTATCTTTTTGGCAGTACTGGGGATTGAAACCAGAACCTTGTGCATCCTGGGAAAGTACTCCACCACAGTGTAGCTACCACTGAGCTATACCCCCAGCCTATCTGTGCTGTTCCTTCTTCAACAAACCACCTCCAAACCCCTTCAAGAGGGCCACTATGAACAGCTTGGACAGTATTTGACACATTTCCTTCTTCACCCTCTGGCCTAACACAAGGCTTCCCAGGATCTGGGGAATATAAGTAGGTGACTCCTTTTGTCCTTTACTTAGCTCTATTAATGATATATATTAATGAGGGTGGTGACCAAATGTCCTTTGCTTTCTTCCTCATGTTGTGTGGGCTCTCTGCCATACACCTTCCATTGGTATGGTGAAAATAATTTTGGATGGGAGGGTGTCAGAAGACCTGAATTTGAGTCTTGCTCAGCTTTCAAAGAGCTGGGAGACCTTGGGCCAGTTTTTTTTTTCCAGTGATAAACAAGGAGTTTAAAACTCCTCCATGTCTCCATAGGTCATGCTCCAAATGAAGGCTGGGATATTTCAGCTCAACTCCACATCTGAAAGTGCCTTGGCTCTGGCTCAGGGTCCTGAACCTCTGAAGACTCAGTTCTTCAAGGATGAGCAAGGTTTTTTCCCAGCCCACTCCTGCCTAGAGCTACCATATGCAATGTCTGGGAAATTGGAGGAGGCTCAGTGACCTCTAAAAAGGGCTTAGAATTTGAGTAAATACTACTTTCCATCTGATTCAGGGCCTTCCACGTGGGAGGAATGTGAGCATAACAGAGTGGGAGGGAATAATTCTCCATAGTCTAAATTCATTTTCTCCAGCTGTTTCCTAAGACCATGCTTTTGATTCACCAAGGGCCACAGTTCCACACACATCATCCTAGCTGGCCTGGAGTGCCAGTCTGCCTGCCAGTGCAGACGCCTACCCAATGGGGGGTCCTTTGCTCTCTTCTTCATTCATTAAATATTGAGTGCTATGGCCTAGTTACAATCATGAGCAGAACAAATAGAGCCCTTTCTTTTAGATTGCTCACAATCTGAAGGAAAAGGAAAAAGATAGCCAATAAGCTGTAAAACATGTGATCCTAACTTCTCAGGCAGCATTTTTTTTTTTTTACAAACTTTGGGGTGGGGGGTTAATGACATGGTGTAGGCATCTTATTTAAAACACTACCTCTCAGTGTTATGCATTACAATAAAGATATCGCTGTGAACAACTCCTCCAAGTATTCCTATGGTTTTGTCAGAGTTACAGTGAACCTAGAAAGTCACAGTCCCATCTTAACCAGGAATGCTCTACTGACATATCCTGATGATCTCCTGAGAAACAGCAGAATGGAGTCCAGTGTGCCTGGTTTGGTAGTCAGTCAGTTACACTTGTGTTAACATTTCTGTTCCTCCACTTATTAGGTGTAGCCATGGGCAAGTAACTTGACCTTTCTCAGTGCACGTGTGTGCATGCACACACAGAGGTTTATTGTGTACATTTATGTGAGATAAGAAGTTGAACTCCTTGGTCAATAGTAAGTGTTCATTAAACACCAATTTTCAATCCCCCTCCTAAAAGTGAATTAGTAAGTGACAAAATAGATTCTGAACTAAGTGGTGGAAGATGGAGACTGTTATTGAGACATTCTTGAACTATTGCTTCATGCAATTATTAGACAATTCTTAACATTCATTCTAGTTACTCATTAAATAATTCTGACTATGTGCCCAGACCACTGGGCTAGGTTAGGAGAATAGAGGGGTAAGCAGGACAAAATATTTGCCCTGTGGATCTATTTTAAAGTTTTTCCTTGCCTTTGATTTCTTCCTTCCTTCTTTCCTCTTTTTCTTCCTTCCCTTCCTCTGTTGCTCCCTTCTTCCTTTTCCTACCCGTGGGCTTTATGTGTTGGAAAATTTTTTAAATTTTTTTTTAATATGTATTTTTTAGTTGTACTTAGACACAATACCTTTTTTTAATTTATTTATTTTTATGTGGTGCTGAGAATCGAACCCAGGGCCTCGCACTTGCTAGGCAAGCGCTCTACCACTGAGCCACAACCCCAGCCCCAGGATAATGTTTTTGATAGCATGTTTAAAGAGACCTTTGAAACAATATGAGAAGTAGCAAACCAAGACATAGAAAATGATGGCACAATAATGAGGGAACAATTTTGCTTTCTCTGTCATTTTTGTCCTGATATGATGAGGAGCCTATAATTAGGACACTATCCCGATGGAGAGTGACTGACATAGAAAGGATCTGGGGAGAGTATTTGTTATAGAGGAGCATTTATTACAGCCATGGGGGCCAACGGGCTGCCATGGAAATAATCCTTTTATTTGTGTGGCTCTTTACAGAAATGGGATGTGCTATCCTGGAAGCTGACCTGTGTTCCGCTCTGCAGGGACCCAGGCCAGGGACGATGCACAAACCTATATTCTATAGCTGCTCCAAACAACTGGTACCAGAGGTGATGAAGGGGCAGGGGCATTGCATAAATAGAAGAGCAAATGTATATTTGTCGGCACTGCCCTCCTCTCCTTTCTTTTCCCCTCTTTCCAAAAATAAAGTGCATTGTTCCCAGGGAGTGGAATTCCAAGTGGCAGCTGTGCCTGACTCCTTCCCAAAGGGCAGAGCCTGAGGAAGTAACCAGGGTTCACTTGCGTTTGTTCTGTCCTCTATGGATGTTGGGATTTGAGCTGCAGAAATAGCTGCATTTACAGGGTGTGTCACGCTGAGCCTGTGTCACCAAATGCCTGTTGCTCACCATTTACAAGGGATGTACAAGTTTTGTGAATACCCGTGTCCTTGGGTTCCTTATTGGAAATCCTTCTCCGAAATAGGGCCATTGGGAAGAAATCTCATAGCACTGCCTCTCCCTTCTCTACTCTCCCTGAAAATCAATTCTCCTGCTTTGGTCAATAAAAATTCAGGTAAAGTTTGATTTTGACTATGCTGTGATTGGTGTACCTGTTAACCTGAGGGCCAGCCAAAATTAGGAAGATGGACTTGGATAGATGTCATAGGCTGGCTTTCAAAAAGAGTTTAGGATATTAGAGGAAAGCTCAGGGCTGCTAACTTAAGGTTGTTGCCCTGGGAGAGAGGACACTGCATTTAGGAAAATTCTGAGTGCAAAATTTGGGTGCATAATCAAGATCACATTGATTAAAACAGTTGATGTAGTTAGTACACCAGGATATCTGTGTAAAATCATCTGTTCTCTCTTCAAATGACTGCTTCAGTGTTTTATGCTAGCAGGAATGGACAGAGGGACAGTATGCATGGGGTCCTAGAAACACTAGTCTCAGGTGGTGGGAAAAATAGTTCCCAGCACATTTTATTAATAAGCACTAACTAAATATGCTAGTGCCTATGAACAAAATGGTTATGTTTAGTGGAAGAACATCCGTTCACCCATTGGTCCTTCCCATTTCACAGGTGACTATCTGCTCGATGTTGGGTAAATGACATGAGGATATATCTCTGCAATGAAAAAGGGTGCTTGCAAGGGTTGAATTGTAACCCACTCACCTTCTTAGTGACGTATACACATTCTAATCTCCAGAAACTGTGGATTTGGCTTCTTTGCAAATGTAAAGCAAACAAAAAGACACCTTGCTTTGCAAAAATGTAAAACAAAAGCTCTTTGCAAATGTAATTAATGATGATTTCAAGATGAGCCTATACAGGTGGGTACTAAATCCATTCACCATGGTCCTCTTCAGGGATACACAGAGGAAAGACATGGAGAGAAGAGAGAGACACCACGGGGAGATGGAAGTAGAGACCGGAGTGATGCAGCCTGAATCCAAGGGATGCCTGGAATCACCAGAAGCTGGGAGAGGCAGGAGGAATTCTCCCCAGGGCCTTCCAAGGAAAAGTCGCCCTTGATTAAAGACTTCTGTCTCTAGAACTTTGAAAGAATCAACTTCAACAGTTTTAAGCCATAAAGTTTGTGGAATTTGTTGTGTGAGCCGTAGGAATCTCATATGGAGCAGAAGTTAGTCACTCTGTCTGGAAACCCACCCTTGGAAGCCAGCCTCTCCCCCAAGCTCTCCGAGGCTCTGCCATTCATTCATTTGCTTTTCAACACAAGCGCGCAGTCAGGGCTGCTCTGTGCCTGGACTGTTCTTGGTGCTGGGCAAGTAGGACTCAGCTCCGTCCAGATGCAAGCAGAACAACAGCTACCCAACAAGGGGACAGGGGCCCAGGGCACATGCAGCTGGAGTACAGAGGGGCCGCCTCTGCCTCTTGGCAGGGAGTTGAGTGGTTTTCTAAATCAGAGCCACACACCCATGGTACAGATGTGTTCCACCAGGGGAAATAGGCTTCCTCAGGGTGCACTTCTCAGAGTGGGGGGAAAGCCATGATTTTTCCCTACTCTGACCTTAGTTTCACTTAAAAAAAAAAAAAGTAACGTGGTGGTTTGTAATTTATGGGGTCTCATGGGGAAGAAAACAAAAGGGAACTTTCTTGAATTAGCTGGGGTGTGGCTAATACATGTGCAGGGTCCCCCAGCCCTGGGGTGGAGTCCTTATGATCTGGGCCTGGTAAATGCTGGTGGTGGATGGGTAGAGATGACAGGGTGGAGCAGGACCTATGGGAACAAGGATGTCTCCGTCGGGGTGAACCTTGGCTAGATGCAGAGTGAAATTTCCCAGATATGAGGTTCTGTCTCTAGGTTTATTCACTTATGGAACACTGATGAACAAGATGGCGCTGTGCAGAGGGATCGAGGTAGGTTGTACCAGAAGGAAAGAAGTTTCTATCAGCAGCTGATTAGTCCTCTGGGAAATAAGGCACAGACCTTGACTGTGCAGAGCAACGTCAAGGCCAGATAGATGTGCTTAGTACCAAATGTATACTGAATAGACAGACATGGCCATGCTGTGTGTGGGCAGAAAAGACAAGGCAGTCAGGGCCAGCATGATCCAAAGAGGCTTTCTGGGGAATAGTGACTAGAGGCGGGTGGTAAAGATGGGTAGGATTTGGATGGGAGCACACGGAGCGGGTAGTCTTCCCCTCTCCGTTCCTGTCTTCTTTAAGCCCAGGGTGGAAGAGGCGCCAAGCCTGAATGTCTACCATCAAATGAGATTCTCATCTGCAGGAGGGAATGAAACTCAAGTTAGTTGGAACATCAGAAAAATCTTGGGAGACAAAAAAAAAAAAAAAAAAGAATCTTAAATAGAAAACGTAATTTGTGGCCAGTTTGTAGAAGTCTTGAGCACGTGTGAAGATGGGGTTTGCATTTGATCCCGAAGGCTGTGGGAAGCCATTACTGTTTTTTTTTTTTTCCCCTGAATTTTTTTTCTATCCCTGATTGGTTGACTCTTTGGAACATAGATAAGCAACTTGTGGCTCAGCCTTGGGCAAATCAAAAGTGCATTTAGAAAAGAGGAAAGGAATTATGGACAGTCACTTTGTGGAAACCCCACGTGGCACATTCTGCAGCCCCATCTCTACTCCTTCCCATTTATTTATTTTTTTCCTCAAAAAAATTATTTTTCATCTTGAAAGAAACGATGCTCGTTAGAGGAAGTAGGATTATGGAAAAGAAGAAAAAAATAAATCACCTGCAATTTCCCCCTTAAAGAAATGATTGCTGTATTTTTCCTGAGTGTGCTTTTTAAAATAGCAAAAAGAAATCACATATATACTACTTTATATTCTTTGGTTTAATCTTCCCATTATAACCCAAGCATTTCCCGGTGTTATTTCACTCTTTCAGCCATAGGTTTTAATGCCTGTGTCTAGGAGGTGCACATTAATTTACTTAATCTTTCCCCTATGTTTGAATTTGTGATTTATAAGCACTTTTTCATTATTGTAAATCATGCTAGGATGAGCTTCTTCGTGTGATAATCTTCTTCCATATTTATGATTATTTCCTTTGGCTAGATCCCTAGATGGGGAATCACGAAATCAAAGGGCATGAACATCTTTAAGGTTCTTTGAACATTCAGCCAAATTGCTTCCTTGGGGGTTGTTGAGCTTTGGAAGTACATGATGAAAGATGAGTCTCATAGCTGAGGACAGGCAGGGCCAGGCCAGATAGAAAGAGCATTCCAAACATTCTAGTAGAAAGAGACATTCCGGAGTCACTGAAGCCGCAGCCCTGGTGATGGGCTGCCCTGATAGGAAAGCATTGCTGGTGTCCCTGCCATTTTTAGAAAGCCAGCTTTGAATTCTTCCCTACAAGGATAGTAATGCTCTGGCACAATGACCTTTTCTGTTGTTAGAACACACCAAGCTGACTTCTACCACAGGGCCTTTGCATCTGTTCTATTCCTCTGCTGGAACTCCTCTGCCCTCAAAAACTTGCGTGTCTGTCTGGTACTCCAGGTACTTCTGTCACATGGATATCTCATTCATAGCACTTATTATTCCTGGCCCATGGAAAATGTTCAAAAGATATTTGTAGAATGAATGAAATCGTTCACTCATTCATTTAGTGTACTAATATTTTCTGATTGCTACTTTGAAATAGTCCCATTACTAGATCAGTAGAGTAGAACAAGAGGATTCAGGGGAGGAAAGAGGGGAGGGAAAGGGGAGGTCCTGTGGGAAGGAGATTGATCCCATTATGTTACATGCATGTACAAATATGAATGAATCCATCCCACTATTATGTATAATTACAACACATCCATATAAAATAAAATGAAAAAAAATACTATGGTTACTCTTAATATAAAGAGGAAGATATTTAAAATAGTTCATAGAATGTTTTAGCAGAACTGGTCCCAGCCAATGACTCCTGCCTCATCTTGACTGTCTGCCTGCCTGAGTCTCTTACATTAGCCTTACTTGCTTGCTTTGGGTATTTGAATGTGCTATGCTTCTCAGTGCTGCAGGACTTTTGCACATGCTCTTTCCTCATCCTACAACAAAGGTCATGTCTTTATTAGGTCCTACTCACTCATCCGTCAGATCATTGCCTTTGCTTGGAAATCTTCCCTGACATCTTGTAAGAGGTCAGGCTCCTCTATTACCTACTCTTTGAAAGTCTCCAAAAATGAGCTCTATTGAACTATGTGTGGCATTCAGGCCCTCTGATTAAATTTTTACCACCCTAACAGGGCAGAAGTAACACTGTGGTTTCTGAGATGCATCTTCTGCCTGAGTCTCTTGAAATGTTTGCTCTCAGGATACTGAATTGGGAATCCAGAATCTTCTCAGAATCTAACCACTGCTCCATGAGAACCCCAAGCTCTGAGCTGTGCAGAGCGATCCTGGCAGGTGCTCTCATCAGAAGCCCCAGCTTGAGGCCCAGACAACAGTCCATGTCAACTTAGGGTCATGTTGTTCTTCCAGTGACTCCACGTCTACCCCATCTGACTGACAGCCCGTCAGAGCCGCCCAGCTCAGCCCAGCCAGTTAAAACCAGGAGGTAAAAATAAACCCTTGTGCTAAGCCCCCAAGTTTGGGGATTGTTTGTTACACAGTCAGGGATGCCTGACACACGCGGCGTCCTCTTCCTTAGGACATGCCACCCCTCTTGTTCCTGGACTCCTTCCCGCTGGGACCGTGTGCTTCTTCCCTGATTTAGTTAATGATCCTCATTTACTAGTCTGTAACTTCATGATGGGGAAGACTGGCTTGTACCAGTCTTTTTAAATTTCATTTTATTCTCATCATTGACGATTTTCATTTTTATGGTCAAGAGAAAATTTCTGGGGAAACTGCTGTGGTGAGTCTCAGGGGAGGTGAGGCATGTGCCCTGAGCTCATGGCGTGTGATTCTTCAGCTGCCGATGCAGAGGTAAGAAGGCCCTAGGATGCATCCCAGGGGCCCTGGGACCAGCAACTAGTGTCCAGTGGTGGGGGCTTTGACATCCTGGCCAATGCAATTGAGGCGTAGTCTCTGCATGCCTGAATCCCCATGTGTCTCTCTATTTTACCCATGGGTTCTCCTACTTGCTGGTGGACCTCTGAGCTGCTTATCTCTTCAGAAATTTCATTCTAAGTTAACCTGAGCTGCTTTGCAATTGTGCAAAATCGAGTTTGCGGACAAGTTGCTTAGTCCCTGCTTGATGACCAAGGCCCGAGAGAGAGCTAACTAGCACTGTGAGAGGAACGAATATGTGTCAGGGACTCAGGCGGACATCTGGGATTCTAGGATAAATAAATCTCTACTTCAGAGGTGCTCTGAGTTTACCGTTTTGTATAAGTAAACCCGATAATTACAGGGAAGTGCTACAAAAGAGAGAGACATAAAATTATGAGAACTAACTATACCTGGGGAGGGAGATGATCTTGACTTATGTTCACAATTGTATTTAGATGAACGGCAAATATTTATTTGTTGATTGACTGGATGACTAAATAAATGTAAAGCTGACGTAATGTACATGCAAAAGTTTGTCAACTGCAGAGTGCTACCTAAATGGAAAACATTCTTGGACCAATGCTTGATTTCTCTATGTCACCAATATCAGAAAATGCATGCCAAACTGGCTTAAGAAAGAAGAGAATTGTTTGGTTCTTATAACAGAACAATGACAAGAGTAAGTTCAGGGGTTCAAGTATTATTAAGATCTTCTCAATTTGATGTTATCTGTGTTGGCTTCGTTCTTAGGCTCTCTCTAAATGCCAGTCCTCAAACATTCAAGGCTTCTGTATCTCAGGTTCAGACTCTGAAGATGAAACAAGCAAACAAGACTCTATTTCTGGGTGTTCTAGCATAAATCCTCGGTGTACACTGTTTGTACAAGTTGAATGTCACTTGGGTAGAATGCCTTCATCTGAGCTGAGCTCAGATGCAGGGTCTGGCCAGACCTGGTCCATGGTCCTATCCCTGGAGCTGGGGTAGAGGGCAGCCTGCTGCAACCACTAATGGTTATGACTATAGGCACTCTATGCAAACAGCTTGAATTTGCAAATCTTGGTTCTGTCATTTAAGAATCAATTGCAGTTTACCTCTTTTAGAACTGAGGCATCTCTGGAAAGGGGAGAATGATATCGCCATTGTGGAGTTGGTGTAAGGATTAAATGAGTTAATGTATGTGAGATGCTTAGACCAGGCCTGGCATGTGGTAAGAGCTTAATGATCCTTAGTTCCCATTCTTAGCTATTACAACATGGACCAAGAATAGGAAAAGGTTGCTCCCCCAAGGAAATTCAGGGAGCTGTTAGCAGAAGAAGGCCTAAATGAATGCTTAAGAGGCAAAAACAACACATATCCACTATATTTCACCCCCAAGTTACAACCAACCAGCCCCTGGAGGTGAGCAGCCAATAAGTTCTTGCACGAAGCCAGGTGGGGCTCACAGCTGCCCCTTGGTGTCAGTCCTATCCCCCTGGGAGAAGTTCTAGTTGCAATCATGTACAACTGATCAATACCCCAGCCAGGCTGAATGTCTCCCAGGCAATCAGTGCTTGTTTTCCTAGGCTTCACCTTTGGGGAAGTCTTAGAATAGCCATGCCCTGGCTAGCCAGAGTGCATATTGAACCATTTCAAAATGTTGGAAGAGGATGTCTGCATGCTTAATGTGTAATTTAGCTGAAAGAACTGGAATAACTTGCGTTTTGGTGTGTTCCTCATTTTCCAAATGAATGTTATTTTCATAATGGATCCCAATGGCTTCCTCCGAGTTATTCTGGTTCATCCTATGAATAGGGATTATGGGGCTTTAATAAGAGTTGACTTCGGATTCCTTGGGCTTTGCAAAATGATCTTTGGGCTACTTGTATACCAAACCATCAGCGGTTCTTCTTCTTGTGGATTGGTATTTATCCTTTATTTCATTACTTCCATGGAATGAGCCAGAACATGTATAATACATCAGCAAGCCCCAAGCTACGTCAATGGCTTGAAGTGACAAAGGACTGGTTTTTAATTTCTTATGCAATTTGGGTTGAGGAAGCACAGTGTCCACATGGTCTAAGTTTGTTTGGGGTTTCCATGTCTCCATCGTTCTCGTCTCTTTGGTGATTGACTCAAGAGATGGTCCAGACTTCCCATTTTGCCTAATTTAATCTGTTTCAAGATGTGGTCACAACCTCACATAAGAAGAAGGCCGCCGGCAACGATTCCTGGAGAGCACTTTTGTAGAGAAGTGGTTTTGAGCAAGGTTCCTGGGGAAGAATAACATGTTCTTGTAGGAGTGCTAGAAACTCTCCAGACCCCTCTGTGCTAAGCGTGCAACACCACTGCTTGGGGACACCTGAATGGTGGCTGTGACAGACAGCCTAGGGCCAGAAGGCTCTTCTGACACTCTTGCCTCTGCTCACACACAAGAAGTCCCAGGCTTCCTCTGATCTCTTTGTGTGGCATCCCACGAGTTCTAGACTCACGATTAGAGGGTCACCATTAGCATCCCACCCTGGTACCTGATCCTTCCTCTCACTCTCTATCCTGCTTCTAAGTGGCACATTGCACTGTTGCCAGCCTGTCTTGCAGCCTCCTACCCCAGCCTAATTCTCCCAGGGGGCAATGACTTATTTTCCATCTTCTGGGCAGACTGAGTATGAAATGTCTCATGACTTTGTTGCAATACATATCAAGCTCTATCCCCACTCTTGGTTTGAAATATATGGTCACGTGATACTCCCTTCATAATGACAGGTAGGAGCTGTTACTGATCTGTCCACAAGTGCTGTCCTTTGGGACATTCAACAGAGATAGATTCCCACCCCAACCCCACAAGTGTGGTAGTTGTGCACTTTAAGGCTTCTCTGATTCTCAGTGTCCTCATCTGTAAAATGGGCATGTGTACTCCTGGGACTCTTACTGAGAATGAACAGACATGGTCGGTACACTGGTGCATGGCAGATTCTCTGTCAGTGTTTGCTGTGGCTCTTTTAGAAACCGTTCAGGAAGACAGGAGGCAGGTTTATCTCATTCATGGAGGACACTGGGACCTATTCTTTTCCTTCTCTAAGCTCCCTCAGCTCTCCCCTTTCCTTCTTTTCTTCTTCATCAGACTCCAGTCTCCACCGCCTTGGATCCCACCCACAGCTTTGACAAGATGGAAGAGCAGAGTTGTTTATTTTGAAAGCAAATTCAACATTGACCCTCTGAAAAAACAGCCCCTGCAATACGCTCTATTACCACATAAGCGTCACATTTAAACAAAGCCTTTTGGCTTGAACTGAAAATTACTGTCCCCCTGGGAGGCATAAACTGGAGGGGCTGCCCGCTGAAGCAGGAACGCACAGCGGCTGGCAGGGCCGACGACTGGAAGGCGAAGCTCAACTCCTTGCTTTAGGGCATCAATTTCATTTGGAAAACTCTGCTCCCTGGTTCCCTTCCACAGTGGGGAAAACAAGAGCAATCTGTTAAAGCCTTGGAGGGTGGAAAAGCAACCCCTCTCAAGTCCATGTTCAAATTAGTAAGAGCCCATCCAGCTACGAGCTGGAGAGTCCTGTTGGGACGGTAGATAGGTCAATGGATACAGTCTGAAACTGGTATGTGGATGTGACTTTGCACCCCTTCCCCCCAAATAATGGTAGAACTGAGGAACATCCTATTGCCTGGGTAATAATAGTGTCATATTGATAAAAGCAGACATTTATTCATCAAGTTTTATGTGCCTGGCACAGAGTAAGACTTGACCCATATGAACTCATTTATTTAAGAGGGAGGTACTATTTTTATTCTCATCTTTTTTTTTTTAATAGGTGAGGAAACTGTGGCATAGAAAGGTTCATGAACTTACCCAAAGTCACACAGTTAGTGATTTCAGCCCCATCACTCAGGTCCCAGAACCCAAGCTCTTCATTCTCTCTTTCTAGTGCTTCATTTTGTGAGATAGGAGTGGAGTTTGCACACATTGTAGGTGCACACTCACTCGCACCGAGACAAGGACCCTAAACAAACACAGGGAACACTGCAGGACTCTGGCATGACGTTGTCTTGGGTGAATTTCAGGTATTTCCATGTTTGTCTCGTTATCTCCTAAGAGGTTTAGGATCCTGGAAGCTCTTTCCATGTCAGTGTCCCTGCAGGTCTGCACACTGTACCAGACACCAGCAGCACTTCAGTAAGTGCTTGTTGAGTGGAGAACAGGTAGATGCTGACTGTGAACATGAACTAGACATTCCAGAGGAGATGGGGATCAGCCAGGCACAGGGGGGCTGCGGCAAGGTGAGAGGAAGAGATGGGAAGTGAGGCTGACCTTGAGAGTTTAGCTAGAGGGCAGAAGAAAGGGTGCTCAGGGTGGGGACGGCACCTGGGAGAAGGACAGAGAAGGGAAGGAGGACTGCATGGCTGATGCCAACAGGGAGAGCTGGTCACCCAGAGTGAGCGCCTGCACTGGGTGCAGTTGGCCATCATCTGGGCTGGTGGAGGTTCCAGTGCTGGTGTAGGCACAAAGAAGATCTGGGGGCCAGTATGGTCCAGTGGCTAAGTGCATGCAGTCCTGGGGTCAAATTTCAGCTTAGCCATTTTTCCAGTTGCAGAACTGTGAGCAAGTCAAGCCCCAAGAATGCTCAGGGCACTGAGAAGATTATATGAGATCATGTGTGGCTTATGCCTAACAGTGCTCTATGGTAAACAGGGTCAACTGCCATTATCTGAAGCCAGGAGAGGGAGGATGAACTGGAGAGGAGAGAGACTGAGCGGGGGACATGTTTGCAGGCCGAGGCAATCACAAGAAGTTCTTTACAGCCAGTGTCCTGGGAACGTTAGGGTTTTTAAAATTTTCTGAGCTTTCATAAATAGCCCTGGACAGAGTAGGTGCTCAATCAATGCTGAAAGACAGATCTGCTGGTGTAGTGTGTGTGTGTGTGTGTGTGTGTGTGTGTGTATGTGTGTGTGTGTGTGTGTGTGGAGAGAGAGAGAGAGAGAGAGAGAGAGAGAGAGAGAGAGAGAGAGAGAGAGATACAGGTGTGTGTGGGTGTGTGCAGGTGGGCAGGGTGTGGAGGATGTTTGCTGAAGTTAGTCAGAGTGGCTGGGTCTCAGGACTCTGGGTCTCTTCCTATGATTCATAGACATTCTGGGGAAGTCTCTGAAGTCCTTAAACTGCGGTGAAAGTTGGTATTTAAAAAAAGAGGATGACTTCGCTCCTCGTTCCCTTTTGTACATTTTTCCACTAGCACACTGGCTCCTCCAGGAAATTTTGGATCTTTCGCCATCTTCAGGACAAGTCATTTTGTTATTAGGACTTATTTTTACTCTTCTTGCATATGCTGTCTACTAATTGGGCATTTGTTTATGAGGTTTCATTCAATATTTTGACACTCATCTACTCTGTCCCTAGAGTGTGCCAGGTTACTGGCTGCTGCTCCAGAAATGAGACATCATTGCCCTTGAAGAGCTCCTAGGGGGGCGGGGCGGGGCGGGGAGCAGAGCTCAGATGGAGGTATGTGAGGGTGGTACAGGGTGAGGGGGTCAGGGGTTCAGGGAGAATTTCCAGAGGCAGTGAACTCTGAATGAGAGCTCACAAGGCGCCAGGAATCATGCTAAGCACGTTACAGACATTATCTCATTCGCTCCTCACTCTATGAGGTAAGTGCTATTATCCTTGTTTTCGAGTGACCTCACATGAATTACTTCACCTCTCTGAGCCTCAGTTTACCTCATCTGCAAAATGGGATCCATAAAACCTGAGAGAGTTATCGTGAGGATTATGTGGTTAAAATACATGCAATGTACTTGATGACATGCTAAGCTGGCATTATGAGAAGGCACCGACATATTTCCTAATTATCATTAGGAGGAGGAGGTGGGGCTGCAGAGGGTGGATGACTTGCTCAGGGTCCCTTAGAATGCACCTGTCAGAATGGGGTTTGGAGCCAGTGCTCTCAGGCACAGGCTGTGTGGATTTGCTTGGGAGTTTAGAAAAGGTTTGGAGAGTTTTCTTGGATGCAAAGCTATATCATGGGATGATTTTCAGCAGGAGTGGCCACCTGGCACTGTCAACCCTGCTCCCTGAACCACTCGTGGTACACACATCAGTTAGCTGGTCAACCTCTCAAATGGATGTGGCAGCTCCTTTCTTGGTTTCCAGACATCTAGCTCTTGTTCTCAGGTCTCCTGTTTCTTTTAAAATGATCAGTGAATTATCTACAGTGGGCATGGTGATCCCCGTAGAGTCCAGGGATTCTCACCATGGAGCTGCTGTGTGGCAAACAGCAAGAAGCCATTCTTGGGTAGGGGGAGGGGGTGGAGGGAAAGAAAAGAGCAAAAAAAGAAAAAATACAAGGCATCCATTTCTGGCTCTGGTGCTGTTCCCTGAAATAATTCTTAATCCTCTGCACAGAGTCACCACCCAGCTCTTCTTGGAGCCACCTCCCAGGGCAGTTGTAAGGAGCCCGATTAAGATTTATGTGGTTTGTTTTCTTTCCCCAAGCCTTTGAAGACCCAGGGAGGAGGTAACATTTATGGCTGGTTGGTTAACCCTACAGCTCTCTGGGGTCTCCTTCCGCGACCCCTGGGCTGCTTCCCAAGGCAGGAGGCAGCAGGCCTTGGCTGCCCCATTTGGGGGAACTGGCTGTCAGAGGCCAGGGTGGAGAGAGTTTCAGGCCCCATAGTTCTGGCGGCTTTGCTGGCCACAGCTGACCGCCCCCACCATCTTTAGAATAGAACCCAATCTTCCCACAGGAGTGTGAACTCTTGAACATCAGCATCAAGAGGAAAAGAGGGGTTGGGGGTGATGCTTGTAAGGTTGAGTAGAGCTAGATATGAATAAATTTGGCTCTGAAATGGCTAATCTCCGGCAGGTGAAGACAGAATTGGCCAGAGTTCTTGAGTGTGAGGGACCCAAAAAGCTTCTTTATAGAAAGATACACATTTATTAAAAAATAAATGAATCTTTGCTTTATTTTTTTTAATGCTAATATTTTCCTGGCACAGCTGGTTAGAATGACTTGTCTGGGTGTCCTGAGCTTCATTTCTGAGACCCAGCTGAAAACCTTGGACAGCTGGAGGGGAGATACCTTGGAGAATCGAAATATTTGGTATGGCTTTCTGACCTTATTAAAAAAAAAAAAAAGAACCCGTTTGTTTTGTTTCCCATATTCCCCCACATCCTAGGGCAGCTACAGAGAGAACACTGGACAAGCAAGTCCGGTTGGAGTTAGGTTGGCCAGCAGTTCAAGGAAGCAGAGGGGTTTTGTTCTATGCCTCATGCAGGGAACTCTGGGTACATGAAGCCCCAACTCTGGCATTTCGGTTCAGCCACCCAGGGGCCAGCAGTGGGACCTTTACAAGCCCTCCTCTGAGAAAGAGTAAAGGACTTCCTTTGAATTCTGAAGCTCCAAAGAAATGGTAGTTTTCCCAACTATTGATTCATTCTTTCAGCCAATAAACTGGGTACGACGCACTCAGTCAGTTTGCAAATCATAGGTAAGATCTCAGCGGATCCATAGCAATCCTATTAAGGGTGTTTTGCTTCCAATTCTTATGGCTGAGGAAACTGAGGCACAATTGGATTCGATAACTGGATTGTATAACATTTCTGGTCTTTTCACCCCAGGCTGCTTTGTCCAGAAACTGTAGGAACAATCTTTTTTTTTTTTTTTTTTTTAGAATTTTTAATATTTATTTTTTTAGTTCTCGGCGGACACAACATCTTTGTTGGTATGTGGTGCTGAGGATCGAACCCGGGTCGCACGCATGCCAGACAAGCGCGCTACCGCTTGAGCCACATCCCCAGCCCTGTAGGAACAATCTTAACCTTGGGAAACACAAAGACCTGAGCTCAATTCCTGTGTCTTCTTAATTAGGATGAGGCCTTGGGAAGGTTGCACAATTTCTTCAAACCTCAGTTGTTTATCTGTAGCCTGGGGATCAAGTCAACTAACACAACTTTTTCAGGGTTGTGAAGGGAATATACCAGATGAGGGGACTGGGAGTGTAGCTCAGTGGTCGAGTGCTTACCTAGCATGCATGAGGTCCTAGGTTCAATCCCCATCTCCACAAGCAAAAACCAAACAAACAAAAAACAAACCCCACCCCCACCCCCCTCAAAAAAAAAAAAAAAAAGCCAGACAAGGTGTTCTGAGCCCTGTGGGAGCAGGTGCTTCATATAGAATATGAATTTTGGCATTATTAGGCCAAGGCTGTGATCTTTGCTCTTGACTCTAAGTGGGTATTGCAAGTTGAGAGGGACCTAAACAGCCTTTCAAAGAGGGTAGCTCCCACCTTGGGTGCTGTGCTCTCTTTGTTGGGCAGAGGTGGTCTTGAGAGCCTTCAGCTTTGGCTTCTCCACCAGGAGGTAGAAACATTTAACATAACACGGTGACCTCACCAGGGGCATACCAGATGCTATCATCCATAAACAGCCATTTATGCAAGTTGAGCAGGCTCTCCAGGCCACAGGTAAGCTGGGGAAAGAGAGATGGAATTGTTCAGTCCTGGAGGAGTGGAGGTTGAAAAGCCATGCAACCCTCACTCATAACATTCAAAGGCTGCCAGGTTTTGAATTAAAAAAAAATTAAAAAAAAAAAAAGCAAAACAGGTTAAACAGGTTTTCCATTGGAAAGGTGTGGAACAGATTCAAAGCAGGACAATGATGAAATTTTCTTTTTTGCTCAATTGTCTTCCTCTTGTTCTTCCCCAAACTTTCTTGTCTCACTCCGCCCCTCCCCCACCCCATCTTCCAGCATTCATCCCTGCCCCCCCCAACCCCTAAAGAAACATATAAAGCTCAAATTAGGCCAACTCAATTGCATAAAGGCACTCTTCTCAAATGAGCAAAAAATATTCCGACTTAAAAAAAATGTGTATGAAATGAGGAGGGGGGATTCAGAAGTTATTGTGGGGGCTGGCAAGAAGGAGAGCCAAACTATGAGAGAGCACATCTGACAGTTTTCTGTGAGATTTAAAATATATTGACATGTTCTCGCTCCCTCTCTGGAAGGCCCTCCGCTTCCCGCCCCTGGCCCCAGCTGCACAGGCACACAAGAACCCCTATATATATGCATGCACACTCTCGCTGAGGAATCCAGCAAAACACGGGGCTGTTCTTTACAGGCCATGGAGCTTGTTGTTTTAGTCTGTTGTTTTCATTTCTGTGCACCTGCACCCCTTGCCCAAGACCCCCGCCACATTGCCCCTGTCTTGACCAACAACACAAGAGATGTGTGTTTCTGAATAAATCACACATTATGCAATTTGGTTTCCTCAAGAATTCAGTAGAAAAACTCTGAATCTCAGCGAATTGGCCTTAATTGCATCCTTTAGGTCCTGGGCATGTTTCACCTGCCTTGGGTTTGTTCCCTGAGACTCCCTATCCTCATCTGTTCCTTCCTTACTTCTCCCCCCCCCCCCCCGAAATGGCATGCATGATGAGATGGAGGCCTTTACTCTGAGCAGGAGCAGGGCAATGAGCTGGGTATGTGGGTGGTAAGGACAGCTTAGGCTGCCCGGCATTCTGGTGGCTAAAGGGTGGGTGGAGGGTGGGCTCCAGGCTCTAGGTTGATGAGGAGCTATTTCATGTATTTGACGTCTAGCTGCTATGGAATCCTATTTGCAAATGCTAAGTAACCTAGTCAATATGGTACAAATTATCAACAGCAGCAGGGGGAATGTTGACTGCTACAACTTGGGCTTTGAAGAGATTACAATGTTTTTGGTGTGATCCAGGGCCAATGATGTCTTAAATCCAATTTCTATTTGGTGGGTCTCTAAGTCACGGCAGAGACAGTATTGAAAAACAAAGCAATGACTTCTCTCTGGTAAGGGCAAGCTAATCTGCACCTAAAGAAGACCCAGAGAAAGATCCTCCCAGGGTTGCCTTGCTTAGTGGTTCCAACAGTGACTGGTTGAATGAGATGGGAAAGGAAGAATTTGGGTGTTCTAAGCTCAATCTTAGGCACTCGGTGTAGAAAATACCTTGACAGTATCCCTGAGAGGTGGTGTTCCTGCTTCTGATTGAGTACAGGGAACTTAACTGCTTCAGATTTGATGGTACCATTCCACTCTTAGACAACAGTGGTCATTTGATTTTTTTCCTATTAAGGTTAAATTGGTCTCATCACCACATCCATCTTTTGGTCATTGTTTGACTTATCTATTGTTGCATAACTTAATAGTTTAAAAAAAACAATGAACATTTATTAGAACTCAGGAGAAGCTTTAGCTGGGTGGTTTTGGTTTAGAGCATCTCCCAAAGTTGTAGTCGAGATGTGGCTGAGGGCTGCAGTCGTTCGAGGATTGACAGGGCTGGAGATCTGCTTCCAAGACGGTACCCTCCTCTGGATGTGCTGGCATATACCTGTAATCCAAGTGACTCAGGAGGCTGAGCCTAGAGGAATGCAAGTTTGAGGTCAACCTCAGCAACTTAGTGAGGCCCTGTCTCAAAAAGTAAAAGGTCTGGGGATGCAGCTCAGTGGTAGAGTGCCCCTGGGTTCCGTCTCTAGTACCAAGAAGGTTTCCTTATGTGGTAGGGGAAAGTTGTGCTTCACTGCTGGTTGTTGGCAGTAGCCTGCAGCCCAGGTGGGCCTCTCAGTAGAGCTGCTTGAACTTCCTCAAGACATGGCGACTGGCTTCTCCTAGAGCAAGTGACCCAAGAGACTGAACAAGGAGGAATCCACAACACCTTTCATGACCTGAAAATCATGCATTGTCATTTTTTGCCACATGCCAGGCAATAGAGGTATGCAATAAGCCAGATTCAAGGGGAGGGGAATTGAACACCTCCCTTAGAAGGGAGGAGTACTGAAAAATTTTTGGACATATTTTTGAACTACTATGGTTCTAGTTCTCTTATATGATACTATATGCATAAATCTATTTAACAATGATCACAGTAGTCCTCAGATATTTGGTTGTAGCTATCACATCTTACCACTTCTGGCTGAATATTTTTAATTCCTTTGACTATTCTGTGCACGATTCTGTATACATCTCTCTTCTATCCTTGTTTAGTATGATAGTGAAGCTAAAATATGGTATCCTGGATTGAACATAATGGTGAACACAGTGTTCTTTGTAGTTGTTAGAACTCATTAATCCATCCTAAGCACAGTGCCTGGTGTGTAGTAGGTATTCAATTCATGTTTGTTATTGAAAGAAAGAATAAGCGAATGAGTCTCTGAATGAACCTGTCTCTACCTAGATACTGTGTTAGTTCCTCTTTATTTTTTTTAAGCAGATTTTACACTATAGATTAATATGAGTTGTTAACTAAAAAACTATGGATCCAGTCTTGAGATTGTCAACTCTCCCCCCCATCCTTTGCGCTGAGATTTTTCTATCCAGTTCTTAGAATTTTTTTTAACCTAAATATGGAACTTTTCTTTACTCTCTACTAAATGACATCTGCTATTCAAGACCATTCTGAACCACAACTCTATGAGCTAATATAAGCTATCTCTTTTAGATTTATATGGTCCAAAAATATAATCTAGGAGTTGTCATACACGTAATTGTTTAAATATTCTTTCTTTAACCTACCAAGTTATTTCATGTCTCCATGTTTGCTCTGCCACTAGAGCCCCTAATTTCCTGTACTCTCTCTCTCTCACTGCTCACTCACTGGGCTCTGCAGGCAATCAGCACTCAAAAAAAAAAAAAAAAAGACAAACCACCCATAACTAACTTGTTCTAATTGCACTTAAATCCAAGCCATCCTCAACAGATGTAGTGTTCTCTCTTTCTCCTCTCTCTCTCTCTCTCTCTCTCTCTCTTTCTCAGTAAAGACCTTTGGAAAGGAAGATTCCATTGCCTCCCACAGTCACCCATTTCCAGAGTCCAACATCTGGAGGCTGGGGAGAAAAGAGTGGGGAGGATGATGTATTGGCAGAATAATTGAGGTGGAAAGGATTTATTCTTGGCTTTTGTACCAGTCTTATTGGGGGTGAGTGGGTGGAGAGAGAAGTGGGAGTGGGGAGACTCTTACCATCCAGCAGAGGTGGCCATTTTGAAAATCAACGTAGAGAGTGAAGAGGGGACCAGTCCCAGCTGACGTCAGTGTCTGGGGCCAATTAAGAGTTCGTTTGGATGAACTCAAAGATGTAAAGGGAGGGATCTGAGTTTTCTTTGCTCTCATCAGACAGGGCCAAATTTTGAATCTAGTTTATTTTCATCTTGATCTACTTTATTATTGTTTGAAATTACAGAAATAATATGTTTTTTTTAAGGTCAAATCATTCAGAATTGTGTAAAAATGTTAATAGTCTCCACTTCCCTTTTCTAGTCTAAACTCTGAAAGTGGCAACTTATGTTTCTTTCCATATTTATTTCTACGTGTCTATATATACAACACAAATAATAAGCAGGACGGATCATAAAATACATTCTACCCTCCCACCTTTCCTTTCCTTCCACTCCATTATAATTATCTTTCCAAAGGTGCTTGCTGGACAAACACCTTTATCTACTGCTGCTTTTATCTCTATTGGATTAGATTATCCAAAGTGGGAATGTGGTTTTACTTGGTGGCATGTTTTATAATCTTTTATGCTGGTTAATGCTACAATAAACAACATTCTTGTCTTCTCTTCCTTAAACCAACTCTTTAAGCCATTTTTCTATTTTGTTCCTGCAGTGGCTGATTTCCCAAAGTGCCCATTTAGAGGAAGAAAAATCCAGGAAAATGTACCTGTTCTCTGTTTGGATGGAGTGTGGGGTGGATTATTTATATGGATCCAGGCTTGAGATTGTCCAATGGGTATTGGTGAGTGTGTGTGTATAAATGTGTGTGTCCATGTGTGTTTTAAATGACTCGGTTGAAATACAAGGACTAACCTTATCTAAATATCACTCCTTGTTAAATAAACAGGTTTCAATACTGAAGTACAGATGGTAGAGAAAGCATAGGATTTAGTTAGAAAACCTGAGTTTTCTGGTTCCTCTACCTACTGGCTATATTCTCTTAGAATTGATGTCTTCATAAGAAAAATGAGCCCAATTGCAAAGCCTACCTTGCAGGTTGTGAGAGTTCAAAGAGAGAACATACTGTAAGTCAGCCTTTCAGTTTTGTTTTAAATTGATGTAATACAAGCAAACACTTCAGAGAAAGGTGCTGTTCTTTATAAACACAAACAAATAAAAGAAATCAAATAAATTCCGGTAAAGGTCACCCAAACTTTATCCTGGGAGGGTCTTCCAGAAACTCAGGAGGAAAATACCAATGGTACCCAGGGGCTACTGAGGGACTGACCAGTTGGAATAGAAGGATCCAGAATCTTTTTCAGATCAAAAATATCTTTCAAAACACAAAAGGCTACTCAAACATTTTCTGCACTTGAGGACCCATCTGTCACCTGGCTAGCCAGGAAAATCTCTTTCTGAAGAGCTCATTAGTCTTGGCAATGGGTCTAAAGATTATTCTGGTAGACTGAGGCTGTTTGCTGCAGTCTTGTGCTGAGGACTCCTTCAGATATTTTCTTGTTTCATTCAAGCAATCAGCTCATTGGTAGGTCCAGCTTGTCCTGGTTTTCAAATGGAAAATCTCGTGTCCTTGATCTTAGGCATGTAGGATGATTGGCCATTGTATATCTTGCTCTTCATCTTTGCATGGCTAAAACTGTTTAAAGAAAATATGTCATGCCATGAGAGTTACCCTTCATCCCTCACCTCCCTGGGGGTTATTCTTCATTCTTTAACTTTGCTTTTATTAATGTGCTGTGTGCTGGAAGGATGGTTTTTCTTTTTTTTTTTCCCATTAAAATTGAATAACAGCTACCTTTCTCAATTAACAGACAACAAAAAATTAAGGTGGCAGTAAGTCCGTAATAGGACTTGCCACTTAACCCTCTTGTCATTTGCCTGTGACCTTATACTTTTAAAAATAAATATTAAAATTATATGTCAAATTAAAATTTCATAAGATATCACAGTATACCAAAAAGGGCTGGGTCTTCCCATGGGAAGCTACAGAGTTGAACTGAAGGCTATTTTTAAAGAGATTCCCGTGATGAAATGTTAAATAGGGACCCTTCAAAAAATTACACAGAAGGGGATTATATGTGCTAGTTTCTCCAGGTAATCTTTGGTGAGTCAGTGTCCTAGGGGCCCCCTCTAGTTAGTATCCACCCTCACTATCAAAAGTATTCTAGTTTGAATAAATTACATTTTTTTTCCTTAGTTATGGAGGATCTGGCAGGAGGGATTTTTAAAATTTTTATTTTTTTAATCTGTGTTAACATTTGCTAGTTACATGCAGGCCTAGGTTTGATCACTTTCTATGCACTTTTCTCATTTGACCCATAAGAGTATACTTAGGTGCTCTTAGAGATAATGAACCTGAGTTCCAGGAAGGTTAAGTGACTTGCTTACATTCAAAAGTGACTAAGTGGCAGAGTCAGGAGTAGACCCCCAGGACTACAAACTCCAGAGCCTGTCCTCTTAGCTAGTACAGTCTTGTCTTCATTCTTCTGTGTTAGCAAGTGGTCTGGGATGTTAGTCTTGAGTGCCAGCCGCCTGAAATCCTCAAGAATTCCAAGGAAGCAGATGTAACCTCAAGGGGCCAGTGGGCCTTCCTTTGGGGGAAGCTGTGTTCCTTGGGTATAGAAAATGAGGTGTTTGTACTCATCTGAGTATTTAGATGATCTTGAGGGACGCCCTGTCCGCGCCCCATCCCTGCAGCTGCCTGTTTACAGGCATGCTGAACTTTTTTTTTTTTTTCCTTCCTCCAATTAAAGTATAACGAATCTGCTAAGACCTGGTCCCACGTAGCCCTGCCAGTTGGGTTTTTCGGGGTAGATAAAATGAAGAAGTGTGAGTCGAGCAGCCTGCCCTGGGGTGAGAAGAGAAAAGAGCAGATCTGTATGCGTCCTAGCAGCCAGCAGCTCTCCCTCTGCTGTGGCCTGTTCTGGGACTGTGGGCCAAAGGAGCCTTGGAATTGCTTAGACCTGCCTCTGTGCCTTTAGCTGTCCGGGTAAAAACATCACCTCTCTGGAGGCCTGTGCTGGAGCACAAACCCACGTATTGTCTGGCCCCTGGCAGGCTAGTCTGTGGAGGGGACACTCTAAGAGCTCTATTTTAATCTTTTGGAGCTGGGCCAGGGTAGGAATTCAGCTGCCAGCACCAGGCTCCCTACCCCCATGCTCTTGCCCCACCCCCAACCCTCTCCTGGTTTCATTCCTGCTGACCTCCCATCATGAGAGGTGCTGGTGTTCTTTCATTCTCCCTTTCTCTTTTTTAAACTACCAGGCTCTTTCATGGATTTGACCTCCCAAAGTGCTGCAGACCAGGGCTCCTCAGTGGGCTACATGGGGCTCAGAGCTGGCACGAGGCCAACCCTTGAATCCTGAGATTTACCTCCAGATGTGTGTGCCTCTGTGCTTGTGTGGACGTGTGTGTTTGTGTTGTGTGTGCGAGTGAGGGAATCTGTGTGTGTTTGTGTCCGTGTGTGTGTGTGTGTGTGTGTGTGTGTGTGTTTTGTATCTCTATGACTTTTCTCTCCTCATGAAGAAAACATTGGGCTGGGGAAATTGAGGGGAGTTGAGAATGGAGAGAAGTAAAAAGGGTGGTTCAAATCTATAAACCTCTTCTTCTCTGTCTTCCAATAAGACTGCTCCTCCCCAGAGTCAGGTTATTTCAATCATCCCTCTAACTGTTTTTTTTTTTTTTTTTTTTATCCTGCCCCTAGGCTTGTTGGGTCTGTTTCTTTGGATAAGAGTGAGTCTTATAGAGAGACCACACAACAGAATGGGCATTGGACTTCTACAATGAACTGAAATTCCAGTCTTAGCTCTGCTACTTGCTGATTCTGTGATGTTGGGTATGAAATTTCCTTTCTGGTGCCTCAATTTCCCAATCTAAAAGATGTGGTTGATCATGCTACCAACTTTCACAGTAAGTGGAAAGCAGAAGATTAAATGGCACTCAAAGGGTGACCCATAAATTAGCTCCTTTCCTGCCTGCTTTCTTTTCCCAGGAACAAGTCCTAGGGTGTCAGCTGAACCTGGCTCCCGGCCTCAGTGAAGAAGCCCCTAAATGGCGAGGAGAGGCCGTGTGCTTCCTGAAAGGGTGGAAGGGTGCAGAGGGTGTGACCCTTTCTCTCCCACCCGGAATCTCCCATCTTCTCTCACCCCCATCCTTCTCTGCCAATGATGTTCATTTTCCCCTCTGCACTGGCCTCCCAAACTGACTCATTACCTCGACAGGGTAGCAACTTCCAAAACAAAACTTTTTCAACCAAGGAAAATATAACTATGGGGAGGAAAACATTTCAATATCAGGCCTCCTGAGACCCGAGGAAATGTACTGAATGTTTGTCAGAGAATGATGCTGTCCTCACTTCACAGACTCTGCTGAGGGCAGAGGGAGAACAATACCTGGCACTTGGCTCTAGCCAAACCAAAATGGCCCAAGCAAGGTCCACGTCAACCTTGCTCAAGTTGGCCCAAACTTGGAAACATCAGATGTGTGACCACCATGGTGCCTCAAACAGGCCCCACTATGGCATGATAAACATCCTACATAAAGGAAGGACCAGTGCTGTGTAGTGCTGTATTCCAAGACAGTTTCTAGTCTTCCTTTCCACCACAAATGAGATACCTATTGCAACTTGCTGTTGGCAAAGAGTCCTGCTTGGGTTCTGAGAAAGGGCAAATGCAGCACATTCCACACTTAACAATAGTGCCCCCTGCAGTGGGGCAATGGTTTGACCCTTTTTGGGATACTCCAGGGAAAGGGTCTTATGGCAGTGATCAAGCAAGATCTAAAAGAACAGCTGGTGGGTGGGGTTAGTACCAAATCAGATGCCGTGGAAGGTCCAAGGGATATTCCAGACCACATCCAGTGTGATTCCACAGTGGTCTGGACAACCAACGATTGGGGGACTGAAATAGGTAGAATCATCTTCTGAGAGAGACTGGGATCAGGTGAGGCAGAAGAGTGATTGATTTAAATCTTTCCCTGGGGAAGATTATTTTTTGGAGATGGAGGAGAATATTGGAAAGGGATGCCCAGCATGGTTTTCCTGAGTTTACTTTCTTTATAATAGACTCAATGTCACTTTCTGTTTACCTTACACAACCTGGGCTCCCCACCTAGAACAACAACAGCACAAAACATATCATCAACATGAACGTGTTCTGCTCATTCCTGAGAAGTACTCATTGTGAGCATTTTAAATTCATGGAATCTGAGAGGTGAAAAAAAAGTTTCCATACTTTGGAGATATCTTCATCTGTAAGTTCAGAAAGGAAAGGTGTTTTCCCATACCCACAGAGATCCCGACCCTGAACTAGAGCCCTGGTCTGGTGGGAAAGGTCTGCTGTGTTGTCCTGTTGGCTTCATCTGTGGTCATCATCTCTGTATGTAAATATCCCTTGCATGTCTGTCTCTGCAGGGTGTCTGTTTCAGAGAGGGCTTCCACAGGGCTGTTTTCCTCTTTCTTGACCTAATTCAATGGTGTATGGCACAGGGGGAGGTCAGGAGTGCTCAGCCCCAGTTTTCACTGTACTGAATCTCACCCTTCTTATTTGTAAAAATAAAGTAAAATAAAATAAAATAAAATAAAATAAAATAAAATAAAAGTTCTTGTTCTGATCATTTCCGAGGGCTGTTCATCAAGCTCAAATAGGATGGTGCTATGGGAGTATTTTTTAAACATGTAGGAGATTGCAGCTATCAAATCCTCAATGAGGAAAATGGCATGTGAAAAAATATAGTTTTATCAGGCATGGGGATGAGACTTTTGTAGGTTTTCTGGGTTCTTAGAGGGTGATCTGCCTGTCAATCCATGTCAATCCACAGGGGTGCCCAAACAATATGTAAGATATCATGATACTCAGATAACTTCTGACTGTCGGAAACACCAGAAGAAAGGGCAGGTTTCTCCCCAGGCCTTTTGCTTCCTTCTGGGTCCAACCCCCATCATGTACTCTGGAAATGGTGGGTGGGGTAGGTGGGTGGGAACTTTTCAGACAGTCCTAGAGAATGACTTTAGAACTTTAGAGAGTCACAGGCTGGCAAACATTTGTAAAGGCCTTTGAGTCCATTCTTTATGGAGAAATTAACCTGATTCTAAGTGATCTCTCTGAAATGTCTGGTGGTCATCAATTTATCACTTATTTAGCAGGTACTTGTGCCAGGAGCTGTAGATTGTGCTGGGGGAAATGATGACTGACAAAGTAGGTAGTGGCTTTTGACTTAGAGCCTTTGATCTAGTCTGGTAAATGCCCAGTGCCTCCCTTCCTCTAGTCAGTATCTGACATCAGTCCCTTCTTTGGCAATAACTTAATGCAATGACTGATAGGACAGACCATTATAAGGTGCGAATGCCATAGCTACTTGAATAGGAAACACATTTTCACAGTCAAAAGATCATTGCAAAGATCTAACTTCCTTAACATTACAATAAACATTGGGCAAGAAAAATTTCTTATGAGTTTTTATTCTAACAGTCACTCTAAATAGATAAAAGCTCTAGCTTTTAATTTGCCTGATTCCTAAGATATTTTTTGTGTTATTATTATGCAGAAGAAGGAATTATTTCTTGTTAGCAGGTGGAAATACTGTGTACCTTGTGAAAGGGCTAAACATTCAATTAAAGACATACTTCTTACTTAGCAGGTTAAATTCAAAAGGCCTCCTTTTACCCTTTATCCCACTCTGTCCCTCCCCAAACACCTCCCCAGAGTGTTCATAGAGGAAGGGGATATTAAAGAGCAATGGCTTCTGTTTGGTTTGAAAAAGAAGGTAAACTTTTATTTAAAGACAGAATTAGGAAAAGAAAGTAATGGTTTGCTTAGAAAGATGACAATTTACATAAGGAAAACAGCACATTTGGCCAGGACAACAAAACAGCCCTCTGAGGCTGTCAGGAAGCCGACCACAAACATGCCAATGAGGAGCTGAATGTGTGTGTGTGTGTGTGTGTGTGTGTGTGTGTGTACATAGTGCGCATGTGCATTTAAAAGAATTCTGTAAGACAGCATAAGACAAATACATGGTCCAAAGCAGCATATTTCCTGTCCTTGGGAATTCAGGAGAACGTTTTTTGTTCAGGTTCCTGGGATTGAAATAATCTCTTTGTAGTGTCCTCAAACATTGTAGAAGGGGGAGAAGGAGCTCTGTGGATGTGGAGAAGGGATAAAGAAATGGAGATAGGACAAGGCATGCAGAATGCACTCCAGATGTTCAAACATGCATGCATTGGAGGAAGAAGTGAGGTTATGATGGCCAAGCTCCTGGGTACAACCCGGTGAGAGTATTTGCCATTGTAATATGATGCTGTATCTTCAATTAGGAAAGAGGAATAGCCTAAATGCTATTAATTAGTCAAGATCCAACAAGTCAGACTTTGCTAATAATTGTCAAAACAATGCCCTAGATAATAACTCTTTCAAAATTTAAGTGCGAAGATTTATTAAAGTTCAGGCTGAACAATTTTTGTGTTCATTGAGACATGGAAAAAGCATTAGGTAAGCCATGTGCTGAGAATTCTTTTAGTTTATTATTTAATTGACATTTCTCCACACCAAAGACAAGACTTGTAAACTATCTTTTAAACAGCAAAAAAATCTTATGAAGCATCAAAAATATTTTTTACTTCTTCACTCTTGACTTAGATTTCAACATTATCAGGTGAGATATAAAGTATATTTAATGCTTTTGAAACAATCATTCCATTGGATAGCTAAGATTTTTTTCGGTCAACAATTTTTCTTCAAAATGCAATTAGGCAGGTAGGAAATTATAAAAAATACTTGCCATTAGAAAAATTATCTTAATTCTTGTTAACCCCTGACCTCCTCTTCTTAATGGGCAAGTTGAAGAGGCACTCATTCTACCAGGGCTGTTTTTGATTGAAGGTACTGGCCATTTACAATATCCATTTAAAATGTTCAAATAATTTCCAAATATTCATACTACAAAATATTATTGTTTCAAGATTGGAGGTCACATTTAACACATCATATGTGATTTCTTTATTTGTATATTTACAGAGGTGTAAAGCACACAAAATTGTGCAGATAACATACTGAAGTCTAAATTTTAACATATACTCAGTTGCGTATGTGGCAACAAGATACAATGCATTCTGAACAAATAACAACCAATAATCAGCCAGATTACTAGGTATACATTAGGCAGGAAGCAATTAAGCATTGCCTAATAGAATGTCACTTAAATTATTTTTTTTTCTATGAAACATCCGTGACATACCGCACCCCCCCCATTCTTTTTGCATTACAAACTTCAAACTGACTCTTGTGATCACATACCTGGGATATTCGCAAACTCTGGTTTGTCACAAGGCAAAAGGCAACACAGAAACTCAGAGTGACTTACAATTTGCCAGACTTGCCCTTTGTAAATCAGTCACTGGAGGGTGGTTACTGTGAAAGTATATTTAGACTTTCATGCCATCGACTGAAGGAAGAAGAGCAAAGAGCAATAACTAATAGCTTCATAACATTTGTCATTAAGTTAAATATTGGCTTTTGCTGAAATTAAAGACATGTACATCTGGAAGGGAAAGACCCTAGCATAATTTTTAAAACAACACAACAATAATAAACCTCCTACTTCCACTACCAAATTCGAATATTTTCACAGTCCATTTACCCAATCATTAAACAAAACCAACTGTCCCTTCGAATGACCATTTTACAGATTCATTATTAATGGAAATAGAAGAAATAATTGAAAAACAAATATAACTACTGTGCACAGATGCGGTGGAAAAACCAGAGACCTGAAATATGGCAAAATCAGTGCTTCATAAACAGTCAATGGATTTTTTTCTAAAAATACTTTTTGCTAATGGCAAAGTTCAACACCTCAGAAAAACTCTGAATTAAGATCTTAGAATAAGTTTCCAAGCTGTACAACATAGTTTCAAATACACTACCCTTGTTGTTTTAAGGCCGCATTGAAGTTTAGCTTAACAGTCGTAAGCCATGTGTTTGAACATCTTTATGAGAGGTGACCGGCAGAGAAACAAATTTTTTCCTTGTTCACCTTACTACCTATCAAGAGATACCCTTGCTCTCCAAATAGCTCCTTTAAAAATTTCCTTCAAGATATGACCTTGACAAAAATCCCAGATTTGTTTCACTGAATCATCTGGAAAAATACATAGGCTTTATAAAGTGACAATATAACACTTTGAATTGGCTAAGAGTGTGCTCTTGTTCATCTATAACTACCCTCTTTAATATGTATATTAGGGTTTAATAAACAAATATGCAAAGATGCACCCTCTCAGCTGTGGCTCTGCTGCCTGCAGGGTTGAGAGCTGTAGAATAGTGGCATTCTGCATATATAAATTTTCTGAAGCCAGTAAATTCTGTGTGCTGTTAACATAACTGGGGAACTTAAACGCACTGCAGACCCCCTGACAGCTTGAATTGATGGTTTTCCAAGAGAAAGCAAGTACATCTTAGGTGAAGGGCAAGGAAAAAGAGGAGGCTGGGAGCTGAGATTTTTCTAGCATGCCTTCTTGCCTAACGGGGTTATCTTCCAGGGAAGAGCTCAACCCTCAGCAGGGTACACGTTTGTGTGGCACCAGAACAATGAATGAGAGGCCAGTCCTCTTTTCCACTTGTCTGGCATGATCTCCTGGCAAGGATGGGGTAGGTGTTTGCCAGGTGGCTCTCAGACAAGGTCTCTTTAGGGGAATACAACAAGGCTTCAGTCATTGCTTTTCATGAAGTGCTTTGGGATCCTTCAGGAAAGGGGACTGGAGGAATATTATTACGAACTGGCTTCAATTTTCAAACCAAATGGAACCATTTTCTCCAGTGTAATTATTGCTTCGAGCGTTAGTGAATGTTCTTAAAATGGAATGGATCTCATCTTTAAGTACCCACTTCTTAAAATACTCATTCCCTGGAGTGAAAGTTTTTAATTACTCTCTACCAGGTACCCTTACCAATTAAGAGGGTTCGATAGCCTTGTAAATGTTGTCCAGCACATACATCCAGGACTTGTATTTTCTAGGTTCTCCTCCCTTACAAATCGACAGCAGGAGTGCAATCAAAGATGTCTAGCAGAACATGTGCTATGTTTGTCTAGCTGAGGAGACAGGCTCTTGCTTCTTCAAGTCCTCAAAGAGAAGATGTATGCTGAAGGTATGGCTGCGTTCTTGGATCAGATTGTGAGCCCCTTGAGGCCTGGGGATGTGTATCACCCTTGATTCTTTGGTTCTCTATGGGACTTGGGAGGAAAAGAGATAAAAAACCAAAAATTCCCTATACACTGACATATCTCTATAATTAATGCGAATAAATATAAATCTGTGAATTAAAGAATACATTTTTTTTTCTCACTAGAATACCTTAATTCTTAAACTGAGCTCACGAGTGTTACAAAATGGAACATGGGGGTGAGCAACCTGAACTAATGGCTAATTCTTGAGGATATAAAATATCCACTTTTTAAGAAAATATTGCTAGAAAAATACACTTTCAAGTGGATCAAGTAGGCCCAATAAAATCTACTGTGCATTACTCATTCCTCTTTTACTTGTGAAAAAATAAAGATATGACTGTATCCCCAATATAAGTTGGTGGGTTTGAAATTAATACAGTTTGGGTCCAGTAAGCCAGAACTTGCTGACCAAATGAGGGTTCAAAAAGGTGGGTCAGTCTCTGTCTCAGCTGCTTGTTGAATGCCTCCCATCTGATGCACAGTCAAAAACTTCCTCCTGTGTCAGCAGAAAGGTCTGGATCAAAAAGTTGCGTGGCTTCTCAGGTTTTGACAACTCTAGCATCTCATCTCAGGGACTCATTTCACGTAAACAATGTCTTACTTAAAATAAGAAGAAACTTTAATGTGTGTAACTCTGCCATTCCTTTTATTATCTAGGAGTCATAATCTGAAATTTCTCTCAAATTTGCTTTTTAGCTAGTAAACTTAGATAACTTTTACATGAAGTTTTGCATTCCCTAGCAACAAGGAACTCTGAGATATTGGAAATTTGTTAGCTATAGGTTGCGCAATGGACTTGAATTGAAATTGGAAGTAAAGGTTTTTAAAAAATATTTTTAGTTGTATATGGACACTTTATTTTTATGTGGTGCTGAGGATCGAACTCAATGCCTCACATATGCTAGGTAAGCACTCTATCACTGAGCTAGTTTTGCACAATAGGTAATTAGCTTATAGATAATCAAGAGTGGACTATATATATTTCAATTCCCAATGGGACAGCCTGCTATAAAGGATGTGGTTCTTGTTTCTGATGTTAACTCTAAGACTATACCAGCTCTGAGACCTTGAGCAATGTACTTAACCTCTCTGGACTTTAATTGCCCTTCCTGATAAATGCAAGGACTTGGACAAATTTTATGGCCCTTCTTGTTTTAACTCTTACTCCTTCTGTCCCCATTCACATAGAAGAAAACTATACTTTAAAATCCTCCCAGGCATGGAAAAGGAACAGTAGTGATTCTGGTGAAGATTTTGGAGGGAGTTCATTGAGTGTAAATTCTCTTAAAAAAAATAAAGACTGAATTCTGGGCTTTAGTTTTCTAATGACCATAGGCCATGGGTCAAATATGTGCCTTTCCAGCATGGTAATTATTTATGTTTAAATTAAATGTTTTAAAAATGGAAGGGATCAAAATAACATTGTGAACAGGGGACTTTGTATGAATTCCCATGAGCAGAAATGGAAGGACTGTGAGGACAGGGAAAGGATCATAAAGAGTAATATTTAACTAAAATGCCTGTGAAGCAGAAAAGAATCATTTAGAATATCACTTAACTGAAAGGGTCTTGATTCCAAGAGATGAAAGACTCATGCCCTTTATGAATATTCAGTGGAATTTATCTTTGATTTGGGTTGCTTATTTGTGAGAAATTCAGGAAAGAGGCAATGAGTATAGGATTTCCAGGTGTTTTTGAGCACATTCTTGGAATAAACCACTGCCAGGGTCTTCTGAAGAAAGATTTTTTTCCTGTGGCCCATGGGCCAGACGATTTTGGGGCAAAATTGACACTGAGTAGATTTGAAAGAGGAAGGTAGCCAATCCTAACCCTGGATACCCAATCCCTTGACCTATGGGGTGGGCCTAGAGTATGTTCAAAGGGCTGTGAGGAGCCTATCACTGCCTGGCCACATCTGCAGGGAACTTCCTTGTTTAAAGATGACTTCACCACTTCATAATCCTGAGCACATCATAATCCTGAGCAAATCCACTGCAATTTTGGGAGACATGACGCTCATGGACTTCTTTTGCTTAGAATTGTAAAGGAAATACATTTTTGCTCATATTTCTCTCCTTCTCCTGGTCTTGTCTACAATTCAGGCTTTCACTTAACTCAGCCATCTCCCTGCAGCCTAGAACAATTTATGGCTCGTTTTCAGATCAGAATTCGAGCTGAGTGAGCAGGAAGGATTGCCTCCTATCCTATTCTATCTTTGCAAGTTAGAGCTGAAAGTGTCCTCTATTTTAGTTTCTGGTGGTCTCCACATAGCACTAAAAGACAAAGAGGTCTGCCAAGGCCTATTTAATCAGATAAGCTGATGACAAACTGGATTTGGTGAGTTCTGAGAACCCTGCACTTTGGCATGGCCCGGCTTAGCTGACAGGGAACTCAGCTAAAGTCCACTTGATACTATGCTCTGAAGTCACAACCCAGGTCTCTTTTCCCTAAACCACTCTAAAGGTTTGGATTCAAGGATAAAACTATGTCAATCTTATTTCCAGCTGTAGAACTCCTCATTAATCACAGATTCATGAAAGAGCCCTAAACCCAGGGGTCAGGTTACAGAGCCAGCTGCAAAACTGAGGGTGTGTCTTCGGGCTGGCCTTCCTCAGCCACAGATGCCACTAACGGGGTGGCATGTTTGAATCACTGCGTCTCAGACTCCATGTTGACATAAAAGCTTCTCCACGCCCTTTCTAGGTTGAACCGGGAATAGCGCTGGCAACTCTGGCCTTGGCTTCTGCTCTACTCTTAAACAAGAGGTCCTTGAACCTGTAACCTTTGGATTTGTAGCATTCAAAACGTTCAAAAATGGGTGAGGGCAAAGAGGGGCAGCCAGGGTGATGGGCAAGGCAGGGACTAGCAGTGGGATGGTGGACAGCCAGCGCGGGCCTTCCTAAAGCATGCTGCTGAGGATTTCGGACACTGGCGAGGTGGGACCGTCGGGACTCATCTCAGGACGGGCAGGGCTGGACAGGCGGACTCGGCCTCCAGGGGGCGGGCTCAAGCCGGCCCACGGCTGGGCGTCCTGGCGTATCAGGGCGCCGGGGTAGGGCTCCACGTAGATGCGGTGGGCAGAAGGCCTCGGGTCCTGGAAGCAGCCCTTGCGCTCCTCCGGCAGGCTGGCTGCGTGGGCCAAGATCAGGCCCCGGGGCCCGTCGAGGGCAGGTCCAGGCCCCTCGGCCTCCCTAGGCTCCTGGGCCAGACCACAGGCTCGGGACAGGTGAGGCGTGTAGACGCCCTCGGAGAGCGACAGCGACTGCGTCTCACTGTGCATGCGCAGCCAGCGGCGGTGGCGGCTGAAGCCTCCGTAGTGCTGGTGCTTGCCTGACTTCCGCTTTCCCAGGAAGCCCAGCGGCGGCCGTGCGCCCGGCGCCATCTTGGAGTGGTTCTTGGGCGCGAGGCCGGTGAGCGACAGGCCGTGGAGGACCTCGACGCACGAGCGGTCAGGGTCGAGGCCTTGCGCCCTGCCCTGAGGGTCCTGTCCCAGTCCCACTGGCGTCTTCATGTCGTGGACCTGTAGGACATCGGGGGCGCTGCCGCTGAGACCGCTAAGGGCCTGTTGGGCGATGTCATGGGAGGAAAGGTAGACCAGGTCCAGGTCTCTGGGGCTCAGGGCGTCGCTGGAGTCGTAGTCGCTGTCCGTGGGGAGGAAGACTTCCGAACAGCCTTCTTCATCAGAGCAGGGCTGGGACTCTGCAAAGCCAAGAACAAATGTTAGGAAAAAAGAGACTCTGAGCCAGGGCTTGCTTCATGAGCATAGGATCCTGCATTGGCCCCACGCATCACCTAAATTCTCCTGTTGTCACCCCTTGAAACTTTAATTTTGAACAAGGGCTTCACTTTTTCATTTCGCACAAGGCCTGACAATTTATACAGAAGGCTCTGGTCTTAGCTCAAGGGAAAGAGATGAACTGTCAAATCCAACCCTAATAATGGTGAGGAACACTCCTTCATATCCTCCTCCACACACATACACACACACTTTTATTCTCTGGGAATCTACCTGCAGAAGGGATGAAATAAGAAACAAAGCTGGATGTTGCTCATTTATTCATTCCCTATTATTTCTGAGATGAATTTTGTATTTCACATGATGGGGATTTTTAAAGGGGGAAAGAAGAAAAGACACGGGTGACTGAAGATAGGAAATCTGGTTTAAGATCCTCATTTCCCTCTACCTACTTGCTCAGTGATCTTAGGAAAGTTGCTTAACCTCTTTGAGCTTTGGTTTCTTTATAAGTGGTGATGATGACAGTACTTACTTAGGAAGACTACAGAATAAACTGATTATGATTATGACTTAACATGTTGCCAGTTTTTAAAAATCAAAAACTGTAAGGCCAAAGAAAAACAAACTCAGAGGCAAAAATAAGCCTCAGGGTGCATACTATAGTGGCCATGAGTGAGCTACAAGTTTAGTTCTATGGATATTTGTTATTTAATTCAGTAGTTGTTCATATCTTTTTTCTCCAATCAGGTTTTACATTTCTGTATAGCAAGAACTGTCTGAAATCCTTTGAATTTCCCAAAGAGCTTAGCCCATTGTAGGTACTTGATGAATACATGTTAATTTTGAAAATGTGCAAGTGGTTTTAAAAAACAAGTAGTCTCTAATCTATAAATATAAGGTAATCTCAGTGAAAATCCCAATAGGATTTTAAAATGGAATTTAATGAATTGATTTTAAAATTATTGTGGAAGAGAAAATTTATGAGAATAGCAAACTTTTTATTTTTAATACAATAGGAAGGAGTCGGCTTTACCAGATATTAAAGCATACAGTAGAGCTTTGGTCATCAAAACTTTGTTGTATTGGTACAGAAATGTAACAGATCTGAAGTACAGAAAAATAGAGTCCAGAGACAGTCATATGACTGTGATAATTTATATGGTAAAGATAAAATTTAAAAGTATGGGAACAAAATAAATTATTCAATATGTAGTGTTGGGATAATAGGCTGTGTTTTTAGCAAAATAATTAGAGAAAGTCCTACTTCATAACACATATCAAAATAAATTCCATATGGGTTAAATATAATAAGAACCCCCCCAAATATTAGAAGACAACATGTTTGCAGATTTTGAATGGGAAGATCTTTTAAAGCAAGACAACACAACAGAGGACAAAAGAAGTGGCAGATAAATTTGATTGCATCAAAGTTTAATGCTTCGTAAAAACAAACGGCATCTTCAGCAAAGTAAAAAGGTAAGTGATTGGAAGAAGAATAACAACGTGTAACAAGAATAAAAGTCAGAATATATAAAAATCTGTAAATTAGAAGACAAGGCAAATGAGAGAAGATAAGAACCAAACACTTGTTAGAATAATTAGTTCAAATGGCCAATAAACATATTATTATTATTATGTTTAGCCCAGATAGTAATTAGGGAAATGGATTGAAACAATGAGGCTTTTTTTTTTTTTTTTGCTCATGAAAGTTACAAAAGATTCAAGAGTGAAAATTTCATGTGTTAGTGTTGTGTGAGAAATTAAGGACTCTCATGTAGTGATGAGGAGGATAAATTGGCATAGCTCTTTAGACAGCAATTTGGCAGAATATATTTAAAATGTGCATATAATTTATCCTAGCAAGTCCTTTTTTGGATATCTGTTTGAGAAATTGTCACCATGTGCACATGGAGGCATTTACAAGTTGTTTACTGCAGCATGATTTATAATAGTGAGAAACGAGACATCATCTTGTGGTTGAGGATGCTGTGAAAGGAAGACTTAGAGGCCCAGAAGCACTAAGAAAAGAAAAATAATTTACTTGGAGAGATCTGGAAAGGAATCCATATTCAGAAGACTTCTTGATTAAAAAATGCAACATGTTGTGCTGGGGATGTAGCTCAAGTGGTAACGCACTCGCCTGGCATGCGCTGGGCGCTGGGTTCGATTCTCAGCACCACATAAAATAAAATAAAGATGTGTGTCCACCGAAAACTGAAAAATAAATATTAAAAAGTTCTCTCTCTCTCTCTCTCTCTCTCTTTAAAAAAGTTGCAACAGATAACTGAAGAAAAAAATCCACAGGATTACCTGGATACAGATAGTCTGTGGTAGAAAATCAGATACAAGTATTTTAAGAATATTATAAAAATCTGGGATAAAGTTTGTTTTGTTAGGGAGTTAATATCAGGGTTTCTTTTACTTTAGAAATTAGAGATACATGAAATGCCATTTTGTCTTGTTTATTTCAGGGTCAGGGTATAAAGTGATTTTATACTTTCTTTCCTGACGTAGGAGATGACATGCATATTTACTCATAATTGGCAGAGCAGGATGTCAGTTTCACTCTCTCACATGTGGTTGGTAACCAGTATACTTTTTTAGTTGCAAAATCTTAACTTCATTTGGGACAACTATGCTCTCACATAAAATACTTTTTTTTTTAAGTTTCTCTTACAGCTGGGTGTGATCATAAAATTATTTTTGGCCATTGAGATAAAACTGGAAGTATTGTATGAAACTTCCAGAAGGCTGAATAAAAGAATTGGCTTACCTGAGAGACAGGTCATTTTGCTCTTCTTTTGTTAAGTTGCCTACAACAAGATGTGTTCAGTCAACCTTGGAAACAAGCTGATGCTTAGATGGGGAAGCTGAAAAATAGTTTGGTCTTTGAAGACCATGGAGTCCACATATATGTAGGCCTTGATCATCTAGCTTTAGAGGTTTTTTTTTTTTTTTTTTTCTCAAACAAGACAAAGTATTTTGCATTTACAACACTCTTATTTGGGTTTTCTGTAAGTTGAAGGAATCCAAACTGAATTCTAACTGATACAAATATAAATGTTCCTGAATAGAATAACAGAATAATATATCTATGCTATGAAGTATTGTCCAGCAACCTCAAAGAAAGATCAAACCTTTGACATGTTGTTTAATAGCTAACAGTAAAGGACTTCTCCATTTTTTAGTTCATCTGTTCAAGGTTTCCCTCAAACAACCTCCTTGAGAAGCATCCTCCAGCTGTACCACAAGGGATTTCTCACTTCTCTGTACTTCTGTAACACTCGTTCTTTGACAATTAGCCTGTATAGGCTTGTGTTATTAATTGTTATTTTTTTAATGGAGTTTTGGCATTCTGGCTTCATGGTTAGACCATGAGCTCTCTTAGACAGTATTGTTTAATTCATTTATTCACCAAAAAAAGTTCAGTATTACTTGCCCTTCACTCTAACAGACGGATTGTACAGATGGTCCACAACTTATGATGGTTTGATTTATAATAACTTGACTTTATAATGTTCCCAAAGCAAATGTGCATATAGTAGAGACCTTACTTTAATTTTGATGTCTGATTTCTTTTCCCAGACTAGTGATGAGAAGTAGGATAGATTCTCTCTTGTGATGTTGGGCGGTGGTAGGGAGTTCCATTCAGCCACACAATCACAAATATAAACAACAGATACTTCATGGTGTATGGTGCTACTAAGCTATGATGTTGGGTGAGCTAGGTGTGTTAATGTATTAGGTGGGTGTAGGGATATAGTTCAGCTGTAGAGTGCTTGCCTAGCATGTGATGCTCTAGGTTCTATCCCCAGCACTTTAAAAAGGAGAAGAAAAAAAGTACCAGGTGTATTAAATGTATTTTTGACTTACTGTATTTTCAAATCAATGATTGGTTTATCAGAATGTAAATTCATTTTAAGTTGAGGAGCAGCTATACTGGTGCTTGAGTAGATATAAAATTTATAAGAAATTAGAATATTTGTCTTAGGGAGTTTACAGTTTTAATGGAAGTATCAGAAAAATATTCATCTGTGAGACTGGCAGAATATTGGTTTTGTACAAGAAGTTTAGCAAATAGGATGTAGGTTTATAGGAAAGGGATGACACTGGGATAAGATTAGTGAAATATTGTATCATCTCATTTAATTTTTTCTTGTTTTCATTCATCTCTATTCTTTGTCTAAAATTATTTCTTCTTTTTCAAAAAGTGATTCAAGGCAGATTTTAAAAATAAATATTCAGATAATGACAAAAGTATTATAAGTGAGAAAGAAAGAGGAAACAGTATAATTTATCCCACTTGACTAGAACATGGGGAACAGGAATGGAATTTTGAAAAAAATGAGGCTGTAAAGGGAGGGAGCAGCAACTGCACTTTTAGAAATTTATCTTGGAAAAATTAAGGCTTATTCTCACAGAGGAACTTTGTAGGTAAATATTCATAGCAGCTTTGTTTCCTGTAAATACTTTTCTTGTTCAGGCTATGAGGCTGAGCAAGAGCTTTGGTTGTGTAAAGGAAAGTAGAAATTTAGGAAAGTCAGTTCATTCCAGTGTGTTCACTGAGCATGTATTTTGTGCTAGATAGAAAAGTTCTCTGCTTTCAAGCAGTTCAGAGAGGGTGGATTAGACAGTTAATAGACAATATAGAAGATTAATTTTAAAGAGCATAAAATTCTATAAAGAAAATCAAACTGAATTTTAACTAAAGAGTGATTTAGGAGGAAGATTCTTTTGACAATGACCAGAAAAGGGAGTCTAGGTCAGAAGGAATCACCTGTGTGAAAGTTTTAGGGAAGAGGTTCCAGACAACTGGAAGAAGAAAGTGTCCAGGGCTTAAACTCACTAGTAGGTTTCAAACCATGGTTCCGGGAATACGGGAGTAGCAGTAAGCCAGAGGAATTAAACTGCAACCATGATTTGGTTGGGCAGTAGAAGAAATGTTGACTTTAATTTGTGGCAGGTTAAGCTTGAGATGGCTAAAACATCCAGGAGATAAAATGGGAGGCTGATGAGACTATAGGATGATGACTGTGGATTTGGAGAAGAACTCACTGGAGAAGTGGTTCTACGGTGGTTCAGTCTATGACTGAAGATATATGTGGTGAGGTTGATAAATTCAACAAGGAGCGTTGATCAGGTTTTGAACTCTAGTGTTGGCCTTGCATCTTAGTAAGAAAGATGGAAGAATGTGTTGTCCTCAGACAAGTGGTTAGGGAAGAAGACAAAGAGACTTTAAGGTTAAAAGGAAAGAAATGGATAAAGCCTTGGGCTGAATAAATTTGATAATTCTTAAGAAGTTTTTTTTTAAGGGTAAAAAATGTTTCAGACAGTACTTTCCCCCATCCTTAATAGGAAAAATTGGGCACTGCAAATAATAGGATCTCAGAATTGTTGGTTGTTTTTGATGATGGCCGGCATAGATGCCTTAGGAATGATGAAGAAGAGAAGTTAATTGATGAAGAAGAGAAGTTTTGAAATTGGACTTCAAATAGGATACATGCAAAGAATTTGCAGTTGACTTTAGTTGAACTTTTTTTCTCTATTTATCTGGTTAGTGTTTAGTTGTCTGTACATACTCATTTGTATCCACAACAGTAATAACAATATCTGATATTTACTTAGTGCTTCCTATGAGCCAGCCATAGTGCTAAGGGCTCTATTGTTTTTTTTTTTAAATACTTTTAGTTGTAGATGGACACAATACCTCTAATTAATTAATTAACTTTGTATGTGGTGCTGAGGATCGAACCCAGTGCCTCACACGTACTAGGCAAGTGCTCTACCACTGAGCCACAACTCCAGTCCTCTCAGTGCTTTATTTAAGGCTTACAACTTTCATTCTGCAGGCAAGCATAGTGAAACTTAGGCTCATTAAATATTACAACTCATATAGCTGATAAGTAGCAGAATAGGCACCCAATACAGTTTTGTCTCACTCCCAAAACTTGCTTGACTATCATACACCTTAGCATTTCCATGGGCTTTCGTGGAAGCTTCCTGAGGACAGGTACTTGATTTATCTAATTCACTTTTGCAGGATTATGTTAGTTAAGCTCCCAGTAAGTATTCTTTGCTGTTGCTTGAGAAACATTTTAGTTTAGGTCTTACATTACTTTCCTGTGGCTGCTGTAACATGTACAATACTGGGTGGCTTAAAACAACAAAAGTTTATTCTTTCATGGCTCTGGAAGCCTGAGTTCAAAAATCAAGGTATCAGCAGGGCCACATTCCCTGTAGAAGTTCCAGGGGGTTAATATTTTTTTGCTTCTCCCAGCTTCTGGTTGTTGTTGCATCTTGGGGATACATCACTTCTGTTTCTGTCTTCCTCTGGGCTTGCTTCTGTGCCTGTGGCTCCTCTTCTGTTTCTTGAAGGACACTTGTCTGGATTTAGGGCCCACCCAGAAAATCCAGGATGATTTCATCTCAAGGTGGTTAATATTTATAAAGATCCTTTTTCCAAGTAAAGTCACACTGGCACGTTACAAGGGTTAGTACATGAACATACCTTTGGACAGTGAGGAGGATGCTATCATTCTTTTCACTGGACGACTGATAGTAAAAGTTCTTAAAACTAGAAGCAACCACTGAGGAGTTTGTGACACTTTCTTACTCTTTCCAGTTCATAGGTCAAGTACTTTGCAAAAATAGTTTGTACTTTTATCTCTCATTATACAAATAGCAAACATTTATTGTTTAGAGAGGACTAAGGGGTATAAAAGATGTGCTTCAAAGGAGCAGACATTCATGTTTTAAGACCTGGTCTCTCTAGAAGGGCCTGTATTGATTTCCTCAGATGAATTGGAAGTTGCTTAGTTCTCTTGCCTCTTATCAAGTTTTACTTTTATCTGTTATTGCACTTACAATTTTATTATCATTATTACAAATATCCATTTTCATATTAGTCTCCTTCATTGAACTACAAACTCTAGAGACCACATACTGTATACTATGTCTTTCATATCTCTGCTTAGTAAATGTTGGATAAGTCAGTGAATGAAGGAATGGGCTAAGGAATGAGTCAAGCAAAGAGATTTGTGGAATCTCCTGTATTTCCCAGATTATCTAATCTGAACATGGGCATATGAGCAGACCATGAGAACCTCTCCATTAGGCTCCATCTTAATCATCCTTCTATTATTAGCCTCTTATGCTGTAAAGCACCTTGAGTTGAAGTGAAACTTAAACAGACACTGAAATATGGGAACATAAAAGAGTAGTAAGATTTGATTGTCCCTTGAAAACAATGCTGAAAGCATTTTGAAAAGCTTTAATTTACTTAATCTGTAATAGATACTCCTTAAAACAGTTACCCAGATAATTTTGCTTTATCTTTGGTGATATTTGACTCAAGAGTTAGCTCAGGTAGAGCAGAAAGAACAATTGTCTTAAAATTAGACAAACCTAGGCTGAAGTCCTATCAGGCTCCTATCTGTGTCTATGATTTTGGGTAAATTACAACTTTTCTGAACCTTTTTTTGTCTATAACATGTAGATAGTTAATATTGCTTATCTTCCATAGGTGCTATGAGGATTATATTAATTTGCTAAGATACATTTAAATGCCTTACAAACCAAATGCACACCATTATCAAGATTCCTTCACCTGTAATAGAAAATATTTGGAAAACAAATGAAGATCATTAAAATATGGATCAGTAAACAGATATATTTCAATATTTTGCTGTGAGAATACTGTTAATAATAAAGGAGTACAATAATTTATTGTATGGCATCTTCTGTTGATAAGCTATTCCAGAATGAATTAGTAAATGATACAACTTATTTACTATAGTTTCTAGGAGCATTAGAGATAATAGGTGAAACAAGGCCCAGTTATAAATGTAATAATCCAGGATGGGGGCGCAAAAGGGCTTAGGTATGGAGTGGTAAATATCATCTTGTTCACAGAACCATAGGTAGGAAATACTGCTCTAATAGGAATCTAAATATTTGACTTGCATGGTAGTTGTATAATTATTAGAAGACTTAGTGGAATCTATTGCTTAGAGTGGGATAGCCCTCCCAGAACAAGCTGGGAAAATCTCCAGGATGCCAGCCAGGGCACTGAGGAGAGTTTCCAAGGACTTAGGCCACTACTACTCCCTCCCTTCCTGGAATAGAATGCAAAGTGCAGCTTCCATCTCCAGATCCAGGCCATATGCTCCATTAAACATTGTAGGCACCTTGCCTGGTTGTTATTTTAATAAACCTGGTTGTGCTCCTCAACTTCCCTTAGAGGGCTCACTGGGCAGGCCAGCACTAGTAGAATCTTGAGTTTCCCCTCTGGTTGACCTGGGAGCCTCTTGAAAATTCTGCCCATAGTATTAGTGCTGGCTTAGGAAGCTTGGCTTTCATGCTATTGTAATGGTGTTGCAATTCCTGGTCTCTGTGGATCAGGCCAACAACAGCAGAGTAGAGTTGATGTGGATTTTGAGGGCGTTATGGGGAGATGACATTTCAGGAAGGAATAATTGATTTAAAACTGTTGCTTTTTTTTTCAAGGCAGGGGGTATGGCAGGATAGAAAGAAATAATAAGTCATATCTGGCCTAAAATCTATCTTCACATTTTTAATGTGTCACTATCCAAATATATGTACATATATATATATAGTAACAAAATATATGTATGTATAAACATATATATGTGTATGTGTGTAGTGCTTCAATAAATCTATTTCCACTATGAGTAGAATTTAAATAATTTAAATAAAGAAATTTAGGCTCGGATGTAGCTGGGTAGTAGGGCACTTGCCCTGGGTTCCATCCCAGCATTGCAAAAAACAAGCACAATCCCCACGACAACAATCACAAAAACTAACTAAATAAAAATAAATAACTTTTTTATATTTCTCATCAGGCCTTAGGTGGAACCTCAGAGATTTGTTCACCTTCTAACTTCCCAAGAGAAATAATATCTTTAAATTGAGTTTTTGAACTCTTTGGTTTATATCACAGTGTTCTTAACATCATGAGGGAAAAGGTTACCAGGAACATTTACATTTGGAAGATCAGGATAATCTTCAAATACATGTGAAGAAAATAACACCCCCTCCCCTTTATTGCCTCACCCATGTGTCACCAGGAGAAACATCAGTATCGGAAAAAAAGATTGCTGCTGCCTGTGACCACTATACCCGCAGAAAAGGAGTGGGAGAGAAAATACCCATGTGATGGACCAAATCATTCCACCCCCTGCCTTGAGCTGCCTTTTCTAGGAGCCAACTTTCCCCCTTGGGTCCTTGGGAGATGCTTAATTTTAATTGACTCAGAAGAATTCTACTTTGTGTTTTAAAAACCACACAGAAATGGGAAGTAAGTTAAAAGAGTTCCACTCCCTGCCTTCCCATCCCCAACAAATTTTTCACAAACAAATCAAAGGTACATGATTTTAACAACCTTAGAATCTTGGGCTGGCACCATAGGCTCTGTAGGTCACACAGGTTCCTTAGAAGTTAGGTGAACCCTATCTTCACAGAATGGAATTATGCTGCAAACCTAGCCCCATTGAGTAACCCATTGGGGATATTCCTCTAAAGTGGATATTTTCCTCTTTTGTAAATAGTCTCCAAACTATTTGAAATGGTCACACTTGTGGAGAGAACAGAGTATGGTGTGGTAGATGCCATTGTTCTGAAAGGCTTCTGCTTTTCAAAGGGATAAGATTCTTTCTCCTTGCTTTCAACAGTGCTTCCCTGTCACTGGGTTCCATTTGTCATTTGCTGCCCTCCACGTCTTTGTGTTTCATAGCCCATGGAATCTTGGCTTCAGAGAAATAAATGGACCCAAGAGAAAGTTGTATTTTAGGAAACAGAATGATGATCACTCACATTTTAAGTTAATAATAAAATCCAAATGTAATTGGCCAGATCCTCCCAGCAGGGAGTGTGTGTAATCCATCCTCAGGCCAATGTGAGGATTTGGCATTTCTATGGCATGAAGGAGGCCACCCTCATACAGCCAAGGAGGAACCCACTTGGGACTGTGTGGCCAAGAGAAGATTAAACACTGGGAAAGTTCTGTGAACAGAGAGGGCTGATGAGCTGTGAAGGTGGAAATAGAATTAAAGGGTTGTTTCTAGAATTTTATGAACTGTGGAAGATGATAGGGCATTCTTTCCTGCCTTAAAAAATGCCTTTCAATCCTTTACTCTTCTTGCTACTGCCTTCCCTCCCTTTTCCTTTTCACAGCCAAGATTATAATAGAATGTGTCTTACTGATCCACTTCTTCACCTCCCATTTACTCTCTGATCTACTTCTGCTCAGCTTTTTTTTCCCCTCACAAACTGCTCTCATTAAGATTACCAATGACTTCTTGTTGAAAAAAGCAAAACAACAGAAGATTTACAGTTGTTTTGTTTAACCTCTCACCATCCTTTGACATGCTTTAATTTCTGTGACAATACTCTCTTGTTTTTGTATCTTCTTTCTCTGTTTGTTCCCTTTTAGACTAAGAAGTCTTGCTGCTTCATTCCATAGGGAATCCTTCCATCATCCTCTCTTCTTATTTTACCTATTGCAAGCATTTTCATAGCTTCAAACATAATCCACATGTCAACAATTTCTTAAATCTGTATAAGCAGCTTAGTTTTCTTTCCTTAGCTCTAGACCGTACTCATCTTTTTTTCCTTTGGAATATTCCAAAGCTAATACAAGTTCAGCATGCCCAACCACCAAGCTTGTTTCTCCTTCTTTCTTTTCTTTTCTTTCTTTCTTTCTTTCTTTCTTTCTTTCTTTCTTTCTTTCTTTCTTTCTTTCTTTCTTTCCTTCCTTCCTTCCTTCCTTCCTTCCTTCCTTCCTTCCTTCCTTCCTTCCTTCCTTCCTTCCTTCCTTTCTTTTTTCGTTTCTTTTCTTTTTGGTAAATAACATCATGATATCCCCAAATACCTAAGCCAGAAAACTTTTTATATCCTTCGTTAATAGCTTCCTAATTGGTCTCCCTCCTCTCAGTAGTTCTCCTCTATGGTCTCTTCATACACTAGTAAGTTTGAAAGTGGAACTATAATTGAAGATCAAATAAATTCTTGCTTAAAAATTTCCAGTGGCTTTCTGTCACAAGTAGGAAACATCCAAACTTCTTAGTACTGCCTACAGAATCCTGCCTATTCCAGCCCCCTGCCCCTCATCTTGTACCACTTACACCTTTGTGCATTATACTCCAAGCACTTCGACCTTCTTTCCATTCCTCACCCACCTAAGGCCTTTTGTTCTTTTGTTGCTTATAATACTCCATCTTCAGATTTTTGCATTACTGCCTTATCCTGTGGTTGGTTCAAATATCATACCTTCTCAGATAGATTTCTGTTGATCATCCTAGTGAAGTCAACATCTTCCTGCCTACTCACAATTCAATTGCTATTTTGTATTATACACTGGAATTTTCACTATCTGATATTATCTTTTTTGTTTATGTTTTCATTGTTTCTCATTCTTTCTAGATATAAATTTTATAGGAAGAAAGACTTTACTTTTTCATTATATCCCATTTCTTTGAAGAGTGCCTGGCACATACTGGGTATTCAAAAAATATTTTTAAATGAAAAACAAAAAGAATGAACAATGTCTTTAGGTCCTGAATCTCAGTGAGACAGTGTACACAGTTATAATCTGCTTGCTCTGCCTATAGTGTTCTCCATTTTCTTCTTTTTCTGCTCATCTTTGGCTTATTCTTAGTACTGGATTCTGTCACTTCTTCCAAGAAACTCACATCTCATTAGTTTAAAGGTTAATGCCTCCAATAGACTCTATAACCCATGCAATTTTTGGTTAATATATTTGTATCTCCTATTAGACTAGTTTCTGGCAGAGAAGATATTTGGTTTATATCCCCAAACTAGTAGAGGCTCATAAAAATATACTCTATTTCTTTTGTTGAATTAGTTGATATGTCACAGACTCCTTTGGTAATATAAATTAGCTGTCTCCCAATATTCCTCAATTTGCCAAGTTTTGCCAAGTTTTGATTTTTAGACATTGAGACTTTTAAATCATAAGAGCACATACTTAACTTATAGACTTAGCTAATGTCCTTACTAAATTTTTCTATAAGAATAACAACATTAAATATGATGTCTGTAATAATTGTGTATTATATCCCACGCATTGCTGATATAGATTGTCTTATTCACAAATAACCCTTCAAGGTGTATATATTATTATTCACCTTTTACATAATGGAAATGAGGCTCACATGTGGTTCAAGCACATATAGCAAAACAAAGCTGAGATTTGAATCCAGATCTCTGATTTCTAGGCCCAAGCTCTTTCTGCTACACCATGCTGCCCCCTATGGGACAAGTCTACAAATTGGAACTGTTAAAAAATAACTGAAGATTATAAAATCGGAGCTCTTTTAAGCTGTAAAATTGAGAAAGCTGCTTGGAGTGGCCATTATTTTAATAGACTAGACAAATAACACTACTCCCAACATGTTCTAGGAAAGAGAATTATACGGTACTACATAACCTATGCTTAGTATGCTTTTTCTCTGCTTATGAGCATAAAGGATTTTGGTATACATTTGTTAACCTACTGATGTTTTTGCTGATAGTATTTTGCTATCTAACCTCAGACTTCCCAAGGGAGAAGGTGCCTTGCTTGACATATCATTCAGCTTTTCTGTAAGTTCATCATATTCATGAGAGGCATGCTACTTATTTGGCTTTGGTTATGAGATACTAGTTTATCTAAGATTTCTCCTTTCCCATCTTCACTTCAGAACATTGGTGCCATATGGATGGGAAGTTTGTCTTCATCTCTTCCTTTGGCTTCCTGCCTCAGTCTTGTCAGTTCTTCTTTATCATAGGCTGTCTATTCTTCCCTACCCTGATTTGATTAGATTGTCTTGGCTGACATGGCCATCACCTGGCACCATAGCCATTCTCATTTGGTACTTCTGAATCTTTACTCTTGCTCTGTGTTCTTTCCAGGAAGTGTGGTCGAGAACCAAACTGACTCTTCACTTTTCCTAAATGGAGTTGATTTCAGGTTATTGACCTAGTTTCTGGCCTTTCCACTATTCTGGTTTTGTTTCTTTTATGTATTCAAACTATTACCACTGAGCAGTGTTTCTTGCAACTTGCTTGAACCAGTGCCTCAGCCCAAAGAAAATCATTGGTGGAAAGAGGACCAAGACTCTGGTGACTGAACCAAGGAACTTTAGAACTTTATTGCTTACCACTCACTGCCTTTCTTCTGTGCATCTCTGGGGATGGGGATGGTGATGGAAGACAGTCGATATGTGATGATGTAGAATTGATCTTCTTTAGATCCTGCTCATCTGAGGGGTATATCAGCTTAGTGATGGGAAAGCCAGAAACTGGTTGTTTGTATCTTGCATATTGTAGAGCATCCATGATCCATCTCATTTCACGCCAACTTTCATCTATTTGCTTTGGAATAAAATGGTAAGAGACATTAAGTTATCAAGTAGCTTTTTAAAAGGAATAAGTTTTCCTAAGAACCAAAAATGATCTGTTTTCCACAGTATTGGTTTTTGAATAAGAGTAAAATATTTCAAAATGTGTTTACTAAGCCAGAAAATACCTCTTCTTTGTAGTCTCTTGTTTTTTGCATATTTTACCTGAAAAGCTATATCTTTTAGTGGAAACAGAAGACCCAGATGATATTTAGCTCTGTAATAACCTTTAGCAAGTATTTGACCATTTTGAGCGTAAGTTGCCTTATTTAAAAAATATGGATAAAATATCTTTCCTTTTATACTTCATAGGGCTGTGATAAATGACTAAAATGATGAATTTGAAAGTGCTTTGTGATATTGCAGAGGACATTATACACACTTATAAAGTGCTAATAATTCTTAGTATTTAATGAAATATTCGTCATTGGGATATTGGGGATTCGATACAGTCAGATGTAAATATTAGAATACTTGGGCCTATGTTAAGACAAAAGAAGCAACTTTATATATTAAACTTATTGTTTTCTTGCTTCCAAAGTATAAAACATCTTACGTAGCTTATTCTTAAGTAATCTAAGCATTCTCAGATTTATTTTTTTCAGGGTAGCACATTTTAAATTGTTACGTTTTGCTTTCTGGATTACCAAAGTGACTTTAATGACATTTTCATTATAAAGTATAACAGTAGTTTCTCTAAAATCTGTTTGTGTAAAAGTCACTCAAATTTCTGTGCCTGTTTCTATAGGTGATAGATATTTTACCAGGTCTTGGTAGAGGGTGACTGTGAGCTTTCTGGTTATTCTGTCTCCAAGGAGAGGCAGTTAGTTACACAGTGCTTCATAGGGCCCTGGTTAGCTTTGCATCTGGTTTCACTAGGTGCCTAGAGCAAGGCATTAACTTCTTCAAGCCCATTTACTCAACCACAAAAATGGACTAAATGATGTTTAAAGTCACTTCAACTTTATGATTTATTTTTGAAGAATATTTAGAAAGTTGATGTAATTCTACTTCCAGGTAGAAGGTTTTCATTGCATGAACAATTCAAGATCAAGGCCCTTTTGATTATAGTGGTTTTAAAGATAAGGTACTGCCCAGTGTTATATTTTATTTTCAAAATTTCTTCTTGTGTCTTTAACTGTACTTATCTGTATTTAAGCCTGCCTTTTAAAGAATATTCACAAACCTGGTATTCCCAACACAGAGTTGAATCTGAAATGGTGACATGCAGTGGGCCATGATCAGAGTAACAGGCAGACTAGAATGAACCAGTGAATGGCATTGTGTGTGTAGTCGATAGTCATTTCCCTTGCTATCTAGTTCTGTTTTGGGGTAATAGGACCTGGCAGAGCATGATACTGAGCTCCAGGGTTTGTTAGCTTGGTGAGTTGGGCAGGAAGGCTCACAGGGAAGCACCAAGCCATTTTGAAGGGAAAAATATGAAATTCAAAGGATAAAGCAAAGTGGGAATCCCAAATGAGACTTTTCCTGATGAAATTATTGCTGTCTCGGCTGGCTTTTATTGGCCCTACCTCATGTAGCATACTCTTTGTCTCAAAGTTACTTTAAAAAAAATTTATCAAAGTTATTTTAAGGCACATTATTGTGAACTGCTTTTAGAGTGCTTGTCAAGGACAGGAACTATACTTCTCTATCTTCTCTTTAGCTGTGTAGAGTAGTTATTCAAAAAATGATTGCTCAGTGAAAGAATGAATGAATGAATGGAATGGTTGCATAATTCTTTAAATCTTTACCCTCAAAGGGTTCTTATAAGGATAAAGTAAGATAATGTAGAAGAATGCACTTTTGTCAAAATGACAATCATGGTTATTGTAGTGGGCTGAAGGCAGACCTCTAAAAGATGTCCAATTCTCATACTCAAACCTGTGAATATTACTTTATATGGTAAAAAAGTAAATATCACCTTATATGGCAAAAGATGTGTTTAAGGATTTTGAGAGGAGGAATTTAGCTTGGATTATCTGGATGTGCCCTAATTCCAATGACAAATGTTAACATAAGGACATTCTTGTAAGAGTAAGACAGAGGAAGATTTGGCAGACATAGGAAAAAGGGGCCATGTGACCACAGAAGCACAGGTCAGAGTGATGTGGCTGCAAGTTAAGGAATGCCAATAGCCACTGGAAGCTGGGAGAGGTAGCAAATGAACACCCCGCTGCCTTCCATTCCAAGAGCCTCTTTTAGGGAGTGCGTCTTTACCAACATGTTAATTTCAAATTTCTGGTCTCCAGAAATGTAGAGAATAAATTTCTATTGTCTTCAGGCACTCAGTTTGTAGTAATTTGTTACAGAGACCTTAGGGAATAAATGTACTTATCGTACCTGTTTTTTTTTTTTTAGATTAGATTATCTGAGCCTATTGCTAAGGATAGAGTTAGTATAGAAATTAAAAAAAAATTTTGTTTAGAAGCAATATTTGCTACTTAGCTTTTTTTCAGTGATGAGATGGATAAGTCTTAGCTGAAGAAAAACAAAAAACCCATAGGTACAGGGAGGCCCATGGATTGAGTTTAATGGGACTTAGCTAAGTAGCTCCAAAAGAAGTATAATTTTCACCCATTTTACCTTATACTGTTGATCTGAAAGTAACTGACAACATAATCCCCCCTGATTTTAAGGTCCAAATTCAGCTTCTAAAGACTTGCTGACACATTTTAAAAAAGAAAGACCATGAACTCCCTAGGACTGTTGATTAAAAGTTCTGCATTCATTTCTCACCCTACTCTTTACAAATTTCAGTTTTTATCCCATAAATTAGACTCCTTTTTCTGTACTCAGGCAAGATAATATTTTTATTAAAATATAAAGGTGATTGGTTTTCTCACAGCATAGCTACAAGGTGCTTGAGGGGATGATAGATTGGCTATATTTAATGAGCTGTGTTTCTATTACAGCTTAGAAGCATTTGAAGCATTACAGTATATAAATTATGGTCTAATTGCCCTTTAGGCTTTGGCAGCTCAAAACATGCTGAGCTCTAGGTCTTTGCACTTTGACATTTCTCTCTCTCCCCTGCCCTTTTCCTTCTCTCTCTTTTTCTTTTACTCACTGACTTTTCTGCTGTATGTGCTGACTTAAGGCCAGTATACCTTATCTATGGTTTTCTATATCCCCCCATCCAACCCTCCCCCTTTCTGGCTGTACTCCTTGGCTTCTTTTCCAAACCATATTTACATAGACTCCCTTGCTCTTTACAATGTTTGGTTTGTGTAGTGACTTCAACACTGTCTTAGATCTGGAATCATACAAATGCTCTTGTGACTGGCGGTCGCCTCTGCAGGTTATAGTGTGTAGTAGTCTGAGCTGTGAACACTAATGGATGAGTGGTTGCAGCTGGTTTTCATATATATATATATATATATATATATATATATATAGAGAGAGAGAGAGAGAGAGAGAGAGAGAGAGAGAGAGAGAGAGAGAAGGAGAAGCCAATATAGATAAGGTGAGAGATGATGTAGTTATTTAAGTTGGGTGGAACAAGGTGCAGTATACTGAAGATGAAGATTCTGGGGCAGGAAGATGGGTCTGGTTATACCCAGCCTAAGAAGTTATTTTTTGAACCATTTGGGAATTGGCTTTATCCAAGTCTATGTATACCTGGCTGGCTTGTAAAGGAGTATGTAGAGGGGCTCTCAAGTTACCTGCTCAGAGCAGGCAAGAACTTTGAAAAATTTCTGGCGTGATCTGTTTTTATCCATCCCACTTTAATGGCATGATGAAAGGCAAAGAGAAAATGTTAGTGAAGCTCCAGGTAAGTGATAAGAGAAGAGCGAGAGTAGTGGTAAGGAAGTGGGAATGGAGCCAGGAAATCTGGCAGGAGTTCAAGACGCAACAGACTACTGAGAGTCAGCTTCCTCATTGGATGAGCACATTGGACTTAGAGAGGCTTATGTGGAAGAAGGCAGAGCATGGTTGGAGAAGTATTTCTTTAAAAACTGTGAAACATTAGGGCCAACTAGGCCCTTAGACATGATCTAGTTCAGTCCTTTTGTTTCACATACGATGGAATGAGACCTTGGGAGATCAAATAAATTGTCCACTACTCCAGAGTTAATCAGAGGGAGATTCAGGGATAAAATATGTGTTCTTTGACTTTTCCATTATTATTCTTACGTGCTATGTTGTCCTTTATGTAGGGCTCGAAAGATGAACCAGTCTTCTGTATTCTCCTCATGCTGCATTCTGCCTTTCCTATCCCTTTCCCACCATGTTCCATTTTTACTGGAAATAACTGAACCAAATGTTTTGAATTTTTAAATATTATATTCTCAGACCAGAACAAGTAACTTCTTGAAAAGTTATTTCTTTAGTCTTAGAAGTCACCTAAGATATCTCCTTTACAGGATGAGGGAAGTAGGATAATCCTAAAGATTTGTTACTTAATACTTCGCAAGTGTCCCGAATACTTCAAACTCTTAGTTCTTGTGTAGTCATATTTCAAAGGATTTTCCTTTTAATTAATGAATGAGTAAATAAATATATAATTTATTGTATGCCTATGAGGTGACAGACACTTTGGGGGTTTTACATGCATTCTCTTATTGAATTCTCTCAGTAAAGCTGTGAGGTTGTGCTATTATTATTATCATCCCTATTTTTTTTTCAGATGAAATTTGGACTTCGAGAGATTATTTGCCCAAAGTTCATAAAACTTAAGTTCTCATTTACCCTTTTCTGTATCGTTGTAAGAAGTTATCTTGTCTGTTTTACTGTAATTATTCTCAAATCCAGGAGAGAGATGCAAATCATTTGGTGAGCAGGCCAATCAGAACAAATACAGCACATTTTACAAGTAGTATTTACACATATCCTGTCCATCATCCTGGATTTTAAACTCCTTACGGTCAGGGACTATATCTGTTTCAACTTTGTATCTCCCATATAGTGCCTGACACCTGGGTGTTTAATAAGTATTTATCAAATTGAACTGAATATATATCATGGTGATATTTATAATGGGGCTGTTGCTATTATACTCATTGTGTGAATTGGTAACTGATGGAAAGATTGTAAGATTTGGCTAAGGAATTTAGAGGCAATTTCAAGCCAGATCCAAATTCTTTTGACTACTAGTTAGTACTCCTTTCATAAGCCCCTTGAGCTGTAACCTTGAGGTCTTTACAGACAAGACCATAGACAGGGAACATATTTTCTCATCTCAGTAGCCACATAGTAAAGTGTTAACTCTTCTAGACAAAAGTCTAAAACACAGGGACTCTCAGTTCTTAAAGAATGTGGGTTAACATAAACTGATGGGTCATTTTTTTTTCCTGAGATATTGAGTAGATTAAAATTTTTCTTTCTGTTGGAATTAACAATGGGATATCAGATAAGAACAATATTCTGATCATTATTTCTGGGGGTGATTTTTTTCTACAGTATGGCTGATACAGTTCTTAGGAATAGTGTGATTTATCTGTAACGTTTTCTTAAATCTTTGTTTGAAAACACATCTTCCTGAGCTCCATATTTTAACCAGATCTACAGGCTGCTTGCACCCTGTGTGCTTTGAATCAGTCCAGATTGCTGTTTTTTTTTTTTTTCCTGCTTGTTTCTTACCCTTTCCACCCTGCCTCTTCCTTCTCATTACCTGAAAAAACCAAAACCAAAACCAAAAACTGTTACCTGAATGAAATCTAAAACTTGCTGGTGTCTTTGTTTGGCAGCTGCAACCTCACTGTCTGAGATGGCTTCCCTTAGGGACTGTTGGGTATTCAGAGAATCCAGCTCCACAACAGCAGAAAGGCGGCAATACAGACTAATAAATTTCTCTCTATAGCTGCAAAAATGAACTGGAAAATGGACAAGCAAAATAAAACATGTTAAGATCTGGTATCAAAATAGAGAAATTCATACCTCAGAGAAAACCATTGGATGAAAACATGATTTATTAATCCTATCAGTGGAAAATATTAAGCCATAAATAAATTATAAATGTGCTCTTAAGGGGCCAGTTGTCTGGCTTCAGTTAGACAGTATTTATTCCCTTTGAGGTTTACCAAGCCCTGGTAAGGTGTGGGGAAGTGAGGTTGGCTCATGCTGCAGTTTATGTGGACTTTTCCCTAACCTTAGGGCTTTTTATTTCATGTATAGTCATCATGTGCCACATAATGATGTTTCAGTCAACCATGGACTGCATATACAATGGTGGTCCAGTAAGATTATATCACCAGTGATATCATAGCCATCTTAGTTTAAGTACACTATATGATGTTTGCACAAAGATAAATTGCCTAAGGACATAATTTTCAGGATGTATTCCCAATCCCCATTGTTAAGTCACACACAATTCTGTGTATCTCTGTGTATGTATGTGTTTCTTAAATTCACTTAGGTGGCTTTCTAAAGTCCACATAAATCCATATATGTATTTTTTGTGGTGTGTGTTTGTGTGTGTGTGTGTGTGTGTGTGTGTGTCTGTGTGTATGTATGTATGTGTTTGTGTATGACTGGAAAAATAAGTTTGCTTTTCACTTTAAAGGAAAAGCAAAGCCAAGTAGCAATTTGAAATTTGAATTTTCATGTCTGATTTCCTGTTATGTATCTTGCTCCTTTCCAAGTCTAGAATCCCCAGAAGATCCATGTTTTTTCTTGGGATATCTTTTGTCTGACTGGAAAACTTCCCTGAGGGCCAGTCATTATGGGCTTTGGTCCTCCTATCTTCCCCTTCCTTAGTTCCTCTGGAAGGATAGTGGGAACTGACGCCTGGACAGACCATTTTTGTCTTCAGTAGACTTGACCTTCTCCTCTCAAAATAATGGGACAGAGGCAGGCCACAGGAAAGAGTCCAACCTTCATCTCCTTCATTTATTTCTGTTCAAGAGGGCCAGCAATGTAGGACTGAGCCCAGTGCAGACAGCCTGAGATGGTTAGATTGTCTGGTCTTCTCTGATAAACTCTGATCATAAACTATAACTTCAGATTCCAATTGCATAAGAAAATCATCCTGATTCAGATTGGTGTAGTTCCAGTCTCTTTCTGGCTCACTGTTGAACCTCATTATTTTGTGTACCTCAGACTTAACCAGTGTGTTCCATGCTTCAGAAAGAGGGTCATTCTAACTCAACTGTCTGTTAGAACATTTTTTTTATGGCTTCTTGGGTGAGGAATTCTAGAAATAACATATAATTAATGCTCTTGCACCATTTTCCTATTGATTCTCAAGACCTACATCTGGCCATTTAGGGAAGCTAAACCACAGTGCCTCAGAATATGGCGTTGGTCATCTCTATGCAATGGGAGGAAGCCCTACTTCTCTGCATATTGAGAGATTTCTGTGTACCTTACAATTCTCATCTTACCACTGCCTGCTTCCTTGTGTGATTTCCTCTTAGATGGGTGGAAATTTAGCCTGCTAAGTCTTTCCTCATAGAAGTGGAAGAGAAGAATAGGGTGAGGGCTTCAGTGGTTCATTCTTACTCCAGCTGTGCCCATTTCAAGGAGATATTTCTCAATCCAGGTAGTCTACAACCTGGGGTTGATTTTTTCTCTCTGGTGTCAGATCCTTTCTTCCCATATTTTCTATTCTCTTTAGCACTTCCTTGCCTGACACAAAGAGAAGCTGATTTTATATACCCTTTCAGTAAATGACAAATTATTTCCTCAAATGATAGAATTCTCAAGCAGTTTCTTCACTTAAAAGACCTCTACAGAGAACGCTCTTGACTTCAGTATAAAATCCAAACTTAAGGAAGTTGCCCATAAGGAAGCTTCTTGTGGTGGAGGATTTGAATATAACTTCACTTATATTTTTCATTCTGTGACCACCTTCAACCCTTAGCCCTGCATCAACCTTAACCTTTGGTGAACATACTACACTCCTTTTATACTCTCATGCTTTTAACATGCTTTTCCTCATCCTCAGCTACCCATATTTACCTTCTGATCCTGATGTTTCTTCTGATTTGTCTTCTCAGTGAAATTTTCACTGACATCTCTTCCCTTCCCTGCAGAACCAGTTTCTCCTCTTTTGTGCTTCTAGAGCACTTATTTCTAAATGTATGATGGCATATCCTGCTACATTGTAACTGTGTGGATAGCTGACTATTTTGGTATTAGACTGATTTTTTTGAGGGCAGGAAGCATGTCTACTATTACTTTTTATTTCCTCAAAACATGGAACATTGTAGCTTCTCAGCTAATATTTATTGACCAAATGAATAAAATAAATGCATGAGTTGATCTGAAGAGGGCAGACCCTGTCCCTGAAGGCTCTTCTTTCCTTCTGTTCTCACTTCTCTCACTGTATGCTAGATTTTCCTGTTTTGAAAGGTATTTCGGGTCTCTGATATTTACTGGCAGCTCTGCAGGAAGGAGTCACCATTACTTGGTAGCTTACTCTTGACCCCTGTAGTTCTCTGAATGTGTCTTTATGCCTTTCAAGGAGGAATTATATCCTGTTAACACTTGACAGATGTCCTCTTTTGGCTGGAGAGTGGAGAGAGGGAAGTGTCTCACAGCCTGCTTTTCCAAACCAAGTTGTAAAAAAAAAAAAAAAAAAATCAACTTTTTTCCCTCTATAAAATATGACTGGTAAAGTTGACTATGGAGAGACACTGAATAATTTCTTTAAAAGAAACACTATCAGTCCCAACTGAATCTTAAAAGTCAGGGTGTTCACAGCTTTCCCTTGTTGTGTCTTTGCAGTAGGAGCCATGGATCAGTGGGTGGCCTCACAGCACCCACACCATCCATGCCACGCACCACAAGTGAGTAATGAGCAAGTTTCAACTGTAGCACTTCCATTTCCCGCTCTAGTGGTTTTCATCCAGAGCCTTTAATGTCACTTTAACAAATGTTACTTTAACATAGTCTTTTGTGGTCTAGCAATGATACATTTGGTAGCCATCACTGAGGAGGGAAGGATAGATTGGAAGCTTCTAATTTTTAAAAAATGTGAATCACATTCATTTTGAAGACAAGATGGTATAAGGCTACAATAATGTCATTATCTGGACCACATGATTTGTTAGTAACTTACAAACTAAGACTAATTTTATGTGGTATTGTGTCTCTCTATCTCTTTCTTTCTCTCTCTCTCTCTCTTTTTCCTGTAAAAGATAGTGACAGCCTGAAATACATTGGCACGGACACTAGTAGTAGAGTACAGTGGAAAGTTTATAGGCTTAGCTATCGCACAGGCCTGGGTTTGAATCATAGTTCTGCCACTCACTACCTGTGTGGTGGACAGATAACCTCTAGGAGTCTTAGTATTATCCCTAAAACAGGGATTACAATGCCTACCTGGGATTAAATAATACAATGTATATCAGGTACCCAACAGAGCATATACCATTTACAAAATACATGTTTGTTCCCACCCACTGTCCCAACCCCTCCCCCACCCTGGGAAGGGGAATGAAGCATTTATTGACTAGAATATTAGAACAGGACTGAGATTAGAATATTTTCCCTAAGGTTCTCTAACTTGCTGAGCTCCTTATCAGTCTGGGTGGGTTTGGAGGAAAAGGAATCATGAGATAATATCCAAGAGTCCATTTAAGTGCCATGATTCTTTGCCAAAGTTTCAGAAAGAACCTGGGCAGAAGGTTCCCCTCTAGATTCCTAGTAGTGAATGAGTTGGCAGTTGGAATATAGGAATGGTCTCCTAAATTATGAATAATGGGCATTAGGAATGAAGGTTGAGACTATGCCATTTCTTGCAAGCCCATGGCCTGGATTCTATTAGGCTCATTGCCTGGATATCCCACAGGCACCTCAAAACTCACCATTTGTCAAACTGAACTCATCATCTCTCCCTTCCCCCAAACCTGTTCCTCCCTTCATATTTTTCCTGTTTGGGTAGATGTCAACATTATCCATCTCAGCACCCTATTCAGACTTTCTGACTCCTCCATCTTGCTCTTCAACCACATCAAATCAATCACAAAGTCTCATCAATTTTAATTCCTAAATTCCTCTTGCTCTCCTGCTTTATTCTCTTTACCTCCACTGTGGCTGCCTTGGTTCAGGTTCTTATTGCCTACTTGGACCAGTGAGACAGTCTTTCTAATTATAAATCTCTGGTCTCAGACCTTTTTTCCCTTACTTTCCTACAATCTATCCTTCACAGAACTACTAAAATCCTTTGAGACCATGTTGTCCCTTTCTCAAGGTGTTTTTTTTTTTTTTAATCAATCCCCTTTGCCTGCAGGATATAAAGTCTCACCTCCTTAGGATGATATAAGAGTAGCTTTTTGTGATTTTGCCCTTTTGGCTTCCTCAGATGCCATAAGCATCCTTCACATTGAGCTACTAAGAATGTATCTAATTGGACAGAACTTTCCAGCCTTCCAATCCTTTGTGCATGCTGGCCTCTCTGCCTAAAATAATTTTCCTTTTCTGTTCTTTCTTTCACTTTCTGAATTTTTATTTTTCTTCAAAATCCAGCTAAAGTATTATCTCTGTAAGGAATGAATAAGTATCTTTCCTCTGAAATTCAATAGCCCACATCTCATAGCAGTGCTTTCATTGTTTTAAGACTATTGGCATAGTTGCCTGCATTCCCTACTAGATTCTGAGTTTCTGGTGGGCACACTGTGCCTATTTAGTATCTGTATGTCCAGCCCCAGCACAGTACCTGGCATACTGTGAAATCTCAGTAAATGTTTGTTGAATAAAGGATATAGTCAATAGCCAAGCACAGAAGTATGAAATGTATACCAGGACTATTTTTAAAAAATTCTCCAGTTTTTGTCTTTCTAGTCCAGTTAGTATGAATCATAGAGCCAAAGGAATATATAAAAAATCAGCTTTCCTCATCACAAGCCTACTGTTAATTGTGACTGCCCACAGGGTCAGGGCAGGGTGACCTATATTCAGGCTAGGCAAATCCTCAAGAGGCTACATCACTGGATGGATTTTCTAATGGTTCATGATACTTCATTTTCCTTTTATCTTGGGAATAGTGTAAACAGTGATGCTTATGGGACCCCTGGCACATGTTTTATTCCTGTAGAGGGATTCTTGCCTGTTCCTACCCCAGAGAAGATGAAGTGTCATCCCTGAAGCTGTGGAAAAGGGAGTGGGTCTTTGGTGAAATTGTACAACTTTGCCTCAGCTGAACCCTGCTTGTCCAGATCTTATAAGATGCTCCTCCTATAGGTCCATCTCTCTCTCAAAAACACAGATAATCCTCTGAAGGAGTATCCTGTGTGTTTGCCCCAGTGGTCTTTACTCCAGGAGACAGAGGGCTAAGCTCCTTTGTCACTTTGTCCTTGCTAGATCTGTTTAATGCTGGAATAGGTACATAGCTGGTTAGAATGTTATTTATGATTCACTTAGGCCACTGGCAGAAACATGGTCAGTTTGCCAAATCTCAAATCCTTTCATGGGGCTGGGGATGACTTATACAAGTCAAACTGAAATATAGTGCAATTCTTTGTTCTATTATAATTTACATATTCCCATAATTCACACCTTTTCAAATTTCATTAGAATTCCCATGTTGTTATTAAAGTTTTTCTGAGTTCTGACTGGATTTCCGAAAACATTCTTTCCTTTCTCAGAAATGCTTAGTGTATCACAACCTTTTATTATAAAACTATCTATGGAGAATAGAAGTCCCTACTAACAAAAAGCAAATAAAAAATGCTTGGCATATTTCTTAGAGGGGTTAGATGAACTATAGCCAGTCCTTAAAAGTTCCTATATAAGATGTTATTAATTTCTCAGTGGGCTGATGCTTACTGGAGGAAGTAGCTTTGATAATTTGCCTCTTGGAAAGTTCTTATTGCTTGGGGATAGGTTAGAGTTTGTCATGATTCTTACTGAGATCCAGTAATATTTTAAAATTGTTACTAGTGGAATACAATAAATATTGTACTAAAGAGTGTATTAATCATCACCTATTGGCAACACTTTTTGCAGGTTCCTAAAAAAAGTTTAATAGAATTGCATATGCCAGTGGAACCAAGCCCAACTAAGAGGTCTTTTCTGGAAATTTACATGGAGATGATCAGTTGGATCACCCATAATATGGCAACAAGGGATGATAAAGAGAGTAAGAAAGTCTTACTCTAGGAAGAAACATCTTAAAGCCGGGAACTGTGAGCCCCGGGCTTTGATCTTTTCATAGATGAAGGATAGTTTCTGATCTTATATTGCTTTTAGCAATATGGAGGTAAGGCAGATTAAGGAGGCAGACACAGTTGAATTCTACTGTATTGTTATACTAACCACATCTCTAGTTCTGTGTTCATCTCTGTGTGCTTGGCAGTACTGTTTTAAGTATGGTCAATGGATTTGTGGATTTAGTATCACCAGAGAGCTTATTGGAAATGTACATTTCCTAGCTTCTTCACAGATGTACTGATTCAGCATCACTGGGGTTGGGCTTCGGGAATCTGTATTTTAACAAGCTATCCAGGTAGTTCTTATGCAAATAAAATTTGAGAAGCACTGTTCTAAGGCATCATATCCCAAATATGATTCAGTGTACTTTTAAAAGGTACTGTGGCAAAAAAGATTCCAGTCTTGGTTGAATGAATTTGCAGACTGTTGGGTTAAGCTAAGGTAAGCAAAGTTAAGCATTTTTGTTGTTGTTGTTGTTGTTGGTGGTGGTGGTGGTGGTGGTGGTGAGGAAGTTCTACTGGATTTTGCAGGAGAACTTATGTTACCCTACTGCTCCTGATTCTCCATTGGATTCCCAATATATTTAAAATAACATGTAAATTCCTCATCATGGCCTATGGGGCCTGCATGATTCTGGTCCCCATTGATTCTCTGATCTTATCTCCTATCTTTGTTGTTTTTACCTACATGCTAGGTGCATTTATCTCTTAGCCAAGCATGCTCTCACTCTAAGGTCTTCCTGGTACTGGGAGTTGAACCCAGGACCTTGCTAGGCAAGTGCACTACCATTGAGATATGTCCTCAGACCCTTCCATTTTATTTTGAGATAGGTCTTGCTAAGTTGCCCAGGTTGGCCTCAAACTTGCAATCCTCCTGCCTCAGTCTCCTACTCAATAATATTTGTCGATGAATGCATAAACAAAAGAATGGAGAGAGAAAATGGAAACTAGTACATTTCTCCAGATTGTAGAGTAGAAATCAGCAGAACACAGTGTGGTTGCCCAAGAGGAATGTGTGAGCCTCACAGAAAAGAAGAGAGACCCTCACATGTCTGGGCCCTCCAGCGCCTTAGGAGTCATGTACTATTTTGATTGATACCAAATCACTGATTATTCCGTCAAGGCCATTAAAACATGGGAAAATTAATTTCAAGTAGTTTGACCTGTAATTATGGAAAAACAATGATTGTTTTACACAGAATTAAATATTGATTAGCTCTCTAATGAAGTATTTTCCTTAGTTCTTGGTCAATTACTTATCTTACAGAAATCATTCACTTTTATGGCTTTAGCTGTTTTCAGTAGACACTGGCCAAATTTCTGTTTTAGTAACAATTTTTCTTTCCAGAATTTCTATTGCCAAGGGGACATGTGTACTTAGTACCTTGAGACTCAACATATTCAAAGCTGAAAATCACTTTTTTCCCCAAATTGTTTTTCTCCCTGACTTTCATACTTCTAGTAGAGGCAGCGATATATTTGTTTTGTAGTCATTGGGACTGAAAACCACCAGGGCATTTCTCAGACTTCTCCTTACCTCATTTAAACAATTGCCCACTCTTATTAATTACTCCTAATATTTCTCATATTTGTATTTGTTTCCTTTTTATTTCCTTTCATTTCCTTTTTTTTTCTTTTTGATTCCTACCCTAACCCTGAACTATTATAATAATCTCTGAATTTTTTGAACCTTGCTTCTGGTCCACCTTAAACAGATTCTTCAGGCTGGTTCTCAAGAGTCAATTTGGCCTTACTTTATTTGAAGAGCTTTTTATTCCTCTGTTTCCTCATATATATATTTTTTTCTGATCTAGGCAAAGTGGACCACTTGTCCTCTTTCTGAATTTTTATCAAAAGAGCAGAACTTTTGTCTTACTGATTTCTAAATCCTTATAGTAGGCACCCAATATTTATTTCTATTGCCATTGGGTCATGTGAGATACTTTGCCTCAAACTATATTTCATAATAACAATGCTGTTATAACATGGACTAATAATGTCCTTTGGCTGGGGAACTCATTAAATGGTCACATTTACATCTAGGCTTTTAGGGAGTGGTATGGTTAATGGTATTAATTGTGTAACCCAGAAAAGGCACAGAAAGGTTAAGGGATTGCCAGTGTCATACAGCAGGTGACCCAAAACTCTCAAGTTCCAGTCTGCAAGTCTGATTCAAACTTATCTTAAGAACTTTACCTCCTCTGGAGAATAACAGTTGCTGTTCATCACCTTTTAGCATCTGAATTGCCTGGAATAATAGGAACTGAGCAGTTTAAACAATATCCTGAAAAGATAAATTCAGATGCAAATGCCCAGGTCTCAAAATAAGACATCAGGCAGTTTCCTTGTCTGCTTCTAGATCTGGTGGCTAGGGAGCAATTCAAAGAGGGTCTGCCTCCATTCCATCCATCCACCCAGTCAGCCTCCCACAAACTGTATAATTCATTTGAATTGACAGAGCCCTCACTAATTGCCTCTTATTGGCCTGTTACAAGATGAAGCACCGAAAGGGAGACAAAGCCTTCCTATTCACATTCTCAGTAGGCAGCAGGGGTCTCTGCAAAGATGGAGAAACTGGAGCCCAAGCTGTTCATTTTTGAAAGTCAGGACAAGATCTTCCACCACTCAGAACCCCTTATAAAAAGTCACAACATTGCATCCTGAGAGACTCTGTGCATTTCTTAATGGTCTGTCAGAAATTTAGTCTATTTAATATTAGAGTCTATTTATGACTTATATTTATGGACCTTTTTCCCTCTCCCAAGTGATACAAACTCTACATTTTAATTTCATTATTATTTTTTCCCAGTTGGAGGTGGGGAAGGGGAGAGAAGGGGCAGTGCTTTTCATAAAAACATCGTTCTTGTATTTATATTTTAAGAAAGCAAAGGAAAGGCAATAAGCACAGCCTGATAACTGAACTTTCTGTTTAGAATTCCTTCCTCTCCATTGGGCCTTAGCTATGTTTCAATAATTATTGCTCAGGCACATAGTCTTGGAGCTTTGCTTTTTCTCAGACTTGTACACAGTTCTAGGAAGGGTTGTTGCCAAAGCCATCATGTGATTTATTGACCCTCCACTGGGACAAGGGGGAACAGATATAACTTTGTGATTTTATTATAAGGAGGCTGGGTTAATATTTCTAGGTGAAACAAGCTACTATACCAAGTTCAAACATCTGAAGAGGGAGGTTAAGAAACCCTGAGTGTGGGGTGTAAGGATTATTCTGTCCTGGGGCTGTACAGACGTCGTCTGAAGCAGGGAGCAGGAGAAGAAAGGACACATTGTGACCCAATTCCAACACCTCCTGTGTGTAGAGGCGGAAGTTCCTTGCCTGCAGAGGGACACGCGCGGAGGAAAAATAGGAGAGTTACAACATGGCACTTACATAAACAACACCAAACTGGCATAAAACATCTAACAAAATTACACGACTTCAAGCTTGGAATTTTTATACAACATAAATATTAGGGTTCAGCCCATTTAATAATGCTATATAAAATCAAGATTTAAGGCAATAATGTTCCACATAAACTCTGAAAACAACATTTATGCTTCTTATAAAAGCAGAAAATGATTGCATTCTGTGGGCTTTTCAAAATGATGAATATAATTACATGAAGCAACAAAAATGGATTGAATTAAAAATCCACTAGTTTCAATTTAAGTTGGTTAAGGGGGAAAAATGTAGTTTCTGGCCAAGGACTGAGAAAATTTTACAAGTATCAAAAAAAAAAAATGTTGTATATACTGTTAGGCAGTTGGGCAGCTTTCTCCCAACATGTATATGTAGCCCAAGAGTCACCAATGAAATTTGAGCTGCTTCAAACCTGTTAAGTCCAAGAAACCATTTAATAGTATGGACTGTCACAAGTAGAGCTGTTTTTCCCCCTTCCTCATGAGCACATGGCCACCTCTGGAATAATCTAGTTGTTTCCATAGTGTCCTTCTGGCATCTCTTGCAATTTAGCAAATTAGTATTCATTAGTTTGGGCTGGTTTAGACTGGCCATGCAGTATTGACTTAAAATCAGAGCAGTACCCCAGTGGAAGCACACTCCTGCAATCTTTAATTTCTCCCTGCCTCCATGGGTCAGAGGCCACCTCATAGTTCTCTTTTATTAAAAGAGAGCCAGATACTCCTGTAAGGCTAAGAGTGTGTGTGTGTGTGTGTGTGTGTGTGTGTGTGTGTGTGAGAGAGAGAGAGAGAGAGAGAGAGAGAGAGAGAGAGAGAGAGAGAGAGAGAGAGATATGGATTGATTTTGGGGAAGGGGCAGAAATGATGAACATATATCTAAAAGAAACAAATTCAACCTAGTGCTACATCCTATCAAATTGATAGAGCCTAATAAACTTTTAATATTCTCTTAATTTTTTCTGAAATGACTTATTTGTGGAGGTTAGATTTCATATTTTGATTTATATAAGACAATAATTTTGACAGTAACTTCTCAATGGGTAGATAGAATGATGTAGTTGGGCCACTACTGTAGATTATACTATTATCCTTCTGTTCTTAGATAAATCATTTGTGTATTTAGCTGCACCCTTGTTTGTTTACAGATGCAAATATGTATATATTCTCATTGCTTTATGCTATTCTGATATTGAGCCATGGAGACTTTCAAGGTAGATTAGATGGCAGTACAGTGGGATCTGGAAAACTTGGAAGAGACTGATAATAGGGAAAAAGAGCACAAGTATAGCTTGTGTGTGCTTGTAAGCATTAAATTCAAAGTGTGTACGTACATGCAAAGTGGTATTTAAATAAAAGAAAGTAAATATATATGTGTGTATATATATGCATATATATATATCCCTCTTGAGTAAGTTTTATGCTACAATGTAGTTTCCATGAACCATAAAAAGAAGATAAAAATGGTAAAGTCTAGTACCTGGTGTAGAGGTATATTGATCTGCTTAAGGAGAGCTTTCACTGCCATCTGGAGCTCGTAGAAGAACAATTGCATGGGGCAGTCAGAAGTATGATCCACACTTTCCATAGATTCAGAGCCAGAAAGCTTTTGGATCCATTCCCACTCCTCTCTGTATGTTGAGTCAAGTTAAAATTAGAAATATAACAAAAGTTCAGAATACAACTCAGAACTTCTTTAGCATATATGTCCAGAACCTGGACAAGCAATTTTGGATGGTTAAAACTTAACAAAATTCATAAAATTCGAACTTTTTGCCACCCGAATGGAGTTTAAAATAAGCTTTTTCTAATTTAAGCTTTTGTTCACCTATCAAGCCACATATGCCTCAGAATGCAGGTCTAATTTGTGTGCATTTTCCAAATGTCTAGGTTTTGAGATTGAAGCTTTCAAATATTTTGTAATAATTTCCTGACTGTCCTATTTTTCTTTCCCTGTGGGTCCTCCATAAGTTCTAAGAGCCTACGTTTTACCACAGGGGCATCTGCTGGTTAATTCCATAGTTGGGTAACCACTGGACTCTTGTCCAACTCAGGCAGCAAACCACATGGCACATTTCAACCTTGTGCTGTTGTAATGGTGGGCCCTATTTTTGTTTCTTTCTTCTTCCAAAGCTTGAGGAAAATCACAAACAGAAACACCAGACAATTTCAATACAAGGAAGTAAGGGACACACATCACTGCTTCCATCCTTCTCTCAAAACAGTCATCTATGTCTTCATTCTGCATGCTCTGTAGTCGTTCCTGATGAACTTTTCCAAATGTCATTTAGAACAGAAGGGAAAAGAATGGTGGTGGGAGGAAAGCACATCTGGTTTGTCCCTCAAAGGCTGCTCTTCAAAAAGAACTTGAAAAGATCAAGGTAAATGCCTCTTGGGTAACACTGTTTCCACAGGTATTTTAGTACAAGTCTTGAAACACATTCAGTTGGCCAGGTTTCTCCTTGAAACTCTGCAGGGAGCAGCAGTGTGCTCTCAGGAACAGGCTAGAGAGGAAAGGGGAGCCCTCTTTGGGGACAGAATGAGAGGAGGCGCTGACACATGTTCCCATCCTGTGAAAACCAGGGATTTCCCCAAAGGGTCATACCAGCCTTGTCTCCAATCTGTGTCAAATTGAATGTGTCATGAGCTTTTTCATCAAAAGCAAACAAACAAACACCATTCTCTTTTTTAAGCTATCCCTTCAGAATAGTTTTGTTTTTAAGATATGTTTCATATCAGGTCTCATACTGGAAAAGACTAGAACACTTATTCTTTGTCCCAATAAGAGGAAAAAAAGAATAAAAATTAAGCCCTATTGTATACTTTTGACTTTACAAAGAATTATCTTAAAAACTGGCTTGGTAACTATTTCTTCTTTCCCATCACTGATATTGAACTAAGCGAGAGGTTTATGGCTAGCTGAAGTGTACAAAAAGTCTAAAGAACCACATGCTAAAATAGGGTCTCATAATCAAATTAGGAAATAGTCTACCAATATGGATACCATGAAACACCTACCACTAACTAATTATTTTAGACTATGAGGATGAGGGAGATGGCCCTGGCAGAGCAAAGGTTATTGTAAAAATGAACTTTGGATAATTGGTAGAGGAAATTAGTTCATATAACCACTAATAGAGTATAAGCTATTAGAACATGATCTAGAAATGGATGAAAACAACCACTGCCAACTCAACACAAATATGAGTCATGTAACTTATTGGGAAGACAAAAGAAGATAACTAATGTTGATTGTTGAAATGACCACCAGAGGGCAGACTTAAAGTCCAGGTGTAGTTGATCAGTGAAAGGAGAGAATATGGTGGTCAGTGAGTTCTTTAAGAGATTATCATCATCATCATCATCATCATCATCATCATTTATTCAACTATCATCAAATAATAGTTATGTAGTGAACCCTGAGAGATATAATAGTTAATAAAGGAAGTCTTTCAATTTTGAGGGCCATATTTTAAATGACCAAATTAGAGTCTACTTTGGTTGTAAGCAAATCCATAGGTGTAAATAGAATTTGAGGATCTAGTTTATACTTTTTGAAGCAAATATATAATATTTCATTATATATTTCTTCTTTTTCATTTTTTAAATGTTGAACACAATTCAGTACATTATAGTAGATTTTCAGAGGCCTGTTATTAGGGTTAGTTGTAAAGTTGAGCCAGATTACCAAGATTTTCCCAAAGCTAATAGGGTAATTCACCAAATGCCAAACCATACAGCAAATCTCCAACAGAGGCTCAGACCTTGTTACTTCTTTTCTTCCCTAGAGAACCAAAAGAGGCATAGGGAACATATAAGATTCTCAGGCCAGGGGGGTTAGGAGTAAGGAGAATGAAGGTTTGAGATGAGGTTGGGGGATCCTTTAAGATTCAGTAGCTTTATCAGATTCCATTCCCATAGAGAATTTTAAAAACAATGAACAAAACAAACATGACTTTTAGATTGTGAAGAAAAGGTATTATAAATAGCAATTTGGGAAGAAAAGGTCATGTGTTCATTAATCTGTTGAGCATCAGTGCTTGTACCATTAATAATGCAGAGGGAAACATGGAAAGACAGTACTCCCTTTTAATAGGCTCACTCATTCCACCAACCCACAATGGAAGCCCTCCTTATCCTAGTGTTAAATCTCAGCTGTGGCATTGCTCCAGTGTGCTGTGGGACATCTCACCATAGAAACTGTGCTGGCAAGTAATGTTTCATTTTCCTTTGGGCACATCAAATTGGTCACTTGAGCCATTGTTTCATCACAAGGAAAATTCTGACTCTGACCACTTACTTGGAAATGTTATTGTTTTCACGGATCTTCACATGGCAGAGGATGTTGGGTAACTTTTGAGTAACAAGAACTTTGATCTGATCCACAGAGCTACATAGTTTTAGGTAACCTAGATATAATCCAGGAGAGAGACGCTGATGACTCCTTTTGTGATAGGAGAGAATATCCTGTAGAGGGAAATAAGACAAAATAAGAAATCACTTTGAAAGACACTCTCCAAACCTTATTCTCTTTAAGGTGGGCCTGTCATGAATGATAGGCACTGAGAATGATTAGGTGAGGAACCATAGGTACAACCATGAATATAGGGGGAGTGTTGGTTTTGCAGCTAGTCTCACCTTCAGGAGAGTTCTCCTCCAAGTTAGGTAATCCACCTTTAACATAAGTCTGCCTGCTTGTTTTCCTCACATTTCTTTGCCAAGGCTAGGTGTGTGGGTTGTGATGGAATAAGCTGTTAGTGGTGGAGGTAAATAATAAAGAAAGAGAATTCATAATTTCTATCCTTGGAGGACTGACTGTTTAGCTTGGAGAAACAGACATTTGCCAGTATAAAAGCTGACAAAGCAGTTTCAGGAAGCTTCATGCTTTCAGGAAAATTAAAATGGAAAAGTCCATTATAAATGAAACCATTTAAATCAGAGTCAAAATTTTATAGCAAGTATATATAAAAGGTTGATTGGTTCTGTATCTTAAAAAAGTAATCATGAGATAATAATTTTATGTTATTAACATTTAAGTTGTAGTTATAGCTTAATTCTGAGAATGAGTTAAGCATTTATTCCCTTTTTTTGGGGGGGGAGTTAATTCTTTAGACTAAATTATAACTGAAATGGTACTCCTCATACTTGATTTTCACAAAGTCATCATGAAGAAGATAATTTTTGAAAAAATATTTGAGGGCTTCAGAATTTCTTTCCTGGAATCTTAAGACATTTTTCCTGGAATCTTAAAATGTTCTTATACAGTTCTTGTTCATTTTGTGCTTGTCAATCATAACTAGTCTACTAATCTTAGAGTCTCAATTGTCAGTGGCTTTGCATGCTGATTAGGTCTCCACATTATCTTCATCAGCTTCACAAAATTCTGCATTTTTTGCAATATTTAAAATTTTGCTTTGCAATGGATTGGCATTGGATTTACATTGTATTGTCACATCAAAATATTCTACAGGCTGCAGAGACTGAATGCAGTTGTTGATAGAGTAGAAAATGCCAACTAAGTACAGAGAGATATTTGAATCAATTCTTGTTCTATTTGTGATCAGTCCCTAATGAACTATTTGGGTTATGACTTTTGCCTCCCTGAACAACTGCAGGGACTCATAGTGAATAATTAGAAAACACAGTTCTGTTTCCCTTCTGCCCATATTAGTAGATAAAGCTTTTTTTTTAAACCTTTGGGTAGAAGGGTGTGAGAAATTTAGGAGTGATGAATCGGGTAATGATCATAAGGGAAGGTTTCCAATAAGCTAGGTTTTCACTAAGGGTAAAATAACTAAGATAAAGTTTCAAAAGTATCAACACACACACACACACACACACACACACACACACCACACATACACGAGATAAGCCAATGAGGTGATAGGTATTCCAATTAGCTTGATTTAATCATTCTACATTGCCCACATATATCAAACATCACTATGTACCTCATACATGTTTACAATTAAGATTTGTTCAAAAAGTATTAATAAAGATGAATAAATAGGAGCAAAATAAAGGGAATCAACTCTCTACTAAATGTAGATGAGGCAAGAAATAAACAAACTTGTATATATGGAAGAGAAAGGTATGAGGCTTCCTCTGTGCTCTGAAGGAACAAGTTCTCATCTGTAGGATTAACTATTTGCAGAATCTAACATACTCTGTTGTGTATTGTATCGTCTGTCCCATCTTTATGAAGCTTGAATTCCCATGGTTTATTGGTCACTATGGGAAATATTGGGGTTTCTGGTAAAGGTGATGTGATACCTACTCTTGAGGAGGTAGAGAAAGATGAATAAATTGGTGATTATAACATACTGAAGTCAATTTTATAGTAGAGACAACAACATGGTAATTGTAGAAAAGGACAAAATAAAAAATGGTCATAATTGGGAAGACAATATAATATGTACAAAAAAGCAATCTTCTCATCAAGAAGGATGAATTGTTATTACTACCAGGATGAAAAAGGCCAAACTTACTAATATTTTCAATCGTGTTTCTTAAAAATAGATCTTAGGTAAGCAGTTGACTCAAAGTTTGGTCAAGGTAAGTGTTTTAGGAAATAAACAACTAATTAAGGAGAGAGAAATGGTTAATGTGGGAATAAAAAATAGAAGGATATACATTCATTGCCAATTCTTCTTTGATCAGAAGAATTTGATCATATGCAACCTAGGGGCACTTACTGAACAAGCAGATGTGGCTATGGACTCATGGGTCATTATTTTTGAGAAGTCATAGAGAACTAGAAAAGTCCCTCAAGACTACCAAAGGACAAATATGCCTGGCTTTGCAACAGAAAGGGGAAAAACACAGGATGACCCTAGTAATTAAAGACCTTCGTCATATTGATCTTTAGGAAAAATGAGAAAGAACCATCAATCAAACATTCAATTTGCAGTCACACAGGAAATCCCAAGGCACTAAAGAGGAGTCACCATGGGTTTGTGAAGAGCAATCATACAGACAACTTTAATTTCTAACAGCTATAAAATAGGATTTACGGACCAAGGAGAAGTCTCCAGTGTAATCTGTGTCATTAAGATAACCTGAAAACAAGCAGAATCATGACCACATTACTTTAATAAGCTGAATACCTGGGTTGAAGATTTGTCGTTAATGAAGATGGAATTGGAATAGTATATAGATTGAGTGATGGCTCAGGAGGGATTGGTTCAGAGGACCAATATATTCAGTTTATTTATTGACATTCCAGACAAAGAAAATTAAGAATGTGTGTGTCAAATTTGTGGGTCCCAAATTTAGTGTGGTTTTGATTTTCTGGAAAATAGTAATAAAGCTATGAATGACCCAATGTATTGGAAAAATAAGCCTATCATAATTAGGGTTGAAACTTAATAAGAAAATGTGCTTATAAAGACTCAAACCCAAGAGTACAAAGATAGGATGGGTCAGGGTATGAGAGAAAAACATGCGAGTCAGAAGTGACCACAAATAGATTGTGAGTTAGGAACATACTGTGGTTTTATAAAAACCAACACCATTCTGGGATGGAGTAATTCACTATTTCATTCAATTTTAAAAGGACTATTACTGAGCATCTACTATGAATTCCCTTGCTTTTACATAGTCATTTGTTCTTTATTGGTCAGAATGCTTTTGCAACCTGAAAAATGCTTGGGAAGAGAAATAAGCTTAAGTACACTAGAAAGGCCCTGTAAAACCAAAATGGATGTCTGTAGGTCTATATATTACCTGATTTAGCCTCTAACCTGCATTTCTAGCCTCTACCTTCCATTACAGCCCTTTTGTGTCCCCTATCTTCAGCCATAATGGATTACTTTTTCTGTCTGCATACATTCCCGAATTTCTTTCTCTTTTTTTGTTAGTTTATTCACTTATCCTACCAACTTTTATTGAGCACCCACTATGTGTAAAGCATTATGCTAAGTTATTAATGACACCAAGATGAACAAGACATGATTCCTCCCTTCATGGAAATTAACATTTCAGTGTATGGGAGAAATATGTAAGCCAATTTTTCTAACCCACCATAAAGGCCATAAGAAGACTGTAAGGTCCATGTGGAACCAAGGGAGGGTGAGATCTACTCTTCCAACTTCTGCCTCATTTCTTTACTATTTCCTCTATTTAGTTTAATTCCTCCTCACTCCCTTCTCTTGCTGTCTTTTCTCCACCTGATAAACTTAACTTACCTTCATGGCTCAGCCAAATGCCACATCTTCTGCAATACCTTCCCTGATATTTCCAGGCAGAATTAATAGCTGCTTTGTGTGTGCTCCCATAGTACACTGTTTGTACTGCTATCGGGCTCTGGTTTAATTCTGCCTTGTATTACCTTGATTTGTTTACAAGTCTGTCTCCCTCCCTTGACTGAACTCCTTGAGAGCAAGGACCTTGACTTATTCATTTGTTTTTCATATAGCACCTAGAAGAGTGCCTGGCACCTCCTTGGTGTTGGAAAAAACTGTTTATTCAATATGAAGTGAAAGGCCCAGAGGTGGTAGGTTCTGGGGCTGGGCCTCTGGGAGAAAATATGCTATGTGTGTGCAGTAACTGGGAAGGGCATATCGATCAGATATCCTGAGATCTTTTTAAGGGAACAATAGATAGATGCTTTTAAGATAACTGCAGGGCCTTTATTGGCTGGATGAGGTGTGGAAGCTGAATTGTGTAGGGTAGTACAAGTCACAAAATCGTGACTGGTAGTCTTTGCAAGACCAAGATTGTTTAGACCACAAAGAATTTTAATTTTCTGAATTGTTTCCCAAATTTTAAAGAGATTTCACCCTACACTCTGGATTTCTAACTTCTCTTAAAAAGCAGAGCATACTTAATCAATGGGATTACATTTTTATACTGTAATAGCTGAGGCTGAAGAGGAATGCCTCCTTAGATAGGACAAGGACTCTCCAGATTAATGTAGTCCCTATTACTTTCACTTCTTTCTTTTTTAAATATTATAAATCATATACCATAAAATCCATCCTCTTAAAGCATGCAATTCAGTGGTATTTAGTATGTTTACAAGGTTGTATAACTATCCACCACTGTCTAATTCTAGGCCATTTTCATCATTCCAGAAAGAACCCTCACATTCATTACCATTCTCCAATTTCTCCTTCTGTGCTTGTAGAACCACTAATATGAATTTGCTTATTATGGATATAGCAAACATTTAAATGCAGTCATACAATAAGTGGCATTTTGTGTTGGTCTTCTTTTACTTTGCATAATGTTTTCAAGGTTCATCCATTCTGTAATATGGATCTTCATTCATTTTTATGGATAAATAATATTCCATCATATGGTTGCACCACATTTTGTGTACCCACTCATCAGCTTTCTTGGATTTTCAGATCGTTTCTACCCTTTGGCTGTTATGAATACTGATTGTATGAATATCGGTGAATGAGTTTTTGTGTGAACTCAATTGTTTCTTAAGTCATTAAGAAATTAGCTCATTTTCATTAATCTTTCTGATTCCTGTAGGTTTTGATACTTATGTTAGTTGCTGCTTGGGGATAGAAAGAATAGGAAAGTGCAGGAAAACAGTAGAGAATGGCAGAAGAAGTAGTTGGTCTTGGGTACCTGCAGTGTAAGAAGACATTGGGTACCTCCAGATGTCAAGAAGAGGAGAGGAAAACAGGAATGGGAGGAGAAAGAGGACAGCCTCACCATGATTTCCCTGGACATATCTTAAAGAAAGTAGGCAGAGAAAGCAAGGTGGTGGAATGGGAAGGGGACCAGGGATGTGGGTCCTAGTATCTCATAGTGCTGCATTTCAGCTGATATGACTTTGCCCAGCTATTTCCTTGAAATCCATGGCCTCATTTGTGCACTAGACAATAGAATTACTCAATCTCAACTGAGTTTTCATGAGAATAAATAATATAGATGTGACAAAGTATTACAAAGTTAGAATTAACATGTGAGAGATTAATCTTCAGGGGAAACTTCACGTATGAGGTGTTCAATTACTGAAATAACCCCTGAAGAGAATAACCCAGCACCCAGAGGGGCCTTCTTATTGGATATACATTCATTGCCAATTAGGTTGCTTAGAGGGACTCTAAATGATCCATATCTCTCTTTTCTTTTGCAAGAAAGCATGAGAACAATTTTTCTCTTATAGATACTTGAGAGAGGTCAGTTGTGAAGGTCTGTGTTTGAGGAGATCAGGATGTTGAGGGAGTTGGGTATTGGAGCTTCCCTGGGGCCCTATGGATTAGTAGATTCGTTACAGGCTGAGATTTTGTTAGAGTCTTGGCCTGTTATTGAAAACCCTATTGTAGATCATATAGTTTTTAAAAGATATTTTTTAAGTTGTCAATGGCCCTTTATTTTATTTGTTTATATGTGATGCTGAGAATCGAACCCTGTGCCTCACACATACAGGCAAGTGCTCTACCACTGAGCCCCAGCCCCAGCCCTGATTATATAGTTTTTATACAGACTTTCCTAATTATTATGAAAGGTGGATGAAGTAATGAAGTGTCCTAAGGGATGGCTGGGCTAGTGCCAGAGGTATCCCAGGAGAGCAGGGAAGAAGAGGTGGATGGGGTGTGTCCTTAGGAGAAATAGTATTGCTTGGATTTTTCTGAGTGAAGAAATAATAAAAAATCATGAATGTTTACTGTGCTACTCTTCTACTGCTTTACATATTAACCCATTAAATCGTCATTAGAACCCTGCGAAATAGAGCTTTTAGAGGAGGAGGAGATACAAGAGGTGAGAAGTTAAGTAACTTGCTCTGGTCACATAACTAGAAAGGGTGGGGTCAGGAGTCATACCCAGTCAGTCTGATTCCAAAGTTGTGAGGTAGCAGGAGAAAACCTAGGTTTCCAATCAGGTTGCCTGATGGTCATCACTCCACTGCCCTGAGAAAATCAAGTGGTTTGTAGCCTGTCATTGTGGGAATTACCCAGACTGCTTTGGGCCACCATCAAGACCTAGCTCAATCCTCATTTTAAGCTGGTGTAGCCAATTTAAATCTGACATAATTAAATCTTAAATCTATAACTGATTGGATACCAGCCCTAGGATTTTTATTCCCCACTTCCTCTCCAGCATAGGACCTGTATGGGAAGGTGGGGAGGGAGAAAAAATGGGGAGAAGAAAAGGGAGAGTGGGGTGGGTGGGAATGACATCAAGCAGGAATGCGCCAGTCAGCGGGGGTAAATTTTCCACTTGGATCTGTGTGGAAACCTGATCCTGCCTCTATTTTTGGTCTCCTTCTCTAACAACCTTTCACCAGATTGGAATTTTTCTGCACCTGTAACACATTTTTAATGTAATAAGTCTAGGAGAAACCAGGTATTATATCATGCTGGGGCCTGGGCTGTGTTTCTAGGAGCAAAGGTAGCCCAGACCCCAGTTTATCCCTATAGGGGATTAGTGTATTAGTCACCCTGTAAAAGCTCAATTTATTATGATTTTTTAAATGTTTCTTTTAGCACTTGCTTATAAAAGGTGAAGAGGGGAGCCACGAATGTGTCTGTGTTCCCTGCCCCCACCACCTCCACATATGAATGTACACTCTCTATCAATTTCCTATGAACCCACATTCCATAAAATCAAATCCAGAGGCATTGGCTTTGACCAATTAGCTTACCCTTGCTGTGTTGGACTTTTGTCCTGCTTTGGGCCAGTGCAAGTAATGAACAGATGAGATTATTGTACCAGACACCCCTCAGTTGGGAATGAAAGGAAGTTAGAAAGTAAATTAGCTGTTGAAGGTGACCATGAGTGGCTATTGGGGCCAACGTGCAGATTCAGCTTGTTCATGTGTGACTGAGCCCTTCCTTTCCTGTTACTCCAGATGGGATGTCTGGTGGATATATGCCATTTGTTTCATGGGGCTTAGAGTAGCTGTTTCTGCCAGTTTTTCTACCTAGATGTTGAATTCTATACAACTCACACTCATCATAGGGTTTTAAGGGTGGGGGAGAGAAACAGTGAGAAACAGTTTGATGTCCATGTTTACATGAGAACACTTGAGGCAGAGTGATCGCTGGGACAGAGCATGCACTTACGAATAGACATGGGCTTGTGTCCCACTGCTGCCATCCAGGCCAAGAGTCTGCATCCAAGGTGCTTGGGTTCTGAATTTTGGTGCCTATTCAGTACTCAGATGAGTATTTCAGGCTTTATTTCATCTTCCATCCCTCATTCACTAAAATCCTAACTCCTATCCCAAGATGGGTTCTTACAGAGCAGAAAGAATCCGCTTCCAATTAGAAGATCCAAGTTGAAATCTCAGTTCTGCCATTTTCTAGTTGTGTGCCCAAGAATGCATTCCATGTTTTGCAGGGTTTGAAGCCAATACAGTTTCTGATACAAAATTATCAATGCAAAATTGCCAGGGTGCTGATCAGTGCCTTGAAAGGGCTTGTGCAAGTAAAGAGCTGAGTGACATAGAAGCATCATTAACTTCACTAAATTGACCTCTGTGTATACCCTCGTGTCACTTAACCTGTTTGAACCCTGGTTATTTATTCCTAAAATGGATTTAATAATGCCTGTCTGTTCTAAGAAAGTATTGTACAGAACCAGCAAGAGTGAGTATATGTCAAAGTGTTTTTGTTCAGTATCATATTCATATAAATGTATCCAAACACACAATCTACATGTATTATTTTTACAGTCCAATCTGGTATTGGTTTGATGTCTTGGTTATATTGTGGATAGATACCCTACTCAGTCATTGGTCTGAGTGTTTCTTATTGGTTCAGTTGGTCAGGGCATTTTCAGAGTGATCATTCTGTGTATTACTTGACAAATTCCAGATCTAGAGAGAGATAAATAAAAATAAGTTTGGCATCTTTCCTGTGTGTGGAGTATGAGGAATGGCCCATCTCTGGAATCTTTCTACTCCACCACTGCATCTGTAGATGTTTTTTGGTATATTTCACTAGAGCCTGCATAATAGTATTTGGGATTTCAAATATATCAGAACAATGAAAAACAAAACAATTTGTACCTGGATGGTTATCAGTAAAATGTCTAAGGCTGTTGGTTCCTCTGGTGTTGATAGAGACTTCCTCTGGCTTTGAAGCTTTGAGATCTGCATCCATTTGCCATTAAAAAAGGAATAAAGCATCTCCACCTCTCTGATGGTGACTATGAGTATGTTTCCATGCCGGTCTTTAATGGGCTCATAGTAAACTCTTCCCAAGTTGTGTGTTCCAAGTAAATTCTAGAAATAAATAGATTACTGGTAGCTTAGATGATATTATTAAAGAAAATGAACACAATTGCAACAAAAGATGTGAATAATTATCTGATTTCTGAGAAGTGTTTTTAAGACTTAAACCTAAAATATGTGGCATCATAGAAATGTTTTTAACAGAGGCTCAAAGAAAATATCTTCACCATGAGCCTGCAAAGATTATAGCAAGAGGCACAAATATTATGTTTTTTTAAGCAAATTCAATATCTGTAAATATCTCTTACCCACATAGACACACCAGCACATAAACCTCAGTTACCAGCACTTGAAGAGAATCCCAGATGTTTTAAAGAAAAATGCCTGATATTTCAAGTATGCTATTTGTGGAGTTTTCAAGAGATCTACAGTAAGCTAGTATGAGGTGGGGTTGTTTAAAATGAAGACGTGAATTGACAATGTAGCACATTGTACAGATCCCCAAATGACTGCACATTCCCTTCAAGATGCTTTAATTGAGAGATTGGCCTGGTTTGACTTATCTGTGTTTCGGTGAGTTTCACTCATTTAAAGGTTTGTTAAAATTTCTTATGAACTAGGTTAACTAAGGCAGACAATACTTTTAGAAAGGTAGGAAAGGAAGAATGCCACACTAAATGTGGAGGGGTCTGGGTGGGTACTACTAGAATCAACAGGAGTTTTACAAATATGCAGGGTGTGAAGATTTCTAACGTAGAGCACTGGATGATTAGGATAAAATCCCTTCTTGCTTTAAATATGTTTCAAAAAAAAAAATAATCCCAAAGCTCCCAGTTGGTACTTTTGTGAACTCATATAAACGATGATGAGATGACCTCCTAGCATTAAAGCAAAAGTGAATTGGAAATTGTAAAAATGACAAGGCTGTCCTAAAAATAAATGAGCCAGCTGGTTAGTATTCATGTCTGTGAAAACACTGGAGTAAGGACTATGTCTTAAGCTTCTTATTCTTCAAAAAGATCAGACACATAATGAGTAAGGGATTTCATAATTATTAGTATATCATAAAAATTCATTTGTCAGAATTATTATTTTCTAAAAATAGTCTAATCTCTCAGATTTTTTTCTTTCTAATAAATTACTTCTAAATCAGAGAGAGTAAGTTTGGATAAGCTTTTTAGTTCAGTCCTATGTAGTTCTATGGTTTTATATAGAGGCAGTTTGCTAAATATGCAGTGGCTATGCTTGTAAATGGGCTATGAATCAAAACAAAAAAATGAGGCATGACTGATTTGTAGCATATACCAATCTCTGTGGTGTAAATATTCCTGCCACAGTTGATTTTAGGCTACCCAGGGTATAACACCAAGTTTTCAATATTCCTGAATATGTAACAATTGGTTCTCTTGAGCCAGTTAGACTCAGCCTCAGCCACCACTGCTATTAAGACTTAAACTGATACTGAGTTTGAGGGCTGGCTGCCATTCATTAATAGCTGGACTGTTTGTTCTCTTTGATTCTGAGTTTCACTATCTTAATTTAAAATTTTTTCCTTTTCAGACATCTCTTATGATAATCCTTACCTCTTAAGAGTGTTTGAGGAGTTAAACAATGCATGAGAAAGTGTTTTGCAAACTCTCAAGCTTGCTGCTAAATGGTGTATGGACTTTCTTTTCTGCTCTAATTGGAGTCCACCTTGGCTTACACCTACTCGTTTTCAAGATACAGCCCTTTCAGTCTTTCCTTCTCTGGGTAGATTTTCCTAAAGCTCTGACGTAGAATTTACCATCTTCTTTTTCCCTGTTGCTTCTTGTGCAAACTTCTATCTTAGCACATCTTTGACTTTACTGCATAAGATTGATGTTCATGTAATAAGATTATGATTGTTTCATCTTTCATGATTGTGTCTCTGAGTCCTTTGCACAGTGTCTGGCACATATGGAGAACTCAATTGTTTGTCAACTCAATTAACATACATATTTTCATTAAGACATTGGAAATTATGATTTGCTGTGGACCAAGGCTGATGGATATGCACTGATTGAGATGGTCATTTCATTTGTATAGGGTTAATGTCATTGGTTCACTGTCAACTTTGAATAGGTTTTCTAATGGGATTAATAAGCAGGCACTAAAAATCTTCCTGAAATTCTTCATTGACATTAATTGGGTTGGCTAGTTAGCTTGGGTGTGGGGTGCAATTAAAAGCGAATATTTTTGTGAAAATAAGTATTTCAAAGAGGCAGATTCAGGGTTCTTTTGGGCCTAAAGGGAAAAAATTGGCCATGTTAATACCTGTCATACTAAGGAATCAAGGTTAAGTTTCTTGATGATTCTACAGGGTAAAGAGGAATAAGAGCACTTGATAGTTGGCAGGATGCATTTAGATTATAAACAGAACATATTAAAAGACTAGCAACAAACCCTGACTACAGGCACATTTTTAGAGATATGTATTTAGTTTAAGGAAGTCCAGAGGCAGGAGGTGAAGGCCTAGAAAAGAACAATAAAATTTTGGGGAACCCCTTTTTTTCCCTCCCCTGAGAAAGGGGAAAAAACACAATATCATCAAAAAGTGTCACCTAATTCTTACTCATTAACACTAATTTCTTAAAAAACTATGGAGGATGAAAATTTAATGTAATACAATTTACACTTTTCAGATTATTCCTGTGTTTTGAGATAAGTAGTATAGATAACATCTGTGAGAGCAAAGTATACTTCTGTCTCTTCCTAAGAAGAGAACTTTGCTATTTTTCTGAAAGAAAGAACACAATGCTAGGTCTTAGTCACTTGAAGGCTTTCTTGTCTTTTTTTTTCTTCCCCAAATGCTAACAGATACTGTCTCTCTCTTTCTGCCTAGTTAATTTTAACTAATTAACTAATGCATATTTTACCTTCTTTTAAATAAAACAATAAAAGGCTGCTTCTAAGTAGGCTGCAAATGATGTGGAATATATTTCTACTTTTTCTTTTTTGATATAGTGTGGATAATTTCTTTAAAAACTTTGCCCACTTTTTTTTTTTTTGTAAATTAGCACACAATAATATGTTAAAGTATTGGGAAGAATACAGTCCTTGGAGATACATGGATCTGGATTTGAATCCATAAGTACCACTTTCTATTTGTGTGACCTTGGACACAAATTAGCCTTTCTTGGTCTCAGTTTTATCATCTGTTAAGTGAATATCAATACTAGTACATTGTCATCATGTTATAGTGAAGATTATATGAGATAGAGTTTGTAAAGCACTTAGCACAGTGCCTGGCACCTATTCTGTTAAACAAATAAAAGTTGTTGTTCTACTATTATTATTTACTATTATATATTAATTAAAGGAGGAGATTACTATATAGCAGAAACAGAAAACAAGGATTAAATTGTACCAATTGGTATATACCACGATGAAGGTTAAGTCAGTGTGCAATAGACACAGAGGAGGAAGGGAAAGATTGTGATTAAGGCTCCATAGGCCATGATAACATACTAGGCCACTGTTGAAAGGACAGGGAATACTGTGGTCAGGACATTTTAGGTTGGCTACTCTAGAAGAAGTGTGGAGAATGGATTGAAGAATAAGAATGGAAACAGAGGGGTGACTTTGAAGGCTTTTGATGAAACTGGAGTAATCAGGCAGTAGTAGTAAGAATGGAAAGAGGAGGGGAGTAAGATGAGATATGCAAGAGGTGAACTAACAGGATTTATATATGGCTGATGCCAATGAGGTTATATATAATATATTTTTACTATCCTCAGAACATTGCAAAAAATTTTTTAGATTAGTAAAGTGACTTAAAATATTTTATCAATTCACAAGTTTATTTTTCCTCTTCATCTGAAAAGTTTTTTTTTCCTGCACCTTACCCCTCCCCTGACAAAAAGGTGCTAGGCGTTTCATATTTCATTAAACTTTCATTTGTTTAACAGAGACTAGGTGCCAGGCACTGTGCTAAGTGCTTTACAAACTCTTATGTCATTTAAACATATCATATTTCTAGACATTTTCATCCTAGAGACCAGAAAATAGTTTGGGCAATAGAGCCCACAGCAAAAAATTAAAGCAACTTTATTATTTAATTGGGCAAACAGAAACATGAAGGAGAGAAAGGAATGTATAACATGCTTTTGATGAGGGATCGGTAAGGTGCTGAATATTTATTGAGGACTGAGGCTCTGACTGCTATGCAGGGCTGGAGAAATATCCAGGTATTAATTGTGGTATGAGACACATTTCTGTGATCACTTTCCATTTGGTTAGATGGAGTTTCCCTTAACTGCAATTTTTGGGGTCCCTGGGGTTGAGATGACAAATATAATACTCATCCAACTAGTAGGTACTGAAGGCCCAACATATACCAGGTGTTGGGGATATAGACGTAATCAAGATAGACATATTTTTTAAACTCATGGTCATTTTTTAAAGTCATGGTCCAAGTGGATCACTATTCAGATAAAGATAAAACAATGAATGGGATTATGGCCATTGTTCTGAAAGGAGAATACAAGATGCTATGGGAATGAGTCACCTAATCAGAAGATCAGAGAAAGGAAGTATAAAAATTAAGCTGAGACTTGAAGGAATGTAAGAATTATCAAGAAAAAGAGGTAGAAGAAGAGGACTCTGAACAGAAAATAGCATGTGACCTAGCAAAAGAGAATGGGAAAGACAGACCAGACAGCTGGAAGAAAATCAGGGGAGTGTGGAATTGTGGAAGCCAATGAATATGCCAATTTGAAAAAGGAGAAAGGGACCACATGTGTCCAATGCTGCCGGGATATCAGTTGCAAAGAGGACTTAAAGTGGTCATTGGATTGAGTGAGACGAGGTAATTGACAGAGATGAAAATGGAAAATTTTTTTGGGGGGGGGCCTTCACTATTATCATTTTGGGGATATCATTAAGAGAAAGAATACAGAATTGCAAATATAAAATTAGGTATAAATGAATATTTATTTAGAATGAGAAAAGAAGCCCTACTTCTCCTACTTCTCCTGTCCCCTCTCCCTTATATACTGGAATTTTTGGTCCCCTTTTCTCCTCAAAATTTCTTTTAGACTGTTTATCAGAATGCCTCTTGATTTTAACCCAGCTTCTCCTCCTCACCTAAAACACATCAGGACTTCCATTCTCACAAGGGCTCATGCAGGCTTTATTAGCATTATTTGCCTCTGATTACTGGTGGCCTTAGAGTGCAGTTTTACAGGCATAGTGGCAGCAAAAGTGACAGACAGGGCTGAGGGTTTATGGGAAATGAGGAAGTAAATGGAAAAAGATAATGTAGGTAATGTTTTAAAAATTTTGGGTGTAAGAGGGTAGGAGAGAGATTGTTAGGTAGCTGAAGGGGAAAGTGGTTAACATTCCATGTGAGAATTTGGGGGAGGTCAAATTGGCAATACTAGAGTATTTTTAAATTAGCATGGGTGGGGGGGCATGAGACAGGATCCAGAGTTTATGTGGAGGGATAAGCCTTTGGTAGGAGGAGTGAGACTTTAGCTGTTGGAATAGGAAGGAAGAAGGAGAAGGTAGGATCAATGCACGGAGGTTTGTAAATTTGGTGAAAAAATTATTCCCATACTCATTTATTTACTTAATGAATTAGACAGTAAAGCCATCACCTGAGATGGAGACAGAGAATGTGGGGAATGGGGTGTGGAGGAAAGGAGAAGGCTTTAAATAGTTGCTTTATAGTGTGAGAAAGCAATTTATTAAAAAAAAATGGAATGGGACACTAGTTAACATTCCATGTGAGAAGTGCACTCATGAATGAGTTTAACACAAACACAGTCAATTTTCCTCTTTTGTGTGTGATATTTTTTTCCTGCAAGATGCAACTACTTTAATAGTTTTTTCCTGCAAGATGCAAGCAAGACGCAACTACTTTAATATAGACATATTATACTATATCATTCAGACTTGAGCTTTTCCCCAGTAAACAATAGGAGGGAAAACATTTAGAATATTTTCAAGGGAATGATTATGATAAATAAATCAAAACTTAAACAAGGCATAATGCATTATGAAAAATGATAGGATCAATAGATTTAGAGGCCAAAAAATCTAAGACTATTGCAATAAGAGTAGTTGAGTGGGGTCACACTGGCCATCATGGTATCCCTCAGCATCTGACTTCATTGGCTTGTAACAGCCTGATCCTTCTCATGTTACTGATATCAGATGAGAGTGTTCTAGGAAGCCTCCAATAAACACATGATAAAGAGCCTTGCTTGAAATTCCAAGGTTGCTCAGTCTACAATCCATGCAGGTCTGGGCTGCCTGGTGAGCTAATGGGAGGGTCCACTAAGGGATCTGAGCCCCCTGGGTATGTACTTCATCCTAAAGAATGAGAAGTTTGAGAGAGAGTGGTATGGTCCAATCAAGTGGATCAGTGATGAAAGGAAGGAATACTATGAATTCAGCATAGTTTCCATGGCCCAATTCCAAGAAATTCTCCTTGAGTTTAGGAGAAGATTCTGCAACAAAGAGTAGGTTGAAATGAAGAGAACTGTTTGTTAAAACCTCTGAGGCCACTGAGGACACAAGGCAGTAAACAACCTATGTAATGAAGTACAGCACAGAGGGGCAGCAGTAACCTTTCAGAATTAATTTTATTAGCAACACAGTAATTATTATTCATGCAGAGGATTGAATTATTATTATTGTAGGGGCTCAAGAAATGAAGTTTCCATAATTGTAGGGAGGACATAGATTTTTTTCATGATCTTATTTTAATACCATGGCTGGTATGGCCTAGTCAAACACAGCTTACATGGATTCCTGTCTGCTGATTTCTAAGTTTGATGTTACTGTCAGCTTTGTAGGTAGTTACCCATCTCTGAAAAAGACTCTGTGATCTCCTAAGGACCCTGACTTCATTTAGCAGATGATTTTCTGTGCCAAGAGGCACAAATTAAGGCCATACCAGAAAACAATGAGAGGAAAACCCAGAAGAACTTGTTTAGAATTCAATGCCATTTCTAGAAGATTTGTGACCTACAAAGATTATTACAGGATTAGGGACTTGATCTAATTTGAATGATAATATGGAAGAGCTGTTTTAAGAGTTGTTTTTGGTTGTTTACCCTTTGTGAGTAAGCATGAATGCCTATGGCTTTACCAAAAGTGTCACATTCAGAAACCCCTCAAAACATCTGCTGGCTTCTGTTTCCTTTTCCACACATTCATTGATACATAGGCTGCCAGAACAGCAAGAATCCCTCAGGTGATCTAGTCAAACTCTTCTTGTTTTGCAAGTGATGAATCTGAAGCCCTTAAGAAGAACTGAGTTGTTGAACAATTAATATCAAATTTAGAATGTAAGTTTCCTAAGTTCTTGTTTGGGGGGTCATGCCAAGGCATAGGCTCCCACATAAGTAGACATGCAGCTCAAACTGTCCAAGATGCCTTCATGTGTCTAGAGATCTGAAACAGGAAGGAACCCACCCTTTTCCTTTCCAGGTAAGACTGATAACTGAATGCTCCAACTTAAAAAAATAAATAAAACACTTCCTTGAGAGTTTGGGTTGAAATTTTTTCCCTCACCTGTAGCTGGGCAGTTGCAGTGAGCATCTTCTGCCGAGTTTGTAGCACTGTGGATGAAGACATGGAGATAGGTACGCTTTGCCTCAGCCACCTTATGTCTTCCCACATACAAGACAGCTGCAAAAGAAGTCACGAGGTCATATCATCATCCAAGCCAGTGCGTGATTTAGGTTGTGGCATCAAAGCAAAGCTGGGAGAAGGAAACCTGAACCCTGGTGTTTGTTCTCCAGTCCATTTTCAGATACACACGAAACAACTTTTTGATCTCTGTCCAATTGGAAAAAGATCTGAATGCTAATGAAACAGTCAGATCCACATTTTAGTCTTTGCCAAATGATCCCATAACTCAGAATAGTGGAGACATACTCTGACAGGATGCAAGCTTCTTTGCTTTGAAAATGTAGTGTAGACACTACTTTGGTGTTTTTTATGACACAGAGCCTATTAGGTCTGAAAGGGACTTTTGAGATAATTTACTTCCACCCCCAAAACTTTGATCATTAGAGACCCCCTCAACTAAGGTTTCAGAGATTTATGTGCAGAACACTGATGCAAAGTGGGAAAAAAATGAAATCAGAACTCAGAATACCTTTGTGAACCACAGAAAATCTTGTGTAATAGAACTGGTGTGAGAATCATCTATTTCAACAATTGGTATTTGATCTTCATTGGTGACTAACATGTTGTCTTTATAATAAAATACAACTGCTATGTAGAGTCCCCTAAAAAGAAAAAGCAAAATAAAAAAAATTGTCTTCAGCTGTCTCCTCTACCAAACTCACTCTTAGAAAAAAATATTTTTTACATGATGAAATATGAATTTAAAACATAGTCCTGCTATGTCTATCACAAGAACTCAGAGAAATTACTATCTTGCCTAAATTTTCAGGAGAATTTACTTCTTTAATAAAGAAGAAATTTCTACCAAGTTTCCACTCAGAATCAAAACCAGATCATTCCTGAGAAGTTAAGACTTCCTGGAAAACTATATAAGACCCACCGTTTCAAGGTCTTCACAAACTTATTGGAGGAATGGAAAAGGTGTTTCAGGCTCCTCGATACTGACTGCTTGCGGCCTGTGGTTTGTAATTTTGAACTTTCTGGAACACAGAAAAAAAATCATAATTCCATGTGATAGATTAACACTCCCCTTTCCTTCTTCCTGCTTTCCCATCCTCTGTCCCCTCAGTGTTACGTATCAGTTGCATGTAGGGATTTCGATTATTCATTCTTATAAGAAAGTCTTATGAGATGCCAGTGGTTAACTCAATTAATAATTCTTCAAAAATGTAGGAGATGAATAATATTTATAATTCTAATGGAAACCACTGATATTCTGTTGATTCTCTTACAATGAGTGATTTATTATCAAGTAGGATAAAAAGAAATGAAATCAACTCCTTTGCCCTCCTCCCCACCTCACCAATTGCTAAGTAACACATACACACTTTTCAGTGTTTCCAAAACACTCTTTATTAGTCTATTTATCCCATTAAAGTTTTTTATTATAAAATCAATATAAGCATATTACAGAAAGTCTGGAAAATAGGAAAAAAAACAAAATCCTTCCATCACACTCCTACTTCTGTTCTCCTACTAACAGCATTCTGGGTTTGTATGCTGGCTTACAAAAATAGTTGTATATAGGTATGGCTATTATCCTCTTTATTCAGAAGAAGAAACAGGCTGAAAAGTGAAGTGGATTGCTGAAGACTGTGGAGCCATTATCTAGAAAAACTGAGACATTCTTTCAAATATATTTTTTGGCGCAACTACTATGCACTGTAGCTACAATGGTGAGCAAATCATTCATTGCTTCTGTTTTGCTCTTCTGTTAACAAAATGAAACTCTTGCTAATAAAATTAGTAGAATTCCTGAACAGTCTTTGCAAACATTTCTCCATAGAGCTAGACTAGATGATCACTAATTTCAACTCTTATTCTATGAAATGAAAGGAAGCTGAAATTGTTGGTGGAATTACTGAACTTTGGACAGACAGGTCACTGGGGCTGAGAACACAGTCCATATAACTGCTGTTGGGCAAAGAAACCTGGGCAGATGGCCCATGACTGAGGCCCCATGTGGCTCTACGTGTGAGCCTATAGGAATAGCTGAAAGATAGAAGTATTTAAAAATTGGGATGGTATTGGTTATTCCTAGAAGAAGAAAGCAAAAACATTTTTTTCCTGGCTTGAACATGAATTTGGCTGCTTGAAAATGATGTTGCTGGGACTCTGTGTTAAATGCTGCAAAGTAAACATATTCACCACACATCACTCTCTTCCTAAACTTCACTAAAACAAAAGAGGGGGTGGGAGAAAGGGAGGAAGGAAGAAAGTGAAATAAATAAATGACAAACATCTATAAAGACAAATAAATGGGAAATAAGACAAAAGCAAGTAAATTCTGGTTTCTGAAAAGCAGATGGACAGATAGATTTAATGGACTTGAGAAAGACAGAGTCTAAGGCAGCAGTGGAAGAAGCTGAACAGTAACCCACCTCACCCCATGGGCACCATGAGATTCTGGAAGTGGGAGTGCATGAGGAACTAAAATCAGAAGGTTTGGCTGAAACCTATTATCAAGCAGCTAGACTTATAAATCTTCTCCCCTACTGCAGAGATGGACAAATAGCCCATCCCCACCATAAATGGAAGCAACTGGCTTATATCTGGAAAGCAAAACAAATGAACAAATAAAAAATCAACTCAAATTCAACCCAATCAAATCAAAATCCAACAAAACCACACAACAGGTCTCTGCAGTGAGAGATAGGGAGACATCAGGTACCAAGAAAATGGGTGATGATAGTAGTTGTGCTATAATATCAAACCAGATGAAACCATTGGGTTCTCAGAACAATGATACCCGAACTTGTCCCCTCTGGGAAATCTGACCATCCTAAGAGAATATATCTGAAGATTCCAACATTGGGGATTTCCCCATGAAAAGGTGGTACAAGTTCACCCTATAGTGAAGGCTGTAAATAAAGAGCATGCCAATGGCTCTTAGCCAAACAAATGGCAAAGGATCACCAGGCAGTTGAGAAACACATCTAGCATGAAATAATACAAAGACCAGAAATAAACAAAAGAACAACTTAGAGGATAGAGAGACTATCCTGAAAAGAAAACAATAAATGAAATACAGCCCATCATTATACTGAGAGATAAAATATCACATTACTGTAAAAAGGACAGGGGTCTATAAAAAGATCCAATTATAGGGAAAAAGGGAATATTAAGAATTAAAAAATAATATCAGAAACTTAAATATCCAGTGGAAGGCTTAGAAAATAAAGCTGATTTCGCCTTCAAGGAACTAGGGTAAAAGGACATTGGATGGGAAGTGACGAAAAAAAAGCAAAAGAAAAGAAAATGAAAGGATCAATGGAGAAGATCTGTCATCTGAATAAAAAGAGTTCTGGTAGAAGAAAGGAGAGGAAAAGGAGGTGAGGGAGTAATTAAATAAATAAGAAAATGTCACACAATTGAAGGATGTAAACTTCTGCAATTGCCAAGTTCCCAGGAAACCAGACAAAGATTCTAAGGCACATCACAGTGAAATTTTAGAATAGTGAAGTCAAAAGAAAATGAAAACATTCCAGAAATGGGGGTGGGGAATAGAATTTCTGGAATCAGAATGGCATCAGACTTGTCATCTCCAAAAACTAGAAGACATACAGCAAAGTCTTGCAAATCTGAAGGAAAATGATTTCTTTTTTATTTATTTATTTTATTTTTTAAATTGATTGTTCAAAACATTACAGAGCTCATGATATATCATCTTTCATACATTTGACTCAATTGGGTTTTGAACTCCCATTTTTACCCCAGGAAAATGATTTCAACTGAGAATTCTACACTTGTCCAAACTATGAGTAAATGATAAGTAGAATACATCTCTCCTTAGACATGGGGTGTCTCCAAAAATTAGTTCCCAAGTAACCCTCTCAGGAAGGTACTAGAAGAAGATCTCCCCACAGGAAAGAGGAAGACCTGGGGTACAGAAAATAGAAATCCAACACTGGAGAGTGATTGGAAGAGTCTGTAACATGGTAGTGAAAGGGCGACTGCTGTACACTGAGCATGGAGGCAGCTAGTTACCTGCCCAAGTGGCAGCAGGGCAGGGCCTCACAAGAGCATTGTTCAAGGAGATATGACTGAAGCAATGCCTGATGTACTTGATTATGTTGAGAGAAGATTGACCCAACCGGAGAATAGTCTGGGGATTATAAGCAGTAAGTGCTCGGAGCACAGGAAGTTTCCTTTGCTCATACTAGCTTGTCTAGCACCTGACACATAGTAGGCAGGGTTTCAGTTAATGTCAGTTTGCAAATTGAATAATTGCATGATAACTGAAACTCACTCTGTTAGGATGAAAACAGTGGGCTGCTATATAATTCACTATGTCTGTTAAGGGCATGAACTGTGCAAACAATAAAGTTTGTTTTACATCTCCCTCAAATTTTCATCCTAGCACTGAGCCTGCGGATTTGTTGCACAGTTCTGATTCTGTGAGTTTCCGCACTGTCTCTTCGGGGTTCTGGTAGGAGAAGAGATGTTGTATTCCTTCTGTATTTGGAATTTACTGAGTATTTAATGACTACACCACTTCATCTCAGTGGAGTCACTGACTGCACTTTAATTTTAAGGTATATCAATAAAGCACTTCATCTGGAAGAACATTGAAAGAAAGACAAGCTAGAGTTTGCAAGGGGCTTACATTGTCCTAGGTGAATTTAATCTGTTATCTGATTTAATCCTCATAACAACACTGCAAATTGGATATTATTATCCTGATTTTTCTGATGAGGAAGCTTTGGCTCAGAGATGTTAAATGATTTCCCCAAGGACATACAGCTAATAAATGGTAGAACTGGGATTTAAAATAATTATTTTTTCTAATAATAAATTTTATAAAGACTTACATTCCCAGTAAGCTACATAGTATCTCAATGTAGTTGAATTATTTTTGTTTTGTTTTGTGGGGGTGGTGGGTACCAGGGATTGGACTCAGGGGCACTAAACCAGTGAGCCACACTCCCAACCCTAATTTGTATTTTTTTAGGGACAGGGTCTCATGGAATTGTTTAGTGCCTCATTGTTGCTGAGGCTGGCTTTGAACTTGTGGTCCGCCTGCCTCAGTCTTCCAAGCTGCTGGGATTACAGACGTGCACCACTGGTGGTACCCGGCTCAATGTGATTGAATATTTTACATAGCAAATTTCTAGTTCTCTGTAAGCAATACCTATATTAGTCTTCATTTATTTGTTAAACTAGATGAAATTGTGTTAAATCATCTTCAAATCACACCTTTTTTTGTGCACATTAATACCCTTAATCTTGGTGTATCACAAATCAGCATTTTACAAAATTTGTGCCTTGGAGTAGTAATGTTATGAAAATGCTTTACATTGCTGAAGAAGTTTGGAAAATGCTTGTTTAACCAAATTTATTATGCCTCTTTATTAGTGTCTTTAATATTCTAATTTTTATTTTACATTTCTGAAACAGGGATGAAAAATGTAGCATTTCTCAAACTACCTAACAAAGAGAACCTTTTCTAACTGAGTATCTTATAGAACAGCTGTTCTTTGGGTACAATCTGAGTATCTTTATATGTTCAGAGTGCATTTCAATATAAAAAACAACTCCCCTTTTCAGGAAACTCAACCTTATGCCTAACTTAAATCTTTCCTAATATCATGTATATATTTATGTTCTGCAGTAACTAGCATATACATGACAGAAGTTGAATGGCAACTATAGAAATAGGCTGGCCAGGCAGTCATTTCCTGATTATTAGATAGTAATCCAAAAGGAATCTTAGGGGGAAACCCCATCATTCTTTTATTTTTTATTACTGGGAATTGAATCTAGGAGTGCTTTACCTCTGAGCTACATCCCCAGCCCTTTTAATTTTTTGTTTTGAGACAGAGTCTTCATAAATTGCTGAGGCTGGCCTCGAACATGTGACCCTCCTGCCTCAGCTTTGGGAGTTGCTGGGATTATAGACATGTGCCACCAAGCCTGGCCCCATCATCCTTACAAGTAGTTCTAGCTTTCCCTCTCTGATAAGGACCAAAAATAAAGTGCTTATGAATTATAAAGAACCATCAGTTTAATTGCTTTATTGTTTTTGCTTCCATACAGGAAACAATGGACAAGGGAAGTGATGGAGAGGCAGAAGAGAAAGAAGCCCAGGTAATCCCCAGCTGGGTTAAATGAGCCCTGGATAACTGAGAACTGTGTGGACTTCAGTCAGTGTGAAGTGTTGAAGGACCCAGTTTGGGTACAGTCTTCCTAGAGAGCAGGGAATGGAAATCCCACTAGGGTTTCCTTCTCAAGCTGCTTCCATACATATTTACATCTCCTAATGAACCAGTCATTAGAAAAACATTATTTTCTCGCAAACACTTGTCCTCATTGCTAGCTGGAGCCAACATTTCTGAAGGGCCCTGTTGTCATAGCTGTATGGTAATTAGGAAAACTTTTTGCTAATGCTAAGTATGATTTATACCTAGTGCAAACAAGCTAGCATAGCATCTCTTAGTTTCAACTGTGGAGTTCTCCCCTCCCTGGCCTAGCAGTGCCCTAAATCTGGAGAGCACAATGTAGCTGAAGAGCTGATGGGAGGGTGGAAAATGAAAACTTTATGGAGACTTTAATTCTCCAAATAAAATAAATACCTCTTCTGTGAATCCTTGCATAGATCAGAAATCTGACCATGTCTCAGTTAAACAACTGAAGAGATTCTCTGGGTGCAGTTGCTTTAGATCTAGGGAAGGTGTGTCAGCCTTTCTCCTGCACAGTGGTGCAGAGGAGCAGTAGTATTCAGGGAGAGATTAAAAGTTCAGCATCCAGTCCTGATGTAGGCTGGGAAACTAAAGAAATAAGGTGTGGCAGGATGATTGAACTTGGAATCAGAAAACCCAGGTTGGATCCAGATTCTGTCTTTTCCTGGCATGGTGACCTAGGGCAAGTCACTTAGCCTCAGTTATAATTGCCAAAATGAGGATGAAAAGGAGACACTATGAAATTTTGCATTGCAAACTATATTCTAAATAGATTTGAAGACTTCTTATGATTATCTTTATAATTGTTTGCACTCCCTCAGGGATGCTCAGGGAATTTCCCTTGGGGGTGGAAATTTTGAGGCCGAATATCCCCAAAGAACCAGCACCATGGAGGAGTCTTAGGAGAAGACAATTCAAAGAGAAAGGAACTTATGGCAGCTGCTGTTTTTCTTGTGCTTATTTTCAGACTGTTCATACAGAGAGGGCGAGAGGGAAAAAGAAAAGAAGGGAGGGAGGAAAAGGGAAGTCTCTGCTGAAGGGTTAAAGCAAGATAGTGCTGTAAAGTGATTCCAGATGTACAAATATTAATATCTCCCTCTCCCTGATGAATGAGAAGGTATGACCCAGCTAGGAAACTGCTAAAATTACCGGCGCCACTGAGACCTCACTCGATGGCCCAGCTCAGATTTTTATCCTTACCCCGGCAACTGTGATGCTGATGAAGGGCTCGGACCTGCTGCAGCAGACTCTCCAAAACTTCGTTCTGTCCCTTGTGTCTGGGCTCTCTGTCGTCATAGTCTTTCCAGTCTATTGAACAAAAGAAACAAACAGAGTGAAATTTTAAAGCAGGGGAGGCCTCTTCCCTGCCCAGCCTTTCAGGAGCTGGGGTTTTGCTCACACTATCTGCAGGCTCTGTGGATGAGCACCCAGCACACCCACAGCTAGCCAAGTAGTTGGAAGCTGCCATTGTTCAGAGCCCTGAGCAAAACAGTAATTGTGGTTGGTTTCTTGTGCTGGGCAGTTTTAGGGCAAGGGAAAAATGGCAATTGAAAACCAAAAGAAAATAGGACATTTGGGAGTCCAATCTCTCCTTATCATAGCCCCCCGCCCCTTTCAGCATCCCACGTCCTAATAATTTCCCCTGCCACTTCTCCACTCAACACCCCAAGTCCTCAACTGGATTTCCACAGTAGGAAAGAAAGGGGTGGGAATGTGCAGACTAGATGAAATCCACAGTCCCAATGCTTTTATTGTAGGTTTCACACTTTGGGCCAAATTGACATTTCTTTCCAAGGAAAGAGCCCATGTTGGATGCCAAGAAATGGAAATCTACATTTTGCTCTAATGAATGTCTGCTTTGGTTAGCTGGCACAGCACCCCCTGCACATACTCCGAGCCACCAACCACCCTGTCTGCTCAGTCTTTGAATATACAGTATTAGCTTACATGGCAAATTTAAATTGCAATACCCACTGAGACTTTTCTCCCTCTTCTATTTTCATTCCATTTGGCTATAATGATATCATGGGTAATAACTCATATGGGACTAATGTCAAGATTGTAATTCTGCTGTCTCCAACTCTAGATTGTTTTTCAGCAGGTCAGTCATTTCATTGTTCATCCCTCCTCTCCTCTATTTCCCTCCCCCCATTTTCCTTTCTGAGCCTGTTAAAAGCAACAACTTAAAGCACTTCTTAGGTGAACTGCTTTTTCTAAAAAGGCTGGTCACTCTTCCCTAGAAAAGACTGTTAATTCTAGAAAAGACTGTGTATCTTAGGCTTAAATGCTAGTTAAACAAGTTCCAAATTCCCTCCCCATAGGTTTATTTTGAAATATGGGGTCTTCCTCATTCAGAAAGTTAAGCCTATGTCATGCCAATCAAAATTCAGTAAAAGCTTCCTGCCATCGTCTCTCCAAGCCAGGAGAGCTATACCATTAGGAAGAACACAGGTTCTGGAGTCAGATACCCCTGAGTGTGAATCCTGGCTCCCTGCATTCCTATATTGTTGTCTGCAAGCAAGTTGCTTACATTGACAGAGCTACTACTCCCTAATTTGAAAAATGAGGATGGTATATACTTTGTGGGATTTTTACAGGGATTACATGAGAAGTATATTAGGTTTCTGGCACTATGCCTATTATGTGACAGGAATTCTGTAAATAATAATGTAAAATGGAGGCAATTCATTATGGAAACACCATTTCTTACCCTATCAGATAATTACCCACGAAGAAGGGGACCTCAGAGATTTTGTAACTCATCTTCCTTCCCATTCTCCCCCATGCACAACTCTTCATTCTGTCTTTCAGAAGACTGAAGTGCAGAGACAGCCATTTCAGTCCTATCTTACTGAGCATGTTGGTGGCATGGGGGATAACATAGTCAAGTGATCTTTTGGAAAGTGCTCATGCTCATTTCATTATCCCAGGGACATTTTCTTTCATTTTGGAAAGGAGGGTCAGAGGCTAGGGTGGGGTTTGGGCTGGAGTTTAGCTGTGGTCAGCTTTGTAGACAGGGAATTGTAGACTTTTATAGACTCTTTGTTCCTTGTGGGCAAGATCATTACTTAATCTCTGTCTCATTTTTCTCCTTTAAATTGAGTTTTAAAAGTCTTTTTTAGGTTATTTGAGAGTTAAAAGAAACAATGTAAGTAGAGCACTATCCTGGGCACAGTTGTCATTCGAGTGTGGCTGGTGAGGCACTATGATTAAAAAGCTTGATGGTGTTCAGGTACACTGGAAAGGGAAGGGTGTTTTTTACTGGGAAATTAGGTAAAGTTTAAGGAAATAATTTCTTGTGGCCTTTAGACTAGTGCCTCTCATCTCTGGGCAAAGTGAGAATAAACATTGCCCTCATGGATTCCCAAAGGCCATTGTGAGTTTGTTGCCTTAGTTAGATGCATGCATCTGAATGCTCACCACAGATGAGCAAGATGGTGCCCTTGAGTAAGACTCCTGGGTGGCTGAATTACTATGTGGCCCCAATCATGCTAATCCTTCTAATGAGTGTTAAAGCTGCCATCAAAGCAAGAGGAGATAAAATGGTTCTGGCTATTCCAGCTTAGCCCTATTACATCAAGGGGCAAACTCGACTAATGATTTTATGATACATTAGAAAATTGCTAATGCTAAATTGCAGCCCAAGTTAGCATTGAACTTGATGCCAAGGTTTTTGGAAAGAATGAGTTTTTCTAATAGATGTTTGGAAGGTTCTGATGACTACATAAAATAGGAGGCTTTAGGGATGAGGGAGAAAATTGAAAATATATTAAGAAATCAGGACCCTAACAGGAATAAACTTAGCATGGCAGGAAAAGAGCAGATTGTGTCACATAATACAGTTCACTGTTCTGGTAATGAGACACTTCAATTGCAACACAATGCAGAGCTTACATTCACTGGCCATATCAGGGTTTTCCTGATCGTAACTCAGACAAGCCTGTCTGGGTGCTTTTCTCTTATTATGTACCATACCATATAACATAGGTCTATAAAAACACATTAAGGACTTTTGTAAAAATATAAAAAAAGTTTTATAGCTTACTGGAACATATTACCAAATTTCCAATTACTCTGTCATGTTAGAATACATTGTCCTCTAGTAAATATCTGAATACTGATATATGTTACATCACAATGTCATACTCTGTTTATAAATAGAATGGGAGTGTTTTTGTATTGTTCTTTCCAAGTGATATGGCATGTCTACAGCAACTATTACCACATGTTAGGATTTCAGTTCTTTTCCAGTTATCCCTACTAATCACACATACCAGTTTAGAAAGCATTCTATTTAAATTACCAACAAATAAATGACTCCCCTGAGTCCTGAACAACTATTCTTGTCACTCTGGAGTGAGCTCTTCAAATATGCTCTGAGAGAGGGTATCTGCACAGATTTGTAGTTTATAGAATTGAACCTGAACTTTATGCATCAGTATATAGATTAGAATCTGCATGGGTATGCAGTTGGAGTGAGTTTTCCCCATTTCACTTTCAGGTCAATGGCAATTAATATATTTTGTGTTTTTATGTACTTTTTGTCCTCCATCTCCAATAATACACACTCCCTGCTTCCCTAGTCACAGATGGTCCCCTTTAATATCATCATCTTATAATTTTCAGTTTGTGTTTCTGATAAATCTTCAGCCATAAAGATATTCAAATAAGACTGGAGTAATTAAGTCGTCAAATTCAGAGGGACTCAGGGGTCTTGGAGCTCTCTGGCTCTATATGAACTGGTATAGATATTTGAACCCACCATAGGTGGTGGTCAGGCTGTTTGGTTGGCTCTTAGTCTGCTTGTCTACCTGATGGTTAGTTATTACGGCAGGGCCTTGACCAGCTCAGGTTTGAATCCTCACTCAGACACTTACCAAGTGTTGTGACCTTGGGGAAAAGGAACATCATTTCTGAATCCCAATTTGTGTATTTGTGTTTGTGCTAATAGTTCCCTATCTAGTAAAATGAATCAATCCATGTAAAGTACTTAGATTGATGCTCTGCATATTATGAGTCTTATGAAGGTTATCTCTCATTTTGATAGTGATACAGATAATAATGATAATAATGCTTATCTATAGGACAAGGAGGAAGATAAAGGATTGTTGTGAGGCTTAAGAGAGAGATATGAAAGTCTATAATGTATTGCTTGGCTCATGGTTCATCTTGGGTAAAATATTGTTATAAAACTTGAGAAATTTACATATATATAAAACAATAAACTAAAGGAGCCCATAATCCCATAACCTAAATGACCACTGTTAAATTTTGATAATTATCAAGAGTCACAGACACTGTATCTAAGTATAGGTAAATTAATGATCAAATGTTACAGAAAAGATCTCCAAATTTTATATTGTAATTTTTACATAAAATTTGTATAGTAGAAATTTCTTTCATGTATTGAATGGCTTTTTTGAAATACTATTTTTAGTGGCTATGTTTGGTTCTATAGTATGATGAATATATAATGTTTTACTTAGCTATTAAATTAATATTGGATTTATTTTCTTCATTACACATTGTTATCCATATACTGTGGCACTGCCCATCTTTGTATATAATTGTTTATCTATATTTCTGTTTCCTTAGGTTAGATTCCTATATGTGTGATTATAGGATAAAAGGAAAGGGATTTTCTTAAGGGAAAATTTTCTTATGGGAAATTGTGTTCCATAAAGGATGTAGTAGTTTGAACTCTCACAAGAACCATTTTTAACTATCACATTAGTGACATATTTTTAAAAAGATGAAAACACAATCCAGGGCTCTGGGCTCATTACAGAGAAAAATCTATCATATCATCTGTCTGGAGTTGTTTGTTCTGGTTAACTACCTTTTCTGGTTAGGAGAAAGTCACCAAACATACCAGGCATGAATTATTAATCTTCAAGTACATAGAAGAGGCCTTTTTGCTGGTTTTCTCAGCCAACACTACAAATGATACAGATTATGTTTGTTGCAGAGCCTGTTAGCAAGAAAGTATTTCTTCACTCAGAATGTTAGATGAGTAAAATGTTAGATTTTATTCTGTTAAGGAATGGATATGATGTGTCCACTGGGGGCAAAGAAGGGGAGATGAGAGCGAAAATGGACTGTATGTACTCTGGGCCAGCAGCTCCCAAGGTACCATTTCTCCATTCCCATTACAGCCCTGTGAAAGGATATGATTAGGCCTATTCTATAGATGTTGAATTGCAGTTTTGAGAGTTTGATTTTGAGGGCACACGTGATATGGGATATAAAGTCAGTCTTTCTGGTTCCAAGTTCCCTCTCCTTTCACCTACTGAGCTGCTGTCCCAGGAGTGTTTTTGCAGAGGAATCACTCATTCTGTGTCTGAGATGCTGCCCTGAGAAGGTCTGGTGGGTTGCAAGTAGTGGGAGAGGGGATGGCCAGGGCACCACGGAGAGGGAGCTAGAGTTGGAGCCTGCTGCCAGGCCTGAGAGTAGCCAGCACCTACTAGAAGGAGAGGCACATGCCGGTGTCGTGGTCTGAGCTGGTCCCCATCCTTTCATGTTATAAGCCGAGACCTGAACAAAATATTGTTGGCCCTGCAAAGAATTGAAATAGAATAATGCATTAGACATTTCAGTCAATCATTTTTTTCCCTAGAAGCAGATCTTTGCATTAGCTTGCTCATCCATTTTGAACTCTTCTGTCCATACTATATATAGCTTTCTGAGTTTTCTTGAACATTATGTTTATAAATTATAGTAACCATATTAAAGTGTCTTGTTTCTATGTATTTTTTGGTTTTAAAAATTGAAATGTTATAATTATTTTTTTCCTAATTCTCACTCCCCTTAATTAATTAATTAATTAATTAATTTGTGTGTTGGGGATACTAGGGATTGAATCCAGGGTGCTTAATAAGTAAGTCACATCCCCAGCACCGCCTCAACCCCTGTTTTTCCTGGTGCTGGGGACTGAACCCAGGGCCTTGTGTGTGTGGGGTAAGCACTTGACCAATTGAGCTATATCTCCAACCCTCCCAGCCCTTTTTATTTTTTTATTTTGAGATAAGGTCTTGCTAAGTTGTTGAGGCTGGCCTTGAACTTGTAATCCTCCTGTGTCAGCCTTCTGAGTCTCTGGGATATTAGGCATGTGCCACCAACCTGGCAAAATGGCAAGCCTCAAAATTTATACACCAATTTTTAAATTTTTACTTTTATTTTTTATTTTATTTGGTGCAAGAGATTGAACCCAGCCTCTCTTAGGCACTGAGCCACATCCTCGGGTCTTTTTAAAATTTTTAAAATTTTGAGACAGTGTCTAAGTTGCTTAGGGCCTTGCTAAGTTGCTAAGGCTGGATTTGAACTTGTTAACCTTGTGCCTCAGACTCCTGAGCCACTGGGATTACAGGTGTGTACCACCACACCCGGCCAAACACTACTCTTTAAAAATTACACAGTCCTATAAGGTTTACCCAAAACAGTGACCTCTACTCTTTCCTCTTTCTTCTTATTTTTCACTCCCCAGAGGCATCAGCCATCACCCCTTTAGTTGATAAAGTTTAGAAATTAACAAGCTGTAATGAATATCTTTTCAGAATAGTCCATTAAAAACTTGCTTCATTCTTTCAGTGGCTTCACTGTGAGAAGATACTGTCATTTATTTAACCATGCCTTATTGGTAGACATTTGAATTGTTTCCATTTTTCCCCATAACAAATAATGCTGCAATAAGCATCCTTAACTTGGCTGTTCAGACATTTTTAAAATTAACTCTGATTTGATTTCCATTTTAAAACTATTATTAAAATAATGGCTTATATTCTTTAATTTTTTATGGCATTAAGAATTAAGGAGTTGTTTTTGTTTGCTGATAGTTCATTAGAATTTTTTGTATGTTTTCTTCTTTGCTTTGAGGTTTTCCTTTTTTTTCTAATGAATCAAAGAAGCATTTGAGAAGCCAGAGTTTGATGAAATATTGCTTGCAAAAATTGTAAAATCTTGTTTGAAGTTTAAAAAATCATATATCTTTGTAGAGCTTTTTGCAAGGGATTTAATAATATTGGCCTTACCATACTATGAAGTTATTTTTTTAACACTGAATATGGATTTCTATGCACCTCAAGGTTATAAGGATTATGTAGAAGTGTAAATCTACTTCTAGGCTTTTATATGATTAGGACAGTGTCTGCATTGCTCTCATTGGATGGCCAAGTGGAAAAACTTAATCCCTGTAGGAATTAGTACAGATATTAGAGAAACCGTCTATGGAGAGTTTTCCATTTTTATCACCATATCACTTTTTCTTTTAAGCAATGGAAATTCCCTAGGGTTCCTTCTGGCCCTCTTCCACCATGTGAGCCATGGGTTTGGAATCAGTCTTCTGCTGATAGCATCTAGGGGGGCCACCCACTCAGGGGTTTGTTTGCTCCAGTAATTCACAGTTCTGGCCCCTGGTATAGACAAGTGATTAAGACTAAAAGTCAGGATTCTTGGTGGTGACACCAAGAATCCTATTAGAATAAGATGGCTAAAGCTTAAAAAGATGCAACCTAATGCACCTTTTTAGTACGGGTTTCAGGATTATATTTTTCCAATAATAATTTTAATTTAATTTAACCTTTAAGAAAACAACAGAATTGTCTCTCTATGGCCTCCATGCAAAATTCTTAAGATATTATTTGAATGGAACAAAAAAATATGGAAGTTTTGATTTTTTTTTACTTTAAAACAATTTTATTAAAAGAAAGAATTTTTAAAATATTTTATATTGTAGTTATTTGAGAAAATACAGGGTTTGTGTTTGAACTAATTTGCTGGGGTTTTTTTTGGTGTGTGTATTTCACATGCTCTTATGGTTCATAATTTCATAAATAATTTGAGTTTATACTGGTTGTACAAATAAACATGGTTTGTGCCAGTTTTTCATTCACAGTTTAAATTGGTTTAGGTTACTGAGAAACATAGCTCCACCATATATAGTTTCTTTCTTGTGAAAGCAAATTTAGACAGTTTTTTTTTCTTTCTTTCTTTTTAATCAAGGGAAAAGGATATCTTTCAGGAAATTGTGTGACTCCAATTGATGACTGATCTCAACTAAGGCTGTGGGGGTGAGGCTAGATGGGGCTGTTATTTTTACCATCAGACAGGGAGTCAAAATTGGATCTCTCAGAGCCTTTGATCCCCCGAAGATTAGACTGTGATCCAGAAAGCAGCAGCTTTCAAGGCTTGCATGAGGCCAGTCTTTTTCTGATCTCCTTAGAACATGGCAACTTACAAAGTGGTTCATGCTGTCTGCTCACTCCTTTGTGAAATTCAGATTATGGATACCAGACATATCATGCTTAATGAGTGGCAGTTGTTGCCAGAGGACTGGGTGTTGGCTGTGGCTTCCAGAATAGGCATTTGCTACCAACATCCCAGCACAAATGTCAGTGACAGGGAATGGTAAGCCTACCACAAGGACATTTACCGTCTTAAGTCCTGTGATTGTGCATCTCAGTGTCTGTAGGTTATCCATGATGATTTCTCCAGCCAAGGGAGAAAAGTCTTTAGACATACTCCATTCCACTGTGGGGGATTAGGGGACAGAAAGGAGAGAAAGAGAATGAAGTTTAGTCAGAAATCAAGAAGCACCATAGAAACTCTAGCATATAATTCTTTTCACAAACTTTGTTCACCTTCTTCTCCTTATATTGGCACAATAACAATCCTCCTTGGGATGCTAGGTGTTTCCAAGATCACCAGTATTTTTTAAAAGAGGAGCCCCAAAGCAATAATTCTATAGTCATTAATATACCTTATGAGTTTTTTGAACCTCAAAAGATATTTTATTGTGGTATGTGTATGTTTTTATGATGTTCTTAACATGAAATATAATTTATAGTCATATGACCCTGAACAACAGGATATGTTCTGAGAAATGTATCATTACTCAAATTCTTTTTTTTCTTGTATTGGGGATTAAACCCAGGGATGCTTTACTACTAAGCTACTTTCCCAGCTATTTTAATTTTTTATTTTGAGGTATGGTTTCCTAAGTTGCTTAGAGCCTCATTAAGTTGAAGAGGAACTCAAGCAATCCTTCTGCCTCAGCCTCCTGTATTTGTGATCTTCTTGCCTCAGATTCTCCATTTGCTTGGATTATAGGTGTGCATCACTTCTCCTGGAAGGCATTTTTTTTGGTGTATGTAAATATCATTCAGTGTACTTTCACAAATTAAGTTGGCCATGATGTCACCAGGTGATATGTATTGGGTCTGTCCTTGACTAAAATATCCTGATGGGGTTCATGACTGCATAGTATTGCCATAAGGCCATTGCTATATAAAACATAATGTGTGTATGTGTGTGTTCATGGATATATATACACACACTTAGGCAGATTATATATAAAAATTCATTGTATATAGAAGATAAATCATTTATTGTATATGAGAATTGAAGGGTACATCAGGACATTACCACTATTTACTTCCCAAGGTTGGCTTCTGCTTCATTTCTCTACTGAAAATGCTCTTCCAAGGGTCCAGTGACATTCAAAATAAAAAAAGCCTTTTTTTCATTTCCTCCACCTTCAATACTTAATATGTCTCCCTTTCCTTTTCTCCTCTTCCTTCCTGATATCTTCTTGCAAGCTTTTTTCATGGGCTTCTTTGCAGCCCCTAGGATCTGGGGTTTGTGGATTACCTTTATTCAATGCTTTCCCCTGGTGACATCCCAAGGTAGGTGTTCATTTGTAGTTAAATCATCTGAATTCTAATACCCACTTTTACTGTGAGACCATGTTCTTTCCCAGCATCCTCCATTGGTTGGAAAGGCCATGGTCAGGAAGGATAAATCGTGCATCTTTGGTAAAAAATGTTATAAGTAACTGTTTACATGTAATGAGATTTAAAGCAAAGGTCAATGAAGCAGGAGTTTGAGAAGTGAAATCACATGGAAAGCCAGGCTTCAATGTTTCTATGCTTCATGATGACAAAGTAGTGGCCTTGAGATTTAAGGTATATTCTTGATGACATTTTAATACCTCAAAATCAAGCCAAGCCACCCCCAACTCCTGCTCTTCTCCTGGGTCATTCATTCCTATGATTTGGAGCGGCATCCCCTGCTCCTCCTCCTTCTGCCCCTAAGAATCTAGTTTGCTTTCTTCAGTTTTCTGAATTTCCTCTTCTAAAATTCCTAGTGCTGCAATTGGCAACAACTTTTTGAGACATTCTGCCCTTTGGCCTCTTGGTTGTTTTTGCAACCTTCTCTCCCCTTTGTCTTTGTTGCACCCTCTCTTTTGCTTCTCCTGCCTTTTCCAGACTTCCTCTTTCTGGCCTTCTTTTTCTCCTTTCCCTTTGATGTGATGTTCCTTGTCACCCCGCCCCCCATTCCATGTACTTGTCCCTAGTGTTGACCTTATCTTTTTTTTTTTTTTGTCTCTATGAGACTTAAAGCTGTGATTCTAGGTCTAGCCTCTCTCTTGAGCTCTAACTTTCTTCTGTAAATCTCCACTTGAGTATCTCACACTCCATTTGAGTGTTCTCTAAGTACTTCTCTTTGCAAAAAGAGGGTTTTCTCAGTGGTAGCTAGTGGCAGTTCCATTTTAATTACCCAACCAGTTGATAACTATACCCTGTAGTTTCTACTTCTAAAATATGTGCTATAAGTTCTCCTCTTCCTGTCCCACGATACTAACCCTAGAACAGGACTTTATAATTGCAAGCATTAACTTTGCTTTCTGAAAGAAAAATTTTTTGGGGGGGGTTACTGGGATTGACACTTAACCACTGTACTATATCCATAGCCCTTCAACTTTGCTTTCTAATTGATTTTTCAGCTTGTCTCTTAATCTTTACCTATAATCAATCATCTGAATGTATCATGAATTATAATTTAAAAATATAGATCTAACACTGGCCTAACATCTTTTCATAGTGTATAGTTGCTTTGTGAATTAAACAAAATCTTAGCAAGGCGTGCAAGGACCTTTATATCTGATTTTAGTCTTATATTATTATTCTAATCTGCCATTTGCCAGAAGAAAGTCTTTGTTCTGGAAGTTTCTATCACTAGATTATTTCATGTATTTTTCTGCCCTTGTGTATTTTTACTCATCTTCCAACTTTCATTTGGTGAAGTTCTAGTAATCTTTTAAGACCTAATAAAATTAACTCTAAATTGCTCAGTAGTATTTAATTAAATATACCTGATTTGTGTCCTAAAGTCTTTACTTATATAAAAATAAGATTTACTACCCTGTATTATGTTTTATGGGATGTGTCTTTTTCTCTTGTTAGATTGTGAGAAACTTGAACAGGAGAAGTATCATTCATTTTTTTCCTCTCCAGTTCTTTAATACATTTGATTGTATGTTTATATGTATACACATATGCCTTCAGAGTAGACAATAGTACTTTCTCTAACATGTATATATTTTTTTTTCTTGTGATTTTTCTTTTCTAGTTTCCTGACTTTGAAGCTTTCAGGTATGGTAGAAAGTGTAGTTAGAATCAAATGATTACGATTTTATGGTAACTCTCAAAAGAGGCCTATATCTCCTGAAAAGTACATATTCTAAAACATATTTATTATATATGTTAGATAAATCATACATGTGTCTATTTTTCAAAATGTTTTATTCTGATTATGAGCTATTAGCTCTTGAAAAAAGCATCTTGGGTAAAAAATGTCATAAGTAACTATTTACATGTAATGAGATTCAAAGCAAAGTTCAATGAAGCAGGAGTTTGAGAAGCTGAAATCACATGGAAAGCCAGGCTTCATTGTTTCTAGACTTTGAAATCAAACTGGAGAGGGTTTGTCATCAGAGAATAATGTTGTATCTAATTCTAGCTAAAGAAGAAAAGTGATGATTGAGGGAGTTTATATAAACAAAACAAAAATGAGAAGCAATTGTGCAAGGACATCTAGAAAGGGCAAAGAATACAGGAAAATTCTAGAAGCAAAAATGTCCTTTGGTTACCATTGAGATGTACATAACTGATTGCTATGGTGGAGCTCCAGACCCAGGGTTTCAAGTCAAGGGTTTCAAGTCCAGACTAAGAATTAAGGATGACTTCCCAAAGGAAGAGCAGTGGGAGGGTTAGTGGGAGCAATGCCAGATTAGATAGCAAGTCATTAATAGGAAGTTGCTCAAAGATACAATGTTTAAACTTTCTGAATAGTCCTCAGTTCATTTTTGAATAAAACCTTTTCATGTTTTACTGAAATGTTTTTCAAAGAATGTTTCAGCTGGAAAAAGAGGGCCTGGCTTCTTGAAAAAAAAAAAAAAAACAAAAACTGAAGCAGTTTTGTAAGGAGGCGTGTTTCTGCTTTGGCATTAATAAGGGGTTTTAAACAGTTAAGTCTAATTAGATCTTGTAACACATCTAAGTTTTGAAGGAGAAGGAGTTAGAGAAAGAAGATTCAGACTGGAGGAAAGAAATTCTCCTTGCTGGAATGGAGAATGTATTCTGGGACAACAAACAGACTTCCCTCTATGTACTTCCTTAGGGTGATAGACTCCTTTCAGCACAAAGCCACATGGAAACTAAAGGGATAGTTTAAAGAATAAGAAGGGACACACAATAAGTAGGACTTCCTTTGAGAGCAACAGGGAATTTTAAGAAGGCAACTTTGCATGCTCTCTCTGGCAGGTTGTGTGTAGGTAGTTTAAAACCTCATGTAAAACCCTGAGAAAATCACTTACTTTTACATCCCTGAAGAGCTGGAGCCATGTATGTGAACTTTTAAACTATTTAAGACTTACAATTTTAAGGTATAGATCACAGAAACTGTTTCTATTCAGGTTTGCAAAATAGAAGTAGGGTTTCTAAGCCTCGGGCCAGCTTTTTGAGGGGAAAAGACTATGCAAAAGCAAGAGCATAAAGAAATAATACTGTGTAAATGTTAAATTGATTTCTCTTCAATTGATTACAAAAAATTACAAAATCTAATTTGTGTAGATTCTCTCTAAAGTCTCAAATGCTTCAAAGCCCAGGGTGGTTTTATCTTGTTCATATATTATGAGGCAAGTATCAGAAAAGCAATATTCTTTCCTCTTCCCCAGGCCTCACCCTCACTCTACTTGACCTCAGGCACTTGACTTCAAACCCATTGCTTATTGCTGTTCTCCTTCTTCCTCTACTTTCTTCTTCCAAAGCTTCTATCCTTGCATTTACATGGGCCTGGTTAAAGTTTCCTCCCTAACTGTAGTTTCCCTGACTTGCCAATTTTCCCATAGTAATTTTTATGTTTCTTACATTGCACTTGCTTCACTGTAAGAGATCTGTCTCCCCTGTAGTTTATAAGCTCTTTGAGCACAGGGACCACATCCAAAGCTCCCATCTTAGACCCTACAGCAGGGTAGGTGGCTCTGTATTATCAGATGAATTAAATGCTTGATTCTTGATCTTGGAATGCTCAAAGTTTAAGATAGACAGAAATTTGATATTGGTACATTAAGAGTAAGAAAACTGGGTCAGAATAGAGAGAAACACAGTTAAAAAGAGGATGGCAGTTGCTTGAGTTACTCAGTTAGGGGCTGAAATAGGGATTAATTCCTGGCATCCACTTTCAGCATCCCAGACTCTTTATTTGTCCATACTGCCTCTCAGAAACCAAAAAAAAAAAAAAAAGTGCATTTCCTATTTCCTATCAGCTCTTCGATGGAACCAAAACAGCATTCTTACTCGTCACACTCACCCTGGCGCCTTAGCTAATGAATGGAATTTGGCTAGACTGCCCAGCCCAGCACTACAGTATTATGAAATCTTCTTCTGATCCATCTAAATGTGCAGTTTCTAACCTTTCAGGCCAACCATAGCACAAGAGGAAGAGAGGGAGGGAATGATGTGCCCAGAAACCCAGACAGAGATCAAATACAGTCATTTCTAGAGATGAGAAGAGGTGTCTCAATACAGCATGAACCCACTCAACACTTGTGGGTTTTAAATTGGGAACTGACGTGAAAACTCTGGAGCTGGGAATTCTGTTTAGCTCTGGCAAAATATGAGGTTGGAGCTGCTTGCATTTTTTATTTTAAATTCCCTTGGTAGTCCTAGGAGCAGGGGCATGCGTTACTTTCAAACAAGAATCTTTATTGTTTGCATAGCACACAGCCATCCAGTTAATTAGAAAAACATTTTTTTTCCCAAATTAAATTTCCCTAGAAAAACAATGATTTAAATGAAGGGCCAAAGGCTTTTTTTTTTTTTTCTTTTGACACTAGGAAAGCCTTCTTGCACCTACTACTTCTGGAAGATTAAAAACAAAGTTGGAATTGGAAGGCATTATTTACTTATTGATTGTCAGATTTTGCCATCCACAAAAATGAATTGATCCTATCTGTGACTATTATACACTCTCTGGGATTTGCTTGTCCTGTGAAAGCTGCACACAGATACGGTTAGGGAGCAGAGATGTCTAAAAGTTCAGGCTTTTGAAAAAAAGTCACAAAAGGCCACAAAAAAGGTCTGCTCCATAGTCTGAACCATTTTGCTTCTTAATTTCCTTCCCAATAATTATTATATCATGGCTCTTACTAAATTTATTCTTTTTCTTGATCCCTTTGGATTTCTAAATGAAAGGTGTTATTATTTTTATTGTTCTTTCTATACGAATAGTTCTCTATTTCCATGCCTGGCATGAAATTTTTGCTAAATGAATACCAGTCACCCAGAAGCCCAGCTGCAGCAGCCTAAGTTCTCCAGTGACATTCGTGGAGTTTCACCTCTCAGGTACTTCTTTGGAAACTTAATCAGGAGTATCTGCAAGTAGAACTTCCTTCACTGATTTCTGTGGTTTTGGGTTTTTGTTTGACTTTTCAGTGCTGGGGATCAAGCCCACTGGGCCCTTGAGGATGCTAGGCAATAGCTCTACTTCTGTATATCCCAATCCTGATTTCTATAGCTTTGGGATGAGAAAGTTTAAATAACGTGCACTAGTGGAAATACTGAAAGCATAAATAATCCTCAAACCACAGGTCACATAGAAATCATTTTTTTTCCTTTACCTTAGATTTTTATTAAAAAAACCCCAAACTTTCCTTAGTGTTATTATTATTTTTTTTAGAATATTGAACTAAGATTCAGGAAGATCTCAGACTGATCACAAAGTTCAGAGTACAAAATTCCCATATCATGTCACTTCTAAGACTATGTGTTGTGATAGTGCAATTTTTAGAAGCAGCACAAACAGGAGGTGGGGGAAGGCAGAACTTGCCCCAGATCTACCCTTACATGGGATCCATGGATCAGGGTGCTGCAGTTGAGCCACATGTCATTAAAATTTCAGAAATTTTGTCAACTCAGCCATCACAGAAAGTTAAATTATATAAATATGAAGTTAAATAAATTATATAAAAGCAGAAACTTAAAACTCATTGTTCCTGATTTTACTGCACTTTACTATTATTTATGCCTTTGAGGTGATTGACATCATGGTATCTGCATGGTGGAAACAGCATATACTGTGTACTACCACACTCCCTTCTCAGTCTCTGTGTTCAGGGACATTAAACTGGGGTCTTAAAATTGGCCATGTGGGAATATTTACAACACAGAAACCAGCCAATAGTATAAACCACTTTTGATTTATTATTTCATGAACTGTCTATGCTGAGTATCAGCAAATGACAGTTCCATGAGTCAAATCTGGTCCAAAGCTGTTTTTTTAATGGCTCAGAAGCTAAGGATGGTTCTGTGTTTTGCATCTTTAAAAGAATATTGTAAAATCAAAACAAAACACAATACACACAAAGAATATGTGATAGATAGCTTATGTGGCCCTTTACAAGAGAAAATTGGTAACCACTGGTCTAGACTTAAAAAAGTGATGAAGAAAATATTAATAATACAGATTAAAGTTAAAAATTTGTATAATATTATAACATATTAAAGTTAAAAATTGTGCAAAAAATTGAGGAAATATTCTTCCAATATTCAAAAACTATAATTTGATTCAACAAAGTGCCTATGTCATTGATAAATGAGTAAAGTTCCAACATAGGTCTTTGTTGTTTCATTTTGTTTTATTTCCTCCAAGTAATAAAAATATCAACAACATTTACACGGAAATTACACTTGTTCATTCATTGTAGCTGTAAGTTGGCTACAGATTCAATAAATTCAGCAATAAAAGCATATTAGGAGAATCAATAGGTTATAAGTACTCTGTAGCAAAGATTATATTTTACTGATTTACAAATAATAAAACATTTGTATATTTATAGTGGACTTAGATTCATGTGTGATTATGTATTTATAAATATATTCCCCCCACCCCAGAGCTGGTTAAGCATTTAGTGTCTCATCACTGGATAAATGCTAGGTGATTGCTCAGGCAAACTCTGGAAGGGGAATATATACTGACCTGTAAGTTATAGTATCTGAAGGGTGTAGATTCTCAGGCATAATTTAAGTAACATTTTGTAATGTACGGGCCACCAAAATGCCGCAAACTGCCCGGCCCCGGGCCGGCTGAGTCCCGCTCCTGCTGCCGAGCACTGCCTGCGGCACCCCTGCTGAGCGATTCCCTGCTGAGCTGTCAGTGCACGCGGGCTTGCAATCTTGCAACCCGGTTGGGCACAAAAACACAAGCCAGTCAAACTGAGACAAAGTTTTATTTAGAGAGAGGCCGTGTGTGTCCCCTAACAGGTGGGTCCGCCACGTGTGTGTTCTACCTGAGCCGGGGGGTTTCCCCTTCCCCCGGAACACCCTCCTACCATCCTTTCCCAACCAATGGGAACTCTCCCATTACAAGAGTGACATGAGTAACCTGAGTCCTGAAAATGGGCCCAGCTAGACAGCATGAGTCCAATTACCATATGAATGTGAATTGCTGGCTGGCAGTCATAAAATCCAAAGGTGCCTGTATCAATATTTTTGCTGTGGCTCCTAACACAAGAGTCAAGAACAAGGTACTTAAATTCTTTTAAGAGTCAGGAGTGACACAGTGAGTGTTATCTAGGGTGGAAGGCTGGTTACCAATCAGTCCACTGCTCAGGCCTCTACTCAGCAGGAAGGGGCCCAGGCTCCCTTTACCAATTCTTCCTGCCTAAGACAGGGCCAGTCCAGAAACTGGTTTAGGAAGCAGCCTGCAAGCATCTGTGAACTTGACTGAGCAATCAGGAGGGCAGAGGTGGAAACTGAGAGATGAACCTGAAGGTTGACTGCATGCATGGCAGGGCATGCCAGATAGCTCTCCTGATGGCATGGAAGAACCTAAACAGGACTATCTGGGCTTCCCTGTAATTATTTTATTATGTATAGCAATACTTTATTATTATACATTGTTATAATATTTTATTTCATGATTATTTGGGCTTCGTGAATAGGCAGTTTGAGGACACTGTGAACTGAAAATAGGCACATAGTTCACTAATTAAGATAGACTCCTCCATGTTTTCTTTTTCCTTGGTACACTGCCATGACCTTGAATTGTAAGATGTCTGGCTAGATTGTCACTTGTTTAGTTTTTTTTCTTTTTGAGAAACTCTTGGGATAATTTTTGCTCATGAAAGAAGGATAAGCTTCTTCTGACTATAATGGATACAGCTGAGCAATAAGAGGGACTCAAAACCTAGTGACAATTACAGAGCTGCAGGCTAGGATGCTGCCCTACCCCTTGCTCCCCAGAGAAGAAGCAGCAGTGTCGGGGGCAAGAGCTCTTGTCCTGGAATAGATTTCTGGGATTACTGTATTTTTTTTTCTTCAATAGGGTGATACTCTTGCTGTCCACGGGAGAGAGCTCTGGCAAGCTAGTTTACACTTCCAAAGGATACAGAGCAAGGGGAGCATGTGAGTAGTAGTTTGATTTATACACACAAGGTCCAAGACATATGCCCAGTTTACAGCTTCCAAAATCTGTTGGGCACTCATGGAATAAAGTCAATCAGCCACAGGAGCAAAAGCAAAAACATCCCAGGCAGCCTTCTAAAGGAAGGCACTCTATCTGGCTTTTCTTTTATTCCCCTATTATACCCATTTGAAAGATCCTAATCAAACTCAGTGGATCCATGCAATAATGTCTTGGACATCTGCTCCAGTTTCTTCCGGAGAAGTATGGAACCCAGGGCTCAGGTAGACAGGGTTTGACTTGTGTGTAGACATTGGTAGATGGGAGACAATCTTCCTCATTCCTTTTTGTTCCCTGTGAGGTACAAGGTGAGGACTCTGTTGGGCATTTAACTTAATCTTCCTTTCATAAGATTTTCTATGTTTAACCTGTGCCCAGGGATGGAAAACCAATACTTTGTGAAAATCTACCAGTATCTTTTACAGATAATTTCACCATTTGTTTCTCACAATAAATAATTTCATCATCTATTCTTATAATTCCTACAAGACAGGTTAAGTCATTCATTCAGTATTTCTACCCATTAACCCAAGTGCCAAAACTGGGAATTGAAGGTGAGGTGAGCTTGAATCCGATTCCACTATCACTTCTTACTGAGACTGGGATGAAGGCTAGGATGCTTCTCCATCCTTGAGCTTCAATTTCATCACACTTAATTGTTTTCTTTCTCTGGTTTTTAGATCCTCAGACATGTTGGGCACTTTCCTCTCTTGGGAAATTCATGTGTGCTGTTCATCTTACTGGAAATACTCTTTCTCCTCCCTACTCACTTTCATTAATTATTTCTACTTTTCCCCTCAGCAGTCAATGTAAATGTCATTTCCACACAGATGTCTTCTTCTGACCTCCAAAACATTAGGTCCCGTTATCTCTCTTAAAGCACCAAAGATTGTGCCTTTGTATTAGAATTAGAGATAATTCTAATTCTATCTAGATATAATAGAATTAGAGATAATTGCACAAGTCTCTAATTTCCAAAGTACAGAAATTAGAAACTTGTGCAATTATCTCTAATTCTATAAGACAGTGACTTTGTAAGGACAGTGAACACATCTATCCCCAGCAATTAGCACATGCCACAGCTTATAATAGGCCAATAAATACTTATCAAGCTGATTTTTTATCATTGCCATGAAATTTTATTTTATTTAAAATTTTTATTGTATATATTTAAGGTATACACATAACATTTTAATATACCAGGAAAATGATTACTACAGTCAAGCCAATTGACACATCCATCATCTCAAATAGCTATCCTTCTTGTGTGTGTAAAGAACACCTAAAATCTACTATCTTACTAAATTTGCAGTATATTATACCATAATGTTAAATACAGTCCTCATGCTATGCATTTGACCTCTGGTCTTATTCACCCTACATAACAGCAGCTTTGTATCCTTTGACCTATACCTCCCATTCTCCCACCTCTCCCTGCTGCCTCTGGTAGCCACCATTTGATTCCCCTTTTCTATGCTGCTTACTTGGTTTTTAGGTTTCATGTATAAGAGAGTCATGTGATATTTTTATTTCTGTACCTGATTTATTTCACTTAGCAAAATAGCCTCTAAATTCATTCATGTTGTCACAAATGATGATGTTAGATTACTGATTAGCAAGGTTGTTTTTTTTTTTGTGTGTGTGTGTGTGTTTGTGTGGTGCTGGGGATTGTGCATGCAAGGCAAGCACTTTACCAACTGAGCTATAACTCCAGCCCTCAGTAGTTTTAATTTGCATTTCTCTAATCTAAAAGCACTGTATAGATTTAATGCACTTGCAATTAAAATTCCAATGACATTCTTCATAGAAATATAAAAAGCCATCATAAAACTCATTTGAAAAAAATAAGAGGTCCAGAATAGAAAAAGCAATCCTAATCGAGAAAAATGAAGCAGGAGGCATCAAAATACCAGATCTTAAATTATACTACAGAGCTATAGTAACAATAAAAGGCATGGTATTGGCACCAAAAGAGACATGAAGTTCAATGGAACAGAATGGAAGGCCATATAAATACAGTTATCTCATACATACAAAGACACTATAAACATACAATGGAGAAAAGTTAGCCTCTTCAAAAAAAAAAAAAAAACAATGGTGCTGAGAAAACAGGATATCCATAAGCAGAATGAAATTTAACCCCTTTCTCTCACCCTGCACAAAACTCAACTCAAGTGGAACAAGGACCTAGATTTTAGAACAGAGACCCTGTGCCTACTAGAAGAAAATGTAAGCCCAGCACCAGATCATGTTGGCACAGGAACTGACTTCCTTAACGAGACTCCTAAAGTGCAAGAAGTAAAATCAAGAATCAGTAAATGGGATGGTGTGAAACTAAAAAGCTTCTTCACAGCAAAGGAAACAATCAAGAACAAGAAGAAAGAACATCGAGAATGGGAGAAAATTTTTGCCACCTGAACCTCAGATAGAACATTAATCTCCAGATATATAAAGAAATCAAAAAACTTCACACTAGTAACAACAACAACAACAACCACCACCACCCAATCCCAATCCATGAACAGGCACTTCACAGAATAAATATGAATGGTCAAAAAATATATGAAAAAATGTTTAACATCCCTTTTTAAAATTTTGAGACAGGATCTTGCTAAGGCTGGCCTTGAACTTGTGCTGTTCCTGCCTCAGCTTCCTAAGCCTGGAATAATAGGTGTATGTCACCACATGTGGCCTTCTTCTCTTTGCATTCTATCTCTTTTGCTTCCTCTGAAGTTTCTGTTTCTCACATTTACCACACTATTTCTACAAAGCTCCTTCCTGCCTCTTACTCTAGCATCCTATTTTATTTTTAGCATTTCTCATTATTGTCTTATTTGTTAGTTTGTTTACCTAAGAAAATGTGTCTTCGATGGGATTTTCACCCCTGCTGTATCCCTAGAGCCTAGAAGAGGAGCTGCACATTGAAGGCATTCAGAAATTTTGTGCGAAATGAGCATTTCATGTAAGTTCTTCAGGGCAGACACTGTGTCTGTCTCACTCTTGTATTTATCACGGTATTCAACATAGTGCTACTTACAGTTCCAAAAAATAGCTGTTGAATGAAAAAGTGCCAGTTACTTCCCCATCTTCTTGTTACCAGCTGAACCCCTAAAACAAAAAGGTGTATAGCATCTTTTCTTCCTAATCTGTACTCCATTGTTTGGGAGCACATTTTAAAGAGAGGCCATGAATTCCAGCACAGTCCTCAGAACAGTGGCTGTGGGAACATAAGTGTCCCAGTGAAGGATATTTCTAGATGCAGAGTGAGGCCAGGTGTTTTGTGATAATGGAAAAACCCATGAACAAAGGGTGGGGCTGGCAGTTATTCTTAATAAAATTGCTCCAATTATTTTTTAAAAGGTTATAGATTACCCTTTAAAATACAGCATGTGTGTAATGTCAGAATAAAAAAGGTAAAAAGAAAATCATGAGTTAAAATATATAAGGGTTCACAAAAAACTATCAGTTATCTTTGGAGGATGCTGGGAGACATCTATGATATTGATTGGGCATTGTGCTTTACTTGTAAGTATTTCACTTGATTCTTTATGGTAGGTAGTATTTTTCTCATTTTATAGATGAAGATGATGAGACTCAAAACTTTTAAATAACTAGCTTTAGTTCACAGAACCCCTCAACATAGAATCTGGATTTGAACCCCTCTCTGTGTTATCATACTTACAACTCCACATGAAGAGAAAGTGATTAAAGGATCAACGGCTTTTTTTGAGGTCTTTGGGCCAGAGAAAGATCCAGCTATGAACAGCTTACAAAAAGTATTTGTAATACCAGACTTCTGCTCTGTGAACCTAAGGCAGGGCTGCTATGCTAGTTGGCGTCTCTATCCCCTCCCCCTAAGGGCCAGGCTGTCTCCAATACTGTGATTTCCCTGTTATGGTTTCAACAGGGAGGGAGGGTGAGGGGTAGCGACCACTGAGTAGAACAGGGAAATGTACTAATGTGGGAGGTTGTGAGTCTCATGATGATGTTCTATATTTTCATGACAGCTTCATGTGATGATGGTGGCCAAGATAAGTACTAATTAAAAAAAAAAGCAGCCTTGTAAACAGTCACAGAAAACTGTTAGAAATTGCTAGCCCATAACTGGAGCCTGGTTCATGTTATGTAACCTTCCTGATGCCAAGTCTCCCTCCTCCTCTGCCCTTCGGTAGCCTGCTTTGAGCACTCCCAGCTCTGATTAAGGCCCAAATCTTCTTTTCTACCTGTTTCTCTTTCCTCTAGAGACAAGTAAGCTGGGGTAGGTGATTGAATGGGGGAACAAAGAACAAGCCAACTCCAATATGGGAGATGTTACCCAGACCTAGAGGAATTTGAAGGAGAGTATAAATAAGTAGGAAGAAAGGAAGGGAGGGAGGGAGCCAGACCACCTTGGGAGCAGCCAGTCACTGTCCTCTTCTCTCTGTCTCATTAAGGGGAATGTGCTGTTCCTGGCTCTTTTCTCCTGTATTTGTTTTCACATTCTACTGTAAATTACTCAACAAGGTGCCTTATTTATCCTGAAAAATTCAATCTTTAGGTTTTCCCATCAAGTCAGGAAGATGCCTTTCACAGCTTCCTAGGGAGATGAGGGCCTTGTTTTCTCCTCTGAGGCTCAGCCTATGCTACTTGTGGATAGTCGGACTGGCTGACATCAAGGCACAAATCTAAGTAGATTCACAAAGGGGCTCCTTTTCTTGGGGATTCCAAATAGGCTTTAGGGGATCAAAGAAAACCTTCAGGTTGTAAGCATCATGTGTTTTTTGTTTGATTTTTTTTTTTTTTGAGGAGTTGAACATCACAATATACAATGTATATCCTAGCAAGGGCTATCTGAAGGCACTAATTACTTTCTTGGGCTAGTGTTACAGTTATAGCTATTATGTTTGTTGACTTTTGTTTGTGCATTTCTGCTTATCTATGATATCTATAAATTTTCAACATTCACTAAAAGTATTTGAACCAGTAGTTTGGACCTCTACTGTATAATGTTGAGTATTTTCAAGCTCATCTGTTTAACTGGCAGATTGACCTTTGCATGGCTTTTATCTTGGGCCATGACAACAACTGGCACATGGTAGTTGCTTGATTAAGATGTTTTAAATGAATGCATATAATAATTCAATTAATAAAAGAGACTTTGTCACACTCAAAACTGATAAAGAAGAATAGCACTGCTATTTTGCAAACATTCAAAGGAGGTTACCACTGAGAAGAGGATGGAGGAAAGGTTTTAAAGTCTTTTATTTACTCTACCATAAGCAAGGTGAGGCAAGAAAGTCCTTGGTAATAACTGCATCTTGGGGGAGTAAAAGACTTGACCCATAGATAGTGGGAAAGAGAATTATGTGAACTTATTGGAAGGAAATACATATAATAGGTTTTGAATAAATAAAGACAATTGGTTTCATTGAATTTTCTATCTATTTGTCCAATACCCAATGCCAAGCTAATTGCTGGCACATTTGGTTTATGAAATCAAATCCAACTTTAAATCTAGTGCTGAATGGCTGATTGATTTGTCAGATTTTGACTGACACTCTACTAGGGACCAGATACTGAAAAGTTCTGGGGGTGTAAATATGATTAAAGCCTGATTTTTACACTCATGAAAATTGCAACCCAGTAGAAGAGAGAGAAAAGTCAATGCAGGATTAAAATATAACATGATAAGTGTTATGAAAGGAACAGGCTCAGGATGGGGCCAATCTGGGGATGGTGGTTAAGGATCCCGTTGAACACACTGGCTTCTAGCAGAACCCTGAAGGATGTGCAGGTCAGCCATGGGAAGAGAGTGGCAGAAGGTTGCTGTGTGTGCAAAGATATTCAGTGCTGCTAATAGCTCTTGTTTTTTTTTTTTTTCAAGAATAAGTTGTTGAACTTCAGTATTCACTATGCCTATGAGAGCTTGTGATGCCAGATATTTGGGTGACCTCAGTCTATACTGACAAATGGGGGAGAGGGCTCTGGAAACTGCAAGGCAAAGCATGGGACACAGAAGAAGAGGGGTGAAATGGGAATGTGAATTTAACCTGGGATGAGATGGGACAGCAGCCTGGAGTCTTGCTAAGATGGGCCACATTATTTGAAGGTATCTTAAAGTAATTGTAAAATCTGGATATTATATGAGTAGATATGGATTTTAAGAGGATCACTTCTATAGCTTATGGGAGAAAAATTGGAGAGAGGAAAAGCTACACAGGTGGGGAGACCAGAAAGAAATTGGTGCTTTTATCCCAGCGAGGTGTGAAGAGAACTTGGGTCAGCATCAGCTCCACCTTTGTGAGGAGTGAACTGTCTGACTTTCTTGAACATCCAATTTGGTTTTTCCTAATCCTTAGGCATTTGTGAGCCAACTTTTTAAATATTTGGCATCACAAGCTCTCATAGGCATAGTGAATACTGAAGTTCAACAACTTACTTAAAAAAAAAACACCCAAGAGCTATTAGCAGCATGTATACTTTAAAATGTCCAAATTAAATATATTGTGGTCATATCAAAAACCATGATCTCTCTCCAGGTGTATGTAACTGGCTCAGCTTTACTCAAAGTTCAATTGCAAACAGTAATAAAAACATTGACATCTCGTTGCTCATTTAATATTTATGTAGCTGTCGCCATCTCAATTTTACACATTCAAAACCTCAAAGTTGGTTGGATTTGAGGTGAGCTGAATCCCCTTTGACAGTAGAATTTGGGGGGCATGCTTTCATTCTTAAATAACTTTGAAAACAACACTCAGTGGCAGGAGATCAAAGAAATGCTCTGTTACCACTGGGGCTGCTGAAACTATTATTTCCCCCACAAAAGTTTTCCCTTTGCAGAGAAGAAACTAGATCAGCCTTATTAAGGATGGGAAAAAAAAAAGTCTTTAGGCAAAGGCAGACCCAAGCCCAGTCAGATGTATATTCGTTCCATGGCTTCTTGCTGGAAATCAGAGAGAGAGAGAGAGAGAGAGAGAGAGAGAGAGAGAGAGAGAGAAAGAGAAAGAGAGATACAGGGGAGACATAAAAGTGAGAAAGGTGAGACTGGGGCTGATAACCATCTACTTTTCTTTATTACTGGAGTAGTGTCTTACAATTGTGCAAATTTTTTGGTCTGTAATATCTTCTTCCACATTTTTCTCTTTGGTTTTCACAACAATCCTATTATGCATTTTTGTCAATGCATTTTGTCAATAGGTCACAGGCCTCACCAGACTGAGTGCATTGTTCATGTCTACTGGGAATAAATGGGAGGGTCAGGGTTCCACATCTGGTACCTGTAACCCACACAGTTTCATGAAACTCCTACACATATCCAAAGATAAGAAAACTGTCACTATAAAGAAACCATGGAGGTTTTAAATTTTGATTTGGGGAAAGTCTGAGGGAAGTTAGTTCTATGGACAAGCTCAGTCCTACAATGATGGGAAGAGCTTTATGCCTTACAACCCTCAAGGGGTTCACCCTTTGGTGTACCTACCTACTTCCTGGAAGGGCCCTGGGGAAATTCGTAGTATCCAGATTTAGAAGGGTTGCAATTCCAGTTCCTTCAAGTGCAAAGTTCTGGGACTGAGTTCTTCTTATGCTCAGGTTCTCTACCTTCAGTAACAGTAATTATCTGTGGGTTCTGCACCAGTGGATTCAAACAACTGAGAATCAAAAATGTATTTTTTTTAAAAAAGCACCTGTACTGAATATGGAAATACTTTTTCTTGTCATTATTCCCTAAATTCCTACATAGAATTTATATTGTATTAGGTATTATAAGTAACCTGGAGATAATTTAAAATATACCAAAGGCTATGCATAGGTTGTATGCAAATACTACACTATCTTATATTAGGTACTTGAGTATTCACAGATTTTGGTAGCCAAGGGGATCCTAGAACAAATTCTCCATGGATACTGAGGAACTCTAACAGTTTAAAAACCCCTTTGTATACTCATATTTCCACATATGAAGTCAATGCTTTTCCTAAGCATCTTTAAGATTGAGGGCACAGTGCAAGGGGATGAGGTTGTAAAACACCAATAAGACATTATCTTTGCCCTAGAAGGACTCATAGTGCACAGACAGATGGATAAAGATAGAGATAATTACAATAAAATGAGATTCTGCCTATATCAGGCATGTGAGCAATGCTGGGGATGGACAATGGGATAAGAGAAGATAACTTATGGTCTGAGTTTTGAACACTGAGTAGGATTTTACCGTATGGAAAAGGGCATTCCAGGCAGCTCCCTGGAGATTTGAAAGCGAGTTGAAAGAGTTGGGCATGATTAGGTAAAAGAAGGATGTTTTACAAGAGAGGAAAGCAAGATGTTGGGGACTGAGGGATGGGCTGATGTGAGAAGTTCCTTGCATGCAGTACTAAGGACTGGTGTTTATCTTGAGGGGAGCTGGAGAAAGGTTATGAGCAGGGGAGTGACTTGATCAATTCATATTAATCTGATGACTGGCATTGGTGTAAAGAGAAACACTGAATACAATTATATCTCATAAGCTCTGTCTTTCTTACTCCTGTATTTTAAATCAGGAAGCTGATTCTCAGGCTGTCCAGTGGCTTCCCTAATAGCTGATGGGGTTAGGTGTCATGACTCAGCTGTACCACTTCTGACCTCAATTCCTGCTGCTCTCCATGCCTCTGTGATACAAGGCCTCAAGTCTCTATTTTCTGAAGAAACCTTTGGTGTAGAATGGTTGGGGTGGTCTGCCCAGCTCATTTACCACTGACACTTTGCAGAGATAACCTAGATTTCCCATGAAGATATGGCATACTTGAGAACAGTGAGCTTTCTAAATATGTTTCTTCTATTTTTTTTCACTTTTACTTCAACTTGATCACCAAGATGAATCAATCTCCTCTTAGTAATTGCTGGATGGTGTTGACAGAAGCTTGGACCATATCATCCACTGCTGTTGTGCTCTTGGTAATCCCCAGAGAGCTCTGCAGCATGTCCAACTGTTGCTTTCACCCTCCTGGGGTAGGGCCAGGCCTCTGGAGACCTGGACAACTGCAATTGCAGACCCAGCACATGTTTGTCTCCATTTTGGGAAACTGGTGGAGGACTCTACTTGAAGTTCACCTTTGCAACCCCTGCCATTGAGCTCTAGCAGTAAGTGAAAGCAACAGCTAGATTCCAGGCAGAGGCTAAAAAAGGTTATGTTGCTCTGGCCATGCCCTTTAGGGAACAGACTCTTCATTTTAAAATAGAAATTTAAAAGCCTATTGGTGTTGGGTCAAGGATGAAATCAAAATTTAGGAAACTTAAGGGTCACCACTTAATAGTATATTTCAGTCTTTCTGAATGGCAGTTTTACAAGATTTTTACTATCCTTATTTCTTTACAAAAATCCTTGCCATTTTATATTTAAATGTTAAGATTAAAAAATAATGAGCATCTCTTATTTCAGGGTTTTAATTTTCAAAACTCATTAATAAACATTGAATAATTACACTTAGTTTTTTTAAAAAAATTGTTAACATAAACAAGGAAGAAATAGTTGAAAATGTGAGTGTGTGCGGAGAAGGAGGTTTGGGTAAATGTTTCCTGGCACTGGAAAATGAAGAAGTAAAAGTATATTTATTTTAGTATTTGGTGTATCAAAAATCTAGTATATAATCTATATGATCCTATAAGCCTACTGAAAACTAATTTGCAAGTTAAAGGGCAAGAAGACCCCAAGAAACATATAATTGTTACAGAAAGAAGTACCATGTGTTGTCAAGGTGTGCTATAATGATGTTGCAAAGAAATTTATTTTGAAAATATATAATTTATTTATTAGTTCCTTGGCTAGGATTAGGAAATAAATGTTTTTAATATTATATATGAATTTGTATAATAGAAGGTTTCATTTTTTGGAAGATATTGGGAATATTTGATATTTTTAAGTTTACTTATTTTATCCATTGAGAGGGTTAAAAATGCAGGTTTGAAAGTAGTTTTTTTTTAAAAAAAGCCCAACAAATGACATCACATGTGGGAAAAATACAAACGCTAGGAGAAGGTTGTACTCCCCCTTATCTAACTTGTCATGGCATTTACACATCAGTTTTTGAGTTGCCTTCCAGATATTTCTCATGTACATAAAAAGAAAGAATACATTCTGATGAATTGGGGTGATGTTATGATTCCTCATGAGTTAATGAAGTAAGATGGTAGTTGTTTAACTGAGTTATTAAGTGACATGATAATATGAAAAATCCTTAACAAAGTTTGAGAGTCTGCTAGTGTTAACTGAACACAGGGACTCTTAACCTGGAGTTCATGGACTTGAACAAAATTTAAAGTTTGGTTTCAGGGAGTCTGTAAAAGGCTTGAAATTGTAGGTACAATATACAGGATGTTATGATTTGGATCTGAAATGGTCCCCAAAACTCACGTTAAAAATTCTGTCCCCAGTGCAGCAATGTCTGTAGGCTGGGCTTTAGGGAAGTGATTGGATCATGAAGGCCCTGACCCCATCAATAGATTAATACATTGATAGTTGAATGGATAGTTTAGGATCAGCCAAGATGCTAACTGCCATTTTCTTGGGATTGTGCCTTCTTCACTGAATGGGTCTGAGATAAATGAAAGGACAACAATTATGAAATAGTTAATATGTGTCATCAGGGTTTCCTGACTTTCTTTTCCTGGGTCTGTTTCTCTTTTTTCCTTGTACCCAGAACGAGTATTACTTCACCCAGAATCTAACTGAGCTTTGCTCAATGCCTACATGTTCCTCATTATGAGAGCCCTATCTTCTGTCTAAGCCTAGAATTTTGTACCATTGTGCCAAGCTTCCAAAATTATCTTGCTGACTTCTCTTGTTATCAAAAATCTGAATCCAGCCATCACAGGAGAAAGTTAAACTCCTAATTAAGTTAACTATGCATCTAATGATAAATTACTTTGTGTCAAATTCTGAGCCATAATAATAACATAAGGACATGCTTGAAGTTATTTATTTTCATTTATATATTTTAATTAATTAATCATTTGTTTTCCAAGTTTATTTAAAAAGAGGGAGTCAGAAGAAGCAACATAGTATTAATTTCAACTACAGAGTTTGCAAGCCTTTTCTCCTGCTACACACAAAATGGATCATGGGTTACTGTAAATGGTGAAGTCCTATTGATATATTCAGGATTGTGCACAATTACCTTCACCCCAGATATTCTATTCTTTTGTACTAAAAAAATGTATTAGAACATAAGTGAATGAGAGGGATAGGATATGGATGATCTTGAGTTTCCCTAATATTAAAAAACAAAGGAAATATTCTTCTAAACTCACCACTGTAACTTCAGAATCATAAACATTATTTCAACTCATTGCTGTGTACCTTTTAGGTGATTTTCACAAGACTGGTATCAACTGCCAGGAAGTTGAGGCAACTTAAATAATTGAGGTTTAATTTTACTTTTTTGAATGGAAACTGGAATTACTTTAAGAGAAGCAGGTTTTTCTAGTGCTCCTCAAATTATATTTATTCATTTCCTCATTCATTTTTCATCCATCCATTTATCCATGCAGACATTTATTGATTCAATCTAATTGTTGGGTGAGAGGTGGAAAAGAAATACTCTGCAGAAGAAGCAGGATAGTCAATGGCCCAAAGACATGAGATTAGATGATAGCTCACCAAGGTAAGGTGAACTGCTCTGAAGTTTTGTCCAAGAAGTGCAGGAGGATAAGTGATAGCAGATAAAATGGAAAGGAGCCATGGTACTAGGTTATTAAAAAATTGTGTGCTAAGGTGTTTAGATCCATCTAGTCATTACCACATAAAGTTGTTTTGATTAAAGCTGGTTTATCCACATGAAGAGACAAATCAGATTCTTAGATTCTTAACATCATGATCAGGACCACTGATTGGGAGTTGGCCAACTGCCTGGAGAGTCTGTCCTGGTGGGTTTGTTCCCAGGGTCCATCCAGTTAGAAATGCAGGAATCCGAGGGCTGAGGTGTGACCCTCTAAAGCTAGTAGAAGTAGCAAGGGCTTAAGATGCCCTTCACTTTAGTATGTTACCCTAATCCCCTGGAGATCAGAGTGAAACCAACTTTTTCTTGCTGAGAATTCTCATCTTCTGAAAACTCAAGAAATCTCATCCCCATTCTACAAATGGCTCAAATCATAGGCAAGGGGCATTAACGCTTAAAGTTCCCAGGGTAGGCTTCAGAATTCTCTTGTGGGTTCCAGTAATTTTTACTTGGTAAATAGTATGATATAGAGAAAATAATGTGAACTAATAGTCAGAAGTCTTGGGCTTTTGTCCTGGCTCTGCCAGTTCATTTTGTGAGCTTTAGAAAGCCCCTTTGTCTTTCGGAGTCCCAGTCTCTTCTGTTTCAAAGGAATAGAATGGGCCAGGTGACAAGTGCTTTTCTTTCATAATGCTGCTGATTCCTGGGGTTTCATTTATTATTTATTGTATGTTGTTTTTAATATGTTTTACAACTTTATTCTTACTTTTTAGGATCTCATCACATTTTAAATCAAACCATGTCCAAAATTGACTTATTTATTTTTGATTTTACCCCTTTTATCACTCTGAATTATTCTGTTTTAAAATGAAAGATCATCTGTTAAGATCATTAAACAAAAAATCTCAATTCTTTTGTTAGCTCTTACTGGGTTGGGATTTTTCTAGAATCAGATGAGACAAATTGAGAAAAGATCTATTAGGCCAAATATTTATCCTACAATGTTGAAGAACATAAACCAGCACAAAGCCATTCTTTGGTTTTTGCAAATTCCTTACCAAATAACAAAGAATTTAGCATTACAGTGTCAAATGCATTTGACTATTTAAATATGGAAGAATAAAATTATTTAAAAATAATGGGATGAAATATCATTTAAAAGGATACCTCTAGCAATCAGAGAAATGCAAATTAAAACTACTCTAAGATACCATCTCACTCCAATAAGAATGGCAGCCATTATGAAGTCAAATAACAATAAGTGCTGGCGAGGATGCGGGAAAAAAAGGTACACTCATACATTGTTGGTGGGACTGCAAATTGGTGCAGCCAATTTAGAAAGCAGTATGGAGATTCCTTGGAAAGCTGGGAATGGAACTACCCTTTGACCCAGCTATTCCCCTTCTCGGACTATACCCAAAAGACCTAAGAAGAGCATACTACAGGGACACAGCCACATCAATGTTTATAGCAGCACAATTCACAATAGCTAGAATGTGGAACCAACCTAGATGCCCTTCAATAGATGAATGGATTAAAAATGTGGCATTTATACACAATGGAATATTACTCAGCACTAAAAAATAATAAAATCATGGCATTTGCAGGCAAATGGATGGCATTAGAGCAGATTATGCTAAATGAAGTTAGCCAATCCCTAAAAAACCAAATGCCAAATGTCTTCTCTGATATAAGGGGGGTGACTCAAAATGGGATAGGGAGGAAGAGCATGAGAAGAAGACTACCACTAAATAGGGAAGAGAAGTGGGAGGGAAAAAGAGGGAGAAGGGGAGTTGCACAGAAGATGGGAGGAGAACCTCATTGTTATACAGAATACATATATGATATTGTAATGAGAAAAAGAAAAAAAAAGTGTGTCACATTAGATTGGATAGAGATAAAGGATGAGAGAGGAGGAGAGGAGTAGGGAGGATAGGAAGGGCATCAGAATAGAATAGACAATATGATTGATGTATGTACATTCCATGTATGTATTATATATCAAAATGCATTCTACTGTCATGTATGACTAAAAAATAAGTAAAGATTAAAAAATAAATAAATACACACACAAAAATAAAAGGATACCTCTAGAAACCATTTAATAATTATGATCAAGTAAATTTCCTTGAAAATCCTGAGAAACTTCTGGCAAACAATTTCTATTAGGCAATTAGAATTATCCAATGGAAAACTACTCACATAGAAGTTGCCAGAAATTGGATTCCCCCAGCTAACAGAGCAAAAATAGTATCTTCTGATTCAAGGAAATATTCATGTAGAAAAGATGAAGACTTCAGGCTCATCCTCCCATGTGTATGACAAACTGTCGTAAGACCTAACTCCTTGGACAACAAAAGGAACATGGACATTGGAGAATTCTCCTAGGCTCTTAGTTATAACCCAGTGTAAAGAAAAGTCTGTCATTTGAGGTTTCAATTCTCAAAATTGGCCTGGCTTTTTTCTTGCTTAATGGTTATTGTACTCTCAGTTATTTTTTTTTTTAAATTATATATTATTTAGGTAACTGTAGATCCATTTTTATGACTCTGAAGACATTTGACTCTGAAACATTAACTTCCTATTTTAGGAAGAAACTGAGGCCAGTGGGATTAAGGAAATTGCTAAAGGTCACACAGCTACTGAGTAGAGGAACTGGGAACCAAGTTACATAATTGAGGAAGGGAATTGTGATTGCTTGTGTTTAAAAAATAGTACCTGTTTTTCCTTTATTAAACTCATATTTCAGAAAAGTCAGGCATAAGATTATTACTATTTAAAATTAGGCATAATAGAATTGTGATCAAGCTGTCTGAAAATAACTTGGCTTAATGAGGAGCAAGGGTCATGAGGCTACTTGAATGTCATTAAAAGAGATCCTAATTAATTTCCGAAGGCTTTCCCTCCTCAGGGTTTATTTAAATATCATAGGAACACATTTTTAAATAAATGAGATTTATAAGAGGTATTTTCAGTTCCCAATCTAGGAAACCACTTCTGTGAGTAGTTCTTATGTCCTGAGGTCTCTAGATTCTCTGCTTGCTTTCCTTCACCTTTCAGAGTCTTTTTAGGCTTGTTTTATATACAATGCCTGGTGTTTCTAGTAGTCTTTAACAGAAAGAATAGGGAAAAGTACATCTAACTCATCTTCCTGTAAGCTCACAGTGTCCTTAGATGAGATTTTAAGATTATTACAATCCAGCTGCTTCCTTTGAGTCTCATAGGATGGAGAAATAAATTTTAAGATTCAAACTTTAGAATCTTAAAAGCATTTACCATTTTGTGTTTCTAAGTAACATGATCTCATGACTTCCCCCAACTCCCGGCCATTAGTCATTTTTAATCCCTGTAGTCAAACCCTGTCTAAGTGGGGAGGAGGAACTTTTGTTTTTGTATTGATTTCACCATCTGCACAGAATCTTCTAAGCTGGTTACCTTTGCAATCAGGAAGGATGTCACATCATCACAGACTACACCATAGTTCTCTATTTTGTTTGTCAATAATTTTGAAACAGGGAACTGAAATTAAAGCTTCTATTAACTCAATAATCTAATGTAGTGTCTCTGACTCTCTTCTCACTTTCTTTTTCACAATATTTGTCTGTTGGATGTAGTTTCTGACCATAAAGAATCTGACTGTTCCCTTCCTCCCTTCCTATGTGATCCCTGGTGGGTCCACATAAAAGATTCTCTCATTTTCATAGGTATTATGATACTAACCCACTGCCAGCAATTTATACCTATGTTAATTCATAATAGAAGCTCAGGTTTAATAAGAGTGTCTCAAAGAAAAGAAATAGAGATAATATTATTAAAAAATAGGCATAAGTAGAGAAAACTCCTATAAACAACTTTAGTGATTTTCAAAGAGACACTCTGAATATTATGATGGACCATGTGATTGACGAATGTAAGAAATTCATATACTTATTTGTGCTTAATAAAATACTCTTCTAGAAAGTTTGTATTGAAAAACAAATCATAGTAATTACATTCGATAAAGAAAACATATAGAAATTGGGTTGAAACCTTGTTCTAAGATTATTTCAGGCTATTTCTGATCGAGAAGTATGGAACTGAAAAGATCTATAGTTAATGTAGCCAGAAACTCTTTATAATAGTGTTAAAAACCCTTTTATATTTTAACTTTAGTATTTCAATACTTTGGTGGTTCTAAGCTGGGAGTTGATTCCCCTTAATTTGAACCTATGTTTAAGAAGCCATATGAAATACAAAGAATCTATTGATCATTAGTAAGCCCCGACTCACTATAGAACAATGAAAGCCTAGAATTGTTTAGGATTGACAGAGGTCAAACATGATGTTAAAAGCATGAGCTCGGAAAATGTGAATTCTGGCTTCACCATGTACTAGCTAGTACACTTGGGTAACTTCTTAATTTCTCTTTTCCTCAATTTCCTCACCTGAAAAATGAAGATAAGATTAGATTCTACCTAATAAGATTATTAAGAGGATTAAATGAGATAATGCACACCAAACATTTAGTTAACACATAGTAAGGGCTCAACAAATGTTTCCTATGATTGCTGCCTGTTGCTTCTACTATATTTCTCTCAGAACAATTTGAGGGATGGTTCATTGTTCAAAAAACTTGTTTGGTGGATTGTTTTTTTTTTTTTATTAGACACCAATTTTGTTTACTCTAGAGAATAATCAAACCCAGTTTCTGGTTTTCATGCTCACATCTGGTTTGAAGACAGGTACTCTTAGATACCTCTTGCCCATGAAATGCTTATTTTTGGAACCTCTGAGCTGCAGAATCATCCACATTTTTTCTCCTTTTTCTTCCCTTGCCATATTTATCTGTTCCCATGCCAGAAACTGCTTGGGGCTAATTCAAATTAGCATTCATTTCAGATCAATCTAGAAAAAGTTGGTTATTTATTGTCAGGTGAATACATAAACCTTGGCAGTTTCAGAAACCAGAGCTAAAGTGATCTTATAAAGTTCCAGTTAAATCAACACGGTGTTGTACTGGGCTCATGATGACTTTCATGAAATTACCTCTGAAATGCTAAGTATTTTCCCACTCAGAACCTCATTCGAAGTCTATAACTTATACCAAGATCACACTGTACCTGCTCTTAGCCTTGTAAGTCTTACAAAAGCCCCTGGCCAAAAGCAATAAAATTTGACCTGACCTAATCCTGGAGTTGCAATGGATAATGTGTGTATTTTTCATTCAATAATTTAATGTGGAAATTAACTGCATGTGTCATATATTCCCCATCTTAAAGAGAGAGCTTTTATGGTTCTAATGTTACACAAAAATTAAATATGTAAACACTCTTGTCACTTAAGACTCTTCACTTTCCTGATAGCTTAAATAAGCACTACAAAAGGCTCCTTTGGAGAAATTTATTATTTCATTTAGTATGAGAGCCTGCTCCATGAAATTCACCCACTACCGTCACAGAAATGATAGCAACAGATTTTTCTTTTCTTTCTCCCTGAAAGATTCTAAATATTTGCCCACTTTGGCTTACTATATTGTTCTCTCTTGTTTGTCAAAACAGGAAAAACACTGGAAATTTACAGAAAATTTTGTTCTATTTCTCTCTTCTTTAAGGCACATGCTTTTGAATACTTTCTACCTCTAGGCAGGGGATGGAAAGTGTTTCTCTACTTGGGCTTGCCTTGTGGAAGGCCCTTATGTAATCCTTAAAGAATATTCCTTTATGGTAGTCTTCTGATATGGCTTTTTTTCATTCCTTTTCTTCTGTTACCTCATGCAGTTTCCTATAGAAGCTGCGAAATTCATTTTTACTTTGGTCTTTTTATTAAATTGAGTGTTTTGAATAGATTTACATGGCTTAAAACCTGAAAACTATAAGCAGTTATACAGTCTCCTTTAATTTCTGATCTATCATCTTCCCAGGTCTTAGATTTGCCATGCTACCATACCCATTCATTGCTTTTACTGTCTTATATATTTTTTCAGACTAAGATTTTCAAACAAGTAGGAATATAGATCTCTCTTCCCATTTTACCCAAAAGATAGCAGTGTGTGCTCATACACACACACACACACACACACACACACACACACACACACACAGACATACACTCACCAAACTGTTTTTTTTTAAAACTTAATATATTTTGGAGATCAGCTTTGTATAAATCAGCTTTACATTGCTATGACAAAATACTTAAGATAAACAACTTATAAAGGGGAAATTTTAATTTTGTCTTAGAGTTTTTATGAGTTTTCAGTCCGTGGCTGCTTGGCTCTGTTGCTTTGAGCTTATGGCAACACAGTTCACATTGTGGGAACATGTCGAAGAAGAGGCTGCTCACTTCATGACAGACAGGAAGCATAAAAGAGAGAGAAGAAAGGTCCAGGGTCTCAGTATCCCCTTCAAGGGCATGTTCCCAGTGACCTAACTTCCTTCTACGAGGCCCCACCTCCTAAAAATTCTACCACCTCCTTGTAGCACCACAGACAAGAGACCAAGACTTTAGCACTTGTGCCTTTGGGGAGCCTTTAAGATTCAAACCATAACCAAATACTTCCATATGGATTAATGATGGGATTCCACATTCTTTTTTTTTTAAATAGGTGCTTTGTATGAATGTGTATGACTATTTAGTTAACATATTTTAATGGAAAGATAGTCTATCTTTTCATATTTTATTCCTATGAACTGCCTGTGATATAATTTATGTTTTAAATTCTTACAGTCTTTGTGTACATAAACTTCCCCTAATTTAAATTATGAGGTCAAAAGTTATTAGTCTTAAAAAACAAACAAACAAAAAGTTATTAGTCTTTGTACTTTTGATAGATATTTTTTTTTTTTATTGTTGGTCATTCAAAACATTACATAGTTCTTAATACATCATATTTCACAGTTTGATTCAAGTGGGTTATGAACTCCCAATTTTACCCCGTATACAGATTGCTGTATCACATCAGTTACCCTTCCATTGATTGACATATTGCCTTTCTCTTGTCTGATGTATTCTGCTGTCTGTCCTATTCTCTACTATCCCCTCTCCCCTCCCCTCCCCTCCCCTCCCCTCCCTTCCCCTTTTCTCTCTCTACCCCTTCTACTGTAGATCATTTCTTCCATTTGTATTATCTTGTCTTACCCCTCCTTTCCTCTTATATGTCATTTTTGTATAACCCTGAGGATCGCCTTCCATTACCATGCGATTTCCCTTCTCACTCCCTTTCCCTCCCACCTCTCATCCCTGTTTAAAAACTGCCTCCCATAAGGGTCATAAAAATTTAAACTTCCACCAACATTATATGAAATTCAGTATTTCCTAGAGGTCAATTTATAGAGTATGTGTTAAATTTTTGAATTTTCTACATTTTTAAATATGAAAAGTGATGTATCAGGTTAGTTTTGAATTGCATTCTTTTATAACAAGATAATTTGAATTTTTACTATGTTGCCCCAGCTGGCCTTGAACTCCCCGGATCAAGATCCTCCTGCCTCAGCTGAGATGACAGGTATGTGCCACTGCACCTAGTTTTAAAATCTTTTATATGCTTAGGGACCATTGTATTTTCTTAAAAACTGTGAAATATTCTTTCCTCATTTGTTTTCAGTAGATTTCAAGAGCTAGATATATATTTTTAAAATGAAACTTGCACCATATAAAAATTTGACTTTAAAAAATCTTTGTTTATATTTGTTTTTGCTAAAAACTTAATTTTTCTTAAGTTGATTTTATTCTCACTTTTGAATCATGGGTAAAAAAGTTTTTTCTACTCTAATTTTACAAAATGTCTCCCATGTAATCTTGTAGAACATTCATGTTTTATTTTATTTTGACACTGAAATCTGTAGTTACTTTATAATTTATCCTAGAGTAATCTGTGAGACATGAATCTAATTTCATTTTATTTTTCTGATGCCAATTCCGTAGCCTTCTTATTGTGTTATATATTTTTCCCTACTGATATGTAATAATACTTTTATCTCATACTAAAATCATTTATTTGAACTACTTATGGATTTTCTCTTCTATTCATTGGTCTATTATGTACCAGGCACTGCACTGTTTAAATGTTTTTGTTTTATAATGTGTTAATAACATTACCTTTATGTTAACCTGATAACGTAAGTATAGCATCAATTTAGATTTATGTGGCACATTATAATTTACAAAGCATTTTCACATACATTGTATCATTTGTTTTGATATTCATAGCATTGCATAGGGCAACTTAAATGGATACATCTGTCCTTATTTTATACATGAAGAACTGAGGCTCAGAGGGAATGAAATGTTTACCAAGATTATAATAGCTAAAAGGTGGCACAGTGACAGAATGCTTCTTAGTTGTGTGTCTTTGCATATTCATGGTCACACCTCTCAGAATATCTTGGATATCCTCTGGATATCTGTCTTAATCAGAGAGATTGTTCATGCTAATAGATTAACTGTGTGCTCTTTAGTTCTAAATCTAGGCAGAACCATCAGCTTTATTTAATCTTTAGATTGAGAAAAGGATGAAATTGCGAAATCATAGAATGTAACAGTGGGAGACCTGAGAGATCACGTGTCAACTTGTTTTTTTATAGGCCAGGAAACCATAGCTCATAGAAGTTGTGACCTCTGTACCCAAGGTCAAACAGTTACTAATATGTCAGGGCTGAGTTAGAAATCAGAGACAGTTCTTTTCATTTGGTTTAATAAGGAAAAGATGAGGAAAATATCAGGTATACTTCACTGAAATTCATCATCTCCAAACTTACAAGCACCTCTAGGGCCAGAAATAAAAGGTGTGAATTCACACATTCTTTCCAAAAGTGAACACATACAATGTGCCAGGCACTGTGCTACTTGTTGGATTAATAATGAACTGAATAGGCACAGTCTCTGCCCTTATGAAGAATACAATCTAGGGAGAAAAACATATAAAGCAATTAATAAATAAAGATAAAATTACAAAGTGGAAAAAGGAATCTGAGAGAAACTTACATGGGGCCTTAAAAGGTATAACAGGAAAACCTATTTTCATCTGTGGAGTCTGTAACATCTTCCTCATCTGCTTCTTTCCTACCCCATACTGTCCCTGAGGCATCTCCATGGAGACCCAAGTTTCCATGGATCAGTCTGGTTTTATTCCCTCATTTCTTCAGAGAAGAGAACTGAAGCTTAAAGAGGAGACATGACTTGCCTGCGAGGTCACCCAGCTAAATAGAACACAGGACTAGCATAAGAGCTTCCTCACTTCCTGGCTGGGGCTCCTTACCCTGGATAAGGCCCTCCCTAGTGCAGACCCAACTCTGTTACCAAAGTTAGCAATGATGCCAACCTATGTGGGTCATGGCACCAGGGGCATTTTGTCATCTGATTTAGTTAATACTGTGCTGTAGTCAGCACTTTGTGTAGAACAGGCAAATCAAGATTTTGACAAACAGTTCCCAGTGATGCTAAACCTTTTTAAGCAAAGAGTTCCTCTCATTTCCTTGAGTGGTTCATTGGTTATTGTACTAAAAAATTGGTTATTGTACTGAATTTTCCTAAAGCAAGTGCACATCTTTAGAATTTAAAGCACTTTATAGAGAAGTTCAAATCCTTCCTTTGTCAATAGACAGATCTTCTTTGGCAGTCTAAAGTGTGACCCAAGTTCCCTTTATGAATTGTATCTGTGTATATGTGTAGTAATCAAAGACGTTGAAATGTTGGATGGGATATAAGAGACGCAATCCCATTTGTTTCAGCAGTACTTCCTGTGTGTCATGTACTCAGTGTTCATGGATATGTTTCCATTTAGCATGGAACTGTTGGACTAGGTAGGGGTGATGAATCTTTACCTATTTATTTGCATTTCTTATTAAAAATTGGGCTCTTTGGCTTATTATATTAAGTTTAAAGAGTATAAATTTAATTTTATAATTTTATAAAATTATAATTTTCTATTTTTGAGGAAAGAGTGGTCAAAAAGAGTTTTTATATTATTTCCCATGCCCACATTGAACTATCAGCAATTTTGTGACTTAAAACTAGAGAAAAATCATGCTGGGGATCTGTCTTTAAAGAAATATTCTAAAATGCAGGAAAAACTCTAAATAAAGAGATATATATGTCAGTGACATTTATAATCATAAAACAATGGGAAGCAGCTTGAACAACCAACAACTGATAAAGGAAAAAAATATATATTGACATATTTCCTGTAATATTACATGTGGATTTAAAATGCTTCAATGCAAAACTCAGCATTGGGATGCTCATGTGAGTAGAAGAGCCGGGGTAAAGTTGGTGGGGTAGTGTAGTCATTGAGTAAATTCTCTGGAATTAGTGACTGGAGTTAAATTAGACTGCAGCATATATTGGTTCTCAGACTTCCAGCAAGTTCCTGTATGCTTTAGATTCTTCTTTCATCAGGAGAGGACCATACTAGTCCTTCCCATGCTTCCCTAGGGCTGTGTGAGATTTGCAAGAAGCCATGCTTATAAAGCCCTGACCTAAAGCCTGGCATGTGGTATGGGCTCAAGAAGTGTTCACCATTATTATTACATATGTGACCTCAACTTTATTATAAACACATCAGAAATACTGATATTCCTTCAAGGAATAGAGTTCATTCAGATCTAAAATTAAGGGTGATTCTTTTTTTCTTGTTTTAAATTTTCTGCTCTTTGCAATATCTACAACTTTTGTACTGGTTTTTCCAGGTGTCCTCCAGAATTGCTTGTCTTTTTACTTCAGAACTCTTTTGATGACCTCCTGTGCACCCTTAGTGTCTCCTATAGGCTGCCTGCAGCTACATCTTCTAGGCCCCTTGCCCTCAGGTGTCCTGTTGGTTCAGCAGTGCCTCCGTCTGGCTGTGGTCAGCTTTTCATATGGAAGCTCCTGATTAGCCTCCTCCAACCCCTCCTCTTCAAGCATAGCAGTGGTAGCCGCCACCCAGTATAGCTAGTCCTGGGTGCTTCCATTGTCCCTGTCCATCACTAACCCTGCTCACCTCTCTGTCAATCGTCCCTTCCTTAAAATTTCTTCAAAATTCAAGCTGAGTGTGGCTTCTGTTTTCTGCTGGAAATTGTCTGACCCAAGGGGCCTGTATTATTTTTATAATTGGAAAAATTTTATGAAAACAACACAAAAGTCTACCCCCTACTTCCCACCTTGCAAAAGGAAGCACTCTTCAGGGAGTAGAGAGGCCCCTCAGCTCCTAGACTTGAGGGTGATTATTTTTGTTTCATTTTCAGCCCTCACATGAAACTAGGCTGCAGGCTAGAACACCTATTTCTTAGAAAAACACACTTTCTCCTGGAGAGAAATTCTAGAAAGCAGTCTCGGGCTATTGACAAACTATAATGCTGTAAAGGGGTCTGGCCAAAAAGGATTCAAGAGAAAAATGTCTGTGGGGAGAAGGTAGCCTGGAAAGTGGCTCGTCATCTGCAGTGCCAGCTGCATGTCCAGTCAGGCAATAAGGGACAGAGCCATGCTTGAGGAGGCGTCTGCCTTGAATGGACACCTGCCACTGTGGCCACTGGAAACTAACCAGCCCCTGAGGCGTCTGGGCTCAGCAACTGCCAGGCTCCCAGGGGGTAAGTGATGCAGTTTGTTCAGACCAGGGTGGGGATGGCGGTAGGAGGTGGGGATGGGGCTGGAGCTGGTTGGAGGGCTGCGGGGGGAATTGGCACATCACCGTGCACTGCTCTGCTGTTAAATCCCCATTGGCAGGCTGACTTGTCCCCAGGAAGAAGTATGGGGAGGAATCTCACAGTTGCATGGCAATAAAGAGCTGTCGGGTGGGCCTCCTTCTCTGCCAAGAGGCTTCATGGCTCCAAAGTTCCGGAGGGGTGTGTGGGGAGGAAGGAGTAATAAGCTGCTCTATTCAGTTGGTGAAGTGGTCACATTTGCAGAAACTTTCCAGTGGTGAATGTGCTGAAGACAGAGAGCTGGGGGCAGCCAGCCTAGTGCACAGGGTGAAGGTGAAGACAAGGGCTGGGGTCTGAGAAGAGAGCTGTGGACTCTTTACAAAGGAAAGGGAAGTGAGGTGAGGCTCACTCAAAGACACTGTAGGACAAAGCCAGCTGAGAACCCTAGCTTTAACACTTGGGGCCCAAATTTAGACTTTATTTACTTTATATTGCAAAGGGAGTTATTATTTTGGTGAGTTTTGATTTCCCTGCTAGCCTCAAAGCTCCACAAGCAATTGAGCTGCTTATCCTATTCAGTGTTGCATACCCCTTGGTTTTCAAGGCACGAGGATGGACAGGACCCTATTTGCTGCCTGGGGAAGGAACTGATGCCTAAAGGTTACGGTCCAGAGCTGCTGGTGTAGGAATTCCATTAGGCAGGAACTGAGCTGATTTTTCTGACGCTGTGTTCATGATGACTAGAAAAGTGCCTGGTAGGAGCTTCAAAAGTGTTTGTTGAATGATTGATAAATGAATGAATGAATGGCTGGATAAGTGAGTAAATGACTACTTGACCATATTTTCCCTGATGGCAAAAATCATTACATCTTCTTTTTACCCACAGTACCTACCTAAAGGCCACTCATAGGTTTATTGAATCAACAATAGATAATACCTATTCTTATGTTTTCCTGTCTTTACACAGAACTTTTGCTTTCGTAGTTCTTTTTCTTCAAGAATTTAGTTTGGTTCAACAATTTCCTTGGATCTGTGCATCATGAGGATGAAAATTAAAAAGACGCAATTTCTGTTTGCACTCATGTTGTCTATATAGCCAGGCATGCAGATAAATGTGATACTGTGTGATGTTCTCAATGAAAATAGACTCAAGTGTTACAGAGGATGTACTAACTGGCTCTGGGTAAGAGGTGGAAACCAGTGAAGGCTTCATGAAGAGGCAATGTGCCTGCAAAGTTCTGAAGGGTGATGGGAGTCTACTAGGCAGTCAAGGAGGCTTGGAGGATTGCAAGACCATGTCCAAAGATGGGGTTAGTGCTGAACTTTCTATGGGACTTTTCCCTACAGAAATGTTGGATAAGACAAACATCTGGTGTATTACTTGAAGGCTATTGTGTCCTAAAGGCTGATGACTCAGTCTTGTTGCTCTCAGAGACACTAAGGCTCTGAGCAGATTTTGTTCAACCTGTGGGCCTCACCCAGAAAAGTTCCATGTGAAGAAGCCAGGATAAGGTCAGAAACCTTGCCATAAGAAAGGAACAGGGGATATCTATAGTGTGGAGCAGAATGACCTAAGAAAGAAAAGGAGGTGTGTGACAGCAATTTCCAAACAGCTAAAGAGCTGCTGGCTAGGAGCCCTTCTGGGTGACATGGGGATCAGAGCTAAAATCCATGAAGAGTTATGGGGGAAGTTTTCATGAATAGAAGGACTCAGCAAAAGGCTGGGTATACCAGGATACCAAGTGAATCTTATAACAATCTTTCTGAAATATGATTCTCTAACTCCTGACATTAATGCTGGATCTACATTCTGGAGCAAAAGGAGATTGTCCTGAGACTGAGAAAGCTGGATAGACCCCTAGTCTGCTTAGTGGCCAGACTGTAAGTCATCTTAACAGTTGTTTATTTATTTTAGAGTTGATTATTAAAATTTTCCATACTGTATTAAATTTGGGGGAGACTAGGAATTCCTATAGTGTGTTCATTGTATCCACAGTATGTTTATTTTATCCATGACTCAGCTGACCTGATTTTGAAATGAAGGGCATGAGTCGTAAGGGTGAGAAACTCCTATTCCATGATGGCAAAGACTCTCTTACAGAGTGGTGCATTCTCTGAATGCAGAGGTGTCCAAGCTCAGGCTGGCAGACTCCCTCTAAGGAACATGTGGAAGTAGAAAATGGGACTTGGACTTGATGGTTTGCCTTTAGGAACTAGACACTTTGCTAGACTGTGGGTGAGTCAAAGACTGATTCATGTATCTGTTTGTTAATTCACTGAGAGAAGTTTTATAAACCAGGACTGTACAGTGGTCAGAGCATGGGCCCCAGAGCAATGCTGACTGGGTCCAGTTCTCTGCTGTGCCACTTACTTGTCTTATGACCTTGGGCAAATTGCTTAACATCCTTGCACTTCAGTTTCCCTAAGTATGATTTTGGGGGTGATAACACTGCCAAAGGTGTGTTGTAAGGATTAAGTGGATTACTACTACATAGAAAAGTCAATAGAACATGGTCTGCTAGGTAGTAACCCCTTGATATGTGTTTCTTCATGAAATGTAAGCTCTACAGGGAGATTTTTCTTTGATTATTTATGTTGTATTTATTTATGTTATATTCCCACTTCCTAGAATACAGCCTGCTACATAGTAAGTATCACTAAATTTTTAATGAAAAAAGTAATTAATTTAGTACTTTTACATATTTTTGGGACCTTATGCCTAGTATTAGGAATATAGAAATGAACAAAAGATCTCTGCTCATGTGGGGCTTATAGTAGAATGGGTCACATATTTTCAGCCTCACTGTAGATTAAAATCACTCAATCACTCTTGAAAAGAGATTTTGTTTGGGCTCTCACTCTATAAAGACTAGAATAGGTGAAAGGAGTTCTGTCATGAATCTCCAGTGATTCTAATGGGCAGCTCAGTTTGAGAATTCTGGGTATAAATCTTCTCAGGGCTCCATGAAACATTTTTTTCAAGAATTGCAGTGGTGGCCAAATTAATTTGGAAATTGTGTTATTACATATACCATATAGGAAATACTAAGAAGTTCTATAATAAAGAAATATCTTTAAATTTTAAAATATATCACATAAATAAATAGATGGGTGCAAGCTGTAAACATTACTTTGAAGAAAAGGTGAAGAGTGTACCAGAATTTAGAATTCTACAAATTATAAGTTTATAATGTGTAGTATTGTAAGTTATAGGTCCTGGTTTATAGTAGATACTTAGAAAATGTTTTTAATAAATAAATTATAATGGAGATCTGTGCTATCAGTGGGCAGGTGAGTGGGAGGCAGTGTTCCCAGTGTAGGGGATCATCATGTGCAAAGGGCCTGTGGAGGAGGATCTGATTTAAGAACAGAAAGAAGTCCAGTGCCACTGGAATGTAGCAGGTAGAAAGAAGAAATGAAAATGAAAAAAGTCAAAACTTCTGCCTTCAAGGGACTCTTACTTCAGGTAAAAACTCTCATATTCCAAAATTTCTATTACATTATGAGTCTTTGATTTTCCAAATGTAACAGGAAGAAGAAATCAGCGTCAGGAGTAATCTTTTACCAGCTGATGTAAGAACCCAGTTTCATGTTTGTCTCTTGGTGACTTACATAATTTTTAGAAACAGCAGATATATGTTCACAAGTGTGGGGCTAATATTAGCATTAGGTCATGTTTTCTGAGCATATAGTCTGCGTGAGAAGGAGAAGTGATTTAAAGATTGCATCAAGACGCCAAACTGACTCCCCTATTTCTCTCCAAATTCTTCAAAAGGCTAACAAGGTGTTTTAAAATGTATCCTTAGCTAGAAGATAAGAATGGGAATAATACATATCTACTTGCTTCCTGGTTGTCTCCTCCAGGCAATCACTAATATGTATTCTACTTTAGTGATTTTTGTCATTTCAACAGTGTTATATAATGGAATCAGATTTTAGGGATTAGCTTTTCCACTCAATATCATTCTCTGAAGATGCATCCAGGTTGTTGTGTATATAGTTTGTTTCTTTTTATTGCTGGCCAGTATTCTATAGTAAGGATGGATCACAGCTTGTATAAGCATTCATCAATTGAAGGACAACTGGATTGTTTCCAGCACTTGACTGTTAAGACAGAAAGCTGCTATAAACATTTACGTAGAGGGTTTTGTAGGAATATAAACTTGCATTTTTCTGGGATAAATGCTCAGTAGTGGTAATGGTAGGATGTGTGGTAGTTGCATGTTTAGTTTATTAAGAAATTGCCAAGCTCTTTTCCAGAGCAGCTGTACCATTTGCATTTCTACTAGCAATGTATTAACGATCCAGTTTTTCCAAACTCTTGCCAGTATTTGGTGGTATCACTATTAAAAAAAATGAATACTGTAATTGGTATGCAGTAATACTTCACTGTGGTTTTAATTTGTTATTATTATTTACTGGAGCAGAAACAGAGAGTACTTTGCAAGAGAAAATAAGTATTGCTCTTGAGAACAGCAAATACTCTGAAAGAGTTGTTTGAAAGGAATTGAGAATATAATGGTGAGAAGTATAGGAAAGGGTAAAATGTAATGAGAGATTTAAGAAATGATATATAATCAAAAAATACTACTTGGTTTTGCAAATTCAAAAATTTCTATATTCATAAATTATAAAAAACATTGTTGACTCACAGAGTGAGAGAATAGGAGCATAAAGATGAGTGTATTCTGATTCTGGGAGTGTCAGATTCTTTTTTATTCTAGTTGTAATTGCACAAATAAGACCAGCAACTGACAAATCAAGAAATAGCCACAGAGCCATATCAGTTAGTGTAGTGACTACCAGAGCTAAACAAGTTAAAAGAAGTGGGCAGTAAAGAGAGCAAATGATTATTGTTTCTTCATCTTAAATCTTTCAGTGCAATTCTTAAAGCCCCAGATTGAGTAAATAAATACTCTTTATAGGAGGAAAATGTATTTCAAATGTTATAGAAAGGTTGAAAGCAATGGGAGTGAAGACATAGGTAAATGGAAATATATAGAAAACAATGTTAACTACAGAGAAAATTAGAAATAGAATGAGGCAAGACAAAGAAGCTTCTCCCAGAGATCAAAGATCAAAAGGACAAATACTTTAAGGAAAAAAAAAAAAGTACTTCAATACCACACAGGTTTACACTTTATACTGAAGGGAGTTTATACATGCTTTTCAAACATTGTGTATGGCACATGTAAAACTGAGTCAGTTTTTAGCCAAGAATTTAAAAAGAATTTTAAAATCCCCCAAGGAAGGCCATTAGGTGGAATCCCACCAGCCAAGCCCACACGGACCCTTGGGCCGAGCACGGGATCTCAGAAGGGGAAGGAAGCGGTACAGTCCCATCCCCCACAGCGGACACTCCACCGAGGCAGTCAGCGGCCACCATCCGGGAAAGCTGAAGGATACACTGCCACTCTCCTTCAGAGTGCAACATCAAAACAGCGGACACTCCATCCAGGCAGTCAGTGGCCACCATCCGGGAAAGCTGAAGAATACACCACCACTCTCCAACAGCTTGCAACATCAAAACAGCCAGCAGCAGGACCCCGGAGATCCAGGCCAACTGATTCGCGCGGCCTGCCCCGCAGCTACAGAAGGCGTGGCGCCTCAGAGAAGCCATTAATTAGCAAGCAGGGAGGTTAGGGACTGCCATTAGGTGGAATCCCGCCAGCCAAGCCCACCGCCCACGCCCGGAACAGGCCCAGCGATCTGCCAGCATTGTAGTCACGACACCCCAATTGGAATAGGGACAGAGCAGAGCCACCTTCCACTCCCGGAACAGGCCCAGAGAGCCGCCAGCGTGGTAGACACGTCACCACAATTGGAGTAGGGGCACAGCCGCCGCCCGCACCTGCAAGGGAGACTTTTCAAGTATACAAGAGCAACATAAATAAATAGGGGGTAAATTTCAAAACACAACAGTTGCACCAAGCAGAAAGAAACGCGAGCAGTATGAAAAGACAAGGAAAGAAAGGACCACAAGCAATGCAGGTCAACTCAACTTTAGAAGAGGTAATAGCTGCAACAGATGGAATATCAGATAAAGAGTTCAGGATATATATGCTTCAGATGATCTGGAGTCTCAAGGAAGACATGAGACAGCAAAATCAGACAATGAAAGATCACATTGACAAACAAATCCAGGAAGTAAAAGATCAATTCCACAGGGAGATAGAGGTAATAAAAAACAAACAAATTGAAATTCTAGAAATGCAGGAAACAATAAACCAACTTAAAAACTCAATTGAGAATACTACCAGCAGAGTAGATCACTTAGAAGAGAGAACATCAGACAATGAAGACAAAGTATTTCAACTGGAAAAGAACATAGACAGCTCAGCAAGTCTGCTAAGAAACCATGAGCAGAACATCCAAGAATTATGGGACAATATCAAAAGACCAAATTTAAGAGTCATTGGGATACAGGAAGGCACAGAGCTCCATTCCAAAGGAATAAACAGTCTATTCAGTGAAATAATACGAGAAAACTTCCCAGAATTGAAGATTGAGACAGAATCCCAAATCCTAGAAGCCTACAGGACGCCGAATGTGCAAAATCATAAGAGATCCACACCTAGACACATTATAATGAAGATGTCCAACATACAGAATAAGGAGAGAATTTTAAAAGCTGCAAGAGAAAGAAAGCAGATTACATTTAGGGGTAAACCAATCAGGATAACAGCTGATCTCTCAACACAGACTCTGAAAGCTAGAAGATCCTGGAATAACATATTTCAAACACTGAAAGACAATGGGCTCCAACCAAGAATCGTGTATCCGGCGAAATTAAGCTTCAGGTTAGAAGATGAAATTAAAACCTTCCACAATAAACAAAAGTTAAAAGAATTCGCAGCTAGAAAACCATCTCTTCAAAAAATCCTTGGCAAAACATTACAGGAAGAGGAAATGGAAAACAACATTGAAAACCAACAATGGGAGGTAGGACAGTAAAGGGGGGAAAGTAGTCAAAGAGGATAACAAATCAGGTTTAGTAACATCAATAAACAAATATGGATAGAAGAACAAACCATATCTCAATAATAACCCTAAATGTTAATGGCTTAAACTCACCAATTAAGAGACACAGGCTAGTAGAATGGATCAAAAAACAAGACCCAACAATATGCTGTCTACAGGAGACGCATTTGATAGGAAAAGATATACATAGACTGAAGGTGAAAGGTTGGGAAAAATCATATCACTCATATGGACCGCGGAAACAAGCAGGAGTGTCCATACTCATATCTAATAAAATAGATTTCAAGCCAAAGCTAATCAAAAGGGATATAGAAGGACACTTCATACTGCTCAAGGGAACCATACACCAACAAGACATAACAATCATAAATATATATGCCCCAAATAATGGTGCAGCTGTATTCATCAAGCAAACTCTTCTCAAGTTCAAGAGTCTAATAGACCAACATACAATAATCATGGGAGACTTCAACACACCTCTCTCACCACTGGACAGATCTTCCAAACAAAAGTTAAATAAGGAAACTATAGAACTCAATAACACAATTAACAACCTAGACTTAATTGACATATATAGACTATACCACCCAACATCAAGTAGCTACACTTTTTTCTCAGCAGCACATGGAACCTTCTCAAAAATAGACCATATACTATGTCACAGGGCAACTCTTAGACAATACAAAGGGGTAGAGATAATACCATGCATCTTATCTGATCATAATGGAATGAAACTGAAAATCAATGATAAAAGAAGAAAGGAAAAAGCAAGCATCACCTGGAGAATGAACAATAGGTTGCTGAGTGATCAATGGGTTTTAGAAGACATCAAGGAGGAAATTAAAAAATTCCTAGAGTTAAATGAAAACACAGACACAACATATTGGAATCTATGGGACACATTGAAAGCAGTTCTAAGAGGAAAATTCATTGCTTGGAGTTCATTCCTCAAAAAAAGAAAAAACCAACAAATAAATGATCTCATACTTCATCTCAAAATCCTAGAAAAAGAAGAGCAAAACAACAGCAAAAGAAGTAGAAGGCAAGAAATAATTAAAATCAGAGCTGAAATTAATGAAATTGAAACAAAAGAAACAATTGAAAAAATTGACAAAACTAAAAGCTGGTTCTTTGAAAAAATAAATAAAATTGACAGACCCTTAGCCATGCTAACGAAGAGAAGAAGAGAGAGAACCCAAATTACTAGCATACGGGATGAAAAAGACAATATCACAACAGACACTTCAGAAATACAGAAGATAATCAGAAATTACTTTGAATCCTTATACTCCAATAAAATAGAAGATAGTGAAGGCATAGATAAATTCCTTGAGTCCTATGATCTGCCCAGATTGAGCCAGGAGGATATAGACAACCTAAACAGACCAATAACAATAGAGGAAATAGAAGAAACCATCAAAAGACTACCAACTAAGAAAAGCCCAGGACCGGATGGGTATACAGCAGAGTTTTACAAAACCTTTAAAGAGGAACTAACACCAATACTTTTCAAGCTATTTCAGGAAATAGAAAAAGAGGGAGAACTTCCAAATTCATTCTACGAGGCCAACATCACCCTGATTCCGAAACCAGACAAAGACACATCAAAGAAGGAAAACTACAGACCAATATCTCTAATGAACCTTGACGCAAAAATCCTCAATAAAATTCTGGCGAATCGGATTCAAATACATATCAAAAAAATTATACATCATGATCAAGTAGGATTCATCCCTGGGATGCAAGGCTGGTTTAATATACGGAAATCAATAAATGTTATTCACCACATCAATAGACTTAAAAATAAGAACCATATGATCATCTCAATAGATGCAGAAAAAGCATTCGACAAAGTACAGCATCCCTTTATGTTCAAAACGCTAGAAAAATTAGGGATAACAGGATCATACCTCAACATTGTAAAAGCAATCTATGATAAGCCACAGGCCAGCATCATTCTGAATGGAGAAAAATTGAATGCATTCCCTCTAAGATCTGGTACAAGACAGGGATGCCCTCTCTCACCACTTCTGTTCAACATAGTCCTCGAAACACTGGCCAGAGCAATTAGACAGTCAAAAGAAATTAAAGGCATAAAAATAGGAAAAGAAGAACTTAAATTATCACTATTTGCAGATGATATGATTCTATACCTAGCAGACCCAAAAGGGTCTACAAAGAAGCTATTAGAGCTAATAAATGAATTCAGCAAAGTGGCAGGATATAAGATCAACACGCATAAATCAAAGGCATTCCTGTATATGAGCGACAAATCCTCTGAAACAGAAATGAGGACAACTACTCCATTCACAATATCCCCCCCAAAAATAAAATACTTGGGAATCAACCTAACAAAAGAGGTGAAAGATTTATACAATGAAAATTACAGAACCCTAAAGAAAGACATAGAAGAAGACCTTAGAAGATGGAAAAACATACCCTGCTCATGGATAGGCAGAACTAACATCATCAAAATGGCGATATTACCAAAAGTTCTCTATAAGTTCAATGCAATGCCAATCAAAATCCCAACAGCATATCTTGTAGAAATAGATAAAAGAATCATGAAATTCATATGGAATAATAAAAGACCCAGAATAGCAAAAACAATACTAAGCAGGAAGTGTGAATCAGGCGGTATAGCGATACCAGACTTCAAACTATACTACAGAGCAATAGTAACAAAAACAGCATGGTACTGGTACCAAAACAGGCGGGTGGACCAATGGTACAGAATAGAGGACACAGTAACCAATCCACAAAACTACAACTATCTTATTTTTGATAAAGGGGCTAAAAGCATGCAATGGAGGAAGGATAGCATCTTCAACAAATGGTGCTGGGAAAACTGGAAATCCATTTGCACCAAAATGAATCTGAATCCCTATCTCTCGCCGTGCACAAAAGTTAACTCAAAATGGATCAAGGAGCTTGATATTAAATCAGAGACACGGCATCTGATAGAAGAAAAAGTTGGTTATGATCTACACGCTGTGGGATCGGGCTCCAAATTCCTCAATAGGACACCCATAGCGCTAGAGTTAACAAATAGAATCAACAAATGGGACTTACTCAAACTAAAAAGTTTTTTCTCAGCAAAAGAAACAATAAGAGAGATAAATAGGGAGCCTACATCCTGGGAACAAATCTTTACTCCACACACTTCAGATAGAGCCCTAATAACCAGAATATACAAAGAACTCAAAAAATTAGACAATAAGATAACAAATAACCCAATCAATAAATGGGCCAAGGACCTGAACAGACACTTCTCAGAGGAGGACATACAATCAATCAACAAGTACATGAAAAAATGCTCACCATCGCTAGCAGTCAGAGAAATGCAAATCAAAACTACCCTAAGATACCATCTCACTCCAGTAAGACTGGCAGCCATTAGGAAGTCAAACAACAATAAGTGCTGGAGAGGATGCGGGGAAAAGGGCACTCTTGTTCATTGCTGGTGGGACTGCAAATTGGTGCAGCCAATTTGGAAAGCAATATGGAGATTTCTCGGAAAGCTGGGAATGGAACCACCATTTGACCCAGCTATTCCCCTTCTCGGTCTATTCCCTAAAGCCCTAACAAGAGCATGCTACAGGGACACTGCTACATCGATGTTCATAGCAGCTCAATTCACGATAGCAAGACTGTGGAACCAGCCTAGATGCCCTTCAATAGATGAATGGATAAAAAAAATGTGGCATTTATACACTATGGAGTATTACTCTGCATTAAAAAATGACAAAATTATAGAATTTGGAGGGAAATGGATGGCATTAGAGCAGATTATGCTAAGTGAAGCTAGTCAATCTTTAAAGAACAAATACCAAATGACTCCTTTGATATAAGGGGTGTAAACAAGGACAGGGTAGGGACGAAGAGCTTGAGAAGAATATTTACAGTAAACAGGGATGAGAGGTGGGAGGGAAAGGGAGTGAGAAGGGAAATTGTATGGAAATGGAAGGCGATCCTCAGGGTTATACAAAATGTCATATAAGAGGTAAGGAGGGGTAAGTCAAGAGAATACAAATGGAAGACATGATTTACAGTAGAAGGGGTAGAGAGAGAAAAGGGGAGGGGAGGGGAGGGGAGGGGGGATAGTAGACAATAGGACAGACAGCAGAATACATCAGACACTAGAAAGGCAATATGTCAATCAATGGAAGGGTAACTGATGTGATACAGCAATTTGTATATGGGGTAAAAGCGGGAGTTCATAATCCACTTGAATCAAACCGTGTAATATGATGTATTAAGAACTATGTAATATTATGAACGACCAATAAAAAAAAATAAAAAAAAATAAAATAAAAAAAAATAAAATAAAATAAAATCCCCCAAGGGATACGGTCCCTATTTTAAAATTTCTTAATGTAATATACTAAAAATTAGAGGATAACAATAAAAATAGAGCAAATATAATCTGGCTACTGGGAAATTTAAAATAATTTGTGTAAAAAAATTAAAGTAGAAATAGAATGAATTGCATATAGAAATAAATGAAAAATACAGCATCTCATTTTAAACTTTTTTGGATATGGACAAAACAGTACTCAGGGAAATATTTATTGCCTTAAATTCATATATTAGAAAACAAGAAAAAATAAAGGACGAGTGAATTAAAATTTCAAATTATGAAAGAACTAGTAAAGAAATGGTAAAGCAAACCCAAATAAAGTAGCAGAAATCAACAACATAAAATAACAAAAATTAAAATTTCTAAATTTATCTGTAAAGTGATAAAACAGAGGTTTTTCAGTAACATGCTAAAGGTCCAACAATGAGGAAGTAGTAAAGTTGGATTTCAAAACCAAGGGCATCTGAGCCTGGAGTCGAGGGTTCCAATACTTTGCATTTTGCCTTTCTTTCCTTTCACAAAGAAAGCAAAACTCAATAGACTATGAATGATGATTGATTGAAAAGATACACGTGACAAACTTTCACAGTGAAGTACTAAGTCTTTTTGTTGCAAGCATCAAAAAAAATAATACATCATATTTTGGGTCACATAAAGAGCATCAAGTCCATTTCTTAGAGTAGAAATTGTGTATTCACTGACCATCGTCAATAACAGTGATAATTTACAAAATACTCCAGACCAAATAAAAAAGTTAATAAAGTAGAAAATAAGCAAAAAAAGATTTTATGAATCAAAAGTTAATTCTTCAAACCAATAAAATAAACAAATATTCAGCAGTCTAAGAGTAAAGGTACAAATATACAATTTTTGAAATGTTAAAAGGATGATAATTACAAAGATCTAAAATGTATGTGAAAGTACTATGTATAACATATGTCAACTGTCATAATCCAGATGAAATTAATGATTTTCCAGGAAAATTTAGAAAAATCATGAAATAATTTAACACCTTTTTCTTATATAAAACAAAACCTTTTAGCAAGTTGGAAAGAAAATAAAACTATCTTAATTTGATAAAGAGTACCTACCAGAAATTGGTAGTTAGACCTCATACTTAAAAGTAAAATATTAGATGCATTTTATCAAAAACAGGTAAGAGAGATAGATATCAGCTTTTACAGTTACCCTTCAAAATATAGTGAGAACAAAAATTCACGTTGATTCTTATTAGTGAGGTGAGATCAAAAAAAGAAAGATAATATTAAAATATTAGTAAGAGACAAACCCTTCATTCTTGAAGTTGGAAAAATAAAAAACCAAAACAACAAACAAACAACCACAACAACCAATAAATTCATGAGAGGCCAGTCTACTAAAAAGAATCAGAGATTTTGTCAAAGCAGCCAAATAAAGGTTTTTAAATTAGCAATATTCTTCTACTGACCCACAACAATTAAAGAACATCTTGAAAAGAGAATTCATTCATAATAGTCATAAAAATTATAAAATATATCTGGCTTGAAACTCAGCAGGAAGTATAGAAGATCCATAAGAAAATGATTGAACTGTTCTGAATACATAAAATTGAACTTGATTAGAAAAACGTGCTCATGGATGGGAAATCTTCCCAAATTAATTAAATATGATACAAGCCCAATAAGATTTTAAAGATTGAATTTGACAAGCCAATTCTAAAAGTCATTTGGAAGAGAAAATGTGAGTAAATAACAAAGGCATTTTTTTTTTTTTTTAAGAGAGAGTGAGAGGGACAGAGAGAGAGAGAGAGAGAGAGAGAGAATTTTAACATTTATTCATTTTTTCTTAGTTCTCGGCGGACACAACATCTTTGTTGGTATGTGGTGCTGCTGAGGATCGAACCCGGGTCGCACGCATGCTAGGCGAGCGCGCTACCGCTTGAGCCACATCCCCAGCCCCAACAAAGGCATTTTGAAAAAGGTTACCATGAGGAAGGACTCGCCGTACAAGATGTTAAAATACACTATAAAGTTATTATATGGTATTTGCACAGATATGGACAGATTAATGAAAGAGTATAGGAATACTTAAACCCTTACACTTCAGGTTAACTAGTCTAGGAAAACCATTCTTACAAGTAAAAGACACATATGAATAAAAGGATTGCAACATTGTATAATAGACAAAAATTTTAAAACAACATATATCTATTCGTAGAAGAATAATTACACCTCATGACATGGGAATACTATGCAACTATCATACAGGATGAAGAAGATCCAAACACACTGACGAAAAACCAGGTATATGATATATTATGCACTGCAAAAATGTTAATGAGCTGGAAAAGATTCAGCAAATAGTGTGATAATATTTATACTAGAGTATACAAACAAATGAATACACCTTTGTATACACACTTGTGTGTCAATTATGGGAATACATTAATTAATGTGCAGACATCATGGAGTATCACTACACAGACTAAGATGTCTCTATCACTAGGCAACATACTCTTAAGGGGTTACCATATTTAGTTGTCTATTGACTGAAACATCATTCATCATTATGAACCTTATGACTACCTATATGTTCATTCCATAAAGAAAGGATTTATAAATACATGCATCAGACTTATTACAAAGATGAACTTTGTGATAGGGAGGTGAAGATGGGGGAAGGGTCAAGGCAGGTTTTGACTTTTATATAATTCTGTACTGTATTGTGTGAGGGCTAATTTTTTTTAAAAAATATTGAAAGTGTAAAAAAAAAGCTTTTTTAAATGACATATCTTACTGGAGAAAGTATCAAAGTGGTTCACAAGATTGTTGGAGAATAAATTGGCTGCACTCTGACCACTCCACAACTTGTAGAGGAAATTGGGACAACTGAGGAAGCAGAAGTCTTAGCAGCTTGGGGAAATGGCTCTTGCAGTATTGCTCCTCACTTTCCCAGTCTCCCTCTTTCACTGAATCTGCTGTATAAACCAACATGCATGTAGTTGCTCAACTCCCTTTAATGTTTTCACCCATGTGCAAACAGTGTCAATCCACTGAGTTTTGTGTCATCTGGTAGTGACATTTTCTGCCTTTCTTTGTTGCTCTCATCTTCAAACCTCTGGCCTCATTTCCCCTTCTCTGAAACCCAAACAGGCTCAATAAATTTATATATTTTTTTTGCTTCAATACATCATATCATTTCAATCCATTAATGAGGGCAGCTACTTTATGCTTCTGATTAGATTAATTCTTCAATTACTTTAACATAGACAATAACCATATCTGTTAATGCAATACATTTTTCTTGTTAGACAAATATCATTCCAACTTTAAGATATAAGAAGAAAAAACAGTAAAGAATTAAAAGAGTAGAAATCACTGGGTGATGTGCACCCAAGCCCCATGAAGTCAGGGTTGTCTCAAGTCTTGTAGAAAGATGGTCCTCAGTCTTCAAGTCATGATCAAGTTGACACTATCATTATAAGTGATGACCCTGAAGGTTTTAATTTGCATGTGGTGGACTCTCCCACTTGGAAACTGAAGGGCCCTGGGATAGCTCTCTGGAATTCTTTGGCTTCCTCTCCTTTTGAGGAATAACCCAATGGTGGTGGTCTGAAGAAGCACTGGCAGATACACTACCAGCTTCTGAAAGGCTCTGGCTACTTTTGCAAGGATGAATCCTTCTTTATTTTAAATAATGCAATCGAATGAAGAGCAAGTAAACAATGTGCTTTTTACAAGCTTTTATAGAGAAGAATTAGGATGGTGGTTTCTAATTCATTAGGGATTGAGGTGGGAAGAAAGTTGGGGAAGGGCATGTACACAACCAGGACTCCACTCACACACAACTGTGGATCCATTGAAGCATATTGTAATCAGCAAACCACAGAAGTGTCACCACTTCAAGCCTCACTTTTAAAAATAAAACTAGAAAATGTTTTATACTCTAGAAGCCTTGCTGCACTGCACCTGTTACAAGACACACTTCTATCCTGCAAGGAGCAGCAAATTCAGTTTTGAAAATGTTTTCTGCTTTGAGTCTGCAGAGAAATAACATCTGATCTGTAAATGAGAGGTTCAGGCAGGTACCCAAGGCTCTCAGGAGTACATGTGGAACAAAGTTCTGGCATTTGTCCAAAGCATCAAAGCACCTGAAATAACTCTAGTTTTTTTTTTTTTTTCTGTAAGCCCTGGAAATTGGTGAGATGAGGCTAAAAGATGCAAGGATTTGAATCCAAAGAGGATACTCTGAGAAACACCTTACTTTACTGTATTCAGGACAAATGCAGACAGAAAAATCTTGCGGCTCTCTCTGAAAACTATTTGCTGGGTTTTAAGCTATAATTGACACCTTTAATCTCCAAATTGTGCTGGCAGTTGGCCTGGTGCACAGCCCTGGAGTCTAAAGAAGAAAAGTATAAAGTATAAAGAGATGCTATTAAAAAGATTTCTGTATATCAACAAACTCTCAGAAAGTATGTTGATGAGTTGAGTGTAAACAAATAGGAAACATAAGAATACAGATTTTCTTTCAAATATATACCGGCTTAAGCATGAAAGAGAAAAACATTCAGTTATTGAAATATGCTTGGGGTTTTGCTGAACCCAGAAATTCTGAAGAGTAGGGTGAGATGCTCTTGCCAAGCCGTAAATACTGCTGAGTTGAGCATTCCCTCTCACTAATTAGATACATTTCATTTTGTGGATTTCTCAATTGTTTCTTCATCATTTTTTTTAAAGACAGAGAGAGAGAGAATTTTTTTAATATTTAGTTTTTAGTTTTCGGTGGACACAACATTTTTATTTTTATGTGGTGCTGAGGATCGAACCCAGTGCCCCACGCATGCCAGGCGAGCGCTCTACCGCTTAAGCCACATCCCCAGCCCCTCTTCATTTTTTTTTTAAAGCAAAAAAAAAAAAAAGAAAAGAAATTAGCTTTGTATTAGGGTAATGTCACTAATATTTTCACAATTAAATAATTATTTTAACCCCTGAATTAAAAACTGTCAGCTGTCTCTGTGGATGCAGTGGGCTGCCTGCTGGTTTCAATAACCCTTGAGTGCATCAGGTTAAGGACTGAATTTCTGCCCTTATAAATTAACACAAGGAAACCTACTCCATCATGCAATAGACAATTCTATTTCTAATTTTTAATTAATCCTATCCAGTCACTAATAAAACCTGCTTGTGACCTTCTGTTTCAACCTCACCCAAAAGCAAGTCTCCTGAGACGAGAAGTGCTAATATGTGAATGCTGATAGAATTTGCTGGCATTATGGTCAAGTATTAAATAGCTGACAGTCTGGATAAATTAGCTTCTGATAGCTCACTAATCAAGTGTAAGAAGGAAATGTCAAGTTGGGCAGCATTGATGAAATCCTTCATCAAAATCCTGAGCTGGAGAGAGAGAGAAAAAAGGGAAAATGTCCAAGTCTTAACAGTGCCTCCAAATACTACTCTGAAATATCAGCCTTGGCAGAAGAGACAAACAAGAGTAAGTACCAGAAATGTTGCAAAGGATGGCTGTGGGAGGCTATCCTGGGTGACTGCATTTATGTACTGTACCCTCAAGGTGCCTTCTCTTTGATACGGAAAACCCAGTGATAACCAAGTCAATACTGTCTTACCTAAGGCATTACAAACAGAGTGGAGTTGTGTGGAGAATTCCAGTTTCCAGAAATCTGTAGGGTATGGACAGAGTCACATCTTCAGAGACCTGAGGTTTTCCTAGGAAGAAACCCTTGGAAAGAGAAAGCTAGGCACGTGCTCTACTTGGGCATTTTTGCAGGTAGAGGGAGCAATAGTGGCCTGAGCATGTAGAAATTCTATCTGTGGCCTGGTACCTGGACAAGGTTTGAATAGAACTATACAGGTTTTTTCCATATTTTCTTAAGAATCAGGACAATAGCTTTCTTTCCTTTTGGCCTCCACATTCAAGAGTCAACATAATGTGAGACTCTGGATGTGCTGTGAGCCTTTGGGCACACTCTTCAAACTTCTCTGTGTTTTCGTCTGTAAAATGGGAAATCAACAGTACCTGTCTCATTAGGTAGCTGTGTGAATTGATTAAAGATAATACAGACAGTCTTAAGCAGCACCTGGTGTGTGGTAGGTGCCCTGAAAGTGTGGCTGTCATCATTGTCACACCCTACAAAGTCTCTTTCTCTGGGCTCTCCCTCTCCTTTCCCAGTGCTGCCACTATAGCCTGTTCAGGCTGTCACAACCTCTGTCCTTCAAGCTTCCTAATTTATTTCCTTATTCTAAGTCCATAACTCTTCCAATACATCACACAAAGTACTGACACTTCAGCTTTCAAAAGCCCACTTGCCATCTCGTACCTACCTTGTTCAATGGCTGTACAGAGTTCATCACAAAAAGACTAAACTCCTTGGCCTTGAATGCAAGCCCACAACAACCCCCACCACTTGCTGGCCTTGGTTTCACCCTCTAATTTTATATTTCATTTCCCTTTCTCATGAACCTAGGCACTTCCAGAGCCATACTATTTTTCTATTCCCTCTATGTGTTTCCTTATTCTCCTCTACTTGTTCCAGAATTTTCTGTTTTTATAACTGCTCATTCTTCTTTCCACTTGGAATTTACATTCAGTCCAAATCCTGGCCATCCTTCAAAGCCAGGCCTGGATGCTACCTCCACCCTGGAGCCTTTATGGTTCTTACCACCATTTTACCATCCCTTCATTTGTTTCTGACCCCTTTGAACTTCACCTGGAGTGACAGTCATCACTTGATATGCCTCCTATTTATGTTCCACATTCCAGCCTCTCAGCTTCATGGATCAGGGCTAATTTTCAGTTTTTCTGAGATCCCTATCCTATGCTCTGCCTAGAGCAGCCCCTCTGCCAACATGGATGGCACAGTCACTGAGGAGCTGGTCTTGTGGCTTCATCTTTCTGTGACTTAGTCACCTGGTTTCTCCTTCACATCCATGCCTCTGGAACTATTTCAACCCCGGAAGTAAATGGAATGAAAACCTATCAGCAGGAAACCAAATAAACAAAATGCACAATGGACCCCCAACCACACCTTTCTTCTAGGAGGGAGCAGGGAGAAGATATCAGGAGTGCAGTACCTTTATACCTGGTCACTACAGCTGCATTGGCACTGAGCGGCTCTTGGAAGCTGACAGTGAGTGATGTGCTGCTGGTTACTGTGAGACAGGCATTGGCTGGCACCTCGGGGGCTCCTGGGACAGAAGGAAAAACACAGAGATCTTAACATAGCAAATCCTTTTCAAACAATGTCTCTGCCTCTTCAAAGGATACCTGGAACATTTGTTTGTAGAAGCTGTTAGATTTTGCTTTTGAATATTTTCATTAGAAGTTTCAATGATTTTTATTTGTGGCCATCCTTTTTTTCTAAGGATTAGAATGTCTTCTGAAGGGGGAAATAATAGCAGTCAATCCTTCCCAAAGTATCCTAGAAACACAAGATAGATAAAGCTGGGCCAGCAAAGGAAGGGCAGAAGTGATAGCAGGATCTGTAGACAGAATTCCATACCTTGCATGAAATACTTTCATGTAAATTATCTCATTAAGCTAAAACTCCTGCCCAAAGAGGCCAAGTTCTTTGCTCAAGAACTCAGTGGGATGAAAGCTCATGGCTTCCTAATGCCTAATTCTGGGTCTCTTCCAGAACAGGATTCTATCCAGCTTACTCTCAGGCTGCCTTCTATTACATTTCAGGTAGTCTTTTCTCTTATGGGCAAGTTTCATGCCCTAATCTCAGTCTCTAAAGGACTGATGGTGGTCTTAGGTATTCCTTAACACCCAGAAGGGGTTCTGTAATTTAGAAAATTATTAAAAAATGGCATCAAGTCTACAAACGTATCTGTTTCTAGTATTAATCTGTGCTAAATAAGGCACAGTAGCAAATGCACTTACTAAAGCAATTGCTGAGTCTCTGTAAAATCCACATATCATCATGTTGAGGAAATTGTTAATATTGAGAGCAAACTTTAATTAATGTTGCTGAAGTTATTTGCTTCAGAGAAGGGGTTAGGCTTACATTTGGTATTCAGTGTAAAGTGCTACTTAAGAAAACTGCTCTGCCTTTAGTTTTTTGGTCTGAATCGGAGTCAGTTATTCTTTTGCAAATAGTCTGAGGCAGAGGCAGAGAATTTCAAAGGAGTCATCTGACTTTTCCCTTACATTTAAAATGTAAAGTCAATTTTTTTATTGATTGAATAAAATCTTCTAGAAAGAGAGTATGATATTACACAAGTGTTTGAGTTGCATATTTTGTTTTTATACTAGGGACTGCTCTTTCTTTTAGCAGTACTTTCCAGTGTTAATAATGAGTATTATCCAGAAAGATTTTTCTTAAGCTAACAAAAAGAATCAGTCAGGAGAATGGAAATGCAGACAATAGCATAATTTATGGTTTGATTGACTGTTCTTCTCTGTTGCTTTATTAATTGAAGTTCAGTTTATAGCTCTCTATTAAAAAAATGTAGAAGAGGGTTGAAAACAACTTAAACTTGAGCTTGAAGCAGAAACTAGACAAATAGGCAAACAAATTTTTTTCCACCTCCACATCCCAAAATATAGCCACTTAGGGCATCAGACAGTCCAGGTCATTAGGCATTAGAGCATAGCGGGTGGAAAGTGCTAGATGAGTATGACATGGTGGAGGGAGGCCAGAAGCACCAAGGTCTCATGGCTGTGGTCAGAGAACCTATCAGGAGCCAGAAAATCAAGCAAGACAAAAGACCCTTTTACAGCCTCCCAGAGCCCTTATTCCAAACAGGCTGACAACGGCCATCCATGACTGTGGCAAAAAAAAAAAAAAAAAAAAAAAAAAAAAAAAAAAAAAAAAAAAAAATCAATAAAAGAAGGCCTGGCTGTCTCAGAGTAAAGTTAAAAGTCTAATTAAATGTAGGAGTCCTCTGTGAATACTCACTGGCATGTTCGAAGCCCGTTTTCATGCGCCTGTAGAGCCGATACCTCCACTCCCAGGCTTTCAGTTGTTTCTCTTTCTCTGTGTTGTCCAGAGTGAATCCTTCATTCTCCACCTGGGCAGACAGTTCACTCACCCTGTCCTGGGCCTCCTGGACCAGTGTGTTGAGGTGCATCGCTCGGCTTTCCAGGCTGACAACTAAGGCAAAGAAATGGGATGACTTTTCTTTCTGGGAAAATGCTGCTGCATATCTGAGTGTCTGCTATGGAGAAGCCCGGAGAAAGTGGGGTCTGTGAACCATCTTATTATCTTATTATGATAAAGTCTAATTAGTGACATTTACAACTAGATTAACTGGTAAATTCATCAAATTAAGATATTCCTATTGTTCTCTGGTCATATGCATCCCAATTAGCTGCTAGGCACAGATAGTTATAATTGCACAGATTTGTGTCTGTGATGTTCAGAAAGACAAACACTAAGGGACAAAAGTTCTGTAGGGGCAGGAGAGGCACTAGAAAAAGCTACCCATGAGGCAAGTTGTGTTCTGTCAAAGCTATTCATCTGATAGAGCCTGATTTAGATTTTCTGTTCTTATCACATTCTTCCCAACATATAGACGTTTTTGAATGCCTGTCTTAGAGATATAATTTTGTTACTATCAATTTATTTATTGCTAACAAAGTGTTGTACTGCTGGTGCCACAGTGGAGCTAGTGAGCTCTGAGGGATGGATAACTTGGATACCATCCCATACTTATCTTTGAGCAATTTGTTCTTTGATGGTAGTCTAATTATAGAATTAAAGTTGTCCAGAGATGTCCATTCTCAAAAATAACAACTTATACTGGTTCCTTTTTCCAAGAAACACTATGGAGCTTGACATTTCTGTTTTACTTGGTGCTTCATAATCTTAATCTTTATTTGATTTACATCATCTTGTTTACCTGATCTGCCTCTGTGTGATTGAGTGTTCATCAGTGATAGAACTTTTCCATCCCTGTGCTATGCTATGAGGCTGATTCTTGCTCTCAGCACATGAGGGTCTGCCTATGGGGTCATCTGGTCACTTCAGAGGATCCTCTCTTGGTCAGTGTAGGAGAGAAGACAGCCTCCATATGGAAGTGTGGTAGGAGATCACACAGTGAAATGAATCAGAATCAAGGTCTGCAGATTTGTTGGTGAAATGTGTTTGACAGGTCCTGTGACCAAAACAATATTTCCCCCTGGTGGGTGGGAAAGAAATCCATCTATTTCATTCTTTTAATTAAGGGGGAAAATATTATGAAGATAACTCAAGTGAAAATTTGTTAGGTGTATTTTGAAATGGAAATTAGGTGGTTATATATTCATATTCTCTGTGTTCACAGGCATGTTTGCATTAATTACAGGAAATGATACTAATTTATTATTGCCCCTGCGTACCATCAGTCTAAATTTATTTACAGATGAGGTCAATGAAAAATTAGTTGAGTCTTTTTTCTTTTTCTTTCTTTCTTCTTTCTTCTTAAAGTTGCTGTTTAGAACACTCAGGACTGTGTTTTGCTGCAGATTTGTCATGGTTAATGAATGTTGCTGTAGCAGTCAATCATGTACTCTAAATACTGTCACGCTTTTTTTAAAAAGCCTCAGTCATGAGCCATGACAGAAAAATAAACAAATAAATATAAAGCTAAAAAACTCTTTCACTGAGCAGCTACACTATGCAGAATCCCCCGGGAAGGCTAAAGGAGGCCAGAATAAATGATAATATAAGTGCTGTGGACGTCGGGAAGCAAGGATGGTGTATGAACTCGGAGGTTCTGGAGAAAAAAATACATACACACACACACACACACACATACTCGGGTGCACACTCCAGTGGAAAAATTGGCAATATTAGTAGCCTCAAGGTGCAATTTCCTGGAGTAGTGAGATTGACAAGTCAGTACTAAATGCTGTTAATTTAACTAACTTCAGATTAATGGTAGAGTCTGCTATGACTGAAGCCCTCAAACACAGTCTCATTATAGCCTTGCTGGGAAGGTCCTAAATATAGGCATTGACAGTTTAAAACAAATTCGTATACATTTGTGTATTTTTAGACATAGGTTAGGCGTCAGAGTTTGTGTCACAGTTTTCAGGTTGATTAATTGACCCAGTAACTGCACCCTTTACCCACTGCCCCCCTTCTTCTTCCACTCCAAATTATAGAGAAAATGGGGGAATTGTCCTTGTTAAGTTATTCAGTGAGCCTTTTATTGTAAGCCTGATGTTTGAATTGCATGCATGCGTCAACACTTGGGTGATAGACACATGATTTATAAAAATAAATTTTTCTAATACTATGAAATCCCCCCTATTAATTTTTATATCCACAACTGTTATTACTGGTGTGAATTCCAGGTGGCATTTAAGATGGACAGCTTCTCTTGAGCTACGCTGGGTTCCCCTTGACATTTTTCCTGCTTTCACCAGCAGAACACATGTTACTTCTGTACCTTCCTTTTCTCCTAGGCTTTAGACTTGATGCAATTTGAGTTGTGGTTGCAAAGGGATTCCACTTCGTGATAAAGCTTGCTGTCTCTTCAGATACTTACCAGGGGGATTTGTGGACTTTTACAGCTAGGTCAGCTTCCCAAGATTATTTCTATCCCTGTGCTCCTTAAACAGGGATACTTAAACTTCATCATAATTTCTTGGTAGTAATGATTATTGAAGTAGAGATTCACCTATTGATCCCACAGTATGAGTATTTATGTCTTCCTGGAGTGTTGAATTTTATTTGCAGATTTTGTTGGAAATATCATTTAGAAATAAGAAATGAACATGCTTAATGTGGAGGAGAATGGAAAGTGTTTCTAAAAACTGGAGATTTTGTAAAAAGAGAAATTGTATAGAAATCTCCCCCTTTTGGGGGTTCATTCCCCAGGTGTCCTTGAAGCTATACTTACTCGCCTCTGTTGTTGGGGGTAATTGTATAGACAAGTCAGAGAGGCACTGACTGAGTTAGTGGTTTCCAGCCATTTCACAGAGCAAATCTTTATTTTTTCCCCCTATGGATTTTTTAATAGCTTAATAAAACACTCTTTTGAAAGCTTTTTTTTTTTTTGCCACCAAACCAGCTGACTTACAAAGTAATCATGTTTCTCCCTATTATTAATGACCTATTTTAACTGCCAATAGAAGCATCTGTTCAGATGAGATAATCAACCCAACTGAGTTAATATATTTTAAGCAGAAGCAAATTAATATGATAATTATATTAGAGTGGGTAATTTTATCTGGAATAATAGTGTGATAGGGTAGGCTGTTTGACACCTTGGAAATAGTTTTGGGAACCACATTTCTGTTTTTTTTTTTTTGATTCCAGTATGGGAAGCTTTACAATCTCCTTATTTTAAACATGAAGAAACTGAGATCACGGAAGTTGGGATGACTTAAGCCACAATTTTCTTAAAAATCTTAAAAGACCTCAGGGAACTTTCTCTAAACCAAATGGAAGATGAACCGACCTATTATATTGTAATTTTTCCAGTCACTATTTGGCATGAAATAGATGAACTCATTTTGGCTGGCTGGTTGGACTTACAAAATAGAAAGCTTATGTTTATTTTATAATTGTTTTTCCTGCCATAATTTCATAATTGTTTTTCACTTTCATTTTTTTGGGGGGGAGGGTCCATCCATTCCCTTTCACTTCCACCCACTGGGTATTTCCCTTTGAGCTCAGCACTCTCAAACTTTTTTCAGGGTTTGGCCTTTTCTCTCATTGCAGTTGGTCCCCTGTCCAGCCAAGCAACTGTCCCTCTGAGCAGCTATAGCCAGCACAATAGAGGGTCTGTGGGTGTGTGGTGAGCAGTCCGGCTGGCAAGACCACTCTGCAGCTCCTGAAACAGGCTCCTTGCTATTGTGGTGTTTAATTATCAACAGCGTTTCTACCACCCAATGCTTCTGAGTGGGTATTTGTTATAAGACCTACCCAGCTAATTAACTGTGGGAGGGGTTGGAGGAGGGCTGGGAACTTGGTGTTCAAAGAATACAATTACGGTTACTGTTTAAATCTTGAGATAAATAATGATCAGGGACTGAATGGGTTTTCTTCACCATCAGAATCTAATGTATGGAATGCCAACTACTTACTATTTCTTAATTATACCCTTGCCCTGAAATTGGTGAATTTGGGCCTGGTTGATAATTGCTTAAAACTTGAAAGTATAATGAGGGTAAAATATAAACCAATTTTAATCTTTAATTGAGGATTTTAGGGAACAATTTACTTGGCTTGCTTGAAAAAATGGAAAAAATAGACACATTTGCACATTATTAATGATATGCCATTTTGCAATTTAGTAGCAGCTTTTCTATTATTATTATTAGCATTTTCCTCTTTTATTGATGAGAAAAGGGAAGCACTAATATAATCATTTAACCTCAGTGACAGAAGGATTCTTACAAGCAACTTTAGGTTTGCTAAACCTTAGGTTGCCTAACCCATGGCACCCTTGGCCTTGTCTGATCTTCTTCATGAGGGGACCTCAATGTTCATCAAAGTAGTCTCACCTATTGTCACCCAATTCTGAATTTAAATCCTGAAATCTATTTTCCTATTACTTTTCAAAGTGGAGGCAATTCTTAAAACGGCTTTGGCATTTTGTGGATCAAGCACTATGCCTAACAAATACATCATGCTACCAGTTACTCTGCCATATTCAGCTTCAGTATCTCATCTGTAAAACTGGCATAATAATGGCACCCATCTCATAAGATGCAATAAATTAATGATAATCTTTACATAGAAGGCTCTGAGTGGAGGTTTATATTATTATTGTTATACACATTGAGTTTATACTTTTAGAGACACATAATTATAAATCAGAATACTTTTTTAGGTAACAGTTTGGTATTTTCCATTAAAAATCTCTTGCTTCAGATAAAAATTTTCTATTCTGCTACTACTTAGCAATATAATATATAATCATAAGTGGTGTCAATTTCAACCCTGTTATTTCAAAGGCGAAAACAAGATCACTTAAGCATAAACCTGTACTGTAAGTCAGTATCCCTTTGGCAGCCAAGAAGAGCAATTAATAAAATTTATCCTTGCTGATCATAAGTGTAATACAACTTTACAACTGATTTGGTTTAAGGTAGGAATATCAAAAGAAGTAAAGTATTAGGTATACCAATGATTAAATTATGTTAAATTAAGAAAAACTTATAGTAGAAAAATGCAAAATCTAAGTAGCAATTTTATCTATCCTGATAAGGTTCAGAACTCAAAGCCTTGGCTTCACTTAGGTCTCAGCTTGTCTTGTTTTAGGGTTTTCCCAAGAGAATAGGGTTCCAAGAAGGTTTTAGAGATCCGGAGAGTAAATGTTTCATTTTCATTGCTATGGAGCTTTCTTCTAAAACTCAATACACCTGGACATGGGCTTTGAAATACCATTCCTCTCTTCTTTCTAGCAGAACACGGATTCACAAAGTCCCTATTAGATAAATTAGGATGTAACTAGTGATTCCTCAGGAAGGCGATACTGATGACACAGAGAGGGACTTCCTACCCAGGTCTCATCAAACTCAAAAGGGAAGCACACATCTTCTCAAAAACAGACATGGAAAAACACTTAAGAGAATTGTTTAGGAAACCCAAAGCAGATTACTCAATGGTATCATGTGGGGGTTAAGTATGAAACATGACAACCATATCTTCTGCCAATATTTTCAGCACAGTCTATGGATATATAGTGTGAACCCTATCATTTAAAATTTCCTGGTGATGTTTAGGGAAAAAAAAGAGAAATATGTGAAATTAGCTTTAATAATGTATTTTGGTTAATATATCCAAAATGTTGTCATTCCAACATGTAATCAATGTAAAAATTATTATTTAGGTACTTTATATTTTTTTGAACTGAGCCTTTGAATGCCAGTATAAATTTTATATTTAGAACAAATTTCAATTTGGAGTAGACATGTTTCTTTTTAATTTTATGTCATAGTAAACCAACAATTTGTAATTGTATCGATGGATACAAAGTGATGATACAATGTGGAATGATTAAATCCAGCTAATTGACTTAGCCATTGTCTGAAATGCTTATTTTTTGATGAGAATATTTGAAATGTACTATATCTTTTTTAAAAACATTTTTTAAATTGTAAATGGATATATCTACTTATTTATTTTTATGTGGTGCTGAGGATCGAACCCAGTACCTCACTCGTGCGAGACAAGTGTTCCAAAACTGAGCCCCAAGCCCCAGCCCTGAAATGTACTATTTAGAAATTTAAAAATGTACAATGCAATGTTAACTATATTCACCACCTTATGCAATAGATTTAAAAATAATTCCTCTAACAGATTTTATATTCTTTGACCATCATTTCTCCTTTCTCCTCATCTCACCCTAAATTTCTCTAGCCACTATTCTGCTCTGTTTTGATGAGTTTTATTATTTTATATTGCTCATATAAATGAGATAAAGCAGTATTTGTCTTTTTGTTCTGGTTTATTTTACTTAGTACAATAATTCACCAGTTCCATAAATATTGTCACAAATGACAGAGTTTCCTTCTTTGTAGAGGCAGATTAGTATTCCATTTATATATGTATATATATGTTTATATGCCAGTGTTTTCATCTCTTCATTTGTTTCTGATGGACACTTAGGTTGGTTCTATAACTTAGCTAATGTAAATAATAGTGTAATAAACATGGGACTGCAGAAATGTCTTTGACAAACAGATTTAAAATCTTTTGGGTAAATTCCCAGAAGTGGGATTGTTGGATCATATGTTAATTAAATTAATTAATTAATTATGCTAAGGATCAAACCCAGGGTCTAAACACACACTCTCCCACTGAGCTACATCTCTAGCACTATTTTTAATTTTTTGAGGAAACTTTGTACAGTTTTCCACAATGGCTGCACTGATTTATATCCCTGTCAATAATGTACAAGGGTTTCCTTTTCTTCACATCTCCAGCAGTGCTTATGTATTTATTTATTTATTTATGTCTTTTTGAAGGTAGCAATTCTGACAAGGTATGAGATATCTCATTGTGATTCTGATTTGCATTTCCCTAAATATTAATGGTTTGAGTATTTTTTTTCATATGACTGCTGGTCATTTACATGCCCTATTTTAAATGTGTATCCAGGTTTCTTATCAATTTTAAAATTTGCTTTTTTAAAAAAAAAATAATTTTTTTCTGCTATTGAGCTGATTGAGTTTCTTATATATTTTGGATATTAACCCCTTATTAGATGTATAATTTGCAAATATCTCCCATTCCATTGATGATATCTCTTCACTGCTAATTGTTTCCTTTGATATGCAGAAACTTTTAGTTTGATGTAGTCCCATTTTGTATTTTTAATTTTGCTGCCTATTCTTTTGGGGCCAAATTAATTGTCCTGATCAAGATCATGCAATATTTCCCCTATGTTTTCCTCTACTAGTTTATTGTTTATGGTTTTACATTTCAGTATTTAATACATTTTGCACTTACTTTGTGCATGTTTCAATTTCATTCTTCTGCTGAGAGCCTGCCTCCGCCAGAGCCACCTGCTGAATCCATTTCCACATTTCTGACCCACATAAACTGTGTGAGGGAGATGTTTGTCACCCTCAACTCCTACATTTTTGGATAATTCATTACACAACAATATAAAACTAATATACATGGACATATTAATTATCATCTTCATTTTATAAATGAATGGAGGCACAGGAGTTTAAGGAATTTTCTCATTGCTACAAATATCAGATATGGAATTTGAAGCCAAAACTCCCTGAGTTCAGAAATTTAATATTTAGACCTTGAAAAAGATGGAATTTAAAAATTTCACTCCCAATTTTTTTCTGTTGTTGTTGGTGATGGTGGGGGGTGTGTATGTGTGTGTTTTGAAACTCATGGGGGAAAGTCTGGATACCTTCCAAACTGATATCAGCAATTATGTTGGGGGAGTTTAGGGATGGACACTAGTTCCTAAGTGTGGCCTGTGTATGTGCGGAGAAGTGGATTAGGCATTCAATGACATCTTTTAACTTTATCTGTAATGTCTTCATTTTTGACAAGGAGAATATATTCTGTGTTGTGTGTATGTGTGTGTGTATATATATATATATATATATATATATATATAATAAAAAATTAAAGACAGATGAAAGAAAAGACAACTATCAAAAAAAGGAAATCCTGCCATTTGTAACAACATGAATGAACCTGAAGGACATTATGCAGTGAACTAAGCCAGACACAGAAAGACAAATACCACAGGATCACATGTAATATAGTATCTAAAAATGCTAAATTCAAGGCAATAGGGCATAGAATGGTGGTTGCCAGCCACTGGCGGGAAATGTGAGGATTAGTTAGTAAAGTAATCCCTAAATAAGAAATAATGGATTCATATCCCTAAAGAGAATAGTAGCCTTGGGATTTGCTCAGTTCAATTAAACAAATATTGCCCACTGTTGACCAGAAATAAAATGATGAATGAGACAGACAGGCCCTACTCTTGATGGAGTTTACATTCTAATCCAGGGAAGGCAGAAAATAAACAAATAAAAACACTGGGAAAAACAGTGATGAGTGCTATGCTAGAAAATTATAATAGAATGATGTGATTCAGATGTTGGACTTGATGGTCAGAAAAAAACCTATCTTGAAGATACCATATTTGAGCTGAAACATAAATGTTAAGGAGTTGACCATGTAATATTCAAGATTAAAAACCTCAAGGTAGAGGGGACAGCTAGTGCAAAGGCCCTGTGATAGAATGGCTTAGCATGTTGAAGGAACATAAAAGTGGTTGGTGTGGGTGAGTGGCATACAACAAGAGATGTGGCTCGAGGAACAGATTGGTAAGTCAGGGTGAGGTTTATATCCCAGTTTTAATAAAGCCGATAAAAATATCTGGGACTTATTCTTGAGACCTGCTTAAGGCTCATTCTTTATGTGTCCTTAATGGTTGCCAATCTCTGTCCTTTGAGGGTGGATTTGGTTTCAGGAAACCTCTCAACGTCATCTGAGGCCCAGACGGGTGAACATGAAGAGTGATGACGTTGGGCAATGCTGTTTTGGAACAAAAATCAGGTGTGTAAGCAGTGAGTCTGACTTTCTTATGAACAGACTCTGAGGACAATTCCTAAAGTGTTTGGAGCAATGGCAGCATTGTTGGATGGAGTGTGGGGTCTCCCAGGAGGACCATATTGAAGGATAACATTCGCTTGGGTTGTAGACTTTCTGCTGTGTTTGTTTACATAAAGCCAGCCTCATTAGTTTATAGTCACACCTTTTAGACACGGCCTGAACCAGTCCCAGCACTAACACAAGCCCCCAGCTACTGCAGGAGTGAGGGGTGCATCCTGACCAGCCTGCCAAGATTGTAATGCTGGTGCCCACACCATCCCTGGATGACAGCTGCTCTACAGTCACATTTTATGAAGTAACTGAACATAGGGAATTATAGGTGGCACTTCCTGTTTCCACAGGCAGCATCAAGAGAGATGGTGAGAGAGAAGAGCTCACTGAGACATGCAGTGGGAGGTAAGGGGGTCTGGAGAGACAGGAGAACTCACTAAGGGAAAGGTCAGGTCTAAGGTGGAGGAGTACTTAGCTATTCTCACAGGTCTGTGTTAACACTGCCAAAATGCAAACACCAGGCTTCATTGAAAACCCCCAGCAGTAACTGGAATACCCCAGCCGCAGGCAAGAGTGCCTCCAATTCTAAATTACTAGATGACTTCCAGGCATTTCCCCATGCACTGTGTATATGTATGTATGTCAATTGCACACACATGTGTGGACATACATACACAGAACTCAGTATCTGTGATTTCCAGCAAAATAAGACGGGCTACTACAAAGACTGAGGTTTCACCTGAGATTTTCTGAGAATCCACTATGTCCTAGGTACTAGGATCCAAGGATAAGATCAAACACACATGAGTGACCAGATTCACTAGTTTCTTTAGTGTTTCTAGGACCTTACTGATGCCAAACCAGTGGCAGCCTCAGAAAGGCAAGGCCCTCATTGATAATTTAGCAATACTGCCTGGAGACTGTTGAACTGTGATTGCAGGGTAGGGGCAAAGTATGAGTTAGTTAGAAAAAGGGAGGAGTGTGTGACTGGGGGTTTTTATACAGAGATATATTGATTTTCTCAAATAGCAGCTGTTCAATTGATCATGAATCACAGTGACGGGGAAATCCTCAGTGGCATAGCTGCAGGTGTCTTGTGATCCCTTCTTTCAGATTCTGTGCCTGTTTCCTAGGCTCAGCACCACAGTCTGCAGGGTAGTACTTGGGATTCTACTTCAATAATGGCTGATGTTTGCTTCTGTGGATACGAGTATTACAATAGCCAGCTCCCCATTCCTGGTTTCACTTTCCACAATTTCAGTTACCCTTGGCCAAGTGTAGTCCAAAGATATCAAATGAAAAATTCCAGAAGTAAGTAATTCATAAGTTTTAAATTACATGTTGTTCTGAGTAGTGTGATAAAATCTCATACTGTCCTGCTCTATACCACCAGAATGAGAATCATCTCTTTGCCTATTGTATCCATGCTGTATACACTACCCACCTGTTAGTCACTTTGTAATGGTCTTAGTAATCAGATCAGTTGTCATGATACTGCAGTACTTTTGTTCTAGTAACCCTTATTTTACTTAATAATTATCCCAAAATACAATAGTAATGATGTTTGGTCATTATAATTGTTTTATTTTATTTTATAATTGTTTTATTTTGTTATTGTTGTTGCTAATCTGTTACTGTGCCTAACTCATACATTAAACTTTATTATAGGTATGTGTGTATAGGAAAGAGAGTTTGTATAGGGGTTGATGCTATTTGTAGTTCGAAGCATCCACTAAGGGTCTTGGAACATATCCTCTGGATAATGAGAGATGGCTGTACTTTGTGTTACTTGCTTGCAGGTGGGAGGAACTGAAGACAGTTACTGGATAAAGATAGCAAATTCATCTAACTATTGGGCTGGGGTTCTATATATAACTTCAGAGGAATATGGAGCTGTGGATGGCAGCTTCTTGGGCTTTTCTTATGAGTAAGGAAATGTGCCTGGTTGAGTATCAAGCCATGTTTGTAAAGAATACCTCCATCTAGCTCTGTGATCGAGGGGCTAAAGGCAGGTCTGACCAGTAGCTTTGGAAGTAAATCCCTAAACCAAACTGTGTCATTGTGATTCTTTTTACAGAGGACTTTCTTCTGAATTGTGTTAGGATCCTTGGTTGGCATAGTGAAAAGAGTATAGGGCTAGTTTTCAGAATGAAATGCATAGGGGAAGGAAGTAAATAAAATTAGCTATATTAGAAACCATTTTCTCTGTTTTGAAATACTTGATAGTCATTAGAGGAGCAGATGGAGAACCAGGGAAGAAAGGAACTGAACATCTCTTGTATATCAGTGAATTTGCTAAAGCTTTTCTACAAAAACCAAAGCACTGGTACAGATGATCTGGGTTCCAATCATGACTCCACCACCTGTTAGCTTCTTTATGTTAGGTAAACTATTTAACTTTTTTTATTCTATTCTTTTTTGCTGGTAAAATTAGAAAAACAACTCCTACCTCACAAGCCAGTTGTGGAGATCAGGTGAGAAGATGTAGACAAAAGCATTTTTTTTTTCTGTGTGTAAAAACAGTATAAGAACTCAAGGTCTCATTGTTGTTTTTCTTATATCCTGTTTCTCCCACTTCTTGGGAATGGTTTGTAGCAGGTGTTTGCTTGTAACATTGTGGCTGGTTTTTCTCTTGGGCAAGCTCATTCTTATGAACAGAAGCAATTCTATTTCTTTTGGACTTGGTATAGAAAGTATCAAAACTGGGCTGGGGTTGTGGCTCTGCGGTAGAACACTTGCCTAGCACATGCAAGGCCCTGGGTTCAATTCTCAACACCACATAAAAATAAATAAATAAAGATATTGTGTCCAACTAAAAAATAAATATTTTTTTTAAAAAAGAAAGTATCAAAACTCCCCCAAACAGTGTGTTCTTCTATCCTGTCAATCTCCAACACAAATGGCACCTCAGTTACAGAACAGAACAAAGAAATGCACCATAGGATTTTAGGGAACATCACACAGGGAAAGATGTGGGCTTCTAGTAGCCACTGCCCTACATACTGGTTACCTAGAAAGTCAGTGAGTTTGTGTAGGATCCCAGGTATTGACATCCCACAGATGGGGACTTGAGTCCCTGACATCCCTGTTTATTGCTAGATGTGTGACCTTTGCTCAGTCACATAACCTGCAAGAATTACAGATTTCTTATCTTCAAAATTGAATTGAGATATCATAATGATGGGTAAATGTAAACACCAGAGATACTGTGTATGCAGACTTCATAGGCTCTCAATCAATATTCCTTTGCCATTTTTTTTTTTTTTTTACACATGAGTCAGTCTATGTGTGGTATTATCTCTTTGACTTCTTGGGTGGTCCTGGTGACTTAGGTGTCATATTTCATAGCTGAAGCCTGGGCTTATCTCTCACTCTCTGTCCTTTGCAACTTTGTAATGATAATGTGCTTATCTTCCCAGAGAAAATAAGGACCTCTTGAACAACTTTGCTTTTGGCTTAACTAGATAGTTATTCCTCAAGTTCAGTTATGGAGGTTCATTTATGCACATGGGGGCTTTGGGAGGTTAGAAGTCTTACTGTTCTCAGGGAAAATACAGAATTCGTCACAGTGTCTCAGGTAAGTAGGACTAATGTTTCATCCAACCCAGTGCAGGATGGCTGAGGCAACTTCTGGATGAATAGTCCCCTTGTTCCTATAGAATGGGGCTAAGTCTGCTTTCTCCATGGTCAGACCTTCTGATTCTCTCTCCATCCCTCTCTCACTGAGTCTCCAGGACAGACATTATTGCAAAATGAATCAGAAGGCAACAAAAGTGACCTTTGGATTTATTCCATCCTTATTTGCCATCCCTCCAAAACCTCTAGTTTCACCAGAAAAGGAGCAGCACTTAGACTATGGAGTGCTTTTGAGGAGCCCAAATACTATTGAACCCAAATCCTCACTCTCTCTGACATGGATGTGGTAAGCTTAACATTTTTCAAATAAAGAATTTTCTGATATAAGGATCTGCCTCCATATCCAGTCTTTGGGTAGTAGTGGTTTATGAAATTTAGGAGTAGAGATGTGTTCTCAAATTACATAGTCACTTACTTCTCTTTCAGCCTTTTGGGTCTCCCTACTTGGAAATAAGTGAAGCAGTATTAAAGAAACTAACAGTTTGAAGTGTTTACTTTTTTTTCTTTTAGGAAACATAAAAAACAGTCGCAGAGAGCCACTGTGGTCATTAGGTCAGAGAGTCTGCACCAAGGAGAATGTGAGTATCTATCCCAAAATGTGGTTTTGAGGATTAAAGGAGTCAATACATGTAAAGCACTCAGAATAGTGCCTGGCACAGACTGATGCTATATGGTATTACCTGTACAATTCTGGGCAGGGTCTGCCACTGGCCCCTGAGTAGCTGCCTCTGCAGTTACTATCACAGATTCTACTTGGAAGCAGATTCAGAAAGAAGCCAGTCACAAAAGGCCATGAGGTTTCTTTTGGGAATGATGAAGTTCTAAAACTGACTGTGGTGATGTCTTCATGACTGTGCATATTCTAAAGATAATCAAATTAAACAGATGAATTATATGATGTGAGGATTATATCTTAATAAAGCATATATATGTATGTGCTTATTATAATATAATATTATTATACATATATAATATCTTAATAAATCATGTGTGTGTGTGTGTGTGTGTGTGTGTTTAGAATTCTGCCACTGGTCAACATCATGATCCTATTAGTCAAAGAAACCAGTGTCTGTCTACTTCTCTGTTACAATAGCCTCCTAACTGGTCTTACCATTCACAGCATCCTTGCCACTGTACTGACTCTAGCACCACTGTGATCTTTTCATGGACAGCAGACTATGGCATATACCTGCCTAAACTGTTCCACCACCTTCTTATCCCATTCAGTCATCAGTGTGAAACATTTTAGCATGGTCTCAAGGACCTGCTCAGTTGGGTCCTAGTGACTTCTTCCTTGGCCACTCTGTTCCCACTATGTTCACTTTGCTATCTCCTTTGGCCTTCTTATTCTTGCAATACATTGATCTCATCCCTGCCTGCTCAGCATCTTTCTATTTTCTACACAATATGCCCAGAATTTGACCCCCACATCTTCTCATGGATAATTTCTTTATATCATCTAGGTCTTAACTAAAATATCATCAAACCAGAGAAGCTTTCCTTGTGTAAAAAGTTTAGTATGGTCTCCTCCCATCAATCTCTAGCCACTCATTAAAATTTTTTTTTTCATGGAATTTATCACTCTTTGAATTTACATTTTATCTATTTACATGCTTTTTGGAAGTCTCCTCCATTAGGAGGAGACAGATTTTCTCTTTACTACTGTTCTCCTAGTACCTAGAACAGTTCCCCGCACTCATTGCTTGTTGAATGAATGAATGAAGCCACAACATTAACTGTAGATACAGAAACAGAAACACATACGTACTCATTTTTTTTAAAATATGTGTGTCTCCTACTCTGCATCATCTTTGGAAGTATCTTACATATTTGAAAGCTTGGGATAAAATTCTTTTACCCCTTTTCAATATCACTCATCATATTGAATTAAAATGCAATTAAATGCTTAGACTGAAAAACACAATTGCTCTTTGCCTGAAAGTCCAGAAAATTTGTAAAGGGTTTCAGAGCCTTTGAGTAGGCAACCATTCTTACTTGGAAGATCAGCAATGGTTATTTCAGTAGTTTAAAGCAGAGATTTAGCTCTACTAGTAGGCAATTCTATTCTCAGGCTTACTTACAGTGTGGACTTTCTCTAGCTCCTGTCCTCAGAAGAATCCTAGCAATGGGCACATTGTTGGTCATGATGGCAATATCCAGGGGTGTTAGTCCCTCACTGTTAGGCGTGTTGAGGTCTAGCTCTTCTGGTGTGTACTGGTACAGGAGGAGCTGCACAGCATCAATGTCTTGCTGCTCAACTGCTTCAAACATGGCTTCGTTGCCCTGGAAATTCTGGAGAAGAGTGAAAGCAGGTTAGTATAGTTTGCTAGACCAGTGTGTCTTTGTGGCATAGCTATACTGAACTTTAAAGATTGCTTCAGGGACTATGTGCCCACTTATATACAGATAGTTGCATAACCAAGATTAATCCTAAAGTCTACCAAGTAAACACTGGATTGGACCTGCCCGTCTTCCTTCCTTCCTTCCTTCCTTCCTTCCTTCCTTTCTTTCATTTGTTCTTTTTAGATATACATGACAGTACAATGTATTTTGACAAATTATTATACATACATGGAGTATAAGTTATTCTAATTAGGATCCCATTCTTGTGGTCTCTGCTTACTTTCCAATGGGCATTGAACAGATATTATAAGTAGATGAACTGAGAAAATACTGCACTGTATAGCAGTGCTAGTTTGTAAGTAAGCACAAAATAAACATCTTAAACTAGTTCTCTGTGGAAAGAATAATGTTTGATAGGTCATTAAAAGATGTTCTTGTGAAGAAAGTAGCATATAGTCAAATAAATATGGTAAACATTAGGTTAAACTAAGTCACTCAATTATTTACTGTAGGATATCTGATGTCAATTATTTTTACATGTGTTTTATTGTATTTAGCTCTACCTACACCTGGAATAGTGTGCTATAGAACACAGGTTGGTGAATGCTGGCATAGATAATGTCAGCACATGTAGTTTAATCAGGGCTGGTTTGATATGGAGAGTACAGTTTCTTTCAAGCTCATCCCCTTCCTCTCCATCTGCAAGTTTTATCATCCTTTGTCTTGACTTGTGGCAGTGACCTATCTGCTGCTACTCTTGGTCTCCTGTACTGTCACAACAATAATCTTCCTAAAATATACATATTTTAGTATATTTTTGGTCATTGTAACCAAAAGTCCTGAAAAGAACAATGTAGAGGAGGAAAAGTTTATTTGGGGCTCATGGTTTCAGTCAATAGATGGCCGACTCCATTGCTTTGGGCCCAAGGTGAGCAGAACATCATAGTGGAAGGGTATGGTGGAGGAATGCGGCTCCAGAGAATTCTGTTCACCAGGGACAAAATATGATCCCAAAGGCATACCACCAGTGACATACCTCCTCTAGATAAGCTATACCTTGCCTGCCTACCATTACTGCTTAGTTAATCCATTCAAATGGATCAATACACAGATTGGGCCACAATCTAATTTCTCATAATCTAATCATTTCACCTCTGAAAATTCTTGCATTGTCTCACATGTGAACATTTGGGGGGATCTTCTTATCTGAACCATAATAATACATACTGCATGTCACTTCTCTTTTATAGATCACTAAGCACTTCTCAGTGCCTATGAGCTGATGCCCCTATTCCTAGCCTCTTGGTCTCTAATTCCATACTTTCTTAACCTGGAGCCCCAACCATTGGACACCTGGCATTTCTGAGCCCTGTGGTGAGGGGCACAAGTGGCAATGTCCAGGGAGGGTTTCAGGGACTCTGTAACTAACTGGGGACCTGAGAGGGCCAGAATGAAATAAACAAGCCAGCTATAGAAAAAAAAATATCTATGGACAATATGGTTCTTTCAAAGGATTAGCAATGAAGAAGTGCTCTGGAATTCTCTTACATCATTTCTGCAACTCATGGGAAGAGACCAACACATACACTACTTACATATTTATCTGGTATCATCTCCAAGAGTTGCTTGGTCTTTAAAATGTTGAAATACCATTGATCTTGACCTAGCACCATGGTTGCCTGATTAGCATGTGGAAGATCTGTGGTGACCAAATGTTTAGATGGGCAGTTTTTATTTTTAGTCTTATTAAAAATTGATTGTCTCAAAGACTGCTGGTTGGCTTTAACTGAGTACACCCCACAAAATGGGAACTAAGGAAAATAAGAAGTGATTATGCAAATGCTCATTTTGACAGTGGGAACCCAGGGAATAGAGCTATTTTTGTATGCAGTTGTCTTTGCTACAGAATAGCTGCTGAGTGGAAAAATGTTTTGTCCACAATCTGCTAAACTGAAAGATCTCTGATGCTTGGGCTGCAACTTAACCACAGCCAAACCCTCCCAGAAGATGAGTTAGAAACAAGAAAATGTATTAGAAAACAAATGAGTTCAAAGTTTAAAATGCTGCCCTGTCCATAGTGTGTATTTGTTTTTGATTCTTAGTATTTCTGATTTCTCATGATCCATATTTACCCTCACTCTTTAGTCATTTCCTGCTCTATGCTTTTGTTGGCAAATTCTAACTTGCTTCTATCTGGAAAGGTCAGGACTCACTTCTGTTTTAAGTTCAAACAAATGGAGCCATTATAACCTTGCAAAAATACCTGTGTTGAACATGTGCATATTATACGCTCAGATTTTACTAAGGGCCAATACAGAAGACTACCATATGAGAACATCTATGGTATTGCCAATACTTCTCTTTGCTATTTGTTGTCACCTAGTTTACTATGACATCTATGCAGGCCAGATGACGTAGCAGCAGGAAAATACTCATTTCTCTTGATGGACTGATAACACTTTCAGTTATCAGCTAATGGGATGCCAAAACCAGTTCTGTTTCCTTTTCTGCTTTCACTGCCTGAGAACTCAAAGATAAGTGTCATAATAAATTTCATGTAGTCTATTTGCCTAGGTTTTTGGTATGTGTGTTTCTCTTCTCATTCTCATATATTTTCTTTCTTTTTAAAAATATTTAATTGAATTTATTTTTTAAATATATGACAGAATGCATTACAATTCTTATTACACATATAGAGCACAATTTTTCATATCTCTGTATGTTCACACCAATTCATGTCTTCATACATGTACTTTGGATAATAATGTCTATCACATTCCACCATCATTGCTAACCCCCTGCCCTCTCCCTTCCCCTCCCACCCCTCTGCCCTATCTAGATCATATATTTTCTTTTTCTTTCTTTCTTCTTCTTTTTTTTGCTATTTATCCCTTCTACTCCTAGCTATTATATAGTAAATATGCATTCTTTGCCTGGATTCTATTTTATGTCTTTGAAAAGCATGTGGATTATACATTAGATGTAAGTAAGTAATATTAATACTATTATTTGAATGATTACTGGACTTCTCAAAAAAAAAAAAACTATTTAACCTGAGAGTCCATATTTGTCAAACAACTACTTTTTTGATTGGTTTCTTTGGTCTAGTAGTGAAAGAAACATTAAAGGGAAAGAAGTTAAGAAAAAGAAAGGAAAAATCTCATAATAACTCATACTTTGTCCACAATCATGGATAGGTGTGCTTCCCATCTTGACAGATTCTATTTCAGCATAAAACTGTAAAAATATGAGCTTCGGAAATGAATGTGAATCATCTTAGAATTTCCTTAAACCCAAACATAAATTAACAAATCTAATTGACAGAAGAATAAAAAGAGTTTTATTGTTACCACCGAGGTCTTTCTAAGACCCAGCCGATCAGTTCTTGTTCTAAAATAGGCCTCATCAAATGAGGAGTGGCTCCCTTTCAGTTTCTCTGAGAGATTCCGGTACAAGCGTTTGGCAGCATTGGGGGACGATGGGGCACTGTGCTTCTTTGACTGGGAAAGATGTAAATTCTGCATCTGTTGGGTCATTTTTATACAGCAGTTCCTAGGAAAAGGAAAATCTTATGTATTATTTACACAGTATAACTGCAAGTTGATAGTAACCATCTTGAATCCTAATACAATATCATAACTGGAAGGGACATCAGAGATCATCAGACCTAATTTCTTTCTGGTTTAGATGAGAAAATTGAAACCCAGGTAAAGGAAGTAGCTTGTTTATGACCACAGAGATAATTGGTAGCAGGAATGACAACCTCCATTTACTATATTACATATATATATATATATATATATATATATATATATATATATATATATGACTTTAGTCTTTTTTGGTATCTCATCCAATTGAGGAAGTGTGTCAATTCTGTAATTCTGTAACCTAAGGGTGTGTCCAATTATCTTGGATATGTGCAATTGGTACTTTTCTACTTACCTTCTCCTAGAGACTGGCCTTTGTTGCGTGGATAAAAAAGTGCAGTTGTTCCCTGAACACCCTCCATTTCTCTTGAGGATAGCAGTCAAATTGTGAAGTTAATTGTGTTCACTTAATGTGCCCAGGATAGAGATCTTCCAGGGTACTCTCTATGTGCATTCTCCAAATAGACTTAGCTGTTGTTCCAAAAATCTCTTAACAGGTCCCACCAATGTCATAACTGAAGTCAGTTTTTAAGAGATCAGTCATGTCATTTCAAAAGTCATCCACCATTGTTTGGGGATATTGTTATTGAAATATTGTTGCTACCAAGACTATGACCACCTAGTGTGTGAATACATGTGTGTGTTTTGAATGAGCAAATGTACAAATGAAATCACTAGCCAATGTACTTCAATGCAAATTTATATTCTAATCTTTTCACTATTTTTATGACTGAGGAAACCTCTGGGTCATGCTGCTGTCTTCCAAACACCTCCTATCAAATTTGAATGGAGTCTTCATTTGTAAGACTGCATTGCTACTTAGCTGTGACCTTTAGATCATTGCTAGGCCTTAAGTTTTTAGACCCTTACAGACCCTATGACATAAAGCTGTGTAGAAAATCTTTTATTGATCAAACTCTTCACAGAACTGATTTTGATGATTCTTCAGTTCCCAAAAGATAAAATCTAAATTCTTTAGCCTCAGATACAAGTGCTTTTCTCATCCCTTACTGTACTTCTACATGTTATGTTTTAATCCTTCTGAACTCTGTGGAGTTTTTACTAAATAATTCAAAGGTTTTTTTTTTTACCTCTTGGTCTTTGCATATATTACTTTATTTGTAAGAGAAGTGAATCTCTGTTTTCATCACCTTAGAAATGGTTATCAATCCTTAAAGTCTATTTTTAAGAAGTCTCTGACACTCCCAGGCAAATTTGGTATATGTCTTTATGGCAATCATATTACAATTGCTTGGCTCTGGGTCTCTCAGTTAGTCTATATGTTCCTTAGGGGTGAGGACTGCCAAATCCTAATTTGTATATCCTCAGTTCCTAACATGTGGCACAAGGTAAAAGAAATAAAACAGATTAGAGTATAAATTCCTACTCTTTCACCTACTGACTGTGTAATCTTGGATAAATTACTTAACCAATTTCATTTTTCTCCTTTATAAAATGGGGATAATATGGCATCTACATATTATTGTTATGAGAATTTGATGTAACAATGCATGCAAAGAGCCTAGTGTATAGGAGGACTCCTAGTAGCTAATGTTTTTGTTATAGAAAATATCAATAAATACTTCAGAATAAATGAGTGCACATAGGAGAGTCTGTTACTTGCAATATAGGAGAAAGACTTGGAAAGTCTGTCTTACTTCTCAGCTTGGTTACATGTTCACTGGCACCAACCAACCTTAATTACTTTCACTTCAACAATTGCAAATCCATCTTCATGCCATTGCTAAATGTCCTTAGGCATGTTTTAAGTCTTACTTGCAATTTCCTCCAAGACAGAAAGATTTCCTGGTTCCTTACAAGGTGGTCAGGCACAATCAGACTTAGTCACATCCATCAGGCCCCACCCAGTCTTAGCTAAGTGGGCATGTAACATTTGGAAGAATGACACAAGGCATTGTCTGTACTGTGTGTGTGTGTGTGTTTGAGTTTATAAATAGTCATTTTATTCACAAAAGTTGAAAAGAAAAAGTTAGGTTATTTGTCATCCTTGTCCTTCCATCTATAAATTCTTTACCTTTGCTTCAATAGCAGTTACAGGACTTCCTCTAATTTATTTCTTTTCATACCTACAAAAATTCCAGATTCATGTGCAAGCTGGATCACATGGGGATTGCCTTAACCTCTTTCTTTCTGCCTTCTGTCTCTAGCCTTTTCCTTCAACATTAATGTCCCAGTTTAAGCCATCTGTCTTGTCTATATCATTATTGTTCCCAAAATAACTCTACATTCTTTTGTATCTCCCACAATGCCCAGGAGTCCAGTAAATAAATTCTTGTCGATTGATCAAATTCCAGTGACTTGCCCTCTAACTGATGACACCTACCCACGGGGCCCCTTTTGTCTTTGCTCATCTCCCATCTGTTTCCTTCCGTCAAAACAGGTTGACTTTCTCTGTCTCTTTGACTCCCTTCTCACACTCCCCCAGCTGTCCCTTTCTTCCAGCTATTCTTCAGTATGTTTCCACTCTTCTAGCTTTCATCTATCATTATGGTCTGTTCTTCTCCTCTATATTTAAAATTTTGCCAGCTGAAAGATAGTGACAAAACAATTTTCTGGTATCTATGTTTATAAATATAAATACCTCTCCCAACTCTATTTTTTTTACCCTTATGGAAAGAGAGAAGCATTTGAAAATCAGTGTAGTTTTGGCTCTGGAATTTGGTGTACCCAGGCATCTATCCTGATATCGTTACCTGCAATCTATGTGACTTTGGACATTTTATTTAAATTTTCTGAGTTATTTAATCATATATAAGTGGACATAATAGTACATTTCTTATGAGTTGTGACTATTAATCAATACATGAAAGGTACTATCTTGTTTGGTGCATTTTAACCACTTGATTAATAGCAGTAATTGTTCAGGATACACCAAGTCTTCTTCCCAAACTAGAGACACTGAAGTATATTGTAATGATTTATTTTAAAATTGTCTTGAGTCTGATTTTATGTACTTAGTATATTACTTAGTTTTTATATTGAGAGAAAAATGTAAGTTCAGATATTTTGGGGATGTATCTTTATAGTAACTAATATTAAAGCAACTAGGAAGGAGAACTTCAGACTATTAGAGTAGAGTTGAATAAAGAAAAATCTAAAAATAATTGAAAAAATAATATAAAATATAAAATAAAGAAGTAGGGCTAAGATACAATATATTCATGAACAGAATGTATTAAGAGTTTACTTTTCTCCTAATAAAAGGCAAAAGTTCTCCAAATGGAACTTTAGAAAGGTCGTTTATAAGTGGTATACCTAAATAAACATTTCTCTCTCTCTCTCTCTCTGTCTCTCTTACACACACACACACACAAAAAAAAAAAAAAACCCTAAAAATAAAAACTAGTACATCAGTGGGAAGGGTAAAGAAGGGAGCTTTAGGAATCTTTTCCTCCATAAAAGCAATGAGAATACTAGTAATGTTATCAGAATTAACTTTTCAGAATCCTGGAGTTTTTGTTAAACAAAGGCTTGCAATAATCCAGGAATGCTTATTCCAGAAAAAGAATGGCATGCTTTGCAGCATGTTATTTAGCCTGATTCCTATCTTCTCTAGCTCTATGTAACCATTGCAAACAAGAGTGCTCATTCATGGTTAAAAACTGTAGCATGTCAGCCATGGTAGGGGATAGGACAGGGTTGGAACTCCTTCAAAATTTCTATTTGTGGAGAACTGTCATTATTTGAGACACCTGATGGTTCCCAGGAAGACCTCATATACTAGGCTTGTTTTTATTTGAACTGATTTGGAGCACACCAGGGCAAATAGTCTTTTACTTAGGGTGCTTGTCAAAAATAAGCATCAAAAAATGTTTAATACTTTTAAAAAATTGTACAAAAGTAGGGCAATGAGATATTCATAGAGGGCTTTGAAAAACTCTGCCATATTCCTGTGAATCTAGGAATCTAGGAATCTAGGGCTGGGGACAGAACATGGTCAAAAAATAAATAAATAAATAAACAAACCTTTCTGAGAATATTCTAAATTTCCATTTTTATCTGATGTTGAGGCTCCATTTAAACAGGAAATGAAGACTAAGGCAGAGTTATCAATCACTGGGTATGCTCTAACACACAGAGTCTTTCTGCAAGAGGGGGACTTGCTTATTATAGGTATTTAAGGAAATCTCTGTCAAGTTGTTATCTGACCTCTAAGAAACAGAGACTTCAGTGGCCACATATGACAAAAAATAGACTTCAAAAATTTAATTCTGAAAAAATCAGTAAACAACAATAGCAAAAACAAAGACCGAGAAGGAAAATAAATCTAATTTGATTTTCAGAGTTTCCACATTATATTATTAAAATGCTTAGTTTACAAAAAATTATGAGACATTTAAAGAAACAAAAATTATGACTCATGCCCCGAAAATAAATTTGTCAATAGAAATTACCCCAAAGAAGTCCACATGTTAGACTTAATGCACAAAGACTATAAATTAATGATTTTAAATATGTTCAGAGAACCAAAGTAAATCATGTGTAAAAAAAATGAAAGAAACCATTAGGATGATGTCTCACTGAACTGAGATTATTAATGAAGAGAAATTTTAAAAAGAACGAAATAGAAATTCTGGAATTGAAAAGTACAATAACTGAAATGAAAAATTCACTAGAGGAATTCAACACCATATTTGAGCAGTCACAAGAAAAAAATCAGCAAGCTTGAAGGTAAATCCATTCAAATTTACCAGTCTGAGGAGAAGGAGAAAGAATGGAGGAAAATTAACAGCCTCAGAGATTTGCGGGACATTGTCAAATTTACCTATGAATGCATAATAGCATTCCCAGAAGAAAGAGGGGTAAAAACGGATATTTGAAAATAGTAATAGATTTGTATATTACAAATTAATCTACACATCCACAAGCTTAGAAGTAGTAAGTAGCATAAATTCAAAGAAATTCACCCCTCAATATATCATTATCAAACTGTCAAAAGACAAAGCCAAAGATTCTTATAAATAGCATAAGAGAAATTACTTGTTGAATACAAAGGATCCTCAAAAAAAATGTCAGCTAATCTTTCATCAGAAACCATGAAGGCCAAAAGTGTAATGAACGATTGAAAGTGGTAAAAGAAAAATACTTTAAAATAACATTTTCTCTACCCAACAAAACTATACCTTCATAATGCTGGGGGAATTAAGATATTATAAAGACGATAAACAAAAACAGAGAATTTGTTATTAGGCTTTCCCTAAAGGAGAGTCCTTTGGGCTGAAATAAAAGAACACATTAAAAAGTAACTCAAATCCACATGAAGAAAGAACATTAGTAAAGAAACTACATAGGTAAACGTAAAACAGTATAAATATAAAAAGTATGAATCAATCTTTTAAGTTGTTTATTTTTCCCTCTTTCTGGGTTAAACAATGAAATCAAGAAAATAATTTCACTTACAGTAGTATCAAAAATATTAAAATACTTAGGAATACATTTAACCAGGTAAGTAAAAAGCTAATTTTCCCCCAAACTACAAAACATTATTAAAACAGATTAAAGACAATCTAAATAAATAAAAGACATTCCTTGTTCATGGACTTAATATTACCTAGCCAACTTGAGACTCCAGTTGGAAACTGGAGCATGAGGTAGTAGTGGTTCTTCTGTGGGAAATCCCTTTCTATTCAACTGCTTTCTCTGCATTACAGAGATTTCTCCCTCCTTTTGTCCTTTTGGGCTTCGATGTTCCTTACTGTATTTTCCTTAATCTCTTTACCCCTTTGTAAATGTTCACATTATTAACCTCCCCTGGATTACTTGGTTTGAATGTGGTATATAATTCTTACTAGGATCTAGCAACCACGAGGATGTCTTGAAAACCATAGCAAGAGTACTCTTTGGGTCATTAAATTGAACTGGAAAGAAAAAGACTTAGATGTTCAATGAAATACCTGATAGGTAATATAGATACAGAGTCCAGGAAGGAGACTGGAGAGGGAAACTATTTTTTATTTGGGATAGCACTCTTTTCAGAGTATTCCTTGTTAGCCAGTTTCACAGAACACACCACAAGTGGAGGTCTCCATTACACTGTATTCCCTTCTTCAACCCCTAGATAATCATGGTAGTTTAAGCACAATATTAAAAAATTAGGACTTTGATATAAGACTGATATAAGCTTTATATTTTGGCTTCTCTGCTTATTAACTATATGACCTTGAGTAAGTTATTTAGTTTGTCTGGGCTTCAATTTCCTCATCATTAACATTATTTCTCTTCTAAATAATAATAGTCATGCAATAATCTAAAAGGAATATCAATGTTTTCAATGTGAGGATATATGTAAATAGTTTAGCAGAGTATCTAAAAATAGGTGTTTAATAAATACCACCTATTATCTCATAATAGCTCTGTTGAGTTGTCACTGACATGTTATAAATTACCTATGTTTAAAAGGTACAATTTGATAACCTTTGACATGAATGTACACTTGTGAAACCATTGCCACAGTCAAGATAATGAACATTTCTATTGTACTAAAAAGATTCCTTATCTCTTTGTAATCTTTCTCCCTTTCCCCTAAATAAATTCATTTTGCTAATGCCTCTGTTTCCAGGAAATTACACATTTAATTTCTGATATAATAGATTAAATTTCATGTTCTAGAATTTCATATAAAGGGAATCATCAGTATGTACTCCTTTTTTATCCAGCTTCTTTAATTGGGATTATTTTGAGATAGTGTGTGTCAATAGTTCTTCATTTTTTATTGCTAAGTAGTATTCTATTGTGTAGCTATACAACTGCTTATACGTTTGTTAGCTATTTGTTAGCTATTATTTTCACAAGAAAAGTTAAAACCCATGGAATTCACCCTAAAGAGTATGCATTTTTTTTCTTTCATCAGAAAGGCTGAGCTGCAATGAGGGGTACATATGGTTGGCTGAAGGTACAATGTGGCTACGGGACCAGATTTTAGGAGATAATTAGCTAGGAGGACACTTCCCTGGGAAAATCAACTTTTAGTACTGCTTGTGCTTTTCCTGCATCCTCATGGTTTCTCTTATTCTAAAATCCTTAACAAAAGTCATATTAAGTTTCAAAGTCTGCAAACCATTTAAGAAAAAAATGATGCCAAATTCGACACAAAACCATTTTAAAAGTCTGTCTTCATTTTTAAAGTTTAATATAATTGCCCTGGTATTTATTTATTTATTTAGGTACCAGGGATTGAACTCAGAGCATTTGACCACTGAGGCACATCCCCAGCCCTATTTTGTATTTTATTTAGAGACAGGGACTCACTGAGTTACTTAGGGCCTTGTTGTTGCTGAGGCTGGCTTTGAACTCACAATCCTCCCCAGCCACTGGGATTACAGGTATGCACCACCAGGCCCAGCCATCATTGACCTGTTTTTAAAAAAAACAAGTTTCACAAGAAAAGAATGGTTCAATGTTTGTCATGAGAATGGAGGCCTGAACAAGAATATTAGCAATTAAAATCCAGCAAGGTTTATTCTGGGAATGCAAGGTTACTATAACATTTGATCACCATAAATATCTCTGTAATTTACTGCATTAAGAGAAAAGTAATAATAATAATAAAAAACCCTACACCATTTGGTCACCTCCACAGATGCAGATTGGATGTTAATGATATACAACTTCCATTCATGCTTGAAAAACTGTCTTTCAGGAATATAAGAATCTACAAATTCTATAGCCAACATCAAATATAATGATTAAATATCAAGTGCTTCCTTCTGGGAAAAGAAGCAAGGCAAAAATGCCCTCTGCCACTTTTTCTATTATACTGGACTCCCTCATAGTGAATGAGGGCAAGACAAATAAATATAATATGCATAGACACACACATACACACACACAGAGGAAAGAAGTAAAATAGACTTCATTTTCAGATGATATAAAAGTTTATGTAGAATAAATTAATTAATCTTCAAAAATCTACTCAGCATGAACATAATAAAATATATGAAAAACCTATATACTGACAACTACATGACATTATGAATGAAATTAAAGAAGAACTAAATAAATAGAGATATGCCTTATTTATGGATTGGAATAATTACTATTGTTTAGATGTGAGTCTTCCAAAATGACCTACATATTCACTGCAATCCTAATCAAAATACTAGCAGTTCTTTTTTGGTAGAAATTTATTATCTGATTTCAAAATTTTTAAAGAAGTGGAAAGGATCTAAAATAGCAAAAATAATTTTGAAATAAAAGAACAAATTTGGAAGATTTATACAACTTGATTTCAAGATTTTCTATAAAGCTATGGTAACCAAGACACATGGAATCAGTTTAAGAATAACTATATAGATAAAGAAAATGTCATAAGGATAGAAACAGATGAATGAAGTAGACTGGAGATCCCAGAATAACCTGCACGTATATGATAATTGACATTTAAAAATGTGCCAGTGATTCAATAGGGAAAAAAATAATTATTTCAAAAAAAGACCATCAATCCTTACTTCACATTATATACAAACTTTAATTTGAAATAGATCACAGATCCTAATGTAAAAGAAAACTATACAATGCTTGGAAGAAGGCATAGGATAAAATCTTTGTAAACTTGAATAAAAGATTTCTTAGAGATGTTACAAAAAGTGCAAAGCATAAAATAATTGATAAATTTGGCTTATCAAAAACTTCTGCTCTTTGAAATATTATAGCCTTAACTGTCCACACTGTGGGACTTGTGAAGGATTTGTGAATATATGAAGAGATGAACTGTAAAAAATAGAGTAACAGTAGCCTGGAAAATCAAGATCAAAATGACAAGAGGTGCCTGTGGAGAATGGTGCCTCCCAGCACTTCCCTGGCCACCACCTGCTGTTTCCAGGGCTTTGCTGCTTGCTTGACCTCCACCACCCTGCCTTAACACCACTGCTGTCCCCATGGAGGGTGAACCATACTGCAGCACCCCTGACACAACAAGACCCAAGGAGGGTCCACCTCCACTGATGGCTACCTTGAGAGACTGGGAAATGAGAAAAACTGGACCAAGAAGGGACGGAAGACTAGTAGCAGTCAGCAAATAATTTCCTCTCCATGCCATCCCTGGGAATTTTCCTGGGGGCTTCACTGACACACAAGTAAACAAGAATATGTGTTCTTGTGGTGCTCTGGGTAATTCAGTTACAAAGCACCTTCATTTTTTTTTCTTATCCCCTTTTTCCTTCAACCCTGGTTTTCCAAGATTGTATCTCCCAAAACCCAATACATCAGTCATAATCAAGCTTTGTTAAATGAAATGTACTAATAATGCTACAAGGAAGTAAGTGCTATTATTATATCCTCAGGCACAGAGAAGTTAAAGTTATACAACTTGTCTAAGACCTTATATCCAGTAAATAAGATGTAAGATTTAAACTCTGATCCCAAGCCCCATACTCTTAACATGCTACTATTATTCTTAAGGTAGCTTGATCTAGCTGCCAGTCAGGTGCTTCTCTCTAGATCTTGATTCTGGAGACAAGACTTCTTATACCCTTTATGGTCCTGGCACTTCCAGAGTCCATGCTTCAGTGAATCTTGGTTGTGGGAATTTTTCATTGTATTTGTAAGGTGAAAAGAGATCTGAGCCAATATGGATGAGAAACAGTTGTTAAGATGTGGCATATTAGAAATAGGAGTTCTAACCATTCTTGACAGCTGGGTGGCAGTTATTCAGTGAAGGGGAACATTACTGTCTGGGACAATATTGTTCTTCTCTCTGTGATGTGAATTAGGGAACCTTCAGCCTTCAACCTACCTATCACTATCCAGAAAAAAGTTTGACCCCTTTCATTCTCCACCTGCTGTTAACATGACAGGTGTGTCTTTGATTGCTAAAGGGAGGCCAATTCTATTACAATGATGACATAACAGAGTGGAATCAGCCTGACTAGAGTATGTGTGTGTGTCTATATATATATATACACACATATAAATACATATATGTATATATGTGTATATGTATATATATAAAATATCACATGCATGTATATGAAATATACATTACACACATATAAATAAAATATTATAAAATATAACATATGCAAAATATTACACATATATAATTATATACACTATATTATACACATAATATATATGACATTGCACATACACATATATATTTCTGTACTAAGTTTTGAAAGGTTAGTTGTGACTTCATGACAAGAAGAAAATTGATTTTTGAATCTTTATAGCATATGTTTATGGGGAAGAGGTGAAAAGATAATTAACATTGATTCTATAGTTCAACAAACACTTATGGAAGATCTATTCTGCAATCTATGTATCCTGGGATAGACTCTGGAAATTTATAAGTGAATAGAGTTTCATGTAGAGTAACCCACTATATTGGTTTGCCTAGAATTGAGAAAGTTCCCAGGATGCAGCACTCCCAGCGTTAAACCAGGAATGTCCTGGGAAAATTAAGATGAGTTGTTTACCCTATCTGTCCCCAAGGAGCTCATATGTTAGAAAGGAAGACAGTGAAACAAATATGTAGTTATCAAATAGTGTGGTGTGTGAAATAGGATAATAATGAGAGTTTACACTTCTATAGCTCCCTCTGTGAGCCAGGTAATGTTCAGAATAATGCCCATCTTAGTCCATTCAGGTGGCTTTAACAAACCAACATAAACTGGATAATTTATAAACAACAGGAATTAGTTTCTCACTGTCCTGGAGGCTGGGAAGTTCAAGACAACGGTGTCTGCAGATTCAGTGTCAGGCCAAGGGATGCTTTCTGATTCACAGGCAGAGCCTTCTTGCTGTGTCCTCACATGATGAGAGGGGCTAGCTAGCTCCTGGGTGCTTTGGGGAGGCACAAATCCAAGCCACGAGGGCTGTGCTTTTATGACTTTACCACCACCCAGAGGCCTCACCTCCTAATACCATCAACTTTAATGTTAGGATTTCAACACATGGATTTGGGTGGGGGGCACAAGAATTCAGTACATTGCATTGCATTGACATCTATTAACTTCTTGAATTCTATAATAGTCATTTTGGAGGAAGGATTGTTATTATATCCATTTTACATATGTAAGAAATTGAGGCATTAGTAAAAGGTAGATATGGGATTCAAATGCAGGCACTCTGGGTCTGTATCTGAGTTCTTAACCTACAAACACTTTTCTCAAGAAATCCAAGACCTAGAAATAAAACAGAGGGGTGAGTGGTTGACTTTTTGGGTGAGAGGAGAAGATCATGGGAGAAGATGTTGTGGGGAAATGGGTCAGAGAAGGTGATGCCTGAAAAGGATTTGAAATGAGAAAAGAGAAATTGATGAGCAAGGATAGATAAGGGCATTCCAGGCTTAAGGCTACAATGATGAGAAAGGTCATGGTGTGGCTGGTAGTCAGGGCCAGAGCATGGGGGAATGGAAGTCCTCTGGATGAAAGTCCTCTGACCTTTGACACACAGTGGAACACTTCATAGACAATGTGGGAACTTTGGGGAAGAAACCTGGAGAGATCCAGAGCCTCTCACATACAATAAGGAACACATATTTTAACTTGGGCACAACAGGAGAGCACCAGAGACCCTTATGTGATAGATATGCCAATTATCCTGATCTGATCATTGCACATTGTATACATCTACTGAAATGTCATACTGTACCCTATAAATAGGTACAATTAGTATGTGTTGATTAAATATACACACATATTTTAAAAGCTGAAATTTGCATTTTCAGAGAATTACTCTGGTAGCAGCCAGAAGATTATCAAAAGGAAAGAAGTGTGATAATGGTAGCAGAGAATAATTAAGTTCAGATCTCTTGAAAATGTCCCATGAACAGGGACAGAGAGGGCTAGACAAATTTAAAAGATGAACAAAATAGACCAGATTTGGTTAGTGATTGGATGGAGGGGCTAAAGTGATCAAGAAACCTGAAGATAAATTCTGTGAGCCTTGTTGGTTGGCTGGGTGCATGATGGGTCCACCAATAATGGGGAGAAAAGGAATATAGCAGGAAATGTGAATTTCAAAGGGGAAAGGATAGTGGGTTTGGCTTTCCACATGTGACTCTTAAAGACCTATTAGAACAATTTATCTGGCATTGTTTAATTCAAGTATTCCATAGAAAGAAGGAAATAGCTTGTCCTAAGGATTTCCTACTTTTCTGATTGAGGGTGAAATAATAATTGTAAAGGAAGTTGTTAGAGGCAAGTATGAAGTAAATAGAAAGTCTAATAATTAATATAATAATTCAACATCCTTTGGGGTGCCCTTGAGGTAAAAAATATTAATACATTAATTTATGATATCAGTGGCTTAATTTGTTATTCCTTGTAAGAATGTTTGTATTTTGTAAAAGAGTAATACCTGACAGGATCCCTAATTAAAGTATTTCGGGTAACCTAATCCTAAAGGTGAGACAGTGTCTTTGGCAAATGAGGCTTCTAGATCATCTCAACTCATAGTACATTTATAGCTTCCAATTCCATGTGCAAGAGTGTGGGGGTAATTTGAAGAACTAGAAGTTGCCATCAGTTCTATACATGGATTCTACCTACACATGAACTACTCCCTGAAAAATACTTACATATTTTTTTTTCAAAACATTGGAGACCGTTAGAATCCTGGAATCTTAAATATAGGAAAAAAGCTATTACTGAACTACTTTGATTATTTGCATATTCACCTATTTATTTGATTATCTATTGATTAGTTATTCAATTATTTACCTATTTATTTGAATTCTATTTTTAGATTTGTTCTCTCCTGATCACACTTCCTTCTGAGTGCTCTATATCCTTTAGATGGGGCATACAGCCCTTCATCCCTACATACACTCTCCTCTGAGGCTCTGTATTCAGGATTATCAGCATGAAGGGGCCCATCTTTAGCTGATCCAACAAGGGTAGGTATTCAGGAAAGCAATCACAAAATGATTTTATGTAATAAGACAATAATTTATTTTCCATAGCTTATACTAATCAGTTATGCAAGCATTTAATGTGACTAAGCTTGCTGCAAAGAAAATCAAAGAAAATGCCCAATTACTGGAAAAGAGGCTTCCCCACCCCCACCCTTCATGCTCCACTTGCATTCTGATGAATAGTCTCTGGATTAAAGTGCATTGACAATGACCTTCATTGCCCAATGCACACTTTAACAAAAGAGCTTATAGTGGTAGCTTCTGGATACGTTAATTGAGTTTAGCATGTCTTCTTTGAAATTATCAGGGATGGAGGGAACAGAGGGATAGAGATCCAGGAAAGGCTAAGGCAATTTCTCAAAAACACAAAATAAGTCTGGGACTTGGAAAAAGTGCCCCACTATCTTGACATCTCTCCCATCCCCTAACCAGGAGGTAATTTTATCTCCTTCCTGTTGAAACACCATCAATAGTGAAATAGCCAAATCACATGGGAGAATGATCTTGCTCTTTGATTGAGTGTCTAGGGATCCTTTCTACTAGGCAAAACTTCACCCATCTCTGGGATTTCCTGGCTTTGGTTTTTATTTAGAGAATCATGCTGCTCTCTGTTCTAACATCATCCATCTTTGTCAGCACCCAAGGCCACAACTTCTTTGGAATGGCCTGTGACTTATGGCAGATACAGTGCACAAAGACATTGAACTCTATATGATGTTTATATGGACTCTCAGCTCACCAGAGATGGATTGATACTGCCATAAAGTTTTGTGGTATCCAGGCAAGGCAAAGACTGAGGAAACTGGTTGAGGGAGGGTAAGAAAAGCTTTATCTTTCTCCTTCCACTTTACCTCTCTAAGAAGTTGGCTTACATCATATTTAGGAAATGAAGAAGTCAAGTGAGTATGAGGATTTTTGGAACCCAGCACAGAAGCAGACTCACCCTTGATTATCAATGGTATTCCCTATGGCTTTTCCAGGCCAAGAACAAGCACTTAAGAGTAGAAAGACACTTAAAATATCCTGCTTTGAGTCTAGTGCACCCTAGCAACCATATTAATGGAATAAAGGCAAAACTTAAGGAATGTAGATGTGGAAGTGGCAGTGGGTCAAGCAAGAGTTTGGATGCATGTCTATTGTGTGCATCCTCAGCATCAAGATCATGATGTTATTTATGGGCATGCTCACCCAGGATGGACAGAATGCTGGCATTAAACTCTATATGCCCAGCCTGCAAACTGGCTATAAGATACCAGTATGCCTGGGTTTAAATTTAGGATTATCAGCATGAAATTACCCATCTTTACCTGATACAATAGGTGTAGGTATTCAGGAACCTGATTAGAAAATGACTTTATATAATAAAACAGTAATTTAATTTTCATAGCTTATGCTAATCAGTTATGCAAGCATTTAATATGATTAAGCTTACTGCAGAGAAAATCAAAGAAAATAACCAATTATTAGAAAAGGGGCTTCCCTACCCCCACCCTTCACGGTTCACATGGAAGTGTATGTGCTATTGCAGACCACTGTGTCTATGCTTGGTTGCATCCTTCATGGACTGCCTGCAGCTAACTTTGGAAGATGCAGATTTTTTTTAAAGCATTTAAACCACAGCAATACAAACACATTTAAAAAATAATCAGTGACTAAGAAAGCCTCACGTTCACATGAAAAAAGACAACAATAAATTTCACTTACCAGTTTAGGTTGTTCGAGGCAGCAGAGGAACAAGTTGTTGGTAATTGTCCAGTGCTTTCATTCAATAAATCACATTGGCTTTGCTTTCTCCTGTGGCTCAGCCTCTGCGTAAAGCAAGCGAACCTCCTTCCTATTCTGTGTAAAGAATAAAACGCGAACAGGATCACTACGGGCAAGAGCTGAAGTCCATGATCACTAAGCTACTATTAATGCAAAATAAAAGAGCAAATGATGCACAGGGTGAGAAGGGGAGAGGGAAACAGCTTGGCTCAGAATCTAGGTGTATTCTTGGGATTGCAGCCTGGGAAAGGCTTGCGTGCGTGTAGTTAAAAGATGCCATGACTTCAGTGTGTTTAGCCTATCCTATCTGGGAGGACCACTCGGAACAGCATGCAAGAACAACAAGCTTCATGGCAAACAATGCTGACTCTGAACTGGCTGTCGCTCCAGGGTACAGGGAGTCAGACAGTTAGCTTTGTACTTTATCAATGGCAGGGAAAGAATTACCACCTGGCATCCAAGAGCCTGTGAAGAGATCTGTGGCTATAGCTCTTCTGGGGCCAGCCCCTTGGTTCCACAGCTGCCTGGGACCAGAAGCACACAGGTGGCAGCACATCTCCTCAACACAGGGCACTCATGCATGTTCCCAGTAAGAGTAAGGGGATCCCTTAAGGAAGCTCTAAATCCAGTCGGGGTTGTTCAACCTAGTCTTAGGTTTCTGTCTAAGCAGGTCTGAGAAAGTAGTCGGTAGACCTGGCACTTAGCACCAAGAGGCTCAGACCCAGGCAGAAGATTTCAGTGCTGCTTCTGTGCCAGCCACAAATGGGTGCACCTGCCTTCTTTCACAATGTTATGTTTTACATGACTAATGAAACACAAAATATATTTCCTAGAAAGCCACATGTAGGCATTTTGTTTTTTTTTTCTCCCTGAAGTAAGATGCCAAATGACCATCTCTGGCTGTTGATTATGACAGGGAGGCTTTGCTGATTAAAAGTCATATGAATACTGTGCACACACACATGTGCCTCCATGCATGAATACACACACACACACACACACACACACACACACACACACACACACATACACACCCCACAGCCCTAGCAACAGCATTAAGAATCTTTCTGAAGCTCTATTCAGATACTGTCTCTGCCAAATGAATGCTTAGCTGTTATGATGACTTCAGGGATAATTTTGGACTCTTTCACTAGGTACTGAATCTGGTCTGTTATTTATACCTGTAGCCAAATCAACTCCTAAATTTCAAATGTGACTCTATGGAAAATCAAGAGAAAGTTTCTTGGATATAAGAAAGAGGGTGGAGTGGTAATCTTTGGCCTGGTAATTTCTTAGAATCCTGGGAATGGCATCTTGTATTCCTGAAAATTTCCTCCTTTCTAGATATACCACCTGGCCCCCAACTCCCCCCAGCAGCTCATTTGCTCCAGCAGGTGGCTTCTCTGGAGCTGGGTTCGGAGTTGCAGCTCAGTGACTTAGAAAACCTGGGGGTCCAAAGGAAGAGCCAATTTAGCTTTTTAGAACTGTCTTACTTTTTCTGTTCATATTAGAAAGGTGAAAATCTCCTTCTGGAACATTTATTCTTTCTTTCCTTGGATTTATCTGTCCTGTTGGAATTGCTATGAATAATCTAATTTGGGAATATTCTTGCCCTTGAGGTTCAGAAGGCAAATTTCTTTCCATCAAGGATTAAGAAAGAGCCAGTCTACCCTTTCATACCTTATGCCTAAATGGTTTCTAAGTAAAAACATTCACTCTACTTTCTAAAAAAATCTTTGACTTTAATGCAGATTTACATATGTTCTATCTGCTAGGGTGAGCCAGGTGACTCTGAGTGACTCTTAAGAAGGTTAGGGTCTACCTAGAGGGGTCATGAGTTCAATCTGATATGCAAATCTAAGGGGACAATGCCCCTTGTGACAGCACCACTCCCTCGAGCAAATATGGGTTGAGCATAGTTAATCTAAAATCTGATATCCAACCAAAATGCTCCAAAATCCAAAACTGAGTGCTTACATGATACCACTGGTGGAAGATTCTGCACCAAAAGTTTCATGCACAAAATTATTAAAACCATTGTATAAAATTACCTTCAGGCTGTGTGTATAAGGTATATATGAAACAAATGAATTTTGGGTTTAGAGTTGGGTTCCATTCTCAAGATATCTCATTATGCATATGCAAGCATTCCAGACTACAAAAAATCCGGGACACTTCTGGTCCAAGCATTTTGGACAAGGGCTACACAATCTGCACTAAAGTCTCAGTCAAAAAGCCCAAGCTCATTGCAAAGGAGATTCATTCCTTCATCCATTCATTCACTAATCCATTCTTCAACAGATGTTTATTATGCATTTAGTAGATGTGATAGTGTGTCAATGTGACATTAAAACCTACTAAGAAAGCATAAAATCCTTGGTGTAACTTAGTCAAACTCTCTGTGGTCTGATCCTGCTTACCTTTCTAGCCAAATCCCTCATCTCCTTCCTACTTACTTTCCTTGTGGTAGACTTTTTGAATATTCTGCAGTTTCTTAGACATGCCAGATTCATTCTTAATGCCAGACAGATGATGTTCTTCTACTTGGGTGCTGAGTGAGCTTTGTCTGACTTCACTCTTGGGCAGCTTTGGTGTCTTGGCTTAAATACCACCTCCTAAGGGATATTCTCCTAGCCCTTGGTGTATTCAGTTCCTTGCTTTGTGGCCGGAGATTGTGACACCTGATGCTCTCTGTCAGTGTATCCATCACATTTTATTGCACTTGTATAGTATCAGCCATCTCCATTATATTTTAAGAGTTTAAGTGCAAAGTCTCTTATTCACTGCTACTTCCATTGTGTAGCAGAGTTCCTGGCACATAGAAAACATTCAGTCAATATTTAGTATTTTGTGGAAGTGCCTAGTATGTATTTATTGAATGAATGAATAAACCACCTCAAATAATAAGGAGGGTCTTAACCTTACAGGAAACTTAAAGTTCTCTTGGTATGGGTACTTTTTCTTACCAAGTGACCATCCACTGGAAGCTTGCCTCCTCTAGTCCTTCTCAATGAATCTCAGCCTTTACTGATCATGTCCTTACTTTTTCCCCCACTCCCTAGCACTTTTACAGCATGTTCTTGTTTTGTGTTCTCCAGCTGTTTCCTGAAGTGTGTCTCATCTCTACAAACTGGTATTCTCCTTAACTCCAAGCATAAGCCTATAATTATGTGATGTTTGATTCATTGAACAGCAAACATTTGAACAGGGAGTTAAGTGATCAGAGTCTCTTTTAGGAAGACTTCTTTAGTAATGACTACAAAAACAGACATGGGATCGAGAAGCAGCTTTACCCTTTCTTTCCTCCCTCTCCCTCCTTGCCCCTCCTTCCATATCATAACACCAGTGTTCTCATTGGGAACACAGAGAATGTTTTATCCATCCATATTCTGAACTTCCCCTCCACCCAGTTCCACCCCCACAGCTATTTCACTTGCTTATGTTATTTGTGATGGTGTCTTGGTGATTATATTAAAACATCCTTTGAAGAAAGGGATTGCATTTTATTTTGTATCTTCCTCCTACATTCCTTATACTTCTTGGCCTAGTGCCTCACAGATAGTAAGTGCTCAATGAATGCTAAGAAAGTCAAACGTTTATTATGGGCAAAGCATTGGATGAGGGAATGTGGTGGGGATTCCAAGAGGAATGAAGCATCTTCTCAAAGACAAAAGAGTTCCAACTGATTTTAAGGTAGAATTAAATAAGTACCATTAAAAATGTCTGAACAAAGTGCTGAGGGAACTTAAAAGAATTACTACTTCCTTCTGGAATGCTTAGGGAAGATTCACAGGAAAGGTTGCATTTGAACTGGATGTAGAGGAATGAAGACTTCTGGAGGTTGAAGAGAAGCCAAGTTGAGGCAACAAGGTCTTGACCATTTGGAGAAAACAAGTAGTCCAATGCACTGGAATGGAATGAATGAGCTGGGATGATCGAATGGAGCTTGTCTCAAAGTAGGTAGATCAGATTGAGGAGGGCTTGCATGCTGTGTTAAAGGATTCTATACTGTAAGTGACAGGAATTTGAGCAGGAGCATGTCAGTGCTGTTGAGTAAGAGCCCTCTGGTCTGGCCTTTGTGGACAATGAGCTGAAGTGGTATGAACTTGGAGGCAGGAAGACACTGATGGAGGCCTTTGGAAACATAAATTAGGAGATGCAAATGGGATACATTTTGGAGGTAGAATTTACAGGACTTGTCAGCAGTATAAGTAGGAGTAGGAGAGGATGAGAGAACTAGAAAGAAGTTGAAGGTGACTTTTAAAGTTTTAACTAGTGTGATGGCAGATAATGGTAACATTGATGATCCCAGGACATGTCCATAAAGACATTTGGGCATTTGTGATAGAGTCTGTGCATTTTTGAAAGACAGAGATCAGGGAGCTGAGTTCTTGGGGCTGCAAGGATGTGTCTTAGACTGCCTTGAAGAAGTCAGTCCAGGCCAGGCCAGACAAGTCCAGGCCTTGAGAAACATGTGAGGCCATTTGAAAGGGGACTAGATGCTGGTTTTGCTAGAAAGAGGATTTTCTCATTTAATGTGAGAGTTTGCAGTTTTCCCTTGGAGTTGCTTCACTCAGTGGAAGGAACTTGGGACTGAGAATGGGGGGGTTGAGCTTGGGTCCTAGTGCTGCTTCTCATCCACTGTGTGACCTTGGGCAAGTTATTGTTTATCATTAGGCCTCAATTTTCTCACTTGTAAAATAAGGGAGTTGGACCAGTTAAATTCAAAGGTTCCTCTCAGTGTAGTTCTCTGGTTTAGAATTTCAGAATACTTGTGAAATGAGGCCAAAGCTATTATCACCAATACCAGAACCCAGTAATGTCCACTTTCTGTTACAAAATCCTGCCCATATTTTGAAAATGTCCATATATCATAGAAAATGCAAATCTGCCCTGAAGTTAGTTACATGCGGTTTGTTTCTAAGACATAAATTAAATTGATCTTTTTGATGACTATTTTCTAACAATTTTTCACTTTTTTAAGGGAGTACCTTTTCATCAGAATCTCAAAATTAAATTATGAGAAGAAAGCGGCAGTCCCTTACTGTGGTCAGCAAAGAGTCCAGCCAGCCTACTTCCGTCCTCTAATCTCTTGACCTTCCTTAGGGCGCGGCTGCTCAATAACAGCTCTGATTCTTTTTTCAAAAATAAAATGTGCTATTTATCGAAAGCAGCTAAAAGGGGACAAAAAAATAGAAAAAGAAAACTAACACCCCAGGGTGTATCTGAACATGCTTATTATGTGTGAAGTTGTTAGTAATGAATGTGACACTCTTCCTCCTCCTCCCTCTCAATTTCTAAGCCCCAAAGAAAAAAAAGAAAGGGGCTGGGAGGGCACTGGCTATTCAGTCCAAAGCAGACCTTTTCAAAAGGTGCAGACTGTTCATAGGCATGTTATTTCTTGATTATTTTGTTTTAAGCCCCAGTTGACCTTTCAGATTAAAAGCAATGGTCCCAAAAATATCCTGGGAAGCCCCCCTTTGGGATTTTTATCTAAATCTTGGAAGCCTGGATGCATGACATTTGAAGGGACTCTTCAAAAAGAGAAGGTGGGAGTCGATAACAAGAGTGTTTACCTGAACTAATCGTGGAAGATTTTCCAGTGTCACAATTTTGAGAAATGGGATTCTCTTAAGGAGGTTACAAATACTTCACTGAAAGCTTTCCAAGAATGGCCTCGTAGGTCCTCACAGCCGCCTCTTGGCGGGCTGGAGTACTGAGGTGATAATCAGAGTCCATGCTTCTGAAAAGTCCTCTTGTTCTGGCTGCCACCCTCCTTTCAGTCAGCATTAGAGTTCCCGGGCTATGAATCCCCTATTGTCTGTGGGAGCCCAGGATCCCCCACACCATGCCGAGGGAGGAATGTGAGCCTCCGAGGTCTGGCTCTCGGTTTCAACCCTATCCAGCAGGTCACAAAGCCCCATTTATATGCAGCTCCAAAGTTTTATCATAATTCTTTATCGACTCAACCCCATATATTCTCCTGGGCAGTCAGGAGATGTTTGGTAATGAAGCCCATTAATCCTCATTTTCTCAATTGGCACACTTAAAGTTCCAATATTTATGATCACACTGTCCTAATTTTGGATGTCAAAGATAGTCTACTAGACAAGGATCATTGCTAAAGGATGACTGACGCATGTGGAAGAGTTCATCAGGACGTGATACGTGATGGGGTTTGTCACAGTACCCATCATCGTATCACGAATGGGTACTTTGAATGACTCTGTGGAAAAGTAATAGTAAATGCCACTGCAGATCAAATACCTTCTGTGTGCTGTGCAGCAATATCACTGAATTCTCACACCTTACAAAGTAGGATTATCCACTTTTTATTGATGGGGAAACTAAGGTTCAGAGAGATTAATTAGCTTCTTTATATGCACTTAGGGGCTGAACTGAGACTCAAACCCAGGTCTCTGAGTGCCAAGCTCATGGTATTTCTACCTCGCTCCTTTGCCTCTTATCAGAAATATATTTTTAGGTGAATGTAACAGGCTTTTTTTTTTTTTTTAAAGTCACATTAAGAGTTAGAAACTTAAGAGCTGTTAAGATCCTTTGGCCAACTGAGTAATGAGATCTGCTCTGATAAGCATTAGCACCGTGTCGGGTCAAGTAGAATCTGTCGCATATATTCCACCTATCAATAGGTGGCAGTATTCACCTAAATCTCTCCAAGAAGAGTCAGCACAGGTCTCTTCTTACACCATCCCCAAGGCCATCTGTATTCTTTGATGTACTGGATTTGGTCATAACAAACAGTGTAGGCAATAAATGGGTTGCTCACTGGCTCTCAGTCATGTCTATGTTCAGTGAGATTGGGACTGAAGTGGGTTGTGGTAGAGGACTGGGATCCCTCACAGAGGCATTGGGACCCTCTCCCTTTACATAACTCATTTTGGCCTTTTCCCTGGGGAGGACTTCTGTTGGCAATTCAAAGCCAAAAGTGATTTTTTGTCTTCACTTACTTCAACAATATTATGTGGACTTCTCAAATAATTTTAAAACGAAAGGGTTAATGCAATAGGATTTGATAATTCATGATCCAGAGAGAGTTTGTTCAGGTTAAAATAATACAGCAATTTGCAGGCTGCATAGTTTCAACTTCTCTAGAACTCTATGGACCAGTATATCTACCCATCAAGTCTTAGAAACTTCAACTGCAGGCAAAAGTAAAGTGGTCAAGTTGATGAGTCAAAATACTGAGGGCAAATAATTTTACTGAGATTTAAGAAGATCCCTCCTCCTCTGCCTACACTCTCTGTTCTTCTTCCTCCTCCTTCTCCTTTTTTTTTCTATAAAGAAAATCATAATGTCAAAAATAATCTGTTGGTAAAAGTATTGTCACAAAACTAATCTCTATTTTCTAGCTGCCAACAGGAGTCTGCCTAGTAGAACCTGGTTTCAGCAAGTCATGAAAACAAGTGTCAGGGTAAATAAAAGAATAAGCTGAATTCTTAGACCTATCTTTGTGTGGGTTTCTCCATTTTTATTTGGGATTCTTGGAAGTGATCATTATCAACAGCCACTAAGAACACTTAGAAACCAACTCTCAGAACTAGCAAGTTGATTCAAGTCAGATTCTCAGGAGACCAGATTCTCTTAAAAAAATTCAGATTGGCTGGTGGACTGAGGAAGATGGACTTGAGTCAGCATATTCACTTCTCTTTCATGTTCCCAAATGGAATGAGTGACTTTCTCCTACCTCCTTCTGGTACCTATAACTCAGCATCGTCTACCTTCCTGACTTGGGACTCTCCCTACTTACTGCACTGAAATTCCCATGAGGATGGGACTCAGCCCTCATTATTAATCTTTGATTTCTCCTGAGCTCCTGGGGCAAGGTTTTGTGCAAGATAGATGATTTTGAATACATACATGTTTAAATGAATGGAATTAAAGAGAACTCAGAGGAATATATTTTATATTTTTGTCTGGTTTAAAGAAAAACTGAAGCTTGGATATTGAATATGATGCATGAGTCACATTTCTTATTTTCTACCTGGTTCTTCCATTTCAGGCAGTCTTTTTGACAGTGGGCATAGCAGGCCAAAGCCCACCTCACCCCTGGAGCCAATAATTAACTAATTTTATATCCTTGGCAAGGCCACTTTATTTTGTAGAACACTCTGGTCATGTGGATGTTAAGTACAGAAGCAGGCACAAAAGCAGTTACCAGGGACATTAAGTGACCCACATAGAGTGTATCATTCCAATTACTAATATTTCCTGCCTTTGTGATTTGCAGCCCAAATCTGCACTAAAACTCTGAATATGGCAATGCTGTTTCCTAGTGGCAGCTATAGTTCTTTCCCTTATTAGGGCAAAGTTGGGCAGAAAGGGGGATGTTCATCTTCAAAAGCTTACAGAATTACATTCAACCCATTAGCATATCAGGAGATATTGCCATGCTCAGGAAATGAATTACCCAGCCAAAAATCACAGGCATAAATGAAGTTGTCAACAGCAACAGTTCAACTGGAGATTGCTTGATTACATGTTGACTGTGCTGGCTATTCAGGGACACACCAGGAAGAAAATTGTTGTCATATTGTCCACCACATTCCCAGCCTCCTCCCCAGCCATGGTGATGAATCTGATACCCTCAGGCACACAAGAAAACAACAATAACAACAAGAAGCCAGGAGAAGGAGCAGGGTCTTCTGTGGAGTCTCTCCCCTCCTGCTGTTCCAATCTGTCATTATCTTTTTAAAAAATCAGCATGACAAGGAATGGAAGTTTAGGTTCTGGCCCTCCAAATGAATATTTCTCAATAGACTTCCTTAGCCTTTCCTAACCTCCCAACAAGCAGCAAGCAAACTTTATTTAACTCAGTGGGTGGGATTCACACCTTCCTAAGTCAAAGGTGAAGGCAGGCTGAGTGTTCCTTTCTGTAGAAAGGCCTACATAGGTTGACAGTAACTGGAGACTTCTTTTGAAGCTTCTCCTGGCCTTTTTAAAAACACATATTCAAACTTCTCCTCTATTAAGAGAGGGAATCCAGATGATCTGAAGGCCTTCCAGGGCTCACATGCTATACAACAGAGGCTAAAGAAGCACTTAGCACCAAGGACTTCTGCACACACACTCAATGTTTTATTTCTGCCCAGTTCTCTTGAATTGTATTTGATATGTTCTGATACTTCAGAAGCAATACGTGTGACCTCTTTTTCCTGAGTGCACTGAAATTTTTCTTAAGCATGTCTTTTTTATTAGAAACATTTGTTTTAAAAAAACAAAACAAACAAAACAAAAAACTAATGTAGATGTTTATTCCTTAATAGAAGCCTGTATCCAGGCTCTTTGATAAAGCCAATAAGATCTTTCTATTGGTGGGGCTGGTAATTTTTACATGTTTATGAACAGCACAAGAGCATTTACTCCTTTAATTATCCTCATCGGGGAATGATAGGCCTTCTGGGGAATGGTGATTTGCATAAAGAATCATGGTAGATTTTAGCTGTCAATCAGTCAAGCCATATAGAAAATTATCTTCTTTCCACCTTCACTTATTATTTTTTTCTCCTGAGGGCCAATCAAAATTCCTCTTTGAGGAATATTTCTTTTTGACATTTTTAAGTCCAGGCTTACATAGAACTCTAGACCCCTTAAGACCAAATTCAGAAAGGGTCCTCTTATCCTGTGTGAGCTGCTAAATAAATAAATCTCTACAGACATTCCCTCTTTTACAGGCCTTCTTTCCTGTTTATTACACAGCTGACGAGTTCCTTAGATGATATTTGAGTGACTGCCTTATGATCCAGTCTTTTGCCAAATTGTCCAGCTTCTTAACCCTTCAAGATATGTATCATCCATTTGACTAGTAGAACAGTTTGCTCAGCCTATCTCCAAATTTCATGGCATGCAATCTCAGTATTGAAGAAAATATTCTCTGCAACTCATCATGGGAAGAATTCAGAACACTAAAGCAAAGGAGCAGTGAGGAAGTTCATTCAAACATAGTAATGAAACCTGTAGTTGTGTGATAGGGCCTGCCAATTATAAAGGCAGACCCCATCAGAGAAACATTGAACTGAAAAGTGCCACTATACCTATTCAAATTACTCTCACCTGAAGGGAAAATCTTCAGAAAATTCCAGATCAAGTTTGATATACAAATGTTAGGAGCATCTGGCCTAAAGCATGTAGCAGCAAAAAGGCATTTGATGAATTGGAGAAGAAAGAAAAACATAGAGGACAAAATAAAAAGAAAGCTATAAGTTGTTATAATCTTACTTTTAAAGAAAGCTTTGAGGATTTGTCTCCTTAAATTTTGGTCTCATTGCTATTATTCCAGTCTTGCCTCAGAGACATTGGCAAGGCCCTTTGACTGCTGGCCGAGTTCTGTCTTTAGGCTCCTGCCCCACTTCCCGTTCTTCACTCTCTCCCAGACTCTGAGCTCCATGAGGTGGCTGGGACTGGTCTGAATGGGGTGCTCTGGCCACTTGATTGGAGTGTTCGGCAGAACTTTCTCCAGGACACCTATGCCAAGTACTCCATGTCATTCTTCAGCATTTTCAGACCTACCAGATGCAGCTCGCCAGAGAGCAAAGCATTTTGAATGGAATTAGAGGCTCAATGGCTTATTCACTTCATTCATTATTTGGAGGGAAAATCCAAGATTTTTCTCAGAGAGGATTAAAAGGACAGCAGCAGGCGCCCTCCCTCTGTGTGGCCCTTCCAGCTGGGACTGTCTCCTCTTGGTTTGAAAGGGAAGTCAAAGAGTTTCTCCTCCTCCCCAACTCTTAACACAGTCTATCAAATATAAGCAGAGATAGTCATCCATTCTCATTGCCGCTTGAGTGCTCGGCCTTAAAGCATCAAGGGGAAGTAGGGATTTTCTGTGACATTTGCAACTCCAAAATGCTGAAAGAGAGAAAGACCCATGCTACATGGGTCTTTGGTAGACATGTTAGTGAGAAAATCAAGCACTGAGGAGCATTAACACTTCATGAACCTAATTAATATTGTGCAATGTAGCATATGGACAGGAGGAAATATGACTGTCTTAATTAAATACATTTAAACCAAACAGCCCAGTGAACAGGAACAACTTATTTTGAGCTTCTCAGCAATGAGTAACAAAGTAGATCGATGCTTGAGAGCATCAGAGATTGCACAAAGATCCCAGAATTAGAGTGAGATGTTTTGAGATCTGTTTGGAAAAAAAAAAAATCACTGTTGCTTTCAGTTAACCTAAAACCATTCTTCTCTTACCTCTAAATCTATACCTCTATCTATTGAAAAGTACTTGAGGTTCAAGTTGCGATAGAATGTTATGGAGGAGGGCAGCCTCAGCTGGGGATCCACTGTATGAGAAGGCGCAGGATGCTGGAACTCTCAGAGTCAGAAGATATGAGTAAAAGAATCAGATTTATTAGCTTTGACTCTCTGGTAGCTACTTGCCCTGAGTCTTAACTTTCTTTTCTCTAAGATGGGATTAATAGAAATTACCTTGAAAAATGCTTGAATAAACAAATCACAAGAGAAGATCTGCTAGGTGTGGTGGGGCATACCTGTAATCCCAGTGGCTCGGGAGACTGAGGAAGGAGGATCACAAATTCAAAGCCAGCCTCAGCAAAGGCAAGGCACTAAGCAACTCAGTGAGACCCTGTCTCTAAATAAAATACAAAATAGGGCTGGGGATGTGGCTCAGTTGTCGAGTGCCCTTGATTTCAATTCCCAGTACCCACCCCGCCCCCTGCAAAAAAAAAAAAAAAAAGAAAGAAAGAAAGAAAAAGAAAAAAGAGAAGATCTATCAGAAATCCAACGCCTATGGAAAGGTGCTCAACACTATCTGTCATCAGAGAATTACAAAATAGAACCACAATGAGATGTCAATTATTGCCACTAGGATGGATTAAAATGAAATGTTGGTGGCACTGTGGGACACCCAGTACTGATGGAGATGTCAAATGGCACAAATGGAGAACTGTTTGACAACTTGTAAAGTTTAGTATAATGTACTTAAGACACAGAACTTCTACTTTGGGGTTTTACCCCAAAGAAAGATAAATAAATGACTGCAAGGAGAATCATACAAGACTTTTTAGCAGTTTTAGTAATAATAATCAATCTGAACATTGATAATCATTCATCAATAAAATAATACATAAACAAATGGTGGTAATATTCATTCTATGAACTATTACTCAATAATAAAAAGGAATGGATTACTGAGACATACAGCAATGTGAATGAATGAATCTCAAAAAGGTCAGATTGAACAAAAGAAGACAGACACAACAGAATAATTATTGCACAGCGACATTTCCACAAAGGCCAGGAACTTATCAATAAGACAGAACTCAAAACACTAGTTGTCAAAGGACTGAGATCATGGGATATTTGGACAGTAGCAGAAGAAAACATTTGGGACTGTTGGAAACTTTCTGTACCTTGATTTAGGTGTAGGTTAGGTGGAATATACAATTATTGAAATGTATCAAACCACACGCAAAATCTATTAATTTTATTATATGTAAGTTATATTCTAATTAATTTAAAAATATGCCTTCCCTCAGCACTTTACAGAGATATTGGAAGATCAAATAATATTTGAAGCAATTAAAATACCATGTAAATTTGAATTGTTACTATTTTAAGGACTAAGATAAAACATAGACTAGGTTTCTAAGAATAGCCAGATTTGTGAAAATGTGCATCTGAAAATCAAGTGCAAGATCCAGGATCCAGGACTGTGGCCCAAAGACTAGGAGAACAGCACTGAGAGCCATCCTTACTCCACCTCAAGACACTGGTCTGTTGCTGGCCTGTGTGGTGTTCTTGGGAGAATCAGCTGTAAGAACCTCTTTCTCCCATTTACTCTGGTGTGCTGCTTGGAGAGCAGAACCTGGCTAGGTGTCAGCCCTGCTTTATTCCCTGGGCCAGGTATATTTGTGCCAGAAATGATCTGTGTAGCTCTCTCTGAGGGCCTTCCTTATGACCTTCACATACACTGTTCTGTATTCCTAAAATATTTGTCCCTGCTTTCACAGGATGGGGCATCTTTCATCCCTCAGATCTGTCATTAATATTATTTCCCCAGAGAAGAAATATTTTTCCTCATCTCTTTTCATCTCTATCTCAGAATCCTAATGTTTTCTTAAAAGGACCAACTATATGGATAATTATTCTTTCTTTACCTGATCTTTGTCAATTTTTCCCTTCTGTAGTGAGTTTCATGGGAGAGGGAATCCATTCCATGTTCACTGTAATGTCCCAAGATTTGGTATTGTGCCTAGCACATAGTAGGTGCTTTATAATATGATTAAATTGCAAAATCAGGTACAGGCTTGAGAAGGTGTGAGGCTGGAAGCTAATGATTTTCCCAGTGGGTGATCAGGTAGCAAAGGCTAAACACCTGGAGACCAACAGGGATCAGGAGGACCAGGGAAGACTGAAGAGGGCCAGAGATCTGGTAGTAGGGACACTGAGAAAGTGGGCACAAAGAACAGAAGCCACTGTATTAGGGATTCAACTGTAGGAGTGAGTATCCAGGTATGAGAGAACGGGTTAGAAATAGTAAGATGAGTGGAAAGAACAATGAAATTCTAAACCCAAGGACTCATGAAATTGGCTTCCTTTTACACCATGGTCCTAGAGTACAAAGGCAGTGCTGAACCACACAAGTTCAAATCAAAATGTCTCTGGAAGTGGAGGGTACAGGTGGAAAATCAAACATCTTCTTGTAGAAAATTGGAATTGCACAGAAAACAGGAATGCTGTTGGGTAGACTGAGGCATACTTCAGGATGTGAAAGGCAGACCCACCATGATCCAGAATGGATCTTTCCTTTTAGAACCAAAGTTTCTGGTGGGTGTTAGATCTGAAAGGGAAATTACAAAGTGTGCTTGATGCTGGAAACAGTGGGCAATCACAGATTAAGCACACAAACAACAAAAAATATTATGACCACTTGCAGAACATTTTATACCCACAATAATTTTGAGCCCTAGAGTAACCCCATGAAGGGAAGCAGGAGGGGAAACATCTGGATTTGCAGATGAGAAAAGTGATATCTGAGTCTCATGGCTAGAAGGTGGCATGGCCACTACTTTGTTAAACATCACCTTCTTTGAGTAATTGCGTGTATACAGCACCACTTTCAACCACAGTGACTGGCAGGACATGGCTGCACAATGAGGAATAATACTGAGTTAAAAGGAAAGTTATCTTGAAATCCACAAAGCAGCTTATTAACACAAAGTGACAAGTGAACCTCTAATAAGATAGTCTCACATGAGAGCCATAAGGGATAGGTCAGGGCAGCTAGATTCATGGTCCATTTGATCCCATGATTTTGCCTTAAAAAAAAAAAACAAAAAAACAACAACATACCAAGGACTGTGAAGTAAGAAGTCTTGTTTCCTTTACTGTCAAATTTCAAAGGTGAAGGGCATTTCCCAAATATCTTAGGAATCTCTTAATTATTCATCATCATAAATCTATTTTAAGTCCTTAAAATATACTTAAGCAATTTTTTTGTAGTAGATGTCCATTGTTTTTTCTTCCTGATTTCACATTAGGTCATCATTCCTCCTATATTCTAAATATATATGGTTTGGGTGATTTTGACCCTTATCAGTTTGAACAGTGGCCAGTTAGAGTACATTATATACCACCCATGGTGATTGATTCTCAGGTGACACATGTCTCAAGCCAGGCCAGTGGGATCAGCCTTAAGACTTTGCCAAAACTTGTGAGATGAATTATTTATATATTTTGGGGGCTTAGCACAAAATAAAAATTTTTAAACCCACAATAATTTTGAGCCTTCGGACACTATTCAGAAAGTAGGAAAAAATTAAAAGCACTGAAATATAAAGACTTATTCTTAAAAATACTGGATCAGTTATTTAATCCGGTAATGAATAGAGTTATGTATATAATATTAATACATAAGTAATAATGACAAATTGCAAAAAATATGATATTTTTAGCGTCATTTTTATGTAATATAATAAATAGTAACACTTTACTAATGTGATTCTGATGAACCATAAGATTTTCCTGGCTTGCTTTGTCCTTGATAAATGCAAGATCATATAAAATTTTTAATTTCAAAGGGATTTCTTCTGATGATGCAACATGACTGGGCCTGTTGAGAATATTTTAAAGATTATAATAACATTTGGATAAATTTTTGATAAATAACTTAAAAAAATAAATTCTAATATATTTATTTTAATGATTCTTGAAGATTTTTACCACAAAAGATTCTGGGTAACTCTGAATTTACTTTTAAATATAAACATATATGATGTCATTTTAATGTTTCCTCTGACATTTTTTTGCAACTTGTGAAAGTTATATAAGAAATATAGTAACTTCATAGTTTGTTTATATTTAAAATTACTATTCCTATGGTCTATTATTGTATTTTTAATTATGAGAAAACTAATTTTAAAATTGTCTTCCTCACTAATAATTAAATTTGTTTAAAGTTTCATATAAAAATAATGTTCTCTTCTACTGAATGTAATAATCTTTAAATTTAATTTCTATTTATAGAGAAAGAACCAAATCAATTAAACCAAGTAGATAATAAAAATCAAATTAAAAAATAATCCCTTGTAGAATAGTGTCAAAAATTAAAATACTAATGATTAAATTTAACCAAGAAGGAAAAATATACTGGAAATATAAAACACTGAAGGAAAAAACTAAGAATGACACAAATACAATGAAAGATATACCATACTTATGAATTGAAAGGCTTAATACTGTTGAAATATCTATTCTGCTCAAAGGGATCTATAATTTCAATGCAATCTCCATCAAAATTACATTGATATTTTTCACAAATAGGAAAAATAATTTTAAAATTCACATGGAACCACAAAAGAATCAAAATAGTCATAGCAATTCGGTGTGAGGAAATCAAAACTATAGGTACCACACTATCTGATTTCAAACTATACTTCAAAGTCAAGGTAATCAAAACAGTTGGTACTGACTCAAAAACAGATCAATGGAACAGAATATAGAACCTGGAAATGAATTCTTATATCCGCAATCAATTGATCTGCACTTCCCTGGAAAACACGGGCTCCCATAATTTACCTAATACAAAATAGATAATTTGAATTGTACTTTAAGGATAAATAAGAAAATTGAATTCATTATTTAGAAACACACACACACACACACACACACACATATATATATATACACACACACCACACACATATGGAAGGAAGAAAGGAAGGGAGGAAGAAAGCCAGAAAAGAAAAAAGAAATCTTTGAGCCTAGATTATTTTACTGGAGAATTTTACTCAACCTCTTCTAATACAGAAGAGGGAACACATCCTGGTTTGTTTTATGAAATTAATCATTAGCAATAAATAATATTATTTTGATAACAAAATCAAAGACTATACCAAAAATGAAAACTGCACACCAATATTCCTCATAAGTAGATATGCAAAAATATTAATCAAATATTAGCAAAGAGACTTCAGCAATATATGAAAAGATTCATATCCTAAGTGCTATTACCTTAAGGGAGGCAAGACTCTCTATTGAAAATCAATGTAATTCTTATTAAGATGAAAGAAGAAAAACATGTTTATATCAATTGATGCATAAAAAGTATTAAACTCAATATTCATTAAGTCACTCATGATAATGACTTGTAGAAAATAGCAGTAGAGGGAACATCCTCAGCTTGATAAAGAGTATTTGGTAATAAACCTGTAGCTAGAGATCTGCCCACACCAGCTTGTGTGGGACCCAGGCTCACAGTAGGACTGGGTCCATCCCTCCAATGGCAGGCATCCTCTGGAGCCCATTTTCCAGCACAGGACTGCCCCTTCTAACCAATAGACTACCACAGGAGGTCAAGCCAAGCAGCCCGGGTCCAGCCCCTCCACAGCTGGACAGACACCATCCAGAGCCTAGCCTCTGATGCAGGATTGCCTCTTCTGACCAGCAGACTACCTCGGAAACTGGCCTGGCTTGGCCCAGATCCAACCACATCAACTTGCACAGGACCCAGGTCCAAGGTAGGTCCGAGTTCGCCCACCCCTTCCCCACCTGGGAAGCAATAATAAAAAGCAAATTAAGGAGCCTAAGCCTAACTCACTTCCAGCTTAGGACACTGTAGTCATTGCTGTGGCCTTCCCCACGCAGTAGCTCATAACTTTTTGATAATAGATAGGGCCTGGAAGCAGCTGCATCTCAAAGCAGGCATCCCTAAGAGAGTGTGAGGCCCACCCTTTCAACCCCATCTCTGTAAGACATTACTTCCATCTTGGGCCACTTAAACTATTATCTCAAGTTACCTTGGCTATTTTTGACACCACCTTTAGTTGCAGTAGTATACATTGAAGGATACCAGCAGAGTCTGCAAGCCCAACATCAAGGTGAAGTACAGACAATCTGCATGGGCACGACAACAATATATGGAAGAAGCTGTAATATATCAGATCCACACTGCAAGAAAGGAAGACACATAGACAATATGAAAAACCAAGGAAGGGAAGTGCCCCATGCAAACCAGGATACTATAATAACAGAACCCATGGACAGCGAAGATGATGAAATATCAGAGAAAGAGTTCAGAAGGTTCATAATTAATATGATCTGTGAATTAAAGAATGACCTAAATGAGCAAATGCAGGCAAAAATTGATCACTCCAACAATGAGATAAGAAAGCAAATACAAGTAGCAAAAGATTACTCAAAGAGAGAGATAGAGACTCTAAAAAAACCAGTCAGAAATGAAGGAACAATAAACCAAATAAAAAACTCAATAGAAAACCCAACCAACAGACAAGATCACTTGGAAGAAAGAATGTCAGATAATGAAGACAAAGTATACAATCTGGAAAATAAAGTTGACCACACAGTGCAGATAGTAAGAAACCATGAACAGAACATCCAAGAATTATGGGACAGCATCAAAAGACTAAATCTAAGAGTTATTGGGATAGAAGAAGGCACAGAGTTTCAAACCAAAGGAATGCACAATCTCTTCAATGAGATAATATCAGAAAATTTCCCAAGCATGAAGAACAAATTGGAAAACCAAATAGGACACCAAATGTACAAAATTACAACAGATTTACACCAAGCCACATTATAATGAAAATGCCTAGCATATGGAATAAGGATAGAATCTCAAAAGCCACAAGAGAGAGGAATCAGAGCACATATAGGGGGAGACCAATTCGTATCCCAGCAGATTTTTCAACCCAGACCCTCAAAGCCAAGGGATCATGGAACAACATATACCAAGCTCTGAAAGAAATTGGGTGTCAACCAAGAATCTTATATCCAGCAAAATTAAGCTTTAGATTTGATAATAAAATAACAACCTTCCATGATAAACAAAAGTTAAAAGAATTTATGACTAGAAAGCCTGCACTACAGAACATCCTCAGCAAAATATTCCACAAAGAGGAAATGAAAAACAATGATGAAAATAAGCAGAGGGAGGTATTACACTAAAGGAAAAACTAATTGGAGGAGAAACCAAGTCACGTTAAATAACAAAAATAAACAAAAATGGCTGGGAATACATATCGTGTCTCCATAATAACCCTGAACATTAATGGCCTAAATTTACCAATCAAAAGACATAGGAAGATGGCGGCTGGGAATGAGTGAGCCGCTCTGTGCTCCGCGCCACCGCCGCCGCAGCGTATGTTGCTGCTTCTTAAAAGAAGAAGTAAAGATCATCAAAGGACATCTGTCGACGAGGATTCAGCACCGTGTCAAGAAAAGGGCCTAGATGGAGTGAATCCGCCACGACTTCAGCACGAGCAGTAAGGCTGCAGCCCCCGAGCTGCCGGGCTCCCTGGGCCCCTTCTCACTCCCCTCTCCGCCTCTCCGCTTCGCTTCTCCCCCGCCATCTCTCCTCCCACGCTCACTCCCTAAATCTAGATCTCAATCTCTTTCCCCCACCCCACCCGCTCTCTCGCGTGCCCAGTACCCAGCCCGCGCGGGCCCCAAGGCGCTGCCTCCCCTCCCCCAGCCCGCACCCCCTCCACGGGGGTCCCGAAGGCCACAGCTTTGCCGCCACCGCCTCCGCCGCTGCAGCCACCGCCGCTGCCGCCACCGCTTTCCGCGGAGCACCTTAGAACAGACTCTTAACCGAGTAAAATGGAACAGCTGATAAGATGAGTGACAATTTAAAATCTAAATGATCCAACATGGCTGCGGACGTGGAGAGATCAAGTCTCTAACCCCTTCAGCTGCACGGGCATAGGGAGAAGGAAACTGTCAAAATACTGTTCGCTCAGGACCACTAGGCACGGTTGAGCTGAAGTGGACCCCGGGCGAACGGTCTAGCCTTCTCAGAACACACCGAGCCCGAATTGGCTGCATTCTAGCTCAGGTTTGCCTGCTTCATGGACTCAACACTAATGATCCCACTGAAATAACTAGTCGGCCCGCCTGAACTCAAAGAGGTAAAAGCCAACTGAGCACCACAGCCAGACCCAGGGAATCAGGAGTGACGCAGGACTAGCGGCGCAGGACTCCCAGCTATTGCTATCACCAGTGCTGACAACAGGTCCCTTGCACCAGCTATCAGGGGAGTTGCTGCTACCTGAGGGCAAACAAATTCGCTGGGGGCCCTCAGCCCCAAGCCCTACAAACTTAGGGTCTGAGGGAGGCAAACAGAAAGGGTGTGCCCAGGCACCCATGAAAACAGGGCTCCCAGGAGCAGCAGACCTGGCGTGTAGTCAGTATTGTGGTGAGTGTCACAGGTGAGCGGGGCCTGGCTTGAGGAACCACAAGAGAAGGCCCTAGGCACTCAGGATTAGAGACCCACACAGTCTGGGAAGAAGAGCTGAGGCACAGTGATTGGTTCCCACCTATCAAGAAGAAAAGCCTGGCCCAGTGGGCATAGCTCCACGAACTGGATGAGAAGTTAATCGAGCTATATGACTGCATTTATTATTATTATTATTATTTTTTTTTTAATGATTATTATTAGTATTTTTTTTTTATTTTATTTTCACTTTTTGTTGTTGATGTAGTTGTTGTTCTTTAACGTTCCTATTAATGGTTTCAATTTTTTTAAATTCTTTTTATTTTATTAGTATTACTATTATTTTTTAAACTTTAATTTCCATTTTTTTACTATCATTATAAAATTTTTTTCTTTTTTTCTTTTTTTTTTTTGTTGGTTTTAAATTTTTATTTTTTTTTCGTTTCTTCTTTCTTTCTTTTCACTTTTTTTTTCTTTTGTCTTCTCACTTCTTTCAATTTTCCTATTCCACCTTCCTTGAATTCTATCTGCCTACACTCATTCTCTTTAGTGACTTCTTCCCTCCCCTTCTAATATCTCTCCTCCCCAGTATCACACTAATTGGAGGAGGATCACAGCCACTACCTGCCCTGAAAGGGTGACTTTTCAACTATACAAGAGCAATATAATTAAATAGAGGGGGAAAATATCAAAGACACAACAATTTCACCAAGCAGAAAGAAACACCAGCAGTATGAAACGACAAGGAAAGAAAGGACCACAGGCAATGCAGGTCAACTCAACTTTAGAAGAGGTAATAGCTGCAACAGATGGAATGTCAGATAGAGAGCTCAGGACATACATGCTTCAGATGATCTGGAGTCTCAAGGAAGACATGAGACAGCAAAATCAGACAATGAAAGATCATATTGACAAACAAATCCAAGAAATAAAAGATCAATTTCACAGGGAGATAGAGGTAATAAAAAACAAACAAATAGAAATACTAGAGATGCAGGAATCAATAAACCAACTTAAAAACTCAATTGAGAATACTACCAGCAGAGTTGATCACTTAGAAGATAGAACATCAGACAATGAAGACAGAATATTTCAACTTGAAAAGAACATAGATAGCTCAGCAAGTCTACTAAGAAACCATGAGCAGAACATTCAAGAACTATGGGATAATATCAAAAGACCAAACTTAAGAGTCATTGGGATACAGGAAGGCACAGAGCTCCAAACCAAAGGATTAAGCAATCTATTCAGTGAAATAATACAAGAAAACTTCCCAGACTTGAAGAATGAGACAGAATCCCAAATCCTAGAAGCCTACAGGACGCCGGATGTGCAAAATCATAAGAGATCCACACCTAGACACATTATAATGAAGATGTCCAACATACAGAATAAGGAGAGAATTTTAAAAGCTACAAGGGAAAGGAAGCAGATTACATTTAGGGGTAAACCAATCAGGATAACAGCTGTTCTCTCAACACAGACTCTAAAAGCTAGAAGATCCTGGAATAACATATTTCAAACGCTTAAAGAAAATGGATTCCAACCAAGAATCGTGTATCCGGCGAAATTAAGCTTCAGATTAGAAGATGAAATGAAAACCTTCCATGATAAACAAAAGTTAAAAGAATTCGCAGCTAGAAAACCATCTCTTCAAAAAATCCTTGGCAAAACATTACAGGAAGAGGAAATGGAAAATAACATTGAAAACCAACAATGGGAGGTAGGACAGTAAAGGGGGGAAAGTAGTCAAAGAGGATAACAAATCAGGTTTAGTAACATCAATAAACAAATATGGATAGAAGAACAAACCATATCTCAATAATAACCCTAAATGTTAATGGCTTAAACTCACCAATTAAGAGACACAGGCTAGTAGAATGGATCACAAAACAAGACCCAACAATATGCTGTCTACAGGAGACGCATTTGATAGGAAAAGATGTACATAGACTGAAGGTGAAAGGTTGGGAAAAATCATATCACTCATATGGACCGCGGAAACAAGCAGGAGTGTCCATACTCATATCTAATAAAATAGATTTCAAGCCAAAGCTAATCAAAAGGGATAAAGAAGGACACTTCATACTGCTCAAGGGAACCATACACCAACAAGACATAACAATCATAAATATATATGCCCCAAATAATGGTGCAGCCGTGTTTATCAAGCAAACTCTTCTCAAGTTCAAGAGTCTAATAGACCACCATACAATAATCATGGGAGACTTCAACACACCTCTCTCACCACTGGACAGATCTTCCAAACAAAAGTTAAATAAGGAAACTATAGAACTCAATAACACAATTAACAACCTAGACTTAATTGACATATATAGACTATACCACCCAACATCAAGTAGCTACACTTTTTTCTCAGCAGCACATGGAACCTTCTCAAAAATAGACCATATACTATGTCACAGGGCAACTCTTAGACAATACAAAGAGGTAGAGATAATACCATGCATCTTGTCTGATCATAATGGAATGAAACTGAAAATCAATGATAAAAGAAGAAAGGAAAAATCAAGCATCACCTGGAGAATGAACAATAGGTTGCTGAGTGATCAATGGGTTTTAGAAGACATCAAGGAGGAAATTAAAAAATTCCTAGAGTTAAATGAAAACACAGACACAACATATCAGAATCTATGGGACACATTGAAAGCAGTTCTAAGAGGAAAATTCATTGCTTGGAGTTCATTCCTCAAAAAAAGAAAAAACCAACAAATAAATGATCTCATACTTCATCTCAAAATCCTAGAAAAAGAAGAGCAAAACAACAGCAAAAGAAGTAGAAGGCAAGAAATAATTAAAATCAGAGCTGAAATTAATGAAATTGAAACAAAAGAAACAATTGAAAAAATTGACAAAACTAAAAGCTGGTTCTTTGAAAAAATAAATAAAATTGACAGACCCTTAGCCATGCTAACGAAGAGAAGAAGAGAGAGAACCCAAATTACTAGCATACGGGATGAAAAAGGCAATATCACAACAGACACTTCAGAAATACAGAAGATAATAAGAAAGTACTTTGAATCCTTATACTCCAATAAAATAGAAGATAGTGAAGGCATAGATAAATTCCTTGAGTCTTATGATCTGCCCAGATTGAGCCAGGAGGATATAGACAACCTAAACAGACCAATAACAATAGAGGAAATAGAAGAAACCATCAAAAGACTACCAACTAAGAAAAGCCCAGGACCGGATGGGTATACAGCAGAGTTTTACAAAACCTTTAAAGAGGAACTAACACCAATACTTTTCAAGCTATTTCAGGAAATAGAAAAAGAGGGAGAACTTCCAAATTCATTCTACGAGGCCAACATCACCCTGATTCCGAAACCAGACAAAGACACTTCAAAGAAAGAAAACTACAGACCAATATCTCTAATGAACCTTGATGCAAAAATCCTCAATAAAATTCTGGCGAATCGGATTCAAATACATATCAAAAAAATTATACACCATGATCAAGTAGGATTCATCCCTGGTATGCAAGGTTGGTTCAATATACGGAAATCAATAAATGTTATCCACCACATCAATAGACTTAAAAACAAGAACCATATGATCATCTCGATAGATGCAGAAAAAGCTTTCGACAAAGTACAGCATCCCTTTATGTTCAAAACTCTAGAAAAATTAGGGATAACTGGATCATACCTCAACATTGTAAAAGCAATCTATGATAAGCCACAGGCCAGCATCATTCTGAATGGAGAAAAATTGAAAGCATTCCCTCTAAGATCTGGTACAAGACAGGGATGCCCTCTCTCGCCACTTCTGTTCAACATAGTCCTCGAAACACTGGCCAGAGCAATTAGGCAGACAAAAGAAATTAAAGGCATAAAAATAGGAAAAGAAGAACTTAAATTATCACTATTTGCAGATGATATGATTCTATACCTAGCAGACCCAAAAGGGTCCACAAAGAAGCTATTAGAGCTAATAAATGAATTCAGCAAAGTGGCAGGATATAAGATCAACACGCATAAATCAAAGGCATTCCTGTATATGAGCGACAAATCCTCTGAAACGGAAATGAGGACAACTACTCCATTCACAATATCCCCCCAAAAAATAAAATACTTGGGAATCAACCTAACAAAAGAGGTGAAAGATTTATACAATGAAAATTACAGAACCCTAAAGAAAGACATAGAAGAAGACCTTAGAAGATGGAAAAATATACCCTGCTCATGGATAGGCAGAACTAACATCATCATAATGGCGGTATTACCAAAAGTCCTATATAAGTTCAATGCAATGCCAATCAAAATCCCAACAGCATATCTTATAGAAATCGATAAAAGAATCATGAAATTCATATGGAATAATAAAAGACCCAGAATAGCAAAAACAATACTAAGCAGGAAGTGTGAATCAGGTGGTATAGCGATACCAGACTTCAAACTATACTACAGAGCAATAGTAACAAAAACAGCATGGTACTGGTACCAAAACAGGCGGGTGGACCAATGGTACAGAATAGAGGACACAGTAACCAATCCACAAAACTACAACTATCTTATTTTTGATAAAGGGGCTAAAAGCATGCAATGGAGGAAGGATAGCATCTTCAACAAATGGTGCTGGGAAAACTGGAAATCCATTTGCACCAAAATGAATCTGAATCCCTATCTCTCGCCGTGCACAAAAGTTAACTCAAAATGGATCAAGGAGCTTGATATTAAATCAGAGACACGGCATCTGATAGAAGAAAAAGTTGGTTATGATCTACACGCTGTGGGATCGGGCTCCAAATTCCTCAATAGGACACCCATAGCGCTAGAGTTAACAAATAGAATCAACAAATGGGACTTACTCAAACTAAAAAGTTTTTTCTCAGCAAAAGAAACAATAAGAGAGATAAACAGGGAGCCTACATCCTGGGAACAAATCTTTACTCCACACACCTCAGATAGAGCCCTAATAACCAGAATATACAAAGAACTCAAAAAATTAGACAATAAGATAACAAATAACCCAATCAATAAATGGGCCAAGGACCTGAACAGACACTTCTCAGAGGAGGACATACAATCAATCAACACGTACATGAAAAAATGCTCACCATCGCTAGCAGTCAGAGAAATGCAAATCAAAACTACCCTAAGATACCATCTCACTCCAGTAAGACTGGCAGCCATTAGGAAGTCAAACAACAATAAGTGCTGGAGAGGATGTGGGGAAAAGGGCACTCTTGTTCATTGCTGGTGGGACTGCAAATTGGTGCAGCCAATTTGGAAAGCAGTATGGAGATTTCTCGGAAAGCTGGGAATGGAACCACCATTCGACCCAGCTATTCCCCTTCTCGGTCTATTCCCTAAAGCCCTAACAAGAGCATGCTACAGGGACACTGCTACATCGATGTTCATAGCAGCTCAATTCACGATAGCAAGACTGTGGAACCAGCCTAGATGCCCTTCAATAGATGAATGGATAAAAAAAATGTGGCATTTATATACTATGGAGTATTATTCTGCATTAAAAAATGACAAAATCATAGAATTTGGAGGGAAATGGATGGCATTAGAGCAGATTATGCTAAGTGAAGCTAGTCAATCTTTGAAAAACAAATACCAAATGACTCCTTTGATATAAGGGGAGTAAACAAGGACAGGGTAGGGACGAAGAGATTGAGAAGAAGATTTACATTAAACAGGGATGAGAGGTGGGAGGGAAAGGGAGTGAGAAGGGAAATTGCATGGAAATGGAAGGCGATCCTCAGGGATATACAAAATGTGATACAAGAGGAAAGGAGGGGTAAGACAAGATAATACAAATGGAAGAAATGATTTACAGTAGAAGGGGTAGAGAGAGAAAAGGGGAGGGGAGGGGAGGGGAGGGGGGATAGTAGAGAATAGGACAGACATCAGAATACATCAGACACTAGAAAGGCAATATGTCAATCAATGGAAGGGAAACTGATGTGATACAGCAATTTGTATACGGGGTAAAAGGGGGAGTTCATAATCCACGTGAATCAAACCGTGTAATATGATGTATTAAGAACTATGTAATGTTATGAACGACCAATAAAAAAAAAAAAACATTTCAAAAAAAAAAAAAACAAAAAAAAAAAACAAAAGACATAGACTAGGGGATTTGACAAAAAAAAAAAAAAAAAAAAAAAAACAAAACCCAACAATGTGCTGCCTCCAAGAAACTCATCTCATAGGAAAAGACATCCACAGACTAAAGATTAAAGGTTGGGAAAAATTATATCACAGGGAATGTGGAAGCAAGCAAGGGTTTCCATCCTCATATCAATTAAAATAGACTTCAAGCTAAAGTTAATGAAAAGGGATAAAGAAGGTCACTACATACTGCTCAAGGGAAACATACACCAACAAGACTTAACAATTATAAAATGGAACATCTACATTCATTAAACAAACTCTTCTAAGTTAGAGTCAAATAGAGTTCCAGCCAGTGAAGCCAAACAAGAAAATAAAAAGGCATATAATTCAAAAAAGTGGTAGTAGTAGTGGGGGGGACTCTTTCTATTTGCAGGCAAAATGATGGTCTGCAGAAAATCTCAAGGAATCCACAAAAAGACTCCTAGAATAAGTGAGTTCAGCATGGTCACAGGGTAAGAGACACATATAAAAATCAATTATATTTCTATATATTAACAATTACTACATGGGCACAATTTTAAAATGCAGTGCCATTTATACTTGCTCAAAGATGAAACATTAGGTGCACTTCTAAAAAAATTATGTACATGACTTGTATGCTTGAAAACTATAAGATGCTGATTAAAAAAAACAGAGACCTTAATAAATGGAGAGATACTGTGTCCATGGATTAGAAGATTCAACACATTAAAGATGTCAGTTCTTCCCAAGTTAACATATAGGTTTACTGTAATCTCTATCAAAGTCCCAGAAAATGTTTTTGTAAGTACAGAAAAGAGTCTTTTAAAATACAGTAAAACAGGCAAATGAATTAGAATAGCTAAAATAATTTTGAAAAAAAGAAAATAAGTGGGAGGAATCAGTCTACCTGATTTCAAGACTTAACATAGAATGGAAGTAATCAAGACTGTGTAGTATTGGCAGAGAGCTAACAATGAAGCAGAATAGAGAATCCAGAAATTAATCTACACAAACATTCCTGAGTCTTGACAGAGGTGCAAAAATGGTACAATGGAGGAAAAACAGCATTTGGCTTGAAGCAATTAGATATCCAGAGGTTTTTTAAAAAAATAAATAACTGAACCTCAACTTAAGATTCATATCTTATTCAAAAATTAAGTCAAGATGGATCATTAACTTAAATGTAAAATTATAGCATTTCCAGAAAAATCATTGGAGAAAATCTTCAATATGAAGGACAAGGAAGAGTTCTTAGATAAATTGAAACTTCATCAAAACAAACTTCTACTCTGTAAAAGATCCTATTAAAAAAGGATGAAAACACAAGCTTTGGAGTAGGAAAAATATTTCCAATCACTTATCTGATGAAAACCTAAGAATCTAGAATATATAAAGAATTCTCAAAACTCAATAGTAAAAACCAAACATTCCAGTTAGAAATGGAAAAAAGAAGTGAAGAGATATTTCAGTGAAGAGGATATACAGATGGCAAAAAAAACAATCAGCATTTGAAATGAGCATAAGGAAGTATGTTCAGAATCACTAGCCATTAGGAGAGTGCGGTTAAAACCACAAGACATCACTACAAACCTATTCAAATGGTTAAATAAAAATTAGTGATGGCACTAATTTCTAGAGAGGATATAGAGGACTGGATCACTCATACATTTCTGGTGGGAATGTAAAATGGTATGGCCATTCTGGAAAGCAGTTTGGGAGTTTCTTTAAAAACTAAGCATATAACTCAACATATATTTCAGCAATTGTACTACTGAGCTTGTATCCCAAAGAAATGAGGACCTGTGTTTTCACAAAAACATGTACACACACACATAATAAAAACACTAGTCATAATAGTCCCAAACTAGAAACAACCCAGTTTCCTTCAATACACAAAGGTTTATACAAAATGTAGTATGTCCATACTGTGGAATGTTACTCAGCAATAAAAGGAACAAATGTGATACTCAGAACCTGGATGAATCTCCAGACAACTATTCTGAGTGCACAATGTTAAAAGATTTCATATTATATTATTCTACATAAAATAGCATTTAAAAATGCAAAATTATAGAATTGGAGAACAGATGAGTGGTTGTCAGGGTTAAAGAGGGGATGTATGTGGGACTGGGAGGGAAGTGGACATTGTAGTAAAAGAGCAAGTTGAAGGATCTTTGCCATGATAGGAATGTTCTATTTCTAAATTATATCATTAGCAGTTTTCTGGTTGTGATATTGTTACCATAAGATCTAAGATCTTACCATAGGAAGATACTCGGAAAAGAGAACATAGGACCTATCTTCCTGTATAATTCCTCAGAACAGCATGAATATGAAGTTATGATTATCTCAAAGTGAAAAGGTTGATTAAAAATTAGGGGTGGGAGGGAAAGGGAGGGGGCAGGGGATTAGCAAGGATGATAGAATGTGATAGACATCATTATCAAAAGTACATGTATGAAGACACAAATTGTGTGTCAACATACTTTATATACAAACAGAGAGATGAAAAATTGTGGTATATATATGTAATAAGAATTGTAATGCATTCCGCTGTCATTTTTTTTAAATCAATTAAAAAATTAATTGTATAACAGCCTACTTTAATGGTCTAGTCTTGTTTATACTTCTTTCAATAGTCAAATGTGCCTTGACTATTAAAATCATGGGGGATTTTAATTCTGTACTCTATTGTAAATGATGGGGTTATGTCCTAACAAATCACCATAAATTGAAAATATTACAAGCCAAAATTCATTTAATACATCTGACCATGGAACATCAAGCACACAATGGAGTATGGTTTGTCCACCCTCATGCTGGCATGGATGATGGGGAGCTGCAGCTGCTGTCCTGCACTGCCAGAGAGAATCTCACAGCGCATTGCTAGTCTGGGAAAGGATCGGAATTCTGAATGTGAAGTATGGTATCTACTAAATGTATATTCCTTTTATACCACGGTCAAGTGAAAAAACCTTCAGTTAAGCCATTTTAAGTCAGGGATCGTAGGTATCTCCCATTAGTGGTTTCTTGTCATGAAAACTGAAGTGAGCTTTCTGGAGTGGTTCTGGGGCACTGGGCTATGTCAACATGGACGGCAATAGTCTGGCACTGGAAAGCACATGAATTTTGCCTGAACCATTTATGCAGTGGGCCTGGAAGTATGCTACCTGACTTGCCACTGCTTAACTAGGGTCTAGTGGCATGCTTTACGCACAGGTACACACACACACACACACACATTTAGAAACTATTTATTGAAAGCAGTATTAAAATAAAAGATCATTTTCAGAACTCTGCCAACTGTTCTGCTTCTGAGTTGGACTGTGTTGGTTATACCTCAGGTCTAATGGAATTGTTGGCGCTCAGATTCTCTAATGATGAAGTCCAAGGGGAAGACAACATTACTTGCCTGAACACTTGGCCTCCCACTTACTCAGATATCAACACCTCTCCTTGGTGAAAGCCAAAGGAAATAGGCTTGGAGGGAATACAGAGCAGGGGTTGCATATTATTTTGCCTAACAAATCCATTCCTAGGAAATTATCCTATAGTTACCTGTCGACAAATGTGCAATAACATGAACAAACAGTGCACATTTCACTGAAGGGGTGCTCCTGGTCACCAAATGTAATCAACTGAAAGTAGATTTAAATAAAGCATGACAGTCCTTATAATGGAACACTATGCAGCTATTAAAAAGGACCTGGTCCACATTTATAATTGACACAGAAAGATGCTCATGACAAATTTTAAAAAGCAAGCTCAAGAGCAATTCTTATTTTTGTGTTAAGAAAGTATACGTTCATGTCTCTAGGTTTAGTAGTGTAGACATAAAAATATAGAAATATAATCTCTATGCTATTAACATGATTATCTTGGGAGTGGGCAGGGTCATGGGGGATTTTAATTCTGTACTCTATTTCTGTACGTTTGAAAAGGTTACTGTTAGTATAAACAATTTGTAAACAAAGTTTTTTTTTTTTTTTTTAACGAAGAGTGTGGGCTTTGGAGTTTAACAGACTTGTATTTGAATTCCAGCACTTCTATTAACTTTATAAGTTTCGACAGGTTATTTAGTTTCCTTATCTGTAAAATGGGAATAATGATACTTAACATAAAAATATGAATTCAGTTAGGTAATAAATGATTTAGGGCTAGGCTCAACAGTGTCAATCTAAAAAGTACTCTCCCTCTACCATGACTATTGGAGTGAGTATTGGACTTGAGTACAACTTTTCTATTATGAAAAACCTAATAACTTCCTGTTCCTGTGGACTCACTCAATTTTCAGGACTGGCTACTTTCCATTGTTGTTTCCTATTCTCACCCAAGGTTCAAAAGAAATGTCACTGCAGTCTCAATACCCTGATTTGGTGTTTATATTCTGCAGACAGGCTCTTCTCTTATTCTTTATCTAACCGTTCAGGTCCGAAATCTTCCTGCTTCGTCTCTAATACAATTAACAGCAATGGAGAGAAGCCCTTCAAAGCTCTGCATCTTCATCATTCAATGAGTCCATTTAAAAATGGCAAAGCCACCAGGTCAGTCTTTGATTATATCTCTAATTTGTAACTTTGCTTTGGGAGATGAATGTCCACATGGCTTTTTGGTCCCTATTACAGTGAAAGAAAGCCTGGACTCAGGCCATTATCTGATGCTAGGTAGTTAAATGGGAGTGGCCAGCCAGGTGGTTTTAGGGCATTTTGGATTAAATTGAGCAATTATGATTAATTGGTCCCAAACTATTACACATATACTGTGAGGCTCTGTGACCTTTAATGTCCAGAAAGAGTCAATCCAATCTGGCAGTGAGCATGCTGCCGGAAAGGAGATAAAACAGAGTTTAACCTGGGCTGATGCTAGAGGAGGTAACATAACGAACAATATGGATATGATACAGTTCAAATAACCTTAAATATCCCCTCTTACAACTTAGAGATAGTACCAGCTCCTGAAAACACAGAGCTCCATCAAGTCTAATCCAGCTCCTGCCTGCACTGGGTATATCTGTGGCATTATGGGAATTTGTCCAGTGACAGCAAACTCACTCACTTTGGAGGACTGCCATTTTTATAAATCTTTGTGAGAACTTGCCTCTGGCAGTTACTACCAGCATGCCAACTCTTGTTCTCTCTCTCTCTAGGGATGATGTAGAAAACTAGATTAGAGAACAGTTACTGTGGTTTGAAATTAGCAGCTGCAGTTCTTTTAGACTACTTGTGTGCTTGAATTTCTGACGCTGGACTTGAGGGATCCAAATTTCTAAAGAACATGGAGCAGATTTCTCAATCTAGAACCACAGGCAGAAGAAAGACTCTCAGCCTGATGGGCAGTCAATCAAATATCTGAGGACTCCATCGCAGCCACACTGCCAATTACGGTATCTGTCTGGGTGTGGAAGTCTGTTTTCCTGGCACTGTCAATGCCCCATAGGAGCAGTGGTGGAAGATGTCATTTTCTCAAGTGCGCTGCTCTCTGAGCTGTGTGTCTGACCCATCAATACTGACCTTGAGACTTTTGGTTTGATTCATTTTATTTAAAAAAAATGTAATTTCCTGTGTCTAAGGCAGAGGGAAAAGGTTAAAAAATATCATTATAAAGGCTCCAAAGATTTTTGGGACATCACATTGCTCTGACAAACCATTTTTATGAGTTAAGTGTAAAGGAAACAGAAACATACGGATTAAATTTCCCTTAAAATACACATGGGCTTAAAAATTAAGGGGGAAAAAAGAACTTGGCAACATGGGTTTCAGGTTTTGCCAAACCCCAACTCCTGAGAAATAACTTGAGATGCTTGACAAACCCAAAAAGCAGCTGGTTTCGCCCTGTGCCCTCATCAAGCGACATCTAGAGTCCTGTGTGGTTGGAACCTCTGTAACTGAAATATGCTAATTTACAAACTCATGCTCTGATTCTTCAAATTACCCTAAACTTTCCCTATTTATGAAATTTCTCCCTAAAGGCCCAGTCCTCCTCAGGTTTTCCTGGTATTCAGACAAAATCACAGATCAGCGTTATAATTCACATTTCATGGGTGAAAACACAGAGCTCCACCAAGTCTAATCTAGATGGTCCGTGGCAGGTTACTTAAGAGAGAAAATTCACCTTTATGCACCCCACACTTGCCTTAAGAATGATAGAGAACCATTGGTTTATGCTGTACGATTAATTTATAGGTAGATGACAAGTCTAAACTCCTCATTGATTTTTTTGAGAATCTAGAAGGGTCATGGGAACTACACTAAGAGACTTCATTTATTCATCCACCTATTTGTCCATTCACTTGCTTATTCATTCATTCAATAAACAAATGCTTCTATAGTGAAAATGGATCATTCAAATCACAATGGAGAAGAGAAATCAAAGCAGGTAGTACTTACTGGAATTTACTTTGTTCCAGATATTGTGCCAGCCCCTTGGGATGCTGTATCTCATTTAGTGTTCACCTTGACTCTTAAAGATTAGTGCTGTGTTATCTTCATCTAACTAATGTGGAGGACGATATACAGGAATTTTGTAATTATCTAAGATTAACTAGAAAGGGCAGATCAAGGATTCAAAGCCAAGAATGGCTTTAAATATAACTGGATGCTACCTTAAAAAACTTTAGTCTCCTGGATAAGCTAACACACATTCAAATGTAAATGTCATAAGCAATGGGAACTATTCTAGAGACATCAAAACATGGATTGATTACTTTCCATGGAGATTTATGTAGGAAGTAGATTTGATTAGGACTTTTAGAGAATGAGTAAAACTTGAATACAGGGGAGGAGTCAGAGTTGTTCTGCTGAGGAGAAAGTCTGATGGGGTGGCTGGATTAGGGACAGACGAAAGATGGAAATCCAGGAATGACAGAAAATACTGCAGAGATGCAGGGAGATTTCATTAAATGCCCTTAGCCTTGGCAAATGCAATTATGGACCACCAATCACAGCAAGAGAAACAAAATCCTCCAAAGTAACTTAAATAGGAAATTTCATCTGATGTTGCCCCCAAAAGAATGTAAGATACCAGCAGGATTCTGTTACTTCTTCACTTGGGTTCTAACTTGTCTAACCTCTTTCCATGGGAACGTCTTGCAGCTAAGTGATTTTAGAGAGTAAGATCCACATTGCTACGTGACATGACCTCCACCCAGTTAGCTGACACTCAGATGAAGTCCATTCCAGGGCTGTGGGATTTAGTCTATGCTGGTGTTACTAAGATGGAGTTAATTTTGACCATACGTGATATTTACCTTATTTGCTGATTTTGGAACTTAATCCTCCTATATAAATGCAAAAATCCACTCCATCTGCTTACCTTGTAAATGAACCCTTGAAATTAGAAGGGTCAAGGTGTTAGAAATGCTTCAAGTAGATGCAGTAAAAACAAAAAATATTCAAACAAGATGTAAGTTGTGCGTGAAAATATACGCAGACACCAAGATTGTTACTAAAGCATGAACATATATTAATTTCTAAATATATACAAAAGGAAATATTAGGGCTTAAGAAAAAATTCAGCTATTTGTCTGTTTATGACTAACCAAGCACAGAGACATTTAACAGTTTCCAAAGTGTTATTTATTAATAATACCAGGGGGGCGTCAAGACTTGAGGGTGGGAAAGTCAGTAAGCAAGTAGTGAGGCTGAGAAGATTCATGGAAGAAAACAGGCACATTGTAAGAATAAGAAACTGGAGAAATTAGAAAGTGCACAAATAGTTGCACAAAATGATAATGCACAGGAGAAATATCTGATATCTTTCCTTTAGCTTTTTCCTCCAAATGTGAAAGCAAAAAACAGCCATTTTAAAAAAGTAGAATATGCAAAAAATAGAGAAAATAAGAATGCATTCATAGTCGTATCACAGAATGACTTCACTCTTCATGCATATGCTCCTATGTATGTTTATTTACATTTTAAACTAATGTAAATTATTATTGTTTACATTTATAAATTATTTACATTGGCTCATGCTCTGGATCAGTTCAAAGTTTGACATGCATTGATTCACCTGTTAAAACACACATTGCCATGGGTTCACTCTTGCAGTTTCTGACTTAGTAGATCTAAGTTGGGGTCCTAAGATTGGCATTCCTATCATGTTTCCAGGAGCCACTGCCATGTCTAGCTTGTGGAAATATATTTTCTAATAACTGCATAATATTTTGTTTTGTGATTTGCTGACAATTTCCTTATTGTTGAACAGCTTTTCAATGCCCATTAACAGAAAAGTGTCACATTTCTATATGAAAACAATCCTGAGGTCAATGAGATGGGCCTTTAGCCTTGAGACAGAACCGCACCTTAGATTTTGTTTAAAGGAAACATTGATCCTCCTATGGCTTAAAGATTTTAGAGGATTACGGCCCTCACTCCACCTGTGCTAAGGATCCTGAGTTAAGAATTGAGGTGTGCAACGGAGACTTCATAAGAGCAGGGAAGTCGGATCTCTCAGGATACTGTTCCAGTGCCTTCTGCAAGGGACCAGTGGTGCTTCTGAGATGTGCCGAAGGTGAGAACTAGAGCAAGAGTCTCCGAGACTGTTGTGTTGACATGCAATCAGCTTGTTCCAGGAGCTGCTTGATAAGCCTCTGGTTACCAAGAGAGCCCTGGAGCTCTTGATGAGCAGGCTCTTACTGCAAACCAAACCACCACATGGGACGCTCTGGCCTTCCAGCCTTTTTCTCAGCCTTGCCAATAAGCTACAGAAACAGTTAAACTGCCAGTGACTCCCAAACAGTGGTTTCCGCCTTAGCGACTGCCAGCCCCTGCAGGCTCACCGCACACAGCCTCAGAGGTCTGGCTCCAAAGCTTCTCTCTGCCCAGACGCCGCCGCCGTAACAATGAGGAGAAAGGAAGACTGGCCACCACAGAGCTCCTGGGCCAATGGTATCAAGCCGCCTCAGCCCTTGCTGCATGGCCTGTACCCTCCTCTCATTCTTACCCTTTCCTCCAAGTTCATGACAAGCCAGGGCTTTCTTTCTAATTTATTGTATGACACTGTTACTGAAGGACAATTCCAAAGAGATCCACTGAAGCTGCATTTCAAAGGGAGGAACCTCCATGCTATTCACATGGGTGAACCCAATAAAGAAATAGTAACAATGAGACCAAGTGGTTTGAACAGCGATATTCAATGATAATCACCAAGCATGGCTTGTGAGTTTAATCCTCACATTAGCTTGAGGAGCTCAGCATGATTTCTCTTCCCATTTTACCAGTGAAGAAACAGGAGACCAGAGAGGTTAATCACTTGCACTATATCACTCAGCTGGCTGGAAGTGGACTTGACTTCATCTACCAAACTCCAAAGCTCACTTTCTTTACCATCATTCCAATCAGTTTCTTTCAAAAAGATATCCAGTATTTAATCTGCTCATTAGAATTATCTCAATATCAAAGAAAGTTACACTTGACTTTTTAAAATCTTAACTGTTTGATCAGATTCTTTATAGTTTAAATGAACTGCTGGTTTGCTGGCTACTAGCTGGTTACTCATGAGACCACAGGGAGCATGTAGAGGTAGTCTAGGAGGGAGTTGGAGGTGTTACACTCATTAGCCGGAGGTTTCATCAAAGCTGCTACCCTATTAAAGAAAACGTTTTTTCAAACTGTAATTTTGGTTCTTACAGATAGCTTCATAACATGCGTGCATGTCCACACACATGTTATACATACACAAACACATCTGCTGTGGCTTGAGTGTGTTCCTCATAGTTCACATGTTGGAAACTCAATCCTCAATTCAACAGTGTTAAGAGACTGGACTTTCAAGAGGTGCGTAGGTTGCAAGGGCCCCACCCTCATGAATGGATTAATGCCATTAATTTGGTGGTGGGTTAACTATAAAGAGGTAAGATTGGCTTCCCTCTTCTGTTCTCACTCTCTCTTTATCCTTCCACTGTGTGATATCTTCTGCCATGTGATGACACAGCAGGTAGGCCAGATGCCAGATCCTCAACCTCAGACATCTCAGTGTCCATGATGCTAAGAAATAAATCCCTAATTCATTATAAATTACTCAGTCTGTGGAATTATGTTAGAGCAGCAGAGCACAGACTAGGACAATAACACTGCCTAGTTCACACATGCACACAAACACACACACACACAAATACATAAATACATATAGGTAATTTTTTTTTATAAGTTTGGACAGTCTTGCAAATTTGCCAAGTTAGCCTTGAATTTGCAATCCTCCTGCTTTGGCCTCCTAAATTGCTAGAGTTATAGGCATGTGCCGCCATCACACCTGGCTTTATCTATCATTTTTCATTTCATAGTGGGTCCCAGGTTTCTTACTGGAGCGTAGAGGAGTGATTCTCAAAGGACAGCTTGCTTTGGGAATACTTGGAGGCCTTGTTCAAACACAACCTCCTGGGCCCCCACCCCCAGAATTTGTTTCTGAAAGTCTGTGTAGGTACCATGTTGTTGCTTTTCTAATAAGTTCTGAGTGATGCTGATGCTGTTGATCTGGGGGTCACATCTTGCCATGATTTTTAAAGGAAACTGCCTTTCTTCCTTGAATTTATGCCACACAGTATTTCTGCTGAAATGATTGATTGCCAATATGAGCAGAAAGGAGGACCATCTGGAGAATTAGGCCCACTTCAAACTGAGTTCTCCATATCATGACAGGAGTCCCATAACTATGGCTCTCAAGCTCCCAGGAGTGGTCATTAATACATAAAAGCAAGAGAAATCCTGGTGGGTCCAGCAGCCTGGCTGAACATGGTCTCCTCCCTGTCAATGATGGGAAGCAATGTTGGCTTCTTTGTTACTTAGTATAATTTCAGAGATGGCCACAAACAAACCTAATTGTTTCTCAAAGCTGTCCCAGGAGCTGCTGCCTAGAAGCTCACGTTCTGCTTCTAAAATGGTATTATTTTCTCCAGTTCACCCATTGAAATGTCCAAAGGGCTCCCATGACTGAGGACTTGTCCTGTCCTGTGTGCACTGCTTCTCCATGTTCCTTAGGGCATCCATGTAGAGGGAGTCTAGAACCAGCACTCAGTAGTATTTTCATCCAAATTAATGGGTTGAGTTCTGTGGCAGAAAATTTGGGCTGTCCCGGAATGACACAGTCATAAACAAGCAGGTCAGGCCCTCACTCCAGCTTGAAGTTCTTTGTGTCTTGAGCTATTTTGCTAAAGTGAAATAACCTACAAAATACCATCCTAGGCCACACATTCCATGCTAGCAAACAATCAAATTCTCCAACTTTTATCTCTGCCCAAGATGGAGGAAGCCAGCCTAACGCCCAAAACTAACATTCTGAGAACTGGAGTCAGAAAATGTAAGTCTGTTTTCTTCTTTGATAAACTTCCTTGGCAAAATGCAATGACCTGAATTACGGTGTGGCTGGTGGCCCAAGAATCTTGAAGTTGGCTTCTGCCTCCAGTCTCCAGCTCCCTTCAAGTAGCGGTGTGTGGCTCATGAGGCTGTGGACCCATCACTTAGTTTCCAGTGGCCTCGATCCATTCTCTTCTTGGTTATCAGCTACCAGAGGATTACAGGGCCAGAGACAACCCCAGACCGAGCGAACCCAGAAGCCAACTCCAGTGTTTAGTTTGAAACAGCATTATTTGATTTCTTTACACAGATATTTTTGCCTCTCCAACTGATAGCAAAACAACTATTTGTTCCCTGAGCACATAAGGCCTCATGGTGGTGAAGGTGGTTGACAACTTGCTAATTGTGGAAAAAAACAAAGCCTGAAATTAAACAACAACAAAAAAAAGATGACAAAATATGCCTATAAAGTGTGCTTCCCTGTGGAGAGAACCTGCCAGGTGGATAAACTACATGGAAAAGTAATTTGTGTTTAGAATAATAAGAAGAGAGTGAAGAGGAACTTCTAGTTTGGAACATTCAAACTGCTTCCTGGAGCTGTGGAGAAGGGATGGAGGCCCTGGCACTACAAGAGATGAATAAGAGCCAGCTCTTATGCTCATGAAGCATGTAGCCCAACAAATGGCATAATGTTCATTTAGTCAATCATTTGGTAAATATTTTTTGAACACTTAGTATGTACCCAGGAGCTTGTTTTGGTGATCAAATCCCAGAGTATGAAAAGACTGCAGATTAGGGGGTCGGAAGTCCCTGGGGAGCACTGCACTTGCTCAGTGGATTATCACCTGATCCTTGACCAGTCCTCATGGTGCTGAGGCAGCTTATCTCAGTGTTCCCAGTGGTCATTGTGCATAGGTTCATTTTGTACTGTCCCAAATCCCTTCTTTTATCTTTCCCTGAAAGATACAGTGTCTGTACAGGGAAAATACCGGAAATAACTCAGTTACCCTGAAGCCTACTCTTGTTTCCCCTAAAACACAAGCACACACACAAGCACACGCAAAACCTGGAGAAGCTGTTTGGCTTTGTTTTTGCGTCTGTGCTTGGCAGTGGTGGGGGTGGCATGTATGTGACACAGTGAATTAAAAAGAGGGTGGGAAAGAAGGTTAGGATGAAAATGTTTGGCCCTTGGCCTAACATGATGCCAAGTGCACAGTAGGTCTTAAGCAAATATTTGTCAACGGCATGTGCAAATGGATGAATGACTCAATGGATGAAGAGAATCTGAATTACTTACTAGATTATAAATTTATCGTGTCCATCTACAGGATGGACCAACAGATGGATAAATGAGTGGATGTACAACATTGAAAACCACCAGCATATATAAGTGGGTGCTAAGTGAATGTTTGCTGTCTGAATGAATGAATGAGTGAATGAGTGGCTGAGGAATGCTCAAGGAGGAGGTGCCACACTGGGGTCAATTATTCTGCTTTGACAGGACAGGCATTATAATTACAATAGGTAGGTGAGAAAAATGTGACTCCCCGTCATAGGACTGCTCATTGCTTTTCCAGCCTGAGAAGCCCTTTCCATCTGTTGACTCAGTAGCCCAGGCATCTTGCCTCTCCCCTGCGGTCTTTTCTAACACGCTAGGGTTAGCTAGGTGAGATGGCAGTGTTTTCTTTTTTAGACCAAACTCTGCTTTGCTTTGAAATTCTACATTTGTTTGGTTTGCTTTCCAGTTGCTTAAGGGAACATGGATGTTAATTAGAACTTGTTACAGATGCTAACAAGAGAAGCTGGTTTGGTAACAAAGAAAAAAAAAAGCTCTGGAAAAAATGAACAATATTTAAGTATCAACATTCAAAAAAAAAGAAGGAAAAAAAAAAAAAGAAAAACACAGACTGGTATCTGTGCTGTGGTCCTCCCAGGACCACCTGGAGACCCATCCCAGACATGGGAGAAGAGTGGGCAATGATTTCTTTCAAGAGGTTTCTTCTTGGGTATGGCACGCCCCGTGGCAGAAGAAGCCTATTTCCCCAGCCATAGTCCTTAGTTCCTCAGAGCTACACTCTCTGAAGAGGAGACCACATTTTTCTCTTGACTACATCATTCTTGGCCCCTGGAAAGCAGCCCTAAGATGATACAGGATCCAGAGGACTGAGCTCTGTTTGTTTTTTTCTCCTGCCATTGTTAAATCTTCAACCTCTGAGTCAGTGCGGCTGCACTCCCCAGGAAACCAAATGTGACTTTGTGCTCGCAAGGTTCTGACTCAGCCTCTGCGTCTTTGGAAGGCTTTGAGAGTTCCATGGCAGCCATGTGAAGGGAAACCAGGGAGGTACAAATCATGCCCACTACTTAGCAACCAGTGTTCTCACCAGCATGCCTCCTCTAAGATGCCGCCCGATTGGCTCCCCTGTGCTGAACCAAAATGAAGAACAAAATCCTGGCAGCTGCTCTAAAGATTGTAAAGAATTTGTTACAAACTTTGGGAGAATTACACGTAGCCAAATGAATTAAATGCCCTCCTCTGTAAGCTAATTAGCTCTTGGTTCTTTGTTTAACTAGGGTCATTTGCCAATTAATTTCCAAGGCAAGTATTTGGCACTAAAATGATACTTTGGAGAAATGGATGAACAGACTAGGAAAGTTCAACAGCCTCCAGACCAAGTGTCAGAAGCCATCTTCCTTCCTTGCTTCAGAGGGAACCTGAAGAGTTTCTAAATGGCCCATGGGAAGAGCCAGGAGCATGCTGGGTGGCCGGGCCATCTGCTGGCCCTGCTATTCAATTCCAAGCCCTGCAGCAAAGGACTATAGGCCAAGTTGGGCAAGAAGTGAAGGCTACCCAAGGCCACTGTTATGGGCAGGTGTCCAGTGTTCATTCAGGTCAGCCCAGCTGGAGGAAGCCAAGGTTAAGTTAGCTCTAATGAAACCAGGAGCAGTACCTTCCTAAATATGTGGCTATTATACATTTGGGCTTCAGAAGGTCAGCTCAATGTAGTAGGATAACACTTGTCCATTGACTAGGCCTTGACCTGGACTGATCTGTTTTACTTGAACATTACTGGTGACTGAGGCAGATGCCTTCCAATCATGAGTTTCTTCTGATATTTTGAGAGCGAATCCACTCAAAATAGAAAATCCCCTATGTTCTGTTAATTAATGAATTAAAACCCCATCCAAGAATTTTGCAGTTTAAGGAGATCTAGAAAAGATTCTGAAGAGACCTGAGCATGGACCAAATACATACAGATCCTTGAAATGATCCAGTGACATTCTCTTGTAGACATTTTGTCCCCGAAAAATTATTATCTGCTTCAACAGAATTCTCTCAATTCTATCTTTTAGGATGGATGGGGCTGCAGTGATGTGGAGATACTATTTTGAAGAGTTGAGGGGCATACTTTTGAGAGATTGCCCTGATTTTCTTTTTGCCTCTCTAAATTTAGATGGAAGTATTTAAATCCTCATCCATTAAGTCAATGTTCTGTAAGCATGATAGCTACCTCCCCAGCTTGGAGATTGGAGATAGGCACTGGTAACTGTTTGTCTTCACATGGTGAATTTTTGCAGAAGGGGTAGAAATGAGAGTGGAGAGTGATTTTGATATCATATATTCTTCTAAACATCTACAAATCAGTAGGAATCAAGGTGAGAGGGCTTCTTAGGAAGTCTTCACAGTGACTAATGAGGCTAGTTATCATCTTCCTAAGCTGGACCGTGAATAGAAAATTTCATGCTTTTGCTTTGAAGTGCTATGATATCCTTATTTCCAGTACCAAGCAGATCTAACTATTTTTCACTAGATCCGAGGGATATTCAGTTTGTGTTTCCTCATGTAGAAGGGGTGATATGGGGAGAAAGTGCTGGGTTTGGCTGCAACACCAATGTGCCAGTCTAACATGGTATCAAATTTTAAAAAGAAAAGGTAAAAAGTGCTATATCAAAGTCTACATGAATTTAATCCAAAGAGGTAGGATAAATGATTATGAAGATAGTTTATATGAATAGATTTATATACATCAATATCTCCTTGGGTGTTTCTGGCTTTTAAGAATCCTTCATCTCTATTATCTTATAATTTTTGCACATGGCACCCTTACCTCATAGCTGGAGAAAATGAGTCAGAGAGAGGCAGGGATTTCCTATGAGAATGGTTTAAGTTCAGGTTTAATTTGCTGGGGGAATGGAAAAGTTGGTGCTATATTCTAGAGGGTTCCCAGTCCTGCCCAAATCCATGTTGAAATAGGAGAATGGAGAGAAAGGGACTTAGAGAGGGAGGAAGATGAAAAACAGGAGTGAGGAGAGTGGGTGGAGAATGGAAAGGAATAGGGCAGGAAATGGAAACGGAATAGAAAAGAAGGGCAAAAAAGAAGACAAAAATAAAAATAAAATATTCTGAGACTGGGGGCCAATCCTGTAGCTATCTAGCTCCATGACAAAGCTGTCTGAATCTCAGTCTTCTGGTCTGGTGGGGTGGTGGGGATTAGCCCGTTCTGCCCTGCCTTCCTCAAGGGGGCCTGCCACACCACAGGAGACCAGGAGCACCAAAGTGCTCTTTGACTCCAAAGCCATACTGTGGCAGACACGGCTACACCATATCAGGGATTCGGGGATTCAGTTATTCTGGAGGTCACTGACGACTTTTGAACTCCCCATTGCTACCAAGAAAAAGATGGCACTCATTACAACAGGACCAATGTGGGCTCGGTTTATAAACACTGAGGATTCCAAAGCCATCCCCGAAGGGAGGAGGCCGAGCTGCCCTGGAGCGTGGGCTCCAGGCGCCAGGAGAAATGGAGCTGTCTCCCTGCTCTTGGTTGCCAAGACATCAACACTCGAACAGCCACAGGGCAAGTTTGATTCGCAACCAGCAAGGAGGAGAAAGAACTCAATTGAGATGCCCTGCCCTGTACACAGGCTCCTCGCAGACGTGAATGGGAACTTTACACTGGTAAGGAGCTGAGGATTGCCTCATAAATTTTAATTATCCCTTGGGCTTTCTTATGAGCAAATCTGCTGTCCTTTTGGCCCTGAAAGGAGAATTGGAGGCCTCTCAGGCTCCAAGTGATGGCACAGGAGAAACAGGAAAACTATTTCTAAACTGTAACAAAATGGCTTTTACTCAGAGTCCACGAGGCAACTTCTAGGACTCTGTCATGAGAATCTCCCTGGATCCATGGGGTTAACACGGATTAATTTGCTCCTTCACTTGTCTCTCATTAATGACAACTCTCCAGCTATCTTTGACAGTGGAACACTCAGTTTTCTTAAAACAATGAGAACAAAATAGAGGGCCTTTCTGTTACTCAGGGTATAATGCAAACTTACATTCAAATGGTACTCAAGGGCACTTGCTGAAAGCTTTGCAATTGTATTGACCTTGTGCTCTGCCCAGTCACAGAAGGTTGGCCAACTGAAAGATCATCTGCACAATTCCCATTCTGCATCATAAAGCAAACCTCCCTGTCACCAGCAGCCCTATATTCAGCTTCTGGAGCCAGAGATTTAATTATTAGCCTGTATCCCACTCAGCAGTATTGGTTTAGAAGAGTTTGAGAATCGGTGACCCTATGTAAGATTTCTTCTTGCAACTACTGAGCAATATTTTGCTACAAGAAAGGGCTCAAGATGAGGCCTTGCAGTGTGATTTGAGGGTGGCTCCATCCACACCCAGGTGCAAAGCTTCCCCCCTGTTTACTGCAGCTGGGGTCAGCATTTCCTTTTTAAAGGTCTTAAGAGTGCCTGGCTCTGCTACACATGCTACTTGAGGTGTGAAATCACACGTCATTACCAAAATTAACTTCTTAGTTACTGTTTGGGTGCCAAAGATGTGTGCTGTCCTCGGCACTTTACAGATATCATTTAATTCCATGGCAGGAACTGAACACAGGAGGTAGGATTTATTGCCTTCATTCCAAGGATAAGAAAACTGAAACCCAGGGAGGATAAGCTCTTTGTCCAAAGCCACTAAGTTGTAGAACCAGGACTTGGAGCCTGGCTTGTCTGATTCAGGGCCTGGCTCTGACCCCCATGCAGTGCTGCTTTCCCGTTAGCAGGCTGAATCGGTCGTGGAAAGCAATCTGGTTCCACATCATTCTGACTGCGCTGCCTCCCGCCTCTGTGGCTGTGAGCAAGTTATTTCTCTGCCTGGGTTTCCTTTCTCACTTGTAAAATTGGGAGAATGAGGCCCGCCTTGTCTGCTTCTCAGAATCCTGAGAATCAAAGGCAGAGATTCCTGGAACTGTCATGGGCCTTGTGACCCTCAGGGATTGCAGTGGTGCTCCTGATTGGAGATCACTCATGTCACAATCAAGTGGCATATCCTAGGAAAAGTTTGATAGAAGGAGATAACTAAGATGAGAACACTGCCTATGGTTGCTCTAATAATTGGAAGGGGTAGTTGGTTTTGTTTTCCTAAGGTACCTACATCTATTCCGTGTGATATCTTACAAGAAGGGTGTAAGGGTGGGGGGGAGCCTAATATTGTTGCCCTTGAATCTTAGCAGTGGCTTGTAACTTCCTTGATTAGTGGAATACAGGAAAAGTCATGCTGTGTGATTTGAGTGTTGAGTGAGGAGAAGGCTTACAAAGGAGATAGCTTTCACCTGGCTCCGAATACTTGCTCTTGGAACCTGCTGTCACATGGTGAGGAATCCTTGGTCATGTAGAGAGGCTGTGTGTTGCATGGGTGTTCTAGGCAACAGACACAATGAAACCTTCAAAAGGCCCCCCACAACCTGCAGACATATGAGTGAGCTCAGAAATCATTCTAGTCCTCAACCTTTGAATCTTCCGGGGGAGGCCTCAGGCATCATGGAGTGGAGTCAAGTTATCCTCAACATATGGGATCTGACTGAATTCCTGAACTACAGGAACCCTAAGGGTTAATACATGATTATCATTGTTTTAAGTCACCAAACTTGAGGTGGCTCATTATGTAGCAATAGATACCTAATGCAAGGAAACACTGCAATAGAGTCACAGACTCTGAGAGAGCATCATGGTTTTCTCCAAGGTTATACTGCCACAAGACTTCCCATTTTGGAATTTCAAGATGGTGCTGAGAGCCAGGAGGAGATGTCAGGGGCCAGTATGGAACCATAGACCTAAGTGAATGACCAGTTGCAGACCCCTGAATCATAGCCAATCAAATAGGCAGATGAGGGTACTGGACGGGGTGACCTGCAGGGGAATAATTTGTACTCTTTTTGAAAGTGAACAGAGGTATTATTAAAATGGAGTTACTCTGGGAAAACAGGTATTGATATAAATGTCCTGGGTGAACTTGAACTTAGTGCTACAGAAATGAGGTTGGCACTGGGGAGATTGGCAAGGGGTGATGAGGGTCTGGCCGGCTGATGAACCACAGGCTGGAGGACACGGAGGAAGGGACACTCTTTAGAGTTTTGAGCTGGGATGTCTGTGCTTGTCACAGTTATGAAGTCACAGGGCTGGGGGGGGGAGGTGCACAGAGACAGAATTTGAGTCCTAGTTAGGGAGAGGGAGGCACAGTCTTAATGAGAAAAACTAAGAAGGAAAATACAGCAGTGTTTCACATCTTCAACTCCGAGATCACTCTTAACCAAGAAGGTAAAGTTCAACTATATCCATTTTCTTGAAAGAAAATCCCAAACCAAAAGAGGAATAAAAATGGAGAGAGGCTTCAAGAAGTTGGGGGTGGGGAGGAAGGCAAGTAAATAGAAAGGGTGTGGAGGGACATTTTAGAGGGAGGATGTGGGGGGGGGGCACACTTGGGCTAGGGTGAGGGTAGCTCCTAAAAACATACAAGAACGGGAAGCCCCCCTCCAGCCCAGGAGCTCTAGGGAATAAGCCCTCAGCAGCCTCTCCAGTCTGGCCTCACACTCTTTAGAGAATAGGAATTTGTCTGCAGGGGAAAGACCACACACAGTCCCCAACCACACCCCTGCTGTCACCCTAAATGACATTGGTGTGGTTCAATTAAAATTTTGTGAGAGGGGAACAGATTACAAGGACATCGTAGTTGTAGAATTCTCCATGAGATGACTGGCTGAAGTACTCAAAGATTCCTTTCTATCAAAAAATAGTGCAATATTTATATAGTTACAGCATAAATAGAATCTTGACCTGTGCTTCATATTTTGCGTAAGTCTTTCCAGGTAATTTGGGATCTTTCTGACAGTTATAGCAATTGTTCCTCCTCTGGGGAGTCCAGGGGAGTTCTCCTGCCCCTCTTCCCTCAGCTCAGTAAGCTTGTGTTCAATGGACTGATGGAGGCTCTCTTTGGGGCTGCCTGGGAATTTCCTGTTTGTTTCTAGGCCTCCTGCAGGTCTATACAAGGCCCTCCTAAACCTCTGTTCTTTTACAAGATTTGAATTTTTTCAACTCTGTTGTAAGGGGATATTTTGTGCTATTACATAGAGAGGAGGTCTCCAAACTTCTTTGAGTTACATTAAGAAGCACTTTTTTACATTATGACTCAGTAAATGCACATACTCCCATGTAAAACTGAGACAAAAATTCCACAAAGAAAACACCCCCCATGAGGCACCCTGCTTTGCACTCTCAGGGTTTTCATCACATTCTATTCTGAGCTGGGCTTTTCCTATGCTGAAATATTCTATTAAATTAAGTGAGATTTAATCACTATAAATTGGAAATCGTTAGCCCTGATTGAACACTTTTTAGACTTAAGAAGTTTGTGTGAGGGGGAAAAAAACAAAAGAAGAAAATGGAAAGATCCTAATGAGTGTTTTCAACTCAAACTTTTCAAGGTGAAATTACAAGTTGAGTTACATTTGGAAATTTCATATTATTTTTTAGTGATCTAGGAATGGAATTTAGAGCATTTAAATCCACTTTTTTTTGCAAGTTAGTTTTCTCCTAAATTTTGAACATGTTGTATATATGAAAGGGGGAGCATGCCTATGGAAGATTTAGCAGTCTCTCCTCTCCCCCTTTCACACATAAATCCATATATTTGCCAACAAGCATCCATATTCACTTTCATAAACACACTCAAAGTATCCAAGTATTTCTGGAGCTCTGATTGGATACCAGAGTCTGGAGAATTTAATTTCCTGATCAAAAGTGTCTAAAAGTCTTATTGCTAGTTGAAAGGGTTTGAATATGTTCTGTTTCCTTCAAAAACTTGTTGAAATTTGGTTGCCATTGTGGTTGTTGGAGTGTGTGTGGGGGGGCTTTAAGAGATGATTAGGCCATTAAATGGGATGAATGCCTTTTTTGGGAGAGTGGGTCTGTTTTCTTGAGAGAGGTTGTTATTAAGCCAGGCTACCCTTAGTGTTTTGTCTTTTTTTACATATGTCCACTTGCCCTTCTGCTGTGTTATGATACAGCAATGAGGCCCTTGCCAGATGCAGCCACTTGATCTTAGATTTCCAAGCTCTAGAATTGTGAGCTAAATAAACTTCTTTCCATTATAAACTTCTCAGTCTCTGGTGTTCTGTTATAGCAACAGAAAATGGACTAAAACATTGATTGAAGAAACTCATAAACCGTAACATAGTCACATAAAAGTGTCATCAGTCTTTCAATAGCTGTAAATAATATCAGATTATTTCCTATTTTGGAAGGAGTTGGGTTGACATTATCTGTTAAGAGGGAACAGTTTCCAGAAGGTAAATCAAACAAACAAAAAAACAACTTTGTAAAGAGAAAGGGAAAAAAGAGCTGTATTCAACCTACATATTAGGTGCCTCACTTAACTTTCAAATATATTACTCACTTAATTGCTACAATGAGTATGAGATGAATATTCACCCATTGAGCCACATTGTGTATAAAACCTGTGTGGCACCTATTTACCTATTATGTTTTATGTACTGGAATTAAAAGAGCTAACCTCCATGAGCTTGTCCTCTGTAAATTGATTGCCAAGTTAAGAGCTTTGCAGGAGCAGCTCCTTGTGTTATGTATGGACCTGAACCTAGATTAGGGCTTCTCTGACAGAATGATGTTGGGGACAGGGAGAAGTGTGTGGAAAGCACTCAAGGCTGATTGTGTAGGACAGGCAGATCTCTATGTCCCATGCAAAGCTCCCAAGGAATGCTGGTGTTGTCTGAGCAAGCCTGCCTGGCTGGTCCTACACCTTTGTTCAGAATAGCCTTTCCTACTAGAAACCAGGATGTTTAGAAGTGGAACAGCTAGTAGTTTTCTCCTGGGTATCTACTCTGTGGCTCACCCAGCAGGAACACTGCTGCAGGGACCTGTCATTCAAATTTATGCTTCTTCCTGTGTTTTATATAAGTGTGTAGAGGTGGGTGCATGTTGTGTGTATGTGTGTGTGTGTGTGTGTGTGTGTGTTTGTGTGTGTGTGTGTGTGTGTATCTGTATGTGTTAAAATGTGATGTTGGTTGAGAAGGGGACTTTGTTCCTGGAGAATTTCTTAATTGAGACTTTGACATATCACAATATATTTAACCCAGTTTTTGCCTCTTGCACATATTTTAATTTCTTTTGTGCAGTTATTCATAGAATTTGGTGTACAGAATGTGATTTCTAGCATCACATGTCTTAAACTTCTATTTTTTCCATTTCAATTCTAAAATACCTCACTCAAATGCCAAGATGGCAATACATAAAGTGGATGTGCCAACACTTTGTCAAAATTCAAGGTTCCATACATTTATGTATAAAGTACTCCTGGTACCAGGCCATTTTTTCTTTTCTTTTCTTTTTTAACTTGCTGGTTAGAATGGACCAGAGGGCACTGCATTCATTTTGTGAGTTATAAAATAAACTCATTTTATTGGATCCTGTCACTTCAAATGCCCAGATGAAAACTGGATAATCAGCACCATATGAAGTTCTGCATCTCAAACTTCTCCTCCTCCTCCTCCTCCTCCTCCTCCTCCTCCTCCTCCTCCTCCTCCTCCTTCTTCTTCTTTTTGGTATGGGGGATTGAACTCAGGGGCACTCAACCACTAAGCCACATCCCAACCCTATTTTTTAATTTTATTTAGAGACAGGGTCTCACTGAGTTGATTAGTATCTTGCTGTTGCTGAGGCTGGCTTTGAACTCATGATCCTCCTGCCTCAGCCTCCTAAGCTGCTGGGGGATTACAGGTGTGCACCATTGTGCCCAGTTCAAACTTCTCTTCTTCTTGAAAGATTTTAACAATTAAAATACTCCCTGGGACTTACATAGCCTTTTATAGTTTATAAAAGTGATTTTATTCTAATTTTTAAGGTATAATTTACATACAGATCTTCAGTATTTACTCTGATCTTAACAAGTATTTGGAACTCTCATCCCTATTTAAGACAGGACAATTTCAGTGTCTCAGGGTCCCAGGCTGCTTACACCTTTCTCCTCCAATAACACACAAAAAGTCAACCATTCTCTGATTTTTACCACTATACAAATGCAACTGTACTCTATACATGCTTTTGTGGCTGGCTTTCTGTTTTGGGGGGTGATTTAATTTTTTTTAAGTTTATACCACTGAGGATATACAGGCAAGTTGCAACATTAAAAGTCACCTAAAGAATTATCCTCTGTGTCATGAGGCCTACAAATCATGTGTCTGGCTTCTTTTGTTCAACATTATTTTTGCCATTCTTCCATGCTATTGTTTATATGAGTAGTTTATTCCTTTTTAGTGCTAAGTATGAATAAGCCAAAATTTGTTTATTTTTGTATCTGTTGATGGATATTTGAATTGTTTCCATTTGGGGGTTATTATGAATAAGACTCCTTTGAACATTCAGATGCAAGTCTTTTTATGGAATGTGCTTTCATTTATCTTAGGTAAATAGGAATGAAATTGCTGAATTGTCATATGTGTTAAATTTTATAAGCAATCACTAGTTTTCTAATGTATTTACACAATTTTATCCTCCCATTAGCAATGTATGTGAATTCCTGCTGATATGTATCATTGCCTACATTTGGTGTTGTCAAGTCTTTAAATTTTAGCCATTTTAATGTGTGAGAGGGATATTTCATTGTGATTTTAATTTGCATATCCTTGATGTCTAATGAGTTTGAGCACTTTAAAAAAAATGTGCTTGCTGATTATTTCTACAAAAAAATGTGCTTGCTGATTATTTCTACATCTTTTATGAGGTGTTTGTTTAAATCTTTACCTTCTTGTTTTGGTTGTTTTGGTGTTGTGGAGTGAATCCAGGGTGTGCTTAGCACATGCTAAGCAGGTGCTCTACTACAAAGCTATACTCTGTCACCTGTCTTTTATTCATTTTAAAATTGAGTTGTTTGTACTTTTGTTGTTGAGTTTTAAGAGCTTTTTATTTTGAATACAAGTTTTATCTAACATGAATATTTTCCCCAATCTGTGACTTGCCTATTCATATATTATTTTTACTGGAGTCTTTAGAATTTTTAATTAGATAATATAGTATTTATCTTTTTGTAATTGTTGGCCTATTTGGGAAGTCTTTACAAATCTTTTGTCTTACATTTTCTTCTGGAAACCTTATCATTTTAGTTTATACATTTAGGTTTATGATTCATATTCATATACAATTAACTTTTATATGTGGATTGAGGTAGGAATTAAGATTTTTTTTTCCAAATTATTAGTCAGTTTTGTTTCAGAACCATTTAAAAACTCTCCCTTTCCCGACTAAGTGGCTTTGGCACTTTTGGTGGAAAAAATCAATTGATATATAAATGAGAGCCAAGTATTGTACCATCTATTATTTTGATCTATTTGTTTAGGCTTATACTAATATCACAGATCTGGGTTATTGTAATTAGATAATGTTAAAGCATTCAACTTATTTTTTTCAAGACTGCTTTGGCAATTCTAGATCCTTTGCATTTTCATAAATTTTTAAAAATTGACTTATTCAACCAAAAAAAATCCCACTGAGAGTTTGTATTAGGGATCTCACAAGAAGAGAACAAAGAGGAGATACACACACACATACATATGTGCAGGGGGGATTTCTATGGGAATTAGCTTGTGAAATTATTGAGCCCACAAAATCCTATGATATGTTATCTGCAAGCAGGAGAGCAGGAAATTTGACTGTATAATTCAGTTTGGGTCCAAAGGCCTGAAGTCCAGGGGAACTTAAGATGTATAAAGGCCTGAGAACTTAGGGGTTGGGGGGAGAAAGGGAGGGAAGAGAGGATGCTAGTGTAAGTTTTGGAGGTGGAAGGCCTGAGAACCAGGAATTCTGCTATCTGAGGGTGGGAGAAGATGGCTATTTCATTCCAAGAAATAAGAAAAGGAATTTGTCCTTCCTTGGCATTTTGTTGTATTTGAGTCCCGAATGAATTGAATGATGAACTGGTGAGGATGGATCTTCTTTACTTAGTCTGCTGATTCAAATGCTCATATCCTCTGAAACATACCTAGAAATAATGTTTGGGCATTGCTTCACCCAGTCAAATTGACACAGAAAATTAAGCTTTATAGAATTTGATTGGGATTATCCAGGAGCTATAGGTTTGTTGTTAATTGCTTGACTCTCATAACAGAAATGAACAAACAGACACTCTGAGACCCAGGGAAGAATACTAGAGCTGAAGAAAACACTGTATTCAGTGTAGCTTTCTATGTGGTCTTCTAACCATTTTGCACAGGGGTCCTTAAGCAGCATGTGTGTTGATGCCACCATGGGATGTCCTGATTTAAGTGGTCTGGCCTGTGACCTGGGCATTGAGATTTTGGAAAGCTCCCTTGGTGTTTGTAATGTGTAGCACACTTTTGGGAACCACAATTTTTAGATGTGGAAATCAAGGCCCCCAGTGATAAGTGAGTCACTTAAATGTACAAAACTTCCAAATTGGCTCACTCTAAACCCACTGCTTTTCACACAATGCCATATGAATATTTGCTAAAAAGAAATTTATGCAAACCCTAAAAAACAACTACCCTTACTTCCAACCAAAATGAAATAGCTGCCACTTTCTTGCCAGTAGAGACTGTTATCTCACTCATTGAGTTGTTCTGAGCAAAAGTTCTATATATGAATCTCCTCAGAAAAGGAACAAAGAGAAAGAACAGAGAGGGGGAAGACTAGAAGAAAAAACACAGGCAGGAGGACCAGGTGTGTTATTGTACCCCTGGATGCTAAGTCAATAGCTGTCTTTGTGTTGTCAGTTTTCAAACTATAAAAACAAAAGACTATTTGCAGAAACCCCAAGAAGCCTGAAGCCTTATGATTCTTGGGTATCTGATAATATCACAAATTTTAGTATTAGTAAGTTCTAACTAAATTTCATTTACAGAAAATTGCTTTTAAGCATCACAAGGAAAAATAATGGTGTTTAGCACACACTTTTATTTCTGCTCTGTGGGATTCAATTCCTTTTATTTGGGAAATGGAAATGATAGAAAAATAGGTAGGAAAACAGACATGGTTTTTAGTTCTTTAAATGGAGCATGTTCATATTCACAGTGCCCTTTTATTCCGGCATAAAATATTTTAAGCTCCTTGGGGGCAGAGGTCATGCTTTCCTTACTTAGTAGTCTCTCATTAGCACAGTGCATGGCATATGGAGGGATGTTAATTGAAGTATCTCACTAAAGGAGAAAAACTAAGAGCTATGTTAAAAATGGCTCTATCTAAAGTCCCATTAATTTTGCTTCAAGAATCAGACACTGTTCATTTCAAAGCTTTTAAAAAATAGTCACATGAGATAGATCTCTCACCTTTAAGATTCACGTTGAACATCTTTCAAAATAAATGTCATAGTTTCACATTTTTTCTCATTTCAAAGCTTCTCAAGACAAAAGAAGAATGTATCAGCATACCTATTAGGTTCTGATGTTTGTGCTTTCAGGGTTTGTTTATGATTATCTGTGTTCGGTCACAGGCATCTTTCTAACTGTCTTTCAAGTAGTCTGTTGGTCATCGACTTTCAGAATCACTGTTGCCAATAAAAGATCCATCTTCTTTTTTTGTTTTTACTTTATAAATGTTTAAAGTTTGTTCCAACTAGTTATACTTGACAGTAGAATGCATTTATGCACTTTGATATATCATACATAGATGGGGTATCATTTCTCATTTTTCTGATTGTACGTGTTGTAGAATCACATCAGTCATGCAGTCATATATGTACACAAGGTAATAATGTCAGTTTCATTCTACTATCCTTCCGATCCCCATATTCACTCCCCTCTACCTAATCTACTCTTGTTTTTGAAATAGAACTGACTTACAAACAACAACAATAAAAAGTGCTGGTGATGTACCAAATACAAGTCCAGAATGTTCTGCATGTCGCTAAAGCCATAGTGGTTTTTCTGAGTTGGGGATTCATGTGAGTTCCCCTGGAAGCTGTCTCATTTGGACTAGGTCAAATGAAAGGGGAGGCAGGAGATCAGCCACAAGCTGAAGTTTACTTTGGAGACTACAAACAGATATTTCTGTCTGTTGTTTTATCTCCCAGATTAGAGGAGAAAATCATAGTGGAATAAACATGTACTTAATGCCTAATTTGGGGATTTAGGAAAACTTAGGTCCCAGGGGATGACTGAGGGAGGGTGTGGGGCAGCAGAAAAGGATCTGTTCTCTTTCCTCAGGGATCATCATGCCAGACCTGAGTTGAGACCCCTGTGTTTATCATTAAGAATGCCGGGGAAGTTCATGAGGAAGTGTTTAGATGACATGAGACTTTAGTATGAGACACAGCTGCTTTGGTCATTCTGTTTGTTTGGTTGGTTTCTTTTGGTACTGGGGATTGAACCCGGTGGTGCCTAACCACGAGACACATCCCCAGCCCTTTTTTAAATGTTTATTTAGAGACAGGGTCTCACTGAGTTGCTGAAGCTGGCTTTGAACTCAAGATCCTCCTGCCTCTGCCTCCTGACCCATTGGGATTACAGGGGTGCACCACTGTGCCCGGCTGCTTGGTCATTTTGATTGCAGTGAATAGTCCTTGAAGGGAGCTTTTATTGGGAATTGCTTTTAAAAAGTTATCAGTTGATAATAAAAAGTCAGTGTACCTCTTGGCACTTGCTTGATAAACATATGCTTCTTCAAGGGAGCAAGTGTTTCCAAATCACCCTTATCAGATGGGTCGACAAGCAGAGCAGTAGCACCTCTTGATCTTACTTGTAGAGTCCTGTATTGAAAAGGTCACCTGGAACGATGCTACCAAAGGGAGACCACTGTCCCCATGTCAGAAATGTTACAGATCTTATGACAATATTCTCTTCTGTGAAAATGTACCTACACTGCTGGCTTTGGGGCTTTGGTCAAATCCCTCTTCACATCTTTGGATGCACCCTTTGCACTAAAAATATGATTTGTTGACTTCAAGCTAGATTTTAAAGCCCAGACTTTATAATTCACTCTGAATTATAAAGCAGTATAGGCTTATTATTTATTTAGCAGTCCTATTATTTATCATGAGACTTTCAACACAATTGAACTTTAATGTCTTCCACTGTAAAATGGAAATCTGAATACTTATTTCTCAGAGTTGCTATGAAAATTACATAAGAAATGTACATATAGCACCCAGGACAATGCCTGGCATATAGTAGGCATTTGATCAGTGTAAGAGAATTATTATTATTGTATCTTATTCTACTATCACAGGACAACTCTGTAGGTCAATAAATGAGCAAGAAACCACCTTAAATAAACACAAAGAACTCATAAGACTGATCTCCTGCAAGTCAAGCTTGCAAAATTTGGGTTTGTAAATTCCTACACTTCTCATTACTGGAGTTTATTAGGTTGCGCTTAGTCATCACCCTAGAATAAGATGAAAGCTATGCATGTTAATTTTATTGTTGTCAATTCAAATAGATATGTTATTGCCAAGTTCTACTGAATATTATTGGAACAATTAGAATTAAGTTAAAAAATGACTTTCTGATTCTTAGGAATAAAAAAAAAATCTTGGAATTGACTTCTGAATTTAGATTTGTTCCTGAAGAAATTTAAGAAGAGAAGCAGTAGTCATTTATGAATATGTCTTTAAACAAAACTTGGACATATCAAATAGCCACCAATAGCTGGCCATCCTCTTGAGTGGCTGTGGGAGACTGGGAGAGATTGGATAGTAGGACTCTTGCATTATCTGTAATTTCTGTAGTTAGGGTTTTTAGGTAGGGGGAGTAACCTAAGCACAGGATGACCATGGGTGCTGAGTGCATTTTTTTTCTGAGACTCCTTTCCCTTAAATAAACCTTGAAACTGAACTTGCCACAATTCAAGAAAAATGGAGTGAAGATAGGGCTCCCTCCGGGGGAAAAAAATCATCCCATCAGAAGCACGTAAACATAGCCTATGAGGAGCCCAAACAGATAATGAATAAGAAAGAATTTAGGGGGAGATAAGCTATTAAGAATAAAGGAAGAAGAATAAACTTTCTTTTGAACATTCATCTCCTTGGTAATTAGATGAAACTCAATTCAAAGCTTGGGTTAGAGTGTCTGCCATGAAGTAATCTCCTTTCTTGGCCCTGCTTTCTCTCTGACACACTCAGCTTTAGATGCTGGACCTGAAATGGTAAGCACCCATTTTCCAGGGATGATTGGGAAGGTTGGTGAACTCCTGAGGTGCTGGAAAGAGTGCCTTTCCATGTTCACTGATGGCTGATGACCGCTGGGTACCAATAAGAATGTGGATGTGGACCTAAACAGGTTTTGTGCTTCACTCCTCTGGATTCTTAGGTAGCCTTAGGAAGAAAGGGTTATGGTTTACTCCACTGTTCAGATGAGGAAACTGAAGCTCACCAAGATTGAGTGATATATTTAAGGTGCATTTTGCAGAATTGAACCCAACCTGCCTGCTCTCTGAATCCCGTGACTTAACTGTGAGTCCATTAACTAGAAGTCGAAATGTGTGAGAATCTCATTCTCTGGAAGAGGAAATGGAAACATTCAGCCTGAATGCATGTAACCACATGAAAACAAACCCAGAGCCAGGAGAAGAATCCAGGGAAACTTCCAGCCCTACAGGGACTAGAGCAAGGTTACTTCAGGATTAGAGATTTGAGGTCTTGACAAGCCTTTCAAGTATTTCTGCTACAGTCAGATAGGAGCTGCATTTGGATTGCTCTCTGACACTTATTAGCTGTGTGATCTTGGAGAGGTAAGAAAAACAAAGTCCTCTGGTTTTCAATTTCTCAACTATAGTAACGTGGTTGTAACAGCACCTGACTGCATGAGGGTTACTTTTGCTGCTCAGCATCTAGCCACTCTTCTCCTGGTCATAGGGCTCCAGATTTCCTCTAGGGTGCTGCTACCTACCCATTCAGTTTGCATGCCCTGGGTACCTTGTATGTGTCTCAGATCAAGCTATTAAGAACAATTATCAAGAATACAAGCAATAAAAAATGTTGGCAAGGATGTGGGGAAAAAGGTACACTCATACATTGCTGGTGGGACTGCAAATTGGTGCAACTATTATGGAAAGTGGTGTGGAGATTCCTCAGAAAACTTGGAATGGAACTACCATTTGGCCCAGTTGTCCTACTCCTCAGCATATACCCAAAGGACTTAAAATCAGTGTATTACAGCCACATCAATGTTTATAGCAGCTCAACTCACAATAGTGAAACTATGGAACCAACCTAGGTGCCCTTCTGTAAATGAATAGTTAAAGAAACTGTGGTGTATGTACACAATGGAATATTACTCAGCCTTTAAAAAGAATGAAAAGATGGCATTTGCTGGTAAATGGATAAAGCTGGAGAATATCATGCTAAGTGGAAAAAAAAAACAATCCCCCCAAACCAAAGGCTGAATATTTTCTCTGATATGCAGATGCTAACTCACAATAAGGGCTGGGGGTGGGTGCTAGGGAAGAATATAGATACTTTGGATTAGACAGGGGGGAGGGGGTATGGGAGTAGAAAGGATTGTAGAATGAATCAGACATTACTACCCTATGTACTTATGTGACTACATGACTGGTGGGATTTTACGTCATGTACAACCAGAAAAATGAGAAATTATACTCCATTTATATATGATGTATCATAGTAATTCTACTATCATGTATAACTAATTAAAACAAATAAAAAAAGAGTTGTATTTTACTGTGACCATTGACCTGTGACCTGGTGAGAGTAAAGGAGATGTAAGGAGACTTTGGCCCAGGTTTTTAGGCAACCATTCATTGCAGAGAGTGAGGCAAACAGAGGAGGTCAGAGTCAAGAACTAGAGTAAGAAAATGATCATCCTTTGGGATAGTGAATTAAGCTATACTTGAAGACAAACTTAGGCCAGGTTATTATACTTAAGTGAGTGGTTGTTTGGATATTGCAACTGAAAATACCCTAATCAATACTCTATAGTTTTTGCAAGAATAAAAGACTTTTTTTTCAATAAATCCTTAAAGTTTTTGAAACACATCAAATGTATAATAATATTAGCTATTTTAATTTTTATCCAAGCCTAAACTTATACTTTGATAAGCATTTTTTACTTTTAATTTTTATCTTTATATTTTTAAAAAAAATTTTCTTCAGATCTCAGTAATAGTACTTATTTAATAACTGTTGTTACAGTTGACAAACACAAAAAACTTCAGAGTAACAATTAATACCACATATAAATAAAAATAAGATTAACTGCCTGGAATCTATATTAGTATTATTGAAATCAACTTGACAATATCATCAAAATCCTTAAATTTTTTTAATTTAAAAATTCAATTCAAAATCCCAAGAAATTCAGACAAAGATTTGAGTTTCACAACATTATTCTTTGAATATTTGGGGATTGGGGGGAGAGTGATTTGTTGATTGAACCCAGGACCTTTCATGTGTCAGGCAAGTGCTCTATCTTGGAGCTACAAACCCAGCCACCATCATTATTTATAATAATAAGGAGAATAGCTAAGAAAATTATAAGCCAATTGTGGAGCCAAATATTATTTACTCATTAAATATAGATATTTTCAAATGCTTGTCTGTAACAAGAAGAATGAACATGTTATCCCATTAAATGAAAAAGGGATGCTGGATGTACAAATGGTATGAATTTATTCATGCAAAATATTTTATATATATATTGTATTACATATATTTAAAAACAAAGGGAAATAAAACAACACCACCAAAGTATTTGTCAGAGAGAGTCAGGCATGTGCAACACGTCTTGTTAAAGTTAGAATTTGCTGTCTCCTGTGTTAAAGCGGTGGCTTGCCCTGTTAAGATGCATTAGCAGCTCTATCTAGAAAAAATATTTAGGCTGTTGAACTAGAGGCCTTATCCAGGCATCATCTATCTGTTTTCCCTGGCAGCAATTTAAAGGAAACAAACTGAAGAACATTTTCCCAGACAGTCAGAGCAAGTGCCAAGTCAGGCCCCCTCCTACATAGTATGCCATTTAGCCATTGCATTTCCTTCCTTCAGTCTCCACTTAAAAATGTATCTGTCAGTGGGAATGTAAAGTGGCATAGCCACTACATGGTAGAAAATAGCAGGGGTATATCTTAAATCATTAAAAATAGAATTACCATGTGATCCAGAAATTCCACTTCTGGCTAAATACTCACAAGAAGTGAAAGCTGCGTCTCAGAGAGATATTTGTATGGCCACGTTCATAGCAGCATTATTCACCGTTGCCCAAATGTTAAACAGCCCAAGTATCCACAGATGAATAAATGGGTAAAGAAAATGTAGTGCATACATGCACTGGAATAGTTTTCAACCTTAAAATGGAAGGCAATTCTGACAAAGGCTACAACATACATGGACCTTGAGAACATCATGCTAAGTGAAATAAGCCAAACATAAAAAAGGACAAATATGTTGTGATTCTGCTTTTATGAAGTACCTAGAGTAGTCAAATTCATAGGAACAGAAAACAGAAAGGTGGTTGCAGACCCTGGAGGGAAGGGGCATGGGGAGTTGTTTAATAGGCAGAGAAGGTCAGTTTTGCAAAAGAGGTGTAGGGCTCAAGGAGGGGAACAGCTTGCCTGAGGCACATGGCCAGGAATACCCCAGGTGTCGGGTCAGCCCTAGCTTCCTTCACCTTGAAGTTCAAATGAGCTTGACATGTTTCAGCCAGAGCACAGAAGACATCTGGCTGGGTAGAGTGAATGAGGATGAAGAATAGGGGCTGATGTTGGAGGAGTCGGCAAGGCAAGGTCATGATGCATATTTTAGCTATGGAAAAGAAATTGGATTTTATTCAAAGTTCTCTGGGAAGCCACTGGAAGACTCTAAGCCAGGGAAGGGTAATGCTCTGATTTGTATTTGAGCGGAAGGAGTATCAAGATGAGAAGCAGAGCCACCAACTAGGCATCCAGGGGACGGATGACGGTAACTAGGACAGTGCTTGTGTTAGTCAGCTTGTCACCACTGTGACCTGAAAAGAACAAGTTAGAGGAAGAAAATTTTATTTTGGCTCATGGTTTGAAAGATTTCAGTCTTCCAAATGGCTGACTCCATTGCCCTGGGCCTAAGAGGAGGCAGAACTTTATGGCAGAGGGTTATGGTGGAGAAAAGCTGCTCAGGTCAGGCAGCTGGGAAGCAGAGAGAGAATAACAAGAAGGGTCCAGGGACAGACAGAGTCACCAAGGCCACCTCCCAACCCTTGTGACCTACTTCCTCCCTCCAGCCATGCTCCAGCTGCCTACAGTTACCACTCGGTAATCAAATTGTTACTTCATCAAATGAATTTGTCCCCTGATGCGGTTACAGCCCTCATGATCTCCTCATTCCACCTCTGAACATTGCTGTATTGCCTAACACATGAGCCAATTCTAGATCCAAACTACCATCGTGCTTTGGTTTGAGTATGATTTAAGTGTGTCTGTCAAAGACCCTTGTGCTGGATGATTGGTCTTTTGTGGTGGATTTGGGAGGTGATGGAACCTTCAAGAGAAGGGACTTAATGGGAGATTGTTAAGACATTGAGGGTGCTGCCCTCACAGCCATAAATGTAGTGATCGTGGGGCCTTGATTAGTTTCTGCAAAAGTAGGTTGTTATAGAAAGATCAAGCCTAGTTCCTGAATCTCTCTGGCTTCCTGTATCATCATGCAATCTCTTTTGCACATGTTCTCACCATCTGCCATGAGGCCCTCATCAGAGACAGAACAGAGAGGACTGCCTGGCTTTAATCTTGGATGTTTAGCTTCCAAAACTGTGAACTAAATAAACTTATTTACTTTATAAAGTACCCAGACTCAGGTACATGAATATGGACAAATAGGGACAACTTACTTTGTGAGAACCACCCCCTTCCCTGGGATGATTGTCCCCCCTGAGCCAGCAGTTGTGAGGCTCTTCTCCCTTTCCTTTATCCTTGGAGGTTGGGCAGACGGGGGAGTGCTTTACTTCAAATCTACAACCCTATTTGCTTCTTCCTGGTCCTTGTAGTAGTCCACATAGGCCTGCCCATGGGCTAGCTGTCTTGTCTCAGTATTCTTGGGGCTCCTGTTTTAGAACCCCATCGTCACAGAGACTCTACTAACCATATATGACCCACCTTCATTACATGTGTTCAACTCAAGCATGACCATGCCAATAAAACAAAGCTTTCAATGGCTTATGAGAAGGAAAAAAGACTCCAAATGATTTTTGGCCAATAGATTGATTCTTCTTAAGCAGAGCTTGATGAGTTAAGTGTAAATGATTCAGAAACATGTGTAGTAGGTTTCATTTTGCAGATGCTTGGATTTAAAAATGAAAGACAGGGCTGAGGGGAGTGAGGGAAAGCATGGCTGGATTTTACAAGGACCTGAAGGAGAACTTCACAGAATGGAGGGCCCCTAACATGGTGTGATTCTCTCCCTCCTCCAATTTCTTTCATTCCCAGACCGTGAGAGCTGCTTGATATATGACATTCTGCGGCATTTTCCTCGCAGACACTCTGTTCCTGGTATTCCTTGCATCCTTGCCAAGTCCTTATTATGCTGTGGGTTACAACTATGCTTCACCAAAGCCATCTTGACTTATCCTGCAAAGTTCACAGACTCCGTTCTCATGATTTGCAGACTTTCTACATAAGGCACTGTGCTTTCAGGCCGTGCGGCAGCCCAGATACTCACGGGAGCTCTAGGTCCTAGGGCCAGATACATTAGGATATCACCACCTCAGCTTTCTCTTCTGCAAAGTGAGGGGTGACTCCTTCTTTGCCTGCTTCCAAGAGTCACTGGGGAGGATGGTGCAAGTTGCAGAGCACATTACAAATAAAATGAATGACTATGATGAATATACCAGAAAGGTTGTGAATGGTGTCAAAAGGTACATTCAACTTGTCTAGAAGTGTAAAGAATTTGTGCTCTCTTGTCGTTTATGTGGAGGGAGGGTCAGAGTAGAATCTAAGTTGGAATTAATTAATAAATTAACCAAAGTTGGAGGTAATTAGGTAAGAATTTTTGAGGAGCATCACTTCCTGTGCACATGTCTGTCATGACCCAGAGCCCTTGGAGAGTTCTTTGTTAATCTTTGTATTTCACACTTGAGAAATCTGAGGATCATGAGGAAATGACTGGACCAGTCATATATTATCTCACTGAGATACCATGATGGTTACAGCTCAGAAGATACATTAAAAAGAATGGGCTTCAATTATTTGTAAAAAAAACTTCTGAGCACCATTTTTTTGTAGTATTAGGGATTAAACCCAGGACCTCATACATGCTAGACTAGTGTTCTATTACTGAGCTATGTTCTCATCCCCATATCTTATAATTTATGTTTTTAATCTCCAGAGCTTGCTCAGTGCAGTTGTGGTGTGCAATATTCAACAAAAATTTGCTGACTGAGAAAATGAATGAAGAACACCAGGCAAGAGGAGGAAGAAGAGAAAATAAAGAGAAAGCATTGTCCCTGTCCTAGAGGATCTTACAGTTAGCTGTAAGATGAATAGGAAAAATACAACTTGAGAACATGGCAAGCAAGAGCAAAGTGATGCCATGTGCGTGAGTGTAGGTCACATAAGTAGAAAGAAATATATTTTTTTTTCTTAAGGAAGATGGATTTTTAAAGAAAATGGGATGATTCACACAACCCAAGCAAAGAAGATATGTACAGGTATTCATGTGGCAATCTGCAGTTTTTCTACCATCAACCCCTCCTTGAGCATATGAGGCTGGTGCTTGAAGGGCCTCTTCAGCTGAGAAGGCATTCGGGTTGAGTGCAGAGTGATGAGGGAGAACAGGCAGCTACCTTTAGTCTTCTCTGGGATGTAGGAAAGGCCACCCTCCCCTTTCCTCACCATCCCAACCTCACCTCCACTTGCTGACCTCAGCACCTGCAAGATTCACCCCTGGACCCTACCATTGGAATGATGTCAAAAGCTCTTTGGAGCACCAGCCTCTCTGAATGTCAATGTGCGTTTATTTTCTTGACTTCAGTACTTTATAGATAGATATCCTTAACATTTTCTGAGAATTTCAGAGGCAGTTGGAGTATGTTGTATTTTCTGAACTTTGTTCGAAGACCTTTTTGCCTTGTTCTCATTTGTTTGAAGGAGGCTCTCATAAGAACGTCTGTGATGGGCCTTGGGTTAAGTCATTCCTGCCCCAGAAGGCCACTGTAAGTAACATGTTACTTGGAGAAGATGAATTATTTTTAATCTTTCTTCCTTCTACAAAGCACTGGAGACAGAGAAGTGGGAAGAGTGAGAAATAAAGTGCAGAGACCAAGAGAGAAGTAGAGGAGGGAGGGGAGGAAAGAAGAGTGTTGAATCTCTTCAGAAACTAGCACCAAAGAAGCAATGACAATGGAGTGCAGAGCCAGACCCAGGGCTTCTTGTAACCCAGGCAGGCAGAAGAGGAAATCATGATAAGTGTCTTTCTGAAATCAAGAGAATATTCCTCCAACACTCTTGAGTTTTGTGGCTCCTATTAACTACTAAACTCAAGCAAAATTCTTAATGGGGGAAATAATGACATTTTCTTTTTCTTTTTCTTTTGTACTAAACCCTAAGAAAAAAATTCATCACACAATTCCTTACATAAGGAGTCTTATATGTATGGGCTTCAACACAAAATTTACAAGAGACACAGAATCATTCTTTGTGTGTGGTTCATCTGTTGACATTGAGATTAAACCAAGGGTATAATATGAAATCACAGCACTTGGTAGGAATGTCCTCAACAAACTCAGGTCATGTGGCCTGACACATTGCCTAAAGCTCAATTGATGCAGAGTTGAATAGAGTTAGGGACCCTCAGGAGGAACAGCTGAAAACAGCCCAGTGGAGACTGTGCCTTGAGTAGGTCATCACCCCGAGAACCATCACAGGAGAAAGATGAGAACAGGGTCTTGAGTGAAAGGTATGGAGGGTGGGGAGCTCTAGATGGCAGGGAGGTACCGAAGGGGCAGACAGAGTTGAAGGCTCAGGGGGAAGTAGCACGGAGACTCACAACTTCAACTAGGTACATCTTGGAGGCCACAGAATTACCTTCAAATGTAGAGTACAAAAAATGTGCTGGTACAGAAAGGCCTGACTGAGAAGCTAGAAACCAGGAATTAAAGGAACAGTAAATAACCCACCGTCAACATTATCGTATTCCTTATCCCAACTCAGATAAACAGTATTAATTATGACTCAGCACAAGTGGAAAATGTCAACAAAACTAAATTTCATCATGTACCGATTACAAAAGTTCTTGGCTTTGGCTGTTTCAGAGAAAATCATGTAGCAAGATGCTCCTCATGGTTGTACACCCCTATTGTGTATCGCTTCTTCATCAAGTACTGGCCTTTGGACTGTTTCCTTTGCATATACAGGCCTACACTTGACCTCTAGGCTGTAGACGTCTCTTTCAGGTTCTCCAAATCCCCAGCCATAGCCTCAAACTCCAAATTCACTAAACATTGCTCAAATCTTGAGTCTATTCTCAGAATATCTGTGAATCTGCAATTCCCGTTAAGACCCTTGAGCCTGTATCAACAATTATAATTATTTTCTGGTAACATTAAATTAGCATGAAGCAGCAGATGTAGAGCAGAGAAAATGGCGTTGGAAACTGTTCAGAGGGGTTTTGATTTAGATGGAAAGAGCACAGAAAAATGGTAGAAAGACAGAGGTGATAGAGCCAAGGTTTGAGGGCTAGCAGAAGGGCTTGGGGGAGGTTTATGCTGTTTACTACACCCTCCCCCCCCAAAAAAGCACCAAAAAACAATCCACAACTTATTTGTAGAGGGGAGAGGAGAGAACTGAAAGGTTTTATTGGTTCTAAGTAAGAGGAACCATAGAAGACAGACGGAGTCATGGAAAGGAATTTTGAAGCCATCTTGCTAAGTGCCCAAAGCAGTGACTTACAAAAGAAAACTAATGCCTAAGTGGGAGTCATTTTTCCAAGGTCAGAGAGGGGCAGAGCTAAGGTTAGAATCCAAACCTCAAGACTCCAAGTTTGGTGCTCTCCTCACATTACGTTATGCAGGACTACAACTGTGGGAAGAGCTGTCTTGCCAGTCCTGAGAACTGGTAGATTAGAGGGTTGAAGAGCTCGGGGGAAAGGAGACAGGCTGGGGAATTTTCCCCAAATCAGCAGGAAGGGAGGAGAGTGCAAACTTTTTGAAAATTGCTTCCGGTGTTTTAATGAGCTCTGAAAACAAGAACTACTGGAAAATGCTGAGAATCCTCTAAGTTTGGGAGGTCTAATAGACAGGGTAGGCTTATGATGCATAAAAAATGCCCATGGTAGGCCAGGCAGGCATGTAGCCAGCAGGCCAGGCTGTTCATATTTCAGAAAAAAAGGGCAATGATATCCATGGCATCCTGCTGTAGAGCAAAAGAGGCTCCGGCATATTGAACAAGTTACACAGTTCAGCGTCTTTAGAGACAACACAAATCCTCTGTGGTCACTCGACCTCATTCTGTGGCTTTCCCATCCTGGATCTGACCCACATTTACCAACCCTTTTCTCAGGGTTCCACAGTATCTTTCTGTCCCCATAATTTGTGAACAACTCCTGCAGGAACCTGAGTCTCCATCACCATCTGTAGTGGGATTCCTGTATTACCTGGCTGGAGGAAGAAATGGTAGGTCACAAAAACATTTCCCTTCCTCTTTGCCTTACTCTCTTTGATCTTTACAAAATGTAATGTCACACAATGGCAGCTTCAGAGGTCAGGCTTTCGTTGGCCCCTTTAAAGGGTCTTAAAGTCTAGAACTGTTGGAAGCCCTTCAGGATGGAGGTTAGGGCACAACAGCAGGTATCAGAGGGCCGATGACAAATGAGAATGGTGTCAAGAGAGATTGTTCAAATAAACAGTTAGATGCTTGGAAGTATGGCCTGAAGACCTCAGATCTTTCTCTCCCATTTGTTTTTTTTTTTCCCTCCATCCAAAAGAGAAGATTAAGTTTGCTGTGAACATGAGCTGATGAAAAGAATTCAAATAGTACTTTGAATGGGACCCCAGTCAGACCCACAGGAGAGCTACAAATTGCTTTTGGAGACACTAGTCTCCCTTTACAGAAAGTGAGCATAAAGCCCACATATCTTCTTTCTATAAGGTACTAACTTGTAAATTAACCTTTAATGGTGTATAAATGATGTTCTGAAAGAACTGCTTATGCAGCTATATTTATGATCTAGAAAATTGCAAATATTTACAAGATTATAGGTGTTAATGGTCTGTCAAAAATGTTTGTATATTGTACATACATTAAACCCCAGTTTCAGACCACCCTGGTATAAAAGACCACCACTCTCTAGTCCCATATAGTGTTTCACTTTGATTCCATATATGCCAATCCCTATAATTAGCCTGCTCCCTAATATAGATCAAGTCTACTTTATAGGGAATTCTCCCAATCGTTTTCATTTCGTTTAAATCCAGTACCCAGGCCGCCTATGTAAACTGTCTGCTAAATGGCTCAGGATGGCCAATCGATCTTATGTCAGCAATGGTCTATGAACTCATCCGTCTGGTTTTGGAGTGGGCCCCACCGTAAGGCCTAAGTGCCCCTTGTTTGATTGCTTTCCGGAAATAAAATCAAGCATACACGTGAACTCCTGTGCCCAGCCTCTCTGCTGATGTTTGCCCATAGAAACCCTATGTGTAGGTAAGCTGTGGACATAACTCATTTCAGAAAGCTGCTCCTTGTTACAAAGTGCTTTAACTCTGATGCTTGACGGTGAGAGAGGACAGCAGACAAAGAGGGAAACGTGGCTGTTTCTCCCGGAATTTTGAGTCCTGTTCTCCCAACTCTCTTGCCTTGTTACTGTTCCGTGTGGGGGCGTGGCAGGAAGAAAACAAAACAAAACAAAAAGGTCACAGGTTGTTTTGAAATGGTTTTCCCATCCTAGTTTATTATCTCATTTGCTCATTTTCCTTAATGTCAAACTGTTTCCATGGCTGTCTCAAGATGATCGCTCCCCGCCCCCCAGGCATTTGCCAGAGCTCTGTCTGCTTTGTAGGAATTTATAGAGCAAACTTGTTTTCAGCTGCTACAACAGGGGCTCCCTTCCCACCTACTCTGATGAAGACATACAGGAAAATGGTTGCCAAAAGTGCTGGTGTGGAAAGAGTAACTTTGGAATTTTTATATGGATCTCCAAATAATCATTCCCTCCCATCTCATTCCCCCATCCCACCCTTGAAAACAGAGGAAATAATAAAATCAATTTTCCCTAAGCCCTTTAACTAGCCCTGACGACACACACTTAATTTTCTTGAAAATAAAATAGGTGTTTGGGTGGTTGTGATGGATTGAAACCATTGAAGCCACTGCAGAGGTTTTAAACGGAACAGGATGGATGGCTTCAGGCCCCAAATGAGGAGAAGCATGCCCCAGATGAAGGGGAGAGGATGGCGACCAATCTAAGGAGCCAGAGACACTGTGTTAGGGAGAGAGAGGCCCCAACAATTCCCTTCAGCCTTTCTCTGGGCTGATTCTCAGACCTCCTAAGCCTTTTGACTTGCCTAGTTGTTTGGAAAAGATTTGTTAAAATTACATTAGGATTCTTAGAGGGCATGGACCTAGAGAATTCCATTGGCACTGAGCTGGAAATGACTCCACCTTGAAAAGCATTTCAGATCCCTTAGGCTACTGATTCCCCTCCTGGGATCATGATCCTTCTGAGATTCCCAGGCAAAGAGAAATGGGCTTCTCAAAGATGGTCCCAACATGTTGGAAACCCTTGTTGGAGTTATAAAGTTAACTGGGCTCAGATTGCTAAGGAGAAGTAAAATATATCAACTCAATGTGTTTATGTTAGTTTTTTTTTACAATGGTGGTTTCTAATTAATACCAAAATAACTATTTTTTCTGTTACTTCTCAATAACTGTACGTGGTATATAGAAAATATGGTTTAAAGCACAGCATGTGGAGGACAGGAGCCCATGCAGATGACAAATGCAGGTGACAAGAACAGAGGCCCTGGTTTAGGAGTGAGGATCGGTGCAGCCTATCAAGTCCCAGGTCACTGCTTGTTTTATTCAAGGGCCAAATGAGGAAACTGAAAAACTAAACACTAAATGCGGATCCCATTTTCGGGATAGATTCCAATTCTATTCGATTGCTTTTTTATTTTGAAATAGGAAGACAAATGGCTGAACAGTGGAATGTACTTTATTTGCATGGTCATAAAAAAGAAGAATGAGTGGGCCTTCCTCTCTCATTCAGGAAGTGTTCCTCTCTTGTGCAGAGAAAGCCCATATTAAAGTTAGGGACCCCTATGGCATCAATTACTAGGCAGGTGAGCTGTTTGGATGTTGAATTCCCCAATGGTGTTGGAGAGAGGTGGCTGGAGAGCTCACGCAAGCTGCCTTGCTTTTACTCTGCCTGGTAAGGCTGGCAGGGTCTGCAAGGGAGTCATTGATTGTTTCAAACTATTTTTTTTTTTAACATTACGGGTTTGGCAAAATCCCAGACATACTTTACCAAGTGCTTTTTTCCTTCATTTTTAAATCCCATGTGTATTTCAAATGCAATCCTTATGTTACTGATTCATTTACACTTAACTCATCAAAAATGCTGGTTGGGATGAATTAGTTGATGCCCAAGGAGAAGTATGGTCCCCCTTTTAAAAGAGATGTTAGAAACCTTCTCCCTACCCCGTTCCTACTTGCCAAATGCAGTTCAAAGTGAATCTGCACCCCCTGCCTGCCCTCATCTACCACCAACTTTTAATCACATTAGAAAAGGCAATTCCAAGGAGCACTAAATTTAGGGAAATTCTTCATTCCACTCTCCCTCCTTTAAAAAACTTGTGTATTTTAAGGGGAATCTGATCCATATGCTTCTGATTCATTTACACTTAAATCATTAAAATGTTGTTTTGAACAAGCCACTTGGTGAACAGAAATGACGATGAGCCTTTATTATGATTTCTTCAAGCTCTTTTCTGCAAAACAGGAAGTCACACTGGGAAAACTGAATCTCCAAAAGTTTAAATTTGGTATGACAATTCTTGGCCCACCATGGTTTAGAAAAATCTATTTTTGCCTATCCTTACATGGGACCCAGCACAACTCTCTGCTTGGATGACAGATGTATAGTCATAATTGCATGTAAAATTGCATCTGTGAGTAAGTTGCTTCCTTTGAATGATTTCAATGGAGCATGTGCCTCTGTGTGTGTGTGTGTGTGTGTGTGTGTGTGTGTGTGTGTGTGTCTTTAGGGGGGGTGGTCACACCGTAAATCTTTTGGGCCTTAACTGTACCAACCTATGCCAGGTGGGATTAAAAAGGAATCACATGCTGAGAAACAGGAGTGAATTATATTAAAACTATTTATATATTTGCTACAGCAGGAATGAAAAACACATGGGATATAATTTGACCTATCCTAGTTAAAGGCTAGCTAAGGCCACTGAGTATTATCATGTTCGCTCACAAACAGAAAGGGGAAATTTTGGTGTCTCCTCTCCCTCCATCCTCTGTGGTGATAGATGCCAGTGAGGTCCATTCTCTTTTTGATCTTCCTTTTATCCCCCTTTCCTGAGTCCCCTAGGAGTTTATTATGATTTGGATCTGGGATCCAAAGTCTCAGGTATTCAGAGGTGGGGCTTTTAGGAAATTATTGGATCACAAGGCCTCCCATTAACTCATCCATAGTTGATTGGACTGCTAGAAGGTGAGACCTAGTTGGAGGAAGTATGTGTTGGGGATGTGCCCTGGAAGGGGCTAGGGGTGAGATAAACCTGCCCCCCTCTCTCTACCATTTTTCCCAGCTTCCATGAACTGAGAAGCTTTCCTCTGCTATGCACTTCTTCCATGAAATTTCTGCCCTGATACCAGCTGACCATGGAATGAACCTCTGAACCTGAGGAAAAATAAATTTTTCCTCCTTTATTTGACTTGTGTCAGATAATTTTGTCATAGCGATAGCGATGAAAAGCTGCCTAACAGAGCTCATGGTATAAATTCTATTGGGAACACCTTCCTAAACCACTCTCATTTGGGAGAGCAGGAAGCAGAAGTATAAGAGGTAGAGACAAAACTGGAACTAGAACTTAGAAAATCACATGCTGAAGTTAGGCATCTTTCTCACTTTGGCCCAATAGTAGTTACCGAAAATTGAATGCCTCTCTGCAGAGATTTGGCATCTCATCTCGATTAATCTCTCCTAATCCTTAAAACAGTCACAAAGTAGCAGGCATTACAGCTTTCAGTTTTCAGATGTGGAAATGATGATGTTGAGTGAAGCCACAGAGTTCATGATTAGAAGACCCAGGAGGGGCTCTCAAGAGGGTCTCATACAAAGCACAGTGGTTAAAATGAGGACTGTGGAGTACATTTGAATGCTGACTTCACCATTCAGTAGTTGGCGAGTTTAGGCCTGTTACTTAACCTTTCTGTATCTCTGTTCCTTTAAAAATGAGGATAATAATAATGCCTATATGATAGTTACAATAATATCATTAATATTAATATCATTTAATAATTAATAAATAGTATTAATATTATAATGATGTCTAGATATAATTACTTCACAAATCACAGCTAACACTCCTTGTACACCTCTTAATGAGTGCTCCATATCTCTAATGACTTGGAAGTCTCATGAACACAAAGGAACAGCCCTACCATTTTATGAATAAAGAGGGCAGTAGCTACTGCTATGGGCCAGATAATTTGGGAATGTTCTGAAGTCTTGTCTCTACCAACCCTTTGTTCCCAATCCTGCCCAGGGTGCACAGGCTCCATGGGCATCCAGCCTGCTGCATGTAGTGCCAGACTCTTGCCAATATGGAATCCCAAATGAAACCCCCACATCCTTTAGGAATGGGAAAGCAAGATGGAGACAATTTAGGGGGGAAATAGCACTCCAGGCATCGTTCATTAATGCTATTGTTTTCACATCTCCTGCCTAGTGTTGTCTTTCAAATACGACTTTTATGTTGTCACAGAGCATTGATATTTCTAACTTAGACCCTAGATTATGAAAGTTCACCTACCAGGTAAAGCCATCTGAACCCTATTAGAATTGTGGAATGGAGATTTCATGGCAAATAAAAATTCTATATCATTTTAATAAAATCATCATGTGCAAGTGAACATGGAGGTAAGAAAGAGCTAAATTTGTAAACCCTAACCCAGCTCTTCTTACTTTGGCTGAAATTCTAAACCTCTATGAGGAGCGACCTTTAGCAGCCACATCATCAGTCTGCAGCAGAAGCTGCTGTCATTGTCTAGATTTTCTCATGTCCCAAGTGGAGGAATGATGGTAGGGTTTCCAGGGGAGCATCTATGTAGGACAAGGCCAGAGCTGACAAAGTCCACTTGGAAGAGTGTTGGTGGGAGGTAAGGAGACTAATTAGATAGGGGGGGCATAACCAGAGCATGTTTCTACTTTGGTCCCCAAGTCCTCTCTTGTGGCTCCAAATACTGCTTGAAAAACAACCTATGGCAACCCGTTTTCTATGTCCAGGGTGACACATCCTTTAAAATTAATTTCGTAAATTGTCTAAGGGAAACTATGGCTCTGCCTATTTCCATGGGCCAAACATCTGGATGAAGGTTGAGGGGAAAGAATCCCCCCAACAGGCCCCATGTCCTCATTTGCTTGTGGCCTGGAGGTCAGTGACTGTTAGTAAATTGGCAAGCGTCCTGAGAGGGCATCATCCTGGGAGAGAAGCTGAGCATGGAGCAGAGGGTTTTACACACTGTTGGAAAAGGCTCCCACCATCTCATCTGGGTGTCTGCAGGCACTGAGCCCTTGGGATTTACCCTCTTTTTCCAAATTCATGAGCAAGACAAGGGCTGCTAATATTTAAGGGCCAGTGAACAAGTTGTGGTGTAGCATGTTGCATTAATGTGACCCTGATGTTTGTGCTTTCATTTGCAGCCAGAGATAAAAAAAAAAAAAACAGAAGAATCCTGCAAGTCCTTATGGGCTCCAGGATTGAAGGGTCTCTGATCATTTTCTTAGCCTTATAGTGTCAACTTCTCTTAGTAGAGCAGTGACACATTTGCCCTCAGTCCTACTGTATTATTATCTTCATTATCATCATCACCATTTTACTAACATTAACTACTAAGTTCTTATCCAGGAACGGAACCAAGGGATTTATGGGATCATTTCATTTAATGCACAATACCCTTGGAAGTTGGTTCCATCACAATGTCCTATTTAAAAATTAAAAAATCCAAGTTTAATTGACTCCACCAAGGTCACCGAGATAGCAAGTAACAGATCTAGAACTTAACCTTACAGCTTATGCTACGGATCAGTATGCAGTTAGGCAAGTCAGGCCTAACATTAATGAATGAATAAATGAATGGATGGGCAAATAATTACAAAGGTTCATTCTGACTTGGTCCTCTTCAGTGACTCTTGATCATTTTGGGAGATAGTTGTATTTGGAAAAGATCTAGACTCGGGTTTGAATTTCAGTAATGTCACTTTCTGTATATGTGGCCTTGGGCTGATTATACATCTTTAGTTTAATTCTCTGTCTGTAAAATGGGAACATTAACTATTCCCTAGATTTGTTATAAAATTTCTTATGTATAATATATACAGTGTCTGTTTCATAGATGGTACTTACTATGCTTTACATATTTTTGTTGACATTTTAAGTATTTGTTTTAATTGATAATTGCATATGTCCTAAGGATATCATTCAAGAAAATAAAACAGCAGTATAATATTCTACTGTTCCCTCCTGCCATTCTTAAACCCTTAGAATGTGAGGTTGTACTTCTTCTACTCCTTAGTCAAAGTTTTCCAGTCTATAATAATTCTCTACCATGTAAAACTAACCCCTTGTCTCTTTTCAGAGGCCAGAAAACTGGGAGGCTGTAGGTTGTGTCTGACAAGAAGAAAATGCCCAGGATCCAGGGACTAAAAAATATCCTGTTTTTCTTATTTTACTGTTTGCAAATAATTATTTCCTTTCATCTCACAAATCATAGATTAAAATCAATACTTCCAGGGCTGGGGTTGTAGCTCAGCTGTAGAGTGATTGCCTAGCATGTGTGAGGCCCTGGGTTTGATCCTCAGCACCACATAAAAACAAAAAAACCTGAATTCTTAAAAAAAAAATCAATACTTCCCTTTTCAATAAAATGACTTGAATTGAGTTTTTGAAAATGTTTTCATTAATCTTTTCTAACTCCCACCAAGATGTGCTCACACTAACTCTTACACTGGTCATGTACAATGCTGGACAATGAAGGAATTGAGATAAGAAACCTTTTGAGAAATGTTCAGCCCATGAGACATCTTTTCTTCAGGTAAAATGACTATCCACTAACTTTTCTCCATAGCAATTTTGCAGTTTCTACATAAATTTCTAACATTAGATCACAGAGGCTCAACCAGTAATGAGAAAATGTAACTAAGGTACCTGAATGTTTTCAACTCGATGGTCTTGACATTCTAAAATTTAACAAGCTTGTGTAAAAGCTGTGTGATATACAACAGTCCACTGAAGAGTTGACCCATTTACAAAGCCCGATTAGGTTACATTGCCACACTGACCTTGCTTTGTAAACAGGCCACTTTTTTCACTGGGGTAACATGTAGATTAAATTTCCATTTAAAATGAGCCACTTCTAAATTGGTACAATTAATTCTGACTTCTTTAGGGGACCGTGGGAAAGATAGAAATATACTCTTTTCTTTTACAGTCTATTTTTTTTTTTTTCACAAGAAGCATCCCTTCCCACAATTCTTGGGCCTAAAGAGAGCAATGGGCATCCTTTTCATCAATATTTATAGCAGCTCAATTCACAATAGCTAAGCTATGGAACCAACCCAGGTGCCCTTCAACAGATGAATGGGTAAAGAAGTTGTGGTATGTGTGTGTGTGTGTGTGTGTGTGTGTGTGTGTGTGCGCGCGCGCGCGCATGCTGGAATATTACTCAGCCTTTAAGAGGAATGAAATTATGGCATTTGCTGGTAAGTGGATGGAACTGGAGAATATCATGCTAAGTGAAATAAGCCAATCCCAAAAGAACCAAAGGCTGAATGTTTTCTCTGATATGTGGATGCTAATTCACAATAAGGGTCAGGGGCTAGGGAAGAGTAGAGGTACTTTGGATTAGACTGAGGGAAATGAAGGGAGGGGAGGGGGCATGGGGTAGGAATGATAGTAGAATGTATTGAACATTATTGCTCTATGTGCATACATGATTACATGATCAGCATAACTCTACATCATGTACAACTAGAAGAATGAGAAGGTATACTCTGTCTATGCATAATGTATCAAAATGCATTATACTGTCATGTGTAACTAATTAAAATAAATAAAATGAAAGAAAAAAAAGATCATAGGATCAGGAGCAACCAAATTTATCCTGAGAACGTAAACTATAAGTTTTCTTCCATACCATGCTGCTAGGAGGTAATACTAATTTGGTGACATATTTTTAGCATGTGTATAGAATTATAAGAATGAGTTTAGTTTATTGAAGCTGCCTCTTGCTTCATTTAATTTCTCCTGACTCTAGGTTCCCTCAATTATTATTTTATATTATATGCATTTATATTTTTACAAAAAACCTTTAAGAGGTAAGAATAAGGAAAACAAGCAAACAAATAATAGGTGGCCTAGAAATGCATTTAAATAGTTTGGTTGCAGGTTTAATGCCCTCATTTTTTTTTCTTCAATGAAAAGAAGGTATCACCAAGAGTTCTAGTCCTAGTTCTATCATTGGCCAGCTGTGTAACCTTGGACAAACCACTTTGTTCTCCCAAGTCTTTTGTTTCTTCTATAGAGTAAAGAAGTAGAAATACATGGTTTTAAGGCCCCTTTCAGTGATGACCTTAGATGTAAAAAGGAGTTTTCATTCTCTGGGCATATATTAACCACCCACAAAGGTTCTGAATGGCAGGTGGAAGCCAGCTTGTGATCTGTGTCCTGTGGTTGAACCAGTCTATAATTCACAAGACATTACCTGATGGCTAATATTCCTGCACCAACTTGGTACCTTTCTCAAGAAGTTCATAATCCAATGGACACCTCTGAAATTCTGTCTTGATATCCTAAAGAGACTGGGAACATAGTGTTTACTAAAGTATACAGTGAGTACATAGAGGGAGGGAATAATGAATGGATAATGCATTTTTGGATACTTTCTTCAATTTAGAATTCTTTCACATAGACCATAAGATCTCCTCCTATAGAAGTTAAGAATAGTAGTAACCACCACTAACCCTTCCTCCTCCATCTCTTCCTCTTCCTCCGTCTCCTCTTTCTCTTCTAATTCTTCTTCAAATTCATCTAATTATTCTTCTTATTCTAATTCTCCTGGTAAATATGTATTTCCATGTTATCTTTCAAGCTCTGGAGTGGGAGTTGGAACAAATGCGATGAGGTCAAGTTGTTGTTACTTCACATCAAAACAATAAGTGGGAGACAAAACTGTAGTTCTGAGATGGACAACTAATATGGACACTTGAACAATGGGGAGAAAACCTTTTGGGCAGTGAGGGATTGACACCACACTGTTTGATTATAACTCAACCAAAGTCTCTGCTGATCTAAATGCAATGAAGCCGAATGTCAGCTTCACTGAAATGGAACCTGCCTATAAGCAGAGGCTTCATTTAAAAAAAAAAAATCAACTAACACTTTCATAAGACTTCATTTATTGCTTCACTTTCTGAGTCAGATTATGCTTTCAGAAGCACTTCATGAGCTGCTGTTGAAAAGTTATTTTGCACCACTGCAAAGCTACGCAAAGTTCCCGTGTTAAAGCAGACCAATTAAGAAAATACTGAATAAACACAGTTTGGCTTTCTTTGGAAGAAAAATGACCAATGTATTTTTTTATTACCAAGGCTATCTTTTTTTTCTAACAAGATTGTATATGGCTGTTGTAAGCAGCCTCACCACCTTTATGGAAAAAGTAAAATAGAAATATATTCAATAAATGAAATGATGTGACAGGTTTAACTTGCCCTCCAACTTTCCTACTTGGAAACAATTGTCCAAATTGTTTAAAAGTAATAAGGTTTTAGGTGATAATCAATAATAGTTATTCCATTTTAAATATGTGGTTATGCATAATTGTCTGTTATACAAGTAGGGAAACCTTGGACTGGATATCACATTTCCTAATCAACTGTTGGCTTGCCAAAGCCAAATAACTTAACTCTCAGGGTGTGTCTTCCCCTCTCTATTGAGAAGAGCTATGCCATGATACATAGACCTAGTTTGTGTGGTAGATTCTTTAACCAGATGCTTTAATAACAAATACTCTGTGTGTAGAAATTTGTATTGATTTACTATTTTGAATAATTATATCAAAATCCCTGGATTAATGAAATAATAATTATGTTTTTATTTCTGATCAGTTAAAGAATGATAAAGTCTTGACCTGCATGCTATCAGGTCTGCGTGCTACTGTGGTCAGGGTAGACATTACTAATCAAGTTAGCTTCAGGATCATTTTAGCTACTATTTCAATAATTCACGGGTAAGATGAAAGATATTTGCCATGCATTTTGAGGCAGAAAAGATATATTAAGTTCTATGGAATGATTTAAATTAAGTGTATCTCAACACCAACTGGTTCCCAAATAAAGAATAAAACTAGGAACTCTAAGTTTTCAAAAGAAATAGAGAATGAAAGATCCTTGGATTATGTTTTTTTTTTTTTTTTTTTTTTTTTTGCCTACCATTTTAAAATGAGAAAGTGGCTTCTGTTTTTATGAAGATGCTGAGGATATAAATGTTGAAGGGAAACCAAACAAGTGGGGCTCCAGTATCCTTTTTTTTTGTTCCAACCACTATACAAATATGTAGAGTAAAACTCTTCCACAGAAGTTTGCCCACCCCCACTTGGGAAAAGTGTCAATAATGGTATAGCAGGAAATCTAGAAGCACTGGTAACTTCCCCAGGGATTAAACCTCAGTAAGTGTTTGGGACTACTGGCTTTCCATTAGGAATAAAGTAAAGTTTGTCTTCAAATTTATCTTCATGAGAAAAGTCCCCATGACATCAAAGAGGCCACCACTCTGCACTGAGGTCTCATGACCGCCATTTTTATTTACCAGGGCAGGTCTATTCCTGGAATCTCTACCCTGTTCTGGTACTCCTGTAACAGCAGGTCCTGTTTTAGTGATGGCAGCTCTTGTCTCTCTTCGTGGCAAGTTTGTCCAACTTTTATCCCTCTTTGGAATTGTCTTGGATATTCTGGGCCTTTTGTTTCTCCATATGGAGTTCAGCATCCGTTTGTCAAGTTCTATGAATAATCCTATTGTTTATTGTGTTTCCTTTGGATTTACAGATGAGGAGTTAATTGACATTTTTGTCATTTTGAGATTTTCTGTCCACAAACATGATATTCATTCAGATCTGCTTTTATGTCTTTCAACAACCTTTCATTGAGAAAGTCTTGACAGTTAAGATGATCTTGGCTAGCCAGGGGTGGTGGCACACACTTGTAATCCCAGTGGCTTGGGAGGCCGCGGCAAGAGGATCATGAGTTCAAAGCCAGCCTCAGCAATGGTGAGGCACTAAATAACTGAGATCCTGTCTCTAAATAAAATATAAAATAGGGCTGGGGATGTGGCTCAGTGGTTGAGTGCCCCTGAGTTCAATTCCCAATACAAAAAAAAAAAAAGATTTTGGTTATAGGAAATCATTGCTTGGTGAGGCTCTGAATTATTCTAGCCAGGCTTCAGGCAACTTGGTAGTTCTGAGCTCCATCCATGCAGTTTCCCTTAGGGATGGTTCTCCACATTTCTCTTGGTCCTCATCTCTCCAGTGGGATTGTGTTCAACGGTCCACAATGTTGACATGCTGGAAAGTGGACTTTGGGGCCTCTTTCTGAGGCTCACCCCGCATTCCCTCACTCATGTTTCCTGGGGTGGCCTCCTAACACACCACACATACCTTCATCTTTGCCTCAGGGTCTGCTTCCAAGGCAACCGTGATAAGTGGTAAATAGATTTTCAAGTCAAATGTAGTAAAACTCAAATTCTCATAGTAAGAAAGCAAAATCCTTCACTAGTGGTAACCTCCCCAGAGGATCATTCTGGGGAAGAGTCTGGGCTTTGGGATCCAGTAGATACTCCTTTACTTATGCTGTATGGCCTCAGTCAACCTCTACCTTCACCTACGTAAAAATAGTCATTTACACTGCTTAGTGTTGTTCTGATTATTAAATAATGTGTTAAATCTTCTACTCATTCAACAAATATTTATTTCTCCAGGCATAACATATGTAAAGAACATGGTTTAATAACTGGCACAGGCTGCTGTATAATAAGCGGAAACTATGGTTATTACTGTACACTGACAAGTACAAGTCAGGTCAAATTTTGGAGAATAAACAGGAATATTTAGTGGCATAGGGATATGCATCTACTGCCTCTCTTCTACCTATAGTGGTGTATGCCACCTGGATCCAGGACCCAGTGTGCCAGCTGCAGGGCCTTATTAACCTCTGAGTCTGTCTGTGGGACAGTAATCATTGTTCTTCATGAAAGCTCTGTGGTGAGAGGTCAGTGAAGTCATGCTGCTCAGCAAGTTTATTTTTTAAATCTCCCTTCCTACAGAGGTCATGGCTGCTGACTTATGAGACCATCACATCACTGTCCTGAAGGACTAACTCATAACATTCATAGGTGTTGAGACATGTCCAACTGGATGACATGGCACTGCCCAATTCTTTTTCCAGAATGAACAGTAGTTTAAAAAATATCACTTTTTTTTTGTACATTTAAGACAGGTTTTTTGTTTTGTTTTGTTTTGTAAATGTAGCTTTAGATATGACATACTTTAGGCAAGTTAGAAAGTAGGAGGAATGTAATAATTTTATTTGGTTTTAACATACATCTTAAGGACAATTAAATGTGTGGGGGAGAGGGAGAGTATGAGGCTTTAACCCAAATGGACTTGATTTTAATTCTAGTTCTGCCATTTTTCTACTTACATGTGATCTTGAGCACATCAGACCTTCAGTTTCTTCTGTAAACTGCAATCTTTATTTTGCAGTATTATTAACAAATGAAATTAGGTGATTAGGAAAAATGTGTAAAAAATGCTCAGGCTAGTGCCTAGCATTTAATAAATAATAAATAATAATAACTGTTACCACGTAGCTGCCAAAGAATTCTGAGATATGTATCCCAGTGTTCTCTTACCCAGAGTTAGTCAAAGACCTGATATATTTTGAGAAATATATCTGGCTTACCTCCAATATAGGTGGTGTTCGGTTTTTATAACTACAGCTTCCAAATGACCCACATTATTGTATATTATATGTTAAAATGCTTAAATTTCCTCTCTTGCATCCAAATTCAGACTTGTGCCTCACCCTACCAAATAAGCTCTTTACAAGGTACTGCTTTTGCCAACTGGGTTTAGTAGCAGTGCAACTTTTATCTGCAAGGTGGTATTTATTTGTCTAGTATCTGAATAGCTTATTGTATTTTCTCTTGTTATTACATAAAAATGAATGGAAAATGGGAAAATGATAGATGTAGTTCTAGTGGTAAGTTCTAGATTTAAGAAGGAACTATTGTACATACTTAAAGCTGACCTTTCACCTTGCTTTGATGTTCTTTTGACATAAACGGGTTAACGATGTTTTATAAGTTGAAGAAAAATTAAACATTTCTAGGATGAGTAACTAGTGCTTGAAGCTTGTGCATAAAAGATAAGATGTAATTAGGGATTTTACAATATTCTTCCAGTTCTCTAAATGGGAACTCCTTTATGATTACTTTTTAACAGTTGTGGGTTAGATTTTAGCATAATTGTTAGTGACATATAATATACATCAAAAGAAGCTGCCTATATTTTTGAAAAGTGTACTTGAAAGTGGCAAGTTTTCATATTTCCCTATGGAATTATAACAACCCACATGATAACACTTGTTATGACAGCTAAATCAAAGCTCTGATGGTCACATTCCATTTTAATTAATAAAAAAACTCCACACCATTTATTATTGATTAATTATTTGTTCAGCATGCCGAGTTCTTGGAGGCATGTATTCCAGCAGAAAACAAAAAACAAAGAGCAAACCAGGCAAGGTGGTACATACCCCTAATCCCAACAACTAGGAAGGCTGAGGCAGGAGGATAACAATTTCAAGACCAGCCTCAGCAGCTTAGTGAGATCCTAAGCAACTTAGCAAGAACCTGTCTTAGTATAAAAACTAAAAATGACTGGGGATATAGCTCAGTCTGGATTCAATTCCCAGTTCATAAGAAGGACAAAAGGAGCAAACAGGGGTTTGTAAAGGAAATAAAATGTTGGAAACCAAATGGGTCCTGCAAACACAGCTGGGCAACTTAGTAACATTAATGGCTACATTAACCACTGCAGCAATTAATATCAGCTACAACATAAATGGGCCAATGGCTGATGTTATTTTGTACCTATTAGGGGCTTGATCTGTTTGAAATGATTAGTTTCTTGGGGGCAGAAAAGATGCAAAGTCTCAGTTCAACCCTCACTGAAACTTCTGCCTATGGTGCTAAGAATGAGGAAGGTTTGTTCCCCAAAGGCAGATCTGGAGTTTGGCCCCTATCTGAATAGCATGCATCTCAAATTATATTTCTCATGTAGTTTGGAATCGCTGTGATTAGTGTGGAGCTATAGAAAGGAGCATTGATGTTGATGCCTGTTTGCACCAATAATATATAGATTTATGAAGAGATGCTATGTTGATGGGCAGGACCATTTTCACTTGATTCAAAGGAGGTGACCCTTCTGCTTTTCTTCCTCTGACCTTTTAGTAGGTTGAAGCTGTGTTGTCTTCTCTTTTAATAAATTGCAACAAAGCTCTCCTATTAAAAAAACCTATAAAACATGACAGTGCTACAGCAAAGCTACAAAAACCAATTACCAGCATTGCTCTGACAGGACTGTGGATATTTCAGAATAAAAGTAGGATTCTCTGGTTTCCTTGGAGAAGTACTTTTCTCCTGATAGTGTCGCCTAGCTCCCACTTCTATTTAGTCTTCATTTTAATGACATAATTAAAAAAAGACTAGAATGTTTTCTCATTTAAAACACTGTAAATAAAATGACCTGCACTTATATACAGATAAAATAGCATTACTTTAAAATGTTTTCTGTCAGCTTTAAAATGTTAATGCCAATATTTCAGAATCACAATGAAGTAAGTTCTTGTGGAATTTAGGCTTTATTTATTTATTGGTGCTTGGGATTGACCCTAGAGCCTCACATGGGTGTAGGTTTTAATGTCAGTGTGTAAGGTAAAAATTGTTAATGGTCCAAATTAACAATGAAAATTCCTTAAATCACCCACAAATCCAGGGATTACAGACAAGTAAGCAATCAGGAAAGTTTTGGTGATTCACACTGGAATCATCTCCCAGTATGTCTAATACCACAAAAGGGCCAGGAAAAATCACCATTGAAGAGTAGATGAATTTTCTTATATTTAGGTGCCAGGATACCCCTCCCCGCCACTACCAGGATTGCATTAAAATTGACAAGCCCTTTATCCATGAGGGTTTTGAGAATTACCTTCCACTGACTTTCGTGCCTAGCAAAGGATCATTGAGTGAGAAGGTGGGTAACATTTCTCCAAAGATTTTAATTGTTATTTTTCTTTCCTTTTTTTGGCTGAATGTTAACAATTAAATAACCAGCTAAGTATCATAAAATTTTATAATACAATATTTTTTCCTAGCTATAACCAGTAAATTTCCAGGGATTACAGATAAGTAAGCAATCAGGAAAGGTTTGGTGATTCACATATTCAATATTATTGAAAACCACTTTTGGGAAATACATCTTGAAATTTAAAAGTCCTTAATTGTCAAAACCAAGAAAATACATTGCAATTTGAATGGAACAGAGAGTCAGCTAAAGGAGTGATCCTTCATTAAGTCAAACCTTTCCAAACACAAAGCTGGAGCCTAAATTGCTTGTGTTACTTGGGGGAAGACTGGTGGACAAGATTTAGTGGGCCAAGGTGAGATTCCAGGAAGCTGGATCTCTACTCTCCACACCTGCCAGGGCTCTTGTTAGAAGAGTAGACTGCACCACTCTGTGGAGCTCATCTGGACCGTGGCATTCAGCTCTCACCTGCTGGTGGCATGAGTTTGTGTAGATTTGTGAAATGACTCAACATCTAATTTTCAAGGATGAAAGTCAAAAAAATATGGAGATGAATGGTTCCACCATTTACTCATTCAGATCTCTTATTTCATGGCACTGAATTCTCAACTAATTCCGTTTTGACCTTCTGAATTCTTCAAAGCAGTCAAAGAAAGAACTATTAACACATTTGGGTGCTATTAATACCTGTGAGGGAAGATTACCCCAGACTGTAAGAACACAGAGATTCTGGGTGAGATCCATCATTTAGGAATAACCAGAAGGACCTTTGTGAGCATGTAGGCAATGGGATTTGGGCACAAGTGGCATAAGTGCAATGCTTGAAAGGAACAATTAAAATATGGTTTTAACTAAAATATGGTTTTTAACATGTATCTGTTGAGTTTTAAGGAAAATAAAGACCAATCAATAGTATTGACCCATGTTTGAAGAAAGTCAGTTTTAACAGAAGATGAGCATGTAACCTAAATTAATGGAAAATCAATGAACAAGCATTGAATAATTTTTTTTCACCATTGCTTAGTGTACACACAATGAATAAGAATGTCAGTCTTCTTAAAAGATTACCATATCTCTAAAAAAATATATGCCGTCTAATTTCCCAAGGTTTCTGAACACCACACTTCTAATTATAATTTAGAGTTCAACATAGTTTTTTTCTTCAAAGAAAATGCAGTACCTGACATATATAGATAGAGAGAAATTTAAAGTTGGCATCATGTTTTATATATTCATTTTGTGAGTTCATTTAATTGAAGTCAGTTTTCCTGAACTCACTTTTTCTTTTGGGATGCTTCTGAAATGAATTTTCTACATTTATAAAAGGAGATTGATCCAGGTTTCTAGAGATTTTCCCTCAGACAATTGAGATTTGGGATTCTCATGATGTAATAATTTGAAGTCATTGAGACAGTTTCTTTTGGGCACGTGATGTGGTGTACCAACCACATAGGGAGTGTTATGGCAAATGTCACAGAAAAAGGCATTCCCTTAGAGTTACTGTGCTTTATCTTCCTCTGGTCTCCTGCACTGGAATTTAAGCTCCTGGAGGGCACAGCCATTATCAATCTTCTTTGTTGACTTCACCAGGCACACCAAGCATGGTGCCTGACAATGAGTACCTGCTTGATATAAATTCTTATAACTAGTGTGCTGAGGATAGAGAAGAGAAGCCCACCATCCACACTGCACTTCACACCTACCACTCTCTTCCTGCCACCCTGCCATAGCCATGTGAGCCACACAGTCCTACAGACAACACCTAATCTCCCCCTCCTGCTTTCCACCCATGACCCCACTTCCCCTTGCTTACACCACATGGTGGTCTGTGCTGAACTCTGGGGCTACCTGGTGTCTCCAGTCCTCGACAATGAAGTTTCATCTAATTTGTAATGTCTCCAAAGGACAGAAGTATAGAACATGATAACTATATAGGCTTTAGATTTTAATAAAAACTGTATCTTCAAACATGCCTTAAAATCTGTAATTCCAGATTTTAAATGTATACATTAGTGTATAATTTTAATCAATATAGCCTGTTAACATTTTTCCTGAATGGACTCTCATGGTAAGAAGGTGGTTCACAGCCTTTCTCATCCCTTAACCATATTCAATCTAGTCTATTGATCCAAGAGTGTCTCGAATGTATCTATTGTATTGAGTTTTAGGTAAGCCAGTCCCAATTTTGGCTTCCTTGACCTCAGATCAGGGTTGTTCCTATTTTGCCACTGCTGTGGCTTTTCTCACAGGCTTTAGATCCTCTATCTTATAACTTTCAGTGGTTGAATTCCCAAATGGCAACCTGAACTCAGTATGTGGTCCCTTCCCATTGATTTGGGTTTTCCTATGGGCCCCCAGCCTCCTTGCCCAAACTTTGCTTTTTATTTGCTTCATTCCTATTGCCACAAATTATCTGGCAAAGAACTTGGCCTCATTTACTGGACACCTGACATTCATTTCCTGTCCTATCTTATTGATCTCTTAGGCCTTGAATCTCTGCTGTCTGAGAGTCTTTCCAATCACTCTGGGAGATGGTCATTTTCAAGTATGCTGTCCTATGTTGACATGGTTGCAGGTTGAAGGTAAAATGAAAAAAAAGTTCCACAGGTTTCCATCCACCAAATTTGGAACATATCTGGTTGCAAGATTCCTGATATGAATTTATGATGATTATCAATTATATTAGCACTTTCCACTGAATAGCCCCTTTCATTCAACATCCTTTATGAGGTTCATGCATATAGTTATATGTAATTGAAGTGTACATTCTCATTGCTGTATGGCGTTTCACTGTGTGAATCTACCTATGCATTTCTGTTTGGTTTATACATCAGAAAGGGATTGCTATATTATAGTGTATGCATTCATTCATCCTTAGGAGCAATGCCAGCTTTTCAAATTGGTTGCACCAAACGTCCCTTTTACCAGCAGTGCACAAGAATGCTAGATGCTCTCTATTTTTGCATTGGTTATCTTCTGTCTCTTTTGCTGGGGCCATTTGGTTGATGTTCTATTATCTTTTATTTTGATCCAAACATTTGGATATGTGCTAGAAGTTCCTTGGAGGGTCTCTGAACAGGCATCTATTCGTGATCTGATTAGTTAGCTTTACTGTCTTTTATGTAGCACTGGGCCTCTCTCTCAGTCTCCCTTTGAAAATACAAGATGTTTCTCAAATCCAGAATAAAATTACTTTAGCCATTAACATTAAATTGACATTAAGAAAAAGTGGCTAGCCTTAAAACCATCTCTTTGCATGTTTTAGTGCCTTGAAACTGCAGGATCAAAACAATTCAATCATGTAAGCACAGTGATCTCTGACAGCATGGACATAAATAAGAGAAATATACATGCGTGATTTTCATGGATCTTTTAGAACTGAGAAAACCATGAGTCATCCATGTGCAAAAATTAGAGAACAATAAAAATGAGTATTTAATCATTTAATAGTTGTTAAATAGGTTGCTTTAATTGTAAGTGTGAAAGTAAAATCAGAAAATCCATTATTATTATTATTATTATTATTATTATTATATTATGCTGTACTTTCTTGCTTCTTTCCACACTAGACACAAGTTCCCTGAACACAGGCCTGTGCCTGTCTTCTGTAGTGCCATATCCTCACTGTTAGTACGTTGCCTTGAATATTAGGGCACTCTCCACACAGGAGATGAAACTGAAGGAAGAATGAAAATGAATCAGAATGAGAAGTCATCGAAAGATGATCAGGATTTAGATAGGCAGAATGGAAAACACAAGGCTTTTCAGTCAGAAAGCATATACCAGGTTTATATCAGTGTTTCCTTTTCTTGCAATATTTTTTTCTGTTTTTAAGTAAAAATCACATGATTCTCAATTCATTTCCCCCAGAAGATCTTGTTAACTTCATGGACCTCGATGGAGTAAATCAAGTACTAGAAAGATGCCACCATGCTTGCAAATAAAACGAATTGTCCTGTAGGCCAAAAATAAAAAGAAGAGTTAAGTCAGGGGTGAGTGAGGTGGAGATGAAACCTTTGGCCAGCTGAGCTTGTGTCTGGTGTGAGCCTGGAATCAGGGCTAGCCAGGCACTTAGCTGGCAGAGTGTACTAGGGATGAAACATACTTTGCATCAAGTGGAAATCTAAAGCTGGGCCCGTTGCTGGAAATAGGAGGTCATGTGGATCTCAGCTTGTCAAAGGAATTAGGAAAAGGTTGTCCTCACTATTGCTATGACTGTGGCTTTGGGACGCTGTGAAATGATGGCTTTGCTTTACAATATTTAGGTAGAGAGAAATTTAAAGTTGACATTATATCACTAGCTTGGCAGCTTGGACCTTGCCTATCCTCAACATGATCACAGAGCAGGAACACACACCCCTTCTGAAGATCTGGTTGAACTGGGAATCTTGGATGGGGAGTTCAGTAGAGGCAAGAGCAAAACCTGAGAAGGTTGAAGGATGGGATAAAGAGAAAAGGAGAAAGAGGAAAGGCTCAAAAAGGTAAGATAAATATCAAAATTCCAAATCACAAAGAAATTCAATGCTAAGTAAATAAAAGAAGAATAAAATGACCAGAGAGAAAGAGAGGAAAAAATCATAGAAATTCTCAGAAATAAACATAAATGAAAAACATTGAATGAAATATTTGCAAATTGTAAAGCATCACATTTAAAAAAAATCACTAGCCTGTAGAATATATGTCAGAAACACAATGATTTTCAGTCTACCATCAGAAAGTCCATGAGTATAATCTATTATAAGAACAAAGAAACAAAACTATAACATCTTAATAGATGAAAGAAAATATTTGGTAAATTTAAACATGTAACCATGATTTAAAAATAAATCTTAGTAAACAAGGAATGGGAAGATATTCTTAACTTAATAGAAGTCATTTAACCAAAAACATACAAGTAAGCATTATTTTTAACAGAAAAATTTTAAACACATTCTTATTGAGGTCAGAAGCAAGTCAAGCATGATTGTCATCATCCTGATATTCAGTGTGAATTAGAGGCCTAAAGACAATGTAAAAAACAAAATCAGAGGCACAAGAAGCAGAGAGGATGATATGAAATTATTCTTATTTGCAGAGTATGTAATTGTCTTTGTAAAGAATCCTTGAATAATATATACAGAGAAATCATTAACCTTTTTGAGAAATTAATGGGATTGCCGGATTAAAAGTCAAACATGAAAATCAACTGTATTTCTAGACAACACCAAAAACCATCTAGAAAATAAAATAGAATAAGATTATTTCACACAACAATAAATTATACTAATAAATATACTCAAAGATGTCTAAACATTTTGTAGAGAAAATTATAAAACATGTTTGAGGTTCACAAAAAGACTGATCAATCCTATTGTACAATATAAAAAACTCATGGGTTGGCAACAAAAATGTCAAATCTCATGATTATTCTATGCATTCAATGCAATTGTATCAAAATTATAATAGAGGTTTTTGTGGAAATTGACCTTAAAATTTTTTTGTGGAAATTTTTGTGGAATAGACCTAAAAATTCAATTGAGAAAGTACAGAGTGTATTTAAAATATTTAAGAAAAAGGTCAAGCTATAGAGTCTTGTTCTATCAGATATTAACAGTAAAGCAAGAGTATTTAAGAGAATATGTCTTAGGATCAGGGATAGGCCAGTAGATTCCTCAGAAACAGATTCTGATCTATGGAAAGCAAGTTCATGATGGAGACAACATAGGAAGTCAAGGGAAAACTATGGAATCTTTATTTAATAAATCATGCTGGTTCAATAGATTTTTCCATGAGAAACATATAAAATTAGCTCTTTACTTCACCCCGTACAAAATGCAAATTCCATATGGTAAGAAATATAAATGTGAAATCAAAAGTTTAAAACTTTTAAAACCATGTACAGAAGAATATCTTTATAACATCAAAGTAGAGAATAAAAAAAACAATTCCCAAATGAAAAACTCAAAATGTAAATATGTCTCTAATAAAAATTACTGTACCGAAAGTAAAAATATAAGCCAGTGGCTGGTCTTGGAAAGACATTTGCAAATAACAGACATTAAATGAACGCCAAGAATAGGTTGCTAACTTGTACAAATCTATAAAAAATAAGTAGTAATTGATAAAAAAACAGTAGAGGATGAATAGGCAGTTAAAACACATAAAAAATGAAGAAACAACTGACATGAAAAAATGCTCATCTTTGATAAAAGTTAAAGAATTGAAAACTAGATAAACAAGGTACCATCTTATCCTTATCATATAGATAAAAAATTGAAGTTTGAAAATAACCTCTGTTGGTAGAGATTTGGGGAAATGGGAATTTACATAGCCTGTTCATGGGAATATAAATTGGTCAACAATTAGGAGAATAATTTGGCAATATCTAGTAATATGTATATGTTACAGACCTTGTAATCCAACAATTTCATATCTAGTTAACCTGGAGAAAATTCTGCCCAAGTACAGAAGGCTATAAAGATAATCATTTCAGCATTTTTATAGTAATAATTGACAATAACTGAATTTTAACTATTAGAGTGAATAAATCAATGAATATTAATATAGTCATGCAATGGAATATTATCTAGGGTCAAAGCAGCAAATCCCAGTCATGTGTCCAACTGAGTAAATCTCAGAAATGTAATGTTGACTGACAGAAAATGAATATCACATGTGATTCAAGAGCATTTATAAAAACTTACTAGGAAGTCAAGGTGGATATCGCTCATTGATAGAGAAAAACATGGATTAACACACAGAATTGTGTTGTTTGTTGGAGAATGATAAAACAGAATAGGATCAAGAGGGGGGGAATATAAATATTGAATTGTATTTATAATAATTTTTTCTTTAAAATCTGTACCAAATATTGAATTGTTAAAAGTTAGTTAAATGTGATGGGAAGTACAGGAGTATTCATTATGTATTTTCCTCCATATATTAAATATTTCATGATACTTTCTATTTATTTATTCTTACTAGTTATATATGACAGTAGAATGTATTTTGATATATTATATATACATGGAGTATAACTTCTCATTCTTTTGGTTGTACATGATATAGAATTACATTGGTCATATAATCGTATATGCACATAGGATAGTGATGTCTTATTCATTTTACTATCTTTCCTATTCCCATCCCCCTCCCTTCCCTTCATTCCCCTTTGTCTAATCCAAAATAATTCTAACTTCCCTACTACCCCCCTTATTGTGAGTTAGCATCTGCATATCAGAGAAAACATTGGGCCTCTGTTTTCTTTCTTTTTTTTTTTGACACTTTCTCTTTTTAATGGAAGAGTTTTATAGTTATTATACTAGTAGGCCCATTATTGTGTCTATTCATAGCTCTGATGTGGGCACTGACCTTTCTGTAGTTCTTGATGTTCATCCCACCCTGTGCCTTCCACAGCCCTGCTGGTGTGATAGCTAATGGGACCAGAGGTGTTTCATATGAGGAATCCCCATCCTTACACTGGCCAGTGGCCTAAGGGGGGGGGGGGAACAGACCTGAACCCTATAAACATCTTTCCTTGGAGTTTCGAATCCATGGGAAATTTCTAAGTGACACTGGCATCAAAGCACACTTTGATGCCTGTGGCTGCCATTTTGGCTCATATGCAAACTAGGGAGTAAACAGATTGAACTGGTCAACAGAGGCAGGTAAAACCTCAAGGACCCTGAAGGAAGAAAGCAGCTCTGATGCTTACTTGAGAGCTCTCCATGTTTTATGGCTCTCTCCAGTTCAAGGTAATATAAAGTCCAATGAAACTTTGCCTCCTGTTTGTGGATTTGATTAAATATCTAAATTCTGATAATTCTCTCCTCCTACTCCCTTTTAACTTGAACTTCTGATCCTTGTAGTCTAAAAAAAATATTTAAAAAAGATAGAATGATAGAATCTTTGAGTCAAAAATCAGTGCTAAAGATAAAAACATTTTCAAGAGGAAGAAGGAAGGAAATGGGTTCTGAAGCAGGAAATAATCTTTGATCTTTGGCAAAACTCAGAATCATTTTTCAAAAAAAAAAAAAACCTTGTAAGTTGGGAAAAATATCAACTTGTAAATATTCCCAGTCACATTTCAAACCCTTCTACCCACTTCCTACCCCCACTGCTGTCTAAAGAGGAAGGACAAGTGTTAGAAATGGTTTGTACCAGTTTACAAGGGGCAATTGTTAGAATTTTTTGGAATGTGGAAGTTATTTGCTAAACACAGACATTCTTAAAAATTAAATTATATAAAACTCATAGTTACATAACTTACATTAAAAACAAAGGAAATAAATACCCAAAGTCATCACTTCCTAATTATTTTGCTGTCTTTTATTATCACTTATGCTTTTGAAGTTATTTGCATGCATTTTATCTGTGTGTTGATATACATAAAGATGTGCTACCATATATGTTCCTCATTTTGCTTTCAGTGACATGTTGGGGGTTTGAAATGGCTGAGGGGAATATTTACACCACAGAAATTGATAAATACTACAAACCAGGGCTTGATTATCTGGATTTTAGAGAGTGATGGATAAAATGTTAATATGGCAGATTAAACAAAAGGGAGTGTTATGTCTATAGCTGTCATATAATGAATAGCTTAGAAATTTGAGTAAATATTCAACTACATAAAAAATGATACCCAGTTTCACAAAAAAGTCGCTAATATTTCTGATGAAGAACATGTCTGTGGCATATATCTTTGCCATTTCAATTTCTTATTCATTAACATAAACAACTACATTTACATGGAAACTATAGTCATTCATTAGATACAGGCAAGTATTGATTACAGATATAAGAATTCAGCAAAAAAACAATGAAGATATTCTATAGAATCTATGAAAATGTTCTATAGAATCATCAAGCTCTACAGAAATCACAGTAAAGAGTATTACATATTTTAACATTATTTGTAAATTGTGTGCTAAGTATTTATTATGTCGGTAAAATTTACAGTAAGAACGCACACACTCACACACATACACACACACACAGACACATATATACATAGATACCTACTTTTTAGAAGCAGCCTGGAAAGGCTACATTGGAATTACATAGGATATGGGTGTGCAGAAAACAAAAGACTAGTAATTTAGTAATTCTGGAGCCTTGGTCATATTAGGATAGAAGAAGTAAATGAGGAAGAGAGCAGCTCAGGTGGGATTGTATTATATACAGTAGTAAAGGCCAGGGGCGTGGGGTGTGTGTGTTTAGAGTAGTTCCCATGAGGAATTAGGTATAGAAGATCTTTAGAACACTTTTCTGTGGAGTGTAATACACTTTCCCCTTGAAGAGCTTTAGCAAAGCTTTACTTTGTTTTCATCTTTTTATATGTTTGTGTTTCTTTGGAACACATATCTGAACTTAGATGGTCCATGAAGCACTTAGTTATGTTCAAGTCATGCTAGCATTTAATGATAAAATTATTATTTGCATTCAGTATAAGTTTACTTGGAGCAAATTATGCCAAGCTTGCATTCCATCCTGTTAGGGTAGACTGGTTACACAGCATACCTATATTTGGAGAAAAACAACAGAGGCAACAACAACACAACCATTATTGCTATTAATTATTGTTTTTATATATTACCAGTAGTTTTTCTATATTCTTTACATGAAGGAATACATAAATGATTTATTATCAAATTCTGCATATGAGGAACAGAACCAGAGAAGTGGTACAACTTGCTTCAAAGCACGTAATTTTGCACTAGCAAAGCACTCTAGCCCCTGAGGTCACACCATCAGTCAAGTCTGAAGTACAAAACTGCCAAGCATGTTAGGATAATGAAAAATTAGTCTTTTAGTTTCTAAAGAGCACTGATATCACCTGAGGACAGGTCTCTCTCAAGATGCTCAAAAACTGCCCAAGTTTGACTTTGTCAATGGATTGAATAAAAGCATTTATTGAGCATCCAGTTGCTTTGGAGAATGTCACAGACATTTCAAGAGAGACAAAGATGAATAAAACATGGTTCCACCTTTAAAGACCTTAAAACCTAGATGCTTAAAATCTAAATCAGAGTAGGACAGGGTTTTAAAAAATGTAAATTAAAAAAGCCCCTTATGATTTTTATGAATATTCTGAAACTAATAAGTGTTACAGGGATACGTGCAAATGTTTACATATTATTTAAAACCAAGTACATAAGTATAGGACTGGAACAAAAAATCTGCTTTCATAGCAGCTTTTATATAGCCTCTCTAGAGGTTTTAGGATTAACCTCAGGACTAAAATGCTGTTAAAACTTTTGATGTATTTTAGGTTATACTTATAGAAATTACACACTCAGAGAGTCTCTTTTCCCTGTGTAGAGTTCTGGAATGGTCAGCCAGCCCAGCAGCAACCTTTCTTGGTAAGGCTATAACATTTTAAGAGGAGCCCTGCAAAAAGACACCTGGGATACATGGAAAAGGAAAATCTAACCAGTCACGTGAAGGATGCATGAAAGAATCGGGACGTTCAGCCTGGACAAGGAAGACTCAGGAGAGTAGGTGGGATCAGATTCCAAAATATTTGGAGGGTTGTCATGTGGAAGAAGGAGTCAATACTTCTGAGCTGCTCCCAAAGGCAAAATGACCCGAAGTCATGGAGAGGTTAACTCAGGTTAGCAAAAGACACTGAATGCTGATCTATTTAAAAAATGGACTGTGAGCTAGGGGAAGGGCTCTGGAGAGGGTGGTAGGCGGGTGGCTTATATTTTCAACATAATGTTGAAAGCATCTTCCAAAATTAAAATCCTATGCTTTATGTTTCTGTAACAGAAACAGTTCCCTAAATCTTTAGTACACACCCACCCCCCCCACACACACACATACGATCATATTTTCCCCAATGCAGAATTTGAGAGATTGTAATTAACACACGAGTAGCAATTATCTTTATATTCCTTTTAGAAGCAAAAGGAACAGTGACAGGTTATGACAAGAGAAGAAATACGCAGCCTGTGTGCATAGAAAACCAGTGAAGAGTGGCCATAAGCCCTGGGAATCCTCTCTGGGGAGAACAGGGAGCTGTTTTGATTTAAAGAAGTGAACAGAGAAGGAATATGAGGTTAACCCTGGATGCAACTTTAAATCCTTCAGCGCAGTGCCTAGCAGCCATAAGAAAGCAAACAGAAGTCTGCAAAGCTTCCCAGAGGCGATGAATAGAAACAGAAACAAGTCACTCGCCTAGATAAATGCTGCATCCCTGAGTTGCCTGTGGCTCCCACCTCCTCTGTACCGGGCATTGCAGTCCTGAGGAAGGGCAAGAAAAGGCAACCAGAATGAGGGCAAAAAAGGTCTGGCACATGGATCTTGAGCTAACTCACATAAATCAAGTAAGTGTAATTGGCAAGTGGACACTTAGAGACAGAATATATAAAGGAAATCTCACCAGAAAGGGCGGGGGACAGGCGGGAGCCAGTGGAAGAAACCGCTCTAGGCTTGTTGAATACAGGAAAAACAAAGAGAAGAGATTGACTTTGAAATCCAGACAAAGCTCAGCAGAGAAGCAAGAAGAGTTAGGGGAACAGATCTTGGCCTGGCTGATGAAAGCCTCAGATATAATCCTGGCCACACCAAGCAATTTATTAAAAGTTGTTTCTTCCCCACGAACCAACCAACTTCCACTGGTCTCTAGCATTCCTTCTGACTTATTTCATTAACGTTTCCTTCTTTTTCTGGAGCATACAGAGCCCCAGGGAGTCTCTCTCTTCCCCCACCTCAACCCCACCAATGGGGCATTGAACCAGAGCCAGGGTGTTGTCTGTGGAAAGAGAAATTGCAAAACCACAAATTGCACAAAATCGTTACTGCCAAAAATCGAAAGGAACACACAATATCACCATGCCTCTTTAAAAGCAATTGCGCATTTTACAGCCCTCTGGATAATTCAGGTTTGTTTGGCAACTTTCTCACCCATACCACCCAGAAGACAATGCCCCTCCACCAGAGGCAATTGACCTCAAGAATAAGTGTGGTCGAAAGGAACCACACCGAGGTAGTGCAAGCCTCTGCAGGACACTGATTTGGCCCAATAGGATTCTATTTTCTACAACTGTGTAGTTTTTGACTTTAAGGCCCAAAGTTTGTCACCAGAGTGCCAGGGACTCCCACCAAAACAGAGAGAGTTCCAAATAATCGAATAAGATCCCTTACAGATATGATGCACTTTCAGATACAACATAATCCTATGAAAGGAGGAAGGAAAATGACTTCCTTCCCCCTCCCTCACTCTCTGTTATAATCTTAGAAACTGGGGTGCTAACTAACATTCTCAAAATCAAGCCACTTCTGAGGGGGTGAACTTGGATTTAGCCACAAGCCTCCTGATTTTCCCTTCCGGGTTCCTCACATGGCTCAGCCCTATTTCTCTGTGGGGGCATATGGTCCTGGCTTGGCTAAGCCATCTGCTTCAGCTGCGTTGGCATCTTACATGTCCCATACATATTTGCTGGACCTTTACTTGGAACCCTTCTGCCGTTCAGTGCAGACCGAAGACTTGTTGCAAGGGACGCTGACTGGGTTTTTTTTTTTTTTTTTCCATTTGTTTTGGTTGTATAGTACAGTTCTTATTAGGATATAAAGCCAAATCCAGAGAGGATGATGAATGTGAGGGCCCAAAGGAGCCCAAGTCACCCTTGCCTGGTTATTTTAATGCATTTCTGTGATTTCATGGGTTGCTCAAAGATGGCTTGGGGAGTTGAGTAGATTGTTTTGTTTGTATGGTGTAAAATTCAAGTGTAAGTTTGCATCTCAGAGTATCTACTAATAGGTTACGGTACACTGTGCAGGCATGTCTTTGAGAAAAAAAAAGAAATCTGAAATTAAGGTGACCACAATTTGAGCCCTCTAAGATGGAATAGCAGCCAGCACCTTCCCGCTTCCCCCAATCTGGGAGGTAAAGGGTGTTTTTTGAAAATTTGACAAAGAGATCTTGGGGTAATAATCATAAACATGCACTTATGTTTACATATAATGGCTTAAAATGCTGTTGTAAATTGACCCTTCACTTAATTTTCACCATGAATATATACCAAGTACCATTTTAGTATTTAACATCAAATCATTTAAAACAGTGGTGAACTTAAATAGACAGTGACAATCTGATAAAGAGCTACTAAATATGAACATACAGGAAGATAAACATAGGTGGTTTCCCCTGAACAGCACTTTATGTTCAAAAGAAAGAATGTAGTCAAAAGCTAACATTTGTACAAGCAATATACTCATGATAGCACATGAAAAGAGGGACTGCTTATAAAATCTAACACGACTTTATTGGTAAAATCTGCTTAAAATATTCATAACGTGCAGGTGTCTTGATAATGCAATAAAGACCAAAGCAATATAACACAGAGCTTGACATTTTTAAAAATTCCAGTGAATGCATAATACTTTGACATTAAATTTAAATGACTTTGAAAGTGAATGTCTCTTGTGGTGATGTTTGAATATTTGGTGTATAGCAATGGGATCAATTTATTCTAGAGAGCAAACAAAAACATCACCCTGGGAAATCAGTAGAAACTAAGTTTTTCTTGCAGTTCAGCTGAACATGTAATTTTCTCAGGGACTGAATGATTTGAAAGAGAATCTATTGGAGCATATATAGTATGTATAATTCAAGCAAGCTCTTTGGACTATGATGGTTCTAAGAATGTCTAGTTAAATGCTTTAGTGGCTGCTGAGATGCAGACCTTGTTGGAAATTCCATATGAATCAGGAGCTGAGAGTTGATGTGGCCTCCCAGGTTTTACCTGACCTGATGGTTGTTGATTTCTTGCTTACTCATTACTCGTTACCTTTTAAGCTACTTTTGAATAGTCAGGGTCTTTATGTTGATCTAAATCTATATCCTGCTTTTTGAACTTGGATATTATTATTATGGAATTTTTTAAATATACACATTCATAAATATGTGTATAGGTATACATACACATACACATCTATACATCTATACCTGTATGTGTGTGTATATACACACATATGTGGGTGTATACATATATGTTTGGTTGAAATCACTCTTAACTTTATTTTATTAAAAAGAGAAAAGAAAAACAATGTATTTGCATCTTAATTCCAAAGGCAAAATTCTCCAATACTCAGAACTTCCTGTTCAGACCTACCATAATTTTATTTGTTCTTTCAGAATAGAGGGTAATGGTAATGTGGGCATAAATGCTGGAAGTGTCAGAGTAAAGAAGCATAATCCACAGGACATTAATTCTAGAAAGAACACTGGTGTGTGAAGTGGCCATAATGCAGTAGACACTGCAAGGAATTGTTCAGGTAGCTACCAGGATCTATTCATCAAGAAACAGCCTGCAACCAACCATAAGATGATCACCTAGGTGAAGAGGAATAAATTAGTCATCCATTTGAGAGACACTGAATATTCAGATGTTCGTGTCACATGGTCATAATAGCTAAATGAATGTTGCCTACTTTTTCCCTTCTTACTTTTATCTAGCTTTTCAGATGCAGTTTGTCATGGCCACAATCAGGTTCCAAAACGTTTTCTAAAATGCTCCATGATGTTATACAAATCTGTAGTGTAAAACGGTAGCTTCAAACTGTGGCTGCATTTGTTAAGCCAGACCTTAAAAATGCAGCAATGTGAGATAGGAGCCGTAAAGATTAAGAGGTTTTAGGAATTATAGCTGGGAAGTAGATAACATTTCAAGGAGGAAATGTACTTACATTTTGCTGCAAGTGAAATGCCTGTCTTTAAAGGGTAGCCTCTGAAACAAAGAGAGAAAAAAAGTATGTTAAAAAAATTATACCGTAACCCATTCAAAATGAAAAAAAGAAAGCATTACTTAGCCTTTGAAGGTACAGCTACTGACTGAAAAATAATGAGATGCCTAAAGAAGAAAATGCGCTTATTGGGGGTACACTGTTCTTGGGCGTGCAGGGAGCTGTCATCTACAAGGAAAGTATTTAAGTCAACTGGCACATCTCATCACATGCTCAATTCTATGTCTCTGAATGTCCTAAAATTTCAATACCACTAGACACTCACTTTGTCTCCAAGGTCTAATCCTAGAGAGTAAACACAAGGAGTGGTTGTGAGTACAATGGCTTAGACTCAGCCTCTCCCTGCTTCAGGTTCATACTGACTTTGTACCTTGCTCTTGTAGGTCCAGTTCTGACACATTGTTCCATTAAATGAAAGTCCTCCAAAAATTATAATTTTCTCAATTCATGCTTATGGGGATAAGTGGACAGTTTTCTTTTCCAAGAAATAGAAAGCTCTTGTGGGGGACGCTGAAGGGTGGTTAGAAATCAATGCCAGTTTTCTCTTTATTCAGGATGCCAATGAAAGGAGAGGAACAATTAGACTGTGCCTGTGCTAGGAGGGAATTTGCCAAGTGTGGAGGCAATTTGTTCAGTGTGGCGGCCCACCAGAAAATTCACCTTGTTTCCAAATACATTTTTTAATCTCCTGTGGTTATATCCAAAGGAGGGCTTTTGAAGGTAGCAGGTTTATTAGGGGATGGTAGGGAAGTCACTATGGTTGATAGAAACTCCTTATCATTCTGAGATTTGGGTAGTTCTAGGTCATCTCTTAAATGAGCACTCAAGTCATGGTGCCCTTAGACCTACAGAAAGCTCTTGCCATTGCCATGCCACCCACATGGATCAGGATAAGTCAGATGAGTCACTTTACTGAGAAATATTTTTCCAAACTCTGCCATTTCTATTTATTTATATTTTTAGGAATACTGTGCCTTTGGAAAATATATGCAGTGTTCTGAGATGGATAGAAATAATAATAGCAACTATCTCAAATAAAATAATCAATGTCAAATAGTTACATAAAATAGTGCCCATAGAAGATGCTATAGTTTGGATCCAGAATGAGGCCCAGGTGTTAAAGGCTTGATTCCAGATCCAAACTATAGTATCCACTATGGGTGAGTGAGAATTACTACTTAGTGTTGTTACCAGTGCTTGACAAATCCTACTTAGTGCTGTTACTGTTGTTATTATTATTAGAAGGACAAGCTGGAAAGCCAAGTTAAGAACATATAACAAATCCACGAAATGGGAGCTGGGAGGGTAACTATGTAGAGAGTCTCGCAATATGTCTCCATTCGTGGCAGTCAAATTTCTATCCCAGATTGCCCTTTTCCAATCTTTAGTCCTCCAGCTGCTGAGTATATTCAATAAACGTCCACGTTGCAAAATCTCTGAACATTATAGAAAACTACCTAATCCCTCATTTAGTATCCATGGGGGGTGGAGTTCATAGATTGACAAATTGTTAAATTATTAAATGTCTGGGCCTATGAAGAATAGGGATAATTATATCTCACACAGGTAGACATTTGATCCATTTTTACTGGACTAAATTTCTTAAATAGATCTCATGGTGTGACTCAAGAAGATGTCATGTATCACAAAATGGAAGAAGTTTTGAACACTGCTCTGATCACAGCCTGACATACATTCTCCCCATCTCCTGCCATTCCAAACAAAAAAGTGTAGTGAAATTGTGTAGTTTTCAGCTCCTTTGAGGAACGTGTTGCCAGGAAACAAATTTATAATTCTTTCACCTACTGAGAAAAGTTTTTCTAGTGCTTCAGATAATGGGTTCTTTAGCCATAAAAGTATGAACAAAGAAAATCGTTACATCGTGGATTCACTGGACAAGAACTCTTCATTTGGGCAATGCAATTTTACTGCAATGTGTTTGATCACTTTGAAAATTATTCAGAGCTGTCTTTGAGGTTGCATTATGTATCTACCAATGTGACGGTTTCTATCATTTTTCTTGGGGTCCAAATCAAATCAAGCAATTATGAAGTCTGGGGTAGTTTGGTTTTCAGACTGTGTAGCTACATGAAAACTTGCCTTTGCTTTTTAAAGCTCATTTCTACTTTAGAAAAAGTAAAACCTAAATTCTTAAAGGAGAGAGGCCTTAAAATGATTAACTCATTCACTGAATATTTGTTGAGTACCTACTATATCAAGGCTTACAGTGTTCTAGGCTCTAATAATCCATCCCTGGCCCTCATGATGAATGTCTATCTGGCTTTAGGGACAACTGGACAGTTTGTAGAACCATTACACATGATGCAAAATTACACCAATGGTCAGTGAGAGAGAAGGTGGATTGGTGATCTGATCCAGCCAGGGAAGTCAGGCAAGTCTAATTTAAGGAGGTGTTGGAATAATAGCTGGTGAAAATGCATATTTAATAATGATACCAGCAAATAATTTTGAGTGCTTTATGTGCCAGGAATGGCCCTCAGTGCTTTTCCATGTACCTATCAGTTCATTCTTTGTAATAGACCCTGTTGACGGTCTACTCTTATCCCACAACAGAAATGGTGGGGAGCATGGAACACACCAAGCAGGACATGGGCTTCAGGCAAGAAGAACTGGCTTCTTTGAGGGACCAAGAGAGCAAGACCATCATTTGCATCATTTTGTACATACTTTGGCAGAGTCCCTTCTTCCACCCTAGAAGAGGAAGCCTAGTCCCTCTGGTCCTACCTCAAAGGAACATCTTGGCCATCTGCCTTATAATATGGTACCCAGTATTCCTTGAAACTCTTCAGAAGTATATAGCCAGCAGTTTACCATCCTCAGATTATGGGAGAGAGAACTGGGGATGATTTCATAACAAGGCCCAGAGGGAGCACACTTTTTCAAAACCCTTAGATACATATTTTGGTATCCTTTAGTTGGAACCCACTCTGATGAATGCTGGAGATCTGTCTCTATCTGTGCTCTCAAATGAAGGTCCTGGAGAAGCTGATCTGCAGACCAACATGCTCAACCAGGAGATCCTCTATGCCATCCATCTATCTCAGCTTCTCACCCTGATTCCTATGGCTGATCCCACCTGGTTGCTATCTTGGAAACTATAATTCACACTCATTAGAGAATAAGACCACTTAGTAATTTTTAAATGTTCTATGCCAACTGAAGAATCTCACAGAGCTTTCTCCTGTTTAACATTTTTATGATTTGTAAAAAATTACATCAATGTAAGAATAGCTGTTTATATAATGTAACATATGGAGTCACGACTCCAAAATACCTATTCTTTTTTATGAAACACAGTAAGCTAATTCCTTTATGTCCAAGATGATGAATTTTGAGATGAAGAGGCTACTGCCTTCTTATTCTGAATATTGAATTAAATCTTCTTTATGTTAATTTTATTTATTTTCTTAATGTTGTGGTAAGAATGGCTAGTCTCTATTCCACTTATACCCAGGAGTGCTGGGAACCAAAGCCTTAAATTATTTGGGAATTTAAGAATGAACTGATAAAGGTTTTATTTAATGTAGAACATGCCAATTGTCAAATAATAACAATAATAATAACAGTTTGTGAATGTTGGCTCTCCTCTTCACTCTGTTCAACACTCATTCCTTAAATGGTCATAAGAGGGGCACATGTCATCATTAGCCTCTTGTCTCTGAATTTGGGTCCTGATTTGACCTACCATAGACTCTACTTTAAAACAGTCAAATCCGACAGGTTTTTCATGAATATTTCTAATTTTGCTCAGTAGCACTTGAGTTCCTACCTCCACTCCTCAATCTGGCTGGTGTTTTAAGAATTTTTTTAAAACATTTCCAACAACTTCTCCTATGCTATTGGAATTTCAATTTTCTTTTTTGTGCCTTTGCCCAGACCTTGGTGGACAGTTCCACTGACTTACCATGTTTACTTACAAAGGGCTTCTTGTGTTTTCATTTTGAATAGTTAAAACGCTCTTAATTTAAATAAACAATTTTCATTACAGAAAATTTGGAAAATACAGAAAATACTGCAGTGAAGTAAAAGAGCTCAGAACCGCACAGATTTATCTTGACGTATAAAAAGAAGTGAACGCCTTGCTCAACACCACAGCCTCATTTTCCAGAAGCCATTACAATTAATGGTGCATGGGGGCATCCTTCTTAATTGCTTTTATGCTTAGGAAAGAACAAATATATACACAAAACTTTATACACACACTTGTATCATTTTTTTAACAAAACTGAGGTCACACTATATAATCTATAATATGCTTCTATTATCTTAATAGCATTTTTGTGGACATACATTCCAAGTCATTTTATACAGATCTCCTATTCTTTGTAGTGGCTAAATGAGAGCCCATTATGGATACATCCTAATTTATTGAATCCATCCCATGATAGACATTTGGATTATTTGTGAGTGTTTGCTATAAAAATGAACTTATAATGGCCAGAATATTTTGAACATTTGCATTTAGACTCATGGTTTTATATTGTAGAGCAGTTCTCAGAATTGTGGGTACTATATAATAGGATATCTGAGGAATCATATTAGATAGAGAGTCCAAATTTTTCTTCAAGAAGGTTGAACTTACTCTCTTATCAACAGTAAGTCTTCCATCTGTATATTTCACTAGGCATGTGTAATTTCTATTTCTTATTTTCCTCTCTGTGTGATCATCTTCCTTCTTTAAGATATTTTATTCAGTGTTCAGCAAAGTTGTTGAGTTCTAAGAACTCTTTCTCTTTCTCCAGTTGTTCCTTTGTAATTATTTCCCTAGTCTCCTCAGGAATTTGCATTATTTTGATCTAGAGTTCTTTTTATTTGTTTCTTTGAGGTTACTTCACAGAGAGCTGCCTGTCCCTCCTTCAGCCTGCTGAGTCATCTTCAATGCTTTGTGCACATTCTCCCCCATTGGCACCTGTCTGCACACATCAGAAACAGATCTTTCTGATCCACTGAGGGGAGACAGGTCCTTGGTGCACTTGCAGGCAGGCTGTTGAGTCTGCAAATGGCGAGAGGTGAAGGTACTAGGAGGCTAGGTTCCCCAGCTGAGAGAAGCCACAGAGGTCTCCAAGTTTTCAGAATCATCTGGGAAAATGCAGAGTACAGTGATTTTCTTCAAGTTATTTAAAAAAGGAGCCATTTGGGCTTATCCTCAGCCAAGCATAAGAAATAGGCATAGCTGCTGATAGTATCCACTTTGTCTGTGCTCACAAATCACTTGGGATCTTGTTAAAAAGTAGATTCTGATTTAGCAGGTCTAGGGTGAGGATTTGGAGTCTGTATTTCTTACAAGCACTTAGGTGTCACTATGCAGAGCCATGCATTAGCAGCTGGTTCATGAACATTTTGAGTAGAGAGGTTATAAGTTTCATGCATGAGCTGGTCCCTTGTGTCCCCTGTTTCCTAAGAAGCAGCATCCAGACTATAGAGACCAAGCCTTGCCCAGCACTGGAAATGATTGTGCCCACAAGCTACCCATCACTAATCAAACCTGCACCATCTCCAAGGGTCTGTGAGCCAGGGTGTCTGGCATGCCCTCTGAATTACCAGCAAATGAAGGCCAGGCTTTTCCCACCTGCAGGCACAGTGTTCCAAATTACTTCATCACCCCTGCAGAGAGCTGGGAGAGAGGCTGACTAGAGTGCCCTTATATGACTTTCATCCACATTTTCAACCACTTCAAGTTATATTCAGACTTCTCTGTATGTCTCAATTGCTGTTAGAATATCTGAATGTTTCTTCTGTCATTTTAGATAATTCTTGGTATAGATTTACATCTGGCTACCACCAGACTTCTACAAAAAACTGAATTTATTGCATATCTCATAACTTCTGTTTGAGTCCCATCTTTAACAAATCACAATAGAACTTTTTATTGCCCTTTAATTTTCCTTATAAATTCTCATAACTTGACTACCTTTCATCAATCAGGCCTTTCATTGATAGCATCCATATACATATATGGATATTTTGCCTATTTAAATGCATTTTTTGGTCCTTTTTCAGTAAGTACAGACTTAGGGCTAATGTTTTACTTCGTTATTGCATGAACAATTTCAATATTTATAAATATCTCCCTTTCCCAGGTATTGAATTTGACATAAAGTTGATCAGTCAAGTGAGGGGACCCATTTTGAGGGGCTGTATTTTGCATAGAGTACCTGATGGGAAACTTTCAAGCTTACACAGTGTTTTCATGTAGTTGTTCTCATATGATCATATGATCTTCACATCACTATGTGAAGAAAGAAAACAAGTTTTCCAGCAACCCCAGTTAACAGGAGAAGAAACTTGGCTCAGTGCAATTGAATGTGCACCCAAAATCATATAAGAAGTGATTTGAACTAGAATTTAGATTTTTATTTTAAAGTTAGTGCTTCTCAAGGCCATTTTAGATTTGAGCTTAATATTTAAAGATTGAGAGCCTCTTAAGATTGTTATTAAAACCACTCTGATTGTACTGGTTTTCAGAACCTGGAACGGCCCTCCATAACTTACAATTGATGTACTCTTTGCTTCTTGTCTTCACAAAAATAGAACACAAATCAATAGCAACAAATCCAGAAACAGCTTCCAAAACAATGAAGATATTTCCATGATCAAGCTGACATACCAGACCAGGCAAAGAACCTCAACTCCAGGAGAAAAATTTTAGGAAATCTGCTTGAGAAAAAAACATTTCATTTACACTGTAAGTAAAGTGTAAGGAAAATGTATCTTACACTGTGCCCCATAAATATGTACAGCTATTATGTGTCAAATTAAATAAAGAAAAAATTCACTTAAGGATGGTTCGCTCAGAAAATGTTAACATTATAAACATTATAATATTATGTTATGAATATTGTAATGTCATGGATGTGAAAATATTTTGGCCCAACAATTTTATTGTCTACAGTCTTTAAACAACATGTGTTAATTGTAATGTTTTTTTTTTTTTTTAAAGAAGTTGAATGTTCAAGTGAATTTGGGGAACATTGGATCAAAGATAGTTGAAGAGTTATTTCTTTTAAAGAACTTTTAATTTTTTAATACTCATTAGATTTATTATAAATTCTAGAGAAAGGGAATGTTCCAAACTTATGTGATTGAAGAACCCTTCTTGCCAAGCATTCTGAGGGACACTTTAAGGAGAACAGTGGCCTCGGTGATTCAGGGAATTGCTCTCAGAATAGAGATGTTGGAGCTGAGATTTCACAACGAATTGATGTCGGCTACAAGAAGAGGTGGGAAAGGGCCCTCCTCCCAGAGGAGGGCATGTACAAAAGCCCTGATACAGGACATGTGCCAAGGGAACACAGAGTAGCTCAGAATAGTTAGACCAGAGGATTCCACATGAAAGAATTGAAAGAATCAGGAGAGATGGGGATAGAGGTGATCAAGAGTTAGGTCATCCCAGCCAGGTAAAGAATTGAGCACTCTCCTGGGAGCCATGAAAGGCATTTAAAAGTTTCTAAAATATGGGAGAGGTGTAAATAGATTAGTGCACCAGTAGAAGGAAGAGAGTCAGCCTGGAGTCGGGAGTTGCTGAACTCAGATGTCTGCCTGGAGGGGGAAGATGAAAGAGCATGAGAGAGAGAGAAACCCGGGGAAAGACACAGGGGCTAAGGAGAAAGCATATGCAGGGCCAGATGACCAATTGGATGTGGATAGCGGGGGTTGGGCAACTCCTGGGATGGGGTGGTGATACAGTCCCCCCAAAGAAGGGCACTATGGTGGGGAGGAGCAGATCTGTATTGAACCTAATACCTGGCTAGAAGGTAGAATTCAGGAGAGAAGAGATGAGGTTCAGAGCTGAAGCTGAATCAAAACAAGTTTTAGAAAGGTTGAATTTGAGGAGCCACCGGGACATGAAAGGGTTAAGATCCTCACAAGTAAATATATCAGAGATAACTACAGTTCTAGGAGTCTGGAGGTCATCTAATTATTCACCAGGAAACACAGATCTCATTTAGACATTCTATATCCAAAACCCCTCAACCGAGGAATGACACTACGAATTATTTTAAAACAAACACAGCATGGAGAAAACGTGATTGTTTAAAACCTGAACTGATTAGCTCTTCCACCATCTAAGGGGCAATCAACTCCTTCATGCTGGTGGAAACAGAACTCCGTCTCAGAGTGCCTCTGCCTTGGCACTACTGACGTTTGGAGCTGAGGGTTCTCTGTGGTGGAGAATGTTCTCTGCATTGTATCATGTTTAGTAGTGTCTTTGGCCTCCACCCTCTACATGGCAGTATTTTCTCCTCTCCCACTTGTGACAACCAAAAAATATCTCCTAATGTTAACAAATTCAGCTGATGGGCTCTCCCTGCCCCCCAAGGTGGGAACCACTGCTCTGTGCTTTGCATTCCACATAAGCTGATGGAATTTCCAAGGACTCTGCTAATTCCTTTGAGGCACTAATGGGTGAAACCTTGAGGAGGTGACCTTTTGTTCAGCACAATGTATTTTTTAAGCTTTATGTATTTTTTAATTGTCCAATCATCATGGATGAATTTTTGGGGACACAATATTATGTGTGTGTGTATGTGTGTGTGTGTGTGTGTGTGTGTGTATATATATATATATATATATATATATATATATATATATATATGGGTTGTGGATATTTAAATCAGAATAATTAGTTTAGCTATCACCTCAAATACTTATCATGTCTTTGTGATGAGAATATTTAAAGTCTTTTCTTTTAACTGTTTTGAAACAGAGCATACATGTCTGTTATTAACTACGGTCACTACATTGTGCAAAAGATCGCCAGAGCTGGTTCCTCTTATCCAATTGAGACTTTGCACCTGTTGCCTAGTGTCTCTCCTTTGCCCACACACCTTCCCTCCCAGCCTCTTGAAACCACCACCCTACTCTATAGATTCCATATATAAGTGTGATCATATGGTTTTTGTCTCTCTATGCCCGACTTATTTCCCTATATGATGATCTAGCTTCATCCATGCTGTCACAACTGATAGATTTTCCTGTTTTGTTTTGTTTTAAGGATGAATGATAGTCCATTATGTGTATACCCTACATTTTAAAAATCCTTTCACCCACTGTTGGACACTCAGGTTGCATTCGTGATTCTGCTATGGTGAATGGTGCTGCAGTGAACACAGGAGTACAGATGTCTCTTTGATGCCCGACTTCAGTTCCTTTGGGGATATACCCAATATCTGGGTATGTTTGTCCTATGGTTGTTCTATTTTTAGATTTTTGTGGAACCTTCGTGCTGTAGTAATGGGTATTTGCAAAATGCAAAATTAGCTTAGACCTTGATTAGATGGCATGGGGACTGAATTCTGCTGCAGAAGAAACCAAGAGGGGCAGAATTCCTAAAGTAAACCCTGGAGCTTATGGAGCAGCAGGAGGCAGGGTCTCTTGATGGCTGTGGAGATAGATGGAGGGCCTGTAAAGACAGGGATGTTTCACATTCAATCCTAAATTATTTACTGTTCTGCAGTGTAAGATTCCTCATTGTTCTGAGGTCCTGAAGTGGAACCTTCACCCAGAAGTGAGAGAATGTCATTCTCCCAGGATTGAGCAGAGATTTTGTGTTGGGCATAAACTTTCAGGCTTTGACCTCACCACTACAATCATATTTTCTATCTTCTTATATTTTCCTTTTTCTCCTCTTTTTTTTTTTCACATCTATGAAAAAACCCTGATTTCTCTGCTTGGAATCACCAGGAAACTTAACTACTCTGCAGGATGCTGAAATTCTGGTGGAGGAGGGCAGAAAGGTGCTTTAGACTGGATCTGGGCAGAATTCAGCCTACAAATTACCCTTGACAACATGGGGTCCTCTCATGTGATGTCTCCCTTTACAGATCAGTAAACTGAGGTACAGAGGGCCACTGTGCTGGGTCTGAGGAATGCAGGTCTTGTTCTCCTAGTTCTCTGCATTTTTTAGCAGAGCACACTGTCTATGTAAATCACATCTCTCTGATGAGTTGACACTAACCTCAGAGGGGCCTTTGGTTTCTGCATGAGCAGCTTAAGGTAAAAACCATATTAGAATAAAAAGGCTGCATAAAAGCTCTGCGACTGAAATTCACCCCAAGAACATCTTGATATTCCACTTACATTCAAATCTTTCTCCTGTGGCATCATTAAAATATGATCTGTCTCAGAAAATTTTCAGCTCTCAAACATTTCTTTTCACATTTCTATCTCTGTCAGCTGACAGTACAAATGCACACAACCTTTCATGTCTCACAGGCTACTGTCCAAACCTTATAATTAAATAATGGATTTCTAAGGATTAATTATTCAAATATCAAAGCTATGGTTTGGGGCAAAGAATGGAGTATCTTTCTAATCCGTTATAGATAATAGGAAAGCTGGTCAATAGTCGGGCTTACACATCTAGCTACTAGTTTAATGGAACATTTCCTTTGAAGTTAGTTATGAAATCTTATGAATCTATGTACATAAAATATATATATATAAAAACCCCACACATTGAAATCCTTCCTCACAAAAGCTAACCTCAATTGATGTTGCAATAAACCCCTTCCAACAGGAGAACAAATGGCTTGAATTCCTTATGGATCAGAGCATGAACCCAGGCAAATTCTTTCTCATCTTTTTATCTTCTGCAGTGTCCAGCAGACTATTCCACACACAGGAGCTGTTCAACAGGGAGCAGTTAAATGAATGAACCTCCAGGATCCTCCACCAACAAGATTCTGCCTTCCTGGCAGCCTCCACCACCTAAGCTGTCTCTGTCATCAACACCTGTGCCCATGGCCTGCCACATAATCTGTGAAGCTCAGTACAAAAGTGAGAAGGTAGGGTTCCTTGATCTAAAATTATTCGGACGTTCAAGACAGGGACAGCAAAGCACTGAACTAAACAGAGGGCGTTGTGCACTGCGTGGTGCATGCCCACAGAGGGGCCTATCCCAGCAGGGGTTCCCACGTTGATTCCTTTACCACATGAATCACCCTGCCAGTGTTGAGTGAAAAGCTACTCTCGAGACTCCTGTTCCTTCTTTTCTTTCTCAGTCAGGCCCCTACTTCTTGGGTCTGGTACCTCCTAGTCTTGCCCTTTCTGTTGTGCTTTCTGGACTCTTGCTCTAAGTTGAGAAATTTTGCCGCTGTCTTAGCCTTCTCCGTCTATCTGGTCACCTTAATGGAACCTGATATTCTCACCCAAGAACACTGCAAGGTAGGAATTATTATCATCCCTTTTTACAGATGAGGAAACTGGGTAAGGAGTAGACAGAGAGGTTGAATATTTAGTCTAAAGTCACCAGTCTGTAAGTGGAAGATTGAGGGTCTATCCCCACCTTGACTCCTAACAATTATGCTCTGCTACCCAGGTGATCATTGCAGTCAGGGCAAAGGTCAGTTTCCTGGACTTGTACAGAGCCCAACTTATATGGCTATACAAGGTGAGCCTCTGCCAGGGGAAGGGGTTTGGAGATAAAGATGACAGCTAACGATAAGTGAATATAGGTGCCACTCTGGAGATATTGGGCATGCTGGTAGGCTTCCTTCAGTTATGTGGGAAAACTTGTCTCATTTGTGTTGGCTCTGAAAGGAAATGGCTATTGCCCCCAAAAACTAAAGGCCTTGGGACACTTGCATTAAAACATCAGCACACCTATTTCCATATCATTAATTTTAACATCTGCATATGATTTCTTTTCAAGTTAGTCCATTGTCACATGGTCCACAACAGTGGAAAATAGAAACTATTAGGATAGAGGGACACTCAGAAAGTCTGATGATGACAAATGGGTTAAATGTGGCAGAGGTCAAAGATAATGAAGGCTGAGTAGTATCTTTTTAATTTGGTGATGAGCAGGTCAGAGAAGTTCTTTTAAAAAGATAATTTTTGTAGAGCTTTCTGAGTGGAAACTAGAGTGGACAGAATGAGGAGTTAGTGGAGTTGCAGGAGGAGGAAGGGAATGGGGTGGCTACCACCCTGTTTTCTGCTAACTGCATGTGGGACAGGCATGTAGGTTATCTAATTTAAACCTAATAATCACATCATTTCAGTGGGGAGCATCATGCTATTTTTTTTTATGCATGAGAGAATAACCCCAACCCTTGCCATTCCAGATGGAGCTTATCACTCTCTGCACCTCCATGTATCTTTATTGATGCACATGTGGTATCTTTCTCTATCTCAGATGCAAGTGAATGCATGTCCCCAGAGATCTGAGGATATGGGCTAAAGAGACCCCTGCACACTTCTGTGAAGTCTGAGGTGTTGTCTTAATAAATGCACCCCAACCATGCTTCTGTTCCCAAATACCTGCTGGCTTGAGTTAACATATCTTCAATATCACTGATTGGAGTGACTCACTCCATCTCTGGCCCTGGTTCTTACATCCTGTGCCACACCACTGCCTCACACCCTGGGACATAGGATCCCCCATCTGGAGGGTGTGGATTTGTGGTTTGTTGGCTACATGACTGTCATGCCATCTTCTTATCTCAGGCACAGCCTGATCCCTGGCATTCAGAATGCTTAACTGAACTGGGTGAGCTCATATGGACTTCAGCATGGACTAGACAGCCACAGCTTATTGTCTCAGGGTCAGCTGTTGGTATTGGAGTTACCTGGGTTGAAATCTTCAGTGATACACTTCAGCCTCCATTTTTCCTGTACTGGAGATGGCATTCATCTCCCCCAGGGCTGTTGGAAAGATTAAAGGCCTCACTCTCTGGAAAGCACTTAGAACAGCACCTGGAAGTTCATAAGGCTTTCTCCAAACAGGGGGAACAGATAGTTCAGCAGTCAAGGTTGGGAAGGAGAAACGTCCCTCCTGTGCCTGTGTCCCCTTGAGATGGGGACTTCTGTACCCCTCTCTATCAGTGGCAGATAGTGGCATGAGAACATCTGGCTTCTGTCTTCACCCCCTCACTTTCTCCTCTGTCCAGCAGGAGGTTTTCCCAACAGATTGTAGGAAACAGATGTCCACTGGGCTGTGTTACTCTCACAAGCAAGCTTCCTGGTTGCAGCCACTGTTCCTGAGTGCGTGGAGTCCCGGACTTCTGTGTCAATGCAACAGGCATCTGCTCTCTTGGGGTCAGCCCTGCAGCCCATGCATGTTGGGAAGCCACAATAGCATGGTGCCAGTGCCAGTCTCCTGGGTTCAGAGGAGGCAGTGAAACCCTGGTCTGCCTGCTTCTGTGAGGTTTCCTAGTCACTCTGAATTTGGAAGCCACTGGACACTCTCTGTTAGTACAGTTAGAACTTCAATACCCATGTAATGAATGAAGAGGGTGAAGAATTAGTATTACCAAGTTAGGGTACTGCCTGGGAACCTTAAGAATAACCACGAAGAACTCACATGTGGGAATGAAGATCTTGGTGCAACTATTGTGACCAGCCTTAGCATGAATGGGCAGTGCCATCCTTTGCTTCTGAGTTGCTTTGGGGGCAATGGCTTGCAGTCAGCCTGCTGCTGAGGTCAACATTGGGTTATTTGGACAAGTAGTAAAAAGTGCTAAATTCCATCTGGGGTAGAGAAAACTCCAGTGAGTGGTTTTGGCTTTCAGTTGAGTGCTAGGCCCTGGGAACACCAGCTCCAATAATCCAACTTAGGCTCCTTTTTCTCTTGTTTGGAGTCACACAGGCTGAATAGGGGCTGTGGAAGAACCAACCTCCCCCTCCATGTGGCTTGCCCACAGGCTCCAGGGGCCTCCTTGCCAAATGCTCTCAAATGGGCTTTTTCACAAAGCTTAAGTTATAATTTCTCAAATCTGTATCTGATCATGACATCAATTTCTTTCTTTCTTTCATAACCCAAACACTGATTAAAGATTGGGGCCCCTGGCTGGCCATCTTTAGTCATTCAGCTAGGATAGACATTTAAAAGGCCATTGTCTTGATCAGTCTGTTTCTAGGATAGATTTGCTCAGAATTAAGGAAAGTGGTATTGGTTTAAATCACAGAGTTCAATCTTGCATTTAGAATATGAGTATTAAAAATGAAAGAAAAGTGAAAGAAGGCACACGGACTGGAAGGAAAGGAGCTAGTTCTTTATAAGAAATGTTGAGATTTCAGAGACAAAGGACAAATATGAAGCTGTAGGGTTTGAAAGGTTCTTCAGATTAAGGTTAGAAAAGAGGCATGACTGGGGCCTAAGAAATCAACAGAAAATGAAAGGAAGAAAACAAAAGAGAGTGGTATCCCTAGAGGGCTCCCAGATGTGGGGCCAAATTAGGAGGCATCCTCTTAAAGCTGCTGAATTGAGAAATGGAGGGTGGCACTAAATGTTCCACAGTAACTATACAGGGCTTGGAGGGACAATCAGAAAGAGCAGAGTGGAATCCTCTCATCCTCTAGGGATTTTTTCACTAGGCCAATATAACACAGTTATTGCAGCCAGAGGCAGATTGAGTGGGTGTTGGGAGGAAATGCATGCAGTTAGTCCTCTAGTGGAAGCCTCAGGGCGAACGAGGCAGCCTCAGGATTGTGGTTCTCCAGTGGAGGGTTTTTCCCCTCCTCCACAGGGGCCATCTACCCATGTTTGGGGACATTTTTTAATTATTGTGATTTGGGACATCAGAGAAGCTCCTGGCTAGACATCCTACAATACAGAGAATGCTGTAGTCCACAATGTCACTAGTGCCCAGACCAAGAAGCGGGTCTGAGGAAAGCCTGGCCAGGCCATGACAGAGTCCAGATGGAGGCAGATGCTGGGCTGACAGAATTCTGCTGCTTGGAGAGCCGGCTGTGGACAAGATTCGTTTGAACTGGGGGTGTTTTGGCAGCTTCTGAAGTCACTGACTGCACATATCCTATTAGTGAAGATCTCAAAGGACAAAAATCTGGAATAGTATCATGAAGAAGGCAAACCAATGAGGCTAAAAGCAAAGGAAAAAGGAAAGGAGGGGCAGTGCTGTGAAGCAGCCAAGGGTATTAGCTCCACAGATGGAAAAGGTGGGAGCCAAGTTAGGAAGCTCATTACACCTCTAGAAAGAAAGAGCCAAGTTTGTTTGACAAGAGTGGAGACAAATGAAACACTAGAGGCATTTGCCGCTGCTGTAGGGGCAAAGGTGAAGATGAGTGTCCTTGCTACCAGCAAGGAGCATGAGGCACTCAAGGCCTAGAGATTTGAGACTGAAAGCAGATAAGGTTTGGGGAAAGAGCTGGTGGTAAAGGCCCAGAGCCAGCCTGGTCCTGCCAGCTGCTGCTGCACAGCAAGAGCCTCAGCTTGAGGATCTATTCAAAATAAATGCTAAGATACATATCCCAGCCAAGAAGGCACCCCACTCAGAGTGGGGTTTACAGCAGTGGTTCTCAAATTCAAAGTGCATCATGATCTACTTTATGCCCGCCCAAATCCAGATCACTGAGCCCCACCCCTGCATAGGGTCTGGGCCTGAGCAGAGCTTAAGAATCTGCATGTCTGAAGCGCTCCCAAATGATGCCTCACTGCCTGTTCACTTTTATTATAAAGGGGCCACTTTAGAGAAGCCAGGTCTTCTATAGAATGTTGGTGCAGGAAGAAAAGACAAGTAGATGTTGCCTCCTGGGATCTGGCTGCAGTTGGAGAGATGCAAGAAGTAGAGCAAGGGATTGAGACTTTGGGGAAAGCACAACTGTGAACCTTGTGTGAGCACTATGCTGCAAGAGGGAGACACCAGGTCATTGTAAAGAACCTCATTCAACTCAGCATTGCAGACAAGGGCAAAATGCAGGGTGTCAAACCTGGAAGGTAAATTAGAAGGATTACTACAAAGTCCTGGGAACAACACTGGAATTCATTAGTTTGCAAACAGGAATGTTTCAGTCTCTTTGGGAGGCAACAGGATACAAGCACCCTCTCCCCTGTTTGTTCTCAGGGATATGGGAAACCTAGGGTTACGATCAACTTCACCACTTCCCTTAGCATAAACTTTCTATGCTCTGCTGTTTATGCTCCCAGCTCAGAGATTCTAGGTGGACATTCTCATTAAGATGAAACCAAGAACATTTTCTCCAATTTTTTTCCTGTCAGTCTTTCTTCCCTGGAAAACAGGGTTCATCTGAGAACCACATCATAAGTCTGGGACTTTTCTGCTTCCTTGCTCTTCTCTGTGCATATTTTCCACCAGCAGAAAGGGGTGGAATAGTGAGATTCAGGCACCAAATACCATTCTGTGCTTCTAAAATCCAGTAAGAGATAATCTATCCATCTACTAAGGGCCTGCCACCTAACTCTTGGGGAGGGGGAATACAGCTTTTATGAACAATCCTGATTGCATGGAGGAAATGCTATATTATCATGGTAAATGGAAATAAAACAGAATAAAATTGAATACATAATATTGCAATTACATGAAAACATAAAAGCAAATAACTATAGATGGAAACACATCAAAATGTGTTTGGTAAATGGTAGGAAATTTCTCTAAAGTTTTTCATTATGGACTTGAATTTCATAATAGAATAAGAATAATAGATTTATTGATCTAAAGAATTTTATTATAAGTGTTAGCATTATAAAGTTTTGGGGACCTTTGAACTTCTCAAAGATAGAAAAAGCAAATAGGTTACAAAAAAATTCAAAATGATAAGGAAGATGTTGGTAGATGTACTCTTTCAGGTGGTTGAGGGACTTGTGACCCGGAGAGGAATATGGGAAGAGGCCTGCTGCTGATCTGACAGGGAGAGGATTACTAACCAAGAGACTGACATTTCTTGATATTTCAGAACTAGTACGGATTTGATGCTCAGTAATAGAAAAGATGCCAAGCAAAGCTGGACCAATTGCAGAAGTGTGAAACAAAATTTTAACACTATAGATGTAATGAAAATCAACAACACTGAGAATTGCTTTAATGAGTACCACATGGGAAAATATAAATGAATTGGCTATGAAAAAGATTGGAAATTTCCCTTTGAAAGGATGGCTATAGTATCACTTTCCGTTATAAATGAGCAGTATAAACACATTGTCAAAAATACACATTGTCAAATGAATTTGCACAAAAATATTTTAGCTTTTTGTCAGTTGAGGAGAATTGGTTTGGATTTTAATTTAAGCATCAAGAGACAGGATCTAATGGTTTATGAGCAGCTTTGCAGGGAGCAGAAGTGATAAAAATTGCAAACAGATGACATGTAAATAAATATTTGCATCAACTGGTATAAATATTTAGAAGTGCTGACAACTCCCAATTATTTTGTTTTAATTGGTTCACATAGAAGCGAATTTTTGACAATTGTACTTGGCCAATTAGCACCTCCATAGCTGAGCTAAGGCCTTTGATCTTTAGAGTCCTTTTGGCGGACAAGTCTCTGACTATTCGCCCTTTTGTACCATGCAGGAATAAACTCTTCATCCAGTCATGGAAACACAGGGATTTGCAAGCCTCCTTCTGCAGCCAAGGAAGTCTTGGTCTAGGAGAATGAAGCCGGGAAGCATGTGATACTGAACTGTTGAAACCTGTGTACTAGGATTGTGGATGGGGAGGAGAAAAGATGGGAAAAATCACATGAAGTGTTGGACTTTGGCTGAGGTGTCTACATCATGACAGTGGTTTCCAATTAGTAATTTATGATGATCCACAGTGACTTGCTTCTTGAAAAGGGCAACTTAGATATTATTTCAGAGAGGAAAGGAGCCATAATCTGAAAATTTGCTCATATCTTGCCTGCTTCCTCCCAATTTATATCCTACTGCCAATTATCTTTCTAACTATGTATTTTTATTAGAAAAACAGATAGGTGTGGCTTTCTCATGCCTGATTTGCATTATAAACCAATATCCGACTTTATTGAGGCTTGTAGAAGTCACTCATGTTCTTTGCCAACCATTTCTGACTCTCTTCTAGGCACATAGAAGATTGCCTTCCTGCTCTTTGTGGATGAATAAAGTCACCTGACTAATTCTGGCCAATTAGTTGGGAGCAAATGTGAAGAGCAGGAAATCACTTCCTGGCCAGCTCTTTAATTACTGGAAGACTCCCTTTGTCCTCTAGCATGGCAACTCTTCAAAATGGTGGCCGTTTCCTCAGTCTAAGCTCCTGAGTGACTGAAGAGCAGAGACCCAAGGACTGTGATGGGCATGAAGGATGATTAAGCCAATTTGAGCCAAGCACTGTGGCAGCCTTTGAGGAAAATATCAGACACAACTTAGTCCTTGTTCTCCGAAGTATTCTATTTAGTTGCAATGATGAGATGCAAAAATCAAATTGTTTCATGAGTTATTTTCAAGTGGTAAACGATTCAGGTCAACAGTAGAAAAGATGTCACAAGGTCAGATATAACTGGGGGGCACATGAGGGCCAAGCAGTAGCAAGTAAAAGGAGAGGAAGCCGTGCAGGGAGGATGATCAGAGGAGAGACGTGCACAGGGTAGGATTTTAACTGTGGGATAAAGAGTTTGGATAATTAGAGAAGAGGGGAATAGGTCTTTGGGTGAGAAAAAAGGATATTAGCAAAAGTGAGTTTGTGAGAAAATAAGATATGATATCAAGAGATATTAAATGTCAGCGTCACTGAAACCAGGGGTTATTTCAAAAGTGGTAAGTTGGCCTGCAAAAGCCAAACAAATTAAGCTTGTTAGTTCATTTGTTAATTCAGCAAAGACATATTGAGTACCTAATTATGAGTTCATCAGTGAACAAAGCAGACAAAATAAAGCTGTGTTGTCATGGTAAGTACATTCTAGTGGAGTTAAATGCTTTGTCAGATGAGGGTGAGGATGAGTGGAACTAGGGGGCCCTAGACCAGCCACATCTTCCTCAACCAGAATAGTACTACTACCTTTCCCTATGGATATTGATGTTCTATGTAATATTTCTTTTTTTTTTTCTTTTGGCACTGGGGATTGAACTCAGGGGTATTGAGCCACATCCCCAGCCCTAAATTGTATTTTATTTAGAGACAGGGTCTTATGGAGTTGCTTAGAGCCTCGCTTTTGCTAAGGCTGGCTTTGAACTTGAGATCCTCCTGTCTCAGCCTCCTGAGCCTCTGCACTCAGCCTGTAATATTTCATTTTTAAAGGACTCCACCACTAAAAAAAAAAAAATGTTTGGGAACAATGGCTTCATTTCACAGATGAGGAAACCTGAGGCCAGGGAAACAAAATGATTTGTCCATGGTGAAATAGCCAATGCACAGTAGTCAGAACTAGATTTAGGATCCACTGACTTCATCCATGCTCTGGTTCTTTCTAATAACAAAAGATAGAGTGACATACTCATATACAGATCTTATAAAATCAAATTCTGAAATTTGAAAAGCTGGCTGTACTTTTCTTCGTCCCAGATGCTCTGGCACTTAGTAGACCAGTCACACCTGTTCGTTCCTCTATTGAAGCTTCAAAACTTTTTACATTCCATGTGTTCCAGGAGTGCTCAATAAATATTTGATGATCTGTTTTCCACCATTCATGCATTTTTAAAATTCAGTAAACACACATACATTAAATGCCTAGGCTATGTAGCTACTGCCAGACTCTGGGAATATGAAGGAACTAGGGACCCTATCGTTATAGCAGAATATTAACAAAATGGTAACTGCCGTTGTGCATAGAAATGTGTGATACCAGAGGTGCACTTGGCTTAGGGGTCAGAGCTGGCAGTAGGGGTGCCAGATTTACCCAAGAAAAATATGGGGGCACCCAGTTAAACCCAAATCTCAGTAAATAGCAATTCTTTAGTGGAAATGTGTTCCAAATATTATATGGAACATATTTATACTAAAAACGTTATTTGTTGTTTATCTGACATTCAGCTTAACTGGATGTCCTGAATGCTATTTGGCCAACCTAGATGGCACAGCTGGGCAGACTAGAGAATGAAGTTCCATGGTCTGGGGCTGGACGAGGGAGCTCTTACCAAACAGTCTGAAAGATGTATGAAAGCGCCAAGGATTGTGGAGCCCAAATGCCAGGCAAAGAGAGGGTATTCAGGGATAGGGATGGAGAAAGGGGTACATCAAAGTGGAAGGATCAAAATTGAGTTTGTGATTTCATATTGTTCTGGAAGTTCAAGGCAATGCAATGAGAACCAGAACAGAAATGAGGAGTATGACCTTTGCTTACTGAAAAGGAGAAAAAAATAAATCATTATTTTCAGAAAACATCTTCTTAAAATCCCATGAGAATCTGCTGAAAACTGTTGAAATAGATGATAGCTCAGTAAGGTCATTAAATATGAAATAAACAATAAAAAGTCAGTATCTTTTATAACAACAAAACCTAGCTAGAAAGCATAATGGGAAAAGATGGTCCTTGGATTACCAACCCCAAACAGCTACAAATAAGCTACAAAATCATGAAATGTGCAGGGCTTATGTAAAAAAAACAAGTGTATCAGAGGCATAAAAGGAGATAAAAGGTGGCAGGCTATATCCCCATATGAAGAGAGCAAATACTATAAGGATGTAAATTTTCTTAAAATTTATTTTTAGGATTAATGAAATCACAATCAAGATCTCAGTGGGATACATATGGAACTTCAAATTGATTCCAACATTTATTTGAAAGAACAGACTAGTAATGAACCACAGGAGAAATTGAAGAGAAAGGATCAACTTGGGGGTGGGGAGTGGGGTACTATCTCTACCCAACTTTAATAAAAACATTTTCAAAGCCACATTCCTTACATCAGAGTTGTGTTTGGGAAGAAAAAGGCAGTAAAGAGTTGAGAGTCAGAATCAGACTTCCTTACACAACCTGAGAGCAAATGCAGATCAGCAGGGCAGGGAGGGATTGCTCCAGAGAAGTGCCAGAACTAACCAGTTGGATATCTAATTAAAAAAAATAGAATTAGTAGTTCTCACTTCATAGGAAACACTGAGTTCCAGATGCATTATACAGAGTTAGATATAGGGCTGGGGCTGGGGCTCAGTGGTAGAGCACTCTCCTAGCATGTGTGAGGTCCAGGGTTTGATTCTCAGCACCACATATAACTAAATAAAATAAAGATCCATTGACAATTAAAAAATATTTTAAAAAGAGTTAAATACAAAACTTAACCAAAAAAAAAAAAAAAGAAAATAAGGGCAATTATTCATCTCCTCTTTGGATTTTTGTTGTTGTTGTTGTTCTGCTTGCTTGAAAGGAATTTGAGTGAGGTAAATCCAGGCCATCAGAAGACACGAGGGGTCTCATGTTAACAGATATGTTCTTTGCAGATGAGTTGCCAACTGAGGAGGGAAGAATTCCTGCAGTCCAGCAGGCAGGTTAGAAGACTATGGGGATAATCCAGGCCAGAGATGTCAGGAGTAGAACCAAAGCTCAGCAGTCAGGAAAGAGCAGGAGAAAGCGAAGGAAACTAAGAGCAGCTCCCCTATGAATTTGCCGTGCGTACCATGTGTCTAGACACAAAGGGATATGCTGGGGATATCTTTTTCCCATGGTTTGTAAGAGGGTGGTTTTTAGTAAAACCTATTTTTATTATTCCCATATACAAGACCTCCCCACAATTCAGGTCTTTCAAACTCTGTGCCGAGCATAATCAAATTCAGTGTTTCCCACTTTCTATGTTTTCTTTTCTCAGTCTCTGGAAACATGATACAACTAAGTTCCACTGTAATCGATAAAATATTGTACAGTGTGTGTGGAATCAGATATGTCTGTGTTTTTATAAATGTACATTAGAGAGGGACAGGAGTGGCTCAGAACAAGGCTGACTTGTTCGTGCTTTTTAATATAGATATGCTGTACTAAACAGCATGATATGTCATAAAACGAAACTTAATACTCGAAAATGAGATTGCAGTCTCTACATGTTTAAATGGTTTTCCTGGGAGACAAATCTTCTTTCATTTGAACAAACACACAAAAGTGTTTTTTATGAAGTCCTAGGAAATACCCAGCCATAAAGCAGCATCAGTGAAGGAAGTAGGACACTTGCCATCAAGCTGCATTTTGACCCACTTGAAACAGAATTTGGGTGCCAAGTTAGAAAAGGGTATTTGTGTGACACGATATGCAATTGCCCTTATTTTCTTTTTTGGTTAAGTTTTGTATTTAACTCTTTTAAAAATATTTTTTTTAATTGTCAATGGACCTTTATTTATTTATATATGGTGCTGAAAATCAATGACTGAACTCAACTTATTCCTAAAGTCCTTACTATTCCACTAGGTTCCAGAGCAGCTATGGTGGCTCAAACCTAGAAAGGGTATCAGGGATGTCCATCTCGGGATTGAAAGGCACTTGATCCAGTCCAGTTGGATGCAACTACCATTAAACCTTAATTAAGGTCTCACTCTTCACTCCCTAGTAGAATTCTTTGAAGAAGTCTATGGAGGAAATAATTATTTATATTTGCAAGTCCCATAACTTTGGAGCCGTGACTTCAAATTTTGGGTCCCCTACACCATACTGTTTTTTTTTTTCTTATTAAGTATTTCCTTTTATCTTAATGAGAACTAGCGTTAAAATATTTGAGAGAGGAACAAATATTAATGTGATGTATATACATAATATTTGGAGGCCATTCCTAACATCTTTTTTCTTCTCATTTTAGTAAGCCACACATGGGAATATCCATCAGTGGTGTTGCAGCCTTGTTATTGAATGGAGGTTGAAAAGCTACAGGTGCACACAGTGCAAAGAGAATCATATGAGCGGACACAAAGTCATTGGCTATGAATCTGGCTGCTGTCACGGACCCTGAAGTTTTCTCAACAGGGAAAAGGAAATAGGCACAAATTTTTTCTTTATGCTTGAGCATGGAAGCATATGCGGGTTCTTTTTGGATTTTCCTACAGAGTAAGCTGTTGAATACAAGAGTGGATGTTTGACAGGAGGCAAAGGGTTATAGGTAATGACACACTTGTAATGAGGAAGCCAGAGATGGGGGCCAAGAAAGCGGGACCCGGAGGAATTGAGGTTTCCTCTAGTATATATAAAGTAATATGTAAAATAAAATCCTCTGTCACACATTCCCCTGTACGTATTTATGAAGGGCTGTCTGTAGGAGGGTAGGCCCTTGAGTATGCAGAGAGGACTCAGATGCACAGGGTCTATAGATGGAGAAAAATGTGATTTCCAGGTAACAAGTCAGTTTTTAACATTCAAATTGCGAAGGGTTCATGCACACATATTGTGTGCACAGTGCAGAGGAGCACCAGAGGGCACCGGACCTCCCAGGAGAGCTGAGGAGGACACCTGCCTAGATGGAGGAGGTCAAAGGTCAAAGGATATTAGTGCTCTCAGGGGAAGCTGTTGAAAGGTGGTGATCAAATATTCTTCCTTATATGAAAAGAGTGGTAAGAGATGCAACTTTTAGGTGATTCTATGGTGTCTCCTGTCTTTCCTCTCTCTCTCTCTCTGGGAATGTTATCAGCTGTCTATAAGATACTTCTTAATAGAGAAGAAAGATGAACAGTATAAGCAACCCAACTTGACATTTTGCATTGGTTGCTTATACTTATTTTTAAAACAAGACTATGTTTTAGAGCAGGTTTAGGTTCACTGCAAAACATGCGTAGCCCACCAGTGCGGTACTGTAATTAGAATGCATGAACTTACGTGGTCACATCATATTTATTCAAGATCTATAGTTCACATAAGGGTTCATTCGTGTGTTGCATATTCTACGGTTTCAGACAAATGTGTAATGATACATGTTCACCATTCTATCATACAAAGAAGTTTAACTGCTCTAAAAATCCTCTATGGCCCACCTGTTGAGCCCTCTGTCCCCTTGCCCCTGATACCACTTATAGTATGTGGGCTTTCCTTTCATGTAGTACTATGCATTTAAGTTTGCCCCCATTTTCATACCATTTGATAGCTCATTTCTTTTAGCACTGGATAATATTTCATGGTTGGAATGAATCATATTTTATTTATCCATTCACCTACTGCAGGATGTCTTAGTTTCTTCCAAGTTTTGGCAATTATTAATCAAGCAACTATAAAAATCTGTGAGCAGATTTTCACGTGGACCTAAGTTTTCGTCTCCTAACTTAGGATACATGCCAAGGCGTTTAACTGCGAATGGTAGGTCAAAGCATGTTGACTTTTTCAAGAAACCATGAACCTCTCGCAGAGTGGCTGTGACATTTTGCATTCCCATCAGCAATGAATCAAATTCCTGTTGCTCCTCATTCTCACCAACATTTGGTGCTGTCAGTGTTCTGGACTTTGGCCCTTCTAGTATGTATGTATAATATCTTGTCATTGTTTTGACTTGCATTTTCCAGGTGACATGTGATATGAATAATCTCTGCATATGCATACTTGCCATCTATATATCTCCTTTGGTGAGGTGTCTGTTCAGGTCTTTGGCCCATTTTTTAGTTGGGTTGTTTGTTTTCTTTTTTAAAATATTTTTTTATTTGTAGATGGACACAATATATTTATTTATTTATTTTAATGTGCTTAGGATCAAACCCAGTATCTCATATGTGCAAGGTAATTGCTCCACCACTGAGCCACAACCCCAGCCCAGGTTTTTTTTTTCTTTCTTTCTTTCTTTTTTTTTCTTATTATTGAGTTTGAAGACTTCTTTGTGGCCTGTGTCTGAGCTGGGTGTGTGAGATTCTTCTTACTCCTTTGTTCTTCTCCTGATGTAGACAATTCTCTGATGTTTATGAAACCAGTTAATAAGTCATTTCCTGTGACAAGTAGCTTTTTTTTTCCTGCACAAAAAGACCTGAGATATTTTTATTCCGGTTCATTACATATCTCCCATGTGTCACAGTGGACAAGGTGGAAGGAATATTCTGGAGTCAGAACACTGACTGACAGACTCCTAGTAGCTCTGCAACCTTGGACAAGCTTCTTAACCCCTCCCGAACTGTAAAATGGGATAATAACACAGATCATTCCTGACTAACAGGGTTGTTGAGGATCAAACATGATAATATATGTGAAAGGGCTTTATAAGTTCCATAATGCTATTCAGATGTGAAGGATTATTATTTTTATACGCTTAAGAAGGCTGGCACAGCCTCTCTCCCAGGTGAGTAAAAAGCATATGTGGTTTTATTTGCTCCAATAATTTTATTCCTATTAGTACTTGTTCAGGATACTACAAGAGTATGCACAATGCACAAAGCGTTTATTCTTCTTTGGCTACAGTAACCATACCCCCTCCCTCCAAGCTTACCCTTGTAAAAACAAATAAGACTCATAAAACAAAACAAAAGCAAAAAAAGGGGGATGGCGGGTGGCATTATTCAAAACTGTGAATCATCAGAGGGACTCACCTGTCATTTTGCAAATGAGCTGCCCTTGACCGTGGACGGCTAATTCTGCTGACCACACAACTCCCCAAGCACAGGGATCTATTGCTCTTTCTTCTCTCTTTTTTCACTTTACTTTTTAACGTGGTTTCCTAACCCTCCACTTCAGGAGGTAAATACAATTCTGGCAGAGTCCCGGTCTCATTTAGTTTATTAGGGCTTTTACTACACGTTTTTAAGCACTCGCTGATTTTCACAAACATATTAAAATGGCCATGGCCAATCTCGTAGATTGGTACAAGTCCACATTTCCCACACGACTTAATAGTCTGCAACTCGTGCCAGACAGAGAATGATCTCACCATTCTCTTTCCCACAGCTTAAAGGCTGGACATTGTTTTTTAACTCTGAGGTGGGAGGGAGCAGCTTGTTGGCCATGCTGGTCTCCTCCCTAGAACTCCCTCCTACAAGTTTTATAGGTTCTACTGTCCTGGAGGGCACATTAAGTCCCCAAAGAGCGTCTTTGTAGGCCATTTTTGGGACTACCAGCCCTGCCCTGGCCATTCTCGGAAGGTGGAGCTCCTAGGGATGTTTTTCCAGATAAAATTTGATATTTGGGGTTGGGGGGGGGTCATAGAATTTGTGATGACTTTGTCTTATTGCAAAATAATTAAAATTGGGATTTATGTCTCTGAGTCTTTTTCCTTTTCTATTTCTACATTATTTTCCAGTTGCCAATAACAAATTCAGCAAACATTTATGTAGAACGAAGAAATGGTAAGTATTTGAGCAACTTCTACTGCCAGGCCAAAATCTGGATCATATTGGCAAGCGGACAATCTATGGGAAAGAAATTAGATTGATATGTGTGTACCATATAACACCCTGGATGACCTTTAGGGTTATAACTTAGGTCATGTCTCAAGGTGGCGCATGGGAGACATGGTTTACCATGCAGACAGAGACAGATAAAAGACAAATATGGGTGATTGCTCACAGAAGGACAAACTCACCCATGAAACTGCCCCACACTATGCCTGAGATTCATGTTACATTTCTTATTTGAAGGTTGCTGTTTTATTTCCATCTATTAGCTGCTGAGAGTGTCACATTTTGCCTGGTAGCCCAGGGAGGCAGCTCAGCTCTTAATATTCTGGAGCAACAGCCAGTGTGTGTTCTGGTTCAAGCTCTGCATCTAGTGAGCTGACTCTGGATGAGTGTCTTCATTTCTAAAATGTGACAGAAACACAGGATCCACTGACCTCTCAGGGCTGATTTGAAGAGCAAATGAGATCATGAGAACTGTGCTTGATAGGAAAATGTTTGAAAATTTCCTAAAATGACTTTGGGGCATGAAGAAGTATGTGTACATCCTTTGAGTAATTATGGTTGCAAATATCATGACGTGGTTCTGAATGCAAAAATAAAAGTAAATGCTTATGTGTATGTTCTTATATATATGTATATAACATACATTTATGTATATGTAACACACATAGAGAATATATAGTAATAATGTTATTTTTCACACTTTGTGAATATTTAAAAGTTTTAATTTTCAATTTTTTCCATATTTTAATTCATGTATTATAGTTGTACATAGAAGTTGAATTTATTGTTACATATTTGTACATGCACACAATATAATAATATAACTTGGCCAACATCATTCACTAGTTACATATTAAATTATATTATGGCAATATAAATATATATGTAAAATGTTATGTGTGTGACATATATGATAGCATATAATATAATAACAGGGAATGGTGTTGGCCAAATTATAGTATATTATATATACATTATAATATATTATATTTATATAGTATACTATATATAATTTTATATAGTATATTAAATATGTAGTATATTTAATGTATTTTAGGTATACAGTATATCTTGAGATATATTGTATTTTTTACATATAGTATATATTAAATTTATTTTATAGTATATATTTTATATAATGAAGAGGAGCTGGCACATGATATGTTCTCAATAATTACTAGCCATTTTTATTACTACAGAGATTTTCTTGTTTATTAAATTTTGGGTAAAATCCTCCCATTTCAGAGATCAGAAAAACTAAAATAAAACAAGCAACAACAACAACAAAAACCTCTAAAATATGTAGGAATGGCTCCAGAACTTTCCAGATAAAAAAAGGCATTCATGTGGGAAAGATGAAACTTCTTTGCTATGTTATGCTACGCACATGTCAACATTCTACAGAATCAACATTATTTTTCTAATAACAAAGAGCATCACTCATTTCCTAGACTGAAACAGCCAACCAGACTCTGGGGAAAGACGTATATTATGTTAGCAACATGGAATAGAAACTCCCTTTGAAAACTGCTCAATAAAGAGCCCTTAATGTTCTGCACATAAGGCAGGGTGCCGTGTCTTGTCGTTAATGAACCTGGAAGCTGAGCCGTGGTGGTGTGGCTTAGAGAGCAGCGCTCCTCCCTCGATGCTACAAGGTAAATTACCATCAAATCCTCTGTCCTGAAAATTTCAATAAAGAACTGATTATAAAAGGCATTAAGCCTTTCTTTAATTACAGCTATAAATATAGATAATCAAGTCGTTTTGAGTACTAAAATCAATTTCACTGTTTATGTTTTCTGCCATGCTATATATTTAGCTGTTGACTTTTAACTTGAAGATATAAGCAGCTGGTGAAAAATCCCCTTAGAATTCTAATTATGCTGTCCTGGAGAATACCAATAAATGTTGCCTGTAGGAGAGTTAATGAGGATGGAAAATAGTATAATTGTTACACAAACTAAAACACAATATACTGAGAGAACCTATGATTTCATTTCATAAATTCGATGCTAAATGCTTTTCTCTGGCTATTTTCAGTAGTGTCATCTTTAACGTAATAAAGTTCCTTTTAAGTACTGAGCTGCTTGTGAGGACATGGGACACAGATGGAGCCTTCCCCCTCTGAATCACAGAATTGCACATTTGGATTATAAGAAGATAGATGAATGAGCTAACAGAGGATGCCCTGGGCCCCCTCACCCAACCATGACCAACAATGAGGAACACAGACCAGCTCACACATCTAGTCTTAGGCAGTACAAAGGAGGGTAGGCTTGCTAAGTTTACCTCTATTCTCTTGGTACCTCAGAGACAAGAAGTGACCCTGTCCCTTAGAAAAATGTAGTACAGCAAAAAAATAGAGTAACTGTGCTTCTTCTCTTGGGGAAGGTCAAGTAAAAGGTTGAAAGAGTCCAAAAGATTCCCACCAACTCCACGTGTGAGAACAAGAACAGAAGGCTATCGGAGTCCACCATCCGTCACTTCTTCCTCTGTGAATCTCTGATTCTCTTTGTTTCCTTATACATTCACATACAACCACTCAGAGGCATAGGAAAATATTTATCAAACACCTCTGGTCAGGTATCAAGCTATGGGAGCAGCTCAGTCTACTGGATTTCCTGTGATAGCATCCACAATGAATATCTCTTGAATTGAAACCAGTTAAGGAAAGTTGTTTCTGGATTTGGGAAGCAAGGTAGTAATGTTGTATCAGGGAAATAAGTCTTTACAAGACACCATGATTCTTTTCTGGGAATCTAACAGATAGAATTTAATTGATTCCTGGGAGAACCCCAATGTAGACTAGATAACACAGTTTTTTTTAAAAAAAATTATTAATTATTGATAAACCTTTATTCATTTATTTGTTTATATGTGGTGCTGAGAATCGAACCCAGTGCCTCACACATGCTAGGTAAACAATCTACCACTGATCCACAACCCTAGCCCTAGATAACACCTAGTTTTATAGGTGAAGCAAGTACAAGTTGACTTACCCCATCACATGCAAGAAGACCAGAGAGAATCAAACTCCATGTCTCCATTATCTTCCTTCTTAGCATTCAATTCCTTTCAGACAGCTTCAGTGGCAGAAGAGCCAAGGCTTATTCTACTGTCCCTACAAATGACTTGTCCCAAATTTTGCCTGTTCTTTTTTTTTTTTTTTTTTTTTTTTGCATTTAAAAAGACTGTGGTCTTTTCTTTAAGCTGTTAAGAACACTGAGCACAACATCTCAGACAAGGCCAGGTTCTTCTCGGAAAGTGCCAACAGTGAGTCTGTCTGTTTTTATCTTCTTGTGTTCTAAGCCTAGAATTTCCCAAAGTATGTTTTAAGGGACAGTTGTCCTATGTTCAAGAAACCTATGTTCACTACCAAAAGTGATTTAATGCAATTCCAATTAAAAGCACAACAACATTCCTCATAGAAATAGAAAAAGCAATCATGGAATTCATTTGGAAAAATAAGAGGCTCAGAATAGCCAAAGCAATCCTTAGCAAGAAGAATGAAGCAAGAGGCATCCAAACCAGACCTTAAGCTATACTACCATGAGCTATAGTAAAAAACAAACAAAAAACCAACCAAACAAACAAAAACCGCATGGTATTGGCTCCCAAATAGACATATAGACCAATGGTACATAATAGAAGACACAGAGACAAACCCACATAAATACAGTTATCTTGTACTAGATAAAGGCACCTAAAACATACATTGGAGAAAAGATAACCTCTTCAAAAAATAGTGCTGGGAAAATGGATATTCATATGTAGCAAAATTAAATTAAACCTCTATTAAACCTCACCATGCATAAAACTCAACTCAAAGTGAATCAAGGACCTAGGAATTAGACCAGAGACCCTGTGCCTAATAGAAGTAAAAGTAGGCCCAAATCTTCATTATGAATTCCTTAACCAGATTCCTAAAATGCAAGCAATAAAAATCAAGAATTAATAAATGGGATGGATTCAAACTAAAAAGCTTCTTCTCAACAAAGGAAATAATCAGTAACATGAAGAGAGAGCCTACAGAATGGGAGAAAATCTATACTACATGCACATCAGATATAGCACTAATTAACAGGATATACAAAGAGCTCAGAAAACTTAACACCTAAATAAATAAATAAATAACCCAGTCAATAAATGGGGTAAGGAACTGAACAGACACTTCTCAGAAGAAGATATGCAATCAACAAATATATAAAAAATGTTGAATTTCTCTAGTAATTAGAGAAATGCAAATCAAAACTAAGATTTCTTCTCACTCCAGTCAGAATGGCAATTATCAAGAACATAAACAATAATAAGTGTTGGTGAGGATGTGGGGGAAAAGGTACACTCATATTGCTAGTGGGGTTGCAAAATGGTGCAACCACTTTGAAAAGCAGTATGGAGAGTCCTTAGAAAACTTGGAATGGAACCACCATTTGATCCAGCTATCCCACTTTTTGATCTATACTCAATGACTGAAAATCAGCATACTATAGTGACACAGCCATATCAATGTTTATAGCAGCTCTATTCACAATAGCTAAACTGTGGAACCAACCTAGATCCCTTCAGTAGATGAATGGATAAAGAAATTGTGGTATATGTACACAATGGAATATTACTCAGCATTAAAAGAGAATAAAATTATGGCATTTGCTGGTAAATGGATGGAATTGGGGAATATCATGCTAAGTGAAGTAAGCCAATACCCCCAAACCAAAGGCTGAACGTTCTGATAAGTGGATGCTGATCCATAATGGGGGGTGGGGCATGGGAAGAATGGAGGAAATTCTATTGGGCAAAGGGAAGGGATGGCAGGGGAGGGGGCATGGAGACAGAAAAGATGGTGGAATGAGATGGACATCAATACCCTAGGTAGATGTATGACTGCACAAATGGTGCAACTCTACATTGTGTACAACCAGAGAAATGAAATGTTGTGCTCCGTTTGTGTACAATGAATTGAAATGCATTCTGCTATTATGTATAACTAATTAGAACAACAACAACAACAAAAGCTATGTTCAAATTATTTTGAGAAGGAGTACATGTTACTCCCCCTGAATGATTCATGATGCTACCAGTATACAAGAAGGGTTGGAGTCCTGTAGCAGAAGCCAAATGAATAAGAAGCATTTACCTTTCTATGACTCAAGCATTTACCTTTCTATGACTAAACCTTTATGAGCCTGGAATTCCACGCCCACCAACTCTGGGGATAGAGATCCTGCTCATCTCTCAAGGCTGAGTTTTTTAAACATATAGATCAAGTGCCAGACTCTGATTTAGGAGTAGATCAGAAAATTTTAAGTATGTATTTCAAAACAATTCTAATAAACAACTACTCAATTAGCTTGCACTTTTTAGGCTTTCTTGGGGAGGCCTCAATTCTGAATACAAGTTAAGACTCCCCTTTATTCAGGAATCTATGGATTAACACCAGCAAAATTACCATAGTTTGCCAATTATTTTTGTTGGTAAGTTTACCAACAAAAATGATATAATGGATAATGGGGCATGTTTAAATGAATATCCTCCAAATAATAATTTAATTTTACACTTTTGAAGAAGATTAGTGGATTCTCCCAGTGCCCTGGACAGTTACCAATATAGGAGGAAAGCTGAATGGGGAACTTTTGGGGTCAGATTGTTCTGGGGGTCTCATCAGATTTTAACCCAGGCCCAGTTTAGCTAAGTTTATGCTTTCCCTTTGCAGGGAAGGTGAATGGCATCCTGCCATCCCTAGGAGACCAGTAATCAACCAATTTGAAGGGCAAGTTACATTAAGACACAGGAACAATTTGTAAATAAGGATTTCTTTAGCAGTTACTATGCATTTATAGTCAATTTCATTGTGACTGTGCTTAAGGCACAGTGAAGTCCTAACAGAAATAAGAAAATACTGCCTAGGAAGTAACTTAAATATTAATAATGTGCTAAAAAAATTCCCTAGGGTCTTAAAAAACAAAGCAAAACAAACAAGACAGAAAACTTGTGCTGGCAGTTGTAGTAAATTTAGGGTCTTGTGTGGTTAAAATACCAATATCATGGAAAACAATATTTTCACATCTTTTTTCCTGCTCTTGCAAACATCACGTATTCTAGCCTACAAAAGGTATGTGTTCTCTCAAACAAATGTTATATTGGCCATTGATCTTGTGAAGCACTTTCCGATTCTAGCAAAGAGTCCAGCCAGAATGGTGGAGTCACCCATATGTGGAGTTGTACCTTAGCCCAGAGTGGCAAATGAACCACAGGTGGATTAGGAAAACTGCCCCCTTATAACCTGCTTTTGCAGGGCAGATTGGCCAGGTCACTGCAGGTTGCTCTTGGCTCTTGTTTCTGAGAGGTCTATTGAAACCCAAGTTGAGTTGATTTTTCCACTTCACACATATCCATCATGAAAAATGGGAACTGATTCCCATGAAGGGAAACCAAAATCCCATCTATGTTGTTGGGCAGGAGCAGAAAGACGTGTACACACTGGCTTGTGATGGTGTTCCCTTGAACACAGGCCCCATTAGGCTTGGCAAGGTCATACATCTCTAACAAAGATCTATGGTTGGATGGGGACCCCCTTGAGAAAAGTAAGCTGAACTGTTTAGCAGAATCCACATTGGCCAGTCAGCTATTTGCTCTGTGGGTCAGTCTGGAATGGCATTGTCACTCATATGGAAAGAGGAGCAGGTGGGTCATTTCAGCTGGGGGCTCTGGACAATCGTCTGCTTTTCTATGGTTGAGAGAGTAATGGCAGCTTGTGTTTCTAGAAACTCCACCTGTTTTCTTGGAATTGTCTGGCTTGTTTGTTCAGCTCAACAGTGGCAGGTTTGAGATGGTATTATTTAGGGAAATATCAAGTGTTCCGAGCTGAACAAGAGGCATTGTGTCCTGGGAGAATGCATATATCAAATAATAAGTGGAAACTTCTCATTTGCAATACATAGTGACAATGGAGCCAGTAACATTATAGGAAAGTGGAATCCGAGTTGAGTGCTCAGATCTCTTGAGCTCTTCCTCCCGTCTCTGTCCTTTGTCCCAGATCATGTACTTCCTCTTTACAGCAATATTTTCTTGCCTGTACAGCAGGTGACCTGGTTCAACACTTCATTCACATACAGGGGAGAAAGAGGTTGGACCATGGTTGGGCTAAATTCCCCCATCATATAACGTCTTTGGAGGGATGATAATCTTCAAAGAATAAGATGGGGCACAGACTTTGACTCAGTGACCACAGGAATGGTTAAGAAGGTCTGCCTGGCTATAAACGGAGCTCTCTTAACTCCTTGTGTGCGCTGAGTGGAATCCAACACCTAACAAACACTCCAATCCCATGTATTCCCAAGTGCATATCCATCAAATCCAAACTTTAAACTTGAGTAAATATATCTGTCTTACAAAGTCCAAGGTATTTATTACAGGGATCACCCACTTCAGGAATTTAAACAATGTTCAGACCAAGGAAAAATTCCTTACCAGGGTTTTAAACTCCGTTTCCCCTCTCTCCAGCTGGCTAGCAGAGCCTGGCATGAAAGCAAGTGAACCAAGCAGTTCCCACTCTCCCCTCCCTGAGTCCCTCACTCCCTCGCCTCTTTAACCCCTCCTTGCCCAACCACAGGGATTTGCATCATTTACCCAAAAAATGTGGTGGATTGGTGCCAAGCTGGCTGGAGGCCTCCAGGGGACATGCAGGGTGGTAAGAACAATCCTGCTCCCCCATCCCCGTCATGTCACACTCTGCAATAATCAAATAGATGTAAATGAGAATATCATAGAAATGTATTTTCTTGTCTCTCCCTCAGCTACCTCCCCCTGCTCTCCCCCCCCCCGACACTATCTAATAATAGGCTATTAATTTCAGCCATTTCAGACTGTCTGAAGTGTGGTGTGTGAACTGTGGCTGCATCAGTCAGAGTTGTGTGTCTAGCTATTTCCAGCATTCCCTATTGGCATAAAGAAAGCCTGGTTTGTCTGCTCCAGCCCACTGTGGCTGAGATCTCCATTGATTGGTAACGGAATGCACGGGGCTGGGGACTTTTGCAGTTGGGTCAGCAAGAGCAGGCACAGACAGAGGAGGGAGAGGATGGGGCTGATGCAGGGAGGGTGGAGAAAAGCAGGATGGACAGTGACAGGGTGTTTATCCGGCCAAGGCAGATAAGGGGGTCTGGGCAGCACCGTCTTACACATTGCCAACCATGCTGGCTCTGGCTGTGAGAGGTGAGTTTCCCATTCCTGGTGGTGACCCCTGGAGGCTCTGCCATGTATGTATCAGGTTCCTTAACTCCCTAACTCACTGCTGCACAGTCCTGGCTCTAGAGTCATTATCTGTGACACCATAGCATTTTGTTGGGGGATTACAAATGGCTACAAGAGGAAGTTTTTTCACTCCTAACTGGCCATACACCCTGGCGATGTTTTCACCTCTTTTCTTCAGAAGACAACTCAAAATTTCTACCCCATCATATCTTTGGCAAAAATTTCTAGACTGAAAAATGATAACATGAAATGGACCCTTGATACATATTTTGATATTTTACTGCATAGAGCTAAAATCCTGCAGACATCACAAGACCCCAGTTTTTTCTTACAGAATAATGGTAGAAAACAATGTAGGTCTAAATATTGGAAAATACTTGTTTAATATTAGTGTAGGTGCAGGTTTACTTTTATTACTTCACCTGAAGAGTTGGGTGGAGCTGGCTAGGGCCCAGGAAAAGAAATTAAGATACAGAGAGAGAAAATTAACTCCCTCCCACTTAATACAAACAGAGAAAGAGGGTCCCCATATGTACCCTATGGGCTCAGTTTGACCCCAGTAAAATCCATCCTTCCTATCTCTTGTCAGTACCCCAGGGTTGAGCTTGGTTTCAAAGACTGACATTCAGAGTTGGGGAGGAGGGGAAAAGGATAAAGAGGGCCGGGGAGTCCACTGAGGAGATGGATATCTCAGTTTATCCTTATTTTCTGATTTGGGACTAAATGAATACATTTGAGAAGGAGTAGATAGGAGTCTGGGTATTCCTGGAGGCTTCCTTGGGCAAAATGCAAACTCAGAGCTGCAGTTCTGGGGCTCTAATTATAGGGTCCTTAACAGGAATGAACAGCTGATCCATGAGGCCCTAAGCAACCATGGATCACCAGTGATGGTGAGAGGAACAGAGGCCATCCTGAGGGTACAGAAAAACACATAAGAGGGGACCATGCAAACGTCTGCATCAGCTTTAGCCAAAGATCCCCCCAAAAGATTCGCTGAAAAGAATACTGGCTTGGGCAGTTTGGAAGCCAACCTCAACCTCCAGCTGTCCCGGAATGTGACTGCTCTGTGCCCTTGTTAAAGATTCCAAGTGGCATCTGCTCCAGTGTCTCCCACTCAAGCCTCCCAAAAACTTCTGTAGAGAAGAATATCTTTGGAGAGCAGAGGAGGTTCACAAGGATGCTAGCGGAGAGAACTCCACGGGCATCTGGCCCGCTCAGGAAAAGGCCAAGGCAGGCCGATTGGCAGACTCCAGGGAAGGAGTGTGGTCTCTCCTCCTAGCTTCACCGCCCACAGTGTCAGGCTGACCCCGTGATTCTTGGAAGGCAGCAATAGCACAGCTGGCACCGAGGAACCTGGCAGATGGCACAAAGAGAGCAGCTCACCTGCCTGTCCCCAAGACTCTGATGTGTCAGGGAAGAGGCAAGATCCTGCTCCAATGAAGAAGGCATACTCAGGGCAGGCCATGGAGACTGACAGTCAAGTAATTAATATCTGGGATGAGAATCTCGATGGTAGGTTCCGGAAATCTGTAATTCTAAATTTCCTAGATGATTTTTTTCCAGTATTTTTTTAGTTGTAGGTGGACACAATGGTTTTGTTTTCATTTATTTATTTTTATGTGGCGCTGAGGATCGAACCTAGTGCCTCACCCCGCTAGGCGAGCGCTCTACTACTGAGCCACGACCCCAGCCCTGATTTGTATCTATTTTTCACTCATTCACCAAATATTGAGTACCTTCTCTATGACAGGCTTTGTTCTAGGAGATGGAGAGACGGTGGTACACAGAGTTCCTCCCCCTCGTGGAACTTAAAGTCTAGTGTGGAAGGACATAGTTGGAATGGCCTGAGTCCTATGAGGAAATAGAAAGGAGCAGGAAGCAGTAGTCTCTGCAGCACTGAATGGGGCCAAGGAAGTCAAGGTCAGCCTCACTGGTGAGGTGAGAAGATAGAACATGGTGAGGAAGTGGGCCGTGCCAGGATCTGGGGAAACAGATTCTACACAGAGAAACAGAGAGGGCGAGGGCCCAAAGCATGAGTGTGAGTGAGCACCAGGTGGTGACATAGTGGAGCCCAGGGGCCCCTACCATGTACTGCTCTTGGCTTCTAACACTGACCTTGGGCCTTCCCTGGCCCTGTCTTCTCTGTCATACTTAGCTTGTCACCTGTTTGCAGCTTCCTGGTCCTGAGACTGTTAGACACATTTCCTCCTGGCATGGTCTTGACATTTTCTCTGGTGCCATTAAGAGCCAGATAAGTGAAAGGGTGGGAAGAGACACTGTTTACCATCAAGGCCTTGGGGAAGGAGGTTACAGGGTGTTTGAGGGAAGGAGGGGGAGCCCATTCTCCTTGAAGTGGTAAAGCAACTAAAAGGAATAATGTACTGTGGCTTGTTCCAAAGGACATGTGCTTTCATATCAGAACGGCATGGATTTGTAATCAAGAGTGTCTGGCCAGAGGCTAGGAGTTACTTAATCACATTAAGATTCATTTTTTCCCCCTCACTTGTAAAATAAGAATAATACTTATCTTTCGGAACAGAATAGAAAATAGATGATCTATAAAATGCCACGTGTCCTACAAGAACATGGTGAACATGTAATTCAACACAGTTGTTTTTTTTTTTTTTTCCTATTATTATCCCTGGTAATAACAACTACAAAAGCACCCTGGAGGTCAAATTCTGGCAGGTCTTGATCAGGGAGATTAAATATCAGAGTGATAACTTGCAGAGACAGGGCAGAGTCCCCCTGGGTCCCTTGCTCACCTTGCCTGCTGGGAGCTACCTCCTCCCAGCCCCGGTGAACTCTGGGTGGAGGGTGCTACTGCATCCCGTGTTTCCCTTCCTGCTTTCTGTCTTCCTGTCTGGGCTCACATCTGTGCCCTGAGACAGGGCTTGATGAATCCGTGTGAAGACCCAGGCTCAGGGTGATGTGACCCAGCTGTGACAACCTCTTGTTGCAGTGGCTTGGCCTCTTCTCAGAGGGAGGCCGAATGAAGAAAAGAACTTTCCCTTGGCAGTTTCCACAAAGTGAAATGCCAGTCCCCAGCCTTTTGGATTTTCCCCTTCTGTTCACTGCTGTTTATGGAAAATGAATCACAGGACTCACACACAAGCAGAGAGGTAGTCTGGGGATAAACAACACAACTTCCTGGAAGCCCCTGGCCACTCATCACCAGGCTGGTTGTGACCCTCGAAGACCATTTGTTTGCAGAGACTAGTGAGTAGAAGGTGCTCCTGGCTCGTCCCCAGGCTAATTATGGCCCCCTTCCTGCCATGAGTCAAAACCACTCACTCTTGATCTCTCCAACTCCTGTCCCTCACCTCTTCCAAAGCAAAGACCAAGAACAAAGGCCTGGGGAGACAAAAATAAGACAATGCCCTTGGGAACTTCCACTTTCAATTGGAAGTTCAGTTCAAGTCCCTCAGCCATTTCCTTCCAGCCCTAGAAGAGATGTTTGAAAGCTGTTTTTCTATCCAGGGACATATATCCACTTGAGGAAATGGGGATGTGTGTGTGTTGTGGTGGTAGTCACAGGGGCAGGTGACTAGAGATATAAAAATGGGGATATTAGGATGATTTAATACATCTCACAGACTGGTTTGAAATACATCCCTACAAATCCTCATAACCCACCTCACTCCAGCAACTTATCTGCCTCTTGCAGATGTTGTCACCTGCTTCTCTGGGTTCTTGCAGCTCTTACAATGACTTCTGTATTCCAAGGATAATTATTTGCTCAGTCATCTACCTCCACACTGGGCAGGTAACCCTATGGTGGCAAGGACCCTGGCTTACTCCTCTCAGAGTCCTTGTAATCATCTCAGATTGTAATATGAGCTCAATAAATGTTGGCTGAATGACTGAATGGGCCTTCACTCATCATGATTTTCTTTGATTCCAACATCAGTGTTTGAAGATTCTCCTTTCCTTTCCTCTGCCTGCCTTTCCTCCTTCCCTCCTTCCCTCCTTCCTTCCTCCCTCTCTCTCTCTCTTTCTTTACCTCTCCACTCCTATGCTATCCTCTCTTCTTCTCTCCTCTGTCTTTCTTCTTTTCAAGACAGAGCAAAGAAATTATGCAAAGCCCTGAGTGTCTCAAAACCAGAACAAACTCCTAGAACCCAGAATGGGGGCCTGCAAGGTCTCCTGTGTGGCTGCCGCTGATTCGCATGGACTTCCCAGATGGCCCTGATCGAGGCCTCTCTCCGGTCAACACAATCCCTGCAGTCCTAGCTTCCTATAGATCATGAGGGTGACTGAAGCCAATGAGTGGACTCCATTAGCATTCTGGAGGGTGTCCCCCAGAGCAGACCTGCTCTTGTCCCCCGCTGCCTCTGTGCAGACATCCTGGGGGTCCTTGCCCTACCAGCACTGGGGCAGCCGGGCAGCTCCTCTCACCCTTTGCCTGTCATCAGCACCTTTAAGCTGAGCACCCAGGACAGCTTGGCGGTGTCCTTGAACTCTCCAGGACCCTTGCCCAGCCTCACGTCTGCTCCCCTCACGTCTCCCACTCCCCCTGCTGCCCTCCTCCCCTCTCCTCTCACTTTGGTGGACACACTACTTCATGCTTCATAAAGAAACGAGGAGCTCCTGAAGGGACACTCTCTGTTTCTCCTGCTGGGGTCACGGCCCCCTATTCTTCACCCTTCCTCTGCTCCTTTTCTTTGGGTGTGAAGGACAACAGGCTTCCCTCTGGTCTGGAGCCAGGCCTCCAGGTAGATGCCAGCCCTCTGCCTCTCTTCAGGAGCCACCAGCTGCTCCCACTTTTTTCTTGCATCTCCAGACCCCACCCTCCCCGTCCTGGATGATCACCCTCTGCAGGCCTCACACAGACGGCTGTCACCTCCTTAGAACAGCAGCACTTCCTTGAGACCACATGGCCTCCGAGGCAGCGAGCTCTTCAGCGGCGGTCTAAGCCAGCTGCCTCCACTTCAACTCCTCGACCTCTCCTGGCAGGCCTCCGTGCCTCCCCAGAAGTAAAGTGACTGATGGGATTCATTTACACATAGATGGGGAGGTCACTTGCGGTTAACCTGGTGACCTCATGATATAGAGATGTTTTGAGTAGGTGTAGGTAGTGTGATATGCAGGTGAAAGTACATCCATTTAACTTTCACACTGAGCTCGTGGATCACTTCCAGCTGGGGTTTCAGGTGGGTGGAGCTCACCTGGGCTTTGAGGATGGGTACTATTTGACCTAAGACTGTAAAGTGGAAGGGCATCCAGAGGCCTAAAATGTTCAAAATGCTGCAGGCTGCAGTGTGGCTTTGCCCTGGAAGCTCTGGGTGGCTGGGATGCACTCCTGTAAACTGTGGCATGTTAGAACAGGAGGCAACCCCAAAAGTCGTCCCATCTGTCCCGTCTAGAGTGGGCAAAGGACTTTGCTCTGGAGAGTTAACACGGGGCTGTTACAAGTGACTGCTGAGATGATTTTGAAGTTCATTAACACTCAGAGGAAAAAGCCAAAGACAATTACTGATGAACTCCAAGGAGCCTGTAGGAAAGTAGTGGTGACTGACTGCCACTCACCTGGCATCCCTGATCTTGTCTCTTCATTTCACTGCACAGTCAAGGAAACTAAGATCTGGAGGTGGGAGGGAAGTAATTCTTCTGAGGTCTTCATTTCTAGTTCTAGGTGTGTCACAGAGAGGGAAAGCAGTGTTCCCCAGGTCACACAGCAACACTGTGTCACACCTGGAACTAGAATGAAGACCACCTGATTTCTTTTCCTGTGCTCATTTTTTTTTTTTTCCCCTCCAAACTAAACATCTGGAAAACCTAGTGCATCTGAACAAGTGTGACGATGCAAGGGATGCTCTGCAAGTTTTTCAGCAGGAAGACTGCACTGAAATGAGGGTGAGAAGTTTCGAGGTGCACAGTCGCATGGAAAGCAGAGGCAGGAAGGGGGACGTGGATTCCCAAGTGGACTTGAAATGGCTGAACAGGACATGGATTAGGGCAGAGGAGGTGACGGGGATGGGCGAGTGTGATTACAACAGAGGAGGAAGAATTCTTACTGCTATTAACAAGGCTGACAGGACTGTTCATAAACAGGATCAAACACTGTTCTAGAAAGTGATGTTGAAAAGAACATTTCCCCTAGAAAGCCCAGACTAATCCCGTGTTTAAACAATCCTTGGATGTTGTATTGAAGGCCGCAGTTGCCTGTTTCTCCAAGTGCCAAACACCCATATGAAAACTAAAATATGAGCCAACATCTGAGTGTTTGGTCTATGTGACGCCAAGTGTCCTACAGGGCTGATGCAGGGACAGGAGGGCATGTGGTGCCGATCACTGCGTGGGCATTCTGTAGATTCCACTAGGACTCTGAAAAGTATGGGACACATAGGAGACGCTCAATCTCATTCAAATAAAAATGCTGCCTAGAATAGCCAGTGGTCTATATAATAGCCGTCTACGTAATACAAAAGAGCAGCCAATATGACGGCAATTATAGTGGCATGGAACACCAGAGATACGTGCCATTGTTAAGCCATGGGCTGGAGAGCCATGACTAGTGATGGACTGGAAACAGATCCCCTGTGACCTTGGGGGAATCTGCGATTGGGTTTATCCATCTTTGGATTGTTTAGTAGAATGGCAGGCGCGTAGTAGGTAGGTACTCAGTATCAATTTTCATTCCATGATTTTGACACAGAGCTTAAAGCTCCTGGGGCCACTCCAGTGAAGCCCATTCTGTCTGATGCAACTCAAGTCAGGAAGGCTCTGAAGCATTAACTTACTTGCCCAGTGCCACCCAGCTAGTCAATGGTGGGATCCAGGTTTGAACCTATGCCTTTTGGCTCTAAGTCTGATGTACTTTTCACCACATTATAATAATAAGCATATTATGTATATTACCATTTCTCCTTAGCAGGCTATAATTTTGGCAGTCCATACTAGATTTTATTTTCCACCGTGGCTTGTGCAATCGTTACCACCACTGAGTATTTTTAACAGGCTGAGTGGATTTTTATGGAGAAACAAACTGATGCACGATCCTGAGAAATGGGCTGAACTGTACAATGTGAGGCCCAGGAGTAACCCGGATGAATCATACACTGTTTTTAACTTGTCCTCTGGTGGGCTTGAGTCGATACTCAAGGTACTGTGCTGTTTTCAAATAAGGAGGCCTTTATAGCTTCCAGATGGTGGGGATTAAGAAAACCATGTTTCCAATTTTCATTTTAATTTGTTTATTTGTTCCCTGAATCATTCATCTATCCACTAAACATTAATCAGGGACCAGGTACTACGCTAAGGGCTGGAGAAAAGAGGCGATATATATAGTCACAACCCTCAAGGAGCTTACAGTTTAGGTAGAAACAGACAAACCAACAATGAAGCATCAGAACAGATACCATGGAGATGGGCAGGGTATTATGGGATGTTCAGGATGGGCATCTATCTGAGGGGGACCAAGGAGCAGGGAAATGAGCACAGAAGGATTCCCAGAGGATCTGTGGATGCAAAGCATGGTCAGAGGTCCTTTGGGGCACAGCTAACAGGGTGCAAGGAAGGTCTATTCTAGCCCAAGGGATCAGCAAAGGCATAGTGCAGGGTGCTGGGACTGACTTTTGAGCAGAGTGTGTGGTCGGAGCAGAGGAGGATAAAAGACAAGGCTGGAGGTATGAATAGACCCCAGGTTACGGGAGGTCTTGGAATCCACAAGTTTTACCATTTGATTCTTATAGAGGAGTACTTTTTTACACCAAAGTCATGCCCATACTGCTGATCAAGATTCCTCCAAATCCTGTGATTGTGTACAAACACCAGCGTGCATGCACGTGCGCACACACACACACACACGTTATGCCTACACACTCACTAAAGAACAATCAAAGGCGATTGCACACCTAGGTGGTTTCTTCTTTGTGGATAAAATTGGTGCCCTCCTTCGCACAGCCTGTTCGACTTGCCTTATGGGAATAGTGGGTTCATATTCACAGCATTGGAAGGGAAGGAAGAGGAAGGCAAACCCTCAGAGCTGGATGGACACGTTGCCACGGACAGCCATGCCTCACAGCACTCAAAGACATCATCGGGGCACAGTGCCTCTAAACATTCAGGTGCAAGCCACCTCTCAGCTGCTTGGGGTGGGGACACCTGCTCCCCCAGAGTACATCTTTCCAAGGGAACACAGAGGACAAGGCCTAGGGAAAGTGGCCACAGGTCATGGAAGAAGACCACAGATTTGTGTGTTGAGAAATTCTGAATCATAGAACCATAAACTATGAGTTGGATGTTTTAAGCAGCAAGTTAAACACCCCAGGAGACAGCAAGGGCTTTCTGTATCACTCCATGACTACTACTTGCTTTGTGTATTGCTCAAGGCCGGACGGGGAGTCTAAACAGTGGCCAGAAGCCAAGAGAAAATCTGTATGTGTGGTGGAGGTCATAAAGAGTCATTTCTGCTTGGCTCCATTCTTAGAAAAATCTCTCTGTAAACTTTCATAGGCAAAATTGGCATCTCAGATACAAAGTGGTTACCAGTTCTCAATCTGTCAAGGTTTAAATGTGTGTTTAACGACAGAGGGGAGAAAAACCTGTGTATCTCGGTTTTAATAAGCTCCAACAGCAAATTTGGAATATTGTATATCTCCCTGGAATTTTGGGAATGGTGACTCCATTTGCATTAAGAATGTTGTAGGACACAATGGGTGTTTATCACTTGAGAAATCCGCTCACTCTGTTTACCGAATGTGAGTATGGGTGGAACTGTGTCCTCTCACCCAAATGCATATGCTGAGGTCCTAATTCCCAGTACTTTGGAATATCTGCAGGGGATTGATTCCAGAACCCTGTGGACACCCAAATCTGTGGATAATCAAGTCCTTTATATAAAATGATGTAGTATTTTCCAATATACATTAAATCATCCTAGATTAGTTCTAATACCTAATACAATGTCAATGCAACATAGATAGCTGTAGTACTGTATTGTTTAAGGAATAATGACAAGGAAAACTGGCTTTACCCATTCAATACAGATGAAAAAAGAATTTTCCCAAGCATTTTCCACCTGAGGTTGGTTGAGTCCACAGATGTGGAACTTGTGGATACAGAGGGCAGAAGATACAACTATATTTGGATACGTAAAAATAATGATAGAAATGTATTCATGGTGTTGACCAATGAGGCTGCTAAATGCTGCTGCCCCAGATCTGCACTGCTGACTCTTCTCTGCAGTTTTGCAAACATTGTTGTCCAGCTTTCCCTTGTATTCTGAGATCTGCCCCACGTCTCCGATAAATTGTTCTATCTTAAGTTAGGAAACAACATTTTCTCTAGCTTGCAAGCAATTGTTTTTCTAATTCACTCCACACATTTTTTTCCCTACTGAAATTTAAAAGTTAATAAAGTTTTGATTTAAAATGTTTTCCTTGCTTAGTTCTTTAATTCTCCTATGTAGGATTTATGCATTCACTCACTCACTGTTCAATACATGCTTGTTATTACTTAGAAGTGAATTACTTCAGATATGATTAAGTCGCGTTAAGCAGAGTCTTTGTAAATTTACACTGATAGCTTCAGTGAAGAAAGAGGGAAACTTCGTTTAAACTTAGAGAATTTTACATGAGAAAGTGTTTATCAAGCATCTACTGTGTATAAAGGTTCATATCAAAATTACACAGAAGAAGACACAAAAGTCAGAACTTGCCTCTCTGTAGGGCACTTGCTATCGCTTCTTCAGACACATCAAACAGTTGACAAAAGGAGACAAGTTCTACACTGAGATCAAACCTTAAGAAAATGAGAAAAGTCATTTTGAATGATCTTAACCCAGATGATGCTACTTCAAGAGAATCTGTTGTGTTTATGGGGCACTGAACACTTCAATGCCCAATCTCCTTTGCTTCTCCCAGCAAACTGATGGGTACTAGGAATATTTTCTGTATCCAGAGGAGGAAACTCAGCCTGACTGAAGTTAGGAACTTCCCAGAATCCTTTGCAGTCCTTAAAGTGCCACATAAACCCCCTCTAATGTTATTTGCCCATTGTCACCTCCACCATCTCAAAGTGTTAAAAGACAAAAAAAATCCTCTTATCCCCTCAAAAGAGTTAACAAAATAGGCAACCTTGTTCCCCACCTGAATGATGTCAGCACTGATACACCATGTGCCAAGCGTCCTGTCCTCTCCTGGGTTTGGACCTGTGTTTTGTTTGGTTATTCTGTTCTCACCGGTAAGACATTGATGCTGTTTTATTTTGAATTCTGGGGGATGTGAGCTTTGGTAGCAGGCTACCAGGATTAGAACTGCAAAATAAATCAATAGATGTCTTCCATGAAATTCACTGCAATGAGAGTTTACACTTATCATTACTTGGCTCCTAGCCTCATTTACAGAGGCCAATCGGCAGCTCTCATCTCTTATAAAAGTTTCCATAAGACAAAACATAAGAGCTCTGTTCCATTTTTCCCTGGAATTCTTTATCTCTTATGAGCATCAGTAATCAAAATGGCATTTACTAGCTTGGCAAATGAATAAATCTTTAGTTTCCCACAATTCAGTTGTAGGCATTGAGCTCTCCTAAAGTTTCCATAGCAAACAGACAGCTGAGTGTTGTGAGAAAGAAAGAAAGAAAGAAAGAAAGAAAGAAAGAAAGAAAGAAAGAAAGAAAAAAAGAAAGAAAGAAAGAAAGAAGACAGACTAGTGTTAGCTACAAGAAAAAAAACAACAACAGTATAACAAGGACCACACTGATTCTGCATTAGTTTCCTATGATTTGCAGAGTTTGTAATTTTTATCATTTACCTTTCTCTCCACTACACCAATTCCTAGGGGAGGGTTCATTTTTTATTCATTCTGAAAGTTCACCATCAATCATCCTCTTAAAGAGCTTGCCAGAAACTTGGACAGAACCTCATAATAAAATTGCACAGACAGAGGACTAATTGATTTCTATAAATAATGTTTAGCTGTAAAGATATGAAAGGTGGTTAGAACCACATGTATTAATCTCCCTTTTGCTCCATCTGCGTCTGCAAGAGCAGACTGTACCTTGACAAAGTACCCTGACTATTTCGCCCTGCAAACACACAGCAGGAGATTAACACCAGATGGCCCACCCCTCCCATCTCCCTGCCCTGCCCTCCTGGCTGGCCCCCACCTCCTCTGGCCAAATCCTCTAATTACCATCCCCTCCCCCGCCCCGGCCTCCCCCCAGTTTGGATGCTATAATTTAAAAATTCTATTTCCATTACCATCCCTGCTCTGAAAACATGCACAAAAAATTGACAGTCCCCCATTTCTGTCTGTCCCTCTACCTTCCTGTCTGACAAACAAAAATGCAAACCAACCCCCCAGATGAAAAAGAATTTAATAAGATTGTGAGGATATCAATGTTCAAGAAAGAGCAGGTGCTACTGGTGCTACAGTGTTATTAATGGGTGCGTCTTGGAAAGGAGGAGGTTAGAGGTTAGAGCCCGTCTCTGGTGGACGCTCTCACCCATTACCATCTTGGATCACCTTGCACAGAAACACTCAGTAGTTACCACTTGTCAATGTCGTGGGATGGGAACAAAATTATATCTAGGGAAACACATTTGAGCTGGACAAAGATAATGCTAGCAGTTTCATATTTATTTAAAAGAACTTGCTGAGGTACCATCTGTTGGGCTACCCATGGTATGCCAAGGCTAGGGCTGCATCATAGATGTCCAATTCTAAATTACAAATTAGGTCATTGCAGCCTCAAAGGTCAATTCATAAGGACACTGTGTTAGCCGGGTTGTCAATCAGCTTGTTCTGATCCTAACTAATCACCAAATAAAATGTCACAACTTAGCATTGAAATTTTTTGGGGGGGGGTATAGATTAAGTATGAAATGAATGATTATTTTCACTTGGGACAGGGAGAAAATTGTCACACTGGGCAGATTTCAACAAAATTGGCCTATTTCTTCTTCTTTTTTTCCTAGACAGCTCCTAGATGGTGGTAGATCGTAGATAGATAGATAAGAGGGCTGGGAATCTTTTGAATGAGGCAACATAAATGAGTCAATTTAAAGAAAGCAATTCTACATCAGTCTACTTCTGATAGCATTAACTATTCCTGCTGATTATCCTACTTGGAATACGGCTGTAATTTCAAACCCTTTCAGGGATACCTTCTTTTTCTGTAGCCTTTCATGCAAGGCAGATCAGACTTTCTCAAGGTTTTTATTTTAGGGGGAAAATGCATGGTGTGTTGTATAATTTTAAGTCTCAGTAAAGTTAACCACACTTGTAAAAGATCATTTATTTTTAGCGTGGGCTCCTTCTATAACATTCCCTTCCTCTCCACATGCTGATTCGTGTATGTCTTTATCCCTTGAATCTGCTAGCTCAGTACACTTCAGTAATTTCTTGTTTTGATGGTAAGTTCCCAGAAGGCAGGGATTGTTCTGAGGCCCCCTTGCTTTGCTTGTTAGCATGCCCTGTGCCTTAAGGCAGGTGACTAGCTCTCATCCCAGCCCACTGGGGGTTTTAGATTTGCCGGCCTTTTCTTACATTTCCATTCACTATTTCTGCCATGGCTGTCATCTTCACTAAGCATCATCATGGAAGAAGACAAATGAAAGGGAACAGTTGATAACGACTAAAGAAGTTTCCTCCCTTCCTTTTACTTTTTTGAAAGGTCTTGGGTGGACAGGACAAGCCCATCCTGGAATTGAGCCCTCATGCCCTTGACCTCACAGTTACTGAGCTACTTCTAGGCATCAGGCAAGATAACCTTGGCGTGTTTGTGAGGGCAGTTGCTTAGGCTGTGGACTAGCTGGAGGTGAGGGCTCTGAGGGACTGACCCAACCGAGTCCATGCTCTTCAGATGGCTGAAGCATTCCCTGCAAGCGAAAAAGGAGCACATCTGTTCATTGGATCAGTGGAAGGAGACTACAGAACTCTGAAACCCCATGGCTGATAGGTCTGGTGGATTATTTAGCATTCCAAAAAGCTGGGGTATTCTCCACCTAGGCTGGTTGGAAAGTTAAGAGTGCCAGGAAATACAGGGCACTGTATTTCTATGACCTGGAGTTGAAGAACTGTGTAACCCAGTTTTCACTGCTTAAGGCAACAAGCTGAGCCTGAAGGCAGGAGTTGAGAGAAACACCCAGGGGTGAAGAGGAAGCTTGGATCCTACACATCCCGTCGAGGGAAGCCTCCACTTGCTTTCTGTCTATGAATCTACACCTCTAAATGTATCCTCAAACACCGGAGTGAAACCTGGAAGTCGGGCATTAATTACTTAATGGGATTGAATGCATTGGTAAATTTATAGGCTCACGGTGTCCTTGTTGAGGGGTTTGTTTAAGTGCATTAATGGAAACTTGGAGATCAAAGAGACTGACACCAACCTATGGGATTCCTAAGTGCCAGGCACGGAAATACTCCCTGATCTACAGTCCCCACATGCTCTTAAGTCTTAAAGAGTGTCTCAAAAGAGGAAGGAGAAACCTTCAAATAGACCCATGTGCATATGAGTAAGCAAATGCAAATTCTCCCTGAGAATAGCAATGTCTTTCCCCAGGGTGCTGCCCATGGTCTTATGGGGACACAAGCATCTTCTTCCTTTTCTGCCTTCCCAGGTGCCTCTAGAGGGGTCTGTCTCTGTTATATCCCATCAGGACTTCGATCTGCCAGGAGAATCTCAATTCTGGCCCTGGCTAGCTGGCAACACCTAAGCTACAAACAATCACGCCATGCCAATTAAGGGAGCACAACAGTGTAGATTGAGGCTGGCAGCCTGTGTCTGTCAAGGGCCAGCAAACAAACATTTTAGCCTCTGTGGGCCAGACAGTCTTTGTGGCAGCTACTCAACTCTGCTGTCAAATTGCGAAAGCAGCCATAGAAAGTGCGTAAATGAATAAGCATGGCTATGTTTCAATAAAACATTATTTATAAACCCAGAAGCTGGATTTGGCCAGGAGGGCAGAGTTGGCTGATTCCTGATGTAGGGGAAAAAAAAATATTAGTCAGGAGTAAATATCTTCGGACCCCAGTCTCAATCCTGGCCTCGGCAGGCTGCATGTCCTTGCACAGGTCACCTCACGTCTTCCTTCCCTATCTCCGCCTACTCCCCCCAAGGAGCTAGGGAGCATATGTGAGACTCAGCATGTGCCTGACACCCCCCAGAGGGCTTGCTCATCTGTGGCCAATAGTGCAAAAGTGCTAGGTTTTGTTCTGATAGTAACAGAGCTCAGTTCGAGCATTCTGTGGGAGATGACAGTCTCTTTGGGCTTTAGTCTTTACAACTGGCTGAGGCAGGTCATATGATTGCTCTTTAACAGATGAGCAATCTGGGGAAGGTAAATGACACACACAAGTTACCCAGTGGTAAGTCGCAAGGTCGGGATGCAAATCTAGGTTCATCTGACCACATTGAAGGTTTCCAGTCACCATGTAACCTCCCACAGAGGACGCTTGGTTTCTAAGACTTTCACTCTAACCCATCACTCTGCTGATATGGTCTCTGCAACACATTTCTCACTGCAGTTCTGGAGTGATCAACTATGGGTCCAGTGGCTTCCCATCCGTCTCCGCCATGTCTTTCAAGGCCCGTAAGACCTTGCTTGCTACCTCACTGCAACCTCTGACCTCCTGGCGCCTCGGGACCAGCTACTCACCACTCCAAAGGGCAGATTCAGGTGTATCAGGGGTGAGAAGCCTTATTATCTTGTCCCCAAGATAGCTTGCTTGCCTCTATGAGAACAAATCAGAGTCTTACTTTGTTTCATTCAAAAGTACCCAGTGCAGAAGAGAAGTCACAACCACTGAGAAAGATGAGGCTCCTAACGCTGAATGTCAGGGTTACAAGGGACTTGAGAGGTCATCTGGCACCCGGCACAATAAAGCTTCGAGGCTCTGAACCTTTTTGCTCTTCCTCCTCCTCAGTCTACAGCATCCTTCAATGCTGTTCCTGAGCACACTGCTCCCCTTCCCAAATCTCCCTCGGGTTGAGGACTTCAGAAAAGTACGTTTGGTGGGGAAACACCATTCTTATCCAAACCCCTTCACCTGATGGATGAAAGCTGAAAGAGCTCTGGTGAGGTAGCTCTGCTAATTAATGTCTGATCTGAATCCAGAACCCGAGTCACGTGATCACACCGATAACTGGCTCCACCCTTCATGCAACAGAGGGTAAAGGTAAGCATCCGGCAGTGCCCCAGGCTCCCCTCTGGAGTCAGCCCAATTCTATAAGCATTGATTGAGCATCCATAATGCACCTAGCCCTGGGGTTGGTTAGCTCTGGGGTGCCACAATGAAAATAGCACAGTCCCTGTCTCCAAAGAGTTTTATGGAAGTTTGAACACAGAAGGAAATAAATAAGATTTCATTTGTTTTTAAAATTTTAATTTTGGTTAATGGGATAATGCAGTAACTAGTTTAAAATCAGAGCCTCCATAAAGTACTGCTTAGGCCTCTCTCTAAATGTGGAAGGAGGGAGGGAGGAGAGAGGGAAGGAAAGAGAAAGGAAAGGAAAAACGAATGACGCTCTAACCTTTTCCTTTCAACACTCAGCTATACTCATCTCTACTTGTTCAAAGTCTATAAGCAGGAGGGTCATGGTGAAGTAGCCTTCTAGCACAGTTCTCCTCCACCTGGAGTTCCGAGGTGAAATGCAGGAGCGGAATCACCTCTCAGTATTCCCCACCAGGCCCTCAGCCTGGACAGCAAGGATAAACTTCTGAATGAGTATAGAAACTTCGGATTTCTATTAACCAAGTCCTCCATCAACCAAAGGCGCATCTGAAGTCTCCTAGGCCAACCTGGTTCAGTGACCCGGATTCAGATACCTACCCAGCTCACCAAGTTAGGAGGGGGACACAGGTCCGTCTGCCTGTCCCATTTGGCTTAACCCTGGCTCTGCCAAAAATGAGCTGCTACAAGAAAAGATCACTGCCAACCTTAGAACAAATCTTTCTTGTCTGTTTTTTGTGACAAAAAAAACAAGTGGAGAGAGAGAGAGAGGAGAGAGAGGAGAGAGAGAGAGAGAGAGAGAGAGAGAGAGAGAGAGAGAGAGAGAGACCCCACGTCCCAGAGCGAGAGCACACCGGCACACACTGGCAGAAATAATGAGCAAGTTTGGGCACTAACCTGGAAATAAGCAATCCTTGGTTCCTTTATATTTATAGAAAGGAAAAGCCAAAGATAGGAGAGAAAGCAGAAAACACTTGCCTCTAGAAGCCTCTCTCCTTAGGTCCCTCCCCATCCTCCCACCTCCCAAAAGACAAAGGCACACTTCAGAGCCCCAAACTACTCCCACCAAGACTGGCCAGTGTGGACAGAAACGAAACCAGCCTCCCTCCGCCCGCCCGCCCGCCCGGGGCTGCTCCCCAGCCTGCGCGTGGATTCACTCACCCACCCAACTCCACATTTTCCTGCCTGTTGAATGCAAAGCAATTGTCTCCAAATGCCAATTACGAGATTCAGAACTGTTGTTTTTCCTACCCTGCTTAGAGATGCCTCCATGAGAGACGCGCACCCCGGGTGAGCTCTGGAGTTGAAAGAGGCCCGGGGCTGGAGGGAAACCCCTTCACCAGCGTCCACAAGGTCCCGTTGCCAAGGGAACCCTGGCTTTGTCCAGGGAGGCTGAGAATGGCCGCCTCTCCACGGCCTGGCTCCAGGAGAGCCCACATCGCCCGTGCAGGGTCAAGGGGGGAGGCAGGGGAAGGGCGGCACACACGCTTCTCAGCAGACAGCACATCCCACAAATGGAAGAAATGGTGGGAAATAATGTCTGGGGAGACTCCCGGTGGAGAGGGGCTGCACAGCGTTGATGCTGGGATCAAACCTGAGTTGGCCTCTGCGCCCTGAAAGGAGTGGGATCCTAATGTCTATTGGACAGCAGACTGGGTGGGGAGGAGAGGGGCATCGCCAGTGAGAGAATGTTGGGAAAGGGGTGTGTTTCTGGCTCCTTTTGTGGGTGTTGAATATTAATCAGATAAAGAATTACTTAGTTAAGGTGCTCAGTTGAAGATTTGGACTGGATTATTATGGCCATTGGATTGGTTGGAGGTGTTGCTTTTGTCTCTTTCCTGTAACACAATAAATGAATGGATACAGAAACTCTGGTCTATATACACGATGGAATATTACTCAGCTTTAAAGAAGAATAGAATCATGGCATTTGCAGGTAAATGCATGGAGTTGGAGAATATCAAGCTAAGTGAAGTAAGTCAGTCCCCCAAAACCAAAGGCCAAATGTTCTCCCTGATAAGTGGATACTGATCCATAATTGGTGGGGAGAGGGGCAGAACGGAAGAACTTTTTGGGTAAAGGGGATGGAAGGAAGGGGAGGGCACACGGGGGTAGGAAAGATGGTGGAATGAGATGGACATCATGACCCAAGGTACATTTATGACTGCACTTATGGTCCAACTCTACATCACATATTACCAGGGAAATGAAAAGCTGTGCCGAAATGCATTCCGCTGTCATGTATAACTAATTAGAACAAACAAACAAACAAAGAATACTTTATCCGCCCCCCAGGAGGAAAAAAACCCAATAGGGTTGTTTTGAAGGTCATCCAAGTTCTCACATGGTCTGCACTTTGAAGTGTGGGGTTGGCCTTGCTTTCCAAAGGAGGCACATGTGTGCATGCTCTTGAAAACACATTTGTTAAGGGTTGACGGAGCTGAACAGCAGATTACAGAGTTTGGATGGACCTCAAATCCTAGCCTAGCATTTCATAAAATGTAGGTGCTCAATAAAATGTTTGCTGTCTAAATGGCTGCTGGATGAGAACCCGTTTGCATCACCTTGCCTGTCCAGCAGGCATGAGGATCCATGCCTGACAGATGGAGCAGCTGAGGCTCCAAGGCAGGTGAATGGCAGGGCAGGAGAGGCTTGAGATCAGAGTACATCACCCTGATCATGCCATCTTTTTTAAAATAGAGAATTCAAGGGAAATATTCATGCAAAGGATGCTATAAAATAGAGAAAAATGCAAATAAATAAAGAGAAAGAGTAAATAGTACCTTTGCACCTGATATGGGCTAAAGATAGAGCAAGACTTCTCACGCTGAATTACACACTGATGTAACAACAACAACAACAGAAAAGATACACACACACATGAATGAACATACACATATCCTTAAGATGATGAGCGTCTATATTATTCATCTTCTGAGGCTTAGCTCTGGCATCAGTTGTTCTAGTACGTTTCCACCACTATTCCCATACTCAGCTTCCACAGAGTTTTCTGCACATCTTCCTCATAGCATTTATCATGCTGATTTAGTCATGAGCACATGTGTATACAATCGCAGGGATGGCCCTTGTATTTGTTTGGTTTCTGTTGTTATAGCAAAATACCTGAGGCTGGGTAATTTATAAAGAAAAGATCAATTTAGCTCACAGTTTCTGTGCTATTGGCTTCCATTTATCAAGTCTCCATGGCATATGGCATCATGGCAAAAGCATGTTTGAAAGGGAGAGATCACATATTGAGGCAGGAAATCATAGAGTTCAGGAGTCAGACTTGCTTTTTGACAACAACTTGCTCTCAGGAGAATGCTAACTCTGGGAGAACTACATTAATTCCTCCTGAGAGCAGCATCCCCAATGATCTAATTACCTTGAACCAAACTTCACTTCTTAAAGGTTCCAGCACCTTTCAACAGACCACACTGAGGACCATGCTTCTAGAACATGAACCTTTGAAAGATGCACTCAAGCCCTATCCAAGCCACAGCAGCCCTCTACCAGAATATAATCTCCTTGATAGAAGCCACCATACATTATGCCTTTTTTTAATCTCTGCAATATTGAGATGCCTGTTACACAGTAGGTGAGTAATACACAGAGTCAGGAGATGAACAGCCAAGGGTCAGTTTTTGAGTGTTAGATGTCAGCTACATGAAGCTCAAGGTATGACTCAAGAGTAACTGAAAGTATAGCATCTGCCTCCTTGAAAAAGCTTAAGATCTATGTAAAGTGAAGGGCTTGGTCTTTAATATTGCTTAAGCTTATCGCAGTAAGCGTGGCGGAGAGCAATAGAAGTAGTGTTTGTAGTGGCTTTTTTGTTGTTGTTGCTGTTTGTTTGGTGGAAACCAGCCCTCTCTCTGGTGTTGTCTGTCAGATTGTGGCCATGAAGTCCCAGGAGTCCGGAGCTGCAACCAGGATCAGCTCGATGTAGTGGTACCTGCTTATTTCTTCCTGCCAGTGCCCTTGGTTTTTCTAACCTTTTTCTTCTAGAGAGGCCCTAATGGAGGGCATATTACCTAGTGGTAGGAGAGCTGGAAATAGCTCCATTCCCGCATTTTCCTTCCTCTATGATTTTGCTTCTATTTACAGAAAGACTAATCTAAGTCCAATGAAACCCACTCTCAAAATGCACAAATAACAACTGGCTCATAACCACCAAAACAGAAAGAAAAAAAAGCATACTGGACATTGTTGTCATTGGGGATATCTGGATCCAGATTTCCCTCCTATTCGCTCTATAGAGGACACTCACACAATATATGCTTTTCATGATCGACAGTGCCTACTATCGACTGAAGAAGACCTCAACCAAGATTCATTAAGGAGGGGATGATTTCAACCAAAGGGAGCAGGGTCCTGTCATTGTACCTTCACAGTGGACATAGCACTTGGAGGGTGCAAGGTGCCAATAGAGGACTGGGACCTTAAGGACATCTGAAGGTCACAGATGAAGACTGAGGCCCAGACAGTGGTTGCATGCTGAATTAGCAGAGATGAGACTAGACTCTAAGCCTGGAAGTAGCTGGCCAATTTCCTGAGGGGTCTCCTATCCTCAGGTCAGTCTATACTCCAGCCTGCCTCCCACCCTGTCCTCAAAGTGACCACTCCAGGCTGATGATTCTGTAGGGTCATCTCAGGCTCCGATGCTTCCACAGCTTTCCATGGGCTCGCAGGCAAATCCATTCTCTCGAGCTTTCTATGATCCACCTTTCCTGATTTTGCTCCAACTCCATTTACTTCCCACATCTCACATCCTTTCTCAAATCAATCAGAGTTGTTATTCCACTTCACTACATTATTTCTTTTACATTTTCCTCTGCCAAAATATGGCTCAAGTAGTCATCATGTCGCTGATATCTCCTTGAATCATCTGGGGAGACCTCTCTGCTTGTCCTAGGATACTATGGGAGGGCCGTCGTGGAAGGAGGGTCTTGATGGAAGGACCTGGGGTTATGTTATTCTCTAGTGGCAAGAAGCATCATCACAAGGTTGAGAATTTTGTGTCCTCACAAAATTCTGTAAGTAGAAGATACATAAAGGAAGGGGGAAAGGAATTAGAATTCAGCCATCCCTTCCGAAACTCAAGTACATTCATATCTTCTTGGAACCCACTGACTTCTCTCTGAATTGATATCATTATTGTACATCAGGATCTCAAAGTTAAATGCCTCTAGGAGCCAGATGAGTGGGACAAAGAAGGACAAGTGGGTTTTGTGTCAGTAACAGGGAGTGGTGGGGACTGCAGCAAAATAGAGACAAAACTCTGTGTGTCAAGGGGACAGCAGTAAAGCGACTCTAGGTGCTTACTGACATGAGGGGTTGCAGTCCAGGATTTTTAGAGCTTTTTACCTTTTTTAAAGAGAAACTGGAAATGTAGGAATGTGTAAGAGTCTCCAGTTTGAGTGTTGGTTCAAAAAATGTTAACAAACATTGGGAAGGCCAAATACAACATGTCAGCAGGCCATATCCAGTCCGTGGACTGCCACGTGGTGACCTCTGTCCCTTTTAGAACTTTCCAGAATGTGTGCATAGATATCTACAGGCAGGAGTACATAACTGTCACTCATAACTCAAAACCACAAAACCATGTAGACAGATCCATGGAGGAGCAGAGTAAAGCCATAAATGATCTCAAGTTGCTTCTCAGTAAAAAGAAATAGTGCTACAGCGAATGGACATAAAAGGATAGAAAACCGATTAAAGCAAGGCTGAACTCCCCCTCTGGAGGCATGACTTGGTTCAAAGTGGCAGTGGGATTGACAGGGCCTCCTGCCCACCCTGGGAGCTGGACAGTTCCAGAGGTAACCACTGTAGTGCCAGGACACTGGGCTCCTGGAGGTCTGTGATGGGGACCGGAAGAGGAAGTCCCTGTGGCAAAGAGGATTGCCACACCAGGTGTTAGACACAGCACAGGTTGTTTTTCTCACTGACCTTGAACATACTTTCCCCAGCTCTTAGCCAGCATAAACTCCCGGCTGCCCATCTGGGGAGGGGCTGGCATGGGTGCCCGTCTCCTTTCCAAGGAAGATCTTTCTTCACCCATGACCATCTGTCGAGGCACTGGTTCAGCTGCCTGTGGCCCAGCCATCTGCAGAGCTGCCCTGCCTCCAGCCCTCTCCTCTAAACCCTGCAGAGAAAACCACCTCTGACTTGCGGAACCCTTAGCATTACCATTATTCTCTATCACTGTGACTGTCCCTCCAGAGAACTTGCCCTCAGTCCATTTCAGTCCTTCTCTTTTCTTATGATTCTCATTATTATCCCACGAAGTCTACTGGTCTGGGGATGCCACTTCCTATTTCCACAGCGACCATCTTTACCCAGGTGCTCAGCATCCCCAATTCCTGTTGCTGTTCACGTCCTCCAAGACTGTCTCTTCCCACCTGCCCAAGCACCATTTCCATCATGTCATCTCCTTCCCTATTATTTATATCTCAAGTTGAAATGCACAAACATGACCTTAACAGACTTTAAAAAAAAAAAAAAAAACAAAACCCCAGCTGCCTCCAGGTAGAACTTCTCTGGATATCCACAGGGAAAGGAGAGAATGGATTTTGGAATAATGTAGACTCAAGTTTATGTCCCAGTTCTTTCATTTGTATCCTGTGAGACCTGAGAAAATTATATAACCTCTCTTGGCTATAGTTACTTCCTCCTAAAATTGGGGTAAATAAGACCTACCTTACGTGGTCCTTGGAGAATTATGTAAACTGTTGTAGGCCATCTCATTGCAAATATTCAAAAAAGTGGTCGTGGTCATTAACATTACTCCCCACAGATGTCTCATTGCAGAGAGGAAACAAGAGGGTGTTTCCATCTGTCAGCAACATGACAGAATTGTCAAAAGAATATGAAGCAAGTTAAATAAATAATGGAAATTTGTACACTTGTGCATTCTGCTATAGTGCAAAAAATTATTATCAAAAGATAATAACCCACTGCTACTAAGTTCCTACAATTCTTTGCCCCTGAACATCTTAGCTGTGTTACACTTATGTTCTCCAACACAGATGGGTGTCTCTGATCAAAGAAAGTCCCTGTGAGTCCCCTGTTGATAGCTGGATCATGCCCAAACTTATTGATTTCACATGCAAGTGAAATGGACTATGGTCCCCTTTCACTTTCATTATGCGTGGCTGAGTGGAGATGCAGAAATAGTTTGAGGTCAAACACACCTTAACATGAATTGTGACCCTATCATAAAGTCCTGACTGTGGGTCTGTGAGTCAGCAGGGTCTGAGATCTCTCTCTGCCTTAGTCTTTCCCTATAAAGTTAGGAGAATCATGCTGTCTATGGGGAACATTTGATTCTCCTAAAGTCTTCACTTGTTTTAACTTGTTTTAAGGACTTAAAATTAGCATACTATAGTGATTCAGTCACATCAGTGTTTATAGAAGCTCAATTCACAATGAATTGAAATCAGCCTAGATGCCCTTCAATAAATGAATGGATAAAGAAGTTGTGGTCTATATACACAATGAAATATTACTCAGCTATAAAGAAGAATGTAATTATGGCATTTTTCAGTAAATGGATGGAACTGGAGATTATCATGCTAAGTGCAATAAGCTAACCCCAAAAAACCAAAGGCCAAATGTTCTCTGATATATGGATGCTAACTCACAATAAGCAGGTGCTGGTTCCTCAGTTTAGCTATTGTGAATTGAGCTGCTGTAAACATTGTTGTGGGTGCATCACTGTAGTGTGCTGATTTGAAGTCCTTTGTGTATAAACTGAGGAGTGGGATAGCTGGGTCCACTGGTGGTTCCATTCCAAGTTTTCTGAGGAATCTCCATACTGCTTCCCATAGTGATTGCACCAATTTGCAATCCCACCAGCAATGTAGGAGTGTGCCTTTTCCCCCACATCTTTGCCAGTGTTCATTGTTGCTTATATAATTGATAATTGCCATTCTGACTGGGTGCTGGGAGGAGGAGAATAGAAATTCACTGGATTAGACAAAGGGAATTGAAGGAAAGGGAGAGGGACGGGAATAGGAAAGGCAGTAGAATGAATCGGTCATAAATTTCCCATGTTCAAATCTGACTACATGACCCCTGTAAATCCACATCATGTACAACCATAAAAATGGGGCATTACATTCCATGTGTGTAAAATATACTTAATGTCATGTATATCTAAAAAGAACGCATACAATTTTTGAATGGATAAAGAAGTTGTGGTCTGTATACACAATGAAATATTACTCAGCCTTAAAGAAGAATGAAATTAAGGCATTTGCTGGTAAATGGATGGAGCTTGAGAATATCATGTTAAGCAAACTAAGCCAATCCCCAAAAGCCAAAGGCCAAATGTTTTCTCTGATATGTGGATGCTAACATACAATAAGGGTCTGGGGCTGGCTAGGGAAAAATGGAGGTACTTTGGATTAGACAGAGGGGAGTGAAAGGAGGGGAGGGCATAGAGGGATGGAAATGATGGTAGAATGAATTGGACATTATGACCCTATGTGCGTATATGACTACACGACTGGTGGGATTCTATATCACGTACAACCAGAAGAATGAGAAATTATACTCCATCTATGTATGCTGCGTCCAAATGTATTCCACTGTCATATATAACTAATTAGAACAAATAATTTTTTTTAAAGAAGCACCTAATCTTATGTGTTGGCAAAGCTTTCGGTCCTGGTACAGAGGTCTGAGCTGCTCTCAAGGAGAGGGCAAAGATTAAGCATGTGTAGAAAATGTTCCCCAGGCAGGGAGGGAAAAAATCACCTAACACTCTTGTGGCTTTAAAAAAAAAAAAAAAAAAGAGTAAGAATAAGGAGGAAAAAGAAAACCCTCAGCTTTAAACAAGTGGCCGGGCTGTTTGTCATCTGTAAAATGAGGCGATGGAAAAGCACGAAAGGGCAGTGGTCCTTGGGTCTGCTTCAGGGATCCGTGCCTCCGACGTCCGCTGCAGTGCTCCTGGGCTGCCCATCTTCTGTTCCTTTAACCAAAACAGAGAACTCTTGCCAGGTTGAAGTCTCCCACCTGGTTCAGGAGTTTTAGACCTGGCCTAGGTGGTCCCTAAGTAAATATTTTTATCCTTACTCACTCACCTCCTCTGGAAGGGAAAAAAAAACTCATCGGCGAGGGAAGAAAGCACCCAAACCAAACAACAGATTATTTGCACCAGCAGAACCTTCATTCCAGGCACTCCCGGGAGGGCATGTGGTTTAAGCCAGGGTGTCTAGGCTCCTTGTCCTTCTTCTAGGACATGGACACAGAGGGGAAATTTGAATGCCCGCCAAGGCACTTCAGTGCCTGTGCAGATTGGCACAAGGGATCTCCCAGCCACCCAAGAGTTCTAGAAATCCACCTGCAGGCACAGACTCAAGAAACAGTCTCCCTACAGTGCAAGCTGTGGTGCACTCTTGACTTCTCACATGGAGACTGAGCCCTTCCTAATTTCACCAGGACTCATGAGTTCATTGGAAAGCCTTCTGCTGTGCAGCTTATTTTAGCGACCTTTCCGATATGCTTGGACTTAGTGGCTTTTGCAGAAAACATGGCAGTGTCCTCCATTTGTATCAGGCATCATGCAAGACTGTAGGGATCCTCTACCCTCGGGGAGCTCACAGATCTTGGGATGAAGATAAGAATGTAGGTATGTAACTATAAAACCATGAGTCTCCCAGGGTTATCGGCAAATTATTAGACTTTGTGGATTGAAAAAATACCCCCCCCCAAAATGTCTTCTCTCCAAGTTCTGGAGGTCAAAAAACTCTGCAGTCCAGGTGTTGGCAAGGTAGCTTCCTTCTGGAGACTCTGGGGCACAGTCTGTTCTTGCCTTTTTCTCCTCTATTCTAGCTTCTGGTGGCCGCTGGAAATCTTTGGGGTTCCTGAGCTGATGGCTGCATAATTTTAATCTCAGCCTTCCCCCATGTCTGTTTCTCTTGGGAGGACCCCCACAGCGGGATTTAGGGTCCACATTAAATCCAGAATGACCTTGTCCAGAAAGCCTTGAGTTTATTACATTGGCAAAGAGCCTATTTCCAAATAAGTTTTTGTTCACGGTGACTGGGGGGTAAAGACTTGGCTATATCTTTCTGGGGGACAGAATTCAATCCACCCCAAAGACTAAATTTAAGAGTGCTCTAAAAATAGAAGCAAGCACCAGATTCTACGGCAATTGGGAAGAGGACAGTCACGGCAGCTGGGGTGAGAGGTAGGGGAGGATGCTGAACAGGGTAGCTCCGGAGGGGAGTTTCGGAAGACAAGTTGCTAAGGGCTTATAGGGTTTGCAGGTGACATGAAGGGAATGACTCCACCTCTGGCATCTGAATGTTGGCAGGCTCCTGGGATCTCCTCCCTGTTCCCCTCTCCTCTCCACCGCTCTCCGTGCTCTCCAACAAGAAAGACCTCTGATTTCAACTCTCACAGCCTCTGTTCCACTGTGCCTGGGGCTTCCCACCTTGACCTCACAAACCAACCACAGAAAAGCTCAAACCTCCTCCTCCTGCTTGTGTTCTTTCTCATCCTCAGAGGTCTGTGTGGTGTCTTCCCTTCCTGGGAATCCCAAATGTTATTAGATAAACATTCGCTCATTTTCATCGGTGAGTGTCTTAACACCCAAGTGCATTCCCCGGTGGGTGATCAGAGCCCGCTTCTTGCAGACTTACTCTAACAGAGAGAATGGAGGGAGTGGGGAATTGCAGGGAATTTGTGTGGGTGTGGTGTGTGGAGTGTGAGCAGGGTGGAGGGGAAGGGAGTTCACACTGGGGAGGAAGGTGGGAGACAGATCACACAGTCTAATATAAGGGAGGTCCTACAGTGACACCCCAAAGCCACTGGGAAACCAAATAGCCCTGGCTTCCCCATAAAAATCAGATGCAGGTGCTGCAGGGCTGCCTGGTTCTCAATAAAGACTTGAACATCAGGAAATACAGGATGGGATGGAGGGATAAGTTGAAAAGCCTGAAAAAGGGAGTCTTCCTGAGACATGGCTGTCTGTCTTGAGAGCCAGAATTTTCCAGGATCTGAATTTCATTCTGGAAGTCTGTTTGAGGTGAGTTGACCCTTTAGGCACAAGGTACAGATGAACAAGCTCTTGTGCAGTGTGTCCCGTAAGCCCATTATTAACTTATTAAGGTCATATGCATCCCCAGACAACCCTTTAGGGCCAGAGGAATGGTTTATTCTTCATGGAGTGAACTTGGCCAATAGCTAACCTTGACATAGGCTTTTTGTTTGGGTGGTGGCTGACCCCGTCAGAGTTCCAACTTGTCACTTGCATCCAGTTGATGCAGTGACCAGAATAACATCTGTGTAGCTTGTTCTTTGACTCTAACGAAACTGCCCAGACCATAGCACAGGCCCCAGGAGTATCCTGGTTATGAAGGGGGCAGATCTTATATGCTGGACACCAGGTGGCTAAAGCTTTGGGATAAGGTTATCAGAGCTTTGTTGTTGTTGTGAAACAGTTAATAAGTTTGTGGAAATTAAGCTTCTCACTGAGCACTCTGCCTCCCCAAGGTTACAGTGCACGCAGGGCTGGGGTTTGGTGTGGAGCCACTCGCTCAGTGAAAGCTTTTCCTGCACCCCACCTGATGGACGTTTTCAAATGATCCTTTTTGCTAAAAAGCCCACCACTCTGAGAAGGCTGTATGGCTGATTCAGAAGGCTACATCCCATGCATTCTTGTTCCTCTTCCAAACTCATTATTTATGTGTGGCTTTGGATGGCCTTCAGAAGATTTGCTGAAGCATTCACACCAATCAATCCACAACTTCAGTCTTCTGCTGGACCATTTTTTATGTAACAACCATGGCATTTTGGATTATCTTACAGCCAAATGTCAGGTACGTGACCTCCAAAGATAAAAAATGGAGAAAATAATAGGTAGATTCCCCAATCTTCCACTCCTTCTCCTTAAAAGGCCCTATGGTATTCCATATTAGAGGGTTGGAAAGGAACATCATGAGTGCCAGCCGACTTCACGGCTGGCTTGTGGTGGTTCTGTCTACAGATTGTGTTACTTGTCTATCCGCCAAGCCCCACTGTCCCTGATAAATGCAGAGCTCAGAGATGGCTAACAAGAGAGGAGGATTGTAGCACATACATCAACTCTCCAGGGGAGTTGACGGCCAGAAATGAAGCAAAGATGGTAAGGTTGAGAATTGGAGAATCCAGGACTACTTTTAGAAAACCAGGAGCGTATGAGTCCCCAGTGATAGGGACTTCAGGATACAAAGAAACACATGATGTGACCTCTACCTTCAATCAGCTTTCAGTGTGCATGGATGGCTAATAGACATCCCACTTGGGAGGATCTTGATGAAGTAACTTAGTTAAAGGGGCAGATTAAGCTTATACCTGTGTTATATGAAAATAAGGGAAGGGAGAGGTTCCAATCTGGAATAGTTAGATAATACAAAATTTTTATGTGTTTAATATACATTAAATGTTACATATCATTTACTAGTTTGGGCGCTCAAACTAAACACCAATTCATCTAATTTTCTTACAGTCATATCATGTGTGTACTGTTAAAAGTATTTTTTAAAGAATTTTTTTTATTTTTATTATTATTATTATTTATTATTTTGTGGTACTGGGGATTGAACCCAGGGTCTTGTGCATGCTAGGCAAGCACTCTACCAACTGAGCTACATCCCCAGCCCAAAAGTCTTTTTTTTTTTTTTAATGAGGAAAACAAAAGAGATTAAGCAGCTTTCTCAAGATCACCTAGCTAGTACAGTAAGTGGAAGAACTAGGATTCGGAAATTAAGGAGAAGAGAAATAAAATAAAATAAGAGCTAATAATGAAGCAGAGAAGAGGGGGATAAAGAAGAAAGGTATAAAACTAGTACAGGGTAACACTGTAGAAACCAAGGGAAGATGACATAGAAAGCCAGTGACGTGGTCGGAGATGTGCATTGCTGCAAAGAGGCTGTGGGGAATGGGAAGAAATGTCTTATCTAGCATTTAAGAACAAGAAAAAAAATGAGACTTCTGTGCGCAGCTGAAGGGAGGGGGTGGGTCTTCTCAAGCTTCCCTAGGTCACCACCTGTTCTGTGAGCATGTCCTGGTACAGAATGGTTTCAAACCTTCCATCTTTCTTCATTCTTCTCTGCCTGTAGGCAACACAATCTAATGACAGGAAAACCACCTATACTTGAATTCAAAGAGTCTGCTGATAGAAACAAATTTGGCAACCTGTCAAGGAGGTCACAGCCAAGGGCAGAACCCTGGGTTCTCATGGTACACAATTTCCTCCAGGCTATCAGCATCTTTGACTACAGTGATTTGACTGGTAGGAATCCATTTGGGATATTTTGTTGGCTGTCTGGTTGAAATTAATAACTACTTCTGGGAGTGGTGCTGCATACCTAGGATCCCAGCTTCCAAGAAAGCTGAGGATGGAAGATCATAAGTTTGAGGCCAGCGTCAGCAATTTAGTGAGATCCTATCTCAAATTAAAAATAAAAAAAGGCTGGGAGCATAACTCAGTGGTAGAGCTCCTCTGGGTTCTATCCTCAATACCCACTTCCCCACCAAAAACCAAATAAAATGAAACAAAACAACAAAAAACACCCAAATTAATAGCTACTGTGTTTAGGGTGATCTCTTAATTTATCAATGCATTACATTTTGGCTCAAAAGAAGATGATATGATTTGTTTTTTAGTGAACAAATACAGGTTCTTGGTGATCACTTTAATGTTTTAATCGCGAACCTATAATTTAATCATCTTTCAAGAATTTTGTCAAGGATTTCAGTGAAAGTGTGACCAAAATAAAAACATGATTTTTTTTTGGGGGGGGGTTATTGATTAAAAAAAAAAACAAATGACAGCAGAATGTATTATAATTCTTATTACATGTATACAGCACAATTTTTCATATCTCTGGTTGTATAGAAAGTATGTTGACACCAATTTGTGTCTTCATACATGTACTTTGGATAATGATGTCCATCACATTCTACCATCTTTACTAACCCCCTGCCCACTCCCTTTCCCTCCCACCCCTCTGCCCTATCTAGAGTTCATCTCATCCATCCTCTGCTCCCCCTCCCTACCCTACTATGAGTCAGCCTCCTTATATCAGAGAAGACATTTGGCATTTGAAAAAGATGATATTAGTGAAAATTTAAGTATAAGTAATTATATTTTAACAAATTTGGATATCTTCTGATCATTAGTCCTCTGAAAACTCTCCCATTCATTATTTAATCATCTCAAAGATAAATAATGAGACTGCTTAGAGGATGGATGTGCATCTATTTTCAGCAGGCTAAGATGAGACTTTTCAAGGCCTAAATCCTTAAACTCATGGAGACCTGTTTTCTCTTAACTCCGACTTTATTTCTCCCTCGCTTTGTATTATTTTTGTGTTCTTTGGAATGTGAAGATGTGTTTCTGGGAAATCTGAAAACCAAATAAAGCTGAGTGTCCTTCCTCTCTGTCATTCAGCAGTGCAGATCCTCAAGTGCCCACCGTGTGTCGGTCCTGTGATAGGCTTTGTTGACAAGTGACTCTTACATAACTTCATTTTGGTTTTCAGCGTGTGCTCACTTCTATCTGGTCTCTGACTTTCTTGGAGCTTGGGGTACATCTCTCACCACTTCACTATACCTTGAACCTCTGACCTAGTTCACAAAATTCCTGTTAATCCAATATTATATTGAAGGTCAACAATAAACAGTAAGCAGAAGGGCAATTTTTTTGTTTGTTTGTTTTGTTGCTGGGGATGGAACTCAGGGGCGTTCAACCAATGTGCCACATCCCCAGCCCTTTTTTCCTACTTTATTTAGAGACAGGGTCTCACTGAGTTGCTTGAGGCCTTGCTCCATTTGCTGAGTTGGCTTTGAACTTGTGCTCCTCCTGCCTCAGCCTCCAGAGCCGTGAGAATTACAGGTGTGGACCACAGAGCCTGGCCAATTCTTCTATATTTTTCCTCCCTCTACTTTCAAAATGATAAAATTGTCCATGAGGTAATTGTTTTTGAGATATTCTATTTTAAATGAAAGCAGACTTCCGGTAGAGTTGAGGTCCCTCGAAGGCTGCTACCTCTATATTTTTAAAAGGATGACCTGATAATCTGGAAATGACTTTTTTTTCAGGAATTGATTTTTTAAAAATCATCTCTATTGGGATGATATCATCCTCAAACACTCTCTGGCTAGGTAGCCTACAGGAAATGGCAGTGAAGTAGAACTTTGATTCTCTTTCCCTTTATTGAAATGAAAGGGCCTTCCCTATCTCTCCTCCCAGATCCATAGGATTTGATACAGGTGTGCAACTCCACTAGACAACAGGCCCAGATTCATCCTTTTCTTTCCTTGACAGACAACGAACGGGCCTCTCACTCTCTTCAGTTAGAATAGAAAAAGATTGGCAGCAAGGCCACAGGACGAGCCACAAGCCTGTGTCAAGAAAGAAGGGCTCGACTGTGAAGTGTCTATAGAGGGTCTTCAGGGCTGGTTGTGAGGGAGAGAAGTCCTGCTAAGGGCTCGGCCTCATGAGGAGGTCCTTTAGAAATTGCAGGATGGATGCTGCCCAAGCACACGACCTACAGCCTCTCATGTCTCAGAAAGGGTTGTGCCTTACAGGGGGTGGTCCCTGGGTAAGTAAATTATTTTCATTGTGCCACAAACCTCCAAAACCTGTGCTCAAAGAAGGGCCGTCGTTTCTACTGGAAAACCCACTCCCCTTTCAGCCCTCCAGCATTTCCATTGCCGCACAGGTATGTCCAGCCTGGGAGTGTTCAGGGTTTTCTTCTCCCGTCTATTTCCCCTACCAGACTGTGGCCTCTTGGAGACGGCGTCTGTTCCATCCGAGAGCACAGCACAGAGTTGTCTTTTCTTGAATAAATGGTCTGGTTTCCTTTGTGGGCACAGTTGGGGTGGGCCTCAGGTAAGGGTGACTGGAGTGATCAAAGTGACCCTAGTCTTTCAGAGCAATGGAATTCCTGTCTTTCAGGACTTAGCCAGGGAAAGAACTCGGTCACACGTAATTGACATTTATATATTTTTCTCTTGATGGGGTTTATATTCTTCTTTTGCCTCTTCTCCAAATGTTTGCTGATTGTACATTTTAGCTATAGGCTTCACCATGCAAGGAGAGAAATATCTAGAAGATTGCACATCTCTTTCTCTTTTTGCATCTCAAAGCCCATAAGTTTGGGATATAAATGCCTTTAATATATATATATATATATATATATATATATATATATATATATATATATATATATATATATATTAGTTGTAGTTGAACACAATACCTTTATTTTATTTGTTTATTTTTACGCATTACCTAGCGCCTTGCACGTGCGAGGCAAGCACTGTAATGCTGAGCCACAACCCCAGCCCTAAGATGCCTTTTATCATCACCTAAGAAATACTAGAAACTTACCCTCACTCTGCTCCTTCTTATCATGTCAGGTATGACAGCTCCAATATCATGTTGTTCTGCAGTGCATTTAGACTTTCTCTCCCCCTCTCTCTGAAAAGAAAAATCCTATTTCCACTCTGTTGGTCAGGTCAGAATTGTGTGCCAAATACATTCTTCTGGGTCTCTGTAAAGTGTCTCCAGATTCCAGCCAGAACCTTTTGTTCTGGTATCATAGGCCACAGTCCAGGAAACTCACATCTCCTCTTCTGCACCGTCTCCAGCTGCTCAGTCCCTCATCCTCCATTCTTTTCCAGAGACATGACCTTCAGCTTAAAGAAGTGATGAAACAGGCCTGTGTCCTGAGAGCCTTCTGAAGTCTTCACCCATCCCACCATCCACTCCCGTGGGAGGCAGTTAATGCAGGACTTGGGGTCTCCTCCGGCTTATTGCCACCTGTCCTTGAATGCAGTCTCTTGACTGTCCATCCTCAGGCTCCTGCCAACGTTCTGTTCAAACTCTACTCAACAGATTGTTTCCTCCGAGAGTGAGAACAGGCTTCTCCTGCGTGATGCCTCCTGTCAATCTCTTTTTTTCCTCAAAGCAAAGGATAGTGCCTTTTTATCAAAATATCTCATGGCAGGCTCCATCGCCAGAATCTCTGTGGAGTTTTCCTTTCTCTTCTCATTCACATGACTCTTGACGTTCATTTCCGTTCACAACTTCAACCCAGTTTTCCACTGGTTGCTTCTTCCTGGCTTATTTTTCTACTCTCTATTATATTCATTCTCTAATAAAGCGGAATAGAACAAGGCGATCCTCAGACATTTTCTTTTGCTTGTAGTAGCCGCTGAAGCTTGAACATGGAGCAAACAGAGCTCTTAATCAATAACCTCAGGAGAAAGAGAAACATGAAATGGATTCTGAAGGTCACAGAGTCCTCATCAGCGTGATTCCCTTCCCAACCTCAGCAACAAGAAGGCATCCCACAGCTTGGGGGGGGCAATTATTTTCGAGCCTTGCAGACTGAAACAAGCTAATTGCCTTCTCATTTATTTTCTCTCAATAGTGACCTATATATTTGAGAATCTCCAAGTGGTTTTCAATAGCTGGTATTGAGATATTAGAAAATTCATGGTAAATATTCTGACACTGTGGATCTTGAACTTGGATGTGTGAATTTGTTTTCTTTTTCTTTCTTTCTTTTTCTTTTTTTTTTGGTACAGGGATTGAACCCACGCGCACTTAACCACGGAGCCACATTTCCCAGCCCTTGTTATTTTTTATTTTGAGACAAGTTCTCACTAAGTTGCTTAGGGCCTCACTAAGTTGCTGAGGTTGGCTTCAAACTTGAAATCCTCCTTCCTCAGGTTCCTGAGTCCCTGGGATTACAGATATGTGTCATTGCACCTGGCTGGGGGAATTAATTCTAATTTGAACTCCACCATTGTATGCTGTGAGATTAGTTATTTGAATCCTGAATCTCATTTTCTGGTTTATTAAATCAGGGAAGAAAACAATCCCTTTTCTCACTGGGTTTGTAAGGGACACACACACACACACACACACACACACACACACACAAGTGTAAACTCGCATATGTATTTTACAAGCTGAATAGAACTGCACAAATACTACATTTAGAGTATTGCATTTTTCAGCTCATTCAACCTCTTAGAGTCTTCAAGAAAAGGATGGCCAGAGTGAATGATCCTAGAGTCTGTGATGTTTGTACCAGCATTGATCATGTGAGATTGAGCGGATCATTCCTTCTGTTGGAGATGGGCCCTTCTGTGAAGAAATTCTCTGGCCTTCCAAGTTCTGTTTTCTGGCCCAGGGCTCTACCCCTTTCCTATGGAATGACACTAGGAAGCTCCACCTTTTTAGGAGGAAGGACTCCATTCATTCAGCTCACTGCCCTGCCTTAACCTAGTGTCGTCAGGTCAACACACCAGAAGACAAAATAACAAAACCAATATCTGTGCCAGACATATCTTGTGTAATAGTCAATTGAAATAGGGATAGAAAAAATATTGCATTTTTTTTTACATAAGGGTATTTAACACTAAGACATAAAAAAGGTTGAAGAAGAACCTCATGTTCTTAGAGCCTTGGAGGGCCATACCATCTTTCATTAATTAGCTGACTTTCTATCTATCCCTTTTTTTCTGACACTGTGAAATAATTAAAAATGCATATATTTCCTCTGGTCTTTGGCACAGAGCTCCTAAAACCTGTGTAAATTTCTTGAGCCATGGGGGTACCAGAAAGATCTTTTGTTCTAATATTGACTCCAGTTCCAACATAGAGCTCTTAAACCCTTTGGAATTTTCTGGGTGATGGGAGTATCACTTGTTCCAATGAAGAGATCTTGGTGGACTCCTGGATGGGAGTTGGTCACCAGAAAGGCCAGGTCATGAGTATGAGCTTTGGACTTTAACTCCATACTCCATTCTCTAGAGAGAGGGGCTGGAGATGGAGTCAATAATGCATCAAAAGAGCTTTCAGGTTGCAAAACACATCTGTGTGCCAGGAGCATGGCATATCCAACTCCATTGGGCGCTGGAGCTCCTGTGCTTAGAACATCTTAAAATCACACCTGATGCATCTTTTTTATCTGGTTGTTTAACTGTATTCTGTATTATGTCCTGTATCAATAAACAGGCAAACTATGTATTTCTCTGAGTCCTGTGTTCTCTAGAAAATTAATCAAACCTAAAGAAAGAGGTTGTGGGAACCTCTGACCTATAGCCCATCAGCCAGAAGTATAGGCAACAACTTACTGCTTATGATTGGGGTCTGAAGTGGGGGGCTGTCTTGTGGGATTGAGACCTTAACCTGTGGAATCCGATGCTATCTCCAGGGAGATAATGTCAGAAGCAAACTGAGTCATAGATGTGTGAATATTTTGTTGCTGTGAGAAAAACAACTTGGTGGAAGAAAGATTTACTCTTGGTTCATGGTTCCAGAAATTTCAATCCATAGTCAGTTGGCTCCACTGCTCTCGACCTGAAGTGAGGCAGAGCATCATGGTGGAGGGTGTGGCAGAGGAAAGCTGCTCAGCTCACGGCAGCAGAGAAGCAGGGATGAGGAGAGGCAGGGAAAGATGTAGTGTGCTAAGGCATATGCCCAAGACCCACTTCCTCTTCCTAGGCTCTATCTCTTACAGTTTCTAGTTTCCACCATCTCCCAACAATGCAATAAAATTATGAATGCATCAATGAGTTAATCCATTGATGATGTTAGAGTCCAGGATCCAACCATCTTCCAACTGTCCCTACCTCTGGACACTGCTGCATGGTGGAACCAGCCTTCAACACATGAGTCTTTATCAGACACTTCATATTGGAACCATAGCAATAGGATATCCACCTGGTGCTGATAACGCCAAGGTCGTGGGTTCGTTCCCCGTACGGGCCACCAATTGCTGCAGTCTGGCTGGGCACAAAATCACGAGCCACTCAAGCAGGAACAAACTTTATTTTTTGAAACTGCCGCCAATGCTCTGTCCGCGCCAGGGAAGATTGCCGATCCACTTACGCTGCGTTCTCCCAGCGTCCTCCAGGAACCCCGGAGCAAGTTCCTCCCCCGGAATTCCCTCCTACTGCACTTCCCCAACCAATGGGAACTCTCCAGGAGTCCCACAGCAGGCCGAGGTGAACAGCAGGAGTCCAAAATCCATATGAATGTAAATCTTAACATAATCATATCATCTCAATAGCTACCTGGCGTCACCTTTCAACCAAAAATGCCATGCAACATATTACTTGGCTGTGGCTCTTAGCAGTGCTGGAGATTGTATATGGGGAAATACACATCTGGGATCAGAGGTGTTGTGTTGAGTGGTGTGGCCAGAGCAGGAAAAAAAACTCTCCCTCCCAGTCAGAAATACAGATATAAAGATGGTTCCACACTGACAGAGACCTGAGAGTCAAGGGGAGAAGAACAGATTCAGGTACGTGACATGGAAAGGTGTAGCAATGCTGTATGGACAACACAGCCTGAATTCTGTGAGTGCAGGAATGGAATGTAGACGTGTACACACACACACACACACTCACACACTCACACACACACACACACACTCACACACACACACACACACACTCACACACACACACACTCACACACACACAGGGACATAGCCCAAATAGTATTAGAGCTGAGAACAAATATGCTTTGCTATTTCATTTTTGAGGTTGTCATTTTTTCAGTAGACCAGAACAAAGGAAAATACATGAGGAGCAGAAAGTGCATTGAGGGTTTTATTGCTTTTTGTTTGAAGTCACCCATGCTGAAGTTGATTTTAATTTGAATGTGGGGTTAGTTTACTTTGGGGGTCATAGCACACATGTAAGCTAGGACACTCAGCAATTATCTTTCATCATGTAAAAATCTATGAGCCTGTGCACTTGGAGAAAGGCTATTTGTTATTTTTTCACCTGAAATAAATTAACCAGCCAACTCAAGGATACACAGATTTAATGACAGGAGCCAAAATAAAATGAACTGATATTTTCATTGCCTGCTTCTCCCAAGAGATATAATGGGGAATCGACTTTCCTGAGCTGATGTCTAGAACACTGAGCCTAAACGATCCTTTTCTAATAGTCTCTTACATGTAAACAGAGTTTACCTCCCTGCTTTGTATCTGACCCTTGCACCAGCATAGTAATTTTTTTGGGAGGGCATACTAGGGATTGAACTAGGGCTACTCTATCACTGAGCCACATTCCCAGGCCTATTTTCTTTTTATTTAGAGACAGGATCTCACTGAGTTGCTTAGCGCCTCACTTTTGCTGAGGCTGGCTTTGAACTCTTGATCCTCCTACCTCAGCCTCCTGAGCTGCTGGGATTACAGGCATCGGCCACAGCACCTGAAAACATAGTAATTTTAAAGAAAATAATTCTGACCTAGCATCCTCATGATCTGCTAGGATGTGAGCTTGTGTCCCTCCAAAATTCCTGCGTGAAAACCTAATTTCCAAGGGGATGGTATAAAGGTAGAGACTTTAAGGGGTGAGTGCATCATGTGATGTGGGTGGAGACCTAATGAGTGGGACTGTGACCTTATAAAAGAGACCCCGGGTAGCTGGGGAACCTCTTTCAGTATGAGAAAAAACATCCTAGTTAGGGTATTTTGTCATAGTAACTCAAATGGCTGAGATATGACCTTCCTCCTTGGCCTACTCTGTCTGCAGGATGTATTCTCATTTTGGGAAAACCCATTAGAGAAAGGTCTTGCTCTTATAAAACTGCTTCATAAAGTCAAAAAATTGTGAGTAAAGAAAATAGTAGATTGAATTTCTTATGAAAGGTACCGAAAAATTTTCTGTTGCAGAACTTTCTCGGTTACAAATGTAACACTATGAGAGTGAGTGTCCGCATGGGGCTCTGCAGGTGAGTGCTGTCCAACTCCAGACCCACCCCTCGCACAGACTTCCAAAGGCAGTAGGGCAGGTGGCTGCTCACCTGAGATCCCAGAAAACCCCAAAGGTGCTTTTATTTCATATTTCTATATGTATCAAGTGGGGAGGCTAAAGGTGTCCTCGCTGTGTGGAGAAGTCAAAAATGTATCTTTGCATTAACTAACAACATTTGACGGAACAGGACTGAGAGGTATTTTCATTTGCACTAAGGGATCAGCCTCTGCCCATCCTCTTTGTGACTCAGAAAAACAAGTGACAAATCACCTATCATGTGTCATTTGCAAATAGCTACTCCTGTGGGTGGTGAGTGAAGACATGAATTTTGCCCAGAAAGGGATCTATGGTTATAATCACTGAAACTTGCACTAAACTCTAATTAGGTTATGAAAATTAGAATACACATTTGTAGATTTCAGAATAGTTCTAATCATCCCAGAAATCTTTACATAACCAAAGATTCACCATATGCTTTGCTTCATCAAGAGATTCCCACATAATTTACATCTCTTTAAAGGACAAAACCCCTGACTTGTAGAACCACCACTGTGGTGCATTCTTGCCCCAGTCCTGCCTGGAAAGATAGATTATTGATCACAGAATGAGTCAGTTCTAGACTCTTTGGTATGTAATGCCCTGGGAACAGATCCAAGATTGAATCCCTTTGTCAAGCAGGAATGAGACACTAGTATGTTTTATAATGAGAGATACACAGCACAAGTCACAGATTAAGATTTATTTAATTTTCCCCCAACTGAAACAACTATGGTAAATTCAGAGACTTCTGATTAATTTGATTTTTTGCACATTTTCATTTGGACAGTCTTCAGACCTCTGGCCCATCATACATACAGTAATGGACTATTTCAAAATGCTTCTTGTAGAAATCTGCAAATTCTACATACATCCATATCAAGGCTGTTCAGATACGGTTTGTCTCCATATGTAGGGGAAAAAACAAACAAACAAACAAACAAAACAAATAGCACCATGGATGTGAGTTGGGAATCACTTATGCTCTGGCTACACAGAGAGTCAAAATATTCAATTGCAAAATGACAACTTCCATTGCCCTTAATCTGCCTGAAATTTTTTTGACAGTTCCTTCTACAGACTTCTTGAGTTCTTTGGTACCGTGTAGATTTTTTAAAAAAACCTTTATAGAAAGGACAAAACTCGGCTCATTTTCACTTCTCTTTTTGTCTTACACACTCTGTAAAATTTGAGATAGATGCCTTTTGTTTTTGTAAAAATGTAACCTCTAAAGTGGCTCATAGAATACGGGGAAAAAATTAAATTAAGAGTTTGCCAAATATCCAGATCAGGCAGCCTCACCCTATTCAATCCCAGGAGGTTGGACAAGTTGCTGTACAGAAAAGCAGTCTTTTGGAGGCAAAATGGCTTGCCAGCATGCACATCAACTCACTCATGCAGAGGGCAAAACACAAGCTGCCTGAATACTCTCTCAGGCTGCATCTCCAAGAGCAAAAAAATGACTCTTCAGTTCCAGCAGAGAGAACTTTGCCCCAGCTAATCAAAATGCCCCTAGGTCGGCTGATCAAAATATCCTCCAACCCCGTAAGCCGGCACAGTTTTTCCCAGCTAACCTCTGCCCAGGGAGAAGTCAATAAAGAAACAAAATGCAAATAAATTAGCCTTCACCACTGCTGATCTAGTATAAATATTTATAAGGGAAAGATGCAGCGATTTTGAGTGATACCGTGATCCGGACCCCACATCAACAGTTAAAAACAGCCATGCTTGAGATATTGCACTTTACATTTTTTTTTTTCCATTTCACATCACCATAATCACCTAATAAATATTTAAATGGACCCATTTGCTGTAACTATAAAAGAACCGTGTAAACTTGTTGTCATCTAGACACATTAGCCGTGGTGGAGTCAATGAATTTCAACAGTCACTTAATATCGCAGCCACTAGCTACCTTAAAACTGCCAGCGACCGGGCCTGCCAGGAAGCTACTGTAACAGCCTGCTCTCTGCCTCCCCAGCAAGACACGAGCTTCATTATGAATGCGAGCATTGCTGCTCTAATTAGGCCTGGGAGAAGTTTAACAACCATCCTACAGTCTTGCTGCTGACAAATATAAAAATAAAGCCTTGTTCGAATTAGCAATGTGAAGTGAGAAGGTCTAGAAGCACCAACTGTCTGAGAGGCCCTGAAACAGCTCTAATCTATAGTGAGGTTATTTTGGTTCATAAACTGCTAGTATGTTACCTGCAGGAGGTCTGCCCTGTAAAATGAATTATATAGTAAGCTATATGTGATAATTAACCATGCATTAGCAAATATCTTGAAACAGGGACGGCTCTGTTTTCTCTGTATTTTGACTAATAAAAGCATGAATTTGTTCAACAAATGATCATTTAGGTTGTGGAATTCTAACCATATTGGAAGGACACAGTGAGCAATACAACATTGTGCTGGTCTAAGGGTTTCCTAACCCAAACAGGCTGCTTAATAGGCTGGCTCCATACTATGATGCTATTCACAGACCTGAAACCACAGTGTGGAGAAGACAAATACAATATACATTTAAAATAATATGAACCTTGTGCTCTTATTTACTTTAAAATCACCCTATATGTGACAATTAAAAAAAAAAAAAAAACAAAAAACGAGTGAAGTTCTATTTCAGAAAGCAACCTTACATTTCATTTCAATAATTTAAAAACAGCTCCCACAACTTTACACCAATTTAAAAAATATCTCTATCTCTATATTTATATATCATTGTAATTTTTTTTTCTTTTTTTTTTTTTTTACAGAGCGAGTTTCTAAGAATTTTCTTTAGGAAGTTTCTAACATGCTCTGAAAACGGAAATTAAATCACAACATCTAAAAGACACTACTGTCTGAATGATTGAATTCGCCATCCCAGAGGATATAAATGAGTACAGCAAATGAGGATCAGAGGTGTTGGGGGGAGGGGAGGGGCGATGGGCTGAGGAGATAGAATCCTGGGACCCCATAAGGAAGGAGTCAGCTCTGGCGGTCAGAGTATTCATCAGCAGCGAACAGGAGTCCAGGTGTTCTGTGATTACAGAGGGCTGCAAAAGGCTGTTTCTATGAACAACCTTCCAGCAATAGGAGGTGACAGTAATGCTTTCGACACTGGTTGCTTCTTTATAGGAAGGAGTATCCCCTCCTCCCCCCCTCCCCGCGGCCCCCCCCATCTTCTAACCTCACGGCTAAAATGTGTATCTATATCTAATACATACATAATTATGTGCACACATACTTACACAGATCTAAAAATAACCCAGACAGCCCACTAGGGCCGCGTCAGTTTTTATCCCAAATATGTGACCAATAGTGCTTGCTTTAAATAGTCCATCCAAATCCATCAATAAGTCGAGGTTATTCCTTCTAAGCAGTTTCAAGAGTGTATATGTTCATACCTAAATAGTTTCCATGGGATATTTGTGGACGTTAGCTAGAAGGATTCTGTGGTCAGATTATATAGGAGAATCCCTGGATTAAGTAAAGTGGCCTAGGTTTCTTTACTACAGGACTTCTCAGAGCCTTTATTTACTGCCACTTGGGAAAGCACTGTCCCCGTGTAAACATTAGATGCCCAGAGTGGCTCATTTTTATAAAAAGTTTCACCCACGATGTAGAAGTGAAAAAAAAAAAAATACGTTGATTCCAAAGAGTTCCTTGAGGGAGCTGTTGGGCTAAGGACCAGTAAATTGTTACAGGACAGAACTCCCTGTACTCAGTAAGAGAACAACCAGTGCCCAATGAGCAGAGGGCTTCTTCCTCAGGCCCAGGGAAGACGCTTTTGATAATCCAAACTTCTTTCTGTTGCAAGACATTAGCCCACCTGAAGGAGATCACAATGCAAACAAGCTTTGTCATTTCAGTGAAGAATCTTCTCTTTCCATTCCATGCCATGCCATGGCAAGCCATTTCTACTTACAATCTCTGAGCACCGACCTGGAAGGAACAGGTGGCCCTTAGCTTCTGGTTGTCGGGGAGGTGGGAGGTGATGCCCACCATCCCCCAACTCTACACAGTCTTCCCAGCTCTTTTTGAGCAAAAATACTTCCTCCCTCTCTGCCAATATGGAGGCAATATATTACCTCCATGACCTGGACCCTTTCCGTCTCTTCACACACAAGCTTTGTTAAAAAAAAAAAAAGCAAGATTTTAGTTTGGGTTCTTAAGTAAGACTGGAAATAAATATTTATTTTTTGGACACAATACCTTATTTTATAGTTGGACACAATACCTTTATTTTAATGTGGGGCTGTGGATCAAACCCAGGGCCTCGCACGTGCTAGGCGAGGGCTCAACTGCTGAGCCACAACACCAGCATGGTGACCATATGTTTTAAGTGCTGACTTTAAGCTTTGCAAAAGGGATAGTTGGGGGTGGGGCTGACTCTAAGTGAAAAATCAAAGCATTGCAAGTAGTCGGTCCTCTGTTGTATTCTCTTGTCTGATGGAATAGGCACAGAATTGGAATCAAGGAGACAGATCTGGGGTCAAGTCCTGCTTCTGCCACCTACGGGGTGCAATGCATTTAGCCATCACAAGCTTCCAGTTCCTCATCCACAAAATTATGGTAACAAAGCAAGTCCTGCAGAGTGCTGGGAGCACAGTAGGACCGGAGTAACTCCTGCTTATCTCTCACCCCTGTCAAATGCTGTTCAGCATAAAGACTCCTTCCTTGCTCATACCCCTGTGCTATTAGCTAGTTTGGAACTGGCTTCAGTACCCCTTTTGATAGGTAGAAAAAGTTCAGAGTATAGCTTTCAAGGATTGATGATGGATGTGCAAAGGTATTGTGCAAAGCAATTATCTGTGCATTCCTCCTATTTAATCTTAATAACCTTCCCATAAATTGGAATATTTCTTTTCTAGTCAAAGAAATGTGAAAAAAAAATTTTAAATCCCTGCTAACAAGTGTGGCTTCTGTCTCCCCATTCTGCTTCCATCAGGGCCAATCTTAAAGTCCTGTGCTGCTTCTGCACTGTATGTATATTCATCAAAATGGGATTATTAATTGGGTTTGGGAGCGAGTGCCAAGAGTGCCCCCTTTTGGTCTTTGGAAGCCTTGCAGCTCATCTGGGAGAATTAGGTGTGAAGCCTCCCCTTAGACTCTTTGTGAGCAAATTCAGGGTTATTTGTGTCTCAGTACTGTTGTGTCCCCTGGTCCGTCTGTATGTGGCTTTTACATTCCTTAATAAAGTAATAGACATGAAAGAATTCTGTGGCTGATGCCAGCAGCCACAGAGAACACCAAGTCTAAAGTCAGCTAAAGGTAAACATATGGAGCCATCCAAGGAATGTAGCAATAAAAATTGGAACCTATGACAAGGCCTCCCCTCCCCCTCTATTTTTCTGGGATAATTGTGTCAAGGAGGGGGAGAGTATCTCTTTGCAGACAGCATGGCCTCATTGTCCTCTGCTGTCATCTGGCAGGGGGAGCCAGTCAAAGAATCCTTCAAGAAATAGTTAGCTTTTTCTTTCCCCCAGAATGTTCAACTACCAAAAATCTCTCAAATCAAATCCAAAGACAATTATTTATTTTCCAGACTTAATTTAATAGCAAAAACACCCCTGGAGGACTGAATGTGGTATTTGATTTTTATTTGGGCCACTCTGGGCATCACCAGCAGCTTTATTCTCCAAAGTGTGACTTTGCAGTGAGCTCCTGGATCCACAGAGCTGTCCAGGGCTCTGGCTGGCATCCCCAGTCCCCTGCAACAGCAGCCCTGGGCTGGGCCAGAGACAGCACATAAATAATGCTTCTCAGTGCAAATTTGACTCGGTATTTCTTCTCTGTGGCTCATACTCTTCATTCTCGGGGAGGGAAAACATGACCCCAGTCTGTCCCCAGACCACCTTCGCAGCCTTGTCTGACACCACCGCGGCCCCGCCGTGGCCTGCTCTGCCCTGTCATGCGGGGTCAGTTGGTGCTTGCCCCCCGTTCTGCCTTCGTTATTCCAGTATCCTCCTTGGCAGCATCTCACTCTGCCATAGCACTGGACTTAAAAACATGAGCTATGGATTCAAGTCATGACGTCATATGAACAACCCATGCATGTGTTCTGGGGAGAATAAGCTAGCCTCAGTGCCTGTGTGTCTCCTTACCTGTCCAATGGGAGCTATCATAGGACCGACTTACTCTGTTGGGCTTTGGTGAGGGTGACATCAGCACCTGGTTTAGCCAGTGGCCGGTACATGATAAACAGTCAATGATTTTTAATTATTATTAAAATGATCCACAATCCCACCGTGGAAACCCTATTCTCTCTCTGTAAGAGACAGATCAACCTCATTTCTTCCATGAGACGTTCATGGAGTCTCCTCTTCCCTCCTCAGCCTCTTTTTGATTCAATTGTCCTACCACCTCTTCAGTCTCTGTGCTTCACTATGCCGAGAGTCTGACATGAGTTGCTTTTGTTCAGTTTGTGGCAAAGTGCATGCTAGGGATACAGAGGGCTCACATAGAGGAGTTTCCTCAGAGGAACCCAAAACACGAGGGAAGCCATTATGAAAACAAGTCTAAACATACGTCTAGGTCAAAGTAAGTGCTCAGAGGCACATGCAAAGAAGACATCCCTAGGTGTGGGTGTAGAGGAAGGAGAGGTCAAGGTGAGTTGAGGGATCAGAAAAGCTTTTGTGGAAAACACGTTGTTTGTGGTGGATCCTTCAGACTTCAGGGACTTAAAGATGAGGAAGAGGGTAAGGAAGGCCTAAGTAGAGAAGTGACTCCATCAGACAAGGGACGAGTGGTGTGCATCTGCCACCCCAACTGGAACGTGAGCTCCAGGAAGCCAGAGGTCATTTCAGAATCTGGGTTACTTTGTCATTAGGCATGTTAGGAGGGCTCTTTGAGGTCAGAAAAGGGGGACCAAGGGAGGTGGAGGGTAAAAACTGAGGAGACTGATAATATGGGCAGGACCCTTGAGAGTAGATTGAAAAGAGTAAACCATTACTTCCAAGAGGGGAGGGTATTCTACAACATCCCATTCGGGATTCAAGTTCACCAGTTCAATCCAAAGGGAAAATTGAGTTTATATTCTTTTGCCTACTGCTATGCCAGCAAAAGTAAAAGGAGATTTTCTGAGCTTCTCATTGGGACAATAGATAATGGGCTCAGTACTGGGTCAGGAGAAGGCTGGGATCCTGGACAAGCGGGTGAGGGCAGCTTTGAAGCCAGATCCCAGTCCTACCAAGCACCAGCCTCAAGGACCTGGGAAGATAGTGGGCTGAGTAAACCACTTCCATGTGGGCAGGGATGCTTGGAATTCTGCTGTGTTCAGTGCCAGGAGCCATACTTATAGGCCACTATATTGGGACCCCTGAGAGGAAAGAATGGTATAGGATTTAATGACATCTTCATATAGTTTCTGGCATATAATAAATACTAAAAATAATGTTTGCTATTAATATTAGGGACTCCTGAGTTCAAATATGGCGGCCTATGGGTATGGTTCCTGGCAGCTTGAACATGTATGTGTGCTTCTTCTGAGGCATACAATGGAAGCAAAGTGCATTTTTCACGATTCAGAATGGACTGAGCTCATTAGGTCTAAAACTGGGAAAATCATTCAGTACTTCCAGGCTCCATGCTTCTATTTGTCAAATATGGACATCCATACACAGTATATTTATACACAGTATATTAGAATAAAAAAGATAGTTATATATAGGGTCTAGAGTGTGGTTCACAGATCACTAATATGCCTGTGAACATGTTAGAAATGCAGTCATCAGACTGCACCCCACATTTACTGAGTCAGAATTTGAAACAAAACTATATGTTCCCCAGGAAATTCACCTGAAAATTGGAGTTTGTTAATCACAAGACTAAATTAGTGTGACCAAAGCAGGTGCTCAGAGTTAGTGCACCTGCTACTGTTTTTTTGGCTTGGTGGACCCCTGGTCTATGGGTTGGTGTTTGTGACTAATGGCCAACCTGATTGAGAACAGAAGAGCTACTTTTGTGGCATTCTGACTGATTCAGAGTGTGGATGGGGCTGACCCTGCCAGGAAATGCCTCCTGTAAATTCTTTGGACTTGTGGTGACTTGAGTGGGGCTCTGCACACACTAACGTGTGCTTACTCACATGGTGTACACTGGCCTTTCAGGGAAAGCCAGCCTTTGCAAGCTCTCTCCCTTTGTATCTAATTACTTCTAACTTCTTGACCTGTTCATGATATGATAATCAACTAGCATAGCTTGTGATTATCCACGCTTAAGTTTGCTTTCACTCAGTACATGGGTAGCTATTAAGTAGCATTGTCACAATTATCTCTGAATAGAGGCCCATACTCCTTGCTGGAGTGAAAAATCCTCTGTGTGCTTTTGGGAAACCTGCAAGAGGCTTCATTGCGAACCAGCAAAACACAGGCCACCAAGTACACTCTCTCTCTGTTCTGGATGGTCCTGGCCATATCACCACCTCTGTCCTCTCAATCTCTTCAAGCCAGTCCATTGAAATCCCATTTTGGATAGTCAACTCCAATACCACCAAGATGCTTAAGGCAGGAGCAGAGCTGCACTCCTGAAGTTCATTGATGGAAGACGTGGCCATTCTAGTCTACACTTGGGTTAAGAACACAGACTACAGAATACAACCAGTGGATATTATACTAGCTAAAATGCACTGGGCTCCATATTGGTCACTTATTGCATAACAGTAACTGACCCATCAAACCTGTTTCCTGTATATAAAGTGGAGAATAAAATAATAGTATAGGATTTAATGATATCTTCCAAGTAAAATGCTTCATATAGTTCCTAGCATATAATAAGTATTCAATATAATGTTTGCTATTAATATTAGGCTCACCTTATACAAAGAGGTTACTCTCTGCCCTCCTTTTCCCATTTCATAAGCAAACAGACAGCTCAGACTTGGAATGGAGTTCTGGTGAGCAGCTCCACCCAAATGAAAGCCAAGTGGTGCCTCATAATCCCTGAAAAAATAACAGGGAACCTCCAAACTACACACCCCAATGAGCCAAGACCAATGCTTTAGTGCCCATTAGTCCCCGTCTGGCTTTCTATAGGAAATATGACCACTTTTTGCAGTGACTATAATTTGCAGATTAATTAGACTATTTGATTTTCTTTCTCTTTCTTTCTGAAGGCCAGAGGACCTCATTAGCACCTCCGTTAGCATTTGGTCAGGGGAGGAAGGAGCGGTGGTGAGCTCCAGTAGTCGGAAATAGAGAAAAAGAGTGGAAGATGGATGAAGATTTTTTTCCTCTGGGATCCTGAACTTGAGATGTAGACAGGGATGAACAAGATCCACCCATTCAGAATCACAGGTTGCTACAACCCTGTCTCGTGCAAACTGTGCTTCTAGCCATCCAATCGGGGAGAGAGAAAGCAGATCCACATGAGGGACAACAAATACACAAGGGAAGCAAATTCGTGACATGGAAATTAAGAAACAATAGCAAAGCAGCTCGCAGTCCTGTTCCCCTGACTTTAGTTTCCTCATCTATAAAGAAACCAGACAAGGAGACTGCCCACACCAGCCCGCGTGGGACCCAGGCTCTCAGTAGGCCTGGTCCACTCCTCCCCTGGTCCACTCCTCCCCCGAGGGGGCAGACACCCACCAGAGCCTATCCTTTGGTGCAGGACCAACCCTTCCAACCAGCAGACTATAGAGGTATGTCAAGCCCAGGGGCCCAGATCCACCCACATTGGCCTGTGCGGGGTCAACAGGTGCGGCAGGGCAGACAGTGGCCAGCGACTAGCCTCTGGCACAGGACTGTCCCTTCCAACCAGCAGACAACCAAGGTAGGTCAAGCCCAGTGGCTCAGATCCACCCATACCAACTTGTGCAGGACCCAGATCCAGGATGCAGTAGCATTCATTGAGGGACACCAGTAGGGTCTGGAAGCCCAACATCAATGTGAGGTACATTTCACTGTCATCTATAAATTTAAAAAAAAATTAAAAAAAGAAACTAGACAAGTAAAGTCATGAACTTTCAAGGTTAAAAGGAACCATAGAGACCTTTCACGCCAGTATTATTTTCTCTGATCTCCAATGGCTAAAATCTTACACTTTGATTATATTTTACTGGAAATACATCTCCATGTAACTTGCTATTTTGTAAATTTTTTTTTCTATGAAAGCTCTCCAATTCTCAAAAAGCCAATACTTGGAATGTGCGCGGACTCTGTTGGTAGATTCCTTCTACGTCAATTGGCTTTTGGCAGCAAGCTCATCGGTTAAATGGCCACAGCAGATCTCCAGCTGTCAGATGTCAGTAATTCTATGTCAGATGTTAAAGACCCTCTGTACCAGGGATAGACAATTGCTGTCCAGACTACCTCCTCTCTACTGCCTCGTAAATCCAGAGGAACCTGTCTAACTTTCTCATGACCCAGAAGCTGAGGACTTAATTTCTGATACAGAAAAAAGGTCCTTTAGGATTCCATGGCAGCCCTATAACCTATATCCCTTCTGAGTGATTCCCTGCTCAATGCTGGGTTGATTGCTAATATGGTTTCATATAACCTTCTAAATGTTTCCTTTACTACCTGGGCCACATGGACTAAATCTAAGTGTCTTCCTATAAGCATTTGGAGACAACTGTACAATCTACCCACCCTGAATATTCCCATTCTCAGTTAAGTCCCCTCCCCACTCCTGGTGTACTCCCTCTGAATATGCTCCATTTGGTCACTATCCCTCTTTGGTGTGACGTTCCTAATGGAGACTGAATTGCACAGAACAGAGCAGACGTACCCTCATAAGGGATATTTCAACTTTGGCAAGATAGCTCAAGATAATATCATCTTTTAAATTTTGATAATGTCAACTTTAAGAGGGCTCATCAGGTATAAAATTCTAAGAAATGAGAGACAAGGTATTACGTGACTCATCTGTGCGTGATTGTGCTAGCCGAGTGCTCTCCGCTCCTGGGAGTGGAGATTTTAACAACTCAGGTGCTGATTTTCTGGAGAAGCTTCAACTTGAGAGAGTTTGGAGGGGGGGAGTAGAGGGAGAAGGTGATTATAGGTAAATAAAACTACATGAACAAGGGAGGGGAAGCCAGGGCAACTTCAGGATGACTACCGGGGGCAAAAGAGTTTGGAATAAGATTTTCTTAAAGGAAGCAGAAGAAAGTGGAAAGGTCAAGGGTGGGGGTGGGGGCACCTGGCAATTTTTTTTTTTTCAAGGAATATGGAGTCAGGGATTTTTTTTTTTTTTCTTTTTTAAGCTGGGTAGTAAAACGATCAAAGTGTAGTTCTGACTAAGTGGATGATAACAATGGGTGGAATGGGGCAGGAGTCGCAGGAATCAGAAGGATGGTAGACATTTGAGGATAGAGGACTGGAAAAACGAATAGCCTACCCTACCGACAGGGAGAGAATATTCAAGAAAGGGATCTGGTAAGGGCAAGTGAATACACACCCCTCCTGAATCTAAGGTGATGTGCGGCTGTCATCCGAGGTGTCACAAGACAAGTCGTACATTCTAGGAAGTTTTCTCTCTGGCTAAATTATTCATGGCGCCAATTGGCTTTCTGATTTTTTTTTTCTTTCTCCTCTTTTATTTTTATTCCAATCCCCAGTTTTGTCCTGAAAAACCTGCAGTAACCAGGGAGTAGGATTTCCTAAGGTAGGAGAGTCCTCAGGGTTGGGCTCGACCGGGAATGGCATATCCCACGATTTCCAGAGACCATTAGAATCATTCTGAGAGGAATCAAGGCAGACATCAGGAAGAAAACGGTTGTCAGTCTAGTTCCCAGGGAGATGAAAGTCCCTGAGCACCAGAAAAGAGTGAACGGCAGGTAGAGGCTGGGGAGCTCCCTTTATGGACTGGCAATGATGACAGCGGTCACCGATGAGAAATACAGCAAAACCGAGTGATAGAAATAGCAGACCTGCATGGAAGGAACGGAACGTCACTCCAGAAGGAGGCTGCAGTTCAGGAAACCCAGGCAGTTATGCGAAGCTCAGGTTAATGGCTACAACATCCCCACCTGCAGTGGGCACGGAAAGAAGGAGCTGTCTGACTGATCGCTCAGCCACGTGGAGTGACATCATGAATGCTACCATTTGCGAGGAGCCACCCCTGTGCCAAGCAGTGTGACAGTGGTCGATCACATGCTATTTTTCATTGTTGCCATAGTCCTGAAAAACAGGAGAGGAGCACCAATATTTCCAGTGATTCAATAATCTGACCTGAGTGGGACAGATTTAGGAGGCAGTTAATGATTTCTACGACTCCATGCTTGGTAAAATGTCCCACATTGTCTCCACCTCGCCACGAAGGTCGCAAGCAAAATTATTACTGAATTATTATGAATTATGATTATGAATTATTATTGCAAAATTATTATGGCTAAACTTTGAGGGATGTCGTTATTCTCATACTGTATGGAATTCTTACCAACAGCACTTTAATGGGCTCTAGCTTCTTCAATCAAAGGTAGGATAAAACTACATCCTTTCCCTGCCTGTGGCTGCTCCATTCTGGGTTCTTTGTTATCGAGCTTCTTTATGGCCCTTTTGGCCTCCATTCCAACCTTTTCTACTGGCCCTGTGTGCTGTCCCACACGCGTCACCACGCGGCTGTCTGGGAAGCCACCCATGGCTGCCAAAACCCTCGTTCCAAAACACCTCCACTCTCCTTGACCTCTGAGGGGCATTCAGAACTGTTGACAGTTCCCTTCTGTGAGACGCATTTTTCTTTTGGCTTCAGGAATGTTTTAAGCTCTTGATTTCCTTCTTAGTTATGTGGCTCTTTCTTGGCTGCTTCATCTTATTTTATCTTCCCTGTAAATGTCAAAGTTCCACAGGGTCCGGTCCTCTGTGCCCATGATTTCAATTATTATCTATCTACACGAGTACCAAATTTATATGTTGAATCAGATCTCTGTTCTAAACTCTACTTCTGTGTCTCCAACTGTTTACTGCCTGCTGATCTCTGCAGATCAACATATGCAAATCCTAAATCGTCTCATACCCACTCTCTTTATCTACCCCAAACTGAAGTTTCCTTATCTCAGAAAATAACATCCGGTCCTTTTGTTATCAAGTTAATCAACACCGCATCTTGACTTCATTTATGAAATCTCCCTCAGATCAAAAGATTCCAAGTTCTTTGGGAACAGGGAGCAAATCTCTCACTTACGACAGTAAATTCAGTCCACCGCATGGTGTGCCAGGCAGAGAGTGAATGATCGGTAAAATTTGTGAACGAAATAAACAAATGAATAAAGGATAGAATCTATTCATTTCTTACCATTTCCACTATTGCTCCTCCAGTAAAAGCTACTGTTAGTTCTCAGCTGAAACTGCCCATTCCAGAAAGTTCTGGGGTGAGGGGGAGATTCCATGGATGTTAACACATGTAAAACCCTCAGTGCCCAGAGCACCCTAAGTCCTCCAAGAGGGCTGGTTGTCACCTGCAGTGTCCGCAGCAGGAGTAGTTGTGCAAGTTGGTAAGTGCCATAAGTAAATCTGTCATTACGGATTCGAAGGTATAAATGCATTCATTTAATTATAATGATAGAAATATTTCCATCCAAATGGGGTGTTACCAAAAAGTAATCAAAAACTGAGAACTGTTGGAGACAATGGGAACTCTTACACACTGAGGGTGGGAACGAAAAACGATGTAACTGCCTTCCAAAGGAGTTTGAAAAACAACTTCTCAAAGCGTTAAATTTAATTAGTTCAGTAATTCCTCTCCAGTATGTAAGGAAATAGATGACTGCACACCTCATCCATGAGCATGTGTTGAAGCACTATGTAGTAGCCCCAAAGTGGACCCTGGGTCTGGTTCTGCTTCTTAAGCAGGTGGGTGACCTCAGGAGGTCCTCTCTCTCTAGGTCTTGGTTCCTCACCCATGCAGTGAGATTATTGTACTCCAGGGCCTTTAAAAGACCCCTTTCCATGCTGATGTCCAATTAGTTTGCAATGAGGAAAGAGTCATGTTTCTCTGGTTCACGAGATTCTACAAAGAATCCATGAGCCTCGAACCTGCATCTGTTCATCTGAACTGCTCAGGTGCCACTCACTCACTGCTGCTATTACTATGCCTAACATTTATAAAGCCCACCATTTATATTGCAGGCACTGTGCCCAAGACTATCTGTATATTGTCTTATTACAACAGTATGAGGAGGGCAACATTAGAGTTCCCATTTTACAGATGAGAATGTTGAGACACACGCAAGTGGTATGCCTCACCCGAGGTCTCACTGTACATAATGAGGTCTCATCTTTTAACATAATGAGCACTGCTTCATTAAAGAATCCAACCTGGGACTCCTTTACATTGTGTATGCAGTTCAGAGTTTAAATTACCTCATTTTCTTTCATCCAGTACAGTGCTCAGTGACGGTACTGAAAGATTGATTATGTAAAACACTTGAAGATAAGCCTGGGTTCCCTTCTCTCCCCACCAGGTAAATGCAACTGACTGTCAGAGACAACACGTGATTTTCTACCCACAAAGTTGACAAAAACAAAACAATGAATAATATCCAGTGGTAGCAAAGGAACAGCAAGACAGGCACCCCATGTGCCATTTCACAGTGCCAGCTCTCAGGCTCTAAGGGTAATGGGATCCAAGTTTAAGTTTCACAAACAGTTGAGCTCAGTTAATTCTTCTTTTGGGAAGGCAATGTTCCAGTTCCCACTTTACAGATGAGAATGTGGATGGTCCTTACAGAAACACTATATCCTATAAAAATATTACATGTTATATATACGCACACCCTATGTACATATGCATGTGTGGATATATATGCCTGATACATCATTATGAGAGTGAATGAATGGGAATGATGTAAACCCTAGCAATAGGAGAAAACTGAAACAGACCATAATAATCCATAGCATGGCACACTATGCAGTAAAGGAATTAAGTGCATCTGAACCTATCGGCATACCTCTGAGACATATTTTAAAGTGGAAAAAAAAGTCTAGGTTCAAACCAAAATCCATAATTTGATTCTATTTACAAGTTTCAAATAATCCAAAACCATTAGGTTATTTATTTTTCTATTTAATTTCTCTGTGCGTATTTCTGTAATATTTTTATAAAACATTATGTGCAAGATCAACCTTAGTCAATGGTGATTATTTACAGAAAGGGAAGAGAATAGATTTGACATGAATGTATGGGTCAAAAAGAAAATTTCACTTTTTAGATACGTCTGTTCTGCTTGGTATTTTATTACTTTAGTAATTAAGTTCAGTAATTAACTTTAGCATTACTAAACTTTAGTATTTAATATGACTTTAGTGATTAACAAATAAAAATGGGAGAAAATAAAAAGAAAAGACCCAGAGTTTGGAGAGAATTGAGTGGCAACCAAACTAGATCCTCACATTAATGACTCAGCAGCAGTAAATCAGATTAAAGTAGAAACCACAGCTAAACCTCTGTCTTCCCCGTCCTGGAGTGAGGCCATCTTTTAGTAAGAAATTCCCCCAGGAATGATCTTACAATTTGTTTTAGTCCACGAACAAGCTCTAGAATTATACAATGCATAACTCTCCTTGGATTGGTTAAAAAAAAAAAAAAAGAATTCCTGCTCTAAGATGCTAACCTGCATTAGAATAGTGATTGCCCCAGAAGGTCTGAATAAATCATCTATCACTATAACCATTTTTTTTTGTCAATAAAACTTTGCATGAACAAATATATTCTACAAGGCAAAGATGATTTCATCTGTAGTTAGCTGCTTGAGAATTCTGCCATTCACGCAAGTCAAAATAGATGAGCCAGCCGGCACGTTCCTGACTCAGACCATAGGTCTCTCCCTTAGATTCCCCATTTTACCTTTGGGTTGTGGTTGTGCTGTTGGAATAGCAGCCATTCTGCCTGGAATGATTTAAAGTGCTCTTCTAATTTAATGAAATAAACATTTCAATGAGTTATGCCACTAGAGATTTGCCATCTTTTAAAAAATTTTTAGATGTACTTTATAATTATGCTAGCTAGGACCTAATAACTTCAACATTAATTATCAGGCTTTTATTGTTGTTGTTGTTGTTTTGGCCAACACCACGAATTTGCATTTGCATTTCCAAAAAAACAACAGAGCTATAGAGTCGGTTAAATTAGAGTTATAAGGGGAAAAAAAAAAGTCAGTTAAAATGGCCATTGTTTTGTTTGCTGGTTTGTTTTATTTTTACTCCTGTATTCATTTGTATCAAGGGCTTTGTTCTTTGTAATCCAGCTTTTCTACATCAAATCTTTCCTGCCATTTATGAGTTTTGTCTGGAATATTTACTTGTATAACGTTTAGGTATATGTCAGGCATGGCCTCAGAGAAAAGCAATATGATCATATTTCAAAGACAGACGGGGACTCGCAGGCACACCAGAAGAGACAGAGAGCTGTGGGCAGTGACTCAGTGGCATGGAGCGGGTCTGAGGGAGGTGCACCAGGACAGACACAGGGAGCACTGGATCTTTGTAACTGGGGCTCAGTTAACCAGGGAGAACGTGATTACCCCTCCCTGGGAGGTGGAGGCCAGAATGTGGGTAGGAATGGGCCACAAGCCAGGGGGCCAGAGATTTGGATTCCTTCCAGGTTAAGAGAAGGAAGAAAACAGATTTTCATTCAATTTGAAAAGCCAGGTTGCTGAGGAGGAGACGAGTGGGCCCAATGAATGAGACCAGGAGCTAAGCCCAGATCCTGAGAACCGAGAACAGACTTACCTTCCGTAGCTGGAGGTGGCCGTCAGTGCCCAGGGCCTGTGGGCTGTTCCCTAGGCTCCAGACTGAGGCTGCCTGACCAGCTCTGTTTAGAGTCTCTTCACCATGGTTCCCAACCGGAACTGGGAGCTCCGTGCTTTCCCTGCAAACACAGCTACTGGGTGGCAGGCCAGGGCGAGGCATTGGTCCTTGTGTGTGCAGGTGGTGCACCTTCTGGAAATGGCATTCCAGTTTGGGAATTTTTCCCCTGGGGAATGTAATGGGGCTGGTGCTTTGTGGTACACAGCATGGTTTAAAGCAAGGAGTTCAAGGCAGATAGCAGTAGGTTCAGAATTTAGTCTTGGCCTTCATTCATTCAAATTCGTCTTCATTCATTCATTCAATGTGTATTTATTGAGTGCCTACTGTATACCAGGAGATAGGCTCTGGGGTTATAAGATAACAGAAGAGAAAAAAGCCAGGACTGGATTCACAGTCCAGTAGGGAAGACAGATCATCATCAAATAATCCCACAATTGAAAATGTCGTCACAAATTGCAAAAATGTGACAAAGGGATGATCTCAGGAAGATACACATATATCCGAATGAGAGTGGGGGAGAGAATACCTAGTCTGAGGAGTCAAGAGTATTTTCCTGGAAAATGAAGAAATCAGCAAAAATCAACTAGGTGAAGGGGAGGGGAGGATTCTAAACAGGAGGAATAATAGCATGTGAAAGTCCCCTGAGGTAGAGAAGTGGCATGTATGGATGTTTAGGGAAGAAGGTCCCGCTGCTTAGAACATGGGAGTAAGAGGAAGACTCCTTTCAAGTGAGGCTGGAGCACTAGGCAGAGATCAGCCAGGCTCTTTATGGTTCTTGTTAAATTACAGGGAACTTCTGGGCCCACAGTATGGTTGATAAGCATTCCCTGCCATCAAGCACCACACACTAACCGACCTTCTACAGGACTTTGGATAAAGGAAAGCTGGGACAAGTGACATGGGAATTCTGTGTTCCTATAAAGGAGCTGTGGTAGAGCCCTTTTAACCCTTAGCTCTTTGTTGTCCCTTGGGTGGCCAGGCCTGCACGGTACTCTAATACCAACAGTCCCTGGTAGTGAACTCTGGACTACCCAGGGGCTGTTCAACAATTCACATGTATTATTTCCCTTCACCCTCTCAACAGCTCTAGGTGGTTGCTTATTAGGACTATTGACAAATATCCCAGGTCTCTCAGTTCCTGGTTCATGACAGGTACTTCCTACCTCCTTGAGTGGCGGGTGGCCCAAGGACCAGCTTTAGCCCATCCCCAGGGAGGGAAGGTGAGGGTGTCCTGCCAGAGTAGAAGGATTTAATTGCTGGTGCTTGAATTCCACCTTTCCTTTTTTTTACCTCCCCTGCCTACCTCCAAGCCTTTCTTATTATGCAAATGTGTGTTTAAGTCAGTGATTCTCAACCTGGGGAGGTTTTAGCCTCCAGGGGACATGGGACATCTCTGCAGGTAGTGTTTTATTACAGTTGGGGAAGGGGATGCTTCTGGAATCTAGTCATTAAAGACCAGAGATGCTGCTAAATATCCTACAACACACAGGACAGCTTCCACAACAAAGGATCATCTAATTCAAAATATCAACAGTGCTGAGGTCAAGGACCCCTGCTCCAGATAGAACTTCCATCAGCCATGTCTCTGGGTAACCAGAAGTGCAGACTTCCACTGCCACCCTACACCGAACATGCGTCACTGAAAAATGGGAGATGGATGTTACTCCAGCATAAGCTCATCCGTCCTGGCTGATACACCCAGAATATTATTTCCGTTTTATAAATCAGGAATCCGGGATTTAGAGATACAAGTAAGTTACCCAAAGCCACACAGCAAAACAGAGCTGGGACTTATGCCCAGGTCATTTGGACTCAAAAGCCTATGTATTAACCAATCTACTAATGGTTAACCATGTGGTAGTCACTCAGGGTCCTGTTCCCAGGCCTCAGGGGAGAACATCTTTGACCAAGAGCCACTGAACCCCTCCCCGGGGGAGAAGGTGGCCTACAAAATTGCTCCTGTTTGTCTGAGAGCTGTTTCTGGAAAGAATTCAAAAAGACGTTGAGAAACAGGTTTAGCTTATAGATAAAAATCTCAATATCGTAGTATTTTGCTTTTGTCCCCCATACTTTCTTTGTACATACATAAACCTTTCCCAGTGTCCTAATTCTAATGTCTTGGTGATATGACATTATCTCCAGTAAAATTTGAATTCTTAGGCACTGTTTATTTCCCAGAACTCTAGAGTTGGGGTTCAAGTATCAGTTCTGCCCTGTACTAGCTCTGTTCTCTGGGCAAAGTCACCTCACCCCTCCATGCCTCATTGGTAAAATGAGAAGGAGTTGCAATGGTATGATTCTCACTGGATTTTCAGAGGCATTTAATGATCTAATGTTTAGAGTGTCACATAGTAAGCATGTTATAGGATTTATTAAACAAATGAGGTTTGGGGTAAAGGACTGAAATAGGAGATGTTAGAAGAAAAGAAGTCCTATTTGCCATCTAAGATGGTTTAATGCCATTAAGTGTGGAATCAAAGTGCCACTAGTGTGGGCTGGGGTTGTCGCTTAGTGGTACAGTACTTGCCTCACACGTGTGAGGCTCTGGGTTCGATTCCCCAGCACCACATAAAATAAATAAATAAACAAATAAAAATAAAGATATTATGTCCATCTACAACTAAGAAAAAAAATATATATATATATAAAGTGCCACTAGTGTGCAGTGGCAGTGAGCGTACCTGGGGGAGGGTGAGAAGGTTACTCAAAGGAACTACTGCTTGACCAGGTCTTGGGGGATGTGTAGGAGTTGCCAGGGACCCAGGGTGGAGCCAGATTGGAGGCTGCAGTAGAAAGTGATGGTGGCCCCGACGGGGCAAAGGCATGTCTAGGTAACGTGGAACAATCACCCTGGGCCGACTAGATCAGAGGTATGAGAAGAGATACCACTAGCAGACTCTTCTGGAGTTGGGTTGGCTACTGAAGAATCTTGACCGTCATGAAGAATTTTGCATAGAAGTTCCTGACAAAAGTTCTTAAGTGCAGACCCTTAAAAAAAAAGGAAAACAGAACCAGGCACACAAGCTGGGGAAGTGGGAGCATCAGGGAATAACTGTCCGGAGTTCATTCAGATATCACCTAGCAAGACCTGCCCTGCAAACTCACGGTGGTGTTGACCCCTGAAAACCCAGGAGAGTCTTAAAAATGGCTGGTTAGCTGTTAGGTGAGGTGGATACAGAGAAAGCTATTCTGACAGGTTCTGAGCCACCAAGCTAGAGGACAGAATCTCCAAATCTCCATTTATTTCCTAAGTTCTTGGGCATCCTGAATCTTCACTGGGTCTCAGGTAACTCAGGGCTGGTCACAGAACCCCAGCCTTCAGTTTCTGCATTGCCAGCCCAGCCAGGAGGCTGGCTCCAGGGTCTTTTCAGAACCAATCCACTCTCTGCCAGGGCTTCTTAGATGAGAGGAAACCAATATCTTTCAACTGTCATTCGGCAATTCGGGTTCTTGCTACAGGGCATTAAAGACGTGGAGAACTTTGCCCCCTGAATTTTATTTTAGTTATTTTCTTTGGAGCCAGGCCTGAGGCGTGTGCAAAATCAAAGTTTCCCATGATGCTCTTGGGGGCCAGCCAGAAAGGGAAGTGGTATTTCAATGGTACAAATCTCACTTATCTCTCTGCTCAGGATTCCTAGGGAAATGTCCCCAGATTTAGTCAATAAAAATGATTACTACACTAAACCACAACCAACATTTATTTTTCACTCATATGTTCCCAAGTGTTCTCCCTGGAATTTATAGTTACTTCTCTCCAAACTCCAGAGAGATGAGTTGGTAGGACCACGTGGTTTTAGATGAGATTTTTTAAGGAGATGTCAATATTATCATTCCTAAGTGGGAAGATGAGGATGCGGAGGTGTGAAAAAGGGAAATACTTGCCAAAGTTTCACATTTAAATTGTGATAGTTCTAGGATCAGAAATGGGGACCTAAGATTCAAATCACCTATCCAAGCTGCTCAAGGAAAATGAACCCACTGATTAATTTAGTGTTCTCATGGTTTGGCAGTTAGATCCACCTACAAGCCTTAGTGCTTGAAGTCAGATGGGATCTTGAGAGGGGTGTGGTTCTCCGGTGAGAGGAATGAAGCCAGTGCTTACTTCTGTACACAGATTGCATAAATTGCATCCAGCTCCCCAACCTCACTGAACATGATCCTCGTAAGCATTCTGGGGGAGGGCAGAACTAGAATCACTGACCACCAATTTCAAAGGCACAAAAGGAATTGGTAAAGCTGAACTTTTTAGAGCACAGGTAGGGAGTTCTTCCTGGTTGGACTATTGGTGATATCACCTGGGCAAGGTGTTAGAGGTCACCTGTAAAAAGGGATGAAATATGAACCTCTTTGTGGAGTTGCTTGGATGATTAAATATGACACTATTCCTAAATACTATATCATCAATATTCTTAGCTCAGGATCAAGCCCAGAGTAATCACTCAGTGGATGACAGATGCTGTTGATATTGCCATTGTCATACCTAGAGTTTCCTAACCCCCATGCTCTCAGCAGTATCCTTGCTTTTACCCTCTAGATTCCAGTTTTATTACAGCGACCCCTTCACACCTCCGCTGTGACAACCAACAATATCTGTAGAATTCCCAAAAGTCCCTCGGGGGAGGAAGGCAACATGTCTGGTCGGGAAGCACTGGTTCACTTCATTGTGATGTTATTACTCTCTGTGGTGCAAACACACACACACACACACACACACACACACACACACAGCAAAACCTCCTAAAATAACTGACATACACACAAACAAAATAAACTCAAGAAACGAAGGCAGAGATAGGAAAAGAAAGAAAAATTCATTGGAAGAAAGGAAAAGATGGAAGGAGGGATGTTATGTGCAAATTACTGGATTGACCACTAAGGCCAAATATGTCACTCACGTGCCTTAGGGCAGTGTGCCAGGGCGGCTGACACTCCCTGGGCCAATATGCATCCTTTTGATCAGACTCTACCCCTGCAAGTCCTCTGAGCCCACACAGATCCGAGTCTGCAGAGAGCCACTCACTCAGCATTTCCCCCACGTTCCCTCTCCTTGACTCTCGTTTCTCCTGCCTGGAAAGTGTGTCTGCACCTGGAACCAGCCTTCTCCTCCTGAAAGATGCCATCCCAGGCTGTCTCACTCAGTGATAACCTTCTCACCCGTTTCCTGTCCTGGCAAAGCCATGACTTCTTTCTCTATATCCATCCCTGTGTCTAGCCGGTCCACTATTTATCACACCATATCAATGTGACCTAGTTCCACATTTCCCATGCGACTGCGAGATCCTCGGGAGCAGGAACGGTGCCATCGTGGACCCTTAGTTCCTGATCCATCACTTGGCTGAAGAAGTAAATAGTTGCTAAGTGTTTTCCCAATGAGTGAGTATCAGAATAGCGTTGTCCTGTGAGATCCTTCTCTTCAGGGCCTGAGAAGCTACTCAGATGTCCCTGGGACATCTTTCTGTCATCTCCCCTCCCTATGGCAGACGTTAATTGCCACTCAGTGGAACAGCAACCTTTACTGGCAGGAAGCAAGAGAGCAGCACAGGACTCTGCCACAGAGAGAGGACACCTGTTCTGTTATGGGTCTAGTGCTAAGTACTTCTCATGCAAATCACCTTAGTCTCTGGGACTGTTATGGCCACTGGGACCAGGGGAGCTGCTAGTTTGGGTACCTCCAGGCAGCAGCCTATAGGGGACTATACTTCTTTACAGAAGGTTGACAAAAAGGGTGGCAGTGAACTAGGTGTCAGGAAACACAGGAAAAGAGATCTATGGCTTTCTGTGATCGTGTTCAAACTAGGTCCCCTCTGGATCTCAGTGTTCTTGTTTATGAAATGAGCAGCTTATGGGTGAAGAGTGTTCTGCTAATCGGGCTCTAATGGCGTATTGGAGCCACATCAAAGAATATTTGCCATTGCCGAGCGCGCCATCAACAGCTGATGTATTATTTCCTTTGCCAAGAATTTCCCTTCCTGTTCACCCTGTCTCTCTCTCTACCTCCTTCAGGTACCTTCCCGTACCCACATGTTCTTGAAAGCCCCATTTAAATATCACTTTCTCTCTGCAAATTTCCCTGTGGATGCAAGTAGAATGAGCCACGGCTTCCTGGGGTGGCCCCACAGCTCGGCATCTTTCAGAGATTACTTCTGGTTTTATTTTAGGCAGCTGTTTTCATGTCTGCCTCCTCGGCTGTGAACTCTTTGGGAACAGGAGGTGTTTATTTCATTTCCATATCATCAGCCTGGGATGCAGGGTTTGGAACAGAGCAGACCTTTGATTATGCTGGTTGAATTACATCAAATTCCCTTTTCGGCAGATCCTGCCTCTGCTGGGTAAATCAGGAAAAGAAAGCACTTTCATCTCATGGAAGGGCCAGGCCCTCCAGTGGGCCAGTAAGAGCCCTCTGGGCCATCCCTCAGAGCTCGGATGGACGGTCATGGCAGAGGATAAGCCACTCGGATGCACACAGCTTTCTGCCAGTGGAGGCGCTCCTGGAGGGTAGAGGCATGCCACCTCGATGCAGGGACTTTGGCTTCAGCCCTTCCTCCTCTTGGTAAGTAGAGCTGCCCCTGCCCAGGTCCTGTGGCTCTGCTCTTGCTCAGTTCTGTTCCTCAACTGTGATAGAAATGTGTCCTGGACAACTTTGGGGTGGGCAATTCCAGCAGGATACTCAGCATGGCAAGGTTAGAATCTTTCAGAGGTCACGCATTCCCTGAACTGCTTCTCTCTCACCTTGAGTGCTGGTAGAATTTTCAAATGCAATCCGCATTTTTGCTCATTTGATGGACATCCCCATGCACACGGTCTCCAGGGCCATCACGGTAGCAGCCCCTACAAAGTGGCCCATGTTGTTAACTCTCAAATAGCAGATGTCCTTTTACATATTTTACTATGTACTATTTTTGTAATATTTAATTCTCAAACATACATGTTCCCACATCTTTGATTTGCCCCTATCTCCTTAGGACTTCAATGCTCAGGTTACCATATGGTAGCAACTTCAATATTATTTATAAAAATAATATTGTAGAATCATTAAATCAGTGATTTCCAAACTCTACTTGTCTACTCTAATCATGTGGAGAACTTGGAGATACACATTCTTGGGATTCCACTTTCTGGGTTTCTAAAGATGGTTGCTTGAGGCTCAGACATTTGTATTTTGGGGGATAGCTCCAGTGGATTCTAATACTTCTCCATGTCTGAGATACACTGCTTTATATGACACCGTTATGGAATGAGGTGTTCCATATTCATCAACTCCCCACATAAATAAAATCTACCAGTTCAAGATTTAAGCAATTTAACCATTTATGTGCATTGTTATAATAGTTAATTTATTAAATATAACCTGAGTGCAATGAACATAGTTGTCTCTCATATTTATGAAAATATTGTCTTGAGCATCAGGTACTATGCTGTGGTCTCACGATGTGCTCATGCATAATTGACTAGCCAATTCTTTGTCCCCTGACTGAATGGCTGCAGGCATCTGGCTTCTCAGTTTATATTCCAGATAATTAATATTAAAAGAAATAGGATTTCCAGATTGTGACTGTGCATATGTGTGTGTGTGTGTGTGTGTGTGTGTGTGTGTGTGTGGCGGCGGGGGGGTGGGTGGGTGTACTATGCATTAATATGTACAAACTCTCTATAATGAGTTATTTCTTTTTTATGTAGAACTAAGCTCCAACTTCAATAGAATAAGAGTCAGAGGCATTTTCAAATGATAGAGGTGGATTTCCCTGGGCTCTCCTGGGTGACAAATACAATCTGTAAGGACAACAATTTTAAATGGCTACGGTGGGAATAAAACCTTTCAAAATGATGTTTGAATTAACATAACTAATTTCTTCTAAAGCTTTAGTCTGAAAGAGTAATGAGTCATTTGTTTACAGCACAGTCCTTATAGTGTCATTTCCAGAGATTCTGTCTGATTAGGTCACAGGGTGTGTGCCTCAGGTGGTGCATTGTTAGCAAGTGCTCCGGGTGTTTGGATACGAGAGGCCCATCAACTGAAGTTTCTCAAACTATTTCTGGTGAATTTTTGCATCTCCATCTTCTGCTGGCCAAAACCTGGTCCCTCATCTCATTGTGCAGCTCAGCACATGCACTATATCCAAACTGGTCTATGTGCAATACCAGGAGAAAACACCTACTAAAATACCTTGGAGGTTGGGGCAATGACAATTTGCTACAAGTTTCTAAACACTGGCACTTGTCTGTGGAGCACACTTTGAGTAGCACCACCATATACCACATGGTAAGAACACTTTAATAAAATATGAGTTACTGAGAAATCTCTGTTGTGTTTGGAAGTGATCTTCCCCCCTGGGCTTGTGCATTTATCTTCTCATCCTAGGAGTCTCAATAGTAGGAGTAATGGGTGAGAGGGGGTGCTGGGAATTGAACCCAAGGATGCTTTGCCACTGAACTACACCCCCAGCTTTTTAAAAATTTTTTATTTTGAGACAGGGTCTCACTAAGTTGCTTAGGGCCTCACTAAGTTGCTGAGGCTGGCCTTGAACTTGCCATCCTCCTGTGTCAGCCCCCTGGAGTTGCTAGGATTACAGGTGTGCACCACCACGCCCGTCTAGTAATGGCTTTTGACAGAAATGAATATCTAAATGGTTAAAGTGGAGGTTGATGAGGAAATAAGTTTTGTTTCACTTGAGCTAGTTGCAGGAGAAGATAATGAAATCCTTTATACGTGACATTGATTCCTTTCCTACGTGGTAAACAAGGGATGATGAGGAGGGAATTGTGATTAGAAGACAGCAACTCGTCAACTCAGGCTGCTGTCACAGAATGCAATGTATGGTATCCTAAGCAATAGATATTTATTTCTCACAGTCCTGGAGACTGGGAAGTCCAAGATCAAAGTGCTGGCCCACCTAGTGTCTGATGAGGGACTGCCGTCCACTTCCTGGTTTGCAGACAGCTGTCTTCTCATGGTACTGGAACTCGGCAGAGTAAAGAGAGAGCTCTTCTGTGTCCTCCTCCACTCGTGACCTACTCTCATCACCTTCCAAAAGCCCCATCTCCAAATGCCATCTAATGGGGGTTTATGAATTCAACATATGAATTTTGATAAGACACAAACCTCTAATCCATAACCACCATGGTACGGAGCCCTCGCTGAAGAGTTCTGTGTTCTTGACTCCGGAAGACCCAGCTAGGATCCAAACCACAGTTAAGATTTGGGGGAGCCATAATTGGCAGGTCGAAGAAACCCTAAACCTAGGAATTAGGATGGAATAATAATTTTTTTCCCCTTAAGATGAGCCTGAGGATGACTCAGGCATAAGGATTCATCTGGAAATCTGGACTTGGAAAAGAGAAGTGGTATCTGAACCCTGGTAACTATGTTACCCTACTGTCCCCAGCTGGACCTCCTGTCTCAATTGATGGTGGCAAAACGACTGGGATTAACTTTAGAAATGAAACAAGAGTTATCGTTAGAGTGACCATTTGCTATTACTACTTAATGAACACACCATAGAACAACTATGTAGTTCAGTAGGTGTACGTCAGTAACTTGGATTACTCTGCTCAAGTATCTCTGTGCTACACTTTGCACATCTAATAGAGGATAAATGCACAAGCCCAGGGGGGGGAAGATCACTTCCAAACACAACAGGGCTCCATAGGCAATGACGCATGGCAGTCCATGTCGTCCACGATAGCAGTCACCAGAAAAGGCGAAGGACAGTCACCTTGAATTTGGAACTTCAGAATCCCAGGAACCACTGTGAACTCCTTCCTCAATCTCATTTTCCATACCTGATCAGCACCACTTCCAATTAGAACTCCCTTCCAGAGAATACGAGACAGATCCAGAAGAATACTTGAGAGAGTATAGGTTCTCCATGGGTCTTGGTTCTGCCTTCACTGCTGTTGCATTGGAGAAAATAATCCCTTTGAGCAGGTTATGAGTATATGCAATGCTTTCTGGTTTCCCCTCAGTCCCGTCTTTTCTTTGTGTGCCACTACTTTCTGACACATTGCTATAGCTACCAAGCCAGCCTTTCTGTTCTGCTTTGCATTCCTTCTTCTATCTTCCATACACCCTCAGGAAGGTGAAGTGATCAAGCTGCTCTCCACAGAATGAATGCCTTCCCATGAAATCACCCAGAGACTCGAGTCCAAGCGTCTTAGCCTGGTGGGCCCCCCGTGACCTGGCTTTCCGTGGCTCCTCTCATCACACTACCCTCCAGCCACACAAAGCTGTCCAGGGCCTTTCAAGTTGAGAACAGACTCCCCGAGTCTTGTTAGTCTTCTTCCAGGAATCTCTTTCCCCTTAGATTCTTCCTGGAGAATTTCCATCCTTCCCGACTGAGCTCCAGTGCCTGCATTTCTGGCTTTTCCAGAAGACCAAGGACCTCTGGGCAAAAGGGCATTGAGTTGAATCAACTTTGCATCTTCACAGCAGGACATGGATTGCCACACCAGGAGGCACTTCATCCACACTTGATGAGCACCCCAGGAAGGATCATCACGGAACTGCGAGTCAGGCGGATGGAAGGAGAGGAAGGGAAAGACAGACGGGAGACTTGGAATCCCAAATATTCCTCATTCTCCCCGGTATAAAAACCACTGTTCTGTTCACCGGAGAATTTCAAAACGTGTTAAGAGAAACATCGGTGAAGGAATAAAGCCAGAAAATTAAGCCCTTAAGTAACTTGCGATCTGATCCTCCACTCCCTTCCCGTGTTCGTTAAGTGAAAGGCTCAGTGGTGTCCTGTTTGAGTAGCAAGCCTCGGGGTTTAAATCAGAACCACTTTCTTCCCGCTTAATCCCCTGCTCACAAAGACTCCTGGGGTAGAAAATGAGTACACAGGAAAACACATGTCACTTTTGAATGGTGACAAGGTAAGACCATCCATCCATTATTGCTCCTGTTCCAGACCTGCTGGGCAAATTGCGAAATGGTAAGAACAGCTTGGCAGGCTGTGGACGGGCTGGATGGAGCACCACAGTCCACGTGCCTCTTCATTTCAGGGACAGGGTGCTCTGTGCTCCTTAGTATAGATGTGGCCAGAGAGATGCGCTGTTCTCTTTCTTCATCCATCACTCAACACAGACACACACACACACACAACACACACACACACACACACACACACTCACACACACACACACACACACACACACACACACACCACACACTCCTGACCTCAAGGGATTTGGTATTTGCTCTGGAAAGCAGAATAGATATATTTTTTGCTACTTTGCTGATAATAGAGATGGAGTAAGTTTGGGAGTTTGGAATGAGGTGTTAAAATACAAATTATAACTTCAAAGCTTCCTGGCTTCTTCCTGTCCTGGAAGGTGAAGGCTTTTGTTCACTTATTCAATAAATATTTAGAGAACTTGTGCTTTGAGCCAGGTACCCTTCTGGGCTCTGGAGATATATCATTTAATAAAAGCAGGCGCCTGAGCTTATAGAGCTTATATTAGAGAGTAGGAGACAGACGTTGATAAATAAACTCATATGTGTGAAGCTATGGAGAACAAGTGGTTGATGTAATGGTGATAGGATGGTGTGTGTGTGTGTGTGTGGGTGTGTGGGGGTCTATTTTCCATGAGGTGGTCTAAGTACCTCTTTCTGAGATGAAACTTGAGTAGGCTATTATTTTCTTGTGACTGCTATAACAAATTTCCCCAAACTGGGTGGCTTAAAATAACAAAAAAGTTGCGCTGAGGGTGCAGCCCAGTGGTAGAATGCTCGCCTAGCATGTGTGAGGCCCCGGGTTCCATCCCTGGCTGCACAAATAAGTTTCTCTAATTTCTCACAGTTCTGGAAACCAGAAGCCTAGAAGGAAGCTTCTGAGACATTCACCCTCCTTAGCAAGGATGTGGGGGCGACTACCCCTCTCCATCTTCTGGTGGTTGCCCGTGATTCTCCGACTGGTGGCCCCATCGCTCCAGCCTCCAAGTCTGTAATGAGGTTGCTGCCTTCTTCTCCGTTTGCCTCTGTCTCAAGTTATCTGAGGCCACCCATATCACTAAACTAAATAAACCAGATCACATCTTTTCCCATGTAACATTCACAAACTTCATGGACATATTTTTTTGGGGGGGGGCCCCATTCGGTAATATGAGGAATAGTAAAACCCAAATAACAAAAGGAAGATCCAGAAAACTGTGGGAAGCAGTATTTCAGGCTGAGAACAGCAAGGACCAGAGCTCTGAGCCCCATCATGCCTCATTTGTGAAAGGATAGACAAGAAAGTCAATGTCGCTGGGCTGGAGCAGAGGGTGGGCAGGGTAAAGATGAAGTCGAAGGCAAGCTGCAGTCTAGGCGGTGTGGGATTTGGGTGGGGTGTGGCCAACAAGAAATTCTCCTTCTTAAGCCAATGCCCGTGGATTTTTATGGCTGGTTTATTTCATCCTTATTTCTGAGTTTTTCTTCTGCTGTTTCTATAATTGCAAACCTCCAGTACAGACCTGCTGTCAAACACACCAGCCCTGCATTAGGTACCTTTGGAGGACAGTGATTTTGACCATTCAAAAACTTGAGGATCAACATGTGAAATCTGAACCAAAGTCAAGTAGAAAGATTTGAATTCAAATTTCGGTTTTAGGTTATTTGGATTGGGCACAGGAGGCCAGAGGAGTCTGGGAAATGGCAGAATAAGAGAGGAAGTGACCGATCATCTGAGAGCACAGGACAAAACGGTCCCGGTCACTGGTCACATCTTTAAATTCTTCTTCTTTGGGACCACAGCCTGTTTTCCAGCAGGCATGGGAAGAGCTATGACCCGTTGGAAAGAAGCTATGAAGAAGGGGTTTATGTGGATCTATGTGGACTTACGTGATTGGACACTGATCATGGGCCACACTCTTTCCACAAATTTTCTTTAATTTAGTGCTAACTTACAATCTTAAAAGTAAATCATTAGTCTGGCCATCTCATAGGCAAGGACACTGGTAAAGTTGGCCAAGGTCACATAGCTAATGAGCAGCAGTAATAGGATTTGCACTAGATCTCTCTGATTCCAAAGTGTCTATGTTCTTTCCTTCACATCAGGCTGAATTGCTAGGTCCTGGGCAGGAAGTCCTGGTCTAAGGGCTTCTTCTTTGGACATCTATCTAGTGATTCATCTAAGTGTATGGACGGTGCCCAGAGCTGTCATGTTGGATCCCCACCTCCACCATGGACACGCCTGCTGCCCACAGACCATCTCCGGATGCCTGTGTAATCCAGTGCCCTCCTTCTTTGGCTCTTACAATGGACTCAACACACTTGAAATTCAGGCCACAGGTCTTCCTCCCACACACAGGAAGAAATCTGGCTTCTTCCCTCTGATTTTGCTAGTTCTCTAGGATAAGGTGTCCAACAACCAGCTGGGTGGGCTTCCTGTTTCCTCTCAACTTGTCGTGATGTTAGTCAATCAAAGGGTTGAAAATAGGGTTGCTACTCTTAAAAGGTCTCCAAGTTGGCAACATTTCTTAATCAGTACAATCTTGGGCAACTGCATTCTCTTCCTTGCATAGTCATAGATCTCCAAAGTGGCTGTTTCCACCATTTGAATGACAATATGGCAAGACTTCATTTAAAGCTGTCAGGGTGTTTATTTGGCTCTTGGAGCATCGCTTAAACCTCGTAGCTACTGAGAGTTGCCTAAAATTTAGACTTGAACTAGGCAGTCTAATGGTGATAGTAATGGGTGCCAACCTTAATGGGTGCCAATTTCATTCTGAACACTTGTTTAATCCTTACAATAATTACATGAATGAGCCAGGCATAGGGATGCATGCCTGCGATTCCAGCAACTCAGGAGGCTGAGGCAGGAGAATTGGAAGTTTGAGGCCAGCCTCAGCAACTTAGTGAGATCCTATCTCAAAATAAAAAAAAATAACAAGGGCCAGGACCCTAGTACCGAAACAACAACAAAAACAATAACAACAAACAAAAAAACTCATGGAGACCCATTTAATAGAAAACTGAGGTAACATTTAAGTACAGAAGCCTTCCTAAAAATTACTCTATTATGATCTTTAAAACTATGATTTTGCTAGACAAATCGTAAAATAGAAGCCATGGGGCTTATGAGAAAATGTGGCATGACCTCTACTCATTTCCCAGGCCTGCCATAACAAAGTACCCCAAGCTGTGTCTCATAGGTCTGGAGGCTTAAAGTCTGAAATCCAGATGTTGGCAGGGCTGGTTCCTTCGAGGTCTGTAAGGTGCAATCTGTCCCACGATTCTCTCCTAATTCCTGGTGGTTTTCTGGCAACGTTTGCAGTTTCTTGATTTGTACGTGCACCTCCCAATTTCTGTCTTCAGGTTCTCACGGTCTTCCCCCCACCCCCGTGCATCTACAGATGGCCTTACGTCTGTGCACGTTTGACTGTGTCCTTTCTTATTAGGACAGTTACGTTGCACCAGGGCTCATCCCAATGACTTCATTTGAACTTGATCATCTCTGAAAAGACCTTGTTTCCAAATAAGGTCACATTCTGAGGTACTGAGGGTTAGGACTTCAACATACCTTTTTAGGGGGTCACAATTCTATTCATGAGAGCAATCACAACCCTCATCCATAACATTAAAGGTAAGAAACTAACTTAAAAATGTAGCATAGTTAGGTGGTTAAGAAATACATAATTTCTTCAATAAATATGGTACAACATTTACTTGTGGAAAGGACCTGATGTTTGTGTGTGAAAGTGGGCAGACTGGGGGTGGCAGATGGAGGACTCCCAGAATTCAGAAGGAAGGGATGGTTGTGGCTCATCACACGTGCAGCGAACCAGGGAGTTGTCTGAAATGTGCCTTGGATATTCCTACTTGGCGGCTTTTATTTCCAGAGACGTTTTTCTTCGTTCCCTGAGAATTCCATAAGCAAATGCAAAACCTGTGTTATGCTCAAATTGTCCCCTAAAAAATCAGTATCTTTGGAACCATTGACCTGAGCAAAACCAACACGCTAGCAGAAGTCTTTAGCTTGCTCAAGGTCACCAGCATGGTGGAGGGGCTGTGTGTTGAGCCCAGCGGACTGACACCAAGGCCCAAATTATGGCCACAAAGCTGTTGCACTATTTGTGTCAGAAAAAAATTAAGGAAAATAAATGATTCAATGTCATGCCTTTGGGACAGGGCTTGGTGTGATCCCACTAACGGTGATAGGCAGGATTTTGGGATCTCCCCTCCCCCTTATGCCAAGATTTCCCACTCTGACTCCTAGGACTGTGAACAGGATGAGGTCTCATGCCAGGATTACATTATGCTACCTGGCAAAAGGGATTTTGCAGATGTGATTAAGGTGACTAATTGGTTGATTCTGAGTTAATCAAAAGAGATGTTATCCAGGTGAACCTAATCTAATCATACAAGCCCTTGAAGAACAGGGTTTTCTCTGCCTCTGGGAAAAGAGAGAATCAAAGCATAAGGTGTCATGCTCCTGGCAGGCTTTGAAGATGAGACCAGAGGAGAGTGGCTTTGAAGAGTAGACAGCATCCCACCTACCCTCCTCCTCCAACAACCAACAGCCAATGGGGAAATGGGTTTCAGCCTCACAGCTGCATGGAACTGAGTTCAGTTCATAATCTGAATGACCTCAGAAGCAGATTCTTCCCCAGACCCTCCAGTCAACCAAGACCTTGACTTCAGCCATGGGAGACCCTACATGGGGAACCCATCTGAGCCAGCCTGGCTTCTGGTCTATAGAACTGTGAGCTGATAAATGGGTGCCACTAAATTCATCTGTGGCACAGCTTAGAAAACAAACCCACTGCCTCATTCCCAGAGTGCCTACACTATGAGTCAGGCAAAGGTTAGAAAAAGAAGAGCAAATGCCTTACTGGTTCCTCTGGGAACAGCACAGACCATTTTTTTAATTGGCATCAACCCTTTCTCCCAGCTGGCTTGGGGGTCTCTTGTACAGAAAGGCTACATAACTTTTTTTTTTTCCGGTCAACATATACTTTAGGAAAATATTTTCTTTTGTCTTATGTATCTTGCTGCAAGCTTTCAAGGTAAATATTATTTGGAAATATCATCAAGCAAGGTTGATTTCCATAAGTGAGATATTGAATTTTAGTTCCAAAAAATGATCTGGGGAGGGGGTGGGGGAAGCAATCTCGTTCCCACAACGTCTAACCCCAACATGGAGGTTACAGATAGATGGGAGAGGAATTTTCCCCTTGTGAGTAGTTAACACATTTACTTCTGAAACCCTGGATGGGCCCACAATCCTCTGAGGTGAAATGGTTTTCTATAGAAAATTAATCCCATCTCATCCGACTGCCTTGAGTCAGCCTGGCCTGAGCATCTTCCTTTGGTTGAAATAATTTAGAATCTGGATGTTATCAACATGGAAAAAATAAGCTTGCTTCCCATTTGCTTTATGAGGAAGTCAGTGCTTTGAACACAGCGTTCAGTTTCCTTCAGGGAAAAGCACCTCTTGATAAGTGGAAATATTTATTTATTTTTCAACAAAGAACCGGCTGCTTCAGATTTGTTCAGAAACTGCTTCGACAATTTTTTCCCATTCCTGTGTCAAGTGTCGGGGAGAAAAGAATGTTGAGTATGATGGGTAATTTGTACTGAGTTGGTGAGAAGTGAACCGTGTGTGTGTGTGTGTGTGTGTGTGTGTGTGCGCACGCGCGCGTGCAGGCGCGCACACACACATGTGAGTTGAGTGTGTGTTTCATTTGGAAGAAATCTGAAGTATTTGAAAAAGGGATTTTAATAGAAAAATAAGCCCTCTTTATTTAAAATACATGCTGCAATACCAGTTGCACAATTTTTACTGTATCATGTCTACAGTTTCATTTTGTTTTATGGATTTGATTAACACGTTTTTATCATCTGCGTAATTTTTGTTGAACCACTCTCCAACTTCTTGGCTGAGTTGGTACAAGACTTTAATTATATCCTTCATTTGGGTGTAAACCATTATCTACAGGATTTAAAGCATTTTATTTACTTCAACAAACATTCTTTGAGGAGCTGCTGCGTTCTGTGCTCTGGACCAGTCATTGGGAGGGACACAAGGGTGAGTCCACTGGTAGTTTCTGTCCTGAAGATGCTGACAGTTTAAAATGGCAATTCTCCAGTGTGTCCCAGAGATGGAGGCCAGAGTTCCCCAGAGTCTCTGCACCCACCATGACGCATTGGCATAGTATCTTCAAGTTAAAACAGAGACTTTGTAATTGTAGGATAAACTGGACATGATTGGACGTAAGAATTGAGTATAGACATGTGTTTGTGGATACCAAAGATTTAAAATAAGAAGAAAGAAAAAGGTAGGGAGTATTCTATATCTAAATTTGTCTATGGATTGGAAAAGGGCCATTGTTATTTCAGTTTATTGTTTTCGGTCCTCGTTCTGTTAGAAAGGAGTATAAAAACCAATCCAGTATGGTGGGTTCGAAGCCCTTCCAAGGTCAATGTTTCAGGTGAAGCCCTGCTTGCTCACTTGGGGGGGGGGTTATCTTGCAAAACTTCCAGTTCCCCTCGATGCTCAGTCCTACTTTCCCTTATGCAGCTGCTCTGAACTGCATCCTCCATCCCTCCCCAACCCGCCTCATTCAGCCTTCTCCTCTGCATTTTCCGTAACAGATTCTCCCCAGCTGCCCCATCTTTCCAAGAAGCAACTGCAACTCAAATTGAGGACTCTTCCCTCACACCCTTCTCCTTTCGACAATCAGAGTGAATCTTTCCTCTGCTTCCATTTTATAGCCTTTATACTTAGCGAAGTCTCTTGCCATGGTGGGTAGCAGGAGATGCCCTTTACCAGCCAATGCGTGCTCAGAGGAGGAAGCGGAAGTTTAGAGAGGTGCTGCTGCAGGTGCCCTGGCTGCTGAACAGCAAAGCCACAGTTGGAAGCCCAGTCTCACAGCTCCAAAGACAGAGCTGCTTTCACCACATCTCCCAGCCTCCCCTTCATCTTCATGGAGATAGGCAGAGATGCGCCTCCTTCCTATCTTTACACCTGGCGGCTGCTCAGAATACATCCATTGAATTGAATTTACATTACGGGGGAAAACATGATGCCATATCCCTCAGCTGCTACTGATATAGTTTAAAATGACTGATGCTATTCAGTATTGGTGAGCAGGTGCAAGGTAAGAAAAAAACCAAACCCTTAATATGTTGTTAATGGGAGGGTTAATTAAAGTAGTACTTTAGAATTGCCAATCAGAATAAAACCATATGCCTGCCTTCACATGTGATTCTGGTCTTAGAAAGTTCTTGCTAGGAGATAATTATAATCCTGTGCAAACATATGGGTATGTGCTTATTGATTATAGGAGGGAAAACTTAGGCAACCTAAATGTCCATGATTAGGGAAATGGACAAATACATCAGGGGACCCTGTAGGATGGGGTGTTATGTAGACTTTTAAAAGGTTAATCGAGATCTGCATGCACAAACCTGGAAGGGGGTTCACTGTGCATTGAGAAGTAGATATTGACCTCATAGGGAACAAGCAAACAAACAAAACATATGTGCCAAATTCTTAAATTGTTGTGCGGGAACTTTCTTCCCTCTCAGAATAGTGAGGATGAGCCAAAGATGAGGACCGGACCGTTGATTTTAAGCACCATCCATTCTAAAGAGAGGCTGTGACCACATGCTGGCGAGCTAAGCGGGACCCCAGCCCCCCTTACTCCACTCACCTCCCTTCTGACCTCTCCAAGCAGATTAAGAAGTGTGTAGAGGCTGAAGTGAGAGGTTGTTATTATTATTCTCCCTAAAGGGGCAGGGGACGGAAAGGCAGACACAGCTTAAAGAGAGCACCATCTTAAGACAGGCAGTGTCTGCTGAAAGGGGAGACAGCGGCTAGGGAGAAGGAGAGCAGGAGGAAAACTGATGGAGGGGTCAGGCCTCTGGAGGAGGCTGGGGAGATGGGAGAGAGTGGAAGCTGGAGGCAGAGCCTGCACAGTGTTGGGGCAGGGAGACAACGAGGGACCTGCCAGAGAGATACGGGGTGATTGTCACCAGCTGGTAACCAGTGTCTCCAGAGGCTGCCAAAACCCAGTAATTAACCCACCCCTTGCCCACACCACATGCTGGAGACATCACCAACCTCACAGGCCAGATCGGGAAGTGTGTCGAGGGAAGAGAGGGATGCCGTATCGTCCCACAAAGCAAGGGGTTTTTAAAGCTTTCCTTCCTTCATCCTCTTCTCTCCAAAACTGGAAGTTATGTGGGAGAAGAAGGAGAGATGGAAGAAGCATCCTGAAGCCAGGTTACATGTTCTCTTCAAGTAGCAAGGGGAACAGCCGACATCAGGAGATGAACTTTAACTAGAGTTTGAAATTAAGTCTACAAACAAATAAAAACAGGGACGCACTTAACCAATTTAAAAGATTGAACTTCTAACAACTCCAAATGTCTGAAAGTTATAAAAGTGGACCTAGACCTTATTAAGGGAACTCCTACCCACAGGGGAAGGAAGACCAACATAATCTAGGTAGAGAGAGTTACTAGAATTAATATAAAATCCTTTATGCCTATCCCTAAAGGGGTGAGAGCTCAGTAAATTGATTATGTGGGTGAGCACACACACACACTCACACACACACACACACACACACACACACAGAGGCATACACATAGAAAGGGGTGCACAGTTAGGACAACGGCCAGCAAACTCTGCAAAGGGCTTCATGGGCCAAACGCACTCTATTTAATTCCTTCATTTTTGGTACCCAAGCAGCCAGGGGGCTGGACCTGGTCTGTGGTTGCAGTTTGCCTCTGGTCTAGGAGAAATAGCCAGGTGTCCATCAAAGCGTTAGCCTTGGAGGACTGGGAAGGGTGTGCCAACAAAAACTGCTGTGGACAGATGGATCGGTAGGATCTTCCTGAAAGTTTTCTTGGGGTCAAGCATAGAGATATCCCCAACACCATCCAGTGTGGGGGAAGCGGTGTGTCCACAGGTGTTGAGTGGGACTCAAGGGCAAAGGGAGCAGGAGCTACAGAGTGTAGGGTGGGGGCTTCAGCGGCTGCAGAGTGGACAGATGCTACCCAGATACAGAATCCACAGCCTCTTGGGAAGGCAGTGAGGCTTTTTGGTGGACTCCATGCATGTGCCAAGGTCAGCAGGGCATCATGGTTGGTGTTTCCCATTGAGATCTAGTTAGTCACTTCCCTATGGGTGGTGAGAAGTCTTTGTATGACTCAAAGTATCCCCTTTTGGTGCAATCCAGGTCATGTCAATAAGCCCAGGCAGTAGTCAAAAGTAGTACAGACAGAGGATTAATCCAATCAGGAGTCAGATCCTGGCTTATCAGGGCAATCTCTGTGGCCCTTAGAGAAATCTTGACCCTCTGAACCTCTCTCAGTGACAGGAGCAACAGCAACAACCAATAGAAGTATTTCTTTCCCACCATTTTAGACACCTTATCCGTGGTTATCAAAACTTCCTCCCAGATAAATATTGTTAATAATACCTAAAAGGAAGACGATAATATCCCATAACAGGCTTATTGGGAAGATGAGAGAAAATTCATGCTAATTTCCCAGTTTAGCATTTGACACGCTGCTAACACTATGAAGTTAATGTCCTTTTTATTAACCAGCATTCAGGAACAGTATGAACAAGGCACTAGGAGTGGAGCTAGAACAGATGGACATGTACTACAGGTCTCTGTGACTCTTCATGAAGTTTCTCTAGGACATATCCCAGATGAGGGAAGGGAGAAGACAAGAGCGAGGCAGAGACCCTGGTAACCTGAGCAGAAAGAACCCTTTTGGATTGCACTCTCAGCAGGGAACTCTGAGTGGAACCAAATGGTGTTGCTGCTTCATTAATGTCCCGTGAACATCCACAGATGGCTGTCCCACAAAAGAAGAGAAATCAGTTACCAGCTGGTTGGCTGGAGCCCAGTGGTATTAGCTTCCTAAAGCTGCCATAACAAATTTGGTGGCTTAAAACAGAAGAAATTTATTCTCTCACAGATCTGGAAGCCAGAATCTGCAATCAAGGTATCATCAGGGCCGTCCTCCCTCCAAAGACTGTAGAGGAGAAGCCTCCCTTGCCTCCTCTGGCTTTGGGTAGTTCCAGGTGACATTTGGGTGCTGGCTGCATTACCATCATATCTACTGCCTTTCTTTCCATGGTCCTTCTCTGTGGATATTTCCTCTGTGTGTATCTGACAAGAACACTTGTCATAGGATTTAGGAGCCATTCAGCTACTCCGGGTTGATCTCATTGCAAGATCTTTAACTTATTTATGTCTGTAAAAATCTTTTCAAATGAGGTCACCTGCACAGGTTCGCAAGGTGAAGATGCTGAAATTCAGCCCAGCATACCAATAAAGCCTAAGGCACGACCATGAGATATTTAACGTGACTCTAACCCCAAACCATCTCAGCACATCTTAGAAACCCAGCGCATATTTGCTGAATGAACGAACGTATCAGCATCTTTGTTTTATCAATGGGGGAAACTGAGACCTGGAGAATGACCTCGCTGGGATCTCAGATCTCTATGATACCTAAGCTTGAACAGAGCCTAGATTTCCTGCCCTCAGTCTGAGGCTCTTGAATTCATGGTAGGCTAGGTACCCAGGGCTGCTTCATGACAAGGAAGGAAAACTGAGAGACAGTTTCCCAAAGTCACTGGATGAAATGAGAATCAGAACTAGCCCTGTCCTGGGAGTCTGGGGTCCTGGGCCCAGACTCCCAGGACAGGGCTAGTTCTCCTTCATCTAACCATCTTGAAGGCATTCTGACACCAGGCTTGGAAAAGAAGTCCCAGAAAGACTTCAAATGAAGACTCAGAAAATAAATGGGGAAATGGAAAGATAGCATGCAGTATATTTTATCAATGCTCAAAAGGTTGGTGACAGGATCATCTTTTATTTTTCCAAGTTTTCTTTTAAATTTCCCCCAGTACATACTGTTAATAATCAGGAAAGGCCAGGTCCTGGCCCAGTGGAAAAATTTCTGGATATCTTTATATGCTCAGAAACATGCCCAGCCCATGAAATGAGAAGAAAAGCTGCCTTAGCACCCTGAGAATTTCCCCCAAAGTCTCAGAGTTTTTGCAAAGACCGGAAAGCGATGTAGGAAAAAAAAATTCAAACATGCTTCAGAGGTAAGACCAGGTCTTCATTCACACCATAGTTCTCTTGGTTTGATTCTAAATGCTAAAGCTAATAAAGAAAAAAGGAAGGAAGTTATATTCCCTCAGTACCCCATCCTTTGTTGCCATGACAACATGCAACAGCAGCACATTCTCCTCATCCTCAGGCCCCTGGGTTTCCACGTTCAACCTAGGCTGCGCTGACCATTTTCCTTCTGGACCATCCCACTGGTGGAACTGCACCAAAACCTGTCTTTGGGTGATGCCTATTTTAAAAATAATGTTGGGAGACTTCAGTAACATTTAAGATGTTCTGATTTTCTCGAGACATCGTGGGCTCTGATACCACAGTTTCAGTTCCCACTAGGCTGTTCAATTGGTTTGAACTGGGTGTATATGGTTATCCCTTTCTGGGAGCACAGAGTCTCCAGGTGGCCACTGTTTCCACCTGTCTGCTTCTCTCCTTCATGGCACCTGCCTGAGGACACTTGAATTTGAATTTCCTTTTTGTCAACTGGTATCCATTCACCTAACTGTGTCATTCACCGTTGTTTAAAGAGGATCATTCAAAAATAGGCAACTAGAAGTCATCTCGACCTTCAGATGGGGACTTTGCCAAACTCTGTTCTATCAATTCTCTAGAAAGTGTTGGCGTTGGAAGCTTTCCATTGGTTTTCCTTTAGCATTTCCCTGCTCTGAGTTTCCATAATGCTAGAGGTCTCTGCTCCCTGGGTGTCTGTTTCTTCTTAGTCCTGGACATCTCCACTCTCATACTCTTCCCAGAGCCAGAATATGAGCATCTAAAAGTATGCCAGACATTACTGCCCTAAAGCAATGCTTCTGGTGGCCAATTCTCTATCAAAATGATGCTTTTAAGAGTAAATGAGGTTTAAGTTCAATATCTATATGGGAAATGATTCTGAGCTTTTGCATTTTTTTCTCTCTTTCTCTCTGGATGTAGAAGTTCTTTTATAAAAAGTCGGTTTATGAAAGAATAGTAGGGGGGACTGTGGACACATTCTGCTTGGAATTATGCAGCATAATTTGGCTCAACTTGTGGGAAGACATCATTGCCAGGCATGGCAACACATAGTAGATGCTCAAAATATATGAAGGGGAGGAGGGGAAACAAGTAGCTCCATATATAGGTTTCGGTCTCTCCATTTTGTTTTAGCCATCTTTATGGAGTGCCGGTGATTTAGGAAGCTTTCTCCTAGGCCTGGTTGAGTTTCATTTGTTTACTCATTTATCCATTCTCTCGAGTATCTAATTGGCTCTCCTGCAATTCCCATTTGCATGTGGGACTTTGGCTCGGTGATTGTCAGCTCAGAATCTCATCACTTGCCCAAAGATTCTTCAAGAGCAAAGTGTTGCTCTTATCATTAGCAGTCCTTGCATTATTTGTGATGCTGAAATTTGACACAGAAAGCTTCTCTATCAGTTCCACATGGTAGGTTATAAACTCTCTGTAATCACTTAGCAAAGAAAATTCTCCAGTAGGCTTTCCTATATGCTCGGGTGGCTCACTTCTCAAATTAACCTAAACCCTAAAGCTCTCTGTGATGGGTATAATGGCAGGCTCTCCTCTACTGGCTAAATTCACTGAACCATACCTTGGTAACATCCACAGGGTAAGTTCACCAACCAGTAAATTGAAGTTTTGTTTTATGAGATTGTGATCAAACCAATACACCATGCAATAGCATGATACTTGGCAGAAAACAGGTCCCCTATCCACTTTTGATGAATGGATGAATGCACAGATAATGAATGAACAAACTGGGTGCTAATTTTCCAAGTACAATGAAGACCTGAAAATCATTTGGCTTGTGTTCTAAACACCAATTCAATCCCTCTCCTTTGCATCAGCTACCTTTTTCTGTGAGGGACCTAAACACAAAGCTCTTTTATTCAATAAATTCAGAATTCTGACAAAGCTTAGTATCTCACATTTTTCATGGCAGAGATTCGAAAGAAAATTCAGCAAGCTTCCTTCCATCCACCTGACAACAGAACGTGGGGAGACAAAAAAAAAAAATCACATCTTCTAGAAAAAATTTGAAGAATCAAGAGGAAAGAGAATTGTTTTTTAATTGTATCAGGAGGGGAGAAAACTTGGGGAGAGTAGAAAGGTATTATATTTTTTTAGGCGAGAACCCATAAAACAATTGAGGACGGTGTTATTTCCTTTCCAGGATACAAATCTGCAGCCGAATTCTGAGGTCTTAATTTTATTCTAGTTTGGTTATGGAATAAGAATGTACTTCTTAATTTTATGATTTTATGTTTCATGGTTTTTTTTTTAAATGAATACATGTAAAACATGTTCACTGAACACAATTCACCCAACATAGGAATATAGATTAAATCAAAGTCAGGTTCCCACCTGCCCCTTCACCTCCCATCTTCCAGGTCCTGAGAACAGACTCTGGTGGAAGTCGGCATTCACCACAAAGAGGTGCCCTATGTCACCAGGGCTGGGGAGGAGTGGAGGAAGCAGAGCTGGATGAGGGAGAGCTTGAATAGCAATGCAGTTTCCCCAGAGGCTTTATCTGAGTCAGAGGGAAGCTTGGGAGCTGGAATGGACCCTCAGAATTGTTCTAGAAGGAGGGAAGGAGCAAGACCTCTGTATGCCACCCTGTTCCACCATTCCTGGAAGGTGAGTTACCCCTCACCTCCTGCAGAAAGGGCTGTATATTTGGAGGAAGTAGCTGTCTTTGGCAGAGGCCAGTTCCTGGGGCCACCAGTAGCTTTGAGCATTGTTCCTCAAGGGAGAGTCACATGTCAAAAATCACTCTATTATGTGTGTTTTTCCAAAACACACATTCTTTCTATATCTATTTGTACACACATACACACACACACACACACACACACATAAATGAAAAGCAGCAGAGCTTGGTAGTTAGGGACACTCTGGAGCCAACTTTAAAAAACTTACTCAAGCTCTCTGGGACCCAGGTGCCTCCTTGATTCAAATGGCAATGACAACTGGACCAATCCTCCAGACGGTAGGAGAATAAAATGGTTGAATTAGCGTAAATCTCTGAGAATGAAGCCTGACACCTACAAAGGCACTTTGCCTTCGCCTCTCCCCAATTAGCTTGAACAACCTTCTCTTTTATTCCTCCGGATGCACTCTATTCTTTTAGTAGCAGAACAGCATTTCTGAACCCTGAATCCTGAATGCTGTGGTGGACTGGCCACCATTTCTTTCCTAGTTCTCTTTCTATTGTGCATTTAGCTTGTCTCTGGTTTCTCATAATTACAAGTGACGTAAAAGTGAAAACTCCGGGCTGGGGGTCTAGCTCCGTTGGTAGAGTGCTTGCCTCACATGCACAAGGCCCTGGGTTCAGTCCCTAGCACCACCAAACAACAATAACAACAACAACAACAACAAATAGGGAGATCAAAGTGAACCCGCCTTATACACATATCTGTAGAGAGTTGGAAGAATGTTGGTAAGATGGGTTCCTCCGAGTGGGAATGTTTGACAAGGAATGAATGCATTTGAAATCCTGGCAGGTACTGTTCACGGCTCTCTGAGAAGCTTGTGGACCTCTTGCTGGGACCTCAGCAACACTAGGGGACAGAGTCCTTCTCTCCCACACCCCCAGCAGAGGTTAGATTTCCACGTGTTCAGAGGAGCTGGTCTTCTGCAGAACACCTCCATGCTGAGCTCTGCGCACGTGGGTGGTGTCACAGGAACCAGGTTCTGACGCGTGGCCCACTTACTCCTCCCCACGGCGGGTTCCTTTATTGGCCCCGAGTTCTCCATCTGTCTAGAGCAGGCGGCTTCTTTTTGTGCCATTCCTATTTTTCTTTTCTTGTCTCCCAGCCCAGACCTGGTAACTGAGATCTTAGATAGCACCTGGCCTACAATCTCATTCTCACCACATTGTCCATGTGGATCTCCCCCTACTCTTCCTTCGGATTCTGTTTCTTCTTTTCATTTCTTTTGATGGTGCCTGGCTGGGAGGTGACATGGGGCAGGTCAGGCCCCAGGAGTTCCCGCCACCAGCTGGCTTGTGGTCACTTCTCTGCCAGCAACCACTGGAGTGTCATTCGCCTGTTTGATCCTGGCATTAACGAGGCTGGTTCCAGCTCACACTAGTCACTTGGTGGGTTGTTAGGGCCAGCGCAGTGGCAGACACAGAAAGGAAGGACGTGTCCCTGTTTTCAAATTGGTACTCTGAATTTTGAATGTTTTCTGCTGACACGTGGAGGCATCTCTGGAGGCCCAGGGTTTTAAGCATCCTCTGTTTTCTGCCATGCTGCGGCATGAAGGACCTCCCAAAGGTGATCACTTTCTCCTTGTGACCCTTGCCATGTTCCTTCTAAGAAATGTATCTGTCCCACAGAGACAGCGACTCTAAGCTTGGTCAACAGTGTTTATATGAATGAGCTGAAGTCAGGCACGGTGAGGCATGCCTGTAATCCCAGCAATTTAGGAGGCTGAAGAAGGAGGATCTCAAACTGGAGGCCAGCCTCAGCAATTTAGAAAGGCCCTAGGCAACTTAGTGAGACCCTGTCTGAAAATAAAAGATCTGCTTGGGATACAGCTCAGTGATTAAGTGCCCCAGGGTTTAATCCCCAGTACCAAACAAACAAACAAAAAAGTTGGTGGTCTTCTGTGATTATCCCCCTACCTCCCACACAAGAGCCATAAGGAACTTAGACAGGGGTGCTTCTACCTTCTCAGTCACTATACAACTCTGTCCCATCTCATCCAATCAATGTGGTGAAATTTAACCACCATCTTGCTTCCAAAGGGAGAAGTGACTACTTTGTATTCTATGTGGGATATGTGGGTAGGAGAGACTGAACTTGTCACAAACTGTACTTTATGCAGGACAGTAACTCTTCTTGGAGATGAGTGATGTCATTAAATCTTCTGTAGAGAACCATAGCAGAGGGATGCAAACCCTACATTCCAGAGATACAGGTTGGCTCCTTTTGTCTGCCTGCCTAGATAATCTATGATGGTACGATTCTCGGCAAGAGAGGAATGATCCTGAGGAATATAATGAAGACAATATTTACTTCTTGAACACTTCTGGAATTTTGCATTCAGTATGATGGAGAAGGTGCCTGGCAGACTGACCTTCCCAAAAGATAACTATAAGCTCTGAACAAAATAGTCAAAAAAAGACAAAATGTACTGAGATGCTGGGGAACCAACAGAGGGAGATGGCTTTTCTACGGCAGCTAAAACTTAAAAGAAGAGATCAACAAAGTATGAGTTTTCTATTTTATTGTAACTTTGTCCTGAGGGTAAACCAGAGTCATGTGACCTAGGCTGGCTCAAAAACCTGCCACTTTTCTGGTCTGAAGAGAGACAGAATTTGAGATGACTGGTCACAGCTCCAAAAACTAAAAAGGGAAGTCCAGAAACAATAACAAGAGAACCCCAAGTTCTATGAGTCACTCTGCCCATTTCTAGTTAATCCCTAAACCACACATATGTGAGGCAGACTGAAAAATATCTTGTTAAGGGAAAAAAAAATGCTCGAACTGCCACCCACTAGAGGTAAAAAGAATATGTAATTTGAGTCTAAGCAAAGTTCATTGCCTACTAAAACAAACACAAAAATCATCACTCTTCAGAGGAATATAATAGAACCCAGAATCTCCACTTTATACCAGCAGAATGACTAGAACACAATCTGAAATTTCTCTGTAAAACAGATCTAATAACTGCTTCTTGAGGGAAGCTTAAACCCAGTAATAAATTTAGTACAGTGTATGCAAAGAGCCTGGCTTCCAACTTACATCTCAATGGTTCTCAAGAAGGTTATCATGGGAAAGAGCCACCAAAAGACTGACAAATGTAGTAAACACTGACTTGTTAGATTAACCATATATGTCATTTCCAGAACATTTAGGCTCCAGGACCCAGAGGGGATAGACATACACTGAAAGGGACATCAGTAATCTAGTTATTTATCAAGGACACTGATGAGTTATCCAGAGAAATTGATAAAAGAAATGTTGAGTGTACAAAATAAGCCAACTCTGGAAACAGGAGTCAGGAAGCTAATTTGAAAATATTCTTGAGAAATCAAACACATCGTTTACATAAGTACATGATGGGGATAGAATAAAGACAAGAGTAGGACCACCTATGTAGAAGCTGGGTACAGTCCTGGATTTGAGAGGTTTGGAAGACAAGTTTGGATCGGGACCATAGGTGGCAGCTAAAGTCCCTCTGTGATGGTTAGAAATTTGTTACCTATTTAAGAAATACCCCCTCACCTTGGAACTCCAGGTTAGTTATCCCTTTGTCCTTTCAGAAAGAAAACACTTCAGAGTTAAATTCAAAAGTTACCATTGCCCTCAATCAGTAAAATTGAAAAATCCAATATCTGACCAAGATTGTAAGAATGCCTGACTGTTCTAGGTGAAGAAGCATCACCTTCATAATTCAGGACCATGGCTAGCAAGTATAAAGCACAGTTTAATCGCTCTTCAATATTATCTATTTGCATCAAATAATGAAGCCATTGGTAAAATGTGGTCGGAGTCAATGAATCTCATCTGGTTATTACTGATTAGTGTTGGATCAAAGATTTATTTCCATGTTTAAAAACAGAGAGATACAACAAGGATGCAGAATCTTATTGAAGATCATTTTCTTTTCATTGATTTTAACATCACCATCTTTGAAAGAGTCCAGCCAGAAATGAAAATCTTTCCATTGGTATTAATGAAATTCTTGTTTGCACAATAGTAAGTTGGTGACAAGCAGAAGAGAAATTCTATTTGATGATGTGTACTCAAAAGTATTTTACTTGTTTCTTATTTTCCTGCTTTCTCCCACCAAATTACCTTTTTTGCCATAATTAATATGTTTATAATAATTATTTTCAGTACCTTGTGGCAAGTACTGTCCTCATCACATTACAAATGTTACTTCATGTAGTCTTCTTCATAATACTGTAAGTAGGAACCATTGTTACCATCTCCATTTTACAGATGGAGAAACTTAAATGAAAGCTTAAAGAGATCAGCTGCATTGAAGGACACATAGCTAGTAGGCAGCAGCATTAGGATCCAAATGCATCCATGTGGTTTCAGAGTTGGTGATCCTAACCATTGTCTTCCTGCTGATCCTATGCATTATCCCCATAGTTGGTATTCAGTAAATGAGGGCCAATTATAACAATAATGGTAATTAAATCTTCAGATATCATAGGCAATTTCGTAATGCACTGTCAATTTACTCATTCAAATAGCAGATTATGCAAATGTGCTGAGAGCTTGTATGATGCAAATTTGCTTACAAAATGTGGAAAAATCGTTCATCCCTCCCTGTACTTCTGCAATACCTCTTCTTATTGTAGCATCGGCACCTGGTGCCATTTGGGTGTTGAGTGAATGCTTGTTAATGTGTGGCTCACACTGGTCATAGAGTATAATGATAGAAATATTATCATTAATGGTATAATTGTCACTGATAAGAATTCCATATTAAACAGAAAGTGCTACTGGAAGGAACATCAGTGTACAGAATGAACTTGACAGGTCTCCAGACTGAATGACCTTTCCAAAGTCTGGCAAATTCTTCAGCAGAGGAAGGTAAATAAATATGCCAGGGTGAATCTGTTCTGTTCTGCCCTGTGGTGTGGCACAAGAGATTTGTGCTGTCTTTGAGGACCCGCAGTTTTTGCAAAATTTGTCAAGACATTTCTGCCTCTCTGTCTCATTCTCAAGTTTGTCCAGTTCAGAAATGGGACAAGGGAATTAAAAGCCACCACTTGCCCCTCCTTCCATCAATGCTTGATATTGTCAGCCTTCAGAATCTGGGTTAACTTCTGTTACAAAACTAGGACCAAAATAATCACTAATGCACAATGTACCAGGCTGCAGTGTGTTCCGGCCCCTCTTTCATGTGAAATTCACTCCCTTGACTAAGTGGCCCTTTGCAAAGCCAGCCTTGTAACTAATGGGCCTTTGATCAGGTTTTGCTTCCTGGCAGCTGAACATGTGAATGGATGTTTATCCCAATTAAGTAATGAACAACGATTCTTCTTTGTATCTTCTGCCTGCAAAGTGTCCCCTCATTCCCAAGAACCCCCGTTGTTCTTAAGTCATGGATAACATCTTCTAAATCAGAAGAAGTCTGCTTGGGGAGCCGAAGGTTGTGCAGTTTGGGATACTTTGGAGAAAAAAGAGCAAGACTTGAAGAAGTGGGAGAATCAGATTTTCTAGAATCTTTTAGTATGCTCTAATATGGGGAAGGAGTCTACAAGCTTTTGAACACCTGAAAATGCTAGTGTGCAAGGTACTTCGCAGACACAATTTCACTTTATCTGCACGTTGATCTTAGGCATTAAAGATCATTAGCACCGTCGTACACACAGGAGGAAAGGAAGCCAGAGAGCCAAATGACCTGTTTTCTGATTTTGTGGTTTGTCAATGGTCAAATCGTCATTCAAACAGCCCAATTCCATGTTCCATGGGATTCCAAAGTCTTATTTCCCCGGCACCTGGGATGATCATTATGTCTTTAACATACAGGAGGAACACTACCGGGTTTCAGCTCTCAGTTTGTTTCCTTCAACCCCTATGACCTTGAATATGTTCCATATCCACCCTCCCCTTTTCTTGGTGCTGGGGCTATAACCCAGGCTTTGCACAGAATGAGCTGAGTCGGTGCCCTACCATTGAGCAACATCCAGCCCTTCCCAAATCCCTTTAAATCTGGTGCACTTTATCTGCAAATCTGAGACCTACCGGCACTTTCTCAGCTTCCCTAACGAGAGGCTGTTGTGACTTGGATTTTCACATGGCCAGGTGCTGCACAAAATGTAAATTATCAGCATGCTTCACAGCCTGCCTAGCTGCCTCTGCTCCTTCCTCTGACATTTTGTTGCTTCCTTTTCCTGACTCTCTGAAAGCAACACTTGGGTCTGCTTTGCCAATAGCAGATTTGTTTTCATTATTAGGGGATGATTCTGTCTTGAAGTTGGAACAGAAATGGCAATTGAACGTGCTTTCATGGGAATTTCAAAAATTCCATTTTTCTTGGGGAAAGAAGAAATAGGAGCCAATGGAACAGCAATTAAACCCATAGTTTAAAAACAAATGCTTCTAAGGCACAGATGATATCATGCCATAGTTGGAATTTCTCCTGTTTTCTCAGGCTAGAGGAGCAGGGGCAGCCCTCTGAAATCCCGCGCCAGCTGTCAGTGCCTGTTCCAGAGGCTGCCACTCCCATGCATGTCTTTGGCAAATTTTTCTCTCCAGCCCAAACTTCTTTTACTCGCAGAACCCAGGGAACCATGAGGGAGCCTGGCAGGGCTTCAGCCATGAGTGGCTCATGTGGTTGATGTCAGAGGGGTCTTGCTCAATGGTGGCAGTTTCCCAGAACAGAGACTCAGGGATCACGCAAAAGAAACCATCAACCGAGTCACCTGTGTCCCAACAGATTACCCACCTAGCCCTTCCAATGCCCAGGTTAGTTGATGGCCAACAGGAGATAAAAGAAAACCACGGCCTGTCTAGTCAACGTCTCCTCACACCTGCCACCCAAGTCCCTGCATATTTTTATCCAGAAAGGAGGCTAATCGGACACCTCAAGGGTGCTAAACCACTGCTAATTCCTGGCCCTGGAAGCCCAATATCTCATCTTGTGACCAGAGTGCCCATATTGGGCAAGATTTCCCAGGGTTTAAAAATCTACTGCTAGGAAACCTGTTTGTCAGTGCCTCGAAAATATTAAACCCAGAATTACAAGATGACCTTGGACTTGTACTTCTTGATATGCACCCAATGGAATTGAAGACAAACCCCCCCCTACATAAATGCTCAAATATACCATAGTCAAAAGATGAAAACCAAAGGCCTATCGGCATATGAATGGGTCCACGGATCGTGGCAGGCCTCTACAATGAGATACCATGCACCTGTAAAGGGAATGGAGTCCTGACACGCTCTATGCAGTGGATGACTCTTGCAAACATTGAATGAAGTGAAGGAAGCCAGACACAAAGGTCACATGTTGGCACCTTTCTGAACTTATCAGAATAGAAAAGTCCATAGAAACAGGAATCAAATGCTGGCCACCAGCGGCTGGGGAGGTAGGGAAGGACTGATTAACTGGTAAGGGGCTTAATTTTGGAGCATTGAAAACGTTTTAGAACTAAATATAGGTTTGTACGTACAATGTCATAAATGTACTAAGCGCCACTGGATTATTCACTTTAAAATGGTGAATTTTAAGTGATTGCTTGTCAGTTTTTAAAAGCTGACTGAAATTCATTTAAAAAGATGGTGTGGTAAATGGGCCGAAATCACTATGTGATAAAGCATAACGAACAAAATGTTAACTGCAGAGCCAGGTGGTGGATCACGGATATTCTTATGCTATAAAAGTCAATGTCTCGGGGTATTTAAAATCTTTCATAATGAAATGTCAGGATGTTAGGAAAGCAATGAAACCTGGTACCTATCATCTCATCAGACAGTTGGAAAGCAGGTACCAACATCCTGTTCTCCAACATGCCTCTTCTGCCCTTGGGAACCTGTCAGGATAAATGTGCTGGGCTTCATCCACTAGATGCATTCCTCCCCTCCCCTCCCATCCCCACCTCACTCATCTGCAGAAAATGCCATCTTTTCATGATAAATCTGTCTCTTCAACACACTTGTAAGAGGACAGACCTGCCAGGTGACTTACTGTCTCCAATCCAATCAACATGCAGAGTAGTTTCTGGATGAGAACCCGGACATAAGGATGAATAAAAGCAGACACAAAATATTGCAAGTTTCATATAGGTTCATTGTATATGACAGAGAAATTCAGACAGACACAATGAATCTAGCTGTTTAAAGGAGGGGGTGGATAATGCTACCTTTGGGGCTTAGTTAATTGAAAGGCTCATAATGGGATCTTCTGGGGTCCTGTGCCAGTACTATTTGGTGGCCTGATCTAGTGTTCATTGCACAAATACATTCAACTCACAGACATCCATTGAACTCCAATGTGAGAATCTTTTTTTTTTGCAAGTAAAAAACAGAGATCAGTAAAATAAATCAGCAAAACCAAATCTACTTATTCAAAATGATTAAAGAGAAATAAGGGATTTAGGGTGAGCCTTGACTTCAATAATTTGTGTCATTTTTAGAAAAAGCAGAGGGACATTTGAGATGCCAAATAAGAAGAGAAACAACAACCCATGTAGCAAGAGTTGAAATTTTACAGTAGAATACCATCTACTTTTATTCCAATGGCTTTGAAAATCCTGATGAAATGGATGCCATTCTAAGAAAATGCTAAGGTTGAGATGATAAAAGAGCAGCAGCCAATCACAGACATTGCTGCTGCCAGGAGTCTGGACACTAGCGAAATTCACAAATCCTGCTTCTCTTCCTAACACCTGGAGTTCACTGCAACCCACACTCACACTAATCAGTTAGTAAATGTCTAGGGGCCTCTGTGAATGGCAGGTCCCTTGTTCTGCAGAACCCATGAAACTCTGCCATAGAAGTCACGGTTGTCAGAGTCTAAATCTGTCTCTTATGGAATTGCAGAACATCAGAACAAGTCTTTCTCTTGGTTGCCTTCCCAAGGCAGATGATGACAAGTTAAGAATAGGAAGGCTCAGATCTATTAGACGGGTGTGACGTTACATGGGGGGATGGTGTTTTGGTTAACTTTTTCATTTCTGTGACAAAAAGACCTGACAAGAAATAGTTTAGAGAGGGTAAAAGTTTATTTAGGACTTATAGTTTCAGAGGTCTCAGTCCAAAGAGGGCTAACTCCATTGCTTTGGGCCCCAGGAGAGGCAGGACATTGTGGTGGAAGGGTGTGGTAGAGAAAAGCAACTCAGGGCATGTCATCCAGGAAGCAGAAAGAGAGAGCTCTACTCACCAGGGACAAAATATATACCTCAAAGGCACACCTCCAGGGACCTACCTCTGCCAGCCACACCCTACCTGCCTGCAGTTACCACCCTGTTAATCTGTTCAAGCAGATCAATGCACTGATTAGGTTAAGACTCTTGCAACTCAATCATTTTGCCTCAGAATTTTCTTGCATTATCTTTCAGATGAGGTGTTAGGGACCATCTCATGTCTAAAACATAACAGATGGGGATAGAATTATGTTGTAATAACTTGCCTTTTATGTAAAATAAGAAGCCACCTTTGGATTCCTTTATAGATGGTTGAAAACGTTACTTTTGCTTTAGGTAGATTTTTTTTTTTTTTTTAAAGAAAAGTCAGCTCACATTGCAGGGAAGTGCAAAGACATCACAATCACTAAATTTGGGAAATGATCCATGAGCAGCTGAACAGAATGTGGTTGAGGGAGCTTTTCCTTTTGCTGAGCCCTAACTGAACATGCCAGGGTAAGAAGGAAACTTTGGACAGGAAGAGATGGGTCAAGAGAACTAGACGTTGAGGATAGAATCAGAAGAGAACCATCAAAGAGCACCAAAGTTTAGGGGGTTGAGCATCCTGAACTTTCTTAGTAACTTTAAAAAGACAGTTTCTGCACTGAGAGAACAGATCAGCCCCCCAAAAATGGGTGAGAAGTGAAATAGAGAAGTATCCTTCCTTAGAGAGGTAGTTGGGGAGGTTGGAAGTGTTAGAAAAGGCTTTTCTTTTGAATCTAAAGCTGGAGAGGAGCTTGTTTGTTTAAGGTTAGAGCATTTTGGTAGGCCAAAGGGAAAGATCGAGTTGAAGATGTTAAGCAAACAAGAGGGGAAATGGAAATAATTGATGGAGCCAGGTCGAAGATTCCAGAGGTGAGAGGCTGTGGACTCCAGGGGCAGGTCTGGCTCTGGAGAGGAGGCTGGATAATAAAATTAACATCATCTCTGGAGTGGATCGAATAGTGACTCCACATAGATGTATACATTTCGTGAGCCTTAGTACTTGCGAATATGACCTTGTTTGGAAGCAGGGCCTTTGCTGATCTAATTCAGGATCTTGGCATGAGATTATTAGGGATTTAGGGTGGGCCATAAGTTCAATGGTCACTGCCATTATAAGAAAAAGCAGAGGGACATTTGAGAGAAACAGAAACAGAGGAAATACAGGGTAGAAGCCATAGGAAGATGGAGGCAGACTGGAGTAGGCAGCCCCAGGCAAAGCAACTCCTGGAACTAGAGGACAGTCCAGTGTGCCCAGGAAAACCTCATCCCTGGAACAATCTCCCTTCCTAGTCTCCTTTCAGCCTTCACTGTCCATCACCCTTGCTGGGTGGTGTGCCCTGACTCTCTCCAGCCCTGTCACTTTGGATTCAAAGCATTAAACCCTCTAGTCTGTCTCTCCAAACCATGAAGGTGTCTAGAACACTCCAGCTAAAGAGGCCATGAAGAAAAGGCACGTGATACTATGTTTACACATATAGCTTCTGCTACCTGACTTTCATTTACATATTTGCTTGTTTTTTTTTTTTTTTTTTTCCTGGGCACCCGCACAAACACTCATTTTCATGTTTGGCCTACGGACTGCTGATTCCTGCTTCTTAAATTCAGTTTTCTCAGTTTCTTACGGTCTACTAACGTGCCACCAATTGCAGCGTCACAGGACTCCAAGAATCATTTATTTGAATCTTTTTAGATTCCTTACTGGGACTCAAAGAAGGGGGAGCTTAATGTTTTAGATTCAATTCATTGAGAAACTGCCAATTCAGAATCTACTCTAGACCACCTAGATGCCAAAGAGGGTTCGAGGAAAAGATATGTGATAGAGGAAGGCATTCGTTCGCACCCTGTTAGTTTGCTATCTGCTCTCTATCAGCTATTTTGCTAAGTATTAGAAATACATGCATGAATGGAGGAAGAAATCTGAGTCTAAGAGCTCCCTGTATCACATGTAGTTGGGAACCAACGTTTCATCAGACAACACAATTGCCATATAGTGATCATGATCTTGCAGGATAAACGGACCCTGCCATGGAGTTCTGGGAAGAGATGTTTCTGGAGACTGGGTAGGACCATTAGCTCCTCTCAATCCACCCTCCACCTTTCCACCTGCTTTGTGCTCAGGGAAGGGGCCTCTGTGAATGGCCTCCCCTGGGCATGTCTTCTGGCTTCCGGGTGGCTTCAGTTAATAGAAGAGAAAAACAGGACATGAGAGAGTAGGAGAGGGCCCTTCCCTATCGCACAGATTGGCAGGGGCTGCGTGGCCCTGGAACAGGCCAGTACTTCCGAGATCCCCTGTGTTGGTCTAGCCGTGTCCCAGCAACTGCTTCCCCTTCCTGCTTCCAGGAACAGCCAGGGCTACTCTGCCAGCCTGTACGGGATTCCCTTAACCCTAGCCAGGCCTTAAAACAGCCCCATCACTCAGCCTCCAGTAAAAATTCCCTGGAGTGTGAGGTCTTGTTTCCTGCTGAACCCCAGTGGGTGCTGGAGCTCAGGGATGCTTCATGGTGGGGCAGAGGAGCTTGGCACCGAGTCCTGAAGAACAGGCACAGTTCTACCAGGTGCATACAGTGGGAAGGGGAGGGCTGAGGACTCTCAAGCCTGGGAGTCCGGGGAACCCTCTGCACAATTCTGGACTAATAAGGTACTCCAAACTTCATAAAGGGAGGTCTGCAGGGAGTGCTAGGAAATAAAATCTGGATGTTCGAAGGCATCGGATGCCTTGCTAAGGCTTTGGGGGTTTTATCCCACAAATGGTGAGAAATTTCAGAGATGCTGACAATATTCCTGAGCCCTCGAGGCTCAGGTAGGAAAATGTATTTCAGAAATGGGCCGCCAGTGTAGATCTCCATTCCGAAGTCATGTGTCATTGTTTTGCATTCTTCCCTGTTTGGTGGTGAATCAAATCGACTTGCAGTCTGTGAGCTGAGTAAAACTGTTAACTTTTAAAAAAATTAAAAATCAAATCCCTTCAGGAAGCTTCTGGGCCTTCTCCTTATGTATTATGGAAAACAGGGAATGTTCCTCTGGAGGAATGTCAGTTTCATTCAGTTACAGAGAACACTGCTGTGTTTCCTAGTTCCTTGCACAAGGGCATGCTTGAACCAGGGCTCAGGTCTTGGGGGAGAGGAAGAGAAAAGCCAAACTGAACCCTGGGGGTGGCCATCGAGGACACGTACATGGTGGTGGGAAAGAAGGAGAAGGAGAAGGAGGAAGCATGAGGAAGAGAGAAAAGTGTGGAGTGGCCCCATCCAGTGGAGATAAAATGTAAACCGCAAATGCAAGATATATGTGCCATTTAAAATCACAGAGTAGTCACACAAAGAAAAACGAAAGAAATGGAAGCCACCCAGGTGTCCGAGGCTGGATGAATGAATAAATAAAACCTGGTACATACATATGATGGAGTAAGATGCAACCTTGAAAAGGAAAGAAATTATCAGGAGGCAGAGACAGGAGGATGACAATGTTCAAGGCCAGCCTTGGCAACTTAGCAAGACCTTATCTCAAAAAAAAAAAAAAAATTAGATCAAATTAAAAAGGATTGAGATGTAGCTAGGGGCAGAGTTCCCCTGGGCTAATCCCAAGTAACATACACACAAAAAAACCTAAATAAATAAATACAAAAAAGGAAAGAAATTCAGACACATGCTAAAACTTGAATGTACCCTTATGACAATATGCTAAAGTAAAATAAGCCAGTTACAAATACAGACAAATGCTGTATAATTCCACTCACATTTCACTAGAAAAGTTCAGTCTATAAAGACAGAAAATGAATAGTGATTCCCAGGGGCTGGGGGAAGGGAAGTTATTTAAGGGCTTTCACCATTTCAGTTTGCAAGATAAAGTGTTCTGGAGATATTTGCACAACAATGTAAATGTACTTGACACTCTGAACTGTACACCTAACAATAGTTAAGAGGATGCGTTTCGTATTGTGTGTATTTTACCACAGTTTCTTTAGAAAATAAAAAGAATCAGGGAATATTTATTTTAATAATGTTTTATGGAACCCATTATGTCCACAGCATTATTGTTTGACATGTAACCAGTATAAAAGTACAAATCTATTCAGATATTCTACCTTTTTTTTTTTCATTCCGAACTATTAAAGTCTAGTGTGTATTTTTTTACACCTGGGGAGCAGCTTAATTGGGACCAAACATAGATCAAGAGCTCCATGGCTCCATGTGGCTAACGGCTTCCATATTGGGCACAGCAGGTCCAGAGCACGGCACAAAAGCAAGTACTTGGCTGAGACTTGTTTTTCTAACAGGCATACCAATGGCTTGCCTGAAGGTGACGTTTTTCCAGAGCCTTCTTCCCTAGGAGCTTGCCTTCCAAGCACCAGTAGGAATGGGCTGAGACCTACATGTTTTTATGTAGCACCAGGGGTCATCTCAAAGCCACCCAGACCAGGAAGAGAAAGAGATCAGAAGAGGCGACGGAGCCCAGTTCCTTGGGCCCTAGAAAATCCTTTGATGTTCCTATCCCAGCCATTATTGCTGCATTAACCTGTTGGTCCATCAGTGAGGTGTGGTCAGGCAGAGGCGATGGACATCAAAGTCAGACTCACCAGCTCATGGTCTGGGACAAGCCATGAACGTGACAGAACCTCAATCACTTCGTGGATGAAATAGGGAATGGGATGGTGGCTCTCTCTAAGGCAGTGGCGAAGATGAAATCATGTGTCCACAGTCAAGCGATTAGGGGCAGCCTGCTGAGTGGGCTAGTCTGCTTGGGCTCAGGCTGTGGTTCTGACTTCCAAGTGCCCCAGGCCTCAATGCCCCTCCCTCACTCCCTGACCCTGAACACAAGACCCTGCGACTCTCCAGCATAACCCACTTGTCTCTCAATTTTAAAATCCATAAGAGAGGAGTAGTAATAGTACAAAACCATTCTGGGTTGCTATGAGGATTCAATCAAATAATGGAGAGAAAATGCATAAAGCATGACCCAGCCCGGGGCAGCCCCGCAAGAAGAAACAATTTTGCTGGATGGAGGATTGGAGAATGCATCTGAGAAGAAACCAGAAGCTCTATTTGCTCTTGAAAGAAAGCTAGACTGTAAGCCAGTAACACGAGAGAGACAGAGGAGTGTTAGCGTATGGGAAGTCCTTCTGAATGTCTTGCCTAGATATTTAACTTCCAAGTCTTTTCTCCTTTCCTGAAAGAGTAAATGCTTTACCCAGTCTGTTAAGTGTGTCGATCCTCTGAAGAAGCAGCTAGGCCTGACACTCAGATCTACCTTTGGCTTCCAGTGGCCCCCAGTTTGGTGAAGCAGTTTCTCTCCTAACAAGCCTTTGCAGACCGAGAAAGTCAATAAAGCTTCTAACCCCCCCCCCCATTGATCTGCTTATCTATGGATGGCAAATCTCACTTCCAGGACACTCTTATTTCCCACTCGGGCCAGTCAGGGTGGGTAAATGCATGCTGAGCTGCAGCGTGTGTCTCCCACTGGGCATTCTTGGCCTTTGCACAAATAATTATTGAATGAACAAAAGAGATTAGCACTGAAGCAATTTATAGGGAGCTACACGGGAGGTCAGGGAGAGCGCAGATGAATCTCCACGTCCATGAGATACAAGGGAGGAAGAAAGAAAAAACAAACTGTCGATAACATTATTCTTACAAGACGTAGGAACTGAAAAGAAGTTTACTACAGCTCTTATTGGCAAGGGGTTGGTGTTCAGAACCCCCTAACCCCTTCTGGCTCCCTCATGGAAGCATGCAGTGAAGACCATCAACTGTGTTCCTTCCCCCCTCCTCTCTCTCTAAGAAATGCGCTAGTTCTCCCCATCCCAAGGGTTCCAGTCCCAGGCATCAGCTTCAGACCCTGCTCAGGAAGTGAGTTTACTGCTCTGCTGACTCTGTCGGGCTGGAAGAGGAAGGTAGAAACCTCTGGGGAGTCTTCCAGGATTGAGCTCCAGGGCTTGGAGATAATTCTAGGCTGGCTCCCCCTCCAGGGGGCCCTGCACCTGGCTTCCTCAGGTGGCCTGGTAGAGGATGGAGAGTCTTCATCATCCTTTCCTTCTCCACCCCTCACAGACATGGCCAGGGAGGCTGCAGAGCATGGCTTCCCGACAGGGGAGACTCAGAAGCTGTGGGCTTGTCCTAGGAAGGGTGACTCTATCTGGCTCCGTAGGACTCAAATGCCAGCTTCAAAAAAGGGAACAGCGCCGGGAATGGGGGCACATGTCTGTAATCCCAGCAACTCCGGAGTGAGGCAGGAGGGTTGCAAGTTCAAAGCCAGCCTCAGCAACTTTGAGAGGCCCTAAGCCACTAAGCGAGACCCTGTCTCAAAATAAATAAATAAATTAATAATAATAATAATAATAATAAAGGGTTAGGGATGTGGCTCAGTGGTTAAGCACCCCTGGATTCAATTCCTGGTCAAAAAAAAAAAAAAAAAAAGGAAAAAGTGACCAGTATTTTTTATGGCTCCTAATTTAGGAAGAAAAAATTAATAATAAAGAATCTCATGTGCTTAAGGCACATGATTGATAGGTAAATTGATGTTATTTAGACTCTATTAATGATTGTTTGGGACAATATAATTACATTCCAGATAAGAGTTTGGTAATAGCCGTGAAAAATAAGCAAATAAAAACATTGTTTTTACCCTAGTAACATGCATGTTGAGCATCCATTCCTCCCAATGCATTGTCAACAGAAATAAAGAAGCACAGGCTGCAGTAATATTCGTAGAAGCATCACGATTATGGACAAGCTGGAAGCAACTTAAATCCCCCACAATTGCTAAATAGATTACGGCACACCCACTTAAGGGATTAGTCCACTTAATCTAGCCACAATTAGCCATCTGTAGGAAAGTTGTTCTAGAATGTGGGAAAGGAATAATACTGGGGGAAAAGGCAGAACAAGTGGGTACATCTGGTCTATGGTCACAGTTGTGTCCAAAAGGCAAACATGGACGAAGCTGGGACACAACATAGAGACTAACGGGAGGTGCCAAGAGGTGACACTAGACACCAGCAGAGCCAACAGATCCTGCAATATTTCTTTGGCTTTCCTGGGTTGCTCACTTTAAACCTTCTCAGCTTGCCTGTGAGGGCATGCTACTATATAACGAGTGGGTCCAGATATTGTGATGGTCCCAGATATTGAATGCTTCCCATTGGGGTGGCCTCTTGAGCTTCTTGCTGTTTATTTGCAGGTTTAAACAGCTCACCTACTTATCCTGATGTGCCACGGCATGAGAAAGGTTGGAAAGAGCTGAGTAGGTGAAGGATTCCGTGTAGCAGACAGGTGGTTCTTTCCTCTCCCCAACTCCCCTGCCCTGGTTCGTATTTCACTGCACGTCCCATAGCAGCTTGGGAGCTGGGGCTCTGCCCCTCCCTCCAGCGTAAAAGCATGCACTGTGCACCCAAGCAATGGGCTGACTGCTCTCCCCAGGCCAAGTCTCAGTGGGAAGCACCTCAGACTCGTCCCCACTTTATACACAGCTGCTCAAAGCAGATTCTCAGGATAAGTGAGGCACCCCTCCCTTGCTCCCACCCTCTCCTCATACCTCTCCTCTTGGAGAACATGAGCTCCTATTTTTTTACTGCAGATGTCACGCATGACATGCTCAGCAACATCAAAGCCTTAAAAGAAAGAAAGAAGGGTGTGTGTGCATGTGTGTGTGCACGCCCCACATCTTCAGACAACCAGAATAGGAGAAAGGTTATGCTTCTTCATTTTCTGTCCACACGTCTGTCCAGCATATTATTTAGCACCAGTAACAACTATTGTCTAACAGCAGCTCCCTAGGCTAAGAAAGCCTGCTGCTGGCTGCGCAAGCACTTTAAAGCAAAATCATTCTCTTCTGTCCCTTTTCAACTTCAATCTATTCGATGTTTATGGACAGCAAATTCTAGGGCTTGGTCTAAAACAAAACAAAACAAAAAACAAATGAACAAAAACTTTCCCAAAGTTCAAAATGGTATTGATGATGCTGAGGGACCCCCGTCTTTGCCCTGGGCTGAGAGGATGGATAAAATGCAGTGGATGCTTTTTCAGACCTGGACTTGGCTCATTGAACTCTTTGAACAGTAGTAGCAACTGAGAGGTTAAATCCTGTTGAATTTGGTGCTATTTACTACAGACACCCGGAGCTGAGGATCAGAGATTACCAAAGTCACCCTCACTCTTTTCCAGCCAGAAAGATGTAAGCACACTCCCCACCCCACCCAGGAGAAGCAGCTGGGTGGCAAAGCAACCGAGATCCACACATCTGCAAAAGAAACTTGGGAAAAGATACCCCTGGAGAGTCGTCCTGCCTGCAAAGCTCTTTGGGGCTCAAGTGTCTTTATTTGCCCTGCAGCCCACTCTCAAAGATGAAAGAGCAAAAGAGAAAACAGAAAAGAAAATATTCCCCACCAGCTGTTTACATGTTTCACCATCAGCAAACAGAGAAAATACAATTGCGTGCGGGCACACTTCTATACCTCCTTAGGAAGAGGAGGGCAGACCCCAGATACACTTATTAACTGTGCACATTGCTGTTTCCACCCCCAGATGCAGAAAAAGCCCCCAACCTGCACATGCACGCCCCCCCTCATAGCCAAGCCCCCTCCCCAGCATCCCGTCCCCAGCTGCAGAGAAATCATCAAATGCTACTCACACGCGGCCGCCTCAGCCTCCCTTTACCTCTCCCCTGCCTGTACACGGGCTCCGGTCGCGGTCGAGGATGCTGCTTCTCCTGTTGCCAGTGAAAGGAACCTTCATCGGCAGAGATGGTTTTCCTCTGGGCTGCTTTGTCTGAGATTCCCCAGAAGAACACCAACTCGTTTATGTCATTATCCGAGTTTGATTGCTCCCCTAACACTGGCAGGGCTTTGGGGCTGTCATCTTCTACCGTCTGGGTTTCTGGTGAGAGAAACAACAGACCTGAAACTGACAACTGATCGCATCCAAACACTCCAGGGGATGGCAACCCAAGACTAGGAAGTAACACATTAGCTCTCAAGGATACCTCACCAAAAGCCGTAGATCATCTGTCTCCCATTGGCCCCGGGAGCCTAACCCAGTTGAAGACACATTATTTATGAATTTATACCTCCCAGAATGATTCCAGGTAAAACCATACGGGCATCAAAAAAGCATAACACCGCAGGATTGTACAACCCTCAGATGTGTTCAATGCTGTCAAAATCAATCAAGAAGCAATATTATTGGGTGGCTATAGTGAAACGGTTTTAGATAGACGAAGACTTATATGAATTTAGAGACACCTAGGTTCAAATGTGCACTTTATCACTTATTGGCTGTGTGATTTTGGATAAAGATTTTTTTTTTCCTTGTTGAGATCCTTTTTTTAATTGCATCCTTAGGAATACTATGCTTAGCCCTTTTAGAGATGTGAGAGGGTTCCTATAAACAATCTCATTCTGTGGGTATCACCCAACAGGTGCTGCCCAACTCTCAGAAAGATTCCTCCCTCCCACTGCAGCAGTGTTTGTTCACTCTGAGGACCCTTCCTCTCCTAATGAAGGGCCTTGTGGTTTTATTATCAAACATCAGGATCTTTCCAATGGTCCATGTAATTATCCACAGTCTCTTCAGAGGAAAGGATTATGGTATTTTACATATTTAGGGCAGCCCTGCCAGAACTCAAGCAAGTAAGAATCCTGGGATGTCTGTTTCTCAGATTTGGGAAACACAAGGACAGACTGATCAAAATCACTGAGCAAGAAGACACCGACTTTGGTTGCTCTCTCTTAGCCTCGTGAGAACAGAATGACCGTCAGAACCCCACTGAAGTTCTTTACTGAGGTGCACTGGGGTTTCTCATGACTGACAGGTTTGATAAGAGGACCCTCAGTAGACAAATATGTATTCACATCAAAAAAGTAAAAAGGCACATATCTGAGTGACGAAAACATCTAGTATGTTAGTGCCTCAGTGGACATTGGAAGCATTCTTGTTCTGACTTCTATTTCCAACTGAGAACACTAATGCTCAGGGGCCGCCCATCACTGGCTCCTCTCCTTCTTCCCATCATCTCCAAAGCAAATAGAAGACAAGTAAGTGATAAGTCTCAGCCCTTGGATGAACATGAGTTACTTTTTGGGGGGAATTCCCACCATGCTAAGATAATTTCAATGATGCCAACTTAAACTACATGTAGGGTTGGCAAATGGCTTAGCCCATCCCACCAGGCTCTATTGTACCCCGTAAAGCACATTAGATGGGGAATTGTGTGTCCGGATATGGCTGTCTTGGTGAATCAGGGTGAGTGAACAATTGCTAAAAACCTAGATCCAAGAAGTTGCTGAATCACATGGGAAGGGATTAATGACGGGATATCGTAGCTATGAAGGGAATTTAAGATGGGAAGGAAACACTGGAGAGGACAGGAAGTTCTTAGTCAACCCCATTACATACTGGTTCCTTCCAAGACCTTAGAAAGCCTCAACGATATCTCATAAATATGGAAGCACCCCACTCGGAGGCATGGAGGCCAGGTCCCTGCACACGACATTGTGCCTGTCAGTTGTATTGTAAAGGCTTAATAAATGTTAGTAATTACCAATCGTGTAATAACCAATAAGGAAGAATATGAAGAGGTGGCTATAATTTGACCTCATAAATTATGTCAGACATCAAGCTACCATTTTGTACAGGTCACCTCATTCGATCCTCATCGCAATTTTGGGCTGTGAGGATGATATGAGATAATTTCCAATGGATGGATGGGAAAACCAGGAATGGAAGCAATCAGAAGAGAATGTTCACCAAGTTCTACCACCCCATTACCCCAACTATCAGCACCAGTGCCTGGACACCCAGGTCCCTCCTTTTACTGAGGATGAATTATCCATATTCTCCTCATCTCAGGTCACCTCTGTGCCACCCCAGGGACACCATTGTAGCCACACTTCTCTATTCTTCTTCACCATCAGTTTTCCCATTCTCTGCTGCTGTATTCTCCTTAGCTTTATGATATTCATTTTCCTATCTTTAAAAGAAATATTTCATTGATCCCGCGTTCTCCTCCAGCTACTGCCTAGTTACATGTTCCCCTATAGATTTTAAAAAAAAAAAACCTCTCTAGAGAAGTTAAAACTCATTATCGACATCACTCTTCTCTCTCGAACTCATCCCAGTCAGGCTCTTACACCCACCTCTCAACCAAATTCCTCTGGCCAAAGTCACCACATTGCTAGTGTCCGTCCTCATCCTTCTCGACCTGCCACCATCACTTGGCACAGAGGGCCCCTTCCTCCTTCTTTCCCCTTAAAACATTTTCAGGTCCCAAGACGCCACGCTTCTCTGGTTTCCTTCTACTTCTTTGGTTGTCCCTCGTCAGTCTCCCCGGTGGGTGGCCTTTCTCTTCCAGTTATAGAGAGGCAGTGTTAGGGTTTCAAAGGTCGGTCTCAGAAGCCAGGAAGCCTGGGTTGGAATCCTGACCATGCAACTCAGCGGGTGTATGACCTTGGCAAAGTCATGTCACCTCTTCCCCTAGTTTTCTCATCTATAAGTTAAGGGCCATGATAATTCTTGCTTGATGGGGTTGTCTCAAAAGTGGAAGGAGTTCATATGTGAAAGAGCCTGTACAGGGTAAGTACTTCCAGGACATTGGCTATTTTTATCACCCACCACGTAACACGGAGCACCTAAGACCTTGGTCCATGGGCAACTGCCCTTGTCTGAGTGATCTCATTTTGTCTCATAGCTTTAACAAACATCTGGAGGCAGATCATAATGTAAGGTCTAGGTCTTTCCCTTCAAGGTCAGTGCAATGGCCGATTATTTATCTTCTCTTAGATAGCTTCGAGGCATATCATATTGGAGATATCCAAGGCCATCTACCTGTTGTTCTCAACTCTCCTGTTCCTCCCACTGTTTTCTACATCCTTCTAATCCCACAGGTCACAACCACAAAGTTATTCTTGAATTATTTATATTACCCAAACTCAGCATTCTGTCGGTTGGCAAAGTATATCCACAGCTACTTGCCTGGTCCAGGCCACCATGATGCCACACGCGGATCCCTTAGGTAACCGCTGTGCAATGTCTCTCCCCTCCTACAGTCTGTTCTCAGTGTGCAGGCAGGGATCTTTCCAATCCTGGAGTCAGATCACAACACTCCTCTGCTAACACCCTCCCCGAGCTTCCCGGCTCACTCAGAAAAAGAAAAGAAAACCAGAGGAGAGAGGAGAGCATTGTGAATAATTGTGGATTATATATTTTGAAATGGCTAAGAGGATAGATTTCGAATGTTCTTGTCACAGGAAAAATGATAAGTATTTGAGGTGATGGATGTGTTAATTAGCTAAATTTAATTACTGCACATTGTATTCATAAGTCTTAACATCACTTTTTCTCTGTAAATACATGCAGTGGTAAATTGTCAAATTATAATATAATCATTTTTAATTGTTTTTTAAATGTCCATTTGATGGCTTTTAAGGCCCTAGGAAGGCCAGCACTCTGCCTCGCCTCTTCTTGCTCATCTTTAAGCTCTTCTGTAACTCTCCCCAGCATTACCAATGTCCTAGACAAACAGAGCTCCTGCTTGGTCTTTGAACCATGCAATTCGCCCCAGGGCCTTTGAAATTCCCTTTCTCTTGCCTGAAGCATTCTACTTCCAGGTACCTTCCTGATTCATTTCTTCACCCCTTCAAACTTCTTTCTGATGTCACTTTCTCAGCGACACCTTCCCTGATCACCCTGTTTAAAGTTGCTCTCTTCCCAGCACGTCCTCCATACAACAGTATTTTTCTCCATAATACTAATCACCAAATAATATATATTTCCTGTTTTTTTTGTATTGTCTCTCCAAGTCTCCCTGAATTGAAGAAAGAAGATTTTGCTTTTTTTTTTTGACCTCTTATCTCACACAGCTTGCCCAGTGTGTAGAATAGAGCCTGCTCCAAGCAAGTAGATGCTCATTAAATATTTCCAGAATTAGCAGAAAGGACTAAAAGAATTATATCTCTTGCCAAAGGTCACAGAGTGGATATATGATGAAGCCTAACTAAAGCAAATCTTTCTGTTTTCATGGTCCTATTCTTTCCAATGCCCTGTTTCTCTACCAATGTTTTGCACAGATCGCATGGACTTAACTTCTAAAGGGTAGGTCTACTGCTACATTTCAGTGTCCCCAGGCGACATGACTGTCATTGTTTGCTAACATTTCTATCAAAAACTACTTTGTGAGCTGTGAGTGTATTTTACCAAAGGGAGGAACAGCCTCTTTCTTCCTTTGAATAGATCGATTGGAAATCAACATTCTGGCTGCTGATGAGAATTTTGCTTGTGGCAGTAGTCCTTGCCTCCCATTTGAAGATAAGAAACTGTCTCTGATGCTTTTTAAATTTTTTTTTTTTTGTGTGTGTGTGTGTGTGCACACAATTATTTGAGAAAAAGTAAAAAAACAAAACAAAACAAACCCAAAACCAAAACATAAAAAATAAAAAAAAAAACCACCTTGGAACAACTGAATTTTAAAACGGGTTTCAAGAGTACTGGCTGAGTGTTGGGGATGGCTGGGGACTCTGATCCCAACTGTGGGTTGAGTCAATGAGATGTGGGAAATGTATTTGCTTTCTCTTTGTGACTTTTCATTTATTACTTTGAGGCTCTCTCAAGTGTCCTTTGGGAAGGGTGGGAGAACTCCGGCAAAGGGGCAAAGACCTCTGGCTTAGCAGGTGGGCATTCTAAGGTTCCATTCTAGTCTGTTCCGAACATCTAGAACACTGGGAGGGGGGAAGCTCTTCAACCCCCCCCCAGCCTCTGTTTCTTTATCTACATTCAGAAGGGGTTGGACTAACTTATCTGTTATCCCTTCCAGGTTTAAGCTTCTGTCACATGTGCTGAATAGTAACCAAAGGACTAATAACTAAGTTTATCAGGTGGAGGACTCTGCTTATAAGCAGACCAAACCCACCTGGCCAATGTCAGAGTGTACTAATTAATTAATTCCCTACTCCATATTTGCCACGGTGCTATATGTTAAATGTACAATTAAAAGTAAAACACAGTCTGTGTGATAAAGAAGTGCATATCCTGGTGTGGGATACAGTAGCCAGTACCGATGTTACCATGGGGGGATAATAGGGGGTCTACTAGATGTGGTCCAGGGTTCAAGGATGACCTTTTGTAGGATATGACCTTTAGGCTGAATCTTGAATAAGAAACAGTTGTGGGGGGCGGGGAGGAAGAAAGGATGAATGGATGACCCCAATGGCAAAAATTTCATCTGTACAGTTAAGGAAGCTGCTAGGAGGGGATCATATTTAGCACATTGAGATTTGAGGGGAGGGTAGATATAATTTCTCCTCCTATTCTCTGCAAATTTATATATATTTAGTTGTAGTTGGGCCCAATACCTTTAATTTTATTTATTTATTTTTATGTGATGTTGAGGATTGAACCCAGTGCCTCGCATGTGCTAGGTGAGCATTCTACCACAGAGCCCCAACCCCAGCCCCTCTGCAAATTTAAAAGTTCTCATCTTTGTTCGTTTTAAGGAAGGGAAGGAGATTTGGGTTTCAAATTCCTTTCCGTGTCATTGTATACAGAAGACGACAAAAGAAATGGCCTGGGAATTGTGCTTGTGTTTCTTTGCTTGGGCTGTCCCTCTATCCTTCGGTGAGTGTCCCTTACTCTGACCGCCAGTCTTCTGCTGCATAAGTCATTTAGATGTACTGCCACCACCTGGGATTCATGAGAATGGGGAAAGATGTAATGTGGCCGAGCCCATCTTGCAGGAGGAAATGTTTTATCATGAGGATTAGGGTGCAAGGCTGGTGCAGTTATCCTGGGCTTAAGTCTGGCCTCGGAACTCATTTTCTTCATCTATAAAATGGAAGATAATAATAGTATTTACTTCAGAGGCTTGTGAATTAAATGAGATAATCCGCACAAATCTCTTAACCCAATGCCTGGTACAGGGGGAGAGCTCGATAAATATTAGCTGACTAATTTAAGTATTGGCACTTTTTCAGAAATAGGTACCTGAAATCCTCAACTAATTCAGTACTGAATCATTAGACCCCATGAACTCCACCTATTAAGCTACAGACATTGAAATTGAATTGTTGGGTTTCAACTCTAATGCAAACATCATTGTTTAAGCAATGGTTAAGGTAATCCTATCAGGTCCTAGCTTGCCAACTTTCAATTATGGGTGACTGGCAGCCAAGAGTGAGGAACATACTTATTCAGGGGATTCAGGAGCTAAGAGTAGGACTGGATGTGCCAAGGATGCTTCTCCATCTTCTTCTTTAAAAAAAAAAAAAAGCTAATTGAACTTTATAAACCCTTTTGCATTTGAGCTTCCGGGGCGTGGATTTGTCTTCAACTTTACCGTCCCCAGTGATTAATAACACAGCATGTAGCAAAGGCAGGCGCTTTCAGGGGTCTTGCATTTCCCTACCACAGTTGGCCCCACTTAGACCTTAGTGCATGTGTCCAATGACCATCCATAATTGCAGGGATGCAGTGATGCATAATTGTGCATCTGAGATGCCAAGTTACCATTATAGAATTTGGGGACCATGTAGCAAGATGTCACTTAGATGCAGACTGAGAAACTGGACCCCCCCAAGCCCCAGTGTACATCATGGAGATGAGGCTGACAAACAGTTTTGGCAGCCATTAAGGTAACCATGTTGAATTTTCAGGATCCACCTCGGGAGTTTAAGTGACTTGGCAAGCCTCACTCGGGGCTTTCCGGGATGTGGTAGGAGCTTGTAATGGGAAGGAAATTCCTGTGGCCACTATCAGAGTGCACTTTGCCTAAGGAACAGGAGGACACAACTTCCCAGCAGGGCACAGTGGTGCACGCCTATAATCCTAGTGGCTCAGGAGGCTGAGGCAGGAAGATCATGAGTTCAAAGCCAGCCTCAGCAACAGCAAGGCCCTAAGCAACTCAGTGAGACCCTGTCTCTAAATAAAATATAAAATAGGGCTGGAGATGTGGCTGAGTGGTGGAGTGCCCCGAGTTCAATCCCCAGTACCACTCCCCAAAAAGTTTCTCCCAGCCCAACATCTCCTGATGTTTTCTCCAGAAAAATTGTCCTTTCAGTCAATTTCAATTAATGACAACTTCCATAAAATGTGCAAGTCACTTTGCTCATTTAGCCCAGTACTCTGATGAATGGCTTCAAATGCTCAGTATATTTCTCTGCAAGAAGTAAAAGCACGTGAAGAAGAGTGTTTTCATCCTTATGATGAAATAGGAGTCATTTGGGGTCTGTCTCCTCCAGAAAGAGAATGCTCTAAATAAACCAGAGGCTACTTGCTGATGGGTTTTGGGAGGGAGGGGCAGGTGGCTCTCAGATTTCAGGGCTGCTGTGTGGCTCCTCTGGTTTCATTAGGATGTCACGTTCTTGGTAACAGCATCTGCTGTTCTTCTAACGAACACCCAGCGACAAAAACAGAGCCTCTGTCTCTCCCCAGGACCTGCAGGGGACAGAGGGGCCGCAGCTGGGAGAGACAGAACAAGCCCATATTTCATAACAATTACGCCGGATTATCGGGAAAGGTGGCAAGAAAAACTATTAGCAAGTTGGAGGAAAGGGAATTTATGGCTTGGCAGCTCAAAGCATGACGGGTTTCTCCTCTGAAGAAAAATCACTTCTCTGGAGGTGAGAAAAGGGCAGGCCCCCTGCTCAGCAGATACGAATCCATCAAGTTAGCTTTGCTTTTATACGACCCTCGGCCTCAATCTAAAAATGCCCCTTGAACTCCCTAGGATAAAATAATACGTGCAGTATTCACTACGTTGAACATATGCCCCACCCCGAAATACTGCTCGATCCCCTATATTCTCCATGTAAAGCATCACGGTATTTTAACTCAGTGGGCCTTGCACTTTGAGAGAAGTAAAGAACATGTCAAGCATATATTCTCTCACAGCGGATGACAGGGGACATTTCTTTGAGACAAACTCTACCTCTCTCCAGGGACCAGAGAGTGTTGAAGGTAGCCTGTGCTTGGATCTGGAGAATCCTTAGGATGAGTTGCACATCACCTCCTGCCTTGCCCATTAGCTGCTAAACCAAATGCCATATGGTTACATACAGCATTTTACTTGCTTCTCAAGGCAACTCCATGAAGTGGTTTCATTTCTCATTACACAAATTAAGAAACTGATGCTTAGCTTCCCAGCATAAGGTCAGAACCAGGTCTCCAGCTTCTGAACTTTTCTTTTTTTCTTTTTTTTTGGTACCAGGGATTGAACTCAGGGGTGCTTACCCACTGAGCCCCATCCCAAGCCTTTCTTATTTTTGATTTTGCAACAGGGTCTTGTTAAGTTGCTTAGGACCTTGCTAAATTGCTAAGATCAGCCTTGAACTTGCGACCCTACTACCTCAGCCTCCTGGGTTGCTGGAATCACCCGTGTGCGTCACCGCAACCAGCAGCTTCCTGACTTTAGCTGGTTGTCTTTCCACCACGCTCTTCATGAGAAATCCTGTATTGCCTCACTACCCCTGCCACAATTTTCCTTGGAATTTACCATAGGACATGGACCTGCTGCTGTGGACACCATTTAGCCAGGAGGCAGACTAAAGCCAAAGAAGACACAAAGTAAAAAGCCACGGAGACAGCCTTAGGCTGTCAGTCTAGCTCGGTTCAGCTTCAAATCGGATTCCATGCACCACAATGATTAGATAATAATACCAATAATAATGCATTTGAACCTAACAACAATTCACTGAAAAGGTCTTTTTTTTTCCTCACATTCTGGGTTTACCAATGGTTAAAGCTAAATAATTTACTGAAGCTCCCAGCTGGCAATCAGTTACCAATTCAAACCCAGAGCTCCTTGGCTTCAAGACTGTGCTTAAGTTGCCTCCGAAAATGAATTTGAATAAAAATGGTTTTTATTACAGGAAGCTTGATATGAAAGGGGCTTGTGAGTTTTCCAGATCATGGATGAAATTTAAAAATAGGGTTAAATCTGAACAACAGAAAGAATTGTATTGGGGGTGGCGGATTTGGTGATAAAAGTAGAAATCCTGGCATCAAGGAGGTATGCAGGAAAGGTCTGTTCACTGAGTGAATGAGCATGTGAGTGAATTAATTAAACTCTACCAACACATTATTAGCACATCTGGAAAGGCAGGACAACCCAATGACAGAATACATTCACAGGCACAACTGACCACTGCTCTTGAATATTATAGCATTAAATATCCAGTCAGCCACTGTTCCACCTGAAGCATCTTACAGCCCAGGGTGGAGGTCAGACAATCTTTCCAACTCAAAACAGTGGTAATCTGACAAAGCCTCCCTGTGGGACCCTCACAGGGAGCAAGGGAGATGAACCGGTTGGCACTTGACTTCCATGGTCTCTCCAATCCCATGGCTGCCCACTGGACGTTTACAGCAGACTCAAACCCACCCCAGGATCCTGGCCCAACTTGCTGCTGTTGACGGCTCTGTCAGGAGATCTGACTAGCAGTCAGTTCTTTCAGGGTCAAGATAATCTTGCCTCCACTAATTTTGGTGGCTCTAAACTGGTACCTTTATTAAAAATGTACCTTGGGGCTGGGGATGTGGCTCAAGCAGTGGTAACGCGCTCGCTTGGCATGCGCGGGATGCTGGGTTCGATCCTCAGCACCACCTAAAATAAAGATGTTGTGTCCACCGAAAACTGAAAAATAAATACTAAAAAAAAGTTCTCTCTCTCTCTCTCTCTCTCTCTCTCTCTCTCTCTCTCTCTCTCTCTCTCTCTCTCTCTTTCTAAAAAAAAAAAAATGTACCTTGTTCCTATGATGGGTCTTTCTCCATTTTTTACCTGTCCCCACCTGGAAACTCCTTGAAAACTTGGGTTTGTTCCCTTAAACCCAGGTCCTTCCCTTGATAAAAGAACCAGTATCCATGTCCTGTCAGCCTAGCCCTGCTTTGTTCTTGTTGACTCTGTGATGGGGATGGCAGTCCTGCATCACGACACTGCTGGTAATGCTCCCAAATGCTGACTGGATGGAGCTTTTTCCCTGCCAGCACCCAGCCTCACTGTGGCTATAGCCCCATAACTTTCTTCCCCTATTTCCCCACCTTCCCTCTATTTATCCAATCAGCAGGAATTGCAAATACCTCCACTATCGCATTCAATGGCAACTGCATTCATACACGGATCCTCCTGCTACCTCCCTTGTCTATCATGTGGGTGTCTGGTATGCATTCTCCCCTCCACACCATGGTCTTTGCCAATAGAGTGATCTTAAAAGTACCCATGCCCCCGATGACACTTTTCAGTGGTTATCTATTATATCAAGTATGATTGGCAGAAAATGACTCCCCACAGGTGTCTGTGTGCTAACCCCATTAGGTTCCATGGAAAAGGGAAATTAAGTTTGAAGATGCAAATTAACTGACTTTAAATGGGGTGGTTATTCTGGATTATCCAGGGGAGCGTAAGCTAACAACAGGAGTGGAAGAGAGAGGCCACTAGACAGGCATTCAGCCCAGGACTGTCTGCTCTAAAGACAGAGGAAGGGGGCCATAAATCAGAACAGCAACAGCCTCCCAGTATTGGGAATGACCCTCCATTTGCAGGTAGCAGGAAAACAGAGGCTTCTGTCCTGTAACTGGAAGGAACAGGAGTCTGCCAAGAGCCCCAATGGGCAAGGAAGCAAATCTCACGCAGAGCCTCCTGAAATTAATGGCATCTTGATTTTGCACTGGACCTGGACCTACAGAACTTGTAAGACAATGCACTTGTATAAGTCCCAAGTTTGGAGTAAATATGTTATAGTAGGGATAGAAAATTAATCATACAGCTTTAGCATAGACTCCCATAAGAGGGCCTACTTGACATCCTAAACTCCAAATTCTGCTGCTGCCCAATTTTGCTTCTCCTCCATGAACAATTAATTGAGTGTGATACCCACATGCTATTTTATTGCCAGGAACACTCTCCCTTATTTTCTTTCCTGAGCTCTACTCATCCTGTGAGAATCTTCTCTGGTTCAAGAATGTCTCCCTGAGCCCCACAACCCTGTCCCTCCCTGTCTCTCTCTCCCACAGCCTAGTGTGGGTGCCTCTCCTTAGTGCTGCAGGACCCTCTGGGACTGTAATCCTATCTCTTGTCATGTCATAGTCACTTTTTCTGTTCTCATGTTTGCTACATGACCTGACCCTGTCCCCACCTGGAAACTCTTTGAGAACAAGGATCTCACTCAACTCTTGGGTGCTTCTAGCATCTGAAAAGAGTGCTTAGCTCTTAGCGGGCTTGGATAAATGATGTTTGAGCCAAAGCTGATGGAACTGTCTGGCCCCAAGCACTCAGTTTTCCCACCACAAGAATCATATTAGCTCTAAGTTGCCTTAGACCATGCAGGTTACAGACAGTCTTCCCTGAACCCCTTCCTTTCAGGAGCTATGAGCACAGGGTGGTCCAGGAGGGTCATATGGAGCTCTGATCTCCCATGCTAGATGACTTCACCAGCATTCTTTCCTATGCAGCCCTGGTCACCTGCTGGTCTGAGGGGCAAGTGATGGTTGGTCAGTGTTGTGTGGGGAAACACCTCCTTGGGGCTCTTTCAGGGTCTGCCTCTCTTACAGATTCACTGGAACAGGAGTCAACAAACTTCCTGTAAAGAGCCAGATGCTAAATATTTTTGGCTTTCTGGGCCATCTGGTTTAAGTCAAAACTCCTGCAATTATACCTCAAAAGCGGCCATGATCAATATGCAAATGAGCAGGTATGGGGGTATTACCATCACCCTTGAACACTGGACTTACAATAACAGGTAGTGGGCTGCACTGGGCTGGATTCGAATGCTCAATAGATGGCTTTGGAAGGCATTGTGCTATTCTTGTGGCTGCTGATTTAGTTTTCTAATTATGTTTTGCTCAGGATGATATTAATATGGGTTTACATTCTCTGAGCAGATCCCACCAGGGACTCAGGAGGAGGCTGTGGGTGAATGTAGAGAGCCGGGGTGAGAAAAGCTGGCCTTGTATTAAAATTAGCTACAGGTAATTGAGAGAAGACTGTCTATAACTGCCAATGGGAAGGAAACAGGCCCCTGTGAGTGGCTGAATGTTTATTAAACTTGAAAATGGCATCTTTAGTCTTCATTTACCTGGTTCCCAGAGGCCTGTGCTCAAGCAGCTGCAAGTCACAGGGGCAGGGATCTCCACCGAGCTAGCCAGAGTGTCCTTCTGAGTTGCACACTCCCAAGCATTAGAACGTGCAGTCCTGTCGCGGGGGCAGGGGTGGAAGATTAGCTCATATGGATTGCCCATTGTCCATTAGGCATGTTTTGAGCTGCTCCATAAATATTAACTGCTAATATCTACTGAGCACTGGGATTTTGCTGGTTGTTTTATTTTATTTCCTATAAATTATATGACTCTTCCAGTGAGGCATTATTGTTATGCTCTTTTAACAGAGAACATGGTTAAATAACTTGCTCAAAATCATAGAAGCATTTTAATTAGGCATCTGACTCAACAGGGCTCATTGTTAACCATGATATTGACTTGCCTTCTAGTGATTTTCATTAAAAAGCTTCCTACCAGGGAGGTATTATTTGCTCCATCTCACAGGGAAGACCACCAAGAACAAAAGAAACTTTTTTATAGCTACCCAGTCAGGGCATCCCCAGTTCCATGACTTTCCGAGTTCAAAGTCCAGATGTCACATGGTGACTGAGACGGAGTCACTTGCTCATCCTAAGCTGAGATAATATGGCTGTCCAGCTTACCTCTCAGAACCCGTAGGAGGTGCAAATAATAATTCTACATCTTTAAAATGATGCACAGTAAAAATGGTAAAGCGGCCAAGCATGATGGTTCACGCCTGTAATCCCAGCGACTTGGGAAGCTGAGGCAGGAGGATCGCAGGTTTGAAGGTAGCCTCAGCAAAAACTTAGTAAGACTGTAAGCCACCTAGTGAGACCATGTCTCAAAAATTAAAAATAAATAATAAAAATGAAAGAGCTTGGGATGTGGCTCATTGGTTAAGCATCCCTGGGTTCAATCCCTGGTCCAATAAAGGATAAAGCACTGAATTATTATAGCTTATTGATTAGAGATATGCACTTTGGAGTCAGATAAAACTGACTTCAGGAAGCACATTATGAATCTGCCACTTGCCAGCTAGGTGACCTTGAACAAATTCCCAGGTCTTTCTAGTCTTAAGTTCTTTTATATGCATAGCAGGCTTAATACCTATTCCACAAGGATATCTATTTGAGTATAAAATGAGATATTGTTAGGATTTGGCACTTAAATAGCAAAACTGTGCCATTCCTTATTAATTTTTTATATTGGTTCAAGAAATTGAAGAATCTCAAGGTATTAGAATAAGAAATTAAAAACCCTGAGACTACAGCCATAAAAGAAAAAAATACAATAGCTCAGAGAAAGAGACATTTGATAGGCATTTGTCTTCTGGTTGGACAGTTTCTTTCTTCTATCAGATTCAGCCACAGCTGTGAGCGTGTGAATACTTTTGCAAATTCTATGGAAATTGCTTCCCTATGTCCTATTGAGTGATCCACTTGCATTCACTTAGAAAAAAAATGCCCATAAGACTAGGCATAGAGCTTTATAGCAAGCTGGAGAGTGAGCAGAGAAGCTCCAAATTTGGGTTTCACAAAAAGGAAGAAGCTAAAGACCCATGTTCCTTGCCACTGGGTCAGACATGGTAGAATGAAGTGGGGATTCCTGTAGATTTGTGCAGGCTTTGTTGAAAGTCAGGCAGTTGGCCCAAAGACAGAGACCATGACCTGGAGAATGTGTTCCCCAGGTTCCTTGGGTCATTTTATTGGAATTCAGATTGCACTCCACTCCGAGAAAAGATAGTTGTTTGCTTCCCAGGCCACCTCTCCCATAATCTTGACTGAACTGAAGAAGGGCAGCCCTAGAATAGACAATGCGTCATGCTGACCGATAGTGGTATTTTGGCCTTTGTTTCCCCAGGGAAATGCATTTCATATCCTATTACAAGATAAGGACTCAGAAGACCCAGGGAAAAGTCAAATCACCCACAGCAACCCTGTCTGCCACTTAGTTCCTTACTTTGGAAAGGCAGGAAAGTTTGAGGACCAGAGAAGCTCCCATGATTTTTAAGAAAATGCTAAACAGATGAGAGGCACTTCTGTTTACTGCTATTGTGGTGGTGATGATAACGGAAGGGTAAGAAGTTGAATTTCCTCCACCTGCGCAGAGACTATCTGCCACCCTGTGAGTTCTGAGATAGAGAGGGGAACAATGATATACGTTGAATGCGGACACTGCTGAGTTGTGTCAGAGCATGGCTCTGTCTCTTGGGCCAGGGACGTGACATCATGCATAGCCCCATGCTCTGCTGTCAAAGAGCTTGAGGAAAGATTTGTAACGTGAGTGGGTTTTATGATAGTCTCTGGTGGAATTAGTGGGCTTGGATAAGGTTTCAGGACAACTCTTGAGGACATTGTTCTTTACCCACTTCCTTTACCAGCTGTCAAGGTAACTCAGATCATATTCTTCTTAATGGCAAGATCCATTTCCACGTCCACCTCGCTGCCCCCACCAACACACATGCCCACATGCGCACCCCCCCACACACACACACACTCATATTATATTTTCATTTTGCTTTCAAGTGACTCCTTGTTAGTGAGCGCTTTTAGTTATCCTGGTAAAGGAGAAAAGAGATTCACATGTGGAAAGTTAAAGAGAAATAGGTTAAATATTCAGGACCAAATCATTCCTGTATATCTGCCCCAGCCTTTGAGATGTGCTTCCTCTGGCTTTGAAATGTCACAGGAAATTTAAATCAATCAATAAATCAATAAAATGAATGGCGCATCCCCTCCTATCCCAGAATCCTACAGTTGTTAAAATTATTTTCTGAGTGCGAGGTGGACCTATGTGAGCATTTGCATTAACAACTCTAGTTTATATGAACAGTGCAACTATTTATTCCACTTTTTTTCCCTACTGAGAAAATGTGCTCTGCTCAGAGCCTGGTTCTAGTTTACTTGGAGACAAAATATATCAACATCTCCCAGGATGAGTGTCACCTTATCCTCAGTTTGATGTAGCTCCCTGTTTCTTGTGCTCTTATGTTCTCATGTACCATGTTCTGCATTGAAATCGTATTTTTAGTGCATATAGGCACTAAAATTGATAAGTCAATAATGATACATCATTATTAACTAAAATCCATAATTTGCATTAAGACTTTATGTTGTAGGTTTTGTATTATGGGTTTTAACAACCATATAACCACAGGTATCTATTCTTACAGTATCATACAGTAGAGCTTCACTCTCCTAAAAATTTTCCTCTGTTCCATATATTCATTCCTCTCCCTTCCCTCATCTGTCCCCAAGCTCCTGGCAACCACGGATCTTTGGCTGTCTCCATAACTTCATCTTTCTCAGAATGTCATATAGTTGAAATCTTACATAGGCTTTTCAGAATAGCTTGGAAATATTATTTTAACTTTTAAAAAATCAGTGAAATTAGCTTTCAAATTCACCAGAAGTGGCCTAAAAACCTGCATAATTTTCCAAGCTCCCTGAACAAGCAAGAGGAGAGCACTGATTTTATAGCTGCTGCCAATTTCTGGGTGGTAACAAGAAAACAAGAAGAGAGGGGAGATGGGCTGGTATGGAGAGTGAGCTCATCATTTACCCCAGTTCCATAAACATTGGTCCATGGAAGGATTCTCATATTTGTTTGATTTTTAAGACTCATCTATCCATTTATCCACCTATCCATATCCTACTTCGATTACACTTTCCTCTCCCACCATTTAAAAATGTTGAATATGAATCCTAGAATTTTATGTATTCCTTAAAACAGGCAGTGTTTTTATTATTGTGAGCATGTTTTACATTTACTTAAATGGCTCTATGCTAATGGCCTCATTCTGTTTTTATATTTGCCAACCATTGCTGTAAACAACCGAGTTTGTTGCTTTTTCCTTCTAAATAGCATCCAGATGGCTGTCTTCCACCATGTTGGATTGCCCCGATTCTCACCCATGAGCACTTTGGTTGTTACCAATCCTAAATCCCCTGCAGCAATAGCAATTCACTTTTTCAGTGTAAAAACCCACAAACAATTGTCCTGACTCAAAGCTCACTTGCAGGTGCACCCACACTTTCCTCTAACAAATTCAAGGAATAGGTTCAAGTCAACAAAGGTTTAAGGGAAAACATGAACATTCTCCTGAAGATTCGGGGGGGAAAGATGAAGATGAGGATGCACTGTGTATTCCCCAGCCCCTTTCTTCAGATTCCCTGAGAGCAATTCAGTTCCCTGACTCTCCAGTAACTTCGGCATGTATAACCCTTTGCACGTGTAAAGTGAATAGCTCTCAGACCTCCTCACAGTCGTCACCCAGATCTGCAAATACAGGATCCCTCTAAGGTTGTCTTTTTTTTAGGAAGGGGATGCATGCTGGATGGGGCAGGGGTTCTATTGCACATGGGATTACAGCTATCACAGTCTAAGTAAAGATGTGTATGACCTTTCATGTTTTTGGCTTTAGCTTATTTTAATGCAATAATGGGAAAACATTAATATTTTTACATTTATTATGGGAGAAATTAGTTGTACCTTATAAATGGCTCTATGCTAATTTTCCCTTTGACTCCCCTGCTCATTGGTGCCAAAAACACAGGGAACAATAATTATTGTGGAGCTAGAAGTACGGTACATACATGATCAGGCAGGTTCATCATAGTGGACATTTGTGATTATTATTTAAGTTATTTTTATCTTGCTTCACATGGATTAGCATCAAATATATTCTCAAATAATCAAAGTGAGGAAAATTGGATTAATTTCAGCATGCACATGTATTATTTATTATGTGCTAGGCATGTGATTTGCATATGATGTTTTATTTAATCCTTAGCAGTGACCATTGAAAAATTTTTTGAAAAAGAAAATCCCAGTGTGTAAATGAGGAACCCTAGGCCTAGACTAGGATGCATTTTTCCCAGGACCACTGTTGCATTTTACCAGAAAGAGGTCAACCTAGGGACTTGCCTAAGCCCCCTTGACTTTACAGTTACTTGTTAAAATTTTTCAAGTAGAAGGATCCAAGGAGGGAAAGACTTCTACCTCCCTGACACTCAGCAGGATTTAAAATCAGCCATGCATAGAATCTGAGAGCTGAAGGGCACTTCATATCAGTGGGATGTTATTGGAAATTTCGGCAAGAAAATTCTTCCTTAGGCAGTATGGTCCCCAGTATCACTCAATGTTTAGCATCTCTCAAAGTTGCCTACCAAAATGCTAAGGACTTCTTAGTTATTGTTACATCCCCAAATATCCCTCACAGTTTTTACTCCGCCTTTCTCCTATTCAGATGAAATGGAAGAAGCAGAGTATATGAGTCACATATGGGATTTAGATTCACACCAGGAGGTGCTTTCAAAAATGCTCAAACTCAAAAAATTTCTCAAACTCAGACCTACATCTGCATGGAGAGAAGGAGGGAAGAGCAGGTATGAGTGATCTTCTCTCCTTAAACAGAAAAGGTTTACAGGTACAGAATTACCTTGATACTGTCTCTTAGTGGAACACGCAATTCAGTGAACTGCCCTGAAAAGAAGAAAGGTCATAGAATTGCATCTGGACAGTTGACTTATAGACGACGCAGCTAGGTAGCAAGAGTAATATGAATTTGAAAACCAGGCCAGGCTTCCAATTTGGCTTTGTGTTTTCTAGGTGTCGGGGCCTTGGATGTGCTATTTATATTCTTTGAGTTTCAATTTCTTTGATGCAAATAAAATAGCTTTAAATGCAGTATTACTGCGGGGCTAGAAATTGATAATGTATGCAATGCAGCCAGCATGGAGAAAATGTTCAATGAACATTAATTCCTTTCCTTTTAATGCTTCAGGGAAACTGTTGCTCCCTTGTTCTTACCTCTGGTTCCCCTTCACCCCCTCTACCTTTCCCAGGCACTCAAAACAGAGTGAAGTTAAGATATATCACATTGGACTAACAAATGCACAAGGACTGAAGTGACCCAAGAGAGCTATTTAAGAGATAACAAGACCCTCCTGGATACTAAGAGGGAAAACGTGGGTAGAAAAATTTTTCATAACTCATAAAAGCAATTTTACATATAAAAAATAGGGAGTGTACTATATTAGTCAGCATCATGTTATTATAATAAAATGCCCGAGGAAATTAATTTATAAAGAAAAAAGGGTTATTTTGGCTCACAGTTCTGAAGTTTCTCATTCAAGATCAAGTGACTCCTTTCTTTGGGCCTTTGGGCAAAAGTGACACAAACTTCTTACATCAGAAACATAAAAAGACCGAGAAGCAGGGAAACAACAGGACCTCACAAAACCCTTCCAGGGCACACCCCCCGTTGACCTGAGGACCTCTCTCTAAACTCCACCTCTCAAAGATCCCATCAACTCTCACTAGCTCCATCTTGGGGACCAAACCTTTCACAAATGGACCTTTGGAAGACATTGGCCCAAACCATTGCTTGGATCTCTGAATGTGCAATGCTCATGCCTTCGTCGTGTGGGTGTACACACTGAGTTGAAAGTGAGCCTGAAACTGGGTTCCCACAAGCTCTCAATACGATAGCAAATGATAACAGTGTGAACCCCTGCTGTTTGTTTAGTTTCCAAATCCCTTTGTCCTGAAACCCTACTTGATCCTGAGAAATTATGGAAGACAGAGATTACCATCTTCATGTTACTGCTACTGACACCAAGAAGTCAAACTGATTTTCTCAGGGTCATGGAGAACAAATAAGTGTGTTAACGTGTAAGATTCAAATCCAAGATGGTGTCTTGGATTGTCCAGGTGGTAATTAGTAAGGGTTCTCCAGGGGAACAGAAGCACATGATTATGGAGGCCAAGACTTACATACAGTCTGCTGTCTGCAAGCTGAAGAATCAGCAGAGAAGCAGGCGAGCCAATGGTGTAACTCCCATTAGAGACCAAGAAAGGCCTGAAAACCTGAAACTCTGAGATCCAAGGGCAAGAAAAAATAGATGGCCCAATTAAAAATGAGCATCTCTTGACTGATCTGCAAATTGAATTACTAAAAGCAGAGGATAAAGGGAAAATGCACTGGTTAGACTGTTGGGGGTCAGGATGCATTGGAAAAGTTAGATACCGGGTGGTTGAATTGGACACGCAGGAGTGGATGGGTGTTGCTGTTTTGGAGACTGGCACTTCCTGTGATTTTAAAATAGAGAGTTCTGGGCCAGAGATTGTGGATAAATTTTCATTGTTCACCAGTCTTAATGTCAAAAGAATTTCCAGGTAAACCATTGGATAGAAATAATGACCTTTTTCCTAAAATGTTCTGTACACCAAGTCTCTGCATAATGATTTTTTTTTTAAAGAGAGAGAGGTAGAGAGAGAGAGAATTTTAATATTTATTATTTAGTTATCGGCAGGTACAGCATCTTTGTTGGTATGTGGTGCTGAGGATCGAACCCGAGCCGCACGCATGCCAGGCGAGCGCGCTACCGCTTGAGCCACATCCCCAGCCCTCTGCATAATGATTTGAGCGTTGATATATTCAGCTGCCATGGAAGGTGGCACCCTGCAGGAAAGTTTTCCTTCTCAGGATCCACCATGAAACCCCTTTACAATGGCCCATGTCCCATGTGGAGCGGTAGGCTAACCTGGGCCTGGTTGAGGTCACAGATCTTTGCTGAAAGATTGAACATCTGTCCCAGGTTTGGTATTTGCATGCGATTCTTGGTCTGAACACAACAAAATAAATCAGAGTTATTTCAGAGTGTGTGTGTGTGTGTGTGTGTTTTCAGTAATAAAAAAATCTCGCTCAATAAAGAAAAAAGAAGGTCTTTGACTTCTAAGAGCAAGAAATCCCCAACTCAAAACATTTTTGTCAGGATATTAGGAGTAGAATGGAGAGTAAATTATAATATGTTCCATTGCATTCACATATTCACATGCTTCCACCAAAAGGGCCAAGGGCAAAGTGACTTTTATTTAAGATCTTGAATGAAGACCTGACCTATGAATGACCTTAGTTTCATTTACTGACACTAAAGAACAGGTACCATGGACTCCAATGGCCTGAGTTACCTGGAGGGTGAAACAAGCACGTGTCCATCATCAGTCATGGTGGCCCTCCAGGGACATCTGAGACGTGCACACTACCTGTCTTCTTCTCTAACACTTCTGGCCATTGTCTTGCCTCAGAGGGTGCTCCCAGCAACTTCTGGTATAAACAACTTCAGAAGGGTAAGAGGAAGGAGAGGATATGAGTACCTTCAGTGGATCCAGCTGAGCGGGGCTCTAGAGTGCAGGAAGAATGGAACTGGCCCTGGTTTCATCCTGAGGAAAGGTGGCTGTGGACCAGTGGAGACGGAGGTAGCAAGGATCTTGGACAACATAGATCCAGGACTCCACAGCCAGCTCCCGCCCCACCTCCACTGGTTCTTAGAGAAAGAAACCACCTCACTTATCACCATTCTATAAGAAGAAATGGGAAAATGATCATTACACAGACTTTCGTAAAACACCACTGACTTCCTAAGATAGTTCCGTCTTCATCTTAACACACTGAAAGCCACAGAGATTTGAGTAACCATCTGGTGTCCTTAAAAAACTCTTCTTGGTAGAAGGAAAAAAATCATTAATAAGTGTTCCAGCACACTACCAGTGAAAGTAGCTGGAGACCCAAATTCTGGTCAAGAGGACAATTGAGATATCTTGCAAATATGGTGTCCTCGTTAACACTCTATTAAACTCAATTTGATATTAACAGAGGACTGCTTTACACTTCTCCAATTAGGGTCATCTAATTGTTAGAGCACATCACAAATACCCCCTCCGGGTCAACAGAATGTTCTCCCCTGTCTTATATTTTATGGATCCACTTTCTACTCCTGTGCCTGATCTTAGAATCTAAAAATAGCTCATGTATTTGAACCTGTAGGTTCCTGGTATTAAACCAGCAGTGGAGGGAGGGGGCCCAGGGCTCCCCCACAGTACCTGCTTGTCTCCCAGGGGATGCAACAATGATCACAGCATCCTGATTTGGGAAGGGCTGCTTATGTGGGAGGAACTGTGCATACTTCACTGCATACCTAATTTCATTAAAAGTGGGAAATCAAACACACAGCAAAGGGGATGAGAGTCACAAGGAAAGATTCGGTTTCTATGACAACTGGAGGTCTGCACACACACATCAGCACCGTGAGAGGTCTGAGCCGGGGCAGGAGTTGCTGACAGCTTCACCTAAGGCCTGTCATCACATTTTCCTTTACCCTGTGTGCCTTTATCAGTCACCCTCTATCTCCCTAAAGTCTTGAAATGGATGGGGACCATGCATTCTCTGGTCAGCAGACAGGGATGATGCCTGCCAACTTCGCTTGGCTCTTACCATTGCAGAGGGGAATAGAAAAAAAATATCCATTTTCTTCAGACTCTTTACCAATACAAGCATCTGGGTTATAGATCCAGGCTTTGTTGCTTCTATGCCTCTGTGAATGCCACACTCTCAGATCCCAAGCACAAACATGCACACACACACACACACACACACACACACACACAGAGTCTCCACAAGGGTTCCCCTATGGTGGGCCTCTGGGGACATTTGCACTCCAACATGCATATCTAATGCATCCTCCCAACATGCATATCTAATCATGCCCTTCACAGGACACAGTCCCTTATAAGAAAACATTTTCAGCCCTCCACTGATTTTGGTCACGAAATCATTCTGAAGCAGATTCATTACGTAAGCAATCTTTAACCCATGTGGTACATTAGAATTGTCTGTAGTAGTACTCTCTCTCTCTCCCTAAGTTCCAAAATTAGCAAACAAACAAACAAAAAGAAACTTGTTCTGATACATAGGTCACAATTCTAGGTTTGATTGGCTATTCTTCCTAAACATCAGTATTTTAAAAAACATATCCCTCTTGAGGGATTCAGTGTGTAACCTGAGTTGATTATATTATAGTCATTCATTCGAAAGTAATTTCCTTAGCAGCTATTTGTGTGCTGCATACTGGGATGGGCTGGATCTTGGAGATCTGAGGTGTAATTGGGCTCAAGAATTCCCGGGCTACTGGTAGGGGACAGATAGGTAGGGCAATAAGTGCAGAAAGTGCTGGGGGCTGGTCTGGTCTGAAGGAAGCCAGTGAGGACCTACAAATGGTTGGTCCTGTTTGGGGAAGTCCAAGAAAAACATCTTGGAGGAGTAGATGATGCTGGAGATCAGTATTAAAAGACATAGATATATCACAGATGGAAGAAAGCACAAAGATTTTATTGGATAGAGAGGGTGGATCTTAACTGATGGAGCAGAGCCCACATAGTCTGAAGCACCTAAAGGTTCTGAGGAAATAAATGTATAGGCCCTTATGTACAAGACCTGTGTATAAACAACTTTCAGACATTACCTATAGGATAGCTGTTTTGAACTTATATAGCTGTACAAAGTAGCTGGTATTAGTTAAGCTTTGTTTACTTCTACATTTAGAACATTGCTTTTCTTTAGGTTGATTGAAATTACATATACTGAGATGTAAGTGAAAAAATAAAATGAGGGTGTGTAAGCCAAGGGCACAGAGGACATGATATGGGACCTAGAATAGCTTGATACTGATGACATGTTGATTAAAGCCCCCTCCACCCAATACTGAGAATGGAATCAAGGGGTGCTCTGTCACTGAGCTACATCCCCACCCCTTTTTTATTTTTTGAGACAGGTTTTCACTAAGTTGCTCAGACTGGCCTTGAATTTGCAATCCTCCTGTCTCAGCCTTTCAGGTAGCTGGGATGATTATAGGTGTGCCCCATGATACCAGGCTAAAGTGGTCTTTTATAATGAGAGATGGATCTGACTTAGTGAAACATGATATATACCAAAAAAAAAAAAATTTACAGATTAAAGCATGGACATAGAAAAGAATAAATGTTACCAAAACAAAACAACAACAACAACAACAACAAAAAACCATGTGAGGTTTATTGCATGGTGTAAAGGTCTAACATAAATATAAATAGAATTCCAAAAAAACAAAAGAGAGAGAGACAGAGAGAAAATGGAAAATAAGCAATATTTGAAAAGATGATGGCTGGGATATTTGAAATGGAGGTTAAAGTGCCATGAATGTCAAACAGAATAAACATAAAGAAAAGAAATTGAGGCCTGTCATTGTAAAACCATTGAAAACTAAGGGCAGCAAGAAAATATTTTAAAAAGTAGCCAAAGGTGAAAGAAATATTATCTTCCAAGGAATCAAAGTAAAACTGGCTGAAGAGAAAAATAAAGGGGCACAGAAAACAGAAGTCTGTGTTGGAAATGGCTAGAAGAAATGGGGTTAGTGTGTTTAATGTTCACATATGGTCTGGGCAGTTGTATTAATTTATATGAGACATTAATCAACCAAGGATCTCTGACATCTCTAGGGTAAATGCTAAGAGAACAGTAAAGGAGGGAATAACTGCCAAGCTAAAGTGAGGGGGGGCAGATGAAGGAAAAATAAGTAAATATATCCCTGAGTAGTTGAAGGAGGAGAGAAGAGGGGAAATGGAAGAGAAACATGATAAATGTGAACTCATGCATGTCTGTGATTACATTAATTTTGACCTAAGTTCTCCAATTATACTGCAAATATGATCAAATTGGATGAAAAAAAAAATATTAAGCCACTCTAATGATGCTTCCAGGAGAAAGGCTTTAAGAATGAGCACAGAAAGATTGAAAGTAAAAGAAAAAGTTCCACTTCTAGCTATTTAGCTAAGAAAAATGGAAGCATGGTCACAAATCACCTTGCCTAAGAACATCCACAGATGCCTTCCTCATATCATCCCAAACCTGAGACAGATCAGATGTACAAGAATAGGAAAATGAATAAAGAATTCTGTGCACATAATGCGTATACTTCAACAATAAAAAAAAAAAGAGAACAGACCACTCATACGGGCAACAAAATAAATGAATCTCCAAAACATTATGTTAAAGAAATTAGACATAAAACCAGGTTTTGTGGCTCATGTCTATTATCCCAGCTACTCAAGGAGCTGAGAAGGAGGATTACAAGTTTGAGGACAGCTTCAGCAACTTAGTGAGACCCTGTCTCAAAATAAGAAACAGAAAAAAAAAATGGAGTGGAGATATAACCTCAGTGGTAGAGTACCTCTCTCTCTGGGTTCAATCACTCGTACAACAACAAAACAAAACAGGCACCCAATGAAAAAGAAAAACATAAAAGAAATCAGAAATGTGATCATTTTAGCCGATATTGAAGCATTTAATAAAATTCAACATACATTCATGATAAATACTTTTAACAGATTATAAATACAGGGTGCATCTATCATCTGATAAACACTATCTGTCATGACCTATCACATTTTTAAGGGAGATATGATAAAATCTTTCCCTCTGAGCTGTTGAACAAAAGAAGATGCTTTCTATTTTATTCAATACTATACTGGAAGGCCTAAAAAGGGAAAAGAGGCAAGATAAAAATGTGTTCGGATTAGAGGACAATGAAGGAAATGGTCATTCTTTGCAGATGTCCTGATTATATATGTAGAACATACAGAGGAATCCCTATTAGAATAAATGATGACATTTATCAAGGTTTTAAAGTGCATGGCTAGGTTCTCTGGGCTCTGGCTCAGGTTGCAGCCACATGGCTAAGCACAACCAAGTTGGGATGGTCAGCAAATACAGGACTTCCTATGGTGCTTTCTCCAGAAAATGGTGAAGAAAATTGATATCACCTAGCACCTCAACTACACTTACTTCTTCTGTGGAAAAACCAGGATGAAAAGGCCAGCCCTGGGGATCTGGCATTGTGACTCCTGCATAAAAACTGGCTGGTGGTACCTGGACCTGTATCACCACTTCTGTGGTCACAGTCAAGTCTGCCATCAAAAAGTTGAAGAAATTGAAAGATGAGTAGCAGCTCTATTATTTGGACATCCCTAGTCTATAAAAAAAATGGGTTCATTTATGTAACAGAAAAACACATGGCTAGTAGGCAAAAGGTATTATACATATATAACACAATAGTCAGAAAATTCAAAACACATAATATTTATAATAATATTATCAAGATCAAATACTAGTAATAAATATAACAAAAGAGGAGTAAGAATCCCATAGAAAATACTGTATATTTTTTATTTAGAATAAATGAAGGAGATGTAAATAAACAGGGGATGTACTATTTTCATGGGTTGGACACTTAATATTCTCATGACGTCAGTTCGACACAAATGGATTGCCAGAATCAGTGCAAATCTTGATTGGAATTTCAAGCTATTTGGTGTTTGTGGTTTACAAGCTGATTCTAAAACTTATCATGAAAATAAAAAGATCCAAGAATAGCCAAGACAATTTTGGGAGGGGGGGAGTAATTGATGAGGTGACTTTAATTTTCATATGGAAACCTAAAGGACTAGGAACAGTAAGATCATCTTGAAGAAGATGAACCATTGGAAAGATTTATTAAGATTTATTGTAAAACAACAACAATTAAGACAGTACACTGGATTAATGTAGTGTCCAGCAGGTCAATATAGAGTTTCCACAAATACAATCACACATATATTGACATGTGACTTACTATAAATTTGGCACAGCAGTGTGAGCAAGGATAGACTTTTCAATAAATAGTGCTATGTTGATTGGATATTCATAGGAGAAAAAAAGGAACTTAGCCCTCTTCTGGTAATATACCAGTGTAGCAAAGGGGAGTTTCTTGAAGATAAAAGTGAATGTTTTTATGATTGGGGGTGTTGGGTAGACATTGATGTTGAACTTTGTTAAAATTATGTACTTTTCCAGTCACCTAAAGTTTTAATTACAAATGTGAAAATTCAATTCCTAGATTTGGAAAAAAAATATTTGCACACAAATAACTGTAAAATCATTGGTATCCAGGAAGTACAAAGAATGTCTACAAATCAGTAGACATTCTACTAAATTCAACACACGCCTATGGCCTAGCAATCTCACTCCTATTCTGCTCCATAGGAATGTGTGAGCACATGTGCCAAAGGTAGGTAAAAGAATGTTCAAAGAAGCATTTTTCAGAAGAACTGAAAATCTGAAAAAAAATTCCAAATATCCAACAATGTGGCAGATTCATATATAAAAAAAGAAATATTAGAGCTAGGAAAATAAACTCTAACAACACTGTTATACTTAAATATGAGGTCTCCCAAAAGCTCACGTGTAGGACAAAGCAAAGAAAATTTAGAGATAAAATGATTGGGTTATGAAAGTCTAGTCAGTGTAGTCAGTACATTAATCTCCTGACAGGGATTAACTGAGTAACTATAGGAAGATAGGGTATGGCTGGAGGCAGTGGGTCCCTGGTGCATATCTTTGAGTTTTATATTTTGTCCTTGTTGAACAGAGCTCTTTCACTCTCTTCTTCCTGGTGTGATACTGTGAGCTAACTTCTTCCACCACACTTTCTGCCATGATGGTCAGCCTCTCCTTGGGCCCAGAGAAATGGAGTTGGCCATCTATGAACTGAGACCTCTGAAACCAAGAGGCCCCAAGTAAACTTTTCCTCCTCTAATTGTTCTTGTCAGGTCCTTTGGTCATGTCAGCAAAAAAGCTGACTAACACACACACACACACACACACACAACAACAGCATTGGATCTCATAAATAAAAATGTGAGTTAGGTCATCTAGAACTTTCTATTTATTTTACTTCACAAAGAGGTAAAAATCTAATAGGTGGTGTTAGACATCAGGATAACTCACATTTGGGGAATAGTATGGTGGTTAACAGGGGCCTACAAGGAGCTACTAGGATTCTCAGAACATTCTATTTTGGGCCAGGATGGTTGTTGCATCATGTTCAATTTGTGAAGGAAAAAAAAAAAAATCATTGAGATGAATACTCACGACGATGCACTCCTCTGCATGTATATTATACTTGAGAATGTTTTTAAAGGTTTATCATCCCGACTTATGGTGTTTCCACCCACCTGAATTCTAGAATTGTTACTGAAGATTTCATAGTTATGACAACAGAGAAAAATGAGGACTGAACCAAGCAAAACACCATCTACTGTATTCTATGAATGTTTGCAATTCGAACTTTTAAAATGTAGTTTGGGTTTTATAGTTAAATTTGAGTTAGAAGCATAATGATTTCATGATTTGCTTAATGGTTGGAGAGATTTAAGTAATGAAATAAAAAAAGGCAAGATTGCATGTTTATTTGCACTTTCCCAAGATATGCTAAGGAACATCTTTTATTTTTTCTGGAGCTGTCATGGTCTTCCTCATGAACCTCATCCACTGAATGGTGCAAGAAAAAAACAAAAGTACAGTTCAGCCCATTTAACCTTATCCATGCCAAAACAAGTGTCTCTCTAGATAAGTTATTATTGGGTAATATATTTGGTCTTTTAGGGCTGGGATTGTGGCTCAGTAGTAGAGCACTTGCCTAGCATGTGCGAGGAACTGGGTTTAAAATATATATATATATTCTTTAAAATTTCTTTTCCCTCCAGATCTTCCTGATGACATCTGGGTGTCCTGTTAGGTAGGACTAATGGTGACAGATGACAGAGGTGTCCAAGGAACAGACACTGGACAGTACCTGGGCTGATTTGCTTCCTTTAGGATCAACTGGCCTATCCTAGACTCTGCTTTGGTCCACTGTAAAGTCTACATCTGGATTCTGCTGTCTTCACCCAAACCTGCAGAAACTCTTTGCATGATCCAGTTTCATCTTTGGATGTCTCTAGTATTACAAAGGAATCTGCAATATTACCCCCCACCATATCTGGCCCTTGGCCTAGACGTTCTACCCCACTTCCTGACACAGCAGACTTCATGGTGCTCTCAACAGCTCCCCTCTCAGCTATACTATGCATCCTCCCCTTGGAAGGCATGTAGGAATGGGTGGAAATCTGGGAATGCTGAGCACTAGCGCTTCGTTTATGTCTGTGCTTCTCCAACTACAGTGTGTAGCATCATTATCTGGAATACTTGTTAAACTATAGATTCTTGGTGCCCATTTTAAATTTGTGACTCAGAGGACTGTGGTAGGGCTCAAGAATTTGGATATCTCACAAGTGTACACATGGTCTTGTGAGTCTGGTGACTACGATCTGAGAAATACTGCTCATATTAAACCATCTAGGCACTTTGGATTTACTCCCCTGATTGGTGTGGGGCGGCCTTTTGTATTCCCCAATTTTAAGTGGAGTTTTGTTATGTCTACCCCAAACTCTTCCCTGGCCCTTTTCTTCTTTCCACAATCATTTGGAGGTGAATTAGCTGGTTTTTTGTTAGTGTTGACGGTTTTGTTTCTGTTCTATTTTTTTCTTTTTCTTATCTACCCAGGGCTTCTGCAAGTATTGCTAAAGCTAGAAGAGATTAACTTTGGAAACACCTTTATTTTTCTCCTACATCATATCTCCCTTCTTCCCCACTCCAGCCTTAAAAGAAAACATTGGTGACAGATGACTTTAAAGGAGAGAGTAATTGACTGATACGGAATACAAACTAGTATTTTAAAATCTTTTGCTCATTTCAATAGCAAAAAAAAAAATAATAATTTAAGGTGATATGGAAGGTCTGTGAAAATCCTTTTCTTTTAGATAAGTGTAAACAATGCCCAACATTGAAAAAGGGGAACAGGAACAACTTCTCTCCCTCCAGTCCCTTCAATCTGGGGTGGTAGTTCAAGACCAAATTGGAATGGTGGTAGAGGAGATTCTGTTCTTAGAAAAGGAGCACTTGGAATCCAAAGAGATCTCTATCCGATGGAGATTCTGTTCCAGCAGGGGTACGCAGATTTAGGACCAGCACTGGGTGGATTTCATGTCTGTGGTGGTTAGCATCCAGAGAACAGGAGCAGAACCACAATTGGAGACCTGGGGACTGTCACCAGCTGAGTGCAGTGCAAACCTCAGTCAGCTGGTTGAAGATATTATATGAATGGATCCTCTTTGAGGAGTGAGGGTGGAAGGGTGCATGGTTTCTGTGGTCTCCAGAGGAAGGGATTTCGGCAGCAGCTGGGCTGTCTCACAGGGTATTCAAATGAAGTCAACCCTTGGTTATGGCCAAGAGTGTACCCAGACATCCTGAAACCATTCTGATTCCTTCCTTTCTGCAAAGGGCTGAACGAATTTCTGCTCAAAGAGAGGAGCATAGCCAACAGCTGTGACGGGGCTGAGACCAGGCTGAGTATTGCTGTGAGAATTAAAGGGCCAAGGCTTGATGTCAACCCTTCCCTCGGATGCCCCAGACCAGGAAGTGGAGCTCTGTCACTGAGAAATATGGAGTCACATTCTTCTTTCCAGACCTGGGAGAGCAGCAACTCCTCACTACTGGGGTGGCTGTCAGAGCCTGTAGTTACGAATCCTTTCTCCCATCTGTTTCTCAGTGTTGCCATATGAATCCAAATTCAATGACACAGGTGAGACCACTCATTAGCCTCTATACAAATATAAGGTGTGGGATGCTGGGGATGATCATGTTCACACTGTGTGCCAGCTTTAATCCTTTGGCTCAAACAAATACTGAACAGAAAAGTTAGAGCCCGTGTGGCTTTTCAACTGAAACTCACACCTCCAGCGAGGCCTCCTGCAGTCTTGCCTTCAGCTTCCTCTTGAGTCAGATCCATCTCACATCATTTCCTCTTTTCAAAAGAGAGAACAAGTTAATAACAGTGCTTTGGTTTTAGGCACAGAAACCAGCTCGTATTTATTGTTCGCAGGTTGGTGGGGATATGTGACTGTTCCCACAGGGTGACATTCTGAATCCAGAGGGATGGCGAGCATTTCTAGGGAGCCACTATACTTTGAGCATTTCTAGGGAGCCACTATACTTTAAGCAACTCCAGCATCACTGCCTGGGATCATGCTGCCCAAGGAGAGAGAGATGGACCCGCAAACACAATGCCCATGGCTTGACCCTGGCTACCGTCTTTGAATTGGGCCGACTCTCCATCCACCATGTCACCAGAGCCATTGCAACCAAAAGGGACTTTTTGATATTTACTGAAAATGTCCTGGATTTTCTGATTTCATTTCTGCTTCCACGGCTCACCTCTTTGTACCTGCTTTTGATTTTTTTGGCTTTTTTTTAACCTGTCTTATTTTTGCACACACTCTTTGGATTTGATGGAAGATTTACTCCACAGGTGATTTTGGTCTTTGCTATTCATTTTCCCCAAAAAGTCATATATCTTTTCTAGCTCTGGAACCCAGGACCCAGCCATAGCATTATTTATCCTGCTTTGCCACTGTAGGTAGCGGCCTCTTTTTCTCCTGCAGTGGGTTTGAGGATTGTCCTCAGGGATCCCATCCAATCTAATGTCAAAATTAATGGCTCCAGGCCATGAGATGAGCCCTGCCATGTCATTATAGACTGAGCACAAATTGTGGTAGAGAGAGTTCTGTTCACTTATGTTCTCACTGTTAAAATCTCATTCACATTCAACCCCACAGTTACTCTACACTAACTCAGAGACCATGGTCACCTGCTCCCAGCCAGGGACCTCAAGGAACTAGAGAAGTTCCAGAAAATGATGTTCAGGATTTCAAAAAATCCTGGAAAAAAAATCCTTGGAATTAAATATTCAAGATAAGTTGGTTCAGGCAACTTGGAACTCAAATTTATTTGGTATTGATGGGCAGTTTTAGGGGTGATAAATAAAACAGAGAAATACATAATTTTTATTTAACAAATACTATCTGAAAGCCAATATTTTTTTTCAAAATAGGATAAATTTTAGAAATGAACATCATGACTCCTGAAATTAAAACCATATCAGGAAATCAGACATGGCCAAATGAAAAATTAGCAAAGGCAAAACTATGTAGAAAGAAATGATCCAAAATGCAACACTGAAGGACAAGTGTTTAGAAAATGTGAACTTAACACTTAGAAACATGTAGATAGAGCAATAACTTTAACAAATAGTTAAATCAGAGTTCCGGAAAGAAAAGGTCAGAGACAATGGGGTTAAGGCAATATAGCAAGAGAAAATGGTGGGTCTGAATTTTCCAGAATTGTTAAAGACATCAAGCTTCAGATCAGGGGATCACAACAAAATCAAATAGAAGTATCTTCACAGAATGGAATGGAATGACCGGAAAACAAAAGAAAAAAGAGCACCCATTGGAAGCAGCCATAAAATAATAATGAAAATAAAATTTATAAAAATCTGCGGAATTCAGCAAAAGTAGTGCTTAGAGGGAAATTAATAGCGTTGAATATATACATTAGAGTAAATTTCCAGTAATGAGTTGTGAGGGAAAATATATTTTTCTAAACTGTAAGTGGTGCAACCATTTTAAAATGAAGACTGAGTTACATTTGCAGTTTTCTGTATAGAAAAATATCATTGCAAACTCATTGTCATATGAACGGAGGATCAAAGAATATATTGCTTAAATGTAGGAAAGGTTGCTGTAGAGACATATAGAATAGTTGAGATGTCTAGAGACATACAGAATAAAAATATGATGCTGTCATGATACACTCGGTATTTGTCAGCTTTTTAAAGTTCGTAATCTGCTGTGACTTCTGAATATGTAGTAAATTGCCTTCTTATTTTCACAATCTTAGTTTCATGTTAGTTTTTTTTTTTAAAGAGAGCTCCCTTCCTCTCCTCCTCCCCTCATTTATATGAACATCAGTTTCTTTGATTTTTGAACTCAGCCCTGACTAACAGCATTTCCTTTGTTAAAATCATACTTCTATCCAATGCCAGTGATGATATTACTGTGTGGCCACCAGGAGATAAATCTGGCAAACCATACTTCAAGAAACCAGACCATGTAGCAAGAAGGCCTTTGGGTAGTTCACTGGAGTCCAGCATCTGACTCTCAATCCTGGCTCAGCCCTGACTTTGATGATACAGCATGAAGAGTTCCATCTCTAAGACCCATCAGCTAAGCTCATCAAACTGATGGATAAAATTAAGATGGCAAGTAATTTATTTACAGGATAAAACTGATGTCAAAAAGATCTGAAATATTTGAAATGTATCTGTCCAGTACATTTTTCTGTCTCAGGAAACTGTTTGGGAAGTCAATACCTTTATCATGAGAGAGAGCTCACCCAGGGATAGAAGGACTTGAAAGTGTGGGAAAGTCATGCTCTTCCTGAAGGCAGAATTGCCTGGAAAACCGAATTCTAAGCAGAAATGAGCCAGGAACCAAAATAGAGAGCTACATGAATTTTTTATCTTCAATGATATCAAGCTCCAATTCTGTCCTGAATGTTCTTGCCATTGAGACTTGCATATTGAAGTCCATTTGGCTGAAAACCCTGGTAATCCTTTTCACTTCAGGGATGGCTTTGTTAGTGAAACTGGAATCACTCAAGGTCTCATTACCAAGGGGACCTCTACCATCAATAATGTTTAGGTGTGACTTTCCTTTTTCTCTAAGCTTTCATTGCTGGCTCTTTTTGATTATAAATACTGTCATTTGTAAGATGAGAAGACCATCAATATTTAAATCTGTTATGAATCTTAATAATTCATTGTCAGAAACCTTCTTTGGTTGGTGTAAAACAGGGGTTATCTGAATTTTAGAAGCATGAAATAGAATGAAGCTGAAAATCGTCATAACTGTTTGGAAATCGCGTTTCATTGATATCCATTAGTTCTTAGTGGCAACCTGGGATACGTGAAACACATCTATGCCAAATGAATGGACATCCTGCTAATTTAGAAAAGAACAGATTTATTTAGTCCCACAGGCAAGTGATTGGAAATGGATAGAAAATTGCCAGAAGTGGAAAAATAAGATCCAGGACTTTGAAATGTGGCCATCAAGTGGTTAAAGTTCATTATTGCATCCGAAGATGTAAATAAGTTTAAGAAGTTAGATCTGGAATGCATGGAAAATCCAAGGCAAAAAAAAAATAAAGCGTTGACTCAATGTCATTCGTCCAAAATTTAGGAGATTGTGGTCTGATTGCAAAGAATCTGACCTGGTGAAATGATTGATTTTCAAAAAAAAAAAATACATCATCCTAATTTCTCAGTACAGATCAGATTTAACCAATGGCTAACAAGAGAAAATGTGGGGGTTTCACTCGGAGTGATTATCAGGAAAACAAATGGATGGATCCTAAATTGTGACTTCACTACCACCCTAGCCCCAAATCCCATCCATCATAGGTTCTGCTTCTTAATTACGCCCGCCATCTATTTCCATCTATGCCTACCGCCACCACCATCTTGGACCAGAATTAGTGCTTTGGCCTCTCGCCTAGAATCTCAGCCTGTGGTTGACATTCACCTCCTTTTCCATCTCCCTATCAGAGTGGGTGTTCTGAAACACTGGCGATTTCTCGTCTCCCTTAGGATAAGTGAGCCTGTCAACGGCCTGAATTCTATGGCTTTTTGTGAACTGGCCCCTCCTATTTCTCCAGCAGGGAGAATTTCTTCTTGCTGTGCCATGCTCATTCTTTCCCCTGAGTCTTTGTGCCTCTCTTTTGTCAATACACTCCAATTCCCTCTTCTGACTACATTATCTTGTATGTTTTTTAATCTGTTCTTCAGTACATTAATAAGGCTTTCCTTGTCTATACCTCCCTGAAGACCACAATGCTGATTGCCACTATGGTCATCTCAGCCTCGGTGCCCTCTGAACCCTCCACAGTCCAGGAGCTCAATAGGTATCTGTTGAATGGATGGATTAATTAAGTCATTCTATGTGCTGTGTTTCTAATACAAAGGACGATGGAATTACCATGCTCTGAGCATCTGTTTCATGCAGTATCTTGTACCAGGGTCTTATGATATGATCTTATTAAGCTTTCAGTCCTTGATGTACAAGGATAATGATACTCACTGTTCGTTGAACACGGAGGATGCACTGGGTGCTGTTTGGTGTGCATTTGATCCTTTTTTTCAAAAGGTGAACTGGAGGTGCAGAAAGGACTCCTTAACCAGTATTTAAACAGAGCTACCTACATGACAAAACTGGGTTCCCTGTTTTCACACTCCCGCCTGCAGTCCCCAGGCTAAGGGTGTCATCGTCCCGCCTTTATCATCTGTCTCTCTTCCTGACCTTGGAGCTGCAGCAAGAGCCTTTCACAGTTTCAGGCTTAGAGACTGCTCCATTCTGACAGAATCCTGGGCCCAGAGGAAATGGACTGAAAAAGACCCAGGAGACCCACATTCTCCTAACAGAGGTGAGAACACTGAAGCCCAGAGAAGAAAGTCATTTTCCCAAAGCCTCAGCATTCTCTTCTACGTTGATCAAATAAAATCTTCCCCCCCATGCAGCGGCTACTTGATAAAAGAACATGCTTGAATATTCAGTAACCATACTATCGATAGCTAATAGCTTCATAACACGTGGTCACAAGATTTTTAATGTCACAAGATTGACATGTTATTAAAATACACATTATGAGAAATGTGGAAACTGATGTTTTCATTTGGAGGTAAGGTCTAGGAATAGTCCCTCTGTTGATTGGATCCAGGTTGCAACAGAACCCCGCTTTGGGAAATGCTGGTGTGAGCGCCCCTGGAGTGAGGTCCTTCTGGGATGGCTCTCAAACCGGCTAGCGGTGGTTCTCTTGCCTGACCACCAGGTCTCACAACGCCACCCTATGGCTGAGGTCTGAGATCTGGGTCAGTCCTCGGCAGGTCTCAGGGGCTGGGAGTTCTGACACTACATGGAAACAAAGGCCATCTTAGAGCTGCACATGCATCTGGCTTAGAAAGAATCTCGGGGTCAAGTTCCAGGGGGCGAGACAAAGCTGAAGAAGGAGGTGAAGTGACAGGTGCGGCCAGAATCTGCTGAGACCTAGCGAGGACTCATTGCAAAGGAGGCTGAGGTGCTAGGGCTCAAGGTGGGGTAGCAAATAAAATAAGGGGGTGGGGGGCACTGTCTAGTGTAGAGCACATACCGTGTGGGGGGCTCAGTGAGAGGAAGCGTCAGCTTCTGTGCCTCTCCAGTGCCCACTGCACCACCCAGCCACCCAAGGTGGCTCCCTTGTGTTCTGACTCCTGTGGTCTCTGGCCCAAAGTTTTGCCCACACAGGACTTTAACCTGTTTATTATGTTTATTCTTTGCTTTAGTTTCAGCTGGGGAGGAGGGGTCATGACACCAGAAAGCAGAACTTCCAGGAGGGTCCACAGATAACTCATGCCAAAGTCACAGGGAGCAAAAGAGGCAGGGGGCCTATTCAAGAAGCCTTGATCCTCCTTCCCTCTTGAAAAGTGCAATAAGGCAACCCTGAGGGTCCTCCTGTCAGCCTTCTGCAAGGGGCTCCCTTGCACCCCAGGAGAATGCAGCTCTAGCTCTGCAACGCCATCTCCTGAGGAGTGCAAGAGGAGACAGTTTGCTCCCCATAGAGTCACCCTTCCTGTGTCCTCTCGTCACCCTCCGTTTAGCCAACCGTTCCCAAGGCCACGAAGGCTACAGCAAGGACCGTCAGAGGCAGGAGGACTATAAATAATGTGGTGACAGAAGCCTTGTGCTGTCCTTCCCTTGGTCACTTCAGGAGACAGCTAGGGAGGCTGGAGCCTTACAAGTGGCTCCTTGGTCCCTCGGGCTGGCTGTCCAGATTGAGGGAAAATGGCAGAACATGGGGGACAACCAGGGACTTGGAGTCACTGTCTGGTACCAATGGTCTTTTCTGGCTTTGCTGTGACTTATCACCTATAGGGGAAGTGTCCATCCATCCATGTACTAGCCTGGTTCTAGGGTTTCACATGCAGCCTCTTGGGCTTCCCTCTTTAGTATGCTCCAGAGCCATGAGTTCATGTTTAGTTGTATAAATATATGACAAAAAAATTCATTTATATATCCTTAAAGGAGGACAGGAATATAATTTTGTTTTGCTGAATACTCAGTTCTTATTATTATCAAAGACTCAATCGCTGACAGAGGAATCAATCAGTAGCCCTTACTGACCCTTGATTTCCTTTTGCTTTTTTTGATTTTCTTTTCTTTTTCAAAATTACATCATTGACACTTCCCCATAGGGTTGTGCTAAGGTAAAATATGGTAAGGTCTATTGAAGCTGATAAAAGCATGTAAAATCATTGCCTACCCCTCCTTTTAATCTCAAGCTGGTTTCCAGCTTCATAGCCCCCGTGAAAGTGCTCTTGTTAACCACCAATGGTCTGCTGAAGACAAATCCAAAAGTTACATACATCTTGGTCCCCATGGCAGATTTAATAATGCTGACCACAGCAACATTTCCATCATATCCCCTACCTTGCTCAGTTCCCTTGTGGGTAGGCAGTTTGGATCACTGAAATGTGTGCCAAGAGCTGTGGGTTTCTTTTGCACCCAGGCAGTGAAACCTCACATGTGGACTCTCCAGTTCCTCTCTCTTCCACTCCAGTGGTTAGAGATGCTGCAGATTCCACACACCACCTTTACAGACAGGGGAGCCTCAGCCAACCCAGGTGCTCGAGGAAATTCATGGAGCATCAACCCACAAAAGTCACCAAATACAAGCAATAAACACACCTTTGTTGCCTTCAGCCAGTAAGGGCCTTGAGGTTAACTTGTTATTGCGGCATCACCCGCCTTCATACCGAACCCAGACCTCACCATTCTTTGCTTCTGTGTCATTTAGAATTGTGGACCACACCAGCCTTCTTGAACTCATTCATATGGCTTCTCAAATTTCACCCTGTCTTGATTCTCCTTGCCAGACATTGTCCTAATACCCTTCAAGGTCTCCTCTTCATCCACTCATGTTCCTTCAAGAGATTTCTCCAGGGTCTTTCTAAAGTTTCTATTTTCTATTATTTTCCATTTTTTTCCCATGAGCTCTTTCATCCAGCTCCATGGCTGCAACAATCCACTTTATCTTGACAAACTGAATCTAGATTGCCAGGACCAGGACTGCCCCTTGGATGTGTATGACCGGGTATTCCCAGAAGCATCTCAAATTTAGCATGCTGAAGAGGGATTATATATATTTATGTATATGTATATTTTTTTCACCAACTCTTTTTTCTTTCTATAGTCTTTACTAAAGTGTGCTTTTTAGTACTCTTTTGGCTACAGTAGCCAGAAATCCACCTGATCTATTAAAAACAACAAGCATGGCAAAAATGTACTGGTTTATATAATAACTAGAATATACAAGAAATACATTTGGTTCTAAGAACCTCAGGAATTCAAATGTTGTCACTGTATCTGTATCATTCTATGCATGTCTTGTTTTCTAACTGTATATCTCTTTGCCTCTCTCTCTCTCTCTCTCTCCCCCCCCCCACACACACACACTCATTTCCCTCCTCCTTTTTGGTGGAGGAAGAGGGCAGAAGGACATGGTCTCTCAGTTTTCTAGTTTTACAACATGGAGAGTCCAGCAAAAAAGAATCTGTCTATAAAATATCAAGGAAATGGATAAGTCACTGCATGTGAAGGTTTAGGGAAATAAGATGGCCATAGGTTCATCACAAACTTTCCACAATAGCTAGATCACCTGGGTACCTGGGTACTGTGATTGGCAGAGGCTACTCAAAGACCAAGTGGGGTGGAGAGTGGCCCCAGAAGGAAGGGGTGCCATTTGTCCAAGGGAAAAGGAATGCTGAGGGCTTACTTGTCTGCTGTCTATCTCAGCCTTGCACATCCTCTCGCTCATATACCCCACAGTCTTGCTTCAGAAAACCCATGTTTCTCCAACCATGTGTATCTGTGACTCTGTGCCTTTGGACACTTTTTTATCATTGTTTGAAAGGCTAAGACCAGCCCAAAGCTCCTTTGGAAAGCTCCTACTCATCCCTCAAGACTTCTGTCAGGAAGTCTGTCCTGATTCTTGCAATGGATCATGGTCATTGCATTCTTTGAGCCTGGATTTCCTGTACACACCTACTGTAGCGCTTACACGGTATTAGGTATATTCATTCACACTTCTGTCCTTATACACTATTTGGGCTCTTTGTGGATCATAATCACGTTTTCAGGTTCTATGCCTCACAAGATGTGTTTGCTTGAATGGCACAATAAATATTTATCAAAGCTGAACCTGATTGTGCCATAACTCACCTCTCTGAGTGAACTCATTTATCTACTCCTCTAGCAAATACTTATTTTGTTCCTCCTATGTGGTATGCAAGGTTCTGAGACAGGTAAACAGATAGCAAGACTGATGAGATTAATGCCTTTCAGGGGCCCATATTCTTCTGGTGGAAGAAAGACAATACTTAAACCAACTAATCAAGACACATTCTCAGATAATGAGGACATACAAAGAAGAGAATATAGAACAACGAGGCAACAATTTTAAGGAGAGATACATTTTTTGTCATGGCATCTGGGTTATGCCCAGCCACACACTGTCATGCAAAGATCAGGGGCAGAGGAAACACCAGAAGGAAAGGGACTAATGGTTGTGTTTGGGGAACAGAAAGAGGCCAGAGGTTAGCGGGAGATGAGGCAGAAGAAGCAGGCACCACTAAGTTATGCAGGGCATTGAAGGACATCGAATCTTATTCTACTTGCAAAAGAAAATTGAAGAGTCGGAAAGTAAGATGGTATGGTCACTCTTTGAAAATACCAGGGTGGTTTCTGGGTGAAGAGTGGACAGGTGTGTGTGGAGAGGTTTTAGTGTGTAGTTAGGTAAAGTCAGGTAGGTGTTGCAATTCAAAGGGAAGATGATAGTGGTTTGAAATAGGGTCGTGTAGGGAATATTATAAGAATAGGTGGGATTTAGCACATGGAAGAAAAATATATGTACTCTTGCCTACATCCTGTTCCATCAAACCCATGATCCGTAATTTTCCAATATACAAGTAGGCAGTGGAGGAGGACTTTCTTCATCACCCTTTCACTTACCCAACAGATATTTAAGTCTACCCTAAATTAAATCATCTAGGTTAGAAGCCAGAGAAATAGTGGCAAGCATGGTCCGCACAGCCTTTGTCAGTCCAGGGCTTGCAATTTAGTGGAGAAGACAGGCATCAAGCAAATCAATATTTCCCATAAATAAGAAAATTTCTTTTTAAAATTTTTTTTTAGTTGTTGACGGACCTTTATTTATTTATCAATGTATACGTAGTGCTAAGAATCAAATCCAGTGCCTCAAGATGGAAAGCACTCTAGTGGAGAATTGGGAGACTTAAAAGAGAACAGGAAGTGATGTTAAGCTATGGACTGAAGGATCGGAAAGAAGTATCCCAGGAAAGAGAGGTCATGGCCGAGGGAACAGAATGTGCAGAGGTCCTGAGGCTGGAGGGAAACGTATTTGGAGGAAATGCAAACAAACAAACAAAAAAACCAAAAAACCTTTACTGGATCTTCTCTAATGAGGCATCTGAGTGACATAAGATCTTGCTGGAATGCAAAGGCCAGAATCTTTGGGTTTCCAGGCATTGATAAGTTGATAAGGAGTATTTTTTTATTTTTCAAAATTTTATTATTTGAATTGACAAAGTGTATACATTTATGGTTTATGACATGGTGTCTTAAAATGCACACATATATTTATATATCGTTAACGAACATCTGCATGACTCCAGGTATGAATCATTTGTGTACTTGTATGTATGTGGTTTAAACACTCAAAATGTACTCTCAGCAGTTTTTAAGTATATACTATATTGTTACTAACTACAGTCACCATGCTGATCTCTTAAATTCATGCCTCTAGTCAACCTCCCTGCCACCTGCCCCATCCCTGTTCTAGGCTCTGCTTCTGGGAGGTGGACTTGCTGAGGTTCCCCATATAGGTGAGATCATGCATCATATCTCTTTCTGTGCTTAGCTTATTTCATTTAATAGGATGCCCTACAGGTTCATCTGTGTTGTTGAAAATGAGAGGATTTCCTTCTTTCTTTCTTTCTTTATTTGAAAGGAAAGTATGATTTATAAGTACAACCAATAAACCTGATACAGAAGAGGGTCCTGGGACAGACCAGGAGAGGGTGTGAAGAGACCGGAAAAGGGGCAGCAAGAAACTGAAGGGGCAGCGAAGAGCAAGTGGGAGGTTCGCCCTGCAAACTGCCACTCCCCACCCTCCCCTAGGAAGGCGGAATGCCCACATCTCCCCAGCCTGCCCTCCACTATGTCGCTCTGGTCCCACAAGGTAGTCTCCTAACTAGGTCCCCCTGCCTGGCTCACTCACATTTAGTCTGGAACCAGGCCTTGAGAAGGAAATGTAAGTCCCTCAGGAACCTGAGCAGATTTCCTTCTTTCTTAAGGATGAGTAGTATCCCATTGTGATTACCTATCAATCAGAGACATCACATTTTCTTTACTAAATCATCTACTGACGGACACTTAGGTTGATTGCATTTCTTGTCTATTGTAAATGATGCTTCAACGAACAGATATCTCACTGGCATATTATTTCATTGCTTTTGGCTAAATATCCAGTAGTGAGATTGCTGGATCATCCTGTGGTTCAACTTTGATGTTCTGTACTTTGAACCTCTGTACTCTTTTCCGTATTGGGTGCACTCATTTACATTCACACCAACAGTGCACAAGTTTTCTCTTTCCTCCACATCCTGGCCAACACTCAACTTTCCTCTTTTGGATGATGGTCCTTCCAACAGGGGTCAGACCACCTCCTTGTGGTCCTAACTTGCACTTCCCTGATGATTAGTGTCCTTAAGTATTTTCTCATACACCCACTGGCTGTTTGTATGTCTTCTTTTGAAAAATGTCTGTTTGGGTCCTTTGCCTATGTTTTTAACCTGGTTATTTGTTTTCTTGCTGTTCATCTCACTTCCTCATGAGGAATCTTGAGCAATGCAAGTTATCAAGGCATTTACATCTCTGCACTGCAGAAGGGAATTGAAAGCTAGGTATGTGTACAGGCCAAGTGCTGTGGGGGTCCTGGGGAGACTCCTTACTTTAGGCCTACCTGCACATGCAGATGGAGAAATTCTGCACACAAGAAGACCTTCATTTCAATTGCCTTCTGTTTCTGCAGGGGGAAAATGGGTTTTACGACACAGCCCATGGAAGGAAGAGTGACAGCTGGTGTGCTACAGTAGAGGACAGGCTCTGGGATCCCACAGCAGGATTGATTGACATATGCACCCTGCTTTATCACTTACTGAACCTGAACTCAGTCAACTGCTGTTTTCTTTGGCTCTATTTTTATTCTCAGCATAAGAGGGAGGATAAATATATTAGGAAGCATTGAGCTGTAAGTTAAAAGAAAAACCTGATTTCCTTGAATTGATACCCAAATTGATTATCTCTGCTATGGTTTACAAATGACGTATCCCTCAGAAGCTCATGTGTGAATTTTCAGAGGTGAAATGATTAGGTTATGAGAAGTATAACCTAATCAGTGAATTAATCCACTGATACGGATTAACTGGGTGGTAAGAATAGGCAGGTTGGGTGAGAGTAGACAAAGTAGATCACTTGGCGAGGTGGCCTTTGGGGGTTACAAAGGTCTACATAAAAGCCCATCGCTTGGTCTTCTGAGCTCAGCAGCATCATGCGCGCCTGGCTTCTTCTCCAATGCTTCCTTTGTCATCTGTGGTACCTGTCCAACTCCCCTCATTGTCATAGGAGAGCCAATGCAATCTCAGGTGTCACCCACAGTGGTGACGATTAGCCAGCAGAGGGAGAGGGCATGTTCTTTCTATGTGTAGCTAAGTCAACAAAAAGAAAATCTCCCCCAGAAGGTCCCACACTGTGGCTCCTGGTGTCTCCTGGTCTAGAACTGTGCCACGTGACTCACGTGCCCAGGCTCATGGCTGGCAGGGGTGGTGGCATCGTTCCAGCTGACAGTTCCATCCCTATGCACTCTTAAAGCTGGGGCAAGGGCCCCCTCCACCTGCGGCATAAGACCACAAGAGAAGGGTGGGCAACTCGACTAAAATGGTTTAAACATGAAGGGCGACAGTGACTAGGACAGGAACAAGTTAAGTAGGCTACCTAGTAGTGTTCATTGTTCAGGGATGCAGTTGGTATTTGTGATGATGACGTCCGTCATAAATGGTAGCTATCGTTATGTTTCTAGCAAGTTCTTTGCAAACAAACTTTAAGTCTCTCTGTCCAATTACAAATCCATTTTGCTAATCATTCAACAGTCCCCAAGGATCTCCACTGATCAGCCCACCTGGATGCACTGTTTGTTATTAAATGTTAGCATTAAGCAACATCGTTTTTGAACTAACTTGATTTTTATTTCAAATGTGTGCCATTAAGACTTTGGCCTTATCCAATGAATAACCTTCCCCTTTCTGAATTTCAGGTTTTATGAAACTTTGATGTAGGATGGCTATTAAATATATGAGCATCCGAGTTAGGAAAGTCTCAGTTCAGATCTTGCCTCCATCATTTATGACAATGTTATTCAAGCTTAAACCATCTCCGCTTTTAAATCATTAACATTGGGATAATAATATTACCTCATGGAGGACTGAGTAAAATGGATAGTCCCTGTAAACTTTGTGGAATATATTGTGTGTGTGTGTTCAATAAATGTTAGGTCCTTTTGTAATTATCTGGTTTGTAGAGTGGTCAAAAAGAAGAGATGAGATAAGCCGCAACAGCATTGGCATATGGTAAATACTTAATAAATAGCAGCTATTATGTTTGCCCTATGCCAGAACAGTAGCTGCCTTTATTAGCGTCGTGGAGTTTTTGCTACATTTTGATTGGTTGAACCACGCCACTGCAGTCGTGCTACAGGTATTAATTTTTCAGACAAAACACATGGTTAGTGTTTCAAATTACTGACTACTCCCTTCAGGGCCTGTCATGTTACACTAAACGGTCTGGTGTGGTCATTCACCAAACTAATAATTAAATGCTGGCATTTTGCTAAAACAAGTTACAAGCAAAAGACATTGGTCTTGAGCCTATACCCAGAAATGAGTGTTTTGGAAACTATATACTTTATCCTTTTGAAAATTTGACTTGTCCTTAATCTCCCCCTGAACTGTCTGAATTTATTGAATTCTTCAATCCACTGGGCTCTTGTGATCCCTGCACAAGGAGAAGCTTCCTAGCATTCCACTCTTAAAAAAAAAAAAAGAAAGAAAAGAAAAGAAAAGAAAAGAAAAGAAAAAGGAAGGGGAAAAAAAGGGTTTCACTGTTTCCTGACATAATTAATGTCATTCTGACGTGAACTGCTTTAAATTATGGAGCACAAAGAAACTTTCTGGTGAAGAATAACCTACTAGTTGTACCAAGAAAAGAGTAAAACTTGCAGAAAGTTGTGTTTTTGTTGTTTGTGTTTAAGCAAAACTAAAGGAAGATGGAGCAGGTATTGCTGGAAGAACTGAGGTCAATCAATAACAGCTCTCTAGTTTCCAATCAGGAGAGAGATTGGTGCAAACAGGAGTAGAAACAAAAGTCTTCATTTGCTCTTCCTTATTTTGGCACCGTGAGACTACTCACTCACTGGTACTACCCCATGACGTCTTGTGAAGCAGCCACCAATCCGTGGGACCGTATTACCAGGAGTCTCCTGAGGAACCCTGGCCTAAAAGACTCATCCAGTGACAAATTCAGGGTGACAGCTCTAAAACTGATGGTCCGTTTTCTCCAAGAGATTGTGTAGGAAAGGACCAATCAATAAAATGAAAAGGCAACCAAGAGAATGTATTATAATATTCACAACCACATATCAAATAAAGGGTTTTCCCAAACACACAAGGAACTTATAGAACTCCACTGTGAAAACAACACTATCAAAAATATGGGCAAAAGAGCTGACTAACCATTTTTTTTTAAAAGAGGACACGCACATGGCCCATAGTATATGAAAAAATGTTGAATATCACAGACAAATGCAAATCAAAACCACAATAAATGTCACGTCAGACCTGTTAGGATGGCCATTATGAAAAGACAAAAGACAGTAAGTGTTGACAAGTGTATGGAGAAAAGGAAGCCTCTGATGGGAATGTTATAGACATTCTGGAAACAATATGGATTTTCCTCAAAAAACTAAAAATAGAACTACCGTGTGATCTAACAATCCCACTCATGGTATTTATCCAAAGGAAATGACATCAGTAACTCAAAGAGATATCGGCCTCCCCATGTTAACTGAAATATTATTCACAATGGCCCCTCAATAGAAATAACTTAAGTGAATATAGATAGATGAATGGATAAAGCATTTCTGAGATACATGTAATTGTTTATATATATATATATATATATATATATATATATATCAATATATCATATAATATGTATGTATACATATATTATATACACATATATCTATATGTAGATATAAATATATAACTTGTGGCATGTACATAACATAAAAATATTTAGCCATAAAAGTGGAAATTCTGCCATTTGCGACAACACAGATAGACCTGGAGGACATGACATAAAGTGAAATAAGCCAGACACATAAAGACAAATACCATCGGATCCCACTTCTATGTGGAATCTAAAAAGTCAAACTCCTATGAGCAGAGAGTAGGATGGTGGCTGCCAGGGGTGGATAGGTATTAGTGGAAATTGAGGAAATGTCGGACCAAAACACAGACTTTCAGACATAAGATGGACAACTTCTGGGAATCCAATTACATCCAGCAAGAGTGGTGAGGGATGGATTAATTAATGGAACTGCTAACCACCACTCAACATGTATGTATATCAAAGTTTTACACTATATATTACATTATATATATATATATATATATATATATTCATTATTTGTCAATTAAATATTTTTAAATTAAAATATTCACAAAAATTAAACAAACAAACATAATCAGACAAAGATCAGCACTGAAAAAAAAATTAAAGAACAAAATTGATGATGGTGGGGGAATGATGAAGACTTTGCTATCTTAGACCAAATAATATACATTCCCTGGAGCCGGGTGCATGGCTTCAATTTCTAAGAACAGGAAGAGATGGAGGAATAGTTGTTAGCTACCAAAGCAGTAGCACCTGCCAGAATCTTCTTAAGCAGAGACTTTATTTTTTTTTCTGCTTTAATATATCCCAGGATAAGGAAGGAAGGTTAATTATCCTCCCTGCTTCTATTATTTCTTGCAAAACTCTGTTTATTTAAGGTTCACCCCATGCAGATCCCTGTTGCTGTTATTGATCTGGTCACATATTGTGTATTATATATATTAAAAAAAATCCTGATTGGTGTTCTTCCTCTTCATCCGGTAGCATCCATCATTCTTGCTGATTTTTAACCCTCACATGGGTTTATTTGGGAAAACAGAAGATGCCATTCGTTGACTTGAGCATCAGGTATTGAATGAGCACCGTGAATTCTTAGCACCATCTACATTCCAGAGATGAAGGTTTGAATTAGAGAAGCAATACCTTCAGCAATGGAATTTGGTAATTCATACCAAATTCCTAATACCTCTACCATCCATGGAATTGACAGTCTGTTAGGTGAAGCAGATAATCAACAAGAAGCAATTCATTAACTAAAGGATAATTATAGAGAGTGGTAAGCACCGGACCAGAAGCCAGACAAAATAATAAGAGCAAGCAGGAACCCCCGTCCGTCTGTTTCTCCTGCTCGGCTCCGAAGATCTCTGCCACAACACCCACAATCCTCTTCCTCCTCTTCCCTTTCTAACATCTTGCCCTAGGCCTGCCATGGCCAAGAAGACTGTACTTCCTGGTCCGGGCTGCAAGGCTATCTGGTTTGAACATTATTTCCCACGCTGTCAGCCAGCCTTTTCAAGTTTTAACTATGATTCTTCAGCATCTGACGTCATCCCAGCCACTGATGTCACCTCTGAAGTGTTCTTCCTCTGTGCTTTCTGGTCCCCCTCTTCTCTTGCCTCCTTGGCGGTGTGTCTTGGGTAAGCTTTCTCCTACCTTTTCTATCTTTCCCTCTTCCTTGGGTAAGATCAGCATCCAGACTTGCTCTGGACTATTTCCAGGCAGAATCTTTTAACTTCTCATAATCTCCTTGGAAGGGCCCAGCTTTGACTCTCCTTCTGCCAACAAATCCTGCTAGCCTTATTACTTTTTCTTATTGTTGTTTACTCTGTAAAATGGGAACAATCGGGTCTACTTCCAAGGTTATTTTTATGATCAAATGAAGGAAAAAAAAAAAAAACCACTGCAGAGTGTTAAGACAGTGACTAGAAATCACCTCCAGATAATCAGGAGATGTATTTTTTCCCTTGTCCCCTTGAAATTATAATTGATCTTTATCCTACTTCATTGTAAGTTGGTGGTAACAGCTCTGAAGGTGATATCAGATCAACCTAGACCCACAGTTCAGAGCAATAATGATTAAAAAAAAGGAAAAATCTCCCTTGTGTTCACCACCTCTTTTTAGCAGAGTGTAAATAAGACTCTTAGCTTTTCGTTTCACAGTCTCCTAATCGGTTCCTTTGGCTGAACCAGGTTGTGTGACCACCTATTTTGCTGAACTCATTGAATTTACTATCTCTGCAACTGCTATTGGGAATGACCAGATTTTTGCCTGTGTGCTCCAAATTTAGCAATAGATCATGACACTTAGATATTTTTTCAGAGAGGATTAATTGTAGGGGGAAAGTGACGGCATCTTATTTAGATTGTCTGGAAAGTCAAAGAAAGATTATAATTTATAGTTACTATGGTAGCTAATTATACCTTCAAGGATATGCCAGTTGCTATTAGAAAAAAAAAGACTTTGATCATAGATGGGACCCTTGTTGGGGAATCAAAGAAAGTGGAATTTGCCATCTTAGGAAAAAAAAAAAAAGCCCTATCTACTGAGACCAAATTTTTCTTTAGATAGTATGTCAACTCCAATTGGCTTTTTTGCCAGGGTGCTAAAATTCATAGCAAATTTCTAACGTTGAGAGACAATGTGTCAAAGGCTGCCACCTGTGTTTTCACCTGTACTGGCTATCTGCTGTGTGGCTCCATGAAGGTGGACCTCATTTATCAATGATGCCATTCATCCAATGACATCATTCATGGAATACATAGCTTGGGTCAAAGGCTTGATCCAGGTCACACTAGGACAAGAGAGATCTGGAAAACTATGCCTTCAAACACAACCATTTTCCTAGAAACACCCCAAGACTACAAAAGTCTAGATAAAGGTCTTCTGAGTTGAGAAGGAAAGGAGAATGGCAGGAGCAGAGAAAGTGACCAGAGCCAGGTCTGGTCTCATCCCTTTGGATTGAGTCCTGAGAGAAGTGGATGAGCTTCCAAACAATTCTTCCTAAATTACCCAGGCTCTAGTAATTTGTTATAGTAACATAAAGCAGAACAGAAGCATCCATGGTTGAGAGAATAAAAACTAAAGTCCTTAACATATCCCTCAAGATTCTCAAAGATCAAACTCCATCCTACTTGTTCAACCTCATATAAAACGCCTCAGGTGGGAGGGTCTAAAGTACAAGCCCAAAGGAAATGTCCACTCTTGAACATGCAGTGTCATTTTATTCCCCTATGTCTTTCCTAGTTTTGACCTTTGATTTTCCATGGTCTCCTCTGCTCAACTCTTTCTTTACCTTTAAGAGCAAGGGCTTTGACATCTAATAGACATGGAGTCAAGAATTCAAATTGTTCTTTCACATCCTAAGTGGACCACCCTGGAAAAGTCTCCTCTTACATAAGTTTAAGTTAGACTGTGATGTATGGCTCCACTATGGTGTTGGTGTGGCCTGAGTGTTCCCCTGGAGTCCACTGTCATTGTAAGGGTGGGCTGCGGGTGATGCTATTGGGAGGCATTAGGCCATTGTGGGTGTGCCCTCGGGAGGTGGTTTTTGAAGGACTATTTGGAAGTTCTTGTGAGTGGCATGTTATAAAAGCAAAGGTTGGCCCTAAAAGCAGGGGTCAGCCCCACTCAGTTCTCTCTCTGCTCCTGGTTTGAGAGGTAATCATTCATTTGTTCTCTCCTTTGCCATCTGCCGTGATGTGATGAGGCTGAAAACTGAGCCCATGCCAGCACCATGCCCTTGTACCTCCAGATTCATGCACCAAATAAATTTCTTCTTCATAAGTACCTTGTGTCAGGTATTGTGCTGTAGTGCCCCTCCCCCCAAATAAAAGAGCATTAGCAAGGTGATGTTCTGTTATAAGTTAGATTATTAGTTGAAAATTAGTCAACGAATTGTGTCTAACATCTTAATAGTGCTTCAAAAAGCTATTATAAATAACAGTCCCCTTAAAAAAAGACTTTCTTATTTTATGATAATTATTTATTTATCATGATTTTCCAGATAGGCCATTAGTTCTTAAATGGTAAGAACGTCCTTAAATTCTGCCCTGTCTGGTGCTTAGTGGGCATTGAATAAATGGCGGTAAAATACATATTTTGATGGGTATTTAAAGGTACTTTAAACTATGAGTTAAACATATCTAAGAATAATTTCACAGGTGTTCAATCTTCACATCTGGGGAAATGGAACTCAGCTCTTGATTCTCATCACCAAGCATCAATATGACTAGCAGGACCAGTCTTGAACTGGGACCTGGGATTTCCAGGGCTCTTCATGCCCACACAGGTAAGACAGCCAGGATAGAGGCTCAACAAGGTTGTTCCATGTCCTAATGGAGGCTGCACAGCAGAGACCAGCTGCACAGAATGAGAAGGAGAAACCCTGTGTTCCATGGAGCCGGTGTGGGTTGGTGGAGCTGGTTATAACTATCCTGTCAGTGGATCCCAAGTGCCTTCAGGTTCAGGGAGACTTTGATCAACATACCAATGTATTCTCTCCAAACCTTTCACCTTTCACCCTATAGTCACCTCCCAGAACACCCAACCTGATTCCTTTTGCACAAATTTTTATCCAAGACTGACCAGCCAATGTGAATTATATGCTGAAGTAGATAAAAAGCCATTACAAGAAGATCCTAAGATGCTTGGATGATGACCCTTCCCTCCGGAATCTGTCAGTAAAGTGAGACCCTCAGTGCTTCCCATAAAGGTGATGATAATGGAAAGCATATCAGAAAACAACAGCAATAACAAGAAACCCTCCCTGGCTATACAGATCCCAAGTGTCTAGAACTCTCTATGATAACACACACACACACACACACACACACACACACACACACACTTATGTGGATCGTGTAGATGTGCTTGGGAAGATGCAGATTTAGCCTAGCCACATCATCTTGGATTTTTGTCTTTTAAAGGATGTTAATTCTGGGAAGATTGCACTTTACAGCCTGGACCTATAAGAGTCTCCATTACCAATCTCCTGCCATCTAGCACGAAGTGTGTGAACTCCTTGTGTCTAAAAGATTGTCAGATAGTCTCTGTGCCTTGCACATGCCTCTATGGTTCAGCATATTTTTATTGAATGGCATGAGAAAAGAGAAGAAAAAGAGAAAAATTGATTTTAAGATCTAACCCTAAGTCTACAAAAATCAATCTTTTTTCTCTAATTGATCTTAAGTTCTCCAGAGATTACAAAGGGTAGATATTATTAAATGTTTATACATTATGTGGAAATTTGCCCAGCCATACAAACACAGGACTCTGCTTTGGGAAAGGAGGTGGGTGTCTGAGATGGGTCAAGAGGCAATTCAGGAGATCAATATTCCTTCTGCTGCCTGTGTTTAAGTGTATTTGCATTTACGTTTCCCAGCCTGCAAAGCAGTTAAGCTCCAACAGGGGACTTGACCACAAGGAGTAATTGTGCGGCTTGACTCACAAAGGATTTGAATCCCAGCGGCTGGGATTTCCAGAGTGCATTTCACTACATACTCCCTACTACTACTGACCAGTAGTCACATCCACAGGACAGCCACAGGAGAAAGACTTGGGATAACAAATGCGAGGCCATAAACTGAAAGAACTTGAATGGAACCTAGATAGCACCGCCTGCATTCCCTCACGTCATCTGTGGTGCAATCTCATTCTCTGTCTGCTTGGGGTGGCCCTCTGTTACACCCATTCCTCTGAAATAATTATTAACTGCATGTACCTCCTCCCACTTTCAGAAGTGTCTCAGTTTGGAAAATGAACGATCTGATCACTTCTGCATTTGGCAAATGAAAAATCTGAGCTCCAAAGACGAGTAGGAATTAGTGGCAGGGGTTATAGGAGTTGGAACAGGTTATGGGTTGGTTTTCTACTACCATCAAGAAGAAAGTAAAACAAATGAACAAACAGCCCAATCTTTACACAGTGCATTAGAGTTCCCCACTTTCCTGTCCACCTGTTTGACTATATTGTAAGGCTGCATCTTGGTACCATATTTCTCAAAGCTGAATGCGTACAAGCCATTTGATAAATGTGTGACCGTTACATTTAGTAACACGTTTTTGTGTATACTACCCCTTTTGATTCTCTGTTGACATTGTAAGAGGAATATTATTAAATAAAAAATGAGAAAATTGAAAGTCTGGGATGCTAAACAACGAGGAAGTTAATAGCAAAGCCACTCAAGCCCAGATCTTCAATGTTTCTTTCCATTACATCACCTCTCAGTGTTAGAAGGAATCCAAATGTGGAGGGAATGTTTGCCTAGAGGGATGGAGCCAGGAGAAGCCAAGGAAAATATGGCAGGAGAGAAACACCACTGTGGACTCTGAGATTTGACTATTGGACTGGCAGAACCGTATCCCGGGGTCTGTATGTCTTCCAAGATGGCAGCTCCTTTGAAGAAAGGAAGCACCTCATGTGTTGGTGGCAGCGGGTGGAAAGAGGAGGTTTGGACATGGCCATGACACAGGGAGGGCAGAGACTCCAAGGACGGGCTGTGGTGGAACTAGGTGGACCTCACTACAGCATGGCTTTAGTCAGGCTACCCAGGATTTCCCCTCCCAGGACTTCCATGAGCTGAATCCAGGGTCCCATTCAAGAAAGTATCAGGCCTGGCATTTCCCTGACTGTTTATATATATATAAAAATAATTAAGGCTTAGCCTTTTGAAAAATGTCTTTCTTGGAGACAAATATATTTTGGCCCAACCCACATCCCACTAGGACTCACCACACAAAGTTTCCAGTTCTAATCCCAGGCCACAGCGCCACTGTACCAATGAAGGGTGATATTTTATTTAATTAATTTTTCTTTTTTTAAAGAATCCCCCCCCCCCTTCTCATTCAGTCGGTGTTTAATTTGCTTACTTCCGTGAAACCGTTTCTATTTTTCCAAGAGCGCGCAAAAGCCCACCTGACTTGATGCTATAAATTCCCCCGGGAACCATCGGGAGCCTCCTTGACTTCTTCCTGGCCCAGATGCCATCACCACTCAGCCTGACATATGCCACCCTAGGAAAGGAAACAAGGGGCACTTCTTCAGGTGGGAGGCGACCAAGCAGCCCTGGGAGCATTTTTCTTCTTGCCTTAAAACGTCCTCTATGGATTTGGATTACATCTCGCCTGTCTCCTCTTTGTTTTCCCCTCCCCCACCACTCTGAGTAAATATCTAACCATGCAATGCAATAAAGGAGCAATCAAACGGAATCCCAGTGAATTCCCCCATCATCACTCCCAATCTTCAATGATTGGCATCTAAGGATCTACCACAAGGAGACAAAAGGTCTCTGTGGTTTTCCTCCTAGGCAGTAGAGGGCACTGTGGGCCCACGGTCAAAGAAGGCCTTCTTGTGCCTCAGGAATCTGACTATAGTTCATGGGAACCTACTGTGTGGTTGCTGTCTCCACAAGGACATCTTTCATATGAAGTGGTCCCTGGGGTGCCTCTTGCTGCTGTGATTCCGTGGGGGCAACAACAGTGGCTTCAATAAAATCCGTTTGTTCTTTCATTTTCTTCTTCCAAAAGCTTTCTACTGGGGTGGCGAGGGACATGGAGACTTTTGTTCCAATCCTGATTTGGCTACTTTCTGGGCCTGTGACCTTGTGACCTAACTTCTCTGAATCTAGGTTTCCTCATTTGGAAAGTGGGAATAGCAATATGAATTAAACAGGATTGTGGTGAGAATCAAGCAAAATAATGTCTTTAGCATATAAACAGGCAATCGGCAGTAGCTGCTGTTATTATTATTATTATGTTTCTAATTACTAGTTTTGCAATATAATCAGCGGTATGAACATCCATGTGCAAGCTCAGACTCCTCTGTGTGCTGAGACCCAGGCTCTTCCTTACTTTGTCCCCGTTGACACTTTGCCTACACAATCCCCAAGGGGACTTAATTAGTTCTAGGAATTTGCCTTCGACTGACCCAAGAGACCTGCCACAGGGAAGAGATGGGCTGTCCCCATGGAAGACAATGACCATCAGGTGTGTCTCTCAGGATTATTTACAGGGGCAGGAAACTCAATCCAAGCACAGGGATCCCCAGTTTCTTTGCAGGCTCAAGACTCAGAGTCAACACGTGATCATGTGAGGCCTCACCAGGGAGGGTACCAAGAGCTCTGCTGGTTGTTCACTGCAAGACATTCTACAGCATACGACAGCCCCGAGGGCCAAATATGCCTGAGGCCCAGTTTTGTAAATAAGGTTTTATTAGAATAGACAACAGCCATGTCCATTCATCTACCTATCGTCTCTAGCTATTTTTGTACTCCGACGGCAGAGCTGAGTAGTTACAATGGAGACCATATGGTTCTCACACCCTAAAATATTTATTAGCTGGCTCTTTCCAGAGAGTTTCCAGACCCAGTGTTTAATCTTTAGACCTAGTACTTTGTATGCAGTGGAAGCTCAAAATGTAGTTGTTGAATGAATGAATGAATGAATGAATGAATACCCAGATATCAGCTCCAAAGAGTCAAACATTAATCCTAAAGAGGTTCTTAATGGAGAGGATTAAAACCAACCAACCAACCAACCAACCAAAACCTTTGTAATAAGAAGACTTAGGTTCTAGCTCCTACTCTGCTCCTAATTCGTTTGTGGGCTTGGATCAGTCCTTTCCCATCTCTGTGTCTCGGTTTCCTCATCTGTATAATGGGAACCCTAAGCCCATTTTTTTTTTTTGTGTGTGTGTGTGTGTGTGTGTAGGGGCTGTCACGGGGAATAAGATGAAATTGCAAATGGATAATCATCCCTCCTGCTCGGTGACCAGTGACTGGCACCCAACAGGAGCTCATGGAATATCAGAAGGAGAAGCGAGGGCGAGGAGAAACCCTTGGCTTCTGAATAAAATATCTGCTCTGTCATGGAGGAGTCAACAGAGTAATTCATACATCTAATTGGCAGATGTCACGGAAAAAGCTTCAAGGAGCATTCTACACAAAGACTCCCAGGCTAGTTTGTGTTCAAACAAACCAGACAGCCAGCCCACAGCCCCAGGGAGCCAGGAGCCAAATATTTCAGACACCATCAGGGCTGGCGGTTTCATCCCAGGCTGCTCCACATGTGGCTGGAGCCAGGCCACAGGAAGTCCGCGGTGTCAGCTCTCCAGAGCGCCTCGCAAGGCTCCGGCATTTTCTTGATCCTCTGTTAAACCACTATCAGATAAGGGGTTCAGGGAGAAGAAAGGGGGGGGTGTCCCTTGACAGGGGCAGCTGCTTGGCGCCTGACTCTAGTGAGATCTCCAAACTAGAATGCTTCTTTGCTTCCATTTTCTTCTGGGGTGGGGTTGGGAGTTATCCTCATGTTTACCTTGGGGGATGCTTTGCACATCTCCACCCAGATCTCATTTTATGGTGTGTGGAGTTTTATGGACCAATTTAACGTGGGAGAGGAGACGAGAAGGCTGATGTGTGAAACGCAGTTGAAGAGTCATAAATTCAAAGGAAAATTATTCCAGAATTATAAGTCCCGGGTCCCAGTGTCCAAGGGTAATAGCCACTGTTCAGCGGCAGGGGTTGGACTTCCAGAGTTATTTCAGGGGCCATTTGTAAGGACAAGCACCCTTTCATTTCATTGGGATGGGTCAATATTTTTCAATGGGGTCTTCTAAATAGGTTGGGAGCCCAGCCAGAGTCCCCAGATTCTGGGAGCCCTGAACATCCATGTACTCTTTTCCCATGACAGTTCCTTCAGGAAGTCTAAAATCAGACTGAAGATGATTTATCTGCACAAACGACAACCAGATCCACTGTTTGGTTTGAACTTGAGACCTGAGAGTTGTAAAAAAAAAAAAAAAGACTTTTGATTATAGTCATTGGATGGGGTTAACAAAACCAACTCTCAATGTTCCTCCAGGATAAAAAAAAAGCAGAAAAAAAAAAGGTACTTTGATGAAAGTTCCCTATTTGTAACAATAGCCTAGGAACCTGTGTGGATGTTTTTTGACAGAAAAAATAAAAAGTTAGAAAAATAAAAGGACTGGATGAGGCAGAACTGATCCAAGCCATGGCTAATGGTTGTCTCGTTCTCCTGTGTTTCGAGATCTGGAGGAAGAAATGACTGAGACCTTTGAGGCTGGTCATGAGGAACTGGAAAGTGAGTCTGGGATCCTTTCGGCATCATCCCAACACACACCCCCGCCACCCCAGAATACCTGCTGCTTGTGACCGTGTAGCGCTGGCTTTTCCAAGGTCCCTTCTTGTAGGCCTCCGATTTCCTCTGGCTTTTCAACAACAGGCTCACCAGTTTCTCCAAACATAACATCCCTCAAAACTTCTCACGCAAAACACGTCACATGCAGTCTTCTCAAAAGGCTATGCAAAGCCCGGGCCTCCGTGCCCGCTGACTGCTACTGCACAACCCAGTGGCCCTCATTCAAAATGAATAGTGGAGCTACTGGGAATCGAGACCGTAAGAGGACCTCCTGACTGTTACCTGAGCCCCAGGCCCACGGGCAGAGCTCTCTGCCAAAGCCCTTTCCTTCCCGAATCCTTGATCTTCAATGTTTCTTTAAGAGCTCTAACGAATGTTTTGCCATTACTAGAGGTACTGGCGTGGGTAGGCAAAAATGTCATGGGCGGGGGGGAATATTCTCTATCCGTTTCTACAAATTCATGCATTTTTCATCCAGAGCCGAGTGAAACGGGCTCCCGTTGGCCAGTGTTTAAGTTACAGGCTGGAAAACATTCAAAGAGCTTGAAATTCAAGTTGATGAGACAGACAAGAGGACAGGGAGTATCAGTGACCACTGGCTGTCATTCAAAAGAGCACGTTCTCCACGTGGGCGGTTGAGGCTGATTCATACGTGGCAGAAGGTACCACTGGACTCCACCAGCTTAGGGTAGACACGTGTAAGTAAATGGCGGTGATCTATAATTTCTTGGGTTTCTGGTTCTGTGTTGAAGTCAGGGTTGTTCTTTTTTTAATAAGTATACAAAGAGGACTGGGCGTGGACTTGTGACAGTAGCGCATCGCGAAGCAGTCATTTTTATTTCTCCAATTGTAGACTTTGCTTTCTTATTGTCTTGATGCTCTGGCATGGAGAGTATTGATCCTGGAGTGACTGCCCCAACGAGACCTAGCTATTTCCTAGAGATAAGAAACGGGCGTTCCTCCGTGAGTGCACCTGTCATGTACAGACGGACTGACACAGGTTCCCAATTGTCCCCTGTAGGGAACTCTCCCTGACTCCTGCCTTTGGCAGAAATGAGCTGGTTCCCCCCACCCCCAAGCCAAAACAGGGCCTCAGCAGTACCCAGGTGACAGTCACTGCCTGTGCTTACCTCATTGGTGATGTCACTGTAGTCTGCCCAGATTACTCTCCTCCTGTCCACGGGGCCTCTTCTATTCTGGGTCTTTCTAAATTACCTCTGCACCCTCTTAGGGAAATGTTCAGTTGCATCTAAATCACACTGAACATTGAGACATTCTAGAAGGTTGAAGTCCTATCAGGCTCATCATGCATTTTCCCTGGGTACCCCTCCAGAAATATGCTCAGAGGTAAAACAACAGGAGTTCTCTGCTCTCAAAACTGCAAACTTGCCCGAAGTCATTCTCTGCTGCTCAGACAGGATTTGGCTCAAGAAGCACAGCACCAAGTACCTTCACCTCAGGAACGACCAGTGTCCATGCACTTGACTTGACACATCCTCCCACGTGTCCCCCTGTTATGAGGACTCTAACAGTACAAGGAAAAAGGAGGTGTGGCCTTCACTCCTCAGATGCACCATAAAAATCAACTCTGCATGCATCGGAGGACCTTCTATTTCCCTTGGTATCAAAGCTTTGGAAACCCAAAATAAGGCAACCATGTTAAGTGGAGTGAGACTCTGTTGAGCGGGTGGGAGAAAGAGTTGGCAGGAACAGGACCAAGGAATAACAATGACTTAGAAGTCTCTGGTACTATCAGAAAACACACAGCCCAAACTTCACCAGCATGCCTTCCAGCTACCTTCAGGGACTTGGGAGGGGACCTCCAGCGAGCCTTTGTCAGAACACACCATGCTCTCTTGTTCTGAAAAATGAACAACTTTTTTTGTTGCTGTTGCACCTTTGATTCTGAGAAAGCTGAAATTGAAGGACTGAGGTTAAGATCCAGATGTCAATTCCTAAATCCATGTCAGTACTCACCCAAGCCAGTGCTGCTGAACCGGTTCCCCCGATCAGCATGCCTTCCTCCATCAGATTCTTTTTCTTTCTCTTTCAGCCTCTCTGACTCACTTCCATAGACACACAGACACAGACACACAGACACACACACACACACACACACACACACACACAGAATCACTCGGCATGGCTGCATGTGCCCAAGAAAACAAAACAGGGCACATTTTCTTCAGCTATTTTCTAGCCAGTTGACCATACAGCACACCTCCCCTACTTGGTAATAAAGGCCTATTTTCCACTTGGGACACAACTGTTGAGACACTGTCAAAGTAAGAATTATGGAAAAGATTGACACATTGGCTGAAGACATTGAATTAGATGACCTCTAAGGTTGCTTTCCTTCTCTTTTCATCCTGCCCGTAAGAGAAAATGTCATTTCAGGAGACTATACTGTGGGCGGCTCTCAATTATTGGGGCATATTCGTTTTCTTAGTAGACTGTTCCATTTTAATGAAAGGAGCTCAGAAAAGACTTTGCAGCCCTCAATAAGTTCTCCTACCAACCATCCTGAGAAGTTTGGGGGCGGCTGTCTTTCATCTGTTTCTCTCCACTTATTTACCGTCAAAGACAAATTCCTAGCATCTTTGGCTGGAGACCCTCAAGATTCCTGCTCTAATCTTATGAACTTTCTTTTAATAATCAGAAATGGGCAGAAACAACAAAATAATACCTTTAATATCCCTGTCCAATTCTATCTTTAGAATAATTGTGATCAGTAGAACATACATCATCTGAAAATTTTTCTATGCTTGCATAAATACATTCACATTGTGTGTGTGTGTGTGTGTGTGTGTGTGTGTGTGTGTGTGTGTGTGGTGTGAATGTCCTTGGACAAGCCCACAGCAACGAACAGCCAACCTCCACTTTTTACCTAAAAGAATGCCCATTTTTAAAACGTATCAAGATCTCTTTCTTGATGTGAAGTTTTTGATTGTCATCATCATGTTGGCTGAGCTATAATCTGTATACATAAAGTTCACCAAGATTAAGCACAGAGCGTGTTGACTCGTGTTGGTACCTTCTTACCTTCATCCAGCCCCACACGGTAGATTATGGCCATGACCCCAGAAGCTCTCCTCAGGTCCCTTTCCCAGTCCATGTCTCTGAAAGGCAATTCAATTCCTGCCCTGATCTCTACCACAGGACTGAGTCTCACCACTTCTCACACTGCAGAGCAGTTAAACAGTGGCTGTTGAGGTGGCTAAGGGAACCAAGCACCAGGCAACCACAGGCACCAACAGACCAGCAGTGATATCCACCTGTCAATCAGCGGGGTCTCCTGACTGATCCTGGAAAGACATGGAGCTCAGCAAGATCCCCCCACCAATCCCAGGAGGACAGGGGCCCTAAAAACCTCCCTTTCCTGTCCTAAGCCCTCCCTTCCTGCCCTAAGCCCAATAAAATTCCAGTCCAGCTGAGCCTGGGTGCGACTCCCCTGGACCCGCTCTGTTGGTCTGGAGGGTTTAATCTGCCTCCTCTTGGTCCCCGGTGCCTGACCTTACATCTGACCTTACATCTGATGCTGAAACCCAGGAGGGCTCTTCGGGCCTCCCCCATACCTTACATCTGGGGTAGAGGCCCACCCTCCCCTTAAATGAACCAGGAAATTCCTAAGCTGCTCTTTCTTTCCCTGTCCCCTCACCGGCCGACAGGAGTGGGGTAAGTTCCCTCCTTTCCCCTGACCTTCCAGCCCCTCTCCGTCTGCAGGGAGTCTATCCACAAGTCACACGTGTGCCCTAGACCCCATCTGTTCCACTCAAGGGCCCGGGAACCGTGGCGACGTCCCAGTCATCTTGAGAGCCATTCGGATCAGTTTGGGTCCCCTGGTGGGTGATAGGGACACCTCAATCCCCTGCTCCTCAGGTGAGTGCAATCAGAATTTGGGACGCCTCCTTCTGCTCCCACCCAGCCCCGAGGGTGCCTGACGGTCATGGGAAACACCAGATCCTCCTTAGACCCCCTCAAACTCCTTTGGGTGGTCTATATTCAAATTCTGCCAAATTAGGACTCACTCAAGACCTACACCGCCAGCGCCTGGTCTTTTACTCCACTGTGGCCTGGCCCCAGTGTGACTTAGACAATGGGTCACAGTGGCCCCCAGAAGGATCTTTTGATTTTCAAATCCTCACTGATTTGGACGATTTCTGTTGCCAGACAGGGCAGTGGGCAGAAGTCCCTTACATCTGGAGGCACATTCAGGCTCCGGGGGATATTCGCTCCCACCCTCCCCTCTGCTCTACCTGTTCTACTGCTCAGGTTTTCCTTGCTGGGGAAAATCCCAAACCGGTTTCCATTGTTCTTCTATTTCTCCTTCCTCATTCTCAGATCCATCGGGAGCTGCTCTCAGCCCCACCTTTCCATCTGTCCCCTCCCTACCCAGGCGGATCCTCTCTCTCCTCCCCTCCCACACCTTGCCCCAGCTCAATGCCATCCCTCCACCCACTCCCTCCTCTCTTCTCCTGTCAGCACCCACCCCTGGTCCCGCCAGGCCCTCTTACCAGCTAACCCAAAGCTCAATCGAGCTAAAGAGGGCCCCCAGACCCCTACCCGAGATCTGATGAAAATGGCCTTTAAAGTTGCTTTGTTCCCTTGGCCACCTCAACTGACCTAACAAACAGCATCGCAGGTAATCTTCTGCCAGGGTTTCTAGGAGATCAGTTCAGGTTTTGCTGCACGATTCAATAGATCATTCTTTTTCACTGTGGTGTATTTATACACGGTGCCCGTATGATCCACAGTTCATCCTTCCTCTGGTGGGTAATTTGGACACCTGGGCTACCTCTACTTTTGTGATATCATGAATAAAGGATGCTGAGACTATTCCATGATGGATAGTCTGGTGGGTCTCGTGTACTCTTTTCTGCATTTATATATCCAGGAATGAACTTGCTGGATCATAGAAAGTATTTGTAAGTTTAGCTAATTGTTGATATCACCAAGGAATTTTCAAAAGGGGCAGGACCTATTGACATCCCCACAGCTGTGTCTGAGATTTCTACTTGCTCTTCATCGTCTCAAGAAGATGGGTTGCTGGGCTTTTTGATTTTAGCCATTCTATTTAACCTATACTGAACTTCACTGTGGTTTTTATTTGTATTTTCTGCATGAATTATGATGTGAGGGAACCTTTTTATGTAAGCTAATTGACCATTTGGCGATCTCAATTCTAAGGTGTCAAAGTTTTGTGTTGTCAGTTGTCATTTTCTTTTTTGTTTGTAAAAACTCTTTACATCTTCTGGATCCAAGTCCTTTATCAAATGTATTATAAATATTTTCTTGCAGTTTATTCTTATACTCATAATAATGTATTTTGATGAGCAGAAGATTTTAATTCTAGGGAGTCCGTATTATTATTTTTCTTTTATGGCTAGTTCTTTTGAAGGCAGAGACCTCCTGATTTTAAGACCATGGACTCCAACTCCAACTGTGGGCATAGATTACGATACCACTAAGCTGTCCTTACAATCCCATTCTTCTCTGTAAGATGCTTTTCCAGGCTTCTGAGTAGCAAACTGTGACCATGTGCTATAGTTACAGGCTATTTGAAATAATAATGGCAAATCTTGTGGGAGTATCTTGCTGAGTAAAAGACAAAATAGACCTTTGAGAAGAAAGTGTTGTTCTTTATTCTTCTGCTTTGGAAACTGGTGTGGAGACCTGCTCTTTGGAGGAGCTGCAATCATTTTGTGACATGAGGGAATGGCTGAGAAAAATCATGAGGTTATTGACTCAGAGCGTTGACATCACTGGCTATAGAATAACCCTTAACAATTCCACTAGGTTGTTATGTAGGATCATAAGATATGTTTGCTATCAGCCACAAGTAGTCAGAAAACTTAAGTTTACAGAGTATAATATTCTTTCTAATGAGGAACTCAAGGGACCCATGTTGATCTTCAACTGTTTTTCCCCCTCTTTATCTATCATAGACATCATTGTGCTTACAAAACTCAGGTTTAACTTGCCCTTTAATGGTCATGCAGAATTCTGTCATGCGTGTACCACACATTGCTTATCATGCTTCCTTTATTTAGATTATTACCATCTTTGTTATTATAAACAAGACTACAATAATTGCATAACATCTTTGCATAAGTACTTGGATCTCCTTTCTAAGATCCATTCTTAGAAATGGAATTGCTCACTCAAAGAATCTTCACATTGAAATCTGGATAGACATTGCTAAATTGGCTTCCAGAAATGTCATTACAATTCAGAACTCTACAAATCCTATGTCAGAAAACTTACTTTCATCACATCAGTGACTGCATAGCAAGTTACTAGTTTTTAAACTTTTAACTGATTTTTATAGACAATGGGTTTGCATTTCTCTATGTAAATATGCATTTTTGAGTGGTTAATAAGCGCACATGTCTTTTCATGTCTTCTACCATCCATTTGCACCTGTGAATTGCCTATTCATAAGTTTTGCCCTTTTCCTGATTAGGCTCTTGGTCTTTCTCATCTCACCCTTTCCTATGATGATGGCCATTGCACTTATTTTAAAGGCTATCTGGGCAAAACTGAATCAGGAGAATGCATCTTTTACCAACAGCTTGAAAATATGTGGTTGGGTTAATCTGAACTGAGTCTTTACCCATATTAATTTCACATACTATAAATACTTTCTACTTCTAACTTGGCTCGTGGAGAATTCCACTATACAGAAGTTTTACAATTTCATTGCATAAATAAATCTGTCTGCCACTATGTTTCTCAGCTCCGTGGTATTTGAAAAGCCTATTTTATTACAAGATTTTAACAACATTTTCCTATCTTTTGTCTTCTCCAGTACTTTTCTATGCCTTGATCTTTTATTTAACATTTCACAAATATTTGTTGAGTACTTGACATGTGCCAGACACTGTAAAACGGTAAAGAATCACACAAAAAGTTCCAATGCTCGGGAACTCCCCCTTTATCGGGAAGACAGACAATAAGCTCTTACACAGATAAATGGCATCTCAGGAAGAGATGAATTCTGTACCAGAAATAAATAGGGCAACGGGAGACATGAGCTTATGTAAGGGTGCTTAGCTGGGAAGCCCAGGACACGCCTCTCAGAGGAACAGATATTGGAGGGGACTGTGAATCATGAGGCCAGACTTGCATGTAATAATATTAGAGGAGAGGAGTCCAGATAGAGGTGGCAGCAAGAACGCAGGGTGGAACCAGACGTGAACTACACTTGCTCGAGAGGCAGAGAGAACACCCATCTGGCAGGAGAGCACAGAAGGAAGGCCGTGTCAGCAATGAGACCGGCCGCCACCCACCAGCTACCTGTTATTTGGATCTTCTTGTAGCAGCCTGGAGAAGTTTTAAGCACAATGCTAGTGTGACACCAATCACTGCAAAACATTTCAGGAACTTCCACTTCCAAGTAGCATGAGGTAGATCACATCAGGCCAAGGATTCCAAGGCAGTAGGAAAAGAAGAGCCCGACAATCTTTTTAAAATCATATTTTCGGACATTGCAGGAATGTAGGGAAAATGACTCGAGAATTTGGACTTTCACAATAGAGGACTTTCCAATGACCAGTGAGTCTCGGAGACGGTTCTCCATATCAGTCTTCTTCAGGGAAATGGGGATTATGATCCCAATACTAGGTCACGTTCTATCCACTGGAATGGTGATATGTAAACTGGTCGCCCCTAGCCAGAGCTGGTGTAAAGGTAGATGAACTTGGAGCCACACGATGCTGATGGACTTGTACAAACCCTTTCAAAAAAAATTGCAGCATCTATGAAAGCTAAACAAATGACCACCTCAAAATATTAATTGTCTCTTCCAGGAGCACCAAAGTACACTGGAAAAGGACACAGGGGAGCTTTTAGCATGATGACTACACCCAGGTGACGGTGAATATGTCTGGGTGAGGGGAAGAAACGAAGCAGGATAATGAGTTTGGAGGCTTTTGCAGTAGAGGTGACTGTTGCTATTTGGTTTCATTGATTTAATAATCAATTCCTGTTTGCTATCCCATGTTAATTGCTATAGCTCCATACTATATTTTGGCCACTGGTAGATAACATTGGTAATTCTCTTTTGTCAAAACATGATAATTCTCATGCATTAATTTGCCCCCCAATAAATAATATGGACTAACATTAATTGAGTGCTAACAGCGTTAATAGAACATTATATTGATGCAATATATACTTCACCATAACACCGTGAAATAGATATTATTATTCCCCTACTGTTGGTGAAGGTCTTAGAAGTTGCCTAAGGATATTTTAATGCTCATCATGAAAAATGGATCTGAACCTGGGTGAGCTGGCTCCAGAGCCCATGAGCACAAATACTTTGTTGCACGGTTCTGTATTGACCCAAATGAATTTCAACAATTTTTCAAGTTACTTGCAAAAGCTTCCTTGTATGTTTAAAGGGAAAGTCCTTTTATGTGGATCTTCTTTCAAATTTTAAGCAAAGATTTTCTTGTTTTCATAGTAATCGTCTACATGAACAGACCTTGGGCTACAGGCAGACCTGCAGCCTGGAGAGGTATAATAGACAAAGTCTGACTTGCCCAATTCTTTTGTGACCACCGAGGACCAGAATTGCTGTCTTCTTCCCCCTCTTCCCCTCCCCTGCCCCCCCCACCCCGGCCTTTTTAAAAATCTTTTCTATCCCCACTCTCCTCCTCCTTTACAATTTTAATCCAGAATATCCAAATTTAGTTTTATTCTTTATTGTAATGCAATTCCCCACCCCATTTTTTGAGGGACATGTTACTGAGGATTGAACCCAGAGATGCTTGACCACTGAGCTACACCCCCAGTTTTTCTTTTACTTGTTGATTTTATTTTGAGATAGGGTCATCCTATGATGCTTAGGACCTTGCTAAGTTGCTGAGGCTGGCCTTGAACTTGTGATCTTCCTGCCTCAGCCTCCATAGTCTCTGGGAATGCAGGTATACACACTGTGCTCATTGCCTTTTCCTTTTCAGTTTTATAATAATTTTAGACTTTCAGGAGAGTTGCAAAATAATACAAAGAGCCACCAAACATCTTCCACTCATCTCCCTCTCACATTCATCTCTTAAGAAACCATGGCATAGTTAGGAAAACTTAGCAATTAACATTGATAACAATATTATTAGCTAAACTCAAACCTTTATTCAGGTTTTCACAAGTTTTTTTTTTTTTTTTTTCCACAAATGTCTTATTGGTCTGGGATCTATCCAGGGTTCCATGCTGCATTTAGTGGACACGTTGCCTTGGTCTCTTCCAATCTGTGACAGTTCTTCAGTCTCCCCTTGCCTTGCATGCCTTTGACACTTGGTCACTTAATTAGATAGATTAACCCTTGGTTTGGGCTTTCCCAGTGCTTTCTCATGATCCGATGGACATTATGCAGTGGTTTGTGGAAGTTTGGCAAGACCACAACAGGGGTCATTTGCCCTCCTTATATCCTATCATGAGTTACATGATGTTGAGAGGTCTTACCACTTGGTACCTGCTGGATTTCTCCACCACAAAACTCCTATTTCTCCCTTTATAATGGGAGAAGATTCTTGAGACTATAAAAATATGTTAATTCTCCTTTAAATTTTGCCTAATAATTTGAGCATCCCTGGGAGGACCTAGCCACAGCTTCCACCAAGTGTCCTAGTGGTGTGTCAAGCCAAGTTGTTTTGCAACCAATTCCTTTGCCTAGTGAGCACAGAACCAGTCTCCAAAACCATCTTGGTTGCTAACTTCTAATTAAAAGGGACAGTAGAAGTAATTTTCATCTGTGAATTCTTTTGTTTATTTAGAGGTAGCTTGAATTTTATTTTTCACTTCTAAGAGTTGGCTCTCAGGTGGGAGTGAAAATAGGGCCTTATATACAATGTTTCTCCTAAATACGATTTTTTTAAAAAACCTCTAACATGGACACCTATATCTTACTGCCTTTTTTTGTCCTGAGACATCTCTCTGTTCATCCATTGATTCAGCTTATTTTTTGTTGCATTGCAAAATAAGTTCCAGTTATCTGCACATGTCCCACTAAATACCGCAGTGCAAATATCAATAACCAGAGTTCAATATTTGATTACGGTATTTTTCTTTTGATGCACATTCAAATACACAGACACTCACTATACATTTAGTAGGCTTTTGACCAGTGCATGCACCCCTGTCCAGGATGCATTATCATTCACTCCAGAAGCTTCCTCTATCCCTCTTCCAGTCGATCTCCACTCCCATCCTCACACACAACATCATTCTGATTCCAGATAAAATTCACTTGTTAGAGGATTTTTATTATATGTTGAAGTAATCCTAGAGTATGCATTGTAGCATAAGTCTTCTTCATTCAATAATAAAGATCCATCTACGTTGCCTGAGCAATGTTCCATTTTATAAATACATCACAGTCTGTTCATATACCTGGGGCATTTCTCAGATTTCTGTTATTTTCAATATAGCTGCTGTCAACACTCTTGTACAAGTGTTTTCGTGGACATATGTTTTTATTTATCTTAGGTAAATCTAAGAATTGGAATGGGTAGATCCTAGATTAGGTGAGTATTTAATTTTGTATGAAACTGATATTTTTTTCCAAAGCAGTGCTATCAATGTACCAATCTCGTTGACCATGTGTGTTTGAGAGTTCCAGTGAACCATTTCCTAAAGTCTTTGTCACTCTGGTGATTGCATGGTGGTAAGTTTAATTTGTATTCCTTTGATGATTAATGGTGTTGATTCTTTCCTCATGCACTTGATCTCCATTTGCATGTCTCATTTGTGCACAGAATATTTAAGACTTGGCCTACTTTCAGGAAGTTGCCCATCTTTTTGTCTGTCTATTTGTAAGGGTCTATCTTGACTTTGGATTCCATTATTGTATCAGACACATATTTTTCAAATGTCTATCCACAACTGCCACTTGCCTGTTTATTTTCATAGTAGATTCTTTTGGCAAGTCGAGGCAGCTAAAATTTTAATGCAATATTATTTAAGGCGACTACTGATATGTCATGGAAAAGTCTGAACTTTGCAATTATGAACAGTTATATAGAATAAAGCAAAACAAACCAATATCTGACAAAACAAGTAAAAGATATAATGACTATAAATTAAGTCATAACCTTTTGGTACAAAGACAGTATTTCTTCTTGTAGGGCATAGAGCCATCCTTTATTACTTTGAAGGATTATATGTGAAAATTTCAAGGTCTTGGGTGTCAAATGCTATCCTCCACCTCAAAAAGATACACTATAATTCCTTAGATAATTCATTTACTGGATGACTTCTTGGGTGAAGAAAGTGGAATCAAAGATGACCCTGAAGCACCTTTTCATGAAAAAGAATGCAATCTGATGTACTTGAGAGTAGGGTTCAAAAGGCAACTATTAAGGCCAGTCTACTGAGAGAATTGGTGGTGACCGAGTAGTGACCATTGGAGCATTAAAAATGATTCTGGCGGGCTGGGGTTGTAGCTCAGTGGCAGAGCACATGCCTCGCACCCTGTGAAGCACTGGGTTCGATCGTCAGCACCACATAAAAATAAATAAATAAAGATATTGTGTCCATCTACAACTAAAAAAAAAAAATATTTTAAAAAAGTGATTCTGATGATCTGGAACCAGTTCTGTAAGCTCATCCAGCATTCTATCAAAGTGCCCTGTTCACTTGGATGCACCAATACCCAGCTAGGTGACTGCTTAGCAAAAGGAGAGAGAAGGAAGCCATTCAGTTGGTAAAGACATGTGCATGCGTCTATTTGTTTGATTGGTGCAGTACCATCCCCTAAATCTCCTTGAATCGTTTAAGTCATTGTCTGGCAATAGCAATAGATATTTGTTTTGTTTCCCTACTCGTCCTGCAAAAAAACAACGTTTCAGAAGGATTTCTAAATGATTGAACTTGATCAGGAGACAAACAAAATCTTAGACACAGACCTCAATAGGCCTGACATTTTCCCATGCTCTTTATTCAGTCTCACAGGGGACGCTGAAGAACATTCTGGGCTGTGGCTCATGAGTCGGCAGGACCTTGTCACCAGAACGGATGGGGGGTGAGGGAAGAAACCTGTTAAACCTTTCAGCAAGGGCGAGCTTCATCAGGGCCCCATTCTGACTCATTTTGCCTCCTGTCTTCTCAAAATCCTACTCTTTCATGTCTTGTTTTCTTTGTCAGTCTTTTAATTCTTTCCTCATGGAATGGCTCTGGGCCACATTTATCACCCTAGGTTGGCCTCAAGCAAGGCTATCTTTTCTTGCAAAGAGTTTTCAGCAAAAGAGCCTTTCTTATCAGTGGTCCATTGCTTCCTCAGTCTAGATGAAGTTCTGCCTAGGGTGGCCTTGGAGTGTTGAGGAAGAGGTGAATTGGAGGGGAGCCATATAAGAAGGAACCATGAATTCCTCCTGTCTACCCCAAACATGTACCCTTTGACCAAGATCTCATCAGTCCTCCCCCATCTCTGGCAACCACCATTCCGCTCTCCATATCTATGAGTTTGGTGTTTTTAGAAGCCATGGGTAAGTGAGATAACGCAGTATTTGTTTTGTTGTGCCTGATGTTATGTTGCTTAGCATAGTGCCCTTTAGTTGCCCATGCTGTTGCAAATGACAAGATTTCCATCATTTTTAAGACTGAGTAGTACTCCATTGTTGTTATATATAATATTTTCTTTATTCTTCATCCAATGATGGACTCTGAAGTTGATTCCCCATCTTAACTATTTAAAATATACAATGTTTAAATGAACATGGGAGTACAGAGTTCTCTTCGATATGCCAGGTCCCATATATATGTATGAGCCACGAACAGTCGCCTATAATCCAAGACACTTGGGAGGCTGAGGCAGGAGGATCACGAGTTCAAAGCTAGCCTCGGCAATTTAGTGAGATCCTGTCTCAAAATAAAAAAAAATAAAAAGGGCTGGGGTTGTATCTCAGTTGTAAAGTATCACTGGGTTCAATCCCTTGTAACATAAAAAGGAAAATTAATCCATGTGTATGTACAATTATTATTTGTTAATTCCAATTTTTAAAATAATTTTAACAAAGATACACTCTGGCTAATAAGAAGAATACTGTTTTGGAGTTAAATTGCTTAGGTTTAAGTCATAGCTCTGCCAGTAACTGCTCTGTGACAGTGGACTAGTTTTCTTTTTTAACTTCTTTGAGCCTCATTTTACTTATACACTGAATGGATTTGATAGTAGTTAATTACTTCATTTTGTTATTTTAATTTTTAGAGGAAGAAATTTTACCACAAATACATTAACTGTATGTGGTTATCAATTACATTGCAGGCACTGTATAAGGCTCTAGAAATAAAGGAATAACTAAAACAGAGACCCTCTGGAATTGCCTGTAATCTAGTAAATAACACAATTAAGAAATGACTTAGCAGGGGCTATCACATGCAACAGATATTTGATTAGCCCTCTGTCATTCTGAATGAGATCATTTCTTACCAAGACTTCATAAAATAGGGCAGATGACTTGAGTTCATTCAGTTAATTCGAGATCCAAACATGGAGCTAAAAGGGCATTTCTAAGTTTTTTTTTTTCATTCTATTTCTCTTAATAAAGCTATTCTTGTTGTAGACATGGAAAGAAAAGACATTTGTGTTTTAAAATCCTCCAGAAAGTAAACTTAAATACCAGGCTTACTATAATTAATGTCGAGGGGTCATTCTTGCCTAAGAAAGCCAGGTGAGACCAGGACCAACTCTGCAGTTCTGGAAAATGAGTTGGGTCAGTTCTGCTCCCAACTTGTCCATTATATGAGACCCAAGAAGGGAGAGAACCTGGGCTGTAGAATTCCAGGACCACATGATGCTGGCCTTGGAAGGGACTTTTGTGAACCCCTTGTCCCATGGCTTCATATCCAAGGGTGGAATCTGAAGCTCACAAGGGTGACTGAATCACCTGCCACCCCACTTCTGGTTATTACAGCTCTTCTACAGGAAGAGAATTCAACTGATAGCACAGAGGTCAAAGGCACACTGTGGAGTTGATTAGCACCCACCTTGCATGGTTAACTGAGTTTTAGTACTGAGGCTTCTCTACTGAATAAAGCTGTGAAAAAAAAAATTATAAGTCATGTGTTTTAATGCCACCAAATTTTGGAAGTCTCTGGATACATATTCATTCATAAATAGCTACAGGAAAAGATACATCTTCTTTTCCTGATTGCCTGTTCAAAATCATTTATTGATTTTCAAGAAAGCACTTCAAAGCCACTGAAACACTTCCCAGCCTTTTATACACATGCCTGGGAATCATCTCCAAGTCATGCCCTGCAGTCCCTCAAGCCCAATATGCCCAAACTTTTCCCTCTCCTCTTGTTCCTACCCTTAAATATCTCACGATCCAGGAGGGGATGTTTCATGAATTGTCAGAAAAATGCTACATTCATACAATCCCAAGGAGCTCAGCTTGAATCATCTCTCCTCCCTATTCCTGTCAAAACGGCTGGTGAGAAAAATTGAGATGCATAGATGAATAATTTAAAAAGCATGCTCCGGCATCGATTTCTTTATGTTTTCTAAATTCTGTTCCTGCCTCATCTTTTAAAAACAGGAAGCCGTGTGCCTGAACTGAAGTAGCGCATACCATCAGGAAGCTCCACCATCCATCTTGGACTTCAGGGTGTAAATGCCTAGTACGTGTGTTCCCAGCTCACCTACCCATGGTGGTATTCTTTAAGAATGCTTCTTCATCTTAAATGTCCCTTCATCTTCCCTCCATTGCCAATTACCCCTTCCCATGGTAGAGCAATCTGTCATCATTTGGGCCTTAAGTACACAAGCAAAAGCAACCCCAGCTGACTTCCTGCAGCTTACACAGATAGGATTCAATTTTATGTCATCATAAGCCACATGGAAGCAGGTGGTCTGGGTTGGTGCAACAGTTCCTCAGTGACATCTAGGACCCAATGTCTTTTCCACACACTACCATTCCAATCACACTGCTCATCGGCTTACACTGTCAGGATGTTCTCTGTTCCTCCATATCACACCTAGATTCCAGCAGGAAGAGGGCATGCCACGCTTGCTGCACCTATCTCATGACATCAGAAAAGTGTCAGCTCTTCCATAAACCTGAGCAACCACTGGGGTAACAACTCTGTAACAACTGTGCCCCAGCCTCCTCCTAGAAGCAAGGGATGCTGGGAGCACCGCTTCCCTGAAAGTAACCTGTCTTTGATCCACTTTATTGGGAACCAACCAAAACCTATATAGCATCCCTTCCAGCCACCTAAGCCCAGCTCTCCTTTCTTTTCTCTAGCAGATGATTAAGCCAATAAATACTATCTAGCACCTACAAAATGCTAGATTCTAAGGACAAAAGGTTGCAGAGCCAGATAAATGTTGAATATGGCAGTATTCTTCACCCTGCTGAGAACTTAGAGAAAGGGATAGAAGAAGTGATTGAAAATAAAGTTGAAAGTACAGGAGACATTTCCCAAAATGAATGTCAAGAGAAAAGAAGAAGACCGAGAGTAACTACAGTTCCTAAGGAAGTGCATCTTATTAAACAGGAAAGCAATTTTTGCCCTAAAAAACATAAGAATATTTTGATAATTTCCTGTAATTCCAAGTTACCTAAGTAATGCACTGTCAATTTTATTCTCCGTGATTTCAAGTTCATTTCTGAGATGTCAAAATACCTGAATTGATTTACGGTTGAATGGTTTATAGGCCATAAACATTTTTATACCTAAAAAAGATTTGTTATTTCATTTTGCAGTTCGAATTTCTTATGTGAGAGGCAACCTTTTGCCCCCAGGTCCGTGATATTTTGTGAAGCCTTGAACGGGAGTAGACCCTGAACTTTGTGTCTGTGTTCAACAAACAAAAGTACAGCGAGCAAGCTTAGCTGGAAGTGCTAGTTCAAAGAAATGAGAGTCTATTTGCTCTATAAGTAGGCCACCACCTCAAATCGGTTGAAGGGATGGGTCGGTAATGTGGATGAGTGATGTCACCAGAGAAGGACAGAGTATGGCTACCTGGACAGTGATACCTGTTTAGTGAACCAACCAATTAACTAAAACTACTGTTCCAGTTTAAAACAAACAAACAAAAAATGTGTTTGTGTCTACTGGCTGTTGATCTTTTCCTTTAAATCATAAGAATGTGGCATGAGTTGCCTAGGATATCACAGAGCAGAGCTGCTAGGGCCAGAGCCCTAGTCCGAGTCTCCCAAGGATGCAGCTGGTGCATGCCTTGTCCCACACTGCGCTTCCCTTCGCACATTATCCATTCTTCCTTGGAAAAGGGGAGCACTTGGAAGACTCGTTAGAGAGTCAGACTCTGCATCTGTCATTGCTTTTAATGCACAACATGCATGTGAGATTGTTATTAATGGTATCATTTTTTTTCAGATGAGAAAAATGAAAAAAAAAAAAAAACAGCAGGGTTAAGTCACTGAGCCCAGGTGGCTGGAGAGGGGGGTGGGTAGCCTAATTCAGGGTGGACTTGGAACCTTGCTCTTTCTGGCTTTGAGGTTGATGGTTGTTGACTGTATGACATGGCCTCCATGAAATACACTTCACATCCTGGAAAAGTAAGTAATTTATATGCTTAGCACAGAAAGCAATCGTTGTGCAGTCGTGTTAGCTATGGGATCAACAGTGTTATCAGGAATGGCTGTCGGCAGAAGGAATCCTGGCAATCATGATGATACTGCTGCCTCTTTTCTTTCACGAGCTCCTTCTTTATCCTCTGGACCCTTCAGCTGCACCTCCCACAGGTGGTCAGGGCTTCCCACCATGTTCTTGCAACTCTATCTTTGCTTGCTTTCTGGACAACAGCCCCTCTTCATTGTTCTTACCCTCTGGGGAATCCTCCTCTGTCCACCTCATCCTGCTAGGAAGCATGGCAGCGAGACAGACCATGGTGGCTTGGGCCAGGGATGAGTCCTTGCCACCTATATTCAAACTTGGCCCTTATTAAAATGTCATTTACAGGATGATGGCTTTCACATTTCTATTTCCGGTCCTGATCCCTCTTCTGAAATCTGGCTGGAAGAGCTCCCTGTTTCGTTCTATAGAAACTTGAGGACCCATGTACTTAGGAATGCAATTTTTTCATTGTTTTCTAAATGTACATTACAGAGTCCCCTCCGGAAGGTTGGGGGCAGCACCAATACCCAGACAGAAGTAGACTTCTGCAACAAGCATAAGTGTTCACACCAAATTAGATTAACCGCGCCTATAAATGGCCTCATATCAGTTCAAATCAAGTCTGCTGCCATATGAGAAATAGAATCCCCCTCCCTACTTTCTTTCTCTGTTTTTCCCCTAAAGCACTTACTAACTCTTACACATCACATAGTCATATTCACTTGCCTAAGGTCTAAATGCCTGAAACCCAGCGTAAGTTCCAAGAGGGCAGGGTCTTTGGTGTTGGTTCCCAGCTCTGTTCCTAACATCGACAACTGTGCCTTATACATAGTTGATGTTCAGTAATTATTTCATGAAGGAATGATGGACCTCAGTGCAGAAAAGAGATGAGCAAGCCAAGCACTCCTTTTGCCTCATTCTGCTAGAGCTTCATTGAGTGCTAGATTCCTGGAAGTTCAATGTCACAGTTAGCAATAATCACTCTTTCCGTCACCTTCGGTGCTTTAAGTAATGCTGAATAAATGTTGGTCAGAACTCCAAGGCCCCTTGAATATTTACCAGGGATATCCTGAGGTTCATTTTAAAAATGAGTAACTTGAAGCCCAGAGAGGCTAAAGAACTAGTCCCTGTTACCAGAGACCAGTCTCTAGCAGAATTAAGAACAGAGCCCAGGCTCAAGGGATCTTTCATCTCATTCCCCTCAAACCTCCACAGATATATAAAAGTATTCCTGGAATGTTGAGTGCCTCGGAAATTTTAATAACCTGGCTTATTGGAGTATTATAAAAAAAATACCCTGTAACCTTTTTGTCACTAAGCAATGAATTTTGTTTTCATAAGAAATATGGAACTTAATTCTTTCAACTCTAAAATGTCCTTTACCTTTCTTCCTAGGGCAGGGTATTTTGATTTGTAAAAGGTTCTCAAACATCTATTGAACAGACCTGGGCAATGCTCTTGCGTCTCAAGTTAATGCATTTGTCTTTAAATGTCATTTTGAAATAATTTCATACGATTAGATATGCAAATATATAATTAAGTGTCTATTTTTATAAATGCATAAGTAGTATATACTTTAGGCCCTGCGTACCACACTATGTATTATCAAATATAACATATATTATAAAATATACACATAAAATCAGGATATGAAATGTTCTTACTTCCTCATGAGCTTTAAGAATTTTCAATTTCTTTTTCATTTTTATTAAGTGAAAATGATAATAACATGAACCATATCTTTCCTCATGTTTTTTTTCCTACATATCTCAAAGACTTGTTACAGATTGAAGACAGAGTAATCTCATTTTTTACTATGAGATGTAGTTTAATAAATGCAATATAATATAAGAAATATGAATACTTTATGTCAATTAAGAGCGGGGACTATGGAACTGGGGTTGTGGCTCAGCGGTAGAGCTCCTGCCTAGTGCCTGTGAGGTGCTGGGTTCGATCCTCAGCACCACATATGAATAAATAAAAAAATGAAGGTTAAAAAAAAAACAGAAAAAAGAGCAGGGACTATGTCTCCAGATGTTCCAGTTGAAAATATTGGTTTTGCCACTCGATAGCTTTGTGAACTAAGACAAGCTGATTAACCTTTCAGATTTGTTTTCCTTATCAGCAAAATAGAGAGGTTATAATAGTAGCTATCTCTTCAGTTTTTTTTTTAGATTTGACTGTATCAGTGTATATATCATGCTTAGAATATTGCCCAACCCCTAAGTGTTAGCAGCTATTGTGATGCTATTTGGAAACCATCATTACAACTGGCAGCTATGTAAGATGCATATTCACACATAGAAAGTTACAGAAGTACTACCTTTATGTGGTTATTGATAGATGGAGGAAAAGATTCATAGCTACACTGCCAGTGAACTCGGTAGCTCTATTTTTATTGCTTCTTAATGGAGACCCCAAAAGTACATAGGAAATATGAGAGTGTGGTTCCAGCCATCTACTATAGTTAAGTTCATATTGAAAATCCCTTAAGTATATCACTAACTTTCCATATTGTCAGAATTTAGCTCTTGCAAATGCAGCCACTGCTGGGGCAGAACAGAGCAGCTGCCCAACAGGTGTTGGGAAATCTGAGAATGGGGTGGGGAGGCCATATTCCCAGCAGGGAGCAGACTTTCTTCTAATGCTTTCTGGAGAAAAGAAGAAGGCAAAGTCAATAAAGCAAGCAACATTGTACCTTAAAATGGAATTTTAAGTCCCTGCTCTTAATTGACATAAAGTATTTGCATTCCTTATATTATATTGCATTCATTAAACTACATTTCATAGTAAAAAATATTATTTTCTCATACTTTAGAACCAGAGGCAAAACAAAAGACTTGCCTCCTTTTTTGTGTGAGCTGGATTTTTCAGTCACTTTGCCTTAAGAAATCCAATTCATTCCTAGTATTAGCTTGGGTGGAAAGTTTATCATCTCACTTGACTTCAAGGTCAACCACCATGACAGGAAGCCCTGCATTTTCTCTAAGTCCCCTGGCTGTGAGTTAAGACTATGTGGCTCTTGCTGATTTCAGGCACACAGTGAAGGCGGGAGGGCCCTTCTTGAGCTTGGAAAGTATCTCTCTTTTCCTTGCAGAACCATTATTTGATATCTTGTCCAATCTGTTGGACACTTATCTTTGGTTATTATTGTCTCAGGATTTCTCTGTAGATCTTTAGCCAGTCATTTTCCCTCTCAAAGATTTGTTCATAAAGTGTATTTGATAACCCATCACATCATCTGTTTAATAGGTAGTGTTTTGGATTCTGTGTGCCCAAGACTGCAAAGGAAATATATAAGTCCCAAGGAAATTAAAATGTTGAGGGAATTTATGCATAGCAAAGTATTTCAGAGCAAAACAAGAATGTATATAAAAGTTTGGCTAATTGCCCATCTTCCTTGTTAAAATTCAAACTACATGTTCTATCCTGTGTTATACCCTAGCACATATCCAGGACAGTACCTGTAACAAGTGTATTTGTTAAATAACTCACTAGAGAGTGGAATGAAGGCCCCTAATGTATATTCATTGCTATAGAAGATTACTGAATTTTGAAATAACTATTCTGGAAATCAAACCTAAAGATTAATATAAAGAGTATTACTTTATATTACTCCTAAAGAGTAATATAAAGAAAATTGTTATGGCAGAGACTGGCTAGATACTTATGAAAGTTATTGACTTTTCTCCCTGAGTATATATCAGAACTGCCTCTCCCATAATCCCTTGCAATTAGCTGAAGTCATGTGACTGAGATCTGGCCAATGATGTGCTTGTGTAAATCTTGCACACTGCTAAGCAGACCCAAGACCTCCTTGGAAGTTCCTTGTGCATTGTCTGTTCTTTTATCTTCCTGAGGAATTCTGGGGAGCCTCTGGAGTCTTTGAGGTCCTAGAAGATGGTAGAGTTGCCAGATGGATGATGCTGGGTCCCTAACCAACCCTGTGGAGTCGAGTAGGGAGAATAGGAAGGATGATACTGGTCTGTGATGTAAGAAATAGAAGAATTGCTTTTGTAACACATTGAAAGATTAGTCTATGCTGACTTATATAATTGTGTGAGCAAAAGAAGCAGATAGCAGCATTATTTATAACATAAATAAGTTTTTAACTAAGACAAACTACCCAAGATAGTTTTAATAAAGAGGATAAGTCTACTCAGGACACAATCCATCCATAAAAGTAATGACTATAAGCACTATGTTGCAATATCAGAAAATGCTAACATTTTAATATAAAAATCAAATTGCAACAGATAAAATCTTATACAAGTTGTTCTTATGCATGAGATAGAAGGTTTATAGAATTAAAGCACAGAAGATAAATGATGTCAAATTCAGTTATATGTGTCTAATGAACAGAGGGATTAGGGGTTATTGATTTTTTAATTCTCACATTCTTCATTTATAGCAATGTCACACATTTGCTTTATAATTTGAAAATAGAACTCAAAAATACCCCTTATTTTTAAAAGTGAAGTCACTTTTCTGGTGGTACCTACAAACCACATCACTTCTCCTGGTCTGAAATGGAGAGATCCACAAGATTCCAAGAGGCTTCACACAACTAGCATGGGGGGATAAAGAAAGAGGTGGATTTTCTGAGCAGAGAGAGCAAGTTGAAGGTAAACGGAGAAACATGGCTGGGGGTGAATGAAGGGCTTAGGCGTATAAAGAGATCCCATGACCACCTGAAGATCTCAAGGTACTGGACAGGACAACCTGTCATATGTTCTGAGAGTATCTTGCAATCCACAGTCTATTTCTGCAAGAGCACCATGCTTTCTACCAACAGGTGGGGACTTGGGCTTGCTCTCCTCAGAGTGGAGACCACTTTGCCTTCTTCTGTTAATCTGCACCCTAGATAGGGTCTGGGTGAAGTCAGGAGACTGTCTAAACTAGGATAGCAACAGCAACTAATTTAGTAGTTGGACTAACAAAATACAATGTAAACGAATTAAGCAGACCACACTAACTGGTTGAAGAGAAGCGTCTGATGCTGTGTCACTTCTCCAGCTCATTTCCTCTACGTATTCACTAAACCTTGAAATGCAAGCAGATGTAGGGCAGACTTGTTCAGTCTTCACAAAGTTCACAGATTTGGGAAGATTAGTTGAGGATGGAGAGTTGAAGAAACTGCCATGTATTTGATTTTTTTACTCTGTTCTCTGATAAAACTAGAGAATTTGCAAAACTTTCACCAAAGCTTTTAAAACAGGCGCTATCAGCTCTGTTGTACAGATCAGAAAAGTGAGGTTGGGAGAGGCCAAGTGACTTTTCGAAGGCCACACAACAAGAAGCAAGTAGCAGAGATTTGATTGACATTCAAGTCTGCCCAACTATTTTCTGGAACACGCTGATAGAAATCAAACATGATTTGTGATATTTAAGAAAAGGGGATGAGACAGATTTTTTTCTGGAAAGTTCAAAATGAGACTCCAAAGGTAGACTAGTAGAAGTGTTTGAAACAAAGGGAAAGCAATTTTTTTGTTCTTGTTGCTGTTATAAATAGATTTATATTTGAGGCAGAGTCTTAGTTTCAAAGCAAAGCCCTTGCCTTGTGGATTGCTTGGGGAGGGCTTTAGGGGCAGCTGCCTGGCATTAGTGGGAAATATCCAGGCCAGGTTTGAGCGTTCCTCGAATCTCCTTTCTCTCTGTGCAAAAGCCAAGCGTTCCTTTGAAACTCAGCCTTCTAAAACCCTGTCTCTGCCCACTTGGAGAGAGGCTTGTCAGAGGCAGACACAATTGAGACAAGTTTAGCCAGCTCTTCCCAAACAAGCATATTTAAAGGTGCTTCTAATCCATTCAGGCACCTCCTCAATGACAGGAGCCTGCACATTACCATAGTTACCGGATCTGCAATCGGTCTCCATCCATTTCCTCTTCCTTACAGAATGTCAGCCCAGCGGGTGCCTGGAAAGCCTTTCTCTGTTCCGATCTTTCCCTGGCCCAGACCCCTGTTCTATGAGCATCCTAGAGGTACTAATTCATGGAGAAATCTACGATTGAGCCAGAACCCCAGGAACAATATCTCAAGACACAGCACAACCCTGCCAGTCAACCAGAGGAAGGGTCAGAGGCTGGAGGACCCTCAGAGGCTTAGTCAGTCATTCACAAGGTCTCTCTGAAACACAGGTCTCACAGCGGCTCTCATTGCACCCAAATAGTCACTGATTCCAGTATTCACTGCTAGTTTGACTTGAAGCACTCAGTGATTGGTCTACTGACAGCTCTCCCTTCCGACCTCATTAACCCTTTTTCAACTGAGAGGCAGCTTCACGCGAGGGACCCTGTACCAGGAAGCCTTCCCGGCTCCAACAGATCCATTTCTTTGTGCCCACGCACAGCATGTTGCATCTGGCTGTAACTATCCCTTTGCTTCTCTGTCCCCTATCTACGAGCAACAAAGGACAAGAGGCTGCATCTTTGTCAGCTTTCAAGAATCTTTCATGGTGATCCACACCCTACGGGGCACAAAACAGACATGGTTATGAAGTTTGAGTGAAGCATGACTGTCCCTCTCACCGCTCGCCATCCTATCAGCTCCAGCTTCTCTAGATCTTCTCTAGAATATGCTCTGCATCCCAAGACTTCTCTGCGTTTCTTGAATCTCTCCCCTTCACCGGAAATACCTTCAACCCTCTGAGTCCAGCCTCCATGACCACGCTGCACTTCTGTCTGAAGCAATTGCAAGCACCTTGCACTCCCATGTGATGGGGCTCTACACCTGAAGACTACTGTGCCTCCCCAGGGCAGGCCTGACGGTCCTCCATCATGTGCCCCCAATTCCTTCTTGAGCTCTGATTGGCTGAATGTCTCATTCACATATTGCAAGTTCCCACGGGGCAGGAACCAAGCTTTGTCCATCTTTGTGTTCTGCTCTGTCATCCAGCAGATAAGTAATATTGCTAAGCAGAATTCAATACAGTCATGCACTGCATCATGACATTTTGGTCAACATCAGAGCACGTGTATGAGATGATAGTGTCCCCATAGGTCATAGTGGAGATGAAGAAACCCTAGTGCCTTGTGACATTGTAGCCATCCTAATGTCAAAACACAACACATTACTTATATCTGCAGTGAAGCTCGCACAAACCAACCTGTTGAGGTATGTTTCAAGACACAAATACTTCCCACTGAGTTACAACGGCCTGCAGTATTCAGTACAGTTCAATAAACTACGGATTTGCAGACAGGGAGCCATAGGCCGTACCATATAGTCAGGTGTGGAGTAGGCTGTACCATCTGGGTTTATGCAACAAACACTCTCTGACGTTCTCAAAACACAAAATTGTGCAACAATGTATTTCTCAAAACCCGTCCCCATCAGGCAAGACACGTGACTTGTAAAAAAAATGATCAGCGGTCACTAGAAATTAGCTTCAAATCACCTGCCTTCTGGCTCCCTGCAGAATCACTGCCTGAGCCTTCCCCCAGGCATGAGGTGTCCTCTTGACAGCTCACTTCACTCTCACACCTGAGTGGGAGGGGGCAGGCATTGCTCAGGGAGGGCGGGGCATGTGGTGATGGATGTTTTCCCCACCCAGGATGGAGGCAGGATTGGTTTTCAAGGGTTTGCCCTTCCGAGCAGCAAGCTAAGATCAATCACTACCCTTGTTCTCGCCAGGCTGCCAGTGGGGTTTTTGTTTCCCATCTGCCTGTCAGAAGAACAGGAAACTCTCCTCAGACCTGCCCTTGGGCTAATGCTATTGAAAGGAACTGGGTACAAATGGAAACAAGAAAAAAGTAAGAAAAATTAACAAAAAAGTAGGGAGAAGTCCGTTGCCCCAGACCTTCCCGTTTGCTGGAGTAACCCAGATAAAGAGTTTCAGGTCTCATCAGGTTTTCTCTTTTAATTACTGCTAAGCTACTGTGTAATCGTGGGGAAATTACTTACTCTCCCTAAACCCCCTGCTTTTTGTTGTTGTTTTATCTGCAAGCAGTTGGATCGGGGGTTAAATGAAACGATGCATGTTTCAAATAAAAAGCAACGAACAGTATCTGAGTACACGTCCTGTAAAGCATGGGTTTTTTGCAGTCTTCAGGTTGCCCGGAGGAATCACGCCATCATATCATGTTATTTTGGGGGGCTCAAATCGGGTTCCCTTGGAGCAGACTCTAAGACATGGTTTGTGTGCAAGTGAATTAGAATGGAAGAGCCCCAGGAGGAACCAGGGGTTGAGGCACAAGGAGGCAAGACAGGTGAAGGGAGGAGACCAGACCAGCAAGGACTTCTGGGAAAATCTTCACCTCAGTCTCTGGGGGACACTGGAGTGAGAGAGGATGCCTTTGGAGGACAGGGCTGGCGTCTTGTATGTTATAACCCTCAGTCATTGGCTGAGGTCACCTCAGGGAGACACTCACTTCCAGCCACTCTGATTCAGAAAGCCACGAGGCAAAGCAGCTCCAGGAGCCCAAGAATGGTTTCCCAAAGACAGCAAGAGCAGAGCACACACAAGCCAGCGTGGGGCACCTGGAAAGAGTAGATGGGTTCTGAAGACGTGTGGGTGGTCACTGTTTTTGTCCATTGCACTTTCAAAGAGGCACCTTTTACAGTTTTATGGAGATATACTTGATATATCTAAAAACTGCCCGTGTTTAAGGTACACAACTCTATGAGTTTAGATACACACCAACACCCTCGATACCATCACCACAATCAAGGTAAGAAATGCACCGACACCTAAAATTTCCTTGGGTACCCTCTGTTTGGGTTTTCCAATTCTTTCTCCCCTCCTCCCTTTTTTTCTTGTTCTTGTAGTAATGAAACTTGACATTTGATGGGTTCTCTTAAATGTTAAGTGCATGAAATGGGTACTATATTGTCACCATGGGCACTAGGTGGTACAGCGGGTCTCATGAGCTCATTCATCACGTACAGCTGCAGCTTTGTATCCAGTGAATACCATCTCTCAATTTCCTCTCCCTATCTGCTGGACACCACCACTCCATCTTCTGCTTGTGGAGGTTTGACTGTTTTAGATAGTTCTAGGAGGGGAGTTACGTTTCATCCCCCTGTGACTGACTTATTTCACTGGGTATAATGTTTTCCAGGTCCATCATAATGAGGCCCCTGATGTCCCCTCTTTGTCCTTGACCTCAGATACTGCTTGAGCTTCTTCTGCTACACTTTTGGTGGGAGGATGGGGGCAGGCAGATGAGTGTCCTTTGCTAATTCTGAGTAAGTTGATGAAGAATAAACCAGCCCAGGACCCTAGTGGAATGTTCCCACCCTCTCTCTCCTCAAAAGTCTCCCACCTTGCCACCCCATAGCTATTGGAAGGAGAAAGAAAGCCCTTTATTCCGAGGAAGCCATAAAGCTTGTTTATTTATTTGTTCCTTGCTAATTTATCTGATGTGGAGGAAAGTTCAATGACCTCAATTAGGCTCAAAAGCCAACTCCAATTCAGGAGATGCTCCTCTAATAACCCAATGGTCCCAACGCGCTTTTTCAAAGTACTTTCATTTCCATGGTCTTATTTTATTTGGACAGTTCTGTAAGATTGACTATAAGAAAAGAAGAAATTAGCACTGCCAGCTTTGAGAGCAAGAGGGAGGAAAGGAGTCGAGATGAGCAGGACACTGGACCCTAGACTGGACACTCAACCCCCCTGCACATCAGCACTGGCTGAGGACACTTCCTGAGTCCCCACTCCCAGCCTGAATCCACATCCGTCAAAGATGTCAGGGAAGGAAACTCAAGTGTCAGTAAATGTTACAGCTTCCAGATAATTCCAAAGAAGACAAGTTTGAAAATCTCTGTGCTAATGGGGAGCTAACCAGTTCAAAACTTTTTTTTTAATATCTGAAAACTTTTTTTAGTTATACATAACAATAGAATGTAGAATGTATTTTGGCAGAATATACATGCATAAAGTATAACTTATTCTATTTAGGTTCCCACTCTTGTGATCATACATGATATGATAGAGTTACCCGGTTTGTGAATACAAATATAAGACTAGGAAACTTATGCTCAATTAATTCTACTGTCTTTCCTATTCCCCCCCTGTCTCCCTTCCTTGTGTTTCCCTTTGTCTAGTCCAATGGATTTCTATTATTCCCCTCCCCAAGCTCCCTTATTGTGGGTTAGCATCCACAAATCAGAGATAACATTCGGCCTTTGGTTTTTGTGGGAGTTGGATTATTTCACTTAGGATGATATTCTCCAGTTTCATTCATTTACTGACAAATCCCCTAATTTCATTGTTCTTTATGGTGGAGTAATATTCCATTGTTCATAGATACCACATTTTCTTTATCCATTCATCCATCGAAAGACACCTAGGTTGTTTCCGTAGCTTGGCTATTGTGAGTTGAGCCCCTGTAAACATCAATGTGGCTGCATCACTGTAGTAAGCTGTTTTTAAGTCCTTTAGGTACAGACTGAGGAGTGGGATAACTGGATCAAATGATGGTTCCATTCCAAGTTTTCTAAGGAATCTCCATACGACTTTGCATAGCGGTTGCACCAATTTGCCGTCTCACCAACAATGTAGGAGAGTTCCTTTCTCCCTGTATTCTTTATAATTGTCATTCTGACTGAAGTGAGATGGCATCTCAGTGTGGTTTTAATTTGTAAGGACCAAGTCCTTACAAGAAGACTAATCCCAGATCTTCCTTGTGGAAGATCTGGAATTAGTCTTTTGCCAAATATTTATTGGATTTACTCTAAGAAATACTTGAGGTGATCAGCTTATAAAGAGAAAAGATTTGTTTGGGCCACGGTTTTGAAGTTTTCGGTCCTTGGTAGGTTGACCTCATTATTTCTGAGCCTGAGTGAGGCAATGCATCATGGCAGGTAGAATGTGGTGGAGCAGAAGCTTTTCTACCATGACAGGGAAGCAAGACAAGGAGGTAAAAAAGAGCACCCTGTCCCAAAATCCCCATTCAAGGTCACACCCCTATTGCCAGATGATGTCCCACTAGGTCCTCCCTCTTAACATTTCCTTCAGTTCCCAATAGTGGCAGGCTGGGGAGTCAGTCTTCAACACAAGGGCATTTGGAAGGCATTACAGACCCAGTTTATAGCAAGCACCTTCTATAGACTAAGCACTGCATCCAGTGCTCAGGAAACACAAAGATGAGCCTCATCCGGTCTTCTGTGGCTCTCATAATCTCGGAGCAGGGAGAACTGGTATATGTATAAAATTATCTTCAAATGACACAATCCCTTCTGAAGTGGGAAGATGTTGTTGGTTAAGGGACAGAAACTCACAGTTATAAGATGAATAAGTCACGGAGGCCTCATGCACAGCATGGTGACTGTGGTTGATAAAAGTGATCTGAGTATTTGAAACTTGTTTAGAGTAGATCCTAAGAGAAAAGGTAACCAAGTAAGGTGATTGGTATGTTAATTAGTTCATGTGCAGGAATCATTCTACAACATTTATGGATGTCAAAACATCACATGCCTACCTTGAATATGTACAATTTTCGTTTGTACATATTCAATAAAGCTGAAGAAAGATGTAGTGTTGCAGGATATGTACGTGCCTCGGAGTGGTGATTCCAGTATGTAAGAGCATATCAGGGAATGAGGCTGACTGAGTATGCAGGGTGTGGCAAATCCTCTTGTGCATTCCAACCTTTTACCCATGGGGAGACCCCATCTCTGAGAACATTATGAATCCATAAAACATCAGTCCTTATCTTTACTTCAGGCCCCCACTGTGGGAAGGTACACACACACACACACACACACACACACACACACACACATATACACACACAGCTTATTAAAATCACCCCAACTGTAATGCCCAACCCCAACTTCCTGCAAATTGCCAGGAGTATGTACAATCCATGGTCATTCTTGGGTCCAAATTCTTCAGTGCACCAAACCTAAAATCTCATTACCTTTTCACACCCTTGGCTTGTCCCATGTCTTTGGATTGGTAGCAATGTAGGTGATGAGTAGTTGGATTTCCACCAGAATCTTTCAGAACCAGCCACTTGCATGCTTAGTGAATCTTTTTGAAAATTTGGATGATGAAAGGTTATTTATAATATAGAAGAACAAATAGTACAGGAGAGTTTTAGATATTTTTGCTTAAAAGTTCTTGGGCTATGCACAGAAAACTTCTTGGTGGTCATATCTCCCAGGAGGGTGCTGGCTCCTACTCTAAGTACACCCTACTACTCTAAGTACTCTGGCACCACCCCTAAGTACACACCACATTCTGTGTCTCTCATCTGAATTCCCTAACTTCATTATGCATAACAGTTCAGCTGTTCTGAACGCCCCACCCTCTATTGGATTCTAGACCTATTTTTTTTCTTTTTTTTTATTGGTTGTTCAAAACATTACATAGTTCTTGATATATCATATTTCACACTTTGATTCAAGTGGGTTATGAACTCCCATTTTTAACCCCGTATACAGATTGCAGAATCGCATCAGTTACACTTCCATTGATTTACATATTGCCATACTAGTGTCTGTTGTATTCTGCTGCCTTTCCTATCCTCTACTATCCCCCTCCCCTCCCCTCCCCTCTTCTCTCTCTACCCCCTCTACTGTAATTCATTTCTCCCCCTTTTATTATTTTTCCCTTTCCCCTCACTTCCTCTTGTATGTAATTTTGTATAACCATGAGGGTCTCCTTCCATTTCCATGCAATTTCCCTTCTCTCTCCCTTTCCCTCCCACCTCTCATCCCTGTTAAATGTTAGTCTTCTTTTCATGCTCTTCTTCCCTACTCTGTTCTTAATTACTCTCCTTATATCAAAGAAGACATTTGGCATTTGTTTTTTAGGGATTGGCTAGCTTCACTTAGCATAATCAGCTCTAATGCCATCCATTTCCCTCCAAATTCTATGATTTTGTCATTTTTTAATGCAGAGTAATACTCCATTGTGTATAAATGCCACATTTTTTTTATCCATTCGTCTATTGAAGGGCATCTAGGTTGCTTCCACAGTCTTGCTATTGTGAATTGTGCTGCTATGAACATCGATGTAGCAGTGTCCCTGTAGCATGCTCTTTTTAGGTCTTTAGGGAATAGACCCAGAAGAGGAATAGCTGGGTCAAATGGTGGTTCCATTTCCAGCTTTCCAAGAAATCTCCATACTGCTTTCCAAATTGGCTGCACCAATTTGTAGTCCCACCAACAATGTACAAACAAATAACCCAATCAACAAATGGGCCAAGGACCTGAACAGACACTTCTCAGAGGAGGACATACAATCAATCAACAAGTACATGAAAAAATGCTCACCATCTCTAGCAGTCAGAGAAATGCAAATCAAAACCACCCTAAGATACCATCCCACTCCAGTAAGATTGGCAGCCATTATGAAGTCAAACAACAACAAGTGCTGGCGAGGATGTGGGGAAAAGGGTACACTTGTATATTGTTGGTAGACCTATTTTTAAAAATACCATCTCATTAATGTTCCCACTAAAACAAAGGTTCACCCACCCTTGGATTCACTCTTCGTTAGCGCAGAAGAAAGGGAAGAAGCTTTGAAATCTTGATTTTTCCCTTTCCTTCTTCCACCAGTCTCTGTAACTGGAAGGATAGAGTATAGAGATATATTCCTCACTGATAAAAATCATGCTATCTCAATCAATTAGATGGCAAAGGTAGCTATAGTTTTTAGTATAATAACAAATACCTTGTTTAATAACAGATACCTTGGGGTCCACAGAAAGGGTAAGGAATTTTTCCCCAAGCATCATATCACCAAGGGAAGAAGAAGATCATTGAGGACTTGCTATGTACTGGTATTTTGTATAGATCAACTTAACTTATTGTATTCCATGAGTTATGCACTTTTTAAAAAAAGTATTATTATTAAATGCACGAAGAATCAAAGAGAGTCACATGACCTGCTTAGGGTTATTCAACCACCATCCCGAGACACATGTCTCAGGCTGTTTGGTTTTCTTCTAATTTTTAATACAGAAGTCAAATCCAAACAGCCTTTCTCATTCACTTGTTAGGCATTTAACAAAGTTGGAAAGTAACATGGAGAGTTCCAATACGCCCTATCCCCGTTTTCCCTGTTGTTAACAGCTTACATCACTGTGCATGTTTATCACAACTAGGGAATCAACATGGATACCTTATTAATGATTAAATCTCTGTATTTTTAGGTTTCCTTAGTTTTAACACAATATCCATTTTTCTGTTCCAGGATCCCATCCAGGATGCATTAGATTGAGATGCCATGATTCACCAGGCTTCTCTAGACCGTGATCATTTCTCAGACTTGATTATTTTTTGATATGTGTTTTGAGGAGCACTGAGTACTTTGTAGAATGTCCTTCAGTTGGGATTTTTCTGATGTTTCTAGAATGATCATACGGGGGTTATGGGTTTGGGGAGGAAGATCATAAAAGTTAAAGCTCAAGCTGACCTCATTTTTGTAATAACAACAAAAGGAGACAGCTACCTTAAAATAAACTTGCTTTTATCTTAAAAAAAAAAAAGTAAAGCTCCATTCTCGAGGCTGGGTACAGGGGCACACGCCTGTAATCCCAGCGGCTGGGGAGGCTGAGGCAGTAGGATTACAAGTTCAAAGCCAGCCTCAGCAAAACCAAGGCCCTGAGCAACTCTGTGAGACCCTGTCTCTACATAAAATACAAAATAGGGCTGGGGATGTGGCTCAGTAGTCAAGTGCCCCTGAGTTCAATCCCTGGTACCCCTCTTTCCCCCAAAAAGTAAAGCTCCATTCTCATTACATCGTATCAAGGGATCAATTCAACTTACCATCTCTTGTGTTATCTTGATCTCTTGCCAAGGCAGTGTCAGATTTCTCCACTACAAAGTTACTTGCCTCATCCTCTTCCATACTTTCGTTGTACGCCCTAAGTAGTGCACTGAGTTTTAGAGAATAAAAAGAAATAAAACATGGACCTTCAAATTAATATTGTCTAGATGGAAATAAACCACACACACACACACACACACACACACACACACACACACCACAGTCTGCTTGTGTGGTAAGAAGAATGATTATTTAATGGTTAAATAGTGTGACGTGCTAAACCTTTAAATCATATCCCATGGTCATGCTCAACTTCTAGCACTGGCACACATGAATACATGAATTTATTCAGGTTATAGAGAAGATGAAATTTATTTCCATACTCCATCCCTTGGGAGATATTTTGGTAGGATAAAAAAAGAAATGCTTTTGGACACAGAGATTCTCTTAAGAAGTGAAACCCGTGATCGTTTCCAAATTAAGTACAACTTTTGTTTAAGGGCCTTCCCTGTGCAAGATACTATTCTAGAAGTTAGGGAAGTGACAGTAGGAAGGATCACAAAGATTCCCATGTATTGAGCCCATGATTTCAAAAGGAATAAAGATGTGTTGCCAAACTGCTATTATAACAAGGACAGAAAACTCAGACATCCTAAGACATAGCTAGCTATGGAGGCTTGAAGAGTAAGAGAGATAAATCCAACCATGACAGGAGAAATCAAAAGAGGTTTCTTGGAAGAAAACAAAATGTGCCCTGGGCTTTGCAAACTGGATGTGACTTCACTTAAAAGAATTAGTTCAAGCTAAAGGAATAGCAGGAGCAAAGACCTAAAACCATAGGGATGCTTTGGGAGTAATGAATAACCCGGAATGGATATGATCCAGTATTCGCCTGTGTGTGGAGATGCAGGCACTGGCAAGGGTTAAAGGTGTTGCATCGGTGGGGACCAGATTGTGGAAGACTTGAATGCCTTGTCAATAAACTTTGCTTCTGTAGATGGCAAGAGGAATTTCTAAGTGTGGGAGTTGCTTGATGGGCAGCATGCTTTAGGATGATTAGGCTGGAGTTTATCCAAAGGTCAATTGTGGCGGAGAAGAGGTTAGCAGCATGAGCACTTAGGAGATCATCCTATGGGATAGGTAAGGGTTAACAGAGACTAGAAATAACATGAAAATTCAGTAAAAAAAAATGAAGAAGTTCGTTGGGATTGTTCTCCCCAAAACCAGGATACAGTATAATTCATTTTATCCCATTCCAAGTTTTCTGTAGTGAGAATCAATATCATCCCTTATCTCTTTTGCTTTTTTATCCTTCAAAATAACCTCTTGAGATAGATATTATTCACCTGCACTTTCCAGACAGGAAAAAAATAAGACTCAGAAAAGCTGAGTATCTTGTGCAAGGCCACACAGTGAGCCTGGATTTGAACTGTCATCCAGAGTGACTCAAGAGTCTGACCTCTCAGGACATTCCGTGTCAGAGCTAAGTTTATAGACAGGTCTCCTATGTCCATGTGTGAAACATCTATTTGTGGATCACCCAGAGAAAATGTGTAATATCAGGCTGACTTCACCCTGCCACCCAGCACGTTCCTGGACTACCTCCCAGCGGGTGTCTACTCAGAGAACAAAAACTCACTTCACTATTAACCCAAGTCAAACCTAATTAGAAAGGCAAATCCAATCCCAGCCTTCCCAGTCCCAAATTGGTGGTACAGGCCAAGCAGTAACTTTCCTATGCTTTCTGCCACTTGGGCTTCTCCGTTCCAGCTCTGATCACCCTAGGTAATGCTCTTTCCAAAAAAAAATGAACCCATTTTTCCTACTGTGTTTCGAGGTGAAAATCCTTTGAGGATTATCATTTAGTAGTTATATCATTAACTTTGCCCTGGAGATTCTCCTCGGGTAATGTTATGCATTGATTTGAAAGATATTTAGAGAATGTGTAACTTGTGCTGAGCTTCAGAGGGACAAGGTGACTACTCTCCAGGAGGTACCTAGATGGTGACATGTAATTTATGTTTGATTAACTGAGACACTTAACTATCCCACATACTGATTCAGGGGTAAGTCTACTACTTCTATGTTCATATTGCTCTAGTTTTGCTGATGTGATGACATGACACAGTTGATGTTTGGGGCTGCATAATTCTTTCGATGAGGTGGGCTGTTCCTTACATTGTAGGAAGTTTAGGCAGCATCTCTGGTTTTTACCCAACTAATGCCCATAATAAAACCGCCACCCCCTGAGTTTTAACAACCAACAATGTGTGTGGACATTCTCAATGTGTGGACATTATGAGAGCCCCTGGTGGAGGTTCATGGTCTAGAATATCAATTCTTGTCCTCAGAGACCATATGACAACAAAAGCTTCCCCATCTCTATCAGCTCAGCCCACATTTATGGTGTTTCATGACTCCAATTTAGGGAGGTTGTGTGCTAAGTGGTTTTCATGCATTATCACCAGTCCTCTCAGGAACACAGCAAGATGAGGACTGATATGACAAGTCTGGGATTAAAAAAATTGGGATTAAAAAAATTGCAGAGGAAACTTACTCTAAGTCAAAGGCTAGTTGGTACAAAGTGGAGCCAGAATTTATACGTAGGTTGAAATGTCTAAAGCCATGATAGGAGGCTGTCCTTCCTAAATACCACCTGCCATCTAACATATGGAAAGTTGAAAGCTCTTTATTGACAAATTGATGAGGGCCAGGCCCACAAAGGCCAACTTTTGTTGGCAATACCCCATTGAATCCTCATTAAAAACCACAATTTTTATTCTCATTTAACTGGTTAGGAAACTGAGGTTCAGACGAGTTAAGTGATTTCCCCCCACGGTTCCAATGCTCATAAGTGGTGGAGTCTGGATTCAACCTAAGTCTGTCTGGCTCCAGGGAAGAGACGGATCCTACTTCTCATAAGTCTCTCCATCCACCACCCACACAGGGGGCAGCCTATAGTTCCATCCCAAGCAAGCCTGAAAAAAATGAATTCCTTGGGGAAAATATCCACACCCTGCCTGGAGCATCCTCCCCTACCGTTCCTTCGCACAGACCCTGCCCCAGCTTTCCACAGCTCTCCTGCACCATGGAAGGGGGTCAGTTCTCTGTTTCAACAGTCTCCTGGGCACTGCTTGCCCTCTTCCAACCCAAATAAGTCTGTGGGTGTTTGGTGAGTGTTTTTTCTCACTGGGAGGCCCCGCACATCAGAGTGTGGATTTTGGTTTCAAGTCTTTCCTACCTTTTGGCCAACTCTTCTCTCACCTACTGCACTGGGCAGTCCCCCCACCGCCCCCACCCCCAGCTCATGCACTCTGCCAAACCCTGACTCTGGCTGAGAAACAGAAGGCTGCATGCTGCCCTCCTTGGATGTCACCCTCTTTGGGTTCCATGAATAAGTCAGCAGGAATGCTTCGAGAAAGCAAAGCCATCATTTTCCACCAAAGGGGGAAAAAAATACACAACACTTTCATGGCTGTGCCCGAGTGAAAACACCCCAGGCCTCCTGCGTGGTTGGTCCTTGGGCTCCAAATGTGCACCAAATAGGACTTCAGAGGTGAAATCATCCTTGTCTTTCGATGCCTCTGTGTTTACCTCTGGAGTGTCGGGGCAGCATGCTGAGCTCAGAAGCAGAAGTAGTGTTGGACCAACGGTCATGGCCCACATCAGTGGGAATTAAATTCACACACACAAAACAAAGGCATAAAGAAGACAGAAAGTGGCCCACATAAGGAAGAGACAACTCTTCCTACCATAATATCCTTGTCCTTTATTCGTAAATGAGAGTTCATTGGGGAGGGGCGGGGGTGCTGCCATTCTGGGCCTGTGGATTAAGAGGTCCAAGAAATAGGCTAGTGTGGCTATCCACTCGTGTCCCAATTCTTTGGTTCCTCAAGCACAAAACCTCAGCAGGACAGAATGGGGACTCTTTGAACAGCTAAAGGGAAATAAACAGGAGTGAGTATCTGTGGACATTGGTGCTTATGAAGGAATAGGCATGTTTACAAACACTCATGCCATTGAAGTAGAAGACACCATGTGACCAGATGTGGAGACAAATTTGATTGAGGATTTAAAATCACAGCAGCATTGTCCTAAGCTTTCAAAAAAAAAAAAAAAAAAAGACAGAAACAATTGAGGACTAAAGTACTAATAATGGAAAAAAATGTTGGCTTTAAGATTGGTAAAACTGATGAGATTTAGGCTCCACCGACTGACTGTAAACCTGTTTACAATTGAAGAAAGTACTTATTAAAATTCATTCAAAATAAGGAGACTTAAAAATTCATGTATGTAATTTAAAACCTTCCTGGCCATATTAAAATTTTATTGGCTTTTCAAAGCACTGAATGATGGGATCGTGAACACTTCAGCAAGTGTTAGGATCAGCAAATCCTATCTGGTGAATGTAAAGTAACTTAATGGAAGCAGAATGGCCACTTTTCCCAAAAGATAAAACCTCCACTTCCCTCTTTTGAATTCATAAGAAACCAAGAGAGTTGGCATTTTGCGACAGGACAGGCATCACAACCGCTGCTTGGCAGGCTCCAGGAGTATCATCCCCTTTCTATCCCATGTGTTGGAGCACACAACTGGGGAGTCCTGTGTTTGCACAGGCTGCCATGGGGCCGGTGCACCTTGCAATTCTGCAGTGCAGAGGTTCTGGCAACCCTGAGCAAGTCAGCAAGCCATTCTGAGTTTCAGGTTTTACTCCAGCGCAGAAACAACTCTGCCTGCTTCTTGAGTATTAAGAGAGTATTAAGTGTAAAGTTCCTTGTGTAATGTCACCTGTCTGCATAGGCCCTGACACAACACCTGGACCATGGCTGCTTTATGACTAGAGAGCTGATTTGAACCAAACTGAAATGGTTCCTTGTCACTCTTTAATAAAAGTAATAAATCAGTCCAATAAATAATATCCTCTCACCCTGTGGGCGCTTGACACACGAGAGGACAAACAGAAGGGGAAGGTCTGTGCAGGTGGGCGGATGCTGCAGTGGGTGGCTTTGGAAGCCAAGGCATAGAATGAGAGCACTGTCTTGGATAGGAAGTGAGGGTGTGGCAGGAGAAGGTGGTAGGACCTTTTCAGGTTAGAGAAGGCAGATAAAATTTAGCTTCTTCACAAGACCTTCTCTAGAACCTGAAGAAAGGAGCTGGAATCGATATTATTGGGCTTTGCAGGAAAAAAAGAGGTCTTCCTTACCCAGTGTGGCTCTCAGGACTGGGATGGTGGCATTCCCAGGGGCCATGCCTGACCTTGCCCAACATACGGGTCGGTTGTTGCTTGTGTGGTTCAGAAGCCGCCGATGAAATAAGGGAGGGTCCTGATGAAGATGGATCCGTACAAAGACCATGAGTGGCACCCAAGACTGGCAATCTGGGAGAGAGTACTTGGGGAGTACAATCCGATTATAACCCAATTAGGCTGCAGAAGTAAATGCTAAAGAGGAATAAAAGCAGCCAACATGTCTTTGGTGTCCCAAGAGGAAGACAAGTGAGCTCTCCACTGAGTGATCATCAAAGGCTTCCATTAACCAGCCCATTAACTCAGCTGAGCTGAAGCCTCGGGGGCCCAGCTGCAGGAAGGGACACTCTCCAAGAAGCTTCCCTGAGACACAATCCAGTCTGCTCTCTCAAAGCCTCTCCCCATTTGTTACTAAGCCTCTAAAATGAGTCAGATCTCTATTATGTGAGTGTCGCTTGAGTGTCACTTGGAGGTTCACCATGAGTTTTCAAATGTGACTACCGAAGGGCTGGAAAGAGACCAGTGGACGCCTTACAGCACCCACTGCTGTGCATCAGGGAACATGCTGGAGGGTTTCTCATCCCACCCACAAATCCTGAGCTCAGCTACCATTTTGACTCCCCTCTTAAAGACATAGAAACTGAGGAACAGGAAAGCTTAATAAATTGCCCTGAGTCTCCTAGCTTTTTAGAGATAGAGGCTGGATTTGAACTCAGGGCATTTTTGCATTTCAGCATCCTGCCATCCATCTGTAATGTCTTTAACTCCTTCAGCAGCTCTAGGAAGCAGGTTTATGCTTCATTTTCTGTAGAGAGAGAGAGAGAGAGAGAGAGAGAGAGAGAGAGAGCGCTACCTAAAGTAAAACTGATCACTAGACTCCAAAATTCTTTGGAATCCTTTGAAATCACAGCTTAGCGGGGCTCTTCCCGAAAATGAAGTAAACCTCATGGCAGGAAATGTGGAGCTCTTGTCCAATGTACTTATTTCTTTCTCATGAAATGCGGAATTTCCACTTGGGTCAGCAGTGTGTGCACTAGCTGCAGTGTGGAGGGCAGACACGGCCAGCCCCTTGGAGAGAGCCAAGCGCTCAGTGATAAGCTCAGTGCACAGGGATCCCTTGAGCCTGCTCTTGGTGGGAGCCAAGCAGGGAAGATGGACATCCAGCGGCTACATGACTATCCTGTCCCCCTAATATCTTTCTCTGCACCCTTACTTTCTCCAGGGCCAGGAGAAGATTGTCCATTTCATGCTATAATCTCCCTTCTGAGGAAGATATCAACTCATATTATCTAAGTCCACACCCAGGGCATCTGTTAGTGGCAGAAATAGTTCTAAGCATCTTGAGACATCCATGTTTGAGAAAGAAATAGAAGAAAACCTGTTATTTCAACCAGCATTGACTTAAAAAAAAATTTTTTTTGTAGTTGTGTATCGACATCGTATCTTTATTTTGTTAACTTTTTTATGCGGAGCTAAGGATTGAACCCAGTGCCTCACATGTGCTAGGCAAGCACTCTGCCACTGAGCTACAGCCCCAGAAGCCCAGCATTGATTTTGTTCTCAGAGAGACCTGAGCTCAAATCTCATCTCTTTCTCCTCCTAATGTTATGTGCACATGTCGATAGGAGAAAATAAATTTACCTCTCCTAGACTTGACCAATATTTTCTATCAAATTGAGGTTCTATATCAAAACCTGTCATGGATTGTGAATGATTCTTTTTGGAATAATATTTGAAAACAGCAGGGCTTAAGCCATTCTTCTCTGTGACTTACGCATGACAATTCTACAGAGTAAATATGGCCATTCTTGTTTTGTAGATGATGTCACTGACACCTTGAATTAATAACCACATAATCAATGGACCAAAGCGGCATAGCCAGGAAGTTCTTGGGCCTGAATTTAAACTAGTTCTGATGGTCTTTAATACCAACCATTGTTCCTTTCCAAGGACACTTTCCAGAAGTGTCACCTGCAGATGTGTTCAATTCATACTCCTAGGAGTTGGTGCTGCTGGCCAGGCCACTGAGGCCAAAACGAAGAAATGGCTTAAAAACCTACCGAGAATGGTCTGTCTTCCCCATATTGGCCAGAAAATGCACTTATGAAGAAGAATTGTCACTATTAATATTTGTTTATCAGAATGATGGAAGACTGAATTTCAGTGTGAAACAGACCCAGACCAGGTGTTTAGGGATGGAAAAGTGGGAGGGGAAAAAGAAGGCTAACTAACAATCACTGGGAATTTATTTATTACCTAAGGTGTTATCCTAGGCATTGTAGATAGGCTCCCATATTTCATTCCATAAGGGTGAGGAGACCACTCATTGCCCCTCTATTATTCATACTCCTCTAATACTTTTAGAAATAGAAACTTGCAGATTCTTGCAACCCACTGAATCATCTGGCTCCCCTTACCACTTACTGATGCCATATGACCAAGTTCTAGGTCAAGGAATAGGAGCATAACTGCCAGGTGCCATTTCTACATCTCCCTCTTAAAAGGAAATTGCCTGTCCTTCACTTTTTCTCCTCCCTATGAACTAGACTGCAGATATGGTGAGGAAAAATAAGCTTTAAAAATGAAAACAAAGATCACCTCTTTGGCAGTAATAGGAAGATATTTTGCTTTGGTAAATAGGAAGATATTTTGGTTGCCAAAACCAGGGAGAGGGTGCTGCTAGCACCTGGTAGAGGGGGAACCAGGGTTACTGCTAAATATTCTAAAAGGCACAGGCTACCTCACCTCACCCTACTGCCCCAACAAAGAAATTACCCAACACCAGATGTGAATAGTGCTGACGTTGTGAAACCCCACTATCAAGAACAGTTGAACGACAAGATGTGAGAATCAGAGGCACCGATATTCTCAGCACTGTTAGGGAGAATAAAACAAATTTCTAGCTGATTTAAGTCACTGTTGTCTGGTCCTCTTTGTCATAGCAGTATAAGTAATTAATACAGGAAAATGTGATCATTATTATTCCAGCCCTAGAGACAGTAATTTTATGAGGTCTCCAAGTAAGGATAAACCCCCAAATCTCTCACTTCCAGCTCCTATCCTTGCCTTCTACAACATTACCCCTAATGGATCGCCCCAGGGAGAAGAAAATAGCAAGAAGAGAAATAAGAAGAAAAAACTGGGAATAGTGGGAGAAATTTCAAGAAAATACTGCTCAGGGAGGGGGGCCTTCAGAGATTGATTATAGTGTATATGCCAGGCATTTTATCATAAGCAGCAAGCTTGGATGTATTTGGAATCTGGTTTATTCCATGAGCACATCTCTATACCTCCATCCTGCCTCCTTTAGACGATGTTTTAGTCAGTTCTCACTGCTGTGACTAGAAGACCCAACCAGCACAATTGTAGAGGAGGCAAAGTTTATTTGGGAGCTCATGGTTTCAGAGGTCTCAGTCCTCAGACATCAGACTCCATCCCTTGGGGCTCGAGGGGAGGCAGAACATCATGGTGGAAGAGCGTGGTGGAAGGAAGCAACTCACATGATGATCAGAAAGCAGAGAGAGAGTGATTTCCAATTGCTAGATACAAATATACCCCCAAAGCCAAGCCCCCAATGCCACACCTCCTCCAGATACACCGCACTTGTCTTCAGTTACCACTCAGTTAGTCTCATCAGGTGATTAATTCACCAATTGGGTAAGACTTTCATAACCCAATGAGTTCTCCTCTGGACCTTTTTGCATTGTCTCACACATGAGCTTTTGGGGGACACCCTCTCCTCCACACCATAACAGAAGGAGAACTTTTATTGTGCCTCTCTTCTGTCTCGATGGCTGTTCAGAGACGCTCTCCAGTCATTTTCTCTGGCTGGTTCATCTTCTTCACGGGGCAGGGATGTGGGCTCTTCATACGAAGGGTTAATGTCCAATTTCGAACCTGACAGCATTGTGAGTCACTGCCTCGGAGACACAGTATCAACCCACCGCTTCCTCTTTGACTCCTATCACTTATAAGTGATCACAGGAAGGATGATTAACCTTGGTCAGGGGCAGGTCCTCCTACTCAGTGGCTCTGACCACCGGGTTCTCTAAGCACTGAATAAAACAGGAGGAATCACTGAACCCTCCACTGGTCTTATGATTCTAACCTCCATCACATAGTGCAGTGCAGAATCTAGGGATTGTTTTACAGGAGTCAATTCTGACAAAGGATTACAGAGGTTCAGATCCAGATCAAACAACATCTTTCCCAATCCCTTTCTCACACAACCTCACTCCTGTCTTTGATAACCCACCTCACCAAATAGCCACTAGCCATAGCACACAAAGAAGCCGCTCTGTACATGTGTCTTCTTCCAATTAAGGGTTTCATCCAGTGGTCTGATCTTCTTCACGGAGGCTCTTGGTATCTTGTGATATGTTCCCCCTTTCCTTATCAGTGGAGAAGTTTCTAGATGGATAACACAGTCACCATCTCAGCTTCAAAATAAGACTTAGACCTACATGGGCCCTTCCCAAGCCCCAGATGCTAACAGCACATGTATCCTAAAGATCCAGATCAGAAGTTAACCAGAAAAGGGATTAATTAAGGACACACAGTGACATTGAAACAGTCCAAAGCCCGGAGGGGGACAATACCATAGCATTGCTGGGTGATCCTCTGAGGGGTATGCTTGGAGAAGAAAGAAGGAGCCAAGCCAGGAGAGACCACGTGTGTCTTAGAGGAACCTACACACCAACTCAGCAAACGGAAGACACAGCCGTAAGAAGGTGTCGTGCAAAAGCTACCAATGATTCATACTCTCACAACTTATGTAAAAGATTTTTAAATTCTTCATCTCAGCTCCATACCAACTTCATGTGGTAAGCATTTTTATGATCCCTATTCTTAACAGTGTAAACAAGAAGACAAATATCATCTACTGAGTCGTTTCTAGTTACCACTGGCATTACCCAGACTCAGCTGCCCCTGCTGTGGAGGTCAATTGGACAGGGAGTGTCTTAGGATCCACACTGTGATTGCTCTGCTCGGCCATTCTTCAAATTCAGCCTTAGCTACATGGCTCAGGTACCCACTGCTCCAACCACACCCTATCTGCCTATAGTTACCACTCAGTTAATCCCTAGTGAGGGATGAATTCACTGATTGGGTTAAGGCTCTCAAACCTCAATCAGTTCACCTCTAAACCTTCTTGCATTGTCTCATATATGAGCTTATGGGGGACACCTAATATCCAAATTATAACACCCTCTAAGTAACCAAGGCAATCTTGAGCAAGAACAAGCCTGGAGGTTTGTTCTGGATTTCAAATTATATTACATAACTATAGTACACAAGACAGTGTGGTACTGGCATAAAGAAAATACACACATGTACCAATGGAATATATTAGAGAACCCCCAAATAAATCCATGTGTGTAACACTAATTTTCAATAAGGACACCATAGGATAGTCTTCTTAATAAATGGTGTTGGGAAAACTGGATATTCTATCTTATGCTGTATTAAAAAAATTCAACTCAAAATGATTAAAGACTTTAATCCAAGACCTGAAACTGTAAAATTGCTTGAGTGCTTATAAGTGATTTCTTAATGTTGACTCATTCTCATAAATTCTAAATTATTTGTTGATAGGTCTCTGGTGAGTGATTAATAAGTAATGTTGATATTGTGGTTTGTTGATTTAGTGGCTATCCACATTATGAAGTTGTTACGACTTTGATAACAAGGCTGACAAAAACATATTAAACTGTGCCTGCTTTCTCAAGGCTACTTATTTTTAACACCTCTTTGAAAATTATAATAGCTAACATTGACTCTTGACCATGTGTCATACACTATGCTAAACAATTCATATATGTATTGAAACTTATAAAGTTGTCCTAAGAATGTTATTATATATATATATATATGATACACATATACAAATTCTCATAACAACTTTATGAGTTGGCTATTTGTTCCAATTTAATGATGAGAATACAGAATCATATGTGCATACCCACTGGGTGATGGAGTTGTAGATCTGCTTGACTGTTATTATTGATGAGATGATAATTTTAATGAGGGCTATTATTTTTCAGGTAATTTAGGTGGAAAAACAAAAGGATCATTGCAAATCCAAAGGTCTATTCATAATTTTCTGAGTGGCAGAGGAAGTGTGTTATGATCCTCGACAATTGTGTGTTTCTTTCCTTTTAGATTCTTCATTTCAATAACTGAAATGTACAACCTCTCCTGGGAATTGTGCTATTCTTGCTGCAATAATGAATGCTTTGCTTTAGTGGAAATGTTTTGAAACACTATCCTTAGAGACAATCCAAACAAGTTCCTGGTGAGAACTCTATCGTCCATCTACTGAGGAATGCCACAATTTTTCTTAACTCTGGGTTCTAGAAAAATGTCACCAGCATATCATAGTTTGTCCAAAATTCAACATTTTATTTCCCTGCAAGGGTGGATCCCTCCCTTTCTCTAAACCATTAATATTACCACTTAGATGCTCAATCCAGAAACTTGCAGTTGTCCTTAATTCCTCTCTCTTCCTCACATTCCCACACCCAATCAGCATGTCATGCAGGTCCTAACCTTAGTGTTTCTTCAAAGTTACCCATTTTTCTCCATCTTGTTTCAGACAATATCATTTTGCTTAAGAACTTTGCTAGAGTCTCCTTCTTGCTCTCCTTTTGATCATACTTAACCTTTATTCAGTCCCCTTTACTTTTCCCACAGCAGCTAAGTGCCTCTTCTCTCCCACCAGCCTTATTTATGAATGACTGACAAATAAAAATTCTATATATTTAATATATATAATGTGAATTTTTGATATACATTACATATATTGCAAAATTATTGCCATGATTGAGGCAATTAACATACCAGTCATCTCACATAGATGTCAAAATCATTCCCACTATATTTGAGATCTGTTCTCTCAGTCCATTTCAAGTGTGCAACACATTATTGTTTACTATAGGAACATAGTTGACATTAGGTCTCCTGAACTTATCTTATATCTGCAGGTTTTATCCTTTGGACAACATCTCACCATTCCTTGACCTCTCCCTCTTGACTATCATTCTTCTGTTTCTGATTTCAACGGTCTGGATTTCATAAGCAGTCTTCTAAAAATGCAAACCAGAGCTTCTGGTCCAATATAAAGGATTGAAGATGTGCATTTACCTTTTCTTCCGAATGCTCCTTTGCAATAAAAAAAAAAATTAGGTAAAAATCCATTTGCCTCCATAAAAACAAAAAGAATGAGGGTGAAATATCAGTAATAGGATGTTTCAACCTATACCATACATTCAAAGTAGGTGGAGGAATATTGGCTGGTGTAAAAGATTTGAAGAGAAAACTGAGCCACCCGACAGGCTCAGGACTCAGAGATACTGAATTTAATGGAGGCAATCAGACTGGGATACACAAGTGTGAAAATCTGTACACAGAATTAACTATCCTCTGCCATTCTCTATGCCTATGTTCATAAAGAAAAAAAGGTTTTTATGTACTGGGCAAAAAAGAAAATTGTTTTCCACCTAAAATGTTTTGAATAAAATATAAAATATTTGTCATACTCTGAGGGTTGAGGCTTTGTATTCTGGTAGGGCTACTTCCACGTAAAAGCCAGACATTCGCCTATTAAGGATTCCAGGAAAACTAACAGTGAACAAACTTTATTCCCAAATACCGTCAGCTTTCCTACCTCTTAACATTTAACACATTAAAGTCCAAGATCCATTGGCACTTGAGAAAAGCCTCCAGCGTGAAAAGGAATGAGCAAGAAGGAAACCATTAGGGAAACTGATCCTGAAGGGAACAGATCATTCAGAACACTGAAAAGAAAAAGAGAATTAAATCTAATTGCAATTCTAAAAAGATACTCTAAGACCATTTCATCCACTAAATGAAAAGAGAAAGGGAAAATAAAACAACGAGTCTTTAAATTAAAATATTAAAAATAAACAGAGAAAATGAGAGGTCCCCGAGTATTAAGGAAATCTCACAGGATACAGAACAAAAGGCAGCAATGGAAAATTTGAAAGACTGGACATCGGCCTCCTAACTAATGGGATTTTGAGAAAGAAAGAATGGAGGCAACAGCAAGCATTACATAAATAATAGATATAAATGAGCAAAGGCTGAAAGACATGAATCTTCAAATGAAGGCCATTTGAGTACTTAACATAGTAAATTTTAAAAAAGAAAGAAAAAGAAAAAAAGTACTGTCATCACCATGAACTATCAAAACACTTAGAAGAACAAGATGGTTCCAAATATCCAGAGGGTTGGAAAAACACCAGCAGCTCATTTGTAAAGAAAGGGCCACTCTGGCCTCAGACTTCTCTGCAGCTTGGTGTGCCAGAAGGTGATGGGGTGCTGTTCCATGTGCTGAGGGAATTCCCAGTTCAACCAACTTAGTGTGAGGATAAGATAAAGGCAGGGCTCAGACCATTACTGCCAATGCATTTTTTTTCCCATAGGAAATTCCTAAAAGGTTTAAATGAAGAGATAGAGGAAGAAATGGGATCCAAAGAATAGGGAATCCAACTCCAAAAAAATAATGAAGGAAAGTCCCTAGATGTTGGCAGTTCATCAAGCCTGGAGAATAAAGCTAGGATTGAGCAGGAGGATAGCACTGAAATAAAGAGGGACTTTCTGATTTGATGGAATCCTTGAGATAGAGGTTAAAAAAAAAAAAAACCCGAGAGACATAGAAAAGGAACATAGTACCAATGGGAGAAAAATTAGAAATGAGATGAAGAATCAGTAGATATGATCAAAACACACCATTACAACTCAGTGGTATTCAATGGTTTGGCTCTGCAGTGGAAAACATTTATTTGGTCAAAACAATGAGAACATTTAATGATATTTAGAATCAATTTATGGGCATGGTATGGAAAATCTCACTATACTTACAGAACAGAATTTAAATATGTCATCATATCATCCTGGGATGTGGAAGTAAGATGTAAGAAAGTATAGGGAAGGGTGGAAGGAAAAGTGTATTAACATTCTAATCTTATAAAGTGAAAGATAATATCTATCACTGATGAAACAAAAAAAATAGATATAATATTCAAACATAACTAATAGAAGAACTGAAACGAATGGCTAGCTATTTTAGAGTTTGGGGTGACATTGGGGACAATACAAACAGAGTCCTTATCTGTCTTAGCAAGAACCGACTAATTAGTCTCATTTAAATTACTCAGTAATGTTAGAAGCGCAATAAAGTTATTATTTAGAGGCAGGGAAGTAACCACAGTGAGATTTTTGAAATGAGATAACATGTTGCCTCTGAGAAATCGAACAAGGGATGAAAAGAAAAAGCCAGAAACCACTGCATTTTTTTTTTTTTTTCATTAGAAGCTACATTTCAGTTAGAGGCGAATCTGGGAACTGGAAGTAAAAAGGATATCTGAATTCATTGTTGCCCGGACACAACAGAAATACGTGCTATAAATGAGAAGAAGACATGAAATCTCCCATAGACAGAAAAAAAAAAGATACTGGATGTATTGTTCGTCCAAATCAAATATGAAACCAAAATGAAATGTTGTAGTTTCGAGCCAGCATGAAGCAGTCAGGTATAGAAACAAAGGTGTGCCCCAGGGGGTTCCCAGGAGACCCTGCCTCAGTGGAGAACTTAGTAGGGTTAGTGAGAAGACCAAGTACCCCAAAGATGGTGTGGGAGAGTTAGGGGCAGCGCGTGCCCTTCAGATCCAGAATTCTCCCTCTTGCTGGCTCCACCATCTTGGACAAGCTACTTAATCTCTTTGAGCCTCAGTTTCCTCATCTCTAAACTAGTGATAAAAACGCAGACTTCACGGGGTTGTTCTGAGGATCCGAGGTAGGACACGTAGAAAACCGAGCAGAAAAACTGCCCACAGACCACATTCAATGGATGCTCCTTGTTCTTCCCCCATTTCATAAAAGACTGCTAGGTTTTGGTTAAGCCATAAACTAAGTTAAGTTGGGTCCTGCAATAATAGCAAATAATAGCAAAGATAGCATCAAGCAACACGAAGGAGGCAGTTCAGCGTGAGAGAGTCTGAAGTCAAAAGAGACCAGAGAGGAGCACCTCTGCAGAGGTTGGGCAACTGCAGGAAAGAGGTGAATCATGTTCTGAGGCCCCACACCTGGGACTGATACCAGGAACACTAGATTTCTGAGGAAAATGGACACTCCTTCCGAACTCCAGAGCAGAGCTAACCCAAACCTACCTTCGACAGGACAGGTCTAGTACATAGTATGGAAATGATTGAAAAGAGGAAGAAGTGATCAGGAGGCACAGAATCTTGAAGTGTGAGGGCCTTGCGATGGATGGGTATCTGGATGCGTCAGAGGCCTCAGAGTGCCTGTGAGAGTCCAGTGGAAGAGGAGTCAACAGGGATGTGCCACTGGGCAAAAAAAAAAAAAAAAAAAAAAATGAATGGGATCACAGGGTCACAAGCAGAGACCATCACAGTATGCTCATTGATGAGTCTAGGCCAATGCACTCCCAGCAGGTGGGTTGGCGTGTGTGGAGAGTGTCAGGCAGTTATAGGGAAAACTGGAGCTACGTAGCTCCTTCACCTCCAACTTGTAGTCTGAGAAGTTTGTCCCCTTTCTCTGTAGTCATTGTCATCATTAGCATGACACTGTTGATAATCAAGTTGGGAAAGCTACAAAGGGAAATGGTGACTTTTGGGAGACACAGGCTTCTGTCAAGGGTAACAGTCTTTAAAGAAGCTGAGCAGATGAGATCCATTTGAACCATAAAATGAAAGTTGCAAAGAGCATCATGGGAAACTTCAATGGCTTACATGTCAATCAAAAGCAACAGGACGACGACATAGAAGGTTTGCTGAGTTTTCAAAGATCTCCTAGAAGATGACAAATAGAGGAGGAGATATCGGGAAGATGGATGGAAACCCAGGCTTTAAGGTAGGTGGCGGCATTGAGGCAGGTGGTGGTGGGGTAAAAAGGACTGTCAGTGTAGGTGATGAATGATGAGTCAGGAAGGTGGGGGCTGATTCAAAGGAAATAAAATGCTAATACCTTCTGAGCACCTCCCCCTCCTCCAACCTGTTGCCAAGGTTACCTGCCTCCAGGGAACTGTTCCTCTGGTGATCTTTCTAGAAGTTCGCTGTAAGCCCACATTCCTATGGAAACTATTCCTGATCCCACAGTCTGGATAAATTTTGCTCCTAGAGAACACAAGAGACTTGAGGGATCTCTGAACCCATCCAGTAAAAAACTAAAATAAAATAAAAATCAATTCATTCTCAAGAGGAATTAGTCAGAGTCAACCACAAAAGGGCTCCAGACTCCCAACACGGAACAACTATCTCAGTCGACAAAAAAACATTCCTCCTTTAATGAGAGAAAAAGAGATAGCCACACAGATTTACCACACAAGATAGAAGAGACAAGAGGCCTGTAATTATTCTTCTCAGAAGGTGGAATATTTTGATTGTGAAATTATGCAGTCTGGGATATTTTTAAATTTTTTCAGTTAAAATGCTGCTTTTTTTTTTTTTAAATTTAACTGTGCCATTCTGGAAGGACATAGAAGTGAGGTCACAAGGAAGAGAGACAGGCAAGTCTTCTTTTCTGAGATTCATTAGGCATCATGAAGGAGTCCGCTCTGGTATGAGGCGTATATCCTGTTGCTAAGTAGACCTTGGCCCCCTTCATCATTAAGAAAGGGATATTATGCAGAGTTGATGATCCAGGAACACGGCTGGGGTTGGAGCTGTATTTGTCAGTATGACTCAGTACACCAAACATGCTTTAGATGGAGCCATCCCAAAGAAGAAATGAAATGCATACATACATACACCCATGCACACGCCTCTCAAGAGGCCACCCACAAGCACCGACCAAATTCCAGGACCCAAACTGACTGCCTCGAAATTCGATTTAAAAAGTTTGGGGTGTGTGAATTGGATGTCACTTTGCTTCCCAGAATTATTGAGGGAGGAGGCTCTCCCTGAGGGGCCCAGGGTGCTCGGTCCAGGCTGGAAAAGGTCCATGCTACATGTTAAAATAAAACTCTTGCTATTCAGAAGTGGTTGCTTCCAAATCAGAGTGGGACGCTCCCTGGATCATTGGGCAAGTCTGAGATATTTTGAGGTGGCTGGGGAAATGAGATGTATAAAGGGTACCAAAGTGATAGAAAAAAAATGAAAAGTATTGAGATTACTTACAAAAATAATAACAGATAATAATTAGTGACTTGAGAGTTGGATGTGCAGTTTTCTGGCTGAAGGTCAGAGGCTGTGGCTCTACAAAACTGCAATGAAGAGAGATCCTCAGCATTGGCCAAAGGTCAAGGGTCAAAATAGAGAAAAATAGCCAGGAAATCTATCAGTTTGAGTTCATGGAAATATGAAAACAAAACTAAAATCCAAACCATGAGGTCAATTCAAAATGCATCATAGATTAAGTATATTGTAGGATAGTTGAATTTGCCTGGGACATCTCATTTTATACCTATTGTCCCATCCAGTGTAGCATTGTTTTTTTTTTCATTTTAACCAAGTATTTTTATTAGTATCTATGTTAAAAAAAAAACTTGGATGAGCTTTAAAAATTGGAAATGCTCTTCCAATTTCTGCAAGTACATTTATTAATGCATGAGATCCAAGAGGACCAAATCTGGTTCTCAATTTAAACTGTCTGTAAGACATGGCAATCCTCCTCTCTTTTCTCAGTTGGTTTGTTTGGTTGCTTGATTTTTGTTTTGACTTCTCAACAGAAGATCCTGAGATAGTATTCTAAGGCAAATCATTTATTTCAGAAATAAAGGCAAATGAAACCAGAGGTGTAACCCGGGAACACGGAATGGGGAAGAGCAAATCAAAGGTGCAGAGTCAAGTCAGCTGCCTTGGAAGGCAATTGAAGCTCAATTTTACTGGGCCAACTTGAGGACCAATGTAAAATGCTTGCCTCGTGCTTATCCCACCCACCGTGGTATATTAAGGTCTAAAACACGATGCTGATAACAGGTTGGACGTTTATCAGTTTCGTTTGCTGGATAAGCTTTGGTGAGACACAGTCCATTCTTTTGTGCCCACACATAACTTCCATCTCTATCTACACGGCTACTCTGGTCATGGACATATTATACAAGTCCTCAAGTAGCTTAAAAGAAGATACTGGTTGACCACTGCTGGTCACCTTACCTACACAACTCCTTGTTCAGTGCTTTCTATGTAATTGATACTCTTATAAGCATTGGTATGAAACATAATGTTCTACCTATGCCATGCCTACTTCCAAAGGTCCTGCCACATCTTTTCTTTCTAAACCAGTGTCTCTGATCTTGTAATAGTTCAAAGTTGGAGTACTCCAACTGTTGAGCGGCCAATTCTAGAATGCCATTCTAAAGATCTGCTTCCTAGGACCATTTCTGGTACTGGCTAGGTTTACTTAGATTTCTCCAAAATGAGATTCTAAGAAAAGAATTCAAGTGGAAGTAGTTTATTCGGGAGGTGAAGGAAAAAACTAGGTGGTGACTAGGGAAATATGATAAAGGAAAACATTTCATAAGGGACACCCTTATGACACCCATCTGTAGAAAACTGGAATTTAGTCTCACTGGTCAGATGCTGGGCAGCCCTTCTAAAACACACCCTGGGTTTATCTTCCCAAGGAAAAAGAGTTAGGACACGTCTATATGGACCGCTGGCAACTTTGGATCATGGGATTCTCCCAAGGTGAGAGAGTAGAGGAGGTTGGGAGACTTCTTTGCCTTCTGTGCAGGTAGCAAAGAAGGATCCAAAGGAAAGAAATCACTTTAAAATGGGAGCTCATAACCCACTTGAATCAAATGTATGAAATATGATGTGTCAAGAATTATGTAATGTTTTGAACAAATAATAATAAAAATTTAAAAAAAAGAAAAAAGATAAAGAACCAGGGATCTATGAGGTGAAGTGGGAAAGGTAGGGGATGTTGCAGAGGTGAGGACATTAGCTATGCCAAAACTTTCCAGATGCAACATAACCAATGCCCCCCCCCCTTTCTTGGGCAGCAAACAGGCTGCCCCTGCTAAAATGTATTATTTCCTGACTTAAAAGGCTAGATAGAGATAGCTGATGTCTTTCAGTATCCAGGGAAGGTGATGTCCCGTCCTGCTGGTCCTGTTTGCTATTTCTGGGCTCAGATAAGTCAGTTTATGCTGTGGCCTGTGATTAACCTGGAAGATGATAGAAACCGCCATGCCCTACAAGTCTGAGTCAATAAAAAATGTAAGAAAATGTGGGTAAGAAGAAATATGTGACATATCGAGATTTATCTAAATCTTGGTACAGTGATTGATCATTTGCTATAAGATGTACATCTACCACTATTTATCTTAATTTTTTGGAATGTTTATTTATTTGGATGCAAACCCTTTGACATCAATGAGCTTAAAAAAATAGAAGTACATATTTAATCAATTGAAGTAATGGATTCCTATTTCTCAAGAAAGTTCTTACTAAACGTGTAACAGGCACAAAATTTTGTCATTTATGGTTCACCAGAGGAATTGTAATGATGGTGATCACCACATTGAAGGCCACAAACAGATCTGCTCAAGAGGCACTGATGGCTACTGCAAATGTTGGTTGATGTTTAAGTAAACTATACTAAATGAAAATAATTTAGCTCTGAATTCTGTTAAGGGTATATTTACAGAGACTCGGTAAAGCATAACTCTTCTGTTAGGGCAAATTGATTTTTTTATAGTTGTAGATGGACAGCCTGCCTTTGTCTTATTTGCTTATTTTTATGTGGTGCTAAGGATCAAACCCAGTGCCTCCCACATGCTAGGCAAGTGCTCTGCCACTGAGCTACAGCCCCAGTCACAAATTACTTAATTTTTAAAATCTCCGATTCAGATTTTCTTGAGCATGTAGGAAACTACATATGATATGATACCTGTTAAAAGCATTGACCCCATCAGTAGAAGAACTTCACCAAGAGTTAGAAATATAACAATAAGTTTTCTATGAGACATTAATGATCCAACTAAATAAAGTCAGCTAACTAGTTAATCTCAGTGTTTTTTAGTCTAAATACAGTATGCAGTGTCAGGAATTTGGAAGTTCATTCCACCAAAAGCAAAAAACTTAACTTGGTAAAGTAGGTTAAAAGTTCAGCCTTGAAGACAAAATATTCTGCTCTGTGGTGATAATAGGTATACAAATTTTGTTAGAACACAATAACATACTAAAGTTAAGAAATGGATGGAGCATGATATGTTTGGATTGGTTAGATGCACAAATAACATATTGTTATGCCCAAGCCAGCTATGATTTCCCGATATATCACCAATCAAATTAGAATTGGCAGTGCATGTAACTTACAAACATATATATATACACACACACACATATATACATATATATAATTAAATATTATATATGCATAGAATGTTTTATTTATACATGTATGTATATATGCATGCATTATTATATATGTATTGTGTGTATTACTTAGAGAATATGCATATACATATGTATGTTTGTGTATATGCACACATAGAATAACTGAACTAATATTTTTAGACCTTTATTTTAATTATTTATTTATATGTGGTGCTGAGGATTGAACCCAGTGCCTCACATGTGCTAGGCAAGTGCTCGACCACTGAGCCACAACCCCAGCCCCTAACTGAACTAATTTTGTGAGTGTGAAAGAAACGATGCTGAATACAAAATTAAAAGCCCCATTGGCATGAGAATACAGTTTCTCTTTGCAGCCTATCAGCAATCAGATTTTAGAAGTATTTGAGTATTTCAAGAACTGATTTGTGAATCAACTTAAATTCTTTTCAATAGCATTGTACTTTCATGTAAATGAAAGCTTTAATTTTTGCTGCATTTCACTTTGAATCAACTGAAAATCGTTCCTTGAAGGATTAAAAACAGTTGTTGAATTTCAACTTCAGCTTTTAAAAGCTTTGAGTGAGTTGCAATTATTGAAAACAAAATGTGCAAACAGGAAAAGATTGAAACTTATGCCTAAGAAACTTATGTAGTAGAGCAACAGAGCAGAGTAGGATTCGTGCTCACATGGTATACAAGAATTAACTGTATTCTGTATTAGTGTTTTTCTCTTGCTGATGTTTGAGAGTAATATTTTGATGGATTGGATGCATTTGTGCTACGTGATGAAACTGGATTAAATTAAGACTTATCTCACAACATCTAATTTAGGCCAAACATTCAAAAGGAACTGTACAGAGACAACTTATTGATGAATTTTATCTTATAGAAATATTTGTCAAATAAAGTTTCTTCTAAATAAGAAAGAAAGATAGTACCTGTAAAAGTAGCAGCCCAAAATAGTTGTATATTTCAATATAGTGAGAATTAGGAGTTAGAAATAACTTCTAGTACTTAGTAAATATTGATCAATGCTCCATGTGTGACATCTTAGCCCCCATAGGAAAACCATTTTATTTGTTTTCCTCAGGTTTATTGAGATATAATTCAGAAATAAAACTGTATCTAATTCAGATATATATAATGTGATGTTGGAAATACCTATATATTGAGAAATGATTAGTACAGTCAAGCTAATAGACTTTTCAATCACCTCATAGTTACTGTGTGTGTGTGTGTTGAGGATTGTTAAGATCTCTTAGCAGATTTCAAGTACACAATACAGTATCATTAACCATAGTCACCATGTCACACATTAGGTCTCCAAAACCTACTCATCTTATGCTAGTCTGTACTCCTTGACCAATTTCTCCTTCTTTCCCTCACCCTCTGAACCCCTTTAACCACTCTTCCATTTCCAGGGGTTCTATAGTTCCATTTCCTTAATTTTAAAGACTGTGGCTAATTTTCATAAGGATATCCAAATTGATTTCAGCAACACTTATTGAAAAGACCAACTTTTTCCTCCATCAATCTTCTTCTGGACACTCAATGCTCTTCCATTGTGCAAATCTGTCTGTTCTTCTACCTACACTACACTGTCATAATCAATAACAATTTTTTGTCATAGTCATTGCCTAATTTTGTGTGTGTGTGAAAGAAATGATACTGAATAGAAAATAAAAAGCCCCATCAACATGAGAATATAGTTTCTCTCTTGACATCGAGTCATGTAAGTACTTTCATTTTGTTCTTCTTCAAGATTTTTTTGGCTTTTCTTGGATCTTAGCATTTTCATAGAAAGTTCTGAATTAGTTGTCCAATGTTTATGCCCCCCCCCAACCTCTTTAGGATTGTTGGAAATGCACTGAATTCATAAATCAGCTTGTAGAAAACTGAAATCTTAAAATTATCTAGTTTTTCTATCTATGAGCATGGTATGCCTCTACAATGACTTAGATGTCTTTGATTTCTTTTGTCAATTTTGTAGTTTTCAGTTTGGAGATCTTTCAAAACTTTTGTTATTGATTCCTTAGCATTTAATAATTCTGATACTGTTGCAAATTATAGTGTTATAAAACTTCATTTATAATTTTTATTGTTAGTATATAGGATTGCAATTTATTTTTGTTTATTGAACTTGTTTTCAGTGATATTACTAGTTCATATATTCATTTGAATATTTTATTTGTATTTTCAATTTCCTGCAGACACAAACATGTCTTATGTGAATAAAGTAGTTTTAGTTCTTACTTTCTGATATTTATAACTTCTATTTATTTATTTTGCCTCTCTGTGCTGTCTTAGACTTCCCGTACAACTTTAAACATAGGTGTTAACAGAAGACACCTTGGCTGGGTCGATAGACATTTATAAGGAAAAAAGTGAAATAATCCCCTACTTTACACTATTCTCAAAAATTAACATGACTAATAGACCTAAATTTGAAAAGTAAACCAATTAAACTTTTAAATAAAGCATAAGAAAATGTCTCTTTATCTCCAAGAAGACAAAAATTTCTTAAATAGAACACAAAATATTTAAAAGGAAACATTGAGAAATTAAGATTCATTAAAGCTAAGAATTTCTGTTTATCAAAACCCACAATTAAAGAAAGCAACAAGGCAAACCATAGCTTGGGAAAATATATTCACAAACACAAATTCATTAAAACTGTGTTCAAGATATAAAAATAACTCTTACAAAGTAACAGGGGGAAAGACAGACATCCTGACAGTAATAAAAGAACAAATTACTTGACTAGATATGTTTAAAAATATTGAATCCAAGTAGGCAAAAAGATAAATGACACTACAAGAAAATATATTACCATCTACCTAAAAGAGTGGCTAAAATTAAAAAGACTGACAATCTCAAGTGTTGACAAAGATGTGGGGCAACTAGAACTCTCCCCACTGCTAGTTAGAGTGTAGACACTTTGAAAAGCTATTGGGCAATGTCTCCTAAAGTTGAACAAATACCAGACTGACCCAACATTCCATATACCATGAGTAGGAATGTGTCTATAAAATAGATGTGATTTGGCAATGGGGCAGGGAAGAGCATTATGGGTATTTTTTTCTTTAGTTTTTTTTTTATTGTTGTGTAACAAATTGGCTTCAAACCAAACCACTTATTTTAGCTTGTATTTCAGTAGGTCAGAAGTCTGGTACTTTTGGTCAGCTTCTCAAAACCATTTGAAAGTATGGTTGATGAAGCAGAGAGCCTTATTAGGAAACACAGAGATTATGTTGCTGAAGAACATGCCCTGGCTACAGGTTCCAACTCTGGCTTAGCCATTTATGGTTATGTGCCACAGGATGACATTTTGGTCATCAACCGATCACATGTAAGAATATGATCCCATAAGATTATATTGCTAGCTCCCTTATGATGTTTGCACAATGATGCAACCAACTAATGACACCTTTCTCAGAATGTACCCCAGTTGTAAAATGACATGCAATCCTTCTGATTTTGTGACCTCAGAGTGAGTACTTTCCTGCTTTAGGCTCCAGTTTCATCACTTAGAAAATGAATTACTCCAACTAGCTCAGTCCTCAGCCCCACTTACAAGTGACCTACAAGCTGAGAAAGGTTTTTATAAAAAAAAGGGAATAAAACATAACCAAAAAAAAAAAGGAATTTGTGACAGAGACAATATATGGCCCATATACTTACTTTCTGTATCTTTAAAACAAAACAAAACAAAACACAAATGTTTGCCAACCTCTGTACTGAATCAAGAGTTGCCAACCTATGCATTTCTTTTTAAAGCAGAAAAACACAAACTTCTACTAAATGAAATTCTATATGGAACACAATCCAAATACAGATGCTCCTCAGCGTCCGATGGAGTTATATCCTGATGAACACACTGTAAGTTGAAGCTGTCCTTAAGTTGAATATTTTGCTTCATACCAGACGACATAGCTTAGCCTGGCCTACAAATGCCTCCTCAGAACACAGTAGCCTGCAGTTGGGCAGAATCATGAAACACAAGCCCATTTCATAATAAAGCATGAACTGTTGTACGTCTAGCATCACAGGAGAGCATGCACCACATTGGACTAACCCAGTGAAAAAAATAAAAATTTAAAATTAAAGTACAATCATTACTATCATCCTTCTGTGGTTTCCACACCACGACAAAAATTTTAAAAATCAGAAGTCAAACCATTGTTAAGGTGGGGATTTCCTATTTCAAACTAAATAGGTAGAACTGCTCTGGATGCAGGGTGGGAGGTCTCCAGGGTTGGCTTAGGGCCCTGTTCTCTCATCTTCTCTCTTGTTCTCTGCAGACTTTCCAGGCTGTGGGTGGGAACCATCAAGTTTAGAAGGTCTCCCGGCTCTTCCAGGGTTAACATTCTGAGATTGTTTCCGGACTTGGCCAGGGCTGCTTGGAAACTCTTTGGTCTCCCAAAAAACTGAATGTGGTTTAATAATGCAGCCAATAATTATTATCGTGGTACAAAGTGGTGAACAACCACAGGCTCCAACAGAGTCGCAGAACTGTGAATAAGGCAATCAGATCTCTGCCCTCTTTTCTCCAGAGTTTCCTAAAAGTGTCACTTTCACCCCTTAAACAAGCCTTGCTGAAAAGGAAACCACCCCAGACAGGATTGCTAACCACTCATCAGAGGAGACCTGCCCACCCCAGGACCAGCCTGGGCTGGTCTTTACAGTTTGGGAAGTCTGCTTTTTTAATAGGAGAAATGAGCTTGTACGAGGATTTTAAAGCACAGGAACCAAGTCAAATGGGAAGTTCTTCCTGGGCCATGTAACAATGTATCCCTTGCCCAAACCAGAAACAAACACCAGTTCCCCAGTTCACAGAGGCACTCGTTTCTTCTTCTGAAGGAAGAGGAGAGTGGGCAGCCTCGGAGAGCTGCCCAAAGTTTTGGTCTTTCTGCATATCCTTTGAGGAAGGGGCCTTCAAGGCGATGGCCTTGAGATTCAGGCCATGAGCCAATGATTCTTCTCTCCAGAGAAAAGGGAATGGGGTGGAACAGATCCCTTTTCTTTGTGCATTCTGTATCCTGTATATATACTGATGCTCTCTCAAGATCTGATATGTTCACAATGATCTGATGATCACAATCATCTCTGCCTCTAACCCCTGCTTCCCTATTTTTAATGGTCTCTCTTGAGTTGTGCATTTATTTTCTATATTTTGTTTTCATCTTTTTTTTGGCTTATAATTTATACCTTTCCATTTAAACTTCTTGTGATTGTTCTAAACGTTTAGTCAGAGTCAACTATCAAATAGTCATTTCAACTGTCGTTTAAGAGTCATGGAATAGGACCTATGCCTTCTTTCCACTCTGGTATGGTTTTTGGATGAGAAGTGGCCCCCCCCCCAGAGCTCATATGTGAGACAATGCAAGAAGGTGTAGAGGTGAAGTGATGGAGTTATGAGAGCCTTAACCCAATCCGTGAATCAATCCTCTGTTAGGATTAACTGAGTGGTAACTGTAGGCAAGTGGGACATGGCTGCAGGAGGTGGGTCCCTAGGAACATGCCTTTGGTTTTATAAATTTGTCCTTGTTGAGCAGAGCTCTTTCTCTCTGCTTCCTGGTGAGGTCCTGAGCCAATTTTCTTCACTACATATTTCTGTTATGATGTCCTGCCTCTCCTCAAGCCCCAAGGAGTGAAGTCGGCCATCTATGGTCTGAGACTTTGGAAACGGTGAGCCCCCAAACGAACTTTGTCCCCTCTAATTGTCTCAGCAGAGAAACAGCTGACTAAAACAAGGTCTTTGCTCTATTTTTGTCATCATTTTCCTTTCGCACTGAAATTTTACTATTCATCAAAAATATTCATCCATTCATGCATCTACTCAGATTTGTTGGGCACCATCGAGTGTGAGGTTTTGAGCTAAAACACTGAGGATATCATGCCATCTATAAGGCTGAGTGGTTTCATGGAAAGAATAAAAGAATGGGAGGTTATTAGTACCAGACCAGGTGGAGGAAAAGAATGATAAACCAGTGGGGAAGCAGATTCGTTAGGAGATGTCTGGTACACTACACGGTTTCCCCTGAAGATTTCATTTATACCCAATTTGGTATGTCCGTTTCAGTTGCTACAAGAACGCCATGACCTGGGTGGCTTACAAACAATAGACATTTACTTCTTACAGCTCTGGAACCTGGGAAGTTCAAGATCAAGACACTGGTAGATTCAGTGTCTAATGAAGACCCACTTTCTGGTTCATAAAAGGAGGCTTCTTAGTGCGTTGTCACATGGTTAAAACTAGCCAGATCTCCAAAGTTGTGTTTTTGTTCTAAATAAGGCCACTACTCCCATTCATGAAGGTCCCACCCTTCTGACCTAATTACTTCCTAAAGAACCCACTTCTAATGCCATCATTTCAGAGGAAATTTCAATGTACGAATTTTTGGGGTGACATAAACATTTAAGCCATGGCAACATGCAAAGGTGGAAGAGGCCAACCTGGCCCCTAGATCGCCAACTGAGGCATCTGGGTAGAATATGACAATATCATAAGCTATGTGGGAAATACAGAAGGAGAAGCACATGCAGTAACAAGAGGTGGCACGAGAGCCTCGTCAACGCAGTATCAATGGCATGATCTCTTATGGGGCTCCAGAGTGGCTTGAGTCATTAGTACAGAAGGTGGTCCAAAACAATTAAAAATATTTTTAAAGGAAACAAAAAAAATATGTTTGCATGGAACTGAAATACTGACTCTGAGGCTTCTACTCACTGGTCTTCTTCGACTAGCAACTCAGAATAAATCTAATTTGGAGAGTCCTTGAAACTGAGTTCCCACACAAATATCTCTTAGCCAAGTGTTTACACATCTAATCCCATTAACTCCCATTATCATTTTTCTTCATTTTTGTGGACCCACAATTTGGTGATGATTCTTTCACACCCTAATTGTTTCTTGATGGTCTTCACCATTAAAAAGCAAGCCCTTATATGTATCAAGAAAGCTGAAGCCGGTGCGGTGGCACATGCCTGTCATCCCAGGGGCTCAGGAGCCTCAGGCAGGAGCATCACAAGTTCAAAGTCAGCCTCAGCAATGGTGAGGCACTAAGCAACTCAGTGAGACCCTGTCTCTAAATAAAATACAAAATAAGGCTTGGGATGCACCTCAGTGGTTGATTGACCCTGAATTAAATCCCTGGTACCAAAAAAAAAAAAAAAAGAAAGAAAGAAAAGAAAAAGAAAGCTGACTATTGAGGAACTCGATAATCAAAGTCATTATCCCCTCTGCAGCCAGGTTACTGACTTTCCTTTTAATGAGCCTTAAACAATCAAAGGAACACACACACAAAAACAAAACCATTATGTCCATCTTCATTGCATTGTAGGCTGTTTCCCCCTCCTTTGGTTTTCTAGCAAAGATTTCTCTTAAGTTTTTTATTCATGTCCAGAAGTCTGTGTCTCACTGACTCAAAAATACCATTAGTGCAATTTTTTTTTTCTTACAAAACAGCACAGTGCTCAAGGCACCAATTATCCTTCTATCCTTAACAGTGTTTTTACTGTACTCGTTTCTGGACTAGCACAAAACCAACGGTTAAAGGTCTGACCTTTAGAACCTCTCAGATCTATGGATCACTCCAAGTTTAAAGGCCCAAGGTTGCTGTCTTGATGGGGGGAGGCCACCCATCATCTTGAAGGAATGAATTACATTTCTCAAAAACACCTGATTCCTAGTGCTGCTTCTTTTTTTGTTCTTAGGACAAAGATTATTTTGTGGCACTAAAATTAATACAGGAGTAAAAATTTGCAAAATGAAGAAAAAGATAAAAGAAATATTTCCAACTGACTATAACCCCATCACCATGAGAAATAGCTACCACATTTTATTGCATTTTCTTCCTGAATCTCTTCTAAGAATTTATTTTCAAAGTTAAGACCAGACATATTTTTTGTTGATGTTTCCTGTTTTTAACCTCATATGGCACCATATGTATTTTTACATGTCACTTAAAGTTCTTTTTCAACATTATTTTTTAATCCTTATAACATAATCCCCCATATGAATTATTTCAAATTCTAGCTTAATAATTTCCAATTTCTGGTCATTTAGTTGGTTTCCAGAGTTTGGGTTGTCACAAATAACGCTGTAGCAAAAATCTTAGTGCATGAAGCTTTAACTACATTTTGAATGCAAGTTGTGTATTCCCAGGTATAGAATTTGTGATATAGAAGAAATATATTTTTAAAGCACAAAGAAATTTCATTTTTACTAAGCTGAGACCATACTATACATATGTACCTGTTCGTTTTTTTTTTTTAATGTCCCTTTGCAGCAATACTTTATTTTTTTTACATTCATGTTTCCAAAGTGTTGGAAATTTTATTTTTGATGACCTTTTTTTCTGGTACCAGGGATTAAACCAGGGGTGCTTAATCCAGGGAGCTACATCACCACTCACTTTTTAAATATATATATATATATATATATATATATATATATATATATATATATTTTTTTTTTTTTTGAGACAGGGTCTCACTGAGTTGCTTAGGGCTTCTCTAAGTTGCTAAGCCTGGCTTTGAACATGAGATCCTACTGCCTCAGCCTCCAAGTCACTGGGATTACAGGAGTGCACCACCACATTGCACTTTCGATGACATTTTTTAAAAATCTATGTGTATAAATCAATTGCATCTTTATTCTTTCCATGGGATAAGAAAGGTAAAAGACTTTAGTGAAAGTTTCTGAACACAGACGTAGAATCCTATTGCATTATTGTTTAATTTAGTTTCTATGATCACAAAAGACATTGGACATTTTCATGGCTTTTTGATGCATCCTTTCCCATTTTGATTTTTTTCCTTTAATTAAGGTATGGTATCTAGGTGGTGGAGGACATGGAACATTCTAGGTCTTTTTAACAGCTACATTGTTATCCCTTCCTATGGATGCAGTGAAATTGATTCAGCCATGCTTCTGTAGGTTGACATATGTTTCTAGTTTTGGATACTCAAGCACTGCTGGAAGCCTTCCTGTTTGAGTCATGCTAGGAAAGATTTTCCCCTTCGAGGTCATATAACTATTCTCCAATACATTCTTTTAGCATAGAAATTTAATTTTATATTTGCATTTTTGGAATTTACATTTCTGTACACTTAAGAGATCTACTTTTATATTCCTTTCAATAGTTATCTAATGATCACTACATAACTTATTCAATAATCCGTTCTTTCCCCAAAGTTTATTATGTCTACATTTGCACATACACTTGTATCTTTTAATCAGCTCTTTGTTCTTATTCACTAATCCCATCGTGTATACTTCACATCCCTTATATCATAAACTTGTAGTACATTTATAATGCAACAGGACAAGTCTTGATGCAAATGTCCTTTATTTCAAAATGTTTTGCTGAAATCCATCAATGAATGCTAAAGTTACTAGTTGAAAGCTTAAACAGAAATAGGATATTTGTAGAGTTGTGTGCAAATATTTAGCAATTAAAAAAGATAATAGTAAGTTTACAGTGGAGGGATCTGACAGATTGCACTTAACCTGAGTGGTCAAGGTTGACATCACCAGAAACACATGTCAACATCGTTCTTACATGATGCACTGAGGACGGAGCACCTCTGAAGCATCCTTCCCTGTAAGGCATAAGTTTCATCTAATTACAAGAAAATGTCAAGACAAACCAAAGCCAGGACTCTATGAAAATACCAAGAGTATGGAAGAGAAGGAAAGAGCAAGGAATTGTCACAGATTGGAGGAGGCCATGGAAATATGACAGCTTCAAGCGATGGAATCCCGAAACTCATATTAGTGGGAAAGCTAGTGAAATCAGATCATCTGCCCCATGCTTCTCTCCTAGCTTCCAGTGATCACCAGCGACCCTTCAGGGTCCTTGCTTTTGGACACATGGTTCCAATCTCTGCCTCTGTCTTCACAAGGTATCCTCCCTGTGTGGCAGTGTCTTTTAAGGACACTATCGTTGCATTTAGGGCTCACCTTAATCTACTATGATCTCATCTCCATTAGAACTCAATTCTTTCTGCAAAGACCCTCTTTCCAAATAGGGTTACATTCTGAGGTTCCAAGAGGACCCAGATGGTGGGGGGTTGCTGTTCCACCCACAGCACAGGAGTTTTATTTTCTTAGCTACAGTAGGGGCAGCACCCAGGAGACTATCTGCACCAGGTTCATGTTTAGAAAGTATTTGCCTAATATTAAACCAATTGGATTTTTTTTCACTCAATAATTAACTGGAGCTGAGGACTGAGTATTTCCTCTACAGATCTCCTTCAAGGGCCTGCACTTAGGCATGTCATAGACTGGGCCTTAGAGGATTAGAGATTTAGGATCCTTGACTGCTCACTTTTTTTCCTGCTGAAATGGGGAGAAAGAACGAGAGTCAGTGGAGTGGAGGGGGATGCACTGGAAAACTCAGGAAGGACTGGGCGAGCCATAGCCAGTGGGCCAGATCAGATCCTGGCTCTGCTATTAATTCACTGGGGGTCCCACCCACCTCAGTTTCTCCATCTGTAAGATGGGGATAATAACAGTGCCTATCGCTTTGTTGTGACGATTTAAGAAATGGATGTGCATAAAATACATAACCTAAAGATCCAGAGCACATGGCTATAAAACAGATATTCTTTTCCATCGCCTTGGTGCACAAGGCTAAATGTTCTTAACCTCTGGCCTGCAGGAATACAATCAATTTTGCTTTCTTATCAGACTTGGAGACAATCTCAGGAACTTAAACCAACATTTACATTTTAAATGAGAACCACACCAGCCTCCTTCCTTGTAATCAACTCCAGATGAGAAAGGGATTTTAGTTTTTAAGCTAAATATATGATCATAATACAATCATATTTTAATTACTCTAGGGAATGGATTTTATTTCATGAAACCAGAGAGTGAATCTCTTGCATAATGCATTTGTACCTCCAGCTTGAGATCGCTCCCTATTAGGTTTTCCAATACTTCACTCTTTTCCTTCTTTCTCCCACTTTGCCAGTTATTAGCCTTAGAAACAATTTGGTGGTGGCTGAAAGAAAAAAAAAAAGAATGATATTTGAGTACTAGGAATTCTCTTAAACAGTTGGCTAACATTTTTCATTTGATGCAATAAAATGTGCGTTATTACTCTCATTTTACAAATGAACAAACCAAGACTTAAAGATGCATTAAAAGAAGTAACTTGCCCAAAGTTATTCAAATATTATGTGAAGAAGTCATTATTTGAAAGAGCTGGTCTGGCTCTAAAAGCTGCTATATTTCTTATATAGTACAATGTCCAAAAATTATGACTTAATATGTGTAATCACACACACACACACACACACACACACACACATACACATGAATGCACCCATGCTCAGGTTGCACTCCTGAGCTCAATTCACAAACATGCCTTTTTGCTCTAGTGCATTGGTTCATTTGAGTACAGCCTTTTGCTATTAAACTGTCTTTGCAAGTTGCCTTATGTTTGAATAAAGATAAGAAAACACAGGAAAGATTAGAATAGCCTAACATTGGCAATATTCACTTTGCAAAGAAGGTGATACTCATTTGGGATTAGCACTTTTTCTCAAGGCCAAACTAAGCTATGCTCCATGTTCCAAGAACCTTATCACATAAGCAGATTAACTTTAATAGGGCACATTGGCACACACTGTTATTATTATGCAAATGCATTTTGAATAACCACTTTAAAAGGAAACAGTCTAATTTTCTTTTCTCTATACTTCTTAATTTTCTCTGTGCTCTAAACAAATGAGTTAATATTGAATCTATGAAGAAACCAGAAAGAATAGAAAACTTAGAACCATGCCTTTCAATTAGAAGCACTAAATTATGTGGCCAAAAATAGGTAAAAATTAATAATAATGATAATAATAATAATAATAAATTAATAGCTAAAGTCTTGCAAGGATGGGGTAGCTGTCTAAATGTGCAAAAGTTGCTTATATTTATTCCCTGAGGTCTGCCAAAAGGGCAAAAAGAGATAGTAGGAGAGCCTTACAAGGATTCATAGTTCTCATATACATACATGAGTACATTGAGAGAAAGCCGGCTCAGTAATTCAATGACATTCACTTCAAGTTAGATGAACATCAACACCTCACTCCTCCCTCCACACAAAAGTATATATGCATATGTGTACATATACATATATATATATGAGATATATGCATATATATATATATATATATATATATATATATATATATATTTGTATTTAACGTCACCACAAATATAACGAACACGTCTCTGTCCAACAATGAAATAGACTGCTTTGCTAAATTGTCAAGCTCTTTCATTGAAGGTGGACATAGCAGCTGGTTAAAAATGACCAAAAGTTGTTAAAATCCTCTCTGAAGTTTCTTCTACCTCTAAGGTTCCATAACTCTCACACCTGTGGGCACACGGTCATTTACATCATTGTGTACTTTATTCCTTCCACTTTCAACATCAGCCAGTTGCGACTTGGGATTGATCCCCTCCCCTATCTACTTTCTAGACCAGGGGCCAACAGGTATCTAAGGCCACAGGCCAAATCAAGACAGTCACCACTTTTAGTATAGCCCAAGTAGGGTTTTGACATTTTCAAATGGTCAGAGAATTTTAAAAAATAATATTTCACGATGTGCAAAAAAATTATATGAAATTCAGTGTCCAGTATTCATAAAGGTTTAATGGAACCCAGCCATACTCGTTGGCTTATGTATGGTCCAAGACTGCTTTGGTGTAGGACCAAAGCACTGAAAAGTTGAAATAGGTCCTGTTCATCTGAAAAGCTGAACATACTAACTCCTGCTTTAAATGTAAACCTGTGAGCACTGGATTTGTGGTGTGCATTGTTTATCATTGTTCCTCCAATATTTGGTACCCAGTAGCTTCAATGTTGTGGTCATTGCATGGAAATGAATAAAAGATGATCATGCTCAGAATTGATAAAAAGCTCCTTAAAACTGACTATTTTGCAAATATTTTCATCTTCCAGAGACCACTAAGAACTAAAACAAAGCAGAGGTATATCACCTGCAACCAGGGCTAATCTTGAGGTGTAGTGTATCTGCATAACACAATGCCTTGTTTTTATTCTGATTGGCCTGGATCATACTTTATGGGTCATTAATAATTTTTAGAAATCACCATTTGACACACTAAGATTATTCTCTTAAAAACTAATGACTTCTAGAGACCTTACTGAATTCCCAAAATACCTTAGGAAACTTTGTCTTTTCTTACCTTAATCACTTGGCAAATTGAATTCTCCCTGGAGGAGTAATTGTAGGGCATTATTCTCTCCTTTCAACACTGAGAGAAAGCCAGCTCAGCAATTCAATGACATTTGCTTCAGGTTAGAGGAACATCAACACCTCGCTCCTCCCTCCACACAAAGAGAACATTAATACACTGAGTCACATTCAACAAAAAGTTTCCCAAACATTTCATCCACAACTTTTTTTGGAAACTCATTTTAGAACGCTGAAGTCTGTTAAAAGGTTCTCGCCTGGAATCTCATGCCCCCACCCCCTTCTTTTAGTTATTAGCCGCACAGTACTAATTATCCGGATGGTGTGTTTGCAGCAAAAAGTTCTCCAAGTTGCCTCCCCAGTTTGAAGCTGTCAGGAGAAGAACTGAAGCCTTGCATTTCCTCCCACAGCTTGGTGCTCTAATTAAAGCAATAAATACAGATCCCTGGGAGGGAGAAGTAGGCAGCGAGGAAAGAGCTCTTCCGATCCATTAGTCTCACAATGCAGTCTGTAGGATTTCAATTCCAATTCACCAAGGCCAGAGGAAGAGCCTGTGCTCTCAAGAGAGAGGAAAGAAACGAGGTAGCTGATGGGGAGAGGAGCCAGCACATGGGATGTCCTCCAAGGGCCAGGGACAGATGTCTTAGGAGGTTTCTCATTGCACGTTAACTGTCACCAGCCTGATAGGATTCAGAAGGACAGAAATCTCAATGATCATGTGGGTCATGATCAGCTTGTGGAATGAACCACATGCTTTGATTTATGCATTTGTTTGATGATTATTGTGGTTTGAAGAAAAAGAAGAAAATGGTTCAAGTTCATCCAAAGTTTTTCAACGATCGTTAAAAATGAGTTTAGCAGTGGAGAATAATACAAAGAAGAAAATTCTTGTGTTACCTTAGATCTTGAACCGAGATATGACTAGCATTATAAAGAGAATGTAACTTCATATACAATATTCGTATAATGTCTTCAAGAAACAAGAAGAGAAAAAAAAACCCTTAAAGTCACTTAATGAGACTACAATTACCAAGTTGCCCAAAGATGTTACAAGAAAAGAAAACAACAGGTCTTGAGGAACATGGATGCAATCGCTTTTTACAAAATAGCTGTTGATGAAATCAAAATATAAGTAAATCAAATAACTTTATGTGATAAAACGCCCTAGGCTGTTCACTATTTAAAGAGTCAAATATCTTTTAAGTAAATAATAGCCTTCTATACTTCCCCTACCTATCTACCACTTCTGTACTGTTCAATTCTTCCTTTAGATACAGGTTTTCAATTTGTGTCATTGTACTTACACCCAAAGAGTTTTCCTTACCATGTCTTATACATGTCCAGGGACACTGTATTCTCTCAGCTTTTATTTATCAGAACATGTTTCTATGTCACCTTCATTTTCAAAATACCTCTCCACTAGATATGGAATTCAGTATTGATGGTTCTTTTTTTTTCTCATCAAGGGTATCATTCCATTGTACTGGTTCTGGAAAGACTTGGAGACAATTCTTACTGCTCCTCCTTGTGTGATCAATCTTCCCCTCGCTCTCCTCTCCTTGAGTCTTCTTTTTTTTTTTTTTTTTTTCATTCTTCTTTTAGGATTTGTCTCTGGTTTCTCGTGGTATAAATATGCTGTGCATGTGTGGGGTTTTCAGGGTGCCTATTCTACTGGGGATTTGCTAGTTTGTAATATTTATGGTTTGCCATTTTCATCAAGTTTAACATTTTTCTTATGTTATTTTGGGATTTTTATGCGGCGGCATTCTCTTTCTGGGACTCTGATTACATGTACATGATACTGCCTGATATTTCCCCTACAGGGGGGTGATGTTCTGCTCAGTTTTGATTTCAGTCTTCCCTCTGTGCTTGAAGTCCAGCATTTTAAAAATCAAACAGTCAGCCAGTTCTCTGGTCTTTGCTACAGTGTTCACTCTGCTATTTCTGATGTATTTTATTAATTTACTCACTTGATATTTGTTCTGAATATAATAGATATAGATATCTGCTAGGGTTCGTCTAACCCTTTCCACACTCAGGATGGCACAGTCTCATGGTTCTCATAAGAACTGTAAAAGGTAACAGGAGAAGTCAACCATTATCCCTGCCATTGGAAGTGTACCCAGGGATCCTGGAAACACAACTATTGGTAGAAATCACTTAAGTGTTTATTGAGGGCTTAGTAGGTGCCAGGCGCTGTGCTTGGCAATCAAATAAAAAAAAAAAAAAAGAACAAATAAAATATGCTTTCTGTGCAAAAGAACATACAAACTCACCAGGAGAAACAAAGGCAGGTAAATACATTATAACATGCAGTGTTTTTTTGATGCACAGGACATAGAATGTATTATGAATATTATAATCAGCTACTTCAAATTCTCCATGTTAAGTAGGTACGAGTTTTCACATCAAATAACCATCAGGAAAGTATAGTTCCTGGCTATCAGAACCTCTCTTCTTCCTCCTTCCAGGACTTAAAGCCTTGCGAGGGCAGGAGCTTAACTGCTCTGTGGTACCAAGCACAGGAGTCAGAAAACAATAGATGCATGAGTAATTTTCATTCTTAGGAGTAGAACTAAACTTGAGGTAACATTGCTTACTACTAGGAAAGAAAGGAATGGAAACTTACTGAGGACTTGGACTCAAGATAGACAAGGATACAACAACACTTCGCAGTTGAGTGAACAAAACAGAACACTTAACTCCAAGAGGTCCTGAGCAAAAGTAACAGCACTTTGACCTTTTCCCAGCCTGCAGAGTGTATTACTAAGATGAAACACTCGACTGTCAAAGGTAAAGCCCCACATTTCAGTGCGTTATCATTACAAGCTTATATTCTCTCCTATGATAGTCCAAAAAAGCAAGTTGCTCTTCTCCAACCGAGACATAGAAAGCCAGGTTCCTTTCTTCACAGATATTATCATCTGCAACCCACAGTTCGTAAGTGACCACTTGTGAAGGATTTTTATGGGCGTGGCTCTCTGCCTGTATTCCACTGTGTAGATCTTAGTCACATGTTCACATATCTAGTGCATTTCATAGTTGAGTGTTTTATACTAATTTTGACTGAATTTTTGTGTGAGGTGAGATTGTTGAGGTTCACTTTGTATGTCAATGTATAATTGTTTCAACAATATTGTTTTTGAAGACAGTATCTTTTCTCCAGTGCATTGATTTTGCCACTGAGTCCCAAAGCACAAATTAGCTGGGTTTGTGTGAGTCTCTATCTGGACTCTCTTCTGTCTATCCCTTTTCCACAACTCTACTGTGATTATCAGTGTATAGTACATCTTAAAATCAAATAGAGTTTTCCCCAACTTTGTTCTTTCCCCAATTTGTTTTTTTTTTTTAAAGAGAGAGTGAGAGAGGAGAGAGAGAGAGAGAGAGAGAGAGAGAATTTTTTAATATTTATTTTTTAGTTCTTGGCGGACACACATCTTTGTTGGTATGTGGTGCTGAGGATCGAACCTGGGCCGCTCGCATGCCAGGCGAGCGCGCCACCACTTGAGCCACATCCCCAGCCCTTTCCCCAATTTGTTTTAGTGATTCTAGTTTCTTTCGATACATAACAGATTTTAGAATCAGCTGGTTTCTATCTTCAAACATCTCACTGGAATTTTGATGAGAAATTTGCATTAACTTGGAGAGAATTGACATCTGTACTGTGTTGTTCTCTATCTGTGTATATAGTATGTCTTTCCTTTTATTTAGATTTTCTTTTTATTTATTATTTTAATGTTTTATAATAAGTTTATAGCACATGCATTCTGTGCATATTTCTTTTAAGTTTATTTGTAAGTATTGGTTTAGGACCAATATTATTATTAAGAGCTATATATTTTATTGTTCAGAGTAAATGCTATTGTGTTTTACATTTTGGTTTTATATTGTTAATACTAGTATATGGAAATATGTTGATTTTAGTGTGTCAACATAGTGTTTTGGATATCACTAAACATACTACTTAGTTTTATGACTGGACCTTTCATGTTGTGTATGTGTGTGGGTTCCTTGAAATTTTATTCATAGACAATCACATCACCTATAAATAGTGATAGTTTTATTTCTTCCTGTCCAAGTGGAAGGACAGGAAGAAATAAATTTATTTCTTTTTCTTATCTTATTGCACTTACATCTTGAATAGGAGTGGTAAGAGCAGAAATGTTATCATTCTTCCAAATCTTATAGAGAATCATTCAATCTTTCATTCTGAAGTATGATGTTAGTCATAGCTTTTCTATAGTTGTTCTTTAACAATTCAAGGTAGTTCTTTTGTATTCCCATCTTGTGGAGATTTTTTTTAATCATGAATGAATGTTTAATATTTTTTAAATGGTTGGTCTGCATCAGTTGATAAAATTATGTAGTCTTTATTATTTAAATATTCAATATACATAACTTAATGAATATAATCTTTAGTTGTCATGAAACCAAACTCTACTATTTTGGATGATATTGATGGATTTTTTTAAAATAAGAAACTAGCCTTACATTCCTATAATAAATACTTCTTAGGTTTTTTTGATTGATGAATTTAATGCAAATTTCTTTTGAAACATTCTATAACTATGTGGGATTTTGCTGAATTAAAGATGGTGGATCAGAGGAAGCCTGCATTTCCAGTTGTTCTGTGGCTCTGGATTCAAGCACGGGGAATATAGCTTCTCAGTGATGTGACTGAAAGAGGGAATTCACTGAAATTCAATAGTGTACAGTCAGGGTCTCTCAGAGACTCAGAAATTTGGCTTCATTGAACAAATAACAGAAGTACATCAAAGACACTCCAGCTGACACAGCAGCAGCAGCGCTGGTTTACCGCAAAGGGGAGAGATAACACAAACAGAAAAAAACACAAAACACAAAGAACAAATTTGGTACGAAAAACTTGCAGATCAGAAAATCATCCTGAACTTAGTTGGTCCAGAGACTACACAGTGAACTAGGTGTTTGAAAAACGTTCTGTATTTCTCAACTGGCAAGTGAAGAACTGAGGTGGGAGCCATCTTGAGAAGGTCATGCTCGAAACTTGCTGCTGTGGGTGTATGAAAGACAATAGCAACTGCTACCATCCTGTCCTCAAAGCATCCGCAATGTGACCGAGGGTGTACCCAGCAGAATGTGAAACAGGAAGAGAGAAAATTGTACACAGAAGGTTCATAGCAGCAAAATGGGAGTAGACTTTGCTTTCCCTTTAAGTCTGGTGGCTCACAAATCCAGCTGAAGAAGCTCAGTAAACTGAACAGGTAAGTGGGAATAGACTTGGGGAGGAAGCCTGGGAAGGCTGGATTCACAGGCAGCAGAGTGTGTGGAGGGTTAGACTCTCAACAGAAGTTGGTATCTGCTTGGGTATGGGGTTCTCATCTCTCCAGAGCAGATACCGCTCAGCAAAGCCCCTAAAGTCTGATTAAATGTAATCCCTAGCTGCTAGAGTTCCCTTCTTAGAATTCTGAAGCTCTGAGTGTGTCCATCTGGTCTATCTGGACAGAAGTCCAGTAGAAAGTACTTCCCCTTCCGTCCTACCTTATAAGTAGAAGGGAACCCAGAACTTTTTCAGCCAGTTTCAGTTTTAGGCCTTTCCAACTGGCAACTTGGTGAAAAACACAAAAAGAGGAAGGGGAATAACACCCCCCAGTGCTTGTGCATCAGTCCCCAGCCCCCACCTCATCCCTGCCTCTGTACATAGCTCAAGAAGAAATGGAAAAGACAGCTGGGCATAGGCAGTGACCGTTCATCTTTTCGGACTGTTTTGACCACCTCAGTGGAGATGATTGTTTCATTTCTTATTAAAAGCCCCCCCCCCCACACACACACACTTTTTATGCTGTTCTTGCTGTGTTGATTGGTTTCTGGGTATATATACACATACAGATTTGTTTCTTGTTTCTCATTTTTAGCATTTTTATGATGGTTGCTTTTCATTGTCTCTTGAGGGTTAAGGTTTTTGGTTTGTTTATACTGGTTTTGTTTTGTTTTTGTTTGTTTCTCTTTCTCTCCTTTCTTCTCCCACTAAGAGCCAAATTCTTTCCCCTGTTATATTTTTTTCTCTATTTTTCTCCTCCTTCTTGAAAACCACTTTCTACTTCTCTTCTGCATTGTCTCTGTTCACGCTTTGAACATTCTAGACTTTCTTCTTTCTGTGAAATTTTCTTTTCTCCCAATGAAATGTATTTTACCATCTTTTAGAAATCCTGCTCACACCATTCATGTGCGAATGTACTACTGTAGTTAGTAGTACTGTGGAAGTTGTAGTCAACACCTGGTGTTTACTTTAATGTAATATAGTCCACGGCTATTTACTGTTTTTGCTGATGGCAACCTCTGGCCACACTATGGCTGCTTTTGTGGTAATTAGTGTTGTAGATGTCATAGTAAGCACCAGGTATTTATTTTAACACTGTATATTGTTTGTTTTGGTTGTTGCTATTATTTGTTTCCCTCTATTTTTGTGAGGTGCCGGAATCTAAGAGACAATACATGTTCACAGGGGAGAGTCTCTGCTGCTGAACTAAACACAGTCAAAAGATCATTCACTTTGCTCCACACACAAATTAACAACATTAAAACTTCAGCTAAGTTTTAATACAAATAATATAAAAAACAAAAACCTCATACTAATGACCAGACACCAAGTAGGAATGGCTCTGAGGAGCCCTTAAGTCCCAATCATGGACAAACACTCCTACAGGGAAAAAAAATTATTGATGAGTTCTAGGAGAACACAGAAAACAAATGAACAAATTAAGGAAGACAGTACAGAATATGAATGAGAAATTCAAAAAAAGATATATGCTAAAAATGAACCAAACAGAAATCTTGAAAATGAAAGACAATAAATCATATAAAATATTATTTTGAAAGTCACTCTTAAAGAGAGAGAGAGACGTGCTGAAGACAGAATCTCAGAGCTGGAAGACAAAATGGTCAGCCTTGAATATTCAGATGGTATTAAAGAAAAGAAAAAAAAGTAACCATGACCAGAAGATTCAAGAATTCTGGGACATTAAGAGATCAAATTTAAGAATTATTGGAATTGAAGAGGATTGTGAGATGCAGGATAATGGCCTGGATTACCTTTTCAGGTAAATAATAACAAAAAGTTCCCAAACTTTGTAGATGAGATGGACATCTATACATAGAATTTATTCTGAGCCCCAGATAGACAAGGTCAAATAAGAACTTCTCCAAGATACATTTCAATTAAAATGCTTAACATATAGTACAAGGATAGCATTTTAAAAACTGCAAGAGAAAAACATCAGGTCACATTTAAAAGAAGCCAATTGGAATTATTTCCAGGTTCTCAGCACAAAAACGCTTGGCAAGATGTATTTCAAGTCCTGAAAGAAAATAACTGTCAACCAAGATTGTTATATCCAGCAAAACTATCCTTCAATATCAAAGAAGAAATAACAGCCCTCAAAGATAAGCAGAAACTAAAAGAATACTTCACCACTAAGCACTAAAAAACTTATTTAAAGAAATATTCCACATGGAAGAAATCATAAATAGATCCCAGAGCACACAATGAACAAATCTCATTTGAAGTATTGCTAAGCAAATGAGAAACAGGACCATGTTAAACACTAAAAATAAATCAAAATGGCGGGAATTAATAAACATCTCTCTATAATAACACTGAATGTAAATGGTCTCTACTCTCCATTTATGATTGACAGAATGCATTATAAACAAGACAAAACTATATGTTATTTGCAAGGGGCCCACCTTACAGACAAAGACAGCTAAAGGCTGAAAATAAAAAATGGAAATTGATATACAATGCAAGTGGAGTCTGAAAACAAGCATGAGTAACTATTCTCATTTCCAATAATGCATAATTCAAGCCAAAGTTAATCAGAAGAGACAGAGAGGGTCACTTTATCCCATTAAAGGAACAATCCTATAAAACATAACAATAATAAGCATTTATGCTTCAAATGTTGGTGCACCTAATTACATACAACAGACTCAAAGACTTAGACTCTAGTGCAATAACACTGGGTGACTGCAATACACCTATCTCACCAATAGATAGATCATCTGGACATAAATTCAGCAAAGATTCTTTGAACCTGAAAAATATTATAAATCCAAGGAACTTAACAGACATCTATAGAATGTTTTATCCAAGAAAAGTCAAATACATTTTATTCTCAGCAACTCATGGAACCACTCTAAGCCAATACAAAAAAAAATTGATATGATTTCTAGCATCTTATCTGATCATAAGGGAATGAAATTAGAAATCAACATCAAAAACCTACAGAAACTATACAAACACATAGAGATTAAACAATACATTAGAATTATTAATGATTTATAGAAATAAATTAGGAGAGAAATTTTAAAATTCTTAGACTCAGTGAGTGCATGGTGGCACACACCTGTAATCCTAGTAGCTTGGGAGGCTAAGGCAGGAGGATTGTGAGTTCAAAGCCAACCTCAGCAATGGTGAGGTACTAAACAACTCAGTGAAACCCTGTCTCTAAATAAAAATACAAAATAGAGTTGGGGATGTGGCTCTGTTGTCAAGTGCCCCTGAGTTCAATCCCTCATAACGAAAAAAAAAAATAGACTCAAGCAAAAATAATGATACAATATACCAGAACCTCTGGTGTACTATGAAAGTGGTTCTCAAAGAAAAGTTTATTCCTATGAGCACCTTCAAAAGAAAATCAAAAGGATCCCAAATAAACAATCTAATGATGCATCTCAAGGCCCTTGCAAAAGAAAGAACAAACCAATTCCAAAACAAATAGAAGGAAGGAAGTAATTAAGATCAGAATTGAAATCAATGAAATTGAGAATTTAAAAACAATTCAAAGGATAGATGAAATGAAAAGTTGATTCTTTGGAAATATAAACAAGATTGATAACCTTGCAGCCAAATTAACCAAAAGAAAAGTATAAATGACTCAAATTAATAAAATTAGATATGAAATAGGAGTAATCAGACATCACAGAAATCCAGAGGATTATTAGGGACTATTTTGAAAACTTATACTCAATATATTGGAAAACCTAGCAGAAATAGATAGAGTCTAGACAGGTATGATCTTCCAAAACTGAATCAAGAGGACATAGAAAATCTAGACAGATCAATAATTGGCAATGAGATAAAAGCATTAATGAAAAGCCTTTTTCAACAAAGAAAAATCCCAGAACCAGATGGATTTTCAGCTTAATTCTACCAAACCTTTAAATAAGAATCAATTTTAATGCTTCTCAAATTATTCCATTAAATAGGAATGAAAGAAAAACTTCCAAATTCATTCTATGAAGCCAGTATCACATTCATACCAAAACGAGGTTAGAACATATACAAGGAAAGAAAATAACAGACCAATATCTCTGATTAACTTAGAGGCAAAATCCTTAACAAAGTATTAGCAAATCATATTTATTAACATATTAAGAGTGTAACTCATGACCAAGCTGGCTTTATCCCAGGGATGCAAGGATAGTTTAACATATACAAACCAATAAGTGTAATTCATCACATAAATAGAATTAAAGACAAATATCACATAATCATCTCAATAAATGCTGAGAAAGCTTCCAGTGCCCAGCCATGAGAAAAACACTGAAGAAGCTAGGGATAGAAGGAATCCACTTCAACATCATAAAGGCTATGTATGGCAAACTCAAAGTCAACATCATAGTGAATGGGGAAAAAAATGAAAACTTTTCTTCTAAAATACGGAAAAAGACAAGGATGCCCACTCTCACCAATCCTATTCAATATAGTACTGGAAACTCTAGTCAGAGCAATCTGGCAACAGAAAGAAATAACAGGGGTAAAAATAGGAAAAATTATCACTGTTTGCAGATGACATGACCCAATCCTTGGAAGATCCAAAATACTCCATCCAAATACTGCTAGAGATAATAAGCAAATTCAGCCAAGTATCAGGTTACAAAATTAACATACAAAAATAAATAGCTTTCCTAAACACCAATAATGGATCTGCTGAGCAAGAAACCAGAAAAACAATCCCATTCACCATAGCCTCAAAAGATCAAAATAAAATAAAATACTTAGTAACAAATCTAACCAAAGTGGTGAAAGACCTATACAATGAAAACGACAGAACACTGCAGAGAGAAATTGAAGGAGATACAAGAAGATGGCAAGACCTCCCATGTTTATGGATAGGCAGAATTAATATTGTTAAAACCAAAAACAATAAACAGATTCAATGTAATCACCACCAAAATAACAACAACATTCTTCAAAGAACTAGGAAAAAAGAAACAGTTCTAAAATTCACTTGGAAGAATAAAAGACCTAGAGTAGCCAAAGCAATTCTAAGCAAAAGAAAAAAAAAAAGGAAAAGAAAAAAAAAAGAAATGCTAGAGGCATCACAATACCTGACTTCAAATTATAGTACAAAGCTATAGTATCAAAAAATACACGGTACTGCAATAAGAATAGACACACAAGCCAATGATACAGAATAAATGTTACAGAAACAAACCCACACAGATAATAGTCATCTGATATTTGACAAAAAATGCCAAAAAATACAATGGAGAAAAGACAGTATTTTTAAAAATGGTGCTGGCAAAATTGGTTATGCATGTGTAGAAGAATGAGATTGGATCCTTATCTCACATCCTGTACAAAAATCAATTCAAAATAAATTAAAGTTCTAGGAATTAGACCCAGAAACTACACAACTCTTAGAAGAAAATGTTGACTTTTGTTGCATCTCAATCCTGCGTGGATATCTGATTAAAATTTATACCATCAACTTTTCCTGGTTCTCAGGTCTTTGGATTCCAACTGGACCCATGTCAGCAGCCCTCTGAGTATCCAGTTGCCAACTATAGATCTTGGGACTTCTCCATCTTCATAATTGTGCAAGTCAATTCCTTACACACACACACACACACACACACACACACACACACCTATATCTATATATTATAAATGCATATTATAATATACTATACATGTTCCTGCCTGGATAATCTTATTTTACGCACAAGTGCAAAAGTCTTCTGCAAATCTTCAATAACTTACTTGAAACTAGATCTCCTAAACCCAGTTGATTTTTTTAATCAGTCTAATTAAACAGTAGAGTGCATGTAGAGATGAAGTGTTAAGGAAAGAATCCCTACTATGATAAGAAAGAAAGGGGGAGAGGGAGAGGGAGAGAGAGAGGGAGAGGGAGAGAGAGAGAGAGGTGTGTGTTGATCCAGGTAGGTGATAATATGAGAATATAAGAAAGTATATTTGTATTTGGTGAAATTACCATGATCAATTGGATCCAAATTAGTTATCCAAATAACTCGAGTCTCAAAAATCACATCCATGATATTTTAACAGAGAGAAGAATCAGAAACCGAAAGCTATTTTCAAATGATTGTACAATTGTCCTTATATGGGACATGAAGTTTGTTCTTGTTCTAAAGAATAGAACTAAGGCCAATGAGCAAAAGTTTGGAGACATTTATTTTAACCTCGATTAGTTCATTCATCAAACATACTCTGAGAAGCTCCTATGAGGCAGGCACTGTTCTGACACTTGAGATGCATTATTGAACAAAGAAGACAAAATTTCTGCTCTTGGAACTTGCACTCTGGCAAAGGAAATCAAAGTAAGGGAGAATCTAGGAAGTCAATGGAAAGAACACTTTGAACTGTCAAGAGCGGAAAAAATGACTCTTGTATGGCTGAATCCTCTGGCAGAATCTTAATAATTGTGTATATTTTTGAAGAAATTCCTAAATAACAGAGTTGAATCACATGACCTCTGAGGTTTCTTCTCACTGTGAGATGCTCTGAATCTTTGACAATTTAAATTACCTCCAGGAACTATCATGGACTCTGTTGTTAGAAAGGATTAATGTCTTCCTTTGGTGCCCAAAGATGGGATTACTGTTATCACTTTCAACCAGCCTTTTTACAGAAATAATTTGATTTCGACCTCTTTTTCTTACATGTAGCATACCATGTAGACACACTGCCAGCCACCTTCTTTGAGTCCTTTATGTCTTAACTAAAAAATAATTTCCCCATTTTTCTGACACTTCATTCTAAACTAAATCCCCTTTTATCATTTACTTTTGGTCTTCCTGCATAGCACTCACCACAATTTTTGATTTCTGGCTGTGTGTGTGTGTGTGATTATATCCATAGTGTCTGTGTCCCCACTGATCTGCAGGCTCCATGACAATAAGGATTGTGTTTTCTCTTCCCCATGTTATAGACAGGACTTAGCTCTGTCCCTGACATGTGATGAAGTGCAATGACTCTATATTGGGTGGTGAATGATGAGTTAATTGAATAGGCTACCTGGTGAACAGGAATCGTTAATCTACAAGTTATCAAGAGCGTTGAGTGACTGGCTTAAATTGTGTGAAGCCCACAAAGAAAGGATTTCCTAAGGATTGGGTCTTTTCATAGTTTTCTCTCTATTCTTGAATAGCTAGAACTCTGGAATGTCAGAGCTGGGAGGGGGCCTTAGAATGTCTCCAATGCTTCATTTGACAGAGAAGAAAACTTGAACCTACAGAAAGGCACAGGCTATGAATATGCATGAACCCATGGATACACAGGGTGCATTTGAAGAGCTACTTTCTCAGAAATATTTTGGAAAACACACACACACACACACACACACACACACACACACAACCCTCTCAAACCACCCAACTTAGCTTTAAATTCATTCTAAGCTGTTGATCCAAAAGTTGCCAAAATGGGGCGGGGGAGGGGGGGAGAGGGGGAGAGATGGGCATGTTGGGGGAGGGTGCTGGGCTGGTGAGGAGCGGTGCCACCCTCTTGGAGACCCAACCTTTCATTGCACTGGGTCCCTGGCCAAAAGGAGCCTGCAGGACCGCAGGACCTCTGCGCAGAGATCACTGACAGCCGTCTGCCTGTGCCGGTCACCACAGTAACTTTCCGAAACCTCCCACGGCGGGGGTGGAGGAGGGGAAACCAAAAATCCCAAATATAATTTAATTTCCAGGGTAAACATTTTCATGTAAAAAAAAAAAAAAAATGGCCAAGGCTTTCCTCGAGGCGAGGCTGCTTTCTTAGGCATTACCACACTGCCCCCTTGAGCATCCCGCGGAAACCCCTGCACGCAGGCGGCTCCAACCGAGACCAAGGCCAGAGCAGGCTCCCCGCCCTCCTCTGGTGAGAGGAGCGCAGCCCCAACCTAGAGGAACACAGGTTATGACCCAGAAGCACAGATGAGAGGGGAGAGGCTTAAGTGGCTTCTGGGGTCAAGTGTGCTGAATGCAAATAACCACACACATATTATCTAGAACATTCAGTTTATCTTGAAAGACCTAGGAGCAAAGTATACTAGGAGTGGTCAAAAGAAGGGAAACCCAGGGCAGATCTGAGGGCTAAAGGGGATAGTCTGCACTCAGCATCTCCCCTAGAACCCTGCTGCAGGACCCCGCCTGGCGAGAGGGTGGTAAAATTATTCTGCATGTATTAAGTGTTTATTGCTTGTCAAGAGTTTTGCTAAGTGCATGATACATAGTTTCTTATTTAACCCTAATATCAACCTGATTAAGGTAGAAGCTATCATTTTCCAGATTTTCAATAGGACAAGACAGAGACTCTGGAAGCTTAAGCCACTTAATTTACCATCACCGTATGATCAGTAATTGGCTGTGCAGGGTGTGCAGAGCCTGGATCTGGGATTATGCCCAATGTCAGGAGCACCCAGGTGATCCCTCTGCCTCTGACAGCTGGTTTGGAGCTGGTTACCTCCTCTCTCTAGACCTTCCATTTCTCCTCTGCAAAATGCATGGATTACATTAGACTTCAGCTCTAAGCTTCTATGAATCTATGGTGTTGGCCATTTACCAAGAATTCATTCAATAGTAATTGGCAAATGAAAAGCCCTGGAAGGAGATTTTGCACAGTACCCAAGAGCAAGACACCTTGAGCTTAGGAAAGTGAAATAGATCCTAGAAAGAGAAGCCAGGTCCAGTCAAATGACCTGCAATTACACAGATTCTCTCTGCTTACTAATTTAGATACAGAGTAGCATTGCACGGATAGGATTGTTGGCTGGTCTATCTTAGATCAAAGGCAAACAATTCTGGCATGCTACGGGTTCATTGATTTCATTTATAGAGCAATGTCCACACTAGTTGGAGTTTATGTGAAGACAGTGGGGATGCAGCTTTTTAAAACTGTGGGTATAAATGAAATTAGAGAGCCATTCTTCACCCTTGCTTTGAATCTATCTGTCCCCTGCGGGGTTAGGAAGTCAGTAGGACCTAGCAACTGTTCACAGTGAACCGCTGAGCTTAGAAAACTGCTTCTGATATTAATAGTTATGATTTATTAAGCACATCTATATTATTAACATTATTTTAATGATTTATACAAAGTGGCCAAGTTTTTTACCTGATGGATATTACAATATTTCAGACCTTGTATGCTTTTATTCATATTCATGTATCAACACACACATCTAAGTCACTATATATACAATACATGCTGAGCTAGAAGCTGAGGCAAGAGATTATTTCAACTCCCACCCTCAAGAGATTCCTTAGTTTGTGGTCTAAGAAAATTTAAAAAAAAAAAAAAAAAAAAAGCATCTATTACATGACCGGTAGGCTTGGGATCCTACAGGGCTCACAACCCAACTCAACTTGTAGGAAAAAGAAATGTTAGGAAAATTATCAAGAGGAAGTAACTGGCCCAGCAAAGGAGGTGAGGGTCAGAAAGATGTTCTAGGCACACAGATTCTAGTGAGCAAAGACACTGCTTCATGGAACAGTGTGATTTATTCAGGGAATGTCACAAAGTTATTGTGACAGCAGGAAAGATACCTGTGAGAGTTCAGCAGAGGTCAAGTTCAGAGACACAGTGGGAGGGGCAGATCAAAAAGACTGTGTAGACCTCTATAAGCCCTTTGATTTTATGCTGACTAATGTCATACAGTATAATCATCCTTAATCAGAAAACACAGTAAAGGTCCTAATACCCAAGACTGAAAGAAACAAGACCAAGAATAGAAGAAATAAGATAGAACGTTATATGTAATATATAAGGTATTAAAATATTAATAAATATCATTACGTAATGAAAAATTAGAATTTATTTAGACAGTTGACCATTTGTGGTCTTTATCACTGTCAATTAGACTAGTGCAGGTCACATAATCTTTACTTGATTTTCTCTTAACCTGTTTTCAGGACAATGAATCTTTTTCTTGGGTTTATATCACATTCTCACAAACACTAAATAATTCCACTTTCCTTGTGTCCTCTCAGCTCTGGCAACACGTGGCTGCACCCGTGCACTGTCTGATTTACAGGTCTCCCCTCTCTGCAGTTAGCTGGTCTATAACCAAAACAATCCTCTCCTGTGTTATGGGGGCAGGACAAGTCCTCTTTCACCTGCCTTATCTATGAAATTCCTGTACCATTCTCCTGGTTTTCCTCTGGGGGGTGGGGGGGAGGTTACTAAAGAGTGCTTTAAAGAACCTGAAATCCATAAAACAGAGAGCAGCGTAAAATGAAAATAGAGCCAGAAACTTTGTTTGTTCTTTCCCTGGAGCTCTGTCTTGCATAGAGAAGGAATCATGACCAGCCTCACTGGCTGCCATAAATTGCCCGATTTCTCCACGCCTCCAAGTTGATGCCAACCTGTCATCAAGATCCAGTCTTGATCTTTCATCTGGCTCTTCACTTCTCTGACTAAGCCTGGCTCTTGGCAATCTCTGATGAACTTAGGATCTGAATTCTCTTGGTTAAATTCTGCCCATTTCAGAAGTTACCCAACAACGCACCGTTTCCTGAGACTCCCAAAGTCTCAATAAAAATCAGTCCTGAATAATATACGCTTGTGGTTCATTCAAATGTCACTTCACTGTGGACTTTCCTGACCACCTTATTTAAAATTGCAACCTGTCTGCTACCACCATTCCCCGTGATCCACCCAAATTCCTGTGTCTTTTTACTGTAATTTGTTTATGATGGCGATTGTTTGCTGCCTGTCCCCCTCAATGCACACACCAAGATGTGAGCTCCAAAGTAGCAAAGCTATTGTCTCTCTCTTTTTTTAATTCATCAAAGTAATTTAAACTACATAAAAGTGGCTTGTATATAATATATATCTGTATTTTATAAATATATAGGTGTGTGTTTATACATCTCTTTCCATACATACACATTCACACCGATATTTCAATAAAGAGAACTAGCTAGACACCCAAATAGAGGTGAACAGTTAGGTAGGTAGAGATGCAGATGTGTACAGATGGGTGTATAGGAAGAGAAAAGTGAGAACATTAACATAGAGCCAGCCAGAATCACCATGTCCCTATCTCTGGCCACAGTGGTTTCTGCACAAATAACTCGTGTATCTAATCTCATAATTTCTTATGAAGTCACAGAGGAGTGTTTGGAACTGAGACTCCTCTAGAAAATATAGAATGGTCTCTGTGTTCATCATCACCCCACCCAAGGGATGGTGGCCCCCCTTCTCACTTGGGATATCAGCCTGAGATCCAGAACCATCTGTCCGAGGAGCAACTCCAAACCACAGACCTGTCATCGGGTCTTGGAGAGGTGAAGAAAACCACTTGGGAGCTCTTCCCAGTGGCAAGGCCGTGGGGCAACTTGGGGGGATTCCAACACACCTCTTCTCTGAGGCGAATTTATTAAAATATAGTCTTTGAAAATTTTTGGTGAGACTTGAAATATTGAGACACTACCAGGCTCTCCCAACCCCACCTCAATATTTTCACCGGGTGGCAACCCTAAGCCTCTCCCCTACAGAAGTCACAGAGCCCCTCTTCTTCCTTCCCTGGATGATCCACAACCTACATTCTGGTGTCCACTTAGGGAGCCTCTGCAGTATCAAAGTGTCAAGGGCTTTCATAATCAGGCACTTTTAATTGGTCTGAAGAGAGGCCATTATTTAAATAGAATTCTCTCCAGAAATGTCATGTACTGTGTTTGCAAGTCTCTCTCTCTCTCTCTCTCTCTCTCACACACACACACACACACACACACACACACACATCAATTATAAGTCATATTTCTATGGCCTTAGCACATTATTTGCTTCTTATGATTATGATTCATTTGGAAAAATTATCTGCAGGGGTGCAGAGTCCTGTTTATTCAACCATGAATTGAAATTACATAAGCTTTCTTTTCCTTTTTTTTTTTTTTTTTCAGGTAAAGGTGCACAAAGATACCGTTTATTCTGTTTCCCCCTGAGGAATCTACATATTCATGTTGTGTGCGATGAGTACGTTGCTATGGTAATGATCATGGTTGCACATTAAGTAGCAAGAAAATCAGCAGCAAGAAAACTGGTTTTACTTACCATTTAGTCCTGCTCTCCATCCCCAGCCCAGCAGCTCCTGTACCTTCAAGTGGGCCAGAATTCCCTGAGGTCAATGTGATTTAGCTGTGAGCCTGGTCTGGGTGGCCTCTTTGGGCAATTGTGGGTGGTTTGAAATGAACTAATGTCCATTATGTTACTGCTTCCATTCTTTACTGGAAGGTTAAAATGACATAGGCTAGTTTTAAAAAATTTATATATATATATATATATATATATATATATATATATATAGTCAAGAGAGATTGAGTTTCTATTTGTGCTCTCTCGTGGATGCACTATGTGAATTTATATATCTTGTTTTGGTTTAAAACTATGAGCCTCAAGCTTCCTTCTCAACAGAATGATAGCATTATACCAAATACTCCTAGTTCCCCTCCAGCCTCAACACTGCGTGTGACAGTTGAAGTGGCAGAGCCTGCAGAGACAGGGAGACCTAGATTTTCATCTGGGATATGCAGCATTTCTGAGCTCTGGGATCTCTGGCAAGTACAGCTCAGTAAGCTCCAGTTTCTCCTTATCTTTAAAATTAAATTTAAAACATAACTAGTTGTTTTCCAGGTTGTGGTAACGTGTGTAAATTGTGGGATAATGTGTGTAAAGCACTTGGTTCAATTCGATATTCAATAAAAAGCGCCGTTTGACATGTGCTTATTTAGTCATTTTCCATTTAACAAGTGCCACTGAGGTTCTGCAAGGCTCTGGGCTACAATAATGAGGGGAAAAAAATGATGATATGTCTTCCTTCATGGAGCCTATGAGCTTGTGGGAAGAAGAGAAATTAGAGACAGATGCAAGATTGCAATTGTGATGTGCTGGTATGGAGCTAAGAGAGTCTGTCAAAGGACTTGACCTGGCTTCCTGAACAGAGAGGTGACATAGGAATATGAGTAAACTAAGTGAAGAGAATCAGGCAGAAGGACATCAGAGCCCTTTGGAAGAATTTACTGTGACTAGACCAGAGAAAGATGAGGCTGAGAGGTTGTTACAGACTGGACTTGGAAAGGGCTTGGAGGCCAAATTAAGGAATTTTGTCTGGTTCTTGAGAGCAAAGATGGTTATTACAAAAGGCTACTCAGGAGATGATACAATTACATTTGCATTTTGAACAATCATTCTGGTGTAGAGGTCAGGTAAGAGGGGAGAGGGCAGAGGGAGGACAATTAGATGAACAGAGGGGCAGTAGACTCTGGGCAAGAGAAGATGGCGGCTCTGGTAGAAGGGGTGCCAGAGATGGACAGAGGTGATGGACTGGTGGGATATAGGAAGGCTAAAAGAGCAACTTTGGTGAAGGACTTGGAACACGAGGTGGTAAGAGAGACAAAGAGAAAGGAAGAAATACGAAAATACTTATTACAAAAGCAGATGATGTTGTTGTCTGCCAAGATGCACAACCTAGGCTTGGAATACAAGTGGGGGTGGCAGAGTGTCAATGAAGAATTACCAGATAGGTTTTTGAAAGTTTTATTTTATTTTTTATTTTTTTAGTTATTGATAGACCTTTTTTAAAATTTATTTATATGTGGTGCTGAGAATTGAACCCAGTGCCTCACACATGCTTGGCAAGTACGCTACTGCTGAGCCCCAGCCCCAGCCCCAGCCCCACAAGAGAGGGTTTTGACCTGTGACATTTTAAGTGTATTTGAGTCTTCCATAAGGTCGAGCTACAGAAGACAAGTAGCAACCAAGGTTGCTCCCCAGGGATACTACAACCCCATGTAAACACAGCCTTTTACACCCATTCTTGCTCTTCCCTGATCCACTGTGTACACAGATTACCAGAGTAGCCTTTGCCAATGTAAATCTATTTAGGATTCTGTCATCTAAAATCTTGCTGTCACCACCCACTACTTGCAGCATGTGTCTAAAGTCCCCTGTGGCTCACAAGACCCCTGTCCCTTACCGGCCCCTCCTTCCTTGACTAATCTCTTCCCACTACTACATACCAGCCTCATGGTCATCCTTTTCTTTCTTAAACATGCCAAATTCCTTCCTGCTGTTTATTCTACCATAAATGTGACCCTAATCCCCCTCACCGCTGCACAACACCCACAGGTCTGAACCCGTCCTACCGTTCGTTCCTCCAATTAGCAATGAAACACCACATCGCCCAGCACGCCCTGCTAGCCCCCTGCCTACCACCAGTTATGTCAGCTCCTCTGGATGGACACACCCCAGCTCTCTGCTTTTCCGCACCTGTCACGATGGGCAGTGTAGGAGTATTTGTATGATTTCGGTTTATCATCCGAGTGTTAGCTTTTCATCACTGTGACCAGAATGTCTGACGAGAACAATTTAGAGGAGGACAAGTTTATTTTGGCTCATGGTTTTAGAGGTGTCAGTCCACGGTTGGCTGACTGTACTGCTTTGGGCCTGAGGTGAAGCGGAGCATCGTGGCAGAAGGAGATAGAGAAGAAAGCCTTCCCTCATGGCAGCCAGGAAGTAGAGAGAGAGGAAGGGCTCCGGACAAATACAGTCCAAGGCCGTACCCCCATGCACCAGCCACACCCCACCTGCCTACAGTCACCAGCCAGTAGTCCATCCAGAGAACTAATCACTGCGTAAAATCCTCACCTCCAAACCTTGCTGCATTGGGGGGGGGGGGGTGCTTTCAACACACAAGCTATTAAGGGGACATTCCAGGTCCAAATCATAACTTTTTAGAGCAGGGGTTATGTCTATATTTCTTATTGATGAGTCTTAGCAATAAGGTGAGGGATGACAATGTCATTGGGATAGGCCTTGGAATTTTTTTTTCTAAATATTTTTTGGCTGTATATGGACACATATATTTATTTATTTCTATGTGGTGCTGAGGATGATCCCAGGGCCTCACATGTGCTAGGCAAGTGCTCTACTATGCTTGAGCCACAAGCCCAGCCCGGACCTTGGAATTCTACCTGAGTCCTGAATGTGTTCCAAGAAGAGGCATGAGGTTGAAACCAGACAGATATTCAAAATTATTTTGGATAATTCGGCCCTAGACTCAGGAAGAACTTGAAGGAAAGGGAGGATAGATCTGTGACTAATCATAGTTTGTGTTGCTAAAGATCAGCTACGGAGTTCCCCAGGTCTGCACAGAGCATGCCTTCTGTGGTACTGGAGAAAGGAACCTCAAAGAGAAAGTGAAGGCAAGGATCCAAGAGGCCCCTCACCTCCTGGGGCAGATGCCCGCTGATTCAACCAAGCTTTGGCCTCCCACTCACCTTGATTCTGAGGCCCCTGACATGTTACATTAGAATATGATTAAACATCTAGTGGTGGGCTAAAGCAGGCACTGTCTGGTATACACTGTCAAAGATTTCAGGAAAAAAAATTTGGAAGAAAAATGAAACGTTCTAAAATTTTATAAATTAACTTATGTAATAGGAAAGTATTCATTACATTTTTTTTGTGTGTGTGTGTGTATGTGTCAGATAATACCTTGGTCAAGCTCATAGACTCTCATTCTCCTACTTCTCCTTCAAGTTGGGGGACTCCATGCAGTGGGCCAATTTGGATCAGGACATATACTCTGTAGTCTCCTACAACACAGAACTCTGAACTGAGTTGAAGGCATATGAGACATCTCTTGTTTTTTTCTTCCCAGTATCAATTGGGAGTATTTGGGGCGCAGTGGATTTATTCAGCTGGCTTCACACCAAAGCTCCTCATTGGGATACATGACCAAATCATATCCATCAAAAGAGCATGCTTCCTGAGTTCTAGTTACTGGTGTGTAGGTGGCCTGGGTTCTCAGACTGGAACAGGGACAGTCTTTTCCACTCCCGCTGGGACTTTAGGGGGAAAAAGTATGAGTCACTGTGCTGATCCGAATTCAGCCTGGCACTCTTGGCAGCCTCTTTATACCAGACAGGACACCTGTCAGAGGCTGGAGCCAGCAACGAGGAAAGCAGAACCCTGAGATACAGGAAGGCTAACTTCTTGGTGACACTAGTGACACTGTCTGAGCCTCTATGTCCAGCTGTTCTTGAAGTGAGACCAACCTTGCACTTTGTCACATGGCATTGATAAGTCCTCTTTATTGGCCTAAGTTAGGTTTCTGATCCTTAGAAGTGCAATAGTTTGAGGAAGAAATATTGTAATAGTAAAGGGCACCAAAATTCAGAATGATGAGAATAGAATAGGTTAACCATTGAGCCAGTAGCAGAGCAGAAACTAGAAAACGAGGAAGGAAAGCGTTAAGCCAAAGGTTAATGACAGTCATGACCAAGGCTAGGAACAGTGGGGGAGTGCAGAGGGTTAGCCCTCTGTGGCAGGTGGCAGTTGCAAAGGGATGAGATGGCTGAAGAATAGAGTTTGTTTCTTAAGGCCATTGTAGCAAAGCACCAGAAACTGGACAGCTTCAAATGACAGAAATTTATTGCCTCACATTTCATATTTCTGAAAGCTAGAATTCCAATGTTAAGGTGCCAGAGGGCCATGCTCCCTCCAAAGACTCTAAGGGAGCATCCTTCCCTTCCTCTTCCAGCTTCAGTAGACCCAGACAGTCCTTCATCCTTTGCCTGTGGCAGAAACGCTCCAAGCTCTGCTTCCAGTTTCATGTGCCTGTCTTTCCTGTGTCTCTGGGTCCAGATCTACATTTACCTCTGCTTCTAAAGTCTCTAGTAATATTGGCTTTAAGGCCTATGCTACTCAAGTCTAACTTCATCTTAACTCATTACATCTTCCCAAATAAAGTCCCATACCAGAGATTGACATAAAGTCAGGTACCAGAGATTGAGGCTTCAAATGTTCTCTTTTGGGGAATCTGACTTGCCAAAACCCTGAGAATTATCATTCAGAAAATTCAGTCTTTTGAAGCCTTCTTCTCCCCTCCCTTTCCAGAGATACCCCCAACCTTCTATAGCACTCACTCTAATTTCCTCCCAACCAGGGGCCAAGCTCTCTCTACTAGGTTAACTTTTCAGTCCTCCCCCTCTTCACAGAAAACTATCCATCCATCATCCTCCACATTACAGGGGTCGGGCTCCCAAAGACCATTTTTTTTATACACTAAATACATGAGGATGGACCTCAGGCAAAGGCTGATATCTCTTGGACTGAAATTCCCTAAGATTCTCTGAGAACTCAGAATTGAGACTGGGAGAGGCATACCGGCTCTATTCTGGGGAAAGGACCTCATTTGGGAATCACAGGGCTATCCCTTATGGCCGAGAGGCAGAGGAGGCCAGGGGTCAGCAACAGGAGAGAAAATACAGATTGCTGGAGATGCGCAGCTGCAGGGGATCAGCAGGGGTGCTGTGATCTCTGACCCCTGGGTTAAGGCAGCTCCTGAGCTGTGTTTGTGTCCCATGGAAACATCTCTCTATTACACTGAGTTCTACTTTTCTTCCTCCTCCTCCTCCTTCTCCTCCTCCTCCTCCTCCTCCTCATCATCATCATCTTCATCATTATCATCATCCTTCTCTTTCTTCTCCTCCTCCTTCTCCTCTTTCTTCTAATAACTACTGGCTTCAGTCAGTTTCAATCACCAATAAGCTATAACTACATTATTAATATCCTCTATCCAAATCCTCTTTTAAAGGAATTTCTGGTAAGGTTGTGCCCACTGATATGTGAAGAATTTGAAGGTTTCAAATATATTTATATTCCACCATCATCTAGAGCTACACTCTGAAGAGTGGAGGCTCCTATCAACAGTAGGGGAGGAAGGGTCTTTGGGTGGGGAGGTGGGAATTATTTCTAATAACACTGGGTAAGGAGAATCTAAAACTGTAAACTTGAACATGCATCACAGTCATCTGGAAGACTGGTAAAAATAAAGAGCTAAGATCATCTCCGAGTTTATGATTTGGTGGGTATGGAAGCGGGTTTGTCTTTCTAACAATAATCTCTGGTGATTTGATGCTGTTGGTTTGAACACGCTTTGAGAATCACTAAAGTTGAAATCTGGCATTGCTTAAGGAAACAGTGCTAGGTGGTGTATCAGCACTAGAGACTTTATCTCTGGATGGAAGAATACTTTCCTTATTTGGACCAGCAGCGCTGCACATCGATTTCTCATTTTAAAAAAAGCTTCTGGAGAAGTTCAGAAAAGGTGTATCAAAGGCACAATTGCAATTCCTTCTCAGATTGTTTCTTCAGAAACAAAAATCCTGGAAGCTACCAGTGGAAAAGAGTGCTGGCTTCCAAGTTTGGGGACTTTGGCTCTGTGCTTCAGGCTTCCTGTGGAATGCTTTTGAATCTTGTGTTTCTTATCTGTCAAATGCGGGGGTTGAATTATTTTACATCTTTAGTTTCTTCTTGGCCTTTAGATCTCAGATCTTTGGGCTTGCTTAGGCTTTGCTCTGGAACTCCCAGAAGGGCTATTTCTTTAGTGAATATCTCCATAGACCATCTCTCCCCTTCTTAGCCCCCACCTTGCTTTGGGGCAGCATCACTTCAGGATGAAACAGGTGGTACCCTGCAGATTTCTCTGGGTAATAAAAAAAAAACGTAGAACCAAGAGATACTTACCCAGAAGAGAAGGAAACCCTCTTCAGACTCCTAAACAAATCACTTACACTGAATTGGATTGAAGCTCTTCTAGCCGGAGAGAGCCCTCACAAGTCCTCTGCTTAGCTTGGAGTTCTGATCCAACCACATGAGCTATTGTACATCATACTCCAAGGTGCTGGGCCTGGCAGAACACAAGCAATCGTTGATATCTAGTGAAACGTTGCCAGTGTATCAAACTTGTTGGCCATTTTAAAAGAAAGATAAGTCTAGGTCTTACAGTGACCATAATAGCATGTTACTCTATGTAATCTGCATCCTAGACACTAGGGAATAAAGATGATTGAGACCCAGAACTTACCCTCCTTTACCTATCCAAGAAAAAAATCTTTAAAACAAGGATAGCATAAAGACAGAACTAATGCACTGTGCTATAAATGCAGAGAAGGGGTCAGCAACCTGAACTTGCTGACCCATTTTGATGGCAAAATGTCTAAAAGGTGTTAATTTGGGGGGGGGGTGCGGGATAACTAAGGTCATCCATGACTGGAAGAGAGTGAGATAGCTGGTCCCAGCCTGCTGTTCCTTGCAGGTGAGGGAGGGTTTCTAGGAAACCAACTATGAGTACATGCTGGAGGTTCAAGTGCTGAGGTCCAAGTAGTTGTTCTTAAAGATGGACTATGCATCAGCTGCACCAGAACCACATGGAGGTAGTTGTTAATACCATAGACTCTTGGTGCTCTCCTCAGACCCAAAAGAATAAAAATGTGTAGGAGAACAAATCCTTACAAAGCTATGAGAGGCAGAAGGATCATGAATGTCTATCTGCAGGTTTGAAACAAAATTTTTCTTCTCTACTGCCAGAAATTTGAGAACTTTTAACAGGTGGATGTGAACTGTGAATACCAAGACCAAGAAGTGGTGTATCCATGAAATTCAGCTATAGACAGCAAAACAACTCTATAGTTATTTTAATTAGCAAGGGATTTGAACCAAGGAATTGAAAGCTTATAAAATTGTTGGAATTAGTAAAGCAAGCTCCATACTGGGCCTGCAGGAATAGTTTTCAGAATAGCAGAGACCTGTCTTGCAAAAACAATCAGAAGGCTACCCCGGGAATCATACCATGCTGATTACATGCATGTCTCCCTGCCTACTGACCTCAAACTTGAAGCTATGTCTTGCACAAATGCGTTTGACTGGTGACATAGAGCATGTTTGCATCTCTAGTGCAAAAGAGCTTGGGAAATAGAGTATTTAGGTCCTAAACTTTGGGGACACGGGTAATCTATTTGAATGATGGCAATCTGTTATTACACCCACCACAGGCAGATCCTGAACACTACGTTTCCTGAAGTTAGTGAAGGCCATAGATTGTTTTTCTGAGAAGCATCTTGAGAGACAAGTGCTCCAGGGGACAGACTTTTGGAAATAACCATCCTGGTTCTACTTTTTCATTGGTGGGAAAGGAAGCAGATGCCCAGAGAGATTAGCAGCTCACCCTGCAACACCCCGTGAATCAGTTGCAGAGCAGGGATGAGGCCAGGTCCCCAGTCTTTCCACCAGTTTAGCTTTGCTTCTTGCCCCCTCTCTGCAGTTCCCTCCATCCTGATGTTTCCTGCCAAAAGGACAACTTAAAAGGTGGACCTTTGGGACCCAAAGAAAAGACTTTAAGGAAGCTTGAAGTGATCTCCTGAATTATGCAACAATACAGCAAGCTAATAAGCTCTCCCGAACCTCCAATTAAGTGTGAGGATAATTGCACCCTGGAGCTGGGAGAGCAGCTGAGACTAGGAGTATCACAGGAACTGTCAGGAGCTGAGCTGCTTTTAAAATCTTAGCATTTCATCCTGGCTTCTTTGAGGGGAAAGAGGATGTGAAAAAGAAAGATAGGTGGTCTCAACCCTCTTGGGACAGACTGTAAACGGCATGAAGTCGTTTTGCCATTTTGGCTCAAGGGAAGAAGCTACTGTCACTGATGCAAACCCGACGGGGTACTGACAAAGAGGTCTTCCGATAGGTCTTTGTACCTTTAGTTTTGACCTCAAGCTTTCAGCTGCTCCTGTCCAAAGTCTGATATTTTTTCCCCCTGCGGGGTAATTCCTCTGCCACCTCCCAGCAGCCAGCCTTGAGCTGGCTCAGGGGTTCCTGGGCATGTTTAAACCCTCGCCCAGAAATCTTGCATGATGCTCCCCTCCATCTATATCCCACCCCTCAAAAAGGATTGATGTTCTTGCTGTTTTTCTGCTCAGCATTTATGGATGGGTTTTGCACTGCTTCATTTATTCTGCTTAATATCATGTGTTATTCTACAGTGTCATTGTGGCCCTCCTAAGATACTTCAGATTATTAAAAAGCAACTGTTCCATTGGTGGAAAGGAAACCTTCTCTCAGATTTGCAATCATGATGTTATTTTTCCCATCAGGATTCAGAATTTCATCAAGTTTCTTCTTCTTCTTCTTCTTCTTCTTCTTCTTCTTCTTCTTCTTCTTCTTCTTCTTCTTCTTCTTTTAGGTGACAGGTACATTTATGTGTAGCAAGCTGGAAGTCATAAGTGACTTGATAAAAATTGACAAAAACTAAGCTGGCAAAAATCACTGATTAGCCAGAAAAATCAGTCTCAAATCAAAATAGTTGCATTCCAGGTAACAACCATCAGAGGCAAATTAGAGGAAAAAGGAAGACAGAGAGAGAGAGAGAGAGAGAGAGAGAGAGAGAGAGAGAGAGAGAGAGAGAGGGAGGGAGGGAGAGAGAGAGAGAGAGAGAGAAAGGAAAATTTTTATTTTATTTGGGAAATTTCTCCTTTATGACTTTCAAACCAATCGTCCCCCCACCCTGCACAATAATCCTCTGGAAGTTTTCAAAATCCCCTGCCCAGATTATAACCCAGATCCATTAAATTGGGCTTTCTCAGGATGCAACCTAGAGATCAGTGCATTTGAAATTTTGCAGGAGTTGCACATGTGCTGAATTGATTGCTGATCACAAATGATTATTGATAGTAGTTCATGTAATAGAGTCTTACACTTAATTCAACATTGCCACATCTATTTGGTGTTGGGGAAACACAGCCAGAAAAAGACATGCCTGAAATACTGTACAACATGCTTTACAAAATAAAAAGCGATTTCGCATCTCATTTCATTTTCCAATTAGCCCCATGATTCATGGCCCTGATCCGTAGAAGAGAAAGCTGAAACTCAGAGAAGCTGAACGAATGTCTGAGGCTCTGCCATAAAGGAGTGCGTGGAACAGTAGAATGCCTCGGGTCAAGAACTTGGAAAGTCCTCCCACAGTGTTGTAGAGGACGCGCGTGAAGTGCTGGCGTGGGTGTTTTAAATTAGGATCCAGGCTGCACGGGGGAGGCCAGCTGAGGCGCAGGAGGGACAACAGATTGCCACGATCACGCAGTTCAGACTTGAACTCCTGTAACGTCTCCAACAAACCACCCTCTGTTCCCACATGATGGTTGCTCTAACTATTAGATTTCTTTACCCAAGAAGCCAACTTTTGGGGATGCTGCTTTGGGTTGATTTGGGTCCCCCCAAAAGAGATGTTGAAGTCTTAACCTCTGGACCTGTGAATAGGGTCTTTCCAGATAGGGATCAAACTCAAATGAGGTCCTTGGAAGGGGTCCTAACTTAATGATCGGTGTCCTTACAAGAAGACGGACATTTGGCAGCAGATCCACAGAGAAGAAAAAGAAGAAGGGAAGGGAAGAAGATGCTGGCTAAACATGAAGGCAGAGCTTGGAGTCACGCTGCATTGAACTAGAGAAGGCAGACAAGGACCCACTGTGAGAAACCCCTTGAGAAAGCCTGGCCCTGGTGATGCCTTAATTTTAACCTCGAGCCTCCAAAACTCTGAGGGAATAAATTTCAGTTGTTTTAAGGTAATTAGTATGTGGCACTGTGGTTGAGAATCTCGAGGAAGCTAATCAAAACACTATACCAACAAAATGGTTCATGCATGGATCTGGCAGTTGGCCAGGGTCACTTGATCTCCTGTCTCTCTCATCACTCAGCACGTGAAAGCTTATTGTCATGTGGTTGAGCAGGATTCTGAGGCAGTGACAGAATTATACAAAGCATCTCAGGATCTGACTCCAGAGTGGCACACTAGGACTATTTGCATTCTGTTTGCTGAAAGAAGTCACAGATAAGGTCAGATTCGAGGTAGAGGGACATAGATTTTGCCCCTTTCGTGCCAGAAAGTAGTAAGTCAAATGGCAAAGCCTGCATACAAGAATCAGTGAAGATTTCTGGTCATTTTTTTGCAATCTACCACAGTAGAGATCCTTAGTTTCTGCTGTGGTTAAGTTAGTCAGGTTAAATCATGTTGAACGATATTTTCTGCTGTGGTTAAGTTAGTCAGGTTAAATCATGTTGAACGATATAATGAATAACCCCCAGATGTCTCAGTGTCTATTGACATCTCAATCCAGTGAAGGCTGCTGTGTACCGGAGAGAAGACTCTCTGTCCCAAGTGACTTTTCAAGGCCTATATTATGATTTGACTTTCTTCAAGACCTCAGAGTTAATCCTGTGAGTACTCCTCATGTAGCTCTCAGGTGAAAGAAGAAAGATGATGTGAAGGATCTGCAGAAGCCAGACCCGGAGCGACTTGCCGCATTTCCACTGGTCTGAATTTTCATTGACCGTCTAACAGCAAAGGCAGCCAGGAAGCTTCTTTGGCTCCAAGGAAGAAAACTAAGTGAGTTCATCTCCATCACCTTCAACTTCCTGGCTTCAGTCCAAATTTCAAGGCAAGTCCATTCTATATCCTGTCCACCAACTTCAGTGTTCTTTCCTCTATATACCAAAGGGGCTGCTGAGGCTGTATTTAGATCATCTTCTTTTCTTTCTTTTTCCTTTACTTTTTAATCCTTCAAGGAGAGATACTTTCATGAAACACTGAGTTTCCTTAGGTAAGGGAGTGGGGAGGGATGTAACAGGACATGACCTGTTTCTTGCATCTCTGCTCTGCCTGGGGGTTGGTTTGTGAAGCTAAAACCTGCCAGCCCTTTGCACTCAGGTGCATCTGAGACTTCCCTTCATTTGTACATGTACCAGAGGGGCCACAAGAGATGTCCTAGAACTCAGCTCCTCCTGAGCATAGGGAGCACTCTCCAATGTCACATGCTCCCAACACTATGTCCCTGTGCTTAACAAGTCACAAAACACTCTCAGGCTGTGAGAGCAGACACACATTTCAAACTCCCACTCTACCACTGCAGTAAGCTGTGTGATCTCCGGCCCATTACCCCATGCTGCTGACCTGCAGTTTCCTCATCTCTCATGTTACGATGGTCCTACCTTCTATTTGGGGGTATGGTAAGGACAACCATGGATGTAAAGCCCCTGTTCCAGCAGACAATCATTCTCTTTCTCTTCTTCCTTTCTCCTTCCCTGTCCCCACCTCCAGCTACCCTGTGAGTGAAGTGGGGATGGGGAGGGATGTAACCTGAGATAGTCAGAGCTCTACTTAGTGATGCTAAGAGAAAGGTCGGTGGACAAACCCAATGGAGAGGGGTGATGTTACTAGTTCTCCATGAGCACACGAATATGTATTAGGGTTCGTGGGGTCATATTTAAAGAGATGTCTATTTCTTTGTTCCAATGAAGATTTTTTTAAAGGATTATTATTGGTAGAGAGGTTTGGGAGTTAATATGAAGACACACTGGTCCTCACTATCAGAAAGAGTGGGCCTTTTCCTATAGAACCTTTGGTAACTCACAAGCTGTCCTAAATGTCACCTTCATTCCCAAACCTGTGAGGCTGGGATAGGCTGTGTTTTAGATAGGTTTTCTATCACCATGACCAAAATATCTGACAAGAACAATGTAGAGGAAGAAAAGTTATTTGGGGCTCATGGGTTCAGAGGTCTCAGTCCATAGATGGCTGACTCCATTGCTCTAGGCCCCAGATGAGGCAGCACATCATGGCGGAAGAACCCGGAGGAGGAAAGATGCTCATCTCATGGTGAGATCAGGAAGTGGTACATCTCATGGTGAGATCAGGGGGTGGGGATGGGGGGAGCTGCAGAAAGAATAACCTTTCCACCAGGGTATGTCCCCAGTGACCTTCCTCCTCTAGCCACCACCACCTGCCTACAGGTACCACCCAGGCAATCCATTCAGACTAGGATGAACTGATGAGGTCACAGCTCTCATAATCTAATCATTCCACCTTTGAATATTCCTGTATTACCAGGAGTTTGGGGGACACCTGATATCCAAGCCATCAGGCTGTAAGGTAATGCCATGATGCCACCACCTTTGGAGTAAAAAGAGGACTCTACCTTCCCCTGGCAGCCAGGTGTTAAATCATCACTAGATGGCAGTAACATCCAACACTTAATGTCCTATACACTGATCAAACCGTTTCGCCTTCGTTCCCCTTTTGATTCACTGTTTCAAGCAAACTTTCAACACAAGACAGAGCCTTAAATTTGTATATATCTTCTTTTGAAGTGGACTTGGAGACTTGCAGAATGTTTAAAAGGCAGGAATCAGGCCATTGCTCTAGCTGCAAAGAACAGACTTCTCACTGAACTTCTCAGAGTTCCAATAAAGAGAATTCTACTCAGCCCTGGAATGGATGAAAAGATCAAGAAACTGGTACCCTCTGTCCTTGTCAAGGAGTCCTGGGCTTGGACCATTTTTTCTTTTTCTTAAGCCAAATCAATCAATCAATCAATCAATTAATAGGACATTAAAAATAATCTATGCACCTGGTGGGGAAAAGCTGGCTTGCCTTAAGCCATGTGGTTCTCTAAGTAAGTTTCTGTTTAACTTTACTTTTATGTTTTCTCCCAGACCCCTTCCTTCCACTCCCAAATTCATTTGTACACCCAATGTTGGATTTTTTTTCTGGACACCAATAGAATACAGATGAAAGAAGAATGTGGGCCCATTGAAAAGAACTAGCAATAACATGAAATACAAGTTATTTGAGGCTATGGACCTCAGGACATTGCAAAACGAAGTTTAGACTAATCTTAAGTTAGTCTCAGAGGACTTCTGGGCTACTCCTGGCTCCAAAGCTTTGGCCTCCTCCATGGATCGGGGCTATCTCTCTGATCAGGGATCCAGAGACCTGTCTAAAAGATCTAATAAATGTTGATACCAAATGTGCCGTCCTCCTTTCATGCAGTAGCTCCAATTATGGATTGTCTTTGTTGGAGATTCGGACCTAAGAAATTTTGCATAATTGCCTACAGTATTGTCCGGTGGGCTGAGAATGTAGCAGGTATTAGCTGAAGACATGCACACTGAGACAGTACAGGGGACAGCTTGAGGCACTGGAGTTTAGGTCATGCCCACTGTCCCTATAGCTAACCCTATCCCCACCTCGAATTTTTTTAAGTAGCTATATCAATAAGTTGCATGCATTAAGTGGAGTTTGGGATTAGATTGGAAGACACTGACCCATCTAACAGGCAGGAGCACACACACTTCAGGGCTGATTCTAAGCAAGAAGACCCAGATCAGTAATTGGGTTACTAGATCTAGGATCTCCAGAAGTGAGAATGAACGGTGTTGTAAACAAGTTAAATGATTGGACTAAGGAGAAGGCAGCAAGACTGAACTTTTGTTCTGTGAGCTGAGTCAATGTTGGGGAAGAAAATGAGAGCAAGGAGCTTAACCCAAACTTATTCAGTCCCCTATGGTCATCAGTATCACCAGATCTCAGATGGAATTGGCAGCAATTCATGTGGGAGGGCCTTAGTCATTGAGAACCACTGAGTCTGGGGTCTGGGAAGTGGACTTCCACAAATATCATCCTGAAATGGGAAGTCAAGCTGCATTATCCATCTCCATCCGGAGTAGCTCAGAGGGGACGGAACCTGCAGCTGGGGAGCTGAGCCTGCAGCTGGGGAGCATTAATGAAGCAGCTGTGACCAGCTGGAGACTCCGAATCAGACTCAGAACACAAGGCCAGGACAAACAAAGCATGGAAAAAGTTGTGTCTCTCGACATGTCCACATTAGTTACCATTCTGGAGCTCCCCTGATAATCACCCAGACTATGATCCACTAAAAATGACATTTCCTACCACAGAGACCTAATGTCTGACCTTGACATGCAGAAACGGAAAGAAGGGGAGGTTGGAAGCCATCTTAATTCCTTCAAGAAAAAATCCAGGGCTACTGGTTACTGCTCTCTCAAACTTCTCATTTATCCCTCTACTTCTAAATTTTCCTTCCTCAGTGGAAAAAAAAAAAAAAGTCAGACTTAGGAAAGGAAGGAGAACACCCCAGGGGAAACTTTGGCTCCGTATTAATATAAGCACTTTTTAATCTCTATTTTTTAGTCATTCAGGAAAAATATTTTAAAGGATGAGTTTAATTGTTTTTCCTTCCTACAAAATTTAACTCGGTCCCGGAGATACCATTTCAATGGAAAAGGCAACATATCCCATCTGTATTGACCGTAGAGTTAAAGATCCACAAAGTAGAATAAACATTTGCAGTAGTGGGGTAAAATTTTTGATAAGGGATTATACCCGCTTATGGGTTAAAAACATCTAATTTTTTTTTCTTTTTCACTGATGAAGCAATTGATCTCTTGAAAATTTTGATAATTTTACATTCTATCCCCAGGTGATAGTGGTATTTTATCCGTTAGAATGTAAACTCTAGAAGGGCAGGGAATTTTCTCTTTTTTATTTATTGCTATCTTTCTGGGCCATAGTGGACACTCAGTAAGCTTTATAAATAAATGAGTTAGTCCAGGGCTTAGGAGAGAAACCAGCTTAAAAGCATAGCCTCTGCTGATGGCGGCCTCTCACCCACCTTAGCATCTCAGGATCTTAGCAAGGACTCAACTCTTCTTCCCATGTCTTTATTATTGACTTTCTACTCCTTCCACTTGCTTCACTGCTGAGTCCCTGGGTTTGCTGAAAACCAGAGGGGAACACTCTGATTCTGAGCCTCCCATTTTGTTTTGCTCTGATTTTAAAGATCTAATGGAAAGACCAAAGGATGAGAGTAAGTGAGGCCATAAGTTCCTGGAAATACTGCAGCGTGCACAGGATAAGGGGTTGGGTCAGTTATGGAAGGACCCAATTTTCCTTCCATCTTCTACCCTTCATTACAAGGAGACCAGGAGATGTTGCTTCCCTTAGGGACTTGAATTCTTTTACTCAAGTTGACTTTCACCCTCTTTCTCAAAGACCTTGTGATCATAGCCCAGGTAGATACTTAATGTTTCCCACTAAAATATTACAGCTCACAAAGGGTGCCTCCGGGCCTCTTCCCATAAAGGGACCGTCATGTCTGTCACTCCTTTCAGACTTGGATCACCGGAGGCTGCTCAGTCACCTCTGTCCGAGCAGGCAGGACCACACTCAAGGTAGGATTCTGCCAAACATCCCAAAATGTTTTCCAACATTTGGAATTTGACAAGAATCCCAAGCACATTTGGCTTGTGTCCCCCTTTTCCCTTAATTGTGGAGCCCGAACAGAAAATGTAATCCATCTGCTTTAGAGTCATTTTCCCAAAACACATCCAAATTTTCTCAGGGAGAGCTTTTCGACATCTTTGTCTTCGTGGGCCTAACACCTTCCTTCTCGTGTTTTATTTCTTGGAACGGGGAAGCAGACAGAGCCAATAGTCACAGGACTCAATTTCAAACACAGAAACGTCATCTGTAAAATCAGGTGCTCCTGATGAAGGGTCATGAGTCACTCCCAGAATCACAGCTGTGGCACATCAGCCAGGGGGAGCAGGGTGTCTTTAGAACCAGGCGTCCTTAGAAGGTCAGAGAGCAGAGTTCACTGAGGATAGATTCCTCTCCACCCTATATCCATAATCCTGCAGTGCCTGGGAGCCCACCCCTTGCCCCAGTTCCACGGTGAGGATGTCAGAAGCAGAGATTCCGCTGACGCCTACCATTTGCTAGTTGGTCACTATCGTGAGTGCTCCAAACTTGGAACATAAGGAGGCTCACAAGATCCCTCTGAGACTAATTTTGTTAAGACCCTGACCCTCAAAAAGGGAGAGAAAAATTCCAACTCCTAATCGGCATGGTAGATCCTGGCTTAGGATCTTGAGCAAGTTCTTCATTATCTCTGAACTCATGATTTTTCTTTGTAAATAAAGATAATGAGACTTTCCTGGCATAGTTAGTGCACCGCATAAAATTATATAGCTTAGTGCAAAGCCTGGCTTTTGGAAAGCGTTCCATCAATGACAGCCATTTGTAGTATTGTTTGTTGTTAATCTGATAATAGCTTTATTGAGATAGAGTTCACAACATTCAATTCACCCACTTAAAGAGTACAGTTCAGTGGTTTTTAGTACGTTTCACAGAGATGGATGACCTTCCCCACAATGGATTTCAGAACGTTTATCACCCTGAAAAGAAACTTCATATCCATTAGCAGTCAAACCCTTTTCTCCTCAGTCCTAGGCAACCAATAATCTACCCTGTCTCTCTGGATTTCTCTATTCTGGACATTTCATCTAAAGGTTCCATGTGACTAACTTTTTTCACCCAACCTAATGTTTTCAAGGTTCATCTATATTGCAACATATATCAGCACTTCATTTCTTTCTTCCTTCCTTTTTTCTTTCTTTTTTTTTTTTATGGTGCTGGGGATTGAACCCAGAGCCTTGTGCATGCCAGGTAAGCACTCTACCAACTGAGCTATATGCCCAGCCCACTTCATTTTATTGCCAAATAACATTCCATTGTATGACTGTACCACATTTATTTATTAATTTATTTGCCAGAAATGAATTAGAATAATTCTTGCTATTAGAATAACAGTGGACAAATATTCATGGACAATGTTATGTATAGTTCTATGTTTTCTTTGCTTTTAGACATGTACCTAATGGTGAATATCTGTAAACTTTGTGCTTAATCTTTGAAGGAAACTCCAGATGTTTTCTAGCAACTACACTCTTTTCCCTTGCTATATCTAAGCAATCATTGCTCAATCCAAGGTCATGAAGATTTCTTCAATTTCTCTCTATCCTCACCAGCAGTTGTGATTGCCTGTCATTTTTATTATTGCTATCTTAGAGGGTGTGAAGTGGCATCTCATTGCAACTTTGATTTGTATTTACTTGGTAACTAATGGTGTTGAGCAAATTTTATGTGTTTATTGGGCAGTTGTATGTCTTCTTTGGAGAAATGTCTATTCTGTGTGTTTCCACTTTTAATTGGATTTTTGTCTTCTGTTATACTGTTATTGCTATTCTGTATGTATTTTAGATTCAAGCCCTATTATGATCTGAATTTGACATCTCAGAATTTATAGTTAGAAATTTAATCACCAATGTGATAGTTTTAAGAGGTGGGGGTTTCAGGAGGTAATTATGTCATGAGAGTGCAGCCTCTTGAATGAGAGAAATGACCTCAATTAGGCAATAGAAGAGAATAAAATTATGGCATTTGCAGGTAAATGGATGAAGGTGAAGAATATAATGCAAATCCCCCCAAAACAAATGCCGAATGTTTTCTCTGATATAAGGAGGCTGATTCAGAGTGGGGGTAGGGAGGGGGAGCATGGAAGGATTAGACGAACTCTAGATAGGGCAAAGGGGTGGGAAGGGAAAGAAGGGGGCATGGGGGTAGAAAATATGGTGGGATGAAATGGACATCATTACCCTAAGTACATGTATGAAGACCCAAATGATGTAAATATTCTTTGTATACAACCAGAGATATGAAAAATTGTGCTCTATATGTGTAATATGAATTGTAATGAATTCTGCTGTCATATAACAAATGAGAATACAAAATTTTTTTTAAAAAAAGAGGTGGTAGGGAGTTGTACATTTCTTATGCTTTTCTATGCCTTCCACCATGCCGTATGAAGGTGCCATCTTGGAAGCAGAAAGTAGCCCTCACCAGACAGTGAATCTGCTGATCCATTGATCTTGGACTTTCCAGCCTCCAGGACTTTGAGAAATAAATTTCAATTATTTATAAATTTCTCAGTACCACTCTGTGGTACTTTGTTATAGCAGCAAGTACAGATTAAGGCAAGCCCCTGATTAAGTAAATGATTTTTTAAAAAATATTTCTATCGTTCAGTGGGTTGTCTTTTCACTATCTTGATGGTATCCTTAGAAGCCCCAAAGTTATTAATTTTGATGGAGTCTAATTTATCTAATCTTTCATTTTGTTTACGTTTTTGGAACCGTATGTAAACATATTGCCAAACCCAATGCCATAAAGATTTCTCTGTTTCCTCAAAGAGTAACTCTTACACTTAGATTTTTGATCCGCTTTTAGTTAAATTTTGGATCTGATGTAAAGTAGGGGGTCCACATGAAGATTCTTTTGCATGTGGATATCCAGTTATCCCATCCCCATTTACTTCAATGTTTATTCCTTTCATATTACACTTTCTTGATACCCCCTATGGAAAAATCAGTGGTTTGTAATTGAGAGGATTTATTTCTGGACTCTTGATTCTTTTCCACTGATTTGTATATCTGTCTTCATGCCAGTACAATATTGTCTTGATTACTGCAGATTTGTAGAGAGTTTAAAAATTAGGAACGGTGAATCTTCCAACTTTTCTTTTTCAAGATTATTTTTCTACATACAAGACCCCATCGTCTGCAAATACATAATTACACTTATTCCTTTCCAATCTGGATGTCTTTTATTTCTTTTTCTTGCCTAATTGCCCTGGCTAGAAACTCCAGTAAAATTTTGAAGAGAAGTGGTCAGAGCAGACACGGTTATCTTCTTCTTGATTTTAGAGGAAGACCATTCATTCTTTTACCATTAAACATGATGTTAGCTATGGATTGTCCATGGGTGCCCTGGATCCGGTGGAGGAAACTCCCTTCTATTCCTAGTTTGTTAAATGTTTATGTCATCAAGGAGTGTCGTTATAATACAGAAAATCATTTATTTTTTTCTTCTCTCTCTGTTGCTTTTTAAATTTCGTTCCAGCATCTGGTAGGATACCAGGACAACATCAGGAAAGAGGAAGCCGCAGGCTGTTATGCATCCATTCCCTGAAGTGCCCTATGAGCAAGCAACTCCCTCCTGGTCACCCTCTGACCCACAGTGCCCTTGTTGTTCGGGAACAATACGCATCCCCAGCTTTTGATCTGTTTCACTGGCTTACTGTCTTCTGGTTCTGGGGTCCATGGCTTCCTGTCTGTCTTCTCAGGATTCAGATCCTTTTTTTTTCTCTTTTCTTTTTTCTTTTTTTTTTTTTTTTTTTTTTTACCTCTCTCCAGGTGTCCTAAACTTCTTTGGCAGCTACTGATGTTTGGAAAGCTGAAGGCTATTTTTCTGGCAGTAGAATTTCCTTTTCACTCTTGCCTCCAGTTGGATTCCACAAATATTTCATGAACACTTTTTTTTTTTTTTTTTAATGCCAGGCATCCTTCTTGTTGGATCTCGATAATGCTCAAAATCACCCTATGAAGTTTTTCTTGGTTTGGCCCCTTTTTATAGAAGAAAGAAAAAAAAAAAAAAAAACAGGTTCCAAATAGAGAAGGGACTTGTAATTTCAAAGGCTTGTGATTTCTGCCACAGTTAAGTGGCAGAGCCAGAATTTGATTCCCCGGTCTGTCAGCTTAGAACAAAAGTGGAGTGACACTCATAGAGTCACGTCAGCTGAGATAGAACGCAGGACCCCGGTGGCAGGTTGGAGTGGCCCAGAGAGCCTGAGAAAGTAGTATGTCCCATTTCAAATACAAGGGTCCGATTATTGTGGATTTTGCCAGCTTGTCTGACCTTGTGTTTCAAAATACTCATGCCCACCCCTGAGGACAAAGCTCTTTTTATTTCTGTGCTTCTTCATATGGTGGTCCCTCTGCCTCAACCAAACTGCCCCTCCTACCACAATTGCTAAATGCCTGGCCAACCTCTATTCTTACCTGAACACCCTACTCAGGATTCATTTCCCCTGGAAGGTCTGTCTCAGCCACCCCAGACTATTCTTCATCACACCCTGTGCATACAGCCTGGGTATCACAGCACTCACCATACTATGTCCCCCTCCCTATCTCTCTCTCTCTCTATAACCAGTCACAATAAATCATAGATCTTCTCTGTAAGCTCAGGACCCATAATAGTTCTTGATCCATATTAGGTTCTTACTAATTGAAATCCTTGGGACAAGCTCCCCTAGATAATCTCTCTGGCTAGGAGATTTAAATCACCTTTTCTGCCCCAATATATCAACAGCTGGGACATTTTCTTGTTCCCTTTCTTTCTGGAGAATCTAAATCCTAACTCAAGGGGGCTCAAGCACATGCTATTCAAGCTGAAGACAACAAAATCACTTTTTTTATTCTGCAAAACACACATCACAGTTACCAGGTCACCAAGAGGCAGTTCCCAGGAAAGATGATAATATGAAGGAGGAAACCAAGGGCCTCCCTTGACATGCTCAGCACAAGCACCCACCCTAACCTTTCATTGAAAGACTTGACCTTCTTAGGAACCTCGCTTATCCAGGGATCTGCTGTCAAGGCCACGGACCACCTTCAGGTTAAAAGCCCAGGGCATTCATTTCTGCAGCTATTAGACAAAATAATAATTTGACCTCTTGCTCAAATGCCAGCTCAGGGAAAATAAGTCAACTGCGAAAAGAATTTGTGGGCTCAGAGGTAGCCCTTAGAGCAAAACCTTCACACAGCCACATTTTACTTTCTTTCCCCAAGAGAAGGCTGTGAGGTCAGAACCAGAAACCAGAAGACAATGCCTAATAGCTCTCCAAAGACACTGGGTATTAATCCTTGCCAATTCCCCTCCAAGCCCTGGCACAACTTGGGCTGCGGGCACATGTGTTATTTTCATTTAAGCCTGAATGCTGAACCACTTGTCTTTTTTTTTTTCCCTCTTAACTCTGTCTACAAAATGTGGTTTTAAGAAATATTACTCCTGGTCATTTATCTAACAGACCCTACTATAATCTGTAAACTCCATCTTTCTTGCAGCTTTCACGTTCTATTAAAATAGGATCTTTTACCAGGAAATTTATTCCGACGGGGGGAGTTCATTTGAGGTTGAAAACTGTAAAGTGGCCAATTATCCCTCAGTCCTTGGTTGCATAGGATCTTTACCCCAAGCTTTGGAAATAAAGACAACATTTAAGCAAGCGTTTTGCTCCAGAGCTAATGTTTTGGAAAGAATAACAGCATGTTGGGAATAAATTACACGGTCTTTAGTGCATTTCAGTGTTCTTGCCTGTTCACACGCAGTGTGATACGCCAGCTCCTGAGAGAACCCCAGTCTTGCAAGGAGTGATTTTCTGATTTGTCGAGTTTATGGCGTTCATGATGTATCACTGAACAGACCCACAGTACAGAAGGCCATGTCCGTGGGACCTGACCGAGAGGAAGCTGTGAATCACAGGTCGTCCTTCCATTCTGATAAGATCCAGACCATTAGCACAGGTTGGATAATAGCATATGAGAAACATCATCTATCCAGTTTCCCACAGATGCCTATATTGATCCTAAAAGATTCATTTAATACACCTGAAACAAGGAACCTTATTAGAAAACCTACTAGGTACAAGGTCCTTTGGCAGGTTCCACGGAAGAAATGCTTAAAAAGAATGCTTAAAAATGATCCCTGATTCCATTTATAGGAGATCCCCAAATAAGCACACTCATAAGGAGATACCAGGTAATTTAGTGGTTTCCCCCTGTTGGGAGGGTAGGGGCATTGGAAAGGGTTGGCTAAAAGAACATGGGGAGGTAACATAGGTTTCTTTGGGGGGTAATGAAAATGTTATAAAAGTGATTGTGAGGAGGATGGGAGAAAGAGTTCCCTTTCTGGTGCATGTCCCCACCCACCCTCCATGACAATGCAAGCCTTGGTTTTGGGAAGCTGCCCAATTCCTGGTGTGGTACTTGAACCCTTGGCCTCCCGGGGCAAAGGCAATGATGCTACCAGCTGAGCGACACAGACGATTTCCTGTGTCAGTGACTAAACAGATCCGAAGGTATGTGAGGCATTTCTCTTCCCTACCTAGCCCAGGCTCAGCATGTGTTGCTGGTACAGCCAGAGGTGCCCACCCCTGGGAGCAGCTGCTGGGCGCCCGCCAAGCCTCCCCTGAGCAGAGCCGTTGGTCAGCTCCTCCGTGTCTTTCTCAACTTGTGAGTTTCTGAACTTGAAAATAACTAGAATAAAAATGCATTTTAACGAACAATTTTGACCTTCTTGTTCCTTCTTTTTTCTCCTAATGGATATATTATTCTTAAGTGGGAACCAGGAACACATAACTGAGTAGACAAATTCACCTTTCCCTAATTCTCTGGCTCTCTTCACCTTCTAAAATGGTTGTAAATACACTTATGTTCTAGAATAAAAAAATATAGATAAAAATATCCCAGTATCAGTGCAAAAGAAGACAGGAAACAAGCAACAGGTCGGATGAGATATATCCTCAAGAATTATGGAATGACATAATAAAACACTCTATTTGATTATAGTTACATAAAGTTAGATGATACATGAACAAAAATGAGCAAGGATCCTAAAAAACCACACACAGAAGATGAACATCCCCTTTGTTAAAATTCTCTTAATGTTGTTTTTTATTGCTTAGATGGTGTCTCGTTTGAATGAGCGAGGAGAGGAACACAGTAAATTGCGAACACACACAAAACAGCCGTGCTCATTTTTTAGGCTTGTCTGCTAATAATTGGATGGAAAGCTCATTCCTTCTCCACCATTCCTTTCCTTCCTCCCTTTTCTTCTTGCCAGGCACAATCCAACCCCTTTGTCACCCAAAAGCCATGAGCTAGGTTCAGCTCTGCTGTCCATCACTCTCGGAGGGATGGAGCTTCCATTCTCAAGACCTCTCCTGGGGAAGAGGGAGAACCCTCAGGGTCTCAGAGGCCACGCCACTGATTCTTTTCCAAAAGGAGGGACTGAGAACCCTGATTAACCAAAGGGTCCTTCGTATCTCAACGACAGGGTTGTGAATTCCCTTGGCAAAGCACCTGAACTTCCTCTGTAGTTGGCTTCCTATAAGGTGGGATGGGGAGAACTGAATAACCTAAGAGGCTCACCTGGGCATCTTGACCTCCAGACCAGCTGAGGCTGCATCTTAATGATGCTCCCACCTGCCTCAGAGTCAGTCTGCAATTTCCCTAAGTCCACCTCATAACCCAGAGGTTAAAGTGGAGAATGTCAACTTCTGCTGAATGGCTGGCCCCGTCAGTGTTGGTAGTCTGACCAGCCTTTTCAAAGTGTTGACCTCCCATTTGCATTTGGTGTTGCCTCTGAAGACCTAGCACAGGGGAAGACCCCAATCCAGCACTCAGGCTGCCTGTGTTTCTATAGGGGCTATTCTAGCAAGCTGTGGGGACAAAATGCCCAGGATTAAATCTGAGCACTATCATTTGCTAGCCTAGACTAGCGACATCACCTCTCCAAGCATTGCATTCCTCCTGTGTAACTTGGGGGAAATACTGTTGCCTACCTCTTAAGGGCTGTTGGGAGGGTGGAATGAAGTGATGCTTACAAAATGTTCCTACAGTGCCCCACCCATTGTGAGAACTCCATAAATGTTATTAGTGAGGAATGTACTTATTATCACTATTATATTATTACATTTCCTCTCCATTCTGCATTTTATCCGCTTCAAATTGAGATTGAAGCCCCTTGAGGTAGAGATAAAGACGGGGAACCTGGAATCAGACCCTTTCATTCTACTAGCTGAATAATCTTTGGCAAGTTACTTTGCACATCTGAACCTACTTTCACAGTTATAAAAGGGTACCAGGAAGATCCTATGTAATAAGATTCAGGAAAATGCTTGATGCATAGTAACTGCTCATTAAATAATGGTTGAATCAAGGCTTAGGTTCAGGTAACTCACCCAGCTTATTCTCTCAGCTTAGGTCGGCAGCTGAAGAAGGCATCCCACCCTTCCCGATGTCACTTCCAGCAAAGAGCAACAGGACAGGAGCCAAAGCATTAGCAAGCTTTTGGCAGATGCCTGGCGGGGAGTGTATCACAAGACCTCTGTACAGAACTTCAACAACTGAATGTGTGCAAGTTACACTTTTTCAGACTGGAATGCTCCCCCACCCCACAGTGTGTTTTGAAACCGCAGTGACCACATCTCAGCTGGACTGAGGAAGTAAAACTGTCCAGCCAACAGTTTTACGATTTTTATTTAAAAGTGTGAATCATCAGACAAGCAACTCTCTCTCTGGCCAGGTGCTATGTTCCGATTCCATGTCAACATCTACCTCTTTGGCAACTAAGCAAGGCAAAAGTGTCAAGAAAAATTGTCCTGAGCCTGGGGAGAAGCTCAAAGGTCAATCTCTTCGTGGCTTAAGCCGGGTGACCTTGGGAATAGCACTCAAACACCTGAGGACTCAGTTTCCTCCTGTGTAAAATAAGAGTGGGACATCCTGCGTAGGTTACTGTCAGGATTAATAGAGATAATGTGTGAAAGCTGCTTGCAGGAGAACCTGTGCTTAGTGAATGCTAGATATGGGTTTGCTCTAAGGATAATGACGAGTGTACTGAGACCTCTGGGCCTTAAAAAGCATCACGTTATTACCTCCACTCTCATAAATTTATATTACCTTTGGAGAAAAGACTATGTGTGACCAAGGATAGGAAGACACAGAGAAGTTTAAAATGCAGGACAATTGAGAAAGATCCCCCTGTCGGGTGGCTGGAAATAGCTCTATGCAAAAGAAAACACTAGCCTGAGGGCTTGCAAGGAAGTGGAGTTGATAAAGTCATGGACAAGAGGAGGAAAGGGAAAATCTGTGCATAGAGAAAAGCTTGGCAAAGACTATCCATCCTGCCCCAATGTCTTTAAGGAACTCTGGCACTTTGCCTATAATGCCACAAAAAAAGAAAATTCCAAGGTTTTCAGGTTTTGCTTAAACTACCTAATTTCACCTGTTCTGTACATCAATTCTGGTTCTTGTTCCCCTGACCTTTCAGTAACTAATTTTCATGGCCTAGTCACTGTTTTATCCTAGGGCTCCCCTGTGAGCTCAATTCGTGGCTCTATCTTTCAATTTTTAACTCCAATTTCCCCCTGGAGTGTGGTGTCCACCCCTGGGCTCCTGGGAAAGCATCTCAACAGGTGGTTGAAGGTGCGCAGAATCCCTTTTCCAAATGTGACATCCACCAGGAACCCACAAGGCTCATGATTACAATGTAAGTGAGACATCATGGGGTCCTGCAATGTTTTAGGGACAAGGAGAAAGTCCAGCCCACCCTGCCACCTAAGCAGTAAAGGGTGATAAAAGCACATGACAAACACGCACAATGAAGGGAGCTTCCCACAGGGCAGACTAGCTGTTGGGACAGTCCCCTACCCTGGATGTCTTGGCAGATGGGAAAACCAGAGTTCTGGATTTTCTAGACGGGGAGATACTCAACTTTTCCTTGACATCTTCTCTGATGTCTCTCCAACTTCTGTATTGGTTGGCTCAGTCTTCCCAGCCCAATTACAAGACTTCGCTTCCTATTTTGAGCAGTGTCATGTATCTTATCTACCGAATTGGAGGGAAATTTCTAGATGGTACCAGCTGTATTACCCTTTTAGTTCTGTTTTCCATGTTTTTACAAAGCAAAGCTATGTATGGAAAAACCCACGGACCGGAACCACACACAAGGGACTCTGATTTTGAGGGACAATAGGAAGCCCAAGCTGTAAGCTCTAATCCTGGTTTCACAACTTGCTAGCTGAGACATGTGGACGTGTTGCAAAGATTTCTAAGCCTCCTTCCTCCTCCACAGAACTGAGATTATGATGTGAATCCTGCCCAGTACAAGGGAATCATAGTGTAGAGAGATATCAGATGTGAAATCATACGTAGAGATCCTCTTCAAATAAAGGATAAATAAGACAGAACTCAATCTCAATTCGCAAGCAGTTTGTTGGCTGTTCTTTTGTTTGGGAGGAGGAGAGAAGAATGAGGGTGATCACTATTTTGAAGACTATAAGGAAAAATTATAAACGTTATTTTTTATGTCAGAATTCCATTTTTCTCATTTGGAGACATGGAAGAAGAAAGGCAGTGTACTGTTTGATAATCTTTTGTCAAAAATACCTTATACCCTAAGGTTGGAGAAGGCTAGTGATGTGAATTCAGGGTTGGCTGGGTGTGTTTCTTATTTTTCATATTATCTTAGACACCACCGACTCCCCAAGTATTGAAGGGAAATGGGCTGCCGTGGTCACTCAATATTGGATTGACACAAACCCATTATTCTTAGCTGACCTCTTGGAAAGGGAACATACAATGTACTGGGGGTGGGGAATAAATGCCCTGTTCTCTTTGAAGAAGTGTAAGTTTTGGCTCCTTATAAGTCTGACCTCCTCCTGACTTTGACTTTGAACTCGCAATCCTCCTGCCTCAGCCTCCTGAGCCACTGGGATGACAGGCATGCATCACTGCATCCAGCTTTATCTTCTCTTTTATGAAAGGAACAAACTTATGTTAAATAATTTTCCTAAAGACACATGTCCAATAAGTAACAGAAAATGCTTCTCAGAGGAGGGGAGTTCTGACGGAGGTGAGGTCATTAACTATTGGAAAATCATTTTACGCATCAGAGCTGGTGATACCTAGATGGAAAAGCCTGGCTCAGAAAGCAAAAGACTTGAGTTTCCAAAGGTGCTCTAATATGAATGTGCTATGTGACCTTGGGCAAATCACTTTGCATATTTGAGTTTTAGTTCTCCCCCTCAGAATGTTTTAGGAGAATAAATAACACAATACATGTGAGGATGCTATCATAGGATATTATAATAAGGTAATAGATGTGAAAATACTTTCTACCAAAAAACAAACTTAGAAGTACTTTAAAAGTGTTGGGATTTATTTTAATTCTGGGGGGAACCTAAAATATAATTTTCAAATATAAATTAAATTCAAGGTGATTGCCATGCACTTCACAGTTGTCTTGGATTCCAGTTGCTCCAGAATCTTATCCCTAAGAAGATTCAAAGATGAAAAAACAAACACACTTCTCCAATCTCTGTAGGTCATGATACTTGCATTTATAAAAGCCAGTTACAAATTGATTGCATAATCAATGACCTCTTGTGAAACTGTTAGCAGGAATGTTGGTCAAATCTTCTACAGTGCATTCTACCAAAAAAGCACAGGGATAATGGGGCATGGTGGTGTCCACCCATAATCCCTGCAACTTGGAAGGCAAAGCAGGAGGATGGCAAGTTCAAAGCCAGCCTCAGCAACTTAGTGAGGCTCTCAGCAACTTGACGAGATCCTGTCTCAATATAAAATATCTTAAAAGGTGGGGGTCATGGGATGTGGCACAGTGGTTAGATGGCTCTGGATTCAGTCCCTAGTACCAAAAATAAATAAATAAATCGTGGGTTCTCAGTCAGAGATGTGCAGTTCTTTCAACGGCAACATTCTCTTAAATATATGAACAGAAAGTGAATAAGAATCTAGGAATTTTATTTATGTTCTAAGGAGATGGAAGGTGGGGAAAAGAATCAAAAGCCTCAACCAAAAATTATACATAGTTTCAGATGAGAAAGAAATGGTCTAAACTATTAGACCCAATAGTCAAAAACAGCAGATGACTAGTTTTAGCTGGTAGAAATCTATGGGTTGAGTGCTATAAACACTGTTGAGAGCTCAGCCCTTAATAAACACCTTGGCTTTCACATAGTGGTTTTCTTTTTTTTTAACATCAGAAATTTATTAGTTGCTCAAAACATTACATTGATCTTGACATATCATATGTCATACATTTGATTCAAGTGGGGTATGAATAGAGAGAGAGAAATGAGTTACGGTTGATGGGGTAGAAATAGGTGAGGGGAGGGGAGAGGAGGGGAGGGGAGGGGGGATAGGAAGGGCAGCAGAATACAACAGGCACATAGTGGTTTTCAAATAGCTGTTGTGGTGATGATAAAATCATCATGACTCTATATACATGTATGATTACCCTACAGGAGTGACTTTGCACCTTGTACAGCTAGAGGAATGAGAAGTTGTGCTCCATTTGTGCACAATATGTCAAAATGCATCCTATTGTCATGTATAACAAATTAGAACAAACAAACAAATAAATAAATAAATAAAATCATATTCCCCAACATGATGTTATTGCTTTAAGGATTTGACTATCATTAACAGCCCATTTTTTGCAAACTCCATTGTGGTTTAACCTCTGCATCAAAGGAGAATTCTGGTAATCAGGAGGAGATTCCCACCATCACAAAGACTGCTCTCATGGCCTTTCTTCCCATGTAAAAGCCAGGTGCCATGATGCTTGCAATCATATGACAGTGGTTGGAAGCCTGTTCACCAACAGGCTGGGGCTCCGTAAGCCACATGCTCTGGCCAATATTTACGTCACTAGGTAACTACAGTTCTTTTTTCTGGTCCTCTATTGTTCCTGGGCATTCAGATGGTGGTTCTCAGTCAGTGATACACTGGTAAAATTTTCAATCACCAGCTTCCTCCCAAATCAATCTGGATTGTGTTATTTGCCCATTTCTTTAGTAGAAATACTCCTACCTGCAGACGTATTTAAACTATCAACATAGCATCACTGAGTTTGGAACTGGGGAGAAATGCACACAAAAAGCAAGTGTGAACCAGGAAGTTCCAGCACACTACTGTCACAAGTCCCTCTCCTGGATTACAAGCTCTGCCATTCTTCCAAGGGGATCCCTCTCAAGAATGGTGCTCACCTGTCCCAACATTTCTTCTTTCCTTCCTTGGCTTTCTTTCTGCAAAGTTCTCACTGCTTTTCTTTTCAAATATTAGAACCCAGAGGCCTATTTTAAAGAATTTAATGGCCCTTTTGTTCTATTGGTGATGAATTCTCTCATTTTGTGTGTTTTGAAAACCTTTTTTTTTTATGATGCCAAGATTTTTGAAGAATATTTTTCCTGGTTATATAATTCTAGGCTGGAAATTTTTCAGTCTTTTGGTATTTTGAAAATGTCATTCAAATTTTTTTCTGGCTTTCACATTTTCTTTCCTTTTTCATGTTTTTAATGGTGCCTTACAATTATGCCTCATGGTGAAATTTGTCATGACATATTAGTACATGCACATCATATAAGAATATTATTTGGCCAACATGATTCCTCCAGTATTTCCTCTTTTCCTCCCTCACCCTTGTCTCTTTCCTCTGCCATACAGATCTTCCTTTCAATTTTCATGAGATTGCCCCATCCTCCCCCTACTTTTTCCCTTTTTCCCTACTGCTACTATAAACATGGGCATGCATAGATCACAGTATTGCTGACTTCACTTAGGATCAAAGAGTGGTTCAAGCTGGATCATATGGTTGTTCCATTCCTATGAAATCTTTGATGAACTTCATACTGACTTCCACAGTGGTTGTACTAATTTACAATCCCATCAACAATATAAAAGAGCTCCTTTTTCTCCACATCCTCTTCAGAATTTATTATTATTTGTATTCTTGATGACTGCCCTACTAACTGGAGTGAGATGAAATCCCAATGTAGTTCTGATTCACATTTCCCTAAGTACTAAAAATGTTGAATATTTTTGCACATGTTTGTATTTTTTTCTTTTTAGAAGTATTGGTTTAGTTCATTTGTCCATTTATTAACTGAGTGAAATTTGTGTGTGCGTTGAGTTCTTTTTTTTTTTTTTTTAAAGAGAGAGTGAGAGAGGGGAGAGAGAGAGAGAGAATTTTTAATATTTATTTTTTAGTTCTCGGCGGACACAACATCTTTGTTGGCATGTGGTGCTGAGGATCGAACCCGGGCCGCACGCATGCCAGGCGAGCGCGCCACCGCTTGAGCTACATCCCCAGCCCACGTTGAGTTCTTTATATACTCCAATTATTAATCTTCTGTCAGAAGAGCACCTAGCAAAGAATTTCTCCCATTGTATATATTAATTTCTTCACATCCTTAATTGTTTCCTCTTTTATGCAGAAGCTTTTTAATTTGATGCCAAACCATTTATTAATTCTTGCTGTTATTTCCTGAGCTTTAGTCTGGCTTCCATGATTTCTGATGAGGAGTTAGCTGTCTTAGTGTTGTTTCTTTAAAACTAAAGCATTTTCTTGTCTTTTTTACATCTTTCAATATTTTTTCCACTTAGTGAGTTAATTACGTAATGAATTCGGTTGTGGTTTCTTTGTATATTTGTTCTACTTTTCTACTTGGTGCTTGTAACATTTCTTGAATCTGTAGCTTGATGTCCTTCAACAACATCTTTAGAAGTTTTTCATTCACTCTCTCTTCAAATATCTATTCTTCCTTGTTATCTTTCTCATACTTATGGGATTTCCGTTACACATATTTTTGACTCCTTCATCTTGTCCGATATATCTCTTAGATGCATCTCTTTATTTTCCATTCTTGTTTTCTCCCCATGATTCTGTCTATGCAGTTTCAACTCACATATTTTCATATCCATTATCTCTCTCTTCACTTGTCTTTAATATACTGTTACATTTGTATATTTAGTACTTAACCCTCAGATTGTTTTTCAGATCCATAAAATGTGCTTGATCCCTTAATAGATTCCAATTCTCAGCTAAACATTTCCATCATCTCTGTTAATATTTTGAACATACAGTTTCCTATGTAGAAGTCATAGAAATTCAGTAATTGAGTCTCCTACAAACCTGATATTCTCAGTTTTATTCTTATAAAAATAAGAGTTAGAACTTATCTTCTTGAACATTAGAACTTTTCTTCTTGCACACCTGGTAAAATTTTATTGAAAGGCATGGTTTCAGGGAGAAAAAAAAAATGTAGCTTTGCATTTGTGAGTGGGATTGATGGAAGATCAAAATTCAATTTTTTTCTTTCCACATTTTTTTCTGAACGCACTATAATTTTACACAATGATCATATTTGCTGTTACACATTCATGCATGCATGCAATATAACACTATAACTTGACCAGTATCACTCCCCAACACTTCCCTCCCCCCACCCCCTGTCCCTTTCCTCTATTCTCTGGTCTCCTTTTGATTTTCATGAGATCCCTGACCCTCCCACCTTTCTTTTCCTTTTTCCTTTCTAACTTCCACATATGAGAGAAAAATATATGACCCTCACCTTCGGAGTTTGGCTTATTTTGCATAACATAATGGTATCAAGTTCCATCCATTGTCCTTAAAATGAAATAGTTTTGTTTTTCTTTATGGCTGAATAAAACTTCAGTATCTATATATATATATATATATACCACTGTTTTTATCCATTCATCTGTTGATGGACACTTTGGCTGGTTCTATAATTTGGCTATTGTGAACTATGCTTTTATAAACATGGGCATGCATATATCACTACAGTATGAAGACTTCTTTAATTACTTAGGATAAATACTAAGGAGTGGCTACAGCTGGGTCATAGGGTGGTTCCATTCCTAGTCTTTTGAGGAAACTCCTTACTGATTTCCACAGTGGTTGTACTAATTTACAATTCCAACAGCAATTTAAAACTGTTCTTTATTTCTCCACATCCTCTCCAGTATTTGGTATTGTTTGTATTCGTGATGACTGTCATTCTAACTGGTGTGAGAGGAAATCTGGAACCTATTAAGTACAATTTTGATTTGCATTTCCTAATTGATAGTGATGCTGTACATTTTCATATATTTCTTGCCTATTTGTATTTCTTCTTTTGAGAAGTATCTGTCATTTGCGCATTTATTAATTAAGTTTTGTGTGTGTATGTGTGTTAAGTTTTTTGAGTTCTTTACATATTCTAGATATTAATCCTGTGTTAGAAAAGTAGCTAGCAAATATTTTCTCCCATTCTGTAGGTTCTTTCTTCACATTCCTAATTATTTCTTTTGCTGTGCAGAAGCTTTTAAATTTGATGTCATCCCATTTAACTCTTGGCATTCTTTCTTGAGCTCTAGGGGTCCTATTGAGAAAGTAGTTGCCTGTGCCTATATGCTGGATTGTTGACCCCACGTTTTCTTCTAGTTGTTGCATAGTTTCTGGTCTAATTCCTAGGTCTTTGATCCATTTTTCAGTTGACCTTTGTGCAAAGTGAGAGATAAGGGTTTAGTTTCATTCTTCTATATATGGATAACCAGTCTTCCCAGAATCATTTTTTTAAATATTTATTTATTTATTTATTTTGGTTTTTGGCGGACACAACATCTTTGTTGGTATGTGGTGCTGAGGATTGAACCCGGGCTGCACGCATGCCAGGCGAGCGCGCTACCGCTTGAGCCACATCCCCAGCCCCCAGAATCATTTGTTTAAAAGGCTGTCTTTTCTCCAATGTATGTTTTGGGCACCTTTGTCGAGATTGAGTATAGATGTGTAGATTTTTCTCTGTGTCTTCTATTCTGTACCATTGGTCCATGTGTCCATTTTTATGCCAGTACCATGCTGTTTTTGTTACTAAAGCTTTGTAGTATAATTTGAACCCACGTACCATGATGCCTCCAGCATCACTTTTTTGACTTAGAGTTGTTTTGACTACTCTGGGTCTTGAATTCTTCCAAATGAATTCTAGGATTTCTTTTTTTCTATTTTTGTGAAGAATATCATTGGTATTTTTTATGGGGGTTATATTAATCTGTATATTGCTTTTGGTAATATGGCCATTTAAACAATATTAATTCTGCCTATCCATGAACATAGAAGGTATTTCATGTATCATGATACATTTTCTCAGATCTTCAATTTCTTTCTTCAGTGTTCTATAATTTTCATTGTAGAGGTCTTGCATCTCCTAGGTTAGTAACAAAAACAGCATGGTACTGGCATAAAAATGGACACATGGACCAATGTTTTTTTTTCCCCCAGGTTATTATGAATGGAATTGTTCTCCTGATTTTGTTCTCAGCAGATTCATTCTAAGTATATAGAAAAGCTTCACATTACTATTTGGATCCACCTATATTAGAGCTGGTATTCATTAAGGATGAAATATTTCCAGTGTGTGTTTGTTTTGGTACTTGTGGGTAACACTTCAAGTTTATTATTAAGAGTCAGGACTAGGGAGAAGTAAGTGAGCCACAAGAGTCAAGAAATTGCTGCCTCCTAAAATTTTGTGCCATCTCTGTCTCATTTGTCTCAGTTCCCACTGAAAGGTGATGATTTTTGTCAGGCATCTATTCTTAACAGGTTCCAAATTCCAAACTTTACTTCACAGTTCCCTAAAACTGCTTAAACTCTGCTTATCTTCTCAGTCTCTTTTCTTTGACTTATAATTGAAAAAAACTCCCAAGAAGAAATATAAAGCTTTGATATCAGGCTCACCTCTCTGCACTTCTCCTTGAATTTTTTTTTTAGCCCTTTAGGCATCACTTTCTTCATAGCACTCCATCATTTCAAAAAGGCTTTTAAAAATTTAATGTATCTTTTCCAACTGTTCTCTGCGGGATGGTTAATTTGATATATGTTAGTCTATCATAGAAATGGAAATTCCTTTTTTTTTTCTTGTGTGTAATAGCAAAAGGTAGAGGGACAATCTCTTATTTTTCTCAAATTGAAAATACTCTTTTTGGATGTTTTGAAATGTCCTTGTGATCCTTATGTTTTCTATTCTGCAACTGAATGATGTGCTCCTCAAGATTTCTCCTTGAGTGACATTTTCCTGGCATGGCATAAAACATTACCTATATCCTGATGAGTTCATATATATCTCCATCCTGAAACTTTCCTCTTTTTTCAAACCCATACCAAACACCTTAAGGATCACCTCCCGAAGTATCCTTGTGCTGCTAAAACTTTGAATACCCAAGACTGAAATCAATGTCTTCTTTTGCTCTCTTTTTTCCATAACTGTCTTTTTTGCCTCCTTATATTGTGTTAATTAAATATGGTTTCTTTCTTAAATATCCTGTCTTCAAATGTAAACTTCAAAAAATCATCTTCTATTCTATTTTAAACCTATATGATTTGTAAATTTAAATATACTGATTTTATCATAATATATATTACACGGAAACACATGTGTGTCTTTTTGTGTGCGTGTGGCGGGGGGGGGGTGTATAATTTCTATCGTCTCCTACTCAGATATTCATTCTTCTTAACTTAAGCCTAATGATTTCTCACCCAGACTTTTCCACCACTCAGCTAACTCAGGGGCAGCAAATGCTCAGCTTATACCTGCCAGTGCTCTCCCTTCCTTCCCTTTTGACTCTCTTGACAGACATCACTTCTGATGAATCCATATACAGTTTTAAAAATCCTCAAAACAGCCCTCCATAGAGATACTATTAGAGTCCATCAGGACATCTTAACCCACTTGTCATTTCCTGTCTGTGTTTCTCTACTGATGACACAGCATAGATTGTGGTATCAGGGCTGCATCCCCAAGTGCAATCGGACCCTTCATTTTCAAGTGTAAAAATCTACAAGATCCCAGTGACTTAGGAGGCTGAGGCAAGAAGATTGAAAGTTCAAGGAAAGCCTCAGCATCTTAGCAAGACCCTGTCTCAAAGCAAACAATTAAAAGGGCTGTGAATCTAGCTCAGTGGTAAAGCACCCCTGGGTTCAATCCTCAATACCAAAGAGAGAGAGTGAGTGTGTGTGCGGGGGGGGGGGGGGGAGGGTCCCCTTTTGCTTATAAAATAAAGGAACATTCAGTGGTTGAACATATTAAGCAATTTTACAATCCAGCTAATTATAATGGAAATTTTCAGTCTCACTTACTACTATTGACTAAGTACTAAGTACTCTAATCTCTCCTGGTGATCCATTTATTCCCATTCCTGCATTCTGAAGGCCTTTCATGTTTCTTTTATTTGTTCTATTACTTCCTTCCCAAATTCCAATCCCCATTTACTATCCGCTTATTTATTTATTTATTCATGACAGTAGAGTGTATTTTGATATATTATACATACATAGAGTATAACTTCCCATTCTTGTGGTTGTACGTGGAGTTACACTGGTTGTGTATTCATATATGAACATAGGAAATGATGTCTGATTCATTCTAATGTCTTTCCCATTTCCATTCCCCCTCCACCCAATCCACTGAACCCCATCCCCTGCCATTGTGAGTTAGCATCCACGTATCAGAGAGAACATTCAGCCTTTGGTTACTATCTGCTTATTTAACTTCTATTTTCTCTTATTCTTTCTCAGACTTCTCTCAGCAGGATAAGTTGACCAGTCTTGATAGCAAAAAAAACACTTTATCAAAAAACCTTTACTGGAACATACAGTACTTTTCATCAGCATGTTGACACAGAAGTCTGGGAGATCATTCCAAGTAATGACTGCGTCCTTATTCAATACAAATTGCATAGCAGGTACTCAATTAATATAGGCTAACAGAATAAGTAAGGGGGAAAATCTTCCCTTATCTTTGAGAACTGTGACAGAAATGGTTGCTTATTGCCCTTCTGCCATTGATTCAACAACTATATATACTGTGTTAACCATGGAGCAATATCAATGACACAAAGATGCAATTTTTTTCCAAAGCATCACTCTACCTCTAAAGCAACAAGAACCAAGTGAGAACCTCTTTAAGTAGCTTTTACACAAACATTTCAATCTGTCATGCTCCCTTCCATGGGTGAAGGGACTGTAAATGAACTATTTGGCTCTTGGAGAGTTATGGCACAATCCTTGGCTCACCTTGATAAATATTGATCTTGTATAAATTACTCAGGAGAGGCAGACGATGGTTCTGGGCAACACACACAACCCCCATTCCCCTTTATGCAAAGACATAAATCATTTATGAATAGAGCCCCACATGCTGGATGAATAAGTCCCTTGGATTCCAAGATGACTGATACTCAAGTATTTTTTCTCATTTGAGTGCAGACCTAAACTTAAGCAAGCAGTCAGACTATATGAGGTTACAATGCCCTTTTGTCTGTGGTAAGGTGAGAGATGCATAATAGGCTTTCAAGGGTAAACATCACATATTTCAAAATAAACACCATTAAATGAGACTACACATTTGTGCCTTTAATAAAACTGATGGCAGGGGGGGAAAGGTCTTTAGAAACATCTCATGTCATGTTCATTCAATTTTAAGTTTTAGTTGCTGGTGGAAAGAGCAGGGTGTGTGTGTGTGTGTGTGTGTGTGTGTGTGTGTGTGTGTGTGATTGTAGAGACTCAGTTTTCTTTGACTACAGTTGAATTGAACCTTTGGTTTCACTGTGACCAGCACACAATAAGGGGTCTGTGTGTGGTGAGGAGTCATTAAAATAAAGAACCAGAGGGCAGCAAACATTGGTTTTCTGGGATCTTGTGGTAAGATTAATAATGAGAGTGTTTAACCCCTGGGGACTTCATCACTGAAGGGACAAGAGGAAGGATAAATAGACAAACTGACAAATAGCTTGTGGTCTCTTGGCAGGAGCTGGAATTTGTCATTAAGGCTCACACAAAGGGTCAAAATGCTGAAATTTCTTGGGAAGAATAAAGGAATGTGACTTGTGCTTTTAAGGACTTGTGTTGATGGGACTTTCTCCACTTTGTTTTTGTCCTCTAATTCCAACCTTTTCACATTCTGTGAATTTCTGTCAGTTTCTTTTGTAGTTTAAATTGTTATAACCCACAACCTAAGACATCCTATTATTGGAAATTGATGGACAGAAAATCTTTAATGGGGACTCAGATATATACATAGATAGAAATAGAGATAGAGATAGAAAGCTAGTATAGATACGTATAGGGAGAATTATTACAGAAATACTTTAAAGAAAAAAAGTGGGAAATCTCTTAAATTCACTGTAATTAATCATTCTTACAAAGAAATAAAATATAGAAGTTAAAAATCAGGAGGCAGATATAAACATGTTAGGGAGAAAATTGTCCAAATTGTATTGAGCTGCTTAACAAAAAAAGAGAATTATCATATCATGTACTTATAAATAGATACAATTTATGATGGTTATGTCTTGGGAAGGTAATTAGAGGGAGACGAGAGAGAAACGTTCACATTACATATGGCAGTATTCATTTAATTTGCTATAACACATGAGGACTGTTTGGTTTGGATAATTTTTAAAAATGTAAAGCTTATTTGTCTTTCAGATCATCTCAAACACTAAGAGTGAAATGTTTCATCTCTGCCATGCATTAGATTTCTGTACCAATTTTGCAGTACTTATTGTATATTCTTGCAATATTAAGAAAAACACACTTAATGTGTACTGAGAAAACTTGCGTTCAAATCCAATTCTGCCACTTTCTAGTTTAAAATAACCTTGGGAGATGACATAAGTTTGCATTTAGCTTTTTGCAGAATGGAAGAAACAGAGTCATTGCCACAAGATGTTGTCCATCAAGGACAATACACATACAGATTATTTATGTGTTTATCCTATGCATCCTATAATATTTCAATACCCCTGAGAGTGGGAATTACCTTCTTCATTAATTCATTCAATAGATTGAGCAACTATTTTTTCGGTAGGTAGAGCAATGATTATGATTCAGCTGCTATGCTAAGCTCTAGGGCCTGAGCAAGCTTAGAACTTAAATATCCTCCATGGAATTCACTCAGCAGACGCCAGGGGATAAAAGGGTCTGGGATTCAGAGATCCTTAACATATACCTAGAGATTTAGACCATGCAAGATATGTGAATTCACTTCACCTCCTCCAGAGACTTAGGACTCAGCATGGAAAGAGGGTTTGTTCTACACTAGGTCGTCTGGGAGACAGAGGTGGCAGTGCAGGGAATGGGGACATAGTGGGGAACTAGAGGAATCAGAACAGCCTTATTCTTAGTGCAAAGCTACTGAGCAATTAAGAGCAAAGAGCCAAAGAGGGAGGATGTATAAAGCATCTAAATCCCGGTGCTTAAAAACAAAAAACCATCTGACCCATGCACAAAGCTCTGGCATTAAGACAAATATCTGAAATCAAAAAGGCATATGTGAGTGAATAACATCATGCAAAGGTTAAGGGCGATAAAATGTGTCAATACTGAAATCAGCTTTTGAGGTCACCTGACCATCTCTTATTTCAGAGAGGGGGAAACTGAGGCCCAGAATAATAAACTGTAGCCCTTTAACCATTCAGGTGTCCTAAGCTACCTCTGACAAGTGCCTCCATGTTGTTCCCAGTCCTACCCACTAGGGAGAGAGAGACAGAGGAGTTATTTCCTCTGGCTGCACAATGCTTACCATCCAGTGGTAAGAATGAAGAGTATTTTGCAACGTGACACAGTGCAGTGGAAACACCGTAGGTAAAAGCCGAAGGAAGGAATTCAGGAAGCCTTAGCAGGAAGACAGAGCATTGAGCTTCTTCTCAAAGGATGCAGAAGGTCTTTGCATGAATAGATGGGACCTTGTAAGAAATGTAACCAGTACACACAGACAGTCCTATAAAACTACGAAATCAAGTCAGGACTCCAAAACACGGGAACTTACAGCTTAGCAACAGTTACAGACCACCTGGGCAGGATGTGAACAGCACTCCCCTGACATCAATCCCATACCTGAACAAAAAGGAATTTTGAACTTGGTGAGTGAATTCACAGCTTCCGACACCACATTTACTTTTTAAAAAAAGTATCCAATAACATATTATGGATTTAGGTTTATAAAATTTTCCTCTCTCAAAGGATAGAGGAGGAAAAAGAATATAAAAGGGGATTATCCACTAATCAGATTTATAAGGGAGGTAATAATAGATGTATGCAAAGCAGATGGGTGAATACAGTGGTGGAAGGGGGCAGGAGGCATTTTAAATATGCCAAGTGATTATGTGCATAATCTTACTTAATTTTCACAACAACCTGGATATGAATATGATTAAATAGGGGATGAGAAAAAAAAATCAAGGCCCAAATACATTAAGCAACTTCTCTGGGGGCACAAATCCAGCAGGTCAAGGCTCAGACTTTGAGTCTTGGTTCCAATGTTCTTTCCATTGTGTGAAAAATTCCCAAAGGAACCCTGTGAAAAAGAAGGTTTCAAAGACAAGGCATCCTGATGTGTACAATTCTAGGAATGAAGACTAAAAGAAGTAGGACTTACGAAGAATAGGCACATTTCCCCCAACATTTTATAATAATTTTCAAATATGCAGAAAGTGAAAAAAAATTGTATGGTAAAAACCTCTGTACCCTATGACCTCGATTCTATAGTGAACATCTCGCAGTATTTCCTTTATCAAGATTAGCACTCTCAACCCCAAGAATGGGAACTTATACTCCATGAATGCATAGTATGTCAAAATACACTGTACAGTCATGTAGATCTAAAAAGAACCAATAAAATTTTTAAAAGGTTAAAAATTTTAAATTTTTATATATAAAAATTATAAATAAGATAAAATTATATATACTTATATAGTGAGAATTTTACTTTATTAAAAGTAAAATTCTCACTATATAAGTCTAATAAGTTCATAGAAAAGTATAAAAGTGTAAATATTAGATCGTAAGTTCTATGAGGTTAAGGATGATGTTTGTTTATCTGTGTAGAGCCAATGCCTGGCTTGGCTCCTGTCATACAACTGATCCTTGAGAAATCTTTGTTGAATAAATTGGTAATATAATTCCCATGAGTAAAACTGGGGTTCAGCTAAAGAAGCTAAGATAATAAACTCTCTGACAAATTAACAACTGAGGAGCGAATGTTCCAAAGATGAAAGGAAACACATTCCACCAGGTATCCCTATGTCAGAGGACTGTCAGGCTCAAAAAAGGATAAACTGAAGCTCGTCCTTCTGCACAATTTGACCTTGACATGCACTACAAAAGGGGGTGGAAAACACGCTAAGGATCATTACCCAAATTGGGAAACTGAGAATCCTTCATTTGGGTTAGTGATCAATTACCCAAATCGGGAAACTGAGAGCCCAGCTGCTGCTTAGCAGAGTTTTGATATTTAAAATTTGGAAAGAGGAAGAAAGGAAATCAGTTATTAAAAGCTAATAGTATAATGTGTGATTTAAAAACACAAAATCAGCAACATTGCTGGATGAAAAAAAATAGAGGATTAGAAACAATAACCTGTTTTATTGTGAATATTCTTCTCATACTGGGGACCCTATTATATAACAGTGAGCCTGAATAAATATTAGGTGTTGACAGGAGTGAAGGAGGGAGTTTTAGGTGGTGGGGGGGATCCAGAAAATTATTATAGTAGAATTATTAAAGGAACTGGGGATGTTTAGATCAAGGAGGAGAGAACAAGAAAGAGTATGATCAATATCTTTAAATATTTGAAGGGCTGACATAGAAAATGAAGGAAAGATAATCACAGTAGCTAAGGTGATGTGTCTGGAATCTGGGTGTGACTTAGCTGGGTCCTCTCTGCCCAGCATCTCTCACAAGGCAGCCACCAAGGTGTCCACAGAAGCTGCAGTCATTGCAAAGCTCTACCACCAGAGAATGTGCTTCTAATCTCACTCAGGAGATTGGTGGCAGGATTCAGTTCCTTCAAGGCCACCGGGACTGGGGTCTCAGCTCCTGGCCGGCTATTGATCAGGGTCCATTCTCAGTTCCTTGTCACATTGGCCCAACCATAGGATAGCTCACAAACAGCATCTTGCCTCATCAGAGCAAGTAAGAAAAGCAAGAGAGAGAGAGAGAGAGAGAGAGAGAGAGAGAGAGAGAGAGAGCAAGAGCAAGAAGGGGGGCCACAGCCTTATCACCTGGTCCTAGAGGTGCAGTCACCCTGTCCTCTCTCTTCCTAAGAAGCAATCCCTAAGTTCAGAGGGTGCATCAGAACAGGGAATGGATACCAGGAAGTGGGGATCAGTGGGAGCTATGTCAGAAAGCTGCTTACCCCAGGCAGCGCACCACTCTGCGTCTGGACAAAGAGCATCCCAGATGTGGAAACAGTAAGTGCCCAGACCACAGTAGATTTGAGGGAACTGAGAGAAGACGGAAGGAAACACAGTTTGGCCAGTAGGAAGGGGCCAACAGCCTGGGCTACACAGAACATTTCAGGTCTCAGTAGTATGTATTTGGTGCTGAAGGTGATGAAAAATCCCTTGTGTGGGTTAGAACAGACAAGGTTAAACTCACCTTTCTTTTATACAATCAAAGCCATGGTAAATGTGTTCTACTTGCTCATTTGTTTTATTTTCAATGAAATTTCCATGAGAGAAGCTTGCAACTCCATGCCAGTTTTTTTTTTTTCTGTATTAAAAAAAAATGTTTTAGTTTATTGAATCCTACTCTGAATCCATAAAGCTAGTAGTATTCTATAAAGGAGCTGATTTAATTTTTTTTTTTTTAGGATTTGAGCTCCCTTATGTTGAGGGAAGAAGACTTAGTTAACAGTGTTATTTTTATTGGCTGCAATCAATGAAGCCTGTCCACTGCAACCTCAAGCAGAAGTCAGGGGAAGTGAGGAGTCAGGATGGGCAGTAATATGGTGGACAGGCCTCTAGCTGTGCACGTGGGGCACTGGGGAAGGCTTCCCATAGCCCCCTGGCTACCCCCTGGGTGGAAAGGAGGCAGTCTACTTCCTGCTGGAGAACAAACACGATTAAATTGCTGATTCCTTCTCCCTGGTTATCTGGGTCAGTTAATCCCAGCACACAGCTGCCAGATGAGCTCTTCCCTGGCCAATCTTCTGGGCTTTGAAATTCTCCCCCAGGCCACCTCGCCCAATGATGTCAGCACGGGGAAAGCCCCGCCAGCCCTCCCCTCTCACAAGATGAGGTACAAGGGGAAATGCACTCTGTCTTTGCTCAGGAAACATCTGGCTGATCTGCTAGTCCTCAAGCAGGTCACTGGCTGTTTTATAAGTTAGTGGAGCCGAATAGGATGGGAAGACATGGAGCTTCAGGGATGGCTCAACCTCGCCCCCCCCCTCCTCCCGTCAAGTCACAAATTAAAATGAGATGTGAGGAAAAGGCCTCCCTAGCAGGCGCTCTCCAGGGACCCGGCACTGCTGCGGCGCACAGTCCCATTTCCTAGCTTGTAATGGAAAAATGAATGCTGTTTACAAGAGCTTAAAGTAGCCGAATGGGAATGTGAGCCAAGCTGGGTGGTGAAGGGCGAACTCCTACTTGGGAGCTTCCAGCAGTCCTGTCATTGTTCAATACCAGGCCCGAAATAGGGGCTTCTGATGAAGAATATTCCCACTCTCCCCTGGAAAATGAAATGCCACATTCATTGGTAAGCAGGAGGCATGACCACTTGGGGACAGATCCAGCCCCTCAGGAATGTTGGAACAGAAAACAAAAGTTGCTGTATGTCTTGCGTGGAATCTAAGTAAAATTTTTGTCCTGCTTGGTTTTCCATTGACTTTTTCCTCCTCCGTTTATGAACCTCAAGAGAGGAATCAGGTCAAAGAGATAAGAGAAAATGGATGTGGTGTGCTGTCCTCCCCTCCTCCCCCAGATCTGGCCCTGGGGGAATTCAGGTTTCCTTAACTTTCAGGATGCCGGCCTGCTGATAGAAAAGGCCTTCTCTTCTAGTCCTGATTTGCCTCCTGCCTCTCTCCCCTCCCCCAGTTAAGTCAATAATACAGTTCTGCTAAGTAGACTTTTAGATGGTCAGTCTATTCTAGAGGTGTTGAATCAGGATGAAACTGGGACTTTAGGGGAGGATGCCCTGCCAAATAAAGTTTAAAAAATACTAAATTTTTATTGGGTCTCATTGTCTGCTGTTGGGAAGAATTAGGTGAAACACAAGATTACTAGGATTTTGTGTGTGTGGTGGGGGGAGACCTATCATCATGGTCAAATTGAGAGAATGGGTTATTAGGACTGCTGCTGCCACTGAGTCACCCCTTCAGCAGACAGTTTAGAATTTTTTTTTTTTGTGTGTGTGTGTGTGTGTGTATTCTATATATTGTGTACATAATTGGAAATAAGACAAAGGTCTTCACTGTCTCCGAGACTCTATAAGTGAACAAATGATAAATAACATTTACTGGTAAGTACTACATGTTAGGCAGACAGGTCATTCAATGAGGAATAACTCTTCATCTTTTCCCTGGTTCCTCTGACTGTAAGACTTCTCCGAGGAGATGCCATTTCAACAGTGGTTGGTTTGTAGATTTCAAGCTCATGTGGATCAGAGAGCAGGCCCTTCCAGGCCAGGAGGACGATGGGTACAGTGACTGATGCAGGATTGAGCTCAGCACGTTGATGGAACAGTGGAGTTGGTATGTGAAGTCGGGGGTAGAGGGAGCACACAGGCCAGCATGCACAGGACTTCCTAACTCAGGGGAGGGAATTCTTGGGTTAAATGTTTCGGGAAGTTATGGAGGAATTTAGGAGAGGTAGTGAGTGATGTGATCTGATGGTATTTTTAGAAATAACAGGGGTGCAACAAGGGAGATGAGTTCAAACCCTTTCCAAGTAGTTCAGAGGCCAGCAGGGAGAGGTGGGACCAAAATGGAGACAACAGAGATGGAAAGAAGTAGTTCTATCAGGAGCAAGTTTTGGAGGTCACATTTGTGTGATCTGATAATGGATTAGACTTGGGGTTGCTTGGCCAGTTTACCTTGGGAAAGTTACTTAACATGGGTAAGACTTCAACATATGCCTATGGAGAAAAGGAGGTCACAAGTAGAGGTACCCTCTGAACAAAAGGACAAAGGTAGGTTGTCATTTAATGTTGACAATCAGCTCAATAATAAATGGAGGCATCCAGACCCAGAGAAGAGCAAGAGGAAAGAGAAGATCCTGTGACCTTCAAGTTCGCAGTCTATCACTTACCGGGCTGTTACTTTAAGCACATTATTTAGCCTCTCTGAGCCTCATATTCCTCATTAGTAAGTCGGAAAACGTTCATTCCTATTTTCCCAAAGGCAAAACTGTAAGAGAAGCATCCAATCTAGTGTCCAGCATACAGTAAGAGCTTCATAATGTTAAATTCTTTTTCTTATCTGAGAACTTGAGGTTTTCAACAAGTGTAATGTTTAATGTTATGGGTCAACTTGACCTAGCTGAGATGTACCTAGAAATGTGGTCAAATAGACTTCTAGGTAGATCTATGAGGATATTGGGGAAAAAGATTAATGTTCAAATTGCAAGACTGAGGTAGAGCTTACCCCCTTTCATCTGAAAAGCCCTCACCCAATTAGATGGTGATCTCAATAGAACAGAAAGACTGATGCCCAGAGAGCAGGGAGGACACCTGGGTCTTTGCTGACTTTCACCCTCCAGTCTGCAGCCTGCTACCCGGGAACCAGGACTGCACTGTGGTTCTGCTGGCTTGCCAGCTGCAGCTCCTGGGACTTCCTATCTAGCCTGTTAGTTTTGTCTGTCTGGAGGTCTTGGGCCAATGTAGCGAATCTACCAAAGGTGATGTTTGGAAATCAGAGCCATTCCAATCTGAAGGTACTGGATCCCCTTTACTTAATACCACCACACATTAGGGTTCTCTAAAACTAGTGAATATTTCAGGTAAACAAAAATAGATTGATAGTGAGCCTTGAATTTGAACAGAAATTTGACAAAATTTTGGGAAAGATTTCCTTCATAAACCTAAAGAATAGCCTGAGGCCCAGCATGGAGGTAGGAGGGGAAGGCAGACAGTTATGTCCAATTGGAGGGTTAATAGCTATAATATGCAATGTTCATTGGCCACTTATTAAATGAAACCGGAACAAATCAGAGATGGTCAACCGCTTATGAAATGCCAGATATAGGTCGGATCAGAGGTCTATAGATGAGGAGTCACTTGAGACGGTTTCTGATCTGGGAACAAAGACACGCTCTTCTTTGACTATTCATTAGTTGGTATGGACAAAGAAGCTATTTAAAAAGAAAAATGCTGTGACTTGAGTCTGATGCAGTGGTATATGCCTCTAATCCCAGCAGCTTTCGAGGCTGGGCAGGAGGATTGCAAGTTCAAAGTCAGCCTCAGCAACTTAGGGAGGTCCTAAGCAACTCAGCAAGACTCTAATTCAAAATAAAAAAAAAAATTGGAAAGAGCTGGGGATGTGGCCTCATGGTTAAGCACCCCTGGATTCAATCCCTGATACCAGGAAAAAAAAATCCTGTGACCTAAATAAAAAGGAAGTCTATTCTTCTCTCCATCCATTGCCCAAAAGCAACTTGTAACAGTCCAGGAAGTATTTTGTCATTCTTTATATTTGTAGACCTTGTAGTCTCTGAATACACAGTGTTTATTATCTAGGTATCATGTTTCCTTAGTGAAGGAGACTAGACCAGGTGAGGTCATAGCTTTTCCTTTTAAGATCCTGACCGGGAAATGGCACATATCAACCAACATGATACTGGTCAGAATTTAGTCCCATGGCCACACTTCTCTGCAGGGACATGTGCTGTGCTAAATCTCAACGACTTTGGCATTAGTAGACAGCAGAGCCTGTGAGATATTTAGCAGTTTGTTACAAGCTCCTAAATATAACGTGGACCTTCCACATGGAGGAGATCACATCCTTTGTCATAAGACACACGTATTTCATTCGTGGCCTCTGTAGACTGCTGATTCCTATCTGTGTGTACTCCACGGCCTAACACTGGACCTGGCACATCACACAGAGGAAGTGAAAAGCCACCCACAGGGCATGCTGCTTAGGTGCTGGGCCATTGTGTATGAAATGGAGCACATGCTATGAGTGTTCAAATACACACACACACATTTTTTCCTTATAGTTGGGAATGAATATAGAAAAAGACACTTGGAGAAAGTGGAGCTGCTTATGTTTTTTTGTTTGTTTGTTTGTTTGCTTTTTTGTTCTGCTTTCTTTTCTTTTTGTGCCTCTCTTTTTTCTCTTCCTCTGGTTCTTGAAATGGCTGTGCTCTGATGGGTGGCATGACCCAGTCCCTGAGGGTTTGTGGATCACCAACACGGATTAGGACAGACAGAGGGATGGGCCTGGATGCCTCCTCCATCTTTTTTAACTAGTTAATCTTGAAAGGACCATGCTATCCTTTGAGAACTCCATGTACCTTGGACCACTCTGAAGGCTGCTGGTCTGTAGAGAGGATGCACAGTAGCAAGGCTTAGAGCTCCTTGGAGGGTCTCCAAGACCATACTGGAGGGACCACTCAAGATGCTGGGGACCCTAGAGAAGAAATGAGCAGCCAGGTGTGGTGGCCCACACCTGTAATTCAAGTGGCTTCGGGGGCGGCTTCAGAACCAACCTCAGCAACAGTGAGCCACTAGGCAACTCAGTGAGACCCTGTCTCTAAATAAAATGCAAAATAGGGCTGGGGATGTGGCTCTGTGGCAGAGTGTCCCTGAGTTCAATCTCTGTACCACACCCCCCCCCCCCGCAAAAAAAAAAAGAAAAGAAAAGAAATGAGCAGCTAATAGGAATGAATAAATCTTGTCAGGTTCTCAACCCAAAACCCTGGGAAGCTTACTGGTGCTCTTGGTCTAAGGTCCAAAGCCCTTGGCTGGCTCCCAGTCTCCTCCACAGCCTGCATGGCTACTTTTTCAGCCACATGCAAGATTTCTTTCCCCAGGCCTTTGGGAATGTCCACATTGGCCTTCTGTAGTCCTTCAGATGTGACTGACTCTCCTGCCTGAGGAATTTTGTGCAAACAGTTCTTCCATCTGGGGCAGCTTTCTTCCTCCACCTTTTCTCCTAGTTGGCTCCAGAATGTTCTTCCCTGCCCCTCAACATTAGCCAGAGCCCCATGACGGCACCCTTCTGCCGCAGTCTGGCTGGGCACAATTCAGGGGCCACTTGTCAAAAGAAACGAACTTTATTTTTAGAACCACACAGGCCAAACAAAACAGCTCCTCAGGAAAAACCCTCAGAGCCCAACTGCCACCACCGGCTTCCCACAAGCCTCTCCACCTCCTCCACTCCTCCTGCTCTTGAGGCCGATTGGCTGGGTCACGTGGGCGGAGCCAAAAAAAGTCCCCCAATGAGCAGCTCCGTGGTCTGAAAGGGCGGGGAAACAGCCTAATGAGCATCACCGCAGAGAAGCCAATCAGTTGGCAGCTAGAAGTTTGCTGGGGCTGCTGTGAGCCAATCATCAGCTGGCAGCTGGAAGTTTGCTGGCAGCTGGAAGTTTGCTGGGGCCCCTTTGGCTGTGGCTCTCAACACCCGTCATTTGCCCTTAGTGTTAACCACCTTCAACAGCTTGCACCCTGCATTTTCTTCATTGGACTAGAAGTTCCTTTAAGGCAGGCCTCCAATCTGTCTCGTTCATCCTGGGAACCACCATCCTGTTCTTCTGACAGATGACACCAGCCCTTTGAGAAATGTCTCCATGCTTTTGAAGATAATTCTCTGAGCTGGTTGGGTGGAGCTACCAAAAAAATATGAGAATCCAATGTGCTCTTCCTGCTTGGTCTCTTCCAAATCCATCTGGGAAGCCAGAGGTGTGAAGGGCAGACAGACATCATTGATGGGGATCCTGGGGGGAGGAATCAGCTAGGGAGCCAGGCCAGGACTCTTGCTGTGAAATAGGAACATTTTCAAGGGAAATGACCCTCTGTTGGAACTCCTCAGTTCCAAGGTGGTCATCCACTCTGATTGTTATGTAGTGACCATAATTCGCCTGTGGAAAAAATGTGGTCCCCCGAGGTAGCACTACTCTTGCAATTAAATTCCAACTGAAAATCTGACAATGCTCAGTTGGACTCAAACCAGAGCACGACACTTCCCCAGCCTTACACTGGAACCTGCAGTCACACCAGCAAAGCCACCCGAATGGCGACAAGACGTCAGTACTTTCTGAGAAAGACGGATTGGGAATTTAGAACCCCCCGAAACTATAGACTTGGGGGAAATCATTCTGTTGAAATCAGCCTGTATATGTCAAGTTGGGTTTAGTCTTCAGGGTTCTGTCATTTATTCAATTTTCTCTAAGTCATTTATTCACTCAGTTACTATATGCTGCCTTTGGGGCCAGTCATCAAAGTGTGAAATTCTTTCTACTCACAAGAAGTCTGTCTACTTTGACAGACAAACATGGGAAAATAAATACCACCATGTGCTGACGGAATGGCAGTGTATTTACAGTTTCCAAATGCAAATGATTTAGAAAACGTATCTATCGCTGAGGGGAAAACGTATCCTGAACAGTCGGGTGCAACCCTGGAAGGACCAATCCTGCTCTTACTGTACCTCTGGCATCTACTATAGCTGGAGACTCTCAGTTTCTCACATGCTCGATATTTCAGTACTGCAAGGAACCATCCTCTACCCTAAACTAGCAAGCCCAAAAGGCATCATTCCACTAATCTTAGCAAATCTGTTACTTTTTTTAAAGTGCTTTACCTAAAACCTTGGTATTATTAGTGTTTTCAGAGTCCTTAGCAAAGTATCAAATGATGCTCAAGGAAATGGTTTGCATTGCACCACTTTATGGGAATATTCTATTCAGTCTGTAACTTTAGTGCTTGCATATCAAAGAATCTATACATAAAGTTTCAACTTATCCTCCATAACATGAGGCATTCAGGTTTAGTTGATTAAAAATTAAATTCTAGCTACATTACTAGGAATTACATTATAATAATAAATTTAGGAAGCATTAGCTCATTTGCATAATCCTATCCATATGACCACAGGACTGGGGCACGGATAAACACATGTGTTAGGGAGAAACCTATATTATGGAATAGTGCAGGAGCTGTTGGAAAGATGTTCTGTCTTTTGAGGGGCTGCAGGGCTTGGTATGACGTTGGAAAGACTTAGGCCTATCTATTATTGTAAGCAGAATTCCTACCACCACATGCAGGTCAATGTCAAAGACAAACTGAAGAAGAAAGTTGATTTTTAATGTAAATTTGAGCACCTATAGCAATCCCTACCTAAAGCTACCTACCACTGGTCTTCCATAAAAGTGAGTCCCAAATTATTTTTTTGTGTCCACGTCCACAAGTTAGGTTGCATGTCAACTGCAAACAAGAAACTTAACCAGTTCATTACCACAAAAGGGAGAAAGTAGGAAGAAAGCTGACCATAAGACAAGTATAAGCAACTCTATATTTATTCATACACTTTTCTTCCCAGAGAGAAAGCATACAAACTGAGGAATTCCATTTTAACAAATCCCGTCCTCTGGCTTTATATCCTGAATTTCTATGTCCAAGGTTCGGACCATCACACCTAGTAATTAAATTTTTTTTCCCTGAGAATATCAGTGCTGTGTCTTTAGCCACAGCATATCTTACCCTACCAAAATTCCAGAGAAAACAGGACTCTTAAAGTCCCTTTGGTGGTAGAAGAGGCAGAAAACTTAGATAGAATTCCTGAGAAAAAAGTTACAGAGTCAACCCGGATGCTAATTCATTTTTACCTGGTTGTAAACTATTATTGTCACTTCAAAGTCTCCAGACATTCTAGGAGGGAAATTTATTTTATTGCACAGCAAGGTAAATTAGCAGAGTGCTAGGCACGAAGCATATTTGCTTTTGCTAACGGCCATCTTGATATCTCTATTTCCAGGAAAATGCAGAGCTAAAAGGTAAAGGCAGCCTATTCCCAGCGGCGTATGGGAAAGAAGGAGGGAAACTCAAATAGGAACAATGAGGGGGGGGAAGTGGTCATCACATTATGTGTCCAGTCAGGCTTGCAAAAGCTTCTCAAAGTGCTGTGGTATCACAACAGCCATGGCCACTCACAAGTAGGGGCAGAGAAAGACTTAGAGGATTATCACCAAGAACCCCACGCCAATCAAGTCAACAAAGCATACGACCCATGCCTATCAGTGTATCCAGTCTGGCACAGAGGAAAAGATCAGCTCGGAACACAGGGTGACTTCCAGCTGCCCTTCCTGGGTTGTAAGACAGCAGTTCTGGGAAAGGGCCAGCTTGCCAAGAAGGATCATTCTGACGTTCTGTTGTCTTTACCCACCCATCCCCCCTACAATGGCACAATGGAATGCTGTGTTCCCTACGGAGGACTTCCCTTAAAAAAAAAAAAATAAACAAGCAAAGGTTTCCCTAATCTGTCCCCCATTCAGTGGTAGAAGGAGGCAGCCGCCTGAGCTGGGAGGAGTGGGAAAGGAAGCAGGCCAGGGAGCCAGACGTCAGGCAGGGCGTGCAGACCACTGAAGGCGGAAATTTGACAGGAAGGCTGAGCATCAGAAGGTGGTGGCACCCGCAGAGACGTCAATCTGCATGCAAGCGTAAGGGTCCCAATTCTCTTTTATTTTTTCTTGGGGTACTTGTGATAGGCTTCTTCCAGGTCTTTCAAGAAGCTGGGAACTCCATTCTGCAAGGGAAAAGAGATGGTCATTTCCACGTCTTTCTGGTGATCAAGCAAGGTTCTTTGAGATGTGGCAAAAGGTGAACTAAGGTGGCAAAGAGCCTAACAAAAGACAATAAGGCCCCCCGCTCCGGTGTGAGCCCAGCGTTGTCACGGATAATGGCGAAAGGCCAGACCCAGAGCACAGATAAAACTAGATGATAGAAACCACTGTTAGAAGACACAGCCTTACATTTGGACTTTTGCTAATAAAAAAAAAAAAAATCATCATTTCTTGAAAAGAAGAAAGAAAACCCAGGAAATGGAATTGGGAGAGGCCATCGGACTCTTCCAAAGGAGTCAGGGAAAGGACTTGCGTCATAGTATTCGAAAACAGTCAGGCTCTGGGGTCTGAGGGCAGGACGTGCTGTTTTGTTAGTGTTGGGAATTGTGCAAGACTTTTCTCGACCATCATCTGCTCCGTGGGTAAGGAATATGCATCTCCAGTTTTAAAAAAGGAACAAATTCACAGATTTTATAAATAAAATAAGACAGTCAATAGCAAAGCCAAGATTCAAAATCACAACTATTGGACTCCAAAGGTGGCTTTTCTCCCTCCCCTCACAGAAAAAAAAAAAAAATTTTAAAAATAGCACCAATGACCAAACCGCCGGTGTCTTTCAGGCCTGGTCACCTCTGGTCATCTCCAAGACTTGTCTACCCTTCATAAGCAGATACTAGGTCCCAAAGCACCATTGTTCCTGGAAGCGGCAGTCTTTGTCCAGAGGTTCCAGAATGTGATCCTGGCAGGGTCTGGGGCCACACAGCATTCCAAGCTCCCAGTTCTTTGTCTTCTGTCCCAGCCTGTGTCCCGGTTACTGGCAATTTCAAGCCTATCGGGAGTCACTGAACCAAGGTCTTCATAAAAGAGCCTCGTTACGCCTGAGACAATGTGTCTCTTCAGCCTGACAGCTCCGTGCGCTCAGTCAACATTTGTCAAACACACTTCCCCCTCCAGTCTCCTGGGAACTCACCCTGGCTGCCCAGTTAATGAGCCAAGACGGAATTAGGCCTCCCGGGTTATCGAAGTAGTACATGAAAACTAGAGGGGGAAAAGAAAGCACAATTCAGAAAGTGAGGGAGACACTGGAAAAATACAGCAAGGAGACCCTGCAGAGCTCACATCTTCGTGTCCAGGCCCAGAGAGAGCAGACGAGGCATCAAATTGCCATGGACTTCTCTCCACCAACCTGCCTTGAGGCATTTCTATATAAAATCACTTTTTTGGTGGGGGGCGTGGTTGGGGGGTGAGGGGGTGAGGGTCATTCCTGGGGATTGAACTCAGGGGCACTTAACCACTGAGCCACATCCCCAGCCCAATTTTGTATTTTATTTAGAGACAGGGTCTCACAGAGTTGCTTAGTGTCTCGCTTTTGCTGAGGCTGGCTTTGAACTTGCGATCCTCCTGCCTCAGCCTCCAGAGCCGCTGGGATTATAGTAGGCTCCCGGCTAGAAGCATTTTTTGAAAACATAGCCACAGGCGTGTTTTGCTTCTATTTATTAAACACCCAGCAAGTGATAGACATTTGGATATAATCTCTTGTTTAATTACCCTAACAGCCCCAAGAAACTGACAAAATTAACCCCATTTCAGAAATGATGAAATGAAGATTCAGGAAAGTTAGGTGACAAATCTAACAAGCATTAGAAGCACTGCTCAGATTTTGCCAGAGACACAGGCCACGTTCCTTCAGGACGGCAGGTGTCTGTGACCCTCTCTGTGGGCTCTTCCCTGGGGGTGGTGGGGGGGGGGCAGGTGCTGAGTTGCTGGGCTTGTGCTGAGCAGGAGTCACATTCTCCAAAACCTTTCTGTCAGTCCTCTTGCTCAGTTCCAGGCCCAGCATATGCATTCCCAGGATCAGCCTATGGGGAATTTCTGAACCTTCTGGTTTATTTTAGTGTTCTGATCTCATAGGGACAGCGAAGAATGAGTCGGGTCAGGTCTCAACACCCACCACATGCTCTAGCCAAGCCTTGGCCCTGGTCTGCTCTGCTCCTGTGCCCATCCTCTGACCTCTAGGGACAAGCTTCATGCACCTGTCCACCACCCAGCCTTCATGAGGGCGGTCCGGGTTTTACCTCTGCTCCCCCCTTTGCCATCGCTCTCGATTGCTAGGCTCTGCTGGTACTGGCTCACCCGGATCACACCAGACCTTTCCGGAAACTGACTGCTGGAGGTGCTCTTGGCCAGGATCACGTAGATCTTCCGCCCTTCCAAATCCAGCTCCCTGAGCTGCCGGATGTAGACATACTGCATCCACCGTCAAGGCACCACATCAACGCCAGGGTTCAGACAGGCAGGAGGAGAGCTCCCCAACCTGGGAGCGAGGGGACGGGGACGTGATTCTGTGCCTTCCACCGGGTGCTCACTCCCTTCCGGTTCCTCACTTACCTGCCCTGTCTCCCTACCTGTGCTGCAAGATTGTATCTCATGCCACATAGGATTCCCATTTGAGAGCATGCATTACCTTCCTGTGAATAACTCCAAGGTGCTTTTAAAGACACCAGGAATCAATTTCTCCTTTCTCCTAGAAGGCACTAGGAGAGGGCAGAGGATTGGTCACTGATCAGCTGTGTGCTCCCAGGTAACTTATTCAACCTCTCTGAAACTTAGTTTCTGTATTTAGGGGGAAAAAGGAGTGGTATTGCCCACCAGTTAGGCTTGGTGGGGGCATCAGAGAAAACCCGGAGCAGAATAAGCACTCTATAAACAATGGTATCATTCCTTTTTCTGTTCTCATCCAAGCTCCAATTACAGATCTCTATGCATAGAAGACCTCAAGTAGTGTTAAAAATAGTGGCCATAAGAAGACATTAGAATATGTGATATTTAATAGGTAGATGTCCTGAATATCCAATGCATTCATCCCCATAAACATTGGTAGAACAACCACTCGGTCTCTGGCCCTATTCCAGGGAAGGTAATTACATCCTAAGAAACGAACCTCACGGCTTCCTGTAATAAACATCACGTAGTCCACGTATATGGTAGAATGTCACAAACATCACGTATTCTACATATGCCACATCAAGGGTGACCTCACAAAGACTCTGGGAGTATGTGGCATGAGGATCCCTGTATTATAGTTTACAAAACTGAGACTCAGAGAGGTGAAGGCATGGTCCAAGGTCCCACAGTCCGGCTGGAGTGACAGGATCTGAACCTGCTCTCAGATCTTGTTCCAGCACCTCTTCAGAATCTCAACGCCGGATGGGCCTCCGATCTTGAATGAGTTAACTCTACTTTGAAATAACAGAATTGAGGGTGTCAAACCAGAAAGAATTAAAAGCCCCCGGCAATCAGCACTATTGCATTTACTAAGCACACCTGCCTTGCCCCATGCCACCTCCGCACCTCTGTGGCACCCAGGCCCTCTCGTTGGACCATGCATGGTCCCCACTCCCTAGGTACCAAGCAGCGATGCACATTGGTGTTTCCAGGAGAGATGGCTGTACCTGGCTCTGGCTTTCTTCCAAGCCTTTTATTTTTTTCCTCCCAAAAAATATTGTTTTGCTCTCTCCACGACTTTCTCAGCTGTGGAACAGATGGCATCTGACACCTCACTGAGAAAAACTACCTTGATAAGATTGATTGAAATCCAGCTCCAGCATGCCAATACGACCTGTGACCAGCCGTTCACTGAGGCCCAGAGAAGTAAAGGGCTTTTCCTAAGCTCACCCAGCAAACCAGGGAATGCTCTCCACAGCACAGTTCTCTGTTCTCGAAAAATTTTACAACCCAAACCAGGGAAACATATAGACATTTACAAAGTCTCATTGTGGGGTTATGTGGCATTGGAAAGTCACTGGAAAAAGACTTCTTCCAGGAGCTCCACGTGTCCACTGTTGAGAATACCATCTAAAGTGTCACGGTGAGGTCAGAGAGGTAAGACTGACCCGTAGGCAAGATCACTGCCCCCGCGCACAGATGATCCTACACACCAAGCTTGCCTCTGCCACAGGCTGGCCCTGAGGTGGCTTCTTACACCCTCGAGATGCCAGACAAACTCCCCTCATTTTGCAATTGCTGCATTTCATAAACAAGGATATTTAGGGGAAGAAGCATGTCCCTAAGTGTCCAGAGCCAACAGCCAGGCGGTGTCATGGTGGGGTCAACTGAGCAGGACAGCAGAACAGGGAGAGTTGGAAACGCAGAGCCTGAGTCCCAGCACCTCCGTCAGCTCAGCTCTCTGGGTCCCACCTCCTCCTCCATTAAATCCAGGGGGCTGGGTTAGCACTCTTTATACAGCGTTCCTTCCAGACCCCCAGTCCTGTGGCTCAGCAATGTCCAGCCCTCTACAACATCCCTGGAAAGCATAAGCTGCCCTCCCGTGCCCACAATCACAGACGTGTAATTGTGCGGTCAGGCCTAGAAATCACACCCTGAGGTCTCTGAAAGCCACAAGAAAAAGCAGCAGCTCCAGCAGATGTACCCGTGAGACTCAAAGACGATGCTGTTTGCACCGAATGGAAAAATTAGCCCCAGTCCCCAGCACACAAGCCAAGGGTGCAGACACACGAAGGGGGGTAAGGAACCGAGCGCCCTGTAAAAGGATACGTCTCTGTTGTACATGGGGAAGGGGTACGCCACTTGCCAGTACACCAAGGTCTCTCCATCGCATTCCTTTTCATAGAGTTCTAAGGGAGAACAGAAGACGTTAATGCATCTGGAAACTTCTTTGGTTTCAAGTAATAAAATGCCTAGGTGGCTTCGTCGTGTAGATGCACCACTAACTCCTAAGGTGTAGAATTAAAACAACAAAAAAAAAAAAAAACGAGGAGATTCATTCCCACTGAAAGCTTGCTGCCCAGGGACAGTCTAGAGGGTTAAAAAAAATCAGTAACACAGAAAGAGACCCACACACCTCATTCATCTTACAGCACCAACGACCTTCTGGCAGAGGGAACGATGGAACAGAATCAGGTATCCAGAAAGAAAATGGGATCGGTTTTCAGATCGGGGTAACCACCAGATGTCACTAGAGCACCAAGATCTTCGCCTTGGAGTCCTTTCTTCCTCTTTAAGCTAGCTTGACAACAGCTTGGCTGGGGCTGAGGGGTCACCCAATGCAGCAGGCGCAGGTGGGACATGAAAGTTCCACAGTGTCCCCCTAAACAGCCAGAAAGTGGCCAAACAGTGTTTATTCTAGGTTTCCCGCTTCTCCCCCATATTTCTTTACACTCTGCTGCAGCAACCTAATTCTCTCCTCCTGCTACTGTGGGAGGCAGAAAGCACAGAGCAGATGGCACATGCCCCTCCACCCAGGCTGTGCAGGGGGTTCTAGCTCCCCACCTAGAGAAAGAGCCCCTGAGGCTGAGGAAGAGCCCAAGACAGCCCTGGAGGAGAGGCTGAGCGGGCAGGGTGAGCTGGTGAAAGGAACCTATTAGAAGCACACCCTGGATTCTGGGGCTTGCCAGCTCACTAATGCCGCAGGAAGTTGCAGGGGATCCTGGAAGGAAGGGAGGGGTGTTGTTTTTGCACACTCAGCCTTGGTCCTCTTTCTCAAACCAGCATCTCCACCATCTTCCGGGGTTTCAATCACCTGTCCCTACTCCTCTACTGTGGGTTTTAAGCAGGATTTATTCTGTAGTAGCTTCAGGGCTGGGAACATGGATAAGAGGTAACCCCAGGGCATACCTGGCCAGGGTCTTAGTTCCGGCAGGTTCAGTACCTTGCCACTGGAGCAAGTTTAGGCCCGAAGGGGTTCAGTAAGACTTTCAGGTGCTCATACTATATCCAGGAGGACCAGAGTGGCATTTAGGACCCCAGGATTATTCAATCAAGGCCAACTGCTCCTTCTACTGGACCCACCACTATCGCACAGGCTGTGATGCTAGGTGGGTAGCAGGTGTCAGAGGCTCTTAGGTGTCAGGTGTCTTGGCTGTCACTGAAAAGGCATAGATTTTTCCTGCTGCCTGCTTCCTCACTTGGTTCCTTGCCAAACTAAATCAACAAGTACGTCTCGTTGGCAGAGTCTGTATCACATGGCTGCATCGTGGCTGCTGGGAGGCGGGACCCCTAGGGCAGAGTGTCAACGTGCTGACTAGGATAGGGAGATCACAATGCCCCTTAAATAGAAAGGCGGTCTAAAAACACTGAATTTTCATTTTATGATGAATATCCACAGGACGTGAGCAGGTGCTTGACGCTCAGCTGCTGATGGCCAGTGCTGGCACTGTGGCTTCTGTCCTAAGAAAGTGGAATTCTCTCTCCTCTGGGGTTATTACACCACAAGGAGAGAAGCCTAGACCTCTGGAAGACATTTTCACCATGACCAGAGAATCTGCCTGAGAACTAGGATCAACACACAGGCAAACATGAACTAGAGAGGGAGAAGGAAACATTCTGATAAAATGACTGAAGTTCTCCAAAGCAGCCGTCCTCGAAGCTACAAAGCCTGGAGCTTTTTAGCACCATAAACCAAAAAAATTCCTCTCTCTTTTTTTACACTGTCTGTAGTTGGCCTTTTTGTTACTTGCCACCAGGAGTCCTGGCTGGAGACTTCATGCTCTTGGCTAGCTCTGTAGGCCTATTACACTACAACAGCAAAGGCCACTCCTGGCTCTGAGTGGCAGATGGATCCCATGGTTAATGCTTTTCATAACTCTGCATCTCAACAGGGCAAAAAACTCAGCAATGTGGCCCTGTAGTCCTGCTGGGCCCTTGGGGATCTGGACCCTCTACTGGCCCAGGGTGCTGGGAGCCATGCTATACTCAGCAGTAGTAGTAGAGTCTGGGCAGGGTCTGCTGTTCTAATGAACCCACTGCACCAGGTGCTAGTGGCTTCTGAACATGCTGCTTCATGCTATTCTGACCTGACATGTGCTCTTCCTGGACCTAGAATGCCCCACACCTCTCCACCCCTTGCTCTCTGACCTCCTCAGGTGTATATATTCTCACCTGTGTAGAAATCTTCTATTCAACCGCTCTAACAAAACCAGGACCCCATGCCCTCCAAGGCGCCTCTCTGGGCCACTTAGATACATGGGACAGTTACACAACCTAACAGGCAGAGCAAAGCAGCCCAGGGAGTCAACCACAGAGTGAACCCCAAACTCTGTCAGGAGCAAGGGCGAGGGATAGAAAGAGTAGCTTTCAGGCCCACCTTTAAAAGACTTTTGTGCCAAAATTTAAAAGGAAGCAAAGCACAGTAGAAATCAAACCTGTTCGTTTCTACAACCCAGGAAAAAAAAAAAGAGAGAGAGAGAATAGATTCTACATTCTAATAACTTAAAGTAGGCATCACTCACCGCTAACATACTGGTCCCACTGTTTTCTGTAGCCTAGGTCCATAAAGACTTCTGTGAGTAGAGCTGGGGAGCAATCCTTCAGAACACCAAAGATTTTATACTTATAAAGCCAAGTACTCTGTAAGGACAGAACAGGTAGAAACAAGCTGTTGGTACCAATGTTGAGAAAAGGCTGGGTTCCAGCGGTGGATGGGCTTCATGCCACATCAGGCACCAACCTCCTCTGGGGTCTTGGTGACACATGATGAGCACTATTGGTGGGAATCGGTGTCATTGCTAGCCAGGACATTTAAGTAGGATATACAAAGGCTATGTGGTAAGTGGGGCCCTGGTGCTCAGTCTGTTGTCAGGTGGCCGAGCAAGGCCTTGTGAAGGGGTTATGTAAACTGCACATCTTGCTCTCAGTGTTAGAAGTAGCTGGCCATGGGGGAAGGGGCCCATTCCTGGTGGGAGGAAGGCCTTCAAATTGATGGGCTGGCAGGCTTACAGAGCTTAGGGTCTGAAGAACTCTAGGAAAAGAGTGATAGAAGCTAAGGTTAGAAAAGTTGTGAGGGAATCGCAGCTTCTTGGGAGGTTGAGGCAACAGGGTTGCAAGTTCAAGGCCAACCTGGGCAATTTAAGATCCTGTCTCAAAATGAAAAACAAAACGGGCTGGGGATATGGTCCAGTGGTGGAGAACCCATGGGTTCAATCCCCAGTACCAGGAAAAAGAGAAAGAAGAAAGAAAGTGAAGAGGAAATGAGGGGAGGGGGGGAGGAGAGGAGATGGAGAAGGAAAGGGAAAAGTAGAGGGAAGGGGAGTAGAGGAGAGGGGAGAAGAGTGGAGGGGAGTTGTGGGGTGTACTCCAAAGGACTTCGTAAGGGGTGTAGAAAATGAATGGTTACCTTTAGACAGGGGAATGACCAGATCTAATTAGAAATACAGGTTAGAAATGACCATATCTAATTACTGTTCTAAATTCTTGCTAATTAAGAGAAAATAGAACATAAAAGAACAATGAGATTGCTTTAAAGACCAGTAAATACGCTCCAGGTAAGAGATGAGGGCAATTTGAACTGGGAGGTAACAGCAGTGATGGAGCGAACTATCAGGGCCACATGGATAAGCACCATGGGACACAATAAAACCTAGCACATTTTTGAAGCCATTAATGGACTATTTATTTATTTATTTATATGTGGTGCTGAGGATTGAATCCAGGGCATCACACATGCCAGACAAGTGCTCTACCACTGAGCCACAACCCCAGTCCCAGACCTAGCACATTTTCAAAATCAATCCCAAGACATAATTTTTCAACAACTGCTTCTTTTTGATTGTATATAAAGGACTGAAAAGGGGAAGAAACATCTACTTCAAATCTTACTCGTTCCTTTTGTTAAAAAAAAAAAAAAAAAAAGACCATTTCTAAGGCTGGGTACATAGTCTAGTTGGTAGGGTGCTTGCCTCTCATGTATAAGGCCCTAGGTTTGATCCCCAGCACCACACACACAAAAAAATTCTAAATTCCAAGTAAAACATAAGTGTTCCCTAATTTTCACTTTAAGTCGCATCGTCCTCTGCGAGGGTTCTGGGCTCGAGTTGACACATTTCACTCTGAACAACAGCAGCTTACAATTCTTGACCTTCATCTGACCGTAAGGCTCACTTGTTAATAGTTCATAAATGGTTCAGATTAATTTCAACACAATCACAGGCAAAGAAATGAGTCAAAATGAAGCTCTAAGGTAAGCTCTTATTTCCAAGTGCTAAGGACATGCTAAGCATTCATGAATGCAGCCATCTCCTTAACACAATACCAGGGGCTTATATGAAGTCAAGGGATAAATACAGCAAATCTTCTAGAGATCCTAAAGCTTTACAGATTTCCAGCTCAGGTGGCATAACCCAGAACTAAACACCTCCCAGTTTAGAAATCTCAGATATATGTGAAAGTACCTGGCAAGACATGCAAAGTAAAATTCAAGAAGAATCCCAAAGAACCTTACAGCTCTATGAGTATATGGCTTTATACCAACAGTTTCCATCAAGAAAATGACAAACACAAATATCTGAAGCCCTTACATCCCACAGCAACAATGCCCTGACTCAAGGAACAGTCCGATGAAAGGCCTCAGGAGAAACATCTTCTCCCATTTGCTCCTCTGCGCAACACGCATGCACATCCACCCATCCACGCCCCTCCCACACACACACACACATAACGGTGAGGGTGAACACCTACTCACACCTAGACACCCATCCGCATGTTTTATCCAGAGGCTTTGACAAAACACAGGTCAAGAATACCAGGGTCTCAGCAGGGTGCATTGGCCCCCCCGCCTGTAATCCCAGCAGCTCTGGAGGCGGAGGCAGGAGGATTGAGAGTTTCAAAGCCAGCCTCAGCAAGACCCTCAGCAACTCAGTGAGACCCTGTCTCTGATAAAATACAAAAAGGGGGCTGGGGATGTGACTCAGCGGTTGAGTGCCCCTGAGTTCAATTCCCCCCGTACAAAAAGGGAACACTGGAGTCTCACTGTCTACACCATCTGAGAGCAAAAGGGACTCTTGCAGGTCAAGACACCAAACTGCGCAGGCTGACACGACTTCACTCTGATATCTGCAGGCATGGAGACAAACGTTTCCCTTCAACGGGTCCCTTCCCTTCCTGTGTGTGCGGCAGGCTCCACGACCTCAGTCCCCGCCCGCTATGTCACCAAGGAGAACAGAAAGCCCCCGAGGAAGAGAAAAATGGAGCGAACGTGACTTCTGAGAACACAGAAAAATGAACTATTGTGACAGCTTCCTTTTAAGGATCCCTTGGTGGCAAACTGGGGAATGACAGAACGGCAGAGGAACAATATGCTGCGTGACACCTTTCCTGGTCCATCAATGCAACATTCTCCTCCCGGCCAGCAGCCAGCTGCCACCTCCCTGGGCCCCAGCACTTTCTCGCTTATCATTTTTCCTAAATGACATCTCCACCAACATCCTCATTTTTATTTCATCTTTTGAAAAAATAAAGTGGATTTTAAAATTATTATAAAATAATTCATGAGAGGAAAATTTGAAGATCTTATAAAGATTTTTGGAAAGTGACACATAACCCCAGAAGCCATAAATGCCTACTGATGCTGTTGAACATACAATATTTTTAAAAGTGAATAAATAATTTTTCAACTGACCAAATACAAATCACATGATACAAACAGTGTTTTTTCTTTTTTATTTGTGATTTGATATTATGTGGAGGCTATGGACCGTTCGCACAAAAATCAATCATTCTCTAAAGATACTTCCGTTGCCATATATTTTTATGCAAATAAATGTTTCCAGAATAATCGAGCTTACAGAAAATAGTGGGCTCGTGTTTCTAATTTTTCCATTAGGAACGTTTTCTTGAGGTGAAAATATTTCAGGGTGAGTTAATATTTCCAGGGTGTTTATACTTTTTCTAACTTTTAAAATCATCTCTATCAAGAATGTCCTTTCACCAGGAGCAAAGGAGCCTCTCCTCAGGTCTGGGGACCACTGTTTGTACAAATGATCTAAGATGCAAAAGCATAAGTGTTAGCTTTATTTAGGCAAAGTCTGTGTTACTGATGTGTAAGAGTCCTCTACAATTACAGGTATAAATCTTTTACAATATTAGTTTTAGATATTTTTCCAAGCTAATTATCTTTTCAATATATGATTCCATATAACCTTACCCGAAAGACCCTGTTTTCTTGAAGCCTCTCCCCAAACCATTGTTATCTGGAGCAGAACATACTGGATACTTTTTTTAACACTCTATTTATAAGCCATTTGGTTTCTTACACTTCAAATAATAAGAGGTTTTTGGAGGTGGTAAAGTACTAAGAGAACTTCTATGACAATGTGCACAACTTCCCTAGTTTCTTGTGCAGGTAGTGGTAGCCATGTGACACCTTCTTCCTGTTTTGAACATGGACATGATGTTTGGAACTGCAGCGACTCTTCTGTGACCAAGAGACAATAAACATAAGAAAGCAGAGTAGATAGACTCAAAGAATCAATGGCATCACTGATTGGCTAAACCAAAAGCAGCAAGATAGACCTCTGAACTGTTTGTGAGGTGAGCAAACAAAAACCTCTCTTTGTCTAAATTATTGTTTGCCCAGTTTTTCATTATTTGCAACTTAAAGCAATCCTAATTGATACAAATGATCCTTACTGGCAATGTGGAATTTTATTTGAAGTTTGTGAATTTGAAAAACAGTGAAGGTTAAGAGATCACCCTATTCTTTTTGGTCTGCAAAACAGTTTACTTCAGAGAACCCTCTTTCCCCACATGACTTAGATCAGGCTCACAGATGCCCCGCCTGTTGACCTATGAGAAGTCCAAAACAGACCCTCCAAATTCACATTCTTTGCCTCATAAATGATTAGCTAAGTTACCTGTCCCCGCTGATCAATATGAACAGAATGCTTGTCAATCAAACTGGATGCACTTTTCTCCTTTCCCCAGGTTCCTGAAGTTCGACCCATCCTAAGCTTAAGCCAGCAAGCAGCCCCTCCTGAGTAGAGGCTGGCCTCAAGGTAGAGCTTCTCCAGTCCTACCCATCTCGCCACCCTTCCATCCCACCACCCCACGCACCGCTCTTTCCAGCCTTTGCTCTTCTTTATAAGAGCCATCTGTCTAATTTCAGAGGTGCTTGCAGATCTTTCCATCATAAGACTTCCTTCTCCCACTCCTTGAACTCATCCTTTGGAATAAAAGTCTAAGTCCAGACTGGGTTTTATTCAACATTACTCTAGTGCAGAGCGACAGAACAGTGCTGTAAAGTCTTATGAATATCTACAAGGAAATATGATCATAGACACATTCATTAAAACAGTGCAGAAGCACATAAGCACTGCTAAAAGGCGAAGTCGAGGAAGGGAAGCAGGAGATAATGGACACGGTAGTGGACAGTAACTCCTGCCCAGAGACACAGAAGAGCACATGCCTAGGAAATACCATCTCCCTCCACTAAGGAACTCAGAAAGAAAAAAAAAAAAATACTCCAACTTGTTGGGATCCAGTATATTCTTGACTCTGAGAAGTCAGGCACAGGATTCCTTCCTTGACCTTGCAGCAGCTCAGAATGTGTTTCTCTTGGTGGTTTGTCAGCAATCATTATATAAGTCATGAAATGAATATATATATATATATATATATATATATATATACATATTGATTCATAAACACACACACACAAAAAAAAAAAAAAAACTGGGAATTTAACCCAGGGGCAGTACCATTGAGCGACTTCCCAAGCTCTGTTTACTTTTGTTTTGAGACAGGGTCTAACTGAGTTGCTTAGAGCCTCACTAAATTGCTGAGGCTGGCCTTGAACTTGCAATCCTTCTGCCTCAGCCTCCTGAGCCACTAGGATTATAGGTGTGCACCACCACCACCCCCAGCACAGTTACAGTATTTTATATTTGAAGTTTTTCAATCACGTTCACATGCCAAGAATTCCTTCAATGATCCTAGTAAATTTTTTTTTACAGCCAGGTTCTGTTTCCAAACGATTTCATCTTCATTATCTCACATAATCGTTGACATCGATGTAGAAGCTAGGTTGTCTCCACCTTTATGAGAGGAAATGAAGCTCAGAGAAGCTCAATTTTTGCCTTGAGTCCAACAGCTGGCACTGGGACAGACTGAAAGAGAAAGTGAGTCTGACACCGGCCCCCTTCCACTCTTCACCATGTCTCCTGATTTATCTCTACTGGCTCTGCATGTTTCCTCCAAATCACTCACTGAGGATTAAGGTGACAAGGACCATCACTTAGGCTCATGGAGAAGGAAGGGGCCATGGATCACTTAGTCAAAGATGTCACTGACTGGCCAAGAGTCAGCGGTCCCTCTGCTTCTGGAAGCTGCTCTCCAGCTCCAGACCACCCAGGATGGCCCTGCATGGAGACACACCCCTCAGCCTGGTGCACTTGTCCAGAAGAAATACCCAGATGCTGCTTCTGGAGGCTCCAACAAAGTCCTGAGGAAGGGCAGCCGTGGAGTCAGGGTGAATACGGACGAGGTCCTGTGCCAAGTTTTTCCATCTATTATTTCTAAGAGTCTTCTCATAAACCCTGTAGCCCCCGAAGAGAACCTGATGGTTACAACAGGCTTGAAGTCAGTGCAGGTAGGGTCCAAGTTCTCCCTACGCACCTACAAAGTGAGTTTTAACAAGAATCTTAGGCACATCAATGTTCATAGCAGCTCAATGCACAATAGCTAAACTATGGAATCAACCCAGGTGCCCTTCAACAGACGAATGGATAAAGAAAGTGTGATATATATATACACACACAATGGAATATTACTCAGCTTTAAAGAACTAGGAAATAATGGCATTTGCCAGTAAATGAATGGGGCTGGAGAATATTATGCTAAGTGAAATAAGCCAATCCCAAAGAACCAAAGGCTGAATGTTTTCCCTTTGGTTAGGGAAGAACAGAGTTACTAGGGAAAAATAGAGTTATTTTAGATTAGGTAGAGGGGAATGAAGGGAGGGGAAAGAGTATGGGGGTAGGCAGGATAGTAAAATGATTCAGACATTATTACTCCATGTACCTATATAACCGTATGATTGGTTGGATTCTACATCATGTACAACCAGAAGAATGAGAAATTATACTCCATCTATGTATGATGTCTCAAAATGCTTTCTACTATCATGTCTAACAAATTAGAACAAATAAAATATTTTTAAAAATTTAAAAAGAGTTTCTCTTTCGTGAAATGATGAGACTAGAGACATCTAAAGGTCTGGAATGGGGAACATGTAGAGATGATGATCTCCTTTTTTCCAGATTAAAGAACTGAGCATTCAGAACCATAACATAATCCACATTTTTAGGGAAATAAACATCTATGATGTACCTGCTCTAAGCCAGGCACTGTGCATGGTAATGAAGAAGACTCAAAGTAATCCTGTGAAGTGAACATCCTTAGCTCCACTTTATAAATTAAAAAATGGAGGCCAGGGATGGGGCACCTGACTAGGAAGTTTGCTACTGATATCATTTTGTTTTGTTTTTGTAATGGGATTGAATCTAAGGTCACTTAATAACTGAGCCACATCCCAGCACCCCCGGCCCCGCCGACTTTTTAATGTTTTTTATTTTGAGACAGGGTCTCATAAAGTCCTTAGGGACTTGCTAAATTGCTGAGGCTGCAATTTAAGCTACAAAAACTTGCAATCCTCCTGAGGCCTTAGCCTCTGAAGTCACTGAAATCATAGGTATGTGCCACCGCTAATTTTTAAGTTGTGTGATTCTGGCTATCTAGTCTAAATATCAAGCCATTGTTTTTCTTAGCAATGGTGATTCTAATACATTTTTTAAGTTGTGCAATTCATTGTCAATTGCATTCATAAAGTATTTTGAAAAATATTGGTGCTAGTACACTTATTTGTCCTAAAGAGAATAAATTCTGAAAAAAAGCTGTCATGTCTTAACAAAATTTTTGCAAGCGACCTTTGCAATCCCCACTTGGGAGGATCTCCTGTGAGTGCTGGCTCCCCACCACATCCGTCCTCACCTGACCTGGAGAATTCATGGTGTCCACCCATATTTACAGGAGTCTTGAGGACCCCTGAGGAGTCACATTTCTTTAAGCCTGTGAGTGTGCCCTTGAGTGTGCATGGACTTTGCTTTGTCTCACATGGAAGTGCTCCTTTGCACTCCTCGGGGAGACAGGAAGTCTCCTGGGTGCACTCTGCAAGCTGGCCACCTGTGGCACTTAAAAGACGCAGATGGTATGAAAACCATCTAAGAAAAGATGATAGGTTAAACCTGAAGAGCTGCATATGCATATAGCTAGTGGAATAATAATGATAGCTAATATTGATCGAGTACTTATGAATGCCAGGCACCGACCTGAGTGCTTTACGTAAATTATTATTCCACTTAATTAACATGATAATTTGAAGTAGGGACCATACTTCATATTATTGTGTGAAATGTTTCCTTACTTTTCGGACAAAACCCTAAGATATTCTGGGAAATGTCCAGAAATGGCAAATTTACAGAGATAAGAACCTCTATGTGGCCATTGTTAGATCCTCAGGCCAAAGTAACCCCATTTTGAAAATCAGCACCCACCCAGGCCTGATCTTCCCATTAGACCTGCCCCCCCCCAAAGTCCCTAACTACCAAAACCACATCAAAGACATCCAATATAATAACAGGACCAGATGGGTTATTTTTTTTAACTACTCCATTGTATGACTATATGTTAAGGGTTTTTTTTTTTTTTTTTTTTTTTTTTTTTTTTTTTTTTTTTTTTTTTTCCAATCAGGCTGCTGAGCCTTGCAGAAGGGCAGCCTGGCAGATATTCTGTCAATAAACCTCTGCTTGAATTCAGAGCTCTGTCTCTCATGGATATTCGTGCCAGCTACCTTAACAGGCATTGATTGCCCCAATTCACCCTTGGTTCATCCCAGGTATGGGTATGGTGCTATCCCAGGATCCAGAATGTCCAAATCCTTCACTACTACTCATATCTCTTCTCCACATTTTCTAAGCCTGAGTGAAATTTCAGTTTCACATTATTATTCGCTAATGATAAAATCTCCAGGCAGGGATCTAGTGAAAGGTGAGGTAAGAGAGCAAAGCTTGACCTGCCCCTACAGACAGAGCACTCTCTCCCCTGCATTCTTGTGCTCACACCCATGTGATCACCCTGACAGGGAAGTGAGGAGACGAGAGAACCCAGCTGCTTGCATATCTACACAGGGGTATGCTCATGGGAGACAGAAGAGAAGGGAGAACTTGCCTTGGTCTCCTGCAGGATGTAGAAGAAAGTCACAGTGGATATCTAGCTTTCAGACACGGTGGCCCTGCCCACTGGTAAAATACGGCTCAATAAGTGTCCTGAGTTTAGTCTTTGTCCTTTCAATCACAGTGGTAACCAGAAAGGTAGAAGGGAACAGAATAGGTCCGTTGATCCTGAAGTAAAAGAAGTTCATAATGCAAACTAGATTCTCCTCCATGGGGGCAAAGATGGTGGGGGACACTCGTAGAAGCTTCTTCTCTGTTCTCAGTGAGTTGAATCTATGGTCCCCTCCTACTGTCAAACTGTCCTCATCCCTCCTGAATGAATGTAGCTTTTTCCCAATTAGACTGGACTTCGAGTAGGCTAACAGGTCAACAGCACAAGAGAGAACAGTTCCTGGGAAAGTTCTGTTTGCTACTCACCCAGATTTTCAATGAGGGCCCTATCCAAGGACCAAGGCACAAGGAACACATTTAGAACTTATTAAATTAATTAATTAAATGACTGTGCTAGGAATTTAGAGTTAAACACTTACTAAGTCAGCCATCAGCTAGATCTTTGCAGCCCAATATTTAGTTATCTAAATGGAAGCTGGAACCCTCGACATGCCTATGCACATTCTATGGGCATTTGGCCTGGCTGTGGCCATCATGATGCAGCCCAAAACTCCTGCAGATCACAGGGAAAGCATTCCTAAATGGCCCATGGTACTCTTCCAGGAGAGTTTCTCCTCTTTGCTTTGAGGATCATGTTTGCTTCCAAGTGGCCATTCATCTAAAAATCAGGGAGCGCCTCTGAGTCTTACAATGGACACTGACACTGTCTAAGCTATTCTTTTTTATTATTATGATTAGTTCTAATCAGTTCTGCATGACAGTAGGAAGCTCTTCGATTCATTGTACACGAATGGAGCAGAATTTTTTCACTTCTCTGGTTGTGCATGAGGTAGAGTCACATCATTCGTGCAATCATACATGTACCTAGGGTAATGATGTCAGTCTCATTCCACCAACTTTCCTACCTCTTTCCCCCTTCCCACCTCCCTTTTGCTCCATCCAAAGTTCCTCCACTTATCCCATGCCTCACCCCCCAATATGTATCCACTTATCAGAGAAAACATTTGGCCCCTGGTTTTTTGAGATTGGCTTACTTCGCTTAGCATGATATTCTCCAACTCCATCCATTTACCTTCGAATGCCATAATCTTTTTCTCTTTTAGTACTGAGTAATATTCCATTGTGTATACGTTCCACAACTTCTTTATTATTTATTCATTTATTGAAGGGCATCTGGGTTGCTTCCACAGTTTAGCAATTATGAATTGTGCTACTACAAACATTGAAGTGGCTGAGTCACTGTAGTATGGTGTTTTTATTTAATAAATGGAATGGATTTAAACTAAAAAGCTTCTTCTCAGACACACACACACACAAAAAAATCAATAAATGGACTAAGGAGCTAAACAGTCACTTCTCAGAAGAAATATACATTTGATCAACAAATATATGAAAAAATGTTCAACATCTCTAGTAATTAGAGAAACGCAAATCAAGACTGATTTCATCACATGCCAGTCAAAATGGCAGTTATCAAGAATACAGTAAGTGTTAGGGAGGGTGTGGGATAAAAGACACACTCATACATTGCTGGTGGGACTGCAAATTAGTGCGACCTCTCTGGAAAGCAGTGTGGAGAATCCTCAGAAACCCTGGAATAGAGGAGCTACCATTTGACCCAGCTATCCCACTCCTCCTCGGTCTATACTCAAAAGAATTAAAAGCTATTCTTTTGTTTCTCACTACCCCCCTTTCTGTTTCCGTGGCTTCTGACTCTAGGGGGCTCTTCTGCCTCTGACTTTACCTCTCAGTCAGAACCCCCTCAGGTACCATGATAGATGCTCCTCATTCATCAGGGGTTCTCAAAGTATGGTCCGTGGACCAGCTGCTTCAGCATCCTTCACAAACTGGTTAGAAATACAGTGCAAAAAAGAGAAAGAGAGAGAGAGAGAGAAGCAACTCTCATGCTCCCATACCATTAACAGAATCAGAAACTCTGGGAGTGAGAATTAACTATGAATATTAACAGACTGTAGGTGATTCAGATGGACACTCAGGTTTTGGGAACCACGTCATTGCATTTAGTCCTCGCAACAATCCTGAAAGGTATTAGCCTCATTTTACAAATGAGAAGCTTAGATTAAAAAAAGAAAAAAGTAATAGACCCCTCCTAGGGAGCAAGTGGGGCCTGTGTCCTGGCCACTGTCAGCCTTAGCCACCATCAGTTCTGTCACGCTTCTGGTTCTTTGCGGAGAATTCAATCAGAGCCTGGCTCAGAGGCCAGCACTCAGTGTTCCCTCTGCTCCAGGGATCTACAAGCCAGTGGGCTAGTCTGAGTTTCCTGGGAAACTTTTAACATTTTCTTATAATAACATTTTACTATGAAGAATCTCAAACATACACAAAGAACAGATAACCAGCCCTTATATGAAAGGGGAGATTTTAAAAAGGACCACCCAAGCCCCAGCCCAGGACAGTTAAATCTGAGTCCCTAGTGTCATTTTTTAAAGTTCCCCAAGTAATTCTAATGGACTTGAGCTTTAAAACACACTCTTGTAGGTTTCTCCTCCAGATATTTGCATGATTTAATCTCTTGCTTCCCTTCCGTCTCCACCCGAATGTGGCACCCCGGAGAAGTTTTCCAGACTCCACTATCTGAAGGGTGTCACATCACCCCTGGCTGCCCCTGCCATGCTCCTCTCCACCCTTTTATCCCACTTGATTTGCTTCTTAGCATCTTTGTGAACCAACATTTTTTTTTCTCCTATGAGAGTTATTATCACCAATGAATGATTCGTGTTTACGAGGCCTATTCATTGAAGCAACATGCCCGTCTCCCTTGTTCACCCCTCACCCATGTCTGCTGAGGCTCCAGCCCTTGGGAAGCAGGGGATAATTATCTCCTGAATGAGCCAATGAACAGAGTGGAGTTGAGATTTTAGACCAGAGCCATCTGACTCCAAAAATCCATGTTCTTTCCCCTGATACCACATGGCTTGGTTCTGGACTGGTTCTGCTTATCAAAGTAGACTGGCACATGCTAGTTACTAGCTAGGAGGGGTTTGGGGGCTCACCTAACAACTTTGGGGTCTTATTTCCATTTTAAAAATAAGAAACCAAGCTGGTCTGTATCGCGCATGCCTGTAATCTCAGCGGCTTAGGAGGCTGAGGCAGAAAGATAATGAGTTCAAAGCTAGCCTCAGCAACTTAGTGAGATGCTAATCAACTCAGTGAGACCCTGTCTGTAAATAAAATACAAAATAGGGCTGGGGATGTGGCTCAGTGGTCGAATACCCCTGAGTTCAATCCCCAGTACCAGAAGAAGAAGAAGAAGAAGAAGAAGAAGAAGAAGAAGAAGAAGAAGAAGAAAAGAGAAAAGAAAAGAAGAAAGAAAAGAAAAGAAAAGAAAAGAAAAGAAAAGAAAAGAAAAGAAGAGAAAGAAAGAAACCAAGTCATCCTTGCCTAACTTCCAGATCTAGGTATCCAGGGATAAATGACATGTGGTTGGGTTTATAAATTGCTATATCATGTCAAGGTACGTTATCACCCTTACAACATGGGGAAGAAAGAAGAGGAAAAAGGAAGAAATTGAGTAAGAAAAGAAGGGAAAAAGAAAAGGATGGTGATGTTAAACTGAATGGTTTAGAAGAACCTAAGTCTAAATGTTGGGATTTAATAGGAGAAAAAAAATACATCAAAAGTACTCATTTGTCCAGGAACAAGATTTAGATTCATTTGTGTCTGCTACAAAAAGGACACAACCTTGTTTTTTAAATTAATAATATGATTTGTTTGTTACGCTGAAAACTCTTTCAAGTGCCTTTGTGTTTATTTCAGTCTTTTCCAAACACATTGGTGGAACGTGGTTACAGCCTCCTTTAGACATGATCAGTGTTGGTTTTCTTCATCCTTGTTTCAAGACCTGTTATAAAGAGCTCCAAGGAGCTACTTGGCCTGTCTTGGGTTAGTCACCTCTGATACTGATAAAATACAAAACAGGGCTGGGAATGTGACTCAGTGGTTAAGTGCCCCTGAGGCCAAACGAAAGGACAGCAATAGCCACCTTCCTGCCACACATGCTGAGCACAACCAGGTCTTGTTTCCGTCAACTTTTCAACACTGTGACTAAAATACCCAACAAGAACAATTTAGAAGAGGAGAAGTTAATTTGGGCTCATAGTTTCAGAATCTCAGTACATGATCAGCTGACTTCATAGCTCTGGGCCCAAGTGAGGCAGAACATCATGGCAGAGGGGTGTGACAGAGAAAAGTAGCTCAGCACACAGCAACTAGGAAGCAGAGACAAAGCTCAACTTATACCAGAGACAAAATACAAGGCCCAAAGGCCTCCCAGGGACCTACTTTTCTTCAGCTACACCCTACCTGCCTACAGTTACCACCCAGGTAATCTACAGGAGTGGATTAATCCACCAATTGGGTTAAGTTCTCACAACTTGATCACTTTGCTTCTTTTTTTTTTTTGAATTTTTAAAATATTTTTAATACTTTTTTTTTTATTGGTCGTTCATAACATTACATAGTTCTTAATACATCATATTACACGGTTTGATTCAAGTGGATTATGAACTCCCGCTTTTACCCCGTATACAAATTGCTGTATCACATCAGTTACCCTTCCATTGATTGACATATTGCCTTTCTAGTGTCTGATGTATTCTGCTGTCTGTCCTATTGTCTACTATCCCCCCTCCCCTCCCCTTTTCTCTCTCTACCCCTTCTACTGTAAATCATGTCTTCCATTTGTATTCTCTTGACTTACCCTTCCTTACCTCTTATATGACATTTTGTATAACCCTGAGGATCGCCTTCCATTTCCATGCAATTTCCCTTCTCCCTCCCTTTCCCTCCCACCTCTCATCCCTGTTTACTGTAAATATTCTGAATATTCTTGCATTGTCTCATTTTGGGGGAACAACACATATCCAGCAGGTAACAGGTTCATAAAGATCCATTGGTGCAACCAATGCTTCTAACTTCCCCATAACTGAGACACTAGATTCTTCAGGGAAGCAACCTTATCTTAACTCCATAGTATTCCATTTAATCTCCTGCAGTCCTGCCACAAAGACTGAATGAATTATGTAAACAAATGGTCTTCAGACTCTCTTGAATGCCTCTAATAATGAGGAACCTACTTCTCCTAGCCCATTCCACACACTGGGGAAGCTTTTTACTGGGCAAAGAGTGTGTGTGGCATGGGGGCAGGGGTGGGGGTATAGTGGCTTCATGGGCAGAAGGACTTGATCTAAGTTCCTGGTCTACCACTTCTCGGACATGTCCCTGGATATGCCACTGATCTTCCTTTAGCCTTAATTTCCTGTGTGTATAAACAGAGGTTGGTGCAAGTGCATGGAATGAGATAGAGCTGGAAAGGTGAGTTGAGACAACATACCCCCAGGCATCTTTTGTCCTCTGTTCAGAGAAGCACAGTATTTAAGACACAAATCTAAAGTCAGAAGATTGATTCTGATCCCAGTTCAAGTCTTGACTAATCAATGTGAGTCTTGACTAATCAATCCATGCACTCATTTCCATATGGGTAAAGATGTGACAATCACTGTGCCTGATCATGGAGTTGATGTGTAAGGATGAAGTAAGTCAGTACCTGCAAAGCATTCAGTGCTTGGATTGGCCATTATAATGGCAAGGGTGAATATTGCAATCATTAGTGCCATTGAAGAGGTGGAGATAAGATCATAGCCTTTCCTTCAGGTACTTGCCGTATAGGATCCAGGGTAGGAACCCTGTCATTGCAATTCTAAGTGACAGGTGCTAAGAACCCAGAGTGTCAAAGGTAAAGAGAAGAAAATGGGTCAGATGCCAGGTATGTCTGAAAGTTGAACAAAACTTGGCAAATGTCTTGATCTGGCTGGTAGGGGAAATGGAATCATCAGGAAGAAGCTAGAGGGATTTATTCTGAAAACATGTCCGTTTGCACACTGAGGTGTTTAAGTTTCATTAGAAAATAATTTTTCCTGCTCTAGACTGAAATCCTCTCATTCAAATTTTTACAACCAATGGCCCTGGTCACAGTGGGCTTTCAGAGTTTGCTGAATGAGTTGCTGCCATCCTCATGGAGACACAAATGCAGCACAGGGACAGGTCTTCCCCTGGATGCCTTTGAGGACAGGTTGGGAAAATACAAAAGACCTGGTAGGAATGCTTTACACCTTACAAAGTTTTAACTGAAAATATTGAAAGAGGGATCTACTTCATGCTTTTAACATAACACTTGCTGTTTATTTGTAAATAAACACTTTTTATCCCCTTTATCTTCTCCTCTCTCCCTCCCTAACCATGGCAGAGCAAGATAAATCTCCTTCCCACCCCAGACTGAGTTATCTGTCCTTAAGCACACACACCACAGGAATGAATTCATTCAGACCTTGGGGATGGTGCAGAAGACCTAAGAAACTGCTATCTTTCAGGGTTACAAGTGAATTATGACCCCTGACAGAACACACCTAGAACATAGCCCTTGATACACCTCTTTAATAACCCTCTATTCACGGTAACAGTCAGAATCCCAGCCTCTAGGACAGGAATCTCTTGTGTTTCTCCTTTGCTAGCAAAGCAATGAAACTTCTTTTGCCTTTTTCTCAAAACCATGTCTTCACTATTGGATTGACACAGGGCTGCAGGACTAAGCTTTTAGTAACCATATAAACAAAGCCACCACCAGGCTGATAATGATCACCAGGAGATTAATGTCCCTAAAATGTCAGGGACCTAGAGTAGAATTTCATATTAGAATCTCATCAGGTCAGTGATGCTCACCAAAATATAACATATTCAAAAAATTATATGTGACGGCTCACCCACTTCCAGTATCTAATTTATTCAGAATGATGAAAGGTCCTTATCAATTAATTTGTAAGTGCTCTAGTTAGCATATTCTACTGCCCCGATAACTGGGGAGGGATGAACTATCTTCAAAGGAAATATGTATGTTTTAAGAGAGGGAATGTCTTCATAATACCAATATTCTCTGTTATTTTTATAATTTCTCAGACTTGGCAATATATTATAATTTGGGGCTCGTTAATCTTTCATTTGGAGATTTGCCTCTGCATTGTAGTGTTATATATAGCTCTCAAAGATTTTCACACATCTGACAAATTTGAACCTCTTCATTCCTGTCCAACAGATGAGCAAATCCTAACTACTGCTAATGTCTGCTTTCTGTTTCAAATGTGAAAATGTTAAATTTACCGTACACTAAAATATAAATATTTCATAAATATAATATTGCTTTAAAAGCTACCACAGGTTCAATAGTGCCAACATCAGGAACCCTCCAATCCCATTTCTGCCATGAACTTGGCTGGTCCCCTTGGGAAGCTGCCCCACTCACAACCCAGGTCTATTTCTTTAACCTGTGAGCCTAAGATTGACCAGGGGAGAGTTAGAGATCCTCCCTGCTCAAGCCCTATAATATCCTGGTTCTCTCCCAGGAATATTTCGTTTCTACTTAAGACACCTTGGGGTGACTTTTAACATGCATGGCATACAGCTCCCATCACATAAAGCCTAAGAGGACATTCTTGGTTGCAATGCCTCCCACTCCCGTAAAACCCAAGAATTTCTTAATAACCAACGGCATCCCTTCTATACTTTTGGTTCATTTTTCTGCCTCAATCAAGTTATTAGGTGCAATTTCACAATCAATTTATGAGGTACAACTTTAAGAAAGGCCAAAAGAAGCAGGTCACTAATATGACCGGAGATATATATAGTAGGTTCCTTCTCTGCACTCTGCACATGTGATCCCTGAAAGTCCTGTCCCTTTTCCACCTTATCCAAGCTCTGGGATACTCCCCTGGCGACCACCCCCACACACACACACCAGGGTACCCATTAAGCAGCGGGGATCCATGTCCTTTACAAGTATGTGCTTGGCGGGAGAACCAGCCCACCCACGTTTTAACGCTGTTGTTAACTTCTAACAAACTGCTTCCTGAGTGGGGCCTGACCTGAGGCTGAACTTGATGACCTCCCAATTCCCCAAGTGCTGTACAGATCAAAGTCACTTGCAGGCAGCACCGCCCTGCACTCGCCCCAGAGCTCCTGCCTGAGCTCCAGGGGACCCGCAAGGACCTGTCCGCGGTGGCAACGCCCAACTCCCGCGGGGTGCATGGCCCTGGCTCTCCGGGGTCCCTGTGATACCCCCAGGTCCTGGGGGCTGGCCTTTACCTCTTCCAGCAGCCGGTAGACGCTGATCCCCGAGGTCTCCAGCAGCAGCTCCCAGTTCCCAGCCACTGCTGGCTGTTGGAGCTGGGCGCAAACCTCCCAGAACTCCTCGTCGGAGAAGTTGCCCCCAGCAGCTGCCATCATTAGGCAGCCAGACCAGCTAGGCCTGCAGCTCAGGCAGGGGACAGGCTAGGTTTGTGCTGCGGGGGGCGGGTGACAAGGTGGCCACAGCGCGGTTGGCAGGGAACAGAAAAGGCGGGACTTAGGTAGGAGGTGGGGTCGAAAGGGGCAGGACCCGAGAGGGTGGCCCTTAAAGTGGGCGGGACTGGGTAAGGTGTGGGAAGGCTGGAAAAAGTATAACTAGAGAAAAGTCGGAATTGATCTTGAGAAAGAGGGAGGAGCTAAAGAACTGGGGCGCGGGGGGGGGCGGGGCGGGCGGAGACTTTAGAGTTAAAGGACAAGTGAGAGAAAGGAAGACACTGATGTCAATGCGAAAACACTTCACCAGGAGCCCAACCCATACTCTTCTGCCATATCCTTCAAACCTGCGTGGCGAGGGGTGGGGGGTGGGGTTCCCTAACCTCCTTGAAGAACACCGAAAAAGTCCCTCTGGTAGACTTGGGAAGCAAGAAAGGCAGACCTGAAATGCTTAAGAATCTTAGGGGCCAGATGCTAAACCGTATTACAATATTACTTCTCTTTTCTGTTTTGCATTTTAAAGCATTATTCCAAGAAGGGATCCATGGGATTCAACAAAAAGCCAAAAAGAATTCGTGGCACAAAACAGTTAAGAAATCTAATCCACAATGGATGTACAAGGTTACTTGCCAACCCAAAGGGTAAAACTTTATCTGAAAGGCTTCATGGCATTCACCCAAGATTTCTGCATCTTGCATAATTTAGATCTTTGTGCATCTCAAAGATCTTTTGTTGCTTTGAAGTCCCTTGGGTATTACTATATTACCCATCAAAAGGTTCTACCTGGCTTGGAATACAGTAGGTAGCTTAAACATCAAAATGATGTAACAGCCACACACATTCTAGAAACCAGGTTTCCTAATCTCAAAAATGGGTCAAGAATTTTACTACCAGCTAGCATTGAGGTAACTGGACGCAGAATGTATTTGTACGGTGCCTGTCATAGCAAATGTTCAGTGAAATCTTCCACTTTTTTTTACATTGCTACATTGAAATGTCATTCTTTCTGTACTTGAAAGAAAGTTAATGGGAAATTCGGTTTATAACAATTTACACGAAGGGAAACAAGATCACATTTGACAGGCTGCTTCGACACAGATAAGTTACTGCTCAATTGAGTGTCATTTATGTTTTCTTGTAGAGGGGTGGAAGAAGGGAAGTGGTATTTTCCTAGATTAAATACCCAAAAGATTAGAGACATACTTTCTTACTGTTTTTATAATGACTTGCAAGTTTTCTCTTATTTGTAAAAACTATATTTTATTTCAATGAAATATATTGCTTTAAAAAGCAATTGCATCAAAAAACATTGGCTATAAAGCTTTGTTTTTGGTACCATGGATTGAACCCAGGGATGTTTAACCACTAAGCCACATCCCCAGCCCATTTTATTTTTTATTTTGAAACCAGGTTTCACTTAGGTTTTTCAGGCCCTCACTAATTTACTGAGAATGGCTTTGAATTTGCAATCTTCCTGCCTCAGGCTCCTGAGTTTCTGGGATTACAGGAGTACACCACCATGTCCAGCTTATTATGAAGCATTTTGAATCCACTATAAAGGTGTCACTCTGATGAAGCTTCAGTGTTATCATCCTACAGCAACTGATGGATGATTACAAGGCCAAGAGTATAAATGGCTTTATACAAGATATAAGAAATAAGGCATGGAATGCAAATTTCATTTACTACATATCTTTAAAAGTTTGTTATCATGAAACTCAGGATAAAAATACATATACATTTGAATATGTTGAGATTTGCACACATATTATTTTATTAAACGCAGGACAGAAGAATGTTAGGATTGTATTTTATGCAGTCTGAAAGATTTAGAAAAGACTTAGGAAAGGATCTAGAAAAGCCTGTTGTCCTTGAACATTTGCCTTAATAGGCCAGCCAGTTTCCAGGAGCTGGGCAGTGGTGGGGCAGAAACTCTCTGGAGGAACTTCTGTCCACATGTACTAAAACCCTGGCATCAAACATAGAAATGCTGGCCACGCCTGGTGGCACACACCTGTAATCCCAGCAGCTGGGGAGGCTGAGGCAGGAGGATCGCAACTTCAAAGGCAGCCCCATCAATGGCTGCTAAACAACTTAATAAGATCCTGTTTTTCAATAAAATACAAAAAAAGGCTGGGGATGTGGCTCAATGGTTGAGTGCCCCTGAGTTCAATCCCTGGTACCCTCCACCAAAAAAAAAAAAAAAAAAAAAAAAAAAGACATAGAAATGCTGGATAAAATACATCCAGAAGAGTTTTGAATACAGATCTTAGCTGAAAATAAAGAAAAAGTACCTTCCAGATTTCAGAAAAGGAAGAGGGAATGAAACGCAGTGACACACACACACAGTAGATATTCTTAGCATGGATGAGCCCAGCTCCCCACCCCATGTCCTCCTATGGAGGAACTTCCAGCAAGGCAAGTAGTGCTTTTGGCCTCCTTCATTCACTGAACTCCTCAGAACAGGGGTGATTTAAATGGCTGATGGGTTTAGGAGAAGAGATAGAGGCCAGGCTGAATCAACACTTTTTGGTTCCTTTCTGGCAGCTTTGTACTGACTTTTCATGTGTCTCTGTTGGGTCAAGGGGCGGGCTGTCATCTTATTGTTGCCAAAGAGCCAAGGCCTGTTCTCTAAACAGGTTTACAGTAATCAAGGTGAAAGTCTGCTCCGCTTCAGCATCACAGGTAGGGAGACAGAACTGTTATTAAAAATCCAAGCAGACAGAAGCACTAGGGGTTGCAGGTTGAGGGTCCATGATTCACACATGATCAGAGGACAGGAAGCTGGGCACAATGGTGCACACTTGAAATCCCAGCCTCTTGGGAGGCTGAGGCAGGAGGGCAACAAGTTCAAGGGCAGCCTGGGCAATTTGCCAAGACTCTGTGTAAAACAAAAATTAAAAGCATCAGGGACATATATACCGCAGTGGTAAAGCACCCCTGAATTCAACCTCTAACACTAAAAAAAAAAAAAGAAGAAGAAGAAGGAGAAAGAAGGAAAGAAAGAAAGAAAGAAAGAAAGAAAGAAAGAAAGAAAGAAAGAAAGAAAGAAAGAAAGAAAGAGAATACATGGATCTGTGCCTCTCATAGATCCTGAATCCTCCAAGATCTGTCCTTGTCCTTCAAATGAAATCCCAACACTCCCATCCTCTAGGCCATGGAACTTTTAAGGAAGCTCACGTTCTTTCTACAGCCTTAGGTGAAATAAATAAAAAGGCACTGAGAAAAATTAGACTGTAAGTCTTTGTCAGAGGTGGGATTCAAATCTATATCACCTGCACTTTACCTGTTACTGTTTGGGAGACACAGGATGTCCCATTAACACAATATCTGTATTAGGACCATTGAACCCCTTGGATCCCTTGGATATATATATATCCCCATTAGAATGATTAAAATAAAAAGATTGATCAAAGCAAGCGTTGGCAAGGATGTGGAGGAACTAGAATACTTATACATCCATGAGAGCAATGTAATGATCGAGATACTTTGGGACTATTTAGCAATTTCTTAAAAAGTCAAAATACACCTACCATATAATCCAGACTTTCCATTCGTAGGTATCCACCCAAAAGAAAAATAAAGCATTGTTTATACCTAGATTTGTGCACAGGTATTGATAAAAGTTTTATTTGTGTTAATAAAACACTGGGAAAAAATCCAAATGATCTTCAGAGAGTGAACAGACAAAACAAGTTGCTATATATTCGTCAATGTAGACTAGTCATCAAAAAGATAGTAAATGATTAAAGTATGTATATATAACTGTTCTGGGTGTGTAGCTATCTCTGTTCATTAAAAAATGGTGTAGTAGCCAGATTTGGTGGCACATACCTGTGATCCCAGCTTCTCAGGAGGCTGAGGCAGGAGAATTGCTTGTTTCAGGTCACCTTTAGCAAATTATCAAGACCTTGTCTCAAAATAAAAAAAATAAAATAAAAGGGGCTGGAGATATAGTTCACTGGGTTCAATCACCTACATCTAATAATAATAACAACAATAATAATGTAAATAAATAAGGTATAGTAACCTAGAAGAATTGTCCCCCTCCATGATCTCTGTCCTCAATGAACACACCCAGATCTTGATTTATAAATCTTGGCTTCTGCATATCATTCTCTAATAAAAGTTTCTCAGAAACAATGCATTCAAGGTCTGAGGCAGGGAACTTATCGGTAAGCCTTAGACATGTTGTGTCTGAGAGTAAGAGATGCTCACAACTATCTGAGTCATGTCAAAAGATACAGGAGTGGACTTGAAAGAGTTTCCACTGGCAAAATTCTGAGAAAGATGAGATTGAAATTGAATGTTGGCAGTAATGGATCACAGAATGCTTTAAAAAGAAATCCTCATGTCCAAAGTAATACTCATTAAGGAAAAAAATTAAGGCAGAAAAATGAATGAAGGCAAGGAGGAAAAAAGATCCTTCTTTGGATAAGAATGCCAAATAATTCGGGCAGAAAGAAAGAAAGAAAACTCAACTTTCTACCCCCAATGTAGTAATTGATGGATTCAGGCAAGGATCACCAGTGGAGGCTACAGCCATTGGAACAAAGGTTGTCAGAGATTCACCTGGTCTCAAAATGTCTTCCACAGATTACTTACTGCTATGGACAGGAAAGTGTCCCTTAATAGTAAGCTGTGGGGTTCACCACCTTAACTAAGAGATCAATAGCTCCACAAATACTGGTGCACCTGACATGCAGCCTTCCTGAAATGATGGAAGAAGTTTACAACATCAACCAAAAGATTTTTGCGGAACTGTTTGACTTGTAAGTCACCATATGACACCAATCAGACAAATAGAGAAAGTGAAAAATTTTTTAAGATTGTTAATCTGAAAAAAATCTTCAGTCAATAAAAAAGAAACTATTCTAAAACTCAAGAGAAACAGCAACTACACATGATGCATAAATCTTAGTTGCATCATGAACACGTGAAAACTATTAAAGGACATTTCTGAGATAATTAGGGATATTTGGATATGCCATTTTAGGATGATATTGTAGTATTTTTTTTAACTTTTAGTTATAAAAATGGTATTGTATGTGAGTGGAAGAATGTTTTTACTGTTAAGAAATGTATGCTGAATTATTTGGGAGTGAGATAGCATGATGCACACGTGATTTACATTCAACCACTTCAGACCAAAAAAAAAAAAAAAGTGTGAATAATATGTAGATTGAAAGAGAAGGAGAAATGACAACATATGAAGAACTGATGGATTTAGAGAAAGGGTAACCAGATTTTTATTGTTCTATTCAACTTATCTGTATATTTGAAAGTATTCAAAATAAAAATTTAGGGAAAACTCAGCTATATGTGTTCACAGTGCACTTAATTACATAATTACATAGAAATGTGAAGGTAAAGGGTTGTAAAACACACACAAGAACACCCAAACTGGTGTGGCTCTAAAAAATATCACACAAAACAGACCTTAATGACAGGGGAAAACATAATAGAAGTTCATGAATTAATGATTAAGAGGACAATACTTTAGGGATCCTGGGTGGTTAAATTTGAATCCATTTCACAACATAATCTCAAATATGTGAGGCAAAAATTGGCATCAGCCCAAGGAGAAACCAGCAAATTCATGACCATAGCGTAACATTTTAAGGCTTTTCCCCCTTCTCCCTGCCCCCTAGGAAATTGATCAATCAAGCAAAGAACAAAAAAATGGGTAAAGATATAGTAGATTTGAGCACATAATTTATACGTTTGATCTTAAGAGCATTATATAGAACCCTCAAGAACTAGAACAAGCAAATTATTTGCAAGTTCTTATAAAATATTCATTACATTTTTCACAAATTGAAACTCAGTTGTTAAAATTGACAGTCTTATAAGCCACAAAGAAAATACTAGTCATTCCCATTTCTCTGATGACAGTGCTGAAAACCAAAAAGAATTTAACAAAAGTTGAATACTAAAAACCAAACACGGGGATGAGAATATAGCTCGGTTTGTAGAGTACGTGCCTCACATGCACAAGGCCCTGGGTTCAATCCCTAGCAACACACACACACACACACACACACACACACACACACACATAAAAACAAACAAACAAAAATCCACTTATTCCAGGAGCTAGAACAACCATCAACTCCCTGTATCAAATTTCTTTCTGCTTAGATACTACAGAGTTTTTGCTTTCTGCATTGACACCTGACTGATGTTTTATTTATGGATTAGTATATTTAATATTTTTAAATTACCATTTTGATCAATTCAAAATACAAATCCAATGAGATTTGAATAAAAATTTGTAAAGAATGTTCAAGGTACTTGGCACACCAATTCTGAGATTCAGAGGAAAGATCTAAGGGTCAAAAAATTTGAAAAAGTAGGAAATCAACTTCTATAAGTAGAGAGAGGGAAAAAAAGAGGAAACCTGCTTTATCACATATTAGAATTTATCATAAAGAAGACAGTGTGATATTGATTCAAGACTAGAAAAAAATAATTATGAAACAACTAAACAGCTTTCTAATCCAGAAACAAATCCTTGCACATGAAAGAAGATGGCCTATTGGAAAAATGGTATTGAAACAATTGTCCTTATTTGTAAAAATGATATTTTCATATCAATCACATATAAAAAATGTAAATTTTATAAAGTCATTAATTATATAAAGCATGATGTTGAAACTTTTAGTTGATAATAAAGGAATCAACCTTTATGACTGTTATGGTTTAGATATGAGGTATCCACCATAAAAGCTCACGTTAGATAATACAGAAATGTTTACAGGTGAAATAATTAGATTATGAGAATTAAAATCTAATCAGTGGATTAATTCACTTGATTGATTAATTATTTGAATGGATTATTGGGCAGTAACTCTAGGAAGATGGGGCATGACTAGGAGAAGTAGGTAACTGGGAACATATCCTTAGGAATTATAGTCTCTCCCTAGCTCCCCTCTCTCTCCCTTTCTCTCTCTCTCTCTCTCTCTCTCTCTCTCTCTCTCTCTCTCTCTCTCTCTCTCTCTCTTCTCTCTCTCCCTGTTGCCATGAGCAGAGAAGATTTCTTCCATCATAATGTTCTGCCTCACCTGAGGCCTAGAGTGAGCTGGCCATGGATTAAGACTCTGAAACTATAAGCCAAAATAAACTTTTCTTCCATGAAGTTGTTTTTTTGTCAGGTATTTTGGTCACAGGGATGAAAAGCTGACTAACACAAAGACCCGAGAGTTTAAAAGATTTAAAAACATTTCAAACCATAAAGGAAAACATGAGCTGTTGTCTACATTAAAAAACAAATTATACACCATATATAAATTAAAATTCAATAGGTAGCTTGATAGAAGATGTTTGTTGATAGAAGACATTTTATGTATATGTGAAAATATACATAAAACTCTAAGAAATCAGTGAAGAAAACCCAACCAATGCAATTGAAAATATCAACAGTGAAAAAATCCAGATGGCACATAAATAGTAAGTATTTGGTTCTACTCGAAAAATAGTTGGGGAAATGCAAAATAAATTAACCAATTTATTTATATAAATTTGACAAAATCTTAAGAATATGACATTAACTATTAGAAAATATATAGGGAAATAAAAAGCTCTGACATAAAACATCTGATTAAAGTACAGTTTGAAAATCAATTTGATAAGACCTATTAAGTTTGAAGATGCACACGTTATCAGCCCCTGAACATGGTATCTACTTCTGATTACTCCTGACATAACTGTGGAATATTGTATACAGGTGTACCTGGTTTAGTGGAAAAAATTGTAAACAACAGCAGTATCCAACCACAAAATAAACAGGTTAATTGTGGTATATTCATTCCATATCTTTCGAAATGAAGGGAAAAAAGAAAAGTCTACTAGTATATCATGGTTTAACCTTGAAACACAGTTGAATGAAGAAAAAAAGTTACAGGAGGATGCATAGAGTAAAATAACTCGTAGTGTCTATGAACTATTCATATGCTTCAAAACATCTAGATGCTTATAGGTAGGATTCCCATGAACATCAACAGTAGCTGTAACATTTTATTTCTTTAAAAAATTATGAAGTAGTTTCTCTCTTCACATTCTTAATTTCTTTGCTGTGCAAAATATTTGTAGCTTGATGCCATCTCATTTATTAACTCTGGGCATTATTTCCCAAGCTTTAGGGGTCCTATTGAGAAAGTCATTGCCTGTGCCTGTACACCAAAGTGTTGATCATATGTTTTCTTCTATGAGTTTCATGTGAAGAGAGGACATACAGAATGGGAGAAGAATCTTCACTAGGTATGCTTTCGACAGAGGATTAATATCTAGAGTATGTACAGAACTCAAAAAAACAACACCAAAGAAACTACCCAATTAATAAATGGGCAAATGAATTAAATAGACACTTCTCAAAAGAAGAAATACAAATGTCCAAATATGTGAAAAAAATGAATCATTAACAATTAGGGAAATGCAAATCAAAATTACACGGAGATTTCATCTCATGCTTAATTGGCCCCCTGACTCCTGAGCTGCAGAGACAGCCCAATAATTCCCAGGGAGAAGCAGTGCGGGGCAGTGGAACACATGAGCAGCATGTATGGGCCACAGCAGTGTGGAGCCCGCCATGCCAGCACAGGCCTGAGGCATAGAGGGCAAGCACAGGCCCGAGGCAAACAGGGCCAGCACCAAGGTGAACCGAGGTGTGCCAACCTGTCACTCCATGGTGGCCTGATCCAGGCTAGTGCAGATGCCCATCACAAAAGCCCAGATACCACTGCAGCCCCAGATCCCGGGCATGCACAACCCACTCTATCCACCCACTTTAACCTCCTGGAAAGCTCTGATTGAAAATGAGCAATGAGAAAATGGAAGTGGAAAAGACCTGAAAAGAAGTTTAGACTCAAGAACTAACCAATAGCATTACTACTTTCCCAAAAGCTTATTATCCTAAATTTGGACCAATAGCATGAGTACTTTTCCACTTCCTGATTGGCATGAGGTTGAACCAATAACACTGACCCAAGTGCTGTATAAACCCCTAGACTAGCACTCTCAGACAGCAACCCCTGTCGAGTCCCCTCTTGCCCTATTGGAGTTCTGTTTCTACACATGCTTGAATTAATCCTACTCTTACACTCACTCATCTTTGTTTGTTGATTGCATTCTTCGAATTCACCAGACAAGAACCCAGAAAGAAGAAATGGACAGAGAGCTGCTGGGGTCTGCTGCAACACTGGAAGCCATAGCCTTCTATTAAAGGGGGCAATGCCATTTCTTGGCTGCAGAGCCCTGCAGCTTTGTGCAGACCCCACCTGCCAGCAGAAGCAGAGAAATCCCAGTTTCAACACCATTCAGAATGGCAGTCATCAAGAATGCAAACAATAGTAAATGGAGGAAAAGGAACACTTTTACACGGCTGGTGGGATTGTAAATTAGTGCAGCCACTATGGGAATCAATACGGAGGGGCCTCAAAAGACTAGGAATGGAACCACCATATGACTCAGTTACACCACTCCTCAGTATTTATCCTAAAGAATTAAAGTCATCATTCTGTAAGGACACATGCATACCCATGTTTATAGCAGCACAATTTACAATACCCAAACTATGGGATCAGCCTAGGTGTCCCTCAACAGAAAATGTGGTATATATAGACAATGGAGTTTTATTCAGCCATAAAGAAAAATGAAATCATGTCATTTGAAGGAAAATGGATGGAACTTGAAACCATTATATTAAGTGAAATAAGCCAAATGCAGAAGGTCAAGGGTCATATGTTTTCTCTCATGTGGAAGCTAGAGAGGAAAAACAAAAAGAAAGGTGTGTCTGTGTGTGGAGGAGGGGGAGAATCCCATGAAACTCAAAAGGAAATCAGTAGAGGAAAGACCAGGGAGCGAAAGGAGAGGAGGGAAGGGGAAGTGCTAGGGAGTGATACTGGGCAAATCATATGGTTATATTTTGTGAAGGTACGAACATGTAACAACAAATCCCATTATTGTATACAACTATAATATACCAATAAAAATGTGGAAAGAAAAAAAATTACGAAGTAAGTAAGATATAACATTAAGGTATATGCTGGGTTGTGGATTGTGAATGTTTTATTATCCTCTTTGTCAGTAAGCCTGAAATATGCATGATTTCAACAAATACACAAAACAATTATAATAAAGGTGTCCTGTTATTGCCATTTAAAATAGCAGAAGAAAAAGAAAAGCAAGCACTTTTCTGGAATTTCATGAAAAAAGCCTGAATGAGTGAATGCTCACAAATGCCTAACTTTGCACAGAACACATACATAGATCACCTTTTGGTGTGTGATTTATCAGTGTTTATTTAAAAATTGGAGGGCAAAAATATGTCTGTTCTTATTTACTAGTAAAAAATGATTATGCACCAAGCAACAAGTGCATGAAATGTATGGTATCATCTGGTAAAGGTCAGGACTTCTCACCTTCCCTGGGGATATAGAAATCTGGGTTCCAGACACTTGTAAACACCAGGAAAGCCATTTTTTTTTCATTTTTAAGACCTGTTTGCTCAATAGACATATAAAAATAATAATATGTACTCCAAGGGTTTGCTGAATTGATTAAGCATATAGTATAAATAAAAGCACTCTGTAAAGTGAAAATCAACCCTTTCCAATGGGAATTTCTGAATTCTAGGAGAGTTTATTTGAACCTGCTTCAATTGTCATCTCAAACACTTTTAATCCATTCTATTCTATTTGTAGCATTGTGTTATGGTTTGGATCTTAAATGTCCCCACAAAGTCCACATGCTGAAGGCTTGGTCACCGGCCTATGGTGCTATGGAGGGCGGTAGGGGGTGGAGCCATTAGGAGGTGGAGCCTAATGCAAGGATGTTAGGTCATTAGGGGCGCTCGCCCTGGAGACCCTGTCACAGTTCTCTCTTTCTTTGTTTCCCAGACACCATGAGGTGGACAGGGTCCTCCATTGTGTGCTTCTGTCATGACCACAGACTCAAAGATAGTGGGACAAACAGACAATGGAACCAAAACCTCTAAAACAATGTGCCAAAAGAAACATTTTCCTCCCGAGAAGTTGATTTTCTCAGGTATTCTGTCACTATGATGTAAAGCTGACTAACACATGTCACCCTGTTTTGCTCCTGTTAAAATGCTCACAGATTTTCTCATGTTAGAAACTAGAGAAACACGGGAGGCCTGGCACATTGTCGTGGGCATCCAAGGTTTATAACATAACTCATAATCAGTTAATGACAGTTGAGACTTGCAGAGGACTCAGTATGAATGAACGCAGGGTTTTCATTCAATCCCCATAATGACATCTAAAATCATTATATTATAATCTCTGGATTTTACATGAAGAAACTGAGGTTTATAGAAACAAAGCTTCTCGTCTAAGGTCTCATGGTGGGTCAAAGCTACAGCTGGAGTTTGGAGGCAGGTCTGTTGGACTCTAGAGCTCACTTTTCCAGATTTATTCACCTGTAATGGGTGTAGGATCTAGGGCCTCAAACGCAACTTCTAACCAGATTATCTTTCTTTTTTTTAAGTTCATTTTAGTTATACATAATTTGGGGGTTCATTTTGACATAATTATACAAGAATGCTACATCACTTGTTCTAATCCAGTTCCCAGTACTTCTCCGTTCCCTGCCTTCCTCCCTCCCCCTTACCTCTACTCTACTGATCTCTTATTTGGTTTTCAATTAGCGCCTTGTGGATGTACATGAAGATGAGATCACTGTGGTATATTCACATATGTACAAAGTTAGGTCAGATTCATTTCATTGTTCTTCCCTTTTCCCATCCCTTCTCCCTCCCCCTTAATCCTCTTCCTCTATTCCACTGATCTTTTTTCTGTTTTCATGGAACTCTTCCCCCAATTTTCTTTTCTCTCCCACACCCCCACTTATTTTGGACTAGTTTTCACTTATCACAGGAAACACTTGACCTATGACTTTCTGGGTCTGGCTGATTTCATTTAGCGTGATAGTCTCTAGTTCAATCCATTTATCAGCAAATGCCATAACGTCATTCTTCTTTATGGCCGAGTGTTAGGAGCCACAGCAAAAATATTGATACAGGCACCTTTGGATTTTATGACTGCCAGCCAGCAATTCACATTCATATGGTAATTGGACTCATGCTGTCTAGCTGGGCCCATTTTCAGGACTCAGGTTACTCATGTCACTCTTGTAATGGGAGAGTTCCCATTGGTTGGGAAAGGATGGTAGGAGGGTGTTCCGGGGGAAGGGGAAACCGCCCGGCTCAGGTAGAACACACACGTGGCGGACCCACCTGTTAGGGGACGCACACGGCCTCTCTCTAAATAAAACTTTGTCTCAGTTTGACTGGCTTGTGTTCTTGTGCCCAACCGGGTTGCAAGATTGCAAGCCCGCGTGCACTGACAGCTCAGCAGGGAATCGCTCAGCAGGGGTGCCGCAGGCAGTGCTCGGCAGCAGCAGCAGTTTGCGGCAGCCGAGTAAAACTCCACATGTGTGTATAAATGCCACATTTTCATTATTTATTCATCTGTTGATGGGAACCTAGTTTGGTCTCATAGCTTGGCTATTGTGAATTGTGTTGATATAAACAGAGCTGTGGTTGCATCCCTTAGTATGCTTAATTTAGATCTTTTGGATATACACCAAGGAGTGGGGTAGCTGGGTCACATGGTGGTTCCATTCCTAGTTTTCTGAGGAATCTCCATATTGCTTTCCAGAGTGGTTGTACTAATCAGATTACATTTCTAAAGGTCTTCTTTCCTAAAACGTTCTTAGAGCAAAATAATAAAGTTATTAACTTTCAAACTGATAAAGGTTTCAAACATTGCATTCAATTTATTTGTTTATTTATATATTCATAGACCCATCCATGCATTAATAAAAGTGAGCACCTTTAATTGACAAAAGAATAAATAAATGGCAATATCTGAAATCTCCTTCAATATGAAATTTTGTTAACTTAGGTCCATAAAAACAAATCAGCATCAGGTGTAAATCCCATCCTTAGCCAGTAGACCCTATGAACACATGAACACAATGATTAATTGCCGCAACCCGGCTGTGCACAGAAGCACGAGCCACTGCAACCCGGCTGGGCACAAAAACACGAACCGTTCAAGCGGGGAACAAAGCTTTATTTAAAAAAGCCGCCAGCGTCCTGTGTGCGTCCTGCTAGCAAGCCGGTGGACCCACGTGTGTCACCGGAACCGGGCGCCGGACCTCCCCCGGAAGTTCCCTCCTACTATCCTTCCCCAAGCAATGGGAACTCTCCCATTACATGAGTGACATGAGTAACCTGAGTCCCGTAACAGGCCCGAGGTGAACAGCAGGAGTCCAATTACCATATGAATGTAAAGCTTAACATAATCATCTCAATGGCTAGCTGGCAGTCACCTAAACCAAAGGTACCATGTATCAATACTTTTGCTGTGGCTCCTAGCAATTAATTAGAGAAATTATTTTATGTATGTGTTATATATTGTCTAGTCCTCTACTTTTCTTTTATAGATAAGGGAATTGAGACACAAGAATCTTGGATAACTGTATTATTCCATTGGTCAACCTGTGTTGTCGTAGATTCCTAAAAAAAGACTGAGCATTCCAAGAACATGTGAATCAGGTATCAGGAAAGATTAGTTTACAGTTTTGTCTGGTGATACAAATACACTCTGAGAAACATTAACTGAAATTGACAGTTCTGAACACTAAGTTTCTTTGAATCCTGGAAGGGATCAGAGATTAAGTCATCATCTCCCTTTGTCCCCGTAAGGGAGTTCCAGAGACCACCTGGAAGTATTGCATCGCGCAGTCCCATCCACAGGGGATCCGAGGTCAGCCTCAGCATGTTTCAACCCAAAGTCTAGAGCTCCACTGGGGCTCTGGTCTCCAAACTGCAGAACTACACTCTTACATTAATCCTCTTTAGTATCAGGACTTTCCTCCTGCACCCTTAACTCCTTTATAGTGAATTCCCTCAGTCTGGGTCAGAAGCCAGGCCATCTTCTTCCAGAAATAAAGACTAGTCTCTGGGTGACATCAGCAGAAGGAAAGTCATGAGGGTCCCCTCTACTGGATGTTTGGAGATTTGGAAACTGTACAGAGATATTTCTCTCTTTCCTGCAAATCCCATATTTAACTCATAAACAATTTTTCCCATTTGTGTCATAGGTTTCAAACCTGCTACATAGTTTTGAGGTTGTTCACTCTTTTCTTCTATGTGTCCTCTCTACCTAACCTGAGCCACCATCACTGTGTCCCTGACTCTGTGTTATTCTACGACCTGCTAACCATCTCCGAGTCCACTCCTCATGCAGAGGCAGAGGGACCTGCTGCGTTAAGATGCTAAGTAGATCAGGCCTTCTTTCTCCTCTCCTTACAACCCTCTGATGGATGGCTTCCCATGGAATTAGGTGCAAATGGAACTCTCATTCGTCTCCTCAGACTGGTCCCTGCCTGCATCTCCATCCTCGCCTTCTCTGCCCTCCTATCACTCTTGAGGCTGTAGCTGCTGTTATTTAGATTCTGGGTCAAGTCCAGCGTTTCTTCACCTTGAGAATATCACCTGTGCTGTTTGCTCGGCCTCACCTGCTCACCCCACATTCTTCTCCCATCCTCCTCCTTCAGGCATCAGCCAGTGGGCACAGTCCTACCATCCTTGCTGCCCTTCGTCCACCCCATTCTCCTTTTCTTTTACTATCTCAGCCTTTTCTTTCTTATGCACAATTTGTCTGTGTTTGTAGTTGGACCCGTATCCCAGTGGAGGCAGGAAAACAATAAAAAGTAAATAAATGACTGCTGAGAGCTTTCCAGCACGGACCTCAGTCTGTAATTAATTGAGCATCTGTCTCCTCCCTCAGATAATAAGCAGGAACCTGTGTGTCCCACTTAGCACTGTAACTCCTGTCGCTAGCATACACCTGGTATTTAATAATTCACCAAACACTTGTTAGGTGAATTCATGTAAGAATTCTGTATTTATAAATACATGTGCATATATACATATATAGAGATCTAGATCAAGATAGATAGATATTTCATATATGTATGAATGAATTGGCCACTTTAATGAATGCTTTTTTGTGTGTGGTTGTTGTACATATCATTGGTTTTCTACACTGGAACCCTGAAAAAAGACTTTATGAAGGGCAAATTGTTCTGCTGAAAGCAAACTTGAAAATCACAGGACTAGAATTTCTACAACAGTATAAATAGATGAATCATAGCCCTACTTGTTTTATCTTTAAATAGACATTTGTGGACTGTTTCATGAGCTTCGGGGTCTATGCTCAGTACTTTACAGTACATTATCTCACTACCGACACTTTGAGTTATGTGTCAATATTTCCATTTAACAGATTGCTTAGAAAGGCTAACATATCCACAGAAACATAGGAAGAAAATGTTACAAATAGGATTCAAATCTAGATCTTTCTAATTCTCACCACTTCTCCTCATAACAATTAAGCTACTTTTGGCGACTTTAAAATGCCTGCATTTTTCGTTTTCTCATTTAGTAAATTCAGAGGTGCACTAATTGATTTTATGAAAATGGCACTAGCAAATCTCTCACCCCATATAACCTCTTATTGTATGACTCTAACACTCCTTCCCTTAAGAAGTACAGACTTGGTCCCCATCACCTCTGGTTCTATCAGGAGTGGTGTTCTGTGACCTCCAAGACTGAGTCATGAAAAATGGCACGCTTCCTGTTCCTGTTGGCACTCACTCTCAGAACCCAACACCATGACATGAGGAAACTCAAGCAGCCCATCACTGGGGTACCCAGGTCCAAAGGCCCTAGCCACAACCCCTCCAGGCTCCCCATCAGCAGTTAGTACCAACTTACCAGCCATTCAAAAGAGTCATCTTGAAGAGAGCTCTCCAGCCCACCCACCTCTCTAAACCCTCTCGAAATTTTCTAATAAGTGCTGCCTGAAGCAATTCCCCATTGTGTTCCCCATAATTTATACATTCACAGCAAAACAAGTAACTATTATTCTTTTAAGCCACTAAGATTTGGAGTGGTTTGTTATGTTGCAGTAGATAACTAAAATAGAACACATGCATCCTACATATCTGAATTTCAAAAGAAGTAAAAGTAGAAAAGAAGAAAACAATTAAAAAGAAAGTCTACTAAAGATAAACTTTAAATTTTTGAATACACACTTGTTGGTAGAAAGAAAAAACAATTATTACAGACTTTGTCTGCATAACATAAATGAAGTGCATTTACACTTTATCTTATGAATATCTGCTATTTCTCCCCAGATTTGAGATTTGGAAACTGTACAGAGATATTTCTCTCTTTCCTGCAAATCCCATATTTAACTCATAAACAATTTTTCCCATTTGTGTCATAGGTTTCAAACCTGCTACATAGTTTTGAGGTTGTTCACTCTTTTCTTCTATGTGTCCTTCTATGTGTTTTTGTAATAAAAACCTGGAGAAGTATTAATGTGGCTTAAAGTAGGCATCTTTTCTTTAAAAAATTACATTTTTACATTTGAAAAATGTTTTAAAAGCATGATTTCATAGTTTGCTTTAGTATTTTTTACTTTGTCTTCTCTGTTCTGCAGTACTTAATTTGGATTCGTGCTCAAAATTTTGTAAACATTGCGTGGCATTCAGCGTTCGGTAAAATGGATTGACTTTTGTACCTATCAAGGATACTTGATTTGTTTTCTTTCAACAGCCTCAATTCTCATAGAAGGCTTGACTTGCATTTAATTTTTGTTGTTGTTACTGGAAATTGAACCCAGGGGTGCTTAACCACTGAGCCACATCCCTAGACCTTTGTTTATGTTTTATTTTGAGACAAGGTCTTGATAAGTCCTTAGAGCCTTGCTAAATTCCCAAGTTTGGTCTCAAACTTGTGATCCTCCTGCCTCAGCCTCCCAAATTGCTGGGATTACAGGTGCGCATTACCCCACCCAGCTTGATTTGCCTTTTATATTCACGAGTTTTGCCTGGATATGCAAGGTAGATGTTCATTTCTTTTCAAACTTGAATATTTCTTTACCTTAATTTTTTTTTGCTTTCATTTTTGCATATGCTAAGTTTCATTTTCTTCTCCGAAATTCTTAGTTTGAGAGACTCACCTCTTGGAGTAGGACTTCTTATTTCTTATCTTTTTAAAATTATTTTCATATATTTGAATTATTCCTTCTTCATGACTAAAAATAGTTTGAGTCTTATAAAACATTTTATCTTTCTTAAAATGTTCACTCTTTATTTATTATAATTATTTTGATGCAATTTAGCAGAAAATGATAAGCAGGGCAGGAAATGGAACATGGCCAAAGGAATATTTGATAATACAGTATATATATATTGAGGTCTGAGTAGTAGTGTATCATTTTTAGCTCCCCGATACTAATTATCAAGAGTTGTTAGTGTTGGTTCTAGCTTTTAACATATCTTCATGGAGCTGAGACATGAGAGGGAAATAAAAAAAAAAAAAAGAAAGAAAGAAAACCTGGAAGCAGATTGAATGAGCACCATAAACCTATTATGGGATATCTCTGCAATGAAACACTATGTAGCCATTCCTGATCATTCCTTTCTTGACATGGAAAGAGTTTGCTATATGAAGGTATATGTAATGCTAAAAAAATTGTATACAGCATAAACTTCTAAATAAGTACTAAAAAAAACTTTGTGAAAATTGTATACAGCATAAGCTTTTAAATAAATATAACAAGGTTGTAATGAAAATACATTAAATGTTGACAGTTTACCGAAGGTAGAGTTAATAGTGATATTTATTTCCTTTTTTTACATTATGACTAGGTTTTTCTGGTGCCATTCAAACCAAAAAGGATGACACCATGATTTATTAAAATGATTATCTATGTCATTTTGATTTTTGGTCCGAGGCTGGTAGTAAGGTGATCATGTTTAAAAGTTCAATTTGCTAATTCAGTATCTGCTTTCGACCAGTAGAGGGCGCAGAGAAACAGAAGGACTGGGGCAGGCTGGTGAGAGCTGGGTGAAAGGTTTCATAACACTGAAAAATTATTTTGCTTTCCTTTTAACTCATCCATCCAAGAAATTTTCTAAAAGATCGTAGAAGCATAATTTTAGTTTGGCTTTCACTTATGCTGCAAAATTTTTGGCATCATATTATTGATGTCAAGTAATATGTTTGGAGAGTCAAAACATATTTTTAGTGGGTAAAAGGAAATTTAAAAAATCGAATACCTATTTTATGCCAGACACTGAGACATATATTTTCATTTTATGTATTGTTATCTCTTGTGTAAAATTTATTTTGTTAAATTTAGCCAGTCATTATAAACAAATTAACACAACCTTGATGGGGAATATTTTTTAAAGCATAGTTAATGTGTTAAAACGGAAATACTCAAATAGAAGTTAACATGTCTTTTTTAAAAAGCACAGCAAAATACATATATTTCCCAAGTGAACATGTTTTACTGAATTATATGGTGAACGGATTTAATTCTAGTCAACAATAATATAAATAACACTTAAAGTTTTCTAAGTAGATGCCTTATTAAATACTGACCACAATAAAATTTATAATTTATAAATAAATAGAAATTTATAAATAAATATATTTATAAATGAATAATCAAGCAAGTCATAGTTAATTCAATATATATATTATATACATATATATATATTATATATATACATACATATGTATATATATTCTTCAAAAGCTAGATTTACAAAGAATCTATGATAACTTGCCCTTAGTTTATTTCCAGATGTCTCAGAAATACTCAAAATACTTTATTTACTTTTTTTTACTTAATATCCTTCCAAAGTGAAATTCAAGAAGGCATAGAAAATAGAAGTGGAAACCCCAGATAGTCTTTCAAATCCTTGAAAGTAGGAGCTACTCCCATTTTCCTAAATTAAAATCAGTGAATAATAATCAATAAGCCTTTCTCACAGGCATTGGTCCAAGTGCCCATTCTGTAACAGCCTTCTTCAGAAAGATGCTTATATGAATAAACGGTTGACTTAGCTCACATTTTAAAACCTGTCTGGCATGTAGTAAGGTTTTCATTTTTGAAAAACCCATTGGTCTTTAGAGGCACTGACACAACATCACAGTCACATACAACTTTTAGGTTTATTCAGTTTTTAAATTTATTGTTTTTTTTAAATTTTAGACCATACTCTATTAAAATACAGCCTTTTATTAAAGATGAAGAAGCAAGTAACTAAGGGGATTATTAAGGAGTTCAGCAAAGTGAGAGATTCTCATGGCCAGGCCTGTGTGTCTGGGTAAACGGGTTTCATTATATTGTTTCTTTAATAAACTAGGAATCTTCCTATGTAAATAGCATCTGGTCTCCCTAAAAAAAACGCGCAGTAGGAGAAACATTTACTGTTAATACCAAATAAAGAACTTTGGCCTCTGTTGTTATGTTTTTATAAAAAACAGGATTTGATTTTATATTTCAGGATTATAGCTTTTGGATTCATTGTTCTAGATACGGTGATTTCCAAATGCCAATTGGGAGACAGTCGCTCCAAAGGAAGACGTGAAAGCAAGGAGTGAGGTTCCAGCCTGCTGGTTGTTTTTACCTTGGAGTACTCTTTTCAAGAAACTCTTCTGGTGTGGAGGAGAAATGCCTTCTCTCTCTCTCTCTCTCTTTCTCTCTCTCTCTCTCTCTCTCTCTCTCTCTCTCTCTTTTGAGTACATGTTTAGCAAAACAAAAATTTGAAATGCTGTCAGTCTCTAAGACCACCACAACCCCTCTCACTGCACCTCTTTACTTCCCACTGATTTCAGTCCTTTGGGAACTATCTGCTTGGGTCAGCAATGTGTGATCCGAGACTCTTGGGCTGCAGCAGCTGCCAACTCTCACAATGAAGCCCTTGATGAGTAATTCAGGTAAAGGGGGGCATCCCTACTGCATGCTCCCCAAAATTCTCCAGTGGAAAAATTTTAGTGGTTAATGAGAGGGGCATATTTTCTCCATGGTTGGTTTTTCATAAACAAATCTAGGGGTTCTGCAAAATAATAATAATAATAATAAATAGATTTTTTTAATGTAAGAAAAAAAATTTAGAATAGAATAAAGCTATTTTCAAATTGCATGAAATAAAAAAAAAACATTTTCTTTGGGGGTGTAGAAACAAAAAATAAAATAAAATAAAAACTTGCCCATCACTCTAAATCTGTGATTCTGTTTAAAAAATAGAGACACAAAACTCACTATTAAAACAAATAAACAAACAAAAACTCTATCACCTCTCAGGAAATTAGCTAGCTCTATGCTGAAAACAAAACAAAACATTATTTTAAGCATAAAGAGAGAATCTCGAAGTGTAGTCAAAGAAAGGATGAAAAATAATGATTAGCCATGAGGCACTAAAAGGAAACCAGAATGATTCCCACTGGCTTGTTGAGATGGTCAGAAACTGGAAAGAAAGGAGTAATGAGTGAGTCACTTAACAGAGGCCTTTAGGCATCGATATTCCCAGGCTCAAAATAAAAGAACCAGATGAGATGATTTCCAGGCTCCCCTTGCAGCCCTAAAAGCATATGTGGCTGGGACTTTTGACCTGCTGCTACAGAATTTTATAATTCGTAAGTGCTTTTGCAGTCCACGTGTTCAGGGCAGGAAGTGGTTAAGGGGAAAGCCCTGAGCAGCTGCAGCTGGAGCAGGATAAGGGTGGCACTTGGGGTATCAAGTCCACATTTCCACACCACAGGCTCTTAGCAGAACTCAGTCCGAAACAAATTCTGCTAAAAGGAGGGCAAGAGATCTATAAATCAGCTACCACAGTTCGGGGAGAACAGGCAACACTGACGGAGTGCCCAGAGTGTGAAATGTGAAAGGAAGTCATAAAATAGGTAAACAGTTCGAGAGCAAAGGTGAGGAGCCCTTCTCACAGGCCATAAATAACCGGAGAGGCCATTCCATGGAGGAACCACCTAGGAGAGTCGCTACTAACTGAATTCTGAGCAGTTGCAACTGCAAAATCTGCTCATTTACTATCACCAATATTAGGGCTCAGAAATCAAGCGAGTCGCCTGCTGTCCCAGCAACAGATCAAAAAGGAACCAGACAGAATAGGGTGCAAGGAATGGGATGCAGGACCCCTGAGGACACAGTCAATCACACAGGTCTAGAGCAGAAATGACTCCTTTGGCCTGGCTGAGTCTTTCTCAGGAGGCATTGCTGAGATGGGAGTGTAATGCAAAGCATTATGATGGGAACTGTTCAGGCATTATGTCAGTCTGGTCCCCTATTAGAGATTCAATTGCTTGTTAGTTTTTCTTGTATTTATGATGGTCTTTTTGCAGGGGGTAAAAGGGTCCTTCTGGGGATTGAACCCAGGACCACTTTGCCTGCCATTGAGCTAGGACTCCAGCCCTTTTATTTTTATACTGACACAGGTTCTATCCAAGTTGCTTAGGGCCTCCCAAATTCACTGAGGTTGGCCTTGAACTTGGAACCCTTCTGCTTCAGCCTCTGGAATCTTTGGAATTACATGTGTGTGCCATTGTGTCTGGTGTATTTATGATGTTCTGCAGGAAAGGAATTCTCCAGATGTTTTTATAAAGTATGATACTGTCTGGGTGGACCCGAGTTTGTAGTGTTATCCAAACTTTGTGCCCTGAGAATGTAAACACGAGAGCAGAATCCCTCAGGACCTGCTGCCTTGACCAGGCTGCTTCCTCCACTTCACCCTTCAAAGCACCCGCTCTGGTTATATCCACTTAATAGCCCAAAGCAGCAAGACTGGTGTTATTATCCCCCTTTCCTGAATGAGGGAAACTGAGGCACAGACATGTTAACTAATGTATCCCCAGTCACATTTTAAGCTGATTAATAAAACATGCTAGAGTTTCTGATGCCCAGAACCAATAAGAGTTTTCTCAAGGAACACCTATTAGCAGTTTCACCGTATACCTGGTGCTGTCTTTGCACAGGAGACATGAAGAGAAGGTTTGTATGCAGCCTACTCTTGAGAAGCTCTCAGTCTCTCGGATAAGAGAGAAACAAAAAGCTACTTTCTGCCCTATTTGATGGGTAAGCACAGGACAGGGTTCTCAGCTCAGGACAGTTTTGCTCCCCAGGAGCTATTTAGTAATGTCTGAAGTTCACTCTGGGTTGTCACAGCCGAGGGGGGTGTTTACTACTGGCGTCTAATGAGTAGAGGCCAAGGATACTGCTAATTATTCTGCAAGAACAGAACAGCCTTTCACAATAAAAGAATTTTCCAGTGCAGAAAGTCAAAAGTGCTCAAATTGAGAAAGACTGGCAGGGAGTATTGTGGGAAGATCAGGGAAGAAGCTCAGGCTGACCTCGTCTGAAGCTTCCTAGTAAAGACTTCTAGCAGCAGGGGATGCTTGAGCTGGTCAGGAAAATATGGATAGATTCCCAGGGTAAGGACCAGAGAGGCAGGAGGATCCTGAACAAGTCTGTTGTTTGTGATTTGTAATTTGACCCAAGCTGGAGCTGAGGCTGGAAAAGAATGGGGAGGCAGCTCCTGTGTGTCATGCTGAAGGCGAACCATTGATGGGTCTTCACCAGAGGAGTGGTCTAGTTAGGTTTATACCTAATAGTAATACTATCTCAGTATGGAACAGAGGATCTCAAACTTTATCAGGGATATAAATCTAAAAATGCAGATTCCTGACCTACACACACACACACACACACACACACACACACACACACAAGTACCATGGAACAAATATCCTGGTGCCATAATGCCATCACATAGTAATGCAATGGGATGGATTCCAGGAACCTGTATTTCTTTTTCCCCCAGCATCCTGTGCAATTCAGGTGGTCCTAAGTCTTTGCTGGTTTATGGGACATATTGATTGTGGTAAGTTTAGAATTGCACCAGGAGGGAAATACAAAGAAATTCTAGAGAGAGAGGCGTGCGCAGAGTCAGCCTTTTCACTACTTCAATCCATCATGTGAGAGTCCAAACTGGGAGCTCCTAAAGAGATCCACTGCCTGGAGGGGAGTCACGCCAGAGCACAGCTGCTTTTGGATTCTGGGGGCTCAGAGAGGAGAAGATCTTAGGAAGTGCATGCTTCTTGTGACCAGAGCACCCCGTCTTGGCAGCTTGCAGGGAGCCCAATTGCTTCTACAAAGCCTGTCAAACTCCTCCTTCCAAAAGCCTTGTTGGTACAGCGGGAACCTGCTTCCTGTTCCCAGAGAGAGATTCACCCTTGGGCTTTCCTCTCCCTCTTCCCTAAAGTTGGCTTGTCCTGTGTCCTGTCCCATAAAACTGTGAACTGAGGTCTCGGACTGACGTCATGTCAGTCAGAGCAGAGGGAGGCTCCACAAGTGTCTCTTCTGGCCCCTGCTGCTTTACTTTCAAATGGGATTGGCACTTTATTGCGTGCCCGGACACACCCCAGTGTTTCTCCACTGCATTGGATTTTAGTCAACAAGAGTGGAAATCAGTGTGCCAACACTTGCAAACCTCAAAATTTCTGTTCAGAATTGGAGAAGATTTTGCACTGTAGTCTGTCCCTGAGCCAGCCGCCTGTGACTCTGCACAGGGAAATAGATGGATATCCACAGTGCGAGGTCAATGGCTTTGCTGACAGATGTTGCACCAGGGATTTTTTTTTTTTTTTTCATTTTTAAAGAAGAAGCTTCCTACAGCTGTCCTTGCCTGAGTAGCAGGGCTAGCTATTTCCTCAAGTTGTCTTGTCTCCGTTCTCTGATATTCGGAGCTCACAGAGGATTAAAACGAATAGAATAAAAGGAAATAAGAGTAATGGATCTTCAGACAGAGAACCCTATCCGATGGGACACTCAGAAGTTGGTGGGCTTGCCCACGCCACAAAGAGGAAAGAAGATTCCAACCCAAGTTTCCTGACTTTCAGTTCATGGTTATTTTCATTGCACAACAGACGTGGAGAGGCAGAAATGTTCATTTGATTGTGAAAGTGATCCAAACGCTGATGCTGTGACCCCATGGGGAAAAAAATGAGCAAGTCCTATCAACACTGTAAGGAAAGTTTTCCAAACTAAGCTGCACTTAGAAAAATGAAGAGCAAGAAATAAAGCAGGGGAGAGAGGTGCCCTGAGGCTCCCGAGTCCATCAAATTGGAATTCCTCCAAAGTTTATCAATGGCAGATTTACTGACTGGGTTCAAGTGGCCAACTGGAGATTAAAGAAGACTTGGTGCCCTCCCTGTGCCCCGATGGAAGAAACATCATGTTCTCATGCCGTGGCCACACGCTCTCCTGGGATCCTTGGTTTTACTAAGTTCTACGTGGCTTTTACAAAGACAATCATGCCTCTTTCCTGTGTAGTTTATTTAAGTAAACAAGAAGGAGACAGCAGCGTGCTGTCTCCTTTGCGAAACAAGACTTTACAGTTTTTATCTAAAGAAAGAAAGCAAAAGATCTGTTCTCCGCCCTGTTCCATAAGATAAGTTTATAAGATAAACAGTTCTATTTTGACCTCAGTTCAGCTGGGCAAATTGTTCTGTTTCCCACTACCCACCCACGTTGTGGACATCAAAGACTTTCTAAGTGGATGGAAATGCTTTCAAAAGCTTTCTTGAGCTGGTCCTACCCTTGAGCGGTGTATCACTGCAAAGAATCTGTGGCAAGGCAATTGCATGGTTTTTTTTTTCTTCTTGCAACATGATCATTTTCAAATTCAGAAAGTTTATTTTGGGTTCAGTATTTACTCCTTATGAGCCACAGAGAGTATACACATTGTCTGAACACAGAACCGATATTCCACAAGGGTCAGGAGGACATGCTTGGGTCAATCAGTTCGAGTCTTGGGTCCAACCACTTTCCAACATACGGCCCAGGGTAGGTCCCTTAACCTCGTCACTGTTGTCATGGGACTACTTCTGGCACCTACCTCTTGGGTTATTTGCATAAAATGAAATGATTGATCTGTAAAAGTTGTAGAGCATAAAGTAAGGACACAATAAATATTGACGCTTCTTACTAGGTCAAGCTTATGGGTGGATATACGTGGATGGCAGATGTTACGGATGACAAGAAATGGGACAAATGCCAATAATAACAGGATAATTATTATAATTATAATAATGTTCTATAATTATGTATTATGTAATATACCATAAATTATTGTAATAATCACAGAATTGGAATTATAAGGTATAACTAATGTACTTAGCACTAAATATCTGGATCCCTCAAATAATCTCTTTGAGTCATTATCTGAGTTTTCAAGTTGACATTTGGTTTCAACATAAAGTCATTCTTTTGCCTATTTGAGAAACTTCTGGAATATTTTCCATTCAACCTGACCATGATGAACCCAAATATGAAGCATCCTTATATTTCATATACCTCAAAACATTACATTTCTTAAAAAATAAAAAAGAGTGACTTGAAAACATTTTAATTACCAGAAAACATATATGGGATTATGGGATGCTTTTTCCAGGACTGGCATTATAGAAAAAGAATTGCATAGACATATTTTTTTCTGAGAAATTTGCTATTGAACATATATTTAATACATTCTTTGCATAGAGTCTGTACAAGTAAAGGTACAAATTGGAATTCTTAAAATATTTTCTTGTTTTTGCAGAAAGTTAGCTATCTTGAATCATGTATGTGAGTGTCAGCAATTGTGTGTGTGCAATAAAATGAGATACGAAGCCATTCATAATTTTAGTGGAAAATTCACCAGTGAGCCTGGTGATAAGATTATCTAACAAATCGGAAAATAGAGAATAAATCAGTACTCAAGTAGCAAAGTCAACTTTCTTTAGCATTTGCCTCTGCAATGGAGAAATGAACAGTTGTGCTGATAAAATTAAGTCTCTGTCCCCATGCCCCACAGCTACTCATTGTTCTGACCCCTCTATTTCTGCTGACAGTGCCACCAAGCTATTACTTACCCAGGATTTATTATTTATTTATTTATTTATTTATTTATTTATTTATTTATTTATTTTAAAGAGAGAGTGAGAGAGGAGAGAGAGAGAGAGAATTTTTAATATTTATTTATTTTTTTAGTTCTCGGCGGACACAACATCTTTGTTGGTATATGGTGCTGAGGATCGAACCCGGGCCGCACGCATACCAGGCGAGCGCGCTACTGCTTGAGCCACATCCCCAGCCCCTTACCCAGGATTTAAAACCTTCCACACTGTTTTCTCTTGATAGCCTCCCCCAAAGGAAGTTCATTGCCAAGTTTGGCTGATTCTAACCATTGGAGTAAGTTCCCACCTGTCCATATTCCTCAGTACCAAGTTCCCAGTCCTCTCACCTGGTTAGTCACAAAGGTTTCCTAGCTAGTGTCCAAGCCCCCCCCCCAGCCCCCTTCCCTGTATTGACTTTCTCCAGAACATTCTAACAATCCAATGCCAGGCCACTGTTTACAATGCACAGAGCTGAGTACAACATCCTGCTCAAAACCACATTGCTCTCAGAATAAAGTCCAAACTCATCATCTGACCATAAACTATTTCCAGTTTTACTTTGACTGCACTCTGCTGCCCTGGGCTTTCTAAAATTCAGCCAAATCAGCTATTCAACACTCCACATAGAAGACTTGGACTTTTTAAAGCTCTGTTTGTGTATAGGCTATGCCTTCCACCTAGTATCCCCTTCTCTGCCCCTCTACTTATAATGTCAAATATCTGTCCACCTGGCAGCATCCGAGCCCCACCCCCACTCACACTCATACACACCTAGACCAGAACTGATTAGAGTCCTCTCCAGACCTCTCATAGCATTTCACTCTTCATCCACTAGTACAAAGATGATCTACATGACCATGGCTTTCCGTTTCTGCGCTGTAAGCTCTCTGACAGTAGAGACTTGGTTTTAGCCACCGATTTTTATCTGCTCAGCTAGAGCATTTGGCAAGTGCCTGGCCTCCAAAAGGAGTGCAGGACATGTTGGTGGAACTGAAATGCTTCTGATGGCAGAAGAACGGGCTGGGTGTCCCCTGAAAAGCCCCCCACACACACATTATGTCCTCTCCCATAGACTCTGCACATGCCATCCTGCGCCTGTCCTAGACTCACACCTACCCAAATCTGCTGAGTAGCAAAACTCCATTTCTCAATACTCAGATGCATACTTAGCCAAATACATAGCTTACTCATTAAACCTCTTTCCAGAGAACTAGGGGGACCCCTGTAGAAGTAAGTAGACCTTTTTGGGGGGTATGTTTCTAAGATTAAATTCAATGAGACCATGTCACCCTGTACACAAGAAAATGAGACTGAAGCTAAATCAGGAATATGCACATAATCTAATAAAAATCAATAAGCAACGGTGTCCTCATGGCATTCCATAGAATGAGAGGGACCTCTGTAGGAAACCTGGCTCTGTCTCTTTCCCTCATAGTAGACTAAGAAATTACTTCACCCTGCTGAGTTTTAGTGCCTTCATCAGTACAATAAAAACAAAGTCCTGAGATAGGGTCTGTGTGGTGCAAAATAGATGCTTGGTAAGCATCTGCTCCTTTCCTCTTCAAACTGAGCACGCATGTGTGTATCCACCCAGAAAGAGGGAACCCTGGACCTAAACCCAGCAACAATGCCATTCTCTGGATTTCCATTTCTTTTTCCACAAAATGGAAATGTCAGAACTGCTTAATGGGAAAGCATGCTTGACACTTGTCTGAGCCAAGCACAAAGCTTACAGTCTATGGTTTAAACTGAATCTTTCGTTATTTGGGGGAAGGGCCAGCCCTGATGGCCCATCTTCAGCCATTCATTTTAAGACCACGGCTGCATGATATGGCATATAGAGACAAATGTATTCTGCTCTATGAATGTGGAACTGAGACAAGCTAACTGACTTACAGGGAGACCATAGCTGATGACTTTTTAAAAATCTTTACACATGGCAGGATGGTTTCAAATCCCAGCACTAGATTGAAACCTAAAAATTATGTGCTAGTTAGGGATGAACTGGTGACATGTAATGTTTGTATACAGCATTTTATAGACAGGACAAGTGGCATTTGTCACCAAGGATTGGAGGATTGCTTCCGTAAATAGGGCAGAAGTTACCAGGAATAGAAAAGAGTGAAAAGGTTATTGTGGTCTTATCCCATTCCTTCCCTGGGAAAAGGCAAGTGTGAGTTCCTACAAGTTTCAGCAATGGGTGACCTACAGCTCCCTACAGGAGGCTGAGACTAGAGGTATGCACTTGTCATAGCAAAGTGTCCTCCCAATTGGCTGTAACTCTTTTTTTGTGCTTTCTCATCATAGGCCTCCAAAGAATAATGTCTGTAAATATAAAGGACAGTACAAAATGCATAAGGATATCTCAGAAGCTCAGAAATTTCAACATATATTTTGATTTCGTGTAGGGGGAGGTACCAGGGATTGAACCCAAGGGTGCTCTTCCACTGAGCCACATCTCCAGCCCTTTTTATGTTTTTATTTTAAGACAGGGTCTCACTAGGTTGCTGAGGGTCTCCATAAGTTACTGAAGCTGGCCTCAAACTCTTATCCTCCTGCATCAGCCTCCCAGGTCACTGGGATTATACGGGTGCACTTTATGATTTTCAAATCAGAAAATCAATTCTTCTCATCTTCAGCCAGAATAACAATTAGTCCCTATTGTTTTTTTTTTTTTTTATTGGTCGTTCATAACATTACATAGTTCTTAATACATCATATTACACAGTTTGATTCAAGTGGATTATGAACTCCCCCTTTTACCCCGTATACAAATTGCTGTATCACATCAGTTACCCTTCCATTGATTGACATATTGCCTTTCTAGTGTCTGATGTATTCTGCTGTCTGTCCTATTCTCTACTATCCCCCCTCCCCTCCCCTTTTCTCTCTCTACCCCTTCTACTATAAATCATGTCTTCCATTTGTATTCTCTTGACTTACCCCTCCTTACCTCTTATATGACATTTTGTATAACCCTGAGGATCGCCTTCCATTTCCATGCAATTTCCCTTCTCACTCCCTTTCCCTCCCACCTCTCATCCCTGTTTACTGTAAATATTCTTCTCAAGCTCTTCGTCCCTACCCTAGCAGTCAGAGAAATGCAAATCAAAACTACCCTAAGATACCATCTCACTCCAGTAAGACTGGCAGCCATTAGGAAGTCAAACAACAATAAGTGTTGGAGAGGATGCGGGGGGGGGGGGGGGGGGGGGGGGGGGGGGAAGGGCACTCTTGTTCATTGCTGGTGGGACTGCAAATTGGTGCAGCCAATTTGGAAAGCAGTATGGAGATTTCTCGGAAAGCTGGGAATGGAACCACCATTTGACCCAGCTATTCCCCTTCTCGGTCTATTCCCTAAAGCCCTAACAAGAGCATGCTACAGGGACACTGCTACATCGATGTTCATAGCAGCTCAATTCACGATAGCAAGACTGTGGAACCAGCCTAGATGCCCTTCAATAGATGAATGGATAAAAAAAATGTGGCATTTATACACTATGGAGTATTACTCTGCATTAAAAAATGACAAAATTAGTCCCTATTGAAGTGAGAGATGATTTACTCAGCACTCCCTAAAGTCTGTTGTGTCATTTTATTTCAGTGAATCTGGGTTGTTGTTGTTGTTTTTTTTTTTTAATGGTTATGTGTTTTTGGTTTTTGGTTTTTTGTTCTTGTTGTTGTTGTTTTGTTTTTTTGTTTTTGTTTTTTTAGTTTCTCACAATGAAATGAGTTCAATCAGGGGCTGGGAGGTGCATTTTAAAAGATCTTTGCTGTCCTTTCTATACCCACATGGGTCTTATAGATTTCCAGTGACTGGAAAAGGATCAGCAAATAGTAAATCTTTCTTTCTATCTAAACCATATCCCCTGTTCTTATTGTTACTACCAAATCTTTCTTTTTAATATGCTAGGCCTCAAAGAAAAGTGCCTTGGGGGAATAAGTGGGGGTGGGGGAGACGATGACATGACCTGCTATCCAAAAGGAACACAAAAGCACAGATGGCTTTCCAAAATGTCCCTGATTTCAGAACATAACTGTGCACACGCCCTTAAAAGAAGCGGTAGAAAGGAGAAAACCTGGCCAGCTTCCTGCATCTCGCTGATCCAACTGGACGGGGATGATGACCAAAATCAAAGGCGTGTGGTGATTGGACCTAGGGCCTGGAGGAGCTGGCATCTCCCAGGCTGCTGGAAAGGAGCCAACTCAGCCACACCAAGCAAAAGCAAGCTGAGAGCACACAGGGGCAGGTAATTGAATGCACATGGGGCGCTCGTCCCCAAACGCAAAGCTCCTGTGTTCCCAAAGGAGGAGACTTCAGGTCCTCAACTTCCCTCCCTTCCTTCACTGGCCTCCAAAAGGAGTGCAGGACATGTTGGTGGAACTGAAGTGCTTCTGAAGGCAGAACGGGCTGTAAGTCACTTTGTCTTATTTCTAAGAAAAATGATTTTTTTTTAATTGGAAGGGAATTCTCTCCACAACACAAAGTTCCTAGCTCTGTTATTTCTGATGCCTTTGGCAACCTCAGTTCCCAGGAGATGTGACTTTCCAGTATGTCCTTTATGTCCTTTCCGTGGTGCCTTGGCATCCTCTGATGAACAGTTCCAAGTAGACCCCTCCCCTGGCCTCAGGTAGAGGACTTTCACAGGCACCCAAAATCATTTTACTATGAGCCTTATCTTCCTCCTCTTCTTTTTATTTTTGCTATGATATGATATGGTCCTGTTTCCCACCCCCACACACTCCCCAAACCCTATACCCCGTTGAGAGTGCAGAACAAAGATTACAAATTCTTTTCTGCTGGTTCACAGAACTTTAGAGGGATGCATCAGAATGGGAACTTTGGAGAGGGAAAACCTTGGAAATGAATGTGAATTAGGATATAAAAAGAAAAAAAAACGGAGGCAATGTTGTTTCAACTTAGTGCTTTAAAAAAAAAAAGTCTGAATTACATTCTCATAGAGGAAAGGCAGAGTAAAATACAACAGGGTTTAAGGGATTTCCTCTCACCAAATTGTCTCCGGTCCCTTAATGGTGTTTAAGCCTCACTGAGTACTTTGTGTACGATCCCTAGCGTGGTGATTTGCATCCCCCTCTCCCGGTTGCTCCAGGCTGGGGCTGGCAGCTGTCTCAGTCTGATTCTGGCTGAGAAAGGTAAGGATCTCTTCTTTGCTCTTTGAAAGAAATGTTGAATGCCTGCGGGGGAGGCAGGGGGGGCGGAGTGAGGAGTGTTGATATAATTCATGCATTTGGAGGCTTTCAGAAAAGTTCTCCAAACTTACAGGAGTCTTCTAAAGCCATGTGCATTATAAAGAGCCAAGGTTCCCTCTCCCTTCTGAGGGCTTGCAGGAAGAAGCCTGCTTGCACTGTGAACGAGATTTTGGATTTGGGGGCAGGTGTCCCCAAAGGGTTCGCCAGCCTGTTTCTTGCCTTCCAGTCGGGAGTGGAGAGGGATAAGCAGTCAGGAGGACGGGGAATGCTCTTTGAATTTCAGCTTGAAGGGAGAAAGTCAGGTTAAGCTGCCTGTGTCTGGTTACAAGGATAGGTACCTGTTCTGATACCAGTTGCATTTTGTCCTGAAGCTTTCTCCTTATTTATCAGTACAAATCCTCCGTGTGGAGCCGGTGTATTTGCGCGCGCTGGCGCGCGCGCACACACACACACACACACACACACACACACACACACACCACAGAGTGCAGGAGAATGGGGTGAATGAGTCACCTGAAGCCTGAGAGGGTGAAAGCTTTGGTGTCAGAGATAGACAAAGCTTCCGTCCTCCCTTCTGGGAACAGCTACCTCACCTTGTTTTGGGCTGAGAAAAGGTGCTGCTGGCCTCTCTAGAAATTCAGAGCATGGACCTTTGGCTTGGTAACAGGAAAACATGATCTTCAATAGGAAAAGTGGTACCCAGAGTTTCCTTGGAGTTTCTGTGCTTTTGCATTGTGTGTGTGAGTGTGTGTGTGTGTGTGTGTGTGTGTGTGTGTGAGAGAGAGAGAGAGAGAGAGAGAGAGAGAGAGAGAGAGAGAGAGAGAGAAAATGACTTGCACCAAGCAATAGACAGGAATTGCCCTCTAAGGTGGCAGCTCTCAGGTGGGGAAGATCACTGCTCTGTTAGAAACCTCTGGTTAATGTAACCAGGTGCCCCACTTCACCATTTCCTGGGGCAACTTAGGCAAGTTCTGAAATACCCTGGTTCTACATATCCCTGATCTTCATCACCAAGTGACAACACCCCCTGTGCATAGTACTTGTTTCTTTAGGTCCATCTTTATTTAAAACTGAGGATGTTGTGGCCAGGGTCTCCAGGTGGCCTCCAGGTATCTGTAGCCCTTTGCGTGTGAGCTCCCCCACTCAACCAAGTCTCAAGAAGTTTTCAACTTTTTTTTGGAAGTGAAAAAGTCTCTCTGTGGCCTCCATTCTAGAAAAAGGAGGAGGGGCTTCTGTTTCCTCTGTGACAATAGCATCAAGATTTTCTTTCCAGAGGAGGCTGGAAAGAGCAGGGTACCTTAGAACAGGTGAGATCTGGAAAGGACCCAGACCCTCTGCCTGCTGCTAGAGAAGTCTAACAATCCCACAGGAAGGAGGGAAGGAGGAAAGCAAATCTCTGCCAGGAGTTAATGGGGATTTGCAGATTCGCTGTATTAACTTAAAGGAGTCAGTAATACTTGTACAGATTTTTTAATGGAGGACAGGTAACTCTGAGCTATAGAAGCATGGGAGATCTAGGGCTTTATGTATTTCATGTACTTTAAAATATCACATAGCTTGTCTGTAAGGAAGCATAAACCTGTAAGCGACTTTTTGATGATGGGTAGTGTGTGTGTGTGTGTGTGTGTGTGTGTGTGCACGCATGCGTGCACACACACACACACGGGGGGGGGGTGCTGGGCATTGACCCCAGGTCCTTGCTCATGGTAGGCAAATGCTCCACCACTGAGCTACCCCCCGGCCTGGAAATAGACTTTTGACTTTATTGTTTGAGGATATAATGTGTCAAGTCATATATGTTTGAATGTTAAATTACCTTGCTCCTTAAAGCAGGCCTAGACATAAGCATTGGTGAGGGGCTTGTGACAGACTTTTCTGATTCAAAATCTACAAACAAGCACCCCTGCCAGGTGATTTATCTACCCATTAGAAACCAAGGGTTTCTTTCTGCCTATGTGACCTTGGTCAGTTTACTTAACCTCTGGGAGCCTTCATGTCCTCATTTATAAACTAATGAGAACTAATATTAATGTGTGACATTCCTTAATATTATGCCATACCCCTAATAGTTGTTCTGTAAATAGTGGCAATGTGGATGCTCCTGCTAATGATGATTTTAGCATGCCGAAATGCTACTTCTACCCTAAGAAGTAAGCAATCCTGTTTCAATCAAGATGATGGTTTCCCCCTTAGCCACACACACATCAGTAATTTCCGCCCTCCTTCCTCAATGAATTAACATCACACTAAGGGAGGGAGGATTAAGCTTCAGATGACCATCACACACATATAATTCAAGAATACTGGCAAGACCTAAGAACACAGACTCTTGCTGGCATAAAGGCTGAACTCAGTTGCTGGTGACTTCACAGCTGACTCTGTCCCCTCAGCTGGATCTTCAAGGCTGACTCTAGGATTCTCTTATGAAAATGCCTGATGGGCTGGAGGTTAGCTGGGGAAAAAATGAGTAATTCAAAGCAGACTGCTTAGTAAATGCTGCAAGAGAAATAAAAGTAAAAGCTGACTCCTGTCTCTGGGGACTCTAGAAATGATCCTGACTTATCATGTCACTGAGCAGAGTTGGGGAAGCCAAAACTCAGAATCTGCTGGCAAGGAAAAGAAGGAAGGAAAAAAAAAAATAGGGAGGGCATAGGGAGGGGCAGACTGGAGGGGGAGGGAATAAAAAGAGGGAGGGGAAACAGCCCTTAGAAGCAGAGGTAGCTTGAAAGAAGAGTTCCAGGCTTCAAGACAAAACCAACAGCAAAGTATGTTTCTGTCTTTTTCTTTTCCCCAGAAGAGATCCAGACCTGTCGTTTGATTGACAGCCCTGCCTTAACAGCCTGTTTCCCAGAAGTTGTACAAAGGCGCGCTCACAGTTGCAAAGAGTCTGATTCTTTCCTTCTAAGTCGAGTGATTTCCCTGGTAATGGATTGTGTCTCTCCGAGGTAGGTGTGAATAGTTTTGGGGACAGAGTTTCATTTTCGGGTTAGCGCAGTCTCTGCTGTGGGAAGACTTCTTTTTTGTTCTTTATTTTCAGAGTGTCAAATATCCTTAAACTGACCTCGCCAGATCTTAGGGTATCATTGAAGAGCAGTGATTAATTTGGTGATTAAAATTTACGTGGAAGTAGGCAGCCTTAATAATTCGTTTCATTGCTTAGGAATTGATATTTGACCACCTAGGGCTACAAGGAACCAGTGAGGTTTTATTTGGGCTTGCATTTTATTTTCAAATGATGCTTAATATATTTAAAGGATGAATCTCATCTCAAGTTTCTTCCCGTAAATTCTTTTAGTAACTACAATTGTTCAGGCCCTGAAGATCCAAGACAGCGAGTTCCCTTAGCATGCCCAAGCAGCAGATGAGGTTTCTCAGTGATTCCTCATAGAAGCATTTCCATCAAATGCTTTTTTGAACAAGGGTCTCAAGTTTTGTCCTGGAATTTCCAGTTCAAAAAAAATTTAGAATGGGGTAAATTTTATACCCAAAGGCTTGGAGAAAGGAACAACAACAACAAAAAAGAATTTGTCAAATTTTGCTGACTACCTGGCATGCTTATTTGTTTAAGAAGGTCTTCATATACATAATATCAAAATTCCTGGTTGAGGTTAGTAGGAAGTTGCTCTGACAGTTGATTTTGATCTATTAACATGAGAAAACCCAAAATCATACTCCATGAATTTGCTGAGTTATTTCTTGGTTTTTTTTTTTTCATTTCAAATGGAACGAGAGTATTGCCACATTTCTGAACTCAAATCCTTGCCACGTTGTCGCCAAACTTTTTGCTGAACTGCCCATTTGCAGTGGGGTGGGGTGTCCCAGGCACATGCTGTACTGTGTTTAACGGGAATGCAGTAAAGACTCACTGGCAGTCAGTAGTTA